>NC_059431.1:24391147-26791147 GCF_021028975.2 Sphaerodactylus townsendi | reverse complement strand
TTATTATTATTATTATTATTATTATTATTATTATTATTATTATTATTATTATTATTATTATTATTATTATTATTATTATTATTATTATTATTATTATTTTTATTTATTTATTTATTTATTTATTTAATTTATATACTGCCCGATCCCCGAAGGGCTCCGGGCGGTGAACAACATTATCTGAACATCAACAGGAGCGGTCATACAAATATAAATACATAGGCTCCATCCCATAAAATAGCTTAAAACTCATAAAAACAGCGAGAACCCATAGTACATAATAACAAGAGGCGTCCGGCCCCAATTTAAAACCTACCCCCATGAGGGGGGGGGACGATGGGGCCCCTCAATATGCGGGGACCCTGATGTAACTGCCCCAGGGACAGAGCAGTAAGTTGGACTAGGAGGCACTGACAGCTGGTCTCTTTGATTTGCACGAAACATGGCTCTACATTTAAAAACATTTTTCTTCTGTGACTTTTCTTCACCAAGATTCTTATTTCTCTATGGTTAGACTCTGATAAGCCAAAGAAAATATACTTGTTTCTTTGTGCAATAAGGTCAGGATTAGAAGTACGCTATTAGAAATGTCGTATAAAGGAAGAAGGGGTACTCCAGGATTTGATCCATCTAATTTGATCCAAAATTGCTTCCAAGTTCTTTACATTATGCAGATTTCAATTTAATTGTTGAATGGAATGTTTTAGCAGCTAAGCATAAACAATAAACCCTGGTTTACATATAAATATTAGCTGATATCCAACCCTGATTGCTTTTAGGTGGCTGTCAAATTTGTTTAGTCAAAAGAAATTCATTTAATCAAATGGAAACTTGGGCAGCCGCATCTCGTAATTTGTTAATATTCTTATTCAGCATTCTACACAATACTGTATTTTTCTATCTGTATTCTCTACCTATTCAGGTCTGTAACTAGGATATGCTTTCCCACAGAATTCAGTATTTGGTCAGATCTAACATTCATGTTGTTAAAACTGGGAAGAGGCAGAGGGAGAAAAAAGGTACTTGTTTAGGTCACTGCAATCAACAAAAGGTTGCCTCTAATCTCACAGCCTAGTCTGACTGAAATGATTGTTGTGAGGAGAAAATGGAGACAAACTACATATGCCACTCTGAACTTCTTGAAGAAACAGCAACATAGACAGACTCACAGAGAGAGACAGAGGTACAATATAGCAGTTGAAACCAGTGAAGTCTTTTCTCACTGATTTGACTTTTTTCCCCTAACAGCTGTTTTTCCCCTAAGAGCTGTTACAAAGCACAATCAAGCCAAGCGCTTTTTTCCATCCCTTTCATGTCAGTGAGAGAGACTTAAGCATGTTTTTATATCTCTCATTAAAATTAACTGGGCTTAAAAATGATTCACTTTTGCGGACTGGGGCCTATAGTATCCCCACCACACCACCAAGGGTTTATTGTGTGACAGCTCCCAGTGTTGGCTCACTGCAAATATTTGTAGTTATCACCTACCAGAAGAGATGTAAATAGACCAGATTGTAATTACCTAGAATTCTAGTTATTTTTCAAATCACAGAAATATCTTGCATTCCCCCCACCCCCCACCCATCGCTTTTTAAAGGCTGTAAACCATTTAAACTTTGTGTAGCAAAGATGCATCCAGTAGCCTCCTGCCACATATAGGGCACTTTGAAAACTTTATCCCATAATAGTTTAAGGGTTATAAAGAAATAATTTCTTTCCGTAGTTTAGGGAAGTGTTGAATACACGTTGGCTGCCACAAAATCAATTTTGTTATGCTTTAATGTGGTGAGGTCACAGGGTTATGAACCTGGAAAATGATGGGTAATTAGCCCATTTAGTTATTAAAAATCAGTCAGTAAATCAATATCCTAATTAATCGTTATACTCAAGAATATCTTGCGCGCACGCACACTTTGACAATCTCTGTGTCTACACCCTTCCCCTCAGGAAGTATCTCTGGTTTAGAGAATGGTTTTATGCTTTAATTGTGTCCTTGCTTGCTACACTCCGTTAAATCTGCTTATATTAACAGTGTGTAGTTGTTATCTTCTCAATAGGGGACAGATAATGGTATTTTATTTAGCTGTGTCTTATGGCTATGTGTCCTTCAGTCAAAATAGCTTTGCCAATTCTGTGGAGCTAATTGTATTTCTTGATTATCTCATTGGAGTAACTCAGAATGGCCTTCCCTACCAGGTGGAAGACTAAATGAATTTCTTTTTAGAAAGAATACTCTTTTCTTCTCTGCTGCAAGGGTTGCCATGAATTGGTTAATTCCCCCCTTTTTTTGTGTGTTTCCACTTCCTTCTGGAAGACCAGCTGGTGGTGAAGGTGATCTGAAAACAGCACATCAAGCTAATAATTGCTTAACTGCAGCTCATTTGTTTGACAGACCTGAAAGGGCTATTTTGTTCTCGCAAATCCCGCAATATTAAAGAAACAACAACACTATATAGTTAACTTATTATGTATGGAATTATCGATTATGTTATACTTATTTGGAGTGAAAAATTGACATTTTATGCCATGCTAATTTCCATAAGATTCAGATGTTCAGTGTTAAGGGGGCGGGGGGGAGAGAACCTATGTTAGAGAGGAAAGCGTCCTCAAAATTAGTATGACAGATGGTAAATATTCCTGTTTTTATTTATGTGTATTCACATGGCTGGTTCCAGCTTTTGAGGGGGCCTGGGCAAAGAACACCCCTCTCCTTCTTTACCCACCACCAGGCTTCTGCTTCATTTCCTGCTCATTCACTGCTTCTGCCACTGTACACCACTTGTGTGTCTTTCCTGGTAGATGGGAGCATTAGGTGGCATTAGTGGACTGCAGAGGAAGGAAGGGCAAATGGGCTGGTGGCAGGAGAGGAATGTGGGTGAGTGGCTGGAGTCTTGGCTCCTGGCAGCTGCCTCACTTCAGGCTACGCTGATGCCTGTTTTTTCATACCAATTTAGTTCCATTATACACAGCTGAGCAAATCCATCCTATTATCTACTTCTAAGCAAATGATAGCACTGGCTGAGCATTGTCCGATGCAAAAGTGGATTATAAAATATTTTTGTAAACTGGTCAAATCTTAGGGCTGTTCCCAATGAAATGTTTGTACAAGCCTCCTTTCATTTGGGAACGCTTTGGCATATCCAGATTGTGCCTCAGCAAGTTCTTTTTTTAAAAAAACTCTGACATAGTTCAGAACTTGAAGGATGGAGATCTCGGCTAGGAGTCGAGCTTGAAGACACCATCTGAATTCTGATACAGTGTGGTGGAGTACAGCGCAATATGGCTGCTGAAGGAAGTGGAGCCAGCCTCAACTTGGCTGTTATCACTTATCTTCAATCACAGAGTCCTGCGATGGTAGCTGTTTCCAAAGCAACATTTTAAAGATCTGCAAAGTCAATCAAATCTCCAGTGGCCAATCAGAAACCTTTCTAGGAAGAGTCACACTTGGCCTCACTCATTTCCTAAAAGCACTTGGTGGGTGTTGTGACACCCACAGACATCAAGTTGAGGACCTCTGATCTAGACATGATAGTTAAACTGCAGAGTACTTAAGTTATAGAGTGCTTGTGTAACCCCCATGCCCAGAATGGGTTGGCCCAGAATGGGTTGACCCAGTAAGGGGGTGGAGACTCGGAGCAGCAGAGAGGCTGAAAGAGCTCTTTTGCAGAAGAACAAGGCTACCAGACTCGGACCTTGATTTCTATAAGCCCTTAACACCTTGTTAAGGTAATTGCAATATTGTTGGAAACTACTGGGAAGGTAGTTGTTGTTTTTGCTATGTTGTAAATGTTGGAGTTTATTGTTTCAGGGTTTTCTTGTGTGGTTGTAATGGGTGAGAGTTCTCCTGGAGACCTTCATCATGTTGCAACCTGTTCATCAAGCCCTTGGAGTCTTCAGGAGCCAGCCAACTTGCAAAGAAGAATTTGGACTTGGCAATATCAGTAGACATGTAAATAGAAGGACTTGAAATGCAACCTGAACAGGACCTTGAATTGTAGACAATGTTTAAATGTTGGATGTTTAAAAAGTAAGTTAATTGTAAAGAAAAAAAGTAAAACCATTTGTTGTTAAAGAGTTGTTGTTGCAACTCATTCCAAGTACCGCCCCACAGAACCCATACAAGCTGAGGTTACAAATGGCACTTCAACCAGCGTGGGGGGGGCTTGGAAGTGAGATTGCAAATATAAAATTGCTTGCCTTGACGGAAGTAGTGCAGCAAAGTTGGTTTTTGATCCCCATATAACTGTTTTGTTATGTGGTGTAAGTTCAAGAGATGTTGCTATGTGAATTTGAAACACATGATTCTGTTTGGCAGTTGCATGAAGGAGGGGATTCCAGTTGCAACCCCCCCCATCCTCCTTCTGCCAAACCTCGCTTGGCTGAATTTGCAACATTTGCTGGAAAAGTTTGCAAACTTCCAGTGCAGCTAAGATTTGGAACAGTTGGACATCCTTGCAACGGAAAGACAATGTTCTGCATTCAGATGCACAAAATGTGGTTCCTCCAAGTACAGGAATCTCTGGGGAAATCATTGTGCAAATGATTTCAAGAGTTGCATTGTGATTACTGTCGGGACGACAGAATTTTTAGTGGGGAAGAATGTAACCCCCATGCCCAGAAATGGAGTTGGCCCAAGAATGGGTTGACCCAGTAAGGTGGAGACTTCGGAGCAGCAAGAGAGTCTGAAAGCGCTCTTTTGCAGAAGAACAAGGCTACCAGACTCGGACCTTGATTTCTATAAGCCCTTAACACCTTGTTAAGGTAATTGCAATATTGTTGGAAACTACTGGGAAGGTAGTTGTTGTTTTTGCTATATTGTAAATGTTGGAGTTTATTGTTTCAGGGTTTTCTTGTGTGGTTGTAATGGGTGAGAGTTCTCCTGGAGACCTTCATCATGTTGCAACCTGTTCATCAAGCCCTTGGAGTCTTCAGGAGCCAGCCAACTTGCAAAGAAGAATTTGGACTTGGCAATATCAGTAGACTGTAAATAGAAGGACTTGAAATGCAACCTGAACAGGACCTTGAATTGTAATGTTAAATGTTGATGTTTTAAAAGTGTTAATTGTAAAGAAAAGTAAACCATTTTGTTGTTAAAAGTTGTTGTTGCAACTCATTCCAAGTACTGCCCCACAGAACCCACAAGCTGAGGTTACACTTGGCACTGCATAGAAGGTGTTAATGTGAACTTGTGTGTATATTAAGTGTTGCCAAGTCACAATTGACTTATAGTGACCCCTGGTGGAGTTTTCAAGGCATGTGATTAAGCAGAGGTAGTTTGTTATCACCTTCTTTTGCAGAGCCTTCTTTGGAAGTCTCCATTTCAAGTACCGACCCAGATTAACTTCTGAGATCTGACAAGATTGAGCTATACTATACTAATGTGAACCGAGTCATATGAAAATGTGAATGGGAATAAATGTTCAAAAGTACAACATGAAGTCCATCCTGTTCAAACCAGTAAACTCAGAGTTGACTATACCAGTGGTCTTCAGGGCTTAGGTTAGTATTCTCGTATAGGACTGAAGTCACTACTGGCTGGGTCATGAACTCATAGAGAGCCTTTTTTTTTGCTGCTTCTTGGAAGGATCTGATACTGATGAGAACATGGGAAAATACTTTCTGTTTTGTCCAGACCCGGCCACCAACATAGCCAAGGCTTTAGATTTCAGGATGGTATGGACCTTCTGATGCCCAGCAGGCCAGCTTCCCCATTCCCAAGCAGATTAAGAAGGATGCATATCAGGACATCTGCCTCAAAAATGGGCAGTCCAGTGGTCCTCCTGACCCAAGTCTCTCCTGCTTCAACATGGGCCCTTCCTGCTGGTCCTCGGACATATCAGGAAGCCCAGGTGGCTTTCTTCCTTCCCCAATGGTGCAACCTACCTCCTTGCAGTTTGACTGGGAAGCAGCAGACAATGTGGCTGTAAGAACAGCTGATTTCAGTGTCTCTAGAGAAATATGGAAGGAAGGGCACTGTCCTCTCCTCCTCCCAACAAAGATGATACCTTCTTCCCTGACCAAGACACCTGGGCCTCAGGAAGTACACAGACCACTAGTTCTAGGTGGGGAACTGTGCAAGAGCACCCTAGCACCAAAAGAGGTGGGGAGAGTAGAGGCAGCTACAACCTCCCCAGTAGCTATTGGAGGAGCCTGGAGGGGAGGCTGGAGGGGAATCAAGCAACACCAAGCAGGGACAGAAAGGGATGACCAGCATGGATGTGGATGCAAGTTAGTGGAGTTAGAGGGAGAAAGGGAGTGGAGCAGCCTTTTGAGGGATGAGCTTAACAAGGGATAACTGGTAAAAGGGAGGGAGGCATCCAGTTAAGATGGAGGCCGCAACCACTGGCATGTGGGTGGCCAGGAGGAAACCAAAGAAACCTGATACTGAAGGAGTGCTGCTCTGGGTATCACATCCTTGCTAATGCAGACTAAAGCCTGACACTGCCAGGAAGTGAGTGAGGTGCACAGGAGACTCCAGGCAAAGTAGCCCAGACTGGCAGCTTTTGGGGGGCAATGTAATATAGACAATCTGTGTTTAATATAGCCTGTCTATACTAATTGAAAGATCCCCATGCTCCCTAATCTGAATTGAATGGTTGGGGGGAGGGGAGAACTACAGTTGAACCACTGTGGGGTTGTGGTTGAGACCTGGTGCACTCTTTAACGGAACATTAACTGCCCCCAACTCATGTGCCAAATTAAGAAAAAATTTGATTCCCTGTTCTTCCACGTAAGCTGTGGAGGCTTATCTGGGGAACTAAGTTAGCCTATGCATTCCAACACAAGCCAGCTGGGTGACCTTGGACTAGTCACAGTTCTTCGGAGCTCTCTCAACCGCACCCACCTCACAGAGTGTTTGTTGTCGGGGCGGGGGGGGGGGGAAGGGAAAGGAGATTGTAAACCCCTTTGAGTCTCCTTACAGGAGAGAAAGGGGGTATAATTCCAAACCCCTCCTCCTCCTTTTTCTTGTGTCAGACTAGGACCTGGAAAACCCATTCATACCATGAAAGCTTTCTGGGTGACCTTAAGAACATAAGAACATAAGAACTAGCCTGCTGGATCAGACCAGAGTCCATCTAGTCCAGCACTCTGCTACTCGCAGTGGCCCACCAGGTGCCTTTGGGAGCTCACATGCAGGAGGTGAAAGCAATGGCCTTCTGCTGCTGCTGCTCCTGAGCACCTGGTCTGCTAAGGCATTTGCAATCTGAGATCAAGGAGGATCAAGATTGGTAGCCATAGATCGACTTCTCCTCCATAAATCTGTCCAAGCCCTTTTTTTAAAGCTACTATCCAGGGTGAGTGGCCATCCTGCCACCTTCCTGTGGCTTGTATATTCCAAACACCAATCACACATGCGTGAGAAGAAGTGTTTCCTTTTATGCTTAGTTCCTAATTCTTCCCCCTTGTGCATTTTGGCAATTAATGCCCTCTGGTTCTAGTATTGTGGAGCAGTGCCAAAGGAAAAAAATTTCTCTGTCAACCATTTTCTACCCCATGCAGAATTTGATAGACTTCAATCATATCCCCCCTCAGACGTCTCCTCTCCAAACTAAAGAGTCCCAAACGCTGCAGCCTCTCCTCATAAGGAAGATGCTCCAATCCTTCAATCATCCTCGTTGCCCTTCTCTGCACTTTTTCTATCTCTTCGGTATCCTTTTTGAGATGTGGCGACCAGAACTGAACACAGTACTCCAAGTGCGGTCGCACCACAGCTTTACATAAGGGTATGACAATCCTTGCAGTTTTATTATCAACTCCTTTCCTAATTATCCCCAGCATAGAGTTTGCCTTTTTCACAGCTGCCATACATTGAGTTGGCATTCCCATGGAACTAGTGGACCTTGGCCAGTCACAAATTCTCAGCCCTGAACCTGCTAGTATTTGTGGTCTCAGCCCTGACCCAAATTCTCAGCCCTGCCCCTGCTAGACCTCCATGGAATACTGGGGTCATGACACCGAGGCAGGCAATGGCAAACCACGTCCAAATATCTCTTGCCTTTAAAACTCCACCAGGGGTCAGCTGTGGCTTGATGGCAAAGCAAGAGAGACAGAGCAACTTGGTCCATGTTTCAAGTCACAATGACTTGAAAAGCCAGCTGGGCTTGATTCCCACCCCTCATAAATGCAAATAATTTGGCTTACTTGGTTTGCAAAGTGGTCTGTATCACAGAAATAATTGCTGTGCATACATTTCATCTGCAGCAGTCCTTTCCTGTAGTCCTCAAAGGCAGACACTCCAATTCAGAGGGTCCCTGATACTAGACATCCTTCACATCTGGAAGGTCTCTGTGAGCTTCGGAGCCACCCGTGGAGTTCTGGATCCAAGCCAATGTCTTCATTTCTACTAAAATTATAAATTACAAACATGCTTATTATGTCTACAAAATTGTCAGGGGCACCATAAGTATAATTCAGGCACCTCTTTGTTTTGTGCCAGCCAGATATTGACTAAAATGGCTCCTTTTGTCACAAAGAGTCTCTTTCTTCCTTGTATACAGGGCACAAGAGGCATTGAATCTGCCTTTCATCAGTTTGCTGATTATACCACTTCCAAGGTACATGTTTACAAATATCATTTATTTTTTTTCTGCCATTTGCATGCTGAATCCCTCTCATTCCAGGTTTCCATGGAGACTCTCCTACAACTTCCTCATTAAGAAGGAGTTCTTTTTAATTGATCTTCTAATGTATTGCTTAATGGTAACTGTTAAGCAATCTTTTGTTTCCAGGTAATATTTAAGGGTTCACATATTTACATAAAAATATTTCATTAGCCTGAAACCAATAATTATTTGTCATTTCCTTCCCCTGTTTTAAATAGCTGAGCTCTCACTGAGGGCTTCCAAATAGCAAATATTTATTGCTCATAAAACTGCTGCTCTTTTGGCTTGGCAGCTTTTGTTTTCCTGAGTGAGCAAGGAAATTACAGAGCATCCACATTTTGATCAACAAAAAAACTAATGAAGATGGTTCCCTTAACCTCTTTCCCTCTCTATCCAAAATTTGGAAATGGTATGCTAAACACCAGCCAAGGCTAGTATTTAAAGGCAAGAACGTGCTGATAAGTCTCCAGAGCTAGAAGGAAATAAATCATTATAAGAAGTCATATCCATTCGTTTTACTTTCATTTCAAACTAAGGCAAAAGAGATTGTGACATGGTATCTTGGTGAGGTATCTGAGAATGTGAAAAGCTGAGCACAAGTGGATCCTTAATTTCAGGGTCCCCTGGAATGAAAATTGAGTGCATGCTATTCATACAATTATGCTAGTCTGGACACAGAAATACATGCTATCAGTCCAGAGAGAACAACTATGTGTGGCTCCTTGGTTTAATACTAAGCTTTCCCCCTGCTAGTTGTCTGTATATTCTTAGGTTCTAGGCAAAGTTTGAGATGTTTCCAGAGCTAAGAATCCAGGCTGTGCTTCCAAGATGAGATGAGTATTCTATTTATGTGTGCAAGTCAAATATAGAGTTTTCAGGTCACCTGCTATGGCAGGAGAGTTCCCACCAGCACCCCATGCTCCTATGTGTTTTGTGAGATTTTTAAAAATTTGGTTTTTACATGCTATGTGACTAATAAGTGATGTCACGTTGCTCTAGAAGTCAGTGGAAACTGTATGGTTTTACCATAGAGCTTCTGGAAACTCCTAGAGCAACATGACATTACTTCTGGTTTCCCTGGAAATGACACTATAGCACAGTGATGGCGAACCTATGGCATGAGTGCCAGAGGTGGCACTCAGAGCCCTCTCTGTGGGCATGCACACCCAGGGTTCATCATGCAGGGGGGGCAAAAAATCACATACACCCCCACCTACACACACATCTTGACTGACTTGGGCCGCTGGGCACGACACCCCACAAAGAGCAGGGAGGACTCGGCTGGTGGGCCTGGTGCCTGTGCTCTGGATGGCTGCTGCCCAAGGGGGGGGGGCAGAGGCAGAGGAGGCGGAGATGCTAGAGAGACAGAGAGCAGTGTGCGTGGGTCTTGCTGGAGGCTAGAGCATGCTGGCCCCTGCTCGAGTGGGTGGGGTGGAGGCAGAGGGGTGGGGTGGGGTGGAGGCCTGGAGCAGCGCAGGGCAGAGCGGCGGGTGCATGCAGGACTAAAACCTCAGTATTCAGGTTAAATTGCCGTGTTGGCACTTTGCGATACATAAGTATTATTGGCTGGTGGGTTTTGTGTTGCAATTTGGGCACTCGGTCTTGAAAAGGTTCACCATCACTGCTATAGTACATGTGATGACAGCATCCCCCCCCCCATACTCTCTCATCTCCCATTGAGTGCCCGTCACAGGATAGCAATCCTGCTTAACAAAACAAATAGCTGAAGTTGCAGTGTAAGCCAGTGAGAACTCAGATATTTTTTGCTACTGCCTGGCTACTCTCGTGAGGAACTGTTTGCTGCAAAGGAAGTTGATGTTCCTTTAAAGATCAGCGCTGTCCATCTTTTGATTCCTGCCTATTCCCCCATGCTCAATAGAGATTACACAGCCTTTGGTTCTTCACTCCTTTCAAGGAAGCTAGATCCGTAGTGCCTCCCTTTGGACTGACCCTACCACTCCAGCAGAAGGAAGTCAGGAGGCAACTTTACAGAACAACTCAACAAATGCAATTTTATTATCAAAAATATGCACGTAAACAGTACAAAAACAGTGGGGTGCTGTGTGGTTTGGCCGTGTTCTAGCAGCATTCTCTCCTGATAAAAAACAATTGGGCTTAATAAGGCGAGCCCAAATGGCCAGATTTTTGGACAAGCAGGATTTGACAATGTTTAGCCTACAATCGCTTTCAGACTTAATCCTATTATTTCCCTTATACTTTCCTTGATGTCATTTCTAGAAATGAAGAGATGGGCCATGTTGTCATCAACATACCCTGAAGCCTAGACAATTTCACGAGTCAATTTTACTTTGACCTGGTTCCACAATCTGGAGGACTTCCAGCAAGATGCCGCTATGAGGCTTCCTTTGTCACCCCTCTGCCCCAACTCAAGTGCCAAATTAAAAAAAAATCTGTCTGGCAATGACATGCCTGCTGTTAGTGGCAATGGCCATGAGCAGATATCAGGAGCAATTGTTTACTCACAAACAGGCCGAACTATCAGTGCACTATTTTTATTTATTTATTTATCTTTGCCATTTATAGACCGCCCCATCCCCAAGGGGCTCTGGGCGGTGCACAACATCAATATGTATACAAAATATAATAGAGGTTCACAATAGTGACCACATAACAATCAATGCATTAGCCAAAATCCGTTAAAAACCATTAAAACAGCGGTCAACACAACACAACTATTCCAGAAACAGCTGGAGCTAAGGGATGAGGGATGTGGTAGCAGTATCATGAAGCTGCACATGCTGCCAACCACATGTAGACTTTCCTCCTTTGCACGTACGCGCATGTTCTGAGGAAGCACAAAGCCATCTCTCTATTGTCAGTGTCAGTGGTCTCTACTGGCACTATTTACTGGACCTGTGGAAGGGATGAGGCAACCAGGCAACAAAATGCCTTAAACTGGTCACAGATGGCACATTGCTCTTTCTCCCCCTCTTCTGAAATAGAGGAAAGGAAGTAAAGCAAAAAGTGATAGCTACAACTGAAGCAAATGGTTGAGCCATGGCTCACTGGTAGCATACTTGCTTTGCACACGGAACATCCCCGGTTCAATCCCCAGAACTGCCAGCTGAAAGGATCTGGTAGTAGGTGATGAGAAAGGACATGAGGCATTGGAGATCCATTACCAGTTAGAACTGACAGTACCAATCTCGATAGACTAGTGGTCTGACTCAATATAAAACACCTCCCTGCGTAAGAAAGGAGGTGACTGGGTAGACACTGGTAGCAACTGCTCAGCCTCTTTTCCAGCTAGAGCTACTGTGACCTTCACAGTATTGCCCTTCCATACAAAATGTTTCGAAAACGTTCGTAAAATGCTTTCGATCCCTGCTTTTGTCTGCATTCACCCCCACCAAATGATTCCAGGCCACCCTTATGTGATTTCTCCCCTTTTTCCCTCCTTTTTTGTTTGAGAACATTGCTTCAATGCTGCAATACTCTGTACTTTCTACAGTCCAACCTTCAGTGAATGGTTCCCCCAACATAAAGAAACCTGCAGGAAAAACAGGCAAGGGACAAGGAGTGAGCTGAGAAAATGGCACTGATGAGGAAATGCAGGGAAGGCAGAGCAGAAGCATAGCGGGGAGAAGTAGCGCCCCTGCATCAATTTTCTCCAGAGGAACTGGTCTCTGTTGTCTGGAGATGCTGTAAGTCCAGGAGATTCCTCAGGTTCCACCAGGAGGCTGGCAACTCTAGTCCCATTGCCAGGGGCATACCGCCCACAGGGATGGGGAGTGGTCAAATGACCCCAGGCGCAATGACAGGGAGGGTGCAGAATCACCCCCACACTGCTCCTCCCCTGCATCAACCCAGCTCAGAAGAGATGGGTTGGTGCAGGGAAAATGCTTAAAGACAAAGCAGCACCCATCTGAGCCACCTCCTTCCCTCCCTAGGCTCTTTGGTGCAGGGCTCGGGGGTGGCTCTGCATGGAGGCTGGGGGGCAGCTTGGACAGGCGGCTCCCAGGACCCAGTCTGCCACTGTGGTGCCTGACCAAGCTGCCCCCACCCCTGACCTCTGACCCCAGGAATGGAGGGAGGGGCGCCCGGAGCAAATGTTGTCCCCAGGCACCATTTCCCCCTGATACGCCTGCTGCATCCTGATGTTCTCTGGAGGGAACACAAAATCTCTTTCTCCCTTTGTGTTGATTTTTCATTTCAGTGGTGAAAGTATTGAAGTCTAATCTGTCACTAAATTCAAGTAAAGTTTGAAAGTTTATTTATTTGCCTCAGAAAGAATGCTGTGGTTGAATACGTTTCTAGGTATAAATTACAAATAGTTGAAATCAGCTTCTATAATGACTAATAATATTCACTAAAAATTAGTAACACCAAATTTCATCTTACCTGCTTGCAAATAATTATTTTGCCTGCACCATCAGTCTCACACAGAAAGACAAGGTAAGCCATCTGAGAAACCAGACAGATTTTATTCATTACGTAGCTATGGAACTTAGAAAAAAAGTACAAATCCTGCAAATGGTACATAGAGCTTACAAAAAGCTTGAAAATTTTAGTTCAGAATTTATCCCCTTGGGAGTAAAGTTTGCAACTGATGCATTAACCTGCATTTATCTTGTAAAAGCTCCTTCTGTATGTTGATATGACGCTGTTGTGCTACTGCATCTATAACAAAAAAAAATGAAAATCATTCCTGAATGGTTCTGTTTAACCAAATGTTGAGCCAAAGGAATATCTGTTCATCTGTTTCAGATGAAAGATCTATGTTCTTTCTGCGGCAAAGTTGGGGTGAGCCAAAGTGTAATTTTCAATTCTGCATTCTCAAACACGCAATAGCCTTGTTTTAATATATGTTTCTCTGTGTTGTAAGAAACTGGCTTATAGGCAACTCTATTTACCTTGTGGGAAAAAATTGACAAATCGGACCTGTTTTTCAAAATTGATCTCTAGCGCTCCCATCACAACCTCCTGTTAAACTGGATCAGCATTTTCATGATTCCCATATGGACTGTTTTTTTGGAATAGCTTGGCATTTGTTTACATTGCTTTGCATTTGTTCACATTGCTGTATGTACCTTTAAGACATAGTTTTGCTATATTAGAGCCTTTTGTATAGTAGCATTACTTTGTGTTTCAATACTGTATGTAACTTCTGATTGTTGCATTTGCTATAATTAAAGTGAAGTATTTTTGTGCCTCCACAGGCTTTAGTGTGTTGTTTTTGACAGATTAAAATGAGCAGCCATACATTATAAAAGGTGAAATAAAATCAGAAAAGAAGAAAGAGAAAGGAAAAGAGGAAGGGGAAAGAAAGGGAGGCCACCTAAGATGGAACACCCTTGCTGCACTCAACTGTAGGCCTGGCAGAACAGCTCTGTGTTACAGGTCTCATTTGACAGAGCTTTCCAACAGGCTAGAGCCAGAGCCAAAAAGACCCTGGCCCTGGTTGTGGACACCCAAATATATTTCAGGCCAACAAGTTGTTATCCAGAGAATTAAGTGAACTTTTGAGGGTGTATTTGCAGAGGCAGTCTTGTAGGTATGAAGGTCTCACGTTGTTCAGGGCTTTGAAGGTTAGCATCAAAACCTTGAACCTGACTCAGGATTCCACTGGTAACCTGTGCAGCTGGTAGAGCACTGGATGGATGTGCAGTGCTCCCACCACAGTGTCCCACTAAGGAGGCATGCAGCTGCATTCAGAACCAGCTGGAGTTTCCAGATCAATCTCAAGGATAGCCTAATCTAGGGGTGATGGTTGCATGGATCACTGTAGCTAGGGTGCAGGGAAAGCCGTTAATGAGAAAATAAAAGAAATTTCTATTTGCGCCCCTTCGAATTCCAGCCCATGGAGGACTGATGAGGAAGTGGGGCTGCAGTTGGAGCAGCACGCCAGCGACCCATGCAGGGCTGCGGGACGCTTTGCACCCCTTTGAATTCCAGCCCATGCAGGGCTGACAAGGGAGTGGAGCTGCAACAGGAACAACACGCCAGCGACCCATGCAGGGCTGTGGGCTGTGTTGCACCCCTTCCCTTTGAACCTGAGCATCATTACGGGCAAGATGGGGAAGGGGGGAGCCGGGAGGCCAGAACGACCATCTCCCAGGAGGGCAGGGCTACTCTTACGGGGAGGACTCCTTCTACCTCCTCTGCCCATAGGGTTGGTGTGATTGAGAACAATCCTGGATCTTGGAGGAATATTTTCCCCAGGGAATTAAAGGGCTTGTTGGGGGAACAATGAGAGTACATTTATTTATCTATATATTTATCTCATAAGTATACTATACACACACACAAAAAAAACTTTAATGCCATACTGCTTCCTGGTTTCTTTTTTGTCACTATTCTAATCTAATATTCAGAATATTCACTATTCTCATATTCTAATATTCAGGTGAGAGGTGGGAGATGCTTCATTTCAGTTTGTATCTCCTCTTCCACCTATTTTAGTCCATTTCTATTAAATGTTTATTGTTGTAAACCTCTCGACTTAGCTATGGAATGTTATAGAATCCCTATGATCCCTTTTTGTACAGCCATATGCTGAACAAGCAGTCAATATGCAAAAGAATTGAGAAGTTTCAAGACATACTTGTAGTCAGCTGAGGTGTGTTTTGAGTCACTGGGAAGGAGGGGAGACAACAGGCCAATAGCACACTAGTGTCAGGATCCCCCAAAATATCAGATAATCTTCCTTTACATTGCTGATGTGATGATGTCACTATTGGAAGTGAAGCTGTCATGTCAACCTCTGCAACTGGTAAGTCCCCCACCCCTCACCAGTTGCTGGGGGGACTTGGTGACCCTAATATAGGAATAGGTCTGTAGTCCTCTGCAATGATTATTGCAGGTATCATTTATTATTGTAGATATCCTGTTTTGACTGCAGTTATACCTTTGTAATACCACTGTCCACATTGCTTACATTACACCTTCCCTTAGGCAGTTTACTGTTCTCATGGTTGCTCTCATTGTCATTAAGTGTTGCATAACTAGTCCTATTTATTGTTCATGAAATATTTTATGCTGTGTGACTCAATTTTTCTCTTTATTCTGTAATGCTCCTTGAGAGTCTCAGTAAAAAAGGCAAACTATGAAGCTAAGTAAAATAAATACTATTAGGAATGGAGTCAAAGGGACAAGATCTTGTAGTTGACTTTGTGGTAACACTGAGATCATGCATTGCAAAGTAACCCTCCTAAATCCTGGCAGATGATAAGGTGATTACATATATGAACAAACAAGGTGTTAGTAGCATATATAGCCAGTGTATATCCCATACGAGCAGGCTGGTAAATGCGACTCATGCCAAGCCAGCAGAAATAAATGTGTGACTTCACCTCTACAGATATGGAACATTATCATTTTTATCATCCTCGCAACAGGTCCCAAGCTGAGAAGATAGGCTATCAGAAACTTTGCAACTCTGTGATAGGTTCTATGAAAATATAATAATTAGCAGGTATAATTTCACTATTCCTCTTTTTATTTCCTTCTTCTTCTATCCTTGACCTCTGTGTGCCTTTGTAGAAACTCTAATAGCATTGTATTGTCGAAGGCTTTCATGGACGGAATCACTGGGGTGCTGTCTGGTTTACGTAATAAAGTGTTGTGGTTTCGAGTAGTATTCTCTTCTCTGACATTTCGCCTGCATCTGTGGCTGGCATCGTCAGAGGATCTGATAGTAGGAATGGAAAGCAAGTGGAGTATATATACTGTGAGGTCAAAAGGTGAGGCCATCTGAATAGAGTAGCCTGGCATGTAAGTCACAAAGAAGTCTGTAGCATGTGAGTAACAATGAAGATAGCAAGGTCAATAGGTGAATGCATCTGAATAGAAGTATGCTGGTCTTTGTTCCCTTTGGTTGCTATTGTCTATAGTTGTCCTGTGTTTGTGTGGAGCTGATTAGTCACTGTCTTGATTCTAGAGTTTTTCAAAACTGGCAGACAAATTCTGTTCATTTTCATGGTTTCTTCCTTCCTGTTGAAATTGCCCACGTGCTTGTGAATTTCAATGGCTTCTCTGTGTAATCTGACGTAGTGGTTGTCAGAGTGGTCCTGAATTTCTGTGTTTTCAAATAATATTTTGTGTCCAGGTTGGTTTATTATGTGTTCTGCTATTGCTGATTTTTCTGGCTGAAATAGTCTGCAGTACCTTTCGTGTTCTTTGATTCGTGTCTGAGCGCTGCGTATGGTGGTAATAGCATTAACATTATGCCATGATTAAAAAGCTAGACAGCACAACAATGTAACTTGACAAGATATTTTTACAATCCTTTTGGGATTGAATGTCTTTTGAACTTTTGAAAATTAAGTAGATGCTTCATGTGCAGTATTCATGTATTCATTCCTTTGGTTTATAGCATGTGAGTATTGGTTTCCATTATCTTACCACCTATAATTTTGTTAAATAGGAATTAATCATGCATAGCATGGGTTTCAAGAGCATTTAAAAAGCGGCACTGCTTTGCCTTGAAGGTTAAGCGGTATGTTTCAAATTATTTATGTAAAGATTACACATTTTAAATTGATTTTCAAAGCATGTGATTGTATTTCCTGAATGAACCGATATAGTAATGAACCACAAGCATAAAACTAGTCCTCTTATGATTTTATTATTACTTTGATAGGATATTTTGAAAGAATTTTATCCAAATAATTTTAAGATGGATTCAGAAAACCACTGAAAATTATCCACTTGCCTACAGTGGCGGCTATGCACCGTTCTTTCTTCTCATCCTGCCACTGTTCAGACATCACCGCCCAGAGCACTGTGCGGGAGGGGCGGTATATAAAAATGATTATAAATAAAATAAATTAAAAAATCATATATGTACTGAATCATACTGGACCAGTCATCATGTTAATGGGGATCTTTTGCATGATTCAAGCTGTCAAACCATTCTTCCCTACGGCTCACATACAAGTTTATTGGCTTGTGGTCAGGGGGTTTTCTTTCATACTGACTGTCATTATGTAGCAACAAACAGTTGGGTATTGACAAAGAAATATTTGGGTATTGACTAGCAACAAATATTTGGGTATTGACAAGCTGATACATTAGCTCAGTCAGAATCTGCAAGGATTCTGGGAAATATCTGAACCTATGATTCTCTACGCTGAGTCAGGTAAGAAACATAACATGACCTCTCCTTTAATTGTTGCAGTGCCAGTTTGTTTTTTAAGATATGGACATGGCCACCAAGTGAGAACTTCCATGGGGAGTATGTGTTGCAGCACACTTGATAGTTCTGTGGACTGAATGAACACTTCTCTTTTTGTATATTTTGTTTCTCTCTTCTCCTTGTACCCGTGATCCTCTCGATAAAAATGCATTTTCTGATCCAAGCAATTTTTCTGTGAGGAAGCATCAAAAATGGTATGGGGCAGCTTCTAAAGCAACCCTGAGGAAAAGCCAACAGCAAATGAAAAGATCTGATTTTCAACCACACATCCCAATGGAATAGGGTTGCCAACCTCCAGGTGAGGCTTAGATTTCTCTTGGAAATACAACTGACCTTCAAGCTAGAGATATATGTTCCCCTGGAGGGAATGGCAGCTTCAGGGGGCAGAATGGCAGATGTTATAACCCACTGAGGTCCCTCCCCTTCCAAATGTCCCCAGGCTCTGCTGTCAGATCTCCAGGAATTTCCCAATGGAAGTAGAATGGAATGGATATGATGGAATGGAATGGAATGGATATGATGGAATGGAATGATAAATTAACTGTTCCAGGTAGTAGATGGGGATACTTAAGTACTGGACAGTGAGACTATGATAGCAACACTAGCTACTTAAAGGCACCAAAGAGGTGTACACATACTGAAAGTATTTGAGGCTGGGAACAAAAAGAATTGTTGATTATATTCAAATGTGACGAGCTTCCAAACTAAAATGGAAGACCTAGAGTGCTTTGTGTTAAATGAGGAGATAAATATAGTGGGCACTTCAGAAACCTGGTAGGATAGTGAAAATCAGTGGATCTCTCTCTCTTACATATAAGCTATACAAGAAAGACAATAGACACAGGACAGAAAGAACTTCTTCATGCAAATAGGCATTAACTTGTGGAATTCACTGCCCAGCCACTGTCCTATTGGGTTTCAAGTGAGATCAGACAAATTCATGTAAGATGGGTCCATAAATGTCTATTAGCCAGGATGTGTAAATGGACCGTTAGTCTTCAGAGGCAGGAAGCTTCTGAATACCAGTGCTGGATGCACCAACAGAGGAAGCCTTTGTCCATCATGTCCTGCTTAGCTTGAGATCTGATGAGTTGCCAGTTCCCCGCTGGCCAGCAGAAGGGATAGGAGGGCTGGAGTTGGGCTGCCAGATCCAGGTTGCCAAAGTCCTGAATAACTGGATATGGAGCCAGGGGAGGACAGGGACCTCAGTGGCGAACAAGGTCATAGAGCCCCTGGAGGATGGGGCGGTATAAAAGTTTAATAAATAAATAAAATAAATAAATAAAAATAGAGTCCACTCTCCAAAGCATCCATTTTCTGCAGGGGCACAGATCTTTGTCATCTGGAGATCAGCTGTAATTCCAGGGGATCCTCAGGCCCCATATGGAGGCTGGCATCCTTTATCATATTTATTTATTTATTTATTTATTTATTTATTTATTTATTTATTTATTTATTTATTTATTATTGCATTTTTATACCGCCCTCCCCCGGAGTTGTAGCTCTTATTGTAGCTCTTATAATTGTAGCTCTTATAATTAGCCATTAGCCATATAATTATATTGTAGCTCTTATAATTGTAGCTCTTATAATTAGCCATTATTAAAGCTTTACAATTTCTAGAAATTTTGAAGATTTGGAATGAAACTCCTCCCTTCCTTTTTTTGAGATGGGGTGAAAATCTGGGGGGAATTGAAATACATGCAGTATTATTGTTCTTCTCAAATTTATTTTCTGCTTTAACAGCATAAAATGCATAATTTAGAACTAAGCATACCATGTTGTACTTTTTCGGCATATTCCTGAAATTTAAAAGTACAACTGCTGTCCTTTTCTACGAGCAAAATTATGTGAGTGAGTGTGTGTTAATTGCCATCAAGTCACTTCTGACCCTATGAATCAATGTCCTCCAAAATATTTTATTGTTGATGGCCTTGCTTAGGTCTTGCAAAATGGAGGCCGTGGGTTCCTTTATAGAATCAATCCATCTCATCATCGGTCTTCTTCTTTTCCTGCTGTCTTCCACCTTTCCTAGCATTATTGCCTTTTCTAGTGACTCCTTGGTCTTCTTTTAATGTGACCAAAGTATGGCAGCTTCAGTTTAATCAGTTTAATCATGTTAGCCTGTAGGGACAGTTCAAGCCAAATTGTGTGTGCAATTCTGAAGCGATAGACAGCTGCTTCTGATGCTACTTCAGCACATGAATCTTAAATGTTTGCCATCTGACATGTAGGAAAAATAAAAGTTGAAATATAAAACATTTGTAGTAAGCAAAAAACTGTTACTTGGACAGAAACAGCCTCAACCAGGATGCAATCTAATGGTACTTTCCTGAACTTAAGCTCTATGGAATAACTTGAATGTTGCTATCAAATAGCCTTTTTTAAAAAAATCTAAAGAGCTAAAGATATGCAGGTGTGGGGAGATAGCCCACCAGGATAGCCATCAGACCCTCATGTCATCCAGGCCCCTCGTGGATGGGGTTGGGGGGGAGGGAACTGTCGCCATATTGATTGTTTTAAATTACAGCTTGAACTACTGTTTTTCATTTTATTTTATGTTTTAATTATGATGTACACTGTCCTCATTTTATTTTATGTTTTAATTATGATGTACACTGTCCTGAGCCTACTGGGGAGGGCAGTCTAATAAATAAACAAGCAAACAAGCAAACAAACAAACCAATAAATAGAAATGATATTGCAATACAAGAAGCAGGAAGAAGTTGGCAACAGGGAGGAGGGCAAGGGGGAAGTAAGCTAAGCAGTGCAGGGGGTAAGACTAGGCAGGCTGGCTGTGGGTGGAGGGAAGAGTTCAGGAGCAAAGGTGTGCCCACTGGCAAATCTGTCACAATCTGCCAGCGAATCAAAATTAAAATCATGCTATAAGTGGATTTGCTTGCCACAGAGAGAGTGGAAAGTGAAAGCAGGGCTAGAGGAAATATATCCACACACGAAATCTTGCCATGGTAGACATTTGCCTCCATTATACAGCAAGCATCTTTTGTGTAATCAGCTCATATGATCTGTCAGGGCTAAACCATTGAAGTGCTGAGAGTTCCATTTGTGCAACTTGCAAAAATTAATCAACAACAAGAGTTGAATATAGGATCATATAACCAGAAAGAAAGTTTTCTGTGGCTGACTTAATCCCCCTTCCTTAATTTAACACATTTATTCAGCAGCCTCAGCTTCATAGTCATGGCCTTTTTCCTTTCCTTTTGCTTTGGGGGAAAAATGTCTCTCCTGGAATTACTCTGAGCTGAATTCTCCCTTTCGTTTCTTCTAATCTTGATGGTTAACTCAGGGCATACACATTACCAATGCACAACCTTCACTAACTGCCTCAGGAAACTTAATCTACTGCCATTAATACCTAAGGATGTTGCCTACCTGTGTTCTCTATAATTGTTGCATTATTTTCCCAACCTACACACACTCACTGCTCATTCCCCCCACCCTCCCGGATAAGAACAATCCTGTGCAACTGCCAAAGCCTTCAAGAAGAATAGAGCAAGGGTCCCCAGTGCAACCTTATGAAGCCTTAAAGCCGAAATTCTCAGGATGAGCCTTTTTCGGGCCTGAAACTGAAGCCGAGAAGGTGAAAGACCCCTCCAGTGTCTTATTTCACATGAATACAAGGTCAGTTCCTACATATTGTATTCTGGGGAGATTACTGAGTCTAAATAAAGAGGGCGAAAGGAATAGCAACTGTGCAATTTGCCTTCCAATAGCACTGCAACTTCAGTTAAACCATTGTATGTATGGAGAGTATTAAGTTTAACATGCACATTTCAATAATAATAATAACAATGCATGTGAATGGAAAGTAGGAGCACATTTCACAGGCATTGGATGGCTGTGCTGTATTTGGCAGGTTACTTTATCCTTTAATGATGCATGTACACAGAAACAAAAAGGGGTTCATGAAAATGCAAAAGGTGTGGAGATAGGAAGCATAGAGGAATTGTCCTCCTGCAGTGAGAAAGAAATAAAGAAGCAGACATGCAGAACTGGAATTAAGCCGGGCAACAACTCTGTTAAAGGAACAAGGTACTGACCATGTTTACTTTGTTCACAGACAATCGTTCAAATATGGCTTTAATGCAATCTATGTGGGCTTTTAACACCCTGATCCCCACATCTCCTGAAGGACCCGGGCTGATTTCCTGACATAAATTGCTACACGTATGGTGCCAGGGAACAAGCAAAGGTAGAACTCGGGTGTCCATGTTTAGGTTCATGAAACAATACTCAAGATCATGTTTAATAAATTAATAAATTAAGCTAACTTCAGATCATAAATCCTGGTTTGGCATAACCTAACTAACAATAGATAGTGGAGTGCCTTGCACTCAAATGACCATGCACAATAACAGTCTCCTCTCAAAAATCAGAATTCAGTGTACCCGGTGTTCAGGGACGCAACACATGTATGTTATTTTAGCAAAACAAGCTAGTATTCATCAAGAAACACTAGTGGAGTACAGCTTATAAAATGGAACTTTTTTGCCTTCTCTTTCCACAGAACATCAAAATACTGTCCATCATGGAGTATAGGAAACACCAGAGAATAGTGCTAGGTACAAACTGAACATCTACTGTAAGAGGAGCAAATCAACTGAAAAAGCCTGTATCTTCCACTGGAAGAATAGTCATGGATACAATCTATGAAACTGAAATGTGAAATTTAAGTTAGAAATAGTTGTGCTGTCTTTCCAGAAAACTGCCTGAGCCATGTTAAAAAACTGTTTAAATAATATCTCCTGGAATTCATTGCTACTGTTATTACCACTTAGCCAGATGGGTTTTTATAAAGGACAAATTTAAGAAGGGTAGATCTATTTCTGAGCATTTTTCTTCAGAGCTAAAAATGAGACTTCTGTATTCATAGGTCTATCTCCAGGTCTCAGATGTAGAGCACAGGCAATGAGTGATAACCACTACTTCATTCTTCTGACATTCCCCTGGAAATCTCATGGACATCTGTTGGAAGGAAAGTGTTTTGGATCAGTAGCCTGAAGTGCACATGTTCTTAAAGATTGCATGTGAAGGGTATCACTTAACATTGCTGATGAAACCAGGGCAATTAGCAAACTGATGGAAGGAAGCTTACTTAGGAAGCTTTAAATTTCCCTAGGATGATCTGCCCTTTTCCTCTGTGAAGTACCCATTTGGTACCTATGGGCAATAATTAGCTCAAGGTACAATTAGTATGATAACTTCCCGTAATTTTGGTGAGCCATCACCCACATTTTGCACGCAATATGAAATAAAAATATTTGAAAGTGTGACTACTTTTATAGTATCAGCTTTTAAAAACCTCCCTAAGTTATTTTAATCAATATACTTGTTTTAAGTAAAAGCCATTTAATCTCTGACTTATACATTAACCTTCCATTAAGTATTAAGGAAGAAGTTAAATGCACCTTAGTCAATAATGCTAATGTAAGAACCATTGTACTACCTATAGAGAAATGCGTATTCATATTATGTTAAAGTGGCTGTCCTTAACGATTAGCCATTATTTGTCAGGAAGCTGATAATAAATTTGAAATATTCTGTAAGAAATGAATTATAATGTTGCAGCTGAGTTCTCTGTACTGTAATAATTTTGAAATGAGGTCATCTGCTTCTCCTGGTCAGTGCTTTTTAAGGCAATGATACCAAAGTGATGAAGATACCCTTGGTGATACTTTAACCTCACCCAGCAATTTCACATCTTGGTTGGTAATAAATGAGCCTGCTAATTGAACTACATTAAACTGAAATCTATGAATCTACTCCAAAGTAGGCTGTAGAACTGCTAACCAAAGTGTGCTGTTCTTTGCCTTTTAGAACTGCCCACAATCTGAGATGAAGATACAGCAATTACATTTCAAAATTGTTAGTGTGTTATAGGTTCATGTTGTGTGGTGGTGATGCCTTCATTCTGTTCGCTTATGTACTCTGAACGATTTCAAGTATGCTGCCATGAAGCATCAGAAGAATGCTAAAATTTCCTTTTCATTACGATCATTTGTTTGCTAATTAAATATCTAGGTGGGTGGGTAGGTAGGTAGGTAGGTAGGTAGGTAGGTAGGTAGGTAGGTAGGTAGGTAGGTAGGTAGGTAGGTAGGTAGGTGGGTGGGTGGGTAGACAGACAGACAGACAGACAGACAGACAGACAGACAGACAGACAGACAGACAGACAGACAGACAGACAGACAGACAGACAGACAGACAGACAGACAGACAGACAGACAGACAGATAGATAGATAGATAGATAGATAGATAGATAGATAGATAGATAGATAGATAGATAGATAGATAGATAGATAGATAGATAGATAGATAGATAGATAGATAGATATAATTTTGCCAGGCTTAAAAGGGAATGGTTATATAAATGTCAGATCTGCATCTAGATAAATGAGTCACTATAATGACCAGAATAAATGCTTGAACTCAATGGTCCTAGATGAGGATAACTGGTCAAAGTACACCAGAGGCGTACTAGCATAAAACGGGGACAAGGCCTTGTTTTTGCATCCCCCCACCCCCATGCCCCCGGCCTCTGATAGAGGTATGGGGTGCACAAATAAGGCCTTGCCCACAGCAGGCTCCTGACCCGGCACCAGCTATCAGAGGCTATGCCTGCTCGCAGCTGCCGATACAGGTGGGGGGTGGCAGCAGTTGGGTTGGGCTAGAAGCCTGCTGGGCTCTCCTGGCTCGGTGCCGGCTACTGCCGGCCCCCTTCATCGGGAGCTGCGGCCTCTGATAGAGGGGGGGGGCAGCAGCAGCCGGCATGGGCTGGGAGTGCCTGGCAGGCTGCTGCGGGCATTTGCAGAACCTCTGCGCCCAACATACAGTCTCCGACTGAAGGTATCACACCTCCTGCCTGGTGTGCCTGACCTCCTGCTCCTGGTATTGAAGAACTTCAGAAGGGAAAATGTTTTATGCAATGCTTTGCCCTTTTAAAATAGCAAAATTAAATTAAAGGAGTTTTAAAAACCATACAGCACTTACTATTTCTTCTGCTTTAAACCCTTCTTTAAGATTTCTTACACTGAGTAATTGTTTCTCATCCATCTACAGAATGCAACGATACAGCCAAAGACTTTTGCAGATCACAGTCTGATAGCAGTAACTTGGCAACAAAACAGAGGCAGAAGGGGATGATGGAGATTAAATGACAATCTTCTATTACAAGAAGATAGAGTTAAAAAATCAGATTTTTTGGATTAACACCCCCTTCTTGGGATTATGCTGCTTGAGGGAATTGGTACAATATGTTTACAGATGGTATATTACTCCAAAGGATATTGAGAGACAATGGACAAGAAAGGAAGGGAAATGTGGAAACTTAAAGAAGTGGATGGCACTCTTTATCATATGTGGTGGACACAGTGCCGGAGCAAGGAGTAACTGCCATGCCCCTGCCCACCCTGGAACCCCCCGGAACCACCCCAGAATGCTTCAATTCCCTTGCACCGGCACTCCTGGTGCATTGTGCACCCCTCATCCCCTTAGCAGTACGCCGCTGGGGGGACGTGCAAAAAGATTTTTTTAAATGGAAAAAATGCATGCTCAGATCCAGAAAATTCTAAATATTAAATGTGCTATAGAAGCCAAAATTTTGCTATTAGACATTCTGCCAAAAATATTCCAAAAATCTAGGAAGAATTGTTTAGAATAACAGTTATCAGGGTTACACTTGCAGCAAAATGGAAAGCAATAGAGTGTCCATCACAAGAGGACTGGGAAAGCAAACTACCTGAATATACACTAATAGCAAAACTAGTGAACTATGTAAGTAAAACACCAATTAAAGAATTCCAAGATAACTGGAAAGCATATTACTGATATTATTCCTAAAATTGAAGTATTAATAATCCTCTTAAAATGTTGTACTGAAAAAGTGTCAAAAGGGGGCATTTCAATGTATCATGAATAGATATGTGAATTTAATTTTCAATATTTGGAAAGTATTTTTAGAAATTTACAACAGTTATCAACACTACAATATTTGGAAAGTATTTTTAGAAATTTAAGATGGTTATCAACACTATCTACTTTATTTTACTACAATACATCTTATAATATTGTTCAACATCATTATCGGGTTTATCAAATACTGCATAAGGTATCTTATGATTTATGCCAACATTATGATAATTGCTATTTAGCATTCATTATCACAACATTATTTGCTGTTCACAATTACTGTACTAATATCACACATTGTCTATTGTTTGTTGCATAATTGTTTATTTTATGTGTATATTTTCTTTTCTGTATAACAGTTGATAGTTTTGTTCTGTTCTGCTTCTATCTTTAAAAATAAAATCTGTATTTTAACAAAGAGTTCCTCTTTATAAATGCTGTATTAGAAACTGCTTTTTAATGGAGCACACAAGTACCCTAATCCTAGAAAAAAAAAGTCTCACTCTGATCATAGGTTTGCATCTTTCACCAGGAATCAGAAAAGACCAAGAAACTGTGTGAGAATGAGATGTGGAAGGAAATGGACCCCCCCCCTTCCCACTTCCACTACTATTCAAATTGAGCTTCTTTTTTAAAAACTACTTGAGAATACATGGAAATGCAATGCATAATCCCACCTTATGAAATTAATTGGAATCAGAACAGTTTAACTTCAGATGGTTTATAGCCTACTTATTGTATATGTATCCTAACCATCTTCCTACCATCCCACCAGATAAACAGGCGAATCTGACACATAGTGACCTGCCAAATAGGGCTGGATTCCATGTATTATCAGTCTAAGAAACTGACAAAAACCATTTGTTCCTGCCTTCCATTTCTCCCAGTGACTGTGAGTCAGGCCCTTTCTGCACAGGCGATATACAGCGGCCCAGGGATGGCAAAAACGCCGTCCCTGGGCTGCTGTTCGCACAGGAGGCGCTTCTGCATCGCAGCAGCGCCATCCTGGCTGCCCGAGAGTGACATGAAGCTGCCACTTTTCACCTCGCTCATTGGCACGGTGCGAACTGCACTGTTGGGAAGACGCTGCTTTCCCCATCGCCTCCACTGACCGTCATGTCCAGCGTCTCTCTGGAGGGCTGCAGAGACCCGTCAATGCTGCCCTCCGACCCCTGCAGCCCTCCAGAGCAACGCTGGACATGAAGTCAGTGGAGGGGGCTGACTGAGAGGTGGCTCCGTGCAGAGCCGCCTCTCTGGTTGGGGGGGAAGTGGGGGCCGCTCTCATGCTAGCATGCGAATGGTCCCCGAGCCAGGCAACACAAGCAGCTGCAATGTCAGGGGGAATCCAGGTGAAAACCCTCTGCATATCCATCTGTTTTGCCAATGGTACTTTTGTGGTGCCACCTGTGTTGTGTATCTTTTCATCCACACAGGTTCCATTGGCACTGTGGCATCTTCTGAGTTGCAGTGTGTGTGTGTGTGTGTATCTCCCCCATGAAAATTAAGCAAATTTAATCAATTAAGAAAATAAGTGACTGTAAAGAAAAGATTACTTGTTTTATATATATGCTTGTATAGCATCTGGGAAGCTCCACTTTTGAATGATGTACGGACACCTAGCTTCTATTCCAACTTCTCTGCATCCCTTCATCAGTTACTCCAGCTTCCTCCACCTCTAGATGCCCTTGCGTTAGCTCTACAGCTACTTTTGCTGACACTGTGAAAATGTGTCCTTCACACATTGCAGCCATGCAAGTGCCAAACAGATAAAGCATCTCTTCATATAGCCATGATCAGTCAGCACCTAATTGTATTTTATGGTTCCAAAAGACAAACTGGAAGCTCTAGTAAAAGTAATTTGAAATAAATACCTTTTGGTTCATACTTCATGCATACAAATTCCTCCATTATATCCCATCTGAATCTTTATATATTCAGATAAGCAAAGGAAGAAACACGAGGCCTTACCCAGTCATTCACAGCATCTTGCCCAGCCAATTTACCCAGAGCCAATAGTAAAACCTGGTCTGGAATTAATCCAGATTCTGGTGCCCTAGAATTTGAATAATACAAATTGGCAAGAAATATACTACAACGACCTTGAGCCTAAAGCTCCAAAAAAGAAGGCTGATAATGTCAGACTGTAAGCATCTTGTATTATAACCAGAGGTGTACCTAGGCAAACTGGAGCCCTGGGCAAAACCTGTGTTTGATGCCCCCCCCCCCCATGGGTGGCCACTCTCCCCCACTGTGACCAAACAATGATTTTTTTCCACCAGGTCGTTTCAAAGTCGCCATCACATTATAAAACATGCCCCAACTCACAGATTTGAACACAGCAATGGGCCATGCCACACAGCAGAAATAATTTTTGGAAAACATTTTCAAAATGCTTTCAAAATGTTTTATTACTGCTCTGAAAACATTTTATGGTGTTGTATCCAGTCCAATTGGGGGAAACAGCATGACTTTCAATGTTATTTAAACAACGGACCCCAGATTCTCCCTTTAAGGTGGATTTAAAAGGAGAATCTGGGCTCCCTAGTTTAAACAAGTGATGCTGGAATCCACCCCCAAACAGCATCATTTTCAATGGTGCTTAAACTAGGGAGCCCAGATTCTCCTTTTAAATCCACCTTCAAGGGAGAATCTGGGGTCCCCAGTTAAAACAACATTGAAAGTGATGCTGTTTTGGGGTGGATTCTCCCCCACCCTGAAACAGCATCACTTTCAATGTTTAAATTGGGGACCTCAGATTCTCCCTTTAAATCCATGCTGAAGGGGGTGGATTTAATAATAATAATAACAACAAACCTTTATTAGGCATTGAGAGAATAAAAGAAAGAAAGAAAACAAGCATTGGCAGGAAGGGAGTGGATTTAAAAAGAGAATCTGGGGAAATTTAGGGGGTGCCTGTTGTCAGGGGTGCAATTATTAAGATAGCAGCACCAAAATTTCAGAGTATTTTCGTGAGACCCTACTGATGATACCACCCAGGTTTGGTGAAGTTTGGTTTGTGGGGTCCAAAGGTATGGATCTTCAAAAGTGTAGCCCCCATCTCCTATTAGTTCCCATTGGAAACAATGGGGGATGGGGGCACTCCATAACTTTGGACTCCCTAAACCAAACCTCACCAAACCTGGGTCATATCATCAGGAGAGTTTCCCAAAAATTCCCTGAAATTTTGGTGCTGCTAGCCTAAAATCTGCGCTCCCTGCAGGCCAAAAACGGAAAAAACACTGAAAATACAAAATTGCCCACAAACGAACCTGCATTTTTGTCGCCCACCACAAGGTGGCGCCCTGGGAAGCTGCCCACTTTGCCCCATGGGAGGAACGCCTCTGAAATTATAACAGAAAACAAAATGCTTTCTATCACTGTGGAAACATTAAGAAAAGCAACACAGGCTATATACATTAACACAAGCAATTACATTAACACAAGCTAGCCCGTCGGCTGGATTCAAGATAGAACCTTGATATTCTTCAAGGCTTGTGTTTAAATAAGTAAGTCCTTTTTAAGCAGGCACAAATTTATCTGCTAGACCAAAGCATTTATGCCGGGATCCAGTGCGAAAGCACATCCATTATACAAAGGTCCTTCAGAATTAGAATAAAACATGATTTCTGAATATTGTACTGACCACTACCATACAGGATGTCTGTACATAAATAAAATGGCATTAGTATCATAAGAACTGTTGTCAGGACTGAGTGGCTTTCAACCTGATTCTTGGAGACACTTTGCCTTGCTGGAACCTTCAAAGGAAAACCTTGGTCAGATGCTAAATCCTCATACCACTTCACCTAATGGTGCATTCTTTGTCATGGTACAAAGTGATCATAAATATTTCCAGGTCAGCTTATGATTCATGCTATCTTATTAGGCTTGCCAGCTCCTGGTTGGAAAAAAACTAGAGATTTTGGGGGTGGAACCTGAGGAATGTGGCGATTGGTGAGAGAAGGGACTTGTAAGGGTCTGTTACCCCAGTCAATAACAGTCTCAAGAATGGTTCAAGAGCTTTATTGGAACTGTGTCAGCCCAACCGCCAAATAGCCAAAACTGAGATTTGGCTCTCTGGCCCCTGGTATATACCTGTAAATTACAGTTTGTCTCAATCCAGAATCCCCCCACCCTTGCATTCCAACAATATCAGCATGTGAAAGAACAGTGAGAAAGAGACATTGTTTTTGGGACAGGCAGGCTACTCCCGCAGGAAGGCCGATAAGAAGTAGCAGTTAAGCACTATTGAACTAGTTACTTGCAAGTGAGAAGAGACCCCATAGCCTTGGGCAACGATACTAGTTGGGCCATCTGCTCCAAGGTTGTGTGCGTGCAAGCTGCCAGGCCAAGCATGCTGCAGACCTGATAGGACTTCTATGGGTATAATGCCATAAAGTGCACCTTCCAAAGTGGCCATTTTTCTAGGTGAACTGATCTCTGTCACTTGGAGATCATATGTAATAGTGGGAGATCTCCAGCTCCCACCTGGAGGCTGGTAACTCAATCCACTACACATCACTACATATACTGTTCCTGAGGATCCACTCAGTCCCAGGAATCATGTTCTGCAGCTTGCCGTAATTCACACAGGAAAGCAGTCAGCGTCTGAAACCTGGGTTGAAGAAAAAAAGTCGCCGATGAAGCAAATTTCATTTAACCCAGGTTCAGACCAATGTAACCAGTTAGAAACATTTTGGGGGTGAGTTCTGTGGGAACTTCTCCTCCATACACTTAAAAAAAAGAACCTGAATCCATTCTATTTGGCCCGTGTAGAATCAATCACTGTGAATCCAAACTTTGGAATTTGTTTGAATGAATTATACTAAACAAATATCATTCAAGATTATGGTGGCCTGGTCCAAGTAAGAAGAAGTAATTGACTTTAAGGCAATATAGAACCACTCAGTTGAATAGGAATAAAACATCTAGAGAGGATATCTTATGTTCATTTCCTACACTTACTTAACTTACCTTGGCACAAGTCTTTGTGAAAGTTGCAATGCTTTCTAGTTGTCTCATAGCTTAACAGTACCTATTTCTTCTATACCTTCCAGTACTATTACTGCTTCATAAATTCCATTTGTGTTTTACCTTTTGCCTCTGTGGACTTAGCAGATGATGTAAAGGAATCATTCCTCTCACCTTCTCCTTTCAAGTGCTGTAAAGCATTAAAGGCCAGACAAAGACAACATTCAGGTTTCATAAATCCAGTTAATATGCCAGATGTAAAATCAGTTGACTGTGGTAGAAATATGGCTTCATAGTTTAAGGTCGGAAACATCCTAATTGCCTACACTGATGTCCTTCTGGATGGTAAAGGTGGGTTGGAGATTGAATCCATGGAAACTGTAGAATTCTTTCAAAGGAAGTGATATAAAGGTCAAGCATTTTTTCCACCAATAATTTTCTCCTCTTCATATGTCATTCTCATTTAGTTCAATTCGCCTTTATAATCTCTATTGTAGCTTTTTCATACAGCAGTTAAAGAGAAAGAGAGTTAAGCTCTGGTCTCTTTGTACAAGGGAAGCTAAAAATACTTTCCAAATGTAAATGCTGATTATGTGGCATACAACATGGGAGATGTCCATTTTGCTGTTTAAACAAATTGCTACTTTGAAAGCATACAGTCGTAAATAGGTGTGCTAGCTGCCATCTTGTGCTTTTTCATCAAAGCATTTTTATTCTTTTCCTTCTGCTGAAGAGAGGCAGAAACTGTATTTCTAAGGATTTGCCACTTCAACTCACACACATTTGAAAAAAAATTGAATCAAATATTGTTATTCCAGCACTAACCAATGCTCTCTAAATGTTCTAGAGATGGTTCTGAAATTGGATATTCATCCTGGACCAAGTAGCTTAATTTTTAAACTCTAATAATAAACATTTTTAAGTTATATTTTTCCTCAAATAGATGTTGACTCAAAATATTTTAAGAACAGTTAATAATAATGAAGAAGTAGCCAGACAGATTTTCTATGGAACTGGGGTGGAAATGAAAAAAAAGTTCTTTTTTTCCTGGTTATAGAATCATAGAAGCATGTAGTTGGAAGGTGCCATACAAGCCATCTAGACCAACCCCGTTCAATGCAATATCAGCCTAGAGCAGTGGTTCTCAACCTTCCTAATGCCATGACCCTTTAATACAGTTCCTCATGTTGTGGTGACCCCCAAACTTAAAATTATTTTCGTTGCTACTTTATAACTGTAATTTTGCTCCTGTTATGAATCGCAATGGAAATATCTGATATGCAGGATGTATTTTCATTATTATATATTGTGAAATATTTATTTCTAATTAAAAATAAATGAAATTCTGTCTTGAAGCATGGTGTAGCATGGGTAACAGTCTTAATGTAATAACAGTAAACTACATTGCTAACTATATATTCTAACTGTGTTAGAATAGTCCAGTCTGTGGAATGTTTCATCCTTCACCTCCACTGATTCAAGCTTCAGTTGCCTGGCAGATTGCTGCCATCATCACTATTTTTGTTGACTTTTTTCTCCCCTCCATCCTGGCAATTGAAATTAGCTCTTCTCTGCCAGTCACAAAAGGCCCAGAGATTAAGTCTGGGGTTTTCTCCAAAGACAGAGGCTGAGGACCTATAGAGAGTTTATGGGATGATGCACCTGTGACGAATGCATTTATCCTGCATTCAGGTTACAGGGTGGAACCGCCCCTGAAAGAGTTAAGCCCTGGCCAGCCCTGATTGGCCAGAGAAAAAAACGCAGATACTATAAATACTGTCAGCGAGAGTGCTGAAGGGTTCTTGAATCTTGGTTCTTGCTTTGAGTCATTGGACTTTTTGGCTCTGTGTGAGCTTGTGTGCCCTCGGGTGCTTTTTTGTAGCAGCATGAGGAGAATCCGCTAGATCTCTCACTGCTGATGTTTAAGAATAGCTGAGGAAGCTATTCAGTCACATAAAACCCTGAGATTTGGAGGAGAGTGTCCGCCCTCAGGTGTTTTGTTTTGAGGGAAACCTCTTAACCGTCTATAAGTCTGTCCTCCACATTTAGCACCAGTCTTGGGAGGCCCAGTTCCTGTGGCAGAGAAGCCAGATTTTGGGAGTGTGGGAGAGGGAGGCTGTTATGCCTGAATCCCACTGGGCGTAGACTGGGTGTTTTATTTTGTGGTGAGGTGCAGCGGACTGAAGTTTTATTTTTATGAGGGAGTGTGAACCCTCCACAGTAACATCTTTAAAGAAACATCTTTTTTTCTGAAGTAAAATCTGGAGTGAAGGGACACTTGCGAGTGTTCATTGTGTAACTGAAGTAAAGTGCCTGCAACCGTTAAGCTTAAACAAACTTACTCTGAAACCGTTAAGCTTAAGCAAACTTTCTCTGAAACCAACAAGCGTAAAACCTCTCAAAGTTACCTGAGAAGCCTCTGTTAAGCCAGCAATAAAAGTTTTAAGTTTTGTGTTCATCTTATAAACCGCTCCAGTTTATTATTTCTGTCTGTGTGTTCCCCAAACAAAAGGGAGGTGGTGGCCGTTAAAAATCAGTATTGAGTGGGCTATAAACAGAAGCAGAGAAAGAATGAAGCTTCTCACAACATCTAGCTTAGCTTTGCATTGGTTATTCAAACCTCTCAAGCAATTAATAAAGGTACATTTAGAATGAAGGATCCTGCTGCATGATTATACATGTTAACAAAGACCTACAAACATACTATAAACATATTTTTCACTAAGAAATTCATAGTCCGGAATGACCCAATTTGGGCGAGTAATAAATTCCCACCACTAATCCCAGTTCTGGTAGGCAACCAAGCCTGCCAGCAATACATCTGGCATTTCTTTCCTTACACATAAATGTTCCCAGGATTCTAGCACTCTCTCTTTACTTTTGGCCATGCAGGAGGCACACCTGTTAGCTCACTCGGTCCCTTTCTTACATTCCAAGTTGGGAGATAAAAAAGAATGGGTTGTTCTGGAACTCAAACCTCACTGCCATCTGGAATATTTGTACATTAATATCAGTATTCTAGTGCTTATTTCAGCTGAATGCAGCTGCTTGAGTGCACAAATCATTCGCCACAATAAACTCTTTTCAGAGTCTCAATATGTCTTCCAAAGTGGCACTAGAAGCTGGGTCAGCAGATCCCCTCCAATATTTAGTGCCTCATGGCCAGAGGGGGCACATTCCCCCACATCAGACCCAACACTAAGCAAGCAGGAGTGAGAGGAAGTCAAAGGGAAGCTTCCTTCCTTCCTTCCTTCCTTCCTTCCTTCCTTCCTTCCTTCCTTCCTTCCTTCCTTCCTTCCTTCCTTCCTTCCTTCCTTCCTTCCTTCCTTCCGCACAACCTATCATAAGGGGAATTGTTTGTAGAACCATAGAGGTGTGTATAAAGCCCTTCAATTATGCAGAGTGACAAGAATGCTGTTGATAAGGGACAATGGTGATGGAATGAGCCACACCAAGACCCATCAGAGCATCAGACCAGAGACCTCATCCACTGGGTGGCCAGGCTTCTGAGCCCACCCCAGGCTTTGGCAAGGAGCCCACACAAGAGTGCAAAAGGGGGGCTTCTGAAGGGTTGTTGCCAGGGCAACAGACCCAAGAGCGGCTCCTGCTCCCTTCCCTCCCTCTGAGTTGGGGGAAGGGCAGAGATTAACAGGCCAGAGGGAGCGTGGGTGCCTCTGAACCCCTCCCCTCCTCAGGGGTGGGTGAGTCTGGCAGACAGAATTGCTTGCGGTGGGGAAGGGGAGGAAAGATTACTTTGCAATCTGTAAGAAACCAGATGTGTATTTTTTTAAAAAAATAAATGACCCCTGATAAAAAGGGGAGAGGACAGACAGACAGACAGACAGACAGACAGACAGACAGACAGACAGACAGATAGATAGATAGATAGATAGATCGATCGATCGATCGTCAGTCGATGGGGGATAGGATAGATTGTAGAGGATAGATAGATAGATAGATAGATAGATAGATAGATCAGGTAATATAAAAAGTAAATATTTTAATGGAAATGCTTTCACATTGAGTATCTTTTATAATGTTTTTGATAATTAGGTGCCAATTCTTGTAATGATATATAAGAAGTAAAGAAAGGTGATCTTGAAGCCTTGGTACATGTATCACATCTCAGAATAGGAGGCCTAGGCCCAGAGAGACTAACCCCCAGTCTGCTGTGATGAATCTCAGTGCATGACCTTGGGCCATTCTCTACCTCTTATCATTTACCTCTCTGAGTTGCTGACAGAATTAAAAGAGAAGGCTGTGCTGAGCTCCTTGGGACAGGGTAAAAATGTGGGTTATAAAACAGTGAATAATAATACATATACATTGCAATCTGTAAGAAACCAGATGTATAATTAAAAAAAATATGATAATCCTGATAAAAAAAATAGGAGGTCCCTTGTTGATCTCTAGGTGCTTTTTATTGTGGGATGTCTTGTGGCCAAATGTGAGTCAGGTCATTGGTTTCCCAGTGTTCCATTTTATATCAGGACTGATATCTATTGCCAAGTCCTTTATTATAGAATATCCACACTATGTTTACAAGCATTCAAGTGTATTTATTTATTCCTCAGTACACAGGCCATTTTTGAGAGGTGACTAGTATGGAGAAGCTGACTGTAGCCCATGATTTAAAAAGCTTAATCATGGTCCATTCTGCACAGCACAAAAAAGACATTTCAGGACACACAGAAAAAGGTGTCTTGGGGAGAAAGTCTGCACAGCTTTTTCCCCAAGGCATCCTCAGGACATCTTTTTTCTTTTTTGTGTTCAAGCCATCTTATTTTGAGGACATAAGATAGTGGTCTTTTTTGGCCAAGTCATCGACCTGACATCTTCCACTGCTTTGTGAGGAATGCAACTCTTGAGGTCTCTTATTTCTCCCACCTGATCTCACAGCTTGCCCACACCTTTCTTCTTTTCCAGTTTCAATTTTCCTGATGACCACCATTTTAGATGGATTCTCTACCCGCCCACCATTTTGTGAAGTTCTCTAAGCACGTTCTGTAGTTTCCAAAGCACACATTTTCTCCTCTGCCATCTTTCCTTTCCACCATTTCTTTCTTGGAGAGCAGAAATACATTAATAATTACAGTGCCAATTTCCCCCTTCTTTTTTATTTTGTGTGTTTAAAAATTCGAAGCTATGAAGCTTCACAGCATAGCAGCCACAATGGGACACTTGTGAGGGGATGGGGCAGATTCTCACTGTTAGGATTGTTATTTATTATTGTTCATTATCATTATGATTAAATAATAGCTTATACATTTTTTTTCAGGAGGGAAAAGGGGTGGGGAATTCTAAGCATTGTTACAGAACTATATTGTACCTGAGGGAAAACAAGTAGGCAGGAGGGGGCGGGGTTGGCCCAATCTTCTCTGCTGTACAAAGTAAACACCAAATGGAGCTTTTATCTGATGGTGGGAACTATTTCATATCTGGGACTGTGCCTGTGCCTGTGGTGGTTCTTCAGAAGGTGGTAAGGTTGTTGTGGGTGGCCAACAGATAGGCAGATAGAAATGGCTAGTGGTAGTGCCAAGAATCCTCAGGGTCGAGGGCTAGCCTGGAAAGAGGTGGAAACCAGATATCTGATAGGTGTCTGGGGGAACTGGCAATAGAGAACATTGGTGAGAAGCCAACACAATATGGAGACTTATGAGAGGGTGTCCAGGAAGTTGGCATCAAGAGGGCGCCACAGAACAATGCAGGAATGCCTCAGAAAAATCGCCATATGAATATAGGGTTGTGTCACACAACTCAGGATCTGGAAATGACCCAACAACTTGCCCCTTCTTCAGTAAGCTGCAGTGGATTCTCAGGGCCCATGCTTGCTTCACTATCTGAAGAGTGGCAAAAAGCCTAAGGCCGTTTCCCCACGAATGCGGAAGTGGCCGGGTCGGTGTTTCCAACGCCGCCCCCACGACGCTGGGACCGTCCGCACGGACGGTCCTGGAAAGAGCCGGGCAGCCGGCGCCGCGGAGCGCCAGTGCCCGGCCAACCCGGCATGTCCCTGGGCCTCCGGCGCGCCGCCGAGGCCTGGGACACACCCCACTGGCCCTGCGCGCCTGCTCCAGCTGTGCAGGGCAGGGGGGCATGTCCCCAGGCCTCGGCAACACGCCGGAGGCCCGGGGACAAGGTAAGTGCCGGGTGGGGGAGGCGTCTCGAAGCCACTGCTGTTCGCTCGGCAGCGGCTTCGAGGCGGCGTTTCCCCAACAAGAGCGCTTCCGAGCGCTCTGGGGAAATGCCGGCTTTGCGGCAGTCGGGTGGCGCGAGGGATGCGCGGCTGCGATGCAGCTGCGCCCCCTGTGCGAATGGTGGCCTGGAGACGGCGTTTTTTGCGATCTCCAGGCCTCGGCTCACCGATCTTGCGGAAACGGCCTAAGAGTGGAGGTTGGCCCAGATCCCCAGAACCTGGTCTGCACTACTGGATCAGAGAAGCTATTCTCCCACCATCTCTCCACCATCAGCAAGGAGGATTTGAACAACCAGCAGTCCCTGGATGCTCTGGTTTAAAATTAAGCATGCTCACGAGTACTGAAGAATCCTCTTTTACACATTGAACCATTCTTCTTTATATTCATGTTGGGGTTTTTTTCATATGCTTATGTAACCTCTAACTGTGGGTTCTGTGGGGCAGAACTTGGAATGAGTTGCAACAACAATTTTTAAACAACAAAATGGTTTACTTTTCTTTACAATTAACACTTTTAAAACATCAACATTTAACGTTACAATTCAAGGTCCTGTTCAGGTTGCATTTCAAGTCCTTCTATTTACAGTCTACTGATATTGCCAAGTCCAAATTCTTCTTTGCAAGTTGGCTGGCTCCTGAAGACTCCAAGGGCTTGATGAACAGGTTGCAACATGATGAAGGTCTCCAGGAGATCTCTCACCCATTACAACCACAAAAGAAAACCCTGAAACAATAAACTCCAACATTTACAACATAGCAAAAACAACTACCTTCCCAGTAGTTCCCAATAATATTGCAATTACCTTAACAAGGTGTTAAGGGCTTATAGAAATCAAGGTCCGGTACTGGTACCCTTGTCTTCTGCAAATAGCTCTTTCAGCCTTTCTGCTGCTCTGAGTCTCCACCCCCTTACTGGGTCAACCCATTCTGGGCCAATCCATTCTGGGCATGGGGGTTACACTTACCTTGTCAGGGGGCAGATTAAATGTTAAAGAGGGAGATGAGGGAGAACAGGAAGGGGGCAACAGAACAGCCATGCAAGAAGAATATCAGAATGAGTAGCACCTCCATATGTCTCTGTGTACCTTTGTTTCTCCATCAAAGGTGATTTGAACTTCCCGCTCTGGGCTCCACATGACAGCATTAATGCACCTCCCATTCTAAAACGATGGATCTCTGCAAACCCACTGATTCTGGGGTCACCTCCATACTTGAGTGGTGTACCCTGCATTCCTTTGTAAAGCCAATATTAACAAAACAATGGGATATCACTGGGGTCAGAACAGAGACAAGTGCCACCCACCAAAGTTACTTTTGGCAACAATTATGGTAATCACTTTGTGTCTGCACCCTGTGGGGTCATTTTGCTAACTGATATATAACTGTAACTGCCAGTTGCATTGTCCAAGCCCCATTGTGCAAATGTTTAGGCAGGAATATCTTGGCTGAAATCAAGGCTCACTATATCCACAGCTTTAGAACACATGTTCTCTCTTTATCCAGATTGTCACATCCACATGCACTGTGGTCTCTTATACAATTCCTTTTGTAATCCTAATACAGGGCAACCAGCTAACCCAAGCCTTGTGGAACAGTCTTCTGAGTGCAGGCTGATTGTGGGTTGTAATCAGAGGAGGCGGTTTTTCCTGCTCACTGATGTCACCAGGGAACTTCTGAGGCAATCTGCTTCAGAAGCAGAGAGATCTGACCAGTTCCAAGCACAAATACTTCTGAAGGGCAGAAGAAAACATGAGAAGACCTTGGCAGAAGAGAATCACAGGCATGAACCCATGGTTCATCAAGCCAGAGAGCAAGGGAGTCTGCATAGCCAGGAAGTTCAAGAAGAGGGGAGACTCCACAGGGAGACATTTGAGAGGACAATGGAAAGGAGCCATAACCTAATGTCAGAAGCTGTGGAGGCCATACAAACATTAATGGGGGTTATGGTTCAGAATCTGTCCAGCAGACCACACATCAACAGCACCCTGTCCCTTCTGGACAATCAACCTCCTGTCTGCCTCACTACATTCTTCCCCAATCCCATGAGCCAGGGAAGACATGGACAGCCCCCTCCCCGAACAGACATTTCATGTCAATGTCCCATATGAAGCCCCTTGCCCAAATGTCCATCAGCAGATTCCTCCCAATCTCATCGGGCAAGTTCCACCTTCACACTCTGCTCTTATCCATGCCCTTTCTGAACCCTCCAACTCCAATGTCCCTTGGAACATTCCAGATATGGTAACAAGGGAATCCTCTCTATCCATGTCCCTTCTGAACCCTCCACCTCTGGTGTCTCTCAGAACATGCCAGGCACAACAGCCAGGGAACCACAAGATATTAACTTGCTTGAAAAAAAGGAAGGGTCAATCTGTAAACCTCGCCTCAAATACAGGCAGAAGGAATGTGTCAGAAAAGAGAGGAAGCAAATGGACCTTTCAGAAGTCAGAGCGTAACTCCCCCACCTAAACTCATTAGGCTCTTTACATGCACTTAAGCTGTTTTGTTGAAACGCTGAAGTTGCTGTTTCCACTTACTACTCTACTGTTTGTTTATGGTTTGTAAAAATGGGTGATTTTGTGGAGGTTTCTGGCTTGTTGTGGTGTGTGGGTTGAAATTGTTTACCTATGAACCAGAGAAAGGCACAGTGCTTTGGATTTAAAAATAGTTCGATACCGTTAACTAGTTCAAAATAGAAAAGTTACAACATAGCAGAACATTTTAACTGTTTACAGAAAAGACTTATTCGAACTATTTACAAACCAGTTTTTAAAGATGTAGACAATAAAACACTACAAATTTTCGAGCCTGTCCAGCCGCTGCTCTATTGCACTGAACCTCTGTTCCATGCACTTCTCAAACTCAATTAAAGCTCTCTTGAGGCACCTTGGCTCTCTCCACCACCTCTCCAGCCTTCTGAGATGCCTGTTCAGGTTCTTAACTGTAAGACAGAAAATTGCGATTAGATATTAGAAAAGCAACATTTCTAGCAGCTACTTATCCTCCCTCCAGATTGTGTCCTTACAGAGCCAAAGGGATTTCCTGTGGAAGTTCAGCACACTCAGTGGCCGCTCAGTGTTGGAAGACAAGGTCCCTGACTGTTCTCCCTCTTCCTGTGGGCTTGATTGGAGTGGGGCAGTTGAGAGTCCTGGAAGACTGCAGCATACAGGTAATGTTCAGAGAAGCAATGGCCATGTTCATTCAGAGATCAAGGAGAGACAAGCAGACCAAGCTCTGATGCATTTTGTGGGTGAACACATGGTTGAGGGGAAACAGGGGAGAATGTCCAATACCAAAAGCCTGATCGTGACTTGCAGAGAAAATGTTATCATCCACTCACAGCTGTGAAGCTCAGCAAATTGTGTTGGGAATAAGCTGTATAACCTGGCTGAGGCTCTTCGTCCTGAGTGGACACCTCGTGGGGTAGTGGTCATGGCCTATCCTCCCTCTGCAGGATTTGTGTGGAGAAGTAATTGGAAGAGATGCAAAGAGGATGCAATGTTCACGCCAAGATTACAGTTAGTCTTCAGGCTTTTACATTCCACCCACCAACCATGTACACAGCACACCAGTACGTTACTTAGAGCAGTGGTTCTCAACCTTTCTAATGCCGTGACCCTTTAATACAGTTCCTCATGTTGTGGTGACCCCCAACCCTAACATTGATCCATTTTACAGATGGAGAACACTGATGCAGAGAGTCTTAGGCGACCCCTGTGAAATGGTCGTTCGACCCCCAAAGGGGTCGTAACCCACAGGTTAAGAACCGCTGACTTAGAGGGTGCCTTCCTTTGCAATGGGGCAATTCTGGGCATACAGCAAAGCAAGAGATGGGTTGACTCATTTCTGAATCTCACGCTGCACAATTCTCAGGTGCTTGATGGTGTTGGGAATAGCTGGAAATATGCAGAGTTGTAATGTAGACTCAAGGACTTCTCAAAAAAGGCAGTGAAGTCCTTGAAAGGCAGCTTCATATTTCAGCCTTTCAGAAATCTGTTACCTGAGTGGCACTCTGCTGATACTTACCAAAACCCCAAGTTGCTCTCTTGCTCCTTACTCTTCTCTTCCTCCTGGCTTGGAGTGGCCACATGCTCTGTTCCTCTCTGGGCCACAGCTGGAAGATTGGAAAGCCAAGAAGATTGGAAAACCAAGGTGAGCGTATGGCCATGCTGGCAGGGGCTGATGGGAATTGTAGCCCATAACATCTGGAGTGCCAAAGGTTTGCCACCACTGGCGTATGACAATGCTTGGTAGACATTACTGTCTTCAACATAAAAGTGACACAGACATACAAATTAATGTCCACAGTCTCAGCTGAAGTCAGGGGGATGTGATCTTTACACTCATAGTGGGCAGAAAGGCCACTCTTCTTCTGGTTACAGATCAGTGGGCCATGTTCCAGTCTAACCACATTGTGAAAATACATTATGTTACATGACCCTTTGTGACACATTTCCAGAATCTGAGGCTCATTCCGCACATGCAGAATAATGCACTTTCAAACTGCTTTCAGTGCTCTTTGAAGCTGTGCGGAATAGCAAAATCCACTTGCGAACAGTTGAGAAAGTGGCTTGAAAATGCATTATTTTGCATGTGCAGAAGGGGCCTAAAATTATCCCATCCAGCAACACTCTTTGAGATCATGCTTTACAGCCAAGTTGTGATTTTGTTGTAGCACAGGCCAGGTCTGCTTTCCCACTAAGCAACTAAACATATGCTGATTGGGTCTCAACTGGCATGCCTTCCACCTGGCAGAGGAAGGTTTCCTCCATTCCACTGCCAAGGTCTTCCCATTTCCACTTTGTGTCCTATTCTCATAACAGCATTATTTAGGGGTAATTCCTCAATTGCTCATCAATAGGCACAGTCTGCATTTTTTTTAAAAAAAATCCCCTTCTGACCATCTCCTCAAAGGGGCAGGGGGACAAGCAATCTGGCCAGGATAGCTCCCCCAGGGCTGTTGAAAAAAATCAACAAAACACAGTTTCCCATGCCTGCTTAAGCAGTTATTTGATTATGCCCAAAGAACTAGCCCTCTTCCTTCCTACTGAAGAACCTACATTGACAATGGAACTGCTTTTCAGGGTGACAACCAGACCATTACCACCTTTCTAAGAATAATGTATTGTAAAAGAAAACAAGGATACAACACACTGTGTGTATCTCTGCTCTGCTCCCCAGGACATCTTTTGGCATCTCAGGTGACTAAAAATGGTTTCCCAGAGCTTACATCTGGTTTGGGACTGTATTTTAGACAAAAGAGAGAGATATAAGACATGTTCTGTGTTTCCTTTTAGAAGTGTGATCTCTAAGTGGTACCAGTCTTTTCTCTAGGTAAGCAGAAATAGCCAATGAGTACATGACCTGGCTTTGGCCCTTGACATAACGTCATCTGGCCCCTATTGATCTTTATAAGTTTTAATCAAGCTGTGATAGTGATTTCCATATCCTCACAGATTAAGAAAAGTGTTTCCAAATTACAAGAAACAGTAACAGTCTGTTTTGATGTTGCATATCTTCCTTAGATTTTGATTGGGCACTCTGGATATCTGTGGAACTTGTACTGCAAGATAGTATCAAATTACTGTTCAGCCTAACCATTCATGAGGAAGTCTGAGAGTGTGGAAAAATACACACAGACTCTAAATTGGTATAGGCCCCAAAAGTATGAAGGTCATTCTTCCATGATTGGTATCCATCATTGGGCAGAAAGGCAGCATACACCGTTTATAAATAAACACTTTAACATAAAACTGCCATTTTGAAAGGAAAAAGGTCTTGACAATTTCTGTGACAGTAGTCCAAAAACTAACTGTAAAAAATTTCATTAACTGCATCACATTGTTAGCTATAGTCAATAATATCAGTCTGTTATGTGGGTTGTATTTTTTATTTTAAAAGAAACTCATTTATTTTAAAAGAAACCCAATTTTTTGCCAAAGATGCTTGTTGCATTTAGAAATGTATTACCAACATGCCTAGTATGCATCTAGGTACTTATTTGTTTGATGACTACATTAGAATCCCTTTTCTGTCAGAGATAACTGGCATTTAGGAAGTCTTTATGTTTTATTAAACTTTTGTGTGATCTTAAACAATTTCAAAAATGCATTATTGTGTAGTGTAATTTCACAGTTACTGCACTGAAATGATAGGTTTTTAGCATGCTTAATATTATCATTGAGGCATTATTATCTATATACTAAAGGGTAGTGCCTTTAATGGACTAATCAATAACAAAGCCAAAAGTCATATTGATTTTTCCTGAGCAATCAAGTGTAGCTTGCACATATTTCTCAGCCTAATAAAATCAGCCTGTTGTGTGCAAAGTGAAAGAAGGCCCAATCACCACTGTTTCGTTTTCATATCAGTAGGAGTTAAAAATAGAACTTGTTCACACTTCCAAATAAATTCATCTTCTAGACTTTAATTAAGAGAAGGCATTCAAAAGCCATTTGTTTGTCCTGGGCTATAGTGGACCCCTCTCACAGAGACACCTCTCACAAACGCCTGAAGAAGGGGCATAGCAGTGTTCTAAAGAAATAAATAAATGTATCTTTGAAAGGTTTTCTTTTTCTTTAAATGGAAGTTTCAAAATGTATATACATGAAGTTGGTCAGGAACAAGGACCTTTTCCGATTATGAACCAAAGGTAGTGATGATTGTTATTATTGATACTATTATTGTTATTACTATTGTTATTATTTCACACAACATGTAAATATTGTAATATATTCCTCATATTTAAGTGTCCTGCCTCCCTCATGATCGAAAGTGATTTAATACTACATTAAAGTCAAACCTGGGAGGACATCATAAACAGCTCTTGTTTAAAGGGCATTGTGAAGGAGAGTCTTTAATCTGATTGATGAAATAAATGAAAAGTAATCTATCCTCTATTCAACAGCTTGTTGATGATATGAAAGAATTCCTGCTCAAGCAGCTTCCCTTTTAAAAGAGAAAGGCCTCTTTCATCCTGTCAGCTTCTCATTTTTGAGGAAAAAAGTTTAAGTTTTTCATCATGGTTCAGGGGAGTTCTTGTAAAACGTTCATTCAAAATTTAAGAGCAATTACGGTGTCAGACAGCTAGAAAAATTGCTTTACTGAGTGAGAGTCCTCTGACAAATGCATTGTGGGAGAATTGATTCTTTCTATGGGATAAGTGAATTGTCATTGTTAGTGTCTTCCCGTGACATCTAGCAAGATGTCATCTGCTTTGTAACAGAAGATTTGAATCAGACAACTGTACTCAACAGTAGACAGTGTCTAGATTAGTTCGGCAAAGAAATAAGCCTTTACTCCACAGGGTATCAACTGAGCTATTAAACACTATGGATGAGCAAGGATTTCACCACTGGGGCAGGGTGTTTAAAATTAGAAAGGGGGAATAAAGCAAAACAAAAACAAAATACAAAGCCAGTATATCTTGGGTGTTTAACCTGTAAGGAAATCTGTCATATCCTTGAGGAACCTACTCTGAAAAAGATCAATAGGATACCTACTGGCTCCATTAGGGTGATGTAGAAAAGGGAAGAGAAATCCAGCTCCTCCCAGAGAGAAGCTATATTATTCCAGGAATTATACGGGATCAGATCTCTTTGCAGAAAAGAAGACAAGCGAGAAAAAGGAGTGAAGATTCTTGGTGGGCCAGAACTGAAGTGAAAGGGCTTGTCAGGTAATCTTACTGATAAGAACAGTTTATTGCCAAGTTGCCGCGTGCCGGGGGTGTGTGTGTCTGTAATGAGAGGTTCATTAACATATGGGTAGGTGCCAGCTGTAATCTTGAGTGCTATAGAAGGCAGCAGGAATCAGAAAATAAATTGTTGTTCATGCTTTGCAGTCCTTGAACTTCTGCAGTATATTATTGACACCACTATAGTCAGGGATTGAGTAGGCAAGCAACCGGCGCAAAGACAGGATGCTGTTAATGCATGAAAATGCAAAGTGAATTTTACCTCAATATTTTCCAGCACATTTAGCTGCACTCCTATGGTGTTTGACACCTGAAAAGGAAACATATGAGTATAATGTAGCAGAATGGAGGAATTTGGTTAAAAGCTAATGCTGTCAAAATAAACAAGGTCTAACCTCAATGTTAATATGTTTAGAATCAGGGAAAGAAGGTTGTCAGCTGTCAAGCAATGTGTCCATGTGTGCTTAAATATATTGGATCGTGCTATGGTCAAAGATTGCTAGGAAAGGTGCACTGATTTTTTTTTCCAGTTTTACATCAACAAAATCCATTTCAAATTTTGGAAATTGGGAGGTCCATGTTTACGCTTTTATGGACTGATTAATGTGTTAATTACTTTTCACGGCCAGTGTTTATGAACCCTTAGACATTTACATTTCAAATTCTCTTTTCTCAGTACTTCACACACTTGAAAGAATGTATACAGTCTTCCAGTTAAACAGTGTCTACCCCTTTTAGCTGAACAAAAATTAAACACTATTGCATTTGCTATCCCTTAGCTGTTTAATTGGTTGATCCTTTAATGGGAAAATATGAGCATTTAGAGCTAATTTGAGATGTATTGTTTGCATGTATTGTTCTTGCTTTGAAAGGTCAAAATTGGAACTCTGCTTTTAACCTGAAACAGGATAAAAATATACTCCCAAAGCTATGGGGACCAAGCAAATGTTTCCTCAGTCTTACCACTTTAGAAGCTAGCAAAAGTACTAACTTCCAGTGCAACGTTTCCAAGAAATCTCTGTCACCAGAAACCAGTGGTAGACTTGTACTCTAACATTGTTCTGATAGTTTTCAACTAATGAATGTTTATGATGAGATTAAATGAAGAGATAAGGCAGAACCAAATGGTGCCGCTCAGGAATGAAACAATATCCAAATTAATTTATTTGCATATAGTCTTGATGTGTGCAGAAACAGTGTTTAGAACACTAGTTTGCTGGTCCATTTTCCAAATGAGTGGAGCTGAATAGTCGTATATTGTTCCAACTAGCAGTAGTATGATGTCTGGCACTATTACTACCACTATTACAGAGTCTTAGAATGTTTCTATTATTACAGATTGCAAATAGAAACCCAAAGCTGACATATATTGGCTTGGCTATGACTTGTAGGGACGTGTGCTTCAAAAATGTTTTTCCCCTTCATTCTGGATAGATTACATGAAAGGAATGTGATCTTGGTGGTAAACAGTTTGTAGAGCAACTCCCCGTCCCCATGATAAGATATATATTCAACATACAATCTACGATTCTCCCTCTTCAACATCCATTTTCTACCTTAGTATTAAACTTCTGTGCACCATGTTACTTCTTATCAAACTCAGTTTATGCTTGTTACACTTGTTACACAATGGCTCGTTACACAATGGCTGTTTCTGCAAAGGCGGAAAACAGTGCCCTAGGGATGGTAAAAACACTATCCCTGGGGCACTGTTTGCACAGCTGGCACTGCTGCATCACAGCAGCGCTGTGCTTGCCTCCCCAAGTGGCGCAAAGCACACTGGCATGAGAGCGCTGCTTTTGGCCCCTCCAGTGTTCCTGTTCATCTACCTCTCCTCCCTACGCAGCTCTGTGACCCCCGGAGGTTGCAGGCAGTGTACGTGTGTCCCTCCAGTCGTCCAGAGCTGCACAGGGAGGAGAAGTAGGTGACCGGGATGACCCAGCAGCCTCTGCGCTTAATTATGCTGGTGGACAGCCGTTTCTGCCCCCATGCAGAAACGGCCAATGTCTCAGGGTTTTGAAATGTAGGATGCTGTAACTTTGATCCAATTATGATCCAGTTAACAAGGAAGGCAAAATATGATATTCATTAGAAAATGGTCTTCATTTGGTTTCTGGGATATTAATAATGTTGACTCATACATTTTGTACTCATTACATTTAATTTTTTTCACTTTTCACTATTTCTAATTCTGTTCAACAAAACAATCACAGAAACTGAAGTGATATTGGAATTATAATGTTCATAAAAATAATATCCCTGCACTGGATAGCCAAACACTGGCAAATTTGTTTAATGGACCTATCCATGGCATGCGCAGGTGTTGCCAACTCCTCACCCCCACCCCACACACCACCATAATTCAGAATTTTATGTTGGTATTAACTTAGCCTCCCATCCATCCAAGGTCAGTAAAACGAGTACCCAGTTTGTTGGAGGTAAAATGTAGATGACTGGGAAAGGCAATGGCAAACCACCCCAATAAACAAAGTCTTCCTTGTAAATATATATATTAACCTGGTGACATACCAGAAGTAACAACAAGAACCAGGAGTCAGAGGTCAGGGTTGGAGGTGAACTGTAGGTGACAGCAGAAGTGACAGCTGGAGGGATCAGAGTTGGAGACAACATTGAAGAATGTTGATTTCTCCCTATCAATGAGCCCTTGCAGGTTCCACTCATAATAACAACTCCTCATCCTGTCCAACATATATGTGATATAAATAATAGGAATAATTGCTATTGTTGTGTTATTGTTATTTAATTTTGTTTAATATCACAGCTGCCAGTTCTTTAGCTTGTTGTCGGCCTTTCATTACAATTTGAGCACCACCCAGAAAGGCCTAGGACCTTGTAAAGTATCATCGTAGTATTTGTGTGGATCCCAGCAGGGCTGCCTTCTGAATCAGACAGATGGTGATTCTGCCAATTTGAAGATGTTTCAAGTGCTGCCCTAGTGTTTTTGAAATGGCGCCCTGATTACCACTGGGACAACCTCAGCTGGTTTTTGCCATAGTTGCAGAATCTCGATTTTCACATTGTGGCATTTAGTGACCTTCTCGTGTGGTTCACTGGGCTTTCAGTAATTCTGTTCTTCACCTCAATGAATGCCTGTTCTTGACTTTCATTCACATAATCAGCTAGTGCATGTTTCTCCTCCTCCCAGAGGTGTATCAAAGGAAAATCCCTGAAGTACAGGCAATGATATTTGATTACAAGCAAACGCCTGGGGGCAACATCTGCTCCAGGTGTCCCCCACCCACACACCATTTACCTTAGCTGGGCCTGCTGAGGCTGGGCCAAGGGGTGTGTGGTGTTGGCACCAGCCTTCTCCTTCTGCGGGTGAAGACTCCCTCAGCTAAAAGAGAAACCTGGTGGGGCCAGGCCAAGGGGCACAGGTGGCTCAGGTGAGCACCGTGGCTGCAGCAGGCAACCTTTTGCAGGGAGGCTGGGGAGTGCCATAGTGGCACACTTTTTCAGGCCAAACTTTACTGAAATGTCTCTGCTGAATAGTTGGACTTTGTTCTCCAGTGACTGGATTTCTGTGTCTGATTTCCCATAGAGCTTCAAATAATCTATGTACAGCAAATGTGAAATATTTTCTGAGTCTTTCACCATTTATTTAACTTATGTTTATTTATTTATATTTTTATTTATACCACACCCTTTCCAACAGGGCTCAGGGCTCAGATGACATATTGTTTAATTGTGTGTGTGTGTGTGTGTGTGTGTGTGTGTGTGTGTGTATGTTTTAGTTACCTGCTCTCTCTTGCCAAAGCAGGCTCTGTGTAGCTCACAACATGCATATACAATAAAACTCCATATAAAAATCATCTAAAACAAACAGCATAAAATATGTAATCTGAATAAAACTATATACAGATGGCACTGGAAGTTGATATATACATGTCAACCAAAAACTAATTTTAAATTACTGATATGAACTTGCGATTTTATTATAACTTTAACTTTACTTATGTATTCAAACATTTACATCCTTTCTTTCTTCTTGGTTCAAGGTGGCTGTCAATAATAGCTAAAGCATCCCCAGCTAAATCCAAAGGTAAAGTAACAAGCACCAAATTCCAAATAGTTCTGTTTAAGCCAGACTTGTAAATTGATCTGTTTGCCTAAGGTGACGGACCCTTGCTTTAAAGACCAGGCAAAATAGAAAATAGAAGTAAAGTTTTCCTTTACTTTAAAATTTTACAATATGTTGCGAACAATTAACAGAAAAGTGTTTGGGAATGCTAACAAGAACAAATTTGTGTAAGTTATGAATTTACAAGCCATCGCTACAGCCCAAGCCATCTGTTTTCTGACCATGCAGTCATCTGCAGTAAAATGTCTTTCTGGGCAATGCTAAGTCTAAAATTCTAGGTCCGAGATAAGCCCTGCTGAACTTCTAATTAAATGTGCAAAGAATTGGGCTGCGTGAATTTTGAGACTATCCACAAAGCAGCAATCTTTCCAAAAGTAGTTTCATCCTGACATTGCATTGAATGTGATGGAAGTCATCTGTGGCTCTTGTTTGTGTAAGGTTGTCTATGCAGGCAGGAGGCATTATCTAATGTCACTTTTAGAAACATTCAGTGGGGCAGCCTCTTGCTATTCCAGCATGGATATAAGGATTACTTTAATCTTTTCTCTATGAGAAAAGATAAATATTATCTGCTGTATATACCTGATGAAACACTTATCTTTTCTGATAATTAATGAACCCATTTTAAGTCCGTGTTATGCCATTCATCTTTTGTGGTCCAGAAATGGATGACAGCATGATTATGTCTTTGAAAGATAAGTAAATGTGTGCACTCTTAGATCATCAGGCTTTTAAAATACCAGGAAAGTGGAGGTATGGCAAAGCAAAGGGTATGTCGTACCCTCTGCTTAATAAAATGTTGCCTTTTTTGTTTCATCGTATTATGCTAAACACCCACATGAGAATTCCTCTCTGCCACTGAATATATTACTGCATTGTTTAGATTTGGCTTACAGTTTTTGTTGTTCATTAACAATTTGAAAAATATTGTGCTTCGGAGCAAAATGCTGTCCATCTTTCTTTCCATTTTAACAGTGTTTGTAATCTAATATCATTGCCTGTACTGTCAGGGATCACCAAGGTAGGAATGGTGGGGTGTAGTGGTTAGGAGTGGTGGACTCTAATCTGGAGAACTGGGTTTGTTTCCCCACTCCTCTTCATGATGCCTGCTGGATGACCTTGGGCTACTCACAGTTCTCTTAGAACTCTCTTAGCCCCACCAGCCTCACAAGGTGCCTGCTGGGGTGTGTGGAGAGAGAAGGCAATTGTAAGTCGCTCTGAGACTCCTTAAGTTAAAGAAAAAGTGCGGTATAAAAACCAACTGGGGAGAAGAATAAGGACTAATAAAAGGAAACACTTCTTCATGCAACGTGTGATTGGTGTTTGGAATATGCTGCCCCAGGAGGTGGTGATGGCCACTAACCTGGATAGCTTTAAAAAGGGATTGGACAGATTTATGGAGGAGAAGTCGATCTATGGCTACCAATCTTGATCCTCCTTGATCTGAGATGCCTTAGCATACCAGGTGCTCAGGAGGAGCAGCAGCAGAAGGCCATTGTAAAGGATTCAATGGTGTTGATGGTGAAGTAACCTTGAGTGCATTCCACAGCCCGGGCGATGGGCCAGATGCATCGGCGGAGACTTTATCTTTGCGCGGGAGATGAAGTCTCCGTTCCCATGGGAATCAGGAAGGGGGGGATGGGGTGAATGGTATTATAACCTGTGCTTCTGGCGGGAAGTGTCATTCCTGCCACTGCGTGTACCGAGGCTTTCTAAGATGTCTTAATAAATGGACTTTCATTACCAAAGCCTTTTATTTCTGCGTCTATGGAATTCCTTACATTGTGGCAGGAATCTTAATTCATCTATATTCTTGTGCTGTGGACCTCTTGTCTTGCGATGGAGAGGTTGAATATTACTGCGCGAAGGTCGCGGTAGCCCCAAAGAGGAGCTCCGACCTTTCCTTCTGGATCTAGAGGAATCGGCAGAGTGAAGCGGGCCTGCGCTGAGTGGCTCTTTCCCGTCCTGCATTATCAGCACGAGTCTTCCTTTACTCCGTTGGAGCAGAGGGGCGTAGCAGCAATGACTTGATAGGGACTTCCATGAGTGCGATTTGGGAAGCTACATCCCATGGATCGAGCGCCTGTGGAGCGGATCTCTACCCGTCTGCGTGTGGATTACAAACCTCAGATGCAACCTGTCATGGAGGAGGCGGGCTTGACCACCTTTCATCGCGGCAACCCAGGAGGAGTCCATTGAGCGATTCCTGGACTACCATTATTTTGGTGATGCTCCCAAAAAAAGGAACTTCACGTTGGCACAGCACTGGGGAGACCCGTCCAAAAGGACACGGGACTCAACCCGGGAATTGGGAGGGGTATCCGTACAGCTGTCGGACCCCCCCATCCCGGTCCGGCGACCGCACCTGAGGTGCCTCGGGGAGCCACGGGGCCTCTGGCGGCTACGGTGCTTCCGAGGAGGCTCAAGCTTCCTGATGACAGCGAGTCTGAAGAAAGCCTGCATTCCCAGCCCGGACCGGTTTCCCTCTCTCCCATCGAGAAGACTGGGATATGAGGAAGTAGAGGCGACCGAGATACTTAGCGGCATGGAACCGTGAGCGCCAATATGGGAAGGAGGAGCGGGCACAGTTGCAACAAGAGCTTGAAACCCTACAGAGGGACCCGGGGAACAACAGCATAAAAGAAGTCCAGCTTCGAGTTGGACCCGTGCCAAAGGCAATGGCAGCTCCAACGGCAATACGCCCAAGAATCTGTCAGTCCATGATAAAGTCCTGGAACAGTCCAGACTGGATTTACAAGCGGCTTAGCAGCTGAAAGCGTTCAGGCTCTGCGCACGCATAAAAGTGAACTCACTGCAAGAAGCCCTTAAGCGGGACGAACGCTGCTTAAATTAGAGTAGAAAAGGCTGCTTTGCATGCGCGCAAGATGCATTGGCTCGCCAAGGAGAGAGGAGCTGGCTGCTTTGGAGAGGGAGCTAAGGAGGCAGCAGACCAAGAGGGCCATAAGTTGGAGACCTATGCTGTTACTGATCATATTGCCGGATTGCCAGGGGCCACATTACCTGGGTCCTGCCACCCCAAATGCCAACTGGCACACGCCCAGCGCCCGATTCCAGCCCCCTGTACAACAGCCGCCCTGCCCAACCTGCTCAGCCAGGCGCAGCCACCTCCCCAGCAGAAGCCAAGGAGCCGTCGAGCCAGGCTACTTCGGCCCCGATACCAGCCCGTTTTGATGGGACCGGCTTCCAAACTTCCCTGCTTCATCTTGCAACTCAAGTGCCCACTTGGAAGACTCATGATGATCTCTACCCGGTCTGAGCAGCGAAAAAATCACAGGGACATCGGCTCAGTCCTAGATGGGTGACAGCCGACGCTGGTTGCATTGACTGTTTTGGATTTACAGGATGATGAGGACTTCGCAGCACAGTGCCGCATTCCTCCAAGCTTTGAGAGCTGGCAGCTTTTCAAAGATCAAGAGCGCCCGAGAATGAAGCTATCCAGCACCATCAAAACCATCCAGCAAAGGCAACAGCAGCCCGTTTGCAGAATTTGTCCGTGAATTTCGTGCGGCGGCTGCTGGGCATTCACTCCTATGGAAGTGGCCTGAGCAGCATGAGATCGCGAAGAATACTTCTTTCGGATGCTGTGGATAGCAAGCTTCACGATGAAACTGTGATTTTTAATCCGGGTTCCTCGGTACCATTGCAGATTGGATCCAGTTAGGGGTCTCAAGTGGCGTCTGCGTTTGGATCTACCGTCAAGGGAGGCCGCCCTGCGCCGAAAACCACTACCCGTGCCCACCAAAGTCAAGCCCAGCCGCTTCTACGGAAACCACCTCTGAGCGCCGTCGCCGACTTGGGTTGTGTGTCTTTCCTGCGGAGGGCCAGGTCAGTCTAGCCAGCCAACTGTCCCAGAAGCAAAACCAACGCTCCAGCTCAGCGTTACTCCGTCTGCCAAACCACCACGCGGAGTCAGGGCCGCCTCCACTGGCTCGTCTAAGCGGTGACCGAGCTGACCCAGAGGAGGAAGCAGCTGTCTGTCTTTCTTCAGCCCCATGGACATGTAAGGTACGACTCCTGATTGCAGCGGTGAGTGAAGGCAGGCGCTCCCATTACTGTTCAAGCATTTTCTGGCCAACCCCGCTAAACACACTTCGCATTATAGCCTCGGCCCTTGTGGATTCCGGCTGCTCCCACTGCTTAATGTCGCATTTGGAATGGCAAGAGGGCTAGGTCTGGACCGAATTCCCCTGGCTAAGCCCATACCATTCACCCAAATGGACCGGACCAGCCCCCTCGGGAAGCTGAAGGACCGGCCCAATTCAAAACACAGCCGGTTCTCACTCCGTTGCGCCCGACCATTGGGAGAGAGAATTAGTTTCATTTTGCAAGCCAGTGTCCAAACCTCCATAGTTTTGGGCATGCCTTGGTTGTTGTTACATGAGACCAAAATTCATTTGGAAAGAAAGGATCCTAGAATTCACTGACCCTCCCTCGCACGGTGAACTACATGAATTGGGAAGAAAATCCAACGTCTCCTGGCACTTCCCCCTCTCTGGCTTCCTCAGTGATTGCTCCCGATTCTATTGACATCCCGCCTGCATATCAAGATCTAGCCAGAGTTTTCAGGAACAGGAATCGCGCGATCAATTGCTGCCACCCCACAGGGACACTTTGACTGTAAAATTGTTATACAACCAGGTAGGCCCTTAACTGCCCAAAGGGGTGGAATCTACCGCATGAGTCCTAATGAGGGGAGAAAGGAACCCGTGCTTTGTGCCAGACAAGAACCTTCAGCGGTTTCGGCGTGGGCTACCAAAACCACCACCTACGCTGCTCCGTTTTGTTTGTCAAAAAGAAAGATGGAGTCTTTCTGGCTTTGCACAGATTATCCAGCGAGGTCTCAATGCGGTCTCCCTGTCCAATATAAATATCCTTTGCCTTTGATCAAGGACAGCTTTTTGGATGCACTTTTCGGCAAAGAGGGGCGCATTTTACTAAATTAGACTTAAAGAGAAGCTTACTACAGAAGTTCCAGAATTGCTGAAGGATGATATGAGACACCCTGACTGCATTTAATACAAAGTTTGGACAGTTTGAATATTTTAATAATGCCATTCGGGTTAAGTGGGGCCCCAGACTTTCATGGCCCTTATCAACAGAAGTTCTCCATGATTTACTGTACAAAGGGAGTTGTTGTATATTTAGATGGCGTTTTAACGAATTTACTTTCATAAACTATAGAAGAGCATGGAAATGTTGGTCCGAGAGGTATTGAAGCGCTTGCTTGACTAACTCTCTCTTTGCCAAAACTCTCCAAATGCTCTGTTTTTCATCAGACCTCCATTGACTATTTGGGTTACCGGATCGCCGAGGGCTTAAAAATGGATCCTGCTAAAATTGATGCAGTCTACTCCAATGGCCTGCCCCCACCAACATAAAAGAACTCCAGTCGTTTCTTGGTTTTGCCTAATTTCTATCATTGATTTTATACCCCAATTTGCTGAACTGACTCTCCCTCTCACAGACCTCTTACGCACTAAGGGTAAAAGATTCACTGTTATCCGTAAGCCGGGGCCCCCTTCTCTGGTCTGAGGAATGTCAAACAGCCTTTCAACTTCTATTATTAAAATCTCGCGTTTACCACGAACCTATCCCTAAAAAAGCACCCCGACCCAGATCTCCCGTTTGCTGGTTCACGTGGACGCCTCGGACAAAGCTCTGAAGGAGGGCAGACCCTGTTGCAGAAAAATAAAGATGGTAGACTGGTTCCGTGTGCTTATTTGTGTCTAAAAAAAAATTCTCTGGTGCGAACTCCAGCGCTGGACTGTGGGAGACAAGGAGACTACGGACCATCAAAGCAGCACTCTCCACTTAGGCATGCACCCTGGCTGGAGAGGGCAGCTAAGCACCCTTTTCAAGGATTTGGTGGGATCATAGCAAAACCTGGCAGCTCTTTCACCCCCCCTCAAGATGTCCGCCAAAAGAAACAACCCGTTGGGCCGATTTCTTTTCTCGTTTCTCATTTACAGTCCATTTCTTTCTCCTGGGAAAACCAACAAACTGGCTGACCAGCTCTCGCGCCTACCCGAGGGAGAGGTGGAGCTGCCTTAGCGAGACATTCCACGCTACCGTTCTTTCCCCCTCCCAGTTGGAGTTGGCTGTCACCCGATCTCAAGCGTCCGCCTCCCACGCCACCCCGTTCCCAGTCTCCGTCTCTCCTTTCCTCTGCTAAAGGGAATTGGAGGAGGCCCGAGGACTCGCGTCGAACCAGCGGCTAGAAGGGGACTCCCCAGACGTTTGGAGAATGGAGTTTGGCCCGAGGAGGAATGTTGAGATTATTACCTCCCCCCTCCATAAGCAAGTTCTCAAAGAAACTTGCCCACGATGCCGTTCAGCTGGACATTTTGAAGCTTCTTGAAAACTCTGCACTTAGCCGCCTTACGGCAGTTCTGGTGGCCAGCGCCAATCTTACTCATAAAGACATTGAGACTTACATTAAAAGGCTGCTTTCGGTTTTGTGCAGAAGCCAAACCCATCCGGGGAAAGCCCCATGGACTGTTGAAACCTCTCTCCCGGTAGCTTCCGCCCATGGGAAGTCATCTCCATGGATTTCATTACAGATTTGCCCGAAAGTGCAGCCTTACCGCGGTTTTATGGGTGGTGGTAGACTTATTCTCTAATAAGCCCATTTTATTCCATGTGCTTCCATCCCCTCTGCTCCTAAGTTGGCCACGGCTGTTTATTCAACATGTTTACCGTCTCCACTCCGCCCCGTTAAAAGGTGGTCTCCGACCCTTGACCCCAATTCATCTCGAAGTTCTGGAAGCGTTTTTGGGATTGTTGGAAGGGCCGCCCACGTACGTCGCCGCCCTACTGCGATTCAAAGTGGCGAAGGCGGAGAGGACGGAGACAGAACCCTAAGAGCAATATTTCACGTTGTTACGCAACTACCACCAAGACAATTGAGTGCGAGCTTATTCCCGTTCGCGAGGAATGCGCCTACAATAATGCGGTTCATAGTAGTACAAAGAAAACTGCCCCTTTAGGGAAGGCCCATTGTGTCTGGTCGCTCCTTCCCGCCCGTTACCACAACTTCCACCACGCAGCAACTTGGCGTTGGACCCCCAAATTCCAACAATGGATTTCATCCCTAGCGAGGGATGGAAGTCGGATCCAGACCGCCTTACAGCAAGCCAAAAGGACTCCCAAAAACTGCAAAGCCGGATAAACTTACCCGTCAGATTTCCCTCTGCGTGTGGGCTCCTGGGTGTATGTTATCCTACAAAAAATCTCCAGAGGCGTGCATAAATTTTTCCAAACTTGGCAAAAGATTTGTGGTAAGGACCTTTTCAAATTACTAAAGTAATTAATGATGTCACTGCCACGCTTAGATTTGCCTAACTTTCTCTTTTAGTAACATCCATCCTGTCTTCCATTTCCCACAGCTTGCTCCAAAGAAGGAGGCTCCCGCTTCCCGATGCCTGGCACGACCCGGGAGAGGGCCCCTCGACTATTATTGATGGCCGCCAAGCACTTCTGAAATTGGCGCTATCCTGGACTCTCGCTTTACTCTGGCAACGCTTGCAATATGTTAGTTTCTTGGGTGGGATATTCCTCTGGGATTTATAATCAATGGGTTTATTCCGAAAACATTGAAGCCCCCACCCTTATTTCTGCTTTCCACCGTGCCTTTCCGCATAAACCTGGGGGGAAGGGGTCTTCTTTAGGGAGGCAGAGTGTAAAGGATTCAATGGTGTATTTGATGGTGAAGTAACCTTGAGTGCATTTCCACAGCCCGGGCGATGGAGCCAGATGCATCGGCGGAGGAGACTTTATCTTCTTGCGCAGGAGATAGAAGTCCTCCGTTCCTCTGGAATATGGGAATCAGAGGAAGGGGGGGGGATGGGGTGAATGGTATTATAACCTGTGCTTCTGGCGGGAAGTGTCATTCCTGCCACTGCGTGTACTTGAGCTTTCTAAGATGTCTTAATAAATGGACTTTCATTACCAAAGCCTTTTATTTCTGCGTCTATGGAATTCCTTACAGCCATTGCTTTCACATCCTGCAAGTGAGCTCCCAAAGGCACCTGGTGGGCCACTGCGAGTAGCAGAGTGCTGGACTAGATGGACTCTGGTCTGATCCAGCAGGCTCTTTCTTATGTTCTTATGTTCTAAACTCTTCGGCCGTTTTCTGCCTGCGGCCCCTGCTGCGCTGGCAGGAGTTCTTGTCGGCGTGGTGAAACGAACCCTGCTTCGGCATCGCAAGGCCGTCGGCGAAAGCAGCAACGGGAAGAGCTTCCGGACAGAAGGCAGGGTACGGCTCGCCGCGGAACCGCCTCTGCGCCCTCCCACCCCGCTACGGCGTCCCCTCGAATTTTGCACCTGCGAGTGTTTCAGTTTGCGGCCAGCCCATACGCTGCACCCTCCGACCCTGGAGGTGCCGAGGAGGAGGACAGTGGTATGTGTTTTCGACGCCTCGTAGGAAATACCAGGAGGACTTTCCGTGAAGTGGAATGGATGGACGAGTCTTCCCGGCCGGCCCGGTTCGCGCACCGCGCCGCCAGGGAAGACGATCCCTCAACAACAACCCTTTAAAGGGTGCAAACCTGCTGGAAGTGGTTGCAACCTTTAAAAGGGTTGTTGTTTGCAGGAGTGTTAACTTGAGCGCCCGCCACTGGGGAGGGAAGAGAGATCAGATGCGCCCGCTGCTGCATTGCAGCAGCGAAGCCATCAATGTGAACAGCGGTCTGGGAAGCCTTTTGGCGCCCCAGGCTTCCGTCTATAAAAGGGCCGTGCAGATACGGCCTTCTTTTTTTTATACATGTCTAATAGCCCAACAATACTCTTGAAAACATTTGCTGATGAGGCTCTTTGTAATCACTTAGTCATCAATAAAAAAGGCAATGTCATCGATCGAAGCCAAAACTCTTAATTAAATAAAGAGTAGTTTTTAACGCAGATCAAATGGATAAGCTTATTACCCAAATGGTCCAATTTTTGATCCTCTCTATTACACTATGGGCAGTGCTGCAGGATTCAGCAGGTTTGCACCACTTCGGCCAGAACTGGTTGTTAAAATGGTGCTATTTAACAATCAGTTGTTAAAATTATTTTAATTCCCACCAACGTGAATCGGGTTGTTAAAATTATTTTGAATCCCCACCTTCACTGACCATGGGAAAGTATTTCATTTATTGTTGCTTTTTTGTTTAAAGTGGACAGAATTATTTTGTCGAATTCATACTTGCTCTTCTTTGGCAAAGGAGATGAGTTGTGATTTACTGAATAAAAGGAGAAGACAGAAACAGAGAATTACCCCCATCCAGCAAAGGAGATCCACATAAAAATGCCAGTTTGCAGCTCATACTTATAAAAGAAGAGTTTTGATTTATACTCTGCCTTTCTTTCCTGTAAAGAGTCTCAAAGCAGCTTACAATCATCTTCCCTGCTTTCCCCTAAAACAGACACCTTTTGAGGTAGATGGGGCTGAGAGAGTCCTGAGAGAACTGTGATCAGCCAAAGGTAGCCCAATAGTGGGGGAGTTCTTGCTGGCTAAGGTAAGTCATCTGATAAGAGCTTGCTATTGTTTGGAGCTCTGGAGAAGGAACCCAGTTGTTATCTAGTAATCTCCAGCTCCTGTTAAGAACCTAAGAACTGCCTGTCAGATCAGATAGTGATTCTGTGGGAGACTTTCTTCTAATGCTTGAGGCCCATAATCTGTGGCTACCTAGCTGGTCCTTTTTTTGTGGAATAGATAGCAGCTGAGTTCTTCCCCCAAAGCTCCAAACAATAGCAAGTTCTTATCAAATGACTCACCTCTGCCAGCAAGGACCAAGTACTTGTAACAAGCAGCAGAAACACAGTTAAAATTAACATAGTCGGAACCACACAGCCCTTCTCTGGTATAAAGAGCCTTTCAGTGATACAACCGACTTCCACTGCTAGAATATATTATTACCAACGCTGTGAGTGAAATAGATCCACAGGTTCCAACACAGGACTATATTTGGTTTATCAGTCACTAGCAGGAGAGAGAGGAGATTGAGGGTGGGATAAAACCGTAGAATTTTGCCAGAGTCCTGAAGTGTTGTATCAATGTCATGCCAGCAAAGTGAATCACTTGCAGATATTTGCCCAAAGTGACATCGCAACACTGCAGCAATCTGGCAGGCAACAGGGAAGGAGATTGGGAGTTTTCAGCTGAAGTTGAAGCAGGAGGTCTGGTTCCCCTAGCTAGACTGGCCTGTAGTTGGACTGGCCTGTAAAGCTCATATTTGAGCATCATGTGTTCATTACTCATCCAAATCTACAGGAACATGTCTGGAGAAAAGGAACTTCTAAATAATTGGAATTTTGCTATCCTTAATTACAAATATAAGCACTGTAGTCAAGGTTACACAGAACAGTTTATACAACCTTTTGGGTGAATTGTTGGCTAGTTTTTCTTTATCAGAGCTAACATTTTTCATCTGTTAGTATTCTAAAGTTCTTTGTTTGAAGCAGCTGCGAGAGGATCTGCCATGACTGATAAACTTCAGAGCCCCATAAGACAGCACTGCAGCAAATGTGCCCCATTCTGAATTATCCTTAGCACATTTTAATGATGACTATTCTGTGAATATTCTCAGGTAATATGATTAGTCCTTTAACAGACAATGTATTTGTAATTCACTATCAGCATTTTATGATAGCTGAGGCTACACTGATCTCAGATTTTGGAAGCAGAGCAGGATCACCCTGGTTAGTACTGTGATGGGAGACTACCAAGGAATTCTAGAGTCGCTATTCAGAGGCAGGCAATGGTAAACCAGCCCTATTTGCCTCTTGCCCTGAAAACCTTACAAAGTCATCGTAAGTCAGCATTTTTTACCATCATCATCACATCGTTATACAGGCAGTTGACATGAAAAGGTGTGAATATTTGACAGTATCAGACACGGACACATCAACATTTGATGGTCTCTGATAGCCATATTGCCGCATATTATCATATTTGTGCATCTGGCCAGCACAGAAAAGAGATTCCCCTGGAAGCAGATTTTTGGTACCAAAAATAAAACTTTCAAAAGATGATATCTTTTGAATTTTAGAAAAATTGTGGGAAATTCCTGGTGATTTTGGGGACAGTGTTTTGCAGGGGTGTATCTACACATGACACTGCTCAAGGCAGTCACTGAAATTGTGCACCCTGAAAATCCAACAGATCTTCCCCATCTTGGAAGATCAGCTCTCCAACAGCCAGGTCTCCCCATTCCTTTCAACCACAGATAACCAGCTTTCCCGAGAGCTGGTCTAACAGTTGTCAAATCTACCCATTGCTTTGTAATGGTGGGTAAACCAGCCATCCAAGTAGCAGAGGGAGAAAGAGGCTGGCAGGGTGCAGGGGCATCGCAGCTTCCTGCTTTGCAAAGGGAAGGTCTAGGCATCTCTAGACAAATAGTGCCCAGGGCTCACACCTTGGCTTGCCCCATCCTAAACACAACAGTGGGGTCTCGGGAGGATAGCTGAGAAGGAATGTCAAGGAGACTATACATACAGCCAGCTTTCTGAAGCAGCCATTTCTTCTAGGAAATGTAATTCCAGGACAACTGTACCCCCCTCCTGGAAGTTAGAAACTCTAAACTATTATAGTTCCTTCACTAGAAACTAACTAAATAAGCCATGATAATGTGATTGTGAATTAGATCAATTATTTGCTGAAATATAAATAGAAAAAAAATATCCACAACCAGACAAATTAAATGCACTTATGTCTGCTGATGTGGGTGGCCTTATTATATTTTAGTCTTCCTTTATACAAACACACACACACACACACACACACACACACACACACACGAATTTCAAATAGTAGCCTTTTGGGGAGATATATACAAAATGTCATTATCTGAAATTCATGCATGCCGATTGGCTTTTCCCACACCACCTTTTTGCTCCAAAGAGAGGCCTGTGCACCATCCAGCCACACATTCACTTTGCTCTGACTCACTAACATGCTTTTTCTCTTGATGGTTTCAGCCATTTTCCCCCTTTTTTTTCTTTCTTATCCCAGGGTAATGTGTATGTGTGGTGATGGTTCATCATTGTGCACATGCAGTCTTATACAATATTTACTTATGTAGGCAACAGGACTTACAAAAACTCAAACGTTTCTTTGTTAATTTCATCAGAGTAGTGTCTGCACTGATCAGCTATTTGTTCCATCAAGAAAAGCATGAGAGAATAATGTGTATTCTGGAGCTTTCCCATCTTTTTTTTTAAGCTAGCCTCACTTTTTTTTTAGTAAGGTTAACATGATGTTCTGGATGGAGGGTCTCATGTAAATATGAATCAAAGATAAAAGGACTGTAGCCTTTGGCTGACTTCCAGTCAGACACCCAAGATCTTCTAAGCTCTCTCTGGGACTTTTTGGCATTTGTTTCCTTGGTAGCTCAGAGCCCTGTTCTAAACCATAATCATTTAAATCCTCCAATCCCCAGCTTCTTACTTTGGGCAAACAAAGTGAATCTGTATGCTCCTTTGGATACTGGCTATTACATTTAGGACCATCAAACACTTTTAAGTAAATTCTAACCATTTGTAATTCCCAATGAAATCTATGAAACTAAAATGCATAATTATCTGATCAAAATGTTTGATAGGTCTGAAATATCAGTATCAATAGGTCTGAAATAATTTTGGTTTCAGTTCTAGTTGAGCAGATTCACAATTTGATATGTTGTAGTTCTTGCATTGCATCCTTTTGTGGATGACTTGTTTTATGAAAGCAAAGTCATACGCACAATACACACAATAGTAATGTGAATAATAGTAAGCAGAAGTAGTAGTGTATTATTAGTACACTACTACTACTACTACTACTACTACTACTACAGTAGTAGTGTGTTATTATAGTTTGTAGATACTGTATAAAATACTAAGGCTCATTCCGCACATGCAGAATAATACACTTTCAAACTGCTTTCAGTGCTCTTTGAAGCTGTGCAGAATGGCAAAATCCACTTGCAAACAGTTCTGAAAGTGGTTTGAAAACACGATTATTTTATGTGCTTTGAAGGCCTAAGGCTCATTCCGCACATGCAGAATAATACACTTTCAAACTGCTTTCAGTGCTCTTTGAAGCTGTGCAGAATGGCAAAATCCACTTGCAAACAGTTCTGAAAGTGGTTTGAAAACGCATTATTTTGCGTGTGCGGAAGGGGCCTAAGAAAGAATCCTGCATTTGCCATTACATTTCCTTCATTATCTAGCAAGATTAGAAAAATGAAAGACTTTCTCTCTCACACACAGAACCAAGCTACATACCTTAATCTGTTCTCCTTTGTTGTGTTAGCAGTAAAGCTCAGGAGCATTCCCCCTCCCAGCTACTTCTTTGAAAATCCTATCTAGCTCCTTTGTAAAACTGTTTACGCTAACTTCTCCTGTTGATGACCTTGGAAGTTTATTACATACTTAAACTAGCCTTTGTGAAAAGAAATTACAGTCTCAGACCTTTGTGGCTGTACTGCTTAGTGTCCCTGTGTTTTCTTTGCCCTTTTTCAAGGATAGTTGGGCTTATCCCCCCTCCCCCGTTTTCCCCCTTCCTAGGTACACTGCACTAAGCCAAAAGCCAGTGTTATTTATAAATACACTATGACCCAAAATGCTGACTGGATAAAGGGAGGAGAGCAATTCCCTACTGACAGTTCTACACATGGCAATACAGATAATCTTCACAGTGATGGTGCCTATCACATACACAAATTGGTACCTGCTATGTTGCAATATAAAAGAAAAGAAAAGAAAACAATCCTTTTTGTAGTCAAGTAGTTTGCTTTTTTTTAATGGAATAATTCAGCAGTATTTCAGAGCCAATATTAAATGAACTATAGCCACAGATTCTCTTGACTACTACTGTATTTTTAATAGTTTCTAATTGTGGATGCCCACAATTGGATACCCATGCTAGCCTGATCTTGTGAGACCTTGGAAGCTGAGCTGAGTCAGTCCTGGTTAGTGTTTGGATGGAAGATCACCAAGGCTAAAGGGCTTATTTTTAAAAGCACTACGACTAACTTTACAGCACAATCCTGAGCTTCTGTTGCAATTGGCAGCGTTCATTGTACAGATGCCACATGTTCAGAACTAACTTGATCAAACTACTGTTTCCATGTAGCAGGTCCAGTTAATGCAAATCAGCACAAATATGCATACGTAGCTTTAGGAGTCCCCATGGCACACAGTGGTACATTGCAGTACTGCAGTCAAAACCTGAGTTCGATCCCAACAGAAGTTGGTTTTAGGTAGCCAATTCACAGTTGACTCAACCTTTCATCCTTCTGAGCTTTGTAAAATAAGTACCCAGCTTGCTGGGATAAAATGTAGGCGACTGAAGAAGGCAATAGTAAACTACGCTGTAAACATGGTCTGCTTAGTAAATGTTGCAATGTGATGTCACCACATGGGTCAGTAATGACACAGTGCTTGCACAGGGGACTACCTTTATTTTTACCTTTGGGGTCAGGCAAGAAGACAAAATAGTAAAAGGCTAGAACTTTAAAGAGGTGGGCCCTGCCATATTCCCTTATACCTCACTCCAGCAAGCTTGATACAGCCAAGGAAACCATATTTTTTTTTTAAAAGCGGAGAGGAAAGCAAATAAATTCCCTCAGGTGTGTTATGCAAATAGGAAGGGAAGGGAATAACAATGGCAAACTATTTGCAGTTCAGACCCAGCAAAGACTGAAGGGGCAACCTCAAGCAGATTTGCTTGCAAGTAAATCCCATTGCATTCAAGGAAAGTGTTCTTTGAGCCAGCCAGGTGAAACAGTCAACCATTCAGCTTTCCCTGGGACTGTAGCATCTTTTAAAATTATTTGTAATCGTTTTCTTAACATATAACAAAGATAAAAGGCAAAGATGGGGGGGAACAGCATGAGAATGCATGTGCACTTTTTCAATCTACTTTTCTCTTCTTTATTTCTCAAAAAAAAACCCCAAAGAAAAACAACTTTTTTTAAAAAGCTGCATAAAGAGAAAAATAAAACAATAGTAGTGATGGATCTATGCATAATTTTCTATAAATTCACTTTTGAACATTTGAAAAATGACTGAACATTTATTTCAAGGTTCTTGCCACCTTGCCAGCAACATTTTCCCCCTCCTGCCAGGCAACAAAATAGTGACAGAAAGTGAAGTTTGCTGGTGGCATGTCTCCTGCCATAGTGAGAGATATGGCAACCCTAGTTGCCTCTGATTCCTCACATCATTGATTCTACCACTCCAGAAAGAACAGAAGAAGAACTGCAGTCTAGTACATTCATGACACCTCACCCCAAACTTTCTTATGATGGCTTCAAGTGGTTTACTACAGATATAAAACAGCCTTGGAAAGCAATATGGAACTCTCTGTCACCTTAGCGATTAAATTCATTCATTACTTTTGTGGCATGGGTGGTATTGTCCCAGTCCCTTCTATAATTTGGACAAGTCACAAGAGCATATTGCCTGGGACAGATAATTCGCCATCCTATGTGTAATGACCATGGAAGACATTTGTTCCACGCTTCAGAGTTCATGTTCAAGTGAAGAAAAGTGAAGCCAGCAACTAAGGCTCATTCCGCACATTCAGAATAATGCACTTTCAAACTGCTTTCAGTGCTCTTTGAAGCTGTGCGGAATAGCAAAATCCCCTTCAAACAGTTGTGAAAGTGGTTTGAAAACGCATTATTTTGCGTGTGCGGAAGGGGCCTAAGTGATGGCCATACTGCAGCTAGGGTAGGCTTGCTCAAATGAGCGCAGAGGCATAACTAGGGAAAATGGAGCCAGGGGCAAAATCTGGTCAGCCTTTCAAATTAGTGAATAACTTATGGCCTAGATCAGCCGTTTAAATAAACTAGTTAAATTGAATGGTGGTTGCCACATGTAATTATCTGAGTGTGGTGTTGGGGACCAGAACTGATGTATTCCCATAGCACGTTCTGGTAACTTTGACACAGGGACAACCACTGGATCTATTAATGTACTTACTTATTTCATTTATTCCCCAACTTTCTCCCTAGTGGGGGCCCAAAACATCTTACATTGTTCTCCTTTCCTTTATTTTGTCCTCACAACTCTACAAATTAGACTTGGACTGTGCAACTGGCCCAAAGTTACACAATACGTTTCCATGGTATTGTAAGGATTCAAACCTGATCTATTCTGGTACTCTACACACTAGGAAATCAGGCCAAAAGGATACTATGTTCCTCTAGTTGGCAGCTCCAAGTTGGGAAATACCTGCAGATTTTTGAGATGGAGCCTGAAAAAGATGGTGTTTGGGGAGGGGAGAGACTCAAGTGGAATATAAACCCACAGAATCCACCTTCTGAATGAACCCTTTTCTTCAGGTGAATTTATCTCTATCAGATGGATATCAGTTATAATCCCAGGAGATCCCCAGCTAGTACCTGGAGGTTTGTAAACCCAGTTATCACCCTCTTTTCTGAAGGCCTTTTTCCTAATTAAAGCAATTGTTGAAGGATATGAAAACAGACAGCAGGAAATTCAGGAACAGATCTCCCAGATCCACAAGTGAGCTATCCTTTTGTAACCATTACTGACATGCAAAGTTGCTGTGGAATTATCTGTGCTACGTGACAAGGAAATATCTTTCATATCTTTTTAAAAACTTCTAGTTTAGTGCTACTTAATCCAGAATTTTAAATCTCTGCGAAAATTGCCCTATTCACACTATACTCTCCCATTGCAACTAATTATGCCAGACCCTATGCACCTCTTAGGTTTGGGTAACCGTTACATTTCTGTCAATGTCTAAAAAACTTTAAGTGGGGCCAGAAATAATTCACTAAAGTAAGGGATCACAAAAACAGAGGAGCTTTTTTTTTTATCACACACAAGGCAGACACACAAGTTCATTCTTTGGAGTCCTCTGAAATCTAGTTATAGAATAGGTACAATGATGGCATCATTTCAAAAGCTATTTTTGGAAACAAACCAAGCATACAGAGAGCTTCAGTTGACATTGTTCTGAATTTATAAACATAGCTGGTGTTACCAGACAGAAACTAAATTGTCCTGTGTTGAATGCTTCCATTTTTAATCTGTGTTTTAGCTGACTCAGTATTTTGCAGAGCAATTTAAAATAAACATTCTCACAGGTGTAGTGTGCATCCATTCTTAAAAGAAATCTGTCCTTTGATATTCTGGAAATATTCCATGAAATAGAGCTTTGACAAAGAGGCTAACCTTTTCCTTTTGAATATATTCCCCAATACTTCATTAAAATCCTCCCCATTTCATCCGTCACTTCATTAAATGGGCTTTGACATGGGTGTACTGTATCTACCCTCAGTTAAACCAGGTGAAACTTGCACCAAGACATTCTTATCTGTGCCAAGAGAAGCTCCCACAGTTGAATGAACTCCCCAACCCCTCTCCCCCAGACTCTCCAAAATGCACATAACAGTGATCACCTTTGGTAGCAATGAGCTAACAGCTCCACTGAACACAAACAGCCTCCATTCACGTTCATTTTTTATTTTATTATTTTATTTTACAAAACTTATATCTCACTTTCTGCCCTCACAAGAGCCACCAAGGAAGTCCAGGGTGGGATTTTCCAGATGGTCTCTATGACCATGAAGTATGGAAGGTTTCAAGGTTGTTCCTTCATATGAGGCTGAAGTGGACAATCTTTATACTGAGGAATAAGTAATCTTTTACAGCAAGGATGGATTTTATGGCCTTGCCTTCGCTGCTAATTATTTGTATTGACTTGAGGAAATGAGAATGTGCACTCCAAAATCCTGGAATTAATGTAAGTACTCTGTGGCGAAATTTTATCTCAGGAAAAAACAGATCTGAAGAATAAATTTTCCTCATTATTTGCCATACCTAAAATCCATGGCTCTTTTACCATTTAGTGATCCATGGGTTTCAGCCCAAGATGTTTCTCCAGAGCTTAATAAATTCTCCATTGTATGCATTTCATTTCTTTCATTGACAAGGAGGTGACATATTCATGCTGACACAAACCATCAGGCAGTAAGGACTGTATGCACAATCCCACAGTATTAGAAGAGGAACAGCAGACTTTAACTTCCTTAGCTAGAAAAGAATAACTTGCATGAGAGACAGTGTGGAATAGTGGTCAAGAGCTCTGGACTCTGATCTAGAGAACCAGGTTTGTTTCTCCCCTCCTCCACATGAAATCTGCTGGGTGACCTTGGACTAGTCACAGTTTTCAGAATTGTCTCAGCCCCAACTACCTCACAAGCTGTCTATTGTGGGGAGAGATAGGGAAGGAGATAGTAAGCTGTTTTGAGACTCCTTACAGTTGAAAGAAGTGAGGTATAAATCCAAACTCCTCCTCCTCCTTCATCCTAGGAAGCAAGAAGAACCAGCCATCACTTTGGCATTTTCACATTGCAAAGGCCTAATGGAATACAAAGGGTTCAGGCTTGGGGGAGGCGGGATGGGAATCCTTCCCCTATTACATTACAGACCAAAGTGGCATACATTGTTTTCTAAGGTCTACAAATCACTTGGTCCTTTATTCAATATTACAAAAGCAGCCATGTGGGCCACCAATGTATTCATTTTTAGGAGAGGGGGGGGGCTACTCCTGAGAGCACTACGGTTCACACAGACTTGCTGATTCTAGATTTTTTTTCAGAACTCATGAGTTCGTATCAAATTCCTTCTAGTCCACCTGCTGAATTTTATGTCCCCAGTACCTGAGGAGGTAAGCCTGGGGTGAGAAAAAACTCACTCTACAACCAGCAAAAAAGCTCCTTTCAGCAAGAATAATGAGCACCCAGAGGCATAACTGAAGTGCCATTCCCCTAGAAGTCACCAATTTAGATCAGGACAGCAATCCTGAGGTAGAATTAAGGATGTCATAAATTTCACAGCCATCACAGCCAGTTGCCAGGTCTGTCCAGGACAGCACCAGGTGATTGCACTGCCTGCCAAGCATTTTGGCCCTTAGCTTCTGCACAACTTCGCAGGAACGAAAACACTGCTGATCAGTTAACATTACTGAAGATTGCTCAGATGAGCAACGAATAGTAGAATTTTTTTCCTAACACTCCCCCCCCCCCAATAGCCTTTATTTAAAACTGGTTGAGATAATTTGTAGCTGAAATGGTCTATGTAAGCAATTGCCTTCCCAGTGGAGCAGCAGCAGTTGTGCAGCAAGATTAGGCACAAGGAGCAGTTCTGCCCACTCCTCCAACAGCATTTCTGGGGGATCGATGGGGCTTCTTCTTTTTAAATTTTTTTAACACTTTGGGTATATCAGAGGAGCAATAGATTGTTAAAACAAAAAATAATGATTAAAAAGGCAGTGAACAACCGCCCAACCTGGAAGCAGCGGGGGCGGGGGGGGAGGCAAAATGGCAACTAGGATCAATGGTATCAGTGGGGCACTTCCGCACGTGCAAATGAAGAAACATGAAGAGACCCATTGTGGAGCCTTGGGGGAGGCATAAAAAGCCTATGTGTTGGGGGAGGAGGCAATGTATCCCTTTGCTCAGTGCTGTGACCACAATCGATATTATCTCCCCTAAAATGTTAAAGAAAACATCAGGAGATATGATTCATGTGATATACAGTTTGGCTTTAATGAGAAAGTAAAAGGATTCACCTAAGGCAGGAGTGTCCAACTCTGGCGCCCCAGATGTTCATGGACTACAATTCCCATCACTCCCTTGACTGTAAGAAGTCTCAAAGCAGATTGCAATTGCCTCCCCCCTCCTCACAACAGGCATCTTGTAATGTAGGTGAGGCTGAGAGAGTTCTGAGAGAACTGTGGCTAGCCCAAGGTTACCCAGCATGCTTCATGTGGAAGAGTGGGGAATCAAACCCAGTTCTCCAAATTAGAATCTGCCCCTCATATGGAGGAGTGGGAAATCAAACCCAGTTCTCTAAATTAGAGTTCGCTGGTCCTAACCATTATGTCATGCTGGATAGTGTGTGGTTTCCCCCCCACCAGCTTTTGTGCTATTCTACATTTTTGTAGCTTATTTTGAAGCATTTCTTTTTTCTTTATCTGGATCATTCTGCACATGCAGAATAATGCACTTTCAAACTGCTTTCAGTGCTCTTTGAAGCTGTACGGAATAGCAAAATCCACTTGCAAACAGTTATGAAAGTGGTTTGAAGACGCATTATTTTGCGTGTGCGGAAGGGGCCTCTGATACTAAGTCAGCTCCATGTGTGTTCATCCCTACCCCAACCCAAACTGGGGTCCTGTACAGCCCGAAGATCCCCTTTAAAAACACTTTGGAGAGATCTCCCGCTTCTCAAATGAGATCCCTCTGGAGATGACCATTTTGGTGAGATTGCCCACCAAACCCCTTGCTTTCTTTGTTCTATGGGCAGCTTCCACAGGGCTAGGAAAGGTATTTCTTTGAACCAGCACACTCTGGAAGAAGAGGACAATATTATAGCATTCTATCCAGCATGTGTGCCATTTATCAATTCAATTTATACGATTGAAACAAATTAATATGCAAGCATTTCCGCTGATAACTTTCAGCCTACACACAATATTGCATATTAGAGCTTTGCATTTAGAGAACACTTCCTCGGGTACTCTTTCGTACTTTAAGAGGTTTTGAAAAATAAATGCCCATACCAATCAACACCAGCTGCAGCCCAATTAAACTCCATGGCTACATGTTTTTTCACATGGAGAACACTTACTAAATAGGCTTAAATGGTCAGTATGCATAATACAATTTTCTAAAGTGCACTCTTCCTGGTAGGAAATCCTACTTCTTTGAGGAGGTGAGACCATGACAAATTTTTTCTCTCTCCGGAAGGACGATCCTGCCTTTCTTTTTCAAAAAGTTTTTATTTCCATCATTTATTGCTATAGCTGTCAGTTGGAGCTCTCACCAAATTCCCCCCCTCCCTCCTTTTAAAACAAGTCTTTTGAAAGGTTCATACATAAACTGAATTGTAGCTGCACGCTTTCCCACTGAAATTAATCCACCTTCAGCTGCTGAGAGACAGAAAAAAAGAAAACCTTTAATCCCTTAAAAATTTTCCATCTTCCCCAGAACTGATTTTTTTTTTTTAGGCAGACAAATTGTATTCAGTCCAATTGTATACATCTTAGCACTTCAACATGTTTATTAGGGTGAAGGAAATGCATCATTCAAAGGAAAACAATAGTCAGAAATCAGATATTCTTATTGCTCGTATTAACACCTACAAATATATTGATTACATGATCAATATTATCTCTAGGATGATGTGGATATCCCCACAAACAGCGAGATTTATGAATTAGTTGTAAATAATGCACTGTTCTCCACATTCAGGCTCATTTCGCACAGCATATTTACGACGAGTTGCAATCATTATAAATGAACTTGTTTTCCCTTTTGATAAATGAAAAACGAATTCATCTATAACGATTGCAACTCATAAATAGGCTGTGCGGAATGAGCCTCAGTGCACTTTGCAACTGGATTTTACTGTATGAAATGGCAAAATCCTGTTGCAAATGGTCGCTAACATGCATTAAAATGGATTGAAAGTGCATTATCCAGTGTGTGTGTGCATGCATGCAAGCATGCATGTGTGAGTGTATGAAATCAACCTATATTATACATACACAGCTGCTAGAGTATGCATGATTATTTGTGAAAATCCTGGGCAAGTGCCTGGACAGGGCAATGGGATGGACGAAAGTTCGCTCCAGACTTTTCATCAATGGATAATCTGCTCAAGGGCTGAGGAGTCAGCTTGCCCTTGAAGGGGTTGCATTCTTTCAAGCTTGAAAAGCATGATGTTAGAGGTGCTGAGAGCCAGTGTGGTGTACTGGTTAAGAGCAGGTGGACACTTATCTGGAGAACCGGGTTTGATTCCCCCGCTCCTTCACATGAGCAGTGGACACTTATTTGGTGAACCTCTTTTGTTTCCCCACTCCAACACAAAAAGATTGCTGGGTGACCTTGGGATAGTCACAGTTCTCTCAAAACTCTCTCAGCCCCACGACGAGGCAGTTGTGGGGAGAGGAAGAGAGAGGGGTTTGTAAGGTGCCTTGAGTCTTTTTACAAGAGAGAAAGGTGGGGTATAAATCCAAACTTTTCTTCTACTTTGGCAGGAATATCAGCCACTTTTGGTTTAATGAGATGCTTCTTATTTACATTTTTGCTGACTCACACTCTTTCTTCCCCTGTCTTGTCTGCCTTCTATCTCAGCAAACCATGCAGGTACTAGAACTTACTCATGCCATTTTTATTAATTTTCACAATTCTCTGTATTGTAATAACCAACTACAAGCCAGCCAGAATGAAATTTGAAGTATAATTATTCCATTTGCTAATGTGCACGCATGTAGGTCAGCAAAGACTTTCTGCAAGGTGATTTTGACCCTTTTCATGTGTTCCATTGAAACTGTATACAGTTTTTAACTCGTTTGTTTCTTGCGTTGTTTTTGCCGGTATGAATCCTTCTAAACTCCATCACTGGCAAGGATATACAATTAATAGGTGAATTAAATGAAAATGAACCAGATTGGCAATGTCAATATCTATGTTATTTTATGTGAGTTGTAACAAACATGTTACCATTCTGGAGAAAATCCTGCATTAAGGGAGAGACATTAGAAGAGTCTGTTTCCCAGTTTAAAGCTATGTGTTCTCTACCATATATTTGTGGATGCTGGAAAGATAACATAAGTTTATACACTGTATTGCATATGTGTAGGCCTGCTGTAGGGGAGTAAGGATGTAATTTTAGTTCTTAATTTGCACTGTTTAAATACTATAATTCTAACTTTTTTGCTGAAGGAAAGAAACATCAAGTTAAAAAGGAAACTGGGTTGCATTAATTACACTGTGTCAAATTAAATGAACCAAATTCCTCAAGTATTTTTCAATATTTTGACATTTGGCACGACATGAGCTGCATTTCGATACACATTTCAGTTTGAATGAGGCATTGGGAATATGGCAAACACAAGGCATTGCACACAGATTTTCTTCCTTCCAAATGTCAGCGGAACCTTAGTCATTATCAAAAAAAATATGTCCAATTATCTGTCCATTACTGCAGCTGACCAGGAGAGCCGCATGATGATACTTTGCCAGAGTATTGCTGGGAAGACATGTATAGTATCTTATTATACAAGTGTGTGGTGACAAAAAAATCATCATTTGGGGTTTTTTGCTGCTGCTTCTTCCCACAGTCACTTGGGATTCCCTTTGTTTCTAGCTGACGTTTGAGGGGAGAGGTTCACATTCTTTAGTACACTGACTTAGAGCCTGGAATGGAAGTCAGAACGGAGCCCTTGCCCATGTAAAGCAACAGAATGAGGCATGTTGGCCTTTCCCCCTCCACCAATTACAGCAAAAGGGAGACTCCACAACTTCACTTTCCCCATAAGGTGTCTATTAGAAGAAGAAGAAGAAGAGTTTGGATTTATATCCCCCCTTTCTCTCCTGCAGGAGACTCAAAGGGGCTTACAATCTCCTTGCCCTTCCCCCCTCACAACAGGTAGGTGGCGCTGAGAGAGCTCCGAGAAGCTGTGACTATCCCAAGGTCATCCAGCTGGCATGTGTGGGAGTGTACAGGCTAATCTGAATTCCCCAAATAAGCCTCCACAGCTCAGGCGGCAGAGTGGAGAATCAAACCCGGTTCCTCTAGATTAGATACACAAGCTCTTAACCTCCTACGCCACTGCTGCTCCTTCACAACTTCACTTTCCCCATGAGGTGTCTATTAGAGGGAAGGATTTGGCTGTGCCATTTGTATATTTGTTTGTTCAAAACTTTTATAAGCCTGCACTCTCCCAAATCACAGAACTATGCTCTGCTGCAAGATGGCTTGACCAAATCCTTGGACATTAGACACAGCCAGGTTAGGAGAGAGGAAATCCACCTTGGCTGCAAACTCAGCCATCAATCATGCCACCCTTGTTTATCCTTGCCTGCACATCATGGAATGTGTTGAGAGGTGCTGAGCTTTGTCACCCTACCCTGATGCACCATAAGCCACCAAAAGTTTGGGGAGCAAGGTCTCCTGGGAAGTGTAGTTCCCACCAGGCTGCAGGAGAGAGGAACTGAGGGGCAAAAGAAAGGAACTAAGGAAAGTGAGGTGGTGGGGTGGGGGACATGGGGGGTGGGGGGACGAGGAAGGAAGATGGTGGGGTTGGTGGTTGATTTTCCAGCCCCACTGGTGCACACCCGGTTCACCCACTCCCTTATAGCACTGCCACTGCACACTGGCATTGCTAATCAGATTTTTAGATGGGCCACAGGACCAGAAAGTCAACTTGAGCAAATATGCTAAACGTAATCCTAATTTTCATCATCCGCTGGGCAATACTGATATTTACTTTGGTATATATAAATAGCAGATATAAATACCAAAAACAAGTATCATGGACATGAGCATGCCAAATGTTTGCCAGTATGTCTCTCAAACAAACATAATTTGCCAGTAAATGTTGACAGGCTTCACGATGCTGAGACATTTCCTTGCATGCATTTTGACCTCTACAAAGTAGTTGCAGAGTGATATAATGAGCAAATTTATTTATTTGCTTCATTTGTACCCTGCTGTTCTTTCCAATGGGGGCCCAAAGTGTTGTACATCATTTTCCTCTGTTCCTTTTTTATCTTCACAACAAAACCTTGAGGTAGAATAGGCTGAGCTTGTGTGACTGGCCCAAGGTCATCCAGCAAGCTTCCATTGCAGAGTGGAGATTTGAACATGGGTCTCCTAGATCCTGAGCCGGAGCGAGGGGGAACTACGCCTGAGGCACGTGTGCGCCCTGCACCCCTGCCACACCCCCGCCTGCCCCCGGAATGCCCTCACTCCACACCAGAACACCCTTGTCATGCCCCCGGAATGCCCCCACCATGCCCCACATCAGTGTACACCCGGTGCATTGCACACACCCGTCTCCTTGATGCTACACCACTGCCTAAATCCTAGTCCAACATTTTTAACCACTACACAACACTGGCTCATAATGTGTGTATTCATTCCAACAACTGGTGCCAGTGGACATATTCAAGGAACAAGCACAGAGAAATGAAAAAAGAAACAAAATAAAGACTCAGCAGGCACACCCGAAGAATGGCCAGACTAAGGAGTTTCCCCCCGCCCCCCCCACAGGCTAGAGAGCCAAAAGCTGTTCACACTGCTTGCATGATAGAGGAACTGGCTAGATCCCAGCATCACCAGAACCAGGCAAAAGGGATGAATAGACAGAATGCTTAGGTGGTCACAATGAATCACGATGAGCATCCATGGGGTAGTGGTTAGGACCAGTGGACTCTTATCTGGATAACTGGGTTTGATTCCTCTCTCCTCCCCATGACTGGTAAACTAATCTGTTGATTTGGGCTTGTTTCCTTTTTTCTCCACATGAAGCCTTCCGGGTGACCTTGGGTTAGTCACAGTTCTCACAGAACTTTCTCAGCCTCATCTACCTCCCAAGGTGTCTGCTGTGGGGAGGGGAAGGAGTTTGTAAGCTGCTTGGAGACTTTTTACAGTTGAGAAAAATGGGGTATAAGTCTAAACTTGGGAGACAGGAAAATGACGAGTGAGGGACAGCCTGCTGATGAATTTTCCCAGGCAATCCTCTTCCCGGGATGTCTGCCTCCGCCAGCCCTCCTGGAGGATGAAGACAAAAGTTGTTTGGCAAGCGGAAACCAATAAGTTACCAAAGCTTGGAGGTCTGAACAAAACGTTTTGGCCGGCAGCCTGCACAGTACAGCCATGTGCCAAACTCCTGCATCGTGGGCAGTGAAGGAGTATTGCTCGGAGGCCCACAAGGCAGAGAGGAATAAATACATTTCCATTGTCATTCTTGCTGTTGTGAAAGCAAAGCTGGCAAATATTTTTATTTTCTGCACAAGTCTTGGCAGGGGAAGAGAAACAGCTGTGCACAGAAGGGCACCTGTACAATATAGAACCAGAAACAAACAAACAAAAAAGAAAGAGCCTGAACAATAAAAGAATAAAGATTCATGTAAAGCCAAATCGTCAAATGTGCTTCATACTTCTAATAAAAGCCATTCTGAAACCCAACTTATTAAGGTGAGGGAAAATACACACATCACTCTATGCCTGTATTTTAAGGGAAGGGGAGAAGAATGGTTTGACCACTTCCTTTATTTCTGCTTCAAAAAAGCTTGAAAATAGTTAAATTTGTTTTTTCTGTGGATAGAAAAAGCAAAGAATGTAATCTGAAGGATGGTAGGCATGTCTAAAACCCACTGAAAATCACGGGAGATTCAATGAGTTGTCCTGTTTATTTCAATGGGACCAGAGGCATACACAATTTGGGGAGGGGCAAAGTAGATAAAGGAAAGGATGAATGTGAAGCAAGTCAACAGCAGAGAGAAAGAGATTTCAGATGCTCAATCCACCCCATGAATCCATGGACCACTCAACCATACAATCTGGACCAAAACAGTGGGACAGACATCACACATTTCAGATAGCCTGTCCAAGGCAACTTGTACACAGGGACAGTTTGGAGTTGGGGCTACATGGGAAGGGAAAATGAAATCCAACCCACTCTCATTTGGTTTTGCTAATCAAAACCCTGGCTTCCTGCATGTTCATGAATTAATAGACTGACTGATTAAAAACACCTGTACACCCCCAAAAACAATTAAAAGACACAGCAAGAAACAGGCAAGTAAAAATATCATCAAGAATGGACTCCTAAGCAGGGAAGCAAGTCCCACATAATTGAACAGGGCTCACTCTCAGGGAAATGTCCTTAGGATGGCAGTCTATTTATTTACTTGGTTCACAGCCCACCTTCTTCCCCAGTGAAGATCTAAAGCAGTTTACATCATTCTTCCCTCCTCCATATTATCATCACAACAACCTTGCAAAGTTGTTCAGGCTGAGTTTGTGACTAGGCCAAAGTCACTAAGCAAGCCTTCATGCCAGTGTGGAGATTCAAACCTGGCTCTCTTTGTTCAACATTCTGACCACTATACCTCGCTGGCTCTCTCAAACAAATATCATGGTTAATCTAGAACCCCCATAACCTGTTTCAAATAATTTTGCCTTACTGCTTTCCTGGAAGCCTCGGGAAGTTGCCTTCCTACCCTCAGTGATTCTGGGAGGTTGTTCCATAATATGCATTTAATAGGGGGAAAAAAACTTTTAAATTAGCATCTCTTTTTTATCCTTTAAAATTGCAAAGGGTTTCAGTCAAATCCTCTTTCCAAATGGCCCTGATCCAAATCAGAGCTGCAGAAGCAAATGTTGTGTTTTTTTTAAATTAAGGTCTGTGTGGTATGTTTGAATGCCCATCAGTTTGGTTTGCTAGTTGCCATGTTTGCTGGTTGCGAAGAAAGATTTGGATTTTCAGCGACAGGTTCCATAGGTCATCAATCTGCAGGTTGCTGGCAGTATTCTTTTGCCAGATTTCTTCCTAACCAAGTAGTACAGTGCAACAGGCTTTTCATGCATACGTGTTTTCACACAGCCCAATCAAATACGGGCTGCCCCCTCATCCTTACTGAATAACTACTCTGTTCAATGGGCAATCATTTAAATGGTCAGTTAGATCACTCACAAATCATATAAATCAGTCATAAATAAATGCTGTGTTTCAATAAAATCACACCCTTTGGTGTTCCTTAGTGACACTAATGGTCACCAATCAGTTTGAATCAGTTTTTGTGAAAACCAAAAGCAATAGCAATTTGACAGGCACTCATGGGCGATCAATTCTCCTCTGAATGGCACCTTCAAATTCAGTAAGTTTGACTGTCAAAAGAGTTCATGGCAAAATTCACAGTATCCTTAATCTTTTTCACATATGTTTTGGTCCTCAGTGGCTTTCCTGGATTTGCTGCAATCTAATACATGAAGGGTCTTATGAGAAATGCAGTATATACTTACCCATATCTGCATTAAGGAAAGAACCAAATAAAACTGCCAATAACTTACCTGACATTCACAGATTCTATTTCACCAAATTCACACTTGAAAGCAACTTTGTATCAGGTGGGTAGCCATGTTGGTATGCAGTAGAAGAGCTTATAAGAACATAAGAGCATAAGAAAGAGCCTGCTGGATTAGACCAGAGTCCATCTAGTCCAGCCCTCTGCTACTTGCAGTGGCCCATTAGATGCCTTTCGGATCTCACATGCAGGATATGAAAGCAATGGCCTTCTGTGGCTGTTGTTCCCGAGCACCTAGTCTGCTAAGGCATTTGCAATCTCAAATCAAGGAGAATCAAGATTGGTTGCCATAGATCAACTTCTCCTCCATAAATCTGTCCAACCCCTTTTTAAAGCTATCCAGGTTAGTGGCCATCACCACCTCCTGTGGCAGCATATTCCAAACACCAATCACACGTTGCATGAAGAAGTGTTTCCTTTTATTAGTCCTAATTCTTCCCCCCAGCATTTTCAATGGATGCCCCCTGGTTCTAGTATTGTGAGAAAGAGAAAAATTTCTCTCTGTCTACATTTTCTACCCCATGCATAATTTTATAGACTTCAATCATATCCCCCTTCAGACGTCTCCTCTCCAAACTAAAGAGTCCCACATGCTGCAGCCTCTCCTCATAAGGAAGGTGCTCCAATCCCTCAATCATCCTTTTGTTGCCCTTCTCTCTGCTTACTTTTTTTTTCCTCTCTTCGATATCCTTTTTGAGATGTGGTGACCAGAACTGAACACAGTACTCCAAGTGTGGTCGCACCACTGCTTTATATAAGGGCATGACAATCCTTGCAGTTTTATTATCAATTTATTTCCTAATCATCCCCAGCATAGAGTTTGCTTTTTTCACAGCTGCCATGCATTGAGTTGACATTCCCATGGAACTATCAACTAAGACGCCCAAATCCCTCTTCCTCTGGTCTGTTATTGACTGGATAGCACTTCGACCCCAGTAGCGTGTTCAATGCGTGAAGTTTGGATTTTTTTGCCCCTATGTGCATCATTTTACATTTTGCTACATTGAACTGCATTTGCCATTTCTTAGCCCACTCACCTAATTTATCAAGCTCCGCTTGGAGCTCTTCGCAATCCTTTGCGGTTCTCACCACCCTACATAATTTGGTATCATCCGCAAACTTGGCCACCATACTACCCACCCCTACCTCCAGGTCATTTATGAATAGGTTAAAGAGCACTGGTCCCAAAACGGATCCTTGGGGGACACCACTCCCTACATCGTCCCATTTATACCCACCATTTGCTTCCTGTTTCTCAACCAGTTTTTAATCCCTAGGAGGACTTCCTGTCTTATTCCTTATTTCTCAATAGTTTCTGGTTAGGAACTTTGTCAAAAGCCTTTTGGAAATCCAAGTAGACAATGTCCACTGGTTCCCCCTTATCCACATGCCTGTTTACACCCTCAAAGAACTATAGTAAATTTGTAAGGCATGACTCGCCTCTGCAAAAGCCTTGCTGACTCTTCCTCAGCAGGTCTTGCTTTTTTACATGTTTTATAATTTTATCTTTAATGATAGGCCGTTTTTAGCACGGAAAGTCAGTAAGGTGGGCTTCCACGCCGGGCAAAGAATTCGCGCCGTATGGCGTGGAGGCGGAGGCCGTTCGCATGCAAGCATGCGGGCGGCCTCCAGAGAGGCCGGCAGACGGCAGGCGGCTCCGCACGGAGCCGCCTCTTCTTTCCTCGTTTCGATTTCACCGTGTCCCCAGCTCGTCACGAAAGCCTGCTGGCCGTCCGCCCACGCTGCCCTCCGACCTCCAGGGGTCGGGAGGGACAGCGTGGGCGGGCTGGCGACAGACGGCGACGAGCAGGCCGACGCACGGGACACGGGTGAGTGGAACGGGAAGGAAATAGCTTTAACTTTATGTTCCCGGGCGGCAAAAGCTGTTTTGCACCTGGCTACGCCGGGAACACGAAATGTTGTGGAAGGAAAAACAACCCTTTAAAGAGTTGTTTTTCAGGGGGGCTTGACGCCGCCCTGGGGGAGAGGGAGCGGAGTCAGGTCGGCGCTGCTGCTGTGCGAATGGCTCCCTGGGGACGGCGTTTATCCCATCCCCAGGGCGCCATTAATGGGCCGTGCGGAAATGGCCATAGATTCTACTAATTTATGAGGAACAGATGTCAAACTGATTGGCCTGTAATTTCTTGGGTCCCCCCTAGATCCTTTCTGAAAGATTGGTGTGACATTGGCCATCTTACAGTCTTCAGGGATGGACGCTGATTTACTTGGCCAAATCTTTTTGGCCTCTAGAATGGTACTGAACTCAAATTTTGCTTTTTGCAAGCAGCTCGTTTTCAGAAAAGTGTTGGTGTTTCCTTAGTTTGGTTATAACCAGGCCAACTCTCTCGCAAAAGCTTTCTATTGTGATATTTTTGCCTCCTGCATTAGTTTATTTACTCTCCTCTAATCATTTTCACATTTATGGAGCCTTCTGAATGATATTGCAGACAATTAAGATAAGCTGCCATAAAACTGAGTATGGCCTATTGAGAGTCAGCTTGGCGTAGCAATTAAGAGTTGTGTACTCTAAACTGGAGAACCGGGTTTGATTCCTCATTCCTCCACATGAGCAGTGAACTGTAATCTGGAGAACTGGGTTTGGTTCTCCATTCCTCCACATGAGCAGTGGTCTCTAATCTGGAGACTTAGACTTAGTTCCACCTGTGCAACTGGGCACATTGGGCAACAACCGTTTTCCAATTATTTTGGTCGGCTGTGATGAGTTCAACTTTGTCCTATGAGATGCAAGACTCGTTTAGGTCTTTTTTGAAAGTCTGGTGCCATGTCTTCCATGGTCTACCTTACTTTCACTTTCCTCCAAATGGTACCCATCATATGTCCCCAACCCGGTCTTGGGTGATGGTGACCTGGTAGGCATAGGATGTGCCCAGCAAGATGCAACCATCACTCTGTCACAATGTCCTGCAGCCTCTGTGTACACTAATCTGGAGAACCAAGTTCTACTCCCTACTCCTCCACATAAAGCCTTCTAGATGACCTTGGGCTAATTACAATTCTCTCAGAACTTTCTCAGCCCCACCTATCTCACAAGATGCATGTTATGGGGAGAGGGGTGGGGAAGGCAATTGTAAACCACTTTGAAACTCCTTATAGTAGAGAAAGGCAGGGTGTTAAAACTATTTTTCTTCTGTTTTCTGTAATACATTTTTCATAACCACTCAGATTCTTTGCATGCTAACTAACCTTGAAGAACCTGAGTTGCTGGATGACATAAGGGCTCTTTGCAACAAGAATTTGCACCTGTACAGATTAAAATACCTGAATTGCAGAATAGTTCATATAACACAAGAAAAGTCACTCTCGTTTGCTATTTTTTTGAAGAAGAATAAAGAGGTAAACTTAGAACGTTCAGTGTAGAGTGACGGTTCCTGTGTCAGACTAGGATCTGGCATACCAGAGTTCAAATCTACTCTTTCACATGACGACATTACCGACCCAGAGCTGCTGTCTGTCCTTCATACAGCCACCACAAGGATACTTGTAACTTTCCCCTTGTCCAGGCCTGGCAGCTGAGTCATATGTCTCCCAGCCTTGAAGAACATTGAGTGAGAGTGGCCAAAGGCACCTGAGGAAATGGGCTCAGGGGCACATCTATGGAAAACTGTGCCTAGGGCAGTGATGGCGAACCTTTTCGAGGCCGAGTGCCCAAACTGTAACCCAAAACCCACTTATTTATCGCGAAGTGCCAACCCGGCAATTTAACCTGAATGCTGAGGTTTTAGTTTAGAAAAAATGGTTGGCTCCGAGGCATGTGTTACTCGGGAGTAAGCTTGGTGGTAGTTGGTGGCTTTGCTTTGAAGCAACCATGCAACTCTTCCAACGGGTGAATCATGACCCTAGGAAGGTTTACTCAGAAGCAAGCCCCATTGCCAGCAACTGAGCTTACTCCCAGGTAAAGGATCGTGCTTTAGTTCTTTGCATGAAAACCAGTGGGGTTTAACAGCGCTTAACAGGGTTACCTACACTGCTTCCCCAAAACTAGCTCTTAGGTTAAATGCTAATAATCGAGCCTAGCGGCCCAGGCCAACCTACTTGTGTGTGGGGGGGGGATTTCCCCCCCCCCCACATGACGAAGTCTGTGCACGCGTGCCCACAGAGAGGGCTCTGAGTGCCACCTCTGGCACCCGTGCCATAGGTTCGCCACCACTGGCCTAGGGCAAACACTGACAACCCCTCTGCCTTTTCTGCATCCTGACTAGCATTAAACTGTGTGCATTGCCTCTGAAGTCCACATGACTTCAGAGGTGGAGCTGGAAGGTTAAACCTGGATCCATCTGGGATGGAGCTGAGTTCTGGAGCTGGGAGAGGGCCGGGCAGCTGAGGAAGCCCCCTTCAAATGGTGCCCAGGGCACATGCCTTGGCTGCCCTACCCTATCTATAACTCTGAAAGGACCCCACCCCGCCTGAAGGCAGGGAAGTTGTGGCCAACCCAGGCATATGCCTGACAGCTGCTTCTAATAAGAAAAGACCACCAAACATTGGACAGCATCAGAAGGGGCAAGCTCAACCAGGAAGGAGACAATGGAGTTGGGAGAGGCCTCGATCTTCCCATTCCCCAATGGAATTACTGGAAGAAGTCATCAGCAGGGGACGTGGGAGGTGGTGAAAAACAGTCAGCCTGGGAGCTGATTTGGCTTGGGCAGTAGGAAAGGCCAAGCAACAGTCCTTTTAAATAGAATATGAGCCAGTTGACTCTTGGTTTTATGAGCCACCTGGCCAGGACCACAAAGAAATTGAGTGTGCTTAAATCCCCTCGTTGCAGTATTTGAGGCTGGGAAGGATCCCAGGCAGGAGTTGTTGCAGCACCAAATTGACAGAAAACTGGGCCTTTAAAGAAGGAATCCCAAACCCCTGTTGGGCAATCCTGAAGGAGGGTTTATTTAAATTGGGGGAATGGTCCCTATACCAAGCACATTTTTACTTCCATCCTTTCTCTAACTGGCAAAGGGATAACATTGTTGTTGTTGTTAATTTGATTTTTATCATGCTCTGCTTGTCTTAGTGAGCTCAGAGAGGTTTACACAATATAAAAGCAATAAATTTATAATATGCAATAAAAACCACTATATACTATAAAACATATATACATGGTACCTAATCCAATCCAGGATGGAACAATCTTAGGATAATTCCCCACCCTATATCCTAAAAACAGAAACCACAGTACAGCAACCCTGGTAGTGGTAAAGAATGGGAGGTCAGTTAAGATGTCCTCAGCTTTCCTCAACTATAGGCCTGGAGAAAAAGATAAACAAACTGTTATTTTGCAAAATGCCATTGGCCAGGTCTAAGCCTGTTCTATCTGTGTGTGTTGTTATTAAGTTTGAAAACAATACCAGAAGTCGAAGGCTTTCACGGCCAGATTCAACTGGTTCTGGTGGGTTTTCCGGGTTATGTGGCTGTGGTCTGTGTGTAACAGACTTCCCTCTGTGATACACCTCTGAAGATGCCAGCCACAGATGCAGGTGAAACATTAGGAACAAGATCCACCAGACCACAGCCACACCGCCCGGAAAACCCACCAGAACCAATACCAGAAGTCTTCTAGGTCTTTTCCATTTGGCATTGAATTATTAACTGATATGAGAATTGTCCTAGACATTCTGGGTCATATTCTTAGCCATTATGCTAACATCCATTACTTTGTATACAGAAGGTCCCAGGTTCAATCCCCAGCATCTCCAGCTACAGCAATCAGGTGATGTGAAAGATCTTTGCCTCAGACCTTGGAGAGCTGCTGCCAGTCAGAGTAAGCAATGTTGATCTGAAGACACCAATGGTCTGACCAAGTGCTGAGCAGCTCCCTGAGTTCAACAATATATTGGCTCTAAAATCAGGCATCTTATCAACCCATGGCCAGTCCACAGGCTAGAGCAGTGATGGCGAACCTATGGCACCTGCCAGCATGGAACCTATGGCAGGAGGCTGATGGGAATTGTAGTCAATGAACATCTGGAGTGCCATAGGTTGGCCACCACTGGGCTAGAACCTCTTGGCCTTTTTAACGACCCATTTTGTTTTAATCAGAAGAACAACTGTATCACATCTCCTTCCAGCAGTAGGCAAGTCTGCTGCCTCTCCCCACTTATTTTCCTTTTTTCAGCCCATATATTTATTTCAAGGCATGCCAGAAATCTCTCTCTCTCACACACACACACACACTTTCTTTTTCTCTCTCTGGCAAGGCTGTAATTTTCTAGGGTTTTGGTTCCATTCGCTGAGCCTATTGTTTGCAGCCGCACATGCAGTCTTGTTTTTTACCTCCAACCCACTCCAACATCTGCTCTTTTGATACTTTCAGCGCGTTGACAACGACGTCGCTTTGCTTGAAAAAAGACATGGCCACTTGGGCTTCAATTCGGCACACACTAGCAGGGGAATGTTTAGGGGAAAGACTGTCTTTAAAAAAATATTCAGTGGAGGGTAATAAAACAAATCCTGTCTGTTTCAGCTGTCACGGTCCTTTTTGCCCAGTGAGCCCTGAGATGCATTGTCTGCATCTATTCCAATTACTCATAATTTAAATAAAGAAAAAAGCATATCTAAGCTGCTTTTTCAAAGGATCTAAATCACTCCTGTGTGGTGCCAGCCGTATGGACAGCTTTGCATTTGCTGATGACTTCTAAATTCCCTGACATGATTTTTTTTACTATACTTTCCCCCCTGCTCCTTATTCTCTATGCTGCTGTTTGTGTGTTTGAACAACATACTGGCTTTCTTTTTAATATCCCTAAACATTTTGAATCAGAGCATTCAATCACATCAAGTAATACAGACTGGCAATGTTTTGCCACAATCTCTGTTCACTTGGCCCTTCTAATTGCACATGGTAAGTCCTGCCTCACTTCCAACTCATGGTAACTGAAATCTAGAGCTGAGTATTCAGTAAATCTGATAAGGAAAAAGCCTGGAAAATACCTAGTTGTAATTTTCCAGGTTTTTTTCTCCTGGTGGTTGAATGTTGAACCCAGCCAAGCTGAGCCAGGCATTCAAGTGGACTTGATCCGGCGAAATCCAGTGTTTGTGTGCCTTGCTCCCAAACTCCACATGGAGTTCAGGGATGGGGTGAACAGTTTAACACTGGGCTCGGATTGGCTGGATCCTGTTTTAAACTGTGGGCTCAGAGTCTGGGAGTTTAGCCTGGCCAAGTCCAGCTTCACACTCCGAAATCTACATGACTTCAGTGGTGGAACTTCGAAGATGGAGCCGACAATATAAAGTTGGACTTGGCCAGGCTGACCCCGCAGTTGAATGCTGGGCTTAGCCTGGCTGGGCCTAGCAGCATTCAACTCTGCCAGCCTGTAAGACACATGTGGAGTTCAAAGGCAAGCATATTTTTTGGGTGTGGGTTTAATAACCCAAAATATTTCATAAAAACTCGATAAGCTAATATAAAATATTGGCATTTTTTTCCCAGGTTTTTCCAAAAATTTTCAGGTCTATTAATCCAAAACCTGAAAAATGCCCCCCCCCCAAATTTGCCCACCCCTATTAGCGTCCGCCAAAACGTTCTATTGTTAACAGACTTGCTCAGGTCTTGCAAACTGAAGCTCATGTTTTCCTTTATTAAGTCAGTCCATCTCCTATTGAGTCTGCTTTTTTTTCTGGCTGCCTTCAACTTTTCCCCACGTTATTGTCTTTTCTAGTGAGCCCTGTCTTCCCATAATGTGCCAAAGTATGATAGCCTCAGTTTAGTCATTTTAGCTTCTAGAGGCAGTTCAGGCTTAAACCGCCCAGGCAGTTCAGGCTTACACCGCCCAGAGCCCTTCGGGGATAGGGCGGTATATAAAACTAAACAATAAATAAATAAATAAATGCCCAGTGATTCATCCCATGTTTTGTTCACCAGTCACCAACAGTTTTTAGAGCAGTGGTTCTCAACCTGGGGGTCGGTCGGGATTCCTTTGGGGGTCGAACGACCCTTTCACAGGGGTCACCTAAGACTCTCTGCATCAGTGTTCTCCATCTGTTAAATGGATAAATGTTAGGGTTGGGGGTCACCATAACATGAGGAACTGTATTAAAGGGTCACGGCATTAGGAAGGTTGAGAACCACTATTTTAGAGGGACTGATCTTCTCTTCATTAACCCATGCATGATTCTTTGGCAGGTTACCTGCCTCTGTCCTTCCTATCAGTGCAGCACAATGCAATCAGTTCTTTTGCACATGTGCATTCACATGCAGTTCCATTGAGATCTACTTCTCCAGTCCTTGATGCACTGCTGGTCACTTAAATAACAGTTAAATCAATCACAAATCATATCAGTCAGGAACAGTCATCTTTTTAAACAAAAATTCTACTATTTGGTGTTGTCTAACAGTCCAATCCAGAGGGAGATGGTGCAACTCCAGCGCTGCTTCACCCCTCCAAATGGGTTTCCAACAGTGTGGGAAGGCCATAAAGGTCAAAAGAAAAACAAAACCCCAGAGATTTCCATAAGAGAGAATACAGATACTCCATAAAGATTGTGCCCTATCTCCCGCTGGCGCATTGAGTCCAGGCAGGCAGTGGAGGCCGACTAAGGTTGGCACCACCCACCCACCTCAGCTTACCCCAGACATGCCAGTGCAAAGTTTTGTGCTACCAGGCCTGGGAGATGGCAGTAGCTTCCGGGTCGGGTGCCGTGAAACTGTGCAGAACCCGGCTGTTGGGGTAAGTACCCCCTCCACCAGCATATTTGCCCCTTGCACCAGCAGAATGGGCACCCGTGCTGGCACCAGCTCTAAAGGGGAATCCTCCACCCCACCTCTTGAATTGGGCTGCCAGGAGCCCTTAGAAACATAATTGTTTTCCATGCATGCCCAGTTTGGGGGGAAAATGCAATCTTGTTTAGGAGGCATCATTTGGTGCTCAATCAAAAAGATCTCTTATCTCACATCTGATCATCACAGTCAAATGTGTGGCTAGGAGCAGCAGTGGCATAGGAGGCTAAGAGCTCGTGTATCTAATCTGGAGAAACCGGGTTTGATTCCCAGCTCTGCCGCCTGAGCTGTGGAGGCTTATCTGGGGAATTCAGATTAGCCTGTGCACTCCCACACATGCCAGCTGGGTGACCTCGGGCTAGTCACAGCTTCTCGGACTCTCTCAGCCCTCACCCACCTCACAGGGTGTTTGTTGTGAGGGGGAAGGGCAAGGAGATTATAAGCCCCTTTGAGTCTCCTGCAGGAGAGAAAGGGGGGATATACATCCAAACTCTTCTTCTACTACTACTACTTAATATATCCAAAGCATTTAACATAAAATTAAACTGAATGAGCCAGGGAGAGAACCTGGGCCTTCCTGCATATAAAACATGGGCTCTACCACCTAGCTATAGTTTTTACCTGTAAAGAGCTCAGTCAGGACCAGTTTTCTTGCCAAGTCTCCCAAGCAGCTAATGGGTCAGAACCATGAACATGGAACAGTGGTACAATTGGCGGAACCTACTGGAAAGGCCAGCTACACGGGCATTTGATGACACCATTGCCCTCCCCAGGACATGTGAGCCAGCAGTGAGAGGGCTGGGCAGGACACGCCCTGGGAGATTATCTTTTTACTTAATATTTGTCATCTTAGGGCTAGCCGGGTTAGCCGGTGGCAGAGGCTTTCTGATCATCACCTGGACTATAACCCTAGATCACCAACTTGCAAACCTTCCATTGGGATCTCAAGCTGGCCTGTCAAAATGCGGTTGGCAGCTCCGGGTGGTGTGAGCCTCGGACCACCACCATATTTTGCAGAGCAGAACGTCCCATTATAAGTAGGAGTTTTACTATTGCCGTACCACCACATCCCCACTGGGAGCCTCGGCGGCTATAGTAACACCCTAGAACTCCCCTCATTGTCAATTGGCACCCCCGATCTGCAATCTCCTCCTCCAACTTTTCTGTCTACTGCGGTTGATTAGATTGTATGAACTATATTGTTGGTAGGAATTGTAGGTAGCTATTAGAATTGAAATTGTATAAATTGTGGGTAGTTTATCAGAATCGAATTTGTATTTATTTTTGGCTTAACCTGACCTGTCTCTTAGACCAAGGTCCTTAGATTAGATTAGATTAGATTAGATTAGATTAGATTAGATTAAGGTTGATAGGGTAGGATTAGCTTAATTAACTGTGTTAGATATTATTCTGTAGGGTGTTAGCCAAGGCTTTTTTTTAGACAGAGGGGAGGTTGGCAGAGTCATGGGGGCACCAACTTCGGGGCTGGGGATCCCTGTATTGATGGGACGGGGTAGATATTGCGTGTATGTAGTGACCATATGATAGAAGCTATCACACGCGAGATACATAATTATGCTCGCCCGCCTTCTGACCTCCTGTGGTAATCCTATCCCGAGAAACTTGATGGTGGCTGGGATCAGGGACATCTCTGCTTCGTCTTTGGTGCTTAATCAATGCCAGGTCCATCAATAATGAAGATCCGCAGTGCTCCGAGACTTTCGGAGCCCAACAGGATGGACCTGGCATGTATCACCGAGAACCTGGGTGCACCTGGAATTGAGACCGTGCATGCCTTGAAGCGAAAGGTCGCTACTCCGGGTTTCGCGTGTCTTCCTGTCCAATCGCGAACACAGGGCCGGGAAGGCGGTGTAGCACTGTTCATCCGTGGAATCTATTCCCTTGTAGGGCAGTCCCCGTCCCGGAGGTCCACCGGCATAGAATGTGTCGAAGCCTGGAGTGGTTGGCCCTGGAGAGGGTTGGCCGTTCTCCCTAGTGTACCCGATTAAGCTAAGCGCACCGGGAAACGGCTCGCCACAGCTGCTGGAGGTGGTGTCGGACTGGGCGTTGCGGTTCCCCAAGCTTATTGTTTTGGGGGGACTTCAACGCCTATGTCGATACCGCCCTCATGTACAGCAGCTGTCTTGGACCTAGAATGTCATCATCCATGGCGCATCGCTTCAGAGCCTCTCCCTAATAAATTCTGGCCCCACCAGCAGAAGGGCTGGGCACACGCTGGATTGGTCTTCGAATTGGTCGGGGATAAATCTGAGTCGTGATTCTCTACTGAAAGAGCGCCATTGGTCCGACCACAATGCCCTGAAGGTCCGGGTGGACTTGCGATCAACCTGCCGTCTAGGCTACACGGGCCAATTTATGCCAGCCCTGCGAGGAGACTCTATGGATCCACTTTGGTTTCCTGAATGCTCTGCGGGACCCTGAACCCGCCGGCACGCTCGATGAGCAGGTGGAGGGACTGGAATTCCCGGCTCTCCGATGCCATCGATGCTGTTGCTCCCCGGCGCCCTCTACGTCCCAGCGTGCTACTTTCAGCTCCGTGGTATACAGAGGGAGTTGCGCCGCGATGAAGCTGGAACTTAGGACGTCTCAGAAGCGAGTGTGGAGAGAAAACTTCGTGACGAAGCTTGCGCGCTGAACACCCTTATAGGACAGCTTATGAAAAGCCTTTCCGCGAGGTGGCGACGAAGCGAAGTGAAGAAGCTTCTTCTCTTCCTCCCTCGCGATCCGCTAGCTCTCGCCTTCAGCACTGGAATTGTTCCGCATAGTTCGGTCATTGACCTCCTTATCGGGAGAGGTCCTCAAATTCTCAATTGAGTATTAGCTGTAGAGGCATTTGGCGGAGCTTTTAGCGAGATAAGATTGCTTCAGCTCCGGCCCATGACCTTCCGCCCACATTAGCTGGTACCTGTGAACTGGAGACTTCCCCTTGCTCGTCTTCAGGCCCTTGTTTGGCCCAGTTTTTCCCCTGCTCTTCTGAAGCCGCTGTTCGATTGCAGAGCCTTAGCTGCTGATAGACCGCCACCTCAATTCGTTCTTCTGGATCCGCGTGCCCGTCCTGGCTTGTAAAACCTGCCGGGCGTGAGCTCACGCACTTCATCTGTTGAAAGTATAATCAACGGTTCCCTTGTGCAAGGAACCTTCCCGGATGGGTTGCAGAAGGAGGCAGTGGTCCCGCCTACTCTTAAAAGACCATCGTTAGATCCGAGTGATCTGGCCAATTACTGCCCACGTGCTTCGAATCTTTCGTTTCTGGGAAGGTAATTGAGAGAAAGTGGTGTTGGAGCAGCTTCAAGGTTTTCTGGATGACGCGCCGGCTTTTGACCCCTTCCAGTCCGGCTTCCGGTGCATGGGCATGGGACGGAGAACTGTTCTGCGTCGCCGTCACAGATGCACTCCATTATTCAGCTTGACCAAGGTGGATCGGCGCTCGCTGGTGTTGTTAGATCTCACACGGCATGCGTTTGATGTGGTCGCATACCACGCACCTTTTGACTCCACCGCCTGGCTGCCTCCGGAGTGCGCAGGCACTGTCCTTCAATGGATTGTCTCCGTTTCTCCAGGGCCGGAGCTTCAGCAAGTGAGGGTCGCGGGGATCAAGCCTCCTGGAGAGTGCCCGGCTTCAGTATGTGGTGTACCCCAGGGGCTATTATCCCCGCTGCTTTATTTAATATCTATATGCGACCCCTTGCTCAGCTGGTACGGAGTTTCGGGCTGGTCTGTCATCCAGTGTATGCAGATGACACGCCCAGCTCCGCTCTCTGTTGATGGAGGGCAGCCGCCGCCGCTGTGGCTCTGCATACAGCATCTGTTTGGAGGCAGTCAGCTGGTTGGTTGCGCCAGAGCAGGTTAAAACTGAATCCGTCGAAGACGGAGATCCCTCCTAGCTTGGCGGTGGGGGAGGGTCTTTTCCAGCCGCCCGGTGTGGGAGGGGGGCCACTTTGGCATTGACCCCCTCAGGTCCAGCGGCCTGGGGGGGTCCCACCTGGATTCGTCTTCTGTCAATGGAGACCCAGGTGGCCCATACAACCCTGGCCGCTTTTTTCCACCTTCCGTCAGGCCGGCGGTACAGGCTCTTCCTCTCTCAAGCCCGCCGACCCTAGCCACGGTGATCCCATGCAATGGTCATCTCCAGATTAGACCATTGTAACTTCCGGCTCCACGCGGGCCTTCCCTTGCGCGTTTGATCCGGAGACTAAAACTGGTCCAGCATGCGTAGCTGCGCGTCCTGCTTGCAGAGTAGTGCCACCTGGCAGCATATTCAACCTATACTGTGCCAGCTGCACTGGCTCCCCGGGTGGAATTCCGGATCATCTTCAAGGTGCTGGTATTGAGCCTTTAAGGCCCTACGCATGAGCTCTGGGACCATCGTATCTTCGAGACCGCATCACCCCATACGTCCCTGCACGGCCTCTCCGATTGGTTGAGGCCAATTTACTGGTGGTCCCTGGCCCCTCGATGATAATGGCGGCTGGCCTCCTGACACGGGCCAGAGCGCTTCACGGCTCTGGCCCCGGCCTGGTGGAAGCACTTTTTTCACTCCATAGCTGTCCGGACCCTGCGCGGGACCACAGGTGAGTTCCGCCCAGGGGCCTGTAAGACGGAGTTGTTCCGCCGGGCCTTTGGAGGAACCGGCCATTGATGGTGCCCCCGCCCCCGGCTCGGCCCCGACATCTGGGCCAATTGTCATCTCAGACTCGCCATCCCCCTCTTTTTAGAGAGGGGAGGGAATTTTTAGATTAGAATGTCGGACGCCTTTCTCCCCCCTTTGGGGAAGGGAAGGGAACTACAACAGTAGATCACTGAACACTATTTATTTACTGTAATTTATTACATATTTATTAGGAACGTTGTTATGGTTATCGCTGCTTTTAAATGTTTTAATTGCCTATATTGTTTTATTTCTGCTGTACACCGCCCAGAGCCCTCCGGGGATGGGGCGGTATAAAAGTTTAAAAAATAAATAAATAAATAAATAAATAAACAGCTGCACCACTGATGCTTCTTCAAGCTAGTCAGTGTGGGAAGTGATGAGCATTACCTTCTGAACCTGAACAGCTGCAAGAGTAATATTGCGCAAGGCAGCAAGGCTTTGCTTGGAGTAGCCTTGTTCTTAGAACCAGCCTTGACATCTCTAGGCACTCTATCACACACACCCCCCAACATCTTATCTGAATGTCTCCATGGAGACATGACTTAGTTGCAATTGTGTACAGTCAAAAGCAACTCCATTTCTTCCCTTCATCTCTTCAAAAGGTGTTAGAAAGTCACCTCTGATAACACCTATTGGACAGAAAGTTATCTATGGTGGTAGGCTAAATCAAATGGAAAGAGGGGCAATCAACTCAGGTAAGCTCTATTAGAAGCAGTAAATTCTTAGACAACCTGTCTAATTTTTGTAGGTGGCAGAAAATTGTAAAAATAGCTTTTTTCCTATGCTTTTTCAAAGAATCACAACCTCTTTCTATTTTTTTCTCCCTCAGGGGCATCTAGTTTAATGCTATTGGTTCAGCTGTCAAACAAAAATTCAAGGTTCCGTACCTACCTCTTCCTCTGTGGCCTTTCACCTGGTGTCCACTGAAGCATCTCCACCTCTCCAATGTCTCCTTTTGAGTGTCCAGGCAGCAATTCAAGCAAAACACATCCGAAAGTGGGGGGGGGGGGGTTATCTTAACATTCAGATCTTCTTCCCTCCCGCCTCCTTTCCCCATTTCCACTGACAGCCCTATCATCCTCCTGTCATGCCCAGGTTGGCATCTCCTCATTGAGTATCTACATTGTTATTAAATCCTGACACTTCTGGGATAACTCTGAAGTCTGCTGATAACATAACATTGTACACCTTAGTCATACCTAACTCCAACTACTCTTGCCAACTTCCCTCTGGATTAGCTTTTTTTAAAACTATCCATCACAAGCTGGCCTCCCTTCTCTTTTTTCCTTCCTTTTCCCTTTTCCTTGTGATGTTAAGATCAGCTCAATCGCATATGAGCGAAACGGTTCCTTTCCATTCTTGCTGGATTTTACATTTTATATTTTTCAATAGTGCCATTATTGAATATTGTTGTTGTTCGTACACTGTTATATGAGAGTTTAGTTAATCAGCTGTCTTGAGAAACTGATGTAAACCACTTCAAGCTCATGCAAATGGAAGGGGGGGAAGCAGTCTAATAATAAGTAATAATAATATAATAATAATAAGCCTTTATTTGGCATAACAATAATCATAACACAATAAAAAACCATAAGTAATAATAAAGAAATCTAACCCACAAGATAAGGAGGAGACTTACAGACTTCATCTAAAAAACAAATTTTATCCAACATTGGCCATGACATAATGGTAAGGTTGGGGTGCTGTGTGGTTTCCGGGCTGTACGGCCGTGTTCTAGTAGCATTTTCTCCGGACATTTTGCCTAGATCTGAAGGTGCCAGCCACAGATGCAGATGAAACATCAAGAGAAAATGCTACTAGAGCACGGCTGTACAGCCCGGAAACCACACAGCACCCCAGTGATTCCAGCCCAACCATGAAAGCTTCGACAATACAATGGTAAGGTTGTCAGCTGCTCAGGGGAAAATATTCTGTCCCATTAACAGAGGTTTAATATGCCTAATCTGCTGCGGACGTTTTACTGGCCTGGAATAAAATTAGCCTAAGACTTTCATCTCTCTCAAACCGAATCACCATATATCCTCCTGTGCATAATTGGTGTCCCTAAAACAGCCTTCTCCTTCACTAAGGGCCTTTCCCCACTTTTCCCTCTACCACCGTCGCTGTGCGCTACTCACTGCGTGTGTCATTTCTGGTGCGCGCCCGGGCCGTGGGGTCATCAAAAGGCGCCGTTTTTCCAGCGCCAGGAATGACACACGCTGAGGGGGCGCAACAGCGGCAGCGTCGGGGCGGCTGCGTTGTTGCCTCCCCTGTAGTGGGGAGTGCCACAGGGACCCCACGCTACTTGGCCCGAGTAGCGCGCAGCAGAAGGTAAGTGGGGAAAGGCCCTAAGTATGATTCAGTTAGTTTACAGTCATTTTCTATGGGATGTCCATTGCTCTGAACTAGCTTACCGAAGTGGGTATGGTGAGCCCCTTTACCTTCTGTATCAAGGAAGGTAGCTAAGCCTCCTCTTCTGTGCCACAGGAATTTGTGGGGGAGGGTAAACTATTTCAGACTATTTTGACTGCATCCACTTTTAACTATGTCTCGGCATATAACTGTGTCTAATTGAACATTGGTTTTAATTTGTCAGACGTTTCCAATGTACTGTTGCTTTTGCTATTTTTAGATGCCTCGAGTTTGCAGAGATAAGGTAGGATGTAGATATTCTAAATAAATAAGCAGCCCTTGCTGATGGCAGCCGATCAACTGATGTTAAAGGGAAATCTAGAGGGACTGGGTTAAAAGCACCCGCCCCCACTCCCACCCCCAATGGAAGGACTGGCTTTTCATTGATTTTTTTTTCAGAAGCCTGAGAAGTTATAGTATAAATATACATTTTTATTGTACAATTCCAAATGAAAGCAGTTTTAGTCTAAAGTTAAAATCAAGCTATTGCATTCACTGCAAAGAGGTAAAAATAGGGAAAGATGTTTAAAATGAGCAAAATGGGCATAAATCTTTTATTTCCCTCTTATGTTAAAGCTGATTAACTGGCAGCTGGATAGTGTTTTGAATAGCTCGCAAAGGCTCACATTTTATCTAACCTAGTGAATGGAGGTAATGATATATGCTTCATTCACCAAAGAAACAACTGTTTTCTTTGCCTCCTCTAATTCTGTGCTTTGCAGGTACCTACAGTGATATAATATACATTACTATTATTGTAAAACAAGAGTTTATTACATGGCTAAGTAAGTTGATCTTTGTAAAAGTGAACAAGCGCATTGAAATAAAATAAAAACTACTTAATCCAATCTTCTCTCATACAATTTCTTTCGAGGAGAACAGACACAGCCTGTTAAAATAACAAAGAATGTAGAGTTTCCATTCACAGACAAAGTGTCCTCATTCAAACTTGCATTCTATAGCTACCTTTCCCTGCTTCTCAACTTTCCTTGCCGCAGAGAAATGTGATTCCGCGGAACTGCCAGTGATTTTTGTTTTTTATGCTCCCTGGCAGAGCTTTTCGAGCCTCGCAGACCTGGTGACACCTAAATAGCACACACTCTGGATAGTCTTGTTGTGTGGACAAGGCAGATAAAGGGAGGAGGAGAAACATGAAACAGGTGGGGAAGGGCAAAGTGGCATTCACAAAGCGTGGGGAGACTGGAGCCAGTGTTGGGATCATTTCTGTGATGGAACAGTGACTTTATTGAAATGATTTCATGTCAGGTGTTAGATTACTTTGAAAGCCCTGGGAATTCTGTGAAATCTGGCAAGCGTGCACTACAGAGGAGAAAAAAGAGGGGGGGAAGCAGGGGAGAAAGGATCTCCTGAACTTTGAGCCAAGAAAAGAGCAGCAGCAGTTATTGTTTAATGGTAATTAGTCTAATATGTGCTGCTGGGGAGACTTGCTGCCAATGGGTGCCACGCAATAACTGGCACATAAAAAGCAAGCATGGTGTTTGGCATTATATGGAAGAATTGGAGAGCGGTTGTGTGGCATTCTGTCCAAGCCATTCACAGAATAGTTTTAGAAATGCAACTTCGCGGTGTGCAGCCGGCAATGTTTTGAACTGGAAATCTGAAACCATACCCCTGTTTTCAGTTTCACTGCTCCCAGTTTCCACCTACAGATAACATGCTCATAGAAGTTGGTTGACGTACCTAGAAGTACACATGCATTTTTTTTTTCTGAGCAAATAATTGACCATGATGTGATGTGTGTGGCTCTTGGCCCATTCTAGCTTCCATGGCTGCATATGTAAACTGAAAATTAAGAAAATGACTGAGCGGCTGTTCAGGAGGCTAATGGTACAATTCAAGTAGAGTTATATCTTGTAAGTCCCTGGAGATAGGATAGGGTAATTCTGCTTAAGATCACACTCTATGGACACAGGAAGATAAGAATGTAAGAAGAGCCCCATTGGATCACACCAGTGGTTAATGTAGTCCAGCACTGGTCTTTTCTACACAGGCCCCTGAAATTGTTTGCAAAACATTTTTTTTTAAATCATTTGCCTGCATTCACCCACTTGAAGAGATTTCTGGTCACCATTTTGTGGTCACTTTGTTTCTTTTTTAATACTTTGTAGCTTCAATGCTTTGATGCTTCAAAGCCTTGTGCTGTGATTCTCTAGGGATCATATGTATCTATGTACTATGTAGACACGACCAGTGGTGGGATTCAAATAATTTAACAACTGGTTCTGGTGGTGGGATGCAAATAATTTAACAACTGGTTGTTTACAAGCACCATTTTAACAACCGGTTCTGCTGAAGCGGTGTGAACCTGCTGAATCCCACCACTGGACACGACTCCCCTGAAATTTTTTTAAAAAAAACCTGATGGAAATACAGTGCATGACAACCAGAGTGAGAACATAAAATAGTGCTGATGAAGAAATCCTGGGACTGCAAAGAGGAGTGGGAATTTTTTTAAAGAGATTGCACAGCAAGCGAAAATGTTTTCAAAATGTTTTCTAAAAAAGAACAGCTAGGGAACAGCATGCAAATAAAACACTTTCAGGCAGGAAATAAACATTTTCTACTAAAAACCATGCAAAATTCCATGGAGGAAACATTTTATTTCCTGTGTGAAAACATAATTTGTGTTGTTTGGAAAGGGCCATTTTCTCTTGCAAAGTAGCAAACCATTTATGCTTGAGGGCGCAGAGGCCAAGACACCCTCCTAATGTTGTATCCTGACACTGGTATTCAGGGGTTTACTGTCTTTTAGTCACCATGGCTAGTAACCCATCCTCCATGAATTCATCTAATCCCCTTTTAAAGCCATCTGTGCTTGGGGCCACCACTACTTCCCTAGACAGTCAATTCCTCATCTTAATCGCTTGCCGAGTAAAGAAGTCTTTCCTTTTCTCCATCCTGAATCATTGGCCTGTCAATTTCATCCATTGACTTGACCCAGACACAGAAAAGTGTTCATCCTTGCCTCCCCCACTTCACACTCACAATTAATCCACACATGTACAACTAGAGCCACTGCACACGGTGCATTTAGACCAGGGCCAGGGTGAAATCAGGAAATTCATCTTCAACCCATGTAGTATGATTGCATGTGTTTTAACACTTGGTTGTTGGTAATGCATCCCTTCGGCACTCAGACCAGAAGATCAAGTCTAATATAAAGAGGAATGCCATCCCTGATGGATGAGGCCCACAGCAGTTCCCCTGGATGACAGAAAGGGTGCTGCTGTAATTATAGTTATTACTGTTGGACGCATCTGTGATTGTCTGATTCACACTTTATGATTCTCCATGTGAGAAGGTCACGACTGATTGTGTGGAAGGTCAACCCACCCCATATTGTGTGTTTCCCCCCATTTCAGCATGCAGTGTTGACATTTTCCTTTTATTATCACCTCAAGATTTCTAACGGATTACAGCCAGTTTAGCACTTGCTTGTTTAGAGTGCAGTTTGGACTCCGCTGGCCTTTTAACTTTCAGGGAAATTTTCTGATATGGCACACTCCATGATGTTACTGGAATCTGTGACTGAGGGTTATTGCAGCCTGGTTTAAAATATTTTTTTGTCCCTGTGTACTCCTCCAAAGCAATTCTACAAGCAAAGCCATCTAGGAAGCCAAGAGAAAGCTGAGCTAAATCTCTGTAAGAGGCCCTTGATCCAGAACCCTCAGAGATAACAATGATCAGTGTTAGATCACCTGGTGTTCCCTGTTGACTGTAGGACGATTCCCCACTGTCTAGCTTCCAACTAAGTTCGACCTAGGTTCAGGGAAAAAGCTGTACCTCAGAACTGGAATCAGAAATTCCAGTTCTGAGGGGGGGCAGAACTGAAATGAACCCAGGTTGAACTCAGCGGCAGTGGGGAGTTGCTGGGACGAACCTGGGACGAACCTAGGCCGACTCTGCCAGTGGGGAATCACCCTATGACCGTGGTGGCGAACCTTTGGCACTCCAGATGTTACGGACTACAATTCCCATCAGCCCCTGCCAGCATGGCCAATTGTAGGGGCTGATGGGAATTGTAGTCCATAACATCTGGAGTGTCAAAGGTTTGCCACCACTGCCCTATGAGGAAGGAAGCAATGCATGTGGAAGTGGAACAAGCACAACCGCCCTGTCCCTCTCCCCTACCCCCATGTGTTTGCTGATTCTGGAACATGGCATCTATATGCCTAGGAAATTTACTGATGTATACTCTATCCCTGTGACTGAAAAAGCAACGAGGCAACTCTTTTGCCTGCTCACCATCTCTGTGTATTGATTTCAGTGGGTGTCATGCCATCCGTTGAGGGCTTATGAATGTTTGCGCATATATTATGCAGCTTTCTTGTTCATCCACCCTTTGGAACTAGGGTCTGCAACCTGCGGCTCTCCAGATGTTCATGGACTACAAATCCCATCAGCCCCTGCCAGCATGTCAATTGGCCATGGTGGAAGGGGCTGATGGGAATTGTGGTCCATGAACATCTGGAGAGCCGCAGGTTGCAGACCCCTGCAAAGTTTGGAAGAACAGCATTTTGATAGCTACTTTGCAGCTTTTGGAAAGGCAGGAGTCGACCTACACATAAAAATGATGCATTATTAATAATTGTTTTATTTATAGTAACAAAGGGTGAAAAAGATGGAGGGGCTTTTTTTGTTTTCCTTTTAAAAGATTTTCAAAAGTATCATGTGGACCATGCTTCAAGAAAGACATTTAGAATTTCAGGAGCAGCCTCTGGTGCCCTAACTTTCTCCCATTCCCAGTAAGCTCTTGGGAAATCCATGGTGCTCTTGAAAGGTGTGATAAGGGGCAACGTAGCTTGCATTTAAATTATTTATGTTTCCATGTATGCTTTCAAAGTGCTTCGACAGGCTCAGCAACCATAAAGTTATACATACTGCTACTGGTTTGCATGCAAGTGCCTATAAACTTGCATTATCTGTCTTTTAAAGAGGCTGGGATTAGTTTTGAATGGGATGAAGACATCACTCTTACTATTTCTGGGGTGGGCATCAGCACTTCTGTCTACATCACTGCAATGTGGACCAAATATACCAGTATTGTGTATTTGTGCGTGTTGAAATGACAATCTTCCATCTACCAAATATTTCCTCCCTCCTCCAGGACACACTCCTGGCTAAGTTCTTTGCAGAGGATCAAGAATGTCTGGTTAATGTTTTGACCACCTCATATGGTAGTCTTCTTTAGATTTTTTTTTGGGGGGGAGGGTGCATATTAGTGACAGTAAAATGGGGAGAATGTCAGGGATTCTGGTATTACTCAAGGCCATTGTTTTCAAACTATAATTTTATTGTGGGCAGTTTTCTTGTCAGTGCCTATAAAGGGATGGCATTACTTGGTGGGGGAAGGCAGAGAAAGAAGAGATAGAAGCAGAAAACTTATTTGTACAAGACCAGACTGAAAATTCTCTTTAGACTACAGAAAAGTGAAATGATGTTAAAAATCATTTCCATGGTAATAACGTGGGTTACTCTGAAATGTCTCCCAGCCAGAGGAATAGTTGAGAACTGAATGAAATAATGTATATCTGTTTAATCTAACTGCCAATTTTTCCTCTTTTGATTAGCATTTTCAATGCAGACTCTCCTTATGGTACATTTATCATTTTGTTAGATTCCCCAGAAAAGATCTGAGACTATTCACCTTATTGTAACTGTCTCCCTCACACACACTGATATACTTTAAATATTATATACTGCAGACAAATGAACCATGTAACCTATATTCACTAGGAAATACTCTGTATAGGTTCTTCATCAAGGAATCGTTGACAGCATCTAACAAAAAAAAGGTCACATGAGCACCATTTCAGACCCAGAGCACAAAGGGGTGGTATCAGGTATCCCAACCTATATGCTCACGTACCATATGCTACAGAAGGAGGAAAGCAGGAATCCACAGTCTGCTCATCAAGAGGAACTGAATCAGTCCGTACTGAATAGGTGGTTGTATGGTCATCCAATATTGTTTGGCATTTTCAAATGAACTGCTCTCACTTCAACCATCTGAAAAATCAAAAGACTCAGCCTGGATCTTTCAACCTGGATCCATCTGAGCTACTGTGGGGAGAGACTGGGGGTGGAGACAAGATTCCCAGAGCCCGTCAGCTGAAGGACTCCTGAAAACAGTGTCATGCTGCATTCAATCGAATGCATTTAATTTTACTTTTAATGCAATTTTGTGCTCTAACAACTAGTGGAGCAGGAAAAACAGAACATAGTAAAAGTCAGTCACTGAAATGATCAGCTAGCCTCACCTTTCTGTAAGGATGAAACAAAGCCATGCCCAAAAGATCATGTAGATCAACCAAGCTGACACTGGAGCAAGGCAAGACAAGCCAGCCCAGCTGATGGCTTCTCCAGTAATTGTTGGGCTGTAGGGAATTGTCTCCAGCAGTCTGGTCTTTCCCTATTCCTTTTGTTGTACCCAGCTCCATAATTTTTTTCTGCCCAATCAGATCTTGCAAAGTTGTAGTTGGTGTGTTTAAAAAGTAAAAGTAAGCTAACCTATACAAGCTGATCCATGGGGTGACCTCATATCACTACATTTACTAGGCAGACTGGGTTTATGGGGTGGTTTGCTATTGCCTTCCCCAGTCATCTACACTTTACCCCTAGCAAGCTGGGTATTCATTTTAATGACCTTGGAAGAATGGAGGGTTGACTCAACCTTGAGCCAGCTACCTGAAATCGACTTCTGTTGGAATCAAACTCAGGTCATGAGCAAAGCTTGGACTACTACGGCTTATCACTCTGAGTTATGGGCAGTTGGTATGTTGCAACAAGAGTTTTTTAAAAAACCCTTCCCTCTCTTTTCTTTATTTTATCTCTCCTTTTCACACTTTTCTTTTTCATTTTGCTCTTTGTCATTATCTGCTTCCATTTCTCTTCCCCTCCACCTAATCCCCTCCACCTAATCTTTATTTTCAAGTCTTGGTCTCAACTTTTTCTCATTCCTATCCTGATTTACAATTTAAAATGTTCTTTATAGTTGTATAGTAGCGAATCTTTGTTAATATAATGAACAAAAGTGCAAGGAATTAATACTTCCCCATGATCTAACAAAGTAGTAAAAGCATGCTTCTCCCCCACACCCATTACATTCATGGTAATGCAGTGTTAGTCTGTTTTAGCAGTTATACATATAGAACTGAAGAGCCCATTCAAACACTAGGTTGTTGTTAGCATAATTATTGTGTTGTGGGGCATCCAAACAGCCATTTGTAAACACTATTTTGCTAAATGAAATACCCAATAATCCCAGTTCTTATAATCCAGCCCTACTACATGATCAAGTTTGATCAAGATCAAACAGCCACATGATCAAGTTTGATCAAGATCAAATGACCACGGCCACACAGCCAAGAAAACCCACCACAACCAGTTGAATCTGGCCGTGAAAGCCTTCAACAATACAAGTTTGACCCTGTTTTTGTGCTAGGTAAAGGCCCAAGGGTAAACTGAACTAGATTTCCTTCTGATTTATGTACTAAATATTTATTATGATACAAATGTTTGTGAATTACAGTCCATTTCATCAGGTGTAAAAAGTGTATCCTATATGGGTACACATATCTATATATGCATAAATATACAATTACAAAAGTAGGCACATGCTGTAGAGAGTAATATGGAGAGGCACAGGCTGTGTGAACCTATGCAAAATGAGGAGGGCATTTCTGGCAGGCACAGCTTGTCTGTAATGAGGTAGGCAAATTACTCCTGTTTCTTTTAGACAAATGTGATGGCTTCTATTGATACAGGTAGCCTGCCCATGATCACTGTACTAATAACAATTACCAGCGGTTTTAATACTGAATGAGCTATTCTTCCACTTGCCAAAAAGGTTGATTCCACTTTTGATGAAGCAATATTAGTGGTTATCCTTTTTTTCCCCATTTGGTGAACTGCAGTCTACTGTAAGTAGCTTCCATAGTTCCCCTGTCCTCCATTTTATCTTCACAACCACCTTGTTAAGTAGGTCTGGCTGAGAGAATGTAACCCAGCAATCTTCCATTAGAAACATATGACAGGTTGCTTAAAAGCTCTCTTATTTATTGCTGCCTATCATGCAGGGGTGGAGCGAGAGGGAACTGCGCCAGGAACACGCGTGCACCCTACACCCCTGCCACACCCCTGCCACATCCCCGCCACACCCCTGCCCCGGAACACCCCCAGAACACCCTGGAATGCCCCTGCCATGCCCCCTCCACGAACTGGCCACAATACTTTCCTAATGTGCAGTTAGTCTTGATGATGCTATGTCACCTGGTACTAACTTTTGCCACATATGATTGGATATTAGTGGGGATTTCCTCCTGGCGATTAATCCTGGGATAGTCACCCGAAATATCCAGGTTTCCTCCTGATCTTCCCACTGCCAAACTGCGGAACACTGATCAATCCCAGCTCTGTCGCTCCCCCTCCCCCTTATCCCACATTTCCCCAGTACCTGGTTGCTTGTGCAACTTTTTGGCAAAACACGTTACCAATCGGCATCGGTGGGGAGATTTGGGGGTCTGATGTAGTTCAATTTCCCACCGTATACAGTGACGCAAATGCTGCCAGCCAATCAGATTGCGGCGGTCCCCAGCACTGCTTGGTTCCCTAGCACCAGTTATTTCTTTTTGTTTTCGTCTCGTTTGGTTTGTTTAGCTTGGCTTCTTCTGTTTCGGTCTAATGTTTAACCTCTCTGACGAGAGAACGAGAGCAAGGGGACGGTCGGTATAATGTTTAAACTCAGAGAGGGTGCCTTGCTCATAGTCTCACGTCTTCACTGGCTGACATGATGGCGGGAAGAAAAGTTCCCGCCCCAACACGGCACGACAGCCAATCAGGAGAGACCCGCCAAGACCCGCCAAGCCAATCGCGCGGCAGTGGGGATCGTTGCATTTCTGAAATCTGAGGCAGGCCTACAAGTCTTCCCTGAAAAAATGGTGCAGTAGGATGTTGAATCCGCAATGAAAAGTTGCGATTCATTTTGAAACTTGGATTAATCTACTTTTAATTTTCAGTGGGAAATTGCCTAGTGTTTGAGTATTTGTTCTGTGTAGGCACTGGCAAGTAAATGCTCATTGTGCTGTCGCTATACCTACTACTTTGGCTCACCCACTGCAGGTCATATTCTCATAGCAGATCTTGGGCCTTCTGGCTACTTGTACCAAAATGATGTACTAAATTTAATCCCCTATGACCCAAGAATGTGTTTTAGATGCAGTAGCCCAAATATTACATTCCACATTTTTTCCAGTGGGGTTTATTCTCAAGGAAGTGTTCAACAGACAGACAGACAGACAGACAGTCAGACAGACAGACAGACAGACAGACAGACTGCTACTTTAAACATCTGGTATTTCAAATTTAGTTCCAATTGCCCTCCAATCACACAATATTTCTGCTATCTTTTGTCATACCTTTGACAAAACAGGCAAGTAACGCAAATGTATTTCTTCTGTATTACCTTCTCATTTCTAAACTTCTTTAATTCTAGAAAGAAAAAAATGGAAAAAAATAAGATGCTCCTGAATAGCCTTGTCTTAAATTTAAGAATACCGGTCAATAGCTATAACATCTGTCAGACACTGAACCGTCACATAAAAGGGAAGCTTCTAGTCCACTTGAAATTTAATAGCATGTATTGATAGTTCTCCTCCACCATCCACCACACTGTACAATGCTAGTACTCAAGACTCTATGAGAGGTTGTAATTACTTAGTTTAAAAGAAAAGGAGGGGGGAAGAAACACATTTATATACTGCTCATCCCGAGGCATCTCATCTTGCTAATGGGGAGAGATGTGAGGATAAAATTAGACATAAAGGAGAAAATCTCTTAGGCTTAATTGTTTGTTGGTAAAACATTGTAGAATTCATGACTTCCTGGATAGAGTGTTTACTGCAAATCCGATAAGATTTGAAGGTGTTTTGTTTTTATTCCATATAGACACTTCAGTCCTAACCTTTACATGGACAGAGGTCCAGTTGATTTCAACAGAACATGTATGAGCTTGGGATCAAACCATTACAGTAGAGAAAGATAAAAATTATTTTTTTTTTTTTTTTAAATATTTTTATTGATATTTCGGAATTATTACAGATTTATATTGTATACTTTATATACATCCTCCATATCATTTTTTCCCCCTTTCTCCCCCCCCCCCACCTCTCTTCTTTCTCTTCTTTTTTAGATTTTACATAGCAGGTCCATTCTTTTTCCCAATCTTCTTGTCCATTTTTCTTCTGTAATCTCCACTTCGCTTAGCCAGTCTTTTTGAATTCCATCCAAATCTCCTTCATTCTTTTTGCTTTCTTTTGCCATATTTGATTTCTTGACATTGTGTCGAAAATTTCTAATTGTATTTGCTCCCATATATATTCCACCATTTCTGCATTGTCCAGATTTTTTTTTGTCCTTCCACCTCCAATGCTATTACTGCATGGACCGGCTTCTAATCATGAATTTGAAAAGTTTTTTTTTTTTTCCGTCTCTATTATAGTATAATCCAAATTATACCCATAAATAGTAAAATCTATATTTATCTTTTATTTTTACCTTTTTTACAGAAGAAAGCCTTTTCTGTATTTTATCACATTTTCACATATTTTGCATTTCATACATCCACATATGTATATTGCATTTTTTCTCCACAATGCCAACATTTTCTGACTGAGCCTCCAGCCTTATCATATATGCCAACTGTTTCGGTGTTCCATGTACTATTTTAATATTAATTTCTTCTCTAGTTCAATATTTATCTATTTTATTTTATTCATATTATCTATAATCCTTTGTTACAAGTCCATGTCTTTTCACTCCATCTTTGTTGCCATTTTTCCATTATGACTATCATGAATTCTTGATCTTCTATCATGTTTTGTATATAACTCCTAATATTTGTCCTTTTCTTTTTTCCTCATATATTTTATACAACTTTTCATTATACACTCTTCCTCTCCTCCTGAGGCTTTTATCTTTTCCCCAGATTCCTCTTAATAGTAACCACAGTTTTCTTTTACCTCCTTTCTCTATAAAATTTAAAACGGTATTAATTCCTCCCTCTTTCATTGTACAATTGTAGCACTTTGTATATATTCCTTGTCTGTGTAGGGATCTTATTGTTTGTGCTCCTTCCTGTCCAACCATGCTCTCATGAGTGGTGCACCCAATATTCTGGCATCCATTTTTCCTCCATTTCTCCCAGATTTCCACATTAACACCTTTCTAGGCCTTTTAATTTTGTCTTTCTATTTTTGAACAATCCTGGAATATATTCCAAAGTTAAATTGTTCAAGTTTTATTTCATTTTCGAACTTCATCCATCTACCCTTTTTATCTATTTGAATTCCTCTATCAAACTTTTTTTTATTTGAAATGCTCTAATATTCCTGTGTAATTCTTTGGGAGCCCCAGCCCATTAGCTTTTTTAGTAGATATAGACTATTTTATTCATCACTCTTTTGGTTTCTTTTATTTAAATGCTTCTAATTTTTTCTTATCCCATCTTTTCTCAAATTCAGAGCTTTAATCTCCAATGGCAAAGTAATGAAATAGATAGAAGAGTTTGGCATTATATTATTTTTAATGCTACTATTCTCTTAGAAATAGATAGATCTCTTCCCCACACTTAATTGCAGCCAAGTATTTTTTTCCATATTACTGTAATTATATTTAAACATCTTTTCCTTTCTTATTTGTTAATGTTATACCTAAATATTTAATCTTCTTTCTTCACCCATATTTTTTCCTAGTAGTTTTTTTTTTCTATATTATTCCCAGGATTGTAGATTTCTCCATATTAACCACCAAACCAGAATGCTTTTGAAAGTCTTCTAATATTATTTTAATTCCTTTTAAAAGTTTCTACAGTGTTGTTGTTATTAGTAATAAATCATTCAGTAAATAAGTTTAATCTTTTATTTCTTTCTTGTTGATTTTATAGCCTTTGATCCTACCTTTCATTATTTCTTAATTCTATCCGCTATATCTTATTGCTACTTTCAAATAATGATAGAAAGTGGGAGCTGTCCCTCGAGCCACCCTCTTTCTATCCTAATTTTTTTCCACTATCCATTATTTATCATAATCTTTGCTTTATTGTTTTATACCTTTTTAATATCATTGATAATCCCTTTCCAAATCCCGCTGCCTGTCTCCATTATTTGAATAAATATGCGTAATAACTGTGCTGTCAAATGCTTATAGACATCGCTAATTTAAAACATGGCATATTTTTTTATCTCCTACCATGTCTCCATCACATATTCAATACATTTCTTATGGGATAGCTAATATCTCTATCCTTCAATGGTCCCAACAGATAGATCTTGACCCAATTATTTTTGGTAATAGCTGTCTTTATTCTGTTCGACAATATTTAGTAAATATTTTTATAACCTGCTTAATAAACTTAGGTCTGTATGATTCAACCTGTTCTGGATTGCTTCCTGGTTTTAATAATAATATATAGTGATTATTTCTGTTTTCCATGTTTCTGTATTTTTCTGTCCCTTTTAATACCTTCCTATTATATATGTCCTTTGTAATTCAGGTAATAATATTTCTGCCATTTCTTTTGTAATAATATTTCCCCATGTAAATCCATCTAAACCAGGAGACTTGTTGGTCTTAATTTTTTATTACCAAGCCTATTTCTTCTTGTGTTATATCTTTTCATACTTTGTTTCTCCCTCCTGTGTTAGATCTTTTTATGTATTTCTCTATCCTTTCTGTGTCTATCCTTTTAAATATCTCTTGATAAAATTGTGCAAACCTTTTGTCTAATTCTTATGTTTCCTGTTATTCTTTCTTTGTTTTCACTTGTTATTGATTTAACTCTTTGTTTTTCTTTCTTTTCTTTAAATAATTGGTTGTTGTTTCATTTGACTTTAATATATTGTTCTTGAAATTGATTTTTAACCCATGTGTCTTTTTTTTCCATAACTCTAATTGATCCAATTCCTCCAGTTGTTTATTTAGTAGTTTTAATTCATTATAGTCAGTTATATTATTTTTGTTCTGTAGTTTGTCTCTGCAGTCTTTGATTTTTTTCCAATTAATTGATGTCTTTCTTATTTAATGCCTTTTTTCTGTTTTTTTTGTATTTCTCATACAATACCTCTCTCATTACTGCCTCGGTAAGTATCCTCATCAACATCCGCTTTCAGAGACGCAAGGTGTTTCTATTTTCTAAAAAATAGTTTTTTCATTCCTTCCTGTAAATCTTCTATTTCTTTCATTCTTCATTATAATATTGTTCATATCTCCATCTATACTGTTTGTCCTCTTTTAACAGTCTGAGTGTAGCTGGCCTAATCGAGTTCGAAAACCCACTTTTGTGTGTGTTCGATCTCACACATTGTATAGACTCCATGTTCTTGTCAGAATATAGTTCATGTATGTAACAATCTTATGTCTGTTAGAATAATAGAAAGTTGGTTGTTGTGGTTTTCCGTCTCCTCATACATTAGTTATATATTCCATTGCTTAAAGCCCTATAAGTTCTCAAATCCATATTTAGCGTCTCCCCACTATTAATGTTTCTCCTTATATTCCCTTTGTACTCTGTTAAAATTGCTTTTGTAGGAAACTTTTTGCTTTTTTGTTAGTGCATATAAGTTCATTAGTGTGTTATTTCAGGTATTCATTAAGAAAACCTTGTAACAAAATCTCCCATTTGACCTTCAATATTTTTTGCACTTGTATGTTTATATTATTTTTCACTAAAATAGCAAACACCATTCTTCCTTCCTCTTGCCCTGATTCACATAAGGTTCTCCAGCCCGGTAGCTTTTATTAAAGGAGCAATATCTCTCTTTTATGTGTTTCTGATGCAAACCAAATCCCAGTTTTCTTAACTAAGTTTGGCTAGTTTAAATCTTTTGAAATTAGAATTTAATCCGCTAATATTTTACAGATACAAGTTTAAATCTCCTGCCAGTTAAGTGTAATGATTTTTGTCTACCATTTTCGGCCTGCTGCTGTTTCTCTCATATATATTCATTCTTTTTCTCCTCATTTTCCCCTTCCCTTCCCAGATGTTCTGAGGAGAGATTCCTCCTCCCACATTCAATGGCCTCTGCGCCTTACATATATATATTCTAGTCAATTCTCTGTTAATGGCAATCAATCGCTTAAAAAATTCCCATAAATATTCCAATGTAAAAGATACTTCCTAAATACATACATATCAACTAAATTGCATCTACAACCTATTTTTCTTCCTCAGAAGAGAGTTTTCGTCTAAGCATTCACTTGATGTTTACTGAAACAGTGCGTTAAAGCTAGATAATACTATTCAAAACAAATGTCTGGGAACCTTTTCCAGATTGTTAAAGTAAACAATGCTAGAGCATAGATTACTGTTTTAATATCTTCCGTGCAACCACAAGATATTTTAGTTAGTGATTGTTATTCAGTTAGATTCTATTAGGCCTAGAGTGAAATGTTATATAGCCATTTAAAAAGAATTTTTGAAGAAGTCTTGGTTTATGTTATTTTCTCTTTGGCTTGGTTGGTATCTTGTGAAGTCGCAGCCTGGTCCTGCATGTCGCCTTCTTCTGAATCACCGTTCAAGTTCTGATATCCAGCTTCCAAGGAGAGACCCAGTTTATCCAGAAGTTGTTGTGCCTCTCTTGGGGTTCTTGCTATATATTTCTGATTGTTTTCAAAAAAGTAGATCGCCATTGGTAATATCCATTACGAAAATCTTCTATTTGCTTTTAAATAGAGCCGCTTGGTATATGGCATTAGTAGCTTTGATTTGCAGCGTTTCTGGTGAGATCTTGTCTCGCCAAAATTTTTTCTTTGCCTTTATATCAAAGGCTGAGCATTTCTCAGCTTCTGTATAGTGCTTCTTTGATCTCTTCAGGTACATTTGAAAATAATGTTCAGATTCTGTTCTGGAGAAAATCCTCTGTGGGCTCTATCTATCGATTCCGTGTCGCTGGAATGTTTATAGAATTGAGCCACTGTATTAATTGGTTTTTTATATCTGTTTCGTCCTCCATTCTCGACTCCAATTAAACTAAGGTTTGCGCTGCCTTTGTCTATCTGAGAGAGAGAGGCTATTTTGATTTCAAGAAGTCAATATCGCCAGTGTTTTCTTTATTTGTTTCTTCGCTTTTAATCACTCTCCAAGAGTGTTAGAAAGTTTCTTTGACATGTCTTGTATGTCTTTATCACTGCAATCAGGTTGATCTGTGGTCTTAGTAAAGTCATCAAAGGAGAAATTTCCTTTATCTGATTGTTAGCTCTGACAACTGTTTTAGTTACATAAGCCTTGGCCATGTTTTGCTTCACTCTTTATCTTTTTTTTTTAGTATTTATAATTGGACTCACCGTTTGTTTTTTTCGGCTCTTCAAAGCTGTCCTGTTCTCTTTGAGTTCTCTGTTTTGCTGATTATTAGTCTTTATCTTCTCTTTTATGCCATTAAATCTTTGTTGTTTGCCGGGAGGGTGTCGAAAAGCGTCTAATCCTTGTCGGACATGCGCAGAAAAGCCAAAGATAAAAATTACACCATGGAGTGGGACAGATACAAAATCCCAGGAAAATGCCAACATGGTTAATAGGAGAATTAAAGAAAATATGCAGGGCAAGAAGGCTTCCTTTAAAACACTGTAGGGTATAATCCTGTACACCCTGGTCTGGGAGAAAATCCCACTAAATTTAGCAAGAGTTACTTGTATGTCAATATTGTTCTCATCATACTGTCAACCTTGGCTGACTAATGAAAACCAGGAGCACAGAACCTGATGCAACAATGACAAACAAAAATTGTCTGAAGAACCTAGTGCTAAAAGCTTTCCACTAGAGGATAGATTAGATGATTTTGAAAGAGTTGTACAAACTTATGGATGATATATTTCCATGTCTATCATGGAATCTCAGCATTCAGAGGAATTATATATACATTACAGCAGAGGCGTAGCTCCAGGGGATGGGGAGCGCGATGCACCGGGTGCGTGCCCCATGGGTGGGTGTAGTGGGGCATTCCGTGGTGGGACAGGGGTGTTCTGGGGTGGAACAGGGGCGTGGCAGGGGCAGAGGATGCACCAGTGCACCGGGCGCTTTCCCCCCTGCATTACAGGCTCTACAGTGTACATGGGCTGGGTTTGTATAACCCATATGTGACTTGTGAGTTGCCCTTACCACTTTTGCAATCCTGGAGATCCAATGAGCTGACAGAGAAAAACCAAATGTTCACACCAAGCATTTCAGGTCAAGACAACATCCTGGAGGAAGGCCCTAAATTTTTGAAACGTGTCTCAGGCAGCCAAATCCAGGGTGGTGGTGGTGGTGGTGGTGGAGGAGGAGGAGGAGGATGGGCTGCAGTCAGGGATGATGCAAGTACACCATTTCTATGAGGTTCTCAGTGGCACAGCAAAGTAAAATAAAAGCTAAACTTATTTGCTGCTCTGAAAGGGCCCTATCCAGCCCAATGGGCTCTGCCTGCGTTTTTGCTGGCATAAGTCACTACCAGCAAAACGAGGCATTCCTGGGCTGGAAGGCCTGGGGAAGCCAACTAAAGTGGGCTCTGTCCCTGGGAACACCCACTCTGGCAGGGGCTCAGGCTCCTGCAGTGGAGGAGTGCTGGTGGAGCAGCATCAGAGGCGCCTGGTTCCCTAGCATTGCATGGTTCCCCAGCACCAGCATAAGTGGTCCCGACAGGGCGTAAATGCCATTTGTCCCCCATGCACAGGCAATAACACTGGCACCAGAGTCACATTGGCTCTACGGTCTTTTTGGCCCTCCCAATCTGGGTGACACTATTAACCCTTTTTAAGAAGAAGTTACTGGACTAAATGAAGTCAGCCTGATCCAGCAGAGCTCTCATTTTATTGTTCTTTACTTTAATTGTAACCTCTTTTGTGGAAAAATGACCTATCCTACATGATGTTTATAAAAGACTTATGGCGCACCTACTTCAAAATTGAGAAAGATGGGCACATACTGGGATTTTTATTAGTCAAGTTTCCATCAGTTTATGATATGAAAAAATTACTTGAATCCTTCTCAGCCTTAAATAGAACATGGACAGTACTTCATTATTTTGAATTTTCCTGGTATCATACTGGTAGTAGAATTGCTCTGTACAAAAACATTTCCTTTACTGAATATCTATAATACGATCAAGGACATAGGTAAGGGGGGTTCTCGGGTTCAACCCCCCCCCCAATTGCATGTCCAAAGCTTCGCCCCCCGTTTGTGGGTTTTTGTATTTTTACAGTGTTTTTCGGTTTTTGGCCTGCAGGGGGTGCGGTTTTTAGGCTAGTGGCACCAAAATTTCAGGGTATTGTCAGGTGACACTCCTGATGATACCAGACAAGTTTGGTGAAGTTTGATTCTGGGAGTCCAAAGTTATGGACCCCCAAAAGGGGTGCCCAATCCCCCATTGTTTCCAATGGGAGCTAATAGAAGATGGGGGCTACACCTTTGAAGATCCATAACTTTGGACCCCCTGAACCAAACTTCACCAAACCTGGGTGGTATCATCAGTAGAGTCGCCTAAAGATACCCTGAAAGTTTGGTGCTGCTAGCTTAACAATTGTACCCCTGACAGCAGGCATCCCCCTCAAATTTCCCCAGATTCTCTTTTCAAATCCATCCCTTCAGCATGGATTTAAAGGGAGAATCTGAGGTCCCCAGTTTAACCATTGAAAGTGATGCTTTTTCAGGGTGGGGGATAATCCAACCCAAAACAGCATCACTTTCAGTGTTGTTTTAACTGGGGACCCCAGATTCTCCCTTTCAGATGGATTTAAAAGGAGAATCTGGGCTTCCTAATTTAAACACCATTGAAAGTGATGCTATTTGGGGGTGGATTCCAGCATCATAGCAGCCCCTTTGGGGGGTGCGTAAACCTCAGATTTTGCACTGGGCTCCATTTTCCCTAGCTACACCTCTGCCCGGAGTGGAGGGAGAAGGGACTGCCGGCTGCCGGCTGGGAGCCCAGTAGGATGGATGGGGCAGGGGAGTCTGCCATCCCTTGCCTTAGAGAGCTGGTTTTATAAGCACTGAGGCTGGGGGCAGGGCTTGGGGAGGCATGGCCAAGCCCCAGGGCAGGTAGGGGCATGTCCCCTCCCCCCGAACCCACACCCATTAAAAATCTATACCTACATCACTGAATACAATGGAATCAGTATGCGTGTGTGTGTGCGTGTGTATGCACCCGCACACAAACACACACAGAAGATGCACGTTCAACTTGAAGCACAATAGTTTCCTGGAGGGGTTATAGGGGGTTGGGGGATTTAATTCAAAACATGCCTACAATTTTAACCTACCATAGTCAGCACAGCCAATCTCAAAACAAAGAGAGATTATTTCTAGACTGCTCAGTTCCTGCAACTGTGTGTACAGTTTCTGCACACACATACATAATATGATCTTAAAAACCTTATTTTTAAGCGGGAGATGCTGGAGATTGGACATGCAAAGCAGATTTTATCCTATCGATCCATGATCCCTGTCTCTATCTTCATCTGCCTTTTACAACGTTATAAATGACACCATTCATGTTATTACATGATAGACTTGTTGCATATTATAAGACATCTGCCTTTCTCCAGATGGCTTCAAGATAAATTCTCGACATGCTTTTACATGGTGTAGGTTAGAGGAAGACCACTCAGGCCAAGATTACTTGTCTCTAGCTCGAGACCTACAAATGCATTCCGTAGCATCCACTGACAGAGAAAAGGCTAGAATTCTGCCTGAATTATTTGAGTCGCAGTCAAAATACCTACCAGATCCTTGATATTTTAATTTTCCCCCTAAATCTAATATAGATTGGTAAATGTGTGTGTACACACATACATAATATACTTTTTTTAAAAAAAGGGCTGGCGCCATAAGATAAATAATTTAAACATGTTGGGAAACTCTTTGTGAGATAAAGCGAATTCATTGTGCCCGCCGGGATATTTACCAGATGAAAAGTGCGACAACGACAGTAGTCTGGTTGTTTGGTACATAATTTAGAGTGTTCCTCATGAATATTTCATGGCGTTTCATTTGTGTATGAATTGTAAGACATGTATCTCTCGATTCGCAAGGGGCACTGTCAGGCTCTTCCAGCTGAAATAAGCATTTTTGTTACTTAGGAATAGTGTTGAAAGAACAGAAGAAGCACATTCAACTTGAAGCACAATAGTTTCCTGGAGGGGGAGGGTTATAAGGGGTGGGGTGGGGGTTTAATTCAAAAAACACCTACAATTTTAACCTAGTCAGCACAGCCAATCTCAAAACAAAGAGAGGTCATTTCTAGATTGCTGCTCGGTTTCTGCAATGATCTTGGCTAAAAAAATAGCAACAGGAAGGAGTTGAAGATTGAAATATCTTCTGTTATAGATTTGCTAACGATATAGAAACTTTCCAGACAGCCATGAAGAACTAATTTCAGTAGGACAAGTATTTTACCTTTTTCATTGGAACAGAAAGTGAACCTTATCTACCATCTTATTGGCTCATTCCGCACATGCAGAATAATGCACTTTCAAACTGCTTTCAGTGCTCTTTGAAGCTGTGCGGAACAGCAAAATCCACTTGCAAACAGTTGTGAAAGTGGTTTGAAAACGCATTATTTTGTGTGTGCGGAAGGGGCCAATATTAACAGCTTGTGAAGTTAGAATAGGAAAAACAAGGCTCAAAGCCACACTCAACCATGAAGCTCGCTGGGTAAATTTGAGCCAATCACTCTCAGCAAGGATAAAATGGAGGAGGAAAGGAACCATGCATACCAAGCTAAATTCTGGAACGACAAATGGGATAAAAATGTGATAAATACAGTATTCTAATAATGTGCAGTCCTCTCAAACTAGTACCCCTCTAGGAAGCTAGAGGAAGAATAAACCAGTAGAACAGTGTATAGCACATGTCTCTCAGTGATATATCTCTGAAGATGCCAGCCACAGATGCAGGCAAAATGTTAGGAACAAGATCTACCAGACCACAGCCACACAGCCCAGAAAGCCCACAACCAGACCAGTAGAATGTTTTAACCTTTTCCAAAAAAAATTTATACCTAGAAATGTGCCACATAATAACCAAATGTGTTGTTTTTCAGAATTGTTTAATCATTTAACCAAATGTTTTAACCATTGTTTTTCTCATATTAAAGGGCAGGACCATAGCTACCCAGGAAGTTCAGTTTTCTGTGCTTAACCTGCCTATTTCTCTTCTAGAGGCTGAAGCTGCTGCAGACTTGGGGTAGACCCAGGAAAGTGTTTCCTGTACTATCCTGGACACACTGAAAAGGAGAAATGAGTAACCAATTGCAGGTGGATGTGTGGCCTTTCCCGCTCAGTTACCCTTTCCCCAATAAAACTCCAAACACATTTTTAAGTGGATAAGAAAACAGGCCCTAGCCAAAGAACTTTATTAACAGAAAGCATAGGAAAATCAGATGGCGCAGCATGGGGGGTGATCCAAGCCTCTGGGCAGCACCAGTGCTGTCCCCAGGGCAAACCGATTCCTCAGCCCAGCTGCTGGAGGAATAAACCAAGCGAAAGATTGGAGTGAGACAAAGTCCAGACCAGCGAAGTGCCCATGACCGGAGGCCCCCTCCAACTTATGCTAGGGGGATAAGTTTCTGTGAAGAAAATCAGAATACAGAACTTTGAAACTGTTCTAGTAAAGGCAAAAATTGCTCTCCACCCCAACACTGGGTGACCCAGCCTTCATCACCGGTCCTAGGACATCCCTGCTCAAATTCTCGGTGTGGGGTGGAGGAGCAGAGGCGTAGCAAGGGGGGGAAAGTGCCCAGTGCACTGGTGCATCCTTCGCCTCTACCATGCCAACGTCTGCCCCATCCTGCCCCACCCCGGAATGCCCCCACCACACCCATGCCACGCCCCCAGAGAGGCATGTGCCCAATGCGCTGCGCCCCCATCCCCTTGGAGCTACGCCTCTGCGGGGGGGGGGAATCATTTGTGTGCTAATTAAGCAAAATTCACACCATATCACCCTTTTCTGTATCTCAAACATATTCAACTGAATTGCTACAAATACCAGCATTCTGTAATGTCTGGAAAACCTTCAGCAATTATGATCATTCTGCTGCTTTGTTATCTGCTTTTTACAGTTAAGCAATGTAAGTGGGTGTTAATGAGAGACCCAACTGGCAGGGGCACCCTGTAAGCAGAAGAATTGGCAGATGTTTCGTCCATTGAGGATCATTGTAATGAGCATTTATATGTGTTTATCCCCCACATTTACCAAGGCTGGCAGATGGAGGGAGCAACCACCTGCCTCTTAATGGGTCCAGCAGCTTGGTTCTGCTCGCCCCCCCCCTCCAGAGGAGCTGGCAAGACTTGCAACAGCGTTCACAAGACCACCAGTGCTAGTAAAGAGCCCTGGCTAGTATCTGGGCAGGTTCCCAGATGGCCATCAGACCCAGAAGAAGACTTGGAGAATTCCCACGTGAGGGATAAAGAAGGGATGCCAGCCTCCAGGTGGGACCTGAGGATCCCCTGAAATTACAGCTGATCTCCAGAGTCCAGACTACAGTTCAGTTCCCCTGGAGAAAATGGCTGCTTTGGAGTGGGGACTTTGTGGCATTGTACCCTGTTGACATCTCTATCCTCCCCAGGCTTCACCCCCACAACTCCAGGAATTTTCCAACCTGAATCTGGCAAAAAAAAACCCTTCCCCATTCTCCACTGGTGGCCAGGGGGACCTGACAATCCTAGGATGAAACCATTTCAAATCTCACAGGAATACTAGAAATCTCACAGGAATTTTCCTGGAATTTTCTGTATGGGTAGGGCTCCAGTAACTCCTTTAAAGGGTGAGCCAGCAGAGACCAGAGAGGATGAGACAGGGCTCTCTTTGCTAGGCTGTGAAGAGGCCCATCATGGTAGAGAAAGGATGGAAGGTGAGTTTAACCTCCTTCTCGCCTAATATCGAGGCCTCCTACAAAGGATACAAAGGGGGTAGCCAAGTTTAGAGGTGCAACCCAGCAGCCAAAATTTCTGACAGTATACATAGCGTTTCTGCGTTTTCTCCCATCATTGTGTCATCCCCTGAAGGAGGATGTAACGAGGACACTTATATTCAAGGGCGAGAGAGAGATATGATCCCACCACTAGCCCCCACTTGTAACGGGACGGGTGGCCTTCAATCAAGGTTCCCACTACACTGACCCATGGGGTTTTCCTTTTCCACCCAAAATATCCCAGGCTAGTGTTCAGGGATCTTATTTTTTTCTCACCGCTGCCACCAATTGTAACGGATTAAAGTTTCTGGAAGAAAGGATTCCTGGTAGCTGTTTTCAGGAACCTTCCTTTTAATTAACTTTTCACTGCCACCATTCAGTTCAGATAACTAGAGAACCCCCTACTGTTACTAGCCACCAAGGCTTTTATTTAAATTAGGGCCTGCTGCCTACTTTTACTGTCACCCAGGCCTCTTTGAGCAGGCCTGCTTCACACCAGCCCTTCAGGGTGGGGCAAGTTCGTTACAGAGGACTTCTTGATTTTGTAATATATACCCAGAAGTGGGCCCTATTGGTTTGATATTTCATTTCTGCTCCAGTGCTGTGTTGCCCAAGGGCAAACGTATTCTTCTGCTTTCTGAGCATCGGCACGAAAACCTGTAGGTGAGAGAGGGCAATGGTTGTTTTAATTTTCTGGAACATGTGTGGGAAGTGAACAGAGATAAAGCGAGGGTCTACTACTATATCTCTTCCCTACCCCAACAGGGCAGAATGGGTACAACCAAGAAAGGAAAATATTTTGCTGTGCTTACTGTACTAAGCATAATCTCAATAATGAATGTAAATAAGCGAAATTTAGCAAACCCCAAAACAAATAAAAAACTCTCTCATCACCAAGGCATACATGTTGCTAGTTTGCTACAAAATGGAGGGGCGCAGAGTACAGAGGCTGGGTGGAAACCCTCCTGACTGAACAAACCCCCAGGCTGTAATTTAGGCCTTATCATCATCCCTATGAAGTGAAAACCTCACCACATGCAAAGCTCACACTTGAGAAACTGGAAGAGGGACAGGGGAGCTTTCAAAGGTTCAGAATCCTGCAGCTAATTTTCACAGTATCTTTTAAAAGCCTTTAAAAGCAAACCAGCTTATTCCTCCCAGAGCTACGACAGAAGACAATCCTGAGGAGATTCAGTCCTGAAGGCTGTTAATAAAGTTATTGCTTCTTTAACAGCATTTTAAAAGACTTTTAAAGGGCAATCTCCTTTAGCCATGCTTCAAGTGTAAAACATCTTACCCAGGAGAAGGGCTGGCGTGGCTCTTTTAACAGGTTTTATACGAGGTGGAGAAAAAATATCAACACCATATAAAAGCCTCATTAAAGCACTTCAAAACTAAGATAAGGAAGAAAGAGAGGGAGAGAGAAAAGAAGAGAGAGCCCAATGGTTGAGAAATAAAGTAAAAAAAGAGACAAGGACAGTGTTGTTTTGTTAAGTGGCGGTAGACAGGTGTTAACATTTACATATTTATGTGAACATGGCTATGGTCAAAAGCAAAGAAAGGGTGTTTTTCTGCTCTCCTTAAAGTGAAATCTTAAATCTACTGAAATCAACTCCAAAAATGTATGTTCTCACACAACCTGAATGCATTCTATTACCCTCTCCCCATCCTGACTGTGTAACTGATCTGTTCAGCAGGCAATTGTTTAAATGGACAATTACATCAGTCACAAATCCTATAAATAAATGCTACATTTTGATAAAAATCCTATCCCTCAGTGTTGGTCTAATTATTGCACATGTACGATTTCACAAAAACAAATAAAAAAACCCAAAAAAGGTGCAAACCTGTTCAGCAGATATTCACAGCTGCTCGGCATGAACCAGCCATGTTGGATGTTCAGCTCTTATTTAATGGACTCCTTCAAACACAGTAAGTTTTTCTGTTGAACGTGTTTGAGGCAAAATATTTCCCTCATCCCGGGATTTTCAAAAATCACCAATTTGGCCATATTTTTTTTCAAAAATCCCACAGTGAACCCGCTACTGTTTAAACACCACAGGAGCAGAACCAGTTTATTTTTCCTGCCCAGCCACCTGATCTCCCCGCCCTGCCCCCATGATCTCCCCACCTGACATCATCTCAGTTTTCAGCTCTGCTGAGTCACCGACCATTGCAGCCAGCCCTTCCCAAAATGTTTCCCCAAGAACGTTTTCTGCTCATGGTATAGATCAGGTGCCATTCCACCTGGGTTAATCAGGAGTGGAGTCCCAAAATTTCCCCATTTTCTTTTCTGTACATGTAATGGTTGCTCAAAGTGCATAGCTAGGGAGATGTGCACTTTGGGCCAAATGTTAGTGGCCACATCGGGGGGGAGGGGTCTCTCATTTTTCACAAAAATATGAGAATGTGAGTGGGAATGTGATGTGATTCTGTGCCCCATTGTTTTTTGCTGCCGCTTCCCGTGTTAAGGCCTGCACCGAACCCTATCCAGAACTGGAAAAAAGGGGAGCTTCATTTTCCCCCACTTGCCGTGGGTAGACCAATCAGAAGTGCAGCCTTTTTGTGGGAGTAGCAAGAGCCAAAAACGGATCTTGGGCGGGAAATGGCCAGTTTGAGTTCAGTGTTAAGGAGGGGTTGGCACCAGCAATTCAAATTCAAAAGGCAGGGCAGAGATGTTCATTCAAGCTGCTGCCCAAAACCAACAGCCAATCAAAACTTTGGACACTAGGGATGTTCACGCATGCACGGATACACTTGCAGTGTAAATACAAAAGACCCAGGCTCATGCGAAACAAACTGGAATATTTCCTCCCAGTCGTCACTTGATTCCTTGACAGAAATGGGCAGCCATGCAAGGGAGAAAACGGGATAAAATAGACCCGGATTGTAAGACACCGATTATAACCCGGTATAATTGTGCCGTGAAGAAACGGCCATAGTGTTTGGTTCAGAAAGACAGCTGTTTGGTGCAGTTGACAGTTTAATTTGGTATACATCTTTTAAGTAGAAAAACACCAAAACCTTTTAAAGTACTGCTTGTTTTTGAAGCTGAAATGGACATCTTGAATTGTTAACTTTTCCTGGCTGCTCAGAGGGACGGTGTCAGCATTATGGCATAACATCATGGCATAATCAATGTGACATAACCTCAGTCTCTCTCTTTCTCTCTCTCTTTCTCTCAGTCTGCTTTCCAGCCCGTCTTCTTCATCAGTAATTCTGACAGACTGCATGTCACTAGCCAATCAAATGGAACAGGAATGGATTCTCGCCACGAAAACAGCACCAACTGCAGAGTTCAGTGGCCTTTTTACAAGAATGTCAAAGGAAGCTGCTGGCCACTTACAAACAGAATGTTAATAGCTTATGTCACTTGAACGCTGACAGCTCAAAAGTGAAAGGGCACTAATCTCTGTTTGTAATATGCACAATTGAAGAAAAAGAGGAGCTAAAGCAATTCTGCTTAAGCAGAGGCTATGTATTAACCGATTGTCTGAAAATGCAGGGAATGCTTCGTAACCTGTCTAGCAGTGATGAGAAGAATTTGTAAAAAAAAAAAAAATAGCTCACCGTGCTTTCTTTTGCTCCCGTATTGATCAACGGGAATAAAACAGAACATGACTTTTGCAGTGGATCAATTCAGAATCCCTTATATGGAGAATGCCTGCGTGTGTCTGTTACAGACTTAGCATACTGATTAGAAACTGCCTTTCTTGCTGAAAAAAAGTGAAGTTGCTGTACTGGTGTGGGGGTTAGAGAAAAAGAAGAGAAGGGAGCAGATCATGTAATTTACAGCACCTCTGGCCCAAGCTGTAATGCTGGCTGCACCACTGACTAATGAGGTAGCTAAAAAAAGCCATATACTTCCCGGTAACTAGGAACTAGTTCGAAGATACTCGCTTCGTATATACGTCACTGGAGAGTTTGAGTTTGCCTTTTGAGAGAGAACCAGTCTTTGTTCTTGACGTTTGAAAGCTAATGGTTTTTGTCTTGTTTATTTTGCTTTCTTCTCTGTGCAGCCCAAAGGCAGCTGAGGGGTTTGCAAATTATTTTTAAAGTCAAAACAATTACAAGAATGACATTAAAATGTGAATAACTAAAAACAGCCACCAGTAATTAAAATAGAGCTGGAGCAGGCAACAGGTTATTGGTTGGAGGGGGAGAGAAAAAACAAGGTCACTTGAACACAGGATCCAGCAGTCTTATTAGTAGTTCTTTTGGCATCTCTTGTTTGTCTCCCGCTCCTGATATTTTCTTGTAGGGGGCAGCCGAAGGAGACTGTCGAATGTATTGAAGGGCACAGGCAGACAAAGCATCCATCACAGCTGAGCAATAAATTCCAGATTAACATGACTGTCCTGCCTCACCTGTGTTCCGGGTGCCATTCAGCACCATTAGATATTCTAAAGGCAGAAGAGGACACTTCTGAGCTGCAGCCTACGGCGCATAGGGGATGTATCTGGAAATTGGTGGAACCCTTTTCTATGACCAAGACAGTTACCCTGGGCAGGAAATTGCTCTCCTTTTATTATGATCTCAGCAGTCAGACTGCTTCTCCTGTGATGCTCACTTGCTGCCACCGTTCTGACAGCAGCCACCCTTCTTAGCAAAGTAGGGGAAAAAAGGTGATCTGGCTCGCCAAGCATAGCAACAGAAAAGTTATGGCTGTGGGCAGATGTGCTTGGTTTTGTAATGATACTTTTTGAAATAATTACAACAGGTTTGTGTATGTTTCATACATAAGACTACATCATCTGCAGTGGAGCAGCAGTGGCGTAGTGGTTAAGAGCAGGTGTACTCTAATCTGGAGGAACCAGGTTTGATTCCATGCTCCGCCGCTTGAGAGGTAGAGGCTTATCTGGGTAATTCAGATTAGCCTGTGCACTCCAACACTCGCCAGCTGGGTGACCTTGGGCTAGTCCAGGGGTCTGCAACCTGCGGCTCTCCAGATGTTCATGGACTACAATTCCCATCAGCCCCTGTCAGCATGGCCAATTGGCCAATTGGCCATGCTGACAGGGGCTGATGGGATTTGTAGTCCATGAACGTTTGGAGAACCGCAGGTTGCACACCCCTGGGCTAGTCACATTTCTTCTGAGCTCTCTCAGCCCCACCTACATCACAGGGTGTTTGTTGTGAGGGGAGAAGGGAATGGAGTTTGTAAGCCCATTTGCATCTCCTTACAGAAGAGAAAGGGGGGATATAAATCCAACTTTTTCTTCTTCTTCTTCTTCTTCTTCTTCTTCTTCTTCTTCTTCTTCATCATCATCATCATCATCATCATCATCTAATTCTGACCATGGTTTGACATAAATATACCATACACCTTAAAACCTTGAAAGCAGATCTCCAATCAATCTGAGAAAACAGCAATTAGCAAATAAACATCAAAAACACTAAAAAATGATATAAATGCAATGTAAACTCTAGTCAAAGGTAGTATAAGTCTAGATTCTCAGGACTGGTATTAGTTTAACACAAAAAGTCTCCAATAAGCTATGAAAGTATTGTCATCCTGGCAAGTTTTTAAATATATACAGAACATTCATGTAGTTAGCATTTATTGTTTGATCTCTTCATCTGCACCACATTTTGCTTTTGCATGATAGCTATAGGGAAGATGTGTATATGTATTTATCTTTGGGTGAATGCTTGGAAAAGTACGGGCTTCCTGCATGGCTTTAGAGCACACCCACTTTCCCACTTTTGCAGATTTTGTTTTGGATTTAATAGGCAGATTTCACTTTACTACCAGGATGACTGGTAGAGCAGAGAAGGAATTTTTATTTCAGCCAGACTTTCAGGCAATCCTGTCCAGCTTTTCATACTGTGAAGACTAAGTTCTTGTTGTTGTGGGTTTTCCAGGCTGTTTGGCCGTGGTCTGGTAGATCCTGTTCTTAACGTTTTGCCTGCATCTGTGACTGGCATCTTCAGAGGTGTATCACAGGAAGGAGTCTGTTACACACTGTGTCCAGTGAGAAGGGAATGTTTAGTGAGGAATATATTGTCCATGTCCCAGGGTGGGGTACCAATCAGTAAGTGTCTGGGTAGAACTTGCTATGCAAAGGTGTGGTTGACTGCATTGTACTGCTGGTGGGATTTTTCAGTCTAGGGGAGGGGGTAGGGAACCTGTGGCTCGAGAGCCGCATGCGGCTCTTCTGCCCTTGCACTGCGGCTCCACGAGCCGAGCTGCCGGCTCCATCCTTGCCCGCCCTGCAGGAAGCAGGGCAGGCGCACCAATTGCCCACAGCCGGCTGGGCCGCGCCACGGGCTTCCCCTCTCGCCGTCCCCGTTCAAGCGGGGCGGGCGCTTTCCCGGCGGCCGGTGAGGCCGAGCTGCTGGCCCCATCCTTGCCCGCCCTGCAGGCAGCAGGGTGAACGCATCCATGCGCGTCTCAGAATGAGCGGAGTAAAAGGTTAAAAAACCCAATATATACAGTGTTATCTTTATTTTAAATGTCAAAAATTATTTGCGGCTCGGTGTTTCTTTTCCCGTGGAAAACGGGTCCAAATGGCTCTTTGAGTGTTAAAGGTTCCCTACCCCTGGCTAGGGAGTGATTCACATTTGCATTCCCTGCAGCAGCAACAGTCTTAGTGAATGCAAACCCTGTGTCTGGGTGGAGTCCATTGTCCATGAACTTGGCCTTTGATTCTGGTGTTTTAAAATACTGGTAGCCAAGTTTTGTTAATTCTCGGAGTCTGTTCTTTCTTGTTGAAGTTTTCTTGGTGCTTGTGGATTTCAATGGCCTCCCTGTGTAGTCTAATATTGTAACCTTCTGAGTTGTCCAGAATTTCAGTGTTTTCAAATAAAATGTTATGTCCAGTTTTGTTTAGAGCATGTTCTGCTGCTGCAAATTTTTCAGGATGTTTAAGCTGACAGTAACTTTCGTGCTCCTTAATACAAGTCTGAATGCTGTGTTTTGTAGTTCCAATGTAGACCTTTCCACAGCTGCAGGGTATGCAACAGACTCCTGCAGAAGTGAGGGGGTCTCTCTTGACCTTTGCTGAGCGTAGCATCTGCTGTATTTTTCTGGTAGGCTTGAAGATTGCTTGTAGGTTATGTTTTTTTTATCAGACTCAAATCAATTGTGTGCTCCTGTAGGTATAAATGAAGGCTATAAAAAAGCCTTGCCTCCACAGATATCAGCAATGTTCCTTTGGATCCAGTGAGGCCAAAGCAGGGTTAAATTTTTAAAAATATTTTAAATTATTTTATTTGCTCATGTTTTACTTATTGCTCCTCCCTTCCCCCTTTTAGTTCTACTTTGGTTCATTAGATGCAGTAATACCTCCCTTGTCTGTGACAATTTCCATTAATATCTCGAAGGCAGCTATTAAGTATCATTACAAGCAAAGATTATAGATGGATAGTACGCACAATAACAGTGCTGAAAAGACAATAGTTGCATTTTCATTTGATTCTTTGTTCTTAAGATGCAAATGAAATACTATGATTTTTAAAGCTTTCTTTTCAACATTTCTACTTTTCTGATGCTTCTGAACAGCATAACCTTCCTGATCAAATAAACAGCTGTATTTAGATTAGTTGAACAATAGGCAAAAGAGCTTCTGACTTTCTCATCACTCTCAAAGTATGACTGTCACCTGATTATTATTTTTTTTAAAAAACTACCCTGGGTTTAACTCTTTCTTCTCTTCTGCAAATGTAATTCTGGACTATTTCTCCCACCAAGATAAACTATGTCCAGATGTATAACCAGGGTGGGGTGGGATAGGAGGGCTCAAGTCCCAGGTGCTCCTTGGGGGGCGTAGGAAGAACCGTCACCCCAACTGATCTAGTTCAGCCTTGCCATCAACAACTGCAGCTGCTGGCGTCATGCCTCCTCTTACTTTACCCCAGGCCCTCTTTCCACTAGCAGTCCACCCACCTCTCCCCTGGTTTTTTTTTTTGTATATTACTTAAATACTGGCATAGACATTAAATCTGTACAGTTTTCCTCCCATATAACATATGGCATCTGTTATCTAGCAATGTTATGCTCTGGGGTAGTGGTGGGATTCAAATAATTTAACAACTGGTCATTTGCAAGCACCATTTTAACAACTGGTTCTGCCAAAGTGGTGCGAACCTGCTGAATCCCACCACTGCCCTGGGCGGGAAAACTGGACATTTCACCCCTCCCTATGTTTTCTTTTAGTTTTTCAGGCAGAAGGATTTGTGGGCAAACACTGCAAAGAAACTTCTTTAAGTAAAATTCTTCTTAAGGTTGCTTAAGGTTACCTGGCTAATTAAATGAAGGAAGCGCATAGGCAGAGTTACCACGGGACAGGGGGGCAAACGCCCTGGGCGCAGGCAGGGGGGGCAGAAAATCGCTCCCCCACCCCTCCCCTCCCCTCAGGCCACCTAAGGCTGCTTCTGCAACCCGCAGCAGCCCCACAGCCCCCACTGACCAGAGCAGGCTGCTTTTTTAGCTTTAAAAAGTTAGGTAAGGGGTGTTTGGGGGGGGGTGAGGGGTGGCCGCCATTTTGCCCTGGGTGCCATTTTCCCTTTCTACGGCACTGGGGGAGGGTTCAATCTTGGCTCTCCCAAATCCTAGTCATACTCTGTACCATGCTGGCTCTCCAAAACTTCTGTACAGGTACCGTATATACTCGTGTATAAGTCAACCCACATATAAGTCGAGACATCTAATTTTACCACAAAAAACTGGGAAAACTTATTGACTTGCATATAAATCGAGGGTGGGAAATGCAGCAGCTACTGGTAAATTTCAAAAATAAAACTAGATACCAATAAAATTACATTAATTGAGGCATCAGTAGGTTAAATGTTTTTGAATATTTATTTCAAAGAAAAACAGTAAACTAGTTCTGTAAGCCCTGATTCTCCCTTTAAATCTACTCAGAAGTGTGTGTGTGGGGGGGTGATTTAAAGGGAGAATCTGGGGAAAATTTGAGGGTGCCTTTCAGGGGAGGAATGTTTATGTTAGCAGTACCAACATTTCAGAGTATCTTTAGGAGATCCTCCTGATGATACCACCCAGGTTTGGTGAAGTTTGGTTCAGGGGCTCCAAAGTTATGGACCCTCAAAGGGGTAGCCCCATCTACTATTAGCTTCCGTGAGGAGAAAGGGCTTTTAGCAAAAACCCTGCTCTAAGTTGGTCAGTTGGCTAGCATAGTTGCCCATGTCTGCCTCACCTTCATTAGTGTCTCATTTCCTGTTCACTGGAACTATATTTCTTTTTGAGGTACACCAGCGCAAAGCTGAAATTGTTAAAAACAGAAAGAAAGATGGCTTTGTACCATGCTACCACTGAGAAGTGTTAATAGGGTTTGAAAGTCTCTTAGATAAAGCTGTATTAAACTGACTATGGAATGTAAGGACAAAAGGCAGCAGGTTGATGAGGATCAACAAAGTACTTCCTGAGCAATTTTACTAATAAAACATGATCAGCAGTTCGTTTGTCAATCACGCTGAACTGTCTTACGGCAGCGTCTGGTAAAATACCTGCTGTCTTTTATTTCTCAATATTCCCTGAAGTATTAGTTACACACCTGTACAAAGCATTCGGAGTTTTTTTCATGATATACCATTTCAAGTCATGAATATATTTTGGATGCCTGAGTGAGTACCTATAATGTTCAGGGTGACCATTTACCCACCTTTGTATCAACAAAGAATTCTCCTTTACACGTGAACAAAAGTAGGTCATATCCTTTCTCCGAAGCATTGCGGGCTTTAGAATTTGACTTTGGATACATTGTCAGAGCAGGAAAGGATTTTCTACGGTATTGTGGTATTGCAGGCCAGTTTCTCCTGTTCCTTATATGTATGTAAAGTAGTTAAAATGGAGAACATAAGTCAGTGTAACGAAACACCCTGGGCTGTACAGTACAACACAATATAAATCACCCAAACATCTTAGAAGAGATCTGAATTAACTTTCAGATAATCAAGAGTTTGTTCGTTATCACTTGCTATTAAAAAGAAATTCACAGACCGGCAGTCAAACTTATGGGCTCAAATGGGCCAAGGGGGCCAGTGTATCATGAGGCAGCACAACGGCATGCTTAATTAGAACCAGTGTATTGATGAAATTATCTGAAAGATCTCAGGAGAAACTGAGGAGGAGGAGGATTTATATCCTTCCCCCCACCCTTTCTCTCCTGTAAGGAGACTAAAAGGGGCTTACAAACTCCTTTCCCTTTCTCCCTCACAACAAACACTCTGTGAGGTAGGTGGGGCTGAGAGAGCTCAGTAGAACTGTGACTAGCCCAAGGTCACCCAGCTGGCATCTGTTGGAGTGCACAGGCTAAACTGAATTCCCTAGATAAGCCTCCACGGGTCAAGCGGCAGAGCAGAAAATCAAACCCAGTTCCTCCAGATTAGAGAATATCTGCTCTTAACCATTACGCCACTGCTGCTAGCGAGTGTGCAAGCCAGTTTCACAATTACATATGTGTAATTCAGGCCTAGCTAGGGTTAATGGCTCTGGGTTGGGAAATACCTGTAGGTTGTAGAGGCAGAGCCTTAAGAAGGCAAGGTTTGGATAGTGGAGGGAGTTCAGTGGGCTATAATGCCACAGAGTTCACCTTCCTAAGCCACCATTTCCTCCATGTAAATCAATCTCTATCACCAGGAGATCAGTCATAATCGGAGAAGATCTTCACGCATCACCTGTTTGGCAACCCTAGGCATTCTGCATGCTCTACATGAAAACAGCAGACTGGCTCCAACAAAAAAGAATTGATCTCCAGGCCTACCCCATGGATCTTCAGCACTTCAGAACTACTACTCTCAGGTTCAAGTTTTCATTCCCCAACCTGCTGCACTGGATCTGGATGCACACAGACTAGATAGGGAGAGGAGGTGCACCAAGCAGCAATCTGGATGAGTGGGAAGGCTGGCTGCTAAGGTATCATAGCTATCTCTTCCTTCTCCCTTCTTCCTGCATGGGACGGGTGAGGCAGGCCAGGGAAGCAAGTTTCCAGAAGCAGAGATGATGCCAGAGCTTCTCAGCGTGCAACTTTCTGTCCCTAGTACCCCTTGCTGTCACCCTTGTGTGTGGAAACCACCTCATATTGTTTTTTCCTAGTAATTCACAGTGCTGCAAAACTGCTGTAAAAACTGTGCCATAAATCTTAGGCTCATTCCGCACATGCAGAATAATGCACTTTCAAGCTGCTTTCAGGGCTCTTTGAAGCTGTGCGGAATGGCAAAAACAGTTGTGAAAGCAGCTTGAAAGTGCATTATTTTGCGTGTGCGGAATGAGCCTTAGTGTTTGAAAATGCAATAAAATACACCAGGGGGAGCTGAGAGCTAAGCAGCATCTAAGGCAGTTTTGCTTTCCTATGAAAAGAGACTAGCCTACCACAATCTTCACTACCTTGGGGTACATACGCATTCCATCTAGGCCCCCATCTCACCCCTGTTCAGCTCTTATGGGTCTAGGTCTATTCATGTGACTGCTGGCTCACACTAATATTTTGAGTACCTGAAGGTTGATTCCCCTCTCTCCACTCTCCACCTGGCAACTTTGTATGGTGTTCTGATCTCTTCAGAGTACAGGTGGAATATAAATATGCTAAGCAGCTAATTTGATCCATTACAGTACACACCCTAAATGCCTGTTGTTCCTGAAAGAAGGGGAGGAGGAGATGGACACCTATGTATGTTATCCTTGGTGGGATTCAGCCGGTTCGCACCACTTCAGCAGAACCAGTTGTTAAAATGGTGCTTGCAAACAATCAGTCGTTAAATTATTTGAAACCCACCACCGGAACCGGTTGTTAAATTATTTGAATCCTACCACTGGGCATAAACCATTAAGGCTGAAGTCAGGGCATTAAGAAATCCAGTAGAGTCACCTCTGTTGATTTTGCTGTTTGGTTAGGTATCTTGAAGTTGTTTATATATATCTTAATATTATTCAGTTGCTTCATAGCCTTTGCTTTGGGTGTTCTGACTTTCCGCTAAATCATAGTTATTTGCATTGGTAACAATTTTAAAATGGGTGGTAGAGATGTTATGTCACTTAGGAAACTATGAAGGCTTCTCACCACCACCACCACCACCACCACCACATTGTATGTTATCCATCTTAAGCCTATAGGATATATGGGGCAATCGCATTGATACATGAAATTATACAGGGGAACTTTTAAAGGTATGTGAGGCATCTGGGGGGGGGGGGGACAGTGGCGCCATTTTGCCCTGGGCCCCAGTTCCCCCCACCAATGGCACTGCCTGTGTGTGTAAAGTGCCATCAAGCCACAACTGACTCATGGCAGCCCCAGCAAGGAGCTTTCAAGGTGAGTGAGAAGCAGAGGTGGTTGGCCATTGACCTCCGCTGCAGAGTCTTCCATGGTGGTCTCCCTTCCAAGCACAAACTCTGCTTAATATCCAACATCTGACATGGTCAGGCTATACTATGCTGCCTTCCCTCCCTCTCACCTCCATGAAGGTACAGGTAGTCTCCTGTGCAAGCACTGGGTCATTACTGGCTCATGAGGTTGACATCACATGATGTTTACTAGGCAGACAATCACCCTTGCCCTCCCCAGTTGTCTTTACTTCCAGCAAGCTGGGGACTCATCTCCTTGCACAGCATTTGCTCCGGAAATCACAGTTCTCCTGGCATTTACTTTGTGCTATGACTTAGTAGTAGCATATCTGCTTTGCCCATACAGGGTCTCAGTTCCCAACATCTTCACCTACATGGATCAGGTAGTAAGTGATGTGAAAGACCTCTGATATAATATATCGATTATATCTATTGATGTAAAAAGCCAGCCTGGCAGATCTAAGGAACTGGATTCAATTCCCTACTCCTCCACATGAACCCTGATGGGTGACCTTGGACCAGTCACAGTTTTCTCAGAACTCTCTCAGGTCAGAGACAGTCAATGACAAACCACTTCTGAATGTTTTTTTTGCCTCGAAAACCCTGTCATCACAAGCCAGTTGTGACTTGATGACGCACATGTATACACACACACACACACAGAGGTGGGATCCAGCAGGTTCTCACAGGTTCCCAAGAGTAGGCTACTAATTATTTGTGTGTGCTGAGAGGGGGTTACTAATTGGTGATTTTGCCACGTGATTTTTGCCTTAGTTACACCCCTCCTCCGCTCCTCAGCAGTAGCGCGCAGAACTTGAAGCAGTCTAGCAGGAGGTGCACCGGCGTGCGTGGCAGCCTGCACCTGCGTGCATTCGTTTCCCGCCCAAGGACCGGCGCAGTGGCTGCGTCCTTGCCACAGCCCTGCCCAGCAATGCCCCACCCCCGGAATGCCCGGCCACGCCCCTGTCGTGCCCCGCCCAGCCCCATTGGCACTATGCCACTGTTTGAATCCCACCACCATGGGAACCTGTTACTAAAATTTTTGGATCCCACTGCTGCACGCACGCACGCACGCACACACACGCAGAATCAGTATAAAGCAGCCTCATGCATTCACTGACTATTTCAAACTGAGGTTAGAGGGCAGTATTTGAACACAGGACTTCTCAGCTCATAGCTTATATTGTTTACCAACCTACTGCTGTAGACGTAAACTAACACAACCATGCTCCACTGATAAACTTCACTGCTCATCTAGAGATTTCATGAAATTTTAATTGCCCTGGCTTGGGGTTTCATCATCCACCTCCCTCATTTCTGTGGATGTTCAATTAAAAAAAAAAGAATTATACATTTTAAATCCAATTGTCATTCTGTGGCAGATGTTTAGAATGGCTAATTGTAAGAAATGCCATTTTAAGCCTGCATGAACACAAGAGGGGCTGCATTCACACAGGTCTCATGTATCCTCCCATGGCTTCCGCTCCTCGTGCTTTAACCTGAGTTAAATGCAGGATCTAATTGCTAGCTGCAATGTGTTGTGTTTATACAATCTGATCCTTATTTTTTTTTCCACTTGAGCAGATAAAGTGGGTATCTATTTATATTATCATGATGGTTGAGTCACTAGAGGTTGATTAGGTATGCCGGAAACCAGCAGAAGCAGATGCAGCCTCCTGAATGAGATGCGAGCTTGTGCGGCAAAACGTAAGAAAAAGGGAGCAGCATCACTGCATTCATTGGCTGCAATCAGAATGGAACTCCATCCATACAATCGGAATTTCAGCTCCTTTTGGAAGGCAACCTGCGCAGGATGGAAAACGAGATTTTTTTGGCCGCAAAAGCAGGTTTATATATGTTTGTATAATTTATGGGTTGGAATGCCCACAACAGTCACTTGAATCTGACTGCAAAAGCCTCCAACAGTGTATTCTTAAGCTTCTCTTTCTTAGATGCTGTCTCTCAGCTTTCGTTTTGGGCACACATCGATATGAGGATGATCTTCCTACTCTACCTTACAAAGCTGTTGTAAAGATTACTGTAATCAGATATGTAAAGCACTTTGTGTAATAAAGCGATTCAGTTTGCAAGACCTGACCAGTCTACAACACCTGAGCAAGGCTGTTCATGACAGGGAAGAAGAAGAAGAGTTTGGATTTATATCCCCCTTTCTCTCCTATAGGAGACTCAAAGGGGCTTACAATCTCCTTGCCCTTCCCCCCTCACAACAAACACCCTGTGAGGTAGGTGGGGCTGAGAGAGCTCAGGAAAGCTGTGACTAGCCCAAGGTCACCCAGCTGGCATGGGTGGGAGTGCATAGGCTAATCTGAATTCCCCAGATAAGCCTCCACAACTCAGGCAGCAGAGCTGGGAATCAAACCCGGTTCCTCCAGAGCCACTACGCCACTGCTGCTCCTTTTATATAAAAATATACATAAAAGCAGTATAAAAATCTAATAAAATTAATAAATAAGACATTGCAACTGATTCTCATATTGAACCTTTGTATTGTAGAGGACTCATTAAAATAAGGAAAAACAATATGTGCATGGAGTTAGCAGTGAAAACTAATTTTACAAACTGAAATGGTGGGTGGATAAGCTGCAAACAGAGCAAACCTCCCTGGAAACCTTATGCAAATGGTGGGTGGGAAAAATCTGAGGTGAGAGAAAATGGTGGGCACAAGCTGCCCACAAACTGAAAGTGAGAGCTGTGACAAGCCAGGTGGGGAAAAGAAAACATTTCTTGCTCTCTGGAGAGCAAGCAAAAAACATTTTCAAAGCAGCTTCAAGGGAAAAAGTCGTCAGTTTAGCATTTTCAGAAAAGTCTGTTTTGAGCAAAAATAAAGCATTTTCCAAACTTTTTTTGGGGGAAAAAAACTGGTTGGAATTCCACTCCAAAACACATTTTTTTTAACATCTTGAAGAAATTTTATTTATCTTGTCCAGAATTGGCCAGTCAGAAGGCATTTTGACGGCACATCACTGGTGGGACTCAGCAGGTTTGCACCACTTCGGCACAACCAGTGGCTAAAATGGTGCTTGTAAACAACCAGTTGTTAAATTATTTGAATCCCACTACTGGAACTGACTGTTAAATCATTTGAATCCCACCACTGCGGCACATGTACAATAAACGCTATTATGATTATGGTTAGTGCAATTCTAAGCAGAGTTACAGCTTTCTGAGTCCACTGAAGTCAGTTTTAGGATTAAACTGTGAATGTTTCCCATTTATTTCAGTGAGGGTAACATAAGAAACAAAACCAGTGTATTGTGCCTCTGGCAATGTTTCTCCTCCAGCACTGTAAAATGTAATCAATTTGTAGCATTTATCTACTGCAGATGCCAAGTAATTGGAATTTCTTGTTCTTGGCACAGAATATTAGTGGAAGCTGCTGAATACACCGAATATTGAGTGGGTGGGCTCTGATTTTAGTGTGAGGCACTTACGCACTGGGCAGAGCTGCTCTGTTTGAAGAGCACTTGTTTCATTTCAGTAAATGCTCCCTTTGAAATAAGTCATACTTTCTGCCAATGACTACGCTGCTTAGAAAGATCCAAGCACGTCGTAATAATCTGTTTTGACAGTGTTTCCCAAGAAATATTGTATTTAATTTTCCTAGACAGGAGAGATCCTGGGCACACGGATACAGCTGCATGTGTCTGGTCTAATTGTACACAGTATACAATTTGGCATTGTGCGATAGACCAGTGTAGCATCTTGCATTCAATTAATAATGCTTTTGCAAATTGGCAAATAGCTTTTGGTCCCGAATACACAGAGGAGTGTCCCCCGCTCAATCCTTCCTGCCCCCCCCCAAATAAAAAATGTTCTGCCTTTTCTCTAGTGTGGAACAATTTGTCAAGTAATTAGCCAATCTAATTAAATTTTTGTAGCACTAATCAAACGAATATGCTAAAATTTTCTTTGCTCAGGCAGTTTGCTGTCTGCTCGCATTTAACTTGATGGTTTGAAAGAGGCCCAGCTCTGTCTGCCACTCTGCTTAAATCACCTCATTTGCATTTTATATTGGTAAATCAAATTAAGCACCAGTGGCTTTTAGGATGATTGACTGTGGTCAGGGCTGTTCAGATGGGACTTTTTTTTACACAGAAAATTAGGCACATTTTAATATGAGCAAGGAGGCTGGGCTTTCAGCATTCAGCGAACGAGATTCACTTAGCTAATTAAAAGTGCTTGTTGCTCTCCCCCCCCCTTTTATTTTTTTTGCCAGCGTATGAAAGATTTACCCAGCTGGTGCGTCCAATTCCCCTTTTGCTTAATTTCTTGATAGACGTTTTTATTTTCCTCCCTAATGAGGTTTGTCTAAACAACACCTCAAGCCAAGCTGGGGAGAGAACTATATAAATAATATTTTGTGGACATGATTTAATTGCAGAGAAATACACTTATTCAACAGCAGGTGCTGTTGGCCGCGATGGTGTACTCCTGTCTTTCATAAGTATTATTGATCACACTGATGTTTTCTGTTCCTTTTAGGTCATGCTGATCATGACAATTTCCTTCTAATATGAACGGCATTTCTTATTTATGAAGAAGCAAATGCCTTGTTGCTGCAAAGCTCTTTTTTTTTACCTTTGAAAGAGCCTAACTACATACAGCTTACAAATTATGTAAGCAAGCTTGGTGAGGTGAATTTTAGCAGAGCAATTGTAGTGGGGCGAGAGGAGGAAGAAGCCCTGCTTAACCCTTTCCCCACTGGTCATTTTCCTGCTCACCTATGTACTATTTTTATCATCACCACACCAACACACAGCTGAGTGGAGTCATTCTGAGGAAGAAAATGTTCACTAGGGAAACAGTTAAGAAATTTCCCATTCCTTTGCTCAAAATCACCCCCTCCAAAAGTCTGTCCCCCTTCCACTTTTAGAAAGGCAATCAAGGCTTCATCACATATATTTCCTTGTAATGTGTATGTATTGCTTGCTAGTGTTGGTGTTTATTCACTGAACCCTTATTTGCAGTCGACATGAAACGTGCTTACTGCATCAGACCAGATGCAAAATTAAATATTATTTTAAAACAGGTTAGTTATTTTTTTGCGCAGCTCATTTATGTTATTTCTTCATCTTCATTTATAACAATGAACATTAATTTTATAAATAACTAGCGGGGCCCAGCCACGCGTTGCTGTGGTTTATTGTGGTGAAATGGGAAAGGAACAGTAGCAGCAAATCAATTGCAGAGGCCAGCAGTACGTGCTCATGGAAACGTGCAGCCTGATACTGTGCGATGTCATTGATGTGTGTGACTGCATTCCTTGGGGGGGGGGGAATGGAAAGGTACCCCTCCCACACATCTAGACTGGCTGGTCATGATCCTTTACCTGGAAGTAAGTTGAGGTTGTGGCAATGGGTGTCGCTTCTGAGTAACCCTCTGAAGGGCGCCACTCAGCCATTCAAAGTATGTCACGGTCCCTTTACCAAGCTTACTCCTGAGTAATGTGTGCCTTGTTTTCTTAACTGTAACCACAGTATCCAGGGAATCTAGGGTGCCTGGCCCCTCCCTCCCGTCCCTTGCATGTCGCCCCTCACTCTCTTCCCTCCCTCACTTCTCTTCACTTGCATGCCACCCCTCCCCCTCCTTCCCTTCCCTTTTCCTCCTCTAGGGTGGGTGGGTCATATCCAGATGCTGGGCCCCCTACCTCCCCTCCCTTGCATGCCACCCCTCACTGTCTCCCCTCCCTAAGTTCTCTTCCCTTGCATGCCTCCCCCTGTCCCTTCCCTCTCCCACCCTCTCTTCCCTTGCATGCCACCCCTCCCCCTCCCTCCCTTCTGTCTCCCTCTGCTAAGGTGGGTGGGTCATATCCAGATGCTGGGCCCACTCCCTCCCTTCCCTTGCATGCCACCCATCACTCTCTGTCCCCTCCCTCACTTCTCTTCCCTTTCATGCCTCCCCCTCTGTCCCTTCCCTCTCCCTCTGCTGAATGTGTCTGAGAGTAGGTGTGTTGTGTGGTAGCAGTGGGTGAGGCACAGAGAGTGAAAGGTACCTGCGTGTGATGGGGGGAACCCCACCTGACGTCTCACATGGTTTGGCCCTAAGTGGATCAGTGGATGCAGTTGGCCTCTAGTGCTCATGCAGGTATGGTGATATCAGTGTTTCATTGTGGCGCGAGTGTCAGACTAAAACTAATGAACTCTCAAAGCCCCATTCGGCTATGAAGCTCACTGGTTGACCTTAGGTCAGTCATTCTCTCAGTCTAGACTACCTCACAAAGTCATTGTAAAATTAAAATTGGAGAACCAGATACACTACCTAGAGCAGTAGTTCTCAACCTTCCTAATGCCGCAACCCTTTAATACAGTTCCTCATGTTGTGGTGACCCCCAACCCTAACATTGATCCATTTTACAGATGGAGAACACTGATGCAGAGAGTCTTAGGCGACCCCTATGAAAGGGTCGTTCGACCCCCAAAGGGGTCATGACCCACAGGTTGAGAACCGCTGACCTAGAGCTCCTTGAAGGAAGGGTGGAATAAAAAATAGATTGTTAATTGGATGCACACTGCACCCTCTGCAGATGTAACTGTCAGAGCGCTGTCAAACGTGGGTCCGCTTCTGTGAAGCTGAGCTGTTGTGTGCGCCTGAGTTCCTACAACGTTCCTTTGTGTTTGCAAACTCTGCTACCCAGGGATACACCCCATCCTTCACAGTAACAATGGTACATTTTTGTGGGGGCCGACCAATCACCATATTATGTGAATAGAGAAACACAATATTGTATTCAGGTACAGCTTCTATGAATGCAAATGATGACTGTGATTTTCCAGGATTCTGGTTTGCACGAATGGTTTTTACCTTCCTGGAAAATCCACATATTGCCCTTAAAACACATGTTAAGATGACCGCAAATATCAGGTATGTCCTAGAGACCCACATGCTCCAGATACGTGTGACTGGTGAGTCCCTTCTTCTCAGGAACAGAACGCCAACACAGTATTGCCTTGTAATGCTATGAAATACTCTTTCACTAACTACAGATGCTGAGTATATTTGGAGTACTGATAGCATATGATTGGGCATTTGGTCATCTATTCTAACAGCTTTTAAGTCAGGGAGAAATAAGCTGCTGCAAAGAAAAGCAATCCCATATAAAACTGGAGGGAAAAAGTATCTGGCAATATGTGATGAGGGAGCATTTAGACAGTGAGTCTTGGGATGAGAACTGGGGTGTTAAGCATGCCTCTCTTTTCATCTGTGAAATGCTGGAGGGTACACAGTCTATATATGGTAGCTCCAGGAGCCAAAGAAATTATCCACGCTGAATTGCACTTTATAAGACTGATCCATCGCCAAGTCTCTCTGTGTCTCTGATACTATCTGTATGCATGCTCAAAAGGCTCCTCTTCTGAAGTATCAAATGTACAAAAGTGAAGGGACATCTGCAATAGTGAAACTTAAAAACAGAGCCAAGGCATCACTGTGGTTCCCAGGAAGATCTGGCTCCCACCTACTCATCTTGAGAAATGAAGCTTCTCTCCAGGAAAACCAGTTGCTGACCAATGGAATAGAGTTAGACCTATTTCAGCTTAATTCCTGTGCTTTTGTCAGAGTGAGACAAGCATGTGTTATAACCAGCCTTCCCTAAGGATGGTCTAGAAATGGGAAAAAACACCATTGTTTTAAAAAACAAAATGGTTTTGAGCAAGTGTGAATAATTTTATTTCTTTTTTAAAAAAATGTGGAGTATATTAGGGATCAAGGTTATTTTAGACATTCATAGAAGGTATCCTCTTTGTATTGGAACGTCATGTCTCTAATGGCTGAACAAGACAAGTGATGGAGAAATCCATGCTTTGCTTTTTCTGTCGGCACTATTCGTAGCTAAAAGCAGTTGTGGACTGGGGGCCATGTTTTTCCCCAATCTGTTCCCTAATACAAATCACCCTCTGCTATTTGTTCTGAGAATAATCAGAACTGCAGAAAAAACAATTGCTGCTAACCTGCCTTCCATTGAGGACCTGTATACTGCACGGGTCAAAAAAAGGGCTGTGAAAATATTTACTGACCCCTCGCATCCTGGACATAAACTGTTTCAACTCTTACCCTCTAAACGTTGCTACAGAGCACTGCACACCAAGACAACTAGACATAAGAACAGTTTTTGCCCGAATGCCATCACTCTGTTAAACAAATAATTCCCTCGATAATGTTAAACTATTTATTATATACTTATTATATAATTACTGCACTACTTTTTTCATCATTCCTATTACCCATCTCCTCCCACTTGTGACTGTATGACTATAGCCTGTGCTTTGACATTTTATTTATTATTTTATTATTTTATGATTTTACATTTTATGTTTTCATTACTACTGATTGTTTCCTGATTGCTTACTAGACCTATATGACAATCATTAAGTGCTGTACCTTATGATTCTTGACAAATGTATTTTTCTTTTATGTACACTGAGAGCATATGCACCGGAGACAAATTCCTTGTGTGTCCAATCACACTTGGCCAATAAAGATTCTATTCTATTCTATTCTATTCTATTTGTTCTGTGTGTAAAGCATACACATTCTATGCAAGTACCTCTTTTTCCTCATAGCAAATAGTCACTTTGCAGGGGCAGTCCAGATCAGGAAACAATATGGGAAAATCCCCCCCAGTACCGAGGAACCCTAATAGTGCTTCTTTTCACTAAAAACTAAAGATTCTCCCTCTTGCTTAGTCTGTCAGTATGGCTGGAAACCAAATATGAAAACAAAATGGAAGATTGTTCTGAAACGTGCTGCAAATGACATCTTGGACTGAGCTGCAAATAACAGTTTCGTTTTGTGTTTTTTTTTTCCCCCATCAAAAAGTGCCTCTAGTTTCCAGCACTTACAAGCACCTTCATGTTTTGACGTTCTTAATTGTGGCCTCGTTTTCTTTTCCTTTTTCATTCTCACAATCTTCAGCTTCCTTTTCTAGTAGCTGCTCACAGGATAGTTGCTGATGATATCGTTACAATAACATCTCCAAACAGTTTGCTGCTACTACCAGTCTGGCAAGATGCCAGCCTGGGCAAACAAGAGTGGAAACAAAATGGTGGCTATGAGAAGCAACAAGCAGGAAGACAAAATGACATCCTTCAGCATCTCAAAGGTATTAGTGTCGTGCAAGATCGATTTTTAAAATAATTTAAAGTGCATAGGCTAATTTTAATGTAAATGTTGAACTTTTTAAAATTCAGCTGAAACATAACCACTGAATAAGTCAACAGTCCATTAAAAAAGATTTGAAGCTGTTTAGTATTCCTTATTTGATCTGAAAATTGTGTTTCAATTGTGTGTTTTTCACATTTTGCTACCCGTGACACTCTTTAAAAAGTGAATCCTGAGAACATGTGTAATATTGGAAAGTAAAATGAGTGTTTAGTACATGTTAAATGGAATGCTTCAGGATCACCTCAAGGTCATGGATTTGCCCTGAAAACATTCCCTGTATTGCTTGGACCCGAGCTTTAAGGGTAAAATTCAAGCTCTCCTCCTCCATTCCTAGCCTATAGCCACTGCCTTGATATATCTTTGTTGCTTATCAGTCACTGTTATGACTACTAAAAAGGTCACAGAGGACCCATGGCACCATAAAGGTTATTTTTGTTATTCTAAGGAGGAAGTTTAGACATCTGATATACTACCAAGATAATACAGACACTCGTCCTAATTTTGACAACCAATCTGGACTGCGGTTGGCTCAAATTTAAACAGAAAGAGAAAGAAAGAAAATGCTCCCTTTTATTTTGTCTAAAACTGTATGGGATTTAGGACCTTATCCACTAGTTGTCAGATCAAAGGCAACCCCTGCCAGATGAGACTTTACACTGACATATAATGACTACAGAATCCACACTGGAAATGTGTGATTTGTATTAGCCCTCAGAATTCCCAATTCCATGATTAGGTTCACAAAATATGTACTGTTGTTCCTTAGGATGACTGAGAATATATGATTATTATTTTGCATTTGATTCGATCCATGTTGCTTTCTAAAGAAGATTGAGCCATATACAGGCCTGGCCATGGGCAATGAAGTCAAATACTGGGGTCCTCCAAGACTCTCACTGTAGGGTTGCCAGAAAGACTCCCACCATCATCTCCATTGCCTTCGGCTGCTGGTTTGAGTGGCAGTGGGATAATAAGTTTAACAGTACCACCGGCTCTCGGCACCAGTACATCACTTCCAGGTACAAACTAGAAATGACAATAAGTAGCTCTAGAGGAATTCCTAGAGCTAAGGCTGCTAGCTCGAGAATGGAAGATTTTTGGGGTGGCCTAAGGAGGGTGGGGTTTGGGGAGGGACTTCAATAGCATATAATGCCGTAAAGTCCATCTTCCAAAGCATCCATTTTCTCCAGGTGAGCAGATCTCTATCACCTGGAGATCAGTTGTAATGCCAGAAGATTTCCAACTACCACCTGGAGGTTGGCAACCCAACCTAGAGCTACCCATTGTCATTTCTGGGTTGTACTCAAAAGTGACATAGTGCTGTTGGCATCACTGCTGGCATCACACGCCCCCATGTTCCACCACCACCACCCCGGCCGCTGTGCCACTGGTTGCCAGGATCAGCCAGGCAATCCTAGCTCACCATCCAATAGGATCACCATTTAGACTGCCCAAGAAAATTATGGACAGCATGAGCACATTCTCAGGCCTGATTTTCATGTTATCAAGTCCTTGTGTCCCTTACATCACTGCTACAGGTTCTGCTGGCCTGCAAACTCTGAGAGATCTGTGTACAGAACATAATTCTCAGGTGCATGTATCACAGATCCCCCAGTACTTTCAGTCACCATGCTGGCTGAAACCTTCATCCTTCCATTTTTTTTCTTGACCTGAAACTCCAGTAAGCCAATTTATGTGTGTAACTCATCCTTGGTATATTTACTCACCAGCACCACAATGGAGTAAAGAGCAGATCTCCAGGATCGTTTGAGAATGGAAAAATGCTGTAGTGTTCCTTGGAGGAACAGAGAGGGCTGATGCCCCTGGTACCACTTTCAGGTGTCACATGGGGGTGCATTTGGCCGCCCCTTCCCTCCATGAGAGTTGTGCACCCCCACCCATCCACCTCCTGCTGCCTGCCTGCCACCCACCTGCCAGAGAAGTGGCTGCCAGCTGGCCACTTGCCTACTGAAGAGGTAGCCACCCATGGCCCACCACTTGCCCATGCCCGCCAGCTGGAGAGGTAGGTAAGAGGTGGAGGGAATCCATTCCCTCCACCCCTCCCTGGGGGTGCAATTTTGGAGAGGAGGGTGCAATTTTCATGGGAGGATGCAATTTGAAGGGGTGCAATTTCAGTACTTTCCCCAGGCACCATTTTCTGCAGGTGCACCACTGGAAAAATGGTGAAAGGAGAAGGCTTAAGAGAGCACCATGCACCACAGCCCCAATCTGAATTGGGCCCAAAATTGCCTGGAATGAAACTCAAATGTGCCAACAATGCATGGGAGAAGACAACTTTTTAAAAAATATTAATCAGCCTTCAACTGACATGCCTCACCGAACCAAGCTGCATTGCTTGAATTGTCCCTTATAATCCCTGTCTGTTGCATTTTAGTAAGGTACAGAAGCAAGCCTCCCTCTTGCATGTGTGTGTAACCCCTATGCTAAGAATGGGATGATCCAGAAAGGGGTGGGGTCTGAAAAGAAGCAGAAGGCTGCAGAACATATAAGGTTGGAGGAAGCAAGGCTACCAGGCTGGGACCTGGATTGATTTTTAAAAACCCTTGTTTAAGGGTTTTTGTGTATGTAAATGGTGAGAGTTTTTCTGGGGACCTTCAACATCTTGAATTCAGTTTATCAAGCCTCTAGAGTCTCCATGAGCCAACTACCAGCAGGAAGAATGGACTTGGCATTATCAGACTGTAATTAGAAGGACTTGGAATGAAACTTGAACAGGAGCTTGGAGTGTTACGTTAAATGTTAATGTTTGATAATTGTCATATGTTAAAGAAAGTAAACCATTTTGTTTAAAATTTAGTTGTTGCAAATTCCTTCCCAGTTCTGCCCCACAGAACCCACAATCTGAGGTTACATGTGCAGATGTGATTTTGCTGTCATTTCACAGCTTATTAAGTTTTCAAGGCAAAATACTTCAGAGGTAGTTTGCCATTTCCTGCCTTCACTTAGTTCTGAGAGAACTGGAACAGGCCCAAGGTCACCCAACAGGCTTCAGGTAGAGGACCAGGGAATCAAACTCACTTTGATCCCCCACACTGGCTTTCAGTATGTGCATACATGCAAGCATAAGTGCCATCAAGTGCAACTGACTTATGGAGTCCCCATCAAAGGGCTTTCAAGGCAAGTGAGAAGCAGAGGTGCACTCTGATCTGGAGGAACTGGGTTTGATTCCCAGCTCTGCCACTTGAGTTGTGGAGGCTTATCTGGGGAATTCAGATTAGCCTGTGCACTCCCACGCATGCCAGCTGTGTGACCTTGGGCTAGTCACAGCTTTTCGGAGCTCTCTCAGCCCCACCTACCTCACAGGGTGTTTGTTGTGAGGGGGGAAGGGCAAAGGGTTTGTAAGTCCCTTTGAGTCTCCTACAGGAGAGAAAGGGGGATATAAATACAAACTCTTCTTCTTCTTCCTCTGCAAAACCTTCCTTGGTGGTTTCCCATCCAAGTACTGACCCTGCTTAGCTTTCAAGATCTAATTAGACTGGGCTATACCATGTTCGATACTGAGTGCAGTCTATGCACATACATGTTCAAGCAAAATATGTATTAATTAGTTTGAGATGTTTCCTCAGTCTTGTTATTCACTTCTAGTTAATACTGACAGCCCTACTTTTGATCACCTTAATCGAGCTATTTATTAGGGACAGCATTCCACTCTTTATCTGTGTGTGCAAAGCACTGTAATATTCACATAAGCATTGGCTGATTAAGCTAAGAAAGGCTCCTCTGGCAGCTTCCAATAATCACTTAAAATCTACCAAAAAAATTCCCTCAAATAAATGAACAATATAATAATAACATGATAGCCATAAAATCAGATGGAGCAGTAGCTAAACACAACCATAAAACACCAATAAAAGGGCAGCACAAATGCCCACCTAAAACACAAAGAAAAATTAGCGAAAAGCCTTGGGCGAGGGGATATTTTCACCTGGTGCCTAGAAATGTGCCCAGTAGGCATTAGATCAATCTCTGCAGGAGTAAGGGTACTACCACAGAGGAGGTCCCATCACTAGGAGGGGTGGGCACCACATAGATAAGTGAAAAAAGTGACCTTAAATGCACATGAAATTAGACCAGTCATCTCTTAAAGTCAGTATTGTCTACTCTGACTGGCAGCAGCTGTCCAAGGTCTCAGGACTGGAGATGCCAAGAATTGATTCTGGGACTTCTGCACGCAAAGCAGAAATGTTACTACTGAGGCCCTCTCAAAGTAACCTGGTTCCAGGCTATTTAGGAGTCAAAGGCAAGTACCAACATCTTAAACAGGGCTCAGAAGAAACCACGCAGCTAGTAGACCTCTTTGAAAACAAGTAATAGCTGATGCCATTCAGCTGTCCTGTAGCTGCATTTGGCACTAACTGAATCTTCTGAACAATCTGAACTGAAATGTGAACTTTTGTGTATAGTGTGTTGTGCATAGTATATGTACCACATCTACACACTCAAGTACAGAGCTGCACATAGTACATACTAGCTGCTGCTGCACATATTATCCTGCTATGGAATTTCTGCATTGTTAATGAGAATATGCTTTGTTTCAGGTTTGTTTCAGATTTCTGCAATCCTAATCCTATTTCATTGGATGCCCCATGCTGTTGACCATGTTGATTTAAACTGGATAATCTGCCTAGAGTCTCAATGAGAAAGACAGACAATAAATAATGCAAACAGAGCTACTGCACACGTTTGGATATAATCAGAGCATGAATATACTTGGCCAGATCCTGACTACTGAAGAAAAGATGCAGCTGTTAACACCAGCTAAAGCTGCTCAAAGGCACTGCAGGACCATATGCGGGGCTACACCTGTGAGTCTAGATTTTAAGGGTCCTATGAAATTGCTAACTGCAAAGTAGGATTCAGAGCTGAAAAGGCTGACTCCATAACCCACCAGTTTGCAACATTCAGAAAGCAGCATCTCTAATCACAGGGATGTTGTGTATATGTCTGAAGACACCTTGATTATGAGCCAAGAAGCAGGGTTGCCAAACTCCAGTTGGTGGTTAGAGATCTCCCACTGTCACACCTGATGTCCAGGTGACAGAGATCAGTTCATTTGGACTCAACAGCGTTATATGCCATTGAAATCCCTTACCTTCCCACACCCTGCCCTCCTCAGGCAATTACCCCCCCCCCAAAAAAAATCTCCAGATATTTTCCAACCTGGAACAGGCAACCTGGAGGGGTAGTGGTGGGATCAGCAAGATCATGGCTGCTCTCCCTCTATATGCATTCAAATTCCAGGTGGAGGGATTGTGTGTACATGGGTAATTCGATAATCTTATCTGAATTGATCTTCAGATTATTGGCCTTAATTCACCCTAGGTTAGGGTAAGCAAATAACCCAAGGTCAGCGAAGTCAAAATGGTGCTTTGATCCTATATCTCCTAGAGCTTCGATCAACACTTTCATAACTATTCTATATTGCGTGTCCATGATTAGATCTTCAATAGCTTTTTTCAGTGTTAAAAACAACTACAGAATGGGGGAGCTCAGATGAGGCTGCTGTTATATTTTAGGGTGCTTAATCTTTCCTCCCCCTTCACTGTGTAATGCCGGGCTGGATGCCATCCTTCTGAGAGTGCTTAGTTGGCCCAGCCCAGCTGTGGGGAGACCATCGGCCCACCTGGAAAAACTTAGGTGGCCTTAAAGGTCAAGTCATAGAATCATGGAGTTGGAAGGGGCTATACAGGCTATCTCGTCCAATCCTTTGCTCAGTGCAGATCAGCTTAAAGTCCTATCCACTGTGTTTGAACCTATACGTTCTTCATTCTCAGGCTCTAAACCACTACAGTGTCTAACATCATTGCTCACAGCCTGTGTTGAAACAGTATAAATGATTCCATAAGTAAGAATCATGTGGATGTATCTTAACTCTAAGTTGGATCAGCTGACCACTGCGAGACACAGAAGATCCCTCAGAAGCTCTTTATATCCAACCAAACTAACCGTGTTTGATTGAACAGATGCTATAAAGACAACAGGTTTCTTCCTTATTTGGTTTATTATTAGTGTAGTGATAAAGTACTATGTTGGCCGGTTCACTCAGTAGAGGGTTTGTTTGGTCTCTTTGTGTGGTATTTATAGCCTGGTCTGGTTAATGTCAATCTTCACTTTATTGGTAGTCTCTTAAATCCTGAAATTTTACCCAGGCTTTTACTAATAAACCAAATCTTCGCAGAGAAAAGCTATATATGTTTCCAACATAGGCAGTGAAATCTTTCAAGAAAGGCCTTTAACATACATCTTTTCAACCTGGGTATGGTTATATTTCATGATCATTCTCTTTTCTTTTCTCAGAAAGAGGAGGCAGGAATTCAGCTCCAGGGGTTTTTTTGTTTTTTCCCCCCCACTTTGGCTGCAGGCATCATTTTTGTCGTTGTTACTTTTCATTGTCAACAATATCAAATAGAAAACTCTACATACCAACAAATAATTGTCAGGATAGTTTTAACATAATAGTTAATATTTAATAAATTAGGTATGGTTCAGTTGTAAGATCCTCTAATCTTATATATCAGAATACATACACATTCCATAATACATAACTCCGTGATTAATCTTGTTGCTATACCAATTGGCCCCAAAATGCACTAAACTTCATTTAAGGTAGAGGTTTCATCATTGCTGAAACCTGGAATAACCTTTCAGTATTATGACTGAATCACAATACGTATCAATAAATGTTGTGCCTTTGAGCACGTGAAGAGTTCTTTTGAGCCACATTTGACTAATTGTAGCCTTCTTTAATTTATCTAAAGCTAGAAGGGAACATGTTCCAGATCAGGCTTCTGGAAGATGTGACTGGCAGAAATATCTAGCCTTCTCAACCTCCCTTTTTTATGAGAATGGGCCAGTCACAATGTACACGCAGACCAAATCCTCATGCTATCTGATCTATTGACCATCAAAAGCAGTGGTTCTCAACCTTCCTAATGCCGCGACCCTTTAATACAGTTCCTCATGTTGTGGTGACCCCCAACCAGTGGTGGGATCCAAAATTTTTAATAACAGGTTCCGATGGTGGTGGGATTCAAACAGTGGTGCCGCTGCACACACGCACCTCCAGTCCCTATTGGACAGGGAGGTTGTTTAGTAACCCCTTCTTGGCACTCAGAAAAAATTAGTAACCACTTCTAGAGAAGTGGTGAGAACTGGTTGGATCCCACCTCTGCCCCCCAACCCTAACATTTAATCCATTTTGCACAGATGTAGAACACTGATGCAAAAAGTCTTAGACAACCCCTGTGAAAGGGCCGTGCGACCCCCAAAGGGGTCACAACCCACAGGTTGAGAACCACTGCTCAAAAGCAAATTGAAATAGAATAGGTTTACAATGTTCTTAAAAAGATGCTCAAGCTTGGGCTTTGGCAAGCGCTTGGAGTGCAAAGTATTGTCAAGTCATAGTTGATCTATGGTACCCCTGATAGTTTCTCAAGGCAAACAGAGATGGTTTGCCATTGCCAGTCTCTGCACAGCAACCCTGCACTTCCCTGGTGGTCTCCCATCCAAGTACTAACAAGGTCTGAGCTTGCTTAGCTTCTGAGATCTAATAAGATCACATCAGCCTGGACCATCCCGGTCAAGGTGACAAGAGTTTAAGAAAACGGTATTCTGGGAGTGAGTGGCAGCTATGAAAAATACTATTCTGAGCTCTTCTAGGGTTCCTACAGCAGAGTCACAGTCTTCTAATTCCAATGAGGTAGAAGGGCGTAACTCCACTTAGGACTGTTCGACATATTGGGCCTCATTTAAAACTGTATTATATGCCTTAATAAGCATCTTGTATTGAATTAGAAGGCAACAGGAAGACCATTCTGATGTTGGGGCACAGGTGGAATATGTTCCTGATGACCCATTTCATCATAAATGGAAAAATCCATCAGTGTGCCCATCAGTTTGCTCATGATGACTTGTTTCATCATAAATGCAAAAAAGGGTGTTCCATACATAGTAAATTGTCAGAGCAATCCTATTTATTATTATTCCACTTAAACCCATTGATTGAGTCCTATGCATGATAATCTCTTCTCTAAACAAAAATAATGCACTAACTCAAAATTCATCAGTGCTAGTAACAGGCTTCATAGAACTCAGCCGAGGTAGTTTCTCACAACTATTAAACAGGAACCAAAAATAATGGTTCAAAATATAGCGACTCCAGGCAAATGTGCCCAGGGTCAAGTAAGATGCAAAAGCCAAAATATTGTATCAAATGGAAAATTGATGATGTGGTGATAAATACTGCAGAGGACCATAAGGGCATAACTCAGAAATGATGGTATCTTCTTCTACTTACTAAAACTTCCAAGAAGATGCAGTCTTCCTCCCACAATGAGATCATTGTTACTTGTACATACTTTTTCAGTATACGTGGCACCAACTATGGATCCATGACACTGTTCAACCTGCCTTTAATGCTCCTGATTCCTACTATGTGATCATATCTGCCCACATACTGTTTGCATTTCAGTACTGCCAAAATGTCACAGGATGGATGGACCCATGAGACAGCAGTCGCCACTAGAGTTACCAGCCATACTCTTTTAAAAGTTTGTGTACTCCTTTTGAGGTGGTAAAACTCTTACTTTTCACTTATTGGAGCCTGACAAAAGCCACTCTGAGCCCATGAGAAGGGCAGCATATCAAATCAATAAAATAAATATATAAAATAAATACAATTAACCCAATTTATTCTTTGATGTTTAGTATTTATTTTTTTAAAAATGCTTGTTGTTTGTCACCAATGGTCATTAATTTCAAGGAGTTCTGTTGGTGCCAATGGCATCTGTGCCTGGAATTAGAATATCAAAACCTGACACATAACCCCTATGTACCAAATCTGATGGGTCCGGGTGGTCATCTGTTGAATTTGTAACCCATTTCATTTTTACTTCGCCATTTTATTTCTATTAAAAGGTTTAGAATTTAGGGCCACAAAACATGGGCAGTTAGTAAAGTTGTTCACATATTACCAGCTGCCACACCTCCTCAGTCAGTATGGCCTGCAGGAGAAAAGGGAAGGTGGAGGGAGGGAATGGATTTTTTTTTTGCAGGTATGTGAAGAGCCCAATCAGGGAGCAATTGCAAGCTAGAATTTCCCCTTTCAGACTTGTTATAAAGAATGGGTTTGTTAAGCTGTTAGTAGATTTGTGATTAAAGATATAGTTTAAAACTCTTTCCTCTGGGAGTCAGTATAGCCTGCAGCAGGATAGAAAGAGCTCAGAGCTTGTTAATGTTTAAATATACCTTCAAAGAATTTGATTGCTTACAATTTTACAGTTATTGTATGGGGAACAAAAAAATCGCCAAAGTTTGAAGTTAGGTGAAATATTAATTCAATTAAATATTATTGTTATACTATAGGTTTTGTTAAAGCTCTAATTATTGATCTCTTTCATGTATGTTTATAGCAAAAGTATCCACAATGTTCGTGATTACCTACTTGTGGCTTAATTTGATCTTTGTGATGATACTAATTGAAGGTTGAATGACTAGTCAATTAAAATTTTATATTTATGTCAATAAATATTGTTCCAGAAATATATTTTTATTGAATACCTACTCTACTTTATGCACATAAAAAAATTACTGCCAACCCTCCAACACCCTCCCAATCTTCTATTAAGAGTGTACTTCTATACTCTTTTCTGATCCAGAGATAGTAACCCTAGTCACCACTTAACAGTAATAACAGGCAATAAGTCAACAGCCTGTGACCAGGGTATGTTCCACAAGATAGGGCAGTATTTGCTTAAACCAAGGGTCAGCAATTCGCGGCTCCGGAGCCTCATGCGGTTCTTTCATCCTTGTACTGTGGCTCCGCAGTGGTGACGCCAACAACGGCAAGTTGCACTTTGGGATGTGGCGAGCGTGCCTTCTTCTCTGCCCCCTCCTTCCTTCCTCCCTCCCTCTGGTGTGCTTTCCCCTCCTTCCCTCATCTGGCACCTGGGAAGGAGAGGAAAGGTCACCAGAGGGAGGGAGGGAGGGAGGGAGGGAGGGAGGGAGGAGGTGCATTCGCCGCGTCCCAAGTGCAACTTGCTGTTGTTGGCATCGCCGCCGCTGTCTAACCCGCCTGCTTGGCTGAAGGCAGGGTTCGGGGAGGCCAGGGGTGGGGCTTGGGGAGGCGGGGCCAAATGGCTCTTTGGGCGCTAAAGGTTGCCGACCCCCTGGCTTAAACTGTAACATGTTGTGTTGAGGAGTCCAAGATACAGTTTTCAGTAAAATGTGCTGGAAAGTCACAGCGTCTTTCTTCAGTGTCTTGCCTCGTATCTGCCAGGCTCCCTGGCCTCCTTTGATATTGATGACATATCCTTATTCTTGATTGGTGGAGATATCTTTACTGTGCCTCTCTTAATTTCTTTTTCTCTTCTTTCTTCCTCCACTTTCTGTAGTTTTTGTTGTTTCAGTTAAACCATCTCCCATACCTGAAGCTATGCTTTTGTTTCTTTTTAAAACAGGCTTGTTTTAAATGTTGTTTATAAGAGAAAGCCCCAGAAAGGCCAGAAACCATATCTCCTCTATCATGTGGATGTTATGATGAAAGCTTCCTGTTTTCTATGTGGGGGGGGGGGGGGCTCCAATGTAATAGTATATTTGAAAATCTCACACAAGATATGGAAGCATAAGAAAAATAATCAATTTTGGTGACACACATTGTTTTTTTTTATTTCAGAAATTGTAAAGATACAAACTAGAAGTGATATCACCATTCAGAATCTGTGTACCCGGGTTTCAGCCATGCTAAATCCCATGAAACTGACTTGTATTAACATAACTTAAATAAAAGTATTCCCAAGTTATCCAGAACATGAATCAAGGCCCAAATCTGTGACTATAGCTTCAAAATATTCACAGAGATATCTGATGTGGTTTCTCAAACAAGCTTTCTTTTTATACTATTCACAAGCAAAGAGGCTGTGTTCATGTTTTGAAAAAGAACAAAAATAAAACATCTAATCACCTGTCAGCCCACAGCAAGGTTCACAGAATTTCAGCATTCCAGATTGCAGAGGACAAATGCATATCCAAAATATCACTTTGGTAAATATGTCATCTTTCAGCTTCCTTCTAAATACGTCACCAGAATTTTGTATCTGTTTCTATGTAGGTTGCCTTTTTCCTATTAAAGAAAATCTTTCCTATCCTTATACTTCTTTTGTTTAGTTTTCCTTTTCCTTTCTTCTATTTCTCTTTATAGCAACAGCTGTGGTAAAACCGATATTGAACCTGGAAGCTTCCCCTTTGTTCTGGAGGCTGGGAAAAACTGTGACCATTCTTATCTCCCTGAGTAATGAGTTCCAAAGCCTCGCCCCTGTTGGCGAGAAAGCCCTGCATCTCATTCTCACAAGCTTCACCCTTGAGGTTGACAGCTTCATAGTTTCCGAGGAACAGACATGTGGAAGGAGGCCGTCACAACAAACAGAAGGGCCTCTTTGAGCTACCTCACACCAATTCCGTGGAGAGTCTTAAAGATTAACATGATGTCCTTGAATGTGACCTGCTATCGATGGGGCGAGCAGGGGACTGGGGTGGTATGCTCTCAGGGTCTGGTGTCACTGAGGGGCAGGCCTGCTGAGTTTTACACTAATTGAAGCTTTTACTGGCCAGTCCTCATATTTTGGTATACAGAGCTGTGCTAGTCCAGTCCAAAGGTCATAAAGGTCCTCCGAGCCTTATCTTTTGACCCTGGAGCATTCCAAGTACCTTTTGACTCCAATTGACTTTATAGTTGTAAATGGAGTCAGTGAACACTTGGGACGCACAAGAAGTGCTGAAACTGGACCTTTGTTTTGTTCTTGTACCATTAAGAAGAGGGTACAGCTACATGGCCTGGTTTAACAGCCACTTTTCAACATCTTTTAGCTTTTATTGATCAAAACCCATCTTAGCAGGGTGGCTGCTAGACCACGAATACAGGGATTGTGTTTGTAAATGCTGTACCATCCTCTCTGGTTCACATACCATTTTTTTTAAAAAAACTCCAAACAAAGTGCTTTGAAAAAGAATCTGCCTTGAGACACTGTAAGAGGTCATCTCACAGCAACAGCAAAGGGAAACATATAAGAATTTAAAAAGTGCTGTTCATACAACCTGAAGGGGAAGTGGAAGGGCTATTTTACTTCAGATGACAAAATCCATAATAAAGAAAAGGAAGGAATAACTGCAATTCATTGGCTATCACATTCCTTAATCAAAATATGAAAAAAAATTAGTTCCAATCTATTCGAAAGACAGAATCTATTGTTGTAAGCTATTCTTTACTCTGAACTGTCTGTTGTATGTAAGGAGCTTAGATCCCCTTTGGGTGCAGAGAAGACATGAAACATCAGCCCATGCTATTGGCAGACAGTATAAAGCTTCCAGATTGGCTAGACTAAATACTAGAAGACTGGCCTTTGACCCTTGTGGAGTCAACAAAGCTGCACCTTTGCCCTGATGTACTTCTGACTTTAGTTTGTCCAGTTTAAGGTTATAAGCTGTCTCTGAGGCCTTGAAGACAGAGGTCTTTCCCCTGTGACTTTGCACAAGCTCAGGGACATTTTGTACTGTGCTACTACCCATGCAAATTAGCTCTCTTGATTATGCATTCTTGATTCTGGCATATAAACGAAGACAGAGTTTAACCCTTCCAAATGGACAAGGACACTTTCACAAGTCAAAACAATTATCTTCCCCCTGCCTCCTCAAAGTGTTGCCAGCACAGGCAAACCCCAGATTTTGGGAACAGTGCCTGGGGAAGGTACAATTTTAAAGGATATGACATCACATCCTCCATGTTCACTAGGTAAAGACCAGTGAAGAAGAAGAGTTTGAACGTATACCCAATATTTCTTTCCCGTAAGGAGTCTCAAAGCAGCTTACAAATTCCCTCTCTTCCTCTCCCCACAAGAACCTTGTGAGGTAGGTGGGGCTGAGAGAGCCCTGAAAGAACTGTGACTCATGCAACATCAACCAGCAGGCTTCATGTGGAGGAGTAGGGAAACAAATCCAGTTCACCAGATAATAATCCACCACTTATGTGAAGGAGCGGGGAATCAAATCTGGTTCTCCAGATTAGAGTCCAGCTGGTCTTCACCACGACACTACACTGTCTGGGGAAATGCTTACAGTGACTGGAGACGTACCTACAGTGTCATGGAAGAGGTGACATCATTTCCAGGTGGAAATTGAGTGTGTTTATAGTGTCATTTCCAGGTGACACTTCAGAAATCCCTTCAATTGGTATGGTTTCTTCATAGAGATTGGGAGAATTTCTAGAACATCACTATCAATGCTATTCTGTCTCCCATTTTTTCTCAAATCTTTGATGGTGGAGGATTAAAGGTAGTGGTTTGCCTGCTGGTAGTAGGCAAATAACACACAATAATAGGCAGCACATAACAAAGACCACAAAAATGGAAAAGCAACATGCCAAGGCTAGGTATGACGTCCACAGATGTATGTTAAGATTGCTGTTGTCAAGGCTTTTTTTTTTTACAATTACCCCCGATGATATAAGCCAGTTGAAGAATTTATATAGTACTGGCAACACGGTGGACTGTTATTTGAAGGTAGCTGTACAGCAGCATTACGATTTCTGTCTTACTAGTTCAGGATTTCTTTTTTACTGACTACAGCAATCTAAACCCATGTCTGTGGATGTCATGTTGCTTTTTCATATGTTGTGGGCAGCGGACAAATGGCAATCCCACCAAACGGTGTTGTTAACAAGCAATGGAAAATGCTTTTTCCCCCCTTCAAAGCTAAAAGGGTTAAATCTCTTCTTTCTCCACTCCATGATCCTGATCCAAATGGAGCACTGGCTAATCCTTGTTTTTAAAACACTGGGAAAAGTTGGTCATGGATCATCCAGCATCTTATCTAGTTGGGAACTAGAATCTTAGGCCGTTTCCGCACGGCCTCCCTGTCGCCTCCACGCCGGTGAGAATTCCGCCGGCGTGGAGGCGAAGGCCGTTCGCATGCACGCATGCGAGCAGCCGCAGCAGAGGCCGGGTGAACGGCAGAGTGGCTCCTCGCGACGGAGCACGCCTCTTCTCCTGGAAGCTCGTCCCACTCACGCCTTGTCCCGTGGTAATGTCGCCTGCTGGCGGTCGGTATTAGCCCCACCGCGCTGCCCTCCGACCTCCAGGGGTCGGAGAACAGCGATGGCGGCGGGCTTCGACAGCTTCCAGCAGGCCGATTTGACGGGGCTAAACAAGGTGAGTGGGACGGGCTAGGAACAGGCTTTGTTCCCTCGGCGCTGATTCGCACCGCTGCCGCCCGCTGGAAGAGCGCTTCTAACAACAACCGCCTTTAAAGGGTTGTTGTTTAGGAAGCTGCCTGACGCTTGCGCCCTGGAGGAAGCACAGTCAGGTCGGCAGCTGCTGCGTATGCAGCTTGGCGCCGCCTGTAGAACGGCCAATGGCCTGGGGAGGCGGCGTTTTTACCGCCCCCAGGCCGTCGTTTTTGGCCCATGCGGAAAGGGCCTTAGACACTTGTTAGTAGGAGGAGAATACTGGAGGAAAGATTACAGAGGGGCTTCATGGAGGATATCTTTCCACATGAGTTATTTGAGGGAGCGGTGATATCTCCTTCCCGCATAGATTGTGTTTCAATCTGTATTGTTTATTTGTGCACCCACAGCCTATGGCTTTTGTTTCAGTATAGTTGCACTGTATTTATTACCAGTGAGTTTAAAACTATTTTGTGGTTGTGATCCTCTTTGTTACACTAAACTCACATTTTGTGTTTTTGTGTCAGTCGCTACTTGAAGACTGCAAGAGGGTGGGAGCTCACCACCTCCCCAGGCAGACACCACAAAGTGGCTTACAAACTCCTTCCCACCCTCTCCCCGCAACACACACCTTGTGAAGTAGGTCATCCAGCAGTCTTCACATGTACGAGAGGGAAGCAAACCTGGTTCACCAGACTAGAGTCTGCCATCATGTGGAAGAGTTGGGAATCACCAGATCTGAGACTACCACTCTTAACCACTACACCACTGGGTCACAGTCATGAGAACCATCTCTCAAGTCTCCATAATGCCTATATTGATCATCTCCTTCCCATTTTGGTGTTAGTTTAAATTCTTCCTGCTGAATTGCCCCAGGTTTCTGCCAAACACATTCTTCTGTGACCTTGATAAGTGAAGTCCATCATATGCTAGCAGGTGGTCATCCAGAAAACCTAGGCCATGGTCCCAAAATCCAAATTGCTCCTGCTGGCACCATCAACACTGCCAGTGTCCATTATCTTCTGTTTCCATCACAATCCTTTTCCTCTGCCAGGAAGGATCAAAGGGAACACCATCTGTGCCCCCGTTCCCTTCAGCTTCCTCCCGAGAGTTTCATATTCAGCCTTGATGCTTTCCATGGCATTCCTGACTATGTCATTCATTTTCGCATGGATTGTGACAAATGGGTAATCTGTAAGTTTGATCAGTTTTGGCATCCAGTTGGCAAGCAACACACCTCTTATAGTGTAGTGCTCTGAGGAATCTCATTAGAAAGGGGCTAAACATTTGTTTGCTTATTTATATTAAAATATTTATTTCCCACTTTTTTCATGGTTCATAACAGTATATGGCCCTCTGGGGCTTACTTGGCATATGTGTATATATGAGAGAAGGCAGTCATTTGGGTTTATTATTTGAGTCCTGGTCACTGAAGAACTTTTAAGGTCATAACCAGAATATTGACATCTTGAATTGGGCTCTGAAGCAAAGGCCATCTCCCCACCGACAATATAAAATGTGACACAGCAAAAAAACGCAGTTTAAGGAAGGACTCCCCACCGCATACGTTCCAAACACGTATTCATTCAGGTTTTGATGCGTGCTCTCCCCCTAATCGTGTGCTTTTCCAGAACCTGCTTGTAAGTTCATCTTTTCTGAAAACACGCCCTGAAGCCGGATTTGAGGGGAGGTTCAAGGTTTGAAACCGTGTTTGTTTTTTCTGCCACAGGGAGTGACGCGGAACCTCTCATCCAATCACAGCGCAGTGGCATACTGACATCACGACAAGGCATCACGACAAAAAAATTGTTTAAAGAAGTCACCACCCCAATGCGACACAACAGCCAATCAGAACATTGCCGCCGAGCAGAACACATGTGCAAGGGGAGGGTAGCATTGTTTGAATGAGTGATAGACGTGCATGTCAACACTGGATCCACGCTGCTGAGGGGAGGGAGAAACATTGATGAAACCTGGATAAAAAGGTTCTGATTCTTTTTAATCTGTATTTAATTTTCAGTGGGGATTCGCCCAAAGTGGCTGGAAAATAGGTTCCTGTCAGCTACTGGACTGCTGCATTCTGAACCATCTGAAAGTTCATGCATTCTGAACCAGCTGAGGCGTATCTGTAGGATTGCTATCATAGCTTAGGGGGATTCCGCATGGGCCAAGAACAGCGGTGTGAAAACAATGTAAAATGGTTTAAAACGGTGTTAAAGGGTTCACACCATTTTCACACCTTTTTCACACCGCTGTTTCTGGCCCATGCGGAATCCGCATTAGGCACACTTACTCCGAATAAATGCAACAAAACTCAGTGGGACTTACTCCCAGATAAGTTTACATAGAATACAGTCTTGGGCTTTCTTGGAAATAATCTGGTAACCTTATTTGTAGTCCAAGGATACACATTATCCACACTAACTTATGAGTAAACCCCACAGAACTCAGAAGCTCTCAGTTCTGAGTAAACATGAATACGATAGAGTTTCCAGTTTCAAGATTCTTATAGTTTTGAAAATCTACAGGCCTGCCTTTAGCAGCCTAAAAACTTAAATTGTAGAAGTAGAAAATGTCAAGTTTTTGAAACAGTTTGTCTCCATAAAAAAGTATACACTCTTCATTTTGACATTTTGCAGGGTTTAACCTTTAAAGTAAGTCTCCTCCTAACACAACTTTTCCCTTTTGTTCTTCTAATCACCAAATTCCTTGAACAGTTTCTTCGCTGTCATCAAAAGCAGTTTGTGTGTGTATATTAAGAAGGTGACTTGCATGTATAACTGGCCAATTTAGCAGATTCCAGTGCTAGCATGAATATCATAATTAGAGAAACAAGACATGGTATTGTCTACACTGAACATTTTTAAAGAAATTAAAAACCTCAGTCAAATTCTAGAAAGCCTAAAGGAAACAAATGAGATTTTGTTTCTCATTTTAGAATTCAAACCAAGGAAGCAACTACTTTTGGCATGGTTTGTCTCTTGTAATGGGAGCAAAGCTTTTTACATGCATAAGAAGACAGCCTAGAGCCTCTATTACCCTTACATACAGGTTTCAAACTCTTTACAGTACAAATTTCCAGGTCCCTCCGGGCACCTGGCAGAAAGATAGAAAAACTTTCTGGCAGTGGAGCAACTCCTAGCTCAGGATCACAAGAACATTGCCAGTGATGTGACAACAATGTCGCTTCTGGCCTATACTGAAAGTGATACCATTGCATTGCCACCAGCACAGGGCACTCTGGTGTTTGGGCAAAACCTCTACAGTGGAAACCATTTTTAACATAGAGCTTTTGCCCCAATACCAGAGAACCATGCAAACATTTCCAGTACCTGCTGGAAGTGACACTGCTACACAGTGGCATATCTGCCCGGGAGCCACTCTTCTGGTCACACGGGGGCCCAAAATCAGCTCCCCACATGACCAGGAAGTCCTGCTGTCTCGTCGTTTTCGCGTGCCTCAACTCCGTCGGAGGCACACAAAAACGACAGACAGCAAGACTTCCTGCTGCCTCCAAGTGCCCTCAACCCCGCCCTGGACTCCCCCCTCCTGGCTGGGCTCCCAGCCGGCAGCCTGAAATCTCTTCTGACCTCCCCTCTGGGCAGGCCAGAAGAGACTGCAGTCCTGGCCTCAGAGACCTTCTTTTATAAGCACTGAGGCCGGGGGTGGGGCTTGGGGAGCAGGAAATCCCACCCCTTCCTGCTCCCCAAGCGCCCCCCCCCCCAGTGCTTATAAAAGAAGGTCTCCAAGGCCAGGACTGCAGTCTCTTCTGGCCTGCCCAGAGGGGAGGTCAGAAGAGACTGCAGGCTGTCTGCTGGGCCGGCAGGGGGAGTCTGGGGGGCGAGGTGGGCACCCTAGACCTTGCCCATGTCCATGGTGACATGGGCAGGTTGAGGGCAGTGGGGGGCGGAGCTGGGGTGGGGGGGCAGAGTCTGGGGGACATCCTGGAGACAATTTGTCTCCGGGTGCCATTTATCCCTGGTACGCCTCTCCTGCTACATTGCCAGCAACATTGCTGCCATTCTAGGCTAAGAGCACTGTGGGGGGAGGCAGATTGCTGGTGGGAAGCAGCAGCTGGGATGGGACATACCCTAACCCTGGTAGGTTATTGGCAACTCTACCGGCAATTTTAAGCAGAGTAACACACTTTAGTTCCTCGACTTTAAAGTATTTAAAACAGTGCAACTTTCCAAGTCTTGGTTTCTGTGAGTAAAAGGCACATGAAAGGGTACATGGAGGGGGCAGGTCATTTTCAGGACTGTTTTGGCCTTTGAGGGAAGACAGTTTAGGATTACAGAAGTCACTGGTAATACCACCTGACTTGTGTGCCTCATGTAGGCTTGCTACTCTTCATCATCAGACACCCCATAAAAGTCTGGTTGTGCAAGAGATCATAGTTCAACTTCAGAGTAGGGTCTGAGAGATCCAAGTTTCAATCCCCAAATTGCGGTGGAAGGTCACTGGGTGATTTGGGGTCAGTAACTTACTTTCAGCTAACCTACTTCATAGGGTTGTTGTGAGGAGAAAAAATGAAAAGAGAATAATGTAAGCTGTTTTGGTTCCCTCTGTGGCGAAAGGTGGGGTATAAATGAAGTAAATAAATACAGCTGAAGATGGGAGGCAAATAAAAGGTAGGTTGGTGAAAACCTGAAGAGAATAAGGCAGAGGCATATTGGGGGGAAATGGTATCCAGAGATAACAATACCATGTCGGATCCAAGCAGTTTTTCCATTGGATAAAAAAGGAGAAGAGGATTCCCTTTGTTTAAAGGATCCTGTTTGATTAAAATTAATTACCAAAAATTATGCCAAGGCTCGCAGGATCTGCATGGACTACAAAGTCAAATGGGGTGAGGTGTTAATAAGGAGATGGGAAGAAGATGGGGTGAGACTGAGCAAAAACATTGGTTGGATACAACCCACTAAAAACACTGGCTGAAAACTAATCTGAAATAACACAGACAGAGGGGGAAAAATGACAGGGCTGACTGAGGTCTTAAAATACTGTTCCTAATCTGCCTGTTGCAAGGTTCATTAAATAGCCACATAGTTTAGTGCAATTTGTATTTCCAACTCAGATCAAGCAGTGACCTTTCTGAGGTTTCTCAGTCACAATCCATGGACAATTAATAATCCTCATACAATGCTATATTGATAAGGAGCTTAGAAGGAAGAAGACATATATAGCATTTAAACCAGAGGTGGGATCCAACCAGTTCTCACCACTTCTCTAGAAGTGGTTACTAATTTTTTCTGAGTGACGAGAAGGGGTTACTAAAGCAACTTCCCTGCCCAATAGGGACTGGAGGTGCGTGTGTGCGGCGACGCCACTGTTTGAATCCCACCACCATCGGAACCTGTTATTAAAATTTTTGGATCTCACCTCTGATTTAAACATATTATGAATAGATGTGAATAATTCTATGGTCTCAAGGTCGTACCTGTGAGAAATATTTCTAAGAACATAACAATAATCACATCAATTTTTGATCTATTTTAATTTAGCAGTATGTTATAGCATAGTCAAATATTAGTTTTATCAGTTATTGCATAATGTATTATTTCCATTAAGATTACTAAAATAAATATTATTTCATGTCCATTATTGTATGTTATATTGTCAGTAACAACAATTTGTATTAATTGTCTGTTGCTTCGTAGATTATTATTTCTATCATATTAATAATTTCTTTTTCTTTAGTCTTCAGATGTAATTCTTCCAATGGCTTTAATTCTTTTTTTTTACGTTTATAAAAAATAAATATATATTTCAAAAAATCTGCATGCAGTGTCTTTTGATGTTGAAGTCATATGAGCTCCAGCATGGTGTAGTGGTAAACAGCAGGTGGACTCTAATCTGGAGAACCGGGTTTGATTCCCCATTCCCCATTCCTCCACATGAATGGTGGACTGGTGAACTATATTTGCTTCCCCACTCCTACATTCCTGCTGGGTATCTGTTTTGGGGTGTCTGTTTTGGGGTGAGGAAAGAAAGGTGTCTGTTTTGGGGTGAGGAAAGAAAAGTTTATAAGTCCCTTTGAGTCTTCTTACAAGAGAGAAAGGGGAGGTATAAATCCAAACTTCTTCATTTTTGTTAATCCAATGCATTCTCACTATGAGTACTGCCAATAAATGGCCCCACCATAATATTATAACATCTATATTTTTACTTTCAGGGCTGTTTCTTATGATATTTTGTATTCCGGATCCAGAACCTATATGAAGCCTCCCAAGTACTCATTTTAAAATTTATGTGCTAAGTGAACACAGAGAGCAAGTCCAAAGGAATGCTTTGAAATAATTCTGTCATCATGTTGGGGTGATACTCTAGGATTCCTCTGACACTCTATAGTATTACCATAGATTTTTAGTGGAACCCTAGAGTATTGCCCTGATGCTAGAAATGCTGTCATGCCATCAGAGCAACAGCAAACCACCCACCCACCCCGGCCTAAAATGCTATAGTAAGAGATCCGGCAGTCCTAATAGTTGGCTGTAGCTTTCAGTTTTTTTAGATGTTTTCTCCATTGTGGAGCTAAAATCTCCAGTACAGTAATTGTATTGGTTGCAGCAAACCTCCCCCCTCCCCCCCAAAAAAATCTGGTGGCATCTTAAAAAAAACCTAGCATTGTAGCATAAGTTTTCATAAATAAATGAATGAAGTGACTTCTTGGGCACACAGACAAAGAAAAAATGTGAATGGAATGGAAGTGCTAAAGGGTCATGGAGTGCAAGAGATATTTATTTGTTTGTTTGTCTGTTTAAAACATTTCAATGATGTGTTTACAAACAACTTGGGGTCTCCAAAGCAGTGAACATTTCAAGCATTCAAACAGCATTTAAAATGTAAATGAGCAACAAAGCAAAAATTAGCAACAAAATAGAAAAAAAATTCTTCACCCACTGGTGGAAGCCTCTTCCTTTCCGCATAAATTGCCTAAACCATTTCTAAAATGTTTCAGTCTTCCCCTTTACAATGATGTATGTCTGCCCTCACCCCCTTGATACAATCCCAGATCACCACTGCATGATTTTTTAAAGGTTCGTGTTGAATCAATGCTTCAAAGCCTCGTCCTGCAATTCTCTACTCCTTGAATACTTGATGCACTGAAGATTGTTCCCCAAACAAACAAACAAACAAACAGAAATGCTGCAAATAAACTCGGGGAACAGAGTGAGTTAGAAAATGGCGTCAAGTAGGACGTTCATGGAAGCAGAAATGCTTGGGAAATGTAGACAATAGATTGCATTGCAACTGAAAATATTTTCAAAACATTTCAACTGGAGAATCATTTTAAAAGGAGATTCATTTAAAACATTTTGAGGCTTCAAATAAAATGTTTGTGGGTAAAAACAATGGAGAACTCCATGGAGGAACATTTTATTTCCTGCCTCAAAAAGTTTTAAAATGTTTGTTTGGGAAAGGCTGCGGACAGAAGGAGACTGATGAATCTCCCTGAGGAAGGAGTTCCAATGTTCCAGATGATACCACAACCAAGAAGGCCCTTTCTCAGTCACCCCTCTAGCTTCAGGGGGCCTCTGACACAGGGCCCCTGGAAATGACCAAAGTAATAGGTAGGTTCACATGGAAGTAGGCGGTGTTTAAAATATGCTGTTCCCGAGCCATATATAGCTTTAAAGGGCAATACCAGCACCTTGATTTGGGCCTCAAACTGCTCACCAATTGCAGCTTTTGTGAATGGCTAGCACAAAAAGGCCGTTCTAACCCCAAAACTGATTCAGCTCACAAAAGAAGCAATCCCTGTTATCCAAAATTGAGTTTTTTCTATTTCTGAGATTAAATTCCTGCCTAACTGTCCCTATCAATCTGTTCCTTTCTCCAAATCCCCTACTTGTGCCAGTAGCTGATATATTCCAGCAACTTGGCTGCTTATTGTCCATTAGGAACCTTTCGTTCCACATCAAGTGCCGAGCAATTTTTGAAAACTAAAAAACTGAAGAGGGAAAAGACCCTCTGGCATAATAGCTCGACAACAATATATTTTGATTCATGCAAAGGCAAAACGGTAATTTTACTCTTGATTGTAAAGTTGTGACAATTTGCACATAGCTATCGGCATAGATGTGTGTGATATTTATATATTTATTTATTATACATATTATATATATTTTAAAATCACCAGAAAATGTGGCTTTGTGCTCATTTTGGGTCCCCTGTAAAGAAAAAAAAAACAAAAAATCTTAAATATTATAATTAGGAAGAATTGGTGACTAAAGAAGCAGCCCCATTTCCCCACTATCCTTTCGAACCATGTAAACTGTTCAGTGCTACATAATCCCATTTTGCAAGGAGGGGAAATTTAATCAGCACTGCGGCAAGAGACCTTTTCTATAGGGGAATGAAACTTTGGCTGGCAACGGGGTTAAGAAGCTAAACCGGAGGAACAATGGAGCCGCCGCAAAAGAGCCATGTTCTTTTTCATGAGCATTGTTTGTGGCTGGAAACGCTGTCAGTCAATAAAGCAGATGGGCTCTGACTCACGGGTGGCGATGCAGGGCGTCTCGGCTTCGCCTGAGACTCTTGCCTAAAGGCTGGCTCCTGCAACCAGATCCTGACAACTTCCCTGCAGCGCTGAGCTTGTTTCACTAATACATGCCAATGGGATTAGCATCAGGCAGCAATTACAAACTCTCCTTTGTGTGGCCTGTACTGCTTTGATTCCTAAAGTCAACTAATGCTGTATTTCAGCTAGAACTGGGCTCCGGCTACAGAGATGGAATTCTCAGTCAGTGAGCCATCTCTCCCCATCCCATCCTCCAACCCTTGCTATTAGCTCCGCTCCATTTTTATTTCCTTGCAAGCCACAGACCAAAAAGAAAAAGAAAAGAAATATGTTGCTAAATAGCATTAAAAGACAAAATCCGTTCCTTGCAGGAGACAGCGAGTAGACAGTCCAAAATTAATTAACATTAGCACAGTCTTAGCATGAGATGTGACAATAGCACCTTGAGATTTAGAAGGTGCCGGAGTCTAGGGTGTTGTCCCACACATTCATTCACAATAGACTAGTCTCCTTTTAAAATAAGTCGCCATCTGCAAATTTTAAATTGTTTAAATTCTATGAATTTAGTATTGTTATAGATTGTTTTAATATTTGTATTAATATGATGTTGATGTACATGGCCCTGAGCCCTCCGGGGGAGGGCGGTTTAAAAATGGAAACAAACAAATAAATAAATTTATTTATTTATTTATTTATTTATTGTTTCAGCTTTTATACTGCCCCATCCCCGAGGGGCTCTGGGCGGTGTACATCAAAGCATAAATAAAATGAATTACTAAAATCTTTAAAACAGCAGTACAAACAATAATGATGCGCTGGCATAGGCGTCCCAACAACCGAATTTTGGGTACCTCTCCCCCAGAAAAAAAGTGGAGGGAGGAGAGCAGCAGTCATTTTAGATGGGTACTCAGGTGGAAGGCCAACTGGGGGCACCCATTTCAGCCGCTGGTCCTCCAGCGCCCCGGGCGAAACAACTCCGCTTTTACAGGCTCCCTGCGGAATTTCACTCAAGGTCCCGCAGGGCCCGAATAGCCGGAGGAAGGGGTGTTCACCAGGTTGGGGCCAGGACGGGAAAAGCTCCTGGCCCGCTGGTGGAGGCCAGCCGCATCATTGAGGGCCAGGGACCACTAATATTGGCCTCCACGAGCAGAGAGGCCGCAGGACATATGGGGTAGATGCGGCCCGGCGATATGAGGGGTCCCAGGTCGCTGCGCCCTTGCATTACTCAACACCTGAAGATGATCTAACTCACCGGAGCCACTGCAGTTGGCGCAGCATTGGTGGCTGGATGATGTTTCAAAGTGGCGCTGTGCAACGCTACGTATGCTGAACCAGCCTTTGGCCCGGATCAAACGCGAAGGGAAGACCCAGCCGAGCGAAGTTACAATAGTCCAATCTGGAGGTGACCGCATGGATCACGGTGCGGCTAGGTCCGCTGGGAGAGGAAAGGAGCCCACTGGCCTGGCTAAGATGGAAGAAGGTTGCAACTCCGGTTATATGGGCCACCTGGCCCCATTGCGAGACAAATCCAGGACTCCCCAGGTTATGCGACGGAGGGGGGTTTGGCGCCAATGAGACTTCCCACACCGGGCGCTTGAAAATCCTGCTGTCCCCTCGCCGCCGCCAGAGGATCTCCGCCTTTGATGGATTCAGTTTTAACCTGCTCTGTCGCGAACCAACCAGCAACCGCCCAAACAGTGCTGGAGAGCTTCAGGTGGGTAACCGCCCTCCATCAACAGAATGAGCTGGCGCGGTCACGCATCGGTGACAGGTCAGCCCAAAACTCCGCACCAGTCGAGCAAGGGTCGTGATAGATATTAAATAGCAGCGATAGTAGAGCCCCCTGGGGTACACCGCAATCGCTGGCACTTCCGGAGGCCTGCCTGGTCCCCGCGATCTTCACTCTGCTGACTTCGCACTCGAGAAACGGTAGGCAATCCACTGAAGACAGTGCCCCGACCCAGGAGGCTGCCAGGCAGTGGGTCAAAAGGTCGGGTCGCATCACATCAAATGCCGCGGCGATTCTAACACACGCGCATCCGCCTCGGTCGAGCTGACGGAGGTTCAGGACGGCGACGAACAGTTCCCGCCCCATGCCCAGCACAGAAGCCGGACTGAAGGGGGGTCGAAAGTCGGCGCGCTATCCAGAAAGCCTTGAAGCTGCTCCTAACATCACTTCCCTCTCAATTACCTTCCCAGAAATCCAAAGATTCGACGGGCGGTAATTGGCCAGATCCTTCTTGATCTAACGGGTGGTCTTTTAAGAGTGGGCGGACCACTGCCTCCTTCAACCCATCCGAAGACTCTCGCCCAGGAGCCATTGATGATATACCAACAGATGGGGTCGAGCTCCACCTCTGCAGGTTTTATAAGCCAGAGGGGCACGGATCCAGAGGACAGGTAGTTGGTCTAACAGCAGCCAATGCCCTGTCAACAGCGTGCTTCGGCGAGCAGCAGGAAAACTGGGCCAGCCTGGAAGACGGCAAGGGAGCCTCCAGTTCACTAATTGTAGCCAATCGGGGAAGGTCCTGGCGGACGACATGATCTTATCCGGCAAGAGAGCTCATAAAAGCCTCACAGCTGATACTCACCAGGGTTTGAAGACTTCCCGATAGGGAGGCAAGTTAAGGACCCAATTATTCTAAATAATTGTGTCGGCGAGAGCTAGTGGACGAGAGAGAGGAAAGCCCTTCGCCTTCCTTCGCCGCCATCTCATAGGCTTTCATAACGCCCTATAAGATGTTCGGTATGCCTCGTCAATGAGATTTCCTCCACACCGCCTAGACGCCTCTGGGCACCCGCTTCATATGGCGCAACTCCTCAGTATGCTCAAGGAGAATGCCGGTAACCAGCGTAGAGGACGCCGGGAGCAACAACCTCGATGGCATCGGAGAGCCGGAATTCTCCAGTCCTCCACCTGCTCATCGAAAGTGTGTGCCGGGCGGGTTCAGGGTCCCGCAGAGCATTCAGGAAACCAAGTGGATCCATAAGTCTCCGCCATGGCATTAAATTAGCCCATCGCCCAGACAGGGGTGTCGCGGGCCAGTCCACCCGACCTTCAGGGCATAATGGTCGACCATGGCACTCTGTTAACAGAGGATACGCACCAAATTCTACCCCGGCCCAAAGACCAACGATGCCCGCCTGGTGGGGCCAGAATTTAAGGAGAGACCTAGCTTTTTTTTTTTGGATGACACTCAGCTCTGCAGCCATCAGATATGAGAGGCGGTGCTCACATGGACATTGAAGTCCCCAAGACAATAAGCCTGGGGAACTGCAACGCCCAGTCCCACACCACCTCTCCAGCAGTCAGCGTAGGCTGCCTCCCGTAGCTTAGGGCGCATCGCACACCAGGAGGACGCCAGCCTCTCCCTCGCTAACCACCTCGGTGGGCCGACGATTCCATGCCGGGTGTGATCTCCGGATGGGCCGCCCTAAAGGGGATAGATTCACGGGTGAACAGAGCCACCCCACCCCTGGCCCTGTGTTCGACAGGAGGCGGCACGCTGAAACCTGGTGGCGCTGACCGACAAGGCTTACTCTGTCTCACCAAGCACTCCAGGTTTCAGTGACACACGCCAGGTCCACCTGTTGGCCCGGTGAAAATCCTGGAGCACCTTTGGTCTTATTAATGGACCTGGCGCTAATCAACACCAAGGATCTAAGCAGGGAATCCCTTGATCCCCAGCTACCATCGTTCTTCGGGATAGGTCGGAGGTCAGAAGGCGAATGAGCATAGCCATATCTTGTGTGCCTTCTATCATATGGCCACCGCCTACCGCAATATCTTCCCCGTCCCATCAGCACTGGGATCCCTAGCCCCAAAGTTGGTGCCCCATAACTCTGCCACCTCCACCCAGAGCCTGACTAAACTAACCCCCCACTAAAAGTGGGCCCAGCTCTGCTAATAAATATTACTAGCTTAACAAAGCCTAAACAACAACCGAGCTGGGCGACTAACTATAACCTACCCGCTAACTCAACACTAATACAACAATACAATCTATGATAAGTCAAACTACTATGCTCCTACTATATTCTCATTTTGCTCATCTAGATTATAAAACACAATTTAACACACTCAGGGAGTTTAGGAAGAGAAAGGCCAGAAGCCAAGAGAGGGCCTTAGATAGCACCAGGAGCTGCTGCCACCAGATCTCCACGGCCTCTTCAAAGGATGATATTACTACGTGGTCCACCGGTAAAGTCAATAGAACGATGGTATAGTTTCTACTGCACAGACCGCAGGTATGGGGCTCACACCACCCAGACCAATTGCTCATGCGCAGGATGTCCAAATTGGGAAGACAGATTGCTGGGGGTGTTACACCCAAATACAACTTGGTAGTAGCCAGGGCGTCAGCTACACCAGTCACCCGGTAGACATTCTAGATAAGAAATGTCGTGATTCAGAGGACTGTCTGATACTATAAACCAATCCGCCCTCTCACTCACTGATTTGTCTGACGCGGGAGGCCGGGCAGTACTTTTATTATTACTAGGTGCTAGTTCCCCGCGGGTTTCCTGACCATTCAATCGACTTCACAGATAAATCTGATGCCGACTGTTAGCTGTCGCTGGAGCATCCAACTTCCTCCTGATCCACCTCCACCACCTCCAATAATCCCCTCGGCTGCCCGCGGGTATATGGATATGGCCTGTGCCAAGCGCCAGAGCAGATTTCCAAAGTCAGAAATAAAGAAGAGACGGTTATGCCACAAACACAGCCTCTGTAAGCGCCACCTGCAGGGGCTGCCAGTCGCTTCACCGCCTTCCTTTACAGCGGTAAAGCCAAGCCCAGCTGCCACACCCAGTTTTTTCCCCCCAGCAGGGCTCCTAAGGCGGCAGAGTCCAAGCCGAAAGACAAGGAGGGATCTCAACCACCGATCCCTGATGTTACACTCTCCAAGCTCCGGCCGCAGGGGGCTGCACCCAACACTCTCCAGCTGCGGGGCTCCCGATCTGGTGGGGGCCCAGCTGGAACGCTGGCGGGGATTTCTGCCACCAGTCCCCGGCTCCTCTCCAAGCTCCAACCACAAGGGCTGCACCCAACACTCTCCAGCTGCGGGGCTCCCGGTCCGGTGGGAAGCTCAGCGGCGTTAACGCTACGGGATTTCTGCCACCAATCCCCGACACATAATGTTTCACTAACGCTCCTTTCTAGAGTAAAGCCGGGCCCGTCCGGATCCAGCGGAGGGCGCCTACCAATGGGCGGTAGGGAAGTAAAGGACCTCGCGAAAAAACAGGGGCAGAGAAGTAGGGGGGGAAATAAGAACACTCAAATAGAGAGGCACAGGAACTCTAAGCACCTCATGCAGCCGTCAGCTACTGCTTCATTTCGCTTCTATCTCCCCAGAGCGGTCAGTTACGCCCTAATCTCAGATTCTTTGTTATATTTCACAGCAAATAAAACAAACAAACAAACAAACAAACAAATAAATATAAATAAATAAATAAATAAATAAATAAATAAATAATAAGTTGTTATATTCTTATTAACCACTCAGTATCAAAAAGATCACGGCTAGCATTTGGATGGGCAATCTCCAAGGAATACCAGGGGGGTGATGCAAAGGCAGGCAATGGCAAACCATCTCCTAACATCTTGCCTTGAAAAACTTATAGAGTCACTATAACTTATAGAGTCACAAAACAAACAAACAAACAAACAAGATATAAAGCACTGGATCATGACTGGCCCAAGGTGTGATGTCACATACCAGCATTTTATTAGGCAGACTATGTTTACAGGATAGTTTGTCATTGCCTTTCACAGTTGACTATGCTTTACTCCCATCAAACTCAGAAGGATGGAAGGCTGAGTCACCCTTGAGCCGACTACCCAAAACCGACTTCTGTCGGATCAAACGCAGGTCCTGAGCAGAGCTTTGACTGCACTACTAAGGCTTACCACTCTGAGCCACGGGGCTCCACGGGGCTCTATACACATAAATATTTTATTACAATATTATAACATTGAAAAATACATGGAGACAAACTCAATCTTGTTGTGGGCTGCCACAAGTCGGCTGTGACTTGACGGTGCTTTACACATGCACATTTTTAAAAAGATCTTTATCACCCCTTGGATTATCTTGAAGAAAAAAGAAATCCAGGGGAAAAATGTCCTGATAGACTTTAATCATGGAAATGTGATTGAAACAATAAGAATAAATGTATTCTTTTTAAAAGAAAGGTGTTCATTATAAATATGTAAACATTTCTGAAGTTGTATTGTTGAAGGCTTTTACGGCCGGAATCACTGGGCATCTTCAGAGGATCTGCCAGCCACAGATGCAGGCGAAACGTCAGGAGAGAATGCTGCTAGAACATGGCCATACAGCCCGGAAACCACACAGCAACCCATTTCTGAAGTTAATTATAACTTTTTTTGATAAACCATACTTTATTAATCCTATATGCTTTTGATGCCATTCAGATACATGTAGACTCTTGGGATTGGCAACAAGATGCTAAAACAGTGTCCATTTTAATTATTTTTTTTTCATTCAGTTCCATGGTGTCACAACTGCATTTAGAAAGAAAGTTCAGCTGACATCCTGATTCGACACCTTTGCATTATCAACATGGGGACATTTGATTTTGAAATAAGAATGAAGGATACTTTGAGTAATAGTACAGCAGTAATAGTAAGACCATTACCATTTATAGTACATTTCAAGCATTTAAACGTGCTTCATACATGCAGTAAAAAAGCGAAACCTGATTGAGAAACTTTAACACAATTAATACTAGGCATCAGCATGCCAAATGCAACATTTATACCTCCCTTTTAAAATCTAATAGTACCCATAGTTAGCAACACTGAAATAAAATTGAACTGGCAGTGCATAAATTATTGGGGCGGGGCAAGAGGGGGGTTGGAAGCCCTGATGGAAAAGTTGCCATTCTTCAATAAAAGAACTGTAAAGATAGATTCTGTCATAGAACTTCTGGTTTAAAATTCAGTAACAAGCCTAATCTATCTCATTAGGACTCAGGTCAGGTAACTGGGCTAAGGGGAAATTTGAAGGCAGGTCCCCATTGCTTTAAATAGCTATATCAGTTCTAGGATTGGACAGAATGAATAGTATAGCTTGTAAATACTAATGCTGCCTTCGGGATTCTTATCCACAGTTTGACATGGAATATGAAAGGGCAAAACAACACATCTCCATAAGATTTTCAAGGCAAGACATGTTCCAAAGTGTTTAGTCATTGGGGTGTTGTGTGGTTTCCGGGCTGTATGGCCGTGTTTAGTCATTGTTTGCCTCTGCATAGTACTTAGTGATCTCCTACCAAATACTGACCAGAACCACTGCTGCTTAGTTTCTGAGATCTGGTGAAATCAGAGCAACCCAATTCAGGGGACCACAGGATATACTTTGAAAAGTCTAGGAAAAGTTCAGAGAACAGATAGTGTGAAAAATAGGGATTATATTTCTTACCCAGAACTATTTCAGGTAAATAGCAGAGGATGGAGAGGAACAATTAATGGAACCAACTAAAGAATATGGAGAATTATTAGATTTGTTAATTTATAATGCGAAAGAAGCAGAGATAATTCTTGTGATTTTGGATTAACAGTGAACAGCAATCCAGAAATAACTAGATTTGTTGCAAAATATCTGGCAATAGTGGTCCCTTCAAAGTTTAGTTAAAATTAGTTTTATCTAGTTGATCATATAAGAATTGTATAGGCTCACATAATGGAAAGTCACCCAGAGTTCTACCACAACCAAGGCAGGGAAATCACTGACTGATTTTTCCCACCTTTTCACTTCAGGGTCTGAGGTGCTTTGAATAATGGCAGTTTGAAAGTAGAAATTAAAGTGCTTTCCCTCAGTTTTGTTATCACACACCAGAAGGCAAAGGGATGCCTGTTGACTTTTATTTTTCTTCTCAGAGGCCCTTTCCACACACTCGCAGAAACGAGCCTCCACCAGCATAATTTATACCGGTGGAGGCTCGGGGATCGTTCACACGCTAGCGTGCAAGCGGCCCCCACTTCCCCGCCAGCCAGAGAGGCGGCTCCGCACAGAGCATCCTCTTGGTCAGCCCCCTCCACTGACCTTCATGTCCAGCATCGCTCTGGAGGGCTGCAGGGACCTGCCCACGCTGCCCTCCGACCACCAGGGTTTGGAGGGCAGCATGGGCGGGTCTCTGCAGCCCTCTAGAGCAACGCTGAACATGAAGGTCAGTGGAGGTGACAGGGAAAGTGGCGTCTTCTCAGTGTTGCGGTTCGCACCGCGCCAATGGAAAGCCGCCACTTTGCAACAAACCGGCTCAACAATCGAGGTTTAAAGTGGTGCCTTCATGCCACTCCTGGGTAGCCAGGACAGCGCTGCTGTGATGCAGCAGCGCCTCCTGTGCGAACAGCAGCCCAGGGATGGCGTTTTTGCTGTCCCTGGGCCGCTGTATTTCGCCCATGCAGAAAGGACCAGACATTCCCCACATTTGGTACACTAAAATAAATATACTGAGGCAGATTTAAACTTAATTAGGAACACAGATTTATTAAACAGGCAGAAGAGAAGGTGAAGGAAAGGATATCTGAACTTGGATGACTGAAGCAAACAAACCAGGAGACAAGAGAGAATATATTTACATTAATTACACAAGAGAGCTTGGCTTATAGACTTATATTTTTGGTTTTCTCTAGCACAGCACTTAAGATTACTTAGATGGTAGTTTCAGAGATATTTCATAAGTTATTTCACAGCTTGTACAGTTCCTTTGTTTAGATGTTCTGGCTTAAGGCTGTACACTTAGAGGGTCATAACATAGGCTAGGTTGAGTACCCACACACACAACTTTCCAAGTTAGTTTTAACCCTTAAAACAAAATATAAACACTGACTGAGGTAAACAAAGCAAATCCCTATACCCCAGACAAACTGATATACAAGAACTCTCCTCTACCTAGGAAAAGTCCTTATTCTAGTTTATTAAGCCTTCACCTGACCCTTCAATTAACACATACAGTGTCTATGTTTGACAGCTTAAACTTAGCACTCAGGCTGATACCAGCAGAATCTTAAGTGTTCAGAGGACTCCCACTGAAAAGCATTAGGACTGGGGTAGACCTGCCCTCCCTGGTCCCAATGCTTTTCAATGAGAGTCCTCCAAGCAGCTAAGATTCTCATGTGCATGTCTGTATATCTTCGAATACAACTCTTCCAATTTTTTTAAAAAAACTATATATTACCAGAATTGGCAGGAAGAGCTGAGTACAGCTATGTACTTTTCAAGCTGAAAAGTCACCCAGTATCGGAGCCTGAAAAGCAAATGTCCTGAGACAATCTTCAGCAAATGAATGCAGGGAGAATCCCTTCAGAAGCACACAAAATGTCAGGTGTAAGTGGAGGGTGAAACTGACCACTGAGCTCAATGGTCAGGTGGGAAAAATAAAGTGCCTCCTGAGCTTTGCATTCCACACAGCCATGCAGGAGACACCTTGCAGATGGTTGGGGGGGGGGGGAGTGCACTTTAAAATGTCCTCAAAATAGGATGACTTGAGCAGAAATAAGATGTTCTGAGGACATCCTGGGGGAAAAACTGTGCAGAGTTCCTCCCCAAGATGCCTTTTTTTCCTTAGTTCTTGGGACATCTTATTTGTGCTGAGCAGAATGGACCAGAGTTACTTGCCCAACCAGAGTCCAGGAAGCCACAGCTGACTGGTCAGGTCTATTCATTATTTCATAATACTGAGAATGTTTTTTTCCTTTTCTATATTTTTTTTCAATCATGCCCACATATTCAGATATTCATAGGACATACAACTGCATATCTTTATATCTTTATAGTACTTTTTGTACTATTTTATATATACTATTTTATATATACTTATATATATATAAAGAAACAAATTACAGTTGCGGATAGGATGGAAACCTATTTTAAACCGGTAATTTAATCTACATTCCATAAAATAGAAGCATTTTTGGGAACAAACAAGTTGTTCTTCACAGCTTGGGTGTATATGAAAGCTGTCACAAATTAACTATTTCATTAGAAAATGTAAACAAGATTGTACTGCAGTTCCAGAAGAGGAACAATGCCATACTTCATGGTTAGGGAATGGGATGGAAGCCAAAAAGCAGTGCTTTCAGGAGAAAGTTTTGTTTCCCTAGCAGAGCCATTAACTTCCAGACGAACGTTACCTAGACCCACAAACATGTTCAAGTGGAAATAAGCAATTTTGCTTTATTTTAATATCCATTGTAAAGGCATTCATCATAAACAAAGATCCTCTTTTTCTGCTGGGTTCGCGGGGTTCGCTGTAAGTCAGCTGCGACTTGACAGCACACACGCATCCACATGTGCAGTTGGACACAACGATTTCCAGATCTTTTAGGGTCTGAATCTCTTTGCAGTATTCTAATTTGACAGATACACCCAAGTCCTAATACTGGCTGAGACAGATTCACATTCACCAGCTAGGTGTTTCCGCTGCTAGAGAAGCCAGGGTTTGTTTGTTTTTCGGCCTCCTATTGTTAATTCAGGCATACTTCTTGTTCCTGCTATATTTAATGAAAAAAATATAAATTGAAAAAAGCTACAAGTGTTCTAATTGGGGATCCAGAAATAAAAAATCTCAACTGTTTTTGAGAAGTTTCTATATGTTTCCTTTCATTTTTCAGACACATAAACTCAATTAAATTAGCCGTATCCTTCGTTTTCCAAATTGCAATGTTGTTTCAGCACTAGAAGCTCGTGCCCAGGCCATTTACTTGATATTAATGCATTTGTTGGATTAGAATAGTTCCCTACTAGTTCATAATGTAGTTTCATAAAAACTAGTTCATAAAAAAAACTTTTTTACTAATACGGTATACTTGTTCCACTGGTTTATATCACCTCTAAATGTACACAGAACAGGAAAAAACTCTTGGTTTGTCATCATATGCTCTGAAAATTTTCCTACATATGAAAAATTAACAGTTCTACTCTGGTCTTCTCTCTTATAGGTCATTTTGACATGTACAGAAGTATTTTTACTGAGGAAGTTTTCAAACAAGCAATTCAAACAAGCAATACTGTGGCATAAGGACTGTGCCGTGTCGAGAAAAGTCCACTGGATAATAAATGCTAGCACTTGTTTTATACTCGTTTGGTAATTTTGCTAAAAACTCATTTTTCTGACTTATGGTATTTAAAATAGGTTACTACATATCCAGATCAGGAAACTGTTAGTCGCTGTGCTCGATGTTTTCCTTTTGGACATGTCAGCATTCCTCAAGCAGAATATTTATGAGAATAGATGCAAAAGTATTTAGAGAAGTGTTTTATGAGCAAAGAGACAGTGTGGTTAAGAGTGGTGGACTCTAATCTGGTGAACCAGGTTTGTTTTCTCACTCTTACATGTGTAACCTGCTGGGTATCTTAGGTGAGTCACAGTCCTCCCAGAATTCTCTCAGGTGTCTGTTGTGGGAAGGGAAAACCATTGTAAGGTGATTCAGCTTCCTTAAAAGATAGAGAAAAATGGGGTGTAAAAACCAACTCTTCTTCTTCTGAAGACAGGAGAACAGATTTGGGCATCTCTTCACTCAGATTTTGAGGAACCAGCCACAACACAGAACTCATCACCCTCATATATGCCGCACTCCCTGACAGCTCTAAAATTATCTTTTCAAGTAATTTTCTCCTCTTGGGAAGTTGCAACCAATGGATCTAATACCAAAATTTATTGCAGATACCCACCAAGTCTTCTTGGAACTTTAGAGTCACCCCAAAATTATTTATGATTGGACATTATCCTGTATACTTGGTGGAGCTTGGACTTAAAAAGGCAAGGGCAGTGGTATGTCGATGTCTTCTTGAGATTGAATTACAAAATATTATGGCCCAACTTCCAAATCCACTTAGAGCTTTGAAATCATGGATAGGAATTGCTTCAGTTCCATACGTAGCAAATCTCACCTTTCCAAAATATCGATGGGCCTTCTCTAGGGTGTGCTTCAGTGTTTTTCCACCAGCCCTATTAATAGGGATGTTTCAAAAGTGGCCCATGGAAACATGCTTATGCCTATGTACTAGTAATGAGGTAAGAGACAATCGCTCATGTATTATTGCACTACCAATTTTATGTAGCTGTTAGGAAAAACCTAATACTACCATTGGTGTTTCAATCGTTCTTGTCCTCTTAATTGCCCAAATGAACTTTTAGCTAATTTGTAGTTTGAGGACAAAGTCCCCAACATATTGAGTGACAAAATTTCTTTATACTGCCACAAGATTACACCAACCTAATTTTTATGCGCTTACATCTTTTAATTTAATGTGGTTAATTTTTGTTTTATACTGTACAGTTAATGCTACCATGTCCCCTTCAGAGGGAATGATTGTTTAATTTTTGATATTTAATTACTCATTTATAGCTTTATTCTTTTTTGTACTGGTCAAAGACTGAATAAATTGACTGACTGACTGGCTGACTGACTGGCTGGCTGGCTGGCTGGTTGGTTGGTTGGTTGGTTATGACTTGTCTATTCAGAAGATCCTAGTAGCAGTCATTTATAAAGTGGTTCACTTGCTGGAACAACTGGACAAAACTGCAGTACCAGGAAGACAAGTGAGTAATTTCAGCCTTCACTACTGAACACTGAGACCTGATTTAAATGTGACACGGGTAGGGCCAATGAACTTTTCAGTGACACAATGCCTTGTGCAAAGTGACTATTTCTGCTTAAAATTAGCATGCCAGCATTTTACCTTTCTGGGGAACAGATTTGTTGCATGCTAACTAAGAATATGTGTGTGTGTTTCATATGGGCAGCAGCCCTGTTTAAACAAGGCATTGCAGAATAGCAAAGTCGGTGAGTGATTTTGCCTTGCCAGCATCAAATTTCAAGGGACTTGACTTCAAAAGTGGCAAAAGAGGCCAGAGGTGATGAAAGCCTGGTCTATACATGCAGCAGAATGAGGTGATAATGAGGTGGAGGAATGTTCAGATAGTTTTATTGACTCTACCTCTTCTGATTGTAGTTGAAGGATTAATAATTTTGCATTGGTAGAAAACTAGTAATGACCATGAAGGATCAAGCTTGGAGTTCTCCTGGAGTTTCAACTGATGACCAGACTACAGGGATCAGTCCTTGTGGAGAAAATGACAGCTGTGAAGAGCATTTCTGCTGGACACCCCTATTCCAAAAGCTACCCTTCTCAGATGTCCCCCCCAAATCTCCAGGAACTTCCTAAACTAGATTTTCCTGAATTAGTAATTTTTATTTTGGGTGCTGTGTAGTTTCCGGGCTGTATGGCCTTCGACAATTTTTATTTTAATTTACAGGGATTTTTACATGACCCATCTGCAGTCTCAAGTGATAATTGTGTTCTACCACCACTAGGTGTTGGGGCTCCTGGCAGGAGAAAAATTATAAAGCCAATAGCATACTGTCGCTTCCAGGAAATAGCATTAGTCCTCTCTTGGAATTGCCAAAAACTCTATGGTTTTTTATGGGCCTGGGAACTCTAGATAGAATTCTAATGTCTTATCATCTCTACCATTCTACTATCTCATTCCACTCTATGTATAGATCAGGCTGAAATTTGGTTTACTTATGCTGCAAGAAACTTTCACACCTCTACCTTACCCCATTTTTTCTCTGTAGGAACAGAGATTTCAGACAGCATTTAAAATGAGGAGGGAAACAGGGAGTCAACCTTTAAAAGAAATGCACTGAATTTCAGTTTAGGCTTCAGAAGCAAACCCCTTCACAAACTAACTTTTTTGCAAAAAAAAACCAGGTCTGCAAAAAGAACTCAGGTTTCCAGAGGCAATGCCATATAAGGGAACAGTCTGGATTGCCAACCAACAGATATATGGAATCAAAGAAAAACATCCTATCGAAGGTGGGAGCGGAAGGGAGAACACACAGAAGCAAAACAGATTTGACAACTTGTGCGAGAAAGGTAGACCTTCCCTCTTCAGGTGTGCTTTTGCAACCAAAGCAAGGCCAAAAAAAGCCTGTTTGAAGGCACCTGTCCTTTTTGCGCAAAAAAAGTGTGGTACTTACCTAGTAGGTCAATTATGCATGTGGGCATTCCATCATCTGTTGCTGTTTTCCTCCTTACTCCCAGTCCATCTGGCACTCAAGGTACCTCCCCTCCCCAGCTTCTCTCTCAAGGCTTGAGTCTGCTTGCTGCTGGACACCAAGCTGATCACTCAGGCACAGCTTGTCCCTGCATTGTGTCTGCATTGCGCCTGCTGATGACAGCAGCAGCTGCAAAGAATTTCCTGTATTGGCAAAGCCAATATATGGGATAAGCATCCATCTTTCAGGCAAATCAAATATTAGTAGAACAACAGCAGTCGTAACAACATGGTGATTGCTTTTAAAAAAACTACTGAAGTATTGCATAGTTCAGTTTATGCTGTTATTCCTAAAGATGTGAAGTTATACTGTCCCCTCGTTTAAGGGATACTATAATAACTACAATTTTGAGTTAAATGCAACACTTGGACAGAAAGGTTTTGACCTCAAAGTATTCCAGTTTCAAAAACACCATGTTAAGCTTGTGCGTGTCTGTGATGCGCCATTTGAAAAAAGCAGCCGGGATTATTTCCGTGGCTTAGGCATCAAGAGAAAGTTTTCTTTCAGATTTTTACTCATCCATTTTTATGGCATGTTTTGAAGTTATCTCTTTTGTCTCGGTGAACTCCCAACTGAGTAATCCAAGGCCATCATTTGGGAATCCTGCTTTCCTCTTCTCCCCTCAAGTGCCATGGATTTCAAATTTCAGAGTCATAAAATTCAGACATCCTCCTCACACAGCCCTGAGAGTGGGAGTGGTGCATATTTCAATGGTTATGGACAAGGACAGCTACAGGAAGCCCCTCTCCATATATGGAAATATCTTTTTGTGATCAGTTAATTCATACCCTCCAAGAAGTTTATGCAGTCTCTTTCAAAGGCCAGACTGGGGATCAGCTACAAAATAGCTAAGCAGATATATGTTATCCAAAAAGACGCATTTGAAATGTTCTGGGCAATTCAGAGCCTGCCTATCGTTAGGAGAAGCATGTCTAATTCAGAGATCACATTTTCCTAGCAAATTTATCACTTATTTTTTTACTGGTTTTGTCTTGCCGAGAGTGGGGTCTGTAACATTTGAATTTTCTATAGTAAGTGTCAAAACTGAACTGACTTTGGGTGTAACATAAAAGAAGTTTCCACCTTTCTTCCTACAGAGTCTGCTCCAAAACTATCACTGCTCCAAACCATTATAATTAATGGTTTTGAAGCTTAATGAATTTTAAAATTAAGATTTCACAGAGCAAAGTGTGATGTTTGTCAATTTATCAGTAATGTTTATAGAGGTATAACCTTGATTTTGTTATTAATGACCAAAAGAATTAATAATGGGGGGAAATTAATATTCAATGCAGATGAATTTGTGAATCCATATGATACACAAATGTACCTACCTATATTCGTAATCTTTGTAATATGTTGTTACATTGTTTTTATATATTAATTTAAAAAACCCTAAAATCTATGGAATGCCCTTTCATTATGTCCCCCTTCTATATGAGTAATAAGAAATATTTGAGGAGGGTATCTCTTTTGGCATTACTGCTCTTGGCTAATTGTCTCCCAGTATGATGTATTCTGGGATAATACTGACAATTCCAACCATCATTTCATTTAGTAGTAGAATATCTGCTTGGCATCCAGGTGCACTCCTTTAGCATCTCCAGTTTAAAAGGCCAGGTAGGAAGTGTTATGAAAAACATCAGCCTGTGACCCCGGAGAGCTACTGTCTGTCTAAGCAGACAATATTGAGCTTGATGGGCCCATAGTCTGATTCATTATAATGGAGGTTCATTATCAGGTGTTCACATTCGGCAGACAAGCATCAGCAAATCCATTCCTGGAAAAGAGGAATATATTTAGGACAAATTGCAAACAAGAAGAAACATTCAATTGTGCTGACGCACATACCCTACAACCAGCTTTTGACTTGCAATGTTCTAAACAGAATGCAAATGCAAACAAGAAGGACTAGGACTAGAATAATGCTGTCCAGAATTGTTTTTGCTTTTGTTCGGACTGGGTGGATTTGGTAATGGCATTTATAAACCATGTACATTTCATTTAGCCAAAGTATATATGAAAACAGTACCATCATATCTACTACAAAAGGGGAGGGGGGAGGTAACTTGACATCTTATTTCATCCTGACTGTCTGAAGGGGTTTGAAAAGTTAAGTGAGGAAGAAGGGGACAATGCTACTGAACTGTTCACTTGTGGTTCTGCCTATTTCATGTGGTAAAGCAATAAGGTAAATTCTGACTTTTAGCTATGTGGGATGAAAAATCTATTTGAAGTTGGAGTCGGTGGTTGCCTTTTTCACAGTAAATTGACCTTGTGCTGGGCTGCCAATGTCATAATGCTCGGCTTTATCTCGGCTGAGAGCAAGAGAAAATCGCAAACTGCTTCTGCATGATTAGTTCTGCCACTTCAAACGTGTTTCTTCCGAGTCGGCTTCCACACTTGCTGCTAGAGATACAGGCTGCTGGGAAAGTCTAATCTTCCTTGGAACTTCTGGGATTTCACTAACCCTTTCCTCCCTGGACCAAAAAGGCAGACACTCAAAGGCCCCTGCTGAAGAATATTCAAAAGTGAGCTCTTTTCATGACAAAATCCATTCAGGGTGAGATAACAATATTTAAAATATCAAAACATAATCAACCATTAACTAACACATATTCCATGATTCCCAAATCAGAAATTCAGAACGATCAGCAATTTCATTTTTAAACACTTCCTGACAATTCCCAACATATTGGGATGGGGGTGGGGGGTCGGCTTCCACGTTGCCTTCTGCAACGGCTACAGTGAAAGACTCCATTTAAGAGAGGAGGGAGCCCTTTTACGCAGATGGCTGGGAAGCTGCAATTCCTTGCCTCTTTTCCTCTCTGCCCCCCTGCCCATAAATCTCCCTCCCTCCTCCAGCAGATGGATTTTTGCCACTCAGTAGAGGGTGTCCCCCTCCCTCCTCTTTGGGCTGCACACAAGTCTCTGCTACATGTGATCAAAGGCAATACCATGGGGTGCCACCGGGGTCACACTGGGCCAGACATGCTGGCTCACACTTTCAGCATGGAAAGCGTTGGGTGGGCCAGAAAGGCGAGGCGGTAAAAATACAAAAGTACTTGCCCGGATATGCTCCTGTGGTTTTTTCATGGCACCGGGGTCGCACAAGGGTATTTTAAAAGTACCATATTGCTAGCAGTTTCTGAAATTCATGGTGCAAAGGCAATACCATGGGGCGCCACTGGGGTCACACTGGGCCAGACATGCTGCAGCTCCAGGAGCCGTGAGGAATCCTCGAATGCACAGGTATATTCCCCATGTTCACACTGGTTCAATTTTGGTGTGAAAAAACGGCCCCTGTGTCATTTTACCGGTTTTGCCTGTCGTCTAACCCATTCCTGGTGTGCTTCAAATATATTCCAGAGTCTGGTTACTTTTCTTTGCAGCTTTATGAATTACAGACATCTTATGATTTTGCATCGTTCTGGGTGAAATAGAGCAGCAATAACCATTTGAACATGACAAGTATTTTAAAAATACATTTTAAAGGGGGGGGGGAAATGCAAAGAAGGGAAGCAAATAAACCTCAGTATCGAGAATTAGTCTGAAGTGATATTTTCAGATATTTCCTAATGGCACAGTTCACACAACCTGCATAAAGTCCATTGAAATGATAAAGGAAAGTTCTCATTCATTTCAATGGATTAATATGGCAGGACTTCCTGGAAGACGGCAACCTAAAACAGTTGAAGGCTGAAATGGAGTGCAGGGAAATCTGCTACCTGACAAATAAGTCTATGTATCAAAAGATCTTGCGAAACAGCTTGACACATAAGTGGTGCATGATGTCAGCTTCTATTAAAGGTTTTGGTAAATTATGACAGTCCAAAGAAATAATGGTTGTTTTCCAAGAAGAGAGCTTCAATTCAATTTTATATGATATTACAAAATGTTGTGGACACCACTCTCCGGGAATACGGCGATGAATAAACCAAGCATATATAATTTCTGGGCCCTCAAGCCAAACACAGTTTCCAGTCATAAATAGAGTTGCCAGTCCCCCAGCAGCCCCATATTCCCCCCAGCACCCCCCCATCCCTGCCTCTTGTTTCCTGCTGCCACTCAGAGTAGCAATAGAAAAACAAAAATGTAAATGACTGTTAGGCCACCAGTATGACATTACTTCTGGGAAAAACCCGGAAATGATGTCATATCTTTCTAAGAATTGTAATTCCTAGAGGGGACTGATAGCACTTCCCGGTTTTTCCCAGAAGTGATGTCATACCATCACAGACAGCTCCCCCCAGTCTTGTTCCCACTGTTTCCTAAAGGGCCGCCATGGGCCTTGCAAGGCCTTAAAAAAACAGGAAGTCTTCAGGCTGTGGGTATGGTGCAAGAAAGAACTGCATTTGGTTTGACAGGATACAAGCTGTGCAGATCTAGAAATTTTAAAAAGTCCCTTTATTTATTTGGGGAAATGAAGGTACACAATACAGATACATGAAGCTGCTTTGGTGTCAGGCCGATGGTTTGTTTACCCCAGAATTATCTGCTTTGACTAGCAGAAGCAGTCTACATTTTCAGGCCCAACGTTGCTTGAGATACTCTAACTTGAGATATCAGGGTTGAACCTGGGTTTTCTGCATGCAAAAGACCTACCATGGAGCCACATCACTTCTCCATTGGTATGAGCATGTTGAACACATGAAGCTATTTACCATGGTTAGCATTACTTACTCTGACTGGCAGCAGCTGTCCAGGTTCTCATTAAACTTGCCAACAGCCAAGACAAAAAACTGTCCTGACCCCCTGACAGATGCTTCATAGGACTTTTTTACCAGGTTATGTTGAGAAGGTACATTTGGATATTTCTGATCCAAAACAGTGTCCAAGATTCCCTGTTCAGTTTCAGATTAGAAACACCCAAAACAAAAATAAACAGGTAATCTTGGGCACCATTTTTAATTGGAAACATACCCCTAATTTACCTCCATGCCTTGAAAAACTTCAGCTGCCTACTAGCCCTCTGTTTAAAGGACAGACCATTCTTCTCCAGTCCTTCTGTAAACCCTAGATCTCAGGTAGAGATCTTATGTTCATGCAAAAATGTTCCCCATTGTCTGTCTGGGGGGAGATCAGCTGAAAACTAGCACAACAAAGCCAAAGCCTCCTATGATAGACATGAGGAGTAATTACTACAGTAGCGCACTGGAGGTCGAATCCCCACTTGAAATTTGCACACAGATACAAACCTGTTCATTATGAAACTGTGTCCTCTTCATCGGAGTTTCTCCCTCCCCACCGCAGCAAGCACACAGCAGACACACCCAGTTGCAGAACTCATTAGCAATCCCCACTACCAGGCGAGCTCACTTCGCCGGTCTCCCCTGATTGGGCTGGCGTGCCTTGATGGGGCGGGACCTTTTCCCACTGTGGGAACGTACATTGTAGGGGTGTGATTAAAAAAAAGCATGTAAAAGTTTAACGTTTAACTGTGCAAACAGTTAATCGTTACCTGTGTAAACCATGAATGATTCAAAGTTACGCGTTTGACTGTTTGATGTTTGCATCCCCTTCTGCTGGCCGATCACAAAAGCGGAAATGAAACCAAAGAAAGGCTGCGTGTGCATTCACAGTGCTGATTGGTTGCCTGAATTCGGCGTCACACTCCAGGGCGGGAAACGAGTCAGGGTTTCAACCCTCATCCCTCCCCTCGGATCAGCTCTGAACCATGTTAATGGGGTTTGTGCCACTTGCAACCAGGTCCTGCCAGAACGCAGATTAACGGGGAGAACGAGCACCAGAAACGGAATCTGCCACGCAAACCATGGGGAGGTCGTCCCTCAAACCTGGTTAGTTTGTGTTCTGAAACCTGGCTAAGACGGTAGTGGGGATTCGACCGGAGAGTCAACGAAAAGTGTTTTTGTGTGCAACAGCCCTTATGTGTGGGGATTTATTTGCTCTTTGCAAGTTTAACTGCCAAAGCAGTGCAGCAGCAATGGGGCTTCCAGGTAGTTTATTTCCCCACATTTATCCTCCCCCTAATGCCTACATTGGCCAAACTAGGCCTCACTATTTTTTTAAAAAAATAATCCAGGTTACTAATAAAGCATACAGCCCCTCTCCCAAATCCAAGCCTCGGCGATTTATTTCATTTTACTGAGTTTTTATACCACCCCTCCCCTTTCAGACTTGGGACTGTTTCCAACCATAGACATTAATACATACAAATAATCAGCCTAATAAATACCATAAAATCTACAATTAACACTATATAAATTAATTAAAATCCTAGTGGGGCTAACCTGACCAATATGGGGGATACTGGCATTTGCTTACACTGTTGTAGGGATTTCCAGTTCTAAACAAAATTTCATCCTTCTAAGGCCACTGACTTCAGAGGGTCTAGAAGGACTGCAATTGCAAATATATGTGAAGTACTGTAAAACTGCCAAGCATCGTTATTACATTTGCTGGAGTTTGCTTTTCGTTCCCCACCGCCAATAAATCTTCTGGTGAATTGTTTACCAGTTAAAGCTGGTCAATAAGGACTTGGCAGTGTAACAATACATTGGAGACCCGTCCACTCTTTTGCGAAGTGCTAAGTAGGGTCTTTATGTTAAGCAAAGGACTTGAATGGTGTGGATATTCTCAATGATGTAACTCCTACTTGTGGGTTGAAAATGAGGCCTAAGAAGGCCAATTGCCAGATAATGCCCTTGTGCTAAAGGCTGTGTACAAACTGAAAGACTGAAGTGCACCCTTTCAGCACCAAGGTTCAGTTCCAGGAAAAATGGCACTTCTTTCTATGTCCTCCTCTGGAGGAAGCAAGCAATAGACAGCCCGGCCCTCAGCATTCTTTCTTCACACTCCGCCTGCAGACAAGCATATTGTGCCGTCTGGAGTGCCCTCTTCATTGACACATTCCACAAAGCTTTGGCACAGTGGAATCTGACTGGTGCTGATGACAGAGAACTAAAATGGCTTGAGAGAATTTTTCAAAAGGAGGCCCTAATCCCTACCCCCACCCATAAAGCTGCATGTCACCTCACACGGTGTTGTGGTCACTTTAGCTTAACTGCGAAATACAATTCTTTTTGAATGCAGCAAGTTGCACTGATAACCTTCAGGGTAACCCGATAGTAGAGGACAAAGTATATCCCTTAAATGTGTGACTTTTGAAGCTATCAGGGCATTTGACTTCTCTTTCCATTTTAACTCTTTGGAAGTGCTGAACTTCAGATTGCAAAGGAGAGATTTATCAGAAAAGAGGAGTGTGTGATACAGGGCAATGTGACTTTTGAAAACTGACAGGAATTCTGCTTAAATTAACTAGATGGTCAGATTCAAAAGAACATGGGGACTCTGTTAGTGACACCAGTTTCCAGGTGGGACCTGAGGATCATCTACAGACTTCAGAGATCAGTTCCCCTGGAGAAAGTGGATGTTTAGGATGGTGGACTCTATGGCACTGCACCCTGCTAAGGTTCCTGAATCCTGAGGCTCCATCCCCAAATCTCCAGGTGTTTCACTGTTTCCCAACCTGGAGCTGGTGGCAAGGAGGGCCTGGCAACCCTGCTCAAAAGAATGGCACCGTTAGTTCTGGACATCTAAGAGGACATTAGAATGCAGTTTCTTAAGACGGCCGATCAACCATATAACATTTATTTTAATGAAGTGGAAATTCAAAAGCTGTGTGTGGTATGTTATAATGATCCATAATATCAGAGGGAGGGAAAAAAACAAAAGTGTCATTTATTCTAGGGTGGCTGGCTGGAGCTTGAGAAATTCCTGGAGATTGGAAGCACTGCCATGGAATGGTGGAGTTTGAGGAGGGGAGGGAGCTCAGTGGAAATGTAAAGCTACCATTTCTTCTAGAAGGACTGATCTCTTTTGTTTGGAAATCAGTTGTAACTCCAGAAGAACTCCAAGACCTACCTGAACGTTGGTAGCCTATATGTTTCTGATGGTCTAAAAACATATGAATATTCTCAAGGCTCAAGTCTGGGAGAGAACACTTTGCCATAGCCTGCAAAGTGGTGATATGGTTTATTTTATTTTATTAATATAATTGCGGCCAGATGTGCAGAGGCCTCCTTGTGATATCTACAGACACTTATACTGAAGCTGGGCGAGCTAGAGGAGCACATCTTATTTGCCGGTCAACATCCCTGGCTGATCCTGGCTTCAACCCAATTCTTATTGGGGAGGTCCGCCCCATTCTTCGTGGCCCCCACACTGCTGGGGTGTCAGGCTCGCCTGCAGAGGCCTTTGTAGCATGCACCCCAAGCCCGCCCTGCCCCAAGCCTCTTATGGAGGCCCCCATAGGCGGGGAGGTCTGGCATGCAAGCTCTGCCCCCCCCCAAAAAATGCGCTCCTCTGCCCAAATCACTCCCACTAGGGCTGTGACGATGAAAATAAAAGAGTCCCATCCTGCTTCCAGGCGTCGAAAAGGCCGAAGCAACCGGGTGCTGCCTAATATAGGAAGCGTGCTCCACCCTGATGCCCATATGTGCCAGCCGCTCATTGCCGGGTGGTAAGGTACAGCTGCCCAGCCAGCCCAGAGAACCGCATGCTCCTCCTCTGGAGCTGTTATCGCATGCTCTGCCCCCTGTCGTAATTATGGGCCTAGTTGAATCTAGTGCCTTGATTTATTTGTAGCCCATATTTCCTCATGACTCAAGGCAGCATTTATGCCATTCCATAATTAAAATATTTTTTTTATTGGCTGGAGAGATCGCATGTATGTGTTGGAACTGGGAAGCTGGAGTTATTACACTGTTCCTAGCCCAGAAAAAATATTATTGAACCTTAATATTTTTCAGGAATACCTGTATTTCTATATCTCAGTGAGTATTCCTATACAAATTTGATGGGTCTCTGTATAAGGTAAGTCTGCCAAGGAAACAAAATTATGTCTTTAAAAAGAGAGATAGAAGGATGATTTCACTTGCATTGCTAACATTGTTCTTCTGAAGTATGGAAAAGCTAACTGCAGTAAATGTTCTTAATACATCCTAGCTTTTCAAGACACTTGAATATGTTCAAGAGAAGACATTTAGGTCCATTATGCACAGCACAAATAAGACATCCCGAGAACTTTAAAAAGGTGTTTGGGGGAGGAATTTTGCACACCTTTTTCCCCAAGATGTTCTCAGGACATTTTATTTCAGTTCAAGGCATCTTTGTTAGAAGTCTCTAAAATGCAGACTTTTTTTTTCCTGATGTCATCTGCAAGTCTTCTCCTGTTTGCTATGCTGAGATCAAGAGCTGAGATGTCTTATTTTTCACACCCAACCATTAAAATTCTCTTGTCAGTTTCCTCCTTCACATGCACCCAACATTTTATGGTGCTGCAGTGATTCTCCATGCCTGTAGCCATTTGATGAAGGTTTCCCCAGGACATGTGCTCTGCAGGCTCAGCTGCTGGGTGCCTTTTCAGCTCGAAAAGAACATGGTTGTACTCAGCTTGTCCTGCCGATTCCAGCAATATATATTTTTGCTTTTTTATTTTTGATGAGCTGTCTTCAAAGATATGCAGACACTTCAGAATCCATGCCAATTTTCATATCGTGTCCCTGTGTTTTCGAAGACAATTCATTGATTTTTTAAAAACAGGGAAAACTATATTTCTGAAATTGGCAGGACAAGCTGAGTACATCCATGTACTTTTTGGACTGAAAATGTGCCCAGCAATGGAGCCTGCAGAGCAAATTTCCCAGGGAAACCTTCAACAAATTGCTGCATTTGCTGCAGGCATGGAGAATCACTGTGGGACCATAAAATGTCAAGCACAAGAGCTTTAAACTCCAGTGGGAGGAAATGGCAGGTGGGGGCAGAGGCATATCTAGAGAAATGGACCCTGGGGCAAAATCTGAGTTTTCCCCACACCCACACACACCCGGCTCCATTTTCCTTAGATATGGGGCAAGGAGAGAGAGATCAAGCCATCTGCCAATCTCACGGAGGAGCGCCAAGTTGGCAATGGCACCCAAGTTTACCACCCGAAGCCAGCAACAGTGTCCAGGTCTACTGCCCAGAGCTGGTGACGACACCCAGGTTTGCCGCCCAGAGCCGGCAAGCATGGCCCAGGCCTGGCACCCCCCCCCCCACACACATGATTAGATGGCGTGCGCCCAAGGACATGTGACACCCCATGTCCCCATGGTTGTACACCACTGTGTGGGGGAAAGTAGCCTCTTTCTCCTCTGATGCCTTTTTTGTCCATGCTTTCTTTAAGATATCCCTAAAATGTCTTATTTGTCCTGTGCAGAAAGGACCTTAAACTGGCTGAAATCTTTGGGTTGGGTGTGGGTGTGAGCATGGAGTTTAAGGGTTAAATTGAGGAAAGAACCACACATTTCCTCTTCTGTGGTGCTTAACATTTTCTTCAAGAAGTCTCAGAAAGTATGTCCTTTTGAGCACTGGGTACATGATTCTTTTACAACACAACATTCGTGTATGATGTTAAAATATTCTTATAAAGAGCTTGTAACTAGAATGGCAGTCCTCCAGGTGGGGCCTGGAGTTGATCTCCAGGCAGTAAAGATCAGTTCATTGGGAGAAAATGGCTGCTTTGGAGTGTGGAGTTTTGGCATTGCACCCTGCTGAGGTCCCTCCCAAACCCCACCCTCCCTAAGCTCCACCCATACATTGTCCAGGTATTTCCTCAACTGTAACACTCGTCTCAGGTATAGCAATCAAATGTGTTATTACCTGATTAGAAATATTAATGTATAGTGTGCAGGTCTATTATGAATTGAGTGTCATTTTCCCCAGGAGTTCTTCCTTGGGTGAGAATGTAAAATAACATTATTCACACAGTCAAGTTTGTAGACACAAAATTTCTTTAATGTTAGCTTCAAACTCTTGAAGAAGTTCTTGTCAGTGTTCACACTGATCACCATGAAACCACATGCTTTTTAGGCACATGAATAGTTTAATTCTTTACTTTTGACATGGATAATTGCTGTGAACTATATGACTGTATCATGTAAACCTAGCTCTGTTTGCAAGTTAGAATAGCTGTATTTACAAGTAACAGTGAAAGCATGTACAATTTGTGTGCAGTGCACTCTTTATCGTCGTCATTGTCGTCATCGTCATTGTTATTGTTATCGTTATCGTTATTGTTATTGTTAACATCCGCCCGGTAGAACAACTCAGTCTTACAGGCCCTGCGGAACTCACCAAGATCCCGCAGGGCGCGAAAAGCTGGAGGAAGAGAGTTCCACCAGGCCGGGGCCAGAGCCGTAAAGGCTCTGGCTCAACTGGAGGTCAGCCGCATCATTGAGGGCCCGGGGACCACCAGTAAATTGGCCTCTGCTGAATGCAGAGGCTGAACTGGGACATGTGGGGTAAGATGGTACAAGGGTCCCAGGCCGCGTAGAGCCTTAAAGGTTAACACCAACACCTTGAAAGTGATTCGAAACTCAACTGGAAGCCAATGCAGGCAGTGCAACACAGGCCGAATGGGATCTCTAAAGGCACCCCCTGTGAGCAAACGAGCCGCCACATGTTGGACCAGCTTTAATTTCCGGATCAAACGCAAGGGAAGGCCCGCATAGAGCAAGTTACAATAGTCTAACCTGGAGGTGACCATTGCATGGATCACTGTGGCTAGATCCGTCTGAGAGAGGAAGGGGGCCAGCCACCGGGCCTGCTAAAGATGGAAAAATGCAACCCAGGTTACATGGGCAACCTGGGCCTCCATTGAAAGAGACGAATCCAGATGGACCCCCAGGCTGTGTATGGAGGTGGTCCGTGCCAATGAGGCCCCCTCCCACACCGGTGGCTGAAACTCCCCAACCTCCCCCCCCCAGCCCAGACAAAGGATCTCTATCTTCAATGGATTCAGTTTTAACCTGCTCTGATGCAACCTACCAGCAACAGCCTCCAAACAATGCTGAAGAGCCGCAGGGGTGGCGACCGCTTCCCCCTCCATCAACAGAATGAGCTGAGTGTCATCAGCATAATTATGACAGATCAACCCAAAACTCCGTACCAGCTGAGCAAGGGGTCACATGTAGATGTTAAATAACAGTGGGGATAACAATGCCCCCTGAGGTACACCGCAATAAAGCAGGCACTTCCGGAAGGCCTGGTCCCCGCATCACACTTGTTGGCTTCGATCCCAGAGAAATGCGACAATCCATTTAAGGACCAGGCCTTGAACCCCCAAGATGGCCAAACGGTGGAGTAAAAGGGTGTGGTCAACCACATCAAACGCTGCGGTAAGGTCTAATAATAATTGTCTTTTATGCATGCGTTGAGTAATTCCCATATTACATTCAACACATGTACATCTGAAAATGTGATTGAAATGCCTCATTTTTCTAGAAACTCATCCCAAATTTCATTTGTAGAATGAACCTGTGCTGGCTCTGCCTTTCCAACAGCTATATGCATGAACATGCACCACTGTAACATGTGAATAGGACAAGTGAATGCACATCCAATCCATGCACAGTGCACAATTGATTGAAGACCTATGGGCAATAAAGGGAGCATGTTTACAAGTAAGAACCACAACACACACTCAACTGAGGGAAATAGGCCACAACTTTACTGAATACAGCTGCAGGAGCATTGGTGCAACTTGGGGACAGATCCAACATCACTCACCATCCCAAATAACCAGTCCCACCATCCCGCCAGCTGTAGGAGGACTGTGGAGTGGCAAGCCCCAGGATGCCACATGGGTGCAAGCTGCTGCGTGATTCTCCTGCCAACTAGCAGCGAACATCAGCCAGCAGCCCCTGAGCTGAGCATGCTGCTGAATGGCTTCACCCCTTAGACCCCTGAAGAGAGTCCTTAAAACAGGGGAGGCAGACTTGCAGGACTGCTGCTTGTTCTTTGTATGTTCATTCAGCAATTCTCATGTCAGGGTCAACAGATGTACAGCTGAACTTGTTATACAAACTCTACATCTATCTGGGTGCTGGTCCCCATTTTTCATAATATGAATGCAGACTGGCTTTTTCTTAGAAAGAATTGTACGCATTCGCAGGCAGAGCGTACATGCATTCGTGGAACATGGGAAGAGGGTTCAAGCAACCCTTTGTTTGGCAAGCGCTCTTTCCCTATTTGTGTCAGTTCTCCTGCTTATTTCTTGCAAATGTTTGATATAATTCATGTTCGTATCCTGACCTAAAACTGTCTCTTTTCCCAGATCTGTTTGTTTTGAGAGACGTGTGGGGAGGGGAGGGTTCTTGAATTCTCTCAGCCATGGCTGGTTTTGCAAACTGCAATTCCTAGAAGACCGCATTAGGAGGTGAATCTACCAACATTACAATCCAGGAAAGAACTGCCAGAAGCTGTTGGACTTTCTTTTGAATGCTCACTGAGAAAGCTCATAAATACTGCACAAGTTCCTAACAGAGCCAAGGACAAATTGCTGATCACTACATTAATCATATACATTTTTGACGTAGAGGGAGGTTTCCTAGTAACTGCTGGTTTTGCAGTCACTGGTCAGAAAGCAGTTTTTAGAGCTGAACATTCTTCATCATTGCAATAAGGAATTGTTCTACACCTGACCAGTTACTGTAATCTGAACTACCCCTCCTGTGGCATTTATAAAACACACTTCATGCAATGTTTTTGATCCCATGGAAGATTTCCACATATGCAGCAGTCCTCATACAAATGGAAGTGCTAAAATTACTCCTCGCTATTCTGCTTGCACTAAGTGAAAGCAATTCTATCCCCAGTATCTTTTCCACATGCATAAGGCATAGCTGAAGGTATTTCATCTGATAAAATTTAAAAGTCAAATTCACTAACATCGGGTTGTTCATTCGTTGCATATTTTGTTGTACCGTATGCACACTGCTCTTCAAATACAAAATTGCATTAAAATGCTGTGTGTTGCACCTGTGGGGCATCCACTTCTTCAAGCAGGACTTTGCCACATACATTTTCTTTCCCACTCATCTCATGATTGGATCCAAGGCACTGAATTATCTACTCCATCATTCATATATAATCTCTTCATATTTGGAATTTGATCTTGGTGGCACTTCTTTCAACCATTAATCATTTAGTGTTGCCCAACCAATCAGGAATGCACATCTGTTCCAAGTACAGACATTGTGGTAAGTTGTCTGCTTCACTGTCTTCCTTTGGAACAATGCAGTCCATGCAACTGGTTTTTCCTGCAACCATAGCTGCCATTTCCCCAACTACCAAGTCTTCTTGAGATTTTTTTTAAATCAGTAATTGCTTTGTTGTGAATTAACTTTCTAACAATCAACAAATATAATCTCTGTAGTCCCAACATTCTGTTTTTTAAAGTCTTTTGACCTCTTCTATCGTGGAATTATAAGGGGAAACATGTTGCCTGCATCTTTTCTGTTATAACCCTGCAACAAAAGGGGCTAGATGCTAGAGGCTTAAAAAAAAAAAGCTGAAGCTTCAGAAATCTTGACAACCTGTTGGTAGAATGTTAGTTCATAATAACACATGATTTCTTTTTTAAAAAAAATATCAAAAAGAGGAAATGGAAGCTCACGATGATCAACTCAGATGATCAGCTAATGTCTGATCAATACCTTCAAGTTTGTCAAGTTCAACCATTGAATGCATTCAAGTGGAAATTCAGGGCATCCCTAGTACCAAATCACTTTGAGATCATCAAAGTCCTTCCCAGTTGCTTGATAAAAGCACCTTAGTCGAAAGTGAGGACTGAGAGCCTGGAACAACAATAGGATGCTAAACAGAGGAGAGATGTTTGGATTTGATTGCCAGTCTATGAAAAGTGTGAAGGTTCTTAATCCTTGTATTCATCACAAAGAGTGAGATGGTAGAACTCTGAATAGTTTGACTTCAGGCTGCATCATAGGGGCACAATAGTACTTTTAAATGGTTCTCCATATAGAAAATTTCCCTGTGTAAACAATACATCAGGGAGAGGGCTGTGTTGTGTTCAACCTTCCTGTCAGACTTTTTTTTTTTGTTCTGGTTCATTGTAGGGGTGGTTAATGGTCGAACATTCAAAATTATGAGTCCACCTGGAGTTCAATGTGGTATAGACCAGGATTCTCTGACTGCAGCTTATTAATTAATTCTGCATAATATGTAGATATTCATAAAGATACTTATCCCCATATTCTATATTGAATCCTATCAGCTTGCTTTTTCAAATGATAATAAGAATGATGTTAGCATCTTAAAATAATAATTCCTTAAAAAATAATAGCATGCAATTCTGGGATCTTGACCACTTTTTCTAAGCAGATCTGTGTGGATTTCTGAATTTCAGTTCCTCACCCTCATAGCCAGAAATGGATCATGGGTCTATGAAATAGCCTATTTGAAAAGACTGTGCTTTTCAAAAAGTCTGAGTGCAAAATGTCTGGCAAGCCTAAAATGATGCAGATCAGGTTTCCAAGTCTGTTAGGTGACGCTTACTCAGCAGTCTGGCTCTTGTCAGTAATTTTTCAACTGCTTACTGTGGTAGAATTATACTACAAAGCTAAGAGTGAGGCTAGTGGGTGGAATTCTTTGTCCCCGTTGCATTTAAAATTACATCTAATCTTATCAAGCTGTTTGACATTGTTTCTTGCTCTGCCTGTGGCAGGTACAGTGCTGTTTTTGTTCTAGTACTACAAATGATGAAAGTCAGAAGGAACAGCCTTTCTCACCAGTGGCAGGCTGCAGGTAGCTGCGCTGGTCGGAAGAACAATTCCCCAAAGGCCACGTAATACCTTTTATGACAACCGACCAAAATATCATAAAATACTATGCAATGGTTCAAGTTCTCCAGAAATCTTTTTCAGTCCGGATGTTTGGTACAAAAAAAAAATGTCAGCCTCTTTTTGCAAATTTAAAAACCGTGAGCAGGAGACCCGCAAGGACTTACAGGGGCATCTCATTTTCCACTTTCCCTTTCTTCAAAGGCCCCATAGCCTGTTTAATTTTTGTTCTTCTTTCTCTCCTTGTCTCTCATCAGCCAATCTACTTTATCGCTCCTCTTGTCTTCAGTTTTCACTCCTTCCCTCCATCTGTCAGTTTTTCCCCAAGGAAAGCTTGGCACAGTCCAGGTAGTGTTGTACTGGTCAAGTTGGGTCCAGTTACACAATGAGAAACTAGTAAGGACTTGTGGGAGGATTCCTCAATGCTCCCAATCCAATCCAATCCAATCCAAAAACCTTTATTAGGCATAAAACCAGAAGTACTATACATTCCAAGTACAATAACAGGATCATTGTTACACATCATGTAGAACACGGATTAAAAATGTGGCAACGGCTTCAGAAATTTCTACATTAGGGCTGTTCAATAGCTTAGATATTTTTAGTTTGTCTGAGAAAAACATAAATTGTAGAGGTAGTAAAGCTCCCAGATCGGTTCTAATATCATTATACCTCAAACAGTAAAGCAGGATATGAGGAATTGAGTCCATAGTGTTGGGACAGTACCGACAACAACACTCACTTTGTGGGATGTTAAGGAAACGACCTTGAAGATAGACAGAGGGGAATAAGTTGCACCTTGCTCTGGTGCACTTATAGTTATATAGTAAACAAGCTGTTCTAAATATACAACAGGGCTAGATTTCTGGGGTGTGATCCCAAAGTATAGAGGGGAACAAGAGCTTTGCGCAGTACTCAGGAGAGATTGGTATTCCTGGTCATACAGTCTGATCTTTAGACGATGGTAAATTTCCGTGGCAGTAAGCATATGAAGAGACTCCCATGAGAAACCCAAGGAGAAGATTTTTTTTTCAATATGAAGCCAACACTTCAAAAGCTGAAGCTCCCTCATTTCTAGAAGAGATAATGTTCCCTGTATCTCCTGTCCACCCTATTTCCTCTTTCAGTCCTCCTCATAGGCCCACATACTAATCTTTTCATGTTTCTTTCTCTCCTTCCCACCCTCCAACCAATTTACCTTTTACCTAAGTAGCGTAGCGCCCAGGGGACTGGGGGGGTCTTGCCCCAAGAGTACACCGGGTGGAGGTGTGGCGGGGTGAGGGCATTCTGGGAGGCGGGGGCAGGTGGGGGTGACGGGGCACAGGGCACACACGTGCCCCGGGCACAGTTCTCCCTCACTACGGCTCTGTTTTATCTACTCCCATCTTTAGTTACATTTATTATTTATTTATTTCGTATATATTACAAATTATTTCGTATATATTACAAATTCCTCCCCAATGGACGACCAAAGCAGCTTACATCGTTCTCATCTCCTTCATTTTATCTTCACAACAATCCTATCAGGTAGGTTAAGCTGAGAGTCTGTGACTGGTCCAAAGTTACCCAGTAATCTTCCATGGCAAGATTTGAATTTGGTCTCCTAGATCCCACTCTATAAAGCACTGGCTGTCATGGGGTGTCTGTTGTTTAACAGTAACTAAAAGCCATGCCTGGGTAAGTCTTGGCAATCAAGTGGCAGCAAGTAACCTGGTGGTTTCTGACAGGTCTGCCCCCAATGAGTAGTCTCCCAAAGGCCAAAACAGCCCTGGAATGGGCCCTGCCCTACCCACTGCCTTTTCCTGACAGAAACCAAAGCTTAAAACTTAGCAATATTGTTGTGGCTGCCTACTAGAATTACTGTTCTAGTAGACAGCCACAACTGTTGTGGCTGCCTTACTTAGAATTAGTAATCAGAATTAGCTGCTGCCAAGGCCAGGGAACAGTGTTGTTGAGTGGCTGTTGGCAGCTGGTATGTATGTATATATAAGTTAGGCTAGTAGAGTAGATAGTTGTTGTGAGGCTGCTGTAAGTTGTCTCTACCATGGGAGGGGATGGCAGCGGGGGGGCAGTATGCGGGAGCCAGGAGATCCCAGTAGTATGAAGACGGGGTAGATATGGCGGTAGGAGGGGGCCATATGAGAGAAGGGGGAGGAGAAGGGGGAGCATTTATGCTCGGCCCCCTTCTGGCCTCCGGCCTATCCCGAGGGATGCGGGCAGAAGGGCTCAGGTACACTCTGCTTCGAGCCTGGTGTTGATTAATGCCAGGTCCATCAATAATAAGACCGCGACGCTCCGAGATTTTCTCGGGGCGCAACAGGTGGACCTGGCCTGCATCACCGAGACCTGGGTGCGAGAAGGTGAGACGGTCGCCTTAAACGAAGTCTCACCCCCGGGTTTCGCGTGTGTCCACCAGCCTCGAACACAGGGCCGGGGGGGAGGTATGGCAATGTTCATCCGGGATGCCATTGCTTTCAGGGCAGCCCCTGCCCCTCAAATTCCCGGGTTCGAATGTGCTGGTTTGGAGTGGTTGTCAGGGGAGAGGTTGGCCGTCTTCTTGGTGTACCGGTCGCCTAGCGCATTCGGGCGCATGGCTCGCCACGGCTGCTGGAGGCGGTGGCTGAGTGGGCGTGGCGTTTCCCTCGACTTATTGTCTTGGGGGGACTTTCAACGCCCATGTGGACGCCAGCCTTCATGTTCAGCTGCAGTGGACCTGGTGTCATCCATGGCGACGCTGGGACTCTCCCCTATTAAAACAATCGGGCGCTAACCTATGAAGCCGGGTCACACGTTGGACCTGGTCTTTGGGGCGGGAGTGGATATGGCGGTATCCTCTGTTAGCAGAGTGCCATGGTCCGACCATTTTGCCCTGAAGGTTCCGGATAAGATCGGGCCGCTGCTTGGGCAACTCCCATCTCCAGGCAACGCATCGCTTGGCGTCCGCCCGTGGAGACTTATGGAACCGATCGGGTTCCTGGAATGTTCTGGCGGGACCCTGGAGTCTTTCTGGTACCCTCGATGAGCAGGTGGCGGCCTGGAATTTGTGACTCTCCGATGCCATCGGTGAAATTGTTTCTGCGTGCTCTTTCTGCGCCTCGGCTCACGGCAGGCTCCTTTGGTAATACTGGGGAGCCGCTACCAGATGAAGCGGGAACTCAGACGGGCTAGAGCTGGCATGGAGGAAGTCTCGCGACGAAGTGGCACGGTAACAACTTATAGGACGTTTGCGAAGGGCCTTCCATGAGTTGGCTATAAGGAGGGTGAAGAGGGCTTATTTTTCATCCTCCCTCGCTGCCTGCTAGCTCTCGCGCGGCACAATTATTTCTGACCGTTCGGTCCCGCACCTGTTTGGTGGGGGGATCTACAAATTCTCAATTGGCTATTTGCTGTGAGGCATTTCAGAGCTTTTTTTGTAGACAAAGTTATGTCACACCTCGCTGACCTTCCAGCCACATTTGATACAGCAAGGGAACTCGAGGCTCCCTCGCTGCCTTCAGGTCTGGGTTGGGACTGGTTTTCCCTGCTCCGCGAGTCCGAATGTTGACAGGGTCCTGGCTGCTGTTAGACCTACTACTTGTCCTCTGTCTGCAGGCCCCTCCTGGCTACTGTGCCTGCCGGGAGGAGTTTATGATCCCACCTGTTGAAAATAGTCAACTGCTCCCTTGAGCAAGGAGTGTCTCCGGGTGGGTTGACGGAGGCAGTGGTCCCGCCCACTCTTGAAAAGCATTCATCCTGTGATTTGGAGTGATTCGGCTAAATACCTTCCCGCTTCGAATCTTTCTGTTTCTGGGGAAGGTAATTGAGAGAGTGGTGTTGGAGCAGCTTCAGGGTTTCCTGGAGGACACATCGGCGCTTGGATCCCTTCCAGTCCGGCTTCCAAGCTGGACATGGGACGCGAGACCGTTCCTTCGCCGCCATCACAGATATATTCCGCGATGTAGCTAGACCGAAAGGATCGGCGCTTGCTGATTCTATTAGATCTTACAGCAGCATTTGATATGGTCGATCACGCCCTTTTGATCCACTGCCTGGCCACCTCTGGAGTACGGGGCACCGTCCTTCAGTGGGATTGCCTTGCTTCTCCAGGGTCGGGGTCGGTGAGGGTATGGTGCGGGGATGAGGCTCCTCCTACAGTGGGCCCCACTTAGTTGTGGGGTCTCTAGGGGGCCTTGCTTTCCCCGCCAGCTTCTTAGAGACTTAACATCTACATGTGACCCCTCGCTTCAGCTGGTGCGTGAGTTTTGGGCTGGGTTTGTCACCAATATGCAGAGATGACACCCAGCTCATTCTGTTGATGGAGGGGGGGCTGCCTCTGCCCCCCCTGTAGCTCTACAGCACTGTTTGGAGTCGGTTGCTGGTTGGTTGAGGCAGAGCAGGTTAAAACTTTAACCAACTTAAGACGGAGGTCCTTTTGGCTGGGCCGGGGGGAGAGACCAGGGGAATTTCTCGCCAGTCTTGGAGGGGGGCTGAGTTGGCTCCCAGCATCTTTGGCCTGCAGCCTGGGGGGTCCGGCCACGCACCCCTTTCACTATCGATGGAGGGCCAGGTGGCCCAAGGGGCACCTGGGTTGTGTTTTTTCACCTCTCCGCCAGGCTTTATGGCTGGCTCCCTATCTCTCCCAGTCCCACCTTGGCCACTGTGATCCATGCGACGGCTCACCTCGAGGTTGGGATTACTGTAACTCGCCTTACGCGGGCCTTTCCTTGCGACTGATCCGGAAGTTGAAGTTGGTTCCAGGAACGCTGCAGCCCGGCTCTTGACAGGTGGTGGTTGTTATTCAGGATCACATCACCCCTGTGCTGGGCGCTGCCTGCACTGGCTCCCAGTGGAGTTCCGGATCGCTTTCAAGGTGTTGGTAATGACCTTTAGCGGCCTTACATGCTGCATGGGGCCCTCATACTCTACTGGGACCAGACATCACCCCTTAAAATCCCAAATAGTCAGCTGCTCTCATGCAAGGCAGAGTTGCTGGAGATCCCTTGGCTCCCGCGAGGGTGCTGTTGGTTTCGACTCCTGGCCAGGGCCTTTACCGCCCTGGCCCCTGCCTGGTGGAATGCTCTCACTTCCAGTTGTCCGGGCCCTGCAGGACCTTGGTGAGTTCCGTGAGGGGCCTGCAAGACTGAGCTATTCCACTGGGCCTTTGGGGCTTTGGCTTCAGCGTCTCTATCACCCCCCACTGAAGCTGCCGTTTCCATCTGGCTGGGCCCTGGTTTCCATCTTGGGCCGCACCTATCCCCTCCCTCCATTGGCCTCTAGTCCGGGCGCTCTGATATCTGATATTTTAATCAGTATGTAATTGAAATCGCTATTAAGTTTTAAAGTTTTAAGTTTTAATGAATTAAGCTGCACTCTTGTATTTGATATGTTTTATTGATTGTTATTGAATGTGCAGCCATTCTGTGAGCCGCCTCGAGCCCTTCGGGGGTGAGGCGGCTTATAAATCTCATAATAAATAAATAAATAAATAAATAAATTCTAACAACCATTGCTCACATTTATTTCTGATGTATTTCATTATTATTTATTTAGTTAAGCTATAGGCTCTGCTTCTGTCATTTTTGAGGGGGGCAGTTAACCCCCTTCTCTTCCCTTTATGTACACCTGGGACTTTCCTCAGGTTTTTAGAAAGATCCAACTTTTCTGTTCATGGCCCCAATGTCTGGATTTAAGTATTCAAACATGAGGGCTATGTTGAAAATTAGATATTTTGACTAGTGGGAAACTTGCAAGGAACTTCAATAAGGATATCTGTAGGGATGAGCCCCGTGAACCCAGCAGAACCTCAGAAAGAGCGCATGGAATACCTGTGCCATCTGTGTCCTTCTGGGCGCACACGCTCACCTGTCCCCCAAGCCCCCATGAGTCACAGGTCATGAGATGCCTGACTCACGGTCACCAGATGTCCCAGACAAAGGGACAAAGGGATGTTTGCCCCCAGGTATGGATTAGACCCAGATGCGAACGTTTCCTCCTGCACGTAGGCAACCCCATGATGTCATGTATCATATGATACTCTCCCGCTCTCCCGCTCTCCCGCCTCCGAGATACGCCCCTATTGTAAACTCTAATAAAAGGTGCCAGGGACTAGCACACGGCAGAGTTGCCAGATCCATGGATCACATGCTTCCTGCTGCTGGCTCCCTCCACCGGATGATATCGCCACGTCTCGCCTCTTCCTCGCGACCCCCGCGGGCCGACTTCATGCTGGTGCCTGAAACCCGGGGATCTCCAACCTCCGCCCGCTTACCGTCGCCTGGAATAGGTCCCACGGGTACCCCTCGTCTGTTGGAGCCGCATGCTCCCAGACCCGCATTCTAGGACTCTCTCTCGTCCGACGGACCAACGGTAAGTATGGGAGCTTGCCAAAGCACTGCTTATGACAAGCACGTTAGCGAACTGAAAGCGCTGACGAAAAGTGCCAGAGGCCCAGTAAAGAAAAGGGATCTGCGCAAATTGGTTCGGGAGATTGATAGGTAATGTCCATGGTACCCTGAGAGGGGGACATTGAATCTTAAGGACTGGGAAAGCGTCGGGCGGACTCTGCATGAAGAGCCTCACGCACCGATGCCACTGCTACTGACGGGGAGACAATGCCTTGTCGCCATCAGTCTGCAGGTCTGTGGTCTCTCTGCCATAGATGTCCCTCCTTTTGATCCTTCACCTTCAATTTCACTCCCGGAATCTTCTCTTTCTTCTAAGTCTAATGCCTGTCTTCCTTCCTGCCTTGCCTGCTGCTTTGCCTAATTCAAACTCTCCCGCTGACTCTGCTCCCGCGGCTGGCCCGCCTCCTCCTCCTCCTTCTCCCCCTCCGCTCATGAGTGAGCCCTCCCTAGAGCAATCTGCTTCCAATGTCTGCCTCTCATTCGATCCTCCTGCCCCTGTGCCTTCACTTGAATCTAATCTAAGCTCAGCTGATCTGAATCTCACTAACCAAGAGGTCTGCCGCTCTGAAACCCCTGCAGAACGCCCTAGCCTCATGGCCTTAAGCCTAGAGTCTTTCACAAAGAGGAAACGCAGGAAGCCCCCTTGGGCCCCAGGAGAGAACGCTCAGCGTCTCAGCTCCTCCATGCAAAACCCAGATTGCATGGCCTCTGAGCATGTGCAAAGCCCTAAGCTCAAAGCTCCCAGTAACAGCAAAATCATCAGTACCTCTGGAAGAGCAGGATTCCAGCCTGCAAAGGAACCGCCCTGCGAGATCCAGAGGGTAAGCTTCCCAAACACAGGTGTAGCCATTTCCATACGAATCCAACACATGGTTGCCTCCAAAGTCTGGATGGAGCCGGTTTGGAACCATGCTTGCAGAAAACAACAGGTTGCGAAACTCCCCCAATGGCCCCTCCTTTCCCTTCTCCTTCACAGCAGAACGAAGAGCTGCCGGCCCCTCCCCCCTGGGAAGGGGGAAGGACAAGAAGCCTGGACGTTTAAACTCATGTTATTTCCTCCTAGATATGTCTCCAATTGTATGTTAAATAAAAATTATTCAGCTTGGATACACCTCCTACAGAATTAGGAGAAGAGACTAACCCCATTTCCTTTTCAGCCTTGTTTATATTGATTAAGTTGCGTGCTATAATTTCTGATTGAACCGCCTTGTTTAGAATGCTCTCATAAGAAATCCCAATTGGTTTGCTTGGGATGATACCAAATTTATAAAAGTGGATCTTGCATGATTCTGTGCTATAGAGATGCTTAAACTATTTTAGGACTGCAGCCTAAAAGTGTTTAGCTCTCAAAGGTACAGATATCATAAGAATTAGATTTGGAATACAGCAAAAGATTGGACTTAGTGCTTCTGATTTTTGTGGATTGGCCGCCCTGGATCAGAATGCGCATGAAATTATGAATCTCACTGGATGCCTGATTAGTAAGATGATCAGAAAAAGAGAAAGAAAGATCTTGAGTCAAAATTGCAAACCTCCTCATTGTATTATATATACTCATGTATGCTTATGTATGTTCTGTGTGTCTTGCCCTTTTTAAAGGGACCCCTAAGGTTTTCCCCTCATGAGAGGGATTTTTCCATTTCTCCTAAGCTATACTCTTGTGCTCAAATCTAAAGTTTTCCTCCTTTTGATTATGGATGCCAATGTCTTGAAAGGTTTCACCCATTGTAGTATCAGCCTTGAAAGGGACACAGTTTGTGTGCTCCTTAGGATGCCAGTGGAATCTGCTTCAAGCCACCTCCATTCTAGTTTTAACCCTCAAAATTCTTCTTCAAGCTTTTCCTTGAGAACTTTTTCCTTTGTTTATCTGAGCCTACACTGCCACATTGGCGTAGCACAGGTTTATATGTGAAACCGGAATTATTTCCGTGCTCCCACATTTTCTGCTGGAGTGCCATCTGGCTAGTCACAGTACCTAGGAGTTCTCTCAGCCCCACCTATCTTACATAGTCTCCACTGTGAAGATAGGAAGCGAACTCAAATCAGCTAGAGTCTCCTTACAGGAGGGAAAGGTAAGGTTAACATCCAAACCCTCCCCCCTCCCTTTTCTCCTGCATACCTTTTTCATCTCTCAAATGGGCTGACGCGCCCCACCTCTAGATCTAGGATTTGATAAAGGGTTTTTTGCAAACCCCTCTCAAGTTGCTTGTGTGATCAAACCTTAAGCCCAGAAATTGTTTCTTTACATTTTTTTCTTTCTAAATCCTCTCTATGCATTGCTTATATTAAGATATGACTATAATTGTGAATTGTTTAAATTGCTTTACTAAAAACCCACACTTTAGACGGTGATTGGGATTGCTTTGCAAACAAGCATCCGGCCTGGGTGTGACCTTTTCTCACTCCCCTCCCCCAAAGCCTTCTGGCAAGTCCCTTTTCATCTCCGGAGCCCTTCCTGTCTCCACCTTTGTGTTATGTGTTCTTAATGCCTTGAATGTTGCAAGCGATCATTGGAATGGGCCAACTGCACCTAAGGAAATCTTGGCCAAACAAACTAAAGAAAGGGGAGTAGGTGCCCCCCCCCTCAATCTAGGAGTTATTCCTCAATCTAGGAGTTATTCCAGCAAACTGTAACCAATACTCTTCCCTATCTATCATTTAAAATTGCTCCCCCCCCCCCACTCAGGGCTCAGGTTTTCTATTGTCATCTATGAGAACTAACTCAGCCAGCGCTAACCCCCTGGGGGAAAAGCGTTGCTTGTTTTTCTCTTCCATACAGGAGTCCAGCTCACAGGGCCAACGCAATCCCAGGGACGAGGAAAGCCAGCCCTATTGAGAAAGCCTGATTGCCCCCCAGCCAGAGCCGAGAGATGGGAAAGATCTCTCTGGAGCCAGCACACCAATTCCTTCTGCAGAGATCACAGCCCTCGTTGGGGCTCCCCCAGAAGGGAACATCAATCTGGGCCAGCCAAGCAATAGCTCAGAGGTTGATGCCACGTGTTGCTGCTCCTACCATCATTAGTCACCATTCTCTCTCCCTCTCTGCCGCCCCCTGGCTGAAGTTTGGAGTTGCAGCCAGGAACATTCCTAATAGGTTAACCCTTGGAACTCCCTGCTGCTTCAGCCACTTGATTGTTGTCGGAACATGCCTTCTCTCGCAGCCTTGCTCGTGGGAGTCACTGAACTTGTAATGCTAAAGACTATCAGTAGTTTTCCCTACACTCTTGAGAAATCCATGGACTCAACCACCATTGCTCTGTAGCTTTGGTAGTCAAACAGCAAGAGCCGTGCATTGGACAATTATGCAGCCATAGGCTGTCTCCCCTCCTTACACCATCTGGCTTATGTATCGTTTAGTAATGTTTATTGTCTCCATTTATATGATGTCGCCTTTATACCCACATGCATGTTTTGTAAAGTATTGTTGCTAGCACAATGTCTGATGCCTTGCCCCATTGATGCCCTCTGGAGCCGGCCTCCAAAAGAACTATTGAGTACTGTAACCTAACTGATTATTGAAGTTATTGCATGCCCTATTCTTAGAAGTTATGTTATTTGTTGTTGCTACATCCCCGTCTATCTGTCTGCCGGGACTCTCTGCTGCCGCCTCACCATCGTTCTGCCCAGGCTCCACCCAGGGAGCCCAGGAGCCGCTGCCGCTCCACCCTCCCTCTCGACCCCTCCTGCCGGAGCGACGCAGTAGCCTTCTCCAAGGCAGAGTATGTTTCCCTCGCGGCTTCTCTTGTGGGAGTCCCCGGACTTGCTTCCTGTAACGCTAAGACTATCGGCCGCTTGGCTTGCGCTCTTGCGAAGTCCATCAACTCTACATCAACTGCTCTGGATGCCCTAGCCTCTGAGCAACAGGAACTTCGTCAAGCGACCCTAGACAATCGTGCTGCTATCGATTATCTGTTGTTGCTGCCTCACCAAGGATGTGAGAATGTAATATGTGCTGTTTTATTCTTTCTGATGATTCCCATTTGATTCATATGAAAGTGCGTGAGTTGCAAAGATATTGTGTCTAATCTGAAATATGATGTGCTGCCCCACTGGCAGTCTGCTATTTGGAGTTAGCTGCCTGAGGGATGGTGGAGTATTATCATTGAGTTCTTCATTGGTTTTATTGTATGCCTTGCTGTTGGATCTTGCTTTGTTCAATGTATCTCTAACTTTGCCTGTAATGTGTATAAGAAACCCTTTGACCTTCCCCTACGCAGAAACCAGGTTCTCATGTTGCACAAACAGCTCAACCAGTTTGAGCGAGTTCCTGGGGAGGTAAACGTTCCCCCAAATTGTCTCAGCTAATTCGGTGCCAGCTCTAAAACGTTAGAAATGGGGAGATGTAGGGATGAGCCCCGCGAACCCAGCAGAACCTCAGAAAGAGCGCATGGAATGCCTGTGCCATCTGTGTCCTTCTGGGCGCACACGCTCACCTGTCCCCCAAGCCCCCGTGAGTCACAGGTCATGAGATGCCTGACTCACGGTCACCAGATGTCCCAGACAAAGGGACAAAGGGGCGCTTGCCCCCAGGTATGGATTAGACCCAGATGCGAACGTTTCCTCCCGCACGTAGGCAACCCCATGATGTCATGTATCATATGATACTCTCCTGCTCTCCCGCTCTCCCGCTCTCCCGCTCTCCCGCCTCTGAGATACGCCCCTATTGTAAACCCTAATAAAAGGTGCCAGGGACTAGCACACGGCAGAGTTGCCAGATCCATGGATCACACGCTTCCTGCTGCTGGCTCTCTCCACCGGATGATATCGCCGTGTCTCGCCTCTTCCTTGCGACCCCCGCGGGCCGATTTCAGATATAATTTAACCATGATTTCATCTTTTCCTATCCTGGCAGCCATAGCCTCTCCTCTTTTCCTGCTTCCTTTACTTCTTCCTAGGATACAAAAACACTGCTAACTGAGAATTCTGAAGCCCTATGAGGGTTGTCTTGTGGGTCATCACATGGATACTACCCAGGTTCAACATCTACTTGAAGTCACTGAGGAAATCAATGCTGATTTTTGTGTTGATATTTAGCTAATCATTACTTCTAGCTATCATCACATCCTATTTGCAGAACTAATAGTATTTTCCAGTTTTCACTAATGAGCAGGGGTCCACAATTGTTAATGGCTGGGTAACTAAAGCAGCAGAGGTAGTCAATAGTGATCCTTTCCTTTCCTTGAATCCTCTGGCACATGCAGAAAATGTGGGGGATGTACAAGTGAGAGGGAGGTAGTTTCTGATGTCCTGCTAAGCTTTAGAACAGGCTCAGCATCAAATCTGAGGCCCCTTCCACATATGCAGAATAATTCACTTTCAATCCACTGTCACGATTGCTTGCAAGTGGATTTTGCTATTTCGCACAGTAAAATCCAGCTACAACGCACATTGAAAGTGGATTGAAAGTCCATTATTCTGCATGTGCAGAAGGGGCCTGAGAGATCCTTATGCCTCTCAAAATTCTTCTATTATCTATCAGTTGTACTTTGCACTGCTTTTGCCTGTGGGAAAGCTCAGTGTGACAGAAGGTAGATCTACTCGTTCTCTGTGCTCTGTGTGTGTCACAGGATTGTGGGAAAAGGAAGGAGGCCTTTTGCAATGCTTTGGAGATGACAGAAACAGCACAAGCCCTTTGAATTGTTTTTTGCCCATTCCAGCATTCCTCAGATAGTACAGACCATCCCAATGTTCAGTGTTCAGAAGGACGGTGCCATATTCAGATCTTGACCAGAGGAGAACAATTCCCACATGGGTTCATACAGGTTCATACTGCGAATAAGTGATGAGAGCAAAATTAGCTTCAGTATGAGAAGCAGCATGTTATAATTTGCTGGTAAGTGGCTAGCATGAACATGCATGGGAACTTCTCACACAGTTCCCTTCATATATTATGCAGTCCCTCCTTCGGTTTATTTTATTTACAGTCATCGACCAGCAATATTACAAAGAAAGAAAACCAACAAGAAAGCAAATAATATTTGCATAACACATATCACTGATCAGAGATTTCCACATTCCACTAGCAATATAACAAAACTGTTTAAGAAACGGTAGTATTTTTATCTGCAAGCAAGCATTTTACTAAAGCATCATCATCACATCTAGGAAGCCTAGAAAACAGAGGAAAAATTAAGTGGCTCCTAGTACTGATAGAATTTGCAATAAAGTATTATTATTATTATTATTATTATTATTATTATTATTATTATTATTATTATTATTATTATTATTATTATTATTATTATTATTGTAGATTTCACAGCTGCCAGATCTTTAGCTGATTGTTGGCCTTCATTACAATTCGAGCCTCATCCAGAAGCCTAGGAAGTTGTAATGTATCGGCGTAGTATTCGTGCGGATCCCAGCAGGGCTGCCTTCTGAATTTGACAGATGTTAATTTTGTCAATTCGAAGATGTTTCAAGTGCTTCCCTAGTGTTTTTGGGATGGCTTGATTGGCGTGCCGATTACCACTGGGACGACCTCAGCTGGTTTATTATTAATAGCAGCAACCAAATCACCAGGAGCAGCCATTGCGGCTGTGGTGAGCAAAGAGGCAATAAGGGTGCTTGCAAAGGCATTGCTTGGGACCAAGCATGCACAAGCTTTGCAACGATTGGCTCCAGGCCTTAAAGGCGGGAGGAGCGAGTATAAGAGGGTGCCACACCCTGAGCTCAGCCTTCTTGGCAGCCGAGACTCAGCAGCAGCATGGCCCACGCACCCGTCCTATTTTGTTTATGTTTTGTTTTAGTATTGTGTAAGATCTTGTCGCAGCCCAGCGGTTGGCTGACCCGGGATGCATAGCGTCTGAAGAGGAGAAGCAAGAGCCATCCGGCTACGGTCTTCTCCCATGTTGTGTTAACCCTCGCGGAAGAGGCTGGGGAATTAATGGTGGGCCAGTAGGCAAGCTGAGTAGGCTTAGCGGTGCCCCTGACTTACCCCATGGAGTGGGGTTGGAGTCGGGCCGATTAGAGCAAGCCAGTGGGCTTAGCCGGTGCCCGACACCCCAGCAAGCTTGGGGAGGATGGTGGGTTGGTAGGCGGCCGCTAGGCTTAGCCGGTGCCCGCCTCCTCAGCAGTTTCAGGAAGGGTTGAGCCGGGGGTTTGCCCCTGGAGCTCCCGGCTTCCTGCGGTGGTCCCCAATGGAGACTGGGGATCACAGGATGTTGCGACCTGTCTGCTGCCCAGCTTCTCATTGTATATAGTGTATATAGTTATATATAATTATGTTAATAATTTGATAAATTGGGCTGCGGCCCAATCCATTTTCCAAGCCTGTCGTGGTTGTGTAATCATTTGCTGGAAAAAGTCTTACCATCTGCACGCAATTATTAGTATTAATATTATTATTATTGTTGTTGTTGTTGTTGTTGTTGTCATCATCATTATCATCATCATCATCATCATCATCATCATCATCATCATCATCATCATCATCATCATCATCATCATCATTATCATCATCGTATTGTCGAAGGCTTTCACGGCCGGAATCACTTGGGTGCTGTGTGGTTTCCGGGCTGTACGGCCGTGTTCTAGCAACATTCTCTCCTGACGTTTCGCCTGCATCTGTGGCTGGCATCTAGCCACAGATGCCAGCCGATACTGATGAAAGCGTCAGGAGAGAATATTAAACCGTCTGACTTCATTAACTCGAAGCCACAACCTGCATCAAATCATCATCATCATCATCATCATCATCATCATCATCATCATCATCATCATCATCATCATCATCATCATCATCATCATTGTAGATTTCACAGCTGCCAGATCTTCATTACAATTCGAGCCTCACCCAGAGGCCTAGGAAGTTGTAACGTATCGGCATAGTATTCGTGTGGATCCCAGCAAGGCTGCCTTCTGAATTTGACAGATGTTAATTTTGTCAATTCGAAGATGTTTCAAGTGCTGCCCTATTATTATTATTGTTGTTGTTGTTGTTGTTGTTATGTTAAATTTATAACTCGCCCTCCCCCTAAGAGCTCAGTAAAACATATCAAGTAAAACATAACATTAAATATCTAAATGAATGAATAGATAAGCCTTCTTTATCGGAGGTCTAGCGAGTCCATATAACCCCACAATAAGAAGTTCAGCCATAATATGTCTTTTGTTTTCTTTTCACACATTCATCCAGTCTTTCATCCTTCTGAAGTGCATGTTTGAAGGGCTAAATCCTCAGCTGATCTGTTCCCCCCCCCCCCCCCATGGCTGCTGGTGGTACTAAGATAGCTTAACTGGCAATGTTAATGCTTTCATTTGCAAAACTTGCCCTAACCAGCCCTGAACAATCAAGTGACACTGTAACACTAACAGCAGAACAGTATAATTATCAGCATGAAACAAACCACTGCTTCTTTCCCCCTGATGTCAGTAAGAATTCTGAGTTAACTCAGACAGAAATAATTGGTATTAAGGAGTTACTGGAAACTCCATTAATGTCACTCTTAAAATTAGGATGCAAAGTGAACTTGTTGGAGCAAGCTCCTTTTGGTAACGTGAATGAAATTATGAATTCACTGCAGTGGTTTGTAGGCATGGAACAATTCAAACCATTCAGCCAACTACCGGTTCCTATTAAGGGAGGGAGGAAAGTTTGGGGTTATAAGTTAGGGTAACAGAGCTTTGGAATCCTGTTTATTCAGTCAGCATCATTTTTGACATGACTCATGGCTGTCAAAGGATAGTTTTCAGTAGGACTTCAACATGACTTGGTTACAGCCTTACTGATGCATTATACAAACTAAGTGTTTCCAGGCCTTAATAATACTTGATTGATTGATTGTTGATGGGGACAATGAAGTGCATTACTAAATTGAATACGAAATAAGCTATTGCTCAGCACAGGTACCCATCAGTTGGGGGCTAGAAAAATTTCTGAGATATTAGTTTATTTACTTCAGTCATAACCTGCCTTTCTTCCCGAGGAGAGCGCAAAACAGCTTACATCATCCTCTCCTCCATTATACCCTCATAACAACCCTGTGAGATCAATAAGGTTGACAGTATGTAACTGGCTCAGTGACCCATTAATCTTTCATGGCAGAGTGGGGATTCAGACCTGGGTATTCCAGATCCTAGTTGGACACTGTAAGCACTACCCCTACCTCACATAGGCTAACAGTGAACTTGTATTTTGTAGAGTTGAACACATATTGCTTTCATAATATCCTTGCTCCTGTACCTTTGTAATATCTACTCAACAAGTACAAATAAACATAATATAGCAAGAGGATCATTGGACTCTGGTGCTGTCTCCATAAAAGAAAAGGTCTAGCTTGAACTTTCTGTCACACAGGAACTGGGGAAGGAAAATGTAATATAACACATTTATTGTGCTACTTCTTTGTAGATATACTTTGATGGCCACTTCAGATTCCTTTGTGAGGTGAACTCCATGTTTTCCTCCATAAGGGTAACTTCTCTATAGGTAAATGTGTTCTGTCTCATCAGATGCCAAAGACAGGTTGATTTTTAGAGCAGAGTTGAAATGGAGGGCAGTGGATTCTTCAGATGTTTTTTTCCCTTCCAAAACATCCCTCCTTTTTGACAGTTCCTCAGTTTGCTTTCATGACTGTCACTGTGGACACAGAGGCATTCAAACCAGCAACAGAACTTCCACACAGGAGTATTCACATGAAGTTGTCTTATACTGACTCAGAACATTGGCCTGTTGAGATCAGCATAATCTCTGCAGACTGGCAGCTGCGTTCCAGGGTCTTAGGCAGAGGTCTTTCACATTACCAAAAAGCAGCTAATGGGCATAAAATGATAAGCCTTGGAGAATCTAGGGGGTGGGGATTCTTTGACCCCAGAAATATCAACAACAACAAGCCTTTATTGGCATACAAAACAGGACAAATTTTCAAAGTAAAACAAGATTAAAAAACACAGTTAAAATTACTAATTTCCAGTATAAAATTTGCAACAGCCTCGCAAAAGAGCACATTACCCCAGAAATATCCTTTTCATACTGAAGGTTTGCAGCAGAATTCTTTTTTCTCTTAACTCAATTTTTATATAATTCAAAAAGACAGAAGCTGGGGGATCAGTGGACTCCCCCCTCCTCCGTAGTCTTCAAATGACAAAGCAGCCATTCCTTATTGCCAGAAGCATCTGCTGGGATTTCTCAAAAAGAGGTCTATCTGTTTTGTTATGGTTGCATCTATGGAAAAAGGCACCTAGGATAAGCACTGGAAACCCCTCCCCTCCCCTCCCCATCTGCAGTGTGGCCATGTCCACCTCCAATATCTATGTGGACTTTGGAGGCACCTTGCATAGTTCAGTTCTGGGCCCAGCCATGCCAAGCTCCCAGTTTAAGGCTGGATCAAACCAGGCCAAGCCCAGTGTTCAACTGTGGGATCCGCCTCCAAAGTCCACGTCATAGGGGTCACAGTTCAATGCTAGACCCGACCAGGCCAAGCCAGCAGCATAAAGCTGAACCTGTGGGAAGAACAGAGTTCTTGGCAGAGGTGGGGTCAGGCAGCTGAGGGCATACACCCGTCAAGTGATGCGTAGGGCATGAGCCCTGGCCACCCTACCCTAGACATGCCTATGTGCTCTGTATAACATTCTAGAGGATGTGATAAAAAAGTTAAGATTAATAAATTAAAGGAAAATGTTTAATAACACAGTTCAGCTTATTGCAAACTTCTTAGACCAACTGCTTTGCCATGCATGTTCCCTCCTTTGCAAGCTAATTAGCCCGTAGCCTGCCTTCTGCCACATTTTACAGTTTATCCAAAGAACCTGACAGATTTTTCTCCTTTACAAGTTAGTTGAACTCAGTTACAATAAATCTCAGATGCAAGGTAGCACAGGATGAAGTTCTTTATGGGACATATGTAGCTCTGCGTATGAAAGGAGGAGCAAATTATTGGCACTGCAATCTGGGGGTGGGGGGTAGGTGCGCCAAAGATGGCACAGTCGCGGTGCAGCTATGCCGCCTCCTAAGAGTCTTGCTGTTCTGTGGCCAGCAACCCAACAGTAACACTCTCCTACCTCTATGAAAGTGACCTGTGCAGCATAATGGGCTACACCACCGTTTTTGCTGGTGTAAAATGGGGGTGTTCTTGTGCTGAAAGGACTCAGGAAGATGACTAATGATGACCCCACCCCCCAGGAAGACCCCTTCAGCAACAGCACAAGCTCCTGCACCAGAAGAACGCTGCCGCCATGCCTGCAGTGGCACCCGGGCATTGTGCTGCTATGTGGCTCCCCAACACCAGTGCAAGTGCCCAGGCTCCTGTGTCAATGCCTCTTACACCAGCATGAATGGCATTTACATTGGCACCAGGGCCATGCCACCTCCTGAGCTCTTTTGCTCAGGAAATGGAACAAACTGTAGTCACCTGTAACACTCCTTAAATTTTCTTCATTCTCATTTCTGACTTCAAGCTGTACGAATTGGCTCTCACAGCGTATGGATTAAGCCCATTCAGTTAGCACTTTAAAATGGTCTAGTGCTGTGAGCATTTTTGTTTGCCAGCTTAAGCAATTTTTTTTCATGTTAAGACTTCATCAAAAGGAAGTTTGGGAAAAAAAAGCTCTTGAAATGTAAATAAAAATTGGCCTTGTTCATGGTGCTTTCTTTTCTTTTCCCTTCCTTAAGGCACTCAACTTCCATATTGTCAAGTTGCTCATTAAAAACGGGGTTTAATTAATTATGCAAGCATGCCTATGAAGTATACTGCTAAGCCAATTAGTTTTCATTCTGTTACAAGCATAGTAATTATTAGCTCTTTTACTGATTGGTATTTTCAAGACTGTTGCAATAACAATTATATAGAGATTAATAAGGTAGCATTCAAAGATGTAAATCCAGGAGACACAACATTTCTCCTTGCCTATTGATGCTTAGGCTAATTGCCAACTTGTCTTCCTCCTGAAAATGTTGGCTTTTACCCAAAGCTCAGGAAAACATTACAACACTGCTTTCTTCCCAAAACACAAAGTGCTGCTAGTGATACTTTTATCAAAAGCAAGTCAATTAAAGGTGGTTAAATGGAATGCAGATTCGTTCAGTCTGTAGCCTAGTTGAGACATCCTGCAAAATCAGCCACTAATTGAACTAACTAGGGTTAGTATGAATGTCTGACTGCAGGCCATTCTACCAACCATGGTTCCTACGGTTGCCATTTTCCTACTGGGGAGCAATACCGGGCAAAGGGAGGGGGATGGGAACTGCTAGTGTGACAAATATCTTAGCCTTATTTTATGGAAAAGGACTGCAGAGGGGAGGGGAGCAGGAACTAGCTAGTGTGACGAATTCTTAGCCCTATTTTATGCAACAGGACTACAACCCACAAGGAGGTAAGTCAGGACTGCTTGGACTGCCGTTGGAATGAGTAAAATGGGCCCAGGAAAGGCAAAATTAAGATAAAAGAATTTCTCATGGCAAACAGATACAATTTCATCACAGTCTGCAAGCATTACTTATAAATAGAAAATATCCTATTCATTTAAGCGTTGCTTTATGGTTTCAGTATCAGCAGCAGTGTTCCCTGTGCCAAAACCTTAATGAAGGATTCAAAGATCATTTAATTAGGTAATAATTTCATGAGTTCACAAATGCAAATATGAACATTTGCATTGCATTTGCACATCAGCTCATGGCTCTTGACTCTCTTGCTCTGAGTTTTGTACTTTGCTAAACTACATTAACTAATTCATCATTCAATAGTAGTTAAAATGCAGCTGTAGATTTGCCAATTGCTGTTTGTCAGATTGGTATACTCGGAGTTGCTGTTTGTTACTTTATATAATTGGCTGTGATTATGATTGGTGACCTGTACGCAGTGCTCAAAGACTTAAGAAAACTTTCCATATAGTAAGGAAATCTTATAAGATTGGAACAGAGAATTTAAAAAGGAATTTTTAAAGAAAACAACAGTATTGTTTCAAGATTACTGGTACTTCCTGTTCCTGTATTTATGTAGCATGTTCTAAATTTATTTAAATTAATTTTTGTTGTTTTTGTATGCTGTGTTGGTTAGATCTCTACTGAGTAGAAAACCTGGGTAAAAAATAGCCTACATAAATAAAAAAGTATCTGTTCTCCAGTTGCTATGTGTTGTGCTTCTGTTCTCAATTCTCTAGTCCTGTTGACAAGTTACAGTGAACACATGTACAGTCTGAGTACACATGCTGGCTCTTAAAAACAGGTATATGTTCATTTATTATATATATGAACAAGGCTGCCTCTCCTACTATTTTTCTCTATGCGCGTGTCTTTTTGTCATATGGGCCATATGTCGGGGTACCACCAGCATAAGCCTGAGGGTTGAATTTCCAGTTTGAAAGAAGACACAATTTCCAGAAATTATGATAAACCTAGGTCTCTGTCCTCCCTGTCCCAGCAGTAGCCAGTCATGTGGAAACATATAGCCCAGTGGTGTGCAACATATGGTAAATTGCACTAGATGTTACAGAGATGTTCTTAGCATCTGCTTTGTATTCTTTGACATCTATTGTCTACCTCTAGAAAGGTGAATAGGAGTGCTCAGCAGAGGCGTAGCTCCAAGGGGATGGGGGGCATGATGCACTGGGTGCGTGCCCCATGGGGGTGTGGTGAGAACATGGGAGGGGTGGGGCTGGGGGCATTCAGGGGCGGGACGGGGACGGAGGGTGCACTGGTGCACTGGGTGCTTTTCCCCCTTGCTATGCCTCTGGTGCTCAGATATTGTTGGGGAAAATTGGACGGATCAGCTGGCATGATAAGAGGTAACTGACAGTTTTAGTGTATTACGCCAACAGTTTGATCAACTTCCTTGACTGCCAATTTGTTCTGTGGTTGTGTTGTGTTCTGTGGTTGTGTTGATCTTTAATGCCTGCACAGTTTAGGTTCACCTCTGTGGTTACCCACTGAAACCTTGTTGTAGGAGCCTAGCCTACACTGCTAGAAGTGAGACTGGAGGGCATCTCTATTGATAGTAATCTCCAAAGGTAACCTCCCAATTTGTGCAAGAGGCACACCTATCCATTCCATTTCTGACCTTCCAAAATAATTGGAAGATGTACTTCTTCTGTAAATAAGTTTTTGTAGTGACATTTTTAATGCACTTAGGTCTGTTGGGAAGAAAAAATTGCTATCACAAGTTGCCTCAAAAGCCAGGGTTTCCTGCTGGGGCAGCAATATGCAGATTTGTGAAGCTGCTACAACTGTGATCTGGGGGTGAGACTGGAGTCTAAGAACTGGCTCCTTCCAGCGTGACCAAGCAGATTACAGCAAGCATGCAGGCACTTTCTTCATCCATTTTCCAACAAAGTTGCTCTTTGTAGAAACATTCTGTAATCTGTTTCTTAAATGGTAATTAGAAAATAAAAGGGATTGGCTTGGTTTAGGTCCCACCAGCTTTTTCACTCTTATCTTACCTGAATCCCATCCTTTCTGGAACCCTTAGCCCCAGCTGGTTTTGTACAAATGGCTGCAATGATCCTGATCATAACCCTGTTTTTCCCCCTTTTTCCCCAGCAGGATAGCAAGTAGGATTCAACCCACTGAAAGTAGTTTTGTTGTGAGAGAGACTTGTGTATAAATTTCTTGTAGGTTTGTACTCAACCAACACCCTTGCTGTGCTATATGAAATAGAGGGATTTGTTCACGCATTCAATCGTAATGCATGCAGACAAGATGAGCCAGAAGATGAATTGAGAAACAATTTGACCAGCTCTAAAGCTAGAGATTAAAATGACTACATTTTCTATCAAAGATGGCATCCTAATAAAACCAATGTATAAATGACAAACCATTATTAGAGAGCTGAATTCATTGAACTCAGTAGGATTTTGTGATCATGAATAGGATCTCAATGCATGCCCCTCAGGCAGAGGGAAACCAATGATGAAAATTCAGATTTAAATCCAGACAAAACACATGTACATAAAGAGTTTATGGGCAGGGCGAGCTTTGATTTTCCTGTCCAAAAGATAGCTCAAGTAGTTTGTAAATAAGGGCAGCTGAGGTGTGCAGACTATAGAAATAGAATTTGCTTTACATAGAAGACGAAAGTAAGTATACACAAATTATTAAATAGAGGAGCAGCTGCTTTTATTTTAAGTCAATGCTTAAGACGCAGAGAGACTTTTCCAGAGCTGGTAGGCACTCTTAAACATAACTCCTCAGCACAGCTAAAGAGAGACTCCAAACTAGCTCTACCTTTCTCCAAACTAGCTCTACCCAATCCATTTGGAGACAGGGTGTTCAATCAGACAGCATCCACAAGTCTACCCATCTTCTCAATATCTTTCCAGACTCAGAAATAAAATGGGTTTCCGTTTTTTAAAAAATAACTTTTCAGATAAATGTCTCTTCCGTTGTTATTACTGTACCCAAATTCTATGGGCCAGCCCTTTCATTCCACATCCTTCTAATCTCTTGCGGTGACCAACAATTTTCTTCAAGCAGTCAAGAACACCATCATTGACACCAGTGTTGTCTTTGCACCAGGGCTGGTTCCAAGTTTCTGTAGACTCACTGTGAGATAATATAACCAGGCCCCATTTCCCACTTGGAGTCCCTGTTGAGGAGAAAGACAGGATATAAATGAAGTAAATAAACAAATATCCCCAAAGAACTCTGACAGGTATGTTAGAAAAAGCTTGGTCAAGATTACACAGTGATAGGGTTGCCAGTCCTTGGTTGGGAAATACCTGGAGATTTGGGGCATGGAGCCTCAGGAAGGTGGGGTTTGGAGGAGGGCAGGACTTCAGTGTGGTATAATGCACTAAAGTCTACCTTCCCAAGCAGCCATTTTCTCCAGGTGAAATTATCTCTATCACCCGGACATCAGATGTGAGGGGGGGGGGGAGGTCTCTAGCTAACAATTAGAGTTTGGCTACCCTACACAGTGAGCCTAGATAAGTGATGGCGAACCTTTTTGAGACCGAGTGCCCAAATTGCAACCCAAACCCCACTTATTTATCGCAAAGTGCCAACCCAGCAATTTAACCTGGATGCTGAGGTTTTAGTTTAGAAAAAACTGGTTGGCTCTCTCTTCCCCCACCCCAACTGCTCAAGCAGGGGTCAGCCTGCTTGAGCAGGTCCCACCAGCAAGTCCCACGCGCACTGCTCTGTGCCTCTCTAGCATCTCTGCCTCCTCTGCGCCCCCCCCCCCCTCGGGCAGCAGCCACAGGCACCAGGCCCGCCAGCCAAGTCTTCCCTGCTCACCGTGGTGCGCGCATGTCATGCTCAGTGGCCTAGGCCAGCCTAGATTTGTGTGTGTGTGGGGGGGTGATTTTCCACCCCCCACATGACAAACTCTGTGTGCACGTGCCCACAGAGAGGGCTTCGAGTGCCACCTCTGGCACCCATGCCATAGGTTCGCCATCACTGGCCTAGATTAAGGCTGAATGATAGCCTAACCTCAAAGGTCTGTGTCGAACACAAACATCAAGTGATTCTCACTAATAACTTTTTAATTCCAATGTAGCATTTGCTGTAGCTAAAGCAGTACAAAGACTGGTAATTAGTGGACAATGTTTTGTTACAGCATGGAAAAGAGGGTAATTGCACGGTGTGCAATGTAGAAATTAAATCACATGGGCCAGGCTAGTTCCTTTAAAAAAATTAACAGAAACAATGGAAACATGCTCTATTTATTAAGACTAAAAGGCAAGACTAAATTTTGAATTATATTTTAAAAAATAATTGCCTCAGGATCTGATCATATCTCTTCAATTTAAAATTACCTCAGAATGTAATTTCATGTTTTGTTAATCCTAAAAAGTAGTATGCCAGAAAATCTGGTGTGTGTGTATGTACAAACGTTGGAGCTTCACCAAGTAGCATCAAGCCATTTCAGTTCTTTGTCAGCTTTTCACTATTGAAGATATAGGCAGAGGTACTGAATTCCTGGTTTACCAGGACAGGCTAACCATGCCAAGTCTTCAAATGTCTTCAAATGAGGTCCTATGTTTGGTTTGGATTAGACAAAAAGGGGCATTATCAAAACTCTGGTAGACCATGCAAAATGTATTTGTGAACTTCACCGTCTCCCTGATGAATCTGGACTGATTTGTGCAAGAAAATGGCTACTCCACAAAGGAAATAAAAGCTATAAAACCAAGAAGAAAAAGCAGAGCTGAGGAAAAACAGCCCCTCACAAAAATATTTCTACCATACAGCAAGGGAACCACCAAGCAAGTGGAAAAACTGTTGGAAAAACATAATCTTCAAACAGTCTTTAGACCCACCAGAAAAATACAATTGCTACAGTCAGCAAAAGATGAGATCCCCGTACCTCCACAGAAGTCTATCACATACCATGCAACTGCGGACAACTATACATCGGGGCTACAAAATGCAGCCCTCTGACAAGACAAAAGCGCAGCATTCTGACTCTACTTAGACAAATTGCAGATCCAACAACAACTGCAAGCGAACTCCATCTGGACACATGCAAATTCACCTCACCCCTCCTCAGATCTGTAAGGTAGATAAAACATATACCCCATCACACAATAACTCCACACTGTACCATGGAGAGAAACACATCTTACTGTGACATGCCTCTGAAGATGCCAGTTAGAGATGCAGGTGAAACATTACGAGCAAAAACTACCAGAAGATGGCCACACAGCCTGGAGAACCCACAACAGCTAATTGATTGCAGCTGTGAAAGCCTTCAACAATTCATTGGCTTAAACTAATGTAACCCCTATGTTCAGAATGGGTTGACCCAGAAAGGGGTGGAGACTCAAAGCAGCAGGAGGCTGCAAAAACTCATGAAGTTGGAGGAAGCAAGGCTACCTGGCTGGGACCTTGATTTATTTCTTTATAAGCTCTTAATACCTTGTTTAAGGTAACTGCAAAGTTGTTGGGAACTAGTGGGAAGGCAGTTCTTTATTTTTGCTGTATTGTAAATGTTAGAATTTATTGTTTCAGGGCTTTCTGTGTATGTAGTTGATGGGAGTTCTTTTGGGGACCTTCATCATCTTGAATCCAGTTCACCAAGCCTGTGAAGTCTTCATAAGCCAACCACCAGCAGGAAGAATTGGACTTGGCATTATCAATAGACTGTAAATATAAGGACTTGGAATTGAAACTTGAACAGGACCTTGAAGTGTCACATGTTAAGGAAAAGTAAACCATTTTGTTTTAAAATTAGTTGTTGCAAACTCCTTCCAAGTTCTGCCCCACAGAACCCACAAGCAGAGGTTACACTAGCTTTAAGGAATGGGAGAAATAGACATGCCTCTGGAAGATGGACAGGAGCATGCATTCAACATACATTATGGATGTCGTGCAGGTAATTTTCATTTGGGTACAGCAGTTGGCCAAATGATGACCCCAGCAAGAATTATATTTGATCCAACTGCCATTTGTTTAGCTTTTGCATATAATCTGTGACAGATACACCAGAGACACCAGATTACCCCTAAATCTGGTCCTTCATTTCTCCCTTCCTTAAAGAGCTACTGATTTCTTCACTAGGAGTAAGAATAAAAAAATGGTGGCCCTTTGTCCTTGCTTCTGCCCGTGTCTTCATCTTCTCTGGCATGCTAGGCTTGTATCTAATGGCAGCTGCCTCGTGAAAGTCCCTGTCTAGAGAAATCTGCTCAGTCTCTTCCTGCACTCTCTTTTTTTGCCATCCAGTTAAGGCCACTCTATTCCTGAATGCATTTTCAGCAGCTTGACCTATTCTTAACCTTTGAGAATGGCTTTTAAATGGCTCCTGCTTGATTTCATAGGGTTTTTTTTTACTGCTGCTCGTGTTTCTTCAAATCTTCATTTTAATGTTTTTACCACATTTTATTTTTATATATATATTATATATATATAATTGTTGTGGTTAATTGCCATTTTATTTTTAAGCGCACATTCGTTTCAATAGCAACTTGAGCAAAATTACTCACAGGTTTATTCTTTATACCTGATAAGAGGACCTGGCTAAAGAAAAACCAGCTACTAGTCATCCGTGACATCAATGGTTGTTTTAAAAAGATGGAAAGCTCTTTGGGGGGCTGTTAAATTGCCTTCCATGCACTTGCTGCTAGCAATGTACACCTGGTCACTGGTCTTTCAAAGTATCCCAAAGGTACCATTTTCTTAGGTTATAAACATTATAGTGACTGGTCAAGAGATCTTTGCTTTGTGTATGAACTCCTCCCCTAAGTAGCAGATTACTCACTCACATGAGTTTCCCCTTTTGTTTTCTCCCATGCAAATATTAGGGCCACTATCCTTCATATTATCAAATTTCCACTTGGGGGTTCTGTCTATCAGCTGCATGTTGCCTGCCATATACTTCATCTTCCCAGCCTGGTTCTATGAAATATCATTGCAATCCTGGTTTCCAAAACTAGGTTGAAATAATGTGCTACTTTGAGTAACATTTACACCACTGCCCAGAAATGCCTTTTAATTGGGATGATTTGTCTTTATGACCTGCCCAAATACTCTCTTATGTACTTAAACTGGAGATTCCTTGATCAAAATTGTTGTTGAATTGTTAAAATAACATTTTAAACCAAATTGTAATCACCTGCCATTACCCTCAATATTGCTATTGCATAGGCAGGGCTGATATATTGAAATAAGAGTTTCTGTATCCAGTGATTTCATTGTGTCAGATTTACCAATATGATGTTATAGGGCTGGACAGCTCCTTCCATAAAACAAAGAAGTCAGTGGGCGTAGCAGCTAGAGTCTTGGACTAGGATCGGGGACCACCAGATTCAAATCCCTGCTCTTCCATGGAGGTTTCCTGTGTGGGTCACACACAATCTCACTAGGTCGTTGTGAAGATAAAGTGGAGGAAAGGAGAACAATGTTAGCCACTTTGGGTACCCGTTAAGTTGAGAGTGCTGGGATAGAAACGAAGAATATATAAAGAAGCACCTTGGGGAGAGGAAAATTGTGCTGAAAAAAACACCCTCATTCAGCCGGGAAATACAATGAGTTTGGTTTCCAAGGAATCATGAATGAAATAAGATCACAAAGCACATCTATCTCCTTCCTTCTGCAGTCCTCTGCATCCCTTGCAAAGCTGTTTTTGAAAATCAGGGACCATCTGACACAGAGTGGCAGGTGGACAGGGGACTGTTGGAAGAAGAATTGGAAGAAACACACATTTTGCGATCTTTCTCTGATTGGGGAAGAATGTTGAAAAGTATAGATAATTTTATTTCTGGGGAAAAAAATGTTCATCCCAAAGGAAGTTCGTGTGAATTCACTCTCTCGCTCTCTCACACAGACATTGCCTTTGAAGATGCAACTGCAAAGGATGCAGGCCACACAAAGTGATAATCAAGCCAACATGGGTACCCAAAATATGAAGCACGCTTCTGTTCTCTGCAATACTCTCATTTCCCCAGAGCTACAGAATATTTGCTTTTGAAGATAGTTTCCCCCCTCCTTTTATGGCTGATAATAGCAGAGGAATGATCTGAGGAACACGAGTTATTTCATTTTCAACAATTTCCACTCCTGATTGTAGAAAGTCTTACAAAACCCCGCTACTATTGGCCCAGACATTTTTTTAAATTGTGGGGAAGAAATGTTTGAGAATGAGAATACCTAAATGGAAGGAAATCTATTTCTTTATTGTAAGCAAGGATCCAAAATGAGTAAGCCTCCTACTGTTTGATACAGACATGGGAACAGTGGGAACTAAAGAATACTCTAAGGACTCTTTCTGCCTACGTTGCAAAGCAATCAGACATCTGAGTGCAGTTTTCCCCTTTTAAAAAAACACATTTTAGAGTAGAATGCTGGAAGAAATAAATGCTGAAGAAATAAATGCAAAATCTTTACCTTAGTCCTTTTTGATATTGCAATCCTTCATCGACTATACCTTCAATAATCCTTTGGAGTACTTATCAAGAAACTGGTTCCTTTAAGCAGTTTCTTGCTCAAAACAGAAGTTCAGGCTGAGGCCTAGGAAAAAAATGGAAGTTTTTTTCTATACTAAAAACTCAAGTCAAGCTGTTTATACCTTCAGAGTATTATGAGGGAGATGCAGTTCACATCACTAAGCATAAAAGCCTCAAGGACATAGTGGGGTGGGGGGTTATTCCATTTCATTAATGGCTGAGCACACAGGTGGGAGAGAAAGCTTATTAATTGGACCTGACACAGCTGCATAAAGTGATGCTTAACTGGCCAACTTCTCTAATTGCTAGTGCTAAGACACCTGGTAAACAACCGGTTTCATCGGTCATGAGATATAATTGACTACCCTTTGTGACTGGTGTGGTGTAGTGGTTAATGTGTTGAACTAGGATCTGGGAAACTCAATTTCAAATCCCGCTTGTGTCATGGAAGCTTGCTGGGTGACCACAGGCAAGTCACACACTTGCAGCCCTGAACCTAGCAAATATTTGAATGGGAGATCTGCAAGGAATACCAGAGTCATTATGCAAAGGAAGGCAATGGCAGCCCACATTTGAATGTCTCTTGCCTTAAAAACCCTTACGGGGTCACCACAATTTCAGCTGTGACTTGATGCCAAAAAAACCAACATCAACAATAACAACAAAACCTAGAGCAAGGCCAACACAGGTTCTGGAACATATAGCTCAGATCTTTCATTCAAGTTTTGCTCTCAGTTTTCTACACTAGCCAGAGCAGAAGCTCTTAGTTGGCTGGATCAGCCGTTCTTAGTCTTATTGTCCCTGTCTTGTCTTGTTCATGGATCATGATGGCCAGAAACCTTATCTTGCACCTCTCTCCCTCCCACTGCTGTGGAGAAAGTAAAATGGACCTGAAGATGGTCTGCATTCTCCTCAGCACTTTGGAAGAAGCTAAGATAAAAATGCAATTGAAATTTGTGCTTGAGACTATCATTCATAAAATATTGTTTTGTTTTTATTTTATTAAATTTATACCCACCTTTCCTGACCAAGCCTTGGCTCAGGGAGGCCTACAAACCTATTAAAACATTATATAAATATAAGTTCATAAAGCCAAACCAATTTACATCTCGTCCTTAAAACCCAAAAGATGATGAAACAGCAAATATAATCCTATGAAAAACCACCCACCTGCTCTCGACACAGACCCTCTTCTCCAAGGACTGTCCAAACATGAGGAAGAACCAAAAGAAAGGAGGAAGCACAGAATGTGATACACACATTGGTGGTTAGTAGTTGGGAGGTTGGAAGATGGAATTTGGGCAGATGAGTGACCTCAACCCAAAACCTGTTGGAACTTCTCCCTCTTACATGCACTGCAGAACTGTTTGAAGTGGTGGTTCTCAACCTGTGGGTCGCAACCCCTTTTGGGGTTGAATAACCTTTTCACAGGGGTCGCCTAGGACTCTCTGCATCTGTGTTCTCCATCTGTAAAATGGATAAATGTTAGGGTTGGGGGTCACCACAACATGAGGAACTGTATTAAAGGGTTGCGGCATTAGGAAGGTTGAGAACCACTGGTTTAAAGTATGTATGTGTAATTCTGGTAAAATAGTAGAGTTCCAGTAAATGTATTTTCTTCATTTGTGCTCTGCCTTTTTCCCCAGTGGAGACCCACAGTGGATTACATGGTTATCCCCTCTTCCATGTTATCCTCATAGATGGAAGTGGGCTAGGCTCTGTGTGAATTGGTGGCCCAATGTCACTCAGCCAGCTTTCACAAGAGGGGTTCAGACACAGATTGCCTGGATTTGCCAAATCTCTTATTACTTGACCAAAGTGGCTCCTTCGTAAAACCACATCTTTCTTTGAAAATTCAGGTACTCGTGTCCATGAAGTATCATGTGTTTCTGCAAGATTGTCTGGTTATATTTACTGTCTTGTGTCAAACTACTTCCTGTAATTTTACCACATCCCATACTGTCATTTTTCATGTCAGAATTAAACACATGTGAATGAGGATGAAGACATTTGTCCAGTTTAAAGACTACTAATTCCATGATGCAGGATGATGTCATGATAAATACAGATGTGGAAGGACGATCTGTTTATACATTTTAAAGGATGAAAAAATATAGTACAGTGACACTCTAATCTAAAATGTGTGCACAACAACATTTGGGTTATATTGAGAAAGCAGTGGGTTTATTTATTTATTTATTTATTTATTTATTTATTTATTTATTTATTTATTTATTTATTTATTTATTTATTTATTTATTTATTTATTTATTTATTTATTTATTTATTTATTTAACTTTTATACCGCCCCATCCTCTAGGGGCTCTGGGCGGTGTACAGTATAAAACATGGTAAAACAAGTCACTAAAATCTTTAAAACAGCGGTAACAAACATTAATAGTAATAATAATAAGAAGAAGAAGAGGCGTCCGACCGGCCCCATATTTCATTAAAATTTCCCAGAAGAAAAGAGGGGAGCGGAGGGAGGCGAGCCACATTAGATGATAGCCTAAATAACAGGCCGACTGGGGCATCCGGGGGCACCATTTCAGCGGCTGGTCCCTCCAAAGGCCCGGCGGAACAACTCCGTTTTACAGGCCCTGCAGAACTCATTAAGGTCCCGCAGGGCCCGGACAGCCGGAGGAAGGGTGTTCCACCAGGCCAGGGCCAGAGCCGTAAAGGCCCTGGCCCGCGTGGAGGCCAGCCGCATCATTGAGGGGCCAGGGACCACTAATAAATTAGCCTCCGTTGAGCGGAGAGGCCGTGCAGGGACAAACGGGGTGATGTGGTCTCGAAGATACGAGGGCCCCAGGCCGCGTAAGGCCTTGAAGGTCAACACCAGCACCTTGAAGATGATCCGGAACTCCACCGGGAGCCAGTGCAGCTGGCACAATACAGGCTGGATATGATCATAGACGGCGCTGCCCGTAAGCAAACGCGCTGCTGCGTGCTGGACCAGTTTTAGTCTCCGGATCAAACGCAAGGGAAGAACCGCGTAGAGCGAGTTACAATAGTCTAATCTGGAGGTGACCGTTGCATGGATCACAGTGGCTAAGTCCGCTTGGGAGAGGAAAGGAGCCAGCCTCCGGGCCTGACGAAGATGGAAGAAGGCAGCCCGGGTTGTATGGGCCACCTGGGTCTCCATTGAGAGAGACAAATCCAGGTGGACCCCCAGGCTGCGCACGGAGGGGGTCGGCGCCAATGTGACCCCCTCCCACACCGGTGGCTGGAAAATCCTGTCCCCCCCCCCTCGCGGCCAAGCCAGAGGATCTCCGTCTTCAATGGATTCAGTTTTAACCTGCTCTGCGCAACCAACCAGCAACCGCCTCCAAACAGTGCTGTAGAGCAGCAGGGGCGGCGGCTGCTCCCCCCTCCATCAACAGAATGAGCTACGTGTCATCAGCGTACTGATGGCAGGCAGCTAAAGCTCCCATTACCAGTCGAGCAAGGGGTCGCATATAGATATTAAAAAGCAGCGGGGATAATAAAGCCCCCTGGGGTACACCGCAATCAAGTGGGCAATTCCGGGAGGCCTGTTCCCCGCACCTCACTTGCTGACTTCGACCCCAGAGAAAAGAGGCAATCCATTGAAGGACAGTGCCTCGCACCCCGGAGGCGGCCAGGCGGTGGGTCAAAAGGTCGTGGTCGACCACATCAAACGCTGCGGTGAGATCTAACAACACCAGCAGCGCCGATCCGCCTCGGTCGAGCTGAATACGGAGCATATCTGTGACAGCGACGAGCACAGTCTCCGTCCCATGCCCAGCACGGAAGCCGGACTGGAAGGGGTCGAAGGCCAATGTGTCATCCAGAAAACCTTGAAGCTGCTCCAACACCACTCTCTCAATTACCTTCCCCAGAAACGAAAGATTCGAAACGGGGCGGTAATTGGCCAGATCCCTCGGATCTAACGGTGGTCTTTTTAAGAGTGGGCGGACCACTGCCTCCTTCAACCCATCCGGGAAGACTCCTTGCTCGAGGGAGCCATTGATGATACTCAACAGATGGGGTCGTAGCTCCACCCTGCAGGTTTTTACAAGCCAGGATGGGCACGGATCCAGAGGACAAGTAGTAGGTCTAACAGCAGCTAAGGTCCTGTCAACAGCGGCTTCGGAGAGCAAGGAAAACTGTTATATGAATGCATTAATTTTTGGTTGGTGGAATCACCATGGAAATCAGTTGGTGGAATCACCATGGAAATCTATTATTCAAAGTTAGAAAATAATATTTGTAGCAGAATGCCTCTGATGCTTCTGGGTATTTTGAATTACTTTATTATATATGTATATGTGTGTGTATGTCTATAAATATCTGTACATCCTTACTGACATATCCATTGGTATGATCTATCTTAAATACATTCACAGGAAATCATGCTTCTCAATATGATCAATGATTACATAAAGGTAAATCATATTTATATCAATAGGAGTTGATTCCGAATCAACCTGGTTAGTGCTGGGTGTTAAGATCAAGCTGCAATTTTCAACCATCTGAATGTGACTCCCAAACCGATAGTGTTTTCTTTCCAGTCAATGTGTACATTACGTGACTTTCAGAAGACATGAAACAGTTCATGGCAACTGAAGATAAAATACAGCAGAATGAATAAAAGAAGTACCATTTCTTCATTCATCATTAGCCCCTTTTTTGTTTTAAAATGAAGGAAAAACAAATTTGCCTTTTTCTTTCAACTTTTTCATTCATTTTAAGATGAATGAGCAGATCCAAATAGCTGTGTGTTTTTGAGTATGTGGTTAATTGCACAGAGTACTAAATCAACCCAACGGACATTACTAAATTGCTTTTTTTGTTTGCTTTTCATGTCCTCTGACAATGCAATCCCTGCAGGGAGGGGAGGCTCCGGAGACAGAGTGACCCTGGCACCAGTATAAATGCCACTGGCATGGGTGTAAGAGGCATTTATGCCAGGGCTGAGGCACATATGCTGGTATTGGGGAGCCATGCAACAGTGCAACCCCTGGCACAGTGGTGGCACAGCATTCCTTCACTGGAGAAACCTGCACTGGCACCAGAAAGGGCATTCCCGGGGGAAGGACCAGTTTTAGTTTGCTTCCTGGGCAATTTAGGCCAAAAAATGCCCCCATTTGCTGGCACAGACTTACACTGGCAAAATCAGTAGTACAGCCCACTGAGCTCCATAAGCCACTTTTAAGGGGCAGCATCACTTTCGGCTTGATGTCCATGGCACAATGAGCCTCTTTGGAGCCAGAGCAGATGCACCATGGCCACATATTCTCCAGATGTGCTGCAACTACCTGCCCGTCAGAATTGCACTGCCAAGTCACTTCAAATTTTGGTCTTTTGTACACTGACGAGAAAGAAAACACAATCAGTTTTGAAGTCACCTTCCAGCCCTCTGATTTGGATCATGTCCTTAAAATCATATCTTTCAAAAACCTGAATGGTTAGTTTCAGGTTGGTAGCCATGATGGTCTTCAATAGAAAATCAAGATTCTAGTCAAGCAGCAATCTTAAAGACTAATCAGATTTTCTGGGTATGAACCTTTGAGAGACAAAGCTGGTTTTTTTTGTGTGTGTGAATCTTGCTCAATGAATGTTTGGCTTTCTTTTGCCAAGCCAAGGTATCTTATGAATGTATTTGTCTTCTGAGCACATCAGATATTAGCTTAGGGTGATCTCTCATGTTATCTGCTACCGTCTTTTGTTGTCGTTGGTTTTCCTTTATGGCTAGTTCATTGGGAATTCCATTTTTTCTTCTCTTGCTTATTCAGAGTAGCCTAGAGCTGAAACACTTGCGGCATGATAATAAAATTTGTGTGTGTGGAATGTGTCATTAAGTCACAGCTGACTTACATCAACGCCATATGGTTTTCAAGGCAAGAGACATTCACAGGTGGTTTGCCAGCCTCTTTGTTGGCTGAGAGAGTTCTGAGATAACTCTTACTGGCACAAAGTCACCCAACAAGCTTCATGTGAAGAAGCAGGGAATTGAACCCTCTTCTCCAAATTAGAATCCACCACTCTTGACCACCACACCATGCTGTGAGCAGCAGTGGCGTAGGAGGTTAAGAGCTCGTGTATCTAATCTGGAGGAACCGGGTTTGATTCCCAGCTCTGCTGCCTGAGCTGTGGAGGCTTATCTGGGGAATTCAGGTTAGCCTGTGCACTCCCACACACGCCAGTTGGGTGACCTTGGGCTAGTCACAGCTTCTCGGAGCTCTCTCAGCCCCACCTACCTCACAGGGTGTTTGTTGTGAGGGGGGGAGGGCAAGGAGATTGTAAGCCCCTTTGAGTCTCCTGCAGGAGAGAAAGGGGGGATATAAATCCAAACTCTTCTTCTTCTTCTTCTTCATGCTGGCTCCCAGGGAATAAAACATAGCATAAATGATTTCTCATGCAATCTAGTCACATTTCGTTCTCCACTGATTTTCTTGGGACCTGCTCCCAACAGTGGCAAAGCTGTCATGTGGTGGGGTGCCGCATCCCAGGCACATGCCATTGGCAGGGGTGGGGGCGGATCAGGATGGAGGCGGATCAGGGGCATCAGCATTGGCAGGCTGGGGATGGGACGGGGAGTGTGCAGGCAGGTTGTGCCCCGGGTGCAGCTCCCTCTCCCTCTGACGCTGGCTCTTCAATTTTTAGATTTGTTCAACTGTTCTTTATGTTGGAGTTAGAAGATAGTGGTATTCTTATCCTAAGCACTGCTCCAGTGTTACATTAAGACATGGCTAGTACTACATTTGGCGCCCCACTCTTTAACATTTATCTGTTGGTGCAACAAGTGTCAGAATTCAGATATATATTTTCAAGGGAGGAGACAAGTGGGGGAACAGAAAGAGCTATAATATTCATCAGCTACCAACTTGGTTGCTTTGAAGTTTAATTTTCTTAGTGAGATAAATGGAGCTAGAACCCCATCATTATGCACATTAGTGATTGTGATGTGTGCAGTGAAGCAGTTGTTTTGCTCCCCAAAAGTGCATCTGAACTAATTCTTGAATTTAATAAAATGAGAATCTTAGAAAACATTTGACAGCTCCTGAGTGAAACCAGCAATTAATCTTGACATGTTTATAGGAAAGATTAGGTTGCTTAACACTAGCTGCAAATAAGAGGATTTCTTTTTTAATTCTTAATTTGCTGTCGACATGACTCACAAAAGCAAAGAGGATCAGTAATGTAGATGTGGAGATTTCTACAGTTCTCCAGCTTGAAATTAATGATAGCTGGGAAACACACCAGCACCAAAATTACAATTCAGAATTTGGACGTGGGACCCTCTCAGAGTTTTGCTAAGGGAAGGTGGATGGTGACCAGAATCCAGACTTTGGCAGTGCTCTTGTTTTGCCTTTGAAATGCCCTCCCTCCTGAGTTTTGCCTCCTTTATTGGGTGCCTGAACAAAACATTTATTTCCACCCAGGTTTTTAACTAAGGGGTCCCATTTTTTTTTAGCTGTCTTACAGTTTGTTGCTAGCATAAGGATGACATTAACATTACAATGTTAGGATTCTCTGTTTTATGTGCTTTTATTGGCTGTTTTTACTGACAAATTTTATTGATTTTAGTTTATTATTGATATGGTTAGGGTAGCCAATCCCAAATTGGATAATTTTGGAGATTTGAGTATGGGCGGAACCTAAAGAGGGCGGAGCTTGGGGAGGGAAGGGAATTCATCATTGATGTGATGCCCTAGAATTGCGTCCAAAGCTGCCATTTCCTCCCGAGAAACTTTGTAGTTTGGAGATAAGTTATAATATATCTTTGTAGTTTGGAGATAAGTTATTATATATATATATGGTCACATATATATATATACATATATATATATATATATATATATATATATATATATATATATATATATTTAAATATTCAAGTCACATATATATATATCATATTGATAATATATGATTCAATATATTAAATAAAAGATATAAGTAAAATATAATATATAAAAATAAAAATCCACAATAATCCATAAAAAATAACTTAAGACTCTACAAATCCTTAATGTTTTCCTATGGGTTAAATAAATGTGCACATTAAGTGGTAGAAGTGGAAGCATAGAAAGGAACCAAGAGGAGACTGGTGCTGGATGCAGATTATTAATTGACAGAATATGGCCAGGCAACAACAAAAGGATTATGAAGCAGAAATGTCCCTATGACATCCTAAGGGCTCTCCAGAAACCTGCACCTGTCTTTGAAACCATCCCACCCCTTCTTGCATAGGCCTCTGCCTCATGGGTATCTAACAGGACTTCAGCGGGAATTGAATATGTTTTTGTTCTGTAGTCTTCCCAAGAGCACTCTTCAGTTAGCATAGGGTGAATTAAATCCATACATAGAAATATTCATAAAGGTAAAGGTAATGAAGTCATTTTAAAACAATATTATACAAATATACACATACACCTAAGCTGCTAAATTTACACAAAGAATCTCATTCCTCTCAGCAAACCATTCGTTAACTATTTACCCTTGTCCTATTAGTCTAAAAAGATATATAATCATCTTTAGCATCTGTGCCTGCTAATTCCTCTCTTAGAGGAACAGCAATTTTCTAACTGCCCCTCCCCATACCACTTTAATCTTATTGACTCATGCAGCAGAATAAATTATGATAATGCTGCCGTCATAGTCCACCTTTCAGTTGGAAAGGACCAGTGTGAAAATGTTTTCTATCACCCTGCTTTGAGATTTTATAACTGCAGGCTGTGATAAATCACTGGCTTTGCTTTCACGCCAGTCCCTCCTTCATTGGCAAAACCAGGGCAACACCTACCCAGGACACTCGACCTCTCAGTGCTGCCCTTGCTGCCAGGCTTTCTGGGAAATGTGTTTCTCTTTTTTATTTCTAAAGTAGCTCAGCTCATTTTCTATCGTAGCCAATTAGACTCTGAATTCTACCATTCTTTCCAATAGTTGAAATTATAATATTCATATTTGGAATATTCCAAATATCTCCTCACTCAAACTGCCCACCCCTATTGAAAATCTCGATCTTTGTTTCCCACCTTCAGCCAACATAGAAGGGTCTATTTCAAGTCACATGCAGTCAATATTGAGAAGAAGTGGAGGAGTTTGGATTTATACTCACCTTTCTCTCCTGTAAGGAAAAAATGGTTTACAAACTCTTTCCCTTCCCCTCCCCTCAACAGACACCTTGTGAGGAAGGTGGGGCTGAGAGAGTTCTAAAGAAATATGACTGGCCCAAGGTCCTGTCATTAACACCTTACTCAGATCTTGTTGATCATGGGTTTTTTTGTTTATTGACAGTCCTAAGTGGAGTTGTTAAATTGTGACTGTTGTAGGGTTTAATAACTGTCATTTTCTTGATGTAGTTTTTATTGTGTTTTTATCATAATTTTACTTATGTTATTTGCTGTCTTGAGTTCCACAAAGGAGAAAGGTGGCTAATAAATGTTTTAAATAAAACAATGGTATTCCAGTGGGGGACATGAGGGTGCCCAGGTTTTGTAAAGTTTGATCTAGGGAGTCCAAAGCTATAGACTCCCAAAGGGGGTGCCCCTTCCCCCATTGTTCCCAATGGGAGTTAATAGAAGATGAGGGCTACACATTTTAGGGTCCATAACGTTGGACCCCATGATCCAAACTTCACCAAACCTGTGAAGTATCATCAAGTTAGTCTCTTACTGATACCACCCAGGTTTTGTGAAGTTTGGCCCAGGGGGTCCAAAGCTATGGATTCCCAAAGAGTGTGCCCCCATCCCCCATTGTTTCCTATGGGAGCTAATAGAAGAAGGGGAGTACATCTTTGAGGGTCCATAACTTTGGACCCCCTGAACCAAACTTCACCAAACCTGGGTGGTATCATTAGGAGATCCTCCTAATGATGCCTTGAAAATTTGGTGCTGCTAGCATAACAATTGCACCCCTGACAGCAGGCACCCCCCAATTTTCCCCAGATTCTCCTTTTAAATCCACCCCGTTGGGCATGGATTTAAAGGAAGAATCTGAGGTCCCAAGTTTAAACATTGAAAGTGATGCTGTTTCAGGGTGGGGGAGAATCCACCCCCAAACAGCATCACTTTCAATGTTGTTTTAACTGGGGACTCCAGATTATCCCTTTAAGGTAGATTTTAAAGGAGAATTTGGGCTCCGTAGTTTAAACGCCATTGAAAGTGATTCTGTTGGGGGGTGGATTCCAGTATCACAGCGGGCACCCATGGTGGGGGGAGTGCAAAACTCAGATTTTGCACCAGGCTCCATTTTCCCTAGCTAAACCTCTGACGAGAGGGGAGGGCAGAAGGGGCTGCTGGCTGGGAGCCCAGTTGGTGGGGGGCGATGGAGGGCGTGGCAAGGGAGGCCGTCCCTGGCCTTGGAGAGCTGCTTTTATGAGCATTGAGGCTGAGGGCGGGGCTTGGGGAGGAATGACCATGTCCCCAGGGTGGGTGGGGGCGTGGCCCTGCCCCAACCCCCCCCCCCCTAAAAAGCTATACCTACGTCCCTGGTGGGAGCAGGAAAAGAGACAAAAATTTCCTCCTAGGCTCTAAGATACACCTTCTAAAAGATATCCAAAAGCTATTGACTCAAACACAAAAAAGGTCATCATCAACACAATAAGTGTCATGAGGAGACCATTTAAAATCCTTTTGTTGGCTGTGTGTTTCCACACAGCAAATTATCCCTGTGTGCTGGTTTGCCACATAGATCAGGTGATTTTTTCTCTCCATATTACTATAAACATGGAAGGGGGGGACAGAGAATAGAAAATCTTTTAATCCATGTTATGAATCAATTCAAGAGAAGAACTTGCAACGCAGAGACAGCTGTCAAAGGAGGCATCACATGGAAGCTGTATTCATGTACCAGCACTCAGTAAATAGATGGGGTGGGGTTTTTATTAAACAGGAAAGATCCAACCAGCCATTCTCTAAGAGCAGTGCCGCACTCCATCATGGCAAGTCACAACAAGTAATACAGAAAGCCCAATTCAGCCCTTTGTTTTCTTCCTATACAACTGTCTAAAATTCATATTACTTCATATTGCCATTTGTAGATTAGCAGACAGACAAAAAAGACAAGTTAAACTGCTTTCTTGTTAGGAGTCATAACATTACTTTGCAATTCTGAATATAATCCATCAAGATAGACAATTATGAGTGCCAGATTACAGGCAACTAGAAGAAACAGTAAATATTTCCAGAGGACTGTGGAGTCAAGCTGCAAGGAGCATGCTCAGACATGGGCCTAGTCGATGTGTGCAGGAGAACAAGATATAAAATTCTGAGGTGATAAAAGGTACGGAACCTCCACAGACTGCAGGTGAGGGATGCCATTTTTAATGCTGACAATACAAAAAGAAGTGAACGTTTTTAATAGTAGCCCATCAGTGAGTGGCTTTGTACTTCAGTTCATAGTCTGTTAAGCTATTTTTCAGGATATAGGAAGGCTTTTCATGCAACATGAAAATGTGTATGGTATGAAGTAATACAGGCTTATTCTACCTTGTGTAGATGGCACAGGTTGCTGCTCTTCAAAGAATCACTACAACTGGAAGCCTGGTCAGTATTTATCTTATGTATAGTTGCTATAGTAACTTCCTCCCAGGTAGCTTCCGACTGCTGCTTGGTAGACAGTTGTCATAGTTCAAAGCCAGCTGAGAAATTATTTGATCTCTAATTTTATAATAACTTCTTCCCAAACCCCTTTAGACTTGATTAGTAGAGAGTTATGGCATTTTAGGTTTTAGAGCTTATTCCCACAAAGCACATGTGGCGGGTATGTGAACAGTCAACAGATGTGAGCCTGGAGTTCTGTGTTGGGAACTCAACCCTCAGAAACAAAGGAACAAATTTTCATTATGACCATAGAACAACACTTCCCTCCTCCACTATTTTCCTGACCTGAAACAGGACTGGATGGTCCCAGGGTGCCAATTTGTCCAGTTGTGTTGAATATCCTTCAATTTGTGCCTGGAGGCAGTTTTGGAATGGAAGAGGGCTATCAAGCTGACATTCAAACCTGGCAAAATGGAGATTCTACTGGTGGGGGGAAGGGTTATCCCCTGTTCTGGATGGGGTTGCACTCCCCCTAAAGGAGCAAGTTGTAGCTTGGTTTTGCTCCTAGATCTGGGACTGTCATTGGATAAACAGGTGGAAGCAATGGCCAGGAATGTTTTCCACCAGCTTTGGCTGGTGACACAGCTGTGGCCCTTCTCAGCCAGAGAAGATCTTGCCAACAAGGTGCATGCCCCAATAACATATTGGTTAGATTACTGCAATCCATTCTCAGTGGAGTTACCCTTAAAACTGCCTAGAAGCTACAGCTGGCACAGAAATCTGCAGCCAGAGTGCACAGGGACCTTATCTGTCCAGTCTTGTCCTAATCACAATGGCTTCCAATCTGCTTCCAGGCTCAATTCAAAGTGATTGTATTGACCTTTAAAGCCTTCTGCAGACTGGGACCAACATGTCTCATAGACTACCTTCTCCAATACAAACCTACCCACTCACTCTAGTGATCCTCAGACAGGGGTGGAGCAAGGGGAAACTGTGCCTGGGGTGCATGCGTGCCCTGTGCCCCTGCCGCAGCACCGCCCACCACACCTCACCCCCATGGCAGGGCGCACCAGGGGCATTGCCCCCCTGCCCTGTTGGCATTATGCCATTGTCCTCAGAGACATTGCTTTGGTTGCCTCTGCCATCTGAGACTAGACCGGTGGCAACACGAGAAAGGACCTTCTTAGTTGTGGCACCAAAACTTTGTGGCAGTTTGTCTCTTTGTAGTGGTGTCTTGCATCAGCAGGTGAAAACTTTTTTCTTTCATCTGGCTAAATGAGCATAGGCTTTGACATACCAAACTCTGCCCTCAGCAAAGCTGCCGGTAACCCCCTTTGGAAGTGACAAGACTCATTGTAAAAAAATGTTTTGAATTGATCCCAGACTATTGAGTACTTGCTGTTTTTAACCCCATACTTTGATTTCATATAATTAAAGGGGAATAATCTTACTAGCTAACAATTTTAGGATTGGGTCTATTAAAAATCCTCTTCTGGTATAGCAGAATCTCAGAATACTTCATGATGTCTTTAAATCTGTTTCTCTTACCACTGTCAAATGAGCTTTACAGTTCAGGTTCTAACTCTAGATGACTCCCAGGTATTTAAACCTGCTACACTGTTTATTGGGATATAAATTCCAGTAGTATAACACCAATATCAATGCAACTTGATTATACCTCCCAAACTCTGCCTGAAACCCAAGACAGTTGCTGTCGGGCACAGACCTATGATCAGACTCAATAGCCCTGTTCACAAGTTACAGTGAAGTACAAGCTACCTTCCTCCATATTCAGAGGAAGTAAACATCTGAATCCCAGTGGCTGGAGGCAGCATTGGGGAAGGTTTCAGTCCTCTATGCACTGTTGTTGGCCCTTCAGGTTCTGGTCTCCAGTTGGGTCTTCCTTACAGATGTACACTTGTACATGTAGAATGTATATGCAACTCTAGATGATGAGAAGTTCCTCTAAAGAGGTTTTGGTTTCATTGGTTTTGGGGGGTTTTGTTGTTATTTTGCAAATCTACCTAGCCAAAACCTTGCACAGAGAGGATGCTACAACTAAAACAGCCCCCCTTACAACAGTGAATGATCTGGTTGTTTCAAATGCATATGCTGAGTATACAACAATCCCCTTTCAACAATGGTATTTGCCTGTAAAAATTAACATTTTATTAGCATTTGATAGTTAACAAACTGGGCTCAATTTAGCAAAAGAAAAAAAGGGGGGGCTGGCATTGAGTCATTCCTTAGCATGTATTTTTGTAAATGCTTTAAAGCAAATGTTCCAGGAGAGCTGAAGAGAGCAAAGTCGTACATTTTAAAATGACGTAACCTGCCTTTTAAAAGGCTGCAGGCTGCTGATCCCAAGACCTTTCTTGACATGTTTGCATCCAGGGAAACTTTAAATGGCTAATTCCTTAGCCTCAGTACCCCAAAATGATTTTAATGCTCTACATTTTTTTAAAAAAAGCAACACAGAAATGTGATCCATTGTGATGTGGCTTAATATCTCTTTAAAAAGTCTTCACCGTTGAACAGAGATTATTTTCTTACTGGGACAGAGATTTAAATACAGGCTAAATACAGAAATGTGTCAATACATTCCCAGATGATGAAGATTTCATTCACAACGCTTCATATTTTGTGTGCAACCTCATTTTTGAAAACATTTGAGTCATTTTACTGGATTCACCCAGTTGGCTGTAATCTACCGTATTTAATGTGACGTACCTATCTATTGCAGTACTAAAATGATTTCTATCAAATGGCATAAACATGTACACAAACCATGAAGAGAGAGTACAGTTGACTTTGCCTGATGAGTCTTTATAGGGTTCAAGACAACCCTGAAACAAGAATCCAAAAAGCCTTATGTGTGAAGCAGTTGCTTCACATAGCTGATTCCAATGAAAGGGAGCACCATTTTCCTGTATCTAATCTTTGTTTTTTCTGCATTTAGAAATTAATAGGGAGAAATGTCATTTTTACCTGTTGACCCAAGTCTGAGGATGTCAAAAGAACAGATTTTAGAAGATTAGCCATATCGGCTTTAAACATCTTAGGGAATGTTTCTTCCAATATGAACCTGTTAGACAGTTAAGATCTTTATCAGCAGCCTTTAAATATCCCTGTCTTCAGAAGTTAGGTGGATCATTACTAGAGGAAAGCCCTTGTATGGGATGACCAAACACAGTTAAAGTCCACATCAAGTTTACATGCTGCTTTCGTGAACATCTTTTTGGTACCAGTATATCTCATACCTTTTAACCGCACAAAACATGTTTCTCATTCTTTTCCCTTTCGATTCTTCTGTTTTTAGACACCTACATGGTCTAGTGTAGTAGCTCACTATGATTTTGTATTGTTGTTGCAAAACTTTGAACTGTTAGAATATTGGCAGAAAAGTGGGTCGGGTGACGTCTAAATAAAGCCTGTGGGAGCAAAAATAACCAGGAGTCTTGAAGCATTTTGAAGACTGGCTAATTATTGTAGCATGAACTTCCATAGACAAACTGTCTTGTCAGATGCATGAAGGGACTACTGAAGTTTGTATTCTTGCTTCGAGAGGAACTGTGAATAGACATGTGAATCACATGTGAATGAGTCAAGTGTGCTTGTGGCTTCCATTCTGTGTTTCTTTGTGGAAAAAAGATGACAATCAATGAACACTGTGTATCTTTAAGAACGTATCTGTTTGTAAGAAAGCAAACATGCACTAGATCAAGTGTACAGTTTCAGGTCCCTAATTAAGTTGGTCTGTAGTAGAACAGCACAATATTGTTTCAGTAGCACCTTAAAGGCCAATAAGGTTCCATGGAATAAGTTTTAAATCTCATACGCTTACACCCTTATTGGTCTGTAAGATGCTACTGGGCTGGGACATAGATCATGTTCTTGTGTGTAAAAACAGGAGCCACAAAACATCTTTTATTAGAACCGACCACAGTGACATATGATAGCTTTCAGATTCTCCATAACTCTTTTAAAAACTAGAGATGGGATGGTTCAAGCCATGCTCTTAAGGCCCTGTTTTGTCAGTATCCTCATATGGAATGCTTAGCAGGTCTGCAGATTTCAAACTGTATTGGTGTCAGATTGCACTCTCGACTTCCAAGGGGAAAGTATAATATGGAGGCATCCTGCTAATAATATGAAATCCAGCAATTGATTGGCTATCTAACACTAGGTAGAACGCAGAGAAATCTTGGAAGGCCAAGAGCAGTGGGGAAAACATGGTAGTCAATGTGGTATAACTGTACATTGTTGAAGTGTGTGAAGTGCTGTCAAGCCACAGTTGACTTACAGCAACTCCAGCAAGGGTCTTTCAAGACAATTGAGAAGTAGAGATAATTTGTCACTTCCTTTCTCTGCATAGTCTTTCCAGTCCAGACACTGCTTAGCTTCCAGGATCTGACCAGATTGGGCTATCCCATGCTACCTTCCCTCCTACTGTACTAATAATACTGGAGCTTTGTTTTAGGTGATGCACAAGGTAAAAAAACAAAACCACCTGCCTACTCTTTCCCTGAGATAGCAGTGCTATTTGGAAGAGGGCTGTAGTGTAAGGAGTGAAGAGCATGACCCTGCCCCATACATATATGAGAATTTACCCAAAAGGAGGATCCTTGCCACCTAAAAAAATCTTATATATGAAAAAGATTTTGTTCCTTTACATACTTGTAACTTGTATGCAAATATAAAATGACTCCCACTTTTTTTTTGCTTTTTGGTAGTATACCTGAAAAAAAAACATGGTGTAGTGGTTAAGAGCAACAGACACTAATCTGAAGAATTGAGTTTATTTCCCCCACTCCTCCACATGAAGCCTGCTGGGTGACCTTGGGCTAATCACAGTTTTCTCAGAACTTTCTCAACCCCACCTGCCTCACAAGATGTCTGTCATGGGGCGAGGAAGGGAAGGAGTTTGTAAGCTGCTTTGAGACCCCTTATGGTTGGGAAAAGTGGGATATAAATCCAAAGTTATCTTCTTTTTGAGTAGCAGTGGCGTAGGAGGTTAAGAGCTCGTGTATCTAATCTGGAGGAACCAGGTTTGATTCCCAGCTCTGCCGCTTGAGTTGTGGAAGCTTATCTGGGGAATTCAGATTAGCCTGCACACTCCCACACACGCCAGCTGGGTGACCTTGGGCTAGTCACAGCTTCTCGGAGCTCTCTCAGCCCCACCTATCTCACAGGGTGTTTGTTGTGAGGGGGGAAGGGCAAGGAGATTGTAAGCCCCTTTGTGTCTCCTGTATTTTTAGTCCTGGGAGGGACAAAGAGAAAGGCGGATATAAATCCCCCTGTAGGAGAGAAAGGGGGATATAAATCCAAACTCTTCTTCTTCTAAACAAAGTAGATAATTTTGCTGATGTAATATCAGTATCAATACACATGGTCATCCTCCCTTTTGTCCCTCCCAGGACTAAAAATAGTGCTTAATTTTATTTTACTTTATTAGTAAAACTTCTCATGAGCTGTTCCTTTTCCTTTGGAGCTGCTCTGATCCAAGTTAGAGGGTCTGGTAGCTGTCATTTGCCTCTGAATCAAAATAGGAAGATCCTGTCATGAATCCTGTTGCATCTTGTCCGGGTTTGGCCCTTACACATAAATGAATAGCTGTGGTCACTCCTCAATGCGGCCGATTACCTCCCTTCCCCATCCCCCGCTTGTAAGTCCTCCTGCACACTCCCACCCGTCAAAATGACAAGCGTTTTACTTGTTCACAGTATTCATCAGTTTGAACAAAAAATGCATTCAAAGCAAAAAAGTGTTTAACACCCATTGTGAAAATGCCCAGAAGATGGACTCATAAATTGACTTTAATCCAAGCACTTTGGCTTGATTCTTTTTTTAAAAACTGGGCTGACTCCGAAATTTAAATTAAAGAGCCCAGGCATCCATGGTGTTTGATCCGATTGTCCTTGTTTATTTAACTTAAGAATGATTTTCAGCTTCCCTCTAAGTCAGAACGCAGGCCACTTGCGTAAAATGCTCTGATTTATATGTTGCTTTCAGTGCACCAATTTATACAATTGCCTCTGTTGGGAGAGTTACAAACCAGAAGGCCACTAGCTGTTTTGTTCTACAGCCAGTCGATCTTTTGGCAGAATGGCTCATGTTTCTAATTGCTTTCCCCAAACAAATTGTTCTTCAGTGGCATGCTGATTGGCTCACAAGGTTTGATGACATGGCATTTTATCTTGGGAAGGCAGAAACTTGACATACATTTTTATGCAAATGTAAGGGAACACATTTGTCCAAGAGGATCAAAAGCCAGTTTTGCAACGCAAACTGTGGGTTTCACAGACATAACGAAGACCAAATTTTGCTCAGCTGCTTACATAGACATCTACCTCCCCCCCCCCCCATTTATGCCCCCCTTTTTGGTCGCATAACAGTTTGACTCAAAAGGTAGGTAATAACAATGGGCTGGATTCTATGATAGTGCATTTTTCTGCCATGTTGAATTGGGGAAAGTTTTCTTGCAAAAGGCAATGTCTCCGCCAAGTACAGAATTGGACCAAGCCAATATTTCTACAGAATTCCTCTTTAGATGCTTAAAATGTTTCTTATTGGTTAGATTCGGCATCAAATGTGATGTTAATGGAATGAGAAAACTCATGAAGCAGTATGATGCACCCAACATCTTGTTTAAACTGAGAATCTGAGCATGGAATTTTGATGTTCGGGATTCTACTGTGTGTGAAACCTTCGCACAGATCTCTGGTATGCTGATATTGTATTGCAGTTATCACTGAGAGCCCAGCTTAAGTGAGATGTCAAATACATGCAGCTGCATTGCCTGCAAGCATTACATTTACTCTGAGTCTTAGATTTGGCCTCCCCGCTTGCAGCCACATGGATGGAATAAGACATGTTGAGGCCCTAAGCTATAGCAAGTTTTAGAGACTCCATAACATCATCAAAAATGTGTATTTTTCTAACGTTTACCTTTTTTCAACTTAGAAGTCTTTCTTTACCTGAAACCACAAACCAGAGATCCTCAGCATGGTTCCTGTTGATATCAAGATACTCGCCAGCATCTTTCTTGGTGCCTACCAAGTGTTCTTAGAAAGGGGGCATGAACAAGTGGGGGTCCAGTCCAGCTTGCTTTCTGACTGGCCATTGGCACTCTTCTAATTGGCTATGTATATTAAAATAACATTGTTTCAGCAGCAACTGTCATTATAGTGTTTGTCCTGCTCTCTCTCTTTTTTTAAAAAAATACACTCTTATTCCCTGCATTTGGGCCTTGTGTGTGTGCATGCCTTCTGTGGCAACCATTTCGTGGTTGAGCCCACCATCCTGCCTCAGAATTCCAAAGGCGCTTGGAAGCTCAAAAAGGTTGACCCGTGACATAAATGGTAGTGTTAAGTTTTTGCATACATTTGGGCCAGCAGAATTCTGAGCACATTAAACCACTTCAGACTGCAGATAAGAAGGCTCCATATTTGAATGCTCGCCTAAGTAAAAACTCCATGCAAAGAAAGCAGTAGCAGATCAGGGAGAAAAGTTCTCAACCTGGGTTGTCCTTACTATTCCAGGTTTTTTTTTTTACTTACAGAGATTTTTCTTCATTACAGGGAATCATTCACAGACCACGCCTGAGTGAGAGTTGATTTTTGCATTCTTAAGAACCACCATGTTCTCCCAGCTCTGCCTCAGACACTGAAATTATCCGGTCAAACTCTTATCATAAAATCATCTTTGATTAGCTATGAGGCCTTCACAAGTATGGAGCACATAAACTCAGATGGTCACAGATTGGGAGAGCTGATAAAAGATAGTGAACTTCCTCAAAAATCACATTAAGATGCTATTTTTGTATCTGCAGAATGCACTAGACAGCAATACAGTGATATTATTAATATTAAATATTAACCATGATTTATTTTCCTTATAAGAAAGACCAGGGGTGGGGTCACATGTTCCCGGGTGCATGCCATCCTGTCAAGGGGGGGGGGCAGGGCAGGCTGAGGGGTGCCCTGCAGCGGCCTTGCTAGGCTGAGCGACTGAAAGCAGCTAAAAGAGCAGCCTGGCAGGGTCAAGATGGGAAGGGGAAGGGGCAATTTTGACCTCCTCACCTGTTGGTGCCATCCCCTCCTCCCCCACGCCAACTTGGACCAGCCGAGTCAGTGCAGAGGTGGCATGGGGGGCACAAAATCACCCCCCCACATGGCACACCCCTCCTCCCCTGTGCCAGCAGTCTACCATGGTAGGTACCACAGGGCGCGGAAGGTGTGGGGGAGCCATTTTTCCCTGCAATGCCTCTGAGAAAAACTACAGGCATTTTTTTCCATGTCATGATTCAAATTTGTCTGCATGTAGGTGCTTTTGGGACTGCATCTGGCTAATGTTTGCTCATCCTTAATCTTAGTGATCCTCCCTTACAACAGTCCTGCAAAATAGATCATACATGACAGTTGGAGGTGTACACTGAGCTACCATTTGAACCTGATAGAGTTTGAACCTGGTAAGTTGTAGCCATTAGCTAACCAGTCATTTTGGAGAAAGGTAAGAAGAGTATTTTTAAGGTTAAAAATACAATATTTTCTAAAATGAACCATTCCCACTATTAGCAAATAATGAATTACATTATTTTCAAGTGTGTAAATGTATGTGCCAGAGGTTTCAGTTCCTTTGAGGTCAAACTCTACTTGCAAGTGTAAAGCTAACACATCAAATAGATTGTCCTAGAAGCCTTTACCTGAAACATTATCTTGGTTCATGCAAGAGATTTCAATGCAGAGAAGTAGTCAAACTCACTTTTACAGCCTGATGTGAGCACACTACATGACCTGATAGATATCTGAATCAAGTCTTAAAGGAAGCAGAATCAAATTTATTCTTCAAATTTCTCAACAGTTTTCTTTGCAAATGTCTCCTGGTGTTTTTAGATGGCTTTAATGTCATCTGGATGTCATCAATATATCTAATTCTCAACAAGGCCAAATTTAGGAATACTTAAATCCAGAGACAAGGACCATCGACAGATGAGGCAAATCTTTCCCCAAACCTGAGAAAAGCTCCAGGTTTGCAGAAAAAGCTGAAATCTAAAAACAACCAACCAAACAACAACAACAAACAGTGGGGGGGGGGTGTTAAATCCTCCAAAATTATCAAAGCAGTGCCTATAACTTTAAAATATGAATGTCTTCAGTGGCTGTTGCTAGGCAACTACAGCAGTATTGCCAACCTTCAAACCCTGGTTTCTGTCAGTAAAAGGCCATTGGATGTTTGCAAATTAGCATTATATTTGGTGATTTTTAAATCTTTTTATGGACACCTTGAACCCTTATTGAGGAAAAGGCACGATTGTGAACCACTGTGGACAGTTTTTAGAAAAGCAAGGAACTAAAAAAAACTAAACAAACAAACAAGATCAGTGGTGGTGGCCAAGATATTCTTTAGCTGTTCTTGTTGAAGATACCAAAAAAAATCTTCCAAAGAACCCTGAAGATAAATTTGAAAACTGTTGACATATTGTATACGACAGTATTTGATTACTTGTATGCAATAATATTTAACTTTAGATAATATTTGATAGCTGACATGGTAATTTTTAACACTCTTATGGTACCTGATAGTATTGGAGTTTACCACACAGAGAAGCATCTAACACACTGATTAAAAGGGTAAAAGGTAAATATTTATTAGGATTTAGGATAGGAAAGAGGGAAAGACAACATGCTGCTACCTTGCTATACCTTTTTCAGCATAAAGATGACACCAGATAATTTGAGAATTAATCTGCCATTTCCTTGACCATCTTTGTCCTAGAATGCTCTGCTTGGGTCTTTGTGCCTTGGGGACAGAACCAGGTAGGCACGAGGACCCAAACAAAGCATTCTAGAACAAAGACAATCCAGGAAATGGCACATTAACTCCCAAATCTGGTGTCATCTTTATCCTGAAAAAGGTATAGCTAGGACAAGTCTCTGCAACTAACTTCCAAGAAGAAGCAGGATACTAGACTTGAGTGTATTAGGAGGGACAAGAGGTGACATGAAAGAGGGGTCACTAACCATACAGCCCTCTCTAGCTGACAACTTGCCCACCCCCCTGCTGAGTCTTCATCTCAGTTCCTTTGCACATTAGACATTGCTACATCCAACAGATAGAGGTTATGAACTGGCATACAGTGTTTAACAGCTGACATCTTCAAAGTTTTCCTGCCTGTAGGCTTTCAAAATCAAAACATTCAAAAGATGCCCACCACTTTTTTAAAAATCACAAACACACAAATTTGAATTTTACTTTGAAATCTCCCACTCAAACTGTGGATAACACAACTGGAGAATTCTTCACATTAGGAAAAATTGAGAATATTCAATTCAGCTCTGCTGAAAAATTGTATGTAAATGAGGGTTATCAAGTCATTTTCGGGTCTCCATTTTCTCCACATGATAGCTGTACAGTGGAACCTTGGTTTTCGTTGTTAATTCGTCCGGGGAACCTTGGTGAAAACCGAAACCAACAAAAACCGAGGCTCCCATTGGCAAGTAATGGAGCGGCAGGGAGTCGCCAGTTTTCACTGCAAATTTAGCATACGCGTGCCAGCGAAAATCAACAAAAACCAAGGCAAATTTTTCACCCAAAGACTTGGCAAAAACCGAAACCAACAAACTCCGAGGGCGACGAAAACCGAGGTTCCATTGTAAAGTGGACTTTCAGGCATTAGCTGTGAAGTCAAATTACCAAGAGAGGAACAGCTTATGAACCCTATCAAGGACTAGTGTCCTTGTCTTCTCCTGCAGGCCAGAAGGCTTCTTGGCAGTCACTTTTGCCTGCCTCGTTTGGCTTTGGCTGATTTGCCATCAGCCAGTGGATTGCCACTAGCTGCTGCAAAGTGACCTGGAAAAATGCACTTTGTAACAAATAAGTGGCATGTGGGGAAGTATATTTAGCTATTCTCCTACAATCAGGATTGATGTTCCAGTTATGATACCCTACAGGCTTGCTTGGGCAAAGGATGAGTGGGTCTCTTTACACAAGTTAGGAGAGTGCCCCAGAATACACTCAGATGTATCAGAGGATTTTGGAATACAGAACTTGTAGTTCAAGATACCAGCTTGGGGGGGGGGGGGGGGACCATGATGTACAAGAAAGTGGATTTTCTGTTGTCTTCTGGCATGCTTGTCACCCCTGGAATTGTTTTGCCCTGGACAGCTGTCCTGTTTGTCTGTACGATCAAGTTGGTCTCTAATTTACACAAGTAGGTCACTGAATGCTGCAGCCTTATTTCCTCTGCTTCATCTACTTTTTGCAAGAATGGGTAGTCTTGTTTGGACTTCATTATGAAATGTTTCAAATGAATGTTTGGCCTCCAAATATGGATTAATGTTGAAAGGTCATCTTACTTTTAAACTGAGCCCTGTTTCCTTAACTGATGGGCTGCAGAAAGGGGGAAGAAAAACCTCCATAAACGATTCAGGTTAATTCCCACCGTATCTTACTCTTTATCATGCCCAGTGACCTGTCTCACTTTATCTGTACGGGCCTGCTAAGTTTAACACTTTTCAAACAACACCTAGTATTTGTGACAAATCAAAATAAACAGCAAGTTTTACCCATGAGAAAAGGAAATAAAGTGGGAACCGGAGGTACTGTTAAAGAAACTGGGGGGGGGGGGGAGTTGAAAAACTATTTATACCATCTCAAATATCCTTACAAGTTTTAAGGAAGGACAAGAGATTTTTCTCTCAATAGGTTTGAGAAGGATTCCATTTTATTTCTTACATAGAAAGGAAAGCTCTGCATTTAACTGAAGTCAGTAAAGCATATTTTAAGAAAAGGACAAACATGCCTAGAGTTCACATAATATGATTTTGCAAACTCAGTAGGAACAGAGGCATGCTCCTCCATACAATTGATCATTTCCCAGAATAAATTGAACATTTCTTCAACAAGGGCAACTGAATTTCCTCCTTCGAGGGTCCTGGACTGGACTGTGCAATTGAATATTTCTGGACTGGCTGTGCAATTGAATATTTCGGAGACAGCCCTTTACAGATGTTCCAAACACACACAAAAACATTTGTAAGTGATAATGGGGTTTTAGTAGCTAGCTCTGCCCATCCACAACCCTTCAGTTTACCTATGTTCATTAGAAGATATGCATAGACCTGAAGTGCATAAAGGCAAGTGTATATCTCTCTCTGGGAGCTCAGGAACGTCCCTTGCCCTTCCTTAAAACTTTGGTGGTTCTTTCTTCACAGCCATATATTCCTACAAGGGACAAGTCAAAATGTTTGCAGTGTTTACATCTTCCAGTGAATAACCGTGGTCAAAATTCTAGATGGTTGATGAGATACTTATTCTCCTTCTTCCTTGTGTTCTAAGTAATTTGTTAGCATGTGCATCCGGAAAGAATGAGTGCTGTGTAGGTTCCATCATCTTCTCATCAAGAAATTAAGAACAGAAGATGATGGAACCTAGTCTTAATTTCTTGAAGAGAAAATGATGGAACCTACACAGCACTCATTCTTTCCAGATCCACATGCTAACAAATTACTTAGCACAGTAACACACTAAACCTAACTGATATCCTTCCTCAAAGTAAGAATCTAGCCTTAATCTTCAGCATCACCTGCTAGAACTGGTCTCCACCAATTAATCAGTTAAACCTGCCTGTGGTTGGTTGCTGTCCTAGTTCAGCGGTACATGAACATACAGGACTTGTGAATTTCCTGCATTGTGTAGGGAATTGGACTAGATGACTCTTGAGGTCCTTTCTAGCCCTGTTTCTATAACATCCTTGTTCATTTACCTGGTTCAGTGCAAACCATTTTTACATTCTGCAGGGCATGATGAACATCTCCTGATTTTGGATTGGATGTTGGGCCTGCCATGCCTAAGGAACTGAATGCCACTAGTTCACAGCTAAGTCAGCATGAATAGTGCAAAAACAAAAACACACAGGGCATTTCACACTCCTTCTGTGAGGCCCCTCCCCCACAGCTCATTCAGCACTAGTCTTACCCGAATTATCCAGCAACCTTCAAGATCTAGAGAGCATGAGATTTCAGGAGCAAGTGCATAGCTCTACCTTTAGGCTGGATTCCCAACCCTGACCCCATCCCAGAAATTTATATCCTTTACAAAAAATACTCGTTAACAGCACTTCATTATTGAAAGTGTCAGTTGATTCCATTTTTTGTTCTGATGAAAATCTGGTAGTCTATCCAAAGCTCAATAAGTACTGAGTTTGTTTTCAATTAAAAATTAGATGGTTTTGTAGTATAATTTGCTTGCCACTTTCTGAAGCTCAGTCTATGGGCACCTCCAACAATACTCATTTCCCCTGACAATGTTGTATGAAACGAATAGTTTGGGGGGCTGTCATTGTGGGGTAGGGGGCTTGCCTTGGGGGCAGGGTTTTAAGAGGATGTGACAGTGTCTAGGGATTCCCATCAACTGAGTTCTCCTGAGCCCTGGCCCAATAAGGTTGCCAACAACCTGGAGGGGGAAAAAAATGCCCTTCTTGCATGGAAATGGACCGGGAAGTGAACAGCATCATCTGCTAAACAACAGCTCATTAAGCCTGTATTACAGGCCTTTTTTTTCCTCCAAGCTGTGGCAACCCTATGAACCAAAGGTGCAGATGAATACCCATGCAGGTCATCTTCATCGATCAAAATAAAGCACAGGTGGGCTGGCAGGCAATTGGGGTTTGCATGGGCAGCTTATATGACCCTTCTGCAGGGGTTATTGCATTTATATATCCCCCAGAAAACCAGCCTGAGGTACCAAACCCACTGAGGTAAACCAAAAGAAGCCATTTAGTCCTCCAACTGGTGAGATCTAACCATCACCCATTACTGGAGTAGGAAAGTTGGTTGACTTGAGATAGGAGTGTCGAGGACTTCTTTCCTCTTAGATACAACAAATGAGTTTTTGCCACTCTTTAACAATACTCAAGACTTACCCACTGGTGTTTTGCCAGGACACTCATCCCTGGCCCTGCCGTCCACTGGCCTAAGGGGGTCACCATGCAACTTCACATTTAGCACCTTCTGAGCAGATAATTTGGAAGGTCAGATGCCTCCAGGACTTGCCTGGCTAAAATGCTACACTGCTACTTTTTTAAAAGGGAGGGAGAGAGAAAAGCAAATATATGATTATCGATCTCATCTCTCTTCTCCCCCCCCCCCCCTTTTTTCAGCCTCAGGAAGAAGACGCTCAGCCGGAGCGCAATTTCCAGTTACCAGAGAAGATGTCTTGTCTAACCGGACATCCTCGGTCTTAATTGAATGGCTTCGATCGCAGCTTAAACGATGCAAAACGCAGGAGCCGAGTTTTCTTGTCCTCAGCAAAAACTTAAGGCACAGGAAAGAACGAGGGGAGAGAAAGAAGAAGCCTCGATTCAGTGTTTTCAGAGGGCGGGGAACAGAGAGATGGGTGATAGTATGGGGCGTGGCTGGGGCGTGGCTGGGGGGGTCTGTATCGAACTCTTGGGAGTTCAGAGTGCCTCTTTGCTGGTAAATCGTCCCAGCTCTTCCAGATGTGCTGAGTTTATGGTCCTGTCCAATAGGGGGAAACAAGCGCCAGCAGCGTCACTAAAGACATTTGCTTAGATCTGAGAAGCCAAGCAGGGTTGCCTTCGAACAGTATTTAGATGGGAGACCACCTGGAAATCTAGGGTCACTACGCAGGGGCAGCCAATGGCAAACCACCTCCGAAGTTATATTTCCTTAAAACCCTACTTGCCTTAAGTCAGACCTGTTTTGACTGCAGTTTACACGCTGGCAAAGACTTTATTCCAAAAGTGCTGAGGGGGAAATATCACCTGCCCAACTAGTTTCGGGATCGAGACCCACTCCGTTCTGGAAGGGACTGGAAAGCCTCGAGTCCTCTCTCCGTTGCCAGGTGGGCCTCTGCCCCCAATGAACTAGACTCAGGCCATCAATGCCCACCCACCCACCCACCCCTCTCTTGTTAGGGAGGTGGAAGGAGAGAGGAGGCTGCGAAGGAAAGAATCAAAAGGAGGGGGGGGGATCGATGTCTGTTTGGAGCCATTAAAACAACCCAGCCGGCCCCCGCAGCCTCCAAGGGGTGCGTTTGTTGTCCTGTCTGCGAGGTGTGGCGGCTCCTGGCCTGGCAGAGCCCAGAGCTGGTCGTGGGGGGGACTGGGAAGCAAACCTCTCCGAGCCGATCCCAGGGGGAGATAAGGAGCCGCCGAGTCACCGGCCCTGTCTAGACTGCGGACCTCACAACAAGTCAAGCCGGGACTGTTTGCACCAGCCTTCGCGCTCGACCAACCCCAGCCCGCCCCGGGGTCGCCTTCTTCCTCTGGCTCGCCGGTGTCGGCGCCCTGGAGAGGGACCCGAGGGGGAGGACCCGACGGGGCCAGCGGCCCCCCACCCCACCCACCAGACCGGCCCCGGCAGAGTCAAGGCAGGCGCGCCCAGAGGGAGAAACCCACCCGCGAAGGGTGCATCCTTTGGCGGAGTTTGACAGTCCGGGCGGGGCAGCAGCAGCCCGTCTCGCTGGTGGGTTTCTCCGGGGGGGGGCGCATGTAGAGAATAATTTCCCCTCGCTCGTGTGCCGAATCCAGAAGAAAAGACCACGCGGATTATGGGTTAGTTTTAGAACCAGCGAAGCTACAAATGACGGCTAACCTCACGCTGGGGAGGGGGACCCTTCCTTCACTGATGTGGTCATGAGTGTTTTTTAGTGACGATAAGGGTAAAGCTCCCCCCCCCTCAATAAACACTGGGAATATTTTGACAGAAAGGCAGATTTCAGACAGCTGAAATAAACCACTGAGGGAATCTGGCGATACCATCAAGAGTCAAGGAATCTGGCGATACCACCAAGGAGAGCCCCGGACAGCGTTACCCCAAGTCTAAGCTCAGTGAAATAAACGGGAATAGATAGCACTGCCTTTCAATGCTAAAGGTCTCCTATATGCCATTAAAGGTTGAATTGAATTGAATTGCTGAAGGTCTCTTGTTGTCAGCGCAGGGGTGGGGGGTGGGGTGGGAGCACCAGGACGCTAGATCGGATGGGTTTCGACGGATTTAAACAGGGGGCGGACAGCGCGATCCTAGGCGGGCTCACTCATAAGCAAGCCTCGCAAACTTCAGTGGAATTTATTTGCAAGAACATTTGCAACCGAGGACCGCGAACATTTTCCTCCCCCATCCTCCCCCCCCCCCACCACTTCCCTTCCAAATCCAGATCCGTGGGATCTGGGTCCCGACACTAAGTCAAACAAGGGAAGCAAAGGTTGGGATCTGTTAACGAGCGCTGCGGTCCCAGAATGGAAGCTCTCGGGTTCCAACCCCCAGTGCTCTGCCCCGTTAGGAAAACCCAAATACTGAAAGACGATAGCAATAGAGGCGGTCGGGGGACTTTGGCTACAACCGGTGCCCAAAATACTCCCGAGCAGAGCATGAAGGCTCATCTTCCCTGCCGAAGGAACCAACAAACATCAAGCGATACATGACCCTCTCTCTCTCTCTCTTTTCCAGAGGGAATTCCTCTGCAAACGTGCCGGGCTTGTGCAAACAAAACAAGCGCTTATCTCCAGCCTTCAAGCTCACCTTGCCCAGGTTAACCTGACCAGGGTGGGTGGGATGAAGCGGCCCAGCGCAGAAACCTTCGTCTTGTTCCGCTCCCCTCTTTGCAGGCTTACTGCTCCCCTCCCCTCGCCCGTCTACAGGCCTGAGAGTCCTCCGGAGGTGAAGAGAGATTCCCCCCCCCCCCCCCCTCCGGGACATTGTTCCCGGTAGGGTTTATGTTTGTGGCGCCTGAACTCAAACATCCATCCCAGCGGCTTGGCTTTGTTATCAAGAGAACAACAATCGCTAAAACCGGATCTCCGGCCAGAGTCCACGGCGCCCCCCCCCCCCCACACACACACACACACCAGGTTCTGTTGTCACTTGAGGACACGTCCAAGACTCCTTGCACGGGATTGTCAGATATTCCTCCTTCCTTTCCTCCTTCTTGTCCCTCTTTCTTTCTTTTCGGCCAAGGGCTCTAGTCCTACAAAGAATACTTCCCAGGAAGCAAGTCGCGTTGATCTCCACGGTCTTCCTTGCGAGTAAACACGTGGCTAAGGATCGTGTTCCTTTCAATCGTCCCCTGCGCCTGAGATGAAAATCTTTACAGATTCCAACAAAAAACAAACTGGGGGGCGGGGGGGGGGGTGTTAATCCCAAAATGAAACTTCTGGGCGGGAAGGGAGAGAGAGAGACTTCATGCCACATTCACATCTGGACTTCTTTTAGATTTGTAGCCAGTCGCGAGTAGCTGAATTTCTTTTTCGAATTGAGAGGGAGAAACGCGACTACAGCTTAAGAAACTGTTGGAAGGACAGCCTCTTATTTGGTCCGCATCACTCAGCACAATAAAAAGAACACGGTCCAGTCGAGGTGAAGTCCCGCTAATTTCAATGACACGGCAGGATTCACTTCAATTACCAGTCAATTAAATTAGCGAGACTGTTAATGCTTGGCCTTATACGGGACGGTGACCCTAACGTTTCTCGACGTGTGCTGTCCTACGCACCTCTCCATGAAGACAAGCCCCGCATAGCGAAATTCAGTCTCTGAATATTAACAGTTACCATTGTAAAAAGTCACTAGTACGAAAGATCCGAGATGCAAATAGACAGGAGAAGCAAAAACAAAATGAACAAGAGGAAGGCATCTTGTCACAGCTTATTGAAAAGAACTGCTTCCCCCCACCCCAACACAATGTGCGAAGCAATCACTTAGCTACACTGGCCAGCAAGCCTGATCTAGGGCCGAAACAAAACTGCGCACTTTCCTAAATTCCTTCACGGCCACTTTCCTGAGCCCGTCGGTTTGCCAAAGCCGAGTCCTCAAGGGCTCTTCTAACCTCGGGCTTGAGGTCTTTTAACTTGGGGAACTGGCGGCGAATACGGAGCCACAGATTTCTCCCCTGGAACTATTAACTCCTCCCGACTCCCTAGTTCTTTGCAGGGGTAGTTAAACATCCCCTCCCTTTCACTGGCAGACTAAGCACAGAATTCTAATCTGGCCCAAAGAGGTGGGGGGAGTCTCCTCTTTAACATTGGCAAACCCCTCCCCCCCGCCCCCCCCCCTAGTTCCAGAGATCGCGAGCTGCAAGTGACACTCGACTGGCCGTTCCGATAATCTCATCCAGGGATCTGCAACCTACGGCTCTCCAGATGTTCATGGACTACAATTCCCATCAGCCCTGCCACTTGGCCATGCTGACAGGGGCTGATGGTAATTGTAGTCCATGAGCATCTGGAGAGCCTTAGGTTGCAGACCCCTGACCGAAGAGGAAGAAACCGCGGCCAGGGTTCCGTCGCTGCTTTTCAGGGCTTGGTTAGGTTTTATCTTGGGAGCAAATACCTTGGCTTTCAGTCGGATTTGCTTCCGAATACAGCTGCTTCGGTGGGTGCTCCTAGTTGGGGGGGGGGGGTGTTAGTTCCACTAAAACCCAGTGGCGGAAGCTTGCTCAGTGAACACGCGTGGGTCCTTTCCCTGCGCGCCTTTCTCCAATGAAGCTGGGCCAATCTGGTATAAGACACACCGATTTAACCGGTGGGAATGCTGGAATTAAATAATGCGCGGTTCACTCAGTTTAATGAAAGAGCAAGACTGGGGGGCGGGGGGGGGGGCTGGGTAAAGCAGACGGCCAATGCATAAAACAACCCAATTTAATTCGGATTAATCAATACAAGGGAAAAATTACTGCTGTCTGATTTCACAAACGCAGGGAAAGATTAGAATACCTCCTCCACCATTTTGGGGGGTGGGGTGGGGGAGAGACGCCTTTGACAATATCAGAGGCAAAAAAGAGACCCTAAAAGAAGCTATGGGGTAATTAATCCGCATTCGGTCTGCCATCATACGCACAACTTCTTGGATGTCGGTTCTGTAGGATTTATTTCGAAAGAAGGAAATTCTGAACAGGATAAGTGAGCCCGAAAATATGCCTAGTTTCACCGGTGAGGAAGATTTCCCAGGTACCGGAGATGTAGTGGATTAGTTGCTGCAGAAACTGCTGCAAATGGATTATAATAACAGACCAGAAAGTGGCACTAGATTGGCAAGAGAGAGTGTCTTCCTGTGCCTGACGCTCCCTTTAGCAAACTGAATAAGTCTCAGGTTTGAGGCAGATGTTTTCGCAATGCAATCCTAAACCGAGAAGGAACATCCTTCTAAATCCATTTAAATCAATGGGTTCTTGTTCAGGATTGCACTACATCTCTTCTAAAATGCTTCACGTGACACTCCCCCCAATTTAAAACAGGAAGCGGAAATAACGGTGCCCCACCCAGCAAAGGAATTTTCCGGGGGACAAAAAGGCCATCAATTAACCAGGCCCTGCCACACACACAAGTCAAAGTGAACCTTCCCAGATGCTCGGTATTCATTTTACACTATCACCCCATTTTCACTCTTCAGCCGTTTACCCGCATATGTAGATATAGAAGAGGGGGCTAAACACACAAACACACACACAAAAGCAAAGAAACTGGGGAAACAATGCCTCCTTTGCAAATTAGTTTGACACCAGTTCCAAAACGGAGCAGCTTCCAGGAGATCCTGGAGATCCCAGAAATTCTTTGGTGTTTCGGCAAGATGATCCGAATTCCATTTCAGGGCGCTCCCCCAATTTCTTGACGCATCCCATTCAGTCCCAATGAGATTTAGCCAATTAGGATGCTGACTGATCACCACAGCCCAATACACTCAACAGGAGAGGTCGTTCCCATTTCTTGCAAGGAACAAATCCTCCAAGAGTTGGAATGGAAAACTGCTTCTGGGGGCAACGAGATTCGGTCGGTAGATTTCAGAAAGAGCCCAGCTATACAGTCGGACTGAGAGTCCCTATCTGAGGTGACGCTGAGGGGCTTCTGTCCCAATAGGTCGCCTTAACCGATTTGAAGAGAGAAGTCTATTTTGCACACCCGAAAAAGAGAGAAGATCGCTTCGTCCCTTCTTACTCCAGATTAGACCCATCCAGTTCAACTGCTTACTCGGGCTATTCTGGAGTAAGTGGGACCAAGAGTGACATGCTCCGAGTGTTGGAAGAGAAGGACTTTATGCTGTTACGCTGTTTCCTGCCTCATCCTACAGGGTTTTTTTTTTACTATAGATAGCCAGTGGCTAGATAGGGACCTAGGAATTGACACCTTTACTCTACCCATGTTGGCGCTATCCCTTTGATATTAGACTGATACTCTCAGGGACTTCCTTCCTCCCGGCTTCTTCTCCACTCCTCTTCTTTCAACTATGCCTAGAGGGTGGATGGGTGCTCCATGCATCCATCCCCATCCAGCTAGATTAGGATAGCATAGTGAACCTATCTGCCTACCTTTCTATCCATAATTGAGTTCCCTAATAAATACTCTTTTTATTAGATTAGAAACTCCAACTGACTCCAACTTTCTTTTGTGTAAGTTTACCGCACATTGGGATCCATCACACGAATGCACACCTGGCAAGGCTTCTGCTGTGCTGTTTAAGCCACCCGGGCACTCTGCTAACCACGAATAGGGATAATCTCCAACTACTAGGAGCTCTTATTCCCAACAGCGAGGACCCTACAGAACAGTTCGTTCCTGCTGAGTTATGGTCCAGGGCAGGGGTAGGGAACCTGCGGCTCTCCAGATGTTCAGGAACTGCAATTCCCATCAGCCTCTGTCAGCATGGCCAATTGGCCAGGCTGGTAGGGGCTGATGGGAATTGTAGTTCCTGAACATCTGGAGAGCCGCAGGTTCCCTACCCCTGGTCCAGGGCATCTTCTCGAGACACTCCCCTTTCTTGCACGCAGCAAAGTCACAAATCAAGAATGACATGTTAGGGCAGTTCATGTTAGGGCCATCCCCTTCGCGATCCCTAATACCTGCTTTCCGGCCAGGCTTGATTAGGAATGAAGCTCAGAGGTGAGGTGAGGTCTCACTTGGAAGTAAGACACCGGGCCCCCATGGCAGAATTTCCACCCGAGAAAACGCATTCAGGATCACGTGTTAAAAGTTGCAATCCTGTACATGGGAATAGGCTCATTTAGAAATTAGTTCGACTTACTTGCGAGTATAAAATAGGCATGGAACCAACTGGACGTGCAACCCTCCATGTTTACTCGGAAGTAATGCCTTTTATTGGAATGGGACTGGGCGACTATATGCATGGCAGCCCCGAAGCTGCGTCACTTTGAGTGGATCGTGCCCATTGCCGGTTTACTACTGGACAGCTGCAAAGGTTTTGTACGGGGAAAGACACCAGAGCCAGTGGCCAGATCAAGTACCTATTTATTACCTGTGCGTCTTTAGGAATATATTAGGAAAGCATTTTTCCCTAACCTCACATATCGTCCTATAATACACTAGTGACCCTTGTGATACCCGATTTTTTAAATGCAGATTTCCATACTTTTTGAAACAATTGTCTTTAAAGTTCACTTTTCTATCATGAACCCAGTTTCTAGTCAAGCATGGTGGGAGGGGAGAGAGGCTAAAATAACTTTTTTTAACCTTGGTTTGTTTCGCCTCCTTCAGCCCCATCCCAGTCATGTTTACTCAGAAGTAAGTACCGCAGAGTTCAATGATATTGACTCCCAAGTAAATGCACGGCCCCAGAGTCTGAACTGGTTTTGTTTGCAACTTGATCGGCGGGATTAACCGGCGGGGCGGGGTGGGGTGGGGGTGGGCGCTTTGGCGGCACTAGCAAACAAATCAACACACTTCTGTCCGGCATTATTTTTTAAGAAACGCAACCCGCCCCCAGAAGCCACTCAATGCGACCCTCAAGCCTCTTGGGATCACGGTTGGCGTAGCAGCACTTGCATGCATGCGCACGCCTGAAAATCTGCTTTTAGCCTGCCCGTTTTAAAAGTCCGTTTAAGTGGCTTAAGAGAGAAAACCGAAAGAAATCTGAAAACTCTACTGTCACACTTCAAAAAACCTCCGGAGAGCAACACCCTCTCCCGAGAAACACACCTCTGAGAAACTAAAATCCCACCTCTCGCCCAATGAAAACGCTTCTTTTTTTTTTGCCCCTGGTTGTGGGTTCCTTGACCCAGTCTGCCCCAGGAAATGGACCCCCCCCCCGGGGCCAACCGCCTCGATTCACGCCCTGTAGCTGCTCAACGCCTCTCTTTCTTCAAACATCTTCTATAATATCCTATTTTTGGCCCCAAAAGGGATGAAAAGCAGCCCACAAACGCCGAAGATTCCCAAAAAGAAAAGCCTGTTACTGTTAGAGGACAAGTCAGTGGATGAAATGGGACCCACAACTCTGATCCACCGGCTGGGATGCCCAAAAACTCCCCTGGCTGTTTATGGATGTGTCGATGGGAGACCGTGGGAAAGCTCTTGGGGATTAACCTACAGATTCTCCTGCAGGAGGGGAAAGAATTCCCCTTGATCCTTTCTCTTGCCCGGACTTGTAAGTTCTGCGGGCTCAGGGTGAACCTTCTGTGGTTCTTGGGGTTCACAAACTTCACGGTCCCGAGTTAAACTCCCACGTGCGTGCGGATATAGTTTTCACTATCCACCACACCCGACTAATCGGGTTCAATCTCCAATGCAAACGGTCGTTAACTATTCATAATGGCGACCCCCGATCTTTGCCTGGTATACTTCGGCTTAACAGGGGTGGGGGTCAGGGTTCAAGTCAAGCGGCACAGGCAGCGTGACCTGACGGTGGTCTCCGATGCTAGTCTCCCAGAAATCCGAGCCAGGTCGACTTCATGGGGGGTTTACTCTCGGGAAAAGACTTTTTAGGATCGGCACCGTGGATGGAATTCAGATGCACAGTTAGAGCCCTGAATTGCACCCCCTTACCGGATGTACGGATCGCACCTTTGGACCGATGCAGTTGCCCCCTCCTCCCCCCTAAAAGAAAACGGAAGTCGAAAGAAAAACAACAAGCTCTGATCGGCAAATCGCCTCCAGCCAGAATCTCCCCCCCCCCCCGTCATTCCCAACACTCTTGACAACAGACGCTGATGAATAGCAGTCATCCTTCACTTGCTAAACAAAATACCCCCCCCCCTCCTTTTCTTCCTCTCCTCTTTCCCCAAATAAAAACAGAGGTCACTTGAGCAACAAGGAGACTTGGGTAGGGAAAGAGTAAAGTGTGTATCTCCTTGCCACATCTGTATCTCTCTATGCAAAAACTAGCAAATACTGAGATGGGGGCACGCGGGCCATAAGCAGGTCTACTCGAAAGTAAGCCCGTGTTATCCAATGGGCTAGCTCCCAAGGGACTGCACCCCGGGGATTGCACCAGGTGACTCAAATCCTCGGCACAAATCTTTTCTCCTAACAGGCGTCACAGAGGTTTGCCACCGAGCGAGCATAGACAAGCAGGTATTTATAGCGTCCACCCCACCCCTGTTTGGGGGGCCGGTGGAAAAGAGAGCGCCCGCCCCGTTGAGTGTATCTCTGGTTTGGGGATTTCAGAGGGTTTCTTAGGACTTCATGACTGCCAGGTGAAACTGCAACAGCCTTGTTCAAAGAATCAGAGAGTAAAGAGAATAACTAAGCTGGTCTACTCAGAATCCGGCTCAGGTCTATTCAATGAGCCTCACTTCCAGAGAAACGTCCCATAATGTCAGCCAGCCGGAGTTACCACATTTAACCCTGGAAAGAAGTCAGAAAACTGAACTTTACAAGCGGATGGCTAATACGTATAATAAAATACTGCACCCTCCTTATCTCAGGCAATATTTTATTACAAGTATTTTGCAGCTAACTTGTCACTACACTCCATATATATAATATTGTAGTATATTATATATATATATATCAAAGAGGGCGCTTGGATTATTCTTCGGAATTCCTTTATTGTTTCTGTATACCAAACGTTTAATTAGTGAAATAGTCCTGAAGATAATCATCACAGTATGTAACTGCGCTTTTATTTCGCATAATACTGAAGAGGGAGGGTTTTTTTTCCCCAAAGGACCAACCTCCAGAAAGCAAAATAAAAACCCCCACACATAATTGGACATCAATTGTAAACATCTCGGTCAAAAGCAGTCTTTTCCTCCGGACCCAAATTTCCTGGGAAGTTTTTCTGAGCAAGAAAGGCCGGTCTTTGCGGAGGAGAACTTCCCTTTTCCCTGTCAATCTTCAGCAAATCCAAACGGGAAAACAAACGGACACAGACACAGACACCCCCCCCCCCCCTAACATAAAAAAAAGCAAATCAGGACATGACAAAGTAGCAAGTCTTCGGATAATAAATAATAAATAATTTTATAATTTTTGCAATGCGAGAGAGCAAACAAAAGTAATTTTTTTTCGCTCGTCGGTTTCAGAGAGCGAGAAATAGAAACAGTCCATTTTTTTTCTTTTTAAAAAAAGAAAAGAAAAGAAAACCAGAACTATACACATCTTTGGGGGAAGGGAGGGAGTGTGTTGTTGATCGGACAGCCAGTCAAAAACACAACCCCGAGAGACACAATTTCCATGGGGGGGGTTGGGGGGGGGGCAAAAAGAGGTATACCTTGTTGCAAGTGAAGTTTGAAACTGGGATTAAAAACACCCCCCCCCAGGTTCCCTCTTTTTAGAAACCTCCAGGAACGTCACTGGAGGCTTCGGGAGGGATCTCAACAGACCTAACCCCCCCAAAAAAGGAGGAGGAGGAGAGGGGGAGAAGCTACAGTACATGCTATCGGAGACCACACACCCCTCCCTGGTTAAAGTCGACTGGGGTTAAACGGGGGAAAAAAAGAAATTTGCAAACCACTCGCAGTTCCTCCTTCTTTCAATGGCTCGTTCAGTCTGGAGGGGCTACAGATTGTCCTTTCTTGATGTCGGGGAAGCAACCTATCAGAACTCCTTTCCAGAATGTTTGTTTTTAAATATATTTTAGAGGGGGTTTGGCAAGGGAAAAGGCCGGCTGACACACAGCACCGAGAGGGTTAAGGATAGAGGCGAGTTTTTTTCTCTCCAGGATGTGGAGTCACTGAAGGAGAAGGTTGGAGATCTTCAAGACCGGATCCTTTCTACGTTTTTCAAACGTCTGTTTGGTTTCCTTGATCCTCCTCCGATCCTTTCGCTTAGATTTTTTTTAAAAAAGCATTTTCCTTTGCTCTTTGAATATTATTCTAGTAAGATCCCATGATTGTCTTCACAGTGTTGCTACCTTATCATTGCAAAAGGAAAACAAAAAAACAAAAACTCCTCAGACTGTTTATGGAGTTTTCTTTGCTTAGGTTCATGAACAAGGTTGTATTAAATATTTTTTTCATTCTTTCTCTTTTTCTCTAAACATTTCTCGAGTCCCCAAACGTGGTAGCTTTCCCACTCTCTCCAGCAGGGGGCGAACAGATTCAAGGACCGCAACATCGCAAGGAATGTTCCTCATGCCTCAATAGGACTGGCTACCATGCTGTTGGGTGTATCCGGGAGTTGAGAGGACATGGATGCTACCTCACTTCCGGTGGAATTGGAGCCTGGGCCTCCTTCTGAAAAATTAACCTGCCAAACATTTTTTTTTAAAGAGAGAGAAAGAAACACAGAATGTTTAAAAGAAAGAAAAGGAAATTATTTCATTGTTCTTTGGCTCTCAAAAATTAAATGAATACAGAGTCCTTTATCACTACCATTTGCCTAGATGCATTACTAGATCATCTTTATTAAGTTTTGGTTACAATTGTAGGTTGTGAACATTTTAAATAATTACATCATGCAAAAGACACGAGGGGGGTGCTATTAATTTTAGGGGGAGGTGGGGGAGACTCGACATTAGATGAGATCCAAAGAACTCCTAAAGGAGAATCCAAGGAACTGGACCCTTACCATTTACCTAGAGAACAAAGTTATTATTCAAACACATTTCCCTGGGTGATCAAAGAACAGCTCCATGGGGTTCACAGTCATCAGGAAAGCAGTGCTACAGAAGAGTTGACAGTCACAAACTATTTTTTCCTATAGCTACTATTTCCACTGGTTTTTTTTAAGAGCTACTCAGGTATTTTTGGTGGGATGCCTCATTTGCTCTCCATTTCAAGACTGATTTGTCATGAAGCAGTGGGAGTTTCTGTATGAGAAACACGAGCCTGCAATCTCTCTGAGCACATGGGACTAATTCAGACCCTGGGCATCATCAATCCACTAAGTTCTGTAGCAGCAGGTGCCTGGAGATGCAACAGTGGATACATTCAGCATCTTCAAAATCAAAGCATTTTGAAGGAGAACATCCCTGGATTTTGTAGAGTGTGATTTTTTTGGCTAGTAATACAAAATACATTTGGAGTATTCAAAGCACTTCACATATATTATATTAGTGATCTTCACAACAGTCCTGCAAGGTAGGCAAGTACCACATCACAGATAGAGACTGAGAGAATACTAGCTGGCCTAAGATGCCTTCATCATGGGCACATGTCCGTCATGACCAAGTCTAGAATCTTAACAGCAAAGTTTAGCTTATATTTAAAACGTTTGCTGTATTCAAGTGTGTTGGTTAAGCTCAGTAGTATTTGCAATGTGTGGCTCAATAAATCACAGCAGAGAATAGTTAAAGAACAGAACTCTCCAACGCATTCATCCCCATCCATTGAGAACTGATCACAGGTAGAAGTAGATTTCCCCTGGAAGATATACCCCCTGAAGTGCATTGGCCTAATTATGGTGAAAATTCCCACAATTAACCAGTAACAAAGTCTTGGAACCTTCCATATCAAAATGTATTATTATCTATTTATGCTTACATATGTTCTGTATCTGGCATCTCCAGGTGAAAGGATCTAGAAGATGGCAGGACTTGGACAGATCTTCTGCTACTTTGGAGAGCCAGAGTACACAACACTAGTCTTCACTGGCAAAACTTCTGATTCAGTATAAAACATTCATATTCACACGTTCGGCTCTAAAAAGAGCTTCAGGATGAAACCCCGACTCCCCAACGTTTAGTTAGTGCAAGAAAAGGGATGGTTGGAATCTGTCCCCAATCAAAAGCCCACTGATCTAATTGGTGATAACTAATATGAGAAACCCTGAGCGCAGGCTAGTCTGACCTTGACAGATCTTGGAAGCTGAGCAGGGCTAGTATTTGACAGGAATCATCCAAGGAATACCTGGGTTGCTATTCTGGAGAAGCCAATGGACCACTCTTGCCTTGAAAACCCTACTGGGTCACCATAAATCAAATGTGAGCTGTGACTTGACAATGCTTCCCAGCCCCATCCTATATGAGTTACAGTATCCATTCTGATGCTGATAAAATACAGGCAGAAGAAAACATCAAGATTACACCCAAAGCCACTATTTTGTTTAGTTGAGGATAGGTCTTTGGAACCCTGAGCCAGGTGCCCTCAACATTCACCATTGTCTAGGCCAGGACCAATGACAACTCCTCCAAGGAAGTAATCCTAAATTAGTTTATGGGGGCTTAGTGTGATTGTTCTGATCTGGATTGTTCAGACTAACCCAATCGCGTCAAGTCTCAGATGCTAAGCAGGGGCGGCCCTGGTTAGTATCTGGATGGGAGATCCCAAAGGAAGTCCCAGCAGATGCGGGCGATGGCAAACTACCTCTGAGTGTCTCTTGCTTTTGACAACTCCATGCGGTCAGCATAAGTCAGCTTTGACTTGATGTAAAAAAAAAGTGACCAAACTCAATGAGGACTTGCTTCTGAAAATCCATGCCTGACTAACATCCTTCAAGGTGATTACAGAAGAACGCCTCTTAATCTGAAATGTATCACTTTGGATTTTCACCACTAGAGAAGCATGTTTAATCCAACCCACTGTGAATTAGACGTATGATAAATTATGTGCAGGAACCCACAAGGAGTTGCAGGGGAGGGTTATAATTCCCTCCACACACACTATTTTCCCTTTTCCTTCCTTGAAAGTCCCTTGTAGCCTCGCCCATTTTCCTGTTTTGTTCTCTGCTTCCAACCCAACAATCAATATACATTCAACTGTCCTGTATTCAAGTTGCCCTACGCAGGTCCCATGGTCTCTACCTAAGAAAACGATGACTCAGTCAGGTGGGGCCCTCCCTCCCCACACTCTTTCCCCTTTCCCTTCTGTTGAGGAGGAGGAGAAGTTTGGATTTGTACCCTGCTTTTCTCACCCATAAGGAGTCTCAAAGCAGCTTCCAAACTGCTTCCCTTCCTCTCCCCACAACTGATGCCCTGTAAGGTAGACGGGGCTGAGAGAATTCTGATTGAACTGTGATTAGCCTAAGGTAATCCAGAAGGCTTTATGTGGAGAAGTGAGGAAGCACACCTGGCTCTCCAGATTATAGTCTATGGCTCATAACCACTATACCATACTGGCTTTCACTGCCTCATTCTCTCCTATTCAGCCATTCCCCAACCTATACTTTAATAACCTCCCATCTTAAGCTGTATTTATTGTTTATTGACTTCGTGTATATCTTGCCTTTCTCCACAATGAGGACTAAAGCAGCTAATATAATTCTCCTCTCCCCCTCTTTATTCTCCAACAACTCCATAAAATAGGTTAGGCTGAAAATATGTGACTAGCACATCCCCTATACTCTGTCCCGCCACAAGATCTCTGGAGATTAGTGAATTGATCTGCCATTTTCTGGACTGTCTTGGTTCTGGAATGCTTGGGTCCTAGTGCCTTGGGGACAGCACTAGTAAGCACTAGGACTCAAGTGGAGCACTCCAGAACATTGACGGTCCAGGAAATGGCAAATCAATTCACAAATCTCTGGAGATCATCAGTGGGACAGAGTATAGTGAGATTCCAAGGCAGACTGGTGATTTGGTCTCCCAGACTCTGAAGCTCTAACTGTTGAACTGTGTGGTTGTCTACAGTGGAACAGTAGCAAGTAGCCAGACCATGTGAATCATGTGAATCATGTGAGTCAGATAGTGTCAAGTCACCCAATGGCTGCTGCCAGGCCTAGCTTCGGAAATCCTCCCTTAAAGACCAAAACAGCCCCGAAAAGGTGTTCTGCCCATCCCCCTGCCTGAATACTGTGGTTGTCCAGCAACAGCCACTAAGGGCCTCCATTTCTAAAAGCTGTAGGTATTCCTTTCATCATTTTTTTCTTAAACACCCATGTAGTTTTAGATTTCATATATTTCTGCAAACCCACAGTATTTTTCAGGTTTGTAGAAAGATGACTCTTGCCCACTTATAGTCTCTGATCCAAATACTAACCAGGGCCTTGCTTGCTCTCAGACATTCTTCCAAATGAATGTCTTGGTCCTGAATACCGTACTTGGAATTTTATCCCACTGATGCCAATGTTATTTGGTGTAATATGTTTCATTGTACAGATTAAGACCATGACTTTTTTTGCTCACTTGTATAGAGTAAACCCTATCAGATTTACTTCTGAATAAATGTATATAGCATTACATTTATACATGTGTACTGCATTACCAGTCAGAAAGGCAGACTAGAAATAACGTCAATAAAAATCAATACATTAAATGCAAATGTCCATACATTATGCGGCCTTATACAGAGTACCATGGCCAGTACTGACAACCTTGGTTTGCAGCCACTCTCCAGGGTCTATCACCTGCTGATTCATTTAACTGAAGGGGCTGGGGTCTTTCTGCATGCAGAGCATATGCTCTGCCATTAAGCCAGGAGACTTCTTTTGCTGCATGCAACATTGGCTCAGGTGGGTTGCAAACATTGAGATCCCCCCCCCCCCAATTGTTCACGAGTTTCCTCATGTTGTTTGTAACCCAGATCACAGTTAAATATGATCTTTGTTGTGGTCTTTGCTTTACAAGGCCAGGCATCTTTGGCCATCACTGAGGATGGTCTCAGGTGGGTTGCAACCGTCGATAAGCCTAGCATACCAAAGCTAAGTATACACTTGAATTTTAAGTTCCATTACGACCAAAAGAACTTCTTTCCATGCCATGCCCCTGAGTGTGTTTGTGTGCATTTCCAGCTATGAATAGGCTTTCCTAAACATTTCAATGACAAGGGATCCTCAAAGTGTGCATCTTTGTGCACACAGCAAAGCCGTCCCCTCTATCAAACTGAGCTGCAAAATTCTTACAGGCAGGTGAGTTCTGAAAAGCAACCACTGACAATTCATTCTAGATTAGAAGAAGACTGGAAACAGACTACAGTTTCTGAGAGTCAAAAGGGACTCTGGGAGGTCCCTTCCCATATTTCTTTTCTCCTACTCTTGTAAACAGAGCCTGTTTTTTAAAAAAATTGCAAACATTGTCAGAGACCACAGGAAAAGCAATGTATCTAAGAGCAGCCTACTTCTAAATTGCCTTCTTAAAAATCAACCTAGAAACAAAACAATTTCTAGTCTATGTCAGGTCAAATGCTGCCTAGTGAGAAGATAAAAACATTGAGCCTTTGGGCACCAGGGCCACCCCAAGACATGTCATGCCTTACAGCATCTGGAGTGCCAGATTCAAAAAGGGCATTCATCCCTTCCAATACTGAAACCAATCTGTGTACCAGCATTCTCTGCAGCAGTGCAAGGGATCACAGCCACCTCTCTGATCCTACAGGGCTTCCTTGGGCCTCTGTCCCAATCAACCCACACTAGAATCCTATGGTTACTCCAGTCTAATCCCACTGAAATGAATGGGCTTCGACTGGAGTCACTCTCTGTAGGACTGCACAATTAGTCACTTGTTTCCACAGCCCGGTTAGATGGAATTAGGTTTTTGCCCCTTGATAAACCTCCCCACCAAATTCAACTACAATTCATCTAGAACAGGGGTCTGCAGCCAGTGGCTCTCCAGATGTTCATGAACTACAATTCCCATCAGCCCCTGCCAGCCTGGCCAACTGGCTATGTAGTTCATGAGCATCTGGGGAGCCACAGGTTGCAGACCCCTGATCTAAAACAACATTGCACATGAAATGTGCATCTCACTCTTGCCTTCGTTATCATTCTTTGTAAAAAATATATATATATCCATGGCATATATCCTTGGCCTGACCTGAATGGCCAACCCAATCTCATCAGATCTTGGCTGCTAATCAGGGTTGACCCCAGTTAGTACTTGGACAGGATACTACCATCAATGCAAACCACTAGCACATGTTTCTCTCCTTGAAAACTCTACCAGGTTGCTATAAGTCTGCTGACGTGGCAGAACTTTCCGCTATCATTCTAAAACATTCTGTCAGATCTTCCTTAGACTCATTTTCTCTCCTATCCAAAACCTATCCATTGCCTATGTTGTCCAAAGCTGTATTGAAAGACCCTGGAGGATGATCATTTTATCTGAAAGCCACACATGCCCTAGGATAAAGCTAGACAACTAAAAGACCATTCTCAAACAGGCAGTGCCATTAGGCCTGCCATTAGGCAAGGTAAAGGCATCCACCACAAGCTACTTGGAGTTATCATTGAAGGTCAAAAATGTTGCAGAAGAAGAAGAGTTTGGGTTAAAACCCCACCATTCTCTCAAATGAGCCTCAAAATGGCTTATAAACTCCTTTCCCTTCCTTTCCTCACAACCTTGTCCCGGGCGTCCCAGAGAGTGTTCTGAGATAACTGTGACTAGCCCAAGGTCACCTAGCAGACTTCATGTGCAGCCGCAGGGAAACAAATCCAGTTCACCAGATGAGAGTCTGCCGCTCATATGGAAGAGTGGGGTGTCAAACCCAGTTCTCCAGATTAGAGTCCACTGCTCTTAACCACTACACCAAACTGGATTTACCACCATGAAGGCACCATTTGAATTTTCTTCATAATACACCAAAATATCTTGGGATGGCTCTGTAAACAAGTTTAATTGGAAGTCGGTAGGTTTTTCCTCCTAATTATCATGTTTAGAAAGACTACAGTTCTGAGGACCCAAGTATCAAGTGACAATATGTAATCACAATACCAATTTTAAATTAAACTAGATTAATCATGTTCCTTTCGAAGCATCACAGCCAACATTACCCAAATGAAGATATTTCTACACCTCTTTTATCCTGCAATATTCTGGAAACAACTTTCATTTGAGGTTCTATCATTGCTATTAAGAATGTTAATCACTGAAAAACCATTCATAACATACCTTATTATTTTAAAGATCTGGTTTAAACACACTTAGGCCAGGAAATTGAGTTAAGGTTGCACATCTGTCCTTAAATCACTTGGTTGGGCCTAAGTATTGCAGATGATATGGTCCCATATGAGCTGCCAAATGATGTAGGCATAAGGGAGTTAAGAACAGAATTGATTGGTAAATTCCTGTTAGCTTTTTTTGGGGAAAGCCAGCCCTTCAAATACCACGTAGCTCTTGCATGTAACTACATAAATCACATTTTCTGAAAATAAAAAATGCTATTTAGCAATGGTTGTTTAGAAATATGTATTGAAAGGTACATGATAACAAAAAATATGGCTAAATTATACATGTGAACACTATCCAAAGGCCGACATTACAATATATCAAAGTAATCCATACATACAAAATGTTTGCATTGGATGACAAATAGGGACAGGTTTTTGTAATAATAGATACATTTGTGTATATTTAGGGATGCATTTTTAAAAAAAAACTTTTTACCCTCTGGACAGAGACCTTTGTCAGAGACAAAGTTGTGAGGCATAAACGTAGCACTCAAGTTGCAGGACTTGGCTACGGGAAGCCAAAACTCCACTGACTTCAGCTTGGTCATGAAGTAAACTGGGAGAATCTTTGGTGGATCTTTATCTGACCTCTTTCACGGGGTAGACAAGAGGATAAAAATAAAATCTATAGAGAATTTAGAAGCATTTTGCACTCCAACAAAATGTGCTGCAAACTTACACCTACATAGCCTGCTTAAATCTTACTATGCTTGGTGACAGATAGGCCTTGTGGGTCACATACAAGATTGCAGCCAAGAATTATACTTTTTAAGTCTGGCAGAGTTATACAAATGATTCACAATAAATAGGGTTGTCACCCAGTTATAGCATTCTGAGAGGATCTTTCTATGGATTGTGATCAATTAAGGCTGCAGTCTCAAGAGGTAAGCCCCATTGTATAATACACTTGTAGGGCTGTTTAAGCACCATTGTGTAATACACAGTAGGGCTGCTTAAGACTGTTCCTCAAATCTGTACAGATGTGTATCTGGATTTTTAAAAATCATTTCAAGGGGGGATTCTTTGAATTTAGAGATAGAGGAAGCATTTCATAGAGGCCATTCCATCCCTCCAAGGTTAAAACTGGGGTGGGGGTGGGGGTGTCTCTTGAGTCTGGAGTTTTTATAGTACATAATTTCAGCGGATCAAAGGGTTTGTAAACATTAATTCAACTAGCTTATTTATTGACATAACCTTGTCTCCCAATTTTCTCCCGTTTCAAACAAAAAAGCAGTATTTTTTTTTGTACAACAGTAATTTTTTTTGTACAAGAACCTTTTGGTGCTGATTTGCTAATTTAAATTCAGGAAATCAAATGAATCAAATAAATTCGGGAAATCAAATAAATAAAGCAGCGGGCATTTGTTTGTTTACTTATTGCTTAGGAGGTTCCTGTGTCTCCTATCCAGATCTATCATCCTGTGTCACGCCTGCTCTCCTTCTACATTCCGACAGGGAAATCAATTGGGGCAAGGAATTGGCGTGGGCCTATATGGGGGGAGGGCTGTCCCCAAGCGCAGATCCACCCTCCGCCACCCTGTCATGTCACCACGTCAGTCCCCGCCCCCAAAATACTTTTCCTGGAAGCACCACGTGGTGAAAGAACGGGGGGGTGGGGCGGGTGGTGCCAGCAGGTCTTCGACCCCATCTCTGCTCTGCCACCCCGGAGAGCCCTGCCTCGCCCGCGGCCAGCAGTCACTTACCAGTTGCTGAAAAGCCGGTTGATCGATGTCGCTCTGCAAGGCGAAGTCGCTGAGGACTTTCCAGGGGGGCTGGTAGCTCTGCACCTCCACCGGGTTGGCCTGCAAGCCCCCGTCGTGCCTCTCCGGGCTCGCAGCCACCATCGGAGTGCCGGTCATGCCCTGGATGTTCTGCAAACGAGGAGGAGGCAGCGCAAACGGTGAATGCCCGGGCTCCAAACCCTGCCTGCTCCACGGGCTTTGCTCTGTCTCACTCGCCCTGGTGCCCAGTCGCCCAACTCCTAAACCCCACACACGCTACCAGGCCAACCCCACCCACCCCCGCCCCCCGCCGGGTGTCTGAACAAAAAAGTGTCAGACTCGGTGAGTATGCCCGGATCTGGTCCTTGAATGACCATGCCCACCTCCTCCATGCTTTAAACCCTAAGAAGAGGTTGTGGTGGTTTTCCGGGCTGTGTGGCCGTGGTCTGGTAGATCTTGTTCCTAACGTTTCGCCTGCATCTGTGGCTGGCATCTTCAGAGGTGTATCACAGAGAGAAGTCTGTTACGGAAGACACAGTGTGTAACAGACGTCCCTCTGTGATACACCTCTGAAGATGCCAGCCACAGATGCAGGCGAAACATTAGGAACAAGATCTACATACCAGACCATGGCCACACAACCAGGAAAACCCACAACCACCAGTTGAATCCGGCCTTGAAAGCCTTCAACAATACTTTAGAAGAGGGACAAAAAACAAGGACTTATTCCAGGGTAGGTGGATTCTGAGTGTGGTTTCCTGGGATGCTGTAAATGCTGCTGAGAAGAAGACTGAATGGAATTTGCGAGAGTGGGGTGGTCGTGGCGTCTTATGGAAGCAAGACCCCTGATCCCAATCTCCGTTCCTTAAAATGCACTGGACGCCTTCCTAGCAACAGTTATTACGCCCGGGACAGAATTGAACGAGTTCCCTTAAAAGGAAATTAAAATAATATATATGTTTATGATCCTTATGATCCTTATGATGACTCTTCTCCCCCCAGGGGTCGACAATAGAAATTGGAATAAGGTCGTAAAGGCAAATAATAGGAAATGGTTTTCTCCAGATTTGGGCGAAACAATGGGCCTCTTCTTGCAGTAAATAGTCTGAGCATTGTAGATTGGTTTCCTGTTATAGGGGTGACAAACGCTCACATGTTCTCCAATCTAAGCCTCATTCTGCACATGCAGAATAATACACTTTCAATCCACTTTCACAATTGTTTGAAAGTGGACTTTGCTATTCCGCATAGCTGCAAAGTGCATTGAAAGTGGATTGAAAGTGCATAATTCTGCATGTGTGGAAGGGGTCTAAGACTCACAGCTTACAAAACCAAGTAAGCGTAGTTAGGGTTGGGGTCCTTTAGACTTATGGTACCCAAACTTCCGGGGATGTAACGAAGAGAAAGGGAGCCTGTGAAGCCGAAACGTCGAATGCGTTTGGGATCTGCCTTCGATCAACACAAAGTATGTAAGGTTTGGTGGGCGGTGGGCCGTGGTTCTCCCTGTTCTGGACAGACTAAGGAAGCGTTAAAATCCATTTCTCCAAACACAAGAGTTTTCCCGTATTTTGGAGCGGTGTGTGCCCCAAATAGCTCCCACACTTACGCAACTCACTCACTCTAAAGCGAGGTGTATTAACATTCCAAACGTTTTACATTCCACTTAACCAGGTAGGAAGGCCCGGCCTTAATAAATGGCGAAGTGGTTTCCTTCCTTTCTCAGATTTATGTACTAAGCCTTGCAAACTGTTTGCCAGATGACTGCAGAGAAGAAAGGTGGATGCAGGGAAACGGCAGCTCCTGATGAACTGCAGTTCATCTTTTGCTCTATGTTGTAATTTCTTGTTGGTAGCTTCTTCCCCTAGGCGCCTTTTACGCAAATTCTCACTGTGCCCCCTGGCATTTACCCCGAAGTGGCTGCAATTTAGGGAGTAAATTCTGTCCATATTTGGTAACTCAATTGGCTCACCCGGGCATCATTTGGAGCAAAATCGGGCATCTTGGCGCCTCTCTGATACTAACTGGAGTTTTTCCCGAGTCACCCAAGTCCAGGGGAAAGAGTGCATAATGAGTGATCTCTTGCGTGGCAATTCCACAACATTCAGGGGACTGACTGACTTCTGTGTAAAGATCGGGCTGCAGGAAAGTAGAAGAAGGGGGTTTCTCTAGATTGCTAAATCAAGGCTTTAGAGACAAGGAATGAAATTCTATCGAACCCTGCGGGGAGGGGGGGGATTCACTTTCAAGTAAACATACATCGGATTCTGGGTTAAATTCTGGATCCGTGATCAGCTTCCCCCTTTTAAAAGTCTGTACCCCGTTAGAGTTCGCATCTGGCCACCAGCGTTCTCAGATTATTATCCAAGATGAGAGAAGCGCCGTGGATTTTGGGGCACTCCTAAAACTCACTTGACCTCCGTCTCCTTCTTAAACCACTCAAGCTTTATTGTAGTGTGACTTTAGGAGAGAGACGTTTTAAAAGCCACCCTGTTGTATATTCCATCTGTCCTCCTCCCCCGGAGGAGATGAAAGGCACAAAACCCCCAGATTCTGGAAGAGCCCCCCTGTTCTTCAAAAAAAAAAGGCTTCTCTCGAATAAAAGCCTCATTTCTTTAGCAAAGAATTAGAACTCCACCCGATGATTTTTTTTCTCTCTAGTCCACTGCAGCCCTGCCAAGTCCTAGGAGCTGCCTTCGCCTCACTTTTCCTTCACTAGGTCGTAGGATTTTTCTCCTCCCCTTTCTCTCCTTGGCAGGGTTACAGTGCGCTTTTCACGGCTGTCAAGAAGAGCAAAGATGCCACAGGTGAAGCCTTGCCCGGCCATTCGAGCCCTTGCTTGACAGCGGTGAAAAGCGCAGGAGCGGCTTCCTGGGTGGCACCCTCCCCTCTGCCTGAACCGAAAGCACCCTTGATTGGCACTCAGTCCCAGGCGTTCTTGGCATCAATGCCAACAAATCCGTCAAACGCCCACTTGAAAGGAGAACATTCCCCCGAAACCTCAAAAGGGCCGGCAGGCAAAAGGGGCGGGGGGAGAGAGTCTGGGCATGCGCAAAGAGTCCAAGGCAGAGGCGCTCCGAGAAGGCGATTCAAATACACTGGGAAGCGCTCTGCCCGGAAAGCGCGCCCCCTAAGGGCCAGAAGGAGCCACGGCACCACTTACGGTCTTGTCGTTGGGCTGCTGCTGCTGCAGCTGCTTGAGGAGGATGGACCTCTTCTTGTCCTTGCAGCGCTTGTTCTGGAACCAGACGCGGATGACGCGGGGGCTGAGGCCGGTCATCTCCACCAGTTGCTCCTTCATGAGGGCGTCGGGTCGGGGGTTGGCGGCGTAGCAGGTCCGCAAGGTGTGCAGCTGCTTCTCGTTGAGGACCGTCCGGACGCGGGTGGTCTTCTCCGGCTGCTTGTGGACGTGCGGCCTGAGAGCCGGCTGCCTGGCAGAGATAGGTTCTGCTGTAAAGGAAGGGGAGGGGAGAGGCGGAAGGGACAGGAGCCCTGTCAGTGGCGGGGAAGGGCCAGAAGAGAAGAGTGCCCCCCCTCCCGTCGCCATACTTCCATCCCAAATCATATGTTCTCCACTCAGGAGCGCTTTCAGCAAACCATCTATCAGACTGATTTGCCCATGCAGGACTCTGGGACCTGGGGTTGGACACCAACCTTACCACGGGCCAGACCATGAGTAAATACCTCTTGTGGGTTTCAGGCAGAGGTCTTTCGCTTTGAAAGGTAAAGAAAGTCCCCTGTGCAAGCACCAGCCCTTACTGACCCGGGGTGATGTGACATTACCACGTTTACTAGGCAAACTATGTTTTGCAAGGTGGTTTGGCATTGCCTCTCCGAGTGGCCTACACTTTACTTATCACCTGGTACTTTCTGTAGATGGAAATTGAGGGGGGGCTGCACCTGGGACTTTTTACATGAAAGGCAGGTGTCCCCCACTGATCCAGCCACTCTCCCTCCACCCTCAGCAACCCTCACTTCCTGAGGAATCACCCCCCTGCCCCGCCCCCAGTGGTTTGGAAATAAGGTGGGAGCTGCCAGCACCCCTCATTCCCCTTGGATGATGCCACAGCCTGCCTCTAACAGCTGGAAGGGGGTCCTTCCACAGCCCAACGTGTAGCGAGCATCAAAAGCTCAACACAACCTACAGCGAGCATCCTCTCCCTGTCACTTTCACCACCCAGATGAAAGGGCTCAATGCAAACCAAAGAATCACCAGCAAACCCACCGTCTACTCAGGGCAGAAGCTCTCCTTCAGATTTGCTCACTCACGGTTGTAAATTCAGCTCATCTAATCTTTTCACCATAATGTCCTTCTCTATGTGTCCCTCCCCTCTCTCATAATCCAATTTTCAAGCTACAAGGGTTTTGATTTAAAAACATCACCAAGAAAGAGGTTATTTTTAGAACATGCATAGGCCAGGAGAAGAGATGGGGGAGGGGGGGATCTTTTGTAGTTCTTTTGTAAACACAACCAGCAAAACAAAAACAGGAGTTGCTGAAATCCCAACCTCTTTCTCTCTTTCTTTTCTCCTCTCTAGTTTCTCCCTCCACCCCCAAAATACTGCAGATACCGATTGTGAAGCAACACTACAAACGGGTTTCTCAGAAGTAAGCCCAACTATGTTGAATGAGAATGACTCTCCAGTAAGTGTGCAACGGGATATATAGGACAATTTTACATAAAAGAAAGTTTCTTTTCATAGTAATGGGAGAGTTACTTCCTGGAGTCTAGGGACTGGGGGTTGGTCTGTGATCTAGCTGTACTTTGGCTCAAATAAATGACAGTGCAAGCTCTAGAACAAAAGTTTATTTAGTCCATCAAGCTGTTTTCTGGAGTGGCCAGCCAGATGTCCCATGAAGGTCGCTAAGCAGGGTCTGGAGACCAGAGCTTCTGCCAGTGGCATCCCTCATAAGTAAAGAAGTTCCCATCTCTGAGCACATCAGATAGTTTCAGACCTGAGCAGGTCTGCAGTCGAAGATCCAGATTCCAGACCACCAATCAACAACAAGAATTTCAGTCTGGGCTTTCCAGACTGTTTATACCCGAAGCAATCTTGTTGGTTTCTAAGGTGCCAGCTGAAAGCGAGCTCTGAGCACAGAAGCGCCTGTTGACAGCATAGCTGAGGATCCCCATCAGTTCACCTATTTCATTTGGGAGGCATCTAAATTAGTGATCACCATTATTCTTGGACATTGTGCTGTTTCTCCCTTGAAAATGCTCACCCTGCTGTCTAAAGATTTTCTTTGGGGGCTCTAAGGACTAGTATTAGAGCAAAAGGGGTTGCCTGTGTCCAATTTCTTTAAATTATCATTTTTTAATAATTTTCTCAAACTCAGCTGGGTTTTATTTCTGAGAGAATCTGGCTAGCACCATGGTGTGGGGTTGTATAGTAAAAGGAGGGGGGCATGACAATTAACACCCTGTTCTCCCAAGTCTCCCTTTCCACTTTCCTAATCACACCATTTCCCTTATTAGTTTGCTGCTGTGTCTACAAGTAAAAGCAGCTCCGCACATTGATATTTTACTGTGTGATCCTAACCTCGTCTACTACAAGAAACCCCACTCGACTGTGGAATTTATCCCCTTCTGTGTCTACAGTTGATTGTAGTTGGTACTGGAGAAAGGAGAAGTTAGCTTGCTGAAGGATTGAGTGGGCCTTGCTTCCTAGTGTGTGGGTGTTTGGGAGTCCTTCATCCTTAAACCTATCATTTTGAACCAGCAGGGAAGATTTTGGACTTCAGTTTGGGAATCTCAGAGCAGCTGTGATGTTACCCCTTCTCTCTTCTAACGCAGATTTTTTTGAGGGGAAGGGGAGGCAGAAATGACAGGCAGGCCAAACAGCACACAGGGACTGGACATGAAGCCCTCTAAACCTGTTGTGTTTTGTTTACAGTCATGAGATAAGAGGAAATTAATGCAGGGAAAAGAGTGAAATTAGTTGAAAATGCAACAAAATAAATGAGAAAAAAATTGCACTTTGGAGAGAGGGAAAAAGATGCCCAAAGTTCCTGGTGCTGAAATTCTCATCCAAATCACAGAAAGGCCATGGGGAGAAGGAAGAATCCCTTTGAAGGCCAATTACAGAAGATTAGCTTGTTGACAGTTTTAAATTACAGCTTGAAGGGCTGGCCTGTAGTTATTAGTCTCTCTCCTTTTGGAAATCAGCAGCTACCCCCCTCCCCTCCCCATGCTTAATTCAAGCTATGCCAAAATTCTGAAAATGTCATGGAAACTGACAGAGTTTAGGGTGGGCTCTCCAGGAGAAAGGACGACTCATAGAGTCATGAGATACCGTACAGGGATGCTTTAGACTTGGATGAAAGCTCCACTAAAATCAGAGGAAGTTAGTTAAGACCAGCCTAAAGCATCCCTGAGTCCAGCCGCTGCTTGAAGACTGCCAGAGTGGAGGAGCTCACCCCTCCCTTGGTAGCCGATTCCACTGGTGAGCAGCTTCCTTCCCTTACCTCTCCATCCCCTCCGCCCAATTTTCCTTGTTCTATTTCCAACTTCCCTGTGTTCAAAAGAGGATCTCCCCCCTCCCTTGAGGCCATGCTGATGACATACTCTATAGTTCTACACACTGTGACATCCTAAACATTCCCTGTACATCCATATCAACATGCAGCAGGCTTGTTCCAAGAAATCTAAGATACCACAACTGGACAAAGGTACCTCTAATCTTTCTACTCCCCACTCTTCTTTCCCACTCTATGAGTAAACATATGGCCCAGACCTGTAGCTCAAGGTATAGCACTTTTAGCCCTGTGTAGGTAGTCACACCCACAAAACATGAGAACCTGTCTATTTCTTTTAAGCCTCCAGGTATCCTCACCAGAGGTCATTAAGGCATTAAACACAGGCACCCATCATCTATGTTCCTTTTTACCACAGCAAACTCTTGGTATATTTCAGGTAATGCAAATTTTCCAGGTAGCTTGCAGCTCAACAATCTCAAAATACACATCTGAGTCGGTCCTGGGAGAAGACTCCACCAGGGTGACAAGGTGGCATGATTTTGACAGTCTTCCCAATCCTGAACACATTTCTATAGAGTTCAATGGCAAGCATACTTACTCAGAAGTAAACACACTGATAAATACACTAGGCTACATGGGACATTTTACACCTTACTATTGCAGTCAATATAATTTAGCAGCTTCAACCAAAATGCCTTAACTAACTTCCTCTGATTTTAGTGGAGCTTTCATCCAAGTCTATAGGACTACATTTACTGGAAGTTAAGACCTCTTGGAGTCTGTGCGATTTCCTTCAGAGTAAATATGTCTAGGGTTCCACATAAGGTTTTAGGGTCAGAGTGTCAAGTATAAATACGCAAAATGTGTGCTTTGGAGGCTGAGATCCTTAGCACTGCTTAGACAGAAGGAGCATTCTCACTGAAATCTATTGGACTAACATCCAAATAAATTAGAGAGGCCACCCAAAATTAAGGACTTTTGAAACCACAATTCATGTAAGGCCTTTTTTTGACTGTGAAGCTTACTTGCAGACAAACCTGCATAAATCCCAGTAATTTAAACAGAAGAAGCAATCGCAGATGCATGCCATCTCTATAGGTGCAGCTTTGGCCTCCTAAACAAGAGGGCCCAATTCAGCAACTTTCATGTCCATTTTTTAATCTAGTGGGTTTCGTGGGAAACACGTGGTTTACTAGCCTTTCCCAGAAAGCAAGATGGAAAAAAGTGCTTACATTTGGAGGGGGGGGGGGGCCGCAAAAATTGCCAAAAGAGCTTTCCAAAGGTACATGAGTGGCTGTTAAATAGATCACACGACGTGTGCATTTCCAGCGCTCACCTAGACACATTCTCACGGGCCACCCCGTGGGGACTGCTCCCCTTCCTGAATCCCAGCCTCCCCCTGTCCAGCGCCGGGCGCCCCCTGGCCCTGCCACCCACACCCACGCCCAGCCCGCCGAAGCGCCCCTCGAGGGCCGCGGAGTACCTGCCATCTGCAGCGGCCGGGCGGGGTGCAGGGGGCTGAGGGGGTCTCCGGCGCCCAGGCTGGCTCTCTCCACCACGTCGTGGTCGGCCCGGCAGAAGAGGCCGTCGTCCCGCAGCGCGAACTCGTCGCCCGGGATGAGCTGGCGGCTGCAGGCCACGCAGCGGAAACACTCGATGTGGTAGACCTTGGAGCGGGCCCGCATCACGAAGTCGTTCTTGCTGAAGCCGATGTTGCACTTGGCGCACTTGATGCCGTACAGCCTGAGCCGGCCCCGCCGGGAGAGCAGAGAGAGAAAGAGAAAGACGGAGAGGTCACCGGGGACGCCCCTTCGAAGCTCGACCGGCGCGCCTTCTGCCTGCCACCCGCCACTGAAGCGGCCCCTCGGCTAACCCAACCAAGGCCGGGAGAAACCAGAAGGTGGGAAACCCTCTTGCATCCGAAGGGATTCCAAGACTCCCTGATCCGTTTTGCCTCCTGGAACCCACCCCAGAGAAGAAGCGGTGTGTGTGTGTGCGCGCGCTTTTTTTTGGGGGGGGGGGAGTGGAAGTGAGGGAGAATCCAGCCATACGTTTGGTTAATTTTTAAGAAAAGGTTCCCTTCATTCTGCCCCCCCCCGCCCCATTCCCCTGTTCTCTCCCCTTCCTCTTTCTTGCCAGAGGCAAAGGAAAAGGAGGAGAGACAGAATCTTGCCCCGTGGGCCGGATGGTGGGACCAGGATTTCCGCAACACTTCTGGAAACCCACCGAGCTGCCTTTCTTAACAGCACAGAACAAGCCGGGGTGACCAAGTACCAGCATCCTCAAGCGCAAATAGTCATTCCGCCCCTACCTCTGAAAATATATTTATTCTGCTGTGAAAAGGATGCCGCCGTATCCTTCCTTGCAAACAGTCCCACCAGTGACACTATTCTGCGCCTGATGTGGAACATATGAGCTCCCTTCCCTCCAGGAGGGCAAACCGTGCTTGGTATCTGTGCCTTTCAACCCGACCCCGGGCGTGTTTACTTATGGCATAGCCACAGATAAGCGGGCATAGGGCGCAGGTAAACAAGCCCCGTGCAGAGAAGAATTTGTCTTCCACGCGGACTCACAAAGAAAGCGCCGCTGGTTTTATCAGTTCCGCTTGGCGAAGTGTGTTATCACCCGCTTCCAGAGCCACTTTAACTGCTGGACGAACCCCATTTCCTCTAGAGTAATCCTGCTGTTATCAACGGGATTGTTCATTAGGGACGGATCAGGGAATGAAAGGGGCAACTTTCTTTCAAAGCACCGATTTTTTTCAGAAAGAACACAGCGGAATCTGAAAATTGCTTCTCATAATTCAGTAGCAGGCAAAAAGTTGTGTGCTGGGAACCGCTCAGAAGTTCAGGGCAGCGACCGAAACCGAGACAGACCGGGTCGTGCCTTTCATGAACTTTCTCTACCAAGGATGGGGAGGCTCCGGCCACGGTTTGGGGTCCCTGTTCGGTTCCGCCATCTAGATATGGACCCACAGAGATCACATTTATGCGTAGTTTGAAAAGAGAGCAGGGAGAAATAAAGAAAGAGGAAATGGATAAGATCCTATAAACTACCAGTTTAATCTGCAAACCTCCCAGCACACCGCAAGCGACGTCAAGGCCAAGGAATTCACCCCTAGCCCGACCCGAACACTATTCTTGCGGCCCAAGAAGTTCTACTGATATCAGTGGGTCGAATCATGAAACCAGGCGACAACCTAACGTGTTTACACCGGAGCCACTGACAATCAATAATAAGGTTTACTTTTAAGTCAGCCATGCCAGAATCGCGGCCCCAGTGCAGGAATCTTAAGCAAACGTTTTCGAAAATAAACGCCATTGGAGTCACTCGGATTTACTCACGAGTAAGAAGACCATCACCAAGCTGAAAGGACTTGGGGTGGGGGTGGGCGGGGTGTCAATAAAACAAGCAATACCGCAGGGCGCCTCCAAAAACTCGCACCCATTATATTTTTTTGAGAATGCTCTCCCCTTCCCCCAGCGCTCTTCGCTCTTTCGAAGTGATCTTCCCGACCAAAGGAGGACTTGATTCGGAAAGATCGGCTGTGCGAGAGAGATCCCGCGGCTCGGAAAGGCAGGCCGGCGGGACGCCTGGCGCAGCCGGTTCTCTAGGACAAAGGCAGGCTGCAAGGAACGAAAAAATCTCCTTCTTCGCTCCCTGTAAGACTTTCCCGGGACTCGACCCGGCCCGGGCCCTGCTCGCGTTTTCGGAGGGACCGGCTTTTGTCCCCGCCAGGCGAAAGCCCCATTCGTTTCCCCAGAATAGGCTTTCGGAAGAAAACCGCGCTGGGGAGACATTGGGGTGGTTCATAAAGACTCGGGTGTGTGTGTGTGTCTGAGACAGAGATCCGATTTAGGGCAGCCTTGCCCCCCCCCAAAAGCACACAAACATGCCTCGGGGCGATCGCGTAGAATGGTTTCCCGCTCTTCCTTTGTAGGGATCGCGGATCGGGTCCCCCCGCGGGCGAGTTTGCTCAACCTTTCCCCCCCTCCGCCAAAGTTCACCTCCACGCTACACAGTAGCCTGTGGCACCAACTGAGGTCCTCTCTCCCCCTCCCAACAGAAGAAAATACAGGCGCCTCTTTCCACTTCCCCCTCGGTTAAAAAAAAATGGAGGGGGGGGGGGTTGCTTGCTAGAATGTCAGGAGCGGCAAACGGTGCTATTTTTATCAGCTCCCGGATTTTCCTGCTCGGAAGGAAGCCGTCCCATTATCTCAGCGGTCCGATTGCTCGCCAAGAGATGAGGGCCAATTTGATCTCCTCTGTCCAATTCATCAAGGCAGATAAGATAAGAAAGGAGAAGCAGTCCCAGAGCGCCCAAAGGGTTAATATTTAAAAAGATTAAATGTCAGACTTTTTTTAAAAAAAAATCTCGTGTTTTGAGCGGACCCTCTTACTGGAAGCAGAGGCGGAATAAATAATATTCTTCAATAATAATAATAATAATAATAATAATAATAATAATAATAATAATAATAATAATAATAATAATAATAATAATAATAATAATAAACATCCTAACCTTCTTCAAAGGAGCTTAAGGAAGGGGAGAAGCAAGGTCGACCCTTTTTCGCAGTCTCGTATATTTAATTCTAGGGCTGGGGGGAAGGCCTGTTTTAACCCGAGCAATCACTCCCGCCCCCCATCTCCTCAATCTGCTGTAATATAGCTTTTAAAAATGAAATCACATGCTCCCAGCCGGGAGGTTGCAAAGTGAGCAGGCCACCCGGCTACCCACTTTATTCCAATTATGCCGACGTTAAGTACAGTTAAATGGGGATGGGGGTAGAAAGAAAGGCGGCTGCGATCCAGCCTCTACGCAAATCCCTTTTTAAACTCCCCCCCAAACACACACACACGTTACCCCCCCCCCCACTACAATTCTTTTCCTCCAGTAACCTGGCCACTAGCTGACAGGTCTTTAAAATATTGCTACCCTTTCTGACTCCGGATTTTAAGATGTTCACTGGTGAGGCAGAGCTCGTGATTTCTAGTGGCTTTTCTGCCCCGAGTGATTTGCCTTTAGGCCGCGGGGTGGGGGTGGGGGCATATAGCCAGCGACAGGCGTCTGAACAGCGCCCTGATATCGGAAAAGGGTTTTTCCTAGAACACCTCCGTGGAAACAACTGAAAACAGCCCCTTGAGCGAAGGTCTCGGCTCCAGCCTTCCTCAGAAGCCGGTTTCACTGAAATTGCGGGGGAGCAGAAGGGAGATTTACTTCCCAGTCACTGGTGTCCAGGACCCAAGTATAAATCTCCCTGATCTCCCTGGAACTGCTACCCAAGAGCAATCTACTGCTAAAGAGCAATCCGAGATGATTAGGACGCTGCGTAAAGGCGCACAGGATTGGACTGCTTTCCGGCAGAGGGATATGGATGCAAAACTCGCCCAGACACCTTTAGCCCCTTATCTACACCCTAAAACGGGTTTTCTAGGGAGCCTCTCGCCTAAATCCACGCCGGTTCGGATGCCGTTTCAGCAAAAGGGGAGCCAAAGAAAATGCAACACTAACGATGAATATTATTGCTATCATTAATAAGGCGAGATTCTCCCCTGGCCATCACAATCCAAGCCTGGCCGGCCTTTCCCACCATTAGCCGCCGGATTATTATTATTATTATTATTATTAATAGTCTAACTCCAAGGAGAGGGGGAGGAGGAGAGAAAGGCGAGGCGCCTACCTGATGTAGTCTCTTTTGCAGTAGGTTTTCCCATCCCTAACAAAGCACGTGCAGGTCTCGTCCAAATACTGGTTGCATTCCGCGCACTTCAAGCACGCCGCGTGCCATTCCAGGTCCGGGGAAACGCGCAGGATGTACTGGTCGTGGATCTGGTTGCCGCAACCGACGCAGAGGGAAATCAGGCGTTTCTCTGCAAGGCAAAGCAGCACAGACATGATTGACGAAGCGTTTCGCTCTCCTACGGCGATAAACACACTTTATTAGTGTCGATCACCCGCGCGGGGCGGCTTCTCTTCGGGAGCGCCTTGTTGTTGTTGTCGCGGCGTTGTTATTTCGGGGTGAGGGGGGCTGGGGGGGAGAAGAGGAGAGAAAAGGGGATGGGGGGTGCGCGTGTGAAAGGCAGAGAGCGCAGCCTTGGGGATGGTAATTGGCGTGTGCCATCAAAGGCTTCCCTCGTTTAGCGAGGAGGCGGAACGCAAATTCAAATGCAGATGGGCATCAACCGGAGCGTGCACATTTCGCAGGCCGGCCGCGCCATCTAACCCTCCCCCCTTTTGGATTTTCTGTAGGGGTTTTTTAAGGGGGGGGGGGAGACTTGTGCGTTATTTATTTTCTAACTCCAGGCTTTGGACAGAAAAGGCCAGGGAAAGGAGGAGAAGGTGAGCGCCGGGCCTTTTCCTGAAGCCCCTGCTTCCTTTCAGCCTCTCGAGCTGTCAGCTTCATTCATTTTGGCAACTTCAGGCGCTTTGGCCGAAGGGCTGGCCGCCCAACAGGCTTTCCACCGCCCGGGTGACCCGGAACGACGAAGGCCGCGCACTCCTGGATCCGAAGCCGGTTTGCTGGGAAGGCAAGCCCGCTGATTCCCACGGCAATTCTCCTTTTCCAAGCCTCTCTTCACAGCCCACCGGTGTCAGTGGACAGCGATGCCACTACCACGCAGGGATGCCACCCCAAGACTGGCAGAAACTCCGGGCTTGCCAGGGGGCAGCCTTCTCGCAAATGTTGCCAGGATCTCAGCCTGTGTCGGGTTCCCCTGTCGGGGAGATCCCCCTCCTCCCAATTGCCCTACCCCCCCCGCACGCCTTCAGCCCCCTCCAAGTCTTTCCCTTTCTCCACGACTTTTACCCCAAAGCAACCCCCGCCGGACCCCCCAGTCAGCCAACTCTCGGGAGCAGGGTGGGCGTGCGCCACAGCCGTCGACCTGCGCGGCCTCCAGCAGCCAAGCTGGCGTGCGTGCGTGTGTGTGTGAAAAGCACATGCTGCAATTCGGGATCCCAAACGCGCCCGGCCGTCCTTACTTTTCGGCGGGTCTCCCATGTCTCCCATGTCCGCAAGAGGAGGCGATATTGTCCACAGTGCAATGGTGCAGGGTTGCGAAGGCGCTTCTCCCCAGGAGAAAGAAGAACAAAATGACAATCAACCGCAGGCGGCGGCGGCGGCGGCGGCGGCGGCTGCTGCTCCTTCCAGGGAGAGTTGCTGCTGCTGCTGCTGCCGTCGAGGGTCGGGGTCTGGGTCCGCTTGACCGGGGCAGCGGTCCAGCTTGGGGCCGTCACGTGGGCTAGGGCGGCTTCTTGCCGGGCCGGCGATGCTTGGGCAGCGGAGCCACGCGCCCGGAGCCGCCCGGCAGCCGAGCAGGCAGGCGCGCCTCGGTGTGGGACTCGGCGCGCCGCGGCCGCCAGCCTCTTGCTTATCTCTTACTCAAACTTCTCTGCTCCAACTCCGCCGCCTCGCCATTGGTCGGCGTCGGCCGCGGGGACGTCAAACCCGCTCGCCTCTGATTGGCCGGCGGGAACACAGGAGCAGCTGTTCTGATTATCATATTTCGCGAGGGGAGGGGGGCGGACCTGCGCCCGGCCGGCAGGACCCGGGGAAGGGGGAGGGCGTCGCATCAGGGGCGACTTCCCCGCTCCTCCTTTGATTCCCCCCCGCTCCGATCTTGGCCATTTTTTGGCCCCCACCTGGCACCCTGGGCTCCAATGCTCCGCCCCTCTTCATTGGATTAGACGGCAGGCTGCCGTTGGGTAGCATTCTCGTTTTCTCTCTGCTTCTCCTCCTCCTCCCCCCCCCCGCCCCCCGAAAAGGGAGACATCCTTCGAGGGTTTCTTCCCCTCCTCACTCAACCCCCCCCCCCCGAAATCTCCCTCCCAGCCACGACCTGGAGAAATGGATCAGGCGACTCTTCACATCGCCGGGGAGGGGAGGGGAAGGGAAGGGAGGGGAGGAGAACCGAGAAGGGGGGGGGGAGGGATTAAGAGAAATGCAATCTGTATTATGCTCCGAAAAGGGGGCAATAAAGGCTTAGCCGCTTGGATATTTACCCGCTGTACTTTTCTTTTTTAATTATTCGAGATGATTTTTGTAAGCGTTAGGGAGTCTCCCAGTTGCCAGAAATATTCAGACGGCTGCTGTCTATCAGGGACTTCCACCCCACCCCCCATCTTTAATATTTTTTTTCACTGATGGTCAGGAAAACATGAGTTTAGCCACCAGCGATAGTCTATAGCCCCTGCAGTGTTTAGATCTGTAACCGCGTTCCCCTAAGAATGTCCTACAGAAACTGGAGGGACTTGCTTAGAAACCAGTGGGTTGGAACTCAGTGGTATGTTTTTCAACCCCTCAGACCTCTTGGAATGATTACGGTGTGGGGGTTTCTACGGGTACTTCTGCTATTAGGACGACCCCGCCATGAAAAGATCGCCCCTCCATTCAGCCTCTATAACTTTGCTCGCTCAGGAGAAGCGCTGGAAGGCCTGGAACATTCAGATACCCCAGTCACCGGAATCAAACTAGATGGGTTTAAAACTAAGTCAAATTTTACATCGTCTTATCAGACTACTACTAACTCTCACATGCATTGAACTGCACGTACAGTATTTCTTTAGAGGCAGTATACAATCCTACTTCAACAAGATGTAGAACTTGGACGGACCTGGGTCTTGCTCATTTGTCTGGTTGGCAATTCCAGGGACTATTCGTGTCTCGGTCTGGCTCGAATTGTTTACAACTTTCTCTAGCGTCAGGACGATACGGCTATAATGCACACAGCTGAGTCTATAAGCGAAGTTTAGACAGAAGGTCCCATTCTCTTCCATGACACCGCCTTGCATTTTAGAATCGTAAGACAATACCGGCCCTTTATCTGATACATCTCAAAAAGAGGAAACGACAGGACCATCCAGTGTGAGAAATTCTCCCGCTCAGGAGCGATTCTTGTCCGCCGGGCTTGTTCAGAATATCTGCTCGGTGGGTGATGTCTTGCAATAAACTGATGCTCCAGATCGCCTCTAAGGAAAACAAACCATCCTATGTCTGAAAGATGGAGTTTTGACTTCCGAAAGTTTACACCCTGGAACTCAAAATCTAACTCTTCCACTGCAGACTCACACGGCGACCCTCTGAAAGAAATCATACTGGAGACATCCAGGTGTGGAGGGGATTTCTGTGTTTCTTTAAACATTTGTGAAAAGCGACCCAAAGCATATTTATCAGACCCTCCCCCCTTTATATAACAAAATGTGAAAACGTGGAGTTATTGCTTTGAAGTTCCGCTGTTAGTTTCGGGTACTCCCGAACTAAAGGGGAAATACCCTTAGACTTTTTTTTAAAAAAAGTTGTTTTCATTTGCGCAGTACAAGAAGGAGAAGTCAATACGCCCTTCAGTTTACTTATAATAAAATAAGGAATTTAACGTTCCTGTCAGAGATAAGTCCGTTGACTATCTTGGAAGGACCCAGAGATAAGGTCAGGAGGCAATGTGGACGGTGTAAACAAACCGGGCTGGTATATTTCACGCTGCTGCTTATATGGTAGCAACGGGCAATTGTGAAGGGATCATTCTGAATTTCACCAGATCTAGAAAGAAAGAAAGAAAGAAAGAAAGAAAGAAAGAAAGAAAGAAAGAAACTCCCCTGTAGTGTTTAGATCTGTAAATCTATAAGTGATTACCACGAATAATTGCTGATGATAGCAATCCTATATCAGCTGGGGGGTGGGTGGGGGAATAGACCAGTGAGAGAAAGAGAGAGGTTGTTTTGACTGTGAGAGCGTAACCCAGCAATGCATCCCCCCACAAATTGCTTATCGCCCCTTGACTAATAAGACGTACAAAGAGAAATTCCATAACCAAAACGACTGGATGCTGGGGGAACGTTACGCCTGTCGGATAGAGCTGAAAGAAGGGTTTTTCTTCCCGTTGTTGCGTTTGGCTTTCTCCCCTGCAGTCCCACCGAGAAGACGTAATTGGGTCAAGATACCATCGATTTAAATATTGCATAATTTCGCAGGCGGAAAAAAAAATTAGCATTCTTTCAGCTCTCTGGATGCAAATGTGCCTGACATGATGCAGTCTGATCCTCCACTTTTCAACAAATCTCTCCTTCCTTCCAGACTTCTGTTCCCAGATCGGTAATGTATTGTCCGTCTGTCTGTCCGTTTGTCCTCCTATTTACCAAATCCTAATGCTTTTATAGAACATCTAATAACTATATTATTCAGAACGGTAGAGTGACATACGCAGAATATTTAGGGACCATGAAGTTCCGTGCCACTGAAACCAATAGCGGCAGACCGACTGATGCTAATAGTCTGGAAATCCTCCCTTTAAGATGGGGTTGCCCTGTATATAATAATTCATTTGGCGTATACTCGATGCATATATCCTACGTATATATCCCCCCCCTCTCTTTCTCTCTCTCTTTTTTTTTTAAAAAAAGGCAGATTTGTTCTGCTAGGCTGCGAAGCGGAGGCGACAGCAGCCACTCGTTCACAACAGCGACCCCTTGTGTCCAAAAGCGGAACGCTCGCCTCTCGGTGTGGTGTCAAAAGACGCCCCCACCCCCCCACCTCCAGCCCCGTTCTGGAGACCTTTAATTTTTCCATTTCTACAAACATAATTAAGCGCCCTAGACTAATGAGGTTCCCTCGTGGGCCACATGAATGAGCGGGTTTTATAAGCAGCAAAAGAAAGGGGGAAACTCGTATAACTTTTATAAGACGCCCAATCGCAGCATAAAAAACGGCGGGGGTTCAAGATTTGAATAGATGGGCCATTGCTCTGCAGGTCCCTTGCGAGCTACACCCCCCCCACACACACACACAAATGTCTGCATTCTTTTTGGCTTAACCAACCTCGAACAGAGTACACAAAGTAGGAGACTATTACTGATTTTCCCAGCCTATCCCGTTGTTCGGAAATTACAGTGTCTGCTTCTAATTCGCCTCCCCGTCACCCCCCACCCCCGCCACCCTCCAACCTTTCATTTTTTGTTTAAATACTTCTGGGAGAGGGGAATAAAATTTAAGCTTGATGTGCGAGAACCTGTCCCCGCCCCACCAAACCAGGGCGAGGAAGAAGAAGGAGGGCTCGGCTCAAGGGTGGGATTTGGGTTCCCTTCATCGCTACCGATTTGTCCGTCTGCCAGCCAGGAGGTGCCGTCGAAACGGGAGTTGGAACAGGAGACGGCCGCGGGAGCGAATCAGGTAAAAATGAATTCGGAGCCAAAGGGTAGAAGACATCGGGAGAAAGATTAAGGTGTACATTTTGGACACACGGTGGAAACAATTTCTTTCTTTCTTTCTTTCTTTCTTTCTTTCTTTCTTTCTTTCTTTTCTTTCTTTCTTTCTTTCTTTCTTTCTTTCTTTCTTTCTTTCTTTCTTTCTTTCTTTCTTTCTTTCTTTCTTTCTTTCAAAAGAGGACAAATCATAGATTGCTAGACTCGGGAGGAGAAGAGCCGTTTACTCCGAAGTAGTCCCACTGAAGCCCACCCAGCTACTCCGGAGTAAAGAGAATGGAACATTGCGGCTTTATCCCGTTGCAGAAAATGAACCAATGGCTTGGCTCACTCCCGGTGTCGATGTGCGGTGGCGGCGCGGGGCGGGCTTGGTGCGATTCTCTGCGATGGGGGGTGGGGGTGGGGGAGGGGAGACCGGGGAGATTAACCCTTTGGAGCCCACCGTCTCTTTCTCTCTACCTGAAGACTGCAGCAACTTGGAGAAGCATCCCTAACTGTTGACAGTTAGACCTACGAATAGGATGGCTGTTATTACGGCTGTTGGAAAAATATACATGGAAATATTATATAATATACACAGAATATTTAGGGACCAAGTGCCGCTGAAATCGACTGCAGTGCACCGGCTGATGGGGAGAAAACTTTTATATCCTGAGAGTAGAAAGGCCAGCAAGAGTATCTGGAACGCGAAACAAAAGAAATGGAAGCAATTCTGAAGAAAGGGGACTTTCCAGAGACTGTCTTTAACTCCTGGTTAATGTTTGGTAAAACCAAAGCATCAACGCTTATTTCATTTCAAAAGGTGACCCTCTGGCTCATTATCGACCACAATCTGAAGTCTGCGCTTCCTAAATCTAAGTTGCCTTTAAAATAAGTCTGGAATCCTCAGCTGAGCGGCAGGAATTCACTTCCATGTGAACAAGTTTCCGATGGGAGCACAGGAAAGGGGAGGGGGGCTTTCTTTCTCTTTTTGTTCTTTTTAAAAATAACATGATGGTTAAGTTTTACTTGCGAGGTATGTTATTTGAATGTATTTAATTGGGAAGAGTTCGTCGGGGGACCAAATGCAACAGAATCCTTCCTTCCTTCCTTCCTTCCTTCCTTCCTTCCTTCCTTCCTTCCTTCCTTCCTTCCTTCCTTCCTTCCTTCCTTCCTTCCTTCCTTCCTTCCTTCCTTCCTTCCTTCCTTTCTTCCTCCCTCCCTCCCTCCTTTCCTTCCTTCCTTCCTTCCTTCCTAAATTCCCATCCAGACTCCGTTATTCTATTATTTCTTTGTTTCACCGTCTTGCAAGACATCTTAGGACATTATGCGCCCCTGGTGCTACAGTTCTGGGAGGCCTGCCCTGCCCTGCCCTGCCCTTAGTACAGAAGGTTGCTATCGAGTCTGCGCCCAGCCTGGTATTGCCAACGGAAGCCCCCAGAAAGATTTTCGCAAGGGGTGCAACGTTTACCAGAATTGCTAGAACGTCTCCACGTGGACACCGGTTGGTCGTGGGAGTGCAGGAAACGCTGGGGCTCCAGTCTCCCAGGTGTGTGACCTCTCACCTGCCCGCATCCCGAGAGGCTGGGCTAGTTAGAATGCCGGCAAATTTCTGCAACCCCATGGACTTCACGATTACTCCGAATCAAGTCCCTTCGAGGTCAATCGGACTGACTCCTAAGAAAGGGCATCTGGCCACAAGCCCCACTGAATCCAATTGGACTGAATTTTGAGTCAACTTGGGTACATTGGTGCTGATGTGAACAGTATGCACGCATGTTATATAGCCTCTAGCCTCGCTGTGGGACTAGCTCTGAAGGGCCTGACATCTAGCTCAGCACTCACTGCGGGGCAAAAACTGTAGCTAAAATGGGCTCTTTGATGCTCCTGGAATAACTGAGAAATAGGGTGGGGTGGGGTGGGGTGGGGGGAGGAAGCAAGGCAGTGACTGTAACCCTTGCACGCAGCACTCTGTATGGGACGACCCTCTAGTATTCCAGACTTGCACTTGCTTGTTCCTATCCCCCAAGAACCTCCTTCACCTGATTCAGACATCTCTTCTGAAGGCATAATTATAAGATAAGAAGTAGTGGCTCAGTGTTGGAGTATCTGCTTTTCATACAGATGGTCCTCTCATGTTCAGTTGCCAGCATTTTCAGTTTTAAAAGGAGGAGGCAGTGGGTACTTAGAGAGCCAGCGTGGTGTAGTGGTTAAGGTGTGGGACTAGGACTTGGGAAACCCATGTTCGAATCCCACTCTGCCATGGAAACTTGCTGGGTGACTTTGGGCCAGTCACACACTCTCAGCCTCAACTCTGGAAAGTATTTGGATGGGAGAAGATCTCCAAGGAATACCAGGGCCGTGACATGGAGGCAGGCAATAGCAGACCACCTCCAAAAGTCTCTTGCCTTGAAAGCTCTATGGGGTTGACATAAGCCAGCTTGCGAGTTGATGGCAAAAAAAGTGGTTATTTCGAAAGAACCCCACCTGAGACCTCAGAGAACTGCTGCCAGCCAGAGTAGACAATGAAGACCGTGGCAGACCAATGGCCTCACTCAGTATAAGGTAGCTCCATGGGTTAGTCCACAGTTGCTGGAAAAAGGCAACACTACAGGAGAACACTTGCTCATGACAGGGCTGTCCCAGAACAGTCAAACACAGGAACACACACACACACACACACACACACACACACACACACACACACACACACACACACACACACACACACACACACACACACAGGTGTCAAACTTGCGTCCCTCCATATCATCCCCTGCCAGCATCATGCTGGCAGGGGATGATGGGAACTGTAGTCCATAACATCTGGAGGGACGCAAGTTTGACACCTGTGCTTCAGATCACCAAGGTCAGTATTGTCTACTCAGACTGGCAGCAGCTCTTCAGGGTCTTTCGCTACAACCTGGTCCTTCAACTGGAGATGCCAAAGATGGAACCTGGGACCCCTCACTGAGCCACAGCCTCCCCCCTCATATTAACCACTGTGGGAAACTATGTGTCATTTCTTGTTTACATTCATATCCCACCCTTCCCCTGTCTATCAGAGCTCAGTGTGGCTCACAACAAACACGACATGATAACAACAGTTCAGGAATATTAAAACTACAACATCTAAATCATGAACAGGTACATTAAAAATCAGCACCCTGGATAGAAATCAAATAATGACCCTACAGAAAACTGTTCGTGTGACCAGGTGGACCTTTGGTCTGCTCCTACCAGGGCTGTTCTGGAGACACCTGCATTTGTGAGCCAGGAAGGAGTAGAAGTCACATTGTCAGACTAGGGACTGGTAGGACTTGTTCCAGTTATCAGCCCCTGCCAGCATGACCAATTTGGCAGGGGCTGGCAGGGGCTGATGGGAATTGTAGTCCATAACCTCTGGAGTGCCAAAGGTTCGCCACCACTGGACTAGGAGACCAAATTTCAAGTCCCCAGTCCTGATGGCCCTGAGGCAGCCGTGCTCTTTCGTCCTGACCTTATGAGGGAAAGCCACAGAGCTCTTTTGAGGAAGTGTAGGATAAAAATGCAACAAACAGTAAAACCCTTCACAGTGTTTGTGTCACTCTTAGGTGGGTTGCAACTGGTTGTTCTCTTATATGGCTTCCCTTCATTCTTCTTGAGTACCAGTCTGCTTTACAGTGAAAATGTATGTGAAATAATAGTCCCTCCTAGAGATCGTCCCAGAGAGTTGAACTCTTACGTATCTGAACTCATGGGCCAGCAAACAGATGGATCCACTCTCCTGTTTTCAATGCAAATAGGACAAAAAACACAAACCTTAAGGATGTTTGGTGATCACAGTGATCTGGGAGGATACACAATTCATGGAAACCTCATAGCAACTGGCCCCCCCCCCCCCCCCCAAAACGAATAAAGTGTGAGGGATCTTGTATGGAATACAACATATATTGCATACTGTATTCCATAGAAGCCCCCTCCCATTTCTTTTGGAGACAAATTGATAGGTGTTATGACTATTGTGATTATTGTGTTTAAATTTGTACACATTTCATCCTTCTTGACATCCATGTGGTGTGGTCTACACAAGTGGCAGAAGGCATAGTGGTTGAACAGTGTAACTTCAGTTAACAAAATCACACATTTTACGTTCCTCTACACCAGTGGTGGCACGGGTGCCAGAGGTGGCACTCAGAGCCCTCTTTGTGGGCACGCGCGCACAGAGTTTGTCATTTTTTGGAGGGGGAAATCCCCCCCCCCCACATCTAGGCTGGCCTGGGCCGCTGGACTTGATGTGTGTGTACCTCAGCGAGCAAGGAGGCTGGAGGGCCTGGTGCCTGTGCTTTAGGTGGCTGCTGCCCGGGGGGGGGGGGGGAGGTGGCAGAGATGCTAGAGAGGTGCAGAGCAGCGCATGTGGGACTTGCTGGAGGCTACAGCAGGCTAGCCCCTGCTTGAGGGGGTTATTCAGATTCAATTGCCCCATCGGCACTTTGTGATAAATAAGTGGGTTTTGGGTTGCAATTTGGGCACTCAGTCTCGAAAAGGTTCGCCATCACTGCTCTACACAGAAAAAAGAACTCCAGGTAGAGAGCACTAACAGCAAGGAGCCAATGGGCTTGCATCTTTCTACCTCATAATCTTACTTTCTAGGGAGTTATTTCAGAAATGACATTTTCTCCCTTACAGTCATGAAATGGTACAGTCTGCTCTGAGTCCTCATTCTGCTGACTCCATTCTTCATTCCTCCCAGTATGCATCTGGGCCATCCAAGTTCTTGTACTCCCTTTCCCCCCCTTTGCTTCTCAGCACTCTAAAGAAAATGGTGCCATGTGTGGAAATTAAAACAAATATTTTATCAGTCAAAAGGACTCATCGAATGTTAGGTCACAACCCAACGGGTGAGTGAGAGATGACTGTTTGGTTTAGTCATTGCTTTCAACTTTCCCCTTTTGTTGTGCAGCAAAATAAAAAGCATTGGAAACTCTATACAGGAACAAGAAAGAAGACAGCTATATTGAAGAAACATTTCCATTTCATTGCATTCTCTCCCCACACACCCCCATCTGTGACTGAGGTGAATATATTTGGTTGTCATGAAGCAAATGGGAAGGGCACTGCAAAGGGTCAAGAGAGGCATTGGGATATGGGAAGCTCTTTCCCACAAGGAAATGCTTAGCTCTGAGGCTATTCTCTTTCTTGCTTACCCAACTTCAGGCCATGGCTGAGGCTGAGGGCTAGCTGAGCTATGCATCACGAGGGGAGGAGGGACCTGAATTCTGCCTATTTTACAGTTGACTCACAACAAAATGGAATCAGTGAGGAGTACTAGTTCTTTGATTCCATATTTCATATAGTAAAGATGTGTATACCTTTATTGGTCTGTTTACTACAGGAGACAAAGGGACCCCACTCACACATTCTCTTCAACACAGCACTTTTTAAAAAAGGTGGTTCTGTCAACAGATTTTGTATGTGCTATTAGCACCATCCATGGCAGGATCATCACATACAAGTGAGAGCCAATTTTTCCCAAAGCTCTGCTAGTTTAAAGGTGATTGCATTGTAGGTCATGCATCTTTCCCAATGTGAATGGCACTGCATGTTTCAGGAAGTGCCAACGTGATTCTCCTGCTAGGAGATAGATAATGCGTCTGTATCCATATCTGGAGCTAGGGAGAGATTACTTCCTTTTGGGCGTGTTATCCCAGGGTTGCAAATAAGTAGAAAGCTCCCAAGGGTCTTTCACATTTTACTGAAACCCCTGAATGATTTCAACATTTTTAGTTGATTGGTCATCAGCCTTGTGACCCACTCATTGACATATTCATGAGCGATATTAAAATAAGTGTAAGGAGGTAGCGTCTTTTATTAGATAGTACCAAAACCTGTTTGACATCATGAAGGAAAAAAGTAAGCATGAACAAGAGTGATTGCTGTGTCCAGTTGCACCCTTATCTCTCAAATAAAGGTAAGGGTAGTCCCCTGTGCACACACCAGGCCATTACTGACCCATTATGCAGGCCCACCATGGGGTGACGTCTCGTCACATTTACTAGGCAAACTGTGTTTACGGGGTGGTTTGCAATTGCCTTCCCCAGTCACCTAAATTTTACCCAGCAAGCTGAGTACTTGTTTTTCCAATCTCTGAAGGATGGAAGATGGAGTCAACTTTCAGCTAGCAACTTGAAGCCATCTTCTGTCAGGATCAAACTCATGTCTTGAGCAGAACTTTGATTGCAATACTACAGCTTACCACTCTGTACCACCATTTCTCACAGGCCCACCAGTTTAGAAAAAAAATGAATTCAACTTTTGGTGAAGCATCTCAGACAAAAGCACATAGCTCGAGTATTTCCCCCTTGCTCAGCCCCTGCTTTCAAGTTAAGTAAAATGAGTACCTAGCTTGCTGGGGGGTAAAGTGTGGATGACAGGGTGAATCTGGAGAGCGGTTGACCTCCCCCCTTCCCTCCAACCTGTCCTCTGCTAAGGGAGATAGAAACTTTTTGAAACTCAAGGTGAAGATTTTGTACTGTCCAGATTTCCAAAGTAAAACACATTTCTCCACAGAAGGCAAAGTTTCTCTCAGCTTCAGCCCTTGCAGAGAATGTCCAGGAAGTCTAAAAATAAACAAACTTTTTGTAATGGCCCATCTGCACTGGAAGAACTTTGAGCATAATGCTTTGCCAAAAGGCTTAAATAATTGAACAGTAATAAAAGTCAAACCACAGGGTTTCTATTTTCTTCCTATGATGGAAAAGCTATCAGTTCGAACTCCAGTGGATGTTATGTTCCCATTTCTTATTGATATGTCACCCTTCCCCCCAAAAGGCTGGTATACAAAACAAATCCTGCAGAATGTTACATAAGCACAAACACACATGCCCTTGTGCTAGTGCACGCACACATATACACACACCTGGACATGTATGTGTGCTTGCACCCCCCCTCCAATGCTGCACCACCCATTAAAAATAATTTTGTAACCCACAATTTAAATTTCACACCAAGAAAACTGAATTTCACAACTTGTATGCATGGTATACATTATACATTACAAATGTAATTTACTGGAAACTCTTTTAAATATTTTAATGTTTTAATGAAAGTACATGAAAGGGGAGGAGCAACATATTAATTCTAAATAAAGAAACTGAACAAATCAAGCACAGTTCATATTTTTAAAAGTTTTGCCTAATGTTTCAGCAATTATTTTGCAACTCCAACCAATTATTTCTAATATTCTTAACCATGCAAGGGTCAAGGGAATTATACTCTGCCTTCAGTGCTGGAAAGATCGTTCATCTACTCCTCTGGCTTCTGACATTTGCTAGCTGCCAGAGCTAAAAAAAACAGTGTCTTAAGAATGAGGCCAAGAGGTATTCCTCCCCTGCTCCAACTCATTTCAAAGGGGCTTGCATAAGAGAATCTGCTTATGGGGTTGTCCTTATGGTACAGGACAGACCCATCTGTTTTCCAGAGTTGTAACTTAAGGCAGCTGCTTCGCCTTGGAGAGTACTAAGGGCTACTCTGGAAAAGTATGCTTCTTCAAACAGAACCCAAATTGGTAATTCCTGCACAGAGCTACAGTAATCATGAGTGTTAATAAAGTAGATTTGACAGCAATTGGCTTGAGTGTCTTACTCCTACTTACATACAGAAGGCCCATGTGGTGATACACGGGTTCAGGTTCATGTTGATGTGCTACTTTGAATATGAACTTTGTCAGCACAGGTCCGACTGGGAATGGCAAGAAGGGGCTGAAATGGCTGTATCCACCCGTATAATTTTAATTCAATGTAAGGACTTGATGCACAAACATGGAATGATTAACAGACATGCAGCACAGCATGTAGGCTAGGGTGACCCATAAGCCCTGTTTATGACTGAAGTACAATCCACGTGCAATGTACACTTGACTTTTCTTTATCTGTGCATCAAGTAATTCTCGTGTTTTCTATGTATATCCAAATGCAATCAATGAACTTTACAAAATGAAATTCATGAACCTGAAAAGGTTTCATAATTGTGAATTATAATTCTACGAATTCTCTGGATGCCAGTCCCATTCAAGCGGATATGACTAAAAATATACCAAGATGAGAAGTGTGTTGAATCAATGAGGCAGGGGAGTTAAGGGAGCTCTAATACTAAAATAACTCTGTTCTGAGTATGGGACTAATTAGGCGCACATTGCATAACCAATTTTTAGAACTCATGTGCCCATTTATCTGGCATGGGCAAAGATTCATGAGGTATGCAAAGGTTTGTACAGTTCTGCAGTCCACGTACTGTTATATATTTGTCAAACTGTGGCTGTACTATATGAGACAACACAAACTGAAGATTTCTGAATACTCCTTAAGGACAGTTGCCATAATTGGAAGCAACTGACATTCAGATCCTCTGAAGATGCCAGCCACAGATGCAGGTGAAACGTCAGGAGAGAATGCTGCTAGAACACGGCCATACGGCCCGGAAACCACACAGCACCCAACTTGACATCTGTATGGTCTCAGTTTCCAGCATGGTTCATGTAGCTCTGCTGGAAAAACAAAATGAAAACAGCAGTTCTTCCAATTTGTCCAAAAATTCACAGGAGTTTCAAATCTGATGGTCAACTCATAGCCACTTGATATTACCTTTCATGATGTGAGTCCTCCCTTGTTCTTAGTTGAAGTGCTGTAATGACAGAGAAAAACAGAGGAGAAATTGGAAAGGAGAGAGAAAAAAAACAGGGCTTAGAAAAGAGAGCAGAAAAAGTGCAGGGTGTTTGTGGAAGTCATAGAAGAGGGGCAGAAAGCGTAGTTCTCTCAGACATTAAAAATGTCTGCTCTCTCTGGAACTCTGGTCCTTTCTGCACAACCCCCCCCCCCCCAAAAAAAAAATATTTGTAAAATGTTTTCATTCCTCCTAATTTATGTCTTCAGTCGCCCCTCCACAAATGATTTCTGGCCACCATTTTGTGATTTCTGTCTTTTTTTCTCTTTTTCTGTTTGAAAACATTGCACAGAGCAGCAGTGGCATATTGGTTAAGAGCAGGTGCTCTCTAATCTGGAGGAACCGGGTTTGATTCCCAGCTCTGCCGCTTGAGCTGTGGAGGTTTATCTGGGAAATTCAAATTAGCCTGTGCACTCTAGAACATGCCAACTGAGTGACCTTGGGCTAGTCACAGCTCTCTCAGCCCCACCTACCCGAGCTCTCTCAGCCCCACCTACCTCACAGCTGTTTGTTGTGGGGGGGGGGAAGGGAAAGGAGATTGTCAGCCCATTTGAGTCTCCTGACAGGAGAGAAAGGGGGGAATATAAATCCAACTCTTCTTCTTCTTCTTCTTCTTCTTCTTCTTCTTCTTCTTCTTCTTCTTCTTCTTCTTCTTCTTCTTCTTCTTCTTCTTCTTCTTCTTCTTCTTCTTCTTCTTCTTCTTCTTCTTCTTCTTCTTCTTCTTCTCCTTCTCCTTCTCCTTCTCCTTCTCCTTCTCCTCCTCCTCCTCCTCCTCCTCCTCCTTCGCTTCTCAACGGAGTGCTGAAATTCTCTGCATCTTCTGCAGTCCATCTTCAATTATCAGACCCCTTAAATAAAGAAACCTCCAGGAAAAACAGGAAAACTCTGCAGGAAAAACAGGTGAGGGGCAAGTTCAGGGAAGGAAGAGAGGCTCGGGAAATGTCTTAAAGAGACCACACAGGGAAAATGAAGCCATTTTGAAAACATTTCAGCTAAAGAATTGCTTTAAAAGGGCATTCATTTAAAACATTTTGAGGCTGCAAATAAAACATTTTGGGGTACAAAATAATGCAGCACTCCACGAAGGAAACATTTTATTTCCTGCCTCAAAACATTTTAAAGTGTCTGTGAGGAAAGAGCTAGAGTTTAACCCCAAGTGCTTCTAAAACTCCACCTACTCCCAGTCTGTCACTCTTTCACTCAGGCTCTGTGCTTTACATTCTGGCTCTCCTGTCTCTGCCTGCTGCTAGATCCATCACAGCCTCTCAATGCCATATAATAACTCTTAGAGCGAAACTATAAAAGATTCTAAAGATTTCTTATTGGATCTTCCATCTGTTTTAATCTTTGTCAAATAGCAACCAGAGGAAAGTGTCTTGATTTGGATTCAGACTGCACTACTAGATGGGGTGATAATAACATTAAGGAGGGCTTTTTACGTTGGGAAAAGGTGTGGGCACCTTTTTCCAATGTAAAAATCCCTCCTAAATGTTATTTGATCCAACAGCAAAAGTACAAATTCCAAGATCAAGGACTTGCTCCTCCATCCATTCAGTGTCACGGTATTTATTCAAATTCTCCTCCTTCTGCAGTTGCCAATTAAATATTGTTTTTCATAGTGGGAGCTCTTCAGTGTGGCTGATTATATTGGCAGATTACACCTTCCCAAGAGTCAGCTAGACAGGACCATAGCTGGTTAGCAATCTGAACACAACACTGTAATGAACCGCAGGTCACAATGACTGATTTACCGAAGGGATGAGAGTGAAGGAAACTATGGGTAAAGTGAAGGAGAGAAGGTGAAGAGTGAGCAGGAAGCCAAGGAAAGGGTGAATGGAACGAGGGTGAGGGGAAATGGACTGAAGTGATAAATGGAAGAAGGAGCTGAGCCACAGAATATTCTGGTCAGTAATGTCCTTCACGGATGATGTTGATGGGAAGGACTCTAAAAGGGACCGATTTGCAGTCCAGTGTAAGTACCTGAAATGACCACAGCAGTGTGCAGCCTTTCAAATGATTAGGACAAGGGTTACAAGTACCATGATAAATGGTATCCCTTTTCTCCATGCATTTGAGATTTTATGAAAGCTATTGTGAAATTAAATATATGGTTTCACTTTCAGCACAGTATTTTGATTTGCAACCTGAAGCTATGACATGAAGCCCATTCAGTCCCCAAATAGATTTATGGGGTGTGGGACATCTGTCCCCCTCCCCAATGATACTATGGTGTAAGTGTAATCAGGATTTCTGGAAGACAATTTGCAAAGACTGAAGATCTGGGACACATCTTGAGACAAACAAACAGCCGCCTTCCTCTAACATAATAGTATCACTTCATCTATTCTGCCTGTTGTGAAGAGGAACAGACTTCCCTTTAGATTTGTACTGTATTGCAAGACTGAACTGTCAGCAAAAGTTCAAATCTTTGCTCATCCGTAAACTAGCTGGGTAGTCTTCAGTAATTCACTAGCTTGCAGTTTGATATTCACCTCAGAGTGCAAAAGATTGCTTTGATCTCCTTGGAGGAAGGTACAAAAGATATAAATTTAACAAATGCTAGTCTTCTAGAATTTTAGCTAGAGCTCTGACTATGCTCTTAACCACAAACTCTTTTGTGGACCCTAACACCTAGTTCTTTTCCTGTTAGAGTAATAAACCCAAAATTCCATTTGTTCCTTGACACACTTTGTTTCCCCAGTTTTCAAAAAACTTTATCTTAATTTGTTATTTTGATTTGGAGATATGTCCAATCCATTAGGAAAAATCCAGGCTCCCTGTACTTGTATTAAAAAATATTGGAGGTATATCCAAACCATTAGGAAAAATCCAGGCTCCCTGTATTTACATTAAAAAATTGGAGGCATATCCAAACCATTAGGAAAAATCTAGGCTCCCTGTATTTGTATCCAGTTGTACTCACTGCCTTTGGTATTCTACGTCCTTTTACCTAATAGGCTCCACCCTTCAGTTAAGGGCCATTATAGTGCTTTTTCCAAGGTTGGTTTTATCTTCCCAGTTTATCTCAGGATGATCTGTATGTCCTTGATGTCTCAACCTGGCAGTCACAGAAGACGTACTTAATAGGACACTAGGTCAGAAGACTCAAAGGACATAAGGAAGAAAGGATGTTGAGCCCAAGTGAATTATAGGTGAAAACCGGTCAACTGAGCTGTATCCAGAGCAGAGCAAGAAGTCAGTGCAGCTCTAAGTTTGAAGGGGGGGGGGGAATTCCCAGCGGTTCACCCCAATCAAGAGATGGACTGCTGCACTCCGCACAAGCTGCATGATGCCATCTTCTGGGCAGCCCCTCACAGTTGAGGATAATATTGTTAGACTAATGACTGGCAGGTTCCCATCTGCAGGAAGGATTTTTAATATTCATATCAAAAGGAGTTGGCGCTGCTGTTTGAAATTCTGCGCGGGGTCCAAAAGATCCCAATATTTAAAAAAAAGAATGACTGAATGGGGCTTAATGACAATGTCACAAGATCAATGCATCAGTCACATTGACCTAAATCCAACTGCTTCACAGAAGTGTTGTCGGCCGCCATTGTCATTAGATTAATGACAGAATCTACAACTTAAAGGCATCCCCTTTTGCAGTGTTGAAGGACTGCTTATTTGTAGAGTTGTTCTAAAGTCACATGACCTTTGTTTTTAGAGAGAGGATTGAATGCTGCTGTAAGAGGTGCTTTAGTTGCTGCTTATACTAAAGCTGCTTTAAGCTATTCTTCATTCTGGTAGTCTTATTTGTGGACCTTTAGGTATATCAATTCATTTACAAACTGTGCTTTAGGAGCTGCATGATACGCTCAACTAGCTTATGAATCAACTTGGCTGTTTGAACACTGGGCAAAGAAAAAACAACTGTGCTAACATACAAGTAGAGTGCAAACTCTATTCTGGAGAAGTGGGTTTGATTACCCATTCCTACACATGAAGCCTGCTGGGTGACCTTGGGCCAGTCACAGTTCTCTGAGTGGTGGAGTCTTATCGGGTAGATTTGCTCAGCACTCCTATTTTCCTGCTGGGTGACCTCGGGCTAGTCATTCAGAACTGGGGCGTTGTGTGGTTTCCAGACTGTATGACCTCGGGCTGCATTCGTTCAGGACTCTCTTTGCCCCACTTACTTCACAAGGTGTCTGTTGTGGGGAGAGGAAGGGAAAAGAGTTTGCAGGCCCTTTTGAGCTCTTCTACAGGAGAGAAAGGGGGATATAAATCCAAACTCCTCCTCCTCCTCCTTGAGTGGGGAATCAAACCCAGTTTCTCTAGATTAGAATGCACCTGCTCTTAACCACTACGCCATTGGGGGGGGGATTACCTTGTGAATGAAAGATGTGCACTTCTTCCCTAAGAACTACATAAACCATTAACCCATGAACAGGTTTTGTGCATGTGAGAACATTAACACCAATATAATTTTAATGACTTTTTTCTGAATGGTTTTATAATGTTATTTTTTTTATTGTTAAGCATTTGGAAATATTTTTTTTCTGCTCATGACTTCTTTTACAGGTGTAGAAAGGGGGGGGATTCAAACCTGGGTCTCCTAGATCCTAGTCTAACTGCACCAAGCAGCAGGGCCCAGGTCAATCATGCAAGTTATATTGCTGCCTGGCCTTGCCCTGATAAGTCCTTCATCAAAGGCCACTCATCAAAATAGCTCAGGAAAGGGCCCTGGCCCCTCCACCTGCCAGTTACTGACATAAGCCAAGACTTGAAGGCTGTCAGTATGTTGTGGTTGCTTAGCAATCTCCTCAGTGGCCATTTAATTTCTTAAACTTGTAAGTGCTGCTTCTATTATTGGAGGGGGGTGGGGTTTGTTAAACCTACAATATATTTTCTTAAAAGCTTTTTGTGTGTGCATAATCTGGTTTTTTTCCAGGTTTGCACAAAGATCTGTCTTGTTTCATTTTAAGTATCCCCAGATTTGGCAATGCTGAGGATTCAATATATTGATTTGCTCCTTATTGGTTATCATAGCTTGAATAATAAATCACTAAGAAATCAAACAATGTGCCTGATTCTGAGAGCCAGCGCTTTATTTTTCAGGAAATCAATTCATACATTGTTTTAATCATACAGTGATAGATATGGATAGAGAATCTTAATCACTTTACTTGCATATGTGTTTAAGAACTTCTTCATTTTCATTTACATCCACAGAGCTTTTCTTAGCAAATGTTTACTTTCAGCTAAAAAACAGCAGGATTCAAGTGAACTCATTTCCTGCCAAGAACACACTGTTTGTGTGCTCCGTAGTGACTGGCAAATGTTTAATGCTCAAATGGAAAGTCTAATTAAGTTGAAATTAAAATTCTTTATATTTTTTCCCACTGGCAAGAAACACTTGGTTCTGTCTTGTACCTTCAGCATTGCTTTTGGTTGGCAGCTTGGCCCAAACCCATTTCAATTTAGGGTTCTAGGGATTCAAAAAATAAACACATACAATACCTCTGGTCATATAAAAGTTTCCTCTGTGTTTGCAATTTACAATGTTGTTGAAAGACTTACTTGCAAATTATACATTCAGCTGCACACCAAATCATTTTCTATTGTACTTTGGCTTTATTTTCGAGTAGAGCTGGAAAGAATTGTCACAGGATTATGCTTTTATTTCAAAACATGCCCTTTCATCAAGGTAGAACAGTTCTTAAAAAAAGAGACCAGCAGTCTGTAAATTCAGTGCTTTCGGAGCTGTCTTGTAGAAGCCAGAGTGAAATTCAGAGGAGAAAGAAGAATTTGGACTTGTACCACACTTTTCTCAACCTAAGGAGTCTCAAAGCAGCTTACAATCACTTTCCCTTCCTGTTCACACAATAGGTACCTTTTGAGGCTGTGAGAGGTCCAAGAAACTGAGACCAAAGTCGTCCAGCAGGCTTCATGTGGAAGACTGGGGAAACAAACCTGGTTCACCAGATTAGTCCACTATTCTTAACCATTATACCATGCTGGAATACACTGAGGAAATGTTCAGCCTTCAGAAACTGTACAATCCCTCACTTGGACCCAGCCCTTTGGATGGGGCTGTCCGTTGGCTAGCTACCTAAGAAAGGGCTTTCTCAGCGGTGGCACCAAAAACTGTGTGATTCCCTCTCCAGGGAGATTCATCTGATTTCCTCTATCACTGTCTTCCATGAGCAGGTGAATACGGATCCATTTTATTTGGCATTCCCTCACTGATTTCTGTACTGTGTACGTCTTTTGTGTGCTTTGCTTAATTGATATGTATTTCTGTTTAGCTATTTTTTAAAAAATTGTTTTTAGACTATGCACTTCAGAAATTCATTTTAATATTTTTGATTGTTCAACACTTTGGAGGTCCTAAGGTGGGTATAAAAGTGTTTTGAATGCTTTGAATAAATACTTTAATAAATAAACTGATCTGTATGCCATTAAAGGTTAAAATGAAAATGAAAATGAAATAAACTGATCAGGTATATGAAGAAGGGTGCATCATATGAAAGTGTACACCAAGAATAAAACTTTGCTGGTCCTAAAGGTGCTGCACAGACTCACACTTGTTTTTCTGATCAGGTGCCAATGCTGTCACTAAGGAATATTTAGATAAATTCTGAATGACAGGGAAACAAGGAAGGTAGAGTAGAGGTTTGTAGAACATATTCAGCCTGCACAATAACATGTGCGTGCAAACAGATAATTGTGCTCTACTTTAAAGTTAGGAAGGAATACACCAAATTCTAATAAATAGATAGACTTAACTATCAATGTTCAACATAAAAAGAAATACAGAAAGAAGGAAGAAAATGTAATTGGTTTTTATACATTCAAAGAGATTTGGAATGGATTTAAGAAAAGAGCATTTTGAAAGTTTAGAAAATAACTTAATTTCTAACAGTTATAACCGATTATTAAAATTAGAAACAGAAACGGAAGTGATTAAAAACAATATGATTAAATGGGCCAAGAACCTGGGACAAAATATTTTGTTAAAGGTCAGAGAAAGAAAGTGGACTAAAAGTATCAAATTTACGTTAGCTACAAATTTAAGAGAGAATTTTTATTAAAACTTTTATAGAACTCCTATTACACCAAACAAATTAGCAAAAACAAAAAAAAACAAAAAAAGGAAAGGAACCTCTCCTAAACTTTGGAAATGTTCCCAGGCAATTGGTTCATTTTTTAATGTATGGTGGTCGTGTAGAAAGATATATAGAAGAAATAAAGAAGATTCTTAAACGTAACATAGCTTTAAAACCAGAACTGTTTCTGTTGCGTATGATAGATAATGTTTAGAAATCATGAAGTCATATGATGTACATGATTTCAGAAGCAAGATTGGTGATTGCTCAAAACAGGAAAACTACCAACAAACTACCAACAACTACCAAACTACCAACAAAAGAAGAATGAATGGAGAAATTGATAGATTTAGCTGAAATGGACAAATTAGCAAACAGAATAAGAGGACAAGATCCAGATGGGCATCTTAACACTTGGAAACCATTTATCATCTACCTGACAAAATGTTCAAGATAATTTGTTAACCACAGGCTTTATGCATTAGACAGCAGGGTGTAAACTCAATTGTAATAGAAATAGAATACTATTATATTAGGATGAAAATAAGTGAGGATATAGAAAATAAATCCCCCCCCCCTTTTTTTGAAGAAGTGGAAAGTCTTTGTATTTAGGACAGATCATTTAATTAAATGACAATGTGAAGTGTTGGCACTGTATTTTTAAAAAATCAGGTTCTGTTCACCATTGGTGCGAACCAACTGCTAAGCATTTCAGCATGTCTGTAAGCAATAATTAATGTTTATTCTTTTGGACAAGATAAATTCATTATTTAGAACACTATCCAAGGAATGGAATATCTCGTAGGCATCAAGTATGGGAAAGGCTGCAACATTTTATGGGCAAAGAAATGTCAGTGCTAAGGGCACTGTGTGAGCAGCCAAATATTCCTTGCTACCTCTCTAAGAGCTCAGGTAAGTGATACAAGCAGCCTCAGCTCTTCTTTGGATACCATTTGGAAATAATTAAGTTGTAGCTCCTTAAATAATTGAAACTGCATTGCATCTCTGTATCTGTTTGGAATGTGCCACCTGTACTGTATCTCAGGCTGGAACATTTATATCTGACAGATGAAGTTCAGGGGCTGCTAAGTTAGCTATCCCTAACATCTGTGATAGTGTAACTGAAAGAACAAGTTGACTGTTTGTTGTTGTGTAATGTGGGTGAAATCAGCAAATTGGAGTCAAAATAATTCTTCTGCTCAGGAAGAAGAAGAGGCGGAGGAAGAGGAAGAAGAAGAGTTTGGATTTATGCCTCACTTTTCTCAATTGTAACAAGTCTCAAAGTGGCTGACAAACTTCTCTTCCTCTGCACAATAGACACATTGTGAGGTAAATGTGGCTGAGAGAGTTCTGAAAGAACTGTGACTAGCCTGAGGTCATCCAGCAGGCTTCATGTATAGGAGTGGGAAAACAAACTTGATTCACTCATGTGGTGGAGTAGGGAATCAAACCGGGATCTCCAGATTAGAATCCACCACTCTCAACCACCACACCTTTCTGGCTCTCAAGAAAAAGTTCCTTCCATTCATAGAGAATTATTTCCATTCATGGAACATTCTTTCTGCTCATGGATATTTCCTGATCACAGAAGACACCTTTCACATATGAAGGACTCCCCTGACCCACAGAAATTTTCTTCTGGAAAGCTCCCAGAAGTCTCCTTCAACTCATGGAAGATTCCTTTTGCTCATGGAAGACTCCTTTTGTTTATCCAATCCTGCCCCCCCCCCCCCGCCAAATCTTCTTCAAGAAGAAAAAGACTTTCCATTAACAGAAGGAATCATAGAAAGAATGAGAACAGAAGGGAACTTATGTGTCATACCCAACGTAAACGTTTACTATCAAGAATATTTCCATGTACTTCCCACTTCATACTGAAACCAAAGTAAAATACTTAGTTTAATTTATTTACTTCATTATACATCTTCCCCACAATGGGAACCCAAAATGACTTGCTTCATTCTCTCCTTGATTATGGGGAAGGCGGGTGTATATATATATAAGCTGTGTGTTAAACTGCCATCTTTAGAATATTGGCTTTCAAGCTACTTTTATTTTCAATAGACTGTGGGTGTTTCAGACTGCATCAATGTGTTTTAATCCACTCGGCCTTTGACAGAGAACATGTTCAATATAACATTTAGCAGACACTATTTTTGTTGGCCCAGTGGTACTAAGCCCCTGGTCTTGAAAGAAAACAAAATAAATTCTAGTGGTACTTTACTAAAATGCTGCTGCTGAATTTTGAAATAAAAATGAAAAAAATCAAATGTATTTACAGATGCAGACTGCTATCCACTTGTTTTTGCAAAAATTAATGGCATAACCCTCACAACCGCTAATAGCAAAACGAAGCAATAATTTCTTTCCAAATATGATTTCTAAAAGCTGTGCTAAAGCAGAGTTGGGACTGTAAAAAAGAAATATGTCATTTATATGCTTATAGTTCAATATGATACTGTTTCACCATTATCTCATACTATTAAAAAGAGAAGTATGTGCAGTCTGGAATGGAAGAATAAAATCCACACCACTTTTTATTTGTTTATAATAATACTTGTTCCTCAGTTTTCCCAACTGAAATTTGTGCAAAACCACTAATAACAAGAAAAACAACCCATATTAAGAATGGTAGGTTATCAGGTCTTCCCTGGTTCTTGGTGGGGGTGGGGGGTAGGGTTTTCAGATCCATATGGGGAAACTCTTGGAGCCTGGGGAAGACTGGGACCTCAATGGGGTACAATGTCACAGAGTCCACCCTCCAAAGCATCCATGTTATCCAGGGCAACCAGGGGTGGAGCAAGGGGGAACTGCATCCAGGGCACGCGCGTGCCCTGCGCCTTTGCCGCAGCACTGCCTGCCCTGGAACGCCCTGGAATGCCCTGGCCGCACCCCTGCGCCCAGGCTGTCACGCCCCCCCCCGCCCCATTGGGACCACATCACTGAGGACAACTGACCTCTCTAACCTGGAGATGAGCTGTTATTCTGAGGTTGGCATCCCCAATAGAGGAGCAGAACAAAAATGTAATCAAACACAATCAACCCAAGGCAGGTGAGTACAAAAAGATCTTTGATATTTAAACAGTATTGGAGAAAGTGAAAAAGACTACCATTGATGGTGGGTATTGTTCTGATGTGGTCTGTAGCAGAACAGATGACCTTCTTTGATCCAATTTGCCTCCTGTGTTATACTAAAGGAACAAATATCGGATGCAGACCTAAGTGAAAGTGTGGTCGTTTTGAATGTTTCTTTCATAATCAATGACAATAATGGCCCTTACTGCACAAATCTCCTAAATTGTTTCAAAAATGTTTTCAGTTCCCCTCCCCTTTAGCATGATGTTGAAACAATTCCTGGCCCCCCATTATGTTTTTTCCCCTTTTTTGAAAGTTGAAAAATTGATGTTTCCAGGCTTTACAGCTTCATGCTGTGATTCTCCATAACAATGCCTCGATGATTCCCCCCCCCCGCCCCCCAAATCACAAATTAGGAGAAACTCACAGAAATGAGGAGACACTGGCAAAGGGGAACGTAGAAGGTGAACTCACAAAATTGAACTGAGGAGGAAATCCTGGGCAACAGAGCCAGCCCACTGAAGCCATTTTGAAAATGTTTCAACTTGAAGAGACGTTTTTACAGGGAGTTCACTGAAAACGTTTTGGAGCAGGAAATAAAATGTTTTCAGAACCAAAGGGGAAACAAAACAATGTGGAACTTGTCAGAGGAAGCATTTTAGTTCCTGTCTCAAAATATTTTAAAATGTTTGTGTGGAAAGGGCCAATTACAAAAATGGGGTGTTTCATAAGGGTCATATTTAATGTGAAAATGAAACAAATTCCTCATCTAAACAGTTTATAAGGGATTTTTTTCACTTTGTTCTGGCTTCTTTTGTTATTGCAATGACAACCTTTATTAGTTTCACTGTTACAAGGTAGAAAACATTTTAGTTACAAGGGCATACAGGGAGATTGGAGACAATATCTGAGTTTTCTTGATTGACTACAAGCATCCACCAGGATTATATGATGTCTGTGGTATTCCAATCCAGAACGGGACTTTGGCTTCCTATTTCCTCCCAATGCCTCTTCATTTATGCCTGTTCCTGGACTGTATATGATATTTTCCACTGTAGTCCCACTTTTACAGGAGGTACTGAACTCACTGACTCCACCCATTAAGTCACATATGCTTCTCTCCAGCCCAGAAGTTAGTCCAGAAAAAAACCAGTTTTCCCTTTCCCCTCACAAAGAAATCCTTTTTCAGGTTTGTGTGTCCTTCTTTCTACTGAATTCTTCCCGAGAGAGAGAGAAAGAGAGAGAGAGAGAGAGAGAGAGAGAGAGTTCAGCCAAACAACCAGAGCTGTTAAGACAAGAGAGATTTGATCATCTGATCTATTCATTGTGTGGGGGAATATTATGATGGCTCTGATGAGACAGGGCAAGTAATGGAAGAGCAGAAACTAAAGAGAGATTCAAAAATCATGCCCGTGTGTACACATCCACACTTCCGATCTCCCCTTGTTCACCTACCTATCCAATCAGAAAAGTGAAGGATTCCTTTTTTTTCATGGTCCTTGTTATTGTCTGCTGTATTTATGACCAAAGCTTCGTTGCCACTATCACAATAACGTATTTGGATGTAGCTCCCCTGTTTAGAAGAGATCTAGGATAGCCAATGAAATGGCCCTATTGTCTTAAAACAGCTTTTTGAAGAGCAAGAAGAGCACAGGAAGAGTTTGTTTTGATTGCAGCATGAGGATCTGCTGGGAATTATAGTTAGCTCCACATGGCCAAGGGTGCTTTTGACATGTTTCAGGAGGAACCCATCCCTCCATGCTGCATGGAAAAAATATTTTTTCAAAAGAATGGGATTTGCAAAGAGCATCTTTTAATGGTATGACATGGGAGAGTGGGATTACAGGAAAAAAGATTAAAATCTCCTGGGTCATTTTAAGCCTCCTGGGTCATTTTAAGTCAATCGAAAATAGCTTTTGGAATGCTGGCCACATGTACTATAGGAAGTTATTAAGGAAGACTCAGATTCTGTGGAGGCTGAATTCAGAGGTGCAACCACACATTACATGACTGCAACAGCCTTGAAGAGGGATTTTGATCAGGGATGCTTTCCCGAAATAATGGTTCCAGAAAGTTGTCATTTGCTCCAAAGAGATGCCATTAGTATTTTCTTCTTACCATGGCTGACGGCAACTGCGGGTGGGGGGTGGAGAGGATTTGTATGGAAAAACAGCATGGTGTGTATGTGTGGGGGGAAGAGTTAACCCCGTCTGCCTCTCCAGGGGTGACCCAATCCAGATCTCCTCTCTATAACTGTTTCAGGTCACAGTGATTTCTCAGCACCCTCACCAAACTATAATTACAAGAATTCTTTATAGCAATTTCTTGTTCAGAAGCAGCAGCAGTTTAACAAGACCTCTCTTCTTTTTCCAATCCTTTCCCCAGTTTATATTCAGTTGACTGTTATTGATTCAATGTTATTTTTAGAAATACTTCCAATTGGTTGTTTTTATTGTTGATTTTTACGCTGGCGTTTATTATTCGCTTTTATGCAATTTCACGTTATATTTTTTGTTTGTACCAATTCGGTAATAACAATGATTCGTTTGAGGTATAAATATTGTAAATGAATGAATCAGTTTTAGTATCAAACAACTGATATCAAATGCTGTACTTCAGAGCTTTACAACAAAAGACACCAGGATTTATGTGCAATCGGATTTCAAGGGATTTTAAGGTATCCTGTATCCAATCAAAACGTTGGCCAGTTTCTTTCTGAAAGCATCATACGTGCTGCTGACTTAGACCCTGCATAACTGCACATCAAGCAGTGCTTTTACAAGTGTCTTTATAATCGATTATTCAATTTTCTGCCACTTTCTCCCTTCCCTTCCCTCTTGGCTAACAATTGGTTTGGGAATGACATGCTTTCAAGATGTGAAACTTCATGTAGCATGAAACACGATCCACTGACTGAAGGAATTTTAGAGCGTTGTGGGTTTATATTTCATTTTACTATGTCAAAGGTTTTGTAGGCAAAAATTTGCAACAGTTAAGCAGTATGACCTTCACATTAGTCACATGAAATTCAAGGCACAAACACTGGCATTAACACAGAATCTCCTCATAGAAACCCTTTTTTGTGTGTGGGGGGGGTTAGTGATGTGACAGACTGAATTGCACAATAAGACACAAGCACTCCTATTTATCTTTTCTTTACCTGAGATTTTATTTTTTTATGTATTTGGAATATTTCTGTGCTATCTCTTCAGAGTCTTGCTCAAGACAGCTTACAATCAGAAACCACAGTATAAAAAAAACCCCAAGCTATAAACAAAAATCACAAGATATTAGATGTTCCAGAATGTAGAAACATGCAATATCCCATAACAGCAGTGAATGAGAAGAAGAAGAAGAGTTTGGATTTATATCCCCCCTTTCTCTTCTGTAGGAGACTCAAAGGGGCTTACAATCTCCTTGCCCTTCCCCCCTCACAACAAACACCCTGTGAGGTGGGTGGGGCTGAGAGAGCTCCGAGAAGCTGTGACTAACCCAAGGTCACCCAGCTGGCATGTGTGGGAGTGCACAGGCTAATCTGAATTCCCCAGATAAGCCTCCACAACTCAGGCGGCAGAGCGGGGAATCAAACCCGGTTCCTCCAGATTAGATACACGAGCTCTTAACCTCCTACGCCACTGCTGCTATTTCATTCTTCGGCTAGGATGTTCAGTCTTCGGCTAGCAGGCAGTAGCACATCTGGGCGGTGTGTGTGTGTGTGTGTGTGATGTGTGGATGCACTGGGCCATCCCCCTAGAAGTAAGCAGCAGTAATTTGCCCACCACACAGTCCCAGCAGGACACTCCTTTTATGAAAACCTGTTGGCAGCCACAAGAGGTTTGTAATGTGTGAATCGATCCAGAGAATAAAACATTCTTCATATAAGGACACTGAACACATTAATGGAGGGTGGGAATATCAATTAATATTAGCCCTGATTGCTAAATGGAACCACCATATTCAAAAGTAATGAATGACTGTGACTGTGACAGAGTTCCAGATTGGGGAGAGGTTCTCTCACCCCATAAACTCCATCTTGTGGAAACTGACCCACAGATAGCACTGTAAAGTCTCTATCTGTAAAGTCAAATCAAACAATGTACCCCAAAATGTCAACCATATTTTTAAATGAATTTTTCACATGACACCTGTTGGACGACCTTAGACCAGTCACAGTTCTGTCAGAATTCTCTCAGACCACTCAGAGACAGGCCACCTCCCAACATCCCTTGCCTTGAAAGCCCGATGGGGTTTCCATAAGCGGCATAGGGGTTAAGAGCAGATGCACTCTAATCTGGAGGAACCGGGTTTGATTCCCCACTCTGCCACTTGAGCTGTGGAGGTTTATCTGAGGAATTCAGATTAGCCTGTGCACTTCAACACAAGCCAGCTGGGTGACCTTGGCTAGTCACAGCTCTACGAAGCTCTCAGCCCCACCTGCCTCACAAAGTGTTTGTTGTGGGGGGGGGGGGGAAGGGAAAGGAGATCATCAGCCCCTTTGAGTCTCCTTTCAGGAGAGAAAGGGGGGATATAAATTCTTCTTCTTCTTCTTCTTCTTCTTCTTCTTCTTCTTCTTCTTCTTCTTCTTCTTCTTCTTCTTCTTCTTCTTCTTCTTCTTCTCCTCCTCCTCCTCCTCCTCCTCCTCCTCCTCCTCCTCCTCCTTTTTCTTCTGATCTGGTGGCAGAAGTTTACTGCAAGTAAAGCAAACAGTGGAAGAGGAGAAATATGCGCTGGTTGATTACATGATAAAAGTCAAGAACAGGCATTGATTGAGGTGAAAATCAAACAAGAATACAGAAAAAATATGAAAAAATGTGATTAAAATTTGGACCAAAAGCTGGCACAACAAAGCTCTGCACAACCAATTTCTGGAGAAGATCAAGGACAAGGTGGACAATGAAAAGACCTGGCTGTGGTTAACAACTGGAAGTCTGAAAAAGGAAACCGAATTCCTGATTTTAGCAGCTCAAGAACAAGCCATTAAAACAAATTAAATCAAGGCCAGAATCGAAAAATCCTCGGATGATGTGAAATGCAGATTGTGCAAAGAAGCTGACAAAATTGTAGATCATGTCCTCAGCTTCTGCAAAAAGACTGCTCAGGCAGAAAGATTGAGTACAAACAGAGGCACAACTCAGTGGCCAAGATGATCCACGAGAATTTATGCAAGAATTACAATATAAGAACAGCTAAGAACTGGTGGGAACATTGTCCAGAGGAAGTAATGGAAAATGAGAAGGTCAAGATTTTGTGGGACTTTTGAATCCAAATGGACAAAGTGTTGAAACACAATACACCAGACATCACTGTGATTGAGGACAAGAAGGTGAGCATCATCGACATTGCAGTACCCAGTGACAGCAGGGTCATTGAAAAAGAACACGAGAAGGTCACTAGATACCACGATTTGAAAATCGAACTTCAGCGTCTATGGCACAAACCAGCTGAGGTCGTTCCAGTGGTAATGGGCATGCTGGGCGCCATCCCGAAAACACTAGGGCAGCACTTGAAACATCTTCGAATTGACAAAATTGACATCTGTCAAATTCAGAAGGCAGCCCTGCTGGGATCCGCATGAATACTACGCCAATACATTACAACTTCATAGGCCCCTGAGTGAGGCTCGAATTGTAATGAATGCCAACAACCAGCTAAAGATCTGGCAGCTGTGAAATCTACAATGATGATGATGATGATGATGATGATGATGATGATGATGATGATGATGATGATGATGATGATGATGATAATAATAATAAACCAGCTGAGGTTGTCCCAGTGGTAATTGGCACGCTGGGCGCCATCCCAAAAACACTAGGGCAGCACTTGAAACATCTTCGAATTGACAAAATTAACATCTGTCAAATTCAGAAGGCAGCCCTGCTGGGATCCGCACGAATACTACGCCAATGCATTACAACTTCCTAGGCCTCTGGGTGAGGCTCGAATTGTAATGAAGGCCAACAACCAGCTAAAGATCTGGCAGCTGTGAAATCTACAACAGCAACAGCAACAGCAACAACAACAACAACAACAACAACAACAACAACAACAACAACAACAACAATAATAGAGGCTCAAATTGTAATGAAAGGCCAGCAACCAGCTAAAAAACTGGCAGCTGTGATATCAAACAACATTTAATAATAATTGTGATGATGATTATAATGATGATGATGACAACGATAGTAATAATAATAATGTGGCTTGGTTTTATAATATTCTGGAAGCCAGATGTGGAGAAGAGGAATCATTTTTCTATAAATAAATTTCTATTCAAGGAATGCACGTATCCATTCACCCAAGAAGCATCTTTATCCCTAGGGGTATATCTTGTTGGATTCAATGGCAACCAATGGAGATGTTCAAGTGATTGAGTCTTGCCATCAATATTGCAAAGCTAATCCTCTAACACTGACCGCCAAACAGTGATTATTCAGTCTGTTAACTTTTAGACTGTGTATTTTGGGAAGCAGCAACGAAACTCCAACGCTGGAACTCTGTTGCGCAGTCATTATTCGAGCGATGCAGCACTTTGCAGTTCCTGTCTGTGCAATTTCCTTTTATTAATGTACAAACAAAACATGATGAATTAAACATGTTATTGCATGTACTTTTTGGCAAGCATTGAAGATGAGGTAATTGAAGACAGTTATTATTTCCAGCTGTACGGCATGAGTGCACAGTGACATTTAAATCATTTTTTTAAAAAAAGAAAAGGTGTTTAGATTTTTAACAATGCTGTCTTTTAAAAGCTTCCAAAAAGACAACAATTATGAAAAAAACTGAGATTGTATCACTGTCACATAAAGTATACATAGTGTAGAATGTTTGAAAGGAGAAAAAAATAAGTGCGAGAGTAATATTTGTATTTATTTGCCAAGTAGCCATGTATATTATCTCAGAAATTGTGCAACAGCTTGGGAGATAAATCAGAATTCCTGTTTCCACATTACCAATTTTTGGGGGGAGGAGAAGGAGGAGCCCTGAGAATCAGACAGTGGTGAATCACTAAAGCCACCACCTGAGAATGACTGAAATGACATTTGAATTCGGGACTTCCCAACTCACAATCTTAATGCTGTAGCATCTCTCAAAATAACTGAGTAACTGCACAGTGAGTCATCCTTCTGTGAGTCAGATTTTCTGGGTTGTGAGAAGAGATAATGGTGGATTCCAAGAGATTGGGCTGTGATGCCCCTCGGAAAGGACCTGCTGAGGCTAAAAGCACTATGCAGCATACCTCTGAGCTCAAGAGAGTGTTTTCTGTGCTCTGAAACACAGACATGGCAGCACTTTGCACTTGGGGCAAAATTTTTAGATCCACTCCAGATCCAAAACTGATTTGGCCTGTCAGCTCATCAACTCTTCCAATTGCTTACATTGGCCATGGTGTCCTATTGAATGTCAGTACAAATGTATAATGGTCTCCTGCTGAAATTTTAGTTGGTGGTCTCCTTCTCAGCTGCCTCTCTTATTGTCAATTCCTAGGGCTGCCATGGAATGCAGTCTGATGTAATGCATAGAACTTTAATCTGGAGTATCGGGTTTGATTCTCCAGTCCTCCACATGAAGCCTGCTTGGGCCAATCACAGTTCTCTCAGAACTCTCTCAGCCCACGCAGAGGCAGGCAATGACAAACCAACTCTAAATGACTTTTGCTTTAAAACCCCCACAGAAGTGAGCTGCAACTTGATGGCACATTTCCAGGGGACTGGGAATCTCCTGAAATTATAATGTCATAGAATCTACCCTCCCAAGAAGAATAGTTTGAATGTATACTACACTTTTCTCAAACTGTCTCAAAGCAGCTTACAAACTCCTTCCCTTTCTCTCCCTAAAACAGACACCTTGTGAGGTAGGTGGGGCTGAGAGAGTTCTGAGAGAACTATGACTAGACCAAGGTCACCCAGTAGGCTTTATGTGTAAGGGTGGGAAAAACAAACTTATGCACCAGATTAGAGTTCACAGCTCATGTGGAGGAGTGGGGAATCAAACCTATTTCTCTAGATTAGAGTTCACTGCATTTAGCCACTATACCATGATGGCAGCCATTTTCTTTAGAAGAACTGGTCGCTGTAGTCTGGAGATTAGAGATAATTATGGGAAATTGCCAGGCCAGATCTGGAGGTTGGTAACTCTAAAGCTTTTAAAACTCCTGCTCCATTCGAGACCAGACTCAGGAGGCAAACAGGCACCTGGGAACAAATTGACAATTACCATGGTTCACAAGAATACCCCACTGGGCATCAAGGAAGGAACCGGTTTAAAGGAACAGAAATGTACCCATCTATCAGATAATACTGAGTACTGTTGAATAGGTAGAGTCCCAACGATTATCATTTGAATTAAAAATATCAATTTTCCTTACACTCATAAGATCAACTCTCAACCTTTCCCCAGTTTGTGGACTTCACTGTATCCCTTCTGAAAGCTTTGAAAGACACAGGCTTTTCAAAGACATACTAATGATACCCAAATGAGATGAATAAGCCTCTTAACTTGTCTTCTACAAAGGCACTTCTTTAGGAATTTAAATCACTCGAGTAAAACTTGTGCATGTTCAAGGGTATTCATCTGATTGATTTCCCATTAGCTGCAATCTCTGAATTCTCCAAGGAATTATATGAGGATATTTATCTTCATGGAGGCCTACATATGGAACATTCTGGACCATATTTCACCACAGGGGCTTTGGATCTTTTCCTGACTGTAGCTAACTGTCATTTTTCTTCAATATTGCTAGCTGAGTACACAGTTGGGTAGATAGAATCTGTAAAAGAGGTACATCCAGAGCTGCAAAAGAAGGTCATTTCACAAAAGATTAGAGGAAGCTTGTGCAATGTTTAACAAGGTCGACACTCAGATTCCCCCTTAGTGTTGCCAGCTCTGAATTGAGAAATACTTGGAGATTTTGCAGGTAGAGTCTAAGGAAGCTGGGGTTTGAGGAGGGGAGGGACTTAAATGGGGGTTTAATGCCAACCTCCATAAGAACATAAGAACAAGCCAGCTGGATCAGACCAGAGTCCATGTAGTCCAGCTCTCTGCTACTCGCAGTGGCCCACCAGGTGCCTTTGGGAGCTCACATGCAGGAGGTGAAAGCAATGGCCTTCTGCGGCTGTTGCTCCCGAGCACCTGGTCTGTTAAGGCATTTGCAATCTCAGATCAAAGAGGATCAAGATTGGTAGCCATAAATCGACTTCTCCTCCATAAATCTGTCCAAGCCCTTCTTAAAGCTATCCAGGTTAGTGGCCATCACCACCTCCTGTGGCAGCATATTCCAAACACCAATCACACGTTGCGTGAAGAAGTGTTTCCTTTTATTAGTCCTAATTCTTCCCCCCAGCATTTTCCATGAATGCCCCCTGGTTCTAGTATTGTGAGAAAGAGAGAAAAATTTCTCTCTGTCAACATTTTCTACCCCATGCATAATTTTATAGACTTCAATCATATCCCCCCTCAGCCGTCTCCTCTCCAAACTAAAGAGTCCCAAACGCTGCAGCCTCTCCTCATAGGGAAAGTGCTCCAGTCCCTCAATCATCCTTGTTGCCCTTCTCTGCACTTTTTCTATCTCTGCGATATCCTTTTTGAGATGCGGCAACCAGAACTGGACACAGTACTCCAAGTGCGGTCGCACCACTGCTTTATATAAGGGCATGACAATCTTTGCAGTTTTATTCTCAATTCCATGTAGTAACCATTACAGGAAAGGTGCACCCAGAGGGTAAATCCAAAACCATACCGCACCAAATGCATTCAGGTCAGTCAAACCTATTCAATGTCAAAATAACTTAAAGCATTCAGATCCTCGAAGATGCCATCCACAGATGCAGGCAAAACATCAGGAAAAAATGCTACTAGAACACAGCCATTCAGCCCGGAAACCACACAATACCCCAGTGATTCCGGCCATGAAAGCCATTGTTTTTTACAGGTGAAAATTGAAAGTATAGCAACTCAGAAAACTGTGAACCAATCCCTTTCAATAACGAAATACATGAAAAGAAATTATTCCCTGATTTTGTATTATTTTCAACATTGTAGTCTTACACAAAATAGTTTTGTATTGTCACAAACAAAACAGAAGCCTCTTACAACCCCTGGGCTTCCTAATACATATAAACAAATAATTGTTCACTGAAACTTAGTGTCCACCAAATTACAAAATACAGGGCATATACAAAAGGGCGACATAACCTCTGGTTTGGTTATTATTTCAGAGTCACTTTTTGAAGCCCTACACCTGTAAATAACAAAAAAAAATCATTTTAATAAAAGACCCTTTCCTCCCTATCCCAAAATGTTCAATTATATCTCAGACTTACTCTGATCTATGAGAAATGCAAAGTGCTCGAATTCCAAATGCTCCCTTAGAACTTTAGCTGGATAATTTATCTATAACAAAAAATAAGAATCTCTTAGAACATCCATGGAAAATCTCTTAAAGGGTATTACAAGTCATGTTAAAAACCATGTGGAGAGACTCACAATGTAGCACTATTCAGGAAAAATAGTCTGCGCAACAATGCCTCCAAAGCTAATCCAGGCTACTAATATGCCCCCTGTAAACAATATAAGCTTCATGAATATCCACAATAATATTAGTCTAATAAGACCAAAAATATTATAATCATATTGAGACTGAGATGCAGCTGCTTGACTCTTGCTTTGCTAAGGTCTTTTATGTGGAGCACCAAAGATTCCACCTCAGTGGAATTTAAAGAGAAAGTCCATGCAATTGGAGACACCTGTGTGAACTAAAACAAAATGCTGAGAGATCTAGAGCTTGATTAAGTCCTCCAGGAAAAGTGGTTCCCAACTCGAGGACATACATCATCTCCATTCTCTACAGTTCTTTCTTAATGTCCATGGAAGGATCATGCTGTTCCACTGTGGCAAGAGCCTTGAATCTCAAAGAATCGGGTACATGATTCTCTTTCAGGAAATGTTCCAAAGAGGTACGTCAAGGTGGCATGCAAGGGAGGGGAGGGAGTGAGGAGTCGCATGCAAGGGAGGGGAGGGGCCCCGGCATCTGTACCTGGCCCACCCAACCTAGCAGAGGGAGGGGAGGGAGGGATGGCATGCAAGGGAGGGGAGGGAAGGGGAGGGGCCCCGGCATCTGGACCTGGCCCAGCCATCCTAGCAGAGGGAGGGGGAGGGGAGGGGAGGGAAGGGAAGGGTGGCATGCAAGGGAGGGGAGTGAGTGAGAGGTAGCATGCAAGGGAGGGGAGGGGTGGTGGCTTGACATCTGGACCTCGCCCAGCCACCCTAGCAGAGGGATGGGGAGGGGAGAGAGGGGTGGCATGCAAGGAAGGGGAGGGAGGGGTGGCATGCAAGGGAGGGGAGGTGGCCTGGCATCTGGACCTGATCCACCCACTCTAGCAGAGGGAGGGGGTGGGGAGGGAGGGGTGGCATGAAAGGGAGGGAAGGGGAGGCAATAATCCCCTCCCCTCCCTTTCTTGCCACCCCCTTTCCTCCCTCCCCTTCCCTTGCATGTCACCCCTCCCTCCTCTTCCCCTCCCTCCACTAGGGTGGGTGGGCCACATCCAGATGCCAGGCCCCCTCCCTCCCCTCCCTTTCATGCAACCCCTCCCTCCCTTTCCATTCCCTTCACTAGGGTGAGTGGGCCATGTCCAGATGACAGGCCCCCTCCCTTCCCTCCCTTGCATACCACCCCTCCCTCCCTCCCCTCCCCTTGCATGCCACCCCTCCCCCTCTCTACCCACCCTAGGGTGGGTGGGCCATGTCCAGATGCCAGGCACCTCCCCCTCCCTTGCATGCCACCCCACCCCACCCCTCCCTCTCCTCCCTCTCCCTCCGCAAGAGTGGGTGGGCCATGTCCAGATGCTGGACCCCCTCCCTCCCCTCCCTTGCATGCCGCCCCTCCCTCCCCTCCCCTTTATTTCCTGCCTCAACATGTTTTAAAGATGTCTGTGCGGAAAGGGCTAGCATGATTGACAGAGCCTCCAGCCACAACCAATTGTGTCAGTTTTATAAAGTTCTTTACCAACAGAATATGTTTTCTCTTTTTTCTTTCCTCCCTTTTAGTTCAACATGGAGGAAAACTTCTGTAAACCAGAGACCAGAAACCAAAATGTACGAAACCAAACCACTTGAACAATTTGTAAATGTCTGGACCTTACATATGCACGGTTGTTGGACTGGATCATGAATTATTCAAGCCTAAATTCAAGCAAAGGTTGCCAAGCCTGGCCAGCCTACCTGCAGGAGACAAAGGGCAGAGACATGGGAAGCAAACATCAGAGACAGCATGACATCACTTTCAAGAAAACCCAGAGGTGTTGTTGCATGTCTCTAGGAGCTGCTGGAAATGATAGTAAACAATAGAGGTTTTTTTTTGCAGATGCCTGAAGAAACATCACATCACACTGTCAATGAGGTTTTTCAAAAAAATTCTTCCACTAGCTGCTAGTGTATCAGTGAAATGTAACAGAAGTCAAAATGGCATTGCAATGTCTGTCTGGCATAAAATGGTGTAAAATGGGACCCCACCCCCCGAAATCTAAATGCATTGATTTTCATAGAGCTTACCACAAGTAAATTAAGGACTTAATCTACAGGACTTTGAATGGTTATTTCTGTGCATCACAGAAGTATCCTAGAAAGCTAAAAGTGCAGTCTGGAAAGCTATGATGCCAGCATGCATGTTCAATACCTTATTATATAAAAGACTGGCTGTGGCGGCGACAACTCACTTCCAGCCATTCGCCATGCACACGTGTTTTGTAGTCAGGCTTACAAAAAATGGGTAAAAAACAACAGAACAGCAGCAAGTGACAGTTACACCCTCTCGTGCATACTGACCCTTCTCGCCCACTGCTGAATATTTACAGTCACTGTACCATCTGCAGCTGCCTGAAAAGAAGCAGGCACAGGCATTGGCCACTCCCCACGGGAGGGTTGCAACTGTGGATGGCCACAACTATGCCGTTAACTGCTGCATGGCAATACAAATGTCCGGGAAGAGGAGCAGACATCTGGAAGCAGGAGGAGAAGTAGGAGGGAGCTGATGATGCAGGACCAAGGAAGGAGGAAAGGCAGGAGGGGTTGGCCCCCTTGGTGGACACTGTTGACCCACCAACGGTTTTCTAGAGCCTGTTGCATTTGTTTGTACAACAGGCTTTAGTGCAAAGTTTATTAGTATTTCTGTTAAGAAATTGCTAGCTGTCACAGGGGAATTATTGTAGAAGAACACTGTACAATAATGAAATGCACATAAACACAAATGCTCATAAACCTGCATGTTGCAGGTGGATGGCAGTGAATTTCCAATTTCCAGAAGCCTAATGCTAAAGAACACCTGAAAATTAACAAAATGCTTCTTTATTATACTGTGGGATCCGTACTAATATTGTAATTTTCTGTGACAAGACAGCTGCTTCCAAATGGACGGTTTTCTTCAGCCTCTCTCCCAAATGGATGCAATTTTTTTCTTAGTTCCCACACTTGCTGTAATTGTCCTGATTCCAGGTTTTTCCTCATTCTCAGAATTCTCTTTCGGTAACTTGTTATGCTCCAGACCTTTTGTAATGAATGTACTTCAAGCATTCAAGAACTGGTCCACATTTTCCTACCTGCAGAAAGTCCCATCCCCAACAGTGCCGTTTTCCTACCAGTTACCCCTTGCAAGCACCTTTTGTCCAGCATTTTTTTCCTCCGATGTCACTGGAGGGCTTTTTAAAAACGTGGTTGCTATAGTGCTACATCAATCAATTGCCACTTGTCCATTTCAAATTGCAATAGAACTATTACAGAGGTACAGTGAATGCATGCAAAAAAGAACCAATTAAAAAGGTGTGTCAAGTCACTATGGCAGCCATAAAAACCATGCCCCTAAGATCTAATGTTGAGTTGCTGCAGAGCACATCTTGAAGGAAAACATTTTTGAGAAGGGTTGGGGGAAATGGAGATGGTGCCACAGTGGCGACACCACATTGCCTCCATGGGGACGTTGGCAGTGTAAAAAGAAGGGAAAGTTTAAATCACTCCTGCACCCAAATCACCAGATAGAACAGGCAGGGTTATGCTGCACTTTTACGCAGTGTAAGTCTGCAGGGTCAGGTGTCAGTTTCATCTCCGAGAACACTCCAGTCCCTCTCCCACCAGCACTGGTGTCCACTTGAATGTCAATGTAGCATTGTTGTGGCCCTGACTTCCAGGTTTGCCCACTACAGAGCTGTAGTGTGGCAAGACACTGGCATTTTTGCTCCCTCCACTGGAGTGGGCGCCCCTTATGCCAGCAAAGGGGGCACATACACCAACACGGCCCTCTACCACTCCCACAGCACAATCAGGTCCCCTCAACTGGATTGGACTGTAACTTGGAAGCTCTATAGACTCAGAAAATACAAAATGAGCCTCTCTTTTCTCAAGTACTGCCCAGACTGAATGCCACCTGATATCTTTCATGTTCACGATACAGGATCTCTGGCTGTGTGAGCTGCAAGTAAAAGCAGGTTAGTGGTGTTGTAATTTCGGTTAGTAGGCCGAGCAGCATTCTCTCCTGACGTTTCGCCTGCATCTGTGGCTGGCACCTTCAGAGGATTTAGGCGAAACATCAGGAGAGAATGCTGCTAGAACATGGCCATACAGCCCGGAAACCACACAGCACCCCAGTGATTCCAGCCGTGAAAGCCTTCGACAATAAAAAGGTGCCAAGTTCAGTCTCTGAAATTTTCAGTCAAAATATCTCAGCTAAAAGGTATTAGAAAAGTTCTTCCTCTTGCCCAAATCTGGGAGAGTCACTGCCAGTAAGAGCAGAAAATGCTAAGTGGACCAATGACCTATGACATCTGCTTCATTAGGAAATGCTGTGAGTTTATTTGGTAAACTTATATGCTCACCATTCTAAGAAAGAGCCTCAAACTGGTGTGTTTACAGTACTAAGATATGCTATCTCACGGCTCCTTCACAGGTTCATATTCTAAGCAGGAATCATGTAAATGTAACCCCCAAATAGAAATGGAAATGGTAGGAAGGGATGGAACTTCTAGATGCCGAAGGGTGCAGAATGCATGGAGGGAAGTAAGCTGCCCAGCTGGGAATTTGAAATTTAATTATAGGTTCTTAATACCTTGTTTAAGGTAATCATGATGTTTGTATGAAAATTAGCGAGGGGGGTTGACTACTAAGGGAGAGTTGTGAATTGTAAATTTTAGAATTTATTGTTTCAGGGCTATGTTTATCTGCTGGACATTTTCCTGGGACACTTATCTTTCAAAGCTGGTGCACCAAGAGCTCACCTGGAGACATCCTGGGTCACCTACAAGACAAAAGGAATGGACTCTAGGTTGGCAAGGTGTGAAAAAGGGAAAATTAATTGTTAAACTTGAGTAAGATTGTGATGTTGTTATATTGCTAAGTTCTCTGTTGATATGTGATATGTCCCATCTAATGATTGCTTTCTCTCTTGACAAAAGTTAGAAGTTCAAAGAGAGAGAGAGAAGTCCATTTGCATACATGTGCTCTATCATGACAGACTTGATAATACCTTTGTTTCTCTTTAGAAGTTCATGGGCACGATTCATCTTCCTTTACCACTTACCAATCTGAGGCCCCTTCTGCACAGTCCACTTTCAATGCACTTTGAAGCTGTGTGGAATAGTAAAATCCACTTGCAAACAATTGTGAAAGTGAATTGAAAGTGCATTGTCCTGCATGTGTGGAAGGGGTCTGAGTGTATAATTTAGTCTTTTGACTGCCTACCTTTACAGATACTGTTTTCATCAACATATTTATGTAGAACTTTTCTATGTCACCATTCCACCCTATTCAGGGTTTTCAAGGTTGTGAACAATAAAATGTTTCAAACTTTGAAATGCCTTCAAAACACACACACACACACACACACACACACACACACACACACACACACACACACACACAATTTTTTTAAAAAAACTATAAAAACACAGAAATACATATAACAAGAAGGATTAATAAGCATTGGTGAGAAAATGCCGAGTAAAATTTGAACACATCTTAACCTGTTGTCAGAAGATGCAGATAGGGCCGTGGTGGCAAACCTTTGGCACTCCAGATGTTATTGACTACAATTCCCATCAGCCCCTGCCAGCATGACCAATTGGCCATGCTGGCAGGGACCGATGGGAATTGTAGTCCATAACATCTGGAGTGCCAAAGGTTCACCACCACTGAGATAGGGGGAGAAAGAGGGATTTCCTTGGGGAGGAAGTTCCTGAGTTTTGGAAGTTTGTCTAATGCATACAATTCTATGAAGAGCTACACCAGAGCAAGAGTTGGAAGGAGTCATACAGGCCATCTTGACCAAATCCCTGCTCAACGCTGGATCAACCTAAAATAAATCCTGATAAGTGTTTGACCCGCCACTGTTTGAAGACTGCCACAGGGGGAACTCACCACCTCCCTAGGTAGCTGATTCCATGGCTGAACTACTCTTATGTATTTTTTCCTAATATCCAGTTGGTCCCTTTCCACCCATAATTTAAACCCATTATTGTGAGTTCTATCCTCTGCTGCCAACAAGAGCAGCCCCCTGCCCTCTTCTAAATGACAACCTTTCAAATACTTCAAGAGAGTAATCATGTCTCCCTTCAACTTCCTCATAGGGGCTGGTCTCCAGGCCTACGATCATCCTCATTGCTCTCTTCTGCACCTGCTCCATTTGTCTACACACTTTTTAAAACAAGGCCTTTGGAAATGCACATAGTACTCCAGGTGTGGCCAGACCAATAGCCTAAAACCATGAATTTTTAAGGGTGCAACTGTGCTTTGGAAGCCACTATAACTAGTTAGTATTCCATGTACCAATGGGTCTTTTTTCATTTGAGATTCTACAGATTGATGTGACTGGCCTGAAATCTGAGACTATTCAACTTTGTTTGGTCTTTTTGTACTCCAGTATGCAGTAAATCATTGCCAATTTTCTCATGATAGCATTTCATTCTTGCTATCCATTTTTTAAAAAAAATTCAATAAATATAAACATTAGCACAGTAAGCTACACTTTCTTGTATCATTTATTCACTGAGGTTTTCTCTAGTAGCAAGTCAATGGCTAGGCCCCCCCCCCCCCCCCTCACATGCAGGTAACTTTCACTCTCTGTGCCTTACCCACTGCTACCACACAATACACATCCAGCTCATCCTCACACACCTCACTCTGCCCTCCCTCACATCCAACCACCACTTACCCACTTCCTCACCCATATTCGCCACAGCTCTCTTTTACTAAAAGCAAGCTGGAGTTTGCCTTTTTTTCTTTCTAAGAAAATCCCAAGCGGGGTGGGAGGGCGAACCAACACTACTTCAGCTCTTTCTTTTCTCGCGATGTGGCGCCTTTACAGCAAACCCAGGAGCTAGGCCTCGATCTGAGCCCTCACCATACCCTGCCTCTGCTGCCCTCGACTGGGATAACCTCCTTGCACCCCTTCCAGTCTCTACGCCTTTACCCCAAGCCAGGACTGTGTGTGTCAACCCAGCCCTGCATGGACAGAAGTGATTCGCACTCTGGACAGCCTTCTGTTGTGGAATGGAGAGAGGGATTACCTGTATACTAAAAAAAACAAGACACCACCAAATAACAATGTGAATTGAAAAGGGAAAGAGGGATTCCATTTGACCACCCCAAAAGGCTATGCTGGGGATCATTGGACCTGCATGGACATCTGTGTGGGTTGCGGACTGTGATGAGAAGGGACACTCAAGCTTTCAGCCAGCAACTTAGCAGTGGTCCAGATCGGCCCTATAGTTGTGAATAAATAAATAAGTTTGCATGAAAAAGTCCACAAATGAGTTAATAGAATCTTGATTCAAAGGATCGGGTTGTAATAGGTGATGTGAGAGACCTCTACCTGAGACTCAAGGGAGCTGCTGCTACTCAGAATATACAATATTGAGAGACCAAATAGTCTGATTCTGTGTGAGGTGGCTTCATATATTCAGATTCCCAGTTTTTAGCCATCTTAATTTTGGTTGTGATTGCTTTCCAACCTGGCCATTGATGTAATCCAAATAACCTATGGTATGACCAGGACACCTAGACATTGTTGTTATCCTTTTAAATTATAACAAGATCACTATCCAAACAAATTCAATTGTATACTACCTCCACATATGGAGAACATGTATTTGTTATGTTTGAAACCCAAAGCATTCCCTGCAATGTATCATTTGATGTATTGAGAAATTCTTGCTGCTGAACAATTAAACATTTGACACTTTTTTAATAAAATAAAAGTTGGGGTTTATATGGCATGGTAAGCTGAAAGATTGAATATCAGCATTGGGGGATTTGAGGGGAGACTTTGATCTTACCAAAAGTGAGAGAAATGAAATATGAGAGCTAAGCTATGCATTATTTCTCAGACATAAATCTCTGTAAATTCATCAGTTCTGCAAGATTTTCTTTTTGTACAAAAACTATAGATTAGGAGACTGCTGATCACCCACTTGCTCACATGGAAGTTTCAAAAAGACACACAAGGAGTACAAATGTGTGACAGAAGTCTTATGCCATCAAGTGTCAATAGTGCCCTTCTTCTGTCTACTGTAGACAAATATGGTGGTCTCTGCATGAGAAAAGCAATAAACATAAAATAGTATACCAGGACATATTATTACATACCTGAATGCCACAAACAAGCAAAAGCTCCTCCACAACCATGCATGCACATACCCACAAACATGTCTTAAAGGGAATATTGTGAAACTGCTGAATTAGAACTCATCAAGAAATTATACTCTACTTGTCACCATAGCTTAAATGTAGACTTGGATTTCCTAATTTACCGTAAGCTGTGGAAATAAATAAATAAACAAACAAATAAATAAAATACTTTATAGAAATTTTAATTGGATGTTCTTAACATGTTTACCAGCCTATAACCTTGTCCCAGTGTCAGTTAATTTTCACTTGAATTTATCACCTTGCTTTTCTTTTCAAGTCTCTGATTCTGTCATCATCTATTATCTGCTAATTCCACTACAGACACGTAAAGTTTTAGGATGGGATTCACATCTAACTTTTCTACTTCTTCCCACTCTAAGAATTTTCTCTTGCAAAATTCATGATGGAATTCATTCTCTGCCTCAACTTCTTTCCCCCTCCTATGTACTCACCCCCATAATAAAGGAGTCCCACTTTGATTTCCACACATCTGAAGAAGAGCGCTACGACTTATGAAAACTCATATTGAAATAAGTGTTGTAGGTCTTTAAGATAATCACTGGAGCTTTTGTTTATCTTGCTACAGCAAGGTTGACATTTGGGATATCACTTTGGACAGGAAGTTGGGGAATCTGACAGGTTCAAATGCTGCCCATGTCCCATACATAGGGAAACAAGAATTGCCGGGCAAAACCGTGACATCTGTGAAAGCCAGTTTGGTGGATTGGTTAACACAGGGTTCTTCAAACTATGGCCCTCCAGATGTTCATGGACTACAATTCCCATCAGCCCCTGCCAGCATGGCCAAGTGGTAGGGCTCATGGGAATTGTAGTCTATGAACATCTGGAGGGCCATAGTTTGAAGACCCCTGGCGTTAACATGTCAGACTAGGGTCTGGAAGACCCAGGTTTGAATCCATTCTCAGAAGCTTGCTATATCACCTTGGGCCAGTCACACACCATCAACAGGCTTGGTGTGAGGATAGAAAAGAGGAAATGAGAACAATGGGTCCCCTTTGGAGAGAAAGGCTGGGTATAAATGAAGTCAGTAAATGAACCTGTCATCTTTCCATATGCAGGGAGTTTTAAAGGGGGAAAGTTCAAAGTTGCAGTCCTTATCTGCAATAGGAAGCGGCGCAGTCGGAGATAAAAGTTAGTTCTGCACATTTTTCTGGCCCCTATGCTACTCCTGGAGAACAGGACCTGAACTGCAGGAGGAAGAAACTGGAGGTCCTCAGCAGGAGTGGGAATGAGCATAAATCCTCTTGATCCTTCCATAGTGGCATTTTTCTTTGTGATCCAACCTCATATTTTTGTGAACCAGCCCCAAGAGCTGGTGGTTAAGAGTGCTGGGCTAGTGTCTGGGGGACCCAGGTTTGAATTCCCATTATTACTATTGAAGCTCGCTGACCTGGGGCCAATCACACTCTCTCAGCTTAATCTACCTTATAGGGTTGTTGTGATGATAAAATGGAAGAGAGGAGGAAGATGTAAGACACTTTGCATGTCCATTGTGTAGAACAGTGGGGCATAAATAAATTAAATACATAAGTAAGTAAATAAATACATTTTAGAAGCAGACTGATGGACAATTGGTCAGAGACAGCATGACAGTTTGCGTGCCATGGATGCTCTTTAATTCAACACTAATATTGTCTGTCTGTTTGCAACCAAGATCTAATGAACATAACCATCTTTTCTGTTGGTCTGTCGTTGTCTAACTTGTTTTCTAAATCCTCACATCATCTGTATTTTTCTGCCTGCTACTGCTACAACTCTATGTTCTTTTGTTAAGCACTGATATAAATTATGTGATGCTGTTAAGGGGGAAGGGGAGAAGCCATAAATAGTAGCCTAACAAATTTTAGCCGTGGCTAGCTTCAAGTTTGCTTTCATGCTATATCCTTACAGCTGCTCCAGGAAAAAAAGATCTGGCCCTCCAGGTGAATAGGTTTCATGATGGAATGCTGGCAGAGAGATTTAATATGATTTGTCTACCCCAAGAAGCGAGCAGCTAGCCTACAACCACTGCAAAAATGGCTAGCTGACTGGCCACAGTTATTATCTGAGCAATCTAAGTCGTTACATTTCAAGCTACAGGGTGCTGAGCATAATAGCACTGTCTAGACTCGGTGCCTACAGAAAAGGAGAGATTGCTGTCCCTTCTGTTCTTGCTGGTCAAGCCAGGTTAATGATGATTGACTTAATGAGAGTCATCTAACCTAGGGAAAGGAGAGACTTATTTGCCAGGATGAACAATATTATGTTCTTTGGATGGAACTGACTGATTTCATTTGCTTGTGATGTTTTTTTGAAACCCTGGCAAGGCTGAGCAATCAGCAGCAGCTGGTAAAGGTGGCTAGTATTATCGATTACAGCACGGATAGCGAGGGCTAGCAAAGGCCGGGGTTTTCATTATTGTACAGTGCTCACTAATTACAGGTGCTTATAATAATAACAATATCAAAAAAGGGGAAAATCCCAATACCATTACGGTTTGAGGAGATGTATCTCTTCCCCATTTGATCAATCTCCGGTACACATGTTGACAAAAGATTACTATGATGGCAATTATTATAATTACTAGAGCTGTAGGGATTTTTTTCACACTGGGTTGCTGGCTTAGAGACACACACTGATGTACATCAATTTCTCTGAATGAAGTCTCCATCTAAAACTCATTGGCAGACAGTTTCCCCTGCATGCAGGGAGCGACTGCCTTTTCTCTTCTCATCAGAATAAATCCCAGGCACTGAGATTGTTGAAATTTGCTTGAATTTGAATACATTGTTGAAATGGTTGAAATTTGCTTGAATTAGAATACATTTTTCAGTGGGATTTGGGTGCCATGGCTATCCCGTACAGGATAAGAGAAGAGAAGTTTGGATTCATACCCCACTCTTCTCTACCTTTAGGGAGTCTCAAGACAGCTTACAAACTCCTTTCCCTTCTGCTCCCTACAACAGACACTTTGTAAGGTAGGTGAGGCTGAGAGAGCTCTGAGAGCTATTATTTATTTGGGCCATATATGAGAAAGCCAAATGAGTATTTGAATGGGAGACCACCAAGGAATTCTAGAGTTGCTATGTACAGGAAGGCTTGCCTTGAAAACCCTATGAGGTGGAATTTCATGGGGTCACCATGAATCAGTTATCACTTGAAGGTGCACTTTACCTTACTTACTTGGAATAAGTCACATAGGACTCTGGCTTTGATTGGCAAGCAATAAGAAGCTTTTAGATTGACCAGTTTTGAATTAAAGACTGTTGTCTGGTCAACAAAGCTGTACTGATACATCAAGAGAGACTCCATTTTTCCTTCTCCTAGTTTCTCCATACACACCAGGCCTAGGTGATTGCTCGGTCATGACCCCAAAGGGATCCAATAGTAATCCCCAATCTCCCTTGTCATGAAAATCTCCTGATGCTGCTCAGTATATTCTCACCAGTTGCTCAACATGGAGCTTCTCTACCCCTTTCTTTCTAACAGCCCTCAAACCTTTGAAAGTGTTTATATTATTCACAAAAAAGCACCAAAAAGATTTTGTCCGTGTACCAACTCTGGGAGGATGGAAATCTATTCCTCCCCAACCCCCATTTATATATTTTAGACTTTCATTGAAGAATGCAGTTGGCAAAGCCCCTAACCAGAACTCAGGTCATTTTGCTCCTGTACCTAGTCAGACGCCTAATAGCATACACAGCTGTAGGTAACTAGGAAGTGCCAACGTCTGCTAGCAGAGGCCTCCATGACCCAAGCAATTAACCTTATATTAACGCCTCTAACAAAGATCATCTGTTACCAGTTTGCCTTTAGTCTGAGTTCTGTGTGCAGAGGGAGGAGGGCTGATTCCCCAGTGTCATCTAGGACTGGGAAGTATTGTTAATGTGCGTGTATGTTTTACGCAAAAAAACATGTGTTTGTTTTTAATATCCTCATTTGGCTTTCTCATATATGGCCCAAATAAAGCCCTTGTGGTCTATAGTAGCTACATTTTAGAAACTTGCAAAACTAATTACCTTGCTTTTAAAAGTAGTTCACGAGTACACAGACGTTTCAATTTTTTTTAAAAAATCTACAGTTGGCTTATTTCCATTTGCTACTTACCCCATACCAATGGAGAGCACATTTGAATTGGATCTTTGATGCAAGGTTCATAAGCGTTACATTTATTTGAGCAAAAGGCATTATGTATGGAGTTTGGTTTTGTGCAGTTGACCAGTGAATTTTTTTTCTGGGTTGCAGAAAGTACCAGGCAAATTCTGAGGTGGTGTTGATTTGCAAACTTCAGTTGACCAATCTGGAATAGGGTTGCCAGATCTCTGCCGTGGATGGGGAATCCCCCGCTTTGGGCCCCTTCCCCTGCTGCAGTTCAGCCTGCAATTGGGGGTCTTACCAAGTGAAAAGTAGGGTTTGTCATTAGCAGGATTACATAATTTCTGGACCTGACATCATTACATCACAACAAGCTCTGGTATTTGGGCAAAACTCTATAGTGCAAATCAGCTTCTACCATAGAGTTTTTGCCCAGATACCAGAGATTCTCCCATGTTGTTGTGAGATGAGGACATCACTTTCAGAAATGATGTCACAACACGTGAGTCTCTCTGGTGTTTGGACAAAAACTTTATCATGGAAGCTGATTTTTAGGCCCAGACCTAATTTTTGCCTGAAAAGGCTCACCCCCATCCTCCCTTCTTCACCAATTGCCAGGAGGTACCTGGCAACCCTAATCTGAAACCATGACTAGGAACAGACTGTAGCCTTCAACACACAACAACCCAACACATTTACTGAATGCATGGGGAGAGAAAGCAGGGACAAGCACACTGGCTCATTCTCTACTGCTGCACAATCACTTAGTGGTCTGCAGAGTATGACCACCCCTAGGAAATGGCTCATGTACATCCCTTCCCCATAATCATCACGACTGCTTTCTGAACATCATGGTGAGGGAGAGTTTGTAGGGCCGCTTCCTCCATGTGGTCACCCCTGCAGAAAAGCAGATGATCCCACAGAAGTAGAGGAGGAGCATACGAATGCCCTCTTCCCCACATATGCAGTGAACACGTGGATCCGTCATCTGTACCAATCCTGTATGTGGTAGAATCCTGTAACGGATGACAAAATAATGCTTAGCTATTATTCTAGCTGAGAATGGTTGGCCATGTTTTTCAGCATATATTACTTGAACGAAACTAGTTAAACCTTTCCTTTTTTTGCTTACATTCTGTATACTATGAATTCCTGCAATATTTTTGTTGGAGTTACTTAGCTGATGGGCACTGATGCGCCCTACAGCACTCTAAGTGTGTGTGTTGTTTCCTTGAATGGGATGTCCCTCTCTTTGTCAACTTGAGAGCTGTCCTGATGCCTCATCTCTCTGTGTGTCCATTTTTCTTCCCACTCTCCATACAGTTCTTCATAGAGTCACATATATCTGCACCACCTGATGGAGGGCCACATAGCCAGCTAAAAGGTAAGGAGGTGCTACTGTGCTTTTTCTTGCTGGCCACTCCCCCAGGTGTGAAAGGTGTGGAGTGTCACTGTGCCCACGCTCTTCCTTGTAGGATGAAGCCAGGCACCATTATGTCCAGGGTGAAGCCAAGCTTTGTCATGCCCAGGCTTTCTCACTTTTCACTGCTGTAGAAACCATGCCTCATACATGATGCTGGATCAACTGTTCACTTGTGACAGGGAAAATTGTTCTTTAGATTAGGTTGTTATTTCTTCCCTTTGATGGAAACCTGAGTGTGAACAGAACCTACTTGAGTGAACGTAAGTTTTACCTTTTGCAACATAATCCTGGGGAGGTTTATTTATCAACAAGTGACAGCACTAGAATCAACTAGGCCTGTAATTGCGACAGGGGCAGGGCACGCGGTAAGAGCTCCAGAAGGGGAGCATACGTGTCCCTGGGCAGCCAAACGGCCAGCCTCATCACCCGGCAATTGCGCGCTGAAATGCACAGGCATTGGGGTGGAGCAAGCTGCCTATATAAGGCAGCATGCGGTGGCCTCGGCCTCCTTTTTGAGGCCTTGAGGCAAACTGACCCACCTGCCCTCCTGGAAGGGATGGGATTTATTTTAGTTTATTTGTTGGAGTCCTGTGGGGGCAATTTGGGCAGAGGAGCACATCATTTTGGGGGATGGCCGAGCTTGCAGGCTGGACCTCCTCGCCTATGGAGGCCTCCATAAGAGGCTGGAAGTGGGAAAGGGCTCGGGGAGCAAGCCTCTAAGGCAGGGGTCTTCAAACTACGGCCCTCCAGATGTTCATGGACTACAATTCCCATCAGCCCTGTCATTGGGCCATGCTGGAAAGGGCTGATGGGAATTGTAGTCCGTGAACATCTGGAGGGCCGTAGTTTGAAGACCCCTGCTCTAAGGGCCTCTGCAGGTGAGCCTGATGCCCCAGCTGGTAGGGCCACAGGGAATGGGGCGGGTGCCCCGTGGCCCAAAACCTCTGTCCTCCCCAATTGAGTGGGGGGAAGTCTCAGCAGGAAGATGCGCTCCTCTTTATTGTCCAGCTTCGTTTAAGCATTGTATTAATAAAAAGGGCTGCAGCCCTATTTCAGTCCAAGCCGTGTCTGTGCTTATTTCAGTAGCCTCTGCACATCTGGCTGCAAAAAATAGCATCAATATCATGCTTATACAACTGAGCAGACTTGGCTCTATTAACCTTAACCAAATATACCAATAATGTGTGGTTCCAGGTGAATGCTATAATGTTTCATCCTAGGAACTAGGTTGTAAACAAAGTTGCCAGCTCTGGGTTGGAAAATACCTAGGAATTTTGGGGAGAGTGGGATTTGGGGAGGGGACAGACTTCAAGGGGTTATTATAATGCCATAGAGTTTTCCTTCCAATGCAGCCATTTTCTCCAGGTGAACTGATCTCTATCATCTGGAGTTCATTTGTAGATCCAGGAAATCTCCAGCCCACCACTTGGAGGTTGGCACAGAGTAGCACAGAACTATATTCTAATTTGGAGCCTGCTCAACTTCAGCTTTCATGAGGGAAAATGTAAGAGAAATGCACATTACCCTACTTTCTGACCCTTCTTCTCCTTAGCTTCTTCTTTTTTCTTCTACTCTTCCCACAGGCACATGCTGAAACTGGGCTGCCCAGGTGACAACATCCTTACCTATCTTTCTTATACTTGTTTTCTCCAATATTTTTGCCTGTGACTTATGTTGAAACCATCATTTGTTGCAGAGGCCACAGAGCTAATCTGTTTTATACCAGCAATAAGCTGTTGGAAAGTGTTACATGTTTACTCCAAATCTGCAGTTTCTTTGCTTTGTTTTCTAATTGCTTTCCCAGAGTGCTAGACAAGTCCGTGCAATTAGAAAAACAGCAAACTTTGCCAAGACTATTGTTTAGCTAATCTTCTCTCCACTAGGACTTCCAATTTGGATTTTCGCAAAATAACCAGTTTTCCATTACGTAAACTGAAATGGGCAGGCATCTTAAAAAATCAGGAAGTTCACAAGAGCAAAAAAAGGTGGAAATGCTAACATCAAGAAAAGTAGATTCAGATAATGCATCAGGTGCAATATGTTATTTTTCTGAATACTCCCTTGTTTTTAAAATAATCTATGATGTACACATAGCGGTTTTCTGCAATCAAACAAAGCAACTAGACATTGATTTTAAAATTATAATTGTTTATTATTGAAATAGCATGATCTATCAAATCAAATACATAATGTCTATAAATGTAATTACAAATTTGGGTGCTGTGTGGTTTCCGGGCTGTATGGCCGTGTTCTAGCAGCATTCTCTCCTGACGTTTCGCCTGCATCTGTGGCTGGCATCTTCAGAGGATCATGATCTGGGTGTGGGGACAGATCCACCTCTGGAGCCAGTGCAGCCCTGCACTGGTGTGGGTGACCACCCCGCTGGTGCAAGGGGCAAATGTGCTAGCAGAGGGGTAAGATACTTGGGTGGGCAGGTGCTGCATGATTCCGCAGCACCCAGCCTGGAAGCTAGAAAGAAGTACAGAATATAGGGTGGGAGTGCATCCAAAGATGCACAGATCTGATATCCCGAAATCTTTGTTTAACTGATTTGTGTGCCATATCATAGACTAGTTGGACTAGAAAGGAAGGGGACAGACCAATTAAACTAATTTTACATACAGCCCCCTTCACCCGGTGACTCACATATTCATCCTGGGTCAAGTCACTGGGTGGAAGGGACTGTATGTAAAGTTAGTTTGCCGATCAAGAGGTCACCTGAGGAATTTAAATTTCCTTTAGAAAACCAATATTTCAGTCTTCTGATAATTTATCTTGAGGGTCATTTAGAGTGAAATAGGTTGAAAATTTATTTAAGAGATACCGAAGCCCTGACCAGGAATGAGAAAGTATGACTGTATCATCAGCATACAGGAGAATTGGTGTTTTCCTGTGAGTCTAGGAAGGTGTCCATTTGCATCCATCCAAAAAGCATCAAGATAATTTATAATCAATTTAAACAAGGTGGGGACTAATATACAGCCTTGCCTGACATCCTTCAGCATTTGGTATTGTGTCTGGAAATTGGCCTTTAGGGCCGTATTTAACCTGCATCTAATTCTGGAAATGTAGGGCCACAATTAAATGTAATAGTCTGTCTGTCTGTCTGTCTGTCTGTCTGTCTGTCTGTCTGTCTGTCTGTCTGTCTGTCTTTCTTTCTTTCTTTCTTTCTTTCTTTCTTTCTTTCTTTCTTTCTTTCTTTCTTTCTTTCTTTCTTTCTTTCTTTCTTTCTTTCTTTCTTTCTTTCTTTCTTTCTTTCTTTCTTTCTTTCTTTCTTATTCTGAGTTGATATACGGCCCCATCCCCAAAGGGCTCTTTATCACTCAGAGCTTTATCACTCTTTATCACTCAGAGCAGCATTCAGTTTCCTCCAGAGTTTAGATCAGGAGATGGAATCAAAGGCAGCCTTCAAGTCCATCAAAGAGACATATAATTAACTTGCAAAGGTCTTGAGTATTTTTCAGTTAGGTGTGTGAGGATAAATCAAAGATTCAGGGTAGAATGATTTTCCTAAAGGCAGCTTGAACCTCAGTGATGATGTTAACTTCAAATAAGCAGACAACTTATTACTAAAGAAATGGAATAAAGTTTTCCAATAGTAGGAAGGAGGCTGATGGGCCTATAGTTGTCTGGACTAGTGGTGGGACCTTTTTTTATATATAGGGGCAACTATTGCTTGTTTCCAGCATACTGGATTCTTGCCAGTTGCATTAATTGTGGTAAAAAGGATTGTAATAAGTGATGCCCACAACTGTTGATTAGTTTTTAAAGCAATTCAGCTGAAACATTATCAATATTAGGGGCCTTACCATTTTCAAGTTGGGAAATTAGCTCATAAGCCTCCTCAACTACAGTGGTGTACCTTTACAAAACAATGTATGGGGCCATCTCCCCTACGACCAACCCCCCATCTTGCCCCCCTGCAAAAAATTCAACAAACCCTTTTTCAAGCCAAGCATGCCAAGGCTGGCAACACACTGTGGGTACGCTCCTTTCCTGGCCTTGTCTCTACCACCAGTGTGTTGCCGGCCTTGGTGCTGCTCAGATGGAGGAAAGGAAGGTGAATTTTGATGGCACAATTCATTGTACTTTTCTCTGTGTGAGCAGCACCAAAGCCAGCAACACACTGGGGGTGGAGACAAGGCCAGGGAGGGCATGCTGTTTTCCTGGCCCTGTCTCCAGCCCCAGTGTGTTGCTGGCCCCCATGTCCTTGAAGAAAAGTTCACCTGGTCTGACCTGAAGTGTGGGAAGAGAGGAGGGGGTGGGTGGCCCCAATGCACCCCCACGTGACCCAGGTGAATGGTGGCTGGGTAGTATGCTCCCTCTGCCCCCTAAGATACATCATTGCTCAACTGAGACTACTCCAACGAGGAGCAACAGATCTTGTTCCTAACATTTCGCCTGTATCTGTGGTTGTCATCTTCAGAGGTATATCACAGAGAGAAGTCTGTTACAGAACACACAGTGTGTAACAGACTTCCCTTTGTGATACATCCCTGAAGATTCCAGCCACAGATGCAGGTGAAAAATTAGAAACAAGATCTACCAGATCACAGCCACACAGCCCAGAAAACCCACAACAACCAGTTGAATCTAGCCATGAAAGCCTTGGACAATACACAGAAATTGAGTCACTTTTATAAAATTCATCGTTTGTGTTGTGACTGTTGACGGGCAGGAACCAAATGTGGCCTTCTATTCATGAAAGGAATCATTTTACTTGGGCAGAAATAAACTTTCCAATGAGAAAGAAGGCTTCCTGCAGGAGCAGCAGCACATCTTGGACTGTGACACAGCTGTTTGGATTAATTTTTTAAGATTTTGTTTTGGGTTCAATATAAATACAGTTTTAAAATGCACATGTGCATTGTAGTTTTATATTTACATTCCTGACTCTGAGAAAAGAATCTCTCTCTCTCTCTCTCTCTCTCTCTCTCTCTCTCTCTCCCCCCTTAAAATGGGAGAGTAACCTTCTTGGTACATCTTTCTAAGAAAAGTAATCTTAGTCCAATATCTGGAGGATAGTGTCTTCTACTATTTATAATGAGTCACACAAACATGTATTATGTTAGGTCTCAGGCTTACAGGGTCAGCAATGTTTCCCAAACAGTTGTCACTTTCAAATGGAACACCTGGGATACTCTTGGCTTTTTCAGCAGCTAGAAGAGTTTCCAACACCAGTATTACAAGTAGACTAATTTGTCTTCCCTTTTAACTGTAAAACCTCCAGTATGCTACAGGATGGTCAAGTTATGTGTGTCTGCGTGTTTGTGTGTGTGTCTTCACCTGTAGTAAAAGAACAGGAATCTTTCCACTTTACATTTCCATTTTTAGCTGAAGCTTATATTTGGGGTAAAAATAAACACATGCAAATAATGAAGAGGTAGCTTTAAAGAGCTATAAAAGGATTTACACTATATTAATAAAACTTCAAGGATTGTTTGGAAAGCAGAAATGCAATAAACGAAGCTTTATAGTTGGGGATTTGCAATTAGATCTGCAGCAAATTGTTCAGCAGAGATTTACACCCTTGTGAACAAGCCTCTTAAAGTCAGGAGCAAAGTGGCATTTTGGATAAAAACAGGGGCAAACGATAAGATAATTAAAAAGAAGTGTTTGCATCTCTGGCCAACTGGGAGCAGATTCATGTGACAACAACTTTGCAGGGATTATTTTCCATTTGTGCTGATACTACCACAAGCAGCAGAAAAAAATGTGCATTGCCCCAAGGCTTTAAAAGTGTACACGGTCCCTCTTGTGAGCCATGAAATGGAATGTTTATTTACTTATGTAAATCACTTCTACAGCTATCTTTCCACTATTAATATTCCTCTGATGCTTATAGTGCATACATTAGATCTTTATAAAAAGTGGGTAAATGTGAAATATAGACAGCTATTTAAAAACAAAACCCAACTACCACCATCAAACTCACAGAACCATCGCTGTGGACTAAAGGTTGGTGCTTCCCTCTTCCAGGCCTTAACTGAATTCTGGGGTACCACTGCGAGCAGTGATTTCATAGGCAAGCCTCTTTTGTGGGGTAGTTTGCCATTGCTTTCCCTGGCTATTCTTTACCCCCTAGCTATGAGCTAGGTACTCATTTACCGACCAAGAAATGGATAATAATTTGAGCGACTATGGGCCAGCTGAAATACAGGATATCTGTCAGTGGCAGTGCAAGTGATGAATCACTACGTCATGCTCCTTCTTCCATTCGCGGATCAGGAATCAATACTCAAAGTGAGAACATATCAAATAAATGATGCATATTGAATGCATGGAGCTGCTCTCTACTTGAGCTGAGATTCTTGGCCTGCTCTGGTGTCAATATTATCTAATTTCAGTGGCTCTCTAGAAGTAGCAGGTGGAACTTAGTACCTGTAGATGTTATGGACTACAATTCCCATCAGCCCCTGCCAGCATGGCCAATTGGCCATGCTATTCTAGTTTTCTATTCTAGTTTCTATTCTAGTTTTCTAGTTTTCTATTCTAGTTTCTATTCTAGTTTTCACCCACACAGAGACCCTGAGCTGACATTTCTTCTTCATGGTGCTAGAAAAAGTGCAGTATTCATAGAATCATAGAGTTGGAAGACACCATCAAGTCCGACCCCCTGCAATGCAGAAAAACACAATCGTGCTAATTCCCCACATAGCAGTCCAATCAGCTTCCCTGTTTAAAAACCTCCAAAGAAGGAACCTTAATAACTCCCTTGAGGTAGTGAATTGACTGTTTCGAAGCTTTAGGGGAAGGTCCCAATATTCACATCTGTAAACCTGGAGATTGAAAAGGGCCATTAGTGCAATGAAATTCCAATTTTGTAGAAGCATGTAAGTCCTTGGCCAGCTCCCAGATAAGGGGATTATGGAGAACTTCTCAGCTCATACGGTGATTATAATTTGCATAGATTTTTTAAAAATGCCATATAATAGGTTAGATCCAGGCTCAATCAGCAGTTTCCACAAAAGCCCCCTTCCCACTGTGTGCCTGCCCCATCATGTCATTCCCCTGGGTCCTCAATTTTCCAGGAGCAGCGTAGAGATTAATAAGCACAGTGGGAGAGGGAGGCAGGATAGCTCCATTCTGTCACTGGAAAATTTAATCTGGATCCAACTCAATTTTTTTGAACATTCCTGCTTTTTGAATATGGCTATCACAGTCCAATAAAAATACAAATGTATTTTTTTTTACATTTGCTAGAGTAGGAATCCCATGAATAGTGTGGAAGGAGGAGTGAGCACAAGCATTGCAATGAGACCCTGGACATAAAGTCTTCATTGCTGCTCAGATTTGCCCCTCACTCCTCATTGCAATGCAGATGGGCCTATGCCTCCTCTACACATGGTAGAGGAAACAGATACACTCAATCTGTGCATCTCAAGGATAGACGCCAGGAGGCCCAGCATGATTTGTAAAACCATGAAGAAGAAGAAGAAGAAGAAGAAGAAGAAGAAGAAGAAGAAGAAGAAGAAGAAGAAGAAGAAGAGGAAGAGGAGGAGGAGGAGGAGGAGGAGGAGGAGGGAGGGGAGTTTGGATTTAGATGCCCCTCCCTATCTCTCCTGTAAGGATACTCAAGGTGGCTTACAAACTCCTTTCCCTTCCTCTCCCCAGACAGACATCTGTGAGGTTGATGAGTTGAGAGAGTTCTGAAGAACAGTTGATTAGTCCAAGGTCACCCAGCAGGAATGTAGGAGTGCGGTCTTCATGTGTAGGAGCAGGGAAACAAATCCAGTTCACCAGACCAGTGTCTGCTGCTCATGTGAAGGAATGGGGAATTGAACCTGGTTCTCCAGATTACCTGCTCTTAACCACTACACCACGCTGATGTCAACTGTCCACAGCATCCCAGGAATAGAACAGAGGCTTTTCCTCTTGCAAAAAGCGGAAGGACAGATTTTGAGCATCCCCCTGCAAAACCTCTGCTTTGCCTTCTTAGTGCTCCTGTGAGGTCACTGACTCCCAGAGGCCCCATATCAGAGGCACATCCGGTTCCAGTAAGAGCGGGAGAAGCAGGAAATTTCCTCATCATCTACCTTAGCTATTCTCCAACTAATAAGATTTCCACCAGTCTTTTCTCTTCTTTCATGACTCATGAGATTATGTGCATGAGATGGAATGGAAGGGAGGGATGTGCATTTGCACCAGACACAAAGAAAGGATGCTTAGGACCAATCCCAGACCATTGCCTGAAGATACACATGAATTGTTGCACAAGGATTTGTTTTGGAGTCTAACAATACAAATAGCACCAAGAGTAAGTAACCTTTCTAACCCTTTTCCTGTCTGTTAGCTCATTTCTGCATGGGAAATCATCATGTCTTTGCTATTCAGAAAGACATTCCATACCCACTCTCCCCTGCCACAGTGCCATCTGTCCCTGCCATGCCATGCCCCGGAATACCCTTCCCCAGTGGTGGGATTCAAATAATTTAACAACCGGTTCCAGTGGTGGTATTTAAATAATTTAACAACTGGCTGTTTTTAAGCACCATTTTAACAACTGGTTCTGCCAAAGTGGTTCAAACCTGCTGAATCCCACCACTGACCTGCCCCCTTCCTTGCCTGGCCATGCCCCCCTCCGCTGCTCTGCCCAGGGCTTTGTGCCTCACCTGGCCCTGTTGGCGCTACGCCACTGGTCATTGGACTCCTATTTTATTTTGTGGCCACAAACTAATGCAGCTACTCATCTGGAATTCTAATTTAAAGATAGTGGATTAGATTCCTTTTTATCTATTCTGTAGATTCAGGATATTCCTTATAGTGCTGTCTTATTTTCCCTCTTTCTTTCATCAGAATGATGATGTGGGAAGGCTGTTTGGCATGTCAAAATAATTGGCTCTCCATCCTGTATAAAATATGAGCCAGATTTTCAGCAGACTTCAACACCAAAAATTGGAAGCAGATCTGCACTACGGCTCATTTCTCACGTAGCTCTTGCGTGGAACTGTTTTGTAGAAAACAACTGGGTGGGCAGCAGTGTTTCTTCTACTTTTTTAAAAGCAGGCCTTTTACTCTGATGCTACTTTTGCACATTAGATTTTCCAGTTCTGCTTCTGAATTCTTCTGGCTCTTCTGCTTTCTGAGGGCAGGCATCCTCAATGCGACCCAGGGAACAGAATATTGGAAAAAATAGAAATTCTAGGAAAAAACCTACTAAAAACTCAACTATACTTTGAGTGACTAGCAAATGCCTATAAATTTAAATACAACAATAGCTAATAAAACAGCTGATGGTTCTAATATACCACAGGAATTTTCATTTGAGTGTTATTTCTTTTTCCTAAAGTGGGTTGAACATGTCCTGTTAGTTGAATACTTTTGTCATCGACATTTTAAAAAGACAATTTAAAACACATGGCCAAATTTCTTTTGTTAAGGAACTCCAATCTCAAAGCTCAACCCTAATATTCCATAAAACACATTTCTACGAAAACAACTGGGTTTTTGGATTTCAGTCTAAAAGGTTAACTATCTTTTCAAGTACACATGCTGTATACAGGGATGGAAAAATCTTCATTCATTTAACTTCTCCTTTCCAGTCCTGTATGAATTTCAAACCCAGCAATTACAGCAAAGCAAACCCAGGGGCTTGTAACCGAACACACATTCCAAAGACCTGGGGAACTGAGTCCACTCTCCAAAGTAGCCTTTTTCTCTATTGTATGGAGCTCAGTTGTAATAGCAGGCTATCTCCAAGCTCCTTCTGGAGGTAAGCAACTTTACTATCTTTCAATTGAGGGCTGCCAACTTTGGGTTGGGAAATTCCTGGAAATTTCAGGGTGAAGTCTGAGGAGAGTGGGGCTTAAGGAGGAGAAGGGCCGTTGGCAGGGTATAATGCTGTACAGTCCATCCTTTGATACTACCATTTTCTCCAGGGTTGTAATTCCAGCAGTGGCGTAGCACCAAGGGACAGGGGTGTGTGCAATGCACCAAGTGCATGTGTAACCCCTGTGTCAGAATGGGATGACCCAGAAAGGGGTGGAGTCTGAAAAGAAGCAGAATGCTGCAGAACTCATGAGGTTGGAGGAAGCAAGGCTACCAGGCTGGGACCTTGATTGATTTTTATTAAGCCCTTAACACCTTGTTTAAGGTAACTGGTACTGCAGTCAGGGAACTAGTGGGAAGGGAGTTTGTTCTTTCGGTTTATATTTTAAATGTTAGAATTCGCCGTTTCAGGGTTTTTGTGTATGTAAATGCAGAGAGTTTTCTGGAAACCTTCATCATCTTGAATCCCGCTCACCAAGCTCTTGAAGTCTTGTTCCAACCACCAGCAAAGAAGAATTGGACTTGGCAATATCAGTAGACTGTAAATATAAGGACTTGAAAAATGCAAACTTAACAGGACTGTAAAGTGTAAATGTCAAATGTTAAATGTTTTAAAATTGTTATTCGTTAAGAGAAGTAAACTGTTTTGTTTAAATTTAGTTCTTTGCAACTCCTTCCAAGTACTGCCCCACAGAACCCACAGAAAGAGGTTACTTGTGCTGGTGCGGAGGCGTGGGGGGTGTTCTGGGGAGGGGAAGGGGCATGGCTAGGGTGTGGGGTGTGCGTGTGCCTTGGGCGCAGTTCCCCCTCCAAAGTCAAATTCTAGTTGCAATTCCCCATATAATCCCGGCACAGCAAGTCTTAGCCATTATTATGATCTTCTATGGCATATTTCCTTCCTGGCACAAGTCCAATTTCTGATGACATCTGAGGAGATCATAATGCACCTCCTTCTCACACCAGCATTGCCTCTTCTCCTGGAAGGAAATCTTCAGAGGTGGGAAGGAATCACATCACTGGTTGCTCCCACAGGACCCTGAGCCACTGGGGTTGCTAGAGTGCTGCAGGAGAGGTACACAGTGTGGAAGATTCTGAAAGCAGAAAGATATTATCAAAAGTAGCATCTATAAGAAGGGATAGGGTGGATGTAAAGCGTTCTTTAGACATGCATGCAAGTTTGGCTTGTATGCAAAACTTCCCCTCCCCCATCCATCATATTCCATTAATTTTATTCTCCCATAGGAGTGTTACCTCCTGCTTCTGGATCCTCTGGGGCTTGTATTTGACAGCTGCTGCTATTTCAATAGGTAGGCCTAAGAGCCCGACCCTTTCAAATTGCCTTCTAGTATAGTAATGACATCTCACTTTCCTTCCATCACATAGCAGAGCAGTGATCAATGTGGGGGAAAAAAAGAAATCGCTCCAAAGAAATAAAATTAGCATGTTCTTATCTAGTTTCAAGAGAAAGCCATTTGTAACAATATTCACTCTTGGTTGCTTTTGCTTCTCGGTTGCAGCTATAGTAAAAGGAAAAAATAGCTTTCATTGTTTCGTGGGTTATTAAAAAAAAGCAGGACATACTAATGGGAGCTGTAGATATAGTAATGTGGAAGTAGGTTTGAGAAAACAAAATAGTACAAATTTCATCTGCTTGTTTCTGCACTTTAAGCCTCTTCTAAACATGGCATTTTTTCTGTCTATGCAACCATGTTTCTATGAGTTGTGTTATGTGTGTGGGGGTGCTATTACCCTAGAAACAAAAGCCCCAACCTCCTCTGGGGTGCATAGAAAAAATTGTATTTTGGATCCTGCAGGGTGTGTTCACCCATATAGGAGCTCACAGAGGAAAAAAGTATATGACCAACACAGGCAAAACACAGTAAACTAGTAAATAATAAGTATTTATTATTTAGATATTCATACTACATTTTTCTCTCCAGTAGGGCCCCAAACTGCTTACAACACCACTCTACCCTCTGCCATTTTATCTTCACAATCACAACACCCCTGAGAGGCAAGTGAGGTTGAGAGGCGGGGGGATTGGCCTGAGGTTCTAGCAAGCATTTATGGCAGAGAGGGGACCTACAACACTCTTCCCAGGATCCAATTAATGATTTATAATGGACTCCTAAAGGTACTTCAAGGTACTGGAGCCCAATAAGCAAGCAAGTAGTGGTGGAAAATGGTGTCAAGACACAACTGACTCATGGATGGTGACCCTGTAAAGTTTTCAAGGCAAGAGACATTCAGAGATGGTTTGCCATTGCCTGCCACTACATGGGCTGAGAGAGTTTTGAGAGAACTGCGAATAGCCCCAGGTCACCCAGCAGGCTTCATGTGGATGAGTGGGGAATCAAGCCTGGTTCTCCAGATTAGAATCCACTACTCTTAATCACTGCACCACATTGGCATCCATCAAATTCCTTGATTTGGTTTTAAGTCCTCTGGGGAATAGATGAGGAGAAAATTCGGTTCACATATAATGGCTTATGAATGAGTTCTTCTGTCTTGGAAGTACAGCCATGTGGCCTCAAGACCTAGCAAGTTCTCACAAGTTGTTTTCAGAAGCCACATCATTCAATTCAGCTTAAAATGGCTTAAAAGACCTAACAGGCACATACTCTACAAATCCCTTCCGTATGTTTGATGATCATAATGTTCAAGTCCATTCTCACCTTTGAGCCAGAAAAAAATCATATTAAATAACATTTCCAACTAATTAGACCTTATGTTAAAGCCTCCCCATTACTAAATCTGTTGTTTCTGTATTGTTTTGTATTTGTTCTGGCAGCAACAAAGAAAAGTAATCTACATATACATCAAGTACAATTATAGCAGACTTTTCATCAAACTGATGAAAACCCAGTTCAAATGCCTTCAGACAGACTTTCATTTTAAATATGTTTATAGTAACAATCCCTAATGACTACAGCCCTATTTTTGCTGCAATTAAGTTTTTCTAACCTGTTGCTAGAAAGATTAATTGTATATATGCATGCCTCCATTTTGCTGTCTTTCAGTCTGAAGCTGGGGCCGTTTCCGCATGGCGGCGGAAGGGGTCGGGTCGGTGTAGATGACGCCGACCCGACCCCTCTGGGACAGTTCGCATGAACGGTCCCAGAGCCTCCCAGGATGACGGCGCAGAGCTGCACCGTCGTCAGGCCGACTTACCTGTCCTGCGGCCCTCTGGCACGTCGCCGAGGCCAGGGGACACGCCCCCCTGCCCTGTGCGACCGGGATCGGTCGCCTGGACATGGGGGGAGGGAAGGCACCTTGGAGCTGCTGCCGTTCGCACCTGCTGAGTTTATTTATAGGATCTGTATCAATAAGATATTTGTATGTTATATGTGGATAAATATTTTTGGGATTTTTGCAGGCCATCCTCATCATGCTAAATCAGTTATTTAATATACTGTAAAACTGTAGCTTTATAAACTTAAGAACCAAAAGCTTTTCGTAGCTTTGGAAATTCTTTTGCCCTGTTCATATATAGTGAAATGGAAATACAACATACAGTCTTCTGCCGCTCCATTCAGTACATTTTAACCTCCGTTCTGGCCCAAGCCAGCATGAGTTCTCCCTCCTCTTGTAAAATAAACGTAGCCGTTTCTAATTGGGATGGCACAGAAAGCAGAGCTGGGTTTTTTTCCAGAAATATCTTATGACGGCTTTACTGCCTCATTTTTGGACATCCTGGAGTTTTGCAGATTGAACAGGAAACTATTTCAGTAGTCTGCTCAAGGAAGTCTCCACTTTTCATAATTCAGAAGCACAGGCCAGTTTGGAGAGTATTATTTATTTGTTTAACACCTCTCAAATTTATGCTAGTGTGAAAGTAAAAAGTTAAATATTTCATATTTGCTAAGAATAAATTAGCCACTTCCCCATCAGGTAGAGACCTGACTTTTTTTAGCAGTGTATTTTCCCCTCTTGAGCACAATAGAGCTGTGGAAAGTGCAGTTATCTGGCAATACAATTCCTTCATCACTCCCACTTTGATGTATATTTAGTCTTCAGAAGTGAAATTTCTAATTCGGTTATCCATTATGCTAGCATCTGTATCAAATGCATTTACACTTTTATTATTTAGATCAAAGTCTGCTGAGTTTACTATTACCCATTCATTGTAGGGGAACCTACATTAGCACTAAACAAAACCTTGTGCCTTAATTAATTTGTATTATTTATTATTACAATATTGGTTGTTTCAGTAATTACAGAACTATGGAATTTAGATGGAGCTATTATCTGGAAGAATTATTATCACTTCCAATTATGTTTTCATAAAAAAAAACTAATCGGGACAGGCGGGTGGGCGGCCCCCCTATGACAGGGCGGGAAACGGCAGCGCCCCAGTATGCCGTGTGCTCCTGTGGCCACGCGGGAGGCTGCCACACTGCCTTGCACCCCAGAAAGCAGTGCGGCAGCCTTCCAAAACCCGGGACTTTGGGGAAACCCGCGGGACGCGGGACAAGTTCGTTAAAGGTGGGAATGTCCCGCCGAAAGCAGGACGGCTGGTCACCATACCCTAGGGACAGCAAAAACGCCATCCCTAGGGAGTTGTTCGCATGGGGGGCGCAGCTGCTTCGCAGCCGCGCCTCCCTCACTCCTCCCCAGTGGCGCGAAGCCGCCATTTCCCCGCCTCGCTCCCCGAGCGAGATTTTTGAAAAACAGCGGCTTCCAAATGTTGCCATGCGAATGGCAGCGGCTGGGAGGTGCCATCCCTCCCCCCTTTCCCGATCGACTTACCTTCCCTGCGACCGTCCGGTGCGTCGCCGAGGCCTGGGGACACGCCCCCCCCTGCCCTGCGACTCTGGAGCGGTCGCGCAGGGCAGGGGTGCGTGTCCCCTGGCCTCGGCGACGTGCTGGATGGTCGCAGGAAAGATACGTCGATCGGGCGATGGCGCTCCACGGCGCCATCTTCCCTGTTGTTCCCGGGCCCGTTCATGCGAATGGTCCCAGGGGGATTGGGTCGGCGTCATGTACGCCAACCCAACCCCCAGCGTGGCCGTGTGGAAGCGGCCTTATATTCAAGGACGAGGGAGAGATATTATCCCACCGCTTGCCACCAAAATGTAACAGGGGTTTGGAGCTCAGACTCCCTTTCTGGAGTCTGCCTCACTCCCACTCTCTCCCCAGGGGAAAAAAAAAATAAAACCTCTGACAAAAATGGAGGGAAAATTCTGTAAGAGAGCGTTTTGGCTTAAATGCAGACAGACACCTCCCTTTTCAGGCACACAGACAAAATTAGAGTGAAACTGATGGTAACGTGAAACAGAATTTGTAAAGTTTATTTGACTAGAAATGAAGGCTTCTCAGTTGATTTGAGAGGTTTTAAACGCTTGTCGGTTACAGAAAATAAAGAGCTTCTACTTGTGAGGTTACTCAGTCAGTTACACTAAAGTTTTCCGTTTGGTCACATGCAGGTGGCCATTATACTTCTTCTCTTAAAGAGGTTCTGGTTCTTAAGCTTTCTTATACACACAGGTTCTAATTTACTTCAGCTTTCTCTCACAGAGGTTTCAGCTTTAAGTTGTTACACACACGGACACTAGATTCTCTCTGATCCACACCCTTTCTAGTTCACACAGCCACCCAAGTCTTAAGACTGGAAGGACTCTGGCTCAACACTTGCCACCTTCCCTTTCAGTCCCCTGTTAAGGCCTAACTGCCCCCTTTATGGACTGGTCTTCTCCTGACTGGGCTTTGAACTGGGGTTGGACAGACACTAGTCTGGACAGCCAAGCTGCCAAGCACCTGAGTGGCGGATTCACCTTCCACCAAGCTCAGGGCTTTCCCTCACACTCTATCAAGCCTCCTCAGCCAGACTAGAGCACTCTGACTTCTTGTCAGAACACACAAGCAGCGACAGATCTCCCTTCCTGATCTGCTCTCTCTGCTCTCGATCTTGGTCCAAGAACGAGCCAAGGGAAAAAGACCCTCAGCACTCCAGCTGCCTCCTTTTCTTCCCTGGTAATTTCCTCCAGTCAATCAGGACTGGGCAGGACTTAACTATTTCAGGGCAGTCTTTCACTGAAACCACTTCCCAAATATGGGCATTTGTCACACCTGACAAGAAACCTGTGAAGAGTATTTAGTCAATCAGGGTTAAGAGCTGTACTCTATCTGTAGAACTGAGCTTGATTCCCTGCTCTTCCAGATAAGTTGGGTTTGATTCCCTGCTACTCCACATGAAGCCTGCGGGATGACCTTAGGTCAGTCACAGTTCTCTGAGGACTCTCTCTGCCCATGCCAGAGCAGGCAACAGCAAACCACCTTTGAACATCTCACCCCACTACCGCTGCCGCCCGTTGTCCCCCTCACTCACCCACTCATCTTTTCCTTCTTTTCCTTTCCCCGCAGGCTCTGAGGCTTGGCTTCAGGGAAGCTGCCGCTCGGGGAGGGGGTCTCTATGATTTTCTTAAAAGGGCAATGCTCCAAAGATTGCTTAAGGAAAAATGACACATGCATGGGATTGTCAATCCAAACTAATTTTATTCATGTGCTTTATACAGTGAAATTGTGCATCGATGAGCTGCAAGCAGAGGAAACCTCCGTGAGAAACCTTCAGCAAATGACGGCAGAACAAAATGGCAGGCACAACTTTAAAAATGAAACTGAGAAGCTTCACTCAGGATGCAGATGGGAAAAAAGAACCATTTTGGCCTAAAATGCTTTATTTTCCCATGCTGTGCAGAAGAAAAAAAGTTAAAACAGTTCTTTTGAAAATATCTGCAAAAATAAGTAACTCCTACTTTTGATCATAACCAATGAATTAAACAGTTTAAGATAAGCAATGTGTACAGACACCCCATCTGAAATGGCACACCCCACAGGAATCTCCTTAAAATCAATATAAGTTAGGATTTTTTGAAAAAAAATGTTTTATACGACAACAATATTTTTTACTTACCCAAACGTACAGTGCAATCCTAAGCAGTGTCACAAATTCTAAGCACATTGACTTCAATTGACTTAAAAGGGTGCAGCTCTACATATGACTGTCCTGTCATTGCAATATGATGAGATTTTTTAAAAAGTTATCACAAATCACCGTGAAATAACCAAGCCTTTGAAAATTAACCCTAGGCTGTTTTATACCACCCTGAGGGTATACAAGTATAATAAATAAATAAATAAATAAATAAATACATACATACATACATACATACATACATACATACATACATACATACATACATACATACATACATACATACATACATACATACATACATACATACATACATACATACATACATACATACATACATACATACATAAATAATTTGTATTTGTACAGAAGTGGCAGATAACTCAAGTGCCAAGGAGAAACCTATCGAATCCTGTTCTTAAAGAACACAGGGCACACAAGCTACCTTCTTCCAAAAGTCCAGCCTCCTTTTGGATACACTGGGATTCCTTGAAAGCAGGCAAGTGAAAGCTTAGCAGGCCAAGATAATATGTGGGGGAGTGCATTGTTTGTCTACTGGCGCCAAACAGCGTTCTTAAGATTAGAGGCTCTAAATCTTTCGTTCATGGTATTACAAACTGACCATCATAATCCATTCATTAAAGCCTGGAAAAGAAAAGGCCAAAGAAACAGAAAATAAAGTGATGTTTCACAAGTGCAAACTCTCAAGGTGACTTTTGAAAGCATCTAAGTTGGCGGTAGGTAATATTAAACAAATCTTTGGATGTTTTGGACTATGAAGTCCTCTGACAGGTTACAGTCACTTTGTAAATGACCCACTCTTCCCTCCTCAGTATAGCTGCCCTCCTTCTAAAGGGATTAGTGAACCTAAAGCATTTCCACTTAAAAAAAACATGGCTAGAAACAAGACAAAGAAAAGCTAATAAGGGCATATTGATCTTTGAAACTGGCTCCCTTAGGAAGCTTTTAACTTTCTCTTTTTAATATTAATAAGGGTAATTAAATATATTGCTCTGATAGCATTGATGTAAAACTTTTCAGGGGACGAACAGTGCAATCCTATGCAGAGTTACTTCTGTCTAAGCTGACTGAAATGAATGGGCTTAGACTGCAGTAACTCTTCTTAGGACTGCATTGTAAGTTTTCACTGAGGGTTTTCTTTTGTTCCTTTGTAACCCTACTACTGCCCTGCATGGTATTTATCTATTTACTTCTCTTATAGTAAGCCTTCCCTGCTGAGATGAAAAAAAGATAGGGAAAGGAAATGTCAGTCTTTTCATGGTTTCTGATCTCACAGAACCAATACTTCCTAGTTTTTGGAATACTGGAATCAATTGTGTGTCACTAGTGTCTTTAGACTTATGCTGTACTCACACATGGCTCGATATTGTGCGATAGCAGTCATTCACCTTTAAATTGTCACAGCCGTACCCTGAATGAGTTCTATAGGTGGTGCAGAAATGCCAGCATGCTGCCAATGGCTCAGGCTCTTTTCCAGACTAGCACCCTCCTCACTTCTTCCTTCAAAACTGAAACCACAATAAATCCTTGCCATGGGAAACAGTGGCCACACTTGCCAGGTCTTCATGCCACAAAAGTAATCTACCCCAATCCAGTTCTAGCAGTAGGATAGATGTGAGGTCATTAAGCTCGATCCCTTCCAGTCCGGTTTCCGTGCTGGGCATGGGACGGAGACCGTCCTCATTGCCATCACAGATATGCTCCGCATGCAGCTAGACCAAGGCGGATCGGCGCTGCTTGTGTTACTTGATCTCACAGCAGCGTTTGATGTGGTCGATCACGACCTTTTGATCCACCGCCTGGCAGCCTCTGGAGTGCGGGGCATTGTCCTTCAATGGATTGCCTCGTTCCTCCAGGGTCGGGGTCAGCAGGTGTGGTGCGGGGATGAGGCCTCCCAAAGGGCTCCACTTAGTTGTGGGGTTCCCCAGGGGGCCTTACTTTCCCCGCTTTTATTTAATATCTACATGCGACCCCTTGCTCAGCTGGTGCGGAGCTTTGGGCTGGTTTGTCACCAATATGCGGATGACACCCAGCTCATTCTGTTGATGGAGAGGGGGGCGGCCTCTGCCCCTGCAGCTCTACAGCATTGTTTGGAGTCGGTCGCTGGTTGGCTGAGGCAGAGTAGGTTAAAACTTAATCCAACAAAGACGGAGGTCCTCTGGCTGGGCCGGGGGGAGAGACCGAGGGAACTTCAGCCGCCTATTTTGGAAGGGGTCGCTCTGGCCCCGACATCCCTGGCCCGCAGCCTGGGGGTCCGCCTGGACTCTGCCTTGTCAATGGAGAGCCAGGTGGCCCATGTAACCCAGGTTGCGTTTTTTCATCTTCGCCAGGCGCGGCGGTTGGCTCCCTATCTCTCCCGGCCCGACCTGGCCACTGTGATCCATGCGACGGTCACCTCGAGGTTGGATTACTGTAACTCGCTTTACGCGGGCCTTCCCTTGCGATTGATCCGGAAGTTGAAGCTGGTCCAGAATGCAGCGGCACGGCTTTTGACAGGTGGCGATTATTCAGACCATATCACCCCTGTGCTATGCCGTCTGCACTGGCTCCCAGTGGAGTTCCGGATCGTCTTCAAGGTGTTGGTAATAACCTTTAAGGCCTTACGCGGCATGGGGCCCTCATACCTACGGGACCGCATCACCCCTTATGTCCCACATAGGCCACTACGTTCAGCGGTGGCAGAACTGCTGGTGACCCCTAGCCCCGCGACGATGCGGCTGGCCTCGACCCGGGCCAGGGCCTTTACGGCTCTGGCCCCTGCCTGGTGGAATGCTCTACCTCCATCAGTCCGGGCCCTGCGGGACCTTGGTGAGTTCCGCAGGGCCTGCAAAACAGAGCTATTCCACCGGGCCTTTGGAGAGGCTGGCCGCGGTTTTACTGCCCCCCACTGAAACATCGGAATCAAAACTGAGGCTGCCATTTTCCATCTCCTGTCATCTCGGTCGGGCCCACTGCTGATTCCATCTGGGCCCGCCTGTTCCCTCCCTTCCTTCCTCTCCTCTATTATTTATTTTTTCCCTCTCTCTTAGCCTTGGGATTGGGCGCCTGTTTTACTGTTTTACTGTTTTACTGTTTAAATTGTGTATGATTGCTGCTGGATTTTAAATGTGTTAAGTTATGTTGTTGGAGTTGCTGTCGGAGAACAGCCATGTTGGGAGCCGCCTCGAGCCCCTCAGGGAAGAGGCAGCCTATAAGTTTGAAATAGAAATAAATATAAATAAATAAAGCAAGATTCACATGGAAAGAGCTGGATGAGATTATATATATATAATCGGAATGGTTCATGTATGCATTCATAGAAAAATAGTTCATTTTTTCCTGAATCTGCTGAATCTTCTGGTCAAGTGTGAATTAATCAAGGTAAACTAAATATTCAGATGTGTCAATAGCTTTCCTTCTGAAATGATCCAGCTGCCCTAGAAGGCCAGTTAGGCTTAGGATCTGGGTTAAAGTGTCACCTCAAGTCATAAATTCCTCTGGATGTTTTGGGCCAATCAATTTCCAGCTCCAGCTTAGTCAAGTGAAGGATTGGATATCCTACTGCTTTGAAAACCCTATAGAGTCGCTATAAGTCAGCTGAGACTTGACAGCACTTTTCACTACATCCTAAGAATGCAAGAGCCAGCAAGAAATATTCAACAGATATTCAAGTGGAGGCATGGTTAAAAAAGTAAGGACAGCTGTCATGCCCCCACAGGAGCTTTTATTATTGTCCCTATTAAGTATAAGTTTCCCATAGCTAGCATGGTTTAGTTCTCTGTATAGTCTTCAAAGGGAGGGAATTTTAGTTAGCCCCTGTCCCTTTAAGAGGTTTCCCAAGAGGCAGTCTTCCTTTATTACCCAGTAATCTCCCTGTTCAGTCAGGCAGTCAGTTCAAGGTGCCTAGGGAGTTGAAAGGCAGCAGTATTTGTCACGTCCAAGGTGTATAGAGAGCATAAAGTTAAGGTTAACAGAGATTAGTATCCTGATAAAAGACTCAAGGAACCTAAAGAAAGCAAAGACAAAGTGGACTTTCTTGAAAGGAAAGCTTCAAGTTTGTTCCAGTCAAGCAAGTACTTTATTTTAGACAGACCCTGGGAGGAGTTAGGGTCTCCATTTTCTAAGCAACCTTTTATTTGAACTGTTAAACCTTGCTTGTGACTCTCCCACTCTGTTCTGGCCAAGCACAGGGCACCCGAAACAGTTTTACTTGGGGAACAGAATAACAGCCCTGCTGGATCAGACCAACAGCTAGTCCAGCATCCTGCTTCACAAACAGAAAAAATAGTCACCCAGCATGGGCAACAAACACAGCATAGAACCCAGTGCTATCCTCTCATATTATCTCCTAGCCCTGATAGAGATTTGCTGTCTGAGGATGAATAGGTTCCTTTTATTTACCATATATACTCATGTATAAGTTGAGTTTTTCAGCACATTTTTTTTGCTGAAAAAAGCCCCCCTCGACATATACATGAGTGAGGTGTATTTTAAAATATATTTTAGGGTTTTTATTTTGTCAGCCACCCGGGGGCGCAGTTTTTAGGCTAGCAGCACCAAAATTTCAGGTTATCATCAGGTGACACTTCTGATGACACCAGCCAAGTTTGGTAAAGTTGGATTCAGGGGGTCAAAAGTTATGGACCCCCAAAGGGGGTGCCCCATCCCCCATTGTTTCCAATGGGAGCTAATAGTAGATGGGGCTACATTTTGAGGGTCCATAACTTTGGGCCCCTTGAACTTTGCTGGCCTAATGGCCGTAATAAAACTGAGAGAGGGCCCCTTGAACCAAACTTCACTAAACCTGGATGGTATCATCAGGGCAATCTCTTGCTGATACCAGCCAGGTTTGGTGATGTTTGGTTCAGGGGGTCCAAAGTTATGGATCCCCAAAGTGGGTGCCCCCATCCCCCATTGTTTCCAATGGGAGCTAATAGTAGATGGGGTACCTTTTTGAGGGTCCATAACTTTGGACCCCCTGAACCAAACTTCACCAAACCTGGGTGGTATCATCAGGAGGGACTCCTAAAGATACTCTGAAATGTTGGTACTGCTAACATAAACATTCCTCCCCTGACAGGTTGTGTGAATGTCCCTTCTAAAATGACACCTGCCATGTGCAATTTTAAAAATATGTACACCAAAGATAATGAGCTATTCTTTTAAAAAGCAGGGTAGTTTTGAGTCACAGTGAACAGGCATGTTTATTCCAGTTTTTATTGTAAGATTCGTTGTTTAACACCCTTCCTTACAAAAAAGCTAAGGTTTTTGTACTTTTAAAGTTATTGTTGATACCATATTGTTCTTGTTGACCCTCTTTTCCACTTACAGAGCTAGTTTACTGTTTTCTTTGAAATAAATATTCAAAAACATTTAACCTACTGATGCCTCAATTAATGTAATGTTATTGGTATCTATTTTTATTTTTGAAATTTACCAGTAGCTGCTGCATTTCCCACCCTCCACTTATACGCGAGTCAATAAGTTTTCCCAGTTTTTTGTGGTAAAATTAGGTGCCTCAACTTATATGCGGGTCGACTTATACACGAGTATATATGGTATTAGGACAAGTGTTCACTGATGGAACTCGCTTCCATGAACCTCTATAATCCCCTTTTAAAGCTACCGTATGCCCATGGTCATTGCTACATCCACTGGCAACTTATAGTGACATCCTAAGAATACTTTCTGAGGATTAGTGGACAAAATTCATGGACAGTGAATAGATTTGAGTAGGATTCTGAGTAGGCACAGACTGTATTGCATAGCTGATTATCAGCTGAGTGAAAAACTACTTCTTTTGTCCATTAATTCACCTTCCCCACTGACACTATTCTCTATTTTTTTAAACAGATCTCTTGCATCCTACTTTTACACAAGAAGGCGCAGACATATAAATATATGCTGAGATGTCCCTAATCGTACTCAGCTAACTAAATTTCAATGCATTTATCCAGTAACCACAGTTTTAATTTTTTGGGAGTGGGGGAAGGGTTGATAGTCTGACATTTAATTTTCTGAAAAATGAGTTCTTGGCATTTTAAATGCTTTTACTTTAATAACATGAATCCAGCATTAGAGATATAATAACAGTATAAATCATACAATATCTTTGGCAAATAACGCTGATCCCTAGTTTTAAAGATGAAATGGAAGAATTTATGAAGAAGCATGAATTTCTAGGAACAAATCTTTGACTCTTTGAATCTTTCTACACCATAATAACCACTAGTCTTCTTAGTTAACTTTGGAGTAAAGCAAGGAGAAAATGGAATTTATGTAACAGGGTTGGTAATAATACTTTAATGGATGTTGTGCTTTTCTCTGACTCCTTAGGTTTGTAAATCTGTTGTTTCTATGCTATTATTTATTCAAAGCATTTAAGTCCCACCTTCCATCTTAATACAGATCTCTGGAGGTGGAATATATTATAAGAGTCAGGATTTTGTGATAATGGTGAAGCTTTTAGTTGTGAGCCACTGTAAGGTCACAGAAAGATGGGACAGCTTTAGTTGGCAATAGTGAATCTAGCAAATAAGTAAGAAAGCAAGTAAATAAATAAATGGAAACCAGTGTAGATGGGCCAAGGCTGGAGCGTTATGCTCCCTATTACTCACTCCAGTCAATATACCAGAGGCAGCATTTGGTACCAATTTAAGTTTCTGAAAACTTCTTAAGAATAATCCCTCTTAGAGTTTATTGCAGTAATCTAATCTAGATGAAATTAGGGCATGCACCACAATGGCCAGAAATTTTCTACCTGGAAAGGCTGAAAATGTACTCCTTCCCACATGTGCCACCTGCTGATGCAGTAGTAAGCTTGGGTCTGAGAATACCATTGGGTTACAGAACTTTTCCTTCAAGGAGACTGCAGCCCCATCTAAAACAGATAACATCTTGAATCATGGGTTAGACCTTCTGCTCAAAGCCACTGAGTTTCTTCCCCCTGCTTTTTCCCTTTTAAAAAACCCTTTAAAAAGATATACGTAAAGGCAGAAATATGACAACAGTGCTTGTGGATATAAACACACATTTTTGTAAACAGTTTCCAAATATCTGAAAACAAGCCCATGTGTAATTGCCATCTATATGCCAAATATTGATAGAGCTCTAAGGTCCTCAATCCATTGACTTACCAGAGGTGGGCTTTTATCTTTCCACTGTTGACACTGTTGACACTGTTCCACTGTCTTTTAGCTGTAGTAAAAGGGTCCATTTTTATTGATCATTGATTAGTCTCCAAGACACAGGCAGGTAGTTTAAAAGTACACAGACATTTTCAAAAATCACTAATACAAAGTTGATATGAGCAGTAACTTCTTCCCAGAAAAAGCCAAGTGTCTGGACATCCCCAAAGCATTTAAGGGCCATATCTTGGGAGTTACCATGCCAACAGGGCCACTGGCATTAAATGTGATTGTATAAACTGCAATCCTTAGTCCCATCTTCAGAATGAGATCAGATTGATAAACAGTTCATTAGAAGTTAATAAATATATATGAAGGCACAACAAGAGTTCAAGGGTCCAGACAGGGATATATTATTGCTAACGATACAAACCTCAAAAGGTAACTTAGAGTGAATCATATCTCTGGTCCATCTAGCGGAGGACTGATTACTCTGCCAGGCTGTGGCTCTTTGACATCTTTCCCTAGCAATGCAGTCAGTAGTCTTTTGAAGTGGATCCAAAACTTGGACCATCTGAATGCTGATTGTGGTCTCTGCTACAAAGCGCAATGAGGCTGTGCGGCCACACTGATCCATCACTGTTCCAGACATTTTGAGGTGGAGGGAGTTGGGTGCCCCTAATAATTCACTGTCCCTGTTTTTGCCTGTGGGGGCATGTTTTATGTCTTTTGTGTGAAAGCGTTGTAATTCTTCAGTTTTCAGCTCCCTCTGGTAACTAAATCACTGAGAATGTGTTCATATAAATGAATGCACATCAACACTAGAACACCATGCAATGCAAATTTCCTACTGGCTAGACATTCTTGAACGGCATGCTCAGGTATGGTGGAACTATTGATAACATGCTGTTGAACAACTGTTTTTTCTAGTGTATCTTTAACTCTGTCCAGCCAGTTTCTCTCCACCACTGTCAAGTGTTATTCCTCTCCCTTCTAGCCTGCTAACTCCAGCTCTGCTTTCTCCTTCCTTTTCTTTCCAACCTTTCACCTCTCTTTCCCACATTTCCACCCCCTACATTTTTCTTCTCCCCAAACATTCCTCCCCATCCCTTTAGTCACTTGATTCTGATATGGCAGCCACAGTTGCTGATGTAATGCTTGGCAGCATTACGAGGTGCCACACCAAAGCGTCATGCCAGCAAAACTTTGATGACGAGGTTTTGTGATGTGCAGATTTTACTCTTACGTGGAGTGGGGGAAGAGGAGGAGAGTTAGCATTTAAAAATAATTAAAAATTAATTCACATGGTTGCCCTCTTGGCTGTTAAACATAAGGATTTGGAAAGGGTTTTTTTGTTTATTCGTTATGCTTAAGATTTTACAGCGCTTGACTTTTATAACAGCATAAGTGCATCATAGACACCTTTCAATTTTATTTTTCTTGTTTCTTTTGCAAGAATTATACCAGTGTATTTTACAGTCCCACATTTTTTAGGATCCCATCTTAAACTTTCTATAGTCTGCATACTGCATTCAAATCTATCTATTTAATGGCGCATAACTGTGAACATATAATTATACTTCTTTGGGGTGTATCTCTATTTCAGACTTAAGCTGTTCATTCTGTTTCCCCAGAGAATCCTGGGAAATGCAATTCTGTGAGGATAAGAAATGGAGAATTCTCATGATTCTCACCAAGTGCCTTTTTTAGGAATCAGCTTTAAAATCAGTAGCACTATGGCATGAATACAGATACAGCATTCAATTATAGGGAAAATTCTGAATATGAAAGTCTGGAATAAATGTATTTGTATACAGGAAATGTTCAAAGATGAACAGACCTGGAACAGTAGACAAAATGGAACTCTGAAGACCGCTATTTGATTTCCATCCATGTGAAATACGACCTACAGTAAGTACATTCCTTTGGATGCTTTATGGAGGACAAATTTTATGAAACTCCACTAATCTCAGATAAAGCACAGCACAAACCTGGTACATTCAGGTCATAGAAAGTCCAGGTACCAGTATACATACAGTAGCATTAACAGAGAGCCAATATTAACAGACTGAACTGTTTGGTCTAAGACAAATCTGGATTCAGATCCAATTCCTGCTCAACTTCAGTCCTTCCCAGATATTCTAAGTGTGTGCAGTAGACACAAGAGGGGCGTATTGTAGTGGCAAGGTCCAACTTTGACCTATGTACATTCTATGCAAACAGCCTACACATACAAATGTACATACAAATGTACACTTACAGAGATCTCTCCAACAAGACCATGGCTTTCAAATTAGCTGTAAAGAGGAAATCCATCCTATCTTATCCAGTATCCCCTCCCATAAGATGGGTCAACAACAAGAAAAGTGTAGGTGCTGGTAGAAGACCATACAACCTTGGATGGAAGATTGGTGAGGAATTGAACCAACAAATGCTACTGATACACAGATTCATATGGGGAGAGTCTTGTCACTGAAGTGTAATTACGATGAGTTACTTTGGAGTACAATTATACCTGAAACAGCCTACTGAAATGCCTGAAATTCTGCTCCCAAGACCCTCAGGAATAGAGTGAGGGCAAAGTAGAGATGAACAGTATGGGGGGGCAGGGGATGGGGGGAAATTCAGAAATTGTCCTCTGCCAATGGATGTGTCATTCTGATGGTATAACTTGCATTATGCCAGTGTCATGGCACCTTTGGAGCCAAACAATAATAAATAAATTCTTGGGTTTTTCTTAGATCTGGGAAAATGTTTCTAATCAGAAACGTCCAAATTATAAAACTGATTGTCATAAATAAATAAGTTCTCTTTTTTTAAAAAAAGTTGGGTACTTTATTAGCGGGTAATATACCCAATAGACCTACTCTAGCTATAGCCCTTGCAGTATCACAGATAAAACTGGAAAATAATATGGTATGAGAATCTTAGATATTCTGTACGTCTCTTGTAACACATTGAAATGCTGACCACATTGCTTTAAGCAGAGCGACTTTTCTTAATGCAGCCTGATCTCCTTGAGTGCTTTAGTTTCATAAAGATGTTTTTGGAAACCTTCCCAGCTCATATATCTGCACTTTAGAGGATGAAGCTGACCAGTATCCAAGACAGGATGACTTATTTTAATGGCAGCAGGTAGCAAATATTCCCTTTGTGTGTCAAAGTGATTGCAGCAGCTCATCGTCCCTGTTTGGTGCTGAAAATTACCCAGGCTCCTAGTTTCTGAAACACAACCGTTGGGAACTGATATTAAACAGAGAAAGCAAGTGATATTGTAGGCTTAAACTGGGTTAACTACTCTCTAGCGATTGGCTGGAGAATTGACGATAAATAAATTTGGAGGGGGTTTGCCAATGAAACAGGGAACAGTGCTGACCTGTGTTTAGTGCTATCCTCAATCTTGTAAATTTCTCAAATGTGCTGTGATTTAAACATAGGCTGTTCTTCAAAGCATAGAGGGCTTTTTTTTTCTTTTAAAAATAGTTATTTATTTGTAGGCAAAAGTGGAGTAGTTTGCAGCCAGTTTCAGAAACTGAAACCATTCCCTGATAATGGCTCACTCTGTCAAGTGCTCACACAGATTTTTCTGAACATTAGAAACAGGGCTCTTGTGGTAAATTGGCAAACAAAACAATGGAGCAAAATGCCTGACCAAAGACAGCAAGACAACATTTTGATGGATTCTATCAGTCAGGCACCCAAGACCAGTTGTTCAAAAGTCTGGTTGTCGCAATTTATGCTAGGTTGCATGACAGTCAGTATGGCATAGTGGTTAGAGCACTGAAATGAGACTGGTAAGACAAGTGTTCAAATTTCCACTCAGTCATGAAGCAAACTGGATGATCATTCTTTTTCAGTTTCACTCACCCCCAAGATGGTTAGAAGGATAAATGAAACAGAGGAGGACTATGTATCTGAGCTTCTTGTAGGAAGAATGGGATAAAATGTAATAGTCTGTGAAACTTTAGATGGCTTCTGTAGACCTTAGGACCATCTACTCCCATGTATCTCTAGGGTTTTATTCTCCTGTTCCCTGTTATAACCTGGGAAGTCCTTGCTCTGGGTGCCATCTATTAAAGAAGCTATCGTATATGACGCCCCCTTCTCTTATACCAAGGACTTGCTACCTGAAATTGTTTAACTGCCAGTGCCAGAGAAAAGTACTGCAGGAAAAGGTGCTCTACCACTGAGCCACAGACCTTTTCTTACAGATATAGGCCTCTTCTGCACATGCAGAGTAATGCACTTCCAATTCACTTTCACAATTGTTTGCAAGTGGATTTTGCTATTCCGCACAGCTGCAAAGTACTATGAAAGTGAATTTAAAGTGCATTATTCTGCTTGTGCGGAAGGGGCCATAGTTTCTATGAGCAGAATAGGACATAGTGATGGAACTGTGATTCTGTGCAATCTCTCCATCGAAGGACACCAACCAATCTTCTTATATATCTTTTCCACAAGGCTTCTCCCAGGCAGCTAAATGATTAGTTTTCTAGATTGTGAAGCTTGAGAAGAAGAAAAGAAGAAGGTATGATCAGCACGGTGTAGCAGATGAACTTTGACCTGCACAATCGGGTTGGATTCCCCACTCTTTCACATAAGTAGTGGACTCTAATCTTGTATACCAGATTTGTTACATCACTCATATATGTGAAGCCTATTGGGTGACCTTGGGCCAGTCACAGTTGTCTCAGAACTCTCTCAGCCCCGCCTACAAGGTGTCTGTTGAGGGGGACAGAAGGGAAGGAGTTTGTAAGCAGCTTTGAGACTCATTACATTACAGTGGGGTATAAATCCAAGCTACTCCTCCTCCTCCTCCTCCTCCTCCTCCTCCTCCTCCTCCTCCTCCTCCTCTTCTTCTTCTTCTTCTTCTTCTTCTTCTTCTTCTTCTTCTTCTTCTTCTTCTTCTTCTTCTTCTTCTTCAAGTCACAACCAGTCCATGGTGAATCCTCTCTTGGGGAATTTGAGGCAAAAGTGAAGGTGATCAGCCATTGATTTCTTCTGCATAGCAACCTGTATTTTTCTTGCTAGTCTCCCGTCCAAGTACCAACTATGGCTAACCCTGCTTAGCTTTCAAACTCTAACAAGCTCTTGCAAATTAAAAATGGGGCTTTTTAAAAATTTGAAATTATTTTATTTATAGTGTGCATAAATACACTAAAATGTATTTTCATGCACTTCAGCTGTTTTATGACAAAAATGACTAAAATATCAAGTGGATGTCAGTACCTTATGTATTGCACTGAATTATTTAGTGAAATAAATGTACACTACTTGAGGAAGAACGTTTCAATTTTTTTTGAAGGAAAATGATTCTACTCTTTCCAGTTCAATGTACTTATTTATAAAGTAACTCTATAATAGAAGATAGCATCTCTTCTCCAGAAGCGTTATCATTTTAATCAAAAGTGTTTTGAACACTCAGAAGATTACAGTAGATTACCCTCTACATTCTTCCTTTGGCAGGTTTTGAATGTGGGTTTCAAAGAGGCCTACACAGTTAAGCATTGATTAACAGCATTTTGTCACCTACAACAGAGATTAAGCAGGGATAAGGCCAGAAGGTGGGGGGAGGGGTTTAAAAAAAGCACCAGAGATGAGTGAGAAGCTACCATGATTTGATTTATGACAGATTAAAGGCAATGATTCCCCTTGTGCCAAATCATCTCACAAATGGCCTCTCACATTTGGACCATGACTAATTATGAGCCACTGCACGACACAAAAGGTGGCTTGTGCTGCCCTTTGGATAGCTGTCACTATGTGGCAAGGTACTTGTGTGCAGTGGTTTATCCTTTGGATTAGGTAAGAGGGGCCAGCAAGAGAACCCACGTACACATCCCTACCACACCATGGAAACTTGCTGGCTGACCCTGGGGGCAGTCACTCTTTCTCAGTCTCACTGGACTTATAGTACTGTTTTTGGAAAGATGAAATGGAGGAGGGGGAAATGATGTTGTCTTTTGTTTGGGATCAGACATGTACCTGCCACGGGGAACATGTGGTGTCATATATGTTCCCAGGCACACACCATTTAGTCACGTGGGAAGTGGAAAATCCCCTCCCACTCCTCCTCCTTCCTCTCCACCTGTCCTTCCAGCTGCTTCTCCCAGTTCACTGCCATGAGTATGCCCTCCCTGAGCCACGGCAGGTGTGTGTGTGTCCTCCTTTCCCCACCTCCCAGCTCCAGGGGAGGGCGGGGCTCAGTCCCTTCCTGGCCAAGTGGCACTTGGGCATGGCTGCTGTTGGGAAACACTGGAGTAGGAGACCTTGGTTCATTTCACAATATAGCCATAAAACCAACTGGGTGCCTCAGGCTAGTTGTATCCTTTCAGCCTACCTTATCTCACAGTGGCTCATTCCGCACATGCAGAATAATGCACTTTCAAACTGCTTTCAGTGCTCTTTGAAGCTGTGCGGAATGGCAAAATCTACTTGCAAACAGTTGTGAAAGTGGTTTGAAAACGCATTATTTTGCGTGTGTGGAAGGGGCCAGTGTTATTATGAAGACAAACTGGAGGGCAGAACAGTGCATGGCAGTTTATTGGAGGAAGTGTGGAGTAAAAATGCAGCAGATATATTATTTGACAGTATTTGATACTTGGTGTGTGATATGACTGACAGCTTTTGAAATTTTATCTTCTGTGCCTGTTAAAACATGCAAAATATGTCAGGGGCCTTTTCCATGTGAGTTACTTACAATGTATCTTGCTGCCAAATGCTACATTTTTTTTCTTTTACTTCTGCATGATTTTTCTTATGTTTGGTTCCAGAAACGTTTTCACTTTCTTCTACTCTATGAAGCAACTATGGCCATTACCACCCACTGTGGACATAGGGGGATATTTTTAGTGCGACATCATACTTCTCTAGGAATCATTGGAAACTCTGTGATAAAAATTACAGAGTTTTTGGCAATTCCTAGAAAGAACTGACATTGCTTCCAGGTTTTCCCCAAAGGTGATGTTACACCATTGGCCATTCAGAGGGGTTTTTTGTTTATTTTCTTCCCACTGTCATGGGAAGCAAGGATTGCTGACGGAAGGTCTTCTATCATAGTAGGCAACCTAGCAACCAAACTCATAAACTGAAAAGAACTGCGAGGACCACAGAAGCCCACCTCACTAAAGCAGATCCACAAGGACCCTGGAAGAACTACCTCACCTATGGGGACAATGAACTAGTAAAACAAACAAACAACAAAGGATACTGTATTGTCGAAGGCTTTCACGGCCGGAATCACTTGGGTGCTGTGTGGTTTCCGGGCTGTATGGCCGTGTTCTAGCAGCATTCTCTCCTGACGTTTCGCCTGCGTCTGTGGCTGGCATCTGAAGATCTGTGGCTGGCATCTGAAGATCTGGCATCTGTGTCTGTGGCTGGCATCTGATCCTCTGAAGATGCCAGCCACAGATTTAACGTCAGGAGAGAATGCTGCTAGAACCGCGACCATACAGCCCGGAAACCACACAGCACCCAAATGTGATTCCCGGCCCGTGAAAGCCTTCGACAATACATTGAACTATCTCTACGAGGGAGAAATTGTTTCCAACGGGAACACACAGTGGAAGTTGAAAAAGAATCCTCTGAAAGATGCCGAAGCCACAAAGCGCGAAGCGAAGTGAACGTCAGGAGAGAATGCTGCTAGAACACGGCCATACAGCCCGGAAACCACACAGCACCCAAACAAAGGATACTTCTCTGGTGACACAAGTAAGTTACAGCACATTAAAAATGTCCATGGTGAGAAAAAAAAATATGGTGACTTTTTTTAAAAAGGGAGATTTCCTGCATTTATTTGCTTTGCCTTGTTTTGCTTTGTCTTTGGAGCCAATTTTTTTTGTGAGCTGCCATGGGGGTAATGTTATCTCAGGGCCTATCAGTGGTTCCTCATGTTAAACATTAAACACTTATTAAGAAAGTTAAGATGCTCCTGATAATTGCTTTTGTTTATAAAGTGAATTACAAGGATTAAAAAAAAAAGTTTTGGTTTTGCTCGGCTGACGTTGGGTCCTAATGAGTTAACTGGGATCATTGTTTCTCAGACTGTTCTTTGCCTCAGACTTTTCTTAGCCCTGGCAAAGACCGACTCTGTAATAAGTCTCACATTACACATGGATTAGATTTGTAGAAATCCTGTAACTCAATAGGTACCTGCCTATTCTCTCCTGGCGTCAGCCTGCCTGCGCTGCTTTGCTCCGTAGACATACCTGGCATTCCACCCGTGCCTACTCACATGCTAAGTGGACTGCAGCCGGCCTACCAAAACATTGGGGCATTGTTGAGAAGGAGCGATCCCCTTGACAGACGAGCAAAGTGTGAAGTTAGTCTTGCATTGCCTTATTTCCTTGCTATGAAGTATCCATGTGGCTCTTAAACCTCCCCAGCAGCTCAGCAAGGCCTGGAAATCAGATATCCAGGAGCGTTTGAGGTGAGGAGAGATCCTCTAGAAACAGCCTGAGCTGACCTGGTTTCTTTTGACCCTCTCCTTCTTCTTCCAACATGTATTTGGATCTGCAGACAAGGAAAACACCAGCAGACTTGGCACTGGCTAAATAGGGAGAGCTGAAACGGGTTGATTTCTGGGATTTGTGCCAGAGATTACAAAACAGTTCTGTTTTATCACACACCTGTTATTGCCACTGTCCCCTCTCCGCCGGTACACATGATAATGCCATGTAATTATTGGTTAAAAGAATAATGATGATAAAACAACAATTGCACATAGGCTTTTCAAGCCATTGAAACAGATAATTCGCTTAATGAACCCTTTTCAGATAAGGAATGCTGCTTTATTTGTAGGAAGGGTTTTTTTAATCACTCGGCTTGCATCAGTTCAGAAGAAAATCAGAGGCAGTGTTACACAAGTAGAATGGTACATCCAGTTAGGATACATTTAGATGCAAGCCAATGTCAGTTTATTGTCGAAGGCTTTCACGGCTGGAATCACTGGGGTGCTGTGTGGTTTCCGGGCTGTATGGCCGTGTTCTAGCAGAATTCTCTCCCGACGTTTCACCTGCATCTGTGGCTGGCAGATCCTCTGAAGATGCCAGCCACAGATGCAGGCGAAACGTCAGGAGAGAATGCTGCTAGAACACGACCATACAGCCCGGAAACCACACAGCACCCTAAATATCAAGACTCGGAATTTTGAGCAGAAATATAGGAAAAAACATGGGGCAAATTGGACCAAGCTTCCATTTGCCAAAAATTGGACCAAGCTTCCATTTGTCAAGGCTGCCAAAAAGCCAATCCAGATAAGACCTTTTCAGACATTGCACTCACATGTACTAGGAGCCTGCCTAACGTGTGAAATAGGCACATTTACTACCCTTGAGTTACACCCAAAGGTGTAACTGCCATATGGTGTAGATTTACTACACATGTACAGCTTTGGTGTGTGAAAACTGACTACAGGATTTTCCACAGTTCATATTTGCATGTATAGAGGCGGTACATGCATGGTAAATATGCATGTTGCCCCAGCCTGTACACCCAGCATGGTGACTGCACATATTATGAAGATTGGGGGTGGCAATGCACTCCCGTTGCACATGGTCGGTAAACTTCTGGTATGTGTGTGTTCATGTTCGCAGTGTCTGAAAATGGATATCACAAGAAGCACATGCAGCACAACTTCCAGGGCTGCATATAAAGCTGGAATCAGAAGTGAAAAATATTCAGTATTCAAACACTTCTGAAATTGTGTTGGACTTTGAATAAATCTTTTAGAGAGAAAAGCTCATTCCTTCTACATCACTTTCACCCTGACAAGATTCTGAAGGGTTTCCTGTGTGTTAAAACAAACTGTCATGAAAAGGCATCATATATCTGTGGTTGGTGGACTTTTGGGTCGCAGGTAGTGCGGTGCTAAGCAGAGGTACACACTTCTAATGCCACTAAAGTATGTCAGCTTAGAAAGATGTAATTCTGCTTAGAAAACCACAGTTAGGCCAAACAGGTATACTCAGAAGTAACTCCCATTTTGTTCAACGGGGTTTACTCTCAGATTTTTTAAATAAATCATTTGTATCTTAGGCTTTCTGTCTGAGGCTGATTCCGCATGGGCCAAAAACACCAGTGTGAAAATGCTGTGAAAATGGTGTAAAAGGTTTAAAATGGTATAAAAGGGTTTATACTGTTTTCACACTGTTTTCACACCACTGTTTTTGGCCCATGCGGAATCAGCCTGAATGACATTCAATGAATGTGAATGTGTGTGTATAGCCCTGACCTGAATGGCTCAGGCTAGCCTACTCTCATCAGATCTCAGAAGCTAAGCAGGATCCACCCTGGTTAGTATTTGAATGGGAGACAACAAAGTGATACCAGGGTCACTTTGCAGAGGAAGGCAATGGCAAACCACCTCTGTTAGCCTCTGGTCTTGAAAACCCTACTGGTTACCATAAATTGACTGGGATGTGATGGTAATGACACAGAGATACAATATATTCCCCTCATTAGTTCAGTTACCCAATTTTCACACCCGTTTCATGCCAAGCAAATTGTAGAGAGCTTGTGAGATTGAAGAGGCTTGAGAAAGGTACTCCAGTGACAAGTTTGCCCTGATTCTCATCTGGGGAGATTAACCTCATCCCTCCCCCAAATGCTACCAATTGGAATAAATGTGAAGTGTCTTTGACAAGAAACGTTAAAATGAGAGCTCAAACATGACATTTCAAAGAGGTCTTTCTAAAAAAGAAATGCTAAAGACTGGTTTTTTTATGTACATCATTTGTGCAAGCATCAAATGTTTAAAAAAGAAAAAGAAAAGAAAAATCTTGCAACCCCAAGGAAAAGGAACTGTCAAGAGCCTTCTGTATAATATTCAGTGAATCCTTTCTTTTGAAAGGAGGATAGTACTTATGTCATTTCCTTGATAGGAAAATTTTTCCAAATATTCTGCATTTCTTCAAAGGCTGATGAGAAGGCCCCCTTTCTCCCCACTACTGTACATCTGTTCAAATACATTCATTACTGCATCTGATACCCTTTTAGTAAGGAGAGAAAAAAGAGGCAAAAATTATGTTTTCACATGAAATATTTTTCCAAGGTTGAATAGCAACCTCTGCCCCTCTCAAATATGAGGGATTACTTCCCAGTGGCATGCCAAATTACTTGCTAACTACTCAAGCAATGGGATATACAAGGATTCTTTATGGTGAGCTCACAATAACCTTGATGGATGCTTTCATATCTCTAATTTATGGAGTCAACATTAGTAGCAGAATTTTTTTCCCTGCTCAGCAACTGAAGTCTGTTACAAGACCAGGAACTCCTGTGTGCTGCTGCGTTGGCACTAGAGATCAAGTGAACAAGGATGCATCTGTATGAGTCACCACCTGTGACACTGTGCAGGCATCTTCCTCTGACCTCCAGAGGTGCTTCATCACCGTGCTCAAACTAGACATTATGTTTTACACATCACTGCCTCAGGGGATTTGCAGTCAGATGGCAGCTGTGTGCTCTCAGTGCAAAAGCTATCCCAAAGTGGGCCAAACCTTGATTTGGATCAGGGCCTTGGCAGAGGGAATGAAAGGCCTTCATCCTTTCTTCACAGTTTCCCTGACCCAAAATAGACCCTTTGGGGGGCTGTGTGTGTACAACACAACATTTAGATCACATTTCAAATAGCAGCATATCAGGCAGAAATCAGCACCTGATGTTTTTCTATCATTATGGAGTGATATACTTAGTTGGTTGAATGCTATAGAAATCCACCCCCCCCCCTCAGTTTACTGCACCTCCTGGGCTTTCTTTGACATTTCTGCGTTCTTTCCCAAACCTGCTTTAATCAGATCTTTTTCAGGAAAATTGTGGCTGCCATGCAGACAGATAAATGTGGATCTACCCTGTCTATTGTGGAACTGGCAAAAGTGATAACGTAATACATGGCAAATATTTGATATAAAGTGGTTTGGATTCAACTGTCTTCTGAGTAGCCTTCTTTTGTTATAACTTCTGAGGAAGTTATAACAAAAGAAGTTGTTATCCTGATACTTGTCAAGGTTGTTGATCCTGGACACTGTTTACGTTCAGTAGAACAATGAATTTGGCTTCAATCCTAGACTTTAACTATGTTGAGGCCTGTTATGAATCAAGCGAACACACAAGACCTTGGCTCTGGTTTTGAAATGGTGTATTTACAGATGCCATTGCTTTAATAGTTACCATGTCTGACTGTGAGGTGTGTTAATTCCTATTTTGGGGGTGGATGCATGTGGCTTTCTCCATGATTGCCCACAGGCTTTGGAGTAGTCTATCCTCAGAAATTCACCATGTGCCTACTCTTTAGGAGTTTAGGGCACATACCTTCCCCTGCGGCCAGGCATTTGGGTAGCCTCCCTGGAACCACCACCCTCCTTATAGCTGCTGATCTAGGGGGTGGGGGGAGTCTGGATTGGGGTCATTTTAAGGCTATTTCATTGTAGTTTTAATTGTTACATTTCATTGATGATGTTTTATTGTGGTTTTTCATTGTTATAAACTTCTGTAAGCCACCTAGAGACATTAGTATCAGGCAGGGTATAAATACTTATAAATAAACATTGTAATAATTGCCCATAGCCTAATTTTAGTTTTGATTTTCTCTTTGCATTTTCTTTGTGCCATCATAGTGTGTTTTTTCCAGATTTTTAGTTTTTGCTCCTTCTGTGTGTTTTACTCTAAACTATCTTGTGGATTGTAAACATGGACAAACTGGGCATAGCTAGTGTGACGTAGTGGTTAGAAGGTCAGAGAAAAATCTGGGCAGTCCAAGTTTGAATCTTCATTCTGCCAATGAAACTTGCTGGGTGTCCTTGGGCTCAGTCCCACGTTGTTGGTCAGATCTACTTTACAGGATTGTTGTGAGAATAAAATAGAGGAGAGGAGAATGATTTGAGCAACTTTGGGTTACCATTGCGGAGAATTGGTTATAAAATAAATTAATAACTTAATAGATTAAAGACATAAATAGCAATTGTCATTATGTCTTATATATTCAGTTTCATCTATTTTTAACAAATCGACCCGACCTAGAAACTGAAAGACAAACCATGATATACATGTAAATTTTAAAATAAATTAATTTTTTCCTTTGCAACACTTCTTGTTCCTGTTAGGAAACAAAGCAATTTATAATTATTAGTACACTGCAGTTGAGTAGGATGCTAGACAACAAGCTGGGGGCAGTATTGATGCAATTTAGCTGAGCTGCTTATCACACGCCTGTTTTACACAAAAATTCCCATTAAAATTGCTTGGGATTGGAATCTACATGCGGCAAAAAGAATAATTAGCAGTGTGTTTACCTAGTAGTCGCTGCCCAGAATGCTAAATTGACCTTTCAGTGGGGTTGTGGAGAAGCATGTTGATCAAATTAAAATTTAGAGAATTATTGTTTTCAGCAAGTGTTGATATGCACACAGTTTAAAGTGGTAATTTATGCCACTGTGTAGCCGGTGTTTATGTTTACATCCCTTCAGCTCGTATCTCAGTTTAAGTGGGGTTTTCTTTAGAATAAAATAAGACAGGTTCTGGGCAAGCATTGGGGAGCGCATTGAGAAAAATAGCACATTCGTATCCCATATCGCCCCACTTTTTTAACCTTGAAAAGGAAATCAATCCAAATAAAAGTCTCTCCCACATTCTGGTGCCTTCGGATATGTTCAGATTTTTCAGTATTCTGGTGCTTTGCTCACTTGCATAGTATCTGTTTGACAGGGGAGGATGGAAGAGTGTCTAGTGTGAGGGGGAGAGAGGAAGAGAGTGGCAGACATGCCATGCTATCCAACCAGAAGAGGTAACTAATGCTAGCACCTTGCCAGTATTATTGTCAATTGACATATCCGCGGACAGGTTTTTCCTGGTAGTGGATGAGGTGTGTGGGTCTGATCATGCATCAATTCATCCATTCATATGTAGAGATGGGGACGGACATATTTTTCATTTTTAAAACGGAAAAGGGTGATGAAGGGAGAAATGCATGCCTCCCCAAACCTTATTGCCAGTGTCTGAAACATTTATTTTATAGCCTTAGTGGAATTGTGCGTGTTAAGTGTCTTCAAGTCACCTCCAACGCATGGCAATCCTATCAATCAACATCCTCCAAAATGTCCTATAATTAACAGCCTCGCTCAGGTCTTGCAAACTGTTTCCTTTATAGCGTCAATCTATCTCATATTGAGTCTTACTTTTCTTCCAGGTGACTTCTGCTTTTCCTAGCATTATTGTCTTTTCCAGTGACTGTTGTCTTCTCAAAATGTGACCAAAGTATGACAGCCTCAGTTTAGTCATTTTAGCTTTTAACGACAGTTCAGGCTTAATTCCATCTAGAACCCACTTATTTGGGGTTTTTTTTTGGTAGTCTATGGTATCTTTAGCACTCTCTTCCAGTACCACATTTAAAAGGAATCTACTTTATTCCTGTCAGCTTTCTTGGTGGTCTACTAGCACATCCGTACATCGTGACAGAGAATATTATGGCATGAACGACCTTGGTCTTGGTTGCCTATGATACATCCTTCCTTACACTTAAAAATCTCCTGTAGCTCTTTCATGGCTGCCTTCCTATTTTCAGTCTCCTTCTGATTTCTTGGTTGCAGTCTCCCTTTTGGTAGCCAAGATTCAAGTTAATTTATGCCATAATATTTTCTGTTACTATGTATAGGTGTAAAAGCTGGACAATGCAGAATGCTAACAGGAAGAAAGTAAACTGGTGTTGGAAGAGAGTGTCATGGATACTATGGACCACCCAAAAGGTAAATACACATGTTCTAGATCAAAGCAAGCTTAAACTGTCCCTACAAGCTAAAATGATTAAACTGGAGGTATTGTACTTTGGTCATATTATGAGAAGACAAGAGTCACTGGGGAAAAAAAGTAATAATGCTAGGAAAAGCAGAAGATAACAGGAAAAGAGTAAGACCCAAAATGAGATAGACTGACTTGATAAAGGAAGCCGCAGCCCTCAGTTTGCAAGACCTGAGCAATGCTATTTACAATGGGACATTTTGTAGGACACGATACATCAAAGTCGCCATGAGTCAGAAGTGGGTTGGTGGCAGTTGATGATACACACACAAGTGGAACGAACCTGCAGCAAAAAAAGCTTCTACCGTCAGCAGATCACTCCTTACACCAGAAAAATGTGCCATCAGTGAAACAAATTTACAAGATCCAACTCAAGGAAATACACGCAGGTACCTTGAAGGAACCAAAAAGAGCCCACAGAGCCAACAAGAATTTTTCCAGTTGGGCTCGAAACAGGACACCTGGTTTCATCAGCATGCACACTGTTAGCATGGCCTTCATCCCCTGCCTTATGAATTATTTATTTATTTATTTATTTATTTATTTATTTATTTATTTATTTATTTATTTATTTATTTATTTATTTAATATACCACCCCATCCCCGGAGGGCTCTGGGCGGTGTACAACATAAAATCATATAAAATCATCATAAGCATAAGCATCCATAGTTACAATAAAAACAGCAGTTATTATATCCAAGATGGCGTCCCACCTGAACCTAATCCTCCTAGAAGGAGGAGGGGGAGGGGGTAGTGGGTCCTGATGGTATTAGGGACCCATAAATTCCAATAATGGGTCCCACTGATGTTAAGGACCCCTAACCTGGGGGGGGGGGCACACTCAGCAGCTGGTTTCTCCAAAAGCCCGGTGGAACAACTCGGTCTTACAGGCCCTGCGGAAATCACCAAGGTCTCGCAGGGCCCAGACAGTTGGAGGGAGAGTGTTCCACCAGGCAGGGGCCAGAGCCGTAAAGGCCCTGGCTCGAGTGGAGGCCAGCCGCGTCATTGAGGGGCCAGGGATCTCCAGTAAATTGGCCTCTGCCGAGTGCAGAGGCCGAGTTGGGACATATGGGGTAATGTGGTCCTGAAGGTACGAGTGTCCCAGGCCACGTAAGGCCTTGAAGGTCAAAACCCACACCTTGAAGATGATTCGGAATTCGACTGGGAGCCAATGCAGACGGTGCAACACAGGTTGTATGTGGTCTCGGAAGGCGCCCCCTGTGAGCAATCGAGCCGCTGCATGCTGGACCAGTTTCAGTTTCTGGATCAAACGCAAGGAAAGGCCCGCGTAAAGCGAGTTACAATAGTCCAACCTGGAGGTGACCGATGCATGGATCACAGTGGCCAGGTCCGCATTGGAGAGGAAGGGAACCAGCCGCCGGGTTATTGGATTTTCATATTATTTCTCATACTGTGTGCTACAAAATACCAGTTTCCATGTTTGTGTGGGTGGATAGCAGAGTGTCAAAGTTGAAAGCAAGCCTAAGGCAAAACAGTCTGTTTGCAGAGATTAAATCTATGAGTTATTCCAGGCAATACTATCTGGACATCTCATAAGGAGGACATGAACCTTTGATTATCCCACCATGCCAGAATACTCCTTTAACATAATGGAATCTGTAGAACTCCTGAGCACCACACCTCGCTAAGCCGTTTCTTTGGAAGCCCCTGATACTGTGCTTTTGAGAAAACATTTCTCCAAACAATTGCTTTCTCCCTGCATTTCCCTCACCTCTAGATACGATCTCCCTAACAACAAGATCCCTTCCTGATTCACTCAAGCCTCAGCCAAATTTGAATACTTAAGGCAGAGACTTTAGAAAGCACCTCTGCATAAATCATTCAAGGTTTCAGTGATATAATCTAGGACCAATTGGCCCCATTGTTCCGGGGAGTAGAACAATAGATAGAGCTGCTAATTAGCTCAGCCCTGAAACCCAGCACAGAGGCAAGAAACAAAACCTAATGCAAAGGGTCTCTTTTCCCGCCAATCTAGCGATCCACCCTGTGAAAGTCCTGCTCACCTTAAGCTCATTACTCATTACTAGCCTGAACCTCCCTTGGTTAAGTTGGTGTGAGACACAATATATCGTCCTTCGCTTGGGTCCCTATGCTGGCATAGAGATCCTTGCCTTCTTCTGGAACTTCTCTGCAGGTCTTTGGTAACATATAAGTCCCCTGCTTCTCCAAATCCCATTCTATCATTCCACCTATCTTTTCCTCCCTATCTATATACTTAGGAACTGTGTGTATGTGCCTTAATGTCTCATTGTGTGATTGTTTGCAACCAAAACTTATATAAAAATATTTAAACTACAATTTGGTCTCTTTTGCATTCTCTGCGGATACGTTTCAAGCCGTTTCTGGTATACATAGTCTAAAAAGATCCCCCCCCCCCCCAGCCTACCTCTTGTATTGTCAAGCCGAGTAATTTCCCATTGCTCTATAAAAATAAGTTCGTACACTGTTAAGCTGGGTAACAACACATTGATTGAACACACACATGCAAAGTATTATCAAAAGATAATGAGTTAAGACAAGCATGTTTTGCCATAATTAATATTCTGTCTGTAAGCTAGATAAGAAACCTCTAAAGATAAATGCTCTCCTTCCCTGTAGCTAAGATCGCCAGTGAATTTCTCCAGCTCAGTTCATTAATCCAGTCCACACAATGGATCAGGTTAGAGATGTGTCTCAATAAATCACTCTCAAGTGCGGGGAGTAGAAGTACCTAATTAATCAGCACTGTCATTATGTTTGACTTGTTGCTGCCTTACTGTGTATGGGATGAGGATTCAGTGTATTTAACCTGTGTGCACTCTTAAACAGATCTCCACTTGCCACGTAAAATTTAACCCTTGTGTAGAATGCACTGGACAGGCTGCTTCTGTAGAAAAAAACCAAAAACGAACTTATTCTTGGCACAAGACCTCTGGAAGTTCTCCTGATACAAACCATACTGAAATGAATCAAAGCACTGTTGTGGGTTTTCCAGACTGTGGGGCCATGGTCTGGCAGTTCTTGCTCCTAACATTTGCCCACATATATGCCACACATATAGATGCAGGTGAAATGTTAAGAGCAAAAGCTACAAGACCATAGACACATAGCCTGGAAAACTCACAATAGCTAGTTGGTTCTGGCCATGAAAGACATCAACAATACAATGAGCCAGGCTCACATCAAAGAAAGCAAAAGCTCTTGGGCAATTCTTAGTTGTTTCCATGAGATCAAGACAGAGGAAGTTCCCAGTGGCTATACCCTTTAGTTAAAGCTTTGATTCAGTTCTACAGCATTCATGAATTTATTTCATGCGCAAAGTCCTATGCTAGCTGATCAGATGAGGGATATTTAAAGAGATCCCACAGCTCTGTGAAGAATCATATTATTTCAAGATCCTAGACATAATCCCCAGTACTGAGATCTGACCTTGGACTCTACCCTTTTGTTGGAGGAGCAGATCATGAGAACAGCCCAGACTGCATTTTTCAATTTTTGCCAGGCTAGGCACTTGGCCCCCTACCTCTCCCAATTCTACCTCGCTGCAGTCATCCAGTCACCTCCAGGCTGGATTACTGCAATTTGCTCTATGCTAGCCTACCTTTGTAGCTGATCTGGAAATTAAAATGCAGCTGCGAGGCTGTTTACAGGAGCAACCAGCAGAGACCACATAACATCAGTCCCGGAATATCTACACTGGCTGCCCATCGAGTACTGGATCACCTTCAAAGTTTTGGTGTTAATCTATAACTCCACAAGCAGCCTTGGACCCATGTATTTGCAGGATCGCATCTCCCAATATTGCCCTCAGAGACCTCTCTGCTCAGCGGGGTGAATCTATTGGTGGTCCCAGGCTCAAGGGATATCCGGCTAGCCGTGGCCTGGTGGAACATGCTGCTGAGTAACATTAGTACCCTGCGGAGCCTGATCCAATTCCTCAGAGTGAGGAGCTGTTCCGCCAAGCATTTCCCTCAAGCCAGCTGGTTGTTTCCCAATTACAATATCTCCCCTGAGCTTTCTGTGGGAGAAGCAATTTGTCTCACATCTGGGTTTTTTAGCTGAATTGTTTTAAATGGTTGTTTTTATTGATAGTTATTTTTAGGAATTTTATGTATGATTTTAGGCTTTATGCCATAGTAAGCCCCCCTGAGCCCTTTGGGGGGTAGGGTGGGGTATAAATATAAAAATAAATAAATACACTTATGCTGACCACGTAGGGTGTTCAAGGCAAGAGACGTTTGGAGGTAGTTTGCTATTACTTGCCTCCATGTGGGCTGAGAGAGTTCTGAGAGAACTGTGATGGGCCCAAAATCACCCAGCAGGCTTCATCTGGAGGAGTGGGGAATTGAAATCAGATCTTCAGATAAGTGTTCATCACTCTTAACAACTACACAACATGTTGAATCTCTTCTCTACCTGGGTGGGCAATAATGAGCCTATGGATCAATGGTCTTACTTGGTATGTGGCAACTTTAAAGGTAGAGTGAGCAAGAGTGCATATTAGTAATAAAGGGGGAATGGATAAAATAATAAATTAGTGAATTTATGCAGAGCTCCTTGATTAAATCAATGCTGCAAGAGGCACTGAATGCAAGGTGGATCAGAGAATGTGCCATCACTTTTATTGTTGGTTACAATGCTGTAGCCTAGAATTGTCCACAATATGAAAAGAGCTGTACTAGTTAGGCCCAATGGCCCATTTAGTTCACTATCTTGATTCACACAGTGGCCAGAAACCAATGGCCCTAAAAAGACAACAAACCGTATCTAAAACAAAGCCTTTCCCTGATGCAAGTGAGTGCTGATATCCAGAAATTTAAGAACATAAGAAGAGCCCTCTGGATCGGATCAGTAGTCCATCTAGTCCAATATCCTGTCTGACCATAGGGTAGTGAATAACCACTGGAGGGCCAACAATAGGTCATAAAAGCCTTTTGTGAAACTGTTGCAAATTTTATACTGGAAATTAGTAATTTTAACTGTATTTCTTAACCTTGTTTTGCTTTAAAATATTGTCCTGTTTTGTATGCCAATAAAGGCTTGTGTGTGAGGTCATAAAACCCAGTGTATACCTCCTTGATGTTACCTCCTAGCAGGTTTACTGACTTTGAATGTGGAGGTTCCTTCAATCTGCTTGGCTAGTTTCCACTGGCAAACCTATCCTCCATAAATTGACCAAACCACATTTAAACACTGTCTATGATTGGGGCCACCACAACATCCTCTGGCAGCAAATTCTACATCTGAATCACACATTTTGTAAAGAAGCATATCCTTTTATCCATCCTGAATTTATTGTCTATCAGGCATCTTCATTGGATGCCCTCAAATTCTATCTCGAGAGAGGGAGAAAAAAATTCTCTTTGTCAACTCTCACCACCCTAGGCATGATAGGAGAGTCAGCTACCAGAGGAAGGTGTGGTAGGATCTAACAGCTTCTTGGAAAGCGTTTATTACCTATAGAACACCTCATGTACAAGTAAATGGCAAATTGGCACTGATGAAGGCACCGAAGAGCGCAATTTCGTGCGATGCGTTCCTGCCAGCAATGAATTGAAGACTGCAATATTTATGACTGAACTTTGTTATCAATTGCAAGAACTTGGATTTATATGAATTTGGATTTATATGAATGTGGATACACCTTTGAAAGGACTATTGAATGAAAAAAGAGAAAAGGTTTAGTTTAGATTACTGAATGAAAAAAGAGAAAAATAATTCATGTGATGATACAACAGTGAATTATATTATTGTATGTTATGAGCATTGTTCCTTATTATACAAATAAGAAATACCACACTTAAATTGGCTGCCAGTGGGTTACGTGGTTTGTATGTTAATGCTTATTTAGACGTTACCTACATCTTTGTTACCTTTATGATTTGATAAACTCCTATCATGTCCCGCCTTACTTGTCTCCTCTCTAAACTGACAAGTCCCAGGTTTACTGCCTGTGAGCATTGATGTTCCCTTTAGTTAGCAAGGCTAGAAGCAATTGATGGATGTATCCTCCATGGATCTGTCTAAAACCATCCCCACATCCCCAGTCAGTGAATTCCACAATTTAATTGCTCATGAAGCTCTTCCGTTTGTCTGTTGCACACCCCGTCTAGAGGGTATAGAACTATGGTGCCAGCCTCTTCATTAAAACCTGAGGACCAGGTCTGGAATCCATATCAGTCAGCTGTTATCTGCTGTGACACAGCAGGTGTCCTGCCACTAAGTATGACCACAGATTGTCTGAGCAAAAGGGACAAGTTTCCAGTGGAGCAGCAAGGCCTCCAGTTCAGAGTGAGGTGGCGTGCTGGCTGGCATACACTGCCGGCTTTGTCTGGTATCACTGATCATATTGATGACATTTAGTGGAGAGAGCTCAGGAGTGCAGGGAAAGACTCATCTGTTACGTTATCTATCATCTGGACACTTGCCGCAGGCAATTGAGGCAGGCTGTTGCATTTATTGGAAGATGAAGGCACTGTTGCGGTAGCCGTAGACTCGTTGTGAACAGCAACATTCTCAGTAACGTGCACTTTGTGGATTTATTTATTCTTGCAATTCACAATGATCATAACAGATTTCTGCTGAATAATGCGAGGCAGATTGTGTTAGCCTTGTCCGCTTGTGCAAATAAGAAAAAAAAGATTACTTAATGCAAAGCAATAGCCAAGAATTGTGATGAGTGGGTGGGGAATATAATCACTGAAGCGAAGTTAAAATAATAAACTGAGAAGCAGAGAGGAGGGGCAACTGGGATGTCTACCAGCATGAGAGCAAAGCTGGGCAAATTCTTCTTTTTATAACGATGTTGCCTCCATAAAACTTAAACCTGCTTTTGTAACTGATTGGCTCAATAAGAAAGCCAATAAACCAAATTTTTGTTTCATTTGGTAGTGTAACCTGATAATTTTTTTCAGGGTGGTGGTGGTGGAGGGGTAGTATATGACTTTGGTTGGTACATTCATACATAGTGAATATTTTCCTTCCTAGGTTATGGCATTAGGAGCCAGAATATTGTGCTGCACTTTGAAGAAGATTGGGTTTTTTATACTGCACTTTTCTCTACTATAAGAAGTCTCAAAGTGACCCACAACTGCCTTCCTGTCCCCTCCCCACATCTTGTGAATGGGGCTGAGAATTCTGAGAGAATTGTGACTAGCTCAAGGTCACTCAGCAGGCTTCACATGGAGGAGTGGGGAATAAAACCCAGTTTTCCAAATTAGAGTCTGCTAATTTTAACTACTACACCATGTTGGTTCTGCAGTATTCGTCTCTAGCATTCCCCACCGCCCATCAAGTTGCAGCCAATGTTTGACAAGCTTGTAGAGTTTCAAGCCAAGAGATATTCAGAAGTTGTTTGCCATTGCCTTCCTGTGCATAGTGACCCTGGACTTCCATGGTGATCTCCAGTCTGAATACTAACAAGGGCCAACCTTGCTTACCTTTTTAGATCTGATGAAATCAGGTCATCCTGAGCTATCCAGATCTCTAGCAAGCATATTTCATCCTTTTCTCAACTGAGAAATGGCTTGATTTCATCTATGATGAGCATGCACTGTTCATTTCATTATATGTATGCATTAAACATAAAGCAACACGATCAACATGGTTATGTCCTCCCTTTCCCACATACACACCTCTATCGTTGCTTGGAAGCTGTTCCTTGTTACACAATCCCTTGTAGTATGTGTTTGGGCCAAGTGGACAAGTTCAGCTGAACCTGGTATCTTTCTCTGGGCAGTGATTGGAGAAGAAATGTACATGTGACGAGCCCTTCAGATATGTTTGTGGCCTGCACAAGTATAATATAACCACATGTAGTTGGATTAGGAAGAATTCCTTCCATGCTGTTTTACATGTGTATGCACATGCGTCAATGTACTCATGCACAAAGGCAAAGAGACCTTGTAATATTGCTACAGTGGAAGCAATCACCCATCTAGCACTTCAGAGGTGCCTTATTGGATGCTGACAATTTGACCTGTCAAAGAGCTGGTCCAAGATATCTCTGTGCAAGTCACATTTCATGATATGTGAAATACGTGGGAAGCGCAAGCATCATTATAAATACTTGTTTCTGCTGCTGTATAGGACATTACAACTGGCATCCCTCTTAAATCCCACAGCCAATAGTAAAAACATTAAGATGATAGGACAGATAACTACCATCTCTTCACTCACCTGGCACTTAACTCTGCAGCAGTATTTGAGAGGGTCTAGCTCTCAAAGTTGATGAAACAATCTTAAAAACAGGATTGTAATCATGCCATGGGACAGAAATGACATTTTTTTTACCAAGAATTTCCAGTTGATAAGTTATTCTTCATTTTATCTTGTTCTATTTGAAGCTAATCTTTCTCACTTCATTCTTGAAGAATATTCTGGTGACCCTTGCTCCAGTAGGGGAAAGAAACATATATTCAGGTAGAAGGTTAAACTGTCTAAGAAGGTGATTTTTTTGGTTTCAGTCAAGACTGAAAGACAATGACTTGTCTGTGGCTGTTGGGCGAGTTTCATACAGGTACTTGCCAAGTCATAAAGACTGTTGTCTGGCAAACAAAGCACTGGATCACACCTGTTCAGCCACTCTGTCAAATTCATGCCAACATTCAGTTCTTTTTTGCGGTTGTGCACAGATTCCTTTTTAAATTTGGAATGTTCCAATCCGCTAATAAGGAGACCTTTCCCCTCCAGCTTCCTTTCTGTATTTTTAACAGTTGTTCCGCATATAAACAAAGTCAGAGACTTATAAACAGAAGAGGTGCATAATGCAAATGCAAAGAAGACCCAATGTACTAATATTATTGTAGATTTCCTGTCCAGTGACTGAATAGCTGAGTCTGTCTGATACAATCAGCCTTCTGTATGTCTTTTCCCAGGTGTAACCAACCCCGGCGGTGCATATCAGCAGTTAGTCTGACATGCACCATGGTGGTATTTGTTTCAGCTTTAAAGATTTTAAAGCTTGGTAACTAACCTATATATTGTGGTTAGTTAATGATTGTTTCTTTGAATGCTTTTTACAATTGCCATTAATGTTGTAGACAACTTTAAACAACAGGGGGGAAAATCAAGTGTTTTTTAAAATAAATAAATACAACATCATGGCATGACTGGATTTAAAAACAGACCTGCATAATTCACAGTCCACCAAACCAAATGCACCTGACTAGCTATTTGCAGCAGCCAAGCCTGTTTTCAGTAAACCTCTATATATGTATTGCCAGTGTCCAAAACAAGATAGTGTAGGCCAGGGGTGACTACAATTCCCAATTGGACTTGCTGGCAGGGGCTGATGGGAATTGTAGTCCATGAACATCTAGAGTGCCATAGGTTCACCACCACTGGTGTAGGCTATGTTAAACACCCAGCTCGATGTAACTCCTTCCCTTGCTCTATGCTACAAGGAAGGTTCCGAAAAATCGACCTGCAAGAGCGGAAATGTCCTCATTGTACCACAGCGATTCAAACCATGGAACATATATTGCTCGACTGCCCCAAATACGAGGGATCTAGGACCATTGCTCTTTGTCCTGTAATCTTTAATGATACTCTACTGTGGGGAAGATTATGTTTTTACTAAACAACTCCACCTCCGAGATTTTAACTTTTGTAGCTAGGTTCCTTATAGAAACTTTGAAATGATTACCTGAGATGGTTCTCATGTATGGGATACTTGTTTGGACAATGTTGGCTGTTATATGGATTCTATGCCTAATAAAGGTTTATATATATATACCCAGCGATACTTAAGTTATAGCTACATTTAGCTTGGTGGATTATAAGTCCGGGGGAAGGGGTCTTTTCTAAGAAAAGATATGAGAAGGATCAGAAGAAATCCATTGCTAGATGTGAGAAATGCAGATAGTGAAAAGAATATAATAAACTGAATCCTGTTGCAGGGAAGGGCTGCAACAAAAATCCATTCATTCCCTTATGGCAGGGGTAGGGAACCTGCGGCTCGAGAGCCGCATGCGGCTCTTCTGCCCCTGCACTGCGGCTCCATGAGCCGAGCTGCCGGCTTCATCCTTGCCTGCCCTGCAGGCAGCAGGGCGGACGCACCAACTGCCCGCGGACGGCTGGGCCACGCCACGGGCTGCAGGGCGGGCACACCAATTGCCCATGGCCAGCTGGGCAGTGCCACGGGCTTCCCCTCTCGACCACCCCGTTCGACCAGGGCGGGCACTTTCCCCGTGGCCGGCAAGGCCAAGCCGCTGGCCCCATCCTTGCCCGCCCTGCAGGCAGCAGGGTGGGCGCATCCATGCGCTTCTCAGAATAAGTGGAGTAAAAGGTAAAAAACCCCAATACATACAGTGTTAAATGTCAAAAATTATTTGTGGCTCCAAGTGTTTTCTTTTCCCGTGGAAAATGGGTCCAAATGGCTCTTTGAGTGTTAAAGGTTCCCTACCCCTGCCTTATGGCATTCCTAGGGGTCCCCCATCATAGAGGAGAAACATTTTGGGGAGATCAGTAGACTGCAATCAGAGGGAAAAGGCAGGAATTTTCCATCCCACCATCAGAAAATGTAGTTTGGATCCAACCTAGTAAAAGGAAACCCTTGTATTGGGGGAAAACATACAAAATGCAAAAGAATTCCATGAGGGCTGTTTGTTTTTTGGGGAAGGTTATTCTGTGGCCAGAATTATAATGCAAACAAATGCCACAAAAAGGAAAGGAAAGAATGTCAAGCAACCAATCTGGCCTTCCTGTGATCTTTTTAATTATCTGAAAACAAAAAAAAGGAAGTGTATGGGAAATAGAAAGACGGGTGGATGAGAATGAGTACGTTGCTGTAGCATGAATTTGTTGGATGAGAATCAGGAAAATGATAGCAGAAAACAAGTTGCAGCTAGCTAGCTATGTAAGAAAGAAGTGAAATCGTCTGAGCAAGTTATGTTAGAAGGAAAAGGGTATGCTGCTGGACTCAGAGGGTAAGATAGTGGAAAAGTTAATCAAGAATGAAAGATTCAGTACACCCCTTCAGCTTCCCAAGCAAAGACTTTATAAAGGGTTGCTAGCTACCCTGACACAAGAAGGAAAGAAAAGGATACATGGCAGGAAATGATAGCAAGAGATCATACCCCAACACAGATCTTATGGGCCTGGTATGCCAAGTGGCACAACCTAGGGCAAGACCTGCACAACGAAGTTTTGCTCCTCTGTTCAACCAACAACAGAAAATAGGTTTGGACATTGTAACATATGTATATGTAAACCCATGACAGGAAGAAACCCTGTGGCGCAGAATGGTGAGCTGCAGTCTAAGCTCTGCTCACAACCCAAGTTCGATCTCAATGGAAGTCATTTTCAGGTAGTCAGCTCAAGGTTGACTCAGCCCTCCATTCTTTCGAGGTCAGTAAAATGAGTACCCAGCTTGCAGGGGTAAAGGGTAAATAACTGGGGGATGCAACAGCAAATCACCTCATAAACAAAGTCTGCCTAGAGAGCAGCAGTGGCGTAGTGGCTAAGAGCAGGTGCACTCTGATCTGGAGGAACCGGGTTTGATTCCCCGCTCTGTCACCTGAGCTGTGGAAGTTTATCTGGGGAATTCAGATTAGCCTGTGCACTCCAACACATGCCAGCTGGGTGACTTTGGGCTAGTCACAGCTTTTTGGAGCTCTCTCAGCCCCACCTACCTCACAGGGTGTTTGTTGTGAGGGGGGAAGGGCAAGGAGATTGTAAGCCCCTTTGAGTCTCCTGCAGGAGAGAAAGGGGGGATATAAATCCAAACTCTTCTTCTCTTCTTCTAGTAAACATTGTGATGTGACATCACCCCATTCAGTCATGTCCCCCTCCATTTATCAGACCATGTCTGCTCACAACTATTCCAGCAAACTCTGCATCACAATCTCTCTTCACTCACTTTTCACCGGACTGTACTGCTTTATTTTTTAGCACACCAAGAATAATGTGGAGTCCAAAGAGGCAACTGATCTGCCAGGGCCAGAAGCACACATAACAATTTCTGGTATTCCAGTGGCAAGCTCAGGAGTCGAATTATTTGTGTAGAAAATGCATGCACTGTCTCTTCAGAGATCTGCTTGCTGTGGCTCACAAACTAAATAAAAACAACAGTCAAAATTTATCAGTATTTAAATGTGCAATAACACAGTGATATTCATATTTATAAGGAAGACACTGGGATAGAAGCAACCTGTAACACAGCTAAAAAGATGAGACACCTCAGTTAAAAGTCTGGGTCCAAGACGAGTAAGCTAGGTGCCAGCTGCATTGCAAGGGGGTGAGCATTCTGAAGGCGAGGTGCCAACACAGAAAAAGCCCTTCTTCTTCTTCTTCTTCTTCTTCTTCTTCTTCTTCTTCTTCTTCTTCTTCTTCTTCTTCTTCTTCTTCTTCTTCTTCTTCTTCTTCTTCTTCTTCTTCTTCTTCTTCTTCTTCTTCTTCTTCTTCTTCTTCTTCTTCTTCTTCTTCTTCTTCTTCATCATCATCATCACTGAATGCTATCAATTCACCACTGATTTATGGTGATCCCTCATAAGGTTCTCAGTGAAGAGGTGGGAGGGAGTTAGACATTTTATGGCACTCATTTGTTTTTGTTTTTCATTTACATTATTTATAGTCCGCCTTTCTGACTGAGAGCTAAACAAAAAAACCCCCACAAATGAGCAGAAGCAACAAACTTTGTGCACCAAATGCTGGGGAGAACACCTTCCTACTCTGGTTGTGGACTTCACAGAAACATCTGGCTGGAATCAGTTGACGTTACATCCAGTGAACCTTTAGTTGTACCCTTTAGGACTCTTTTTGACATTCTTATGTAAATCAGTATCTTCACCACCCAAGTAAGGAGCGTTGGCAGGGCTGACCTAACCTTGTAATAACCTGTTCAGTTATGCAGCTGGCACCAAACTGTTTGATATTCAAGCGGCTAATTAGCCATAGAGACAGCTAATTCCAGCCTGAGGGTGCTTTTGATCTCTCGCTTTGCCCGATATTTATTAGAGCTTGTACAAGAGATGGCTCAAAAGGAAAACACGCCCTGAGCCAAGCGAGACATTTGGGTTGAAACAGTAGTTTACTTGTAATTTACAGACTTGTAGTACTTAATATATAATGCAATAATCTACGCTCTGCCATTTGTCATTTTGGACCAGGCTGCAGATTATAGCTTAGGGCAGTGCATCTGTGCGCAGATCTGGCAGGAAATGGCTTAAAAACCCCAGAACAGCTGAGCACGATGTCTCAGTGTACTCAGAAAACCCAACCCCTGCTCCAGAGGTCACTGGAGTGTTTCAGACCTGACAGGCCAAATTGTTAAGCATGTGACTAATATGCATACAGAATGTAAGGTCGCCTGATGTGGGGTGGGGGGGCTGTAAGCTTGATGGCTGGTTAGCGGCTAGTCTTAATTTTATGTGACAATCCTGTGTAGGAAGTGCTGGGTGGGTGACTAAATGGAGCATATTGATGTCCCACTGGGTGTAGCCCCTGTTGTTTTGACAAATTCTCCTCAGCATTTATCAATCAAGCCTACAATGGGGGAGTGTGCTGAATATCTAATTCAGACCCGGCTAGTCAGGCCTAATAGAGGCAAGCGCACATGTTATTCAATTTGTACTTGTTAGCGATGTCCCACTGTCACCGGGCAATTTACCTCCACACTCAGCAAATGAAAAGAAGAAATTTGCTGGGCTTCAAACACTTACATGAGTTACAAGCAAAATTTTAATTAGCATGTCATTACAGTAATAATTTATTGCTTCTTTGTAGTTGCCCTTGCGTACAGATTATGCTCGCCCATTCTTTCCCCCACCCCCCCCAAAAGGAATGCTCTTTAATATTTATGAACTGTAGAACTTTTTTCTTTAAAGAAGCCAGTCCCCAAATTATGTAATAGCACACATTTCAGTATTCACAAAGGCCGAGAAACTTATCAACAACGTAAAAGAATCACCAATTCTGAGAGAAATCTTGTTTTGGTCTTGCACCTGTGCCCCCTTCAAAGAAACCATCTATCCAAAGAGCTCAGCATAGAATTGCTGAGGGGATCTTCTTTTATCTTGACAACAGCCCTGTGGGGTAGATCTCTCATTATAGATGAGCATTTATGTTCACACAGTTAAATTATTTTCCCTTGGCCATGTTGTTGTTGTTGTTGTTGTTGTTGTTGTTACATTTGTAGGCCTCCCTCCCCTTGTGCACTCAGGGTGGCTTCCATTATAAAACAATACAATAGGATAAAACAACATCCAAAAATCTAACTCATTTCTGCTAAAAATACGATCCTGATGGCAGAGATTTTCAAAATTTAAAACATTAAAATCCCACCAGCCTATACAGAATGGTAGAGAAGGAAAGGGATGGGGGTGGGGGGTGGGGGGAAGGGAGGCTGCTATACCCTTTTTGAGATAAAAGATGGCAGGAGATTTGTGAATTCATCTGCTAAGTCCTGGACAGTCTCTGTTCTAGAATGATCCACTTGTGTCCTAGTGCCTACCAAGTTCTGTCCCAAGGCACTAGGACCCAAGCGGAGTATTCTAGAACAAAGGCGACCCAGGAAATGGCGGATGTATTTACAAATCACCTGTTATCTACAGGACTTGCAGAATTGCACCAAGTCCTGCAGGGGTATAATTTGACAGAGCATTCCACCAGGCTGGGGCCAGGGCCAAAAACACTCTGGCCCTGGTTGAGGCCAGCCAGATAGCTTTACCGAGAAGCCAATGCATAGGTGTAGCATATTTGGATGGAGTTTGTAAATATGGATCTGGTCCATTTGAGTCTTTCAAACGTCTTTTATTGGAGTGTGAAATCTGAATTGAGAAAAGGGTCCTCTCCCTTAATAGGGTTATATAAATTTACCACCTAAAAAAATCATCCAGTTTCCAATGAGAATCAGAAAACTACCTTAGCGTGTGCTAAGTATTTAGCTGTGATGATTGCTTGTAAGAGGGCTGGATCATGGTCTGTTCAAGGCCTTTGAGTCAAAATCTACAGTAAGATAAGCCTCTGAAGCCTACATATGAAGCTGTGTTCTACTGAATCAGACCCTTGGTCAAAATTGGGACACTGCCTATTAGTGCTCTTTCCAGTATCTCCAGTAGAGGTTTTTCACAAGCACCTATTACTCAGGTTGCCAACTTTCAGCTAGGCCTGTAGATTTCCTGGAATTTCAACTGATCTTCAGGCAACTGAAATAAGTTCTCCTGCAGAAAATAGATTTTTTTGGGATCCTAAGGAATCATCCCTGCTTAGGACCTTCCTTTCCTCTCCCCGCTCAGGCTCCATCCACAAATCTACAAGCATTTCTCCAACTGGAACTGGCATCCTCTCCAACTGGAACTGATCCTTTCCACTGGAGTTGCTGGAGACTGAACGTGGAGCCTTCTGCAGCAAATCAGATGCTTTATTACTGAGCCATGACCCACTTTTAGTCCTAAGGCCTGTCTACCTGTCAATTCTCATCCCACCTCTCTCCTCAGCTGCCTTCTGTTCTCCCCATTGTCCAGCTTCCCTTTCTGTTCACTTCTTTCCAGAAACCTTTTTCTACCTGGTCCTGATGTGAATGAACCTCAGGTCAAAGTTTGGCAATTGCTGCTTGATCTCTAGATTGACCCTATTTTGGACTGATATTTATACTCCATTCAATTCTAGTCTCAGCCCTCTCTGGTCCAGCAGACCAGATCCCCATGTTCTTATCTTATGCACCTTTACTAATGTCTGTTTAGATAGTTAATGACCTTTTTAAAATCCACTTACTGTATGACATAGCCATATTGTGAACTCATGGCCCTTGAATACATGGGGGCGCCCTGAAAGTACAAAATGTAAGATCTCTGTCATCCTGGTATTGCATAGCTGTGACCATTTGCTTCAGCAACTGATATGTATTTGCAGTGAAGGCTAGTGAGTAATTTGGTACTAATGGCCTTTATTTGACTTGCTGTGGGGCGAAAGGAAGGTGACCAAAGAAGGACACTGCAGTTTATATTTATCAGTGTCTGCAAAACAGATATATGATACTAACATACAGGCCAACATGATAGAATTTCCAGCCCCCTCCCAGATTTGGAGTAGGGTTGCCAGATTCAGGTTGGGAAACTCCTGGAGATTTGTGATAGAGCCTGGGGAAGACAAGGATCACAATGGGGGACAATTCCACAGAGTCCTTCCTCCATTGTTTTCAGGAGAACTGATCCCAGTGGTCTGGAGATAGGCTGCAATTCTGCGGGTCTCACCTGGAGGGCGGTATCCCTACAATAGCATGATCCACATGTGCTTTTGGATACAAAAGAACATCAGAGTTCTCTAGAGTCTGCCTTTACCAGTTCTGCCTGGTAAACTTTAAAATGTCTAAATTAATTTTTTTTAAAAAAATCAAAAGGTGAAATTCTTATGGGGAGGGGCCACAGTGTGGTGGAAACGGACATGTTCTAACACTAGAATTTGGAAGCACCCAGTGAAATTAAAGGAACTCCCCTTCAATTTCACTGGTGCTTGCTAATTCAGGACAGAGAAAAGGGAGTACTTCTCCACTCAGTGAACTTGTAGAATTCCCTGTCAAGGGATATAGTGATGACCAATAATGGCTTTAAAGGCCGGCATGATGTTGGGCCAGACTAGGATCTGGGAGACTCAGGTTTGAATCCCTGGTCTGACATGGAATCATGCTGAGTGACCTTGGACCAGTCACTTTCAGCTTAGTATACCTCACAGGGTTGTAATGTAAGGATAAAATAGAGGGAAGGGTAAGCTGCTTTGAGTATCTATTGGATAGAAAGGCAGTGCATAAATGGAATAAATAAAATAACTAAATAGATCTTAGAGCACAGGTTCATCGTCAGTGGCTCTCAGCTATGATGACTAAATGGAAATTCAGAGGCATAAACCTTCTGGATACCAGTGCTGGAGGAAACAAAATAAAGTAGCTTTAACCTCTAGGCCTTACTAGTAGACCTTCTGAGGGCATTTTTGATGTGAGGGCAAGGTTATGACATCCATCACCCCATTGATCGCCAGGGTTGATTCAGCTGATTTGGCTGGCTAGGCAGGCGTCCCCTACCTCCCTCACTGCTCCATGTGTATCCCTCCCAAAGCTGTGCACTTGGTGGAAGAGAACAATAATTCCAGATAGAAGGAATGTACCATTCTTCAGCGAGTACTATGTGAGACAAGGTGATTGATCTGATCCAACATGGCTATTATTTTATTGTTATGAATTCCTCATGGTTACTAGCTGAGCTTGAGTAATATATTAACTTCTAGATCAGGGATCTGCAACCTGTGGCTCTCCAGATGTTCCTGGACTACAATTCCCATCAGCCAATTGGCCATGCTGGCAGGGGCTGATGGGAATTGTAAACCATGAACATCTGGAGAGCCACAGGTTGCAGACCCCTGTTCTAGATACTAGGGTCAATATAGAGAGACACTTTGTTGGCTGTGGTCTGTTTATAAGCCTTGCATGGACATTGGAATGACCACGGTGCAAAGAAGGATGCTGGACTATATAGAACATTGGTTTGATCCAGTACAGAGTAAGTGTATTTGGTCCATCATGATGTTGTGATGTCACCAATGGTGACCCCCTATTCCCATGTCCCAGCACCTATCATCTCCCACTGGCTGCCAGATTATGCCTGGTGTGAGAGATGACAAAATGTTGCTTTTGCACAGCCAGGGGACTGTGTGTGTCCCTCTGAGAGGGCACCTGGGCTTGCAAGACCGAGAACCAATAAAAGCTTTGTTACCTGCTTCACCAACTTTGTCCAGATTGTTTCTTACACCTGGAGACTGAAATAGTAAAACAGTAAGATCCCCCTTTCTAATGCAATTTTTATTAACCTGTTCATATGTTTTGTTTATAAAAAATTAAGTGTTACATTTGTCAATTTAAAAGCAAAACACCTTCACATCTTCTTCCACCTAGAGCCAGTGTGGTGTAGTAGTTAAGAGTTTTGGAGTACTATCTGAGAGTTCAAATACTCACTCTGCAATAGTACTTGCTGGGTGACCTTGGGCCAGTCACTCTCTTAGCTTAAATCTCCCCACAGGGCTATTGTGCTGATAAAATGTGGAAAAGGAGTGTTGAACTATGAATGATATAGGTGAATGATAGAAGCTGCTTTCACTCCCCATTAGGGGAGAAAAGCAGGGTATAAATGAACGAAATAAATAGATATCTACAAAGTTTTCTGCAAATCTTAAGAAATCTTCTGAGTTGGGACAAAAATAAATCAGTAAGTGTGGAGATAGGAATGCCAGCAGGCAGGGGGTATGGGAAAAACCCTATGCTTCAAGAATTTTTCCAGCCAATTTTTCCAATAGGGAAAAACTTGAAATTTGGAACAGTGTTGAAATATTTTCTATTCTGGGATAAGTGAAATTATTTTTAAGACAAGATGTTAGTCATCCTGAATGTATAGTATGAATTTTATGTAAGATAATCTAAAGCATTAGATAATGATCTCAAAGAATTTGTGAAGGATGGGCATCCCATTCACCCCGCAGTCACTTTCTCCTCTCTTGCTCACCCTCAGACTTACTTTGCTGCTTGAAAAAACCCTCTGCTCTCCTTCATTGGCAGGGGCATTTTTTAAAACCTTCCAGTGGTTTAGGCCAGAGAGCATGCAGTGCAATATATATCTGGACACTTTATGGTCCTAGTATCTGGTGCAGTGGCATGGGGGGGGGGGGAAATGGCACCCGAGGCAAAATGGCACTTGGTCCCCCCATGGTCCCACCCCCCATGGCACCTCGCCCCCTGTGACCCCCATGACCTTTCCCACTTACCTGAGTTCAGGCGGCTGCAAAAAGCAGCCAACTGAAAAAGTGGCCTGGTGGGAACTACACTTCAGGGTGCTGCACACGGGAGAAGGGAAAAGGTCATGGCTGGGCCTTGGCATGATGTGCACAGCCATGACCCTCCTCCTTCCTGGAAGTGTGGGGGTGATTTTTCTGCCCCCCCACATGCCTCCCACAGGGGCACCTGGGGCATCTCTTCCCGGATGTCCCCATGGCAGCTACACTACTGATCTGGTGCTGCTGGGTTGGAAGGAAAAGAACCTCAGTCTCAAAACACCCCATTATCTAGGCAGTGCATTAAGAAACTTAAGAGGTACAATTCTCCCACCCCATCTAATCAGTAGATTTAATTATCTGGACTTGTGTCTCCCTCTTCCATTTCCCCCTCTTTCATTTCTCTCTCTTTCTGGCCGCAGAGGGAGCCAGTGATTTTCCATGGGGATTCAAATCTGGATTTCCTACAACCTAGTCTGAAACTCTAACCCTTGCTTTTGTTGGGTGACTGCTGTTAAAAACTAGCAAGCAGTTGTGCTTAAGTAAATAATGCAACTCAGTAGTCAGTTGCCTGGAGATTGTTACCAAGTCTGGCTTGATGTCTCCTCCTTCAAAGGCTAAAAGCCCTGGAAATGGCCCTGCCCCTATCTTGCTGCCTTATGCTGTCAGAAACCAAAGCTTGAAGGCTGGCAATACTGAAGACATTCATTTTTTAAAAGAAACCGATGTTGCTTGTATTCTGTCTATTAAATTATTGGAGGGGAGTATTCACCCCATTTCTATTTATTTTTAGAGTACTTTTTTTCTGCAAACCTGTGACATTTTTAGGTTTGTAGAAAGTTCTGTCTTGGTTCCAGTCTCCAGATTAAGTATCCACTTATATGTTGTAGATATGTACAAAGTATTTTCAAAGATATGCTCTTTGCTTAAATAAATGCTATCATGTGAATTATGATAATGTGCTAAAGAGTTTGGTATTTTTAGTGCTATAAAGTCTGACATCTAGATGTTTTGCTAGTGCTGTTGTGACTATATGAGACAGTTTCTGTCCATTTAGTGGAATTGAGTTTGTTTACTCCACATTTTCCATTTTACTGTCTCTTAGATGGCAAAAAAAAAATTAAGACATGTGTGCTAAGTTAGTTTACGGTTCAGCATTTTGCAGCATCCCCCCACCACTCTTTTCTGTTGGTCTTTTCTTCAAGTATTGGATATGTTCACAATCATGCTTTTATAAAATTTAGGCCTTAGTATATCTGAATTTCCTAAATACGTAAATTTGCTAAGTTGCTTTTTATGTTCTAAAAGCAAGAAAATAAGTTTCACTTTGATAAAGAAGAATTACATGCATTTCAATATTTTTTCATTCTCACCTGGGGGGGAAAAAGGAAGGAAAAATCCCCCTACGGCTTCAACACTGCCAGAAATTTTACATCTCTAGGCCACTTTGGAAGACCTATGTAAATAATCAATAGCAATAGCTGTATTCCAGGTGTTCGTTAGCAGTTGCTGGACTGTTCCAATCTTTTTTTATTTTAAAAATCCGTGAAGGGCCTCTGCTTATTACTATTTTAACAAGGTTTATTAAGACAAGGAAAAGAAGTGAATATGTTGTTCTTCAAGTGAAGTATGACATGTACATCTGCAGCATAAAACTAAATGGGGAGGGGTAAAAAAAAGGCCATTGTCTTTGGAGCGTGTGTGCCCCCTTTCATTCCTTCAAAAAAAAACATAAAACACTTTACCAACGATACAAAAGTGAAAGGACACCAATGCAAACTGGGTAATGTGTGCCGCATATGATCACAAAGCAGGACCAAAGCTTGTGTATTCTGAATGTTGGGAACCTGCCAGTCAATGGGGGAAAAGGGCCCTTTAAAATTGGTTAAATACCCAGGATGCGTGTGCGGAACCCTCCTAGCTAACAGGTGGCTGAATAAACCTCAGCTGCTGCTGCTGCATGGGGCTGTCGCATTGACCTTCTTGAGAATAATTTCAGCCTCTCTTTTTTTGAAAAAAAATGTTACTGTACTTGGTGTAGTGGAAACAATTTCAAGATGAATCATTTCTTTCAGTCCCAGTTACCGGTGGCCTGCTCCCCTACACCCCCTTTTCTTTCCCCCCCATCCCATCTCTCAGCTGAATTAACATAAAGAAACAGTGACAACAGCGAGCTGAAAAGCATAGCTGGTGGGAGGATTAAGTATATCATTGAAAGGAATTATGTTGTAAATGACTGGGAGGGGTAAGGGCTTCTGTTCCTTGGTCCCATCTGGTCCTCAAAGAATACCTTGTTGTAATTACCCCCAGATGGCTTTGTGCTATGCCGGGTCTGGACAGCCAGGTGCCTCTGTTCCCTGCTGGGTGTGATATTCATTGCTGCATGGAGTAGCAAAAGGGGGAGGAGAGGAAAGCGGACTTTATTGCAAGCTCATTTCTTTCAGGGTATTACTCAAATATGACATGAAGCTAGCTCATCCGGACAGAGCTCTCTTTTTGTCCACCAGCCAGGGGGTGGCACACCTAAGGACAAGGGTGGGTTATTCAGTTTTTTTTCAGCCCCCCCCCTCCTTCCCTTGTCACACCAAGTGAGGAAATACCAATAATTTACTGGGCATTTGCTGCTAACACATGGCACTTGGTGGAAGCAATGTGGAGGTGGACTTGACTATGTCGACTGAGACTGCAAATGCTGATGGCATGGATTTTGTTTTTACACATTAAAGGTAAAGGTAGTTCCCTGTGTGGTTGTGTGCCTTTGCTGCCTTCAAGAGATGCTCAGCAGTAAGAGTGGAGGACTACCCTTGCTGCTGCCTTTCAATCACAGTGGCCATTTATAGTTTTTGTCTCATGGCCTATCCCTGCCTGTTATGTGCATCCTGAGTGAAGTACAGATCCCAACCTGGTCATGAAATCCACTGTATAATCATGGCTCGGCCACTCCTCCTCATCCTAAGTGTTCTTGGAGAGTCAGCTAAAAGAAAACTGATAAAATGGAGGAGAGGAAAACCTTGAAGAGAGTCACAAAGTAGGGAAAAATGACAGACAGGCAGACAAACTGTTTGACCCTCATACTAACACCTAACATTTAGATATTATTTCATGTGGATTAGCTCAATAATCTTTTCACTATCATGTAAAGAGGGTCAGTATTACACGCTACCGACAGAAGTGGGCTTGAGCTGGAGACAGAGAACAACTTGCTTAAGGCTGTGGCAGAGGCGTAGCTAGGGAAAATGGAGCTCAGGGCAAAATATGAGTTTTGCGCCCCCCCCCCCCCATATGGGCAGCCTCCCTCCTCCACCATGACCAAACATCATTTTTTGCACCAAGTCATCTCAAAGTCACCATCATATTATAGAACATGCCCCAACACACAAATCTGAACACACCCAGGGCTCTTCTGAAGGTTTAAAAAATCAACACCGGAAAGTGATGCCATATTTTGAAGGGGGGATCCACACCTGAAACAGCATCACTTTTGAATGTTGTTGCTAAACTTGAGAGCCCAGATTCCTCCTTTTTAAATCCACCTTAAAAGGGAGACTCCGGGCTCCCTGAAGTTAGTAAAACAATGATCATTGAAAGTGATGCTGTTTTCAGGGTAGACTCCCCACACACCCCAAACAAGCATCATTTTCACGTTGGTTATTGTGGAAGTTTGGCTGTGTAATATGGAATTCTGGTGGATCTTGTTCTTTGACAGTTACACCTGTGCATCTGTGGTTGAGTTCAGTAGGGGAGTCACACAGAGAAGTCTGTTATACACTGTGTCCAGACTTCTCTTATAACAGACTTCTCTCTGCGATACACCTCTGAAGATGCCAGCTACAGATGCAGGCGAAATGTTAGGAACAAGATCTACTAGACTACAGCCACACAGCCTGTAAAACCCACAACAACCAGTTGAATCTGGTTGTGAAAGCCTTCAACAATACTTTCAATGTTTTTTTTAATCTAGGGAGCCCAGATTCTCCCTTTAAATCAGTGGTTCTCAACCTTCCTAATGCTGCGACCCTTTAATACAGTTCCTCATGTTGTGGTGACCCCCAACCCTAACATTTATCCATTTTACAGATGGAGAACACTGATGCAGACAGTCTTAGTTCGACCCCCAGGTTGAGAACCACTGCTTTAAATCCACTCCAAAGGGGGTGGATTTAAAGAGAGAACATGGGGAAAATTTGAGGGTACCTGTCAGGGGAGCAATGTTTAAGCTAACAGTACCAAAATTTTAGGCTATCTTCAGGAGACTCTCCTGATGAAACCACCCAGGTTTAGTGAAGTTTGGTTCAGGGGGTCCAAAGTTATGGACCCTCAAAAGGGTAGCCCCATCGACCATTAGCTCCCAATGGAAGCAATAGGGGATGGGGCACCCCTTTTGGGGGTCCATAACTTTGGACTCCCTGAACCAAACTTTACCAAACTTGGCTGGTATCATCAGGAGAGTTGCGTGACAATAGCCTGAAATATAGGTGTCATTAGCCTAAAAACTGCACCCCCTGCAGGCCAAAAATGGAAAAAACACTTAAAATACAAAAAGCCACAAATGAACCTGCAATTTCTGTGCCCCCACAAGGCTGCGCCTGGGTCATTTGTCTCCGGATGTCCCCATTGTAGCTACGCCTCTGAGCTGTGGTGCAACTTGAATCAAGACTTGTCCTTGCAGCTCAGAATTCAGTTTCATACTCACAACTGCTGTTAGAAGATTCACCTTCTGCCAAGCATCCTCATCAATCACAGGTGCACCCGATCCATTAGTCTTCCAGAAAGTAGGATAAAGCTGTGATCTTTGACCCCCTATATCATCATCCTAAAGAAGAGATTTCATTGCTAGAATATTACTGAAACTAATTAATTCATCCCAGATTTCTACCCTGGTGGAGTTCAAGCCAAATAAGGTGAGTACTGATAAAATTACTGAATAGGATTCCTAGAACAAATTATACTGATTCAACTAAGGCATTATTTTTTTTGTTTACTAATTCTTTGTGGTGTGGTTCATAAAAATATGTTTTTGCTTAATACATTCTCTTCTGGCCCTCCACTGGAAATTTTTGCTTGAGAAACGTAATGTGTTGGTTCAACTGGTACCCTTTGGCCCAAAACCCAGCCCTCTGCCAAGTGAAAGGGACTCCTAATTTCCTACCCAGCACTTTTTTAAAAAGTGTGTTAAGACAGTAAATGCTACAGGAATGTCCACAAACTGATTTGGAGGTGATGGTTGGCTCTTTGGTATACAAACCCCTTCTACTTTTCTCAAAGTAGCTTTCTGACAAAAATAGTTACTGATCAAGGTCATCATTAATGAATTCATTATGTGGTTGGCTATGCCATTTCATTTTTGCTGTTTCTGTTCAGATGAGACGCTGGTTCCTGTGAGGCTGAAAGAGCAGATATAGTCATTTTACACTAACTTAATATGCAGAAGAGAGAAAAGAGCCCTAACATAACAGGTAAATATGAATGCTATTATGGAGAAGCCACTTACTGTGGTTAAACCCCCACCCCTGTAAAAATGGAACTCCCCACTTATCTCTTGCTTTCTGGCAAGAAATATATAGTATGTCTCCAGACAGCTCTTATCAGCAGCTGCACCAGAAAGCTGAAATTCATGTGGCTTCCATCATTTTTACAGTTTTATTCAATGGAAATAAAAGAGTTATCCAAAGAAATGACAAAGGCATGTACAATAGTCAGGCATCATCTTGGCTCTAAAAGGGGACAAGGTGATGCACAGAATGTATAGATATCAATTTATGCCTGTATGTAAATGTGACATTTAGTAGTCATCACACTATATATCCAGTTATTGATACAGCTGGTAAAATAGCTAAAAGTCTGACATTGAGTCTTGAACCGGATATGACTGGAGCCTCCCAAACATGAGACATCTGATATGATGCCAAGTCCCTGCTGACTGCTAAACCACTCCTTGTTTAAGGTTGAGGTGCAATTTGAACCAAGGACTTGTCCTTGCAGTTCGGAGTTCTATATACTTTTCCTTGGGTCCTCTCACCAAAAGCTTCTCCTGTTCTAGAGTTGCCAGCTTTAGAATGGGAAATTGCAGGAGATTTTGGAGGCAGACCCAGGGAAGGGTGGAGTTTGAGGAGGGGAGGGAGTTCATCAGGGCTTTGATGCCAGTGTCTACCTTGCCAATCTGGAGATCAATTGTAACTCCAGGAGGACTGCAAGCTCTTCCTGGTGCATGGCAACCCCATCCTTTCCCCTCCAGCCAAGCTTCAGGCATGATGCATAAATGGAGTTTCTATGTTTACAAGCATCAATCTGATTATCAAAATTCTGGAGGCAAACTTTATAGCATTTTATTGTGTTGTAGATGTAGATGGGTGGCATCTTCAGAAGTGTATCACAGAGAGAAGTGTGCACACTTCTCTCTGTGATACACCTCTGAAGATGCTAGACACAGATACAGGCGAAACATTAGGAACAAGATCTAACAGACCATGGTCACACAATCCAGAAAGCCCACAACAACCAGTTGGGTCCAGCTGTGAAAGCCTTCAACAATACATTGGTGCAGATTTATTATTATTATTATTATTATTATTATTATTATTATTATTATTATTATTATTATTATTATTGTTGTTGTTGTTGTTGTTGTTGTTGTTGTTGTTGTTGTTGTTGTTGTTGTTGTTGTTGTTGTTGTTGTTGTTGTTGTTGCTGTTGAACCCATCTGTACCCATTTCAGGTTCCGTTTTCCTGTTCTGCCCATTAGATTCCAATTCTGGGGGGAAAAAAACCATAATGATTAAAAATGAGCTTATGGAATGATAATGTCTTAAGTTTCCCTATGTCTCACCAGCTGATAACTTCAAAGGTGATGGCATGCCTTCCAGCACTAGAATGAAGACCATGAAGACTGCCATATTAATTTACTTAACAGACTTAGGGTAGGGACTATGACTCAGTGGTAGTGCATCTGCCTTGAATTCAGAAGGACTCAAGCTCAGTCTCTAGCATCTCTACCTATTAAAAGGACCAGGCAATTAAATATTATTTTTAAAGATCTTTACCACCTCAGACATTTTAAAAAGATATTCAGCCAGCTTCAATTCTCATGAACTCTCATGCATCCAAGAACTCACTAGCATTCCCCCCTTCCTTTAGAAATTTCACATCTGATTTTATTATTATCCATATTAGGTTTATAGTTGACACAGTATTCATCCTCTCTCTCTTTCTCTTGCTCTCTCTCTCATCTGCCCTTCCTCCAAAAAAAAAAAAAAAGGATTTCTGTCATGAGTGATTTGACACCATTACCTGTCAGCAGCCATCACAAACTGCCTGGGATAGCATTAATACATTAGTACATTCTTCTAAAGAGAACTACTTTGAAATCAGAAAACCGCACCTCCCCAAAAAATTAAAATGTAATTGCCCTGAAATAGGATTGGTTAATTTAGAAGATAGCTTTGAGAGGTAAGCTTTTTTTAAAATGTACATTTACACTGAAATATGAATATCACTGCTACATTAGTCAAAATATTAGGCCATTCAGTCATAAAATGCTTTATTATTTTCTAGCATATTGAGTGCAAATTATACTTGTAGCAAATCAAGTGTCCTTTTCTTTAAAGCTTCTGTTATAAAATATAATTTTTATGTAGAGTGGAATCAATAGATTAAACATCATAATTTTCAGTCATTTTTTTAAAAAAGATCCACCTTCATAATGCAATAAAAATAATCTTTTTAAAAAGATGTGTTAGTTTCAAAAAAGGAATAGTCAGTGGGACTTGCTTTTTTTGAGTAAATACGCTTGGGATCATGCTGTTGATTTGGAATTAAGATTGAAAAAAAAAGAATATATCTCTCTTGAGGAATGCCTGCAAAGAAGATGATTTAAGGAAGTGCTACAATCACTGACTCAGTTCACATGTTACAGCTTCTCAACATGATGATAAATAGGCGTAGGAAAATAATTTATTGTAATATGAGAGGCATGGCATGAATGACCCTTGGACTAAAATCACTCAGTTGAGTTGCTGAAATAATAATTTTACCCAGGTAGGACATTTTTAATATACAATATAATATACTCAGGACTGTGAATGTGGACCAAACTATTTTAGAAGTTGGGAATCTCTAATTAGATCCCCTGAAATTTAGCTGTAAATAACAGCTGAGAAGATGATGTAGATTGGGCTATAGTGTTGGTAAGAGAGGGTTAATTTCCCCTGGTTAGAAATGGGCCGTGCCCCCTGTTCCATGGTTTTAAATCCCATTAGGGAAAAAAAATACAAGTAGCCATATTGTGTTTTTCACTTTTTTCTTTACCATGACTTTGCCATCACTTTTTTCTTTACCAAGCCATGTTTAACGCGTGGCCACCATTGCGGGAGGGGAGGGAAGGGGCGTTTGCTTGGCCATAGGGCTGTGGCATCATTGGTGCCCAGTCAACGCATGTGCACTGGGTTCTGCATGCGCAGCGGGCTGGGCGACGGCTGACTTGGTCGGAGTCTGCTGGGGGAAGATGGGCGGTAATTGGCTGACGTGCTCTCTCGTGGTGCAAGAGCACGTTGTTTGAACGAGGGCTGGGCAGGGCCCATATATAAGGCCCTGCCTTGTGGCGCAGGCACCATTCAGCGCCAGGAAGATGAGGCTTTTCCCACCCACCCGATCCCTGCTATGTTATGATTGTTTAAATGTTGTTTTTGTCATAGCCATTGGCGGGTTGCACATGGGGGATGATCCACTGGAAAGGGGAGCTGGGGGAGCTTCCCTGTTTAGTACACCTCCTTAAGAGGTGGGGGTGGAGCAAACCTGGAAAATACATATTTCTCCAGACAAAATGGTAACTGTGCATATCACTGCAGAATATCTCACAAAGTGGGATGTCTCCTTTGGGCAAATTTGGATCACCATAATCATAACACTTGAACATGGCTAGCCTCTCAGATAGAAGGAACTGGGAAAGACCTTTTTCTGTCTAAGAGACCCCAGAAACACGCTGCCAGTCAGAGTAAACAATACTATGCTTGATAAGCTGGTGGTGCAACTCGGTATAAGAAGAAGAGCAGGTTTTTATACCCCACTTTTCTGTACTGTAAGGAGTCTTAATGTGGCTTAAAATTGCCTTCTCTTCCCCCTCCCCTCCACAACAGACATCTTGTGAGATAGGTGCGGCTGAGAGAGTTCTGCTAGAACTATGACTAACCTAAGGTCACCCAGGAGGCTTCATATGAGGGAGTGGGGAATCAAACCCAATTCTCCAGATTAGAGTCTGCTGCTCTTAACCACTGCACCATGACGGCAGATGCACATGTTAAGTCTGCTATGGCTAGGCAGCTATGTTACACATTGAGGGACCCAATCATAAATCTCAAACATTATGTTTCTTTTGGCCTTATACTACTTATAAACACTTTTTTCTTTGTCCAGGGAGAAAGTTCAGACGGTGCACTTGTGCTCAACCAGAACTGTAGGATGTAGTATTCGCAGGAGGACGAGCTGGTGTTCTAGTGAGGATTGCACAAAAGATCTCCATGTGTGTGTTAAGTGCTGTCAAGTTGCTTCCAGTTCATGGTGACCATATGAATTGGTATCCTTCAAAATATCCTATCACTAACAGCCTTGCTTGGGTGTTGCAAACTGAGGGCTGTGACTCTTCCAGAGCTTAGCCAAGACATCAGAAATAGATTCCAGCCCTTAAGTCTTTTGAACAATATTTCCCTTAAGATGTCTGACTTTCCCACTCCTGAAACTACAAATCCCACAGTTCCTGGGGCAGATTGTCAGTATGGCATTGATTTTAGTTTACAGTGTAGACAGGAGCTATAAACCGTTGATGGTTCAATAACTATGGAATCATTCCTCTATAGAAACTGGCCGTGCAGTCTGTCTGGCACCTTCTGTGACAGCCATTGTGTATATGGGTGTCTTCCACATAATGCAAAGCTTCACCCTGAACCAGACATCCAGAGAGCTCAATATGACATAGCTTCATGTTAAAAATATTGACAGGAAGGGAAAGTGCTTGTCAATAAAGATGTTATCGGCAATGCTGTGAATCTGCATTGTCTAAAAACATTCTTGTCTGGGCTACTCCAGAGCTGACAACATTGAAATGTGAAGAATATAGTCATCAAGGAAATAGCAGTCCACAACAGATTTTTAAAGTTTCTCACTAATAAATGATCTTTAAACATGACTGATGTACAGCAGTCCCTCAAAATCATAATGGATTGAACTGTGAATTACTAAGCCATAAGCAGACACTGTGACGTTCTGCAAACAATCTGGAATGATGCATGGTATACAAATAGATCAATTAAAAGTTGATGAGAGCTAAAATTTGTGTGAAGATCTTCTCCCGCTGATTGTCACAGCTGAATATTCAATATTTGTGGTAGGGAAAAGAAAAAGAAAACTTTGAAAAGATGTGGAAAACTTTTGTGCATTTCAGAGCTGAATTGTGCATGCGGGGGCTCACAAGAACTTGTGGGGGGCATCTCATTCCCCCCTCCTCCATGATTTCTTTTTCTTGTTCCTGGACCCCCCCCCCTCCAGTCTCTAGTTTTTTCCTGCATCTTTCCTCTTTCCCAACCACCAGCAAATCTACCTTTATTTCCCCCGATCTTTGGTTGTCCTTCGTTCCCTACCCCTGGCAGCCTCTTCCTGAGATGCACAGTGCTGGCCACTGGGTTAGGGCGAGCTGCACAGTGGAGAACCCACAATGATGTATGAGGTTATCTCAGATCCCCCTGCATCTCTTTCCTAACACTATTTCCCCTTTCCCTCCCCCTGGTACTCCAGTACTTTCACCTTCCCCTGCTCTCCTTCCTATTCGCCAACCATGCTACATTTTATCTGTCCCCACATATTCAGCTATATTTATTATTTATTTACTACATGTACACTTTGCCTTTTTTCATAGTGTAGACTCGAAGCAGGCTATATAACTCTTTTCCATTTTATTTTCACAACAATCCTTATGAGGTAGGTTAGGCTGAAGGTATAGAACTAACCCAAAGTCACCCAGAAAGATTCTATGGCAGTGTGGGGATCTGAAATTGAGTCTCTAGATCCACGTCTGAAGCGCTAATCACGACGCTATTCTGACTTTTACGGGGTGGCTGGTGTTGAACAGTATCAAGCAGTTGGGCCTGAGAGAGTCATGCAACTCGCATTGTTCAGTGATTGTTGGTGAGCCTTGCCCCTTTGGTTCTCACTTGACAGCCAATACAACCCTGGAAAAAGCCACCTTTTACTGTCAGAAACCAAATTTAACTAGCAATTCTATTGTGGTTAATGACAAGAGCTTTTGTTTCTTAAAGTTAAAGGTTCTGCTTCTTTTAATTTGGGATTTTTTAAAATCTTCCTGTAATTTTTTAACATTTCAGATTTTTATACAAACCAGGGGCTTTTCTAAGATTTATAGAAATATTTGTTCATGGCTCCAAAGTCTGGATTTAAGTAACCACAAGAATAAGATATATTGACAAGCAGAAACCCACAAGGATGTCCAGAACCATTTCATTTTCCCCTCCCCTGCTGTATCCTCTTTATCTTGCTTGAAAGACACTGTAATATCTCCCCTTTTCCCGCTTTTTTCCCTCCCCTTTTACTTCATATGTACCACACCTTCCTCCACACTGGGGGCCCAAAGCTCCTACAGTAGAGTGTGGACTTGAACCTGAGTCTCCCAGATTCTGGCATGGAACTCTAACACTCCATATATGGTTTTCGTGGTGTGGCTGCTGTTGAACAGTGAACAACAGCCAGGTTGCCAGTGGTTGCTGGTGGACCTGGTCAAATTAAGCCTGAAAAGGGTCTGGCTCCTCCCTCTGCCTTTTAGTGATAGAATCCAAGGCTTGAAAGCTGACAATACTGCTGTGGTTGCCTAGCACCTGGAGATCAGTTGTAATTCAAAGAAATCTATATGCTCCAACTGCAGGTTGGTGACCCTACATTGCGACCATTATTTTAAGTTACTTTTTACCTGAAAGAAAGAGAAACACTCTAAAGTGTTTATGGCTTTTTTTTATTACTGCAGAAACTGTAATTGGTGTGTGAGTGTAAGAGTGTAAGATGACCCCCCCCCTTTTAGTCTTGAATTTGAGTAAATAGTGTAGAACGTCACTGTTAATCTGTCCAGTGTGAACTGGTTTAGGGATGCCAGTCTGCATGTAGGACTTGGGGTTCCCCTGGAATTACACCTCAGACTACATAGATCAGTCCCCCCTGGAGAAAATGGATGCTTTGAAGGGTGGGCTCTATGGCATTGTATCCCATTGAGGTCCTCCCCAGGCTCCACCCCAAAATCTCTGGGAGTTTCCCAACCTGGAGCTGGCAACTCTATCTCCCATCCTCTGCTGTGGGGACTTAGTATCCAGATAAGCTACTAGTTTTCCTTCTAAGTAACTGCAGGAAACAACAAATAGTTCAGCAGTGCTGACAGATCCTAAAATGGAAACAACTAGGGTCAAGAATATAAATATCCACATAATAACCTGACAAAGTAGCTGCATTGCTAGGAATTCATCTTCACTATCAGTGGTCCTAAGTGCTTTGTATACATCAGTTGCAACAATTCCACAAGGTGACTGTGTAATTGTCCTCTTGTGCCAGATGAGGGCATGAGGCGAGCTAAGAGAGCAATGGCTTGGTGTGTTCATGGCATAGATGACATTTGAACAGGAGACCCTCGGTGTATTTCTAAGCATAATTACATCCTTCTAAAACTGTTGATTTCAATGGGATTAGGAGAACTTGACTCTGTTTAAACAGTACAATCCTAAACAAAGTTAAGTCCTTTTTAGACACCACACAACCTCTCTAAGCTACTTCCACTACACAACCTCTTCAGTGGGGTTAGAAGGACATAACTCTGCTTAAACTTTCCCATCCTATGCAAAGTTATGCCCTTCTTAAACGTTACACCACCTCCCTGCAAGCTTAGCATCCAAATGGAAATACCCATTTTAGTTTACTGATATTGGCCAAGTTCCAAATTGAGGAGGGGAAAAAGCTCTGGATCAATCTCTTGTGGCCACACCCATAGCTGGATTCCTGCAAAGCAATCCTAAAGAGGGTGCTGTGTGGTTTCCGGGCTGTATGGCCATGTTCTAGCAGCATTCTCTCCTGACGTTTCGCCTGCATCTGTGGCTGGCAAATGTGCGAAGATACCAGCCACGAATCTATCGGAAAAAACTCTTTCTTTAAATGTATACAACCAGGCTACAACAATGAAGATGCTGTTACAGATGGTATAAAACTGCCAGGGAGAGAATGCTGCTAGAACACAGCCATGGGCTAAGTCTCGGAAACCACACCCAGTATTCCGGGCCGTGAAAGCCTTCAACAATACAAATCCTAAAGAGGCTGATACTTTTCTAAAGTTAATTGAAATCATCAGGGTTAAAAGGCTGTTGCTCTATATCAGCTTGAACTGCTAATCAACTTTCCCAAGGTATTTGGCTGCCCGTAAAAATTAATATCTCCCTTCCCCTCTCTTTATTTTATTACAGACTGATGTCAGTCATCCTCTACAAGCAAATGGCAAATTATCCTGGGAATGAATGCTGAGAGACTAACCCCTTGATTCAGTAATCAAATATCTCCTTAGGCCTAATCAGTAAGCAGACAAGTTGACTAAAACGCTTCTGCACATCTTTACATGATATTCTCATTGCCAGCTGAACCAAGGCAAATATGTACAGCCTGGCTCCTCAGAGGCCCAGCACAATATTGATTCTTTATTAAGCTACTCAGGAGCTTGAAAGGGGAGTTCTGCATGATTGTTCAGATGCAAGCAGCTGAAAACACCCCTCGTTGGAAATACCTCCTCTCACTAATTTTAATTTCCACTTTAGAAAATAGCTTGGATAATTTTGTATCAGGCCATTGACTTAAGCCTCAAAGAAATCATAATTCTGTTTTGGAGAGCTGCAAAGGTTATTGAAGATTCTTATTCTTCCTCGCGTAGGCTATTGATCCATTTCTGTCTTACAGGAAAGAAAGGGAATTGTAATTCTAGAAAATCTTGCTTAGGCTTCTTTTCTGCAGCCCTGATGACAAGCAAACGGAGAAGTTGTATATAATTCCCCAGTAAAGGGCCAGTTAGGTCTAGGTGTTTTTATACACGCAAACCATGAACCCACTCAGTGTTAAGTATCACATCAATACTGTGTTTTCATTCTGGTTGTGACTGAGATTTCATGGCCACATACCTTAATATGAAGCAAATAGATAGTTAAATCAACTTTTTTTTAAAAAAAGTCCTAACCTTCAGAGTTTGTTGGGAAGCCCAATTCGGGGGGTGGGGGGAGAGGCTCCTGGAACTGACACAGAGTCACACCAATGCATTGGCCCACTCCCACAAGTGTAACTGGCATCTATGCCGATGAGAAGGGCAAATGGGAAGGTGGTCAGGCACCTCAGAACTCTGCAGTGCCCAACTCCCCAAACTGTGCCACCTGAAGAGCAGTGCCAGCTGGACACCAACATGGCTAAGGTGGGCTAGGAGCATTCCCAGTGGTCTCTGACATGTTTTGCCCTGTGCAGGACTTTCAGGCAGCCAGGGATTTTCTGGTGTTTGCTGCCTTCCTGAACCACCTGAAAGCCCTCTGGAGGTGGCACGGGGGTGCAGCAGTGGTACTGTCCCCAGCCACCAGAGCCCTCTGGACTGGGCTGTAATCTGCTTGGATCAGCTGCATTTTGCACATACACAGTTTTGGGTGAAAAAAAAAATCAATGGAAGCCTGTTCAGGAGATATGCGAGGTTATATATACAGCTGGGGATTGGTCATTGATTCACTAATGCTGTGGGGACAGGGCTGGGAAATTAAAAAGGGGTATAGTTCATCCTTCCTCATCTTAACTAACCACTCAGATATAACCAAAAAAATTCACATTTTCAATTTCTCCACAGTACATTGTTACCAGGCTGAAGGTGGTCTCTGAACGTCCCAGCAAAAACACAGTGTATTTATTTGTACATCAGCTCAGACTGACTTAATGCTGGTTAGCAGCTTTCAAGAGCCTGGGTGTGGTTCAAATGTACTTGGCTGAGACTATTGATAGAGACCTGTCAATGTCAGGTTTTGCTGAGCTCTTTGTTGTAATGTGAAGAGATATTTCTCTCCCCTCCCCCGCCCCCTCTCTGGGTGACAGAAAAAACTGTGGCAAAATGAAGCTGTGTCCCCTTGGCGATATTTAACATATGCTGGCACAGATGGTACCAGACATCTCCCACTGGGAGCGATTATTGAATATTAGGGAAATTTGTTCCAATGAGGATTAAGGCTTTTTGAGGAAACCATGTCATTGCCCCGCCACAGAAAAGAACAAAAGGCACACAGCTGAAGTTCAAGTTTCTAGGTGGTTGTCCTTTGATATATGTAAAGTATTACATGTCTTAGCAACAGTGGGTTAATGTGAAGATCTTCTGTCTCGGGAGATGGAAGTTTAAATCTAGGTCAGTTCCTTGTCGTATCGGTTTGTGCCGAAGTATTTTTAAAAATACTTGAACTTCCAGGTATTTCTGTTTCTAGAAAATAAACTAAGGTCCTAGAAGGCCAATGGTTGTGAACCATGTTTTAATAAATGCTTTGATCATTATTTTAATAATATCATATTTGTGTTAGAACTGCTGTGAATTTCATAATGGAAGAGGGTCAGTAGCAAATGATACAAGAAGACAAGGCAAGTCTATGAAGAGAAATTACCCTTTACACGAGGGGAAGGAAGACCTAAGGTAAACAGCTTTCATGCAGTGGGATTACTCATGCAAGTACAGAATTGATAGTTGAAACTTGTGTAGAATTGTTAAGCCCTTGTTTATTGAAACTGGAATGTGATGGGTTAATTCAGTGCAGGATGATGTCCATTTGTTATTATAGTGAGCAAAGGTATACCCAGAAGAAAGGGCTTGTGAACTGCAACTGCCCTAGGATTGTGAAGCAAGTGCCCTTTTGTGGAAATCCCTAAAGGTCAACCCCCCCCCCTCTCTAATGAAGGAGTAGAAGGCAAGTTTTACCTTCATTACAGCGGTATCCTCAAGTGCAGCATTTTCCTTTACCCCATTGGCAGTGGTGGGATCCAAAAATTTTAGTAACAGGTTCCCATGGTGGTGGGATTCAAACTGTGGCTAGCGCCAATATGGCTGGGCGGGGCGCGACGGGGGCGTGGCCACGCATTCCAGGGGTGGGGCATTCCTGGGCAGGGGCTGCTAGCGGGGCCTTGGCCGCTGGGCTAGTCCCTTAGTGAGAAATGAATGCACACAGGCGCAGGCTGCAACGCACGCCGGTGCACCTCCTGCTAGACTGCTTCAAGTTCTGTGCACTACTGCTGAGGAGCAGAGAAGGGGCGAAACTAAGGCAAAATCCATTAGCCGTCACCCAGTAGTAACCCCCTCTCGGCACACACAAATAATTAGTAGCCTACTCTCGGGAACCTGTGAGAACCTGCTGGATCCCACCTCTGCCCATAGGAAAGAATAAGGAACTTTTATTATTTGTATGTAAGACGGTAATGGGTTTCCACTGGGCACATTACTGGAGTGGTGCTGTACTGGTCCCCTATCTCTAGGAAATATAGCCACCAATCATTTTCTGCAAATTTTGTCTCCATAGGAAATATGGATATTTCTAAAAAGGACTGGAATTAAGGCATCCCTTGGAAGACAACAGTGAGTGAGAGAGCACCTGTCCCAAAGGCACAAAAGACAAGAAGGGACCACCACTTTGATGCTAAGTTTGTTGAGGCAAATAAGGAGTATTTATTGTTTGGTGCTATGTGATCCTGAATGCACAATCCCTGTGAAAATTGCATTCCCTACGTTAGGTTGCTTGTAAATGTTTATTTCAAACTTTCTTTTCCTGCTTTTTTTAGCGTGACCATAGTGGAATGCAACAGAATAACATTCAGGATCATCTCTAGTCCAAGTCTTACAGATTGCTGGCGAGGAAGAAGAACGCATTCTAAAGACTGTAAACATGTGAAGCCGCCTTGCAGCTGCCCTTCCCTAGACACAGGACATATCTTTTTAATCAACTGTGGATGATGATGCATTGTAATCAGGGAAAATGACTGGGAAATACTGCAGTGAAGGATTCAAAGTGGCTGTACCAATACAAAGAGATCCAGTGAAAGACATTTAACTTTGCAGTGTTCTCAGGCTATGGCAAGTCAGAGTTGCAAGTCAGACCTAAACTGTTTTGTAGGGGTGTCATATGTGGGAAATGAAGCAGTTGGAAGAACCACATGTGCCTCCATTAGTTCTTTGGAGGAAAGACAGGATAAAATATACAACAGATTGGTAATATTTGATTGCAAATAAACAATATTAGCAATACATGCTCACTCAGTGGGAAGAACCATGAAAAAAAACGCATAGGCTCATGGTTAGAAAGTTTATTGATGGGAAAATATAATTTTGTACATATCTTGGCTAGTTAGGACAGTCCTAGGAGAATATACATATGAAGTTTCCTTATACTGAATCAGACTTCTAGGATATCAAGTTAAATAATTTCTCCTCTGACTGGCAGGCAGGGTCTATTCCAACTCTTCAGGAAGGTTCTTTCCTTGGCAGAAGCTAGAGATCCTTTCTCATCCCACACTCATACAGCTCTTCCTCCAGCTGTCTGGGGCCCTACAGTGACCTTGGTGAGTTCCACAGGGGAGCCTATAATATTGAGGCATGAACTATTCCACGGGGCCATTGGTGGGGCTGGCTGCTGATCTACCATCCCCCACTGAGGTTGCCAGTTTTCCATCTTAGCAGGGCCTTGATTCCATCTTGGGCCCTGCCTCTCCCCTCCCGGCCTTTCGATCGGGCGCTTGTCTTTAAATTTGCTTGCTCTTAACTTTGTTATTTAAATTTTAAGTAACTGCTGCTGTTGGAAATGTGTTTTAATGGGGTTAAGTTTTACTTATGTATTTTATGTCCTGTTATTGAAAAGAGTTGTACTGTGAGCCGCCTCGAGCCCTTACACATCACTGCTTGAAGATCAACTTTATATTAAAGAAGCAGCTAGAGACACCAAGTTGAGAACAGCCCTGTGTACTACCAATAGTCTACTAGCTGTTCAGCTCCAGCACAGTCTATTGTTGAATTACCTATTAGTTCTTTCACATGAATTACCTATCAGTTCTTGCATTCTCTTGACAACTCACAGAAGTTTGGGGAAACCTCAGGAGAAGCATTTTTTCCCTGACCATTTCCTCATGCCAGGATTTCCTCACCGTTTGCTCTCAGATAACAGCTAAGCTTGTCAGGATGCAAACAGTAGCAAACCTGTCAGTCATACTTGTGAATTCTCTCTTTGGCCAGAACAATGAAAGGTGTGTTCCATACTAAAGATTTAGGAAGAATTTTAGGTACTAAAAACATTTTTAGCACATGAAAGCTGGGAACCTGGCACAGCAAAGGCCTTGACAAAATGAGAAAACAAAATAAATCAATGTATTGTCGAAGGCTTTCACGGCCGGATTCAACTGGTTCCGGTGGGTTTTCTGGGCTGTGTGGCCGTGGTCTGGTGGATCTTAAATCAGACTGTGTATTTATTTATACCCTACCTTTCTCCCCAGTGGGGGCCTAAAGTGGCTGTGATGGACAGGAGGCTGCCCTGCCCCGAAGGGAAATTCAGCCACTCAGATGAGCCCATAGGAGTGCTGCTCCAGGATTCAAACACCTTCAAGAAGGGGGATGCAATGTAGGAGGAACACAGGAGAAGGGGAGTTGAGTTCTGCCTCAGGAAGAGAGCAGGGACAGCTGAGGTCTCGCTTAGGAAAAAGAACGCAGGGAAAGGTAGCTCTGCCCAGTAATGTAGCTGAGCAATTTAGCTCTACCTTTGCGAGAGGAGAGAATGCTTGACTGTTAGACATGCCACTGGTGATGAGCAGCCCTTGTACCATTTAGTTTGGGGAAAGAGCAAGCTGGTGTGGGCCAAGTCTTGTGTGTGAGAGTGGATCAAATGTAGTGGCTACTCAATAAAAGTCTGTGCCTGAAAGTATTATAGGGAAGTCCTGCAGTCATAATCAGTTTGAATTTTTATGCTTCAGCCAGGTTTCTACTTTGTCTACCTTCTGGTTTGTTTCTTTAAAACCAACCTGTAAATTAATAAATCTTAGTTGTTTATATGTTAACCCAGCCTCAGTGGTCTCAGTAATCTCCTTGTCTGCCACAAAACTTGCCTCACAGCAGTGAACCCAAAGCCTAGGCAACTCCTATTTAATTCCAAGAGGAATATCAAAATGTTTTAAAAAATTAAATATAATTTTCACATTTTTAGACTTCAGTGAATTGAAGATCCTTACTCTTTATTCATTTTTTTCAAAATACTTTGTGCCAGGATAGTGTAGTGGTTAAGAGTGGCAGAGTCTAAACTGGAGTACTGGGGTTGTTTCCCCATTCCTCCACACTGGCAGACTCTAATCTGGAGAACTGGGTTTGATTCCCCACACCTCCATATGAAGCCTGCTGGGTGACCTTGAGCCAGTCACAGTTCTCTCAGAACTCTCTCAGCCCCACCTACTTTACAAAGTGCTGTTGTCAACGAAGAAGGGACGGTGCTAGAAGAAGAAGAAGAAGAGTTTGGATTTATATCCCCCCTTTCTCTCCTGCAGGAGACTCAAAGGGGCTTACAATCTCCTTGCCCTTCGCCCCTCACAACAATCACCCTGTGAGGTAGGTGGGACTGAAAGAGCTTCGAGAAGCTGTGACTAGCCCAAGGTCACCCAGCTGGCATGTGTGGGAGTGCACAGGCTAATCTGAATTCCCCAGATAAGCCTCCACAGCTCAGGCGGCAGAGCGGGGAATCAAACCCGGTTCCTCCAGATTAGATACACGAGCTCTTAACCTCCTACGCCACTGCTGCGTAGTGAGGGTGGCATCCTTGTACAACCTCAGGGCAGAAGATCCAATATTAGAGCTTGTTTGAGTGTCAAACTGCTGCTTTGAGACTTCTTATGGTAGACAAAAGTGGGGTATAAAAACCAACTCTTTTATTTATTATTTATTCAGAACATTTATATTCTGACTCTCCAGTTCACTCGTAAGTATACAATTTCTTCTCAGTAGCCTGAAGATCAGGTATAATTATAGGAGAACTCAAGGCCCCATCTGGTAATCCTGCTGGATATACATGCACAAAAGAACTCCGGGAAATGTGACATTCTTTTATTTCCTCATTGATTGCTGTTATGTGGACAATTTGGGCCATTCCATGACCTTAGACTCTGAAGCACCTAAATTAGTCAGGGACACAAAGAAAGGGAACCTGTCTGTTCAACAGCTGGCTAGTTACAGTAGGTGTTAACTGTTCTCATCTCTACATGGCAAGTTCTACCTGAAGCAGTTCCCTATTCTAGTAAGTACTGACTCTCTCCACTAATGCCCCACCCCAGTGGATTAGAAGCATAAATCCTGTGCACCTAATCTCTACAGTGGCATATTTCTGGAAGTGCCCCTCTTCACCCAACACCAATATACAGCTTCTGGCAGTTGCTTCTCGTAAGCGATGCTAAGAGGGATGATACTGGATTTTTTTTCCTCTTTTTTTTCTTCTTCTCCTCCCTGGCAATCAGAGCAGAGAGAGTTGGCCCACAGTCTGTAAACAGTATTAAAAATGAACAAAGGCTCTTAATGTAGCTTATGAAGAAGCAACTGCTTTAATAATTCATGTCAGAGCGGATGCCTCCTCCAACACAGCTTGAAGTTGGCTCAGACATGCCAGGAGGTTGTACTTTTCTTTCCCCAGAGCCTCTTCGGGCAATGCAGAAGCGTCACTCCGACTGTTCTCTCACCCTTCCCCTCAGCGAGGAATGACATCCCACCCGATCTCTATAGATTAGTCAGCTAGATGCTTCAGAGCAGGGTGTGTTTTTTTTAAAAAAAAACCTTTTCGGCCTGCTTTTTGATGAATAATACGTAGTGAGGGTGGCATCCTTGTACAACCTCGGGGCAGAAGATCCAATATTAGAGCTTGTTTGAGTGTCAAGTGAAGCTACAAGTAAACTTATATAAGATACCTTGAACTTGAGTGCAGGGATTGAGAGGGTCAGTTACGTGGTCAGGGAACAAAGTCTTCCGTGTTCAACTTGAATGAGGCTAGCCTGGAGGATCCTGCTGATAGCCCCTTTAGACTATATTTGCTGCACAAAAAGATTTGAAATGTGCGGCTGCCTTATGCCAGGCTTTGACAATTTTTCTTTGATTCTAGAATCCAGTCCAAAAAATTAGGTACCAAACTATTTTTGGAGCCTTTAGGGGTTTATCATATATTTGTAGTATATGAGTGTAGGAATAACTAGGGTTGTCAATTTCCAGGTGCTTCCTGGAGATCTCTCAGTATTACAACTGATCCCCAGATGAATTTGAGTCAGCTGGGCATGGAGACAGAGCTGAGGACAGAGCTACTGGCCAGGAGGGTGTTTGTTTTGCTGTTCCCAAACTGCTAGGGAGGATTAACCAAGGGTACTATGTGAGTGGACATAGAGTGTGAGAGAATGCTGGTAGGAGAGGGGTGTATGTGTCCCTTTGTCTGATTTGCTGTTGAGTGAGGAAGGTCTATTTGCCTGGGTTTATTGCTGTCCCCGGCCTTTGCTGTTGCTGTGCTTGTCTTCTTGGTCTTCTCCCAAAAGGAAAACAGTGCTCAGCCTGGGGAAATAAAGCAGATGATGCAGTCAGGTAAATCCAGCACAGAATGGAGAAAGAGGTAGTACTGGGATACCTGGCTACTTTAAATGAATTCAAGTCTTCAGGGCTAGGAACTGCATCCCAGGGTGTTGAAACAATCGGTAGAAGTAATCTCAGAGCCACTGGCAATAATCTTTGAGAATTCTCGGAAAGCAGGAAAAGTTCCAGCAGACTGGAGGAGGGCTTCTGTCATTCCCATCTTTAAAAAGGGGAAAAAAAGAGGACCCAAACAATTACTGCCCAGTCAGCCTGATATCAATACCAGGAAAGATTCTAGAACCAATCATTCAACAGACAATCTGTAAGCACTTCAAAGGGAATGTTGTGATCACTGAAAGTGAATATATTTTCTCAAAAACAAGTCATGCCAGACTAATCCTCTCTCTCTCTGGCCCTTTCCGCACATGCGTGGAAACGCACCTCCACTGGCATGAAGTATTCCAGTGGAGGGTCAGGAGCTGTTCGCATGCTAGCGTGCGCGCAGCCCTGATTTCCCCTGCAGCCGGAGAGGCGGCTCCACACAGAGCCCCCTCTCGGTTCTCTTCCTCCACTCACCTTCTTGTGCAGCGTCCCTCTGGAGGACTGCAGGGGACCCGCCCATGCTGCCCTGCGACCTCCAGAGATTGCAGGGCAGCATGGGCAGGTCTCTGCAGCCCTCCAGAGGGACGCTGCACAAGAAGGTGAATGGAGCCAATGGGGAAAGCAGCGGCTTCCCAGCGGAGCGTTTTTGCCGTCCCTGGGATGCTGTATTTGGCCCATGTGGAAAGGGCCTCCCTCCCTCCCTCCCTCCCTCCCTCTTGATACAGCAACAAGCTTGGTAGATGAAAGGAATGCTGTGGATGTATCATACTTTGATTTCAGTAAGGCCTTTGACAAGATCCCTCATAATAATCTTGCAAAAAAGTTAGTAAAATGTGGGCTAGACAATGTTACTGTTGGGTGGTTTCATTGGTTGACCGACTGAACCCAAAGGATGCTCACCAATGGCTCATCTTCACCCTGGAGAGAAGTGATTAGTGGAGTGCCACAGGGTTCTGGCCTGAACCCAGTGCTATTCAGCATTTTTATCAATGACTTTGATGATGGAATAGAGGGCATGCTAATTAAATTTGCAGATGACACCAAATTAGGAGGAGTAGCTAATATGCCAGAGGACAGGGTCAGTATTCAACATTCACCATCCCTCCCCCCCTTTCCCGATTGACTTACCTTCCCTGCAACCGTCTGGCATGTCACCGAGGCTTGGGGACACGCCCCCCCTGCCCTGCGACTCTGGAGCGGTCGCGCAGGGCAGGGGTGTGTGTTCCCTGGCCTCGGCGACACGCCAAACGGTTGCAGGGAAGATACGTTGATCGGCCGACTGCGCTCCACGGCACCGTCTTCCCTGTCATTCCCGAGACCATTCATGCGAACAGTCCCGGGGGGGGGGGGGGGGGGTTGGCGTCATGTACGCCGACGCAACCCCCAGCGTGGCCATGCGGAAGCGGCCTTAGTTTAGTCATTTTAGCTTCTAGGGACAGTTCAGACAATTTGATTTAGAACACCTTTATTTTCTTTTTGGTGGTCTGTGGTATCCGTAAAACTCTCCTGTATCACATTTCAGTGGAATCTATTTTCTTCACACACACACACGCCAGCTGGGTGACCTTGGGCTAGTCACAGCTTTTCAGAGCTCTCTCAGCTCCACCTATCTCACAGGGTGTTTGTTGTGAGGGGGGAAGGGCAAGGAGATTGTAAGCCCCTTTGAGTCTCCTACAGGAGAGAAAGGGGGAATATAAATCCAAACTCCACCTCCTCCTCCTCCTCCTCCTCCTCCTCCTCCTTCTTCATGTCAGCTTTCTTCATTGTCCAACTTTCACAACCATATATAGAATAGGGAATATTATGGAATGAATTGCAGTTGCCCATGACACATCCTTACACTTAAGCATCTTTTCTAGTGCCCTTATGGCTGCCCCTTCCAGGATCAATCTCCTTCTGATTTCTTGGTTGATGATGGGGCCATGGAATATAAAGTCTTGAACCATCTCCTCATTGACACCCTGAAAGTTGAGAAATTCCCCAGTAGTCATTACTTTTGTCTTCTCGATGTTCAGCTTTAGTCCTGATTCAGTGCTTTCTGCTTTAAATTTCAGCAGTAATTATTTCAAATATTTGCTCTTTTCTGCCAGTAATGTGGTATCAGTCCTGACCTGGATGGCCCAGATGACCCTGATTTTGTGAGATCTCAGAAGCTGAGCAGGATTGGCCTCAGTTAGCACTTGGATGGGTGACCACTAAGGAATACCAGGATCATAAGCAAAGGAAAGCAATGGCTAACCACCACTGTAGTTTCTTACTTCGAAAGCAAAATTGCATTGCCATAAGTTGGCTGCAACTTGATGGCCCATTTCACACACAATGTGGTATTACTGGCATATCTCAAACTGTTAATGTTCCTCGCCATAATTTTCACCCCACCTTTATCTAAAACTAATCCATCTTTATGATATGTTCTGCATCCAGGTTAAAGAGACAGGGATAAAATAATCCTTTCCTGACACCTTTGTCAATTGGAAACCATTCTGTTTCTCTGTATTCTGTCCTAACACTAACCCATTGTCCAGAGTACAAGATGCGCATCAAAATAATCAGATGCTGTGGCACACTTCTTTCCTTTAAAATAAATCATGGTTTTTCATGATCCACACAGTCAAATGTTTTGCTGTAATTTATGAAACTCAACCGGCTTTTCTTCTGAAATTCTCTTGTATGCTCCAGTACATAAGAACATAAGAACATAAGAACAAGCCAGCTGGATCAGACCAAAGTCCATCTAGTCCAGCTCTCTGCTACTCGCAGTGGCCCACCAGGTGCCTTTGGGAGCTCACATGTAGGATGTGAACGCGACGTAATGGCCTTCATGGCTGGCTGTTGCTCCGATCCTGCCCTGGTCTGTTAAGGCATTTGCAATCTCAGATCAAAGAGGATCAAGATTGGTAGCCATAAATCGACTTCTCCTCCATAAATCTGTCCAAGCCCCTTTTAAAGCTATCCAGGTGAGTGGCCATCACCACCTCCTGTGGCAACATTATTCAAAACATTACCAATCTCCACACGCTAAGTGCGTGTTTCCTTTTTTATTAGTCCTAATTCTTCCCCAGCATTTTCCACTTGAATGCCCCCCTGAAAGGTTCTAGTATTGTGAGAAAGAGAGAAAAATTTCTCTCTGTCAACATTTTCTACCCATGCATAATTTTATAGACTTCAATCATATCCCCCCTCAGCATCCTCCTCTCCAAACTAAAAGAGTCCCAAAGCGCATGCAGCCTCTCCTCATAGGGAAGGTGCTCCAGTCCCTCAATCATCCTTGTTGCCCTTCTCTGCACTTTTCTATCTCCTCAATATCACTTTTTTTGAGATCGCGGCGACCAGAACTGGACCACAGTACTCCAGAGTGCGGTCGCACCACTTTGCTTTATATAAGGGCATGACAATCTTTGCAGTTTTATTATCAATTCCTTTCCTAATTATCCCCAGCATAGAGTTTGCCTTTTTTACAGCTGCCATGCATTGAGTTGACATTCCCATGGAACTATCAACTAAGACGCGCTAGAAATCCCTTTCCTGGTCTGTGACTGATAGCACTGACCCCTGTAGCGTGTATGTGAAGTTTGGAATTTTTGCCCCTATGTGCATCACTTTACATTTTGCTACATTGAACTGCATTTGCCATTTCTGAGCCCACTCGCCTAATTTATCAAGGTCCGCTTGGAGCTCTTCGCAATCCTTTGTGGTTCTCACCACCCTACATAATTTGGTATCATCTGCAAACTTGGCCACCACGCTACCCACCCCTACTTCCAGGTCATTTATGAATAGGTTAAAGAGCACTGGTCCCAAAACGGATCCTTGGGGGACACCACTCCCGACATCTCTCCATTGTGAGAACTTCCCATTTACACCCACTCTTTGTTTCCTGTTTCTCAACCAGTTTTGAATCCATAGGAGGACTTCCCCTCTTATTCCTTCATTGCTGAGTTTTCTCAACAGTCTCTGGTAGCCAATGTAACTTTCAAATATGATCTGTAGTGCCTCTTTTCTAATCCAGATCAGAAAGTTCTTGTTCCATACATGGTAGCAGTTTTTGTTGCAATATTTTGAACATCATTTTACTTTCATGAGAAATTTATTTGATGGCATGATAGTTGCTGCCAAAATATGTAAAATACCACAATGTAAAATCTCAGTTAGGACTGCCAATAAATCAAATTAGTCAAATGCAGTCCTAAATAAAACTGCCTTCAACTGCATCCTTAAGATCAAAAGTGAGGGGGCCAGGCATACCTTCCTGGGGAGTTTGTTCCGTTATCCTGGGGCTGCCATAGAAAAGGCCCTCCCCTTCCCAAGAATCTTGTCCACAACCTTGGGAGAGCCACAAAGTGAAATATATTCATACAAATCAAACAAGCAGATGCCAAAGTTACATAATCTAAACATGGATCTATGCCAGCATCTCACCCAGGGATGTTGCATGCAAAGTAAGTATCAAATTGATTGCTGCAGACTACCATGTGGTCAGAGTCCAGTTTCTTGAGACTATGATGTAATAGTCCCCAAACCACATGAGCTCAGCTGGGTAATTATGAGCAGATGCAATAGTGGTAGAGAAATATTGCCTTTTCACTGTCTTCACCAGCACAGGCTCTCATATAGCCTCTATATGCTGTGTTTATTCTGTCATGCTCTGAGTTTTCCATTAGTGGCACTCTAGCTTCATCCCTCCTGTTTCATTGCCATCATTTCCCAGTGAACCAGAGAGACTGCTCAGTTCTTTCAAGGGGAGAGAGCACTTAGGGGTGATTGGGTCAACAGCCTGGGCCATTTGGCTATCCCAGAGAGCAGTCAGGGCTTCAACAGAATATTGTGCCCCAGAAGTGAATAGCAGAGCCTGGACTGAAAAGCAACTGGTTAAGAAATGAATCTGTCTTCCACCTCTGAATGGTATAAACTTAACATATAAACAAGTAGTGACAAGAATTTCATGCAGATGCCTTCTTATGCAATACAACAAACATCCTGCTGTGAAATGATAAATAACTTTCATTCTTCCACTGAGGATTGCTGAGACATTATAATGAAATAATTTCTGGGAATGCTAGGTGCCACAATGAAATTTCTAAGCATTATAGAGACAAACAGGAGGAGGAGTTTTGATTTATACCCCACTTTTCTCAGCTGTAAGGGGTCTCAAAGCTGCTTACAAACTCTTTTTTCCTCTCCTGACAACAGAAACCTTGTAAGGTAGGTGGGGGCTGAGAGAGTTCTGAGAACTGTGACTGGCCCAAGGTCACCCAGCAGGCTTCAGGTATACAAGTGTGGTAACAAATCCAGTTAAGAGGAGAGAGGAATCAAACCTAGTTCTCCAGATTGAAGTCCACTACTCTTAACCATTACACAACTCTGGCTCTCCTGATATTTGACATTTGTTGAGACCTGACTTATTCTGGTTCACACCATTTCACCTGCAGCTCAACTTTGTCTGTTGTGATCTGTAGCACCTCTCCAGGGTGTCAGCCAGAAGAGGACTTTTGATTATAGATGTCAGGAACCAAATCTAGGACTTCCTACATTCAATGCTCAATAACACAACTTCAGCCTTTCCCTTCAACAGTAGCAGAATTAAAGAATATGATTTAAAAGGCAGTAGGTTTGACATGTCATCGTTATAATTTTCCATAATAACTTTTCATTCTTCTGAGACACATGATCCCAAATATGTAATAAGGATCAATACAGACTTTCTCTTTCTCCCCTTTCAACTGTTTCCATTTTTCTCCTAGAATATCCTAAGTGGGAGGGAATTATAGTAATGTCATTGGTGCAGCTTATAATTTAGGTCTAATTCTAATACATTTGTAAGTTCTGACTCATTAATTGAAGGCCAATGACATCTATCAGCTTAAAATTACTGTTGTGTTAAAATCCTGGAGAAAATCAAATATCAATCAATGTTGTCATGGATATTATGATGAGATACAGACTGAGAAGCAAAATCTCAGATCGCAGCTTACATCAATATGACTAGAGTGGTACGTTTGATAATTGGCAAGCAAAAATACATTTGATTTGAGCTTTTTTGTCAGGAATGAAAGCTTCCGTTGACTGGGGGGCTGGCAGTCAGAGGCAAAGCCCGATTTCAGCTAAAGCAAAAAACGGCAGAGGGAGCAACCAAACTCTCAAACAAGCTGCTTAATCATATATGAAAAAGATATTCTGGTTCTCAGGATCGCTTACTGGCCCACAAATTGAGAACCTTTATGCTTGTTGGGGGCAGCCGACCACCTTTTGCTTTCTCTGGCCTATAAATGTATTGGGAATCCCCTACTCCTGTCAGAGGATCAGAAACCTTAACACACCAGCACTGTTTTGTGGCAGCAAGGCAAAGCAAGGTGTAGCACACTGGAATCAGAATCCTTGCATTTGATCTTACATTTTGTGGTACCACCTCATGGAAGAAAAAATCTTCTGAAGTCAGTGGATGGTCTGAACAAAGATAGGATTTAACAAGAAATATAATCCAGCACAAACAAACCAACAATGTGGGAATCTGGGTCAAGGAAAACTATTTAGAGAGAAGTTACTGAGATACAGGTTCTTATGTTCAACAGCGCAGTCCAGCTGAGATCTTCATGAATATACTTTAATCTAGATTTGGGTTCCTTTTCAATTGTTGTAAATTGCATTGGGAGGCAGATTCTTTTTTTTGGAGGGGGGGTAAAATTGGAAAGCAGGGTAAATATACACTAAATAAATAAACACATACATAAATAAGTGATTACCAGTATGAATCTTTAAGGTATTGTACACAGTGATTCCTTCACTTTGAACACCCACTGGGTTCATTTCAGTTGCAGCCAAGACATTGAGGAATGATGTTTCTTCAACCCTGTGCCTTTTGAGAGCCATGTTGGTTTAGGCTTGGTTTAAACATTATGCTCAACTCCAGTAAAGAAAGGTTGTGATACCATTAAAAGATGGCAAAGGGCCAAGTACTGAGTGTAGCGGGACCTTCCTGACACCGTGTGAGTAGGAGATTAAACATTTTGACTTCTTTTTTGCACCCACCACTGCAGTGTTTCAGCTCTGTCTTTAGTGTAGACAGAAACAAGGTCAAGCTAGAGCAATATCCTGCCTTGGTACAGATGAGTGAGGCCAGCACACAGGCCTGCTTCAGTGAATAAATTCCAGTTTTCCTTTCCACAGCATAATGAAATCAAAGTTAATAACTAAAAAAATCATTCAATATAATCAGCAGCACTGAAATAAATAAATTACTGTGCAAACTATAAACTTGTTGATTAAAGATGTGTGTGTGTGTGTGTGTGTGATATTATGCACATACATATATCTGTTCTCTGCAAGCAAATGCGCAAGGTGGGCTTCCCTAAGGAGAGAGTTCCATCAATATTGGCCACTCTCAATAAGGCCCCATTCCATCATTGTAGAAATACCAATAGAGAAGGTACATTGAGCAAGGTCATGAGATATGCTACACAGCCTTCTTGCTTGTTTGTGACTAGAGCTTCACAGACATATTTATTTATGGTGGAACAGGCTTGTTTTGATCCGCAGGCTCTATTCCACTCAGCCCTCTCTCCAGGGTTCCCAACTCCTCCTGAAGAAGTCTGTCTCTCTTTTTCTCTCTGCTGCCATCCCCTTACCTTTGTAGAAATTTCCCACTGGGAAAGCTCAAGACTCCTCATCTCCCTTTCCAACTCTGAGGCCTTGCCTGTGTCCCCTGCTTCCTCACTCCTGGGCATCACTGGGACAATTTATGGCCTGGTACACCACTAAAGGAATAGCTGATTGCCAACTGCCAGCCATCCCCACTCTTGGTGCCCCCTTCATAAAATAGTGCGTCCAAGATGGTGGAGGTCGGTATAGTGCAGAGGACTGCTACCTGCAGCCAACATTAAAAATATTTATAAAAAAGAGAATGTTTACAAGCATACATTTAGCATAGCACCAGATTGAGCAAGGGATCCAAAAAAAATGAAAGATAAATGCAATTACTCTGTCCCTTCCTCCATTCCATATGATCAGTTGTAAAAAAGTAAGGTAGGCTCTTAAGCTTAGAGTGTCACAGTTTACAGATTCTCCATTACCTGGAAGATGTCCTTTAGCTCCTGGGGTGAGCACATGGCCAAGATGGTTGTCTTCTTCAGACTTCATGCAAGAGCTCTGTCCCATTTGATGGTCCCAGCCAGAAGAGCCCATCCTCTTTGCTCCCAAGAGTTTTATTAAATCCTAGTCCCCACTCCCCTTGACCTGGTCAGTCTGGATCAAGGATGTTGATTCCAGGATGTCAAAACTGACAGTATCTAGTGACTGAGAAGTATAAGAGTTTCCAACTGACTCAGTGGGACAGAGAGAATCATTGTTGTTCAGTTTCAAGAAACTACTTGTGACATTGCAATTTCAGATGATACAGAAGTCCTAAACAGACTGAACTACGAGATTTACTTACCTACTTTGTTTTGGGTTCTGTCATTGTCTTAAAGTAGTAGTATTGAATGCAGTCATCAGATGGAATAAGCATCCATCCATCACTGGCTATTGCACTGTTGTTGCAAATAGCAATCAATTCCAACTGGATTTTTCTGTGTGGACAAGACAAGTTGGTGGAGGAACATTTACTACACTGCAGCAACAATAATGTGTGGATACAGCCTAACTGCCAAAGGTGGACCTCATATGTCATCTGTGCTATGCCTAGCTGCATCATCTATGGGATTTTCACACTCTTTGCTGCTCCTGCATTTGAATCTGTTGATCATTCTGTTGACTGATAAATCATTAGGTAGCATGGTGCTCTAATATGGGTTTTGCAAAGTCTGTGAAACTCTTCCCTCAAGTAGCTCAAGATGCCCATACGGCCTATAATGTTCTCACAGTTATTCTCACAGTACCCCTGTGCCACTCCTTTTATGAAAGCTACCTAGAAATGTGAATCAATCTTCTCAACACTGAAAAAATCTGTAGAACGGCAGCCATGTTAAATATTTGCATAACTAGGGCTGCCGACCTCGAGGTGGTGGCTAGGGATCTCCCAAAATTGGAGATGTTACTGAGGCTACCGAGATCCGTTCCCCTGGTGAAAATGGCTGTTTTGGAAGATGGACTGAATGGAATTATATTCTGCTGAGGTTCTCCCCAAACAATTCTGTTCCCCAAAATCTCCAGAAATTTTTCTAACCCAAACCTGGTAACAGTGGTGGGATCCAAAAATTTTAGTAACAGGTTCCCATGGTGGTGGGATTCAAACTGTGGCATAGCGCCAATGGGGCTGGGCGGGGCACAATGGGGGCGTGGCTGGGCATTCTGTGGGTGGGGCTGTGGCAAGGACGCAGCTGCTGCGCTGGTCCTTGGGCAGGAAACGAATGCACGCAGGCACAGGCTGCCACGCACACCGGTGCATCTCCTGCTAGACTGCTTCAAGTTCTGCGTGCTATTGCTGAGAGGAGAGCGTAACTAAGGCAAAAATCACGTGGCAAAATCACCAATTAGTAACCCCCTCTCAGAACACACAAATAATTAGTAACCTACTCTTGGGAATCTGTGAGAACCTGCTGGATCCCACCTCTACCTGGTAACCCTGCACTTGACTTGTTTTTTTTTATAGAAATAGCCTGACAAAAGAAGTTTTGTGAAGAGCCAAGATGCAGTCTCTGAGAACAGGCAAAATTTGTAATAACAGCTCTACCCTCAGGCTGACCTAGCTTTACCATGTCATTTATTGCACCATGACCATGGACCTTAAAAGAAAGATCAGATTACAGCTAATATGAACAGAAGATTGTGGCAGATGGTTATTCTTACAATATGCAAATCCGGGCTGTATTTGTGATGTAGCTTATCATCATCCCAACATATATATAAAGAATTTAGTGTTTCAGAACTCTAAGGTAGAGCCTCATTCTGTGTTGATTGGCCTAATTCCATTAATATAATGGAGCACTAAAGACTAAAAGGAGTTGTGGATATACACTAATATTGAGTCAGCTACTCTTTAAACAACCCTCCCCTTGAACCCCCATCCTCAACCTTTGACAGCTGGACCAGGAAGAACTGATATAATTTTGCTTCAGTGTTTTCAAGATGAGTTGTCTGAAGTGATCTGAATTTCTCACACAATATGTCATTTCCCATGCGGCCAGAGAGTTGTTCTGTTGGAGAGAACAAGGTTTATATGTTGAAAAATGATGAAGGATGGCAGAGGTCAAATGTACATTCTGTACTGAAAAATGCTAGATGCAATTCATGCACCTGTATTTTTGGAAGCGACTTCTTTTGTGTGTTGAGAGCAAAGTGCTTTCAAGTGCTGGGAATGTCTCATGTGATATTGACTTAAGTTTTCTTTCAGCCTGGAGAACTTAAAATGCAAAGAATGGGCTGGGGGGGAAAAGGACTTGGAGTGGGTTATTTCAGTTTGTACTTACAAAAAGAGATTATAAATTAAGCCAACAGAGCTTTATTATATGCATAATTGTACCTTTTAGATGATAATGAAAGAAACTTCTAATATCTATGTGTACTGGAATCTAAGTATATATTAACTGGTAACAAAGTGGTTAACAGATACAATCAATATTTAGATATTTATATACCCAAATAAAAATATTTGAATATCTTACATTAACTGCACGGAGGACAACAAAATCAGATACATTGTAATGGATTAACATACAACTCTAGTGTGACTGACATCACTTGCCAGGTGCATAGATACATGGGTTTGAAACCCATGTACATGAACAAAAACAGGCAGGATTATGTTGGGACACTCTTGTGCGCTTCCCACTCTACCCCTCTGAGGTCCTCAAAGCCACTATCAATAATGAAGAGACCCTGCAGAATTGTATTTCAGTAAGACCGCAGTGGGCACACAAGAGAGGATTAATCCGAGACTGCTCTCCCCTCACATGAACTAAAGTACCCTTCCCAAGTGACACATGGAATTCCTTGGCTCCAGCACATAAGAAACCACAATCAAAATTTGTGCCAGAAATCTGTTTGTTACTGAAAATGAGTCATTTAGAAGGTTATATCTTAAAAACCATGGCTTAGATCAAAAGGTTGAATTCCGTTAATGACAGCCACTTCCATTGGTAGAACAGAACTTTCCTGCTCCCTTCTCCCCTGAGCCCACTGATCTTCCTGAAATGTACTCCTGAGAGACAGACACTTAGGAACAGCATGAATAGGGGAGCAGGGATGTAGGTAAGGGCGGGGTTCTCAGGTTCAAACCCACCCACCCCATTACATGTTCAGCTTGCTTGAAACAATGCATTTCAGCATGTTAAGATCCCCCCCGCCCTCCCTTAGCAAGGTTGACTTTTCTAACATTATGGTTTTTGTTTTGTTATTGTTTTTTAAAAAACAGCTGGAAAGCCCTCAGTCACCGAACCCATCCCATGAAAAAATTTATACCTACGTCAATTTGTCAGCAATGGCCAAATACAAGGAAAAAAAATATCTGGATCCAACCCAAGAGTTTGCAGATGTTTAAGGGCCAATCTTTAGCATGCAATGCATTTGTGACAGGACACACACCTAACCAGCTGCCCTCATTTTCAATATTCCATTCTGAGCTGCAAACTGTTTTCAAACTCCTGTCATGTTTGGAAGCTTTAGCATTCAGAAGGAGAAGCCATTGTAGATGGAAGGCCTAGGAAGGGAGGGGTGGAAGTAGATAGGGATGTCAGCCTCTAAGCAAAAATTGGAATTACAGCTCCTCTTCAGATTACAGAGGTCAGTTCCACCTGGAGAAAATGGATGTTTTGGAGAGTGGACTCTGTGTCATTGTACCCACTGAAGCCCCTGGTCTCCCCAGGTTCCATCCCTAAATCTCCAAGAGTTTCCCAGACTGGAGACTGCAATCCTATCTCTCATTCCCTACCAGTGGCCATGGAGACCTGATAACCATAACGGAAGCAGATCTAACACACTCACATTCCTGTTGGCTGTGATCCAGAACCTCCAAACACCCCACACAAGAGAGGGGGGGGGGAGGCACACCTTTCTTTCAAGCTGGTTATGAATTATTTTTTAATTGTTTGCTTGCTTGTACTATTGCTTCCAAAGATCTTTTGACAATTAAATCCGATATCTTGCTGGAAGTGAAACTAAGAACATTTTGTTGGGCAGTGAGCATGCATATTGATCCTAGAAGTGTGGAAAAAATGTATAACGTAACGTGTACGATGAATGATAGCAGCCGAGGAGAACGATAATAGCACAACATAAGCAAAAGAAGCATTTTGGCAGACTAGATGTATTTGAATTTCTGTTGTCCTCTTGAATTTCAGCATGTTAAGATCCCCCCCGCCCTCCCTTAGCAAGGTTGACTTTTCTAACATTATGGTTTTTGTTTTGTTATTGTTTTTTAAAAAAAATCTGACAAGGTCACAGGAGCTTTAAGAAAGGGGGGTGGAGAAGCAGGGTCATCAAAAGGGGGGAAAATAACAGAACTGTGGTGAAATGGCTCTCTCTTGGCCTTTGTATCGATTCAGAGTGTGTCAAAAGGGGTCTTTTGTTGAGCCCCTACCGCAGCATACTAATTTGCTAGATCAAGTCTGTCAGAATATCGACTGGAAGTAAAGAACTACAGTGGCAGCTTTTGTGCTCCATCCAGCGGGGAGCCTGTGTGTGAAACAGGATTATCAGGGGGTCACGGAGGAAGTCAACGGACGTCCATCACTTCCCTTCTGGTAATGTAATGGGGCGGGAGCCTAGATGTGATTAAGATGTAGAAGACAGGAGGCATCGTGGTGAACAAATCAGGAACACACACATGCAAATCAGCTCAGTCGCTGTTAACCACATATTTTTTTTATAAGGGGGGGGGAAACAAGAGCAGGACAAACAAATTGCTAAACAGCTGCATTCAGATGAAATAGCAAACAGCTCAATCAGGGCATCTGTTTGTGTGTGGAAGGTAAATGGATGGGGGGGGGGACCCACGCAATTCTGCGCTTAACATTTTGGGGGTCTCACATTCCAGTCAATGTGTGTTACGTCTACTTTTAAAATAAAAAAGTTGAATGGCTATATGATTACAGCAAATATCATGGGTTTGTGTGTGTAGACAAAAATTATGCTTTGTGTGCTTCTAAGGAAAATGCATTGAAATGTAGCTGCTCATCACTCTGCTTTAAGCCTAGCCTTGACTTATGGGCTATTGTCATTCAAATGGAGCATGAGCAAAATATCTCTGTAGTAACTGAGAAGGAGGGGGGAGAGATTATTTGTGTGATTGAACAATGCATAGCTTGATAAGTGCCTCATTTTTTTCCCTTCTTTTTTTTTAAAACATGGCAGAGAACATTTTGCATTCTGGGGATGAAGGTGACATCCTCCTTGTTTTCTGCTTTTATAGCATGCGCACACACACACACACACATTTGGAATCTCAAATTCACCCCCCATCTGTAATGCATTTTTTAATTATTTAAATTTTTGCTAAGATTGTTACGCTAGCACAAGATACCTTGCAGTGCAAACCTAAACAGAGTTATACCCTTCCAAGTCCATTGAACTCAATGGGCTTAGAAGGGTATAATTCTTCTTAGGACTGGACTGATAGTCTATTAATATACTAATTTTAAGTGATTCTTTGGTTCATTATCTGGCTATGTTTACATTGGGGTGCTGTGTGGTTTCCGGGCTGTATGGCCATGTTCTAGCAGCATTCTCTCCTGACATTTCGCTTGCATCTGAAGATCCTCTGAAGATGCCAGCCACAGATGCAGGCTAACACAGCCATACAGCCCGGAAACCACACAGCACCTCAGTGATTCTGGCCATGAAAGCCTTTGACAATATATGTTTACATTGGAATAAAACCAGTCATTCTCCAGACAAACACTTGTTTTTAAAGAACATGATCTCATTATTGCTTTAAAGAGAACCAGAACATGGTGCCACTACTATGCAAGCCAGATTTTAAAGATAGTTTGTTCATATTTGATAAGCATATAGTTTTTGTGAGCAACAGGGCTGCCAGCTTCAAGGAGGGCCTAGAGATCTCCCAGAATTACAGCTGATCCCCAGATGACGAATCAGTTCCTGTGGAGAAAACCTCTGTTTTAGAGGATGGGCTTTTTGGCATTATATCCCGCGGAGCTCCCTCTCCTCCCCAAACTCCACCCTCTCTCAGGCTTCATCCCAAAACCTCCAGGAATCTCCCAATCTATAGCTGGCCACCCTAGTGGAAGAAGAGAGGATAGAGACAGGGAATCTTTAATGTGGCTTTATTTGAGACCTTGGATACTCTGATTTTGACTTTTATGACAACAGCAAGATACCAGCCAGGGCTTTTTCCAAAATGTGTGAAAGATTGAGTTCCAGGGAGTTGGATGGGGTGAGGGGGATGTACACTTCGCAGATGAATTTGTGCAAGTCAAAAATCCAAGTGACACAAAAACTGTACTATGTTAGATGCTCAAATTCAAAAAAAACCTTTATTAGGCATATCTGTACAAAATAACATTACAACAAGAGGAAAGGGTAACATGTAATATTAAATTTCTCTCAATGACATGACCTGCAACAAGTAGTGGGCGGTTTTCCCTAAGATCGGACGATCATTACTATTAAGTAGTTTTACCATGCAAACTTTAAGAGGGGCTTTATCCATAATGGTTAATAATAGGGCTTCCCTTAGTGGATGATATTTGGGGCAGTGACATAGAATATGCTCCAATGTTTCCACAGAGGTAGGACAATATGGGCATACTCTATGTTAGATGTTATTAGTGATAACAATGTGGAAGGTAAAGTGAGTCACCTGTTCTCCCTAAGACCCCAATTCCTGATCTGCTTCTTTATTTATTTCATTTATACCCCACCGTTCTTCCCAACAGGAACCTAAAACAGCTAACTTCATTCATTTCTTTTTCCTTTTATCCTCACAACAACTCAGTGAAGTAGATGAGGCTGACAGTGTGTGACTGACCTAATGTCACTTAGCAAGCTTCCATGACAAAGGTGACATTTGAACCTAGATCCTAGCTTGACACTCTAACCATAGTGGCTCACATTTCTCCTCCCTCCACCAAAGATTTTCTACAGATTCTATTAGCTATTTTCTACAGACTCTCCACCACCAATGTTTTAAAGGTGAAGGAAATAATTCAAGAACACGGAGACTCCTTTTTTTTAACAATTAGTAGGAATTTCCCATTATAAGGGTGGCAAATATTTCATATGGCATTCTTAACAACAATGTTAGCAAGGCAAAACCTTTCTTGCCTGATTTGTTCCTCTCTTGCTTAGGTTTTTATAACATCTGTCAAAATCTGTACTATCCATTCAAACTGGCAGAGGCTCTCCAGAGTTTTAGACTGAGGTCTTCCACATCACCTACTTCCTGGTTCTTTTAACTGGACTGGCGGGGGATTGAATCTGGGACCTTCTGCATGCCTTGTTTCTAGTCCTGGGATCAGTTTTAATTCCAGGAAAACTCCAGGCCTCACCTGGAGGCTCCAGCATACTAAGAGTAATTTGGGGTAGATGCACCAATGGGCGTTTCCCCACTTGCCACAACCCCCCTACACCGCTCGCTGCTCTTAGCGCACGTCATTTCTGGCGAGCGCCCGGACTTCCCCACGAAGTCATCAAAAGGCGCTGTTTGGAAGAGCGCCAGGAAGGATGTGCGCTGAGGGGGCTTGACAGCGGCAGCGTCGGGGTGGCTGCATTGTCGCTGCCCCTGTAGTGGGGAGTGCCGGGGGACCCCGCGCTACTTGCCTACACTAGCGCGCAGCTACTGGTAAGTGGGAAAACGCCCATTGTTAAGCAACCAATGTTAAGCAACCAATCTACCTTAGATCCAAACCAAGGTTAGTTTCTCCAAATCTGTGTAATAGTACTTTAAATTACATATATATATATATACACACACATTCAAACACAAACAGAAGCAGCAGGGCTTTGGGTAACACCTTAATAAGAGCAGATATAAAATAAGAGCCAAAAAAATTATCTCTAACATACTGGACACTATAAGTGTGATGGTTGCTCTATTTGCAAATTGACAACAGAATGCAAGGAGGTTGTAATAGAAGAATTGGGCTTCAAAGAGGAACTGGAGAGGTCCTCAAATTGTAACACCTATAATATAATTTATCTGTTACGTTGCAAATGTAATAAGATTTATATTGGACAAACGTCAAGGAAACTGAAAATAGGAATATTGGCGCTTATCTCCAGAATCTGCAATTGTGTCTGCGGAGCCCCATTGGTTCAACGCTTCTCAGAGAAACAACATGCTCCAGATGCCTTACAGCACTTGCAACAGTAGAAAAAAAATGCAACATGTCAGAATATTAAACAGAGACTTTTACAACTGTGCATATTCAAATTACATTCTATGGAGCCATCCCGGCTCAATCAGAGCATAGGCGCTTCCTTTGAGGACAGAATCCAAGGCGTGGGAGAACACAGCCATTCACAATCTCAATAACTATACTTAGAACAGAATAGAGACTTTCAAATGAGACTCTATTGTAATATTTGACTTATGCAGTTAAACTAATATTATTTTGTATATTTTATTTATAGGGAGAGAGGGAGATAAAAGTTATTGTTCATTGAACTTTTTGAATACATTGTAAACTGTGTTCAAGTGAGTAATACCCATTTGGAAGTTTGAATACTGTATAAAATTCTCTTTTCTGATATTTTGCTTTTCTGATACTTAGTTAATCAGGCCAAACTGAAGGATTACAAGGCATATTTCAGCTGGAGGTTGGCAACTTTACTTCCCAGGTCCAGGTTGTATTGCGGATGGGGGTTTTCAGTCCAGGGAGTGATTCACATTTGCATTCCCTGCAGCAACAACAGTCTTAGTGAATGCAAACCCTGTGTCTGGGTGGAGTCCATACAATACTATCAACCACACCTTTGCATAGCAAGTTCCACCCAAACACTTACTGATTGGTTCCCCACCCTGGGACATGGACAATATATACCCCACTAAAACATTCCCTTCTCACTGGACACATTCCCTCTGTGATACACCTCTGAAGATGCAGGCAAAATGTTAGGAACAAGATCTACCAGACCACGGCCACACAGGCTGGAAACCCTACATCAACCAGTTGAATCCGGCCGTGAAAGCCTTCGACAATACTACTTCCCAAAGTTCCCAATCCCATCATTGGCAAGAGTGTTCTGGTGAGTTGGGGAAGCGATACCCCTTGTAGGTTGAGCAGCATCCACCGAGTCCTTAACTGCTGGAGCAGTACATGGGTCATGAGGCTTAACACCTCTCAGCACTGTTTCACAGGCAAGTGAGGATAAATCAAGCTGGTGGAAATGCTGGCCAAGTTTGGAGCCAGGGTAGTTTTGCCAAAAACTGTGGCAGCCACAGTAGGCCACTTGTTAGCACCGATTCACATGAATTCAGAATTGTTGGCTTTGAGCCATTAAGCTAGTTAATGACACATTCATATCTTGTGTCCTTGTTTGGGGGTACTGGTACAAACTCCTCTTTTCAGATGGTATGTGTTGTCCCAATTTTTTGTAAGCAGTAATAAACTGGGATTTTAAAAATATCTCATTTCTGGAAAACCCATTTTGGGAAGTCCAAATTTTTGTCCTTTTATTTCTGGAAGGTGGGAAGCAAGAGATCAGTAGAATGAAACAATTGCATCCCTATGTTCTGAGTGAAACTACATTTGGGAGCAATCTCCAGAGCCTGAAGGCCAGAGGAAATAGTTGGGAGTGAAGGCTGCTGCAAATGTCTTTTAAAAAATCAGAAAAATCCTGGTCTAGTGCTGTTAAATGAAGAGTCTAGGCTGCAGTCTGGGAAACCTGTGGAGAAAGATTATTCACTCGTTCATCATTATTATATTCAACCCTTCACCAGGTTGTTCAGCGTGACCTACATGGACGGCATAATCCTATTTAGACATTCAGAGCCGGTCTTTATGTGCGTGAAACAGCCTCTGCAGGTGTGTGAATTAAAGGTAAGTGGGGGAGGGGGAATTTTCTAGGTCAGATACAAAGTTAGCACTGGATATCTCAGATGCAAGTCATCTACGCATGTTGCACACCGCCCCCAGCTTATCTATGTCAAAGGTAATGTAATGCCTGATTTTTCTTTTACTACAATGATAGCCTCAGTGTAGCATTTTTCTTTATTTGGGTGGCATTTGCTTGTACAGGAGAACTCAAGGAAGTGTTCGAAGCGACCAAGGAAGTGCTTTAAGTCAAACTAATGGTGCATGTGATCTCTCTGTCTCTCTCTCTCTGTGTGTGTGTCTTTCTCCAGATATATGATAAATACAATACATCGCGGCACTTGAATCAACCAGGCCCGTAATTGCGACAGGGGGCAGGGCATTAATGAGCTCCATAATAGGGAGCATGTGCGGCCCTGGGCAGCTGAATGGCCAAGCCTTACCACCTGGCAATGTTGTGCGACACGCCCATGGGCAAAAAGGGGTGGTGCAAGTTCCCTATATAATAGGCAGCACGCGGTTGCTTCGGCCTCTTTTGGTGCCTCAGCAAACTGACCCACCCACCCTCCCTTCCTGTTTTGGGATGGTGTTTCGTTGCTACTGCAAGTCACATCTCTGGCAGTTTGGGCAGAGGAGCGCATCCTTGTGGGGAGGCTGAGCTTACACGGCGCACCTCCCCGTGGCAGAGGGCCTCCAGAAGAGGCTTGGGGTGGTGTGGGCTCATGGCACATGCTGCAGATGCCTCTGCAATCGAGCCTGACACCCCAGCAGTTAGGGGGCCAAAATAGGGTGAGTGCTGGTGGCCCAGTACCTTTCTGTCCTCCCCAATAGGGATTGGGGTTGTTGCCAGGATCATCCATGGGTGCTGACTGGCTGCTACGATGCGCTCCTCTTGCTTGCTCAGCTTCACCATCAATAAAGGGCTGCAGCCCAATTTAATCCAGAAAGTGTCCTGTGGTTATTCACCTGGAAGCTCTGCACATCTGGCCACAAATACATATACATGTGATGTATCGTATATCATATATATACTGTGATGTATATATATATATTTAGTTTGATGTATATATAGTTTGGATATATGTATGTATGTATTTATATGTTTGGATATATCTATATATGTGTATATGTATAGTACATGTGTATATATAGTACGTGTGTGTGTGCGTGCGTGCGTGCGTGCGTGCGTGTGTGTGTGTGTGTGTGTGTATCCAAGAGTTTGGATCTTGTGATAGATTTTCCCTGATTGAAGGGGGATTATTGCAATCATGTTGTTTCTGGATGTCTCTTGTCTGTTAGGAGCAGCATTTCAAATGGCATTTTAGATTCCAGAAGGAAGAGGATAATTAGGAACTTGTGCTCCATTGATGGAAGTCCCAGGGAACAATTTGAACTGAATTTTGTGATGAAGTAAACTTTGACCCACAAAAGTTTATACTCAGGAACATTTCCTTGGTCTTTAAAGTATTATTGGACACATTGATAACCACTCCCTATGGTGCTTGTAAACAAGTTTGAAGTCAGTAAAGCTCTTTTAAGTACTGATGGTTATCATTGCAAATCAGAAATGGAGGAGAATAGGGCTAAGGCCTATGGCCCAGGTATGCTGAGTTACTTGACATCTTTGCGCTACTGTCAGCAGGAAATAGGAGATTGACCCAGAGAATCCCTACAGCAATGCCGTTTTAAGCACTGTGGGAAGTGTAGTCCCCACCAGTCTGCTTTTTTAGCCGGCTGAATTCAGGTAAGTGGGGTGTGGATGGAAACTACACTTCCATGTCCTGGGAAGGAGGAGGGGCGTGGCTGGGCCTCAGCACGACGTGCACATGCCACACCACCTGGGCAGGCCACGGCCCGGGCGGTACACACATGTCGCGCCGAGGCCCAGCCATGCTCCTCCTTCCTGGAAGTGTGGGGAGTGATTTTTCCACCCCCCACATGACTCCCACAAGGGCACCCAGTATGTTTGTACCCAGATGTCCCTGTGGCAGCTATGCCACTGGTGTCTGCTTTCCTTCTATATGGCAACACCACTCTGGCTGCAGTTAATAAATATAAGAATAGTTCCTGCAGTTTTCCTGACAACTTCTTTGGAGGAATTCCCAACAACAAAGCCTTTGCATCCATTTGGAACTTGATTTTCAGTATTTTTTTGGATTTCTGCATGTATTCTCTATCCCCTCCCCTCCCCACACACACACGTTTTAACAAGTCCATCACATATGCTAAAATGTTCCATTTTCTTTTTTGCACTTCCAACAGGTTCCTTTCAAATTTTTTGCGCATCTTCACTATATTTTTCAAAGTGATGTACCATTTATAAAACATTTATACCAATTTTCCCTTACAGTTTGACAGGTTGTAAATTTAATACCAGTCTATAATGATTCCCATTGTTGGAAATATATTTCTTCTTGGACATTTTGGATCCACCTTGGGTCAGCTGTTGTCTCTCAACCTAAACCTAAATGTCACAAGGTTATTGAGAAGAAAAATGTAGTAGATGGACAATGTCTGGAGCTCCTTGGAGGTAGGGCAGCATGACGGGGAATTTAAGGTAGGTAAACAGGTGGAATTTAGAGATTCACTCCTAGGCCCCTTTCGCACGTGCAGAATAATGTACTTTCAATCCACTTTCACAATAGTTTAAAAGTGGATTTTGCTGTTCCACACAGGCTCATTCCACACATGCAGAATAATGCACTTTCAAACTGCTTTCAATGCTCTTTGAAACTGTGCGGAATGGCAAAATCCACTTGCAAACAGTTGTGAAAGTGGTTTGAAAACGCATTATTTTGCGTGTGCGGAAGGGGCCACAGTAAAATCCAGCTTCAAAGTGCATTGAAAGTGGATTGAAAGTGCATTATTCTGCATGTGTGGAAGGGGCCCTAGTCAGAATATACAAAGCATATTCTGTCCATACTTGGCCAGTTTAATTATACTACTCTCTTGTCATGGGATCCTGAGAATTGTAGTTGGTAAGCAAGAGCTGACAGATATTATGCACCTTATTAAATTATATAATTACTACAGGGTTATTTGTGGTGAAACAAGATGGTGAAAGTGGTATTAAAATGGTATATATTTATGGTGTTGATGTGCCCACAGATTGTGTCAGTTCCTTGCAATATTTTTTCTTACTGTTTGGAAACTTTTAACAACAACAAAAAGGCCACATTTTATGGAGACAGATAAATTTATCTAAAGATTGGTATATGTTACAGAACTTTGCAGAACTTTATGAAGCTTGTAAAAATAAAAGCTCCACTAAGCGTCTTTTTATAACACGTTAGGCTTTAAACTAAATGTAAGCAATAGCTTCCATATTGAAAGCAACGGAAACTTCAGTTTAGAACATCTCTAGGGCTCATTCTGCACATGCAAAATAATGCACTTTCAAACTGCTTTCAGTGCTCTTTGAAGCTGTGCGGAATGGCAAAATCCACTTGCAAACAGTTGTGAAAGTGGTTGGAAAACGCATTATTTTGCGTGTGCGGAAGGGGCCTAGCTGTTGAGAAAGAAAGCCTGCTTGTCTTATGCTATAATTCACTTTTAAAATTTGCCTAAATCCTATTGATTGCACACCCTTAATGTGCAGATCATTTTCAAAATGAATGACTAGACAGCTGCCAGACACCAAAGAAGCAATTTCGCCAGCTTCAAACAATTTATTCTGGAGTAATCCCATTAAAGCGGGTGGGACTTCTGGAATAAGTGGTTTCATCTTCTAGAGTAAGTGGCTTCTGCTTATGGTAAAAAGATGGAAGGAAAGCAGATGTTAGTCACTGAAGTATCCCCTAAGGAACCTCATTAGTTGTAGCGGTGATAGACCAAATCTGAGCTTCCTGTTGCTCTGCAAACTTCCCTCAGCTCCATGCAAGCTTCCACATATCTTGAAGAGACCATGGGTCATCTCCTGTTCAAAATGAATGCTTTATATTCCAGGATTTCTGAAGGCAGTAAATAGCAAATACATATATGCTTTGGAAAATCAATATAAGGTTAAGTAAAGCGTACTATACTCTTCTAATGTGCCTGGTATATATATTACGCTCTGAACCATCATACATTTATTCTGGCAGAATCATCACAATGGAATAAACTGGGCAATGGACACACAACCCCCTTACTACATTGGATGGCCCCCGGCCAGGTACCACTGCTATGTGTTTCTGTGTTTAACCAGTTGCTTCATGCAAATTGGCAGCAGTTTGTGATACTGTTAATCAGCAGAAACAGCCTGCTAGTCAGTTTGCTATAGTTCCGTGGTGGCGAACCAATTGGCCATGCTGGCAGGGGTTGATGAGAATTGCAGTCCATAACATCTGGAGTTCCAAAGGTTTGCCGCAAAGCTCAGGAGCAGGATAGCCAAGAGGGTGCTCAATGCTGCTTCAGCAAATACCTGTGAAGGGTGGAATTTATGATGGCACTTCCAGGTGACGCTGTAGACTGCCCCCTTGTGTCTGTGGTATTTACCATAGAAACAAGGGGAAATTCGTTGAGCATCACTATGTGGGGGCCATTTTACCCCACTCAGCATCTCAGGTGTGGGAAATTGTATCTGAGAAAAATGAGACACCTAGTGTTCAAAGTCCTCGTTCAGCCCTCTTTTTGAGGTTTGGTCCCTGAAAGGTCTTGATTTTGCTTCTGCCTGGTAAAATTAGCTCGATTCCTTGACAACCACAGGAACCCACAACTCTCTGCAGTTGGATGAAGGGATGCGAAAGCTACTCAGGTTGACTAGAGTAAATTAAAGAGATAAGCTACCAAAAAACAGGAGCCTTGAAACATTCCACATCTAAAATTAATGCTGCAGCCAATCAACCCTACTTACTGATAATTATTGACATTGCCAAAAAATGCTGTGAGTTATTTGGGCATCAGTAGACTGTAACATCAAGAGAGAAAAGGGGAAATTTCTAGAGCATCACCACTGATGTCATCCCCCCATTTTTCTATTGCTCCTCAAATTATTAAGAAATGGAAATTGAGGGGCTGCCCCATGTTTGAATGTTGACAGCATAAAATGAGGCATTTTTGCTATATTGTAGGCCTTTGGGCAACTAAATATGCCAAAAAGTGGTTTGAGGAATCAATCCTGGATTTCATAACCCACCTCACAGAGTCTGTGCATATTCTTTTGTTGTTGTTGTTTTTGCTAAAACAGTCCTGACAAGAACCACTTAGCCTTGCCCTTCTCAATTCCCTGCTCAGAAACACATGTATTATTAGTGCCCTGAAATAGTACCTCCTGCCATTTCCTTATGTTACTGATTCTTTGCTTTAAGCCTCTTTCCCACATCAGACTCTTAACAGAACAGAAACAAATATAGCCACTGATTTAGTGATGCTAAATAAGAAACAAATAAGCAAAAATAGAAAGCTGTTAGAATAGTACCATGCAACATCTTAACGCAATGTGCTGCTTTAAAGAGGACACAGTAACAAACAATGGGGCAAATCTTCAAGTTGATCTGGAGCCATAAAACAAAAATGTTCAATTAAAAGAGTAAATGTTCTATGCAATTAACTATTACTATGAGGGATAAACAAGTATAGAAGACAGCTCTTTTAAAGGAATTTTATTCTGGCAGATTTCTAGAAGATAGTGCTGGAATATTTTTTAAACCAATTCACTGAATATTTTAACATCCTGACTAGGGGCTCCTCAGCCACCTTTAATGGTCAAATTTGGTGAGTGTGGGCAGTCGGAATGCTATGATAATATGTTATATAGCCATGCATTCATTTTATGCCTCTCTTACTCCTAAATTACATCTTTTTGTAATGTTGCCTTCATGTAATCTGAGATTCAATCATATATGAATAAAGGGGTTTTTTTACTTCAAACACTGAAAAACACATTTCTAAACTGGCCAGGGCCTTTACAGCTCTGGCCCCGGCCTGGTGGAACATTCTTCTCCCAGCTGTCCGGGCCCTGCGGGATCTCGGCGAGTTCCGCAGGGCCTGTAAGACAGAGCTGTTCCGCCGGGCCTTTGGAGGATCCGGCCGCTGATGGTGCCCCCTCCCCTCTTTTCGGCCCTTTACACCTGGGCCTATGGCATCTAACGGGACCTGCCGACCCTCCCCCTTTGGGAGAAGATTTGAAAATGGGGTTGTCGGACGCCACTCATACCTCTATTTATTATATTTACTATATCCAGTTTTTATTGTTATCGCTGCTTTGAAAGGTTTTAGTATTTAATGACTGTATTATGTTTATTTGTTGTACACCGCCCGGAGCCCCTTGGGGATAGGGCGATATAAAAATCCAATAAATAAATAAATAAATAAACAACAGATAAGTAGCAATACATATAATGTTATCCTATTCTAAGTTAATCCAGTCTAAACCCATCGAAATCAACAGATTTAAATCTGAATACCTAGAACAACGTGGACCAGCTAGAATGCTCTCCGCTCTCCACTACTGGGGGTGGGCGGGGAGATGGCACTAGCCACTGGCATTTAAAAACAAAAAAGTCTGCATTTATTTCATTTTCTTACTTTTGCAGTGATTGACAATGAAAAAAATTATCTTTCCACTGAAAAACTGTACATTTGTCATCCTTCCTTGTTGTGGTCTTTTCTTTGTTTCTGTTCACAAAGGAAGGAATGAGGAATTCTTTTCTGTGGGGCTGGGGTGGCTGTTTGTAAACCAAACCATACTAAAATTTCAGGATAGTGCGGTGTTCAATAAAGAACGCCCAAGTTTCAAAAAATTGGATCGAGATCAAATTTTAAGGATCATAAACAAGAAGCTCCTATCAATCATACTTACAACGAAAAAAGAATTCATTTCTTACAAAAGCAGGAGATAAGATGGAGTGAGTAGCAACCTCAGCTTTGCTATTATTTTCCATGGGGGGCTTGGGGAGTAGAATGCTGTTTTTTAATCAAATGACATAAAAATGTGAGGAAGATAGAGCTGCCTGTCCACTAATGGTCCCTGAGATTTCAATTGAATTGGACCAAGGGTTCCAATTTTATGGGCCCTGATCAAGGGGTCCCCAGATATACTAACAGCAGAGGAAAAAACAAAAAACAATCCACCCCCACAAAGAAGAAAGCAAAAAAAATGGCAGCTGTCTGCAGCCTGTCTCCAAATGTTATCGGCCGGGAGCTCTCTGTGCTCATCCCTTGTAAGGATCTGAGTGAAAGGACAAGATATCATTGCCTCAGAAATAAGCAGAATCAAAGAAAAACAAAAGGACATGCTGCATAGCTGGTAGGCACTCCCAACTCAGAAAGAGGGGAATATTGTTTGGAGGAAGAATTCCATATTTGTATTCCCTTTCTGGGAAATCACTGTAACAACCTGAACCAATTATTTCCATGTATGTCTTTGGCTTGGGAATTTCATAATGCACAGCCATAACTATCATAGTGATTCCAATACAAGTTTACGTTGTTCTTGTATAATAAAATGACAGCAGTCCATAATTAGCTAAAAGTCAAAGCATGCTACATCATGAACCAGTTAAAAACAACAATTGATGCACATGGCCATGCAAATTAGCTCTTACCATCTTTGTGCAGCTGTCTAGGCATGGCTTTGAATAATTGTAAAAAAAATCACTCCGCTGAGTGTGGGATACTTGTGTAACAATACCACATTGTAGCAGTGATTAATTTCTGAGTGATTTTCAGCACTGTTAAGTCTCATAACAGTTTTTCTGAACCTATAATCTACACACATCACTATGAGCAGCCTGACTTCAGGTAAAATGTAGGTCTGATATTGTGGTGGAAAAATGTATCTACATTCCAGATCTTTGTTGAGTGCATAGTTAGGAATCTTTCAAACATAAATGCTTTCAAAAATCTTCTTTGGTTATTTCATAGAGTGTATAAAAAGTTATTCTGTGGAAGAAGAATAGATGTTAATTCAGAATGGGAAGTTTCGAGGATTCAACGGTCTAACAATGGAATATAACAAAGTTAGCTTAATAGAGCCATTTTTTCAATGTATACTTAATTGATAGTGCCAACACTGATACTGGGCATGAAGTGAACTTAGTGCAGCTAAGTGCAAAACTCTTGAAGATAGATTTATATAGACAATTTCTTTCCTGAACACTAATTATAAGATATTAACACAAGCCCTTCCAAAAATTCTGAATAATAGAATTGCTAAGGATCTTTACAAAGATCAAACTGACTTTATAGAAGGAAGATTATTCTCAGATAACAGCAGAATAATTAAACATATACATTATATGAAGTGAAAGAGGGGCCTGCATTAATGTCACTGAAAGCAGATGAGCTGCTCAATATAGAACAGTAGAGATAGTGCTAGTATAGCCTTTTAGACTGGAGGGGGGGGGACCTTTTATAAGATGTGTAGGTGTAAGTGTGAGTAAAAATCCAGAATTGGTGCTAATTGATATCCCTCCAAAAATGATTGCAAGCAAAGTATAGAAATATGCTACTGAATGGTTTTGAAGAATGGTAAATTCAAGTTTGTTCTCTGCTGTTGATGAATACATTAGAAGTATGTTAAGGATCTGTTGGTGGCAAAAGCACATGGAGCAAGTGATATTTGCCTTTTGCTGAATACTGAAACAAGACAATTCCACTGATTTCTACACTGCAGGAAGTGTTACAATATATTTAACAGATTATATAATTTGTAATATATGGATTAATTCTGTGTTTTTGTAAATGTCTTTTTTCTGACTATGTTTTTTTTTTCATCTATTGTATAGAATATTTTCCAGTAAAAATAAACAAATATGTGTTGGGATAGGATAAATGTCAACTTTTTGTCAGACACCTGGGAAACCAGGTTTGTTTTGAACTGTAAACCTTCATCTCAATTATCCCCCCAAGGATAGCAAGTGTAAAGATTGTGGTTCACTGCCATGAGGTAAGTTTTACAGTGAGCAAGACAAACATGAGTCAGGATTTGTATGTAAATAGTGAAAAAGATTTATTTATTCACATGTTGATTTTAAAGAACAGATCAGCAGCAAATAGTCAAAGGAGAAACCTGGCTGAGGCACATAAATTTAAGTTAGTCATGGCTTCCAAGTGTGGTTTGAATTCTCTTCAGTGTTTGCTGGTAGGCCTCTTGACTGGGTACTCTATCCTCTCACAGAGGTAGAATTAGAAGACGAGTTTGGATTTATAGCCCCCAAAACAGCAACTGTGCTCAAAAGGCCAGCGTTGCCAGCAAAGCCTTGTAGATGATGAAGAAGAGAAGTTTGGATTTATACCCTACCTTTCTCTCTACAACAGGCACCTTGTGAGGTAGGTGGGGCTGAGAAGGCTCCAAAGAACTGTAACTAGCCCCAGGCCACCAGCTGGAACATTGGCATGGGGAAGTAAATCTGGTTCATCAGATAAGACTCTGCTGCTTATGAGGAAGAGTGGGGAATCAAACCCAGTTCTCCAGATTAGAGTCTACTGTTCTTATCCTATGACATTTCATCCTCCTTATGAAAGGTGACTGGATGCTGGAGCTGCACACCAGAGATGGAGCGAGGGGAAACTGTGCCCAGGGCGTGCGCGCGCCCTGCACCCCTGCCGCAACATCACCCACTCCGGAACGCCTCTGCCACGCCATCTTGACAACCCGACCATGCTTCCACCACTGCTCCACCCAGGGCGTCATGCCCCCCTGCCCCGTGGGTGCTACATCACTGCTGCACACCCATAGGCACAGCTGAATGGCTGTTTTTCCTTTCAAGGGCAGGAGAGTCCACTCCTATAGGTTAACCTGTTTTCATATGGTGATTAAAGATCTCCTAGAATTATAACTCCAAGTGAAGAGATTAGTTCTGGCTGCTTCAGGAAGTATATTCTATGGCATTAGATCCACCCGCCAAAGCTCCAGGATTTTCCAAACTCTTAGCTAGCAACCCCATCTATCATAGGGTCTATGAGAATCAAAACAAAAAAAATGTATTCACCTGCTACTAGAAGACAAGGATAGTGGTGGGCAGACAAATCTCCCTGAGGAGGAAATTCCATAATTTTGGAATTACATTTATGGACCATGGAATACTTGTCATAGTCGCCCTGATTGCACCTCTGCTTGAATCACTGACAATGAAGATCAGACATATCAAAAAGGGAAAGGATTGAAATGTAGAACAATGAAGTCTGACAATAGGTGGAGAATGGTATTAACAAATTTTCTGGTGAAACTGCTCCTAAGATGTTACATTTATTTTTTAAAAATTACAATGCAAAATCTTGCTAGAAACTTTTTTTGTTTTGAAATGTACATTTACTTCATTTGTATCCTACTTTTCTCCCCAATGGGAACCCAAAGCAGCTCAAATCATTCTCCATTTGAATCCTGGAAGATTTATTGTTAAGAAATAGAGATTTCCTTGTAACAATATGGCAATTTTATATTTAGCTGAAAATCTAACCATTTTGAGATCAATTCCAAATTATTGATAAGATTCACAGAGCATGTGATTTAATTGATCTTGATTTGGGGTGGAAAACAGCCATTATAAAACAATGCGATTTCAGATTATTTTTCACTATTTTGTTATGTAGAAAAGCACTCATATATATGGCCCAGGCTAGCCTGATCTTGCAAGAGCTTAGAAGCCAAGAAAGATCATATCTGATTAGAACATGGACAGGAGACCACCAAAGAAGTCCAGAGTTGTGATGAAGAGGCAGGCAGTAGCTTGTGTTTATATCTTGCCTTGAAAACTCCACGAGTCACCATCAATTGGCCATGACTAAATGCCATTTTCAACCATTAATGTAACATTTATTATATCAACTAAGATATCAAATCTAGGCTGGGAAAGGGCAGGATATAAATCTAATAAAATTAAAAAATAATGAAGTAAAATATTTAGCTACATAGCAAAAAAAGGTTATCAAATTTTTCTGAACACTGCCTAAGTATCATTTTGCGGCAAGAGCAATAGAAGTCTATATTTATTTTTGTTCAGCCTGTTCTCCATGCATAAATGTTAAGGGAAATACATGTAAATTAATCTATTGGGGCACCTAACATTAGAGTAGTTACAAAAAACAACAGAGGCTTAGTTATTCAGGATCCTGGAGATGCTGACATCAGTTATAGGAGGCCCCACTGCATTACCTCACAGAAGGTAAATATATATACTCTTATAATCTCAGGCCCTAAACTGTGTTTTACTTAACATGTGCCTAAATCTGGCAGTACAAGGAATAAACAAAGGAGATTTTAGGCATACAGGGGTGAGAACATCCACTGGTTAAAATATATTGAATAAATGTAATTGCGTATATAAAATTTTTACAAAGTGCGAAATACATTTGGGTTTAAACATTATATTGTTCGGAAGAATAAAATACGGCATAGCTATATTAAAAGCGCAATTAATTGGTAATCTGTTGCTATCAGCAAAAATTCTAAATGGAAGCCTGCCAATGTTCCATCCATAACTGCAGGGTTTAACAAAATATAGTACAGAAATACATTTTAATGATTAATAACATACACACACTTGAAACTAAAATCTGTTTAAAAGGATAATCTTCCATTTCTGGCCATTTTGTTTTATAGGACTTCACAATCTGAGCAGTACAAAGAATGTAATTTGTTGATATACATTTTAACATTTTCCTTTCATTAATTATTTTTGTGACTGCTTTAAATAATTTTAATTTTACTGGTTCACAATCTGATATGTTGATAGTATGTTAGTTTTGTTCTTTTTAATATTTTAAGATATTTTCTTCCTCCATGTTCCTTACCTTGGAAGAAGGCTTCAAACTGTGCTGAGTGGTATGGTAGGATACTGGCTACTAGTAACAAGATAGACACATTAAAACCCAGATCAAATAGTAATAAAATCAGAAATGGCTGATTTATATAATTATTTACGGTCTAAAAAAATCAGCCAAAAATACAAAGCAAAAACGAAGCCAGGTGACTTTTCTTGATGTAATTTTAATTGTCACAATATGATTTTTAATTTTTAGTATATATTTATTTTAAAAATGAAAAGCTTTTTTTAAAAGATAGACACAACAGTTCACATGTATGTTTTATCAGTTGATGACTGCAGCATCAAATGGTGACCTTATATATAAAAAAAGTCCCATCACAAAAGTTGAACGCCATAGACATAGTCATACTTCGTATAATCTGATAATACAAAATATGCTACAGAGGAACTGCTTGAGACCTCAGTTTTCCAACTGCCCATCACGAAATTCAAAGATGGGAGTGTGAATTAACATGGAATAATACAAGAAGGTTAGATTTATTAATCTGCAATGATCCGTTGCTAATGGATTGAACTAATGGCACAATCTCCAATAGCCAGTTAGTGGAGACAAGTAGCAGATATTCACACACATCAAACTGCCTTACACCGAATCAGACCAGTAACCCGTTAAAGTCATACCTGGCAGCACCTCTCCAGGATGTCAGGGACAGGCCTTTCACACCTATTTCCTGATCACATTTAACTGCAGATGCTGGAGATTGGACCTGGGACTTTCTGGCCCCTTCCGCACACGCAAAATAATGCATTTTCAAACCACTTTCACAACTGTTTGCAAGTGGATTTTGCCATTCCGCACAGCTTCAAAGAGCACTGAAAGCAGTTTGAAAGTCCATTATTCTGCATGTGCGGAATGAGCCTCTGTTTGCCGAGCAGATGCTCCACCGACTGACCCATAGCTCTTTTGGTTCAGTAACAAGAAAGTTGAATGTTTGTATCAGTTTTTTGCAGAACTGCACATGTGCAAAAATGGTAGCCATTAAAGTCACTAAGGGCTACTTAAACATCAGAATAATTTTTGTTACTGCTTTAACTTTCTATTTAAATACCATATATACTCGCCTATAAGTTGACCTGAATATAAGTCGAGGCACCTAATTTTACCACAAAAAACTGAGGGAACTTATTGACTCAAGTATAAGACTAGGGTGGGAAATGCAGCAGCTACTGGTAAATTTCAAAAATAAAAATGGATACCAATAAAAATGTTTTTGAGACAGCATCTCTTCAGAGTTTCATAGGGAAGATGCTCAACAAGATCCCCCTTTTAAAAAGTCCCTACAGGTTCTCCTTCAACACAGCTTTACATTACACAGTGAAGATGCTTGTGTGGTGATGGCAACCGCTGCCCCAAAGCAAGTCTTTTTGTAGGTCTGCAAGCTCAGCCATTCACTCGCGTATAAGTTGAGGGGGGCTTTTTTCAGCACAAAAAATGTACTGAAAAAGTAGACTTATACGCGAATATATAAGGTAGTTGCCTGACAAGTGAAGTGGTTGCCACAGCAAGGACAGGTGGAAGTAGAACTCCTCTGGAGTGAGAATGCACATGTGCAGCAATCTAACCATGGTGTCCTATACAGTTAGGAACAAGTATATGTTTGTTTATAGAGCATCAGAATTACTATCTGTCCATTTCTACCACTCTTCAAATGCTGTGTCTGTCTTCATCATATTGTCCCATAGAATACAGTTGTTGGCAATAATGATTCTTGACAAATGTATTTTCTTTTATGTACACTGAGAGCATATGCACCAGAGACAAATTCCTTGTGTGTCCAATCACACTTGGCCAATAAAGATTCTATTCTATTCTATTCTATTCTATTCTAATGATATATAATAAAATACAGACATTTTACAAATAGCTACTGACGAATACATTATCTTTTACACATGCGCGCGCACGCACACACACACACATATTTGCCATCAGCTCAGAAACATTTAAAACTTTGTGACAGTTGCAAGAAGCTTAATCCCTGGAGACTAAAACTTTTCATTCGCAGAGTAGCTTCATACTCTAGATAACTTTACATTAAAAGTATATCATGCATAGATTTAAGCTGGCAAATGGCATGGAAATCTCCACCAACTTACATAGACACCCATAGTTAACTCAGGAATAAAAAGGAATACCTGAGGAAAAAAAGAAAAGAAAATGAAGCTGTTAATCTTGCCATTAAATTGCTGGAACGGATGTTAAATGTCTTCAAGAATTCCAATAAGAAACTGACAGTTTTCTTTTCTTCTATACATTAATAGAAGCTAGCAGCTAAAGAACTGGCTGTTAGTTCAACGTTCCATCTCTTCCTTTCTAGCACCTCTGAAAAGTTCATCAGCCATGTCCAGTGTAGTGACACAAAATGCTTCTGAGCATTCTCACTTACAACAGAGCAAGGACTAGACCTAGGAATTTTGAGTCTCCTTCAACTCTTGGACCACAACTCCCAGTCCTCCTGGGGCCGTGGTGGCAAACCTATGGCACTCCAGATGTTCATGAACTACAATCTCCATCAGCCCCTGCCAGCATGGCAATTGGCCATGCTGGCAGGGGCTTATGGGGATTGTAGTCCATGAACATCTGGAGTGCCATAGGTTCACCACCACTGTCCTAGGGGGGCAGGGGCCAATGGAATTTCCCTCTCCTGTGAATCTTGCAGCTGCTCCAATTGCACAATACACATACTTTATTTTTGTGCATGCAATGACAACACTATATAAAATGGTGGTGGCTGCTGCTGAGAGCCAGGGACAGGCAGCAGCAGACACAGGGAGAAGCTTCTGTGCTTTACTATAGTGGCAACAGATGCCTCAGGCCACTCCATAACTGGCCCAACCCCCTGTGGCTTTCTGCAATGAGATTCCCACCTCATGCAGGGAGATGGGATTCTTCATTATCCCTGCCAGAGGCAATGATATTACCTCCCCCACAAGGGAAGATGGGATCCCCTGTGAATCTGCATGCTCTCCATTTGTTAATTTTAGAACAAATACAAGGGAGGAAAAGAGTATCTTTCTGTGCAATCCCAAGGGGGGGTGGGCAAAGCTGCATTGGAAGCACTGTGATCCCAGAACCAGTAGTATTCATGTGGATCCCAGCAGGACTGTCTTCTGAATCTGACAGGTGTTAATTTTGTTGATTTGAAGATGTTTCAGGTGCTGCCCTAGTGTTTTCAGAATGGCGCCCAGGATGCCGGTTACCACTTGGACGACCTCAGCGGATTTGTGCCGTAGGTGCTGAAGCTCAATTTTCAAATCGTGGCATTTAGTGACTTCCTCATGTTCTTTTTCAATGACCCTGCTGTCACTGGGTACTCCTATGTTGATGATGATCACTTTCTTGTCCTCAGTCACTGTGATTTCCGGTGTATTGCATGCCACCACTTTGTTCATTTAGATTCAAAGGTCCCACAGGATCTTTCTTGATTTTCTCATTTTCCATGACTCTCTGGACAATGTTGCCACCAGTTTTTAGCTGTTCTTATGTTGTAATTCTTGCATAAAATCCAGTGGATCAACTTGGCCACTTGAGTTGTGCCTCTGTTTGTGCTCAGTCTGGGTGATCTTTTTGCAGCAGCTGAAGACATGATCTACAGTTTCATCATCTTCTTTACACCATCTTCACTTTGCATCATCAGAGGATTTTTCAATTCTGACCTTGATCACGTTTGTTCTAATGGCTTGCTTTGAGTGGCTAAAATCAGGGATTCCATTCCCTTTTTCAGACTTCCAGCTGTTAACCACAGCCAGGTCTTTTCATTGTCCACCTTGTCCATTGTCCATTGATCTTCTCTAGAAATTGGACATGCAGTGCTTTGTTGTGCCAGCTTTCGGTCCTCATTTTAATCACATTTTTTTCTGTATTCTTGTTTGGGTTTTTTTCTGTATTCTGTATTCTGTATTCTTGTTTGGTTTTCTGGGTCTCCAGCAAATGTCTGTTCTTCACTTCAATCAATGCCTGTTCTTGACTTTCATTCTCCCAACACCTGTGCTGTCTGGACAAAAAAATGAGAGGTGGCTTTTTTTAAGGCATCCCCAGGACATCTTATTTGTGCTATCCAGACAAAAAGAAGTTGCCTCTTTTTAAAAAGTTCCCCAGATGGCGTATTTGTGTTGTGCAGAATGCACCACTGTCTGTCCAAATGAAATATATATCCCCTCACCTTCCCTGTGAATGTGGCCTGTGCAGCACAGTGGATGATGCCACTGATTTTGTTAGTACAACTCCACACAAGCAAATGAGGGCATTCCTGGGCTGAAAGGGCTCAGGGAGCCAACTAAAGCTAGCCTCACTCCCAGGAATGCCTCCTTCAGTGCAGGCACCTGCGCTGGAGGAGCAGTGCCACTGAGACTGTGCTGGTACCTGGGCATTATGCTGCAGCATGGCTTCCCAGCACAGATGCAAGTGTTTCTGTGCCCGCAGAAATGCCCCTTATGCTGGTGTAAGTGGCATGCATGCAGGCCCCAGGATCATGCTGCCTCCTATGCAGTTTTGCCACCCCCCTCGGATTCTACTGTCAATCACGAGGTATGCTAATAATAAGACAAAAAAGTGTGGAAAGCAAACATCTTTGGCTAAATATATAACAACAGTGTCACTAATACTATGTAGTGCTATGAAATCCTGGTATTTTTAAATCTGTTCAAGCAATAATGTTACGTATCTCCCTTCTTGAACTGTTTATTCTTATCCTTTAAAGAAGTATTTCCTCTTCCCCTTAAAAAAAAAGCCATGCATAGCACAAGCCTTTTTTTTTTCCAGCTTCATGCTTTCTCACTTTAAGGTCACAACTGTAACATCTCTAGTTAGACTTATCAAGATTCAGCTCTGTAAGAGCGCCTTGATGATTTGGCCTTCGATACCCCTTGCTGAGTGCCAAGTCACTGATGTACTACCAATCAATTCTTACACAGCTATAGTTCAGGAAGCTACTTTGAAAAAGAGATTTCTATGAAAGGAGTGACTTCAAAGAGAGGAAAAGGAACACCATAGAGGGGGGAAATATACAAGATATTTAGGTAGTACTGATCAAATAAGTGGAATTGAGTGATGAACTACAGGCCAAGAAGTAGCTTTCTGTGGACTTTTTTTTAAAGTGGGGAAGAATTCATTCATGGGAGCCTCAGTCTTCAAAGTGGTACAGGCCAGACACCAGTTTGCCATTTGAGTGAGAACTAAGTGCATTTAATTTGGCAAAATTGCATCCATACATCATTGGGTTGGATCCAACCAGACTTCCTGATAGTGAAAGTAGGTGGATTCCATAAGAGTGAATATCTTGGACTACTCAAGATGCTATGGGAAGGACATGACATAGACAAAAAAAAAAGCCATATGGGATGGGGTTGAAGTAAGCAGGCAAATTCAGAGGTTGAGTGAAAAAGCTGGCTGGAACCAAGCCATTATAAAAACTAACCATAGTTAATACATGAATTTATGTGCTGAATAAATATTTTTACCTTACACATTTCAATCAAAACTTTCTCCTAGAAAATGGAACCCAACTTCAAACCATGATTTCAGATGTTTTCTGAAAGTATCCTTCCTAATCATAGTTGGTTGAGTGGCTAATGTTAGAATGCTCATAGTAACCTTAAATTGGGGATCGCCAATGCCATGGCACCCACTGATACCTTTCCTCATGCCCTTCAACAGTTTTTAGAATATGTGCATGGCCAGGTGGGCCTTTTGTCCTGCAAGACATCTGACTGGCTGCTAGAGATTTGATTGGCTGTAGTACTGATGTTCAAACATTGCTTCAGCAGCAGCTGCTACTACAGTACAAGTAGTACAGTACAGTACAGTACACTGTGTGAATGAAGGTAAGCTGCAGCAGCCATTGCATAGCTGGCTTCACTTGTTGCAATAGCTATTTTTGTGGCAGCCATTTTGTGGTTGCATCCACCATGCTGTGTCAGACTTCCCAAGATGACTTCAGACTTAAAAAGGTTATGAACCCCTGTCAGAGATAGTTTAATTAAACCTTAATTTCTTGAGCAGCAGTGGCATAGGAGGTTAAGAGCTCGTGTATCTAATCTGGAGGAACCGGGTTTGATTCCCAGCTCTGCTGCCTGAGCTGTGGAGGCTTATCTGAGGATTCAGATTAGCCTGTACACTCCCACACATGCCAGCTGGGTGACCTTGGGCTAGTCACAGCTTCTCAAAGCTCTCTCAGCCCCACCTACCTCACAGGGTGTTTGTTGTGAGGGGGGAAGGGCAAGGAGATTGTAAGCACCTTTGAGTCTCCTGCAGGAGAGAAAGGGGGGATATAAATCCAAACTCCTCCTCCTCCTCCTCCTCCTCCTCCTCTTCTTCTTCTTCTTCTTCTTCTTCTTCTTCTTCTTCTTCTTCCTCCTCCTCCTCCTCCTCCTCCTCCTCCTCCTCCTCCTCCTCCTCCTCCTCCTCTTCTTCTTCTTCTTCTTCTTCTTCTTCTTCTTCTTCTTCTTCTTCTTCTTCTTCTTCTTCTTCTTCTTCTTCTTCTTCTTCTTCTTCTTCTTCTTCTTCTTCTTCTTCTTCTTCTTCTTCTTCTTCTTCTTGTGACATCTGAAATAAGCTGCTACTAGCCTGACAGAATTAGTAAGGTTGTTGAGAAAATAGAAAGGGATGAGGATTCCCTACGGAGGGGGGCACAGGTTGAATTCTTTGGGTGGTTATGATTTCAAAAGTGTATTGGCAGTACTGAAAAGAATAAGTGTGTGTGTGTTCAGTAGAAATCCTCCTGCGTGAAAGCCTTTTAAGAACATCTTAGACTCAACATAAAGCCATTCTCATGTATGTTAAGACAAATGAGGGGGTTGAGTTCAAGGCAGCCCCTCACTGTGAATTTTAAAGATGACATTTGAGAACTTTATAGTTGACCCTGATATTTTTAAGCATAGGAGAATCAATGCCATATTTAAAGGATGGTTCCCAGTTTAAGCCCTTGACTTAAGAATATGTCTCTTCTGTGGGTGCAGCTTGAATCTGTTGACCTTCAAGTCATGCTCCAAGGGCCATTTAATTTCCCATTTGTTCCCTCCCCCCACCCTTTGTTTATGAGGAGGAGAAAGGGAATAAAGAGAGATGCCTGGAGGATAATACCGATGTTTGCTCATACATCTTGTTTGAGAGGGAGGAAGGAAACTTCAACCCATAGAAACTTGATCCCAAGAGACCTAACTGGAGCATCTGGATCATTCACACCTGACCTCTGTGACTCTGGACAAATCTCTACCTGTTTACTTTGTGTCTCCATTAGTCATCGATAGACTTCTCTAACTCAAACAGAGGGGAAAATAACAACTGTAATGAAGTGTGTACAGTGGTGGGATTCAAACAATTTAACGAACAGTTCTGGTGGTGGGATTTAAAGAATTTAACAACTGTTTGTTTACAAGCACCATTTTAACAACCGGTTCTGCAGAAGTGGTGCGAGCCTTCTGAATCCCACCACTGTGTGTGTATATATGTAGAGATGTGAAACGACTCGTTAATTTCTATGCATTTCTATGTTCCTGCACTCAGTTGTTCAGAGAAAATGCATTTTGTGATGTTATAATTTTTAGACGTGTAATTTTTGCTTAATTATTTTTAAAGCAATCTTTTTAAAAAGTGATAGGAGTAAGGAATATAAACATTACAATATTGTAAAGCTGTATTGTTAAACATGTACATCAATATTGTAATTATACTTTAAAAATTCAATGATCATCAGTTGTCCCTCCTCAGATTATCTAGTTTCTGATTAGCGGTAATTACCAGTGTGGCACAGAGTGGTAAGCTGCAGTACTACAGCCAAAGTTCTGCTCACAACATGAGTTCAGTTCTGACAAACGTCAGCTTCAGGTAACCGGCTCAAGGTTGACTCAACCTTCCATCTTTCCAAGGTCAGTAAAATGAATATCCACTCTTGGAAAAAGCAATGAGGCCTAATTTGCACAATATGTTTACTGTCCATGAGGGAAGGGGTTTGCTTGTTCAGGATGTTCACTCCAGAACTAGCCCCTCCCTTCTGGTGCCACATCAATTGTCAATGAGTGTGTCATATTCTCCTCTGAAAAAAGGTGTAAACTGTCTCTCTGTGTACTGTTTTACTGTTGTGTTTCTGTTATGTTGTTTTTATTCTTCAAAATCCCTCTCTAGCACCCACCTTGCTGTGGATAAAGTGTAAATGACTGGTGACGGCAGTAGCAAACCACCTCATAAACATAGTCTGCCTCTTAAACGTTGGGATGTGGCATTACCCCAGGGGTTAGTAATGACCTAGTGTTTGCATAAGGGACTACCTTAACTTTACCAGTTTGCTAATCAATGTTTATTTACATTTTGTTTAATCATTATTTGATTACATTTTTCTATATATATATTTTTCTCATTTTACCCACTTTTTCACACTCTACATTTTAGACAAAGAAATTTTTTTCCTCACACAGATCTCAGATCTTGCCGAAACTGACTTCCTGGTTTCACTCCCTGGTCCGACATTAGCTTCAACCCAAGCTTCCAACTAAATATCAGAATATTTGATGTCCAGAGCTGGTAATTCTGCTTCTTACCGCTTTGCCTTTAGAGACCAACAGCAGCCTGTGACTTCCTAGACTGAGAGAAACACATCAGTGTTTAGGTGTGTAGCAATTTGAGCGATCGGTACACAAACACGCATTCACCTAGGCAGAGGTGTGAAGACATCAATGAAAATGTCGATGAAAGATGGGCAACTACTGGTGTGAAACCATCCATGAGCCATTACCTTAATTCAGTTCCTAAGTAACTCCTGTGCAATCGAGAAATCACTCTGGGTTGCTCATGGAGGCAGCCAAGGCTCCACAACTGGTCCGCCTGGCGCTTTCTGCAATGTAGGACTCAGCTGCTTTGAAAAAGTGAGCAAGATGCATCATGACAGCCTTGAAAGCCTGATGAGAAGGCTTTCCAATCGGGATCTCCTGAAGATTTAAAACTGTAAAATAAGTGCACATCGCAATTTAATATTTGATAAGGGTGGTGAGGTAGAGGAAAGCGAAGGCATCTTTGATGCTCCAGATCGCCCTTTGTTTGAGCCTGTGGAACTGCTCCAATTTTGTCTTCGAGGCCAGGAAAGAAGCACAAATTGCTACACCAGAGTCTAAAAATGTATCTGGACAGGTGTCTAAACTCAGAGCTGGGTGGCTTCAATAATTATGCAGAAGCATGGAAGAAAACAGAATGTTGGCAAGACATTTAATATCCTGACAATCTCAGCTTCATTTTTTTAAAAAAATCTCAAGTCACTAGTCCTTATGGTTGCAGCCAAATACTTGGATGTGCATATGCTGAAAAGTAGGGATTGCCCTTTTTTTAAATCACAATCAGCTTGCCAGTGTCAAGCAGCTTGTCAAACACTTGAAATTAGTAAGGCTTTATCAAATATTCCAAATTGGACAGCAAATACCCAGTGCATGTGTACTCTTACACTGCTTTCACCATCCAACACTGATCTCTGTGACAGGGCACTGTGGAGCTCCAGTGTTTCTTTTCTGAATGCTCTTTCTAAGTAGGCATCCCTTACGCCACTCTTTTATGTGAGAATGGCACAGAAATATAGAGGATAGTGTAGTCCCTAGTGATGCATCTTGCCATATTCTATGTTTCTTTCTATTAACATGGGTATTATATTGTGTGTATATTGTGAGAAGCCTCATGGTGCAGAGTTGTAAGCTGCAGTACCTCAGTTAAAAGCTCTGCTCACGACCTGAGTTCAGTCCCAACAGAGGTCGTTTTCATATAGCTGGCTCAGGGTTGACTCAGCTTTCCATCCTTCCAAGGTCAGTAAAATGAGTAACCAGTTTCCTGGGGTTAAAGTGTAGCCAACTAGGCCAGACTAGTAAATATCATAATGCAACATCATGCCATAGATCAGTAATGACCCAGTAATGACCCAGCTTGCACAGGGGACTACCTTTACCGTTGATTGTATTGTGTCTTGCTTTTCTGCAAAAAAAGTTCCCAAAGCAATTTATGATGAATGAACATGGATGCTAGCCTGAACATGGATGCTAGCCTTGGGTGAATGGATGTGTGTAGCCAATAATTCTGCAGTGACATCAGTTCCAAAGTGCAACCTCTGACTGTCCAACCCAACAACAGTAGCATCTATTATGACCACACAAGTATAGCATTCACCATCATTCTACCTCCCCATCTGCCAATACCCATTGCTGTTATGACCAGGAGAAACAGTGCCAAAGAAAAGAAGAATGATTCACTGTTTACATAGAATCCAAGCTGCCTCTCAAGCCACTGAGTCTGTAACAGGATGGGTATAAATATTTCAGTCTATCAGTGCAATTTCTCTTTAGTGGCAAGATCTGTGTAATGTCTCACTGGAAACTTATTTATTTTAAGCGATCATGTCAATTATGTATCAGCTATTCTGCTGAGACATTTTCTCTCCCTTCCCTCTAATTTTTTTTCAGCTCTAAAACCAGACAGCCAGGTTCCAGAATAAAGGGCAAGTCTGGAGATTTCTCAAAATTACCAGTTGTTGTTCAATTTTCATTTTAGATTACTTTTGATAATATTAATGAACATAATCACTAGTTAATAGTAGACCCTATATAGAACTATAGCTCAAGACATAGTTGTGATCATCTCTCCTTTTTTGGAGAACTACAGTTTCTTCTTGCAGGCATCCTGAGGTTCAAGTTTCAAGCAAAAAAGACAGACACTCAGTAAGGAATTCACGTTTAATAATATGAGATTCAAAAGATGCAAGATATAGGCCCCTTCTGCACTTGCAGAATAATGCCCTTTCAATCCACTTTCACAACTGTTTAAAAGTGGATTTTGCTATTTCGCACAGTAAAATCCAGCTGCAAGATGCATTGGAAGTGGATTGAAAGTGCATTATTCTGCATGTGTGGAAGGGGCCATAACTGAAACAATTATATTTTAACAGAAATGTAACACAACTTTATGCTATTACTTGAACAGCATTCTACATCCATAAGGGTTTGCTTTATGCAAGCATATTTGAGAATGAGGTACATAACTCATATGTCAGCGATGACATTAGTTTCGGTATGATGTGGAACTGCTGTCATTACACTGGGACCGTGGTGGACCCGATTGGCCATGCTGGAAGGGGCTGATGGGAATTGTAGTCCATGAACATCTGGAGTGCCATAGGTTCGCCACCATGGTCATAAGTGATTGTCTGCCAGGGCCAGCTCTGGTTATTTCTGCTACTTCAGAATCAGGATGTTGACAATAAGCATGCCTGTCACCTACTTCTGGCTTCCACACTGCTGCTAGCTGGAAACAAGATGATCTCCAGCCACAGTCAGTAGAAGTGTATCACAGCCACATATCAAAAAAACAGCCTTCAATCCCCCTTATTTCTATATCCAGAAAGTTTTTAAGGCAAGAGAATATTCAAATATAGACATCACAAGCATTACTCCAAGTGAGCCATTTTCACATTCCCAAGAGGCATGGGGCAAATAGTAAGCGCAAAGGGTTAAAGGCAGAACCGGTTGTTAAAATGGTGCTTGTAGACAACCAGTTGTTAAATTATTTGAATCCCACCACCGGAACCGGTTGTTAAATTATTTGAATCCCACCACTGATTAAAGGTAGGCATTTGGCAAATCCAAACTAGAAATAAACCCAAAAAGTATTTTGTTGGTACTTGTTGGTACTGGGGAGGGGGGTCACTTAAAGAAATGGTGGCATAAAAGGAGCTTAAAAAACCCCTCTCTTTCACCCTCCCCACCCCCTCACCCCCACACTTACCTGCAGCCTGGCTGAGCATAGCATTGAATTGCAGTCTGGGCCTGACCAGATCTAGCTTTATTATAGTATTATACCTTGATGAGGTCCCCCTCTTCCCAAACTCCACTCTCCCCAGGCTGTGCCCACAAATCTCTCAAAATTTCCCAGGCCAGAATTGGGAGCCCTGCTGGCCCCTATTTTCCTTTCCTTTACATGCCAGACATTGGCATGTAACCCTAACTAAGCAGTTCCTTCTGTTGCTGTTTCTAAAACAGTAAAAAAAAGTTGTCGCCTGAGGACTATTTTATGAACATCATTTTCGTTGACTCAAGGGTAGTTTTATTCTGTTTTGATGTCCTAGCTTGTTTTAATAGCTTGTTTGTTTTTGCTGCATTGCTTTAGCTGAAAGCTGCCTCATGCAAGTCTCTGGAGAAGTGATGTATACATTTTCTAAATAAATAAATCATGTCTAGATGAGCTCTTACCAAACTCACAATCTGCATATATGTGCTTGACTGCTGTGGTGTGGCCCCTAGCCAGAGGAAAGCAATTTCTTTATAGCAGTTATGCCCCCCTCTCAGCTAATCATTGGTGCACATTGATAATGCGTTACACGGTTCTAACAAACACTCTCTCCTGCCTTCTCTGCCTCCAGGAAAATGCCTACCTAATTTTGTTATCTTTGTGCAAAAAAAGAATTCTTCCTTTTGGATGAGAATAAAAAAGTTAGCAAAATAAAAAGGGAAATAATCACATAATGTACAGGGAGGGAAAGACGAAACAGAACAGGAGGGGAACCATAAAGACAGGAACACCCCCCTCTCCCCACCCTGATACGCACACTGGTAAAATTGCTGCCTCTAACTATGATGCATTGCTGATCCTTTGTCTTGCGAGTCATCCTGAAAATAGAAACTTTATGTTTAATTGATGGATCTGTAATGATTTCTGGCTGAGGGTAAAGTCTCTCTTTGAAGCTGATTGATCATCACGACTCGTTTAAGATTTCATACCACAACAAACCTTTTTGTACTAATAAACAGTGGGACAATAATGCTCTAGGGCACAGTGGTTCCCTTCCCATTAAAGTGAGGATTTGCAACTTAAGTATGTTCAGAACGTAGTTTATGTGCTCCCAAGAAGCAGGCATAATGAACTATTTCTTTTAATGGCAGATTATCCCTGTTTCTATTTCCTGGAGTGAAGACCTCGCAAATTGATGTATCTGTCCTCTGAGGTTTTCAGAGAGGCATTATGGCATTTTAAAATATTAATATGAGAGTACATTTAGCTGAAAGCAGCTAGGCTGCTCGTCTCTGGTGGCTGGCGTACAGGTCACCAGAGACTGCCTGTCTCTCAAGGCAAATGATTTACTCTAAGTGTATCATTAAGAACTACTTTTTTGGAATTTATGAGCAAGCTTATGAACAAAGTTCTACCTTTTTCCATAAAATTTTTAGCATTCTTATGCTATTTCTTTCTTCCTCCCCCTTGCTTTCCTCTAAAAAGAAAAGAAATCTGGCCAGTGTCACAGAAAACCTGATTCTGCCACCCTTGCTCTACTGTTTCGTTCAATGCGCAGCACGGCTGAAACCAGGACTGGATGTCACATCTTTTTTAGAACTTTAGCAAACTGGGTTTTTTTTCCCCCTGGGAGAAATGAAAAGGCTTGCAATTATCCCTCCAATGAGATGTTTTTTTTTTCCAAAAACGAGAAGAGAGAGTAAAAAAGAAATCCAGTAAATGAGTGCCAGGTGAGAAATTGAAAGGGGAGAAATTGAAAGAGAAAAAAACAACAACATACATTTGGTACGCCAGGGCTTCCTTTCTTGGAAAGCTCAATAATCAGTCCAGGCACATATTTGTTTAATGGTTCCCTTTTTGTGACAGATGACATGATGAATTAGCCTCTGACCTTTCAGATTTCACACCTGAGTTTTATCAGGTCAACTAAATATGATTCAGAAAGGCATTAGATGTTTCTGCCTGGCGATCAACACCTCTGAGTTAGCCACGTTAGCAGAAGGAAGTCTCCTGCTCTTTTGCATGTGTGTACATGTGAAAAAATTGCCCTTTTAAGTTGTTAAGGTTACCTGCATGTGAAGAAAGTCAGGAATACAATGAGAAGGGAACCCATCCCTGGAATAAGTCAAGCTGAGGGTCCCTTGCTGTTCTACAAGCCAACATTGCAGACCCATGAAGTTCAGTGGGACCAATAATGGGCATTTCTAATGAGGAGTCTGGGACCATGGCCCTGAGGCGTGGATAGAGTTGCTGGGCCTTGGCATCAGTGGCCCTCCAGGAAATTTCTCTGTCAGTTAAATGGCCAATCCATCCCTGGAGAGAACAGACTACAAATGACCCTCCCAATACATGTCATTGCCATTTTGTCTGAAAGGAGCCATACCCATCTTTTCAACATTTCTGTACCAGAATTTGAGTGTTCTGCCTAAAGTGAAAAATACATGCATTGCTCCTTTCAGACAAATTGGGGATCATGTGCATTGGGAGGTTTGGGTGTAGTTCTTTCTCCCCAAATGCATGGCAAAATGTAACAGATGACAAGGACTATTCATTTCATGACATGGCTCCTGCCTTGCTTGAATGGTATGAAGATCTAAATGCAGCACTTAACATGGTTTCATTTCCTTCTGATTGAGATACTATCAGAAGCTTACAGTATTTGGGTGGGTGGGATAGGTATTTAACTCTTTCCTTCAATACTAATCAACTCTATAACACCTTCTCTACGCTATTATTAATTCTGGGAGGGGGGAAATCACAGGTACCCCTATTGTAGTGGGTTGTGTTTGAGGCCCATAACAGCTCAGAAATAATGGCAATTTCTGTTAGAGAAAATGGTGCTTGAGAGCCCTGATAAATCAAGCCTTATACTATAATGTTAAAAGACAACTTGTGAAAACAATCATGGATCTCTGATTGACCCCTATATTGAAACACCAAACAAAGAAATGTGTCTTGAAACTACCTCAAGGAAGCTGTAGAGCATAAAAGGAACATTTGTTTTCTTCTCAGATTTTGAAATACAGTATTGAAATATTTTTTTCTCTTATTATCTGGGTTATAAGAACTTTTGAACAATAGTTTGCTGAGTCTTTCAGTATTATTGAAGCTCATCTTCACATTTGAAGTATTTTGTTCTCATGGTGACCTTTCGAAGTGTTTAAATGTACCATGGGGATTGTTAGAGGAGATTCAGATGTTCACCGAGTCTTCGCCTACAACAAGCTATGTGCTTGCATATTTGCTTTTGCTTCATCTCAGATCAATGTTTCTGACAGTGAATGATATCACCGAAATACTCCTATATACTGTCTCTGTCTCCAAAAGCAGGTGATGCTCTCCATTAAATGTAAAGTGAATTCCAGAGTGTCCCTTCATTTGATAGCTTTCTATTTCAGTTGCGTACTTCATTCTTGATTCAACTTGATTCAACAAAGACCAGATAATGGAACTGACTCTCCACAAGCCCTTTATAAATTTCAAATGCCCTCAGAAGATCTGAGACTCTTGGAAGTACTGCAGGGTTCTCCGTGTTCTCCTGATGCATGTCAGTCACTTAAGAATATAAACATGTTGAGTTCACTAATTGTATTGCAAGGAACTCAGTATCCCAGGACAAGGCATATCGACCCAAACAGGTTTAAACTGGTTTCAGTCCATGAATCACACTTGTATCCCTCACTTTTTCTGAGGGTTCCAGTAGTAAACATGGTTGTTTCATTTTTTGTTTTTTCCGCCCAACGGTCCTATGAACAGAATAATTCAGTGCTTGTTAATGTATGGGCTATGAATTTAATGTGGGTCTTCTAGTCCTCACTTTCTGCATCACAACCCCCCATAAAACCTCTGCTTTTGTTGATTTTTGGAAAGACCATCTGCTAGTCTGCATACCGTATATACTTGTGTATAAGTCGACTTTTTCAGTACATTTTTAATGCTGAAAAAGCCCCCCTCAACTTATATTCAGGTCGACTTATACTCAAGGAAATACGGTAACTGGTGCTATACTATAGCTAAGCTCTGTTTGTGTAACCCAGGGTCTATTTGGGGAGCTAAAGAGCTCAAATTTTCCATATAAGGAAGAAAAGGCTCCATTTCCTCAGAATTCAGTTTCTCAGAGTTCAGTTGTTATGAATTGTATTTGCATATTTCAGGTATGAGAATGTTTGTATTAATTGTTGAGAAGGGGATACTGTATTTATATTGATTGACGATTAGTTTGTATTTTAGCTTCCTGTAATAAAATGTAATAATGGGTGCTATATAAATATTGTTTTCCTCAGAATCGTTAAGAGGTCTGCTAGTCTGTTTTGCATAGCAGGCCAGAACTATTATATGTTGATTATTGTTTCTGTATTGGTTTGGCATATTTCATTGTTATACTGCACACTATTGTTTATGAAACAAAAAACAGATTAAAATTTCTTTTGTTGTAAGTCTGGTGAATGTTAAGGGTCACAAGGTGGGATCACACTGTCAAAGACTTGAACTCCTTTTCCATTTCTGATAATATCCCTCTTAAAATCTAAGTTGGGTTACATTTGGACATACAGATGATGATGAGGAATCCAGTTTTGAAGGATTTTAACTCTTGTGTTTTAGCTTGGTTGCTGATTGAGCTAAGGTTTTTGTACTTGTAAAATTATTGTTGATACCATATTGTTCTTGTTGACCCTCTTTTCCACTTACAGAGCTAGTTTACTGCTTTTTTTTGAAATAAATATTAAAAAACATTTAACCTAGTGATGCCTCAATTAATGTAATTTTATTGGTATCTATTTTTATTTTTGAAATTTGCCAGTTGCTGCTGCATTTCCCACCCTAGACTTATACTTGAGTCAATAAGTTTTCCCAGTTTTTTGTGGTAAAATTAGGTGCCTCGACTTATATTTGGGTTGACTTATACACAAGTACATATGGTACATGAAAGAGAGACATGATGTTACACCTCTACTCTCTACACTGAGGCTGTTTCTGCATGGCCACGGTGGGGGTTGGGTTGGCATACATGATGCCGACCCAACCCCCCTGGGACCGTTTGCATGAACAGTCCAGAGTCGCAGGGCAGGGGGGCGTGTCCCCCAGCCTCAGCGACATGCCGGACGGTCGCAGGGACGGTAAGTCAAATGGGACAGGGGGGAGGGATGGCGCCTTCTAGCCGCTGCCGTTCACACGGCAGTGATTGGAAGCTGCTGTTTCCCAACAACCTCGCTCGGGGAGCGAGGTTGGGAAACATCAGCTTCGAGCCGCTGGGGAGGTGTGAGGGCGGCGTGGCTGTGAAGCAGCTGTTCCCCCCATGCAAACAGCTCCCTGGGGACGGCATTTTTGCCATCCCCAGGGCGCTGTATTCGGCCCATGCGGAAAGGGCCTGAGATTAGCAGGATAAGTAGGCAGAAAACATGATAAGTTACAGAAAAGGTTCTTCTACAGCTCTGATCCTTGGTTTGTTTCTAATTATTTGCACCATCTGGTGTTTGGCTTATGTTTCTTGACCACAGAAGTCTTGGTCTGTTCCCTGTGGACACTCCTAAGGTCCTAACTGTGTTTCCCATTATTCTATCATGTGACTCTATCGTCATGATTGTAACTCAGTGGTTTCCATGCTGCTACCAAAGGGTTAAAGATGGGATCTGAGGCAGGAAAGGTTGAAGGTTGCTTGGTGTACTCCATAGCTAAGTAAGTATGTGAAGCTGAGCCTCTTCAGTCTGACAATCTGACCACCCTGGCTCACAGTTCATCATTCCCCTTTTCCATTAGGCAGTGGGAACTCTAGTTCTCAACAAGGATAAGAATCTCCAGGAAAAGATTCTCAGCATCCTCACTAAATTATACTTCATGGGATTCTTTGGAAGAAGTGATTAAACTTAAACTGTCTTTAGTGGCCATCATTAGGCAACACAACAGTATTACCAGCTCTCAAGTCTTGGTTCCTGTCACTAAAAAGCATAGGGAGGGAACAGGATCATTTCCAGGGTTGTTTTGACCTTTGAGGGATGACTCAACGGGGCCAGGCCTAATAGAAACCTTGTATGGCTCATCCAGACCTGGCTGCTTGCTACTGTTCGACATCAGCCAACAACCAAATCCAGTGTAGAGTAATGGCTAGAGTTTTAGACTATGGCCCATTCCACACAGGCCAGTGAAGCAGCAGCACATTGGCACATATGATGCCAGTGGAGCTCCAGGACATTCGCACGCTCCATTCGCACGCTCCCATATGGACAGTCCAGGAGCTGCTGCAGCCAGCAGAGGCACCTTCACATGGAGGCACCTTCATTGTGTTTGTAAACTTACTTTCTCTTCATGCCATGGCAATGCCTTGAGGGTGGAGGGCAGGAGGCGTGTCCTCTCATCGCTGCAGAGCTGCACGGGGAAGAGAAGATAAGTTTACAAACACAACAAAGGCGCCTAAAAGCGGCACCTCCAACCCGGTGCCATTCGCTCGGCACTGGGTGCAAAACACTGATTTTTAAAAGATTCGCTCATTGAGCAAGTTTCAAAAACAGTGTTTCCTTGCTGGTTGGGGTGGGGAAGCATGGTGCTGCCTCGTTTCAGAGGTGGCAATTGTGTGAAGTGCTCCCCTGAAACGGTTTTTCAACCGTTCCAGGGCACTGTTTTTGGCCCATGTGGAGGGGGCCTATGATCTGGGAGACCCAGGTTCAAATCCCCAGTCTGCTGTAAAAGTGATCTTGGGCCGGTCAACACTTCCATCTCAACTCACAGAGTTGTTGTTAGGATAAAATGAAGGAAAGGAGAATTAGGAAAGCTGTTTTGGTTCCCCACTGGAAAGAAAGTAGGGTTAAAGACAGAGGACCTGTAAAACAGAGCTCTTCCACCAGGTCTATGGTTGAGGCACCAATGGCATTCACCTAGTGTGCCTCCTTCCCTCTCCTTTTCCCTCTTTTTCCTTTTCCTTTCCAGTTCCTTAACAGGGGGCGTGAATGATGATTTATGTGGCATAATTTAATTGTTAACTCTTTTGGAGATAATAGTGCAGAGTCTTGGACAAGAATGCTTTATTGATGTTATTGTTTCTACTCAATGTTGGAAAACACCCTGAGCCTGCAAGGGGAAGGTAGCCTATAAGCTAAATAAGATAAATATAAAATAAATATAAATGAAGAACAGAAATAATAAATGTAGTTGAAGATTGGGAAGCATAAGATGATAGGTAGGTGGGTAGAAAGGACAGAAGGAAACGGGGTAAAGTTGAGGATATAAGACCTGCCAGGTACACAGAAACAGTGTCAAGCAGGTGATATAGGGTGAAGCAAGCTACTCACTGCAACTCCATGCACATTCCAGAGCCAACATGGTGTAGTGATTAAGATCAATGGGCTCTGATCTGAATGAACCAGGTTTGATTCCCCAGTCCTCAACATGAGCAGCAGTCTCTAATCTGGTGAACCAGGTTTGTTCCCTTGCTCCTCCACATGAAACCTGCTGGGTGACCTTGGGCTAGTCACAGTTCTCACAAAACTCTCTCAGCCCCACCTACCTCACAAGGTGTCTGTTGGGTGGAGAGGAAAGGAAGGAGTTTGGAAGAAGAAGAAGAGGAAGAAGAAGAAGAAGAAGAAGAAGAAGAAGAAGAAGAGGAAGAAGAAGAAGAAGAAGAAGAAGAGGAGGAGGAGGAGGAGGAGGAGGAGGAGGAGGAGGAGGAGGAGGAGGAGTTTGGATTTATACCCCCCCTTTCTCAAAGGGGCTTACCATCTCCTTGCCCTTCCCCCCTCACAACAAACACCCTGTGAGGTGGGTGGGGCTGAGAGAGCTCCGAAAAGCTGTGACTAGGCCAAGGTCACCCAGCTGGCTTGTGTGGGAGTGCACAGGCTAATCTGAATTCCCCAGATAAGCCTCCACAGCTCAAGCGGCAAAGCAGGGAATCAAACCTGATTCCTCCAGATCAGAGTGCACCTGCTCTTAGCCACTGCTCTAGCCACTACACCACTGCTGCTTTGAGATTCCTTACGGCTTAGAAAAGCAAGGTATAAATCCAAACTCTTTTTCTTTCCCACAATGCAATTGAGCCCAGATCAGTTAGTAGCCTGGTTGCTGGGCTGGCCCTGCACAGACTTTTCCTGGGGGCAGGATGTCAGGGAGAGAGAAGAACAGAAAACTCAAAACAGTGGGCAGATAATGGTTCATTCTGCACCACACATATAAGACACCTTTTGGGGAAAAGTTCGTCACAGTTTCCCCCAAAAAACACCTCCTCAAAATTGGAAACACTAAACTAGTGGTCTTCCTTGTCAAAATGTTTTGAGAATGTTTTTTGCTTGCTGTCTGGACTGCAGGAAATGTTTTTATTTCCCCCACCCCCGATTTTTGAAGTTCTTTCTTTCATTTCTCTGCCCTTTGCCCCCCGCCATTTTCTATCACTTCAGTTTGATTATCCATGCTGTCCACCATTTGGTGACGTGTCCTATGCACATTTTGTCAACTAGTATCACAGCTGCCTGCCATTTCCATCATTGTTGTGCACCAATACACTCAGTATTGCCTGCCGATTGTGTGAATGTGTCATTTTTTCTTTTCTTTTTCTGTGAGGTATCTTCAAAGCTATGGAGACATGATATGAGAATCAGCAATATGTGCATATTTTGAGTCTTCATAGCTTCGAAGATATCTCCCAAAAATTAAAAACAGAAAGAACCATTGTTGCTGGAAAGGCATTCTTTTTCTGTAATATGTGGACAAAAAAGCCAAAACAGTTCTTTTTAAAATGTTTGCAAAATGTTTTAAATGTTCTGTGCAAAAAAAGCCATAGATGGGGTGGCTGGTGGAGGGGAAGGGAGAAAGAGGCAGGAAAGGGGGAAGACTATGGAGATGTTCAGGGAAGGACAAAAGGAAGTAGTGGAAGAGAGAAAATTAGATCCACCCACCCCCCCCCCCCCGTTCCTTGTGTTTTAGTTCTGTATTCCTAGCCCTAATGCATTGTTCATTCAATGTGTTATGGTGCCTGATTTCACTGTTTTATGTTCTGTAATCTGCTTTAAGTCTCAGTGAGAAGGAAAGACTATTGATAAGGTAAGGTCACTATCCATATTCTGAATACATTTTTTTCAAAATCTGAACCTTGAATTCACATTTTAAATGTAATTTTCTAACCCTAAACTTCGAAAGCTGAGTGTTTTATTAGTAATAGCCATTGCATTTTGCTTTTATGTGTTTTCTTTTCAGTTCAAGGCCTGCCTGAAGTGGCTCACATAAGTACAATATAATTACAGCTGTAAAATCACAAAGGCAAGCAATTAAAAACTAATAGCAACAAACACATCATTATATTTGGCAATTCTTGGTGGTCTACAAGGTTGTCTATTATCAACTACTGAATAAAACTACATGTCCACTACCAGATACAGACAGATACCACACACCCTTGGTAATGTATGTAACTGTCTTTGGGTTTTCCACAGATTCTGTGTGGCTTGCAGTGCTCTGATGTGGCAGAAAAGGAAAATCAGGCATGCCACTCCTTGGAGTTAGACTAAAATAAAAATATAATAGCTCATGTAACAGATAGATGAATCGGAACCACTTCAGCCACACTTCAGAAATCATGTAAAAGTTTTGTTCAGATTGATAGAGAAACATACTTCCAACAAGTATGCCTACCCCTGAAACCATAAGTGTGAGAGCTTCACTTGTGTATTTAATAATATAGGGGTCTTGTCAACTGCAGAGTGTAGGTCAGCAATGCTACAATACACTGATTCTGCTGTAACAATATGGCCTCAACATCAGTGTCTTCCCCAGATTTTTGCTTGAGTGTCTACTAAGTGAAAAGCTCTATGTTGGGGGGGGGGGGGTTGTCTACAGAAAATCAGTTCAAGCAAGAGGAGCACTTTTCTTCCCAAAATCCTCTGCATCCAGCTTGAGCCAGAAATATTAACTCTAGCTTTAATTTTTAAAAAAGCTATTGAGAGGCTTAAGTAGACTCAAGATAGTGAAAAAGGGTTTAAAGGCTTTCTGTTTCTCAAAGGATTGCTTTGGAACTAGTACCCAAAATAGCTGAAGCTGCAATCCTAAGAGCATTTTTCCCCAGGAGTAGGAATAAAATGGGGTTTACTTCTAATCAGATCGGCTTCAGATTGCTCCCTAACTCTGTAGCTGAGCTGTGAGGCCAAATACAATGCTCACCACTGCAGCAAAGAACCATTCCTTCTGGAACCATCCCCCTATCACCAATCATAAACTCAAACTTAAAATTGGATCTCTGCAGTTACTAATAAAAGTCACATTGTCTTCTGTTAGATCTTATTTTAACAATACCTAGGCTTCAAAACCACTAACCATCAACAATCCAGTAAGTCTTTTAAGGCAAGAGACACAAAGAAGTAATTTGCAGTTGCTTTCCTCTATATGGCAACCCTGCTATTCCTCGTTAGTCTCCCATCCCAAGTACTTACCAGGTTGACCCTGCTTCACTTCTAAAATCTGACAGTATCAGGGTAGCCTGGGCCATTGTAGTCAGGGCAATTTTTTTTCTTATTGGGATGGCATTTACCAAATGATACTATTCACCACTGTGTCATGAAAAGCTTCACTTGTTCATTGTAACACAGTAAGTCACTATGGAAAAGATAGTCTTCAGGCTCGTTGCCAACCCTGTATTTAACTCGACGTGTGCAGGATCGAACCTGGGATTTTCTGCAAGCAAAACAGCTGCTCTACCATTCAGCCAGAGCTCCTCCCCTGATGCTTTTCTTCCCTCCTGCACACGCCATTTGTTTTTTAAGCACAGCAAATCAATCACGAACCGCCCCTGCCTTGACAAGCTGTGCCCTCAGACGAGCTCCATAATCCCTGTCTCTCCCCAGTATCAACGGAAATCTTTACCGTTCCACTCCAACTCCAAGGTTATTATTTCAAATGTTTAAATAGTATCACCAATAAATAGTGTATTGCCTCGCTCCATCTAGAATCCTATACTGCAAATTCTTGTGATCTGATGTTTATGGTGTGCCTTGGGTTGCACACACGGAGCACTGTAAATAGGTCAGTTTTTATTGTTTATTTTAACAAATGGTTCAGTGTGCATTAGCATTGGGGAAAATGTATAAATATTGATTCAAAAACCTGGTGCATACAATAAAAGAACTACCCTTGTAACCCTTTTAGAGAGAGACAGCCATAAATAAAGTTCATCTCCATCCCCTTCTCTCCCCGCGTACAAACAAACAATTAATGCATAATTCATCATCAAAAGTATTATCTTCCCTGTTGCCACTTTGATAGAAACTGGAATTTCTTAGGATGACAGATTGTGCACTGCATTACTTTTCAAAATAAAAAAGAGGGCATCAGAGATAAGGAAGAAGGGCTGGTGCTGTATTTATGGCCCAACTTTTAGCCCATATGCGCCAAGTGCTCAAGGATGGGGGCTGATAAATGTTTGGATTATTCTTACCACGACAAAAACAAAGTCAAGGCATGGGAGTTGAGGGTCCAAAGGAATGACCAGGCAAGTTCTTACGATTGGCTTTGCTCCTTTACATCAAATTTGCCCATTCCAACAGTATTAATGGTACAGATCTATAAACATAATGACATTGTGACTTTTTAGAAAGAAGGAGGGGCTGTGGCCCAGTAGTAGAGCATCTGCTTTAGTGCTTTGTGTGCAGAAGGTCTCAGGTGCAATTCCCAGTATGTACAGTGAAAAGGATCAGGTAGTTTCAGAAGGTAGCTGTGCTGGTCTGCAGTAGAAAAGCTAGGTTTGAGTCCAATAGCCTCCTTGAGACCCTCAAGATATTCAGGGAATAAGCTTTTCAAAGGCAGTGCTTCCTTCATCAGGATGAGAGAGCAGATGATGTGAAAGACCTCTGTATGAGACCCCAGAGAGTTGCTGTCAGTCTGAGTAGACAATACTGACCTTGATGAACAATGGCCTGATACAGTATGAGGCAGCTTGATGAGTTCATGTGTGTTCAAGGATGTTAAGGCCCATTTGTATCAGTCAGGGCAACACCTATTAGGATATTTCAAATGGGACTTTCTCCACTCATAGACTCAAGGTGGGCTACAATGATAATTAACTCTGTCCTAAATGTGGCTGTTGTGGTGGCTTTTCTGAGCTGTGTGATCATGGTCTTTCAGTTTTTACTTCAACATTTTGCTTGCATCTACGGCTGGCATCTTCAGAGTATATCACAGCAAGATATGTTTCGCTCTTTGGCGTGTGTGGGAGTGTACAGGCTAATCTGAATTCCCCAGATAAGCCTCCACAGCTCAAGTGGCAGAGCTGGGAATCAAACCCGATTCCTCCAGATTAGATACACGAGCTCTTAACCTCCTACGCCACTGCTGAAAGGATCCAGCGTGACAGCTAGTGTGGTGTAGTGATTAAGAGCAGGTGGGCTGTAATCTGGAGAACCGTGTTGGATTCCTCACTCTTCCACATGAGTGGCAGACTTTTATCCAGTGAACCAGATTTGTTTCCCCACACCTGCATTCCAGCTGAGTGACCTTGGGCTAATCACAGTTCTTCAGAACTCTCTCAGCCTTACCTACCTCACAAGGTGTTTGTTGTGGGGAGAGGAAGGGAAAGGAGTTTGCAAGCCTCTTTGTCTCCTTACAGGAGAGAAATGGGGGATATAAATCCAAACTCTTCTTCATTGTCATCCAAAAGGCTTTACTGGCACCGCTGGCCTTTTGAGCACAGTTGCTGTTGCAGGGCTTTGCAATTGCCCCTTGGGGTGGAGCAGGGACAGAGCCATATTGCTGGACCAGCTGGGTGGCAGGTAGTTGCTCCCCCCACATCCTTCTGGTCTTTGTGAGTGTGGGTCAGCTCCCCAACCCCGGGTAGCAAGCTTGAACTCCTTGAAAGAAAGGCAAGATAAGAAATGTAATTAAAAAGTAACATAGAAAGGGTAGAATTCTGCTTCCATGACAATCCCCGCAAGCCTTATCACAACCCCCTCCCATTTCACATGGCAGCTGGACCCTCTACACTAATGATTTGCAGAGTGCAGATTTGTAAGGTTCAGGGAGAACAGAGAAGCCAATAAAATCTCAAGACATATATTTGAACTGCAAAATAAAGCTGCCAAAGTATGGGGCCCGATCTGGATTGGGGCTGAGGCCCTTCCTGGGTAAGGGACACGTTGATGGTTCCTTCTATGACTTCACACACTCATTGCTAGTCAATGAAGGTTAAGGAAATACATTCCCTGGCTTCACGGTGTCTTCTGGACTGTCAGCCACCCCCAGTAAGGCTGACCAAAAGAAATGAAACCAAAATTATCAAGCAGTATAAACATGTTTCCTGTTAAAAGATTAGACTTGGATAAGGGGTGAGCAAACAAAACTATGCAGTAAATTTCTGGTTTTAAAAACCTGGAATTTTTTTAGTAAAGCCAAATAGAGTCAATACTCATTGGCTTTTTCGGCCCCAGGATTACTCAGTTCTGCCAAATACCATGGGTTTTTCAGTAAAGGAAAAACCTTAAAAAAGCCGATATGGCTTTTTTTTTAGGGCGGGGGGGTTGTGATCACTCCTAATTTGGATTGAATTTTAGAAGAATGTTCATTAGTAGCAGCAGTTTGACAAAGGGACTGATTACCTAGCCAGAACTTCTCTAAGTAAAAGTTGAACAGCCATCTCTCAAGAGTGCTAAAATCTGAGGCCGCTTCCGCACGGCCACGCTGGGTGTTGGGTTGGTGTACATGATGCCAACCCAACCCCCCCCACCCCCCCTGGGACCGTTAGCACGGTAACGACTGGGAAGACAGCGCCGCGCTGCGCCGTCACCAGATCGACTTACCTTCCCTGCGACCGTGTGGCACGTCGCCGAGGCCAGGGGACACGCCCCCCTGCCCGACTGCTCCAGAGTCACAGGGCGAGGGGGCATGTCTCCAGGCCTTGGCGATGCGTGGACGGTCGCAGGGAAGGTAAGTCGATTGTGAAAGGGGGGAGATATGGTGCCTTCCAGCCGCTGCCGTTCGCATGGCAGCAGCTGGAAGCCGCCGTTTTCCAAAAACCTCGCTCAGGGAGCGAGGTGGGGAAATGGCAGCTTCGCACTGCTAGGGAGCAGCGAGGGTGGCGCGGCTGCAAAGCAGCTGCGCCCCCCATGCGAACAGCTCCCTAGGGACGGCGTTTTTGCCATCCCTAGGGCGCTTTAATTGGCCCATGCGGAACCGGCCTGAGTTTTAATTCAGAGGTTAAACTATATGGCTAACAAGGCTCCTTGCAGCTCTAGCTAGCTAGCTGTTTGTTTGTTATTTGAAATGAAATTAAAGTGAAGAAGAATGATTATAACATTCTGCATAATGTGGGTAAAACCAATAGGATGGTTTTTTCCTCTTCCACTGCTCTTAAAATTCTGGTCACCCAGTGAAACTGAGGAATTGAAATCTCCAGGACTGACAAAGCAAAGTACTTCTCCATACAACACACTGTTAATTTACAGTATTCAAGTCCCAGGTTGTGGCAACTGGTCATTGGCTTTTAGAGGGCTCTCAAAGGCAATAACATAAATAACAAAGGAGATTTTTAGGATAATACATCTATTGCCCATAACAGCTAAATTGAACCTTTGGATGCAGAGGCAGTATACCACTGAAGATCAGTTGCTGGTTTGCTCAAATGAGGTATGGTTGTTTTCATGCCTAGCCTGGTGGACTTTCCAAATAGACTTGACTGTCCACTACAGGAGAGCGAATGGTGGACTAGGTGGACTTGGCCCACTACCTCATGCCTCTTCCTTTGTCCTCCTCATGCAAATTTACAATATCATTCTACTTTCAATGTTTAAACAGCCGATGAACCCCCATTTTCAAAGCACACAGAGTGCAGGGACAGAACAATAAACACAAAGTAATGCAGTACATCAAGGCCTCTTCAATCCTATACTTTACTGGTTTAATATAATTTGAGGAAACATTATTTTTCCTCTGCATGTTGTCTATTTTTCTCTCAAGTGTCCATTTCTGCCCTCGTGCCTGCATTACACTTATCAGACATTTTCACAAGTAGCACAGTTTAAAGGCTCAATTCATAAAGAATCAATTCATGAAGCTCTTAATATGTGCAACTGAAATGAACCCCAACGTATAGTTCAGCCTAAGAAAATCGATAGGTTGCAAGATAATGCTATGAAAAAGAGAAGGATGGTTTGCACCAAGATGGACTTCATTATAAACTCCTAAAAGGGGCTAGATTTGCAGAGCTAGCATTTTGGGAATGGGTTTCTGAGCCTGTGCAACTTAGCTTGTGCTTGTGCACAATGTTAGCTTGTGCTTGAAACTTCCCCAATTGATCTGAAGTCCCAAGGCAACTTTGTAGAAGCTCTGTAAGGCAACATGAAATCCAGGGAAAGCCAATACACAGAGGGGGAGCTCAATTCATAACTGCTGACTCTTCTCCCAGCTGACATTCTTTGTTCTACTTTCTGTTCTACTTTGTTCTACTTTCTTTTTTTCTTTTATGTACACTGAGAGCATATGCACCGGAGACAAATTCCTTGTGTGTCCAATCACACTTGGCCAATAAAGATTCTATTCTATTCTATTCTATTCTTTCTGTCCAGAGCCAATGAACATATTCATGTGGGTCCAGTTGTACAGAAGACCCAGTCGGTGGGAAAAAATGCTTCTTCCACCAAATTTCATAGTGACAGCACAAGGTTGAAAGCATAAGAGGCACTTAGTAATATTGTTGCAGCTTAACCTGGATGGCCCAGTTTAGTACATGGACCACTGAGGAAGTTTCAGGTTGCTATGCAGAATGAGGCAAAGACAAAACACCTCTGTTTGTCTCTAGCCTTGATATGTCTACAGGGTTGCCATAATTCATCTGCAACATAACAGCACTTCCTTCCACCACCAATATTGTTGTAATACCTGCTTATTTGCAAATACATAGGTGAAGCCAGAAGTGGGGAGGGGGAGGAAGTAGGAAGGTTCCACAAACCCCCAAACCCTGTCTGGTTCAGGGCCATTCATACATATCAGTTTCTTCCAACCAGCTCCAAAAAAACCCTATTTTAATTTCTCTGGCCAAATTCCAATCATGCACAGGGAAGGCTCCTTCCAGCTTCCATCCTGTAAATGTGTTATTGGTGCAGTTGGCAGAATAGATTTTTTTGCTAAAGATTGCTGGATGATCTATGTGTAGTGGCTCAGTAAATGCCAGTAGTACCATCAGCACCATCGACAAGTAAGGTATACAAGAATATTAAGGGAAAGGGCCTTTTCTTCATTTGGCACAGCTCAATAGTATTGCCCATAAAGCATTATGTAGATTTATGCATTTCTTTTGCGGGCAGATGTGCGAATGTTCGCTCTATTGACCACTGACACAGTTCTTGGTTGGAATAGAAATTTGGCTGCAGCCCGTTTATTGATAAACACATAGGAAGCTGGGTGAGCATAAGGGGCACATCTTGGCCACCAGGCAGCAACCGCTGTACCTTGCATACGGGCAGCGCAGCAGCCATGCTGAGCCCGGCCCTTCGGGCAGCCACCATACTGAACCCGGCTCCACCACCACCACCCTTGCTCTCAGGCCTTGGAAAGAGGTCCCCTGTCACGTGACCTTGCTGCCGCTCACTCCTCCCCTGCCGCAACAAAGCCCTAAGGTAAGTCTTGGGGTGCACTTTTTTATCAATTATATATATATTTTTATCAATTATATATATATATATATATAAAATATATATAAATATATAAATATATATAAAATATATTTAGATCATATATATAAAAAATCCTTCATGATTTTCTTGCATCTTTAGCTTTCATTTAATATATATATATAAACTTACCCTAGGGCCTATGGATGGCAGATATTTCCAATGTAACCTGCAGAATCCAACAACTTTGACCATCTTTCCTTCACTCAGTCTCTAAAATAGACTACCTTCTCCACGGCTAACGTTTCCTATTTTGGTGCCAGAAACGGAAATTAAGCAGACATTAGAATAGTATCTGGAGATCAGAAAAGGGCAAGGGAGCCTTGAGTATCTTTAACCTTATTAGGTAGACACATCATGGAATAATCTTTAAATCACATCCGTTTTCACCAAACTGTTGCCCTCACGTACAAAACTAAGCTCTGGGAACTGCAAAGGCAAAGTCTTCATTTTATTAAAAGAAGTGGCATGTTGTTGTAGCGCACACAGGTTGCCATGGAGAAATTAAAGCCTTGATTTAGGATGACCTCCTTTACACATGAAAGACATGAATTTGAAACCTTAGCACTGGAGAAAATAACACAAGGACACTGGTCAAGATGACTTTAAAATGGATCAGATTTTCAATACGGAGGCATATCAAACTGAGAACCATTTTTCTCCCTTTTTTAAAAAAAACGCATATTATGAGTAACATCTGAATCATAATTTAAAACCAATCTGTTAGTGGCAGAGGTCTGGATTAAATAGCTGTAGTGGCACTGATATAAATCAAACACCCTTTAGTCCATAGATCACTTTTGATTGATTTTGCTGAGATTTTTGGTAGGATAAAGGCTGCAGATTAAGTCTATTATTCACACAAACTAGAAAATACCAAAGTAAATGTAAAAATACAGGTCATTATCTCTCTCTCCATGGTGCATTGACAGGCTATTTCACCAGTATTATTCTTTGTCCAACAAAATGTCAGCTATGTAGGAAGCAGAATTTAATCTATAGGTTTCATTCAAATTGCTGATGTCATCAAATAATGCCAAGAAATAGAAATGATTTGATGGGCACCCCCATTTTTACATATGAAAATGTGAAGCATAGCATAATGCACGCATTTATTGACATCGACATAGTACCTAAGACATTAAATAGAAATGTTGTGGGGAGAAGAATGATGACAGGATTTCCATAAAGGTATCACCAAGCAGAGAAATGCACCTTTGTTTTCCATCAGGTTGTATAAGAAGGGCTGTGTTTGCCTGCAACACATGCTCTTTACCTGTGAAAGAAACTTATTATTTTCCTGTTCCCAGTAGCAAAAGAAAAACAAAAAGGTAAACTCTTCTGGGGCTGGGGCAATCACCGTATGTGCTACATGCACAGAATTAGCCTTTCAGGGCCTAAATACAGGCTGTAATTTCCTAAGGTTCTCTTCAGGGCTGCATGATCAGATGTGTCAGTAGGCTCCACCGTCAGTGGGTTGAAGTCCAGGACTGCCTCATCCTCCAACCTCTTTTCTGGTGTTGGTCTATATGATGATGATTATTTATTGGAATTACAATGGCGCCCTTCCCCTCCTGGGCTCAGGGCGGCTCACATCATATAACAAAATAGAAATAAACAGTATAAATATTTAAACATCAAAAGTCTTCTGAGTCTGAGAAGTGTGAGAGAAGGGGTTTGCTTGCCAACCTTCTGCTGGCACCTGCTGATCTTCAGTTATTATCATTATTATAATTATTCTTCAGACAACCAAGATGAGTTCCCCTGGAGAAGATGGCTGCTTTGAAGGGTGGACTCTTCGAAAACCAGGAGAAACTGCATTTATACTCAGCTTTTCTGAGCCATAAGGACCCTCAAAGGGGCTTACAAAATCCTTCCCTTCCTCTCCTCACAACAGACACCTTGCGAAATAGGTGGGTCTGAGAAAACTGGGACTAGCCCAAGGTCACCCAGCCGGCTTCTTGTGGAGGAAAGGGGAAGCAAGCCTGGTTCTCCAGATTAGTCCACAGCTCTTACCCACTATACCGTGCTGACTCTCACATTGGAATTATATCCTGCCGAGATCCACCTCCAAACCCCACCATCCCCAGACACACACCCCCTTTAAAAAATCTTCTGTTATTTCCTATCCAGAGCTGGCAATCTGAGGGAAATGGTTAGGCTTCACGGCTAGCCCTCTCACTCTCTAGATGGCCCTCCCTTTCCCCTGAAAACCACAGGAGCAATCTGATTCTCCTTTATATCAGAATTCAAGTGGGCTTGCCACCTAAGAATTTGGTGGCAATCTTCTTTCCGATTAAAAGCATATCTTTTCACCTCATCTGCATCCCACTTAGGCTGTCAACTCTGGATTGGGAAATTCCTGGAGATTTGGAAATGGACCCTAAGAAGGTGGGGTTTCAGGAGGAAGGGACCCCTCAGTGGCATATAGTGCCATACGGTTCCACCTCCAAAGCACTAATTTTCTCCAGGGAAGAACTGACCTTTATAGTCTAGAGATAGATTCCGGGAGGTTTCTGATCCCTACCTAGGCTTTATCTTACTCGTTCTTCTTCAGATACATGCCTGAATAGGAATTTTACCAAGACTGATGCACCTCAATCTTTTGAGATAGCTTTTAGATCATTCCTATGTATGAAGATGCCTGCCTGCCTTGGGCACCTGATTATGTCAAACGTGGGGAAATGAATTGTTTGTAAAGTTCATTTTTAACACAGATGCCCTAAGACCCTTCCTCAGCTTTCTTGTTTCGCAATGTAAATATTGAATAATCTCATTTGCCTTCACTTGGGCCCGGAGGCTTGAATAATTTAACAATGGGTCATTTGAGCTCTTTGGTGTCATCAGCTAATTGCTGAATTTATGTCCATCAGTAGCAGAGCAACAGTAGTATTTTAAATTCCATTTATTGCACTTGCGTCTAATGCTTACTGTTATTCTTCCTTTGCATTTTTTCCCGTCATGAAAATTAACCCACAATATATCATTTTTTTTCTCCTCCTCTATTCTGGAAAGAAAATAAGCAGCTCTCTTGCCAAGCCATTCATTATGATGCTTCTTTCCCTCGTGAACTGTGCTCCAACAGCATCTTCACAGAAAGCTTGGACTCTTTGAAGTGTCGCGCTAATTTGATTAATGCATAGTTCTAGCCTGTTATGATGCACTTTGCACTGTATATTTTAAATAGAAAATTCAGAGTGGATTTAGGTTAAAAAACACAATGGGGTACTCTATCCCTCTCCTCTATGGAAACCATAGAGTTTTGGGGCAAGTGCTAGAGCATTCTCCCAGTGCAGTGGTGGCGAACCTATGGCACTCCAGATGTTCATGGACTACAATTCCCATCAGCCCCTGCCAGCATGGCCAATTGGGTCCACCACGGTCCCAGTGTAATGCCAGCAGTTCCACATCACACTGAAACTAATGTCATCGCGTGGAGGTGCAGATTTCCATCCCCAGTACACGCCTCCTATTTAAAACATTTTCATTCTGCCTTTCCATCCAGTTTAATATTCCCAAGGCAGGGAAACAAGAACACTTCTTTGAGTACTTGACATTGTTATTTGTAACCAAATTTCTATTCAAACGGAGGGATTGTTCATATGTACAGAGTTAGAAATGCTTGATCACTCTTCTGCTCAAGCTGCAATTTGTTTGCACATTACAAACAGCACCATCAAAGGCTTCAAAAACATTTCTTTTTCTGGAATGTTCAAAAATGGAATAAATATTTGTGTGCACACTACCACGCTGCTTTCCCCATTGTATCTTTCATCCATTACGTTGGTGTCAAAAGAAAAGCTGTGTGGCTTGTCTCCTTATTCCAGCCTCACCCAATTTGTCTGGCTGATTGAACATTCATTGGGTCCAGATAACAAATACCTTGCTATTACTGTCACCTTTCCTTATTCATTCACCCAACATACCTCAGTGGAAACAAATCTCAATGAACAAATGAGCCAAAATTCCTTGATTGTCTCAGTCCTGATGGAGTGCTCAAAATGGCATGGTTTGCCTCTCAAATGTCCCAGACTTGCCATTATGCTGCCTTGTCTGGTTCCCAAAGTGAAGTATGTTCATGCTTCAGTGGCGTAGGGGGGGGGGATGGCACGTGGGGCAAAATGGTGCTTGAGCCCCCCCCCCCCAATTGTGATCAATTATTTCCTTCACTTTTCCTTCAAAGGGAGGGGGAGTCACAGTTTAAGAGGTTTCAGAAAATATAGGAATTCTTGAATCTGAAGCATGGTCAGTTTGGAAGAGGGGAAAATGAGTGTGAGAACAAAAATATGATGTGCAGGGAATGTACACTCAATGTGCATAAACGCCCACAGTCAGGTTTCATCATGCAGCAGCATGATGAATACCACAGATTGGTATCCAAATACTGTTCTGGGGGTCAGGAGATCCCTACAAGAAGATCTGAGGGGTTGCAGAGGAAAGAGAGATGTTCACAAATCTTTCTGGAAACACTCTGGTGAATCCAAGCCACAGCTTTTCAGATTGTACCCAGTTGCTACATCCCAAGGGTTCAGGATGAACTAGATCCAAAGCAAAGCTGGAAATAGCTTCTTATTTTATTATTTCTTAGTACATTCTGATTTTTTTCCTGGTCTTTCAAATAAAGTTTTAACTATAGTGCATAGGCCTATGGGGCAGAAAAGTAAGCCGCAGTACAGCAGTAAAAGCTCTGCTCACAACCTAAGTTTGATCCCAGTGGAAGTCAGGTTCAGGTAGCCGGCCCAAGGTTGATTCAGCCTTCTATCCTTCTGAGTTCGATAAAATAGCACCCAGATTGCTGGGAGCAAAGTGTAAACCACTGGGGAAAGCAATGGCAAACCATCCTATAAACAGTCTGCCTAGTAAAAGTTGAGATGTAATCTCATCCCATGGGTCATTAATAACCTGGTGCTTGCACAGGGGACTAGTTTTAGCTTTTAACCTGCATAGTTAAACACAAACATGATTTTGCTGGACGTCTCACAATAGTCGTGTGGCATGGCTCTGGACCCTGATAAAGTAGCTCTGTTCCTGGCCTAGAGGCTTGCAGCATGTGGAAATGGCTACTTAGAACATGAGTGTCAGGATGCCAGAGTTTACCCTGAGATTTCAAGGGGCCCAAGGCAATGTCAAGAAACCACTGACAGTGCTCCTTATTAATATTAATTTCTTATCTTTCTTTTAATATGTAAACTTCCTGTCTTTTTTTAAAAGTATGTCTTTATACCTTAAATATCCACTTTTTAAATTCTCTCTCATAATTGTTGCTTCATGTGGTGAAATCTGTATTGGTGTTTTAAGAATATTTTTTCCTATATCCTATATTAAATCCTATATATCTCTCAGATTTTATAATGATAAAAAATGACATGCAAGGGAGGGCGGGAGGGCGGGGTGGCATGCAAGGGAGGGGTGGGAAGGGGGCCCAGCATCTGGACATGGCCCACCAACCCTAGTGGAGGGAGGGGAGGGGGAGGGGAGGGGAAGAGTGGCATGCAATGGAGGGGTGGGAAGGGGCCTGGCATATGCACCTGGCCCACCCATCCTAGCAGAGGGAGGGGGAGGGAGGGGTGGCATGCAAGGGACAGGAGGAAAGGGGAGGGGGCCTGGCATCTGGACCTGGTCCACTCACCCTAGCGGAGGGAGGGAGAGAGGTGGGAGGGATGGCATGCAACGGAGGGAAGGGAGTGAGGGTGGCATGCAAGGGAGGGGAGGGAAGGGGAAGTTTATGGTTAGTATGGGCTTTGCCTGTTCACAGCTTGGTAAGCCATCCACACTAAAGAAACAGCTTGCAAGGCAGGGCTTTATAGAGCCTGGGAGTTTCTGGTTGGCATGTGCTGAGGTGATGCCAGTAGATGGAGTGGGGTCTGCAGCACAGGTGAAGCTGCTGGATTGCGTTAGACTTCCCCTGCCTCTTACACTTTAACTTGTCTCCATAGCAGAAGAAGTTGTATGGTGCAATTTCATCTGCCTAACAACAGGGTTGGAAAAGAGACTGTTATATAAGATACTGATTCACCCTTCGGGGTTACTCCGTTTCTTTTCCATATGATCTGGAGGCTCAGAAGAGTATATTAGCTCAAATGTTCGCCTAGGTGAGGTTCTCCTGGGCTTGTTGGTATTCAGCGCAACTGTTGGCTCAAATTGTCTACCTAAAGAAATGTGGGGTCTGGCTCCTCCATTTGGCATGCAGAGGACATTCTAAAAGCATTAGCTCCATCTTTGTTTACTTGCTTACTGCGATAAAGCATAACCGAGCTTTAAGTTCAATGTAAATTCCAAGTCCAGTGCCTTAAATAAGTCTAATGTTCTAAATCAAGATGATGAATCACTAGAATACATTAGAAGGCATGGTTTCAGCAAATATGGTGCAGAAACCATCTCTTAGTCAAACTCTGTTTCATTCTCTCCACCCCATGTGTAATTCATGAAGCTTTAAACGTTACAGGATTATAGATAGCTAAGCTGACGTTTTTACTTTCACTTAGTGGCCTGAATAATTGGAACACTGTGAACATTTGAAATGCTAAAGTAATTGTTGCTTTGAATTCATCTTGTGATGTCATCGCAGCCAATGACTGACATAATAAATTTGAAGTACAAGAAAGCTTAGGGGAAAATGCTGAAAATATTTCTGCTCCTTGTTTTTTAAATGCACACACACGAAAAAAAACCAATTAAACGATGAATAACAACTAAATCCTCATGTTTTCTTTAATGAAATGCACTTTAGAAGTATGATATATTGTTATTGTGGATCCACTTCTGGGGAAGGAGAGCAGTTTCATTTAAATTTTAGTGTATTTCCTTCAAAGTCAGAGAGAACTGTACTGTGTATGAAAAGAATATCAAATCTCATTAAGACACTGAAGAAGATTGAGGAAGAGGCACTAAGAGTACTGGCCTAGTAAACTGGAGATGCTGTGCCAGTTTCTTAAATGTAAAATATGCTGTCGCCAGTTTATAAGCAGGTGTTTGTTTCTGGAGAGAGAGGTCCTGGGGCTTAAACTGCCATGGCACCAGCATGCTCTGGCCTAAAAACTGGGTGGCCAATCTCCTGGTGGGGTTTGGAGCTCTCCTGGAATTACAACTGTTCTCCAGACTACACAGATCAGCTTTGGAGAGTGAACTCCATGGCATTATACCCGCTAAGCTCCCCCTTCTTGAACTTTGCCCAGCCCAGGCTCCTCTCCCAACTCTTCATTCATGTACAAACCCAGAGTTGGCAACCTTATGTGAAAACCCCACATCCTTCATGAGGAAGGTTTACTCTGCTTGTTCGTAGTGGTGAGTTGTGCATTAAGGTCAGCAGGAAAATTCCTCATATCAGCTGTAGAGCCAACAGCTGCTGGAACAGTGGTCCTCAACCTTCCTAATGCCGCGACCCTTTAATACAGTTCCTCATGTTGTGGGGACCCCCAACCCTAACTTTTATCCATTTTTACAGATGGAGAACACTGATGCAGAGAGTCTTAGGTGACCCCTGTGAAAGGGTCATTCAACCCCCAAAGGGGTTGCGACCCCAGGTTGAGAACCACTGTGCTAGAAACATCTCTCGTGCTATAGTAGTCAAGTGGCTTCAGAGGTAATGAGAAAGACAACCTGACCTCAGTGACCAATGCTTTGAGCTTGTATCTGCTACCTAAAAGCAAGACCATGACTAAAAAGTGTAGGTTGCTCTCAGCCTTTTCCATATTGCTTTGGGGCAATACCAGTTTTGGAGATATTAATGAAATAGTAAAGAAAATTTACACTCAGAGGAGTTTTGCCATTGCCTTCTTCCTCAGAGCAACAGTGGTATTTATTGATGGCAGAAGCGTAGCTAGACCAAAGTGCGCCAGGTGCACACTGCGCACCTCACCCTTACTTTTAGGAAAGGAGCAGGCCAGAGAAGAAGGCCGGAAGCCTGCCTGCGTTGCCTGGGCCTGGGCAATGCAGGCAGGCTTCCGGCCTGCTCCATTCCGACCTGCTCCAAGTGGGTAGTGCTCCGCAGGGGTGGCGCCACAGGGGGAAAGGGGAGGAAAGGGGAAGGGGATTTTTCTGCCTCCCACGTGACCAGAAATGGTGCGCCCGGTGCGTCGCACGCACTCCCCTTCCCCCTGATGGCTTCACCACTGATTGATGGGCTTATCAGCAGAGTAGAGCAAAGCTACCCATAGTAGACAAGGAGGTCTAGTAGTCCAACTGCTTACACGCAGCAGTCTCCCACCTTCTTGGAATAAGACACTTCACACAAGGGCCCTTTCCCCACTTACCGTTTGCCGCGCGCTACTGCCCCCAAATAGCACATGGTCCAGAAGTGCTCCCCACGAGTCCGGGAGGCGACAACGCAGCTGCCCCGATTCTGCGCTCCAAAGTCCCTTCAGCGCACGTCATTTCTGATGCTGGAAGAAACAGCACCTTCTGACGCAGGGCAGTGGGGAACACGACCCCGCGCCGGAAATGGCTCGCACTGGGAGTGGCGCGCCACAAATCGTAAGTGGGGAAAGGGCCAAGATGTTCTTTCCACAGGAAGGTTTTACTTGATAGTTGCAGCATAACACTATATACAGTTCTAAAGCTACACAGGACCATGCACTAAGATAAGTAAGAAGCCTAAAGATACATACAGAGTTCTACACACTACCTTTATAAAGTTCAAGCTAGCACTTTGCCCAGCAACAGTCTTCCATAGGAACAGAGTCACAGTCTCTTGCACCAATCACGTTAAAGGTCAACGATCACAAATTGCTCCAGACTCTCTGGCTCCTTCCTTGTTGCTGACTCAGCTATCTGCTGCCTTGTAGATGAATCCTCTTTTTTCACTTATCATAACAGGGCTCCCATCCAAGTACTAATGAATATCACTGCAATTAGTGAAAGAAAACCTACTGGTTATCCCTGACCTGAAAATTGTCCAACTTGTCTCAATAAGGGCCAGGGCTTTTTTGACCCTGGCCTCAATGTGGTGGAACTTTCTATCTAGTGAGACCTGGGGCCACACCCCACTCACCATAAGCCGCGGGGTCACCTCTTTAAAAGACACGGGGATCCTGGACGTTCCCCACGTCACCAGCGCCCACTGCACAGCTGCCCGGAATTTGCTGCTCTCCCACCTCCTTGCCGCACGGCAAATTAGGTCCCCTACAAAGAGCAACATTTTCAAAAACCACGTGGGTGCCGCGGGGTGGTGGGGAACCTCGGCTGTTTACGCGCGGCTGATTCGCTGTAACTCACAGCTTTCTGGCCAATCAGGAAACAGGAACCACCATTTTGTTTAGGGAGGGTGTCCCCGTCAGAAAGTGCGTGAAGTGATGACGTAGACACGAGTCGACACCCTCTTTTCATTGCACGCTCGCGGAAATTGTGACATGTGCACAACGAGACGTGCCAACATTGCTCTTTTGCTCGAGCTCCATGGTTGTGCGGCTTGGCAGCATCCATCCACGGCAAAGTGTTGGCGGTGTTAACCGAGACTGATTTTTACTTTCGTTTTTCTGCCCAAGCTATTCGCTGTGGGTAGGTGCGCGTGCGCTGCGCGCTGCGCTTGCGCGAACTAAGCGTGACCGGCGATCTAATAGTGACGTCAGCATATGCCAACGTCTCAAAACAATGCATCTAACGCCTTGTGATGACGTTTGCATGTACGCACGTGCGAGCCTATCAAAACCAACTTCTCGTGTCAGCCAATCAAAATGGAGGCCCGCCTTTGGCTGGCCGCCACTTCCACGTGTCCATGACGCACACGCCTGCCAGCCAATCAGAACGAACGATTGCCACGGAACTCCTGCTATTGCAGCCCCACGTTATTTCCTGATTGGCAAATGAGTGGGGAACAAATGTCTCCGTGGTCAAAAGCCGCGGAGGCTTTTCTGCATGGGGCCACTGTGGCGTTGCACCTTGAAGAGGTGAGTGGGGAGTGGCCCCTGGACCCCGTAGTATCTGATGTTCCAGCAGCTGTATGGTTGAGGCAGCTATGATTTTCCATCAGCCTGGCCTCCCCCTCATTACCCCTTTTCCCTGCCCAGGGACTTTGGTGATAGGCAGGAAATAAATATACAGAAAATAAATAAATACTTTCTCCCACCACTCTTTCCCTACTTGTATTTATTACTTAATATTGTCGCTACTGGGTTTTAGGATGGATTTTAAACTGTGCTTTTATATATTTATTAGAAATTGCTGAAAGCTGCCCTGAGCCCCTCAGGGGAAGGCAGCATTTAAAACAAATTAAATAAATAAATAACAAGGGCTGGCCCTGCTTAGCTTTTGAGATCTGATGAGATCAGGATAGACTGGGCCATCTAGGTCAGGGCAGTTGTACGCTCACAAAAATATATAGGGTAAATCTCTTTCCTTCCTCTATAATACCCTAGTTTTACACAGTGTATTATTGATGACACTGCAGTAGGGTGAAGACAAGCATATGCTTCTGACTTCATATAGACAGATTATTTACAAACGTTGTCAGCCATATTGATCCCAACCTTCCCCTCATTTCCCCGTTAATTACCATGTCTGTTTGAATAAGCAAGGCTTTGACATGGGACCTTTAAAGAAGAGAGGCCTATTTTGTTCCTGCTGTTGTTAATGTACTCCTTAGCCTGTGGTTTGGAGGACTTTTCTCTCCCCATCTATGTCGATGTGCTCCTCACACTCCAGACACTCCAAAAGTCAAATGTTGACAAGTATCCATTGGACTCACGAGTTATAAAAGTCATTAAGAAATGTGGTTTTCTTCAGCGAAAATGAAGCCAGTATCTCAAAACCATCAGATCACAATGTACAGAGTGCCACAACCTGCACAAACAAATTTTACCCCATGCCACACCAATTAGCCATCCTGACAAAAAAAAAAACCCTCTGGATTTTTGAGCTGAATCCTGTAGATCTCTGATCTGTTAACCCCAGTGCCTTTCCTTGGCACAAGGAGCTCATTCTTGATTCAGAAGGCTTGCTTAAGATATGCAGGATTCAAGCCTGACGTTTGTTTTTCAAAAACAATTTTTGTATTCGATCATTAACAGTTGTGGTGAAAAGTATGCACCAGAACAATCTTGTAGGTGAAGATGTTTATTTAATTTTGATAATTAGACAAAGAGCCTTGTGGCACAGAGTGGGTAAGCTGCAGAACTACAGCCGAAGCGCTGCTCACGACCTGAGTTTGATCCCAACAGAAGTCAGTTTCAGGTAGGTCGGTAAAATGAGTACCCAGCTTCCTGTGGGTAAAGGGTAGATGACTGGGGAAGGCAATGGCAAACCACTGTGTAAACATAGTCTGCCTAGCAAACATTGCAATGTAGTGCCACCCATGGGTCAGGAATGATCCTTTGCTTTCACAGGGACAGCTGGACAGTTTTAATTTCTTTCTATCAAGATCATACAAGCTAGGACCCAAATGGCTGTACTATGAGCTGCTGTATTTAGAAATGCTTCCAATCGTTTCTCCCTATTCTGCCATGAATGCAAAATGTGTGTGTGGGGAGGTGTCAATATATCAGGAATTTCACCACTTCTACTGTCAGACAGGAGTACTGGAGAGAGATTTGCATTTGCTGTTTTGCGGTAGATGTTTTTGCTGTATTGGAGAATTGTATTGTATTTGGTCATTGACCGTAAATAAAAACTTGACTTTACTGTCAGATGCCAGTAATGTGAATTGTCGGTGGTGATGTGATGATCCTACTGGCAGTCTAGCTTGCCAGGAAAAGTCTCCCAGGATGGCTGCTGGGGATCAGGAACAAGCTGACCCAAGAGGCTCTTTTGATCTGTTAATACTGCACAGACCACTTGGTTCAGACTCAGATCATGGTAACAATTACAACATGTGCAGGCTTCCCCAACAATACCAATGTGCTCAGCTTGCTCTAGGACTGGTTTAATGTCCCGGTCCATCCCTGTCCCAAATCACAGAATGAGTTTGCAAAATGGCTGGGATAAAGAGAGCATGATCCCTGTACAGGCAAAGATGACATGAAAGTATGGTCCTTTCTCCCGCCACTGGTTTCAAAGTCTGTCTGAAATAGCTCTTGAAATTATAGAATGGGGAGAATCTCTTCTAGCCCCATGCACAAGAAGAAGATTTGGTTTTAATACCCTGCTTTTTTTCCTGTAAGGAGTCTCAAAGTGGCTTACCATTGCCTCCCCTTCCCCTATCCACAACAGACAGGTGGGTGGGACTGTTGTGAAGTGGGTGGGACTGAGAGAGTTCAGAGAAAACTGTGGTCACCCATCAGGCTTCATGTGGAGGAATGGGGAAAACAAACCCAGCTCACCAAACCAGAGTTCACTCATGTGGAGCACTGGGGAATCAAACCCAGTTCTCCAGATTAGAGTTCACTACTCTTAAAAAGTACACCACATTGGCTTTTGCAGGTATACTACATTTGAGGAAAGAGTGCCCCCCCCCCACCAGCAGTATTGGAACAAATACTTTATGACTTGGACAAACAAGCCAAGCTACACGCTGCAGCAGCTGGTTGAAGGAGATTCTTCACTGTTATTGATGATATGTCAAAATGCTTCACTTTGGCAAGCCGAGGCCACGGGTCCATTTGCCAACCTGTTGGCATTTGCATGTGTGTGTCACAACCAGTCTTGAAAGCATTAACTGTCTGTTTGTAAGTAAACAAGATGTTAAGATCACATTCTAATTAGCTGACCTATTGGTTAGGCATTGGCCAGTGCAGTAGCCATTTTTAACATGTCTATGAGCACGTATAGCTGAGGTTATAAAGTCAACTTGGTTTCCTTGTTCTGTGGCCAGTTGGACCATGTATCACCACGAAGCACCATGTAGTACCATGTATTGTGTAACAATATAGTATAGTATTTATTGTTTTTCTCCATGTTACCCTGCCTTTAAGTTAGTAAGCCTTTTATTAAGCAACTCGCTAGTATCTGGGTCTTTATTGGCATCTGCTAAACTCTGCTACTAACGTAAATCTACCTAAACAATCCACTCCAATTTGTTGCTCCTACAAATGTTCCAGTTCTCCAACATCAGCTGGCTGGCCTGCCTTCAGCCTCTGGCCAAGGCCAGAAGTCAGCCAGATGTTGAGACTTGACAGCCGCAAAACTCCAGGTTCCTCTCACTATTTCCCTATCTGTTTTTGTGCATCATTTTTACTTTGTTATGGTCTGCATCACTTTTCTGATTGCTTCAGCAATCTGTGAGCTAAAATGCTGCCTAATGAAAGTGGAAACTTGAATCTATATTTACTGTACATGAGTGACAGAGCAAAGGGGGGCAACCTTTTTTGACCCACAGCACATGTTTGCATTAGAAAAATAGAGCACTGAGAAAAGGAAAGCAGAATAATATAATGCCACATTTACATCTCACAACAGATGTTTCCATTAGTTTTTTTCAAGGAATACTAACAAAAGCACCTTGCCATTTAGCGCACAGATGCAACCCCCCCCCCATCTTTATTTAATGGAGATTTTTTTTTCTAAATGAGAGACAGAGAGGTTTATTCTCCCTTCACTGTAGTTTCAATTGTGAGTTCCATTATCACGAAAGGAAGCTTACGTGCGTAAATCTTCCTCACACTGACGGGAAAATAGACACCCGCAGCTGGAAGTGTGAGTTACAAAGGCCCCTCCTTACGCAAATAATTCTCTCAGTATAAAGGAGGAAAATAAGTAAAACAAAAGTAACGATGCGACAACAGCGGCCAGACAATGCCGTGGCTGAACCCAAGCAGTTCTTTTACATGACAGCTCATCGAGGAGGCCATTAAATAATTTGGGAGGGTGAACTTAGTGAGGAACTTAACATGCAATTGGCCAAAATAACATGTCGTAGTAACCTAATAAAAAGGCACATTCTGTTGATGATGGAATTCATCTGGAAGGACTGCGTATTAGTCATACAGAATATTTGACAGCTGGGAAAAAATCCCAGTTCAGTAAATATAACACAATTTTCTTTCATAGTAAAGTTCATGGATGAGTATCTGTCAGAAAGGCAATGAAACACACAAGAGAGAAGCTTCTGAATATTCTGAGCGCTGCTTCAATACTCAGGGAACATAGTCGTTTCTATGGGTTGCATCCAGCCCGCTTTTTCACTCAGTCCTGCCTAATTTCCTTCTGTACAACAGCTCTTTGCGCATGTATTCTGTATATGCACATCCCATGAGCCACTCTATTGCATCTTTGGTGGTCAGAGGGGACTTCCTCCTTTTTTTTTTTAACCAGAAGAAAGATTTGTGTGTTTGTTTACATTTCTTATAAGTCTGCCTTTCTCACTGGGACTCAAGGTAGATTACAGAGAGTAAACCCAACACAATCAACAGGTTGGGAAATCCAGTGAACAGCACAATAAGATTTGAATGGTAGAAATCTGGAAGCAACCAGAAATCTGAAACAGAGCTGCAACAAAACAGAAGTATTAACATGACATTCGTACTTACAGCAAGACAGAATGGACTATACACACAGCAGTGTCTTTCCCAATCCAAGCTTCTTTCTGAATCATTTTGTTACAGTGCAGTCCTATTGCCTCTGTCTAAAAATATACCTCCTGAATAATTCAGTTTTCCATAGTCTGCGAAAAGCTAGGAGAGTGGTACGTAGTGCAAATTGATTAGATAACTGGTAAAGGGAGTTGTCTGTGCAAGCACCAGGTCATTACTGATCCATAAGATAACATCACATCACAACATCTACTAGACAGACTATCGCTGATTACACACTGGCACTCTGCCCCACACTGAGGGAAGATTCTCTTTGGGGCAGAACTTCTGTTATGGACATCTTTCCCCCCTCTCACACTGTGTGGCAGATTCCATAATCTCCTCTGTTGTGAGAGTGGGCAAAAAAACGACCTTTTCCCCTGCTTTGCAGGGAAGTTGGAACAAATGCTCCTGTGTTATTCTTTGCTCTGGACTCTTTTGCTCCACCACCACCCCCTGCCACTGTATTTTCACCCTCCCCGAAAATTGGGAGGGTTTCTAAAAACTTTATTTCACTTCAAGTATTTGTGCCATATTAGATATATGAAAATAAGAATAGATCTAATACAGGACTATTGAAATGCCAAGGAATATTGAAATAACAAGCCTCTTTCTACTCCATAGGTAGCAGCAGCAGGATGTATATGTGTGTGTGGGGGGGGGAGAGAATATCATTTCTAGGACATCGTCCCCTTCTTCAGCAGAGTGTTGTCCATGGAATTGCTTTGCCTCTTTCATTTTTTTTTGGGGGGGGGCTTATATTTTGAAAGGGGCTATAGTATTGACATATGTGCAATAACAGCAGTATCAATATAACTATAATTTAAAAGGCTTTAACAGAGCCAACAATCTTGTGACTGTGTACCTTTAAGAGTGAGTTGATGGGCAGAGTTAAGAGAACCAGGTAAAGTAGACTCAGGAGAACTGGGAAAAGCAGACCCACAGCAGACAGTGGGGTCCCTCCTCAATGCAAACAGAGAAATGTGAGGAGATTCCACGACAACCCCACTGTATAGTGAAGAGCCCTGAGGTAAGTTCTCCATGCATAATGGGCCTATGTTTATAGTGTGGTTTGCCATTGCCTTCCTCAACCATCTACACTTTACTCCCAGCAAACTGGATGCTCATTTTACCTCAGAAGGATGGAAGGCAGAATCAGCTTTGAGCTAACTACCTGAAACTAACTTCCATCAGGTTGAGAGCAGATCTTTGACTCTGCACTATGAGGTTCTTAATCATAGGCTTGTTACAAAGCTACAATGGAAGATAAAAAACCATGTATGCTACACTGAGCTTTGGGGAGGAAAGGGCAAATAAAACTATTTTTTAAAATGTCATAAATATGTTTCTGATGAGTTTACAAGAAAGCAACAGTTTGTACTCCACCCATTTGTTAATACAAACTATAAAACCACTTTTGAATGTGGGAGTTTCATTTACTATCATGTTTCTGCGCTCTTCGTAGATATATCCTTCACCAACTTATCTAAATTCTGTTTAAAACCATTTAAGGTACTGACAAGCAGTAGCTCTTGTGTTGGTGAATTCCATAAGTCAGTTATGGAATTGATGTAGGCAACCCACTGAGTTCATAGGCAGAGTGGAAATCGAACCCAGTACTCTGCCCACTGGCCACGCAGCTTGTGAGTGAGCTGAGCAAAGATTAATGTGTCAGATATAATTTGAATATATTCATTTAAGTTTCACTGCTTTGGTATTTAAGGATCAATACATCAAAAGTCCACGGAAGAACTGAAATAGCATTACAAACATTTACATGGAAGACTTAAGATCACATTATATTTCAATTAGTTATTGTCATTGATCAGTGAAACAGTTTGACACATTATTTATGAGCTACTGTGATGGATCACATCTGTTTCCATGGTAAAGTAAGCAAATGCTCTGTTTATATCTGATTAAAGTTGAAGGTCGATTTTTGATTATATTTTCTTTCCTACTACAGCAATATCAGCCAAAGCTCTTCAGACTTGAGAATTGGCAACCAGTCATAACAAGATGCTTTTATACTTAAAAACTGACCACAAATCAGGAGTAAAAATACAAATGTCTATCTGACAAATGGGGAGAGCTGACAGATGACCACAGCTGAAATATACAAGGACCGTTTGGGACTGGGGGGAAGGATTGCTTAATATTTTATCTCACTAGAACACCTAATTTCTGCCCGGTTTTATCCAACTGTAACAAAAATCCTTGGCATTTATATAGAATAAATATCCCCAGTCTTGCCACTTTTGGAATGTCAAGAATGAGGAGTGGGCACCACCACAAAATGGCTGCCATGGGGAGGGCTGGGTCCAGTTTGGAGTTTGGAAGCCAAGTATTCTCTTATGATCTAGGTAACTGTTTCTGAATGATGCCTCCTGCCTGGCTACTTGCTTTGATAAAGTGAAGCTCTGGATAAAAGCAAATGGATGTCAGAAAAACCAGAAGGGAAGACAGCATGGTACAGCCCCATCTTCTCAGATATCAGAAGCTAAGCTAAGCTTGAAAGGGAGACCACCAAGGAAGCTTCTGCAGAGGAAGGCAATGGCAAACCACCTCTGTTTAATCATTTGCCTTGAAAGCATCTTGCTGGGGTCACCATAAGACTGCTGCAACTTAACAGTGAATTACACATGCACGGCACACAAACCAGGGAATCCATCAATAGGCACCATGGTGTCTCTATGTGCCATGCTAAGGATCACTCGCCTACAGGGTTCAAAATATATTATCTCACTAACCTTTATAACTCTGCATAGGAAGTGACTTTATATTAACCCATGCCTCTGTTCTGCTCTTCCTCTAATTTGAAGCAGATTTCTGTGGTCTCCAGCAAAGGGCTTCCTTAGTCCGTTTGCCTGAAAGTCTGCTCTATTTTTTAAAAGTCTAGGACACCAGAGGTTGAACTTGTGCTGTGACCACATACTGTGCTTTTGAACTATACTGTGACATTGAGGTAAAGAGATGGTGCCTCCCTTAACGTCACTTACTGAATTTGCAACTGGAACAAAATGTGAAGAGAGGACTTCCTGAGTCACAGCTTCATTTCTTAGCCACTATGCTACACTAGCTTTCATGGTGTTTATGATGGTTAATGTGTCTGAACAAAATCTGGGAAACTGCTAACCTTCAGTGCTTAGTTTGTCAGGTGGTATTTATCTAACCCTCTGGCCCTCTGCCGTTGAACTTCTCCCAGTGTATATTTATCAGTAAGCCATTGGCAGGTGCAAATGGAACTCACAGTGTCCAGAACTGTAATATATAAACATATGTTTCTGGTAGCTCGATAAAACCAAAATAAGTGACCTCTTTACTACAGCAAAATGTCCAGACTCTGGAGTGATCACATTGTCTGAATCTTCTCTTAGGCATATCTAGGTAGCTGGCAAGGTTAACCATTGGTGAAGCATTGCAGGTGGCTCCTTGGGAGTCCAAAGGGGAATTTAGGATAAGTTCACATGTGCATATTCATCACTCTGTTACTGCAACATCAAGCAGCTGACATCAAGCAACTGATGCATGTGCAAAGAGCATCCTGTATCATAGACACTTGGACATTAAAAAGTCCCAGGACATAGATAATTGGTCCCTTGAAAGACAGCCTTTGATAAGAGTTTTACATCTGAGACCAAGAGAGCCTAGAAGGCCTTGGAAGACCATACACTAGGCCGGAGATTTGAGATAGGGCAGAATTTGTTACGTTTCTAGATGGAAGGAGCTTGCATGTCAAGAGACTGGGAATGAGAAGAATTATTACATTTGTGAGCTTCATAATGCATGGGAAAGACCATTGGTAATACTCTCCCCTGATAATTTTACCAAAGATTTCAAGTTTTTTTTAAAACATCCAGTCTTTTAGGAATTCATGAGCTGCAACAATAGGCCCTGTATTGAACCCAGCTAATTGCTTATCCTCTGTTCCTACCCTTAAGATTCAGGTTGTCAAATACATAGGTACTCTAATTATTCAGTATAATTTTTAATCAGCTAAAAGCTTTTGCTGATACTAACATGTTAAATAGTTATATCCAGATGTGCTGTTTTGGTTTTAGGAGGTTGCACCTTTATTTGTTACAATGATGATTATCTACCAACTCGTTTACTTTCCACCCCTACACTGTCAAAGCACAGTGTTTAATTTATAAAGCTGATCCAAACCTTAGAGGAAGGAATAGTCGCCAATATTTCTCACAACTTTCTTTGATTTATTTCCCAGTGTCAGCCAAGGCATAACATTTATTATGATTCACCTTACCCCAATGACATTCCATTTTTCTTATTGAAGAAGATGTTCCTGACCAAGAAGATCAACATCCCCTTAGAGTTCGGGATATCATATAATAAATGAGGCAGTCTGGTTTCCCTCAAGGCTCCAATAGGAAGGAGTGTTTATGTTGAAGGATCAAGTCCCCAGGGAATATTTACAAAATTTGTGGCGAGGTGTCGGACTATAAATCTCAGGTTTGAGGCCCACATCAAATAGAAACGAAGACCTATAAAACACAGTGTAAAACAAGATGTCAGCAGACAAAAATGTAAATATTTTAAAGAATTATTTAAATCCTTAAGTGTCTGCCACATAAATAACATAAAAATTTATGTTATCAAATGGACTTTGGGGCTGACATTCTAAATATTATAAATGAATTAAATATTTTCATTACAGCAAGTTAGCAGGAGAAAACCAAAGTTTGGGATCAGGGTAGGGTGCTAGTAGTGTATCCCTGGTTCTTTACCCCCTCCTTCTCAATAATTTAATACAGCAGTTTAAAGAGTTTAGTGCAGTTTTCCAATTTTTACCTCATCCATCTTCAAAACTGTCATGAATTCCAGGTCCTTAATAGTTCCATTTGCAAAGGAGGCCAAGACACGGAGACTCACCCAAGGCCACCCAATGTGTTTTCATGGCTGAGGTGAGAATTCAATGATAGATTTAAAAAAAAACAGAAGAACTGGTGTGGAATCAAAGAGGAAGGGGTAAACCATTGTTAAAATTCCTATAACCCTAAAATTCCTATAAAATTCCTATAAAATTCCTATAATTCCTTCCAGAATATTATCAGCCCTTACTGGTTCAAGCAGGCCAATTTCCCCTACAATTTTTGTTTTTCTCCCACCCCATTTAGTTGATGTTCATTGCCCTCAAGGTTTTTGGCTTCCTGAATGCAATAAGCACAGTAAGTCCTCATTAGTTCATTTGATTGAGGCTCTAGTTTTAAAAAATATTTTAAGGAAGTAATTTTTGTTCTGCATATCTTGGGAGCCCTCCAAATGTACCTGACCCAATAATAGGTACTCAACTCTAACCTTTGCTGTTAAAGGAAGCAACCTGGGAGCTGTGAGAAATTGTAAGGTAGGGAGATAAATAAATAGGAGATGTCCCTTCCAGATATAGCACAGTTGCTCAAGACAGCTAAGCTTTAAGCTAAGCTTTAAGGCTAGAACAGGGGTCTGCAACCTGCAGCTCTCCAGGTGTTCATGGACTACAATTCCCATCAGCCCCTGCCAGCAGGTTGCAGACCCCTGGGCTAGAAGAAGAACTTCCTGCTCAACTGCTTCTTAGCCACAGCAGTCAGCATGGCCCAGGAGAAGAGTATTTGGGGGAAGGAAAAATGCCCCATATTCTGCAGTGTATTATAAGATGTTGGGGCTCAAGCAGGCCAATTTCCTCTTCCCACTAAAACTCAGCTGTCTTTAAAATTTTGTGACTCTCAGATTGTTGAAAGGGCACTTTCCTTTTAAAAAATTATCTTCTTACATACTTAGCTGGGGAGTTCCTTAAGTATACAGAAACCATACGTTATCCATGGACGGCCTGGTTTTATTGCTCAACTGATATGAAAGGATCAAGTGATCTTAGAAAATTTAATCTATGGCCCTTTCCATACAACCAAAAATAAAATGTTTTGAGGCAGGAAATGTTTCTTCTGAAGAGTTCCAAGTAGTTTTTAGCCCAAAATATTTTATTTCCAGCCTCAAAATTATTTATTTTCATCCTCTCCCTAGCAATTTTTTTTCCTGAAAATATTTCCTACACCTCCTCGGACTTTTTTATATTTAACATTTTATAAGCTTGCAGTATTTCAAATTGTGCTGCATTTTCACCAGGTTTTTTAAATTATTATTTTGGGGGTCTCCATAGCTTCAATTGACACTTCATAGCATTGGATTGACGATCCATTAAAAATATGACCACAAAATGGGGTCAGGAATTGTTTGAAGGAGGTTAGTGCAAACAAACGGGTGGTGGGGGATGGTTGAAGTTATTATGCAGATGTTTTCAAAACATTTTCAATTACTTGTGTGGAAAGGGTCAATGAAAACACAGGAATGTGGAGAGCCACAATCCATCCCAAGATCCATTTCTAGTATTAACAAAGCTCTTTGTCCTCATTTCCAGCAGTTGAAAAGAAGCCCTCCTCCCCCTGAATCCATCCAATTGATATTTTTGTGGCATATGCAACTAACCTATTCTTATCTCAGTTTTTTTTTCAAATTTGCTAAGGCCAATTTATATGGTTCTCTCATCCTTTGTATCCTCATAATATCCCTATGAAGTAGATTAAGCTAAAAAAGAATGATGACCCAAGGTGGACTACCAGGTTTTACTCTGACACTCTAACCACTACACTACCCTTTCTTTTTTCTGCCTGTGATAGTTATAAAATTAATTAAGGAAAACTGAATCAGGATAGTGCTTTAATTGGAGACCTCTGGGGAGACCTGTGTAAATTGAGTTTTGCAAAGGAAGAGTGTGATGTATGTATAATGAATTAAAGAGAGGAGATTGGAATACTAGATGCAAATCGTATTCTAAAGTACATCCATCTGTTGATAACCTTTGGAAACCATGCACATTTTGTCCTGGTTCACACAAACTGTTGGCTGAGGTGGTAAAACTGTTCTGGGATGTTCCACATCAGACCTTGAATAGTTAAAATGAAAAAAGCTCCTGTGCATTAATCACGGGGAAATCAAAGTGAATCACTCTGAAATACAATTAAGAAAGGATGCGTTTTTAAATGAACCATAAAAAGCTGCACATGGAACTTTGGGAAGTCAAGTGCTTTGATCAAGTCTATCAATGTTGTTGGAAGACTTTCTGCAGGAAGGAAATGTCATCATCAGTTCTGTGTAATGTGGTTTTCTAAAGTGTGTACGTGTGGCCTTGCTGGGTCTGGTGGATAGTGAGTTTTGTTCTGAAGGATGCCAAAGAGAAGGGTAACTCTGTGATCAAACCTGCCATCCCCCCAACACTTGTTTTAACACAGGTTAGGGTAGTCAACAAACACCTTGAGACATCCTATGATGGTGAGATGTTTATCCAAATCAGTATGGTGAAGAGATTAAGAGCAGGCAGACTCTAATCTGGAGAACCGGTTTTGACTCCCTACTCCTTCACATGAGCAGCACACTCTTATCTGGTGAACTGGATTTGCTTCTCCATCCCTACCCATGAAGCCTGCGGGTGACCTTGGGCTAGTCATAGTTCTTCAGAATTGTTTGAGCCCCACCGACTGTACAAGGTGTCTGTTGTGGAGAGAGGAAGGGAAAGGAATTTGTAAGCTGCCTTGAGTCTCTTTACAGGTGAGAATGGTGGCATGTAAATCCAGACTCTTCTTCTTCACTGATGACAGTGGCGTGGAGGACTCCCTTGGTGTGGCACAACTTCATCTTTACAGTCTGTGGGAAATAAATGAAGCAGACTCAACACCTCTCTGTATTAAATGGCTTGTGAGCAGGCAAAGTAGGCCAACTCTTGTGTTTGGAGCCAGCTTAGAGTTGTCCAAAATCTATGGTTACCCACATGAGACCAAGGGGGAAAGGTTTTTAACAGTTGTGCAGATCAGGCACCAATGCATGTAGTTTAGCCCATATGCTTGTCTCTTGTGTTTCAATTCTGGGGCGAAAAAGTGGCAAAACAATTTGAATAAGAATGCATAATGAATCAAAAAGATTTAATTTAAGGATATTGGATTGGACTAGTGCATATTGGTCTTCACTCTATTATGTCCAGAATTCCTGCCTCTGAACCTGGGCCTTTGTATTCTGAACAAAAATGATGACTATCCACATTGGATATTCAAATCATTTCTTTATATACTCCCCTTCAGTTCACGGTGCATAAACTGGAGCACTAATAAGATCAAGTGACTTTGTGCAACAAGGGGAAATGAATCAGTTGGTATCTGACAACAATGTTCCTCATGAGAAAGACAAGACCTACAAGCTGTAAGTTGGAAAACATGAAGCTGAAGTACAATGGCTTGGGGAGATGTGCCTGCTTACATGTGTTTTGTATGTGCACGCATGTGTAAAGTCAGGTTCTCCCTCATCTTTACTGTAATAACCACCCATGAGGGAAATCATCACTTCTTTCTCAAGTTCATTCTCTCTCTTCCCCCTCCTCTGTATTTAAAGGTAAAGCTAAGATACCTGTCACCCTTTTAAAAAAATAATAAATTACTTCTGTGAATTTTAATCAGGACATCCTTTTTTGTAATTCATGAGCCTGATGCAAATCAGTCTTTGAGTCATACTTTAGATAAATGATTCATGGTGGGAATGGCTTACTGGAAAGAAGGCTGAGCAATAAAACAGAGAGAAAGCACAAGATCTCTTTCTGCTGGCCAGCACTGTGGTTCAGTGGAACAATATTCTTCACCTGCAATCACCTGTGTTCAGGACACAGAGCTGCATTCCCCATGAGTTCTTGCCATAACACAAATGGGCATCCTGAAAGATGCTCATCCAGGAGTATCTTTAATAAAAAATGAAACACTGCCTGAATGCATGGTTCTGAACTGAATTCCACAGTAGATATGTGATGTTACATGAGCTCTAAGAAAGGTATCTATTGCCATATCACAGTAGTAGAAATGTTTGTTGATTAGCACTAGCAACCATATTCCATTGAATAGCAGAAGTTTGATCAGGATTGCAGTGGGACTGTGAAATTCTAGATCTGCATCACAAGGTGAGTCTAGCAATGGACATATTACCCCCCCCCTTACTCCCCTTTGAATTGGAATGGGGCTTGGTAAGCTTTGCCTGGATGCCCTGATCAAGATGGCACAGGGTAGCCCAAGATGGCACAGGGTAGCCCATTTAACGGAAGCTAAGCAGGACTGGTTCTGGCTAGTACTTGGATGGAGGCCACTAAGAAATACCAGGATTGCTATGCAGAGGCACGCAATGGCCAGCATTTCTGCTTGTCACTTGTCTTGGAAACCATAAAGGGTCTCCATGGATTGGATGTGACTCATCATCACTTTCAGCCACCAAGCAACTCCTACATTGACACTCAAATCAGGGGAGGAAGCTAATTTTGTACTCATTTTCAAAACCTGAAAACCATATTCTCCTGGTGACATTGTCTGGCGCATGGCAAGGATCCTGAATTTTTCCTCCAAATCCCCCAAAGCCTGGAACATTTGGGCATGTTGGCTCTGGGTTGGGAAATGCCTTCAGATTTGGAGGCAGAGGCTGGCGCAGATGGATTTTGCAGCAGGGAGGGAGCTCAGCACAGATTAAATGCCATATCGCCAACCCTACAAAACTTCCATTTTTTCCCCAGGCAAACTGATTTCTATACTCTGGAGAGCTGTTTTAAATTTGGGGAGACCTCCAGGCCCTACCTGAAGGTTAGCAACTCTACCTGGTCCCTGTGCTAAGGCTATTGGGAGACCATATTTCCTGACACCTGGAAAATTTCCACAAGACATCACGAAATGCATGGAGGGAGAAGAGAAAGAAAGAGAAGGAAATAGACAATCCATCCTTCCTGGTTCCCCAGGAAGCCACCAAGCCATCAGATAAGTGGAGCAACTCTTCTTCTATTTTGATTACTTTCTTACGTGATGAAGACCTCCTGGTGATGCTATGCTCACCTGTGATTCAAGGAGACCATAGTAATGCCTTGAATTTGTAATTTGAACCCTGCCTGGTATATTTTTTGCCGCATCAGTGGATGAAATGTACATGATAGTCATATTTTTATCTGGCTGTAGCTCCATGAGGACAGAGAGAAACTGAAAATTCTCACCAAAATAGCCAGGAATTTTTAGTGGGAAGCTGTAACAGAAGAGTCAATAGGCCTTTCAGGAGAAGCAAGAAGACAAGAAGAGAGAAGTGTTATAGGTATCTCCAAATATGTATCAGTTCCATGTCAGCATCATTTCTAGGACTTCCCTCAGAGAATCACAGGAATCACATGGGTGAGGTTTTATGTGCAGAATGCCTCCATAATAGGTCTTATCAACAACTAATTATCTGTGGACTCCCTTTGGTTATTTATTTCTCATTAATATCCGGCTTTTCTCCCAAATAGAGACCCAAAGCAGCAGTGGCATAGTGGTTAAGAGCAGATGTGCTCTAATCTTGAGGAACCGGGTTTGATTCCCTGCTGTGCCACTTGAGCTGTCGAGGCTTATCTGGGGAATTGAGATTAACTTTGTCACTCCAACACATGCCCTTTGGGTGACCTTGGGCTAGTCACAGTTCTTCTGAGCTCTCTCAGCCCCACCTACCTCACAGGGTGTTTGTTGTGAGTGGGGAAGGGAAAGGAGTTTGTAAGCCCCTTTGAGTCTCCTTGCAGGAGAGAAAGGGGGGGGGGATATAAATCCAACTCTTCTTATTCCCCTTCTCAATTCTATGGGTAAGTTATACTGAAACTATGTGATGGGCCCAAGATCTCCTGGCAACCTTCCATGGCAGAGCAGGGATCTCAACCCAATTGTCCCAGGTTCTTCTTTGACACAAACCACTAGTTTATTCTATTTACAAAATGTATGTTTTGTCTTTGTCCTAATCAGGATCACCAGTAAAGTTATGCCATGTGGGTTCAGCGTTGGCTCAAGCACCGATGGGGCAGGACAGAAGAAAAAACTAATCAAAGGAAACACAACAGTTTTGCTGAGGGTATTTCTAGTACCGGCACGTACCTGGAAAAAGTGATGCGATCGTAGAGATGCTGCCAATAGGAAAGAAATTGCAATGTCCTGTTTTTAGATTGGGTGTTAAATCGATATGGGAAGAATATGAAGCATTTTGAGGTGTACATTTTACCATCCCATCAACATCTCTTTCATGTTATGATACATAGTTTTTTGTTTAATTTATTAAGATTCATTTATCTAAATTATGAGTTTATTTTTGTACACCAGATATGGATGTGAGAAGCATAGGTTAGCAATATGAGGGGGGGAAAGCCTTTGCCGGATATCAACATTGCTTACATTCTTTTTCTCAAGATATTCTCAGAAGAAATGCTATTTAGTTTGAAGCCAAAAGAGATGTTACAATAAACACACAGCTACCATCAAAAGCAGTAGGCATTTGTTTCCATGTGCTGCTCCAGAACATCTTGTACAGTGAATTCATGTCCTGACATCATAACATTCGGTGGTCGGCTTCAATGCCAGCAACAACCAATGGTTCGGAAGAAGGATAGAGAAATACACAGTCAGAGAAATCTACACGCACCTGCCTTTTTCAATGGCAGCTGCATGTTCAGTAAGAAAAAAAAAATCAAAATACACTGGAATTTTAATAACCTGAATGCTATTTATTCCCTGCATCCATTTAGTAATCAGGGGCAATAGAACAACAAATGCAATATTAGGTCAGTTGTGATATAATTTTCACCATGTATTCATTTCTGCATTCAGAGTCAAATGTTCCTGGAGAAAGGTTGGATAGATCCAAAGAAACCCATAAGAAGGCAAGTCATTAGCACACTAGACCCATATCCAATCACTTCTGCCATGAAGTCACCAGCCTGAGATAAAATTATGCTTGTGGCAAAGGAACTGTTCTCCATTTGATCTGTCAAGCACCTAGCATCTCATTTAAACTGGGTCTTCATCCACTTCATCTTCTACTTCAGCATAGCAGAGAGTCATAGCCTGGGTAGACATTGCTCATAGCAGCACAACATAGGTAACAGGTAGCCATTTTAAGGAGAGGGAGAAAGCAAGGAAGAGCATATGGATATGTTCTGCATTGTGTGTGACTCAAACCACTTTGGGTGAGACACCGTTTGTCTGCTGCAGTGCCTTATATAAATGAGGAGGGCCTGTAAGCTGGAAATTATGATGGAGTGTTGACCTCATTTACGGGATTGGTGTAAGAGCTCTGGAAATAAATAGTCTCAAAGCAGTTTACAAATTCCTTCCTCTCCCCACGACAGATACCTTGTGAGGTCGATGGGACTGATAGAGTTCTGAGAAAACTGTGATTGGCCCAAAGTCATCCAGCAGGTTTCATGTGTAGCAGTAGGGAAACAAAACTTTTTCACCAGATAAGAGTCCACTGCTCATGTGGAGGAGTGGGAAATCAAATCTGGTCCTCCAGATTAGAGTCCACCTGCTCTTAACCACTACACCATGCTGGCTTATAATTACAACACTATGCATGTGACAGAAAGAGTGATTAATGATACATTTTTTCTGCAGGACATTAGATTAAGGACATACAGAAGAAAGTACTTTTTAACTCAAGTGATTGAAATGTGGATTCACGGTCAGAAGATGTAGTGATGGTCACAAGCATGGACAGCTCTCAAAAATGACTAGACAAATTCATGGAGGAGAGGTCCATCAGGGGCTCCTAGCCATGGGGACCAAAGGAAAACTCCTTGTTTGGAGGCAGTCAACCTCTGAATCCCAGTACCAGGAGGCAACATCAGGAGAAGGCCTCAGTCTCCATGCCCTGTTGCTGGACCTCCAGAGCAGCTGGTTTGCCACTATGTAAGGCTAGATGCTGGACTAGATGGACCACTAATCTGACCTAGCAAGGCTCTTATTAAGTTCTTATGAATTTGCTGATAGTGGCAGGGAATGAGTGAATGAACTCCACTCTTCCTTAAGGACCTTTTCCCCTCCAACCCCTAGGCACGATGTCAAAGCCATATTAAAAATGTCAGGAGCTCTGAAATGTAGTATTCCCCAGGGTAGCTGGAGTCCATATTAAGAGCTCTAGGCACAGGTGCACAACTACATTTCAAAGCGCCTGGTCACTTAGGATACTGTTAAAGCAGCATTCGTTAATGACTGGAATGGGGGCTTCTTCATGCCAGCAGAGTAACTTGACTGTTATAGCAGCCATGGCAACCCCAAGCTAAGAGGCTTTGATGGTTTACGGAATGAAAATTTGGAGCTCCTGAAGAGTTGGCAGCACATGGAGGCCAGTAATTGTAAGAAGACATATCTGCATTCAGGAAATCCTGTATTGAGCTCCATAGTAATCCTAGTGATAGGTCCAGAGGAACTGCAAAAGATCTCTGGTGTTTGGGAGAGCTTCGGGAAGATAAGACAGAACAGAATCGAGTTGGAAGAGACCACAAGGGCCATCAAGTCCAACCTCCCTGACAGATGCCATTCAGCCTGTTTCAAAACCTCCAAAGAAGGAGAGGCAGTGTATTCCACTGTCGAACAGCCCTTACGTCAGATTTAGGTGGAATCTCTTTTCCTGTACTTTTAACCCATTACTCCTTGTCCCAGTCTCTGGAGCAGCAGAAAACAAGCTGGTTCCATCTTCAACATGACATCCCTTCAAATGTTTAAGCGTGGCTATCATATCACCCCTTAATCTTTTTTTCTCCAGAGTCCAGACTAAACTGGACGCTGGAGAATGAGATGGGAGCTCCCTAAGCCGCTCCTCATAGGGCATGGAATCCAGACTTTTAACCATTTTGGTCACCCTCCTCTGGACCTGTCTCAGCTTGTCAATATCCTTCTTGAATTGTGGTGCCCAGATAAATACATCACATTTGGCAAAATAGCAAATAGATTTATTAATGGCCATTAGGATAGCAAAACTGAGCCTGTCATTTTCCATTTGTTACACAGTCATTATAAGAAGCCATCTTAGACCAAGTCAGATAATCAGTCCATCTACTCTTAGCATTGTCTATTATGATTGGCACATTGGCTCTCCCTGAGTTTCTTTAACTGAAGATGTCAGTCATTGACCTTGGGAATTTCTGCAGGCACCATGTGTTTTATAGCACTGAGTCATGGCCTCTCAGGAGGTAGCCAGAGAGAACCTCCATTTTCAGAGACAGGAAATACTTCTGAACATCAAACACCAGGACAAGCAGCAGAGGAGAATTTCCAGAGTTTGATTAGCAACAGCCTCTTGCATCAGGTGGACTTTGGAGTCAAATTAGAATGCTTGCAGACGTAAGAGGAAGTATACTGCTGGATTACGGAATCTGGAGGCCAGGATCCTGGGTTAAGAGAATGCATATAAATCTAGCCTTGTGGAAATGTTTGCTGCAAGTCATCACGGTGGTCATTAAAATAAATGGCTTCAGAAGAGGATGAGATTCATCCATGGAGGTCAGACTCATCAATGGTTATAATAAGCCATTCAGACGCGGCATGGGTTTGATACCACCAGCTTCACTAACCCCCCCAAAAGGGAGGGGGTTCATTTTTAACACCAAAAGGTCATGGGATGTCTATGGACAAAAGCCATGCAAGACAGAAGCTGTAGTAAAGAGGAGAATTGGACTGCACTGAATGAAAAAGCTGGCAGAATTCAACCCTGTACCTCTTAATAGAAAGGATAACAAGAAAGTTTTCCAGTGCTGCAGAGCACCACCAAGGGCCCCCAAATGTTTCCTCTAGACCAGTGATGGTGAACCCTTTTGAGATGGAGTGCCCAAATTGCAACCCAAAATCCACTTATTTATCACAAAGAATTACCAGCATGGCGATTTAGCTTACAAGATACTGAGGGAGTTTAGTTTAGAAAAAAAATGTTTTACGGTACGTCTCACGTTACTCAGAAGTAAGCAGGTGGTGATGATACGGTGAAACTTTGCTTTCGGAAACAGCAGTGGAACTCTTCCAACGGGTGAATCACAACCCTAGGAGGGCTTACTCAGAAGCAAGCCCCATTGCCAGCAACCGAGCTTACTCCCAGGTAAAGGATCGCACTTTGGTTCTTCGCATGAAAATCAGTTTAACAGCGTTTAACAGCGTTTAACAGGGTTACCTACACTGCTTCCCCAAAACTAGGTCTTAGGTTTAATGCTAATAATCGAGCCCAGCAGCCCAGGCCAGCCTAGATATGTGTGTGTGTGGGGGGGGGGGTGACTCTGTTTGTGAGTGCCCTTAGAGAGGGCTCTGAGTGCCACCTGTGATAGGTTCGCCATCACTGCTCTAGACCCAGCTTACATCACTCAGAGCTTATATAAAAGTAGCCAGATGTCAAACCCTGCCAATATGCATTTCAGTGGACCTAACAAAACCCTCTTAAAAAGTGCACCCGCTGGTGTCTCATGCCACATCGACTAACTTATCGATATAAGAATCGGGCTCAGTAGGTATATCATGTTGGGGGCAGACCTTTTGGACATCAAAGGCTCACTGAGACAAAGAATATTCCTTTGGATCCAGAAGTTGTTTTTTGCTATCTTATTTGAATGGCACCACTGGTGTATGTGAGCCTGAACAAGGTTTTAGCCTGTGATCTGTTGCAAAGACTGCTGTCTCTGCTAACTTGAGAAAAGCTGATCTCCCCCACTCACATTCACACAAACTCTGCTGGGCAGTTTCATGAACACACGAAGCTGTATTTTGCTGAATCAGAGCATTCCTCCATTAAGGTCGGTATTGTCTGGTCAGACTGGCAGCAGCCCAATCCTTTAAACTGTGGTTGCTGAGGACTGAAATTGGGACCTTCTGTATATGTCACAGATGCGCTATCCGTGAGCCACAGCCCCTCAAAGACAATCTGTGTACAGGGTACATTTTGTTTTGCTTCATGTACGTGTTGAGCAATTCTCATGTTATATTTAACTCAGGTCCAGTTGAACACCCTACTTTTGATACAGGTGAGGGCCCTGGATTCATTTGAAAAGGGAACACCCACTGGACAGGTGCTGAATCTTTCTTACCAACAGGTACACGTTCATCACATGTGAACAGAACTCCACATATTCTTGACTGAGTCATATCTGGAGAATCACTAGGTAGACAGAACTTTGACTTGTTTGTCTAACGGCACTTTTGCACATTCAGAATAATGCACTTTCAATCCACTTTCAATGCACTTTGCAGCTGGATTTTACTGTGTGAATCCACAAAATCCACTTGCAAACACCTGTGAAAGTGCATTGAAGATGCATTATTCTGCATGTGCCACAGTGGCCACAGTTTCAGGTCTGTATTGGTTTGCACTGGAAGAGCATGTACTTGGATAGAAAACCACCAAGGAATACCAGGTGATGGCATACCACCTCATTTAGGCTCCTGCCTTGAAAACCCTACTGTGTTGCCATAGATCAGCTGCAACTTGATCAGCTGCACTTTGCCCACATATGAGAATAAGATTGGAGCTCCCTTGGGGTTTTTTTTGGTAAGACTCAAAGAAGCTGTGAAACTTCCATGGATACTGATTCTGGCCTTCTGGAAAGGTAAAAGGAGTGGTGGGATAGCCAGGTACCCTTATGATCATCTTTGAAAAGTCAAGACACAAGCAAAAGAGCATGACTCTCCCCCTCCCCACCCCACCAATTGCCCTGGCATTGTCTTTCATTTCCTCTGCCCTTCTGCCTGAGAGGGGGTATCTGCTTAACTACTGTGTGCAGGGTTGCTAACTTCCAGGTGGTAGCTGGAGATCTCATAGGATTACAACTGTTCTCCAGAGTTCAATTACCTGGCCTGTTTGGAGAGTGGACTCTGGGCATGATACCCCATTGAGGTCCCTCCCCTGGCCAAACCCAGCCCTCCTCAGGCCCCACCCCCCATTTTTCCCACCCTGGAGCCGGCAACCCTGGCGGCGGGAGAGAGAGGCGGCTCTGCTCCTTGGGCTGGGCCGCCTCGCCCTCTTTTGTTTCCCCGGCCGGCTCTGCGAGCGCTAAGAGCCGCTGCTTATCCAGGGGAGAGTTAGGCCAGCCGGGGCAAGGCAGGGACTGACTAATCGGATTGGGAGGAGGAGGCTGGCAGGTAATCCCGGCGCGATCTGTTGCGCTCCCGCTGGCTGCCCCCCCCCCCATCCGCGCTCTTCAATATCACTAATGTCGCCTCAATTGGCTGCATTAGGCAGATGTGGCGCGGCTCCCTCCCGCGCTCGCTTAAGCCGATCCCGCGGTAAGACTTTCACTGCCTATAAACCCAGAGGCTTCGCCCTATGGCCGCCCGCCCCCACCCCTCCAAGCCACTTTCCCCAGCCCGGTTCTCCGACAGTCTTTTTAGGGCACCGCTCGAGAGCTGCGAAGGGAAGCAGACAACGGGGTCGCTCCTCCTCGCCTCCTGCCCTCCCATCTGGCGCGAGCGACCCTTCGAGGGGGTGGAATGGAACGGGGCAAGGGAAACCGGACCAATCGCAGCCAGGGAGCCCGTTACCGGGGGTGGGGGTGTGGTGGGGGGTGGGAGGACACCTTTAATAAAGGTTGGATAGGATGTTATTTACCGGGTGGTGCGATTTACTTCCGTGCTGGCCTTTAATTCCCACGCCATTAATTTCCCCAGTGCCCAGACCTGTTGGTAACCCACTCCAGGCGCAGGCAGATTAGAGAGAGAGAGAGAGAGAGAGAGAGAGAGAGAGAGAGAGAGAGAGAGATGGCCATTTTAATTGACTAAGAAAAGAAGGAAGGAATGATGTCTGCAATCTTAAAAAGGCGGCCCTCCACTGAACGGACTGGAGCGAGACCTTTAGGATTGCTTTGGTCAACTCAGAATCCTATGCAGGACTATCCAGAAGGCTTATTTACTCCCAGCAAAATGTGTTTAGGGATGCACTGTAAAGCTGCCATCGGAAGACCTCTTTCCTGGGAGGAAGCCCAGCTGAAAAGTGGGACTTGCTTTTGAGAAGACCTTCTTGAACGGACTCTGATTTAGGCGTATGTTCCCTTTTCACATTGGGGAACTTCTTGGGGAGTGAGCTATTTTGCGCACTCAGTCTAGTTTCACTCTGGTTTGGATGCCTTGGTTGTCTGTTCACGAAGTCGACCGGGGCCCTTGCTGAAAATGGTCATTCAGAGCCTCGATCCATTTCCTTAGGCTATAGCGGCCCCCGGGACACGCGCGGAGAAGGTACGGTTCTCTCCACGGTCCTCTCGTTTTCCTTTCCCGGCCTGGCCAAAATGGAAGCCAGCCGGAGTTCCTGACATTTTCCGTTTGTTTTTTTTTATATTATTCTCCTTCACTGAAAGTGCACACAGAAAACAGCTGTATAAAGGGGGAGGGAATAACTTTAGGTGAATTAAACCCCCCTCCCCCAAGTAAAAATAGGCGGGGGAGTTTACATCAAAGGGAATTCCATTAGTGATCCTGCATGCATTCCTAATTATTTACCAAAAGTACTACTTCATTGCCCGCGCGCCCCCTCCCAAATCGAATCCTTTGGATCACTTCGTGTTTCATTTGCGCCCAGAGAAGATAAAGGAAGCGATCGATAAAGGAAGCGAGTGATACATCAGCGCTGGGGGGAGAACAAATGATATATATATATTTCATTTGTTCTCCCCCCCAGCGCTGATGTATCACTCGCTTCCTTTATCGATATATATATAATCTTCCCTTATTTCAATTAATCCAGCTTTTGTGTAAACCCCCAGATCAGCTCCGCCTGTTGTTGTGCTGGTGGTTGGGTGGGTGGGCTTGCTGGTCGGCCGGCTGGCGCTGGCAAGGAAGACGCCGGAACGCCAGAAGGAAAAGAAGGGCACCGGGCAAGCTCGACATAAAGGCCTCGGTGGGAAGAAGGAAGAAATGGGGGCGCCTTCGGGAAGAGTCAGATCTGATCTTTACGCAACAGAAGAGAGAATCTATTCCACCAGTCCCGGCGCCGCGTGTCTGAATCCGGCTTGGAAGTGGGCTTGGTTTGCAAGTCTCCTCCCTTGTAAACGCATCTAGTGACACTGGACGGGAGCTCCGGGGGGGGAGTCCTCCCCGCCATGCCACCCCCACCCGGCTGCTTTGTGTGCCCACGGCAGGTGCAGGAGGATGCGGAGGTCCCCAATTGGGGCCTGGGTTTCCCCCATCCCCACCCCGCACCGCTCCCCCGCCGAGCCTTGGCCCCAAACCAGCACCGTTTTCTACCACTGGTTTCTACCGAGGCAGGATGGAGCCCAGCCCAGCCCGTCTGCGCCCCGGGTTGCGCCCGACGGGAAAAGAGACAAAGGGGGAATTAAACGTCGCTCCGCCTGGCCGAGCCCCGGGCGCCGAAGACCGGCCAGATGCGCCGCCCGCGCGTCCCCTTCCTTTTCGGGCTGGCAAATCTGGCCCGGGTTTGTTGTCTGTACATTTCCCCCGGTTTGGAGGTCGGGGGGTTTGAGTCCATCTGGTCGCTGTACGCGAATAATAATCCCGCCGGATACCCATCCTAATCCACTTCTGCGCCCCTCCTCCCTTACGGAATGGAAAGTGGAGGAGAGGGATGGATAACCTTTAAACACGGAGAGGCCTCTTTCGCGCATCCCCCCCTCTCAAAACCACCGCCCCCGGATTGCTCCGAATTAAGCAGACGCTTCGCTTCCCCTCCCCCTCCCCACTCTCACTTTTTATGATTCAATCTAGGACAAGGGGGAAAAAAAGGGAGCTCAGGAATAATTTTTTCCCCCTCCCGGGAGGCGATTATGAGGACTTTGTTTGGCCGTGTGCGGAAGAGCGGCCGCAGCGGCCACAGGCAGAAGAAAGTTAAAATACAAGCAGGCGCTTTTGGCTTGTCCGGAAGAAAGAGTCAGCGCATCCACCCCAAAGAATAATTTCCCTTCCAGTATCGCGGTGGGCTTACAGACAACCCGTTCATTCACATCGAAGTAAAACTGCTCCATCTTCCATTTATTCTGAGGGAGAGATCGCACTTCCACGTAAAGATTCGCCCAGGGAAAGGAGATATAAGGAGGGAGATGGACTCTCCTTCGCCCTCAGATTTCTGCTTCGGATTCCTATTTTTAACATTGGGGGGGGGGGGAAACGCCAGTCTTTCCCCTCGATCCCTCCCGTTAAACAAAAGCCGCTAGAAGCTCGCTTTCAGATCATCATCCAAAAACACGTCCGCACTCATTGGGATTTTCTTCATACCTCCCCCACCCCCCACCCCCCCAAAAAAATTGGTTTTACTGAAATAAATTCTTACCACAATTGCACCGTAGTGTTTGGATGGTGGTGTTTTTTTAATTTATTAACAACAACAAAACCCAGCTGACGACTGCATTTTCAAAAGTTTTCAGCTGGGACAAGCCGTTGGGTGTGGGGAGCGGTGCTTAACACACTGGGGCGACAACCCAACAATTCAGGGACGTCACCAACGCGGCGAAGGCGAGCCACGGGTCGAGAACTCGCGTCCACCGCGGCGTTTGGCATTGGAGTTGAGCCCCGAAGCCAGCGCGCATCAGTCTCCGCACGGACTTGACTCGGCTCTCTCTTTCTCCCAGTCCTCGAAGGTGCGGGGGGGGGGGGGGGGCGATCTGACGCAAAAGTGCCAAGGAGCCCACAGTAGCAATTACTTTGGATTTGAAGGGGGTGAACCCTCCCCCCCCAACAAACCCTGACGGAGCCAAAATTCCGAGGATCAATTGACTCAATTTAAGCGGGTTCCGCTACCTTTGCATCCTGTAGAGAAAAGCGTGTATTTAGGCTGGAAAAGATGTAAGGGGGGGTTGGGGGGTGAGATGCATTAAAAAAAACCCCATTGACACATGATCTAGAATACTGCCGTGCCCTTCTCTGGTCTGATCCGCTCGCAACCCCCCACGCCCTCCGTCAAGCACAGGGCGACGACACGCGTTAGGCATGGGCGTGGGAACTGAAATTTGAACATCACGCGCCGATTCCCAGAGTTGCCGCCTTTCCCCTCGTCAGGGGTCCTCCTCACTCCCAGTGGGGTCTTATTCCGCTATTTTACTCTTGCATGGATTTGGAAGTGCCAGGGAAATCGATTCCCCCCCTCCCCAGGGTTTGGTGGGGGAGGGGGGAGCACAGAAAGACCTTCTAACGGCCGGTCTGGTTTGAAGAGTGTCAGGCTGGAAGTGCCCTTTCCAAAATTGTCCCAAATCAGGAACTCTTCTCTCTCTCTCCCCCCCCCCCCCGCATAATTTCAAACTGACTTAAAGTGCCGGTTCACCGCCCGCCTGGTCAAGAATGGTTTCCAGATTAGCTAATTAAGGCGCATTAATCACCGATAGAAAGGGAATAAATCAAAAGCTGGGCTGGACATTGTAAAAGAAAAAAAGAAGTAGTCAGTTTTTCCGGAGAGAGAAGCGCGGCGGGTCCCTCTCCGGCGGACAGGTGCGCTCCCCTCCCCTCCCCCCGCCAGCAATTTCATTAACAAAAAACCAACAACAACAACACGACGTTTCGTGGATAAATACCCCGCGGCTTCCTTTCAGTCCCCGAGTTCAGTTCAGCAGAGCCCAAGAAGACGAACCTCTGGCAGATAGGTGAGAAGGAAGGAAGGAAGGAAGGAAGGAAGGAAGGAAGGAAGGAAGGAAGGAAGGAAGGAAGGCAGGCAGGCGGGGACGGGACCGAAGTCTTTACCAGTAGAAAGAAAGAAAGAAAAAAAGAATTCAAATATATTATTTCATACTACCCAATGCAATTGGCATTCATGCTTCCCCTTCAATTTCGTACATCTGTGGTTTCCAGTGCTCCTAGGAAGGTCTCCTTTTGGGATGGGAAGGGCCACCCTCCCCTTGGTCCAGCCGGACCCCCGCCGCCCACTTGGTCGCTTACTATGAGGGGTTCCAACCCGGCTAAGGCCAGGTGCGCTTGGAGGGACCGCAGACCCTGCCGGCCCACCTGGTTCGGGCTCTGAGTCCGGAAATCCAACCGGTGGGGCTCAGGGGATCCAATCCCATCCGCCCATCCCACGCAATCGCCTGGCCAGGCAGCACCTCTCTGCCGCAGAGCCTTCGTCTCCCCCCCCCCCCTCCTTGCCGTCCACGCTCCTTCCCGAGCCTCCCGGCGTACCTTCTCCCATCTGCAGTCCAACCGGTCGGGCTCCTTCCACCGCCCGCCCCCAGCCCCCGAAACCGAGGCCACCCCCAGGCTGCCGCGCCCCAGCCGGAGGACTCCCCTCTCCCTGGGCAGCGCTGCCAATCCCAGCGGGCCACTTCGCCGGGCGCCAAAAACCTCCCAGGACAGTCGCCTCCCCCCTTCTTTTCTCCTCCGCCCCCCTTTTTGCTCAAGCACCTCCTAATTAATTTAAAGTTACTCCGTGGATCGGATCATTAAAAACCGGCTGGAAAACAGCGTCAGAGACGGGAGGGGGGGAGAGTGAATGGAGGTGAGATCCACATCAACAGGAGGATAGGGAGACGAAGGTACAGGGATTTGCATAAAGCTTTGTCTTTGGCGTCGGCACTGCTGCCAAGGGTGAGAGCGCTAATTGCACAAGATTAATGTGGCCATTGTTGCCCGCTGGTTACCGAGGGCGCCTGCCCGCCCTCCCCTCCCCCACCGAGCGGCTGCCAGCCAGAGACAAAAACGCCAGGCAGGCAAATCGACCACCGCCAGTGGTGGAAGGAGACCACTTACAAAATCTGGAGGAGGGGGGGGATCCTTCCTTCCACGCCCACCCCCCAATAATAGCCTCATCGTTCATACTGAAAGGGCCGCTTTATGGGACAGGTGTTAGAAAGTGCCTCCAACAGTTTAAAAAAAAACACAAAAACCGACGCTCGAAATTTTTGAGTCAAAGAAGAAGAACAAGAAGAAGCAGAAGCAGCAGCAGCAGCAGACAGCCGGATCGGGCAGACAGCCGAAGCAGCTTTTCCAGCAGGGAGGCCGGGGACACGACGCCCGAGCTGACACCGTCTGTGCAACAGCGCCTCGTAGTGGCCAGAGACGCGATTGCAGCAGCCGAGCGTCGAGTGCAAAGTGCGGTCCGATGCTGTCGCTTAGCGGGCTGAGGGGAAAAGGGGTTGCTGTTGGAAATGCGGTGTGGTCGGGGTTTGCCCGGGGTAGGGGGCATGATGCTGACAAAGCATGGCACGGCACCGCCCTTCACTGGGCCAGTTACTATGGCTTCTCTCCTTTCTCTCATCCTGTTGCATTCCACCCCCACCCCACCCCCACGCAAACATTTCGGTGGGGGTTTTTTTGGTTATATAAACATTTCAGATCCTCTGAAGATGCCAGCCACAGATGCAGGCAAAACGTCAGGAGAGAATGCTGCCAGAACACGGCCATACAGCCCGGAAACCACACAGCACCCCAGTGATTCCGGCCCTGAAAGCTTTCGACCGTAGATTTCGGTTATTATAAATCCTCTCCCAACATAAATTTACCTTTTCCCTGTAAAGCAGAATGGGATTTCAAAATTGGATTACAATGGTCTGTACCACTTCAGTTTCCGCTTTCTTTTCTAAAAATCAGAAAATCAAAAAATCAGGGCAGCAGTTTAGAATGTTTTTCTTTGAAGTTTATTTGATTTCTTTGTGTTTTTTAAATTGCAGTTTTTTTAAAAAAATGACAGCAGTCTGTAATGGTCCAGATCAGTCTATCAATCCAGGGTTCTTCCATTTAACTTCCCATCTTAACTTCCTCGGTTTTTATTGCTCTTATCCCCAGCTGAAACAAAACTGATAAAGATGGATATATTTCTCCCCGGTACCCTTGTCTTTCTTCCCATGTTGCTCTTCTGGTGGTATTTTGTCTAGCCCCCAAGTGGGACCTGGAGATCTTCCAGAATTACAACTTTTCTCCAGAAAACAGACATCAGGTCCTTTGGAGAAAATTGATGCTTTGGGGATAGTTTCAATGGCATCAAATCCCGGCTGAGCTTCCTCTTCCCAAACCCAGTCTTCCTAGATTCCATCTCCCCATCTCCAGGTATTTCCCAAGCAGGACTTGGCAGCTGTGGACTTTGGGGCTAACACCTGCTGTTTTAAACCTTTAAACAGACATGCAACCAGGGGGAAGAGGCGGCTTGAGCCACAGGTGCCCCTGGGAAGGGTGCAGGCAGAATCCCCACCCTGATTGATCCATTGGCACCCATACTTGCTGCTGCCTGCCTCCACTCTCACCATGAGGAGATAGAGAGGAAGGGAGGGAAGAGAGCTGAAGAGACAAGGCTGGAGGAGTATTGCCTGCCTCCTCCTTTGCCCACCCCCTGCCAGCTTCAGTCTCTCACCCAGGCTGCCAGACAGGGGTGGAATAATTTCAGTGGAATAATTTCGGTGTGTGCCCTGGGTTCCATTTTCTGTAGGCATGCCCTTGCCTTTGTAACAAAAAATACCTGTTGATTTATTAACTTACATTCTGGACCAGGGATAAAAACAATTTTTTTGGCAAAAATGTGTTTCATGCAATTCTCTAAGTTGCATTTTAATGAGTTTAAAAAACAACAGCATTTCACCCTTTTAAAAACAGCCTTCCCAAATATGATCACTCTTAGATTAGGGGGACTAGACAAAGCAAGCAGAAGATCTTTTTTTAATGTGGAGATGTTTATCCCCAAAAAGCAAGGGGTTCTGGTTGCAGAAAGTCCCAGATTTAATTTCAGCTAAAAGATGTCAAGGTGTACATACTAGGAAAGATTTTTCTCCCTTGAGACCCTGCAGAGCCACTGCCAATCACAATAGTTAGCACTGAGCTAGATGGACCAATGAAGCCTCTGCTTGGTGAGCCAGGACAAATCAGAATATGCTGTATTCAGCCAGCTGAACCAATGAGATGTCTTGGTAGAAGGCGACTTTAAGAATTTAATCACGGGCTAAAGTTAATGAGCTTGGTCAACAAAGACCTAATCAAGAATTCCAAGAGAATTGGAAACTATAATTCTCATATTGTTCATAAGTAGGCTTAAGCATCAATAGAAATGATTGGTAAATTTCAGGTTTGGGTGTTTTTAACTTGATAAAGCGGAATAGAGCTGATATCCATTGATATCAGCTCTTACTGGAAAAAAAATGGGTTAAAGAAAACAGGCCCAAATTGTAGACAACTACCCAGTGGCTTGAGAAATCCCAGCGGGAGGCATTTCACCTGAAATTGCATACTGGGTTGCTCAGCCCTTTCTGCAGTATCAAACAATTCCCCCCCCCCCCCCCCCCGCTCTCTCACTTCTACCCGACTCTATCTCCCAAGTTCAGGAGGACTTGAGAGATGGAGGTGGCTAGAGATCTAAGTGCTGAGGATAGCCCAGCTCAGCATTCACTTCTCTCTTTCTCCCTCACCCACTCCAAAAGCCGATAAAGTTGAATTGGCTCTCAGGCTATTTGGCTCTGCCGAATAGCCCAGGTTGTTTTATTGGGAAATAGCGGTTTGTTTGTTTTAGTGATTTGGGTTTACTGAATCACCCAGCATAAGTGTTAAAGAAACAATGAAACAAAATGTAGTGGAATTGTAGCACATAGTGTAGTAGTAGAGAACTGCTATTATGTGCAGTTATCATGATATTTGTGTTGGCAGACAGAAGCTTATAATTTGATAAATTTTATAATTTTGGGGGAAAAGTTTAGTACTAATAGTACTAATAGTGACTAATAGAGAATAGTACTAATAGTGACTGAAAACCAGTTGATCAACTTAAGCTTTTATAGAGTATCTCTAGTAAAACTCCATGGCTTTCTCTTTTTACATTTAGATTTTTAAAATTAAGTTTACTTCATTCTCTGTTCTTATTCTTTAACAGTTTATATACTATTATATTTCTATGCTTAAAAATAAAACAATTTACCAAAAATAATTAATCATGGGCTGCAGATTTATCTACCTATACTCACTGAACTGGTGGTAAGTACAGTCACCCCTGACTCTGCCAGTCCTCTGTTTGTAGTGGAGAATCTGGATTAAATCTCTGTGTTCCTTACCCTTTTTCTCTTTGAGGGAAGTTGTGCTGGGAACCACATGAAAGATCTTCTGCATATAAAACTGTTCAACTTCAAGGAGGAAAAATGTGAAGAGTAAAGCAAAAAACCCTCTCATTTTTAAAACTGGAATTTGACCATTTAAGAATATGCATTTGTGAAAGGGGAGGAAAAAGACACCAGCATATCGCCAAAGCTTTGGAAAGAGTGGAGTCTAAGTATGGTAATGGAAAGTGTAAGCAACTTGCAGCTGCCTTATTGCCACTCCATAGAGTTTTTGAGGCAAGAGACATTCAGAGGTGGTTTGCCATTGCTCTCTAGATATAAGTACTGTGAAAACAATGGAGCATAGGGAGAGCAATAGGATGCATTTTGTTTTACAGGTAATTTTGAATTTCTCATCCCTGATGTTTCAAACTGGGGAAAAAGTTTAATATCTACTTTGTACAAACCAGCTCTGTGACTGAGAACAAGAGAACTATATAACAACAACAAAAAAACAACAACTATATAACAAAAAAACCCCAATTTTTAGAGATGGCGTCCAAACCCCAACTCCCTACTCCATACACCCCAGGAGGGGATCAGCAAATTGCCGCAGATGGTATGCACAGATGGTACACAGGTCATCAAGGTTTCCAGGTTACCAGTTAGCCTGGGGTATTGGGTTTTGCTTTGTGTTTCACCAGTAGAGTGTCTTATGTTTTAGTTGAGGGTTTTTTTCTAACTGTGAGGGCTGTGTGAGGGTACTGAGTATATGTATCAAGTCTGTTAGAACCCCATGTGGATGTGTTTGTGTGTGTGTGTGCAAGTCATTAGTCAGAACATGTTAAGCTTAAGGAACTGTACCATCTAAGAAACAACAGCATCTAAGCTGAACTGTACCATCTAAGAAACAACATCTAAGCTGAACTGTAACTGAGAACTGACACTGAATAAGTCTTTTTAAAGGTACTCAGAAAACTAGATACTGAATCTTGGTGCCAAGCTCTAGTAGTGTATATATATTTCTCCTGCCTTATTTGCCTCATCTATTCCTTATCTCTCAGTTATTAACCTCCCTTTCCCATCTCTCCTCTATTAATAAACCTTTCTTTCTGTTTAAGTGCCTGAAGAAGTAAAGAAGGTGTGGGGGTTCATCACAGAGGCATATAGGAAAATATGTTTATTTAATGCATTTTAATCTCACCCTTCCCCCAAGGAGCTCAAGGCAATGTGCGTCATTCTCCTTTCTCCATTTAATCCTTGCAATAACCTGTGAGATGGATTAGCTTGACTGGCTTAATGACAGTGTGGAGATTTGAACCCAGGTCTCTGAGATCCTAGTCTGACACCCTAACAGCTATATTGCTACAGCACTCTGGCTCACTGTGCTTGCTAGAAAATGTGCTTTCAGGGAGGGAAAGGCATTTTTTTTTAATTTCTAAAGGGACTGTTGCTGAAAACTCACTTAGTTGTTGGAAATTGGTTTTATATTTTACTGACTATTGTAAGGAGGGGTGGGGGGAAGAACAGTAACATTAATGTGCACTCCCTCACTCATCTTTAACTGCAGTGGTTCTTAGTTTATTGGGTATGTTTCCTACCCTGCATATCATCACTGGCTTAGCGACAACCCCAAGTAGCTATTTAGCTAAAGTGTTTTACAAAATATTAACTTGACCAGGATTTCACAGGCCTGCATTTTAAACTGCCTAAGTAATAGCCAGGGCTAAAAGACTGAGGAACTTGGGGGAACCCATGTTCATCAATTCTCAGCACGTCTTATCGTGAAATAGAAAGCCTGCTGCCTCTTCCCTCTGGCAAGTACTTCAAAGGAGCAAACCTCTGTGGGAATGGCGAGGCAAAGGGCTTTTAGATAATAGGTACAGGGTTTTGCGCACATAGCCTCAACATACACCATCTTGCAATGACATTGGAAAGCCTATTTCTGTATTAAGAAAAAATCTCGTTATACAGCTGTGGACTGTATTAAGTTTTTTGAACATTCACAGCACATTTAGGAAAACCTCCCTGCATGTGGGGGACCCTGAAGGGGAAGAGGACATTCCTCCTATCCGCCATTTTTTTCCCATTTCAAGTAAAGGAATCTGTATCTTAAGAATTATTTGGGGAAAAAAAGTGACATATACCAACTACCGGTACTCCAGCAGTAGTGGCGTAGGAGGTTCAGAGCTCATGTATCTAATCTGGAGGAACCGGGTTTGATTCCCAGCTCTGCTGCCTGAGCTGTGGAGGCTTATCTGGGGAATTCAGATTAGCCTGTGCACTCCCACACACGCCAGCTGGGTGACCTTGGGCTAGTCACAGCTTCTCGGAGCTCTCTCAGCCCCAGCCACCTCACAGGGTGTTTGTTGTGAGGGGGGAAGGGCAAGGAGATTGTAAGCCCCTTTGAGTCTCCTACAGGAGAGAAAGGAGGGATATAAATCCAAACTCTTCTTCTTCTTCCATCTAAAAATGTAAAATCCAGGGAGGGCTTCTCTTTTAGGTAGAACTCCCAGACCCTTGGTTGTTACTTAACAGATAGAAAAAAAATAAGATGCAGTTCCCATTGCACCTCCATGCTAGAAAAAGCTTTACTTGTTGAATGTCACTTAATTGAGAAAGGTAAAAGCCATTTTGCAGGAAGTCTGACTTAGATTGTTTAACTTCAGGTTGCAGAGGAAGTCCTGCTGGAACAAAGTGCAGGGATCTCATCTGCAAATGACGTCATCCTTTTTATCATCTGCAGCTCCACATTTTAAAATTGAGATGGCTGGAGGGCTTTTTAAAAACTGTCATGTTTTCAAGTTTTCAGGGCTAGGAGTTACTTTTGAAAAGGCACACTTTGATTCCTGGGATTCGAGCATGCTCAAAGGGAGAGTCTGACTTCCTCTGATTGCCCCTTGTGAAGTTAGGTCATTATCCTTTAGAAATCACTCACGGAGGCAGTCTGATTAATAGCCTGATCCATCACAATTGCTGGCACTGGGTCAGAGCTGCGTGGCCAGGCAGAACAAGGGCACATGCATTATTCACTGCTTGTGGAAAAGCCTTAAGCCAGTACCAGGAGATAGACAGGGCAATCCTATGCAGAGTCTAAGACCACTGAAATCAGTGGACTGAGGCTAGAATCACAACATAGGACGAGATAGTCTGTGTGGAATGAGTCAAAGCATATCTGAGGACACCTGAAAAAGAACAGTTTGGATTTATAGCCAGTGGTGGGATTCAACAGGTTCGCACCACTTTGGTAGAACCGGTTGTTAAAATGGTGCTTGGAATCTCACCACCGGAACTGGTTGTTAAATTATTGGAATCCCACCACTCATTTATAACCCCCTTTTTTCTTCTGTAGGGAGACTCAAGGCAGTGTACAACTCCTTTCCCTCTCCCCACAACAGACACCTTGTGAGGTAGGTGGGTCTGAAGAACTGTGGCTAGCCCTAGGTCACCCAGTTGGAATGTAGGAGTGGGGAAGCAAATCTGATCCACCAAATAAAAGTGTGCCACTCATTGGAGGAGCAGGGAATCAAAAATATGTGGCAAGAAGTCTTGAAGATGTGTATCTCTCTATGTATCTATTTAGCCTACTTTTCCCTTAAGGAGTTAAGACAGTGGTGGCATTCAAATAATTTAACAACCAGTTCCGGGGGTGGGATTCAAATAATTTAACAACTGGTTGTTTACAAGCACCATTTTAACAACTGGTTCTGTCGAAGTGGTCCTCCATTTTACTCTGTGGTAGGTCAGACTGAGAAAGACATGGCCTGATCCAAGGGGTGGAGGGAGTTACAAATACAAATACAAAACCTTTAATGGCATATAAAGAGTGGTAAAATACAGATTATGTTAAAACCAATTGACTAAAATTTACACAAAGGTTTCACTCTTGATCCAAGTGCCTTTGTTAAAAACCTGGCAACTGATTCAGTAGTGTGGGGATGATGGTCACTAAGCAGGTGTGAAACTATTTCCTTGTCTGATCTCACTGAAAATTTCTTCAAGATGGCCTCGAGAGAAAAGCAACCTTGAGTAGACTGCCAAATCTCTTTGCAGGTAAATGAAGCGAGCATTTCGTTCAGTTGTTTCGGGTAGGCTCCGCCTGCACAGGGAACAAGTCCTGGTTCCTCCTGTGGATGCCATGATATCTGCCTCTTGTTTGGGCAGTCGGTAACACATTTAGCCGAAAGCAAGCATAAAATATCTGGCGTGGAGATGTGGATTGATTAAAATTACTTCATATATTTAGCCATAAAACCCGCCAAGTAAATGGTGGTGAAATGCCATAAAATGTGGGAGAACAAGTTCTGCAGGCTCCAGCTGTGAGAAAGCTGCCCTTCAAATGTCAAGAGAGGCACGTTGTTTCAAAACTCCGAAAAGCCCGTCTCTTCGGCCCATCAGTAGGAGTTGGTCAAAAGATACACCTATGTTGTTTATTTGCTTGATAATTTTGGTGTGCCAGGTGGAGAGGAAGTGGTCGCTAACAGAAAATAATATGTGAGGACTGCCCGGAGTGGCTCTATAAATGAAGGCTGGCCAGGGTATTTAAACAAAGAGAGCCAAACCCGAAAAAATTGTCTTGGTCTCCGGTTTCTAAACAAAGAACTTTGATATCGCGACTGGAGTTTGGAAGCACCCAATAAACGTACGAAGAAACAAAGATTGAATAATTTCTAATTTCTCAGCGGTTTTTGCTCCCCAGATTGGAGCTCCGTAAAGTAATTGTGGCAGTAGTTTTAACTGAAAAACTTCCATTGCGGCAGGAAAAAATTGACCGCCTCCCAGGAAAAAAAAAAAAAAAAAAAAATCTGGATATTGCCAACACTTTGATTTTACTTGTATTGAGAGTCAAGGGTGGGTGGAGGGAGTTGTGGAGGCAGCAGGGCCCTACACTAGCAGATTTGCCCTCCCTGGGACACTGACCCCGGAAGAGAGGCAAATCTGCCAGCAGGTAGCTGCCACAGCCCTCCACAACAACCAGAGTGCTCTGCACTCAGCACTCCTGCACCCCTGCTGCCTCTGTTGGCATAGTGGAAGCATTCTGGAGTGTGGCCAGGGATAAAGCTTACCTTTTCAGAAGTGAGGAGGGTTGTTATGTATATTGCCTCCCTGCACTGCCAAAAAGCCCCCTGGAGGTGGTGAGGTGGTGCCACAGCAGAACCATCCATGGCCTCTCCAGGGCTTTGGATTGGGCTGTCCCTGGCCGAAGTTCACCCAGTGAGCTTCATGATGGGACAGAATTTGAATTGAGGACTCACAGGTCTCTAGCCACTATGGGGCACTGGCCCTGCAGATCATTTTGGAGGCAGAAGCACCAAACTAGTGCATTCTCTCCTTAAGAGTTAAAGCAGTTTGCCTTATGGGCATACCCAAACTTCTGGAAAGTATTCTTCTGTGTGTGCTGATCACTCTTCAGGGGAGATTCTATCCCTTCAAAGAATTACAGTTCCCAAGTTTTCTTGGCAGGAGAGCTGGGGGTACTTGCAACACATGTGAAGCTAATTAAAAGTTGTAGTCTGAACTTGGTCTTTGTCAGAATTGCACAGATGTGTTAATAGAAACCTGCAGTTCTGGTTACAGAATACTGTGCTTTGGTGAGCTTCTAGAGACTTAAGGACAATTTCTCCACGCACATTTTCTCCAAGTGCTTGGAACTGTTTTGTGCAACGTTATTTGGCCAGGTTGCTGCATTTTTGGCTGTGGTCTTCCTCTATCCTGCCATCTGTATTTCCATGGCAGAGAACTCATGGTGAGGTGGGTGGCCCGGAGCAGCTAAGCATTACCTCCAGACGTTCAATTCAACTCATGGTTTTAGTGGATTAAGAATGGATGCGTGTTCAGTCCCTGTTAAATCTTGCCAAGTATCCTGGTTTTGGATTCAAGCCGTCAAGATTGGCTCATGATGGCATTGTTTTAATATGTAGGCAATTCAGCCGCCCCTCAACACTGGCGTTGCTTATTCACTTTTTTCATGCAACCATCTTATAGCTAATTAGCTTTCAAGTAGTAAAACTATGGGCACTTTTGCACATGCAGAATAATGTACTTTCAATCCACTTTCACAATCGTTTGCAAGTGGCTTTTGCTATTTCGCACAGTAAAATCCAGCTGCAAAGTGCATTGAAAGTAGATTGAAAGTGCATTATTCTGAATGTGCGAAAGTGCCCTATTAGAACAGTATACAGTAGGAAATGGCTTCAAGACAAGGCCAATTCCTCTGGTCAGGGCCAGTTCCACAGAAACTATTTGTAGGGTTTCTCTTCATTTTATACAGAGAAGTACTGAGGGCTGAACTGGCTGAAACTGAGAAGGAAAGAGATCTTGGGGTTCTAGTGGACAGCTCAATGAAAATATTGACTCACAGCATAACAGTGGTGAAAACAAGGCAAAACTCACAGAGATTATTAGGATAGAATCTGACAGTAAAACAATCAATATTGAAATCTGTGATGAGGTCTCATTTGGAGCAGTACCTTGGACTACGTGGATCTCTGGCATGATCCAGCAGGCTCTGTTTATAGTACTTATGCAACGTTAGTCTCTGCATTCTGTTTGTTGGTGTTCCAGCATAACTGGTTGGCCATTGGGTGAAACAGGTTTCTATACTGGATGAATACTGGTCAGATCCATCAGGACTCATCTCAAGTATTCATGGTTTGAATCGGTATCCATGAAGCAGTTATCAGCCTTCTGCAACCTGGACCACTTCTCAGTTTCTTACATCAGCAGCGTAACAGATACATAACAGTCTAAAGGAGCAGCAGTGGCGTAGGAGGTTAAGAGCTCGTGTATCTAATCTGGAGGAACCAGGTTTGATTCTCCGCTCTGCATCTTGAGCTGTGGAGGCTTATCTGGGGAATTCAGATTAGCCTATACACTCTCACACACGCCAGCTGGGTGACCTTGGGCTAGTCACAGCTTCTCGGAGCTCTCTCAGCCCCACCTACCTCACAGGGTGTTTGCTGTGAGGGGGGAAGGGCAAGGAGATTGTAAGCCCTTTTGAGTTTCCTACAGGAGAGAAAGGGGGGATATAAATCCAAACTCCTCCTCCTCCTCCTCCTCCTCTTCTTCTTCTTCTTCTTCTTCTTCTTCTTCTTCTTCTTCTTCTTCTTCTTCTTCTTCTTCTTCTTCTAGGACAGAAAATCAGGCACCCTAGTTTCACCCATATGGTAATTCTCATTCTTTGTTTTCCCCCACTAAAAAAGCCCTGCACATAAAGCAAAAGAGTGTGACTGTTTCACATACAATATTTTTCTCTCTCATGATATCTACTTCAGTGTCGGAAAAAAGCAATACAATGTGTATATAATTACCATGACAAGAATGTATGTTTGCTTTGATGTGTGAAGCCAAGCTCTCTCACGGCTTCCCATCACATTTATACACTGCATGAAAGATTACTGAATTTCAGTTCACTTTGAAAATGTGTTCAGTGTAACATTCATGCCATTTTTTTTGTTCTTTGTATCCCTTCTATTCTGCTGGCTGCTGCTTGTCTTTAGAAGTCTTTTCCGCAAACCTTTTCATCACCTGTGCTCAGTTGCTTACACTGTTTGGGTGGGTTTGTTCGTAAAGCATCTGTTTCGCTTGCAGGGGGTTCTGGTTCTACCCCAAGCATCTCCACTTAAAAGACACGGGCTATTTCCGAACGTCCATGGGGTGCTGTTTGCACAGGTGGCGCTGCTGCATCGCAACCCTCAAGCTATAAGAATCACTGGGGCTTTCCCCACTTACCTTCTGCTGCGCGCTACTCCAGGAAAGTAGCGCGGGGTCCAGTGGCGCTCCCCACTTGCAAGGGCGGCAACCACGCAGCCGCCCCGATGCTGCCGCTCTTGCACCACCTCAGCGCGCATCATTCCTAGTGCTGAAGAAATGGCACCTATTGATGACCCCGCGTAGAGTCATCAGAGTGGGGAACCCCGAGAGCGTGCCAGGAATGATGCACGCTGAGGGGGCGTGAGAGCAGCGCGCAGGAGAAGGTGAGTGGGGAAAGCCCCACTGGAAACTCTATAGTTTTGAGAGTAGAGCATCACTTCTTGGTTTTCCAGAAATGATGTGATGATACAAACTAGTCCTCATGTCCCTGTCCCCTGAGGCTCCCCATAAAACAACTCCATAGTTTCCAATGGCCATATTGAGCTATATACCTACATTTTCTATGCAACTTCGTTGCCTGCTGAAGTAAAGCAAATGAGAGTGTGGGGAACATGCTGGAGGCAAGAAAATGGAAACTGGGTGCAATTTTCAGTCTGATTTTCAAATTTCCACGTATGCTTGAGTGAAAAACTGGACTTGTTGTTGATTATGTGAAACTGCTAAACATTTGGAGGGATGCCCAGGAATAATCAACACATGTGAAATATGGTTCCCTTTAGGGAGTGTGTTGAATGTATAAATAATCGTATGAGACCTGCTTGCCTGACAGTGTAATTGTTAGATGTGTTTAAGTAAAACAGTAAAGGAATAATTTCTGCTGTATCAGGGGCAAAGTTTCACTAAATAGACTCCTCCCCACAATCACACTGGGGAAAAATAATCCAGTTTGTCATCTCTGATGAAGCTGACTCTTGCTTAGGAAAATTCATGTGATAATACATGTGATGGTCTGTAGTGTACCCCATTGCTCTTGGGTTGCATTATATTAGACTCATGATATTCTCAGCTTCTATTTCTAAGAGGGCAATGATCTAGCCCTAAATGATGTGGATGAACACTTGAAAGGGTGATAACAGCTTCTACACAAACTAGGAAGAGGTTTGGGGTGATTTTTGCAACTATCAAGAAGAGGTTTTTTTATTGGTGGCTCCAAAGAGTTCCTGTAATACCTTAGCTTTGGGTAAACCTTCTTATTTCCACAATTCTCCCGCCTGGAAGTGAAGCTGCAGGATGCATTTGGAATTACTAGAACCTCTGCAACAATCCAAAATGGCTGCTGAGTTCTCATGGTGTAATGATTAAGAGCAGGGGACTCTTGTCTGGAGAACCAGGTTTGATTCCCCCTTCCTCCACATTAAGCCTTCTGGGTGACCTTGAGCTAATCACAGTATTTGCAGAACTCTCAAAACCCCACCTACATCACAAGGGAAGGAATTAATAAGTTGCTTTGAGACTCCTTATGGTGGAGAAAAGTAGGGTATAAATTCAAACTCCTCCTCTTCCTCTTCATGAGAAAAGCTTGTAACATCTCAGCATTTCAAATGTGTTTCTTTAATTATTGTTTCTTTAATTACCTTACTTATTGTTTCTTTAATTAGCTACTTATTGTTCTACAGTTTGTTTGTTTTTTTTAAAAAAAAACCCTGGGCATTCCCCTCAAGTTTTAGAAAGATTGTAGAAAGTTCTTCCCTTGTACATGGCCGTAAGTTTAGCAGTCCACATTTTGGACCATGTTCAGACCAGATAAAATGATGTGTATTTTTCCTCGTCCTCCTCCCTTAGTCTCATGACAATTTTTAGCCCAGATTCTGGCTTGTCCATCAGATAACCAAGTTATGTAACACAAGTACACACAGTGATTTTATCACCACAAACAACCCTAAAAATTGGCCAGCAATGTGCCCCCGTTTGTCAATAAACCTTCTTTCTTTCCAGTTTAATCCAATATGTGCTCCCATCCTGAATAAAGAGTGATTATAGTTATTCGGCAGAATTGAAGGTGGTGTGGTAGACCTACACACCCATTCCACTCATGTTATAGATATTCAGTTTTTATCAGAATTCAGTGAAAATAATATCAAGGTTGATTGCAGCCACATTTTATAGCATTCACACTAATTTGGGGAAATCCCAAAGCTGTATCCCCTTTCAGAGATACTTTCCCTTTCCAAATGCCAGTGAGGTAGGAGAAAGCATTGCAATTTTACAGGCAATTCATGGCAAAAACACACTTCCAGCAGTAACTTCTATGTTACCCATCCAGTTGGGATGGTGGTCTCAAAGAATGTGATCCTCACCAGAAGGGGTTACCCTTGCCAAATTCCAAAGGCACAGGATAAAATGTCTGTAAGGTCACTAGACATGTGCATAAATGCAGATATTTTATGGCAACCTTTAATTTCAACTGTGATTTATATGGGAAGCCTGAGTTCAGTGAAGGAGCACAATCTTAATTTTATTCTGGTTTTTTTTTAATATTGGGACCTTAACAGTGTTTTACCTTGAGGGGATTATGGAAAGAAAGAAAGAAAGAAAGAAAGAAAGAAAGAAAGAAAGAAAGAAAGAAAGAAAGAAAGAAAGAAAGAAAGAAAGAAAGAAAGAAAGAAAGAAAGAAAGAAAGAAAGAAAGAGATACAGGACTTAGGATTCAGAGAAATATACAGGCAGGCATAGGATAACATTGGACCAGTGGCCAGTGATTTCTGTACAGAAAGGAAAGCGAAAACCTAACCTTTTGTGTTTCTTTCATAGGGTGCTATCATTCTCATGATCCCCCTAATCACAGTGCTTATCATCAAGCCTTTTTGTTTCTAATTTTCCTTTCTTTTTCAAAGAGCACCTTCCCCTTCAAGTCAAGATCATTCAACAATCTCATGTTTCAAATGCATTGGCTGAAGAAAGTGTCATGTTGTGATGGATTCTAAGAATAGGAGGGTGCTCATCAATCAACGGTTTTTTCAGGGTACTAATCCTTGTCACAGTCAGTTGATTTGGCACTCCGGATTTTGACCACTGCCCTGGTCAATCACAGAACTGTTCTATTCACCTTCATCATCTACCTATTCTTGTAGAGGGTTTTTTTTCGAGGGGGGGGGTTACCTTGGCCACCTACATAAATAAAAAGAGAAAAGCAAAAGAGAACAAAAAATAACTCAAAACTTATAGCTACAGAGAGAAATAGATAGTGCCAGGAACTCATTCAGTTATTCATTTATGAGCTAAGATAAAGTCAAATGTTTCTCTAACTCTATTCCTTTCTCTTTATTCATCAACCTATTAGAATTGCATCTTATTATTAAGTAAGTGACAGCAATTGAAGATTTTCTTGATTAATCTGTGTCGGCAAGCTTTAATCAATCGATTTGCAAGCTAAGGGATCTATCTGCAGTCCAGAATGCAAGTCCAGGATGGAAAATAAATTTTAATGCAGTCCAGAATGAAGGGTTTAATATTTAAAATGTATGATGGGTCCCACAAACTTAGCTAAAGGTGCTTGTGGACACAGATCTTTACTACTTCTCCCTATCCTAATAAACCCCTTTGACACGCCCCTCTCCAAAGTTGATTGGCAAACAAAATGGTTGCTGGGAGGAGAAGGACTTGAGAGAAATTATTCTCAATTCACACATCTATCAACTGTACTTCTACAGGTCTAAGACAGTTTTGTGGTAATACAGGGGTGTGGGGATGATTGTCTTGGATTCTCCCTTCTGTGTGCAGCTTTCTGTACACCATAGCATTTTGTCCCTGAGGCTAACCCAATTTCCAGCATTAGCTTTTTTAGGTCAAAAGAGACTGCTGGGAGAGGTGGAAAAGGTATTTATTTACTTCATCTATAGTCAGCCGTTTCCACAGAGACCCGAAGCAGACACCGAAAATTAAAAACAGCAACACAGTAAAAACCATACATACAATAAAACATACCATAAAAAAATCTAGACAATTCCTACAGACTTTTGACATATTTCTAAAAACTGTACATATTGTGTTCCTTTTAAGAAGGCCCTCTTGAAGAATTCTGTTTGACACATTCTATGGAATGACAGTAGTTCGGGAGTCATCCTGGCCTCATCAGGAAGGCCATTCCACCAGGTGGGGCCCATAAAACAGAACAGTCAAGTGTGTTTTTATCCCTGTCTAGGGTAGTCCCTTAAGAAGGCTTTGTGCAGGTGAGCAAAGCTGTTGAAGTGGAGCACAGTGGGACAGGTGATCCTGCAGAAGTTGAGAAAAGATCATTTCTATGACTCCTCTGTGCTCGCAGTTCACAGGATCCATCCCATGAAATGTGAGCCATACATGTCGGGCATACCACACCCACCATGAACTGAGATCAGAAGACATTTCTTCAGATGCCACTAAGTGTTAAATTATCTTAGATATTGACTTCCCTTGGCTATTGCCATTGCTGTTCATTGATCTTAATGCTGATTCATTGGGTGACTCCACACAGGGCAAATATAACGGTATAGGGCCTCTTCTGCACATGCAGAATAATGCAACTTCAATCCACTTTCACAATTGTCTTTTATCTTTTTCTTTTCTTTTGTGTGTTGTGCATGCACTGCTATGCACGTGTAGCCAATCGTATTGAGGGATGATTGGCATGACTGCGGGAGTTCATTTCTGTATGCCTGCGCAGCTATGCATGTGTTGCAGGAAATAAAAAAAAGAGAAGAGAAGCATCTCCATGCAAAGACATGAAAGCAGCCCAGGTTGTTTCCATGAGCTCCAATCTCTGCCTGCATGGCATGCATGTAAATGAGAAAAAGTAAAACGGGTTCCTTTATAAAGACCGCAACCCATTATACATTTGCTGTGCAGAATCAACAATTGTTGTTTCGGATTTGTTGCATTTTGGTTGAAGGAGCCCTTTTTGCTTTTTGCCAAACAGCAGATTATCAGTTTTAAAATCATAAGCAAAATAGTGTATAGTTTTTTCCTTTAATCTCACAAAAAGGCAACCCTATTGATCGGTTGTGAAAATGCAAGTTCAAGGAAATGCAATTGACAGTCAAAAGGCAAGCGTCAAAGCAATACAATATTGACAGGACATTAATACATTCCATATATACAGACCAAGGGCTTGTCTGTTCATGTGCCATGCATGTTTCATTTCAAGGAATTTATTTTTAATTCATTCTGTGCTTCTTCCCTTAGAAGAAGGGGCTGCTATGACTTGAGGGCTACAGTATCAGGTAATTGAAAACAAACATTCTAAACCAAAGAACTGGGCAAAGATTACTTGGCCAGCTTCCATGGCAGAAAGAGGATTTCAACTGGGTCTCCCAGATCTTGGTTCATTACTCTAACCACTACCTATAACCTTCCCCATTGGGATTAAAAATGCTTGGAGAGGGTGATTTTTGGGAGAAAAAGATATTGTGTGTGTGTATGTGTATGGGGAAGGGGGGGACTCCTGTTCCCTACTCTTCCTTGGAATTACAGCCCATTGGTTGCAATCTGAAATGAATACAGTGGCAGATTTGGCCACATATGATCCAGTGCTAGGAGGCTACTGCTGCCATTAGCTGAATGCATCTGTAGGATCTAACCCACAACAATCACTAAAGAATGTGTTCACCCTTCATTTTACCTGGTGGCAGAGGCAGAGCAAGGGGAAACTCTGCCCAGGGGACATGCACGCCCTATGCCCCTGCCGCAGCACTACCTGTGCCTGCCCCGGAACACCCCCGGATCACCCCCACCCACCCCTCTGTGGACTGGCTACGCCTCCAATGTGGCTCTGCCCAGGGCATTACGCTCCGCCCTGCCCCATTGGCACTGTGCACCTCTGCCTGGCAATAAAGGTTGCAGTGGATTGTTGTTTTTTGGACTGTTGTTTCCTGTTTTCAGTTCATAAAACAACAACCGTATTAGCCTAGGGGTAAACTGTCTTCCAAAAAGAGAAATGTTCATGCATATAGAAAGAAACTGGAAGTAGAACATCTGTATTGCATCCGATGCTCTTACATACATGCACAGAGAGTTCTTTTCTTTTTTCTATAGAGCAAGAAGAAGAAGGAGGAGGAGGAGGAGGAGGAGGAACCTGAAGGAACAGTTAGGAAATCAGTTTCTTGTTTAATTAAAGGAAGAAGAACAAGAACAAGAACAAGAACAAGAAGAAGAAGAAGAAGAAGAGGAGGAGGAGGAGGAGGAGGAGGAGTTTGGATTTATATCCCCCCTTTCTCTTCTGCAGGAGACTCAAAGGGGTTTACAATCTCCTTGCCCTTCCCCCCTCACAACAAACACCCTGTGAGGTGGGTGGGGCTGAGAGAGCTCCGAGAAGCTGTGACTAGCCCAAGGTCACCCAGCTCACATGTGTGGGAGTGTACAGGCTAATCTGAATTCCCCAGATAAGCCTCCACAGCTCAGGCAGCAGAGCGGAGAATCAAACCCGGTTCCTCCAGATTAGATACACAAGCTCTTAACCTCCTACGTCACTGCTGCAACATACAGGATAAGCCATCATGAAAAAGGAAATTATACCAACACTCAATGGCTGACACCTGTAAAATCTACTCAGACATTTGGGGTTTTTCATCATTGGTGGAATATATCAAGCTGGCTTCTGTGTATTTTGTACAGCCGCCAAGATCAGGCTGTTCACATTTCTGAGATAGGTGGATGAGTGCCTGTAAAAAAAATAATATGGGCTGCACTGACCTCTTGTGGACACCAAGCTGAATGCAATTTGTATGGATTGCATAGTGGAGATGTAAATAGTCCTGTTATTTCCATCAAAGTAAGAAACACCAAGCAAAATTGCCAGTGCCTTTTCTATCCACTTAGCATTTATCCCAAAAACAAAATGGGAGGTCAGCATTAGGAGCTGACTCTGAGCTGCTTCATTTATATCCTCTTTATATAAATTACACCTGTGGGTATCAGCACAACCTGAGGTGGGGCAGCTCCCAGGGCCCAGGACTACCAAGCATACTTGCCTTGTCACCCTCCTCATGCCCGTCCCTTGACTGCTTCCTATGCTCCCAGCTGCACATGCTGCCCAGTGCTGCCATGGAAGGGAATGCAGGTGGTGTACAATAGAGGCAGCATTCCTAGGAGCCATTGGAGTTCCACTCCCAGCCACAGGCACTGTCCAGTATAATCAGGGAAAGGGCTGGCCATGTGGCTGTAAGCATGGCTGGTGGAAGAGTTAATGAGGGGGTAGTAAAAGAATGCACAGGCTGAGAGGGGCATGTTTGGAAAGGGAGGCACAAGTAGTGGGGCGGGTGGTGGCCAAAGGGGGAGAGGGAAGCCCTGAGAATTCTCTGCCTGGGACCTCCTGAAATCTGGAACTGAGTGACCCTGTGCTGGGGTGATAAAGGCAACCCTATAATCTCAAACACGCCTCTCATGATATGTAAAACAAAGTGGAGTATATAATTTGCATTCCTACGTGATTCCCCAGTAGGGTTGACTGTTCCAGGCTGAGAAACACCTGGTGATCTTGGAGGGGGGTGGATTCTGAGGAGGGTAGAATTTGGGGAGGGACTTCATTTGGGTTTAATACATAGGACCTACCTTTCAAAGTGGCCATTTTCTCCAAGTGAACTAATCTCTGGCTCATTCTGCACATGCAGAATAATACACTTTCAAACTGCTTTCAATGCTCTTTGAAGCTGTGCGGAATGGCAAAATCCACTTGCAAACAGTTGTGAAAGTGGTTTGAAAACGCATTGTTTTGCATGTGCGGAAGGGGCCCAAGTTGCCTGAAGATCAGTTGTAATAGTGGAAGATCTCCAGCCACCATCTAGAAGCTGGCTACCCTACCTCCCATACAACTCACTGCCATTGGTATACCCCCAGTAAAGGTTATTGGGAAACAGCCAACATTGCCAAGATTTATTGAAGCAGGAAGATCAAAATGACCTCAAGGTGGGATGGACTCCAAAGGGTGTGTTATAAATTCTTTGGACACAGACATAGAAAAGAAGCTCTCTCCTCCACTTTCTGTTGTATCTAGATCAGCTTCTTGAATGGGCACAACCCATGAAGGACTAAACTTTTGTCTAAAGACTTTATCTTTTCCACAAGGCCAGAGACAATGGGGAGAAGTTCCAACCATGAAAACTAAGCTTTAAATCACTGCAACTTCAAGTAATGCTACTGCTACATCAAAAAATGCTAGCCTGTCCTGTTTAAACATTATTTAAGATAAGTAAGAAATGCAGGGATATGGGTTTTCACCTTTTCTTTGTTCCCTTGCTCAGTCCTACCAGACTTGAACAGACGACCGTGCGCACTCTTTTTATTCATTTATTAAACATTTGAATATTTTGAATCCCCAAGCCTATTCAGTCTGGCTATCTGATGAGCAGTCAAGGGAAGGGCCAGCTCACCACCCCAGCAGCATGACAGTTTGAAACTGCAAGGATGAAATTGCAAAAGTGGAAAGAACAGGCAGCCAGGGCTACTTGGCAGAATCTCTAAATGTGTGACTCCTTTTAGCAAGAGACATTATCAGAGTCACTCGTGGCAGTGGGAGTTTAGGCACTTCCAGGGAACAGGGGGAAGGGCTGTGCTGCTGAGCAGATGTTTGGGTCAACCATGGGAGGTTTCTTCCTGGTGTTTTGTTGGTTCATTCAAGGAAAACAGAGGTCTATCTTCACAGGCTTTATTGACAACTGTGGAATAAACTGGCAACCACTGTTACATATCCCTTAATTCTCTGACCTCTGGTCAGAAGCTGCATTTCCAATTCCTTTCTGACTAGATACAGTGTTCGGTGCAGCACCCTCTGTTGATCTGGATAACTATCCTAACATGGGGACCAACCTGAAGGAACAGTTAGGAAATCAGTTTCTTGTTTAATTTAAAGAATACAAACTGCAAAGATAATGAGTTTGAAGGAGTCTAACAATAGAGATAAATAAGAGATACAGTAGAGATATAGCCCGGAAACCACACAACACCCCAATAGAGATAAAAAATACCCCCCAAAATCTCAAACTGAAAACACAACAAATAAAATATTGAGGTTCATTCCTAATATAGAAATCTGGAGAGAGAGAGAGAGAGAGAGAGAGAGAGAGAGAGATTTTGCTAAAGAGTGCAAGGAGTAATGTGTGAGTAATCAAAACAAGGATAAAAGCAACTGCATGCCATTTGCGACCCACCAACCTAAATGTGAGCCGTTGACGATTCTGTAAAGCTGCTGTTTTGGCTGGTTGCCTAGGACTGAAGAGACACAGGAGGTATTATGAAACATCTGGCAGGGCACCATGCGTTGGGCCATTTCTGCACTAGCTGATCACAAGTTGACAGGCTCGGATTAAGGGCAACCCTTCAGTCATCATCTGATGATTCCCTGACACCTGCCAAATGGACATCCTGCCTTTCGGAAGCCTCTCAAAGCTCAATTAAGTCTGTTCAAACCAGTGCTGATACGTCAATAAATAAAGGGATCATCTATTGTTATTGTTGTTGTCTTTTATTAAAACCCCATCTGTGCAAGAAAAGGGGCTGCTGTGCATTATTACATTTGTCACCCAGTAAAACATAAAAAATTCAAGGAAATCTTGATAGGATTTGGCACTTCATGAACAAAATATGACCGTTCCATATATTTTAGAGTGCAGCTATCTCCCCTTCTAAAGAGACATTGTTCTAAAAAACTCACCACAGCAAATCCATCCATATTTCAAAATGCATTTGACTGCTTAGAATATATAGGTCATCTGCCCACAGTTCATATTTCACTTGAATGAGAATTGTCCAATTTACAGAGCTTAGCTTCACTCCCTATCTTATCTTTTCTTATTTGTAGCACTCAGTCATACTTTTTTTTAAAAAGGCAAGCTACTACTTGTATGTATTATTATCATCATCAAAAAAGCAGATCCTGAAACACCTTTCACCCAAAACCTGTCACCTGACAAGATCAACTTGAGTACTCTTAAAGGTGTACGCCAGATAACCAATGTAGAGCTCGATGAAGAAGTGCTTCATGCCAGAGCTTGCCAGAACATGGTAGACTTGCCTTCAGCAAAGTATTTTGCAAAAAAAGCCTCTATCAGAATACCGTGAACAAAACTGAAAACATATCCAGTCAGTTTGTCATAGGGCAAGTAATCAAAATGAGTACACTTGAAGAACCACCTGCCCTTAATGAAATATCACTTACAGCAACTGCATCAGGACAAAGTGAACATGGTTTTGCTGAAAAAAAATGGTTGAAGGAATATCTGTTTCTGTAAACTCAAATGTAACCTTAACAGGAGCAAGGCCTTTCAATGCTTCATTTGAGCTTTCTCAGCTGAGAACAAATAGCATAAATACAAACTGGAAACATGGTGACTTAAGATTTATTTGCATAATCGTATGTATGGGAGAGTCAAACAATTTGAGTACAAACAACTGTTTTGCGGTAAGTTTAAATATCTCTTTAAACTTAAGTCTAATTTATCTTTAATTTACCTTTACATTTAAATTACCTTCTAAATGAAGCTTTTAAAAAGGGAGTGTGCAGAATAAAATCCCCTGACCACTATGGAGCATACTTCAAGGTTCCCTTTCAAGGCTGTTGGAAGAACAAAATGGGAAAGGGACCAGATATGCCACCCTGAGAAGAGGTAGGTTAAAATTCACAGAAAAATGGTCCAGAGACAATACTAGCTAAGCATGTAAGCATAAAACAAGTAACCTTGGACAGGGATGTTAAAAAAAATGGACAAACCATAAGAGAGTTTCAGAGGGTAGTTGTATTGATCTGTAGAACATAAGAACATAAGAAAGAGCCTGCTGGATCAGACCAGAGTCCATCTAGTCAGTGGTGGGATCCAAAAATTTTAGTAACAGGTTCCCATGGTGGTGGGATTCAAACAGTGGCGTAGTGCCAATGGGGCTGGGCGGGGCATGACAGGGGCGTGGCTGGGCATTCTGGGGGCGGGGCATTCCTGGGTGAGGCTGTGGCAAGGATGCAGCCGCTGCACCGGTTCTTGGGTGGGAAACGAATGCACGCAGGCGCAGGCTGCCACGCACACTGGTGCACCTCCTAGACTGCTTCAAGTTCTGCGTGCTACTGCTGAGGAGCGGAGGATGGGTGTAACTAAGGCAAAATCATGTGACAAAATTACCAATCAGTAACCCCCTCTTGGCACACACAAATAATTAGTAACCTACTCTCGGGAACCTGTGAGAACCTGCTGGATCCCACCTCTGCATCTAGTCCAGCACTCTGCTACTCGCAGTGGCCCACCAGGTGCCTTTGGGAGCTCACATGCAGGGTGTGAAAGCAATGGCCTTCTTCGGCTGCTGCTAAGGCATTTGCAGTCGCCGGAGGATCAAGATTGGTAGCCATAGATGGACTTCTCCTCCATAAATCTGTACAATCCCCTTTTAAAGCTATCCAGGTTAGCGGCCATCACCACCTCCTGTGGCAGCATATTCCAAACACCAATCACGCGTTGGGTGAAGAAATGTTTCCTTTTATTAGCCCTAATTCTTCCTGCCAGCATTTTCAATGGATCCTCCCTAGTAAAACAGTAGTAAAACAGCTCGGGTTGAGTCCAGTAGCACCTAAGAGATCAACAACACTGGGGGGCATAAACTTTTGAGAGTCAGAGCTCATTTCATCAAATACACAGTAAGATAAATGTATGGGTATAAAAGGACGTGTCATAACCAATCCATGGCAACCCCACAGAGTTTTCAACGCAAGAGACTAGCGTCTCATCCAAATATTAACCAGAAATGATCCTGTTAAACTGCCACGATCTGACAAGACTGAACTAACTGATGACATCCAGGTCAGGGCAGGAGAATAACTACTAAAAAAATTAAAATGCATCAATTTTAATATAATAGAAAACAATGAAATACATGAATTAAACACAGGAGCTGTACACAGAAACCTGCTTCTGTAGACAAATCTCAGCAGCCATCAAGTGTGCAGAACTATTCAACAGTCATGAAAGAAAGCAAAAGAAAGTACAGAAAGGAATGGGTGACGGGGAAATAAGTAAACAGAGTAGATTAGGTGAAGGGGAGAGCAATGGAGAGTTGAACAAGGGAGTGTGAGGTCAGCTTCTCAGCAGGGCTGAACTGGACTAACGTACTGTGCATATACCATGTGTTCACATGATATATGACTGAAGAGGTCAGAGGTGGGATCCAGCAGGTTCTCACAGGTTCCCGAGAGTAGGTTACTAATTATTTGTGTGTGCCGAGAGGGGGTTGCTAATTGGTGATTTTGCCACGTGACTTTTGCCTTAGTTACGCCCCTCCTCTCAGCAGTAGCGCGCAGAACTTGAAGCAGTCTAGCAGGAGGTGCACCGGTGTGCGTGGCAGCCTGGGCCTGTGTGCATTCGTTTCCCTCCAAAGGACCGGCACAGCGGCTGCATCCTTGTCACAGCCCCGCCCAGGAATGCTCCGCCCCCGGAATGCCCAGCCACACCCCCGTTGTGCCCTGCCCAGCCCCATTGGCGCTACGCCACAGTTTGAATCCCACCACCATGGGAACCTGTTACTAAAATGTTTGAATCCCACCACTGGAAGAGGTGCACATGGGTACCTGATAGACCCAAATATATGCCCAATCTGAATTAGATGCAGAAAAGTTAGCCATCTGATAAGTATAATTTCCCAGGGAAGTTCCATTCACATAAACAAGGAACTGTGAAATAGTTATCTGTTGAAAGTAACTAAGGAAGATATAAAATAATTGCCTCTCTCAAAGAAATCTCTGTTTATATATCAATCAATAATTTATTAGAGTCATGGACCAGCGGAATAAAACATACAATAACACACTGGCTGTTTGTAGATTGGTGAGAACAGACTCGCTGTAGCTCCCAGTAATCTTCTAGGTGTTTGACTTTTTTCCCCACATTTGCTATATTTTCTAAATTAACAAATAGAAAAGAAGAAGCATGGGTGAATTCATGTGAACAATTTATTTAGGGCCCAGTCCTCTAATAAGGTTTTTTTTTTACACAAGACCCAATGAAATGAACAGAAGCCATGCCAAATCAAGCCAGATATCGTTGTGCTATTCCCAGAGGACTGTATCTTTGCCCATTTTGTCCTTAGACCTCTAGATGGTGCCGTTTCCCAGTAACATTCTCACGGTTTCCCCCTCCCCAGTTCCTCCTTCCTGAGCCCCCCACCCCTGCTTTCTGAAATTTTGCTTCAACCTTTTTTGAAGGTCAGTGGCAACTGAAAGAGCTATGCTGCAAGAATTATTCGTGGCATGATCAGAAAAGAAGAAATTGTGTAATTATTAATGCCCTCTTCATAACTTGCAGATATATTACATTGTCAGAGATGACATACCCTTAAAGTGAGGAGAGATAGAGGCAAAATCTCGTCACAACCTCTTCAGAATCAGCTTAGCAGGTTTCATGAACTTTGAGTGTTCTTTGCAACAAAGTCCTTCTGAAACATTCAACTGTTCGTGTGACTGTTCACCCAAGATCAAAAGCTATTGCCAGTGACAGTGTTTAATAACAAGTTCTCCCCATGGGTATTTGCTTGTCTTGGAAAACGTCAACACCTTTTTCTCAGCAACTGAAGGGCATTCCATTGTGCCAAACATTGTAAAGCACCCTATCGAAAAACCACAAGGATGATAACAAATTAAGTCTTACCAAGACAGACAGATACAAGGTATCCCTGCCACAGAGAAGATGAAGGTGCATATTGTAAATTCTCAACTATTTAAATGGATTCTGAACAACCCTCCAAGACTCAAACAAAAAAGGGGGAACAAACTTAACCCTACAAAACAAGAATTAAGCACCTAAAAAGGTCAAGAAATCATTTAAGGAGCTGCTAACTATAAAACTGCTAAATATAAAAAACACATATGTATTTATTAAAAATTAAAATAATTTGCACTTGTAAAAGGTCCATAATAGCCTGCCTTATGCACACAATATTACAATTACAACACAGAGAAGGGTTCTGTGGGACATTTTTTTTACCCTTAAAAACAGACGTTTTGGGCATCTAGCTTTCTTCCGTGGCACCTAACTCATTCGCTTCAGACTAAAAGAATTTCTTATGACTGAGGCATTTTGCCATAGCAGAATTAGGCATGATTGGCACATTGTATTATATAAGGGGACATGACTTTGGGAGGAAGACTTGGGTGCCAACTTAAATAGCTCTCCAACAATTGGTCTCAGTCATTAAAATTGTTATAATGGCAATGTGTAGTCTGGTAGCTAAACACTATTATTGCATTACTTTTGACCATTATAAGAGGCTGGCACCAACTTTTGGGAGATCTCAAGGGGTTTCTAAGTTTCCATTATGGCACACTGATTCTACTCACCCCCCGCCCCCTCCAGTGCTGATCTTTACTTGCCCATTCCCCACTTCACCCTGTCAGCTCTCACTTCCCACTCCACCCCTTGATCCATATCCTTCTTCTTCCTCACCCTCCTGTGGGCTGATTCCTCTCTCCCCATGTCCATAGCCACCTCTTTCCCCAGACACTGCTACAACAACTTTGTATTTTTTAACATGTTTACATAAGCTCAGGCATCACCCATTTCATTTTTACAGTCTTTTCCCTTCATCTCCACCCCTCAAAAAAACAACAACCCTAGGTTTAACCCATATTTGCACAATTATGCATGTAAACCCCTTCTACTCCATCATGCATTATATCCAGGGTTGGGCCCATCTTGTGGATTTTGGAAACCTGCATTTCATTACCATTATTTATCATCACTATTATTAATAGATTGCAAAAGGTTTTTTTCCAAATGGAAAAAAAAGAAGAAGAAAAGATTGACTGCAGGAATAATACCATGTTGTATGGTGACAATTCTTGCCATATTCGAAACTCTATTTCTGCTATTCCGGTTTATTTGTCATTATACTACATCCATAGGAAATGCTGAAATTGCAGAGCACTTGCAAAAAAAAAAAAGCACAGAAGGCATTGGGGAATTGCTAGAGACTGCTAGAAATTAGCATAAGAGGCCCGCAGCAGGCATTGCTCACAGAGTTTATTTCCCAATCTTTGGAAATTAGCTTATATAGGAAAACAGCTGAAAATGTAATATTGTTTTTAAAAGCAACAGGCAAATAAATTAGGTAATAAACAAGGGCCCCAGAAGGAGACAAGTAAATGCATTCTTCATGAACTGAAAAAAAAGCAGCTTAATAAAGAGAAAGCATACAAAACCAGATCAAGTCTCATGTGGTTTGAAAAAAGACTGTGTTATTTCACTGGAAAGTTTTCGTGATACCTTTGTGAACCAGAAGGAGGAGGAGGAGGAGGAGGAGGAGGAGGCAGGAAGACAGACCGGTGGACCCCAAGGGAAATAAATGCTAGAGGGGGACAGCAAAATTGACAATAAGCACAGAATCAAATACAATGCCCCATGGGTAGGGTTTTAAATAACCAATTCAATAAGGCCAGCCAAAATCTCTTCCTTTTCACTTCCCATATAGTCGACTAGAAAGTGCTTTACAACTATTCCCCCCCTCCCCCGCCCTATTTTTACAAATAAGGACTGAAGGCAAACAGTTTGCTGCTTGGTCAAGGGCATTCTATTACAGGCATTATAATATTATTGTTGTTGTTCTTATTGGAGCACAGCATCAGATGAGGCCCAAGGAAGCCCTGATTCAAATCCTTCCTTAGCCAAAATACCTTCTGGGTGACCTTAGGCTTCTCATTTTTTTTTCAAGCTAAGCTATCCCCAAGAGCTGTCATCAGGACACAACGGTTAAGGGAAAGATGACATATACCATCTGCGCCTCCTTGAAGGAAAGGTGGCGTAGAAACAAACTCATTGGACAACTTTTCATTGAGGGCCTCAGACCATCCCAGAAAGCAGAAAAAAGGACAACTAAAAGCCTCACCTTTACACCCAGAGAACAGAAAGTAAAAGGCCAGGAGAAGCAGTAGCATCGATCAGACTCCGAGTCTTACAAGGAAGATGCAAACTAAAGCATTCTTTTGCAAGAAAGTTAATCTTAAAAGCAAACATCTCCATCAGCTGGGATCATTTCCGATTCCAGCAGCCACAGGAAAAGGTCAGCATTTGCAAAACCAAAAGGGAAATGCTGGAGAGACCTACAGGGACTTCCTTAAGCCAAATGTCAAACACCCCCCAGAGAACCGTTTAGCCTCTTTCCTGAGTTTACTGTAAAGGCAGAAACTCATCTCCTGAACCTCAACACATCTGGAAGCAAATATTCATCCATGGTCAGCTTTTGCCACAAACAAAGATTAAGTCAGGAAATAAATTTATGAGAATCAGGAAACTAGCAGATAAAGTTAATTTAGTTTGAAATTGTCACAAGATTCCTCTAAAATAAAGGACATTTTAGGGACATAGGCACTGGGAGTTCAGCCTCAACAGGGTCCAGCTTCTCCTCCGTTGACACTTCTGTTGGATGTTACAGCCTTGCTTGCATGCATGCAGCAGGGAACTCTGGGAGATCTCTAAGAACATTCTAAATCTGACAGTGGGAAACAGTTGCTCCCTGGCTGTTGCTGAGGAAAGATGTGTTCTGTTTAACCTTAACCACTTGACTAAATGTTTAAAATTGTATGCGATGCTTGATATTGTAACCAAACGATGAACTGCGAATATATCTATATAAGTGATACTTTGTTTATGTATATAGTCTATTTATCTCTCAGTTTAAGCAAAGCTCTCTTATGTTTAATGATTTTGAGGTTAAAAAAAAGGCTGGTCTTTAACTAGATAACTCTTCCTATTATAAAGTGGGGCACAAATCTACATTCTGCTCATTACTCTGCTAACAGGATCATATAGAAATATACCTGTTGCCCTTCAGTACCAGGATAACATAATCAGACAAAGTATGAGTCAATATCTCTTTCTCTGTCTCTTCCCCCCCCCCCCATTTCTGCATTCAGCCCCCAGGATTTCCACCTGCACTTCTGTAAATGTTATTCCACTGCACCATCCTGCTCCAGCTTCCCTCTTTCTCTCCTATTTTGCCACCAGAAACTCCTCTCCAGGTACCTCTGCTACCCCACACTTTTCCCTCGCCCCCATCCTCTGCATAGACTTAACTTCCAGTCCCAAGCATTCCCCCCGCCTTGCACAATTGCTACCTTTGCGCCTCTCTCTCTCTCCCTCTCCCTCTCCCTCTCTCTCTCTCTCTCTCTCTCTCTCTCTCTCTCAGATTAGGGTCTCCTTCCTCCTGGTCCTTGCAAGGACCCAACACACACACATATACACACACTAAAAGGGAACAAGAAAAGGGTGAGACACTACTGCAAAATAAAGGGATAATCGCACTAAGCTCGTGAGTGTCATTATTGCATGCATGAACAGCCATGAATTAGCGGATGTCTTCATTTTTCATTTCTGATGTGTTCACTTTTTAGTCAATAAAATTTGCCATAGCTTGTTAGAGGTGATTTTCTTTTCCAACTCCTTTGGGGGAAGGGACATGCAAGTCAGTGAATACCCAGGGCTAAGGGACCCCAGACTGTTGTGTATGCTAACCTTGTGGAGCCTGGAGATCTCCTGCTTTTACACCTCAGCCCCAGACTACAGAGATCAGTTCCCTTGGAGAAAATGGATGCTTTGGAGGGGACTCTATGACATTGTGCCATGCTGAGGTCCATCTCCAAAACCCACCCTCTCCGGGCTCCCCCCCCCCAATTTCCAGGTATTTCCCAAGTGGGAGGTGACAACCCTAGAGCGGGTGCCTATGGAATCCAGCCTCCAGTTTTGGGTAACAATACAGAGCTAATACAGTTTCTGGCCAAAGAACATACGATCACTGCAAAAGACCATATAAGACTCCTAGGATGACCAGATGCAAAGGCAGACAGCGTCTCTGGGCCTGCAACAGTCATACTTAAGAGATAATTCTTTCTGGTACAGCTTTTCTCATCACTGCATGGCAAATTGTACTTACCAAAATTTTTACTTCAGTCCAACTCATTAAAGGAATTATGCTAACTAGCATGGGGATGATCAATCGCACCTTCACAATTTCAGTGTATTACACTCAAAGGTTGGTGAACTGACCTGCTGCCCCTCCCTTTTACCACTCTTTATGTAGCAACTCTGAATGAATGTGTTGTGTTTACAGAGATCAGGCTTCGTGGGTGGTTCCGCAACACATGTTTGAGATGGAATCCCTTGGTAAAGACGTACTTCTTCATGGCTTGTGTACAGAACAGCCTAAGAAGAGGCGTGGGGGGGGGGATTGGTGCCTTTAAGTGGTGCCCAGCCCCCCAGCCCCGCATCCCCTACTGTGCCCCCCACACACTTCTGCTGGGCCTGGCGGCGTGGGGTGAGGGGGGAAGGGGGAGGGGAGTGGGCATTTGTCTCCAGATGTCCCTATTATAGCTACGCCACTGAGCCTAAGGAATAAGAGAGCCCCTTCCTTATGTCTTGAGAATTCATAATCTTCTCTTTGATTCCCTCTCTTTCATTTGGCTCTTTTTGCCCCAAGAGAAAGAAGTTATTGACTAACCATTTTGTCCCAGATTATGTCCCTTGAGCTGTCGCAGCAAGGTGTGAAATGGAAAACCTTTTATTCTCACTTTGCCCAGAGCCATTTGCCATACTAAGAGCTGGAGTGTTCTGTGCTTGGGAGAGAGATGACTGCACTTCAGTAGTTTTCTTTCTGCCATCTATGAGCTTGTAACCAGGTTCCATTTCATGGACAGAATGAAGTCCCAGTGTTTGAATTATCAGGAAAGAGGGCATTTCTCCGCACAGGATATTCAATTTGAAATATGTCGGCAATGATTAGATGCTATTTATTTGTTCATTTGGAAACTGCTATCCTGACTGTCAGCTTAAAGGCTCACAACATAAATTGATACAAAAAGGTAATGCAATAACAGAAAAACTAAAACCTACCCCAAAGCGTAACATATAATATGTATCTAGAATATCAGCTGTGTGCACAAGTGAAAAGCTTTTGGGAAGGATCGAAAGAATCAATAAACAACCACCCAACAGCAGACTTACAAACTCATCTCTGTTTCAGTCAGGGATGATCTCCGTCCTGACAGAAAACTGATAGCCATGCCATCTGTGGAGGTTTCCGTACTGCGCAAGATATACTAGCCAGGAAAGACCTGACATGGTTTTCAGGTGTTCTGCTGACTTTGCTGTGCAGTGTGTGTGACAGGAAAGCATTCCTTTTATTTATAAGCATCTCTAATACTGAAAAATATAAGGTCTGAGAAACGTTCTGACCTGAAATTACATTCTCCAGACATCCTACGGAAATGTACAGCAACTTTTGTTTCCTTTTATGGAGTGCCAGCATGATGTAATGGTTAAGAGCAGGTGGACTCTAATCTGGAGAACTGGGTTTGATTCCCCCACCCCTCCACATGACTGGCAGACTCTTACCTGGTGAACTGAAATTGCTTCCCCACTCCTACATTCCTGCTGGGTGATCTTGGGCTGATCAGAGTTCTTCAGAATTCTCTCAGCCCCAACTACCTCACAAGGTGTCTGTTGTGGGGAGAAAAAGGGAAAGAGTTTGTAAGCCCCTCTGAATCTCCTTATAAGAGAGAAAGGCGAGGTATAAATCCAAATTCTTCTTCTTCTTCTTCTTCTTCTTCTTCTTCTTCTTCTTCTTCTTCTTCTTCTTCTTCTTCTCCTCCTCCTCCTCCTCCTCCTCCTCCTCCTCCTCCTCCTCCTCCTCCTCCTCCTCCTCAAAGTATTTTGCTCAGCTCTAGGCAGGGTTTGAAGGTCACATTCATCCATTATGGGGAGTTCTTTGTAGTTTCATCCAAATATATATTTTCAAAACATCAACAGCGTTTTTATTCCCTAGGGTTGGAAGAAGACAAGACTCACTAGAAAAAATAATAACACTAGGAAAAGTTGAAGGCTGTAGGAAAAGAGGAAGACCAAACATGAGATGGATTGATTCTGAGGAGGCCAAAGCCCTCAAGTATGCAAGACCCAAACATAGTTATTAATTATATGTTTTGGAGGTCATTAATACATATAGTTGCTAAAAGTCAGAAGCAACTTGACATCACATACGGCTCAGAATACAGCCCACACAGTGGTTTCCAATGTTCTCCTTTAGCATGAGGGTGAGCATTTCAGTTCCAAGTGTCTCTGTGGTTTGGACTGAATATCTGAGCCATTTTTAGTAACAATGAATGAGCATTTTTAATTAACATGCTCCATTTTTAAAATTGGTTTAGTCATTGAGTGAAACAATGGAAAAGAAATCAGGATGTACCTAGAGAGAAGCAAGACCATACCGAGCTTTGTAAACAGCTGGCGTGTGTGTTACATTTTTGGGACTTCCTTGGGAACTGAGAGCACATGGTGACAAGTAGGATTTTGTTTTAATGTGCCTCATGTGTGATCTTCATCGTGCCTTTAAGGACAGCCTTTAAGGACATTGTGGAAAATGGACTTTTCTCTTTCTTTTGTCTGTGCTTAAATTCTCTGGAAATTGATTAACATTGTCAACAGACCTTAATGTGATGTATTCTATCGTGAATTACACCTTGATTTGCTTTCAGAGTTCACTCTGTCGGTAGAGCACATACAGAAACCACCTGTCGGTAGAGCACATACAGAAACCACCTGTAGTGATAGATTTAAAGTTTAGAGACATTATCTTACCTTCACAAGCTCAGTGCACATTCCTTTAATTTTACAAGCAGTGTGTAGAACTGGACCTGGAGCTACAGTAAGCATGGGTTGGGGGGCATCTTCTACCTCTGCATTATTACTTGGTTCTCTCTGGGGGTGACTGTGTGGAGGAAGTGACTATGAGCTCTCCTATGATCAGTGACTTTCCAAAACTGAGGTAGCTGATCACAGGAGGGAGCCTGGGTGTAACCATTTATCTCCAGGAGGTTTCCCCTTCAGACAGGGAAGCAACAGCATGTAGGCAGAGGTTGGGGCCAATGTGATTGCTCCCAGTGTCCCTTACCACATGTTTAGTGAATGTGTGGGCTCTCAGGCACACTGGGCTACAGTGTGAGGGAACAAGCAATTTGTGGACTTACCTTAAGATCACATGTCCTTAACTAGTTGTGCTACAAGCCTTAAAGGCAAGGCTTACAGACGCCTGATCAAATGTTTTAATTGTTCTTTGTCTTAAATTTCTTTTAAGCTGTTCCTCATTCTGTTAGTCTTTATCTATTGAACTAGAAATATTTTTCTGGACCAGCTGTGCTTTCTTAATTGGGAGAATTATTCATGGATACCCTCATGGAACTTGACTGCCTGCTGGTTTGGTTTGTGGGCTGCTTGCAAACTGTGATCACCAGTGTCAGATATTCAACACCTTGCTCATCAATGTTTGAAAAACTAAATTGTATTTCATTATTTTTTTAAAAAAAAAATTAGATATGGTTTTCCAACAGAGTCTCCTCCCTGTCAGCAACCAAATATACATCTACTACCTTTAATAATAATATTTTAAAATAATATTTTCACATTTTGAAAGAAGACTTATCTCTCGGGTGATGTACTTGTATCTCTTATGGTAGAATTACTCAGTGCTCATAAATGATTGACAGGTTGTTCAAATGTACCTATGTCCTTGCACTTATTCATAGAGATCCTTATAAGAATCCACAAAAAATATTTTTCAAACTTTTTGACTAGTAATAATGTCATTGAAGAGGGAACAGGATGTCTGAACATATCACCACAACCCCCACCCCCAAACCCAGTAATTAAAAAAACCCCTCTAACATAGGGCTCTTCTGCACATGCAGAATAATGTACTTTCAATCCACTTTCAATGCACTTTGCAGCTGGATTTTACTGTGCAGAATAGCAAAATCCGCTTGCAAACAATTGTGAAAGTGGATTGAAAGTGCATTATTCTGTATGTGCAAAGGTGCCCATATTCTGTGACGTTGTAAACGTACTTACACCTTCCAAGCCCATTGAAGTCAAAGAGCTTAGGAGGCTACAGCACTATTTACAATGACTCTGTAAGGGTGAACATTTTCATTTACATGCTGCTTTTGTATATTGGGGGTTTGTGTGTGTGTGTGTGTGTGTGTGTGTGTGTGTGTGTGTGTGTGTGTGTAGGGTGGGAGAACATTGGACCATGTGATCCCATACTGTCACTGTGCATTGGTACTCTCTGGAAGAACTCTTCTGCATGTATATGCTACACACACCTGCTTGCAGTTTTCAACATTGCCCCTTATGATTTGAAGAACTGTGAATTTGCAAGTTATACACTGAGTAGCCAGTTGCCTCTGTTTCATAAACAGGACACAGGGAAAAATAGGTCCCTAAGACTAGCAGGAATAATAAGAAGAAAAAAGTTTTGCCCTGGACCTTTCAGATCTCTCTAAATCAGTAACTGATTGTTAGGCACAGAGGTGTTTTTAATTGTCTCTGATAGTCACAAAAGCATAAGCTCAATTTGTGAAGGGTGAAGTTAGTCCCTCTTTATTGCATGGAGCAAATATTGTCATCCAGTATTCAGGTGAATTCTGGGAGCAGAAACAGCTACAGGCTTGACCCTCGGGATCGGTGTGTCTCTGTGACTTTTCTTTTCCTGTTCTTGTCTTGCTCCTCTATATAGGTAAAAATAAATGTTTTGTAGAGCAGGGAATAAAGAGAAAATTTTGATACACGCCATTCTTCGTGGCTCTGTACAAATGCTTTAGCAGTTAAGTAAATACAAGCTGTTTGAAGACTTAGCAGCAGAAAAATAGGTTTCAAAGACTGTAGACAAAATAATATAAGAAGTGGTATTGAGTTATTAATTCCCCGGTTTAACAATGTATTTCCTTCATGCTAGGCTTTGTTCTCAAAAGCACTTGGATTAGCCAGCATTGGCTTCTTCATATGTAATCTTTCTTTAAGCAAACACCTATTGGATTTGCCTGTATCAACCACTCCCAAACATTTGCAGCACTGCAAATTCAAGGCCGTACAGGCAAAAGAGACACATCTATGTTCACCAGGGACAGTGCTAAAGAAAAGAACTTTGAACAAGCAGGAACCACATGTTAATATAAAATCAAAACCCTCTCCCACCCATGGAGCTAGCAATGTGACAATTGGCAAAGCCCAATTCTCTTTGGTAGAGAAATCTGTGTTTAACTTTGTGGACTGGAAAATGTCCCTGTCAGTTACATCTCCACTTAAGTTTCTTTCTCTTCATTATTCCCCCCTCTCTCCCCAATCTTATTTCAACTATTCCATTCTATTATTGAATATGAGTTTTTCATTTGGGTTTTGATTAGTTAATATCCGAATGCAAATTCCCTACCCTCCAACTTAAATGTAGAAAATTGTGTGCCTTGCCTGTTAACAAGTTCGGGAAACAGTGTTTTACTGGATATTGAACATGCTTCACAGGTAATAAATCTTGGCTTGTACTAGAATAAACTGAATTTCAAGAGTTGCTGCAGTTTTCCAGATGATTTCCCGTGAGGCTCAGGTCATTTCGGCTTTGGACCTTGCTGCTAGCACTCTTCCCATTGCTCTACCATGCAGAGGTTGCTGTGTTTCTCTTCAAAGGTCAAATCCAAGTGTTGATATAATGCATAGCACTACTTTCCAAACAGCCCCTAGGGTTTTCTGCTGCCTTATGATTAATCACATTGCTGAATACTAGTGAAGCCTGCCATGATTAGAAGTGTGGAGAGGCGTTCTGCCATGCCATGAGAAAAAATGCACAGCTGAACAGCAGCCTTCCCACTTTCAGTGAGGTTCCAGTCCTTCCTTGACAGTTATCCATGTTGTAATGATATTCACAATGTCAGTGTTGTGACTGACATCACCTGCTGTCCCTCCATGAGTCATATGGAGCAGACTCAGACTGGAAAGTAATTGGTGGCAATGATGCTCACTTTACCTCACAAGATAGTGAGGTAAATTAACCAGAGAGGGAAGCTCTTGGTTCATGGTTGTGTTGCTCTCTCTGATTAATTTACCACATAAGATTGTTGTGAAGATAAAAATTGGAGAGGGATTACGTATGCTACCTTAGATGGCTAACCTCCAGATAAGGTCTGGAGATGTCCCAGAATTACAACTCATTTGTAGGATACAGGGATCAATTGCCCTGAAGAAAATGCCCTGATATTTTACTCACCAGGAATCTTTCTTTTCCCCAAATCTCCAGAAATTTCTCAACCCAGAGTTGGCAACCTTTGATAGAAGAATAGGATACAATGTGATGAAGGCAAGTCTATTAATCTAATTAATTTTAATCCATTCATTATGTTGAATTTTGCCTAAATATTCAATGAATGTAAGTGAAGCAATTTTCACTGGTTTCCCCATACATGACAGACCAATTCCCCAAAGGTTATTTCTGGGGTTCCCTTCTTTCCCAGAAGTAGCATTCACATGGTATTTGGAGGTGTAGAGGAAAGGATGGGGAAATCATGCTGCATGGACAAGAATCTGTGGAGACTTAGGATCCAAATCAATATCATCATCATCATCATCATCATCATCATCATCATCATCATCATCATCATCATCATCATCATCATCATCATCATCATCATCATCATCAAATCCATCATGCTAAGTAGCATATCGGACAAGTGCTTTCCAGCATTTCCAGTCTTGGGCAAGTGTTTCAGCTTCTTCCCATGCACAGTCAATATATCCTCTTAAATTTGCATTTGAATACTTCCGAAGAAAATAATATCTTCTATTGTTTTAGGCGCTGCATGCACCAGGCACTATCTTAAAAGAAACACTCTTTCTTAGGTGAATGTTAAGGGCTTGTACTTTTTTTTAAAAAAATAATAACATTGAATAAAGCTGTAAACAAAATTGGTCCTCTTCCAGGTGTACTGGCAGTGGTGGCTAGTTATCCTGGCTTGCAGAGCTCAGTGTGGGATTTCTTTCCCTCCTCCTATCTTATCCCCATTGTGCCCGCAACCATCTTGTGATGTAGGTTATGCTGAGTGTGAATGAGAGGCTAAAAATCTTCCTGTAAACTTTGCAGTGGGGATTTAAGGAAGTGGGCTGTAGCAGTAGAGCATCTGTTTGGTAAGCAGATGGTCCCGGAGCCCAGCTTCAATCTCCAGTCTCTTGAGTTTAAAAAATCAAGTGGTAGGTGACGTGAAAGACTTCCGCCAAGACCTTGGAGAGCCACTAGCAATCTGAGCAGACAATATTGACTTGGTGAATTGGAAGCCATTTTGGTGTTAGATTAAGATTTTATGATTTTAAATATAAATGTTAATATTTGTTTACCTGGCTGTTGTGGGCTTTCCAGGCTGTGTGGCAGTGGTCTGGTAGTTTTAGCTCCCAATGTTTTGCCCACATCTATGGCTGGCATCTCGTGGTAAGATGTGCTTCTCTCTGTGGCAGCCATTCTCAACCAGGGTTCCCTGGTACCCTGGGGTGCCGTGAGCATGTCCCAGGGGTACCGTGGCAACACTACCGCCCCCCCTCATTTTTGTGGTGTCTCCCACCGGCGCCAGCAAGGACATGGAGCTGGCCCATGGGGCAGGGCCTGCCACAAGGACAGCAGCCACCCCCCCCCAGTGCTACCCTTCACCCTGGGAGGGGAAGGTGGGGTGTGTGGCAAGCAGGGGCAATGGGAGGGGAAGGTAGAGGGTGGCGGCAGGGGTACCGTGAGATATGAAGAGTGAGGTCAAGGGTACCCTGACCTCGAAAAGGTTGGGAAACACTGCTCTGTGGCATAGTTGGTAGGCCTGTTCTAAATAAATTTATCTACTACTCCACTTTTGAAGTCTGTAGCCATCACAAAATCCACTAGCAAGACATGCCACAATTCTATTGAATTTCTTGCCTCCTTTTGTTTTAGGTGTTCTGGGTCCAGCAAGGCTGTGGAATGCCCTGTAGAGTTCTTGAACACAGGTGGCTCTGGCATCAGGAAGCCATCCACCCAATCAAGTGGGAGGTTTCAGTCTCTACTGAAAGACATGCATTCAGTTTGGTTGTCGTGGGTTTTCCGGTGAAAGCCTCTGGCAATGCATTCAGTTTATTCACTCAGCTTACTATAACGGGGCTGCCTTTGAGCATGCAGCCTCGAGCCCCAAAACTTTCAACAGCAGCTCTGGACTGAATCAGTTAAACACAGCACATGTTGAACAAATTCAGGATTTATTGAAAGTAAACATTTGCATTGGCTACAACATTATAACTGTTACAAAGCCGAATAAAAGAGCTTAAATATCAATAGAAAGCAAGTGCTGTAAAAAGTGAATAGAGAAAATATTTGGCCTTAGTGATTTGTTGGCAGTATTTACAGTATGTACAAATTTGTTAAATATTTGTAATAATTTGAAGGCACCAGAGGCTAAAATTAGCAGGCGGCAATAATATCTTGTGCACAAAATTTTAAGATGATGATTGAGAAACAGGCTGTTTTGTTAACAGAGGCCAACATTAACGTTTAGAGAAAGGAAACGAGTGAAATTTCTTTGCCCCTCAACCATCGGTTATTTACTGAGTCAGTTAAAAGAAATATTTTAAAGAGCTCAAAATGATGCAGAAAGATGAGAAAGGCTCCATTTTATTTAAATTGTTGGCAGTACCCATTTGATGTCGGCACTCTGTCAATGGGGACTCACATTGTCTTTTTGTCCCCGAACAATTACTTGAAATGTCTTTGTCTACAAAATACTAGTACTTAATCTACCCTACTGAACTACAAAACCCATTTAAAAAGTTGAAGTAGTTAATATACATCTCTGATGACTATGCACACACTTTAGATTGAGTAGGAAGTAAATGGCAAATAGTCCACCCAGTAATAAAACAGCTCTAGCCTTTTCTTTAAAAAAAATCGGTTTGTTCTCACCTATTGGCCAGTAGTAAACATCATACATTATAAATAATACGGGGGGGGGGGGCACAGAGCGTATCTACACTGCACAACTCTATTGGTTTTATTGGACCCCCCCCAGTTTGGCTTCCTTGGGGAAAAAAATCTGCAGTTGTAATGTGATAAAGGTACTGAGAATTCTCTACTTGAGATCTTGGCTATCTCTCTCTCTCCCTTCCCCACCCCACCCCCCCGGTTACAGTTCCCAGGGCATAGTGTAGATATACTCAAATTCTTTCATACAGATTTGAAGCAAAATGCACACTCCTTATGCCCCAAAGCATGCAACTTCCTGTTGTTCCTCTGGTGGAAAAAAAATGTCCTGTTAAATCTACCAGTTGCTATTATTTACCTCTGTGCCAGAAAAACTTCCGCTGCCTATTTCCATACATTAAGCCTCCATTAAAGGATATTTTATTTAGGTCTACTGGCAACTGAGCTGAAAACTTCATTTCCTTTTAGTATGATGGGCTGCTCTTTTAGTTACAGCCCTTCTGCACCTTTAACATTTGTACTAAAGGGAAAGTCTTTTGAGGTACCTGTATGACAAGCTTCAAAATGTCAAAATGCCCTCATCTATAGAAGCTGCAAAGGTGCAAAGAGCCCTTTCCTCCTTTATACATGGCCTTTGTAGCCACATGCACTACAAAGAAGTCAAATTATCAGAAGTTTTATCTCAGGTGGCTAGGCTGCCAGGTTTAGACCCTGAAAGGGTGCTTGTACCTTTAAGAGAAGTGTCAAGGATGTGATTTTTTCCAGTTCCTTTGAAGTGGAAAACTGAATAGGCAAGTCCTTGTAAGTCATAAAGGGTCAAAGTAGTCCTTTTAACTGCCCACAAGCGATCACAGGATTGTGTCAGCAGAGACTCTACTGATATTGCCATTTTTTTTTTTAAAAAAAACCAGCCTTGGGAAAAGAGGTGGTTTCCATGCATGTCTCATTACATCTGGGAATAACTTGACTGAGTAGGGAAGGGAAAGCTCACCTAGGCATTCGATTGCAGAAAATCTCATAGAAATAATCAGCACATGACATGGGCAAGCAAAAAGTGGCAAGAGAACAGAAGTAGTTAGCATTCCCCTCCACCTCACCTGTTGCCTTGTGAGCTCTGTCTTCCACCTCCATGTTTCCCCTCCATAATGCAGAACAAACATATAGAACCTTGCTGGGTAAAAGTAGCTGTTGAATGGGATTGTGGTGGGGAAATGATGGATTGGAAAGGGATAAGTAACTCTCTTTCTCCTGCTACTTTCCCCCCGCAAATGGTGCCATCCTCCCCCCCTTCTCCCCCCTCCCCACAACTGTTCCTCAAAGGTCTAAGTTTTTACACCCTGATCTTTTAGCAAACAGTTTGACAGTTGCAGTCAAAAGACTAGTTTGGGTAGGTTCTCACTCTTAAAAGCCTTGGTTGTATGAAGAGGGCTTGTTTTCGAGCACAGTTGCAGGGAGCTCTGAATGCTGCTGCATTTAGTACCAGTCAGGAGGACTGAAGGCTCATTTGCCCAGTTTGGAAAGGACATTGTAAAACATCCTAAAGGGAATTGTAACTCTGACCAGTGATATACTAGAAAACCAATGTGGGTTAAGCTATTGAAGATGACCTGGTCATTCAGCCGAGGCATTTCTTTCCTCCTTTCTTTCTTGCTAAATATCCTTTGTCCCCCGAGCTTTTTAAAAAGTTCTAGGACAGCTTCTCAGCATTTTGTGTGGGTGGAATAGAGAGGAAAAATAATACTTATGTCAACAAGGAAGTGAATCAAACCAACAAAAGAAAAGTTAGCTGTTTAGTGGGAATGTTCGTAGGGGAGTGAAGTTTATAATTTTTTAACAGAAGTTTAAACACTAAGTGATCACCAGTGGGGAGCTTTTCAAGGCATGGAGAGAAATGTTATCACCTACTCTTTGCTGCCTATTAAGTTGAAGTTAAAGACACAACAACAAAGTAAGGCAGATGCATCATCTAACAGCGGTTAGTACAATTCTGTTCTATGATTAAAACTAAGAATCCCCCACACCCACCAATTCTTTTAGGTTTAATAAGAATTCCTATTCACTTTCTGGAGAAGCTCCATTAACTAAATCAAAAGTAAGATGTCCAAATCCAAACAACATTTGTGGGGTACAATCTTGCCCTCTCTTTCATCTTGGTTAGTTGCAGTAACTAACGGCAAAATGTCAAAACTCAGGTAGTTTACTGTTGTGGGTTTTCTGGGCTGTGTGGCCATGGTCTAGTAGTGGCTTTAGCTCCTAACATTTTGCCTACATCTATGGCTGGCATCATCAGAGGCATGTCACAGTACGACATGTTTTTCTCCATGGCATAATGTGAAGAGGTTTAATTTTAACAATGAAGTACAATAGCATTCCTGAAAAACAAATGACAGAAAGTGGGATCAAGAGGTACTAACACAATTAAGTTTTGTAGGACATTGTTGCTAGATTAGCTTTACATACTCAGGAAGTGGGGTGGGAGTCTCTTACTTGGCCTAGCTGTGAATGATGAAGATCAATAGGAAGAATCAGTCACAGGGTCTCTTGTATCTAAACGTTACTTACCCAGCTAGGGAAGAGGGAAAGCATCAGATGGGAACAAACCACATATGGCCAACTCATTTACATGCACACCACAATCATAAGATTGTACATACCATTGCTGAGATAAGCATAAGGAGAACATTAAAAAAGGTTATGGAAAAGGCAGTCTGCCAACAATGAGCCCAGATATTCTGGAACGAATGAAAAATGGTGAATTAGTGAGCAGCATACTATTTCATGACAGCCAGTGTGGTGTAGTGGATAAGGCGTTGGACTTAGACGTGGGAAACCCAAGTTCAAATCCCCATTCATTCCATGGAAGCTAGCTGGGTCACCATGGGCCAGTCACATACTCACAGCCTCAACCCTAGCAAGTATTTGGATGGGAGACCTCCAGGGAATACTATGGGTGTGATGCAGAGGCAAAGCAATGGCAAACCATCTCTGAATGGTTTCTTGCTTTGAAAACCTTATGGGGTTGCCTTAAATTAACAGTAACTTGATGGAAAAAACAAAAATACTATTTATTGGAAGGAAACTGGAGAGAGGGAAGATAAAAGAAATCAGCCTCCGTAGAGGCAGATATGATAGATGCAAGTGGAAATGGTGTTTAGAGAGAATGGCAAAATCCAGCGATCTTGCATTATGTTTGGTTTCTCCACTCAAAGAAAGCTGATTGCTTCATAATGGTCAAGAAGACCGTGTTGTACTACTGACAGCTTAAGACTGATTTGCAGTGGTTATCTGAGCTAACTATTCAAGGCCTGATGACCTCTTGAGACCACTCATGCCCTTCTGGCAGTCACTAGAGAAGTGAAAACAAAATCTATTCATGAAAAAAAAATGTAATTCTTTCCAAAGCAAATCAGTATGACTGCTCTCCAGTACAAAAAAGGTCTATAAAAACCTTTTCACTATCACAGTTAGAAGTGTGTAATCATATGCTTATGGATCCTCTATTTCATAATTCTTTAATCAAGCATCCAACTAGTTTATGAGTGGGTTTGGTCGACCACAAGATTCTTGAAATTAATACATGATAGCGTAGTTATTTGAAGCAGACATCACAAATATGTTCTTCAGTAGGAAGAACATTGTGATTATCACCCTACATGTCAATTCTGCAAGAACAGGGCCTGAATCCGCTGTAAACTCCTTCCCTAAAAATGACCAGGAGTTGCTTCTCACAGGTACGATCAACATTCATTGGGGCACCAACAACTAATGACTGGTATGTGTGAATAGTTCACTATAATTATAAGATCAGAAATGGAACTATCATATGATCTCTCATGACCTCAAACACAATGCTTGTCAACAGAGCCAGTGCATCCATTCAGTTTTTAGCAGTGGCATAGTGCCAACGGGGTGGGCGAGGCACAATGCCCCAGGCACGCGCTGTGGCAGGGGTGTGGCTGGCACATGGTGGGGGCTTTCTGGGGAGGGGGTGGGCAGCACCACAGCAGGGGCATAGAGCATGCACATGCCCCGGGTGCAGGTCTCCCTTGCTCCGCCCCTGGTTTCTAGGGATCAAATACAGCTGAGTTTGAAGAAAATGAATGTATGAACTCAACTTTCACCATGGTTCTTTGCTAGATTGCATTTCATTAAAGAGCCAGCGTGGCAGATTGGTTATAAACTGTGGACTCTAGTCTGGAGAACTGGTGTGATTCCCCGCGTCTCTACATGAGTGGCAGACTCTAATCTGGAGAACCAGGTTCAATTCCCTATTCCTTCACATAAAGCCTACTGGGTGACCTTGGGCTAGTCACAGCTCTCTCCAAACTCTCCCAGTTCTACCGATCTCCTCTCATAAGGTGTCTGCTATGTGCAGGTGTAGGTGGGTGGAGTTCGTAAGCTGCTTTGAGACTTTTTAAAGTAAAAAAAGTGTATAAAAACCAACTCTTCATCTTCTATCTTTCTTAAGTTTGTTGTTTAGCAAAGAAGTGAAATTTTAGAATGTGAGGGAGCAAGAGGGAACATTCTTCCTCCAGCTGTCTGGGCCCTGCGGGATCTTGGAGAGTTCTGCAGAGCCTGTAAGACTGAGTTGTTCCACTGGGCGTTTGGACAGCCCAGCCGCTGAGTGCAGTACCCCCTCCCGTTTTACTATCAAGGGTTCCCTAAAATCTACGGGACCCACCATCTTTCCCTCTTCGAGTGTTTTTTTAAATTTGAATTCAGATATTTGCTGGATGCCGTTTTTACTGTATTGATGGATTTACTGTATGAATGGATTACTGTTGTTTAATGGATTTTAGCCTATATCAAATGGAGTTGTATATTTATTATCTGTAAATTATTTATTTGTATTAGCCATTGCTTCAACTGTTTTGGGATTGGGATTGGTTACTTTGTTGGGAAGTCCGTGTTGTACACCACCCTGAGCCCTTTTGGGATAGGGCGGTATGTAAGCCTAAATAATAAAAATAATAATAAATAAATATAAGCTTGTTTTCTGCTGCTCCAGAAACTAGGACCAGGAGTAATAGGTTCAAGGTGAAGGAAAAGAGATTCCAGCTAAACATCAGGAAAAACTTCCTGACAGTAAGGGCTATTCAACAGTGGAATGCACTACCTCAGAGTGTGGTGGAGTCTCCTTCTTTGGAAGTTTTTAAACAGAGGCTGTATGCAGTGGTGGGATCCAAAAATTTTAAAAACAGGTTCCGATGGTGGTGGGATTCAGACAGTGGCGTAGCACCAATGGGACTGGTGTGGCACGACGGGGGCATAGCTGAGCATTCCGGGGGCGGGGCATTCTTGGGCGAGGCTGTGGCAAGGACGCAGGGCACGTGCGTCCCAGGTGCAGTTCCCTTTTACTTGGCTATTACTGTAGCCATTTTTGTTAAGGGCAAAAGCTATCGGCTGCAGAAAAGAGACAAGTTAGGGATTGTCTGCCAATTTCCATCTCGCTCTGAAATGAAGGTAAGTGTGTGGGGGTGGGGGTGAGCACCGTGGGGTGGGGGGTAGGGGGGGGTGCCATGGGGGCCCTGGGGAATGATTTTGCATTTCCCACTTGACGAGATTTGTTGTACCCAGGGACAGAGATTACCCCCTTGTCCCTAGTGGAGTTAATCATTAACAACCGCTTCTCCGAACTGAGAAAATTTTAATAACCAGTTCTACCAAAAAGGTGCGAATAGGCTGGCTGGATGGCTATCTGTCAGGAGTTCTTTGATTTTGTGTTCCTGCATTGCAGGGGGTTGGACTTGATTGCCCTTGAGGTCTCTTCCAACTCTAGGATTCTACGAAGTCTAAGTAAAAAGTACTGTATCTAGATATTAGACTGCTTAACAGTTTTATGTATGTGTATAATGGAATACTATGGTTGATGTTGTCTTTCATTATGTCCGTGATTTTGACCAGTCTCTGTAAAAAGACATTTTATGAAGAAAGGTACTTCTGACGGTTTATGCCCAAGAAACTTGAACACTAAAAAAGAAGAAGTAGCAACTAGTATGGAAATTTAATGCTACCATGGGCACTTTTGTGCTACATAGTTGACCTAAGCTCATTCTGCTAGCCCTGCTGGACTAGCAGTGATTGCCAATTCAGTGTGCCTGTCACCTGCAAAAGCACCCTATGAACAGCTAATATGTACTCATCAGTACTAAATGTGCTTTAGTACTAGAGCCCACACTTAAAACAGTCCATTCAAGGAAAATGGCTTGTTTCCTCAGATGTCTCAGTTAAATGTGTGTGCTTCTGCCCCATTTATTAATTTGAATGAGGTTTTGTCTGGTATCAAGGAAACCGCATTATATTTTAGCATGTCCAACACCCTACTGCCGAGTGGTAAGGTGCAGTACTGCAGTCAAAGCTCTGCCCACGACCTGAGTTTGATCCTGACAAGTCGGTTTCAGGTAGCTGGCTCAAGGTTGCTTCAGCCTTCCATCATTCCAAGGTCAGTAAAATGAGTACCCAGCTTGCTGGGGGTAAAAGACAACTGGGAAATGCAATGGTAAACCACCTTGTAAACACAGTCTGCCCCACAACGTGACGCCACCCCAGGTGTAAGTAATGACCCAGTGTTTGCATTTTTAAACCAGGAGAAAAATAAATTGAGAAGTCTTCCATAAAGAAATTCCCCTCCGTATACTTCCTAGTTAATTATCAGATGGCTAATCTGGTGAAATACACTCCATCATGCATGAATGGTCTCAATTATTAGAAACTAGTATTAGTATTTTGAGAGCCAGCTTGGTGTAGTGGTTAAAATGTCAGACTAGGATCTGGGAAACCCAGATTCAAAACCCTAGTTATGCAGTGGAAACTTGTTGGGCAGGCTTGGGCCATGCTCCCATCCCTGACCCTGGCTAGGATGGGAGACTTCCAAGGAATACTAGGGTCATGACGCAGAGGCAAGGAGTGGCAAATCACACCTGAATAGTCTCTTGCCTTGAAAACCTCACCAGGGATCACCATAAGTAAGTTGTGACTTCATGGCAAAAAAAAAAGTACTAGTATTAAGAGGTAATACATTCCTGATTAATTCTGGGTTTTGTTATTTATACTAGGAAATCTTCGGTTTTTATGTCTGTTTTCTGTCAGGCTAAAATTGTGTGGAATTGAACTCAATGCTGACTTTGGTACAATGAAGGGCATCATAATAATCCTGCAAAATGTCTTGACAGCAGATGCTCACCATCTTGTAGGATTGGTTCCCAGGCATATCTTGCCTTTATACCATCGAATTAAACTCCTTCATCTTCTCATTTGGCATGTGGTAGCATAGAGGTATAGGTAATCCTTAGGAAGGGTATCAGAACAAGTCCCAGGCCTGTGTGTCCTTCCACAAGGCATGCTGATCCTTTAATGTGAACAGGGATGTATGACATTAGTATGAAGGTGGTAAACGTTCATGCTAAAGATCTATGTGCAATGGAGGGGGAAAGGTCTTCAACTGAAAAGACTCACCTCTACACCCTACCACATATATAACCAATGAACTACATGGGAACCAGTCAAACACAGTGGTTCCCTCTGTTTATGGATTCATGGATGAACCCAAACAGATAGATTCATAAGGCCATTCTACCACACATACACACAAATGATCAGTTTCAGACTAAACCTCGTATTCAGTGAAATGCACACTGGCTCCTGTAAAACACTCATGCATGTGCCAGTCTCAGTCCACAAGAATACTGCCAGGTCATTTGGGGGAAAGCAAATAAAACAGCTGAACTTCCCAGGCAACAAATTCTAGGACCACTGTTCAGTGCCACGTCAATGATAATTTGAAAATCTGATAGACATTGCACAAACAGTGTAAGTGTAATTTGCCCCTTATGCACTAGCTGACAGGTTTGTACTAGTTTAAAAATGCTGATTATCCATTAGTAGTCTGTGTTCAAGGACATCTTTGAAAACTGCACCCAGAAGGAATGAGATCTGTGCATGACCAAAGGCATGCTCTTAAGTCCATCAGTGGTGAAATAATTGGGTTGGATCCAGTGATTGTCTTTCACCAAGTGGCCCCTGATAACTCACTTCTGCTCATATTTTCTGCAATAGAAGAAGGCTTGGTGGCTGACAATCATAGAATTCACAAGTGACAAGGGAGCAATCAGATCTTTTTTTCTTGGCAAGTATGTGAATAGAACTGAGAAGTTTTCTTACTGGAATGGTCCAAGTTCTGTACATGGTTCGTATATAGTAGAATGAATATATTACAGATAGTTTTTCCATTTTATTTATTAAGACTCAAGCAACTACTTTCTATGGTGTTTTAAAACATGAATATTCTACTTATTGCAAAATATCCCATACCATATAGATTCCCACTTTCTTTTGTAATTTTTTTTGTTTTTTAAAAAAAGTCTGTTACTGTTTCAATCATTGCAAATTTTTAAAATACAGGTATACAGTACTAAAATGATCCAATTCAAGTCTTCAATATAAAAATATCAGCACAAAACTTCTTTTCAAATTCTGTTTATTTTGAACAACCCAAATGTCTGTTTAAGTCTCAGCTGTATCATACCAATAAACTCTGAACCCCTCCAGTCGTTTTGCTTGCGTTCCTTTCAGGTATTTTGACGGAATAAGAAATGCTAAGTAAGAAAAAAGTATTCAAAGGGCTAACTTGTTCAGAATAACAATAAATTAGTTTTCTCCCCCACTGCGTCTTCTTCAGTTCAAAATCCAGCTTTGAGACTGAGGAAGGCTTCCAAATCACATCAAGGTGTTAAAGCGGTCCTTTTAACCAGTAGCGGTTTGATTACCAATGACCCGGAGGATCTCTTTATGAATGCTTGGCTCTTGAGTGTTTATACTGGTATCACCTACTTGGCCATCTTCATAGCTAAAAGAAGTATACAGAAGAGAAATATTTTAATATTTTGAAACCTTCCATATCATGAGAAATAGCCAGATACTCCACCCTGTACATAGTTTGCACTGGGAGGAAGAGAAGTACTACATTTCCAGCTTATGGCTTAATGGCCTAAAAAGGAGAGAGGCAAGTTATTATAGCACAGAGATCTAGTAAGGCTATGACTTCATTTCCTGCCATCACATTTTGCAGTATAAAAAAAATGCAGGGGTAGAGTATAAGGTCAGACCTATGTGTGTGGTTGTTACAGCCAACAGCTGGGTTCTGGGAAAGGCTATGAAGGTTACATTATGCAACAGCACAGATCCATTTTGGAAAACTGGCTGAAAGTATGTTTAGCAGAAACATCACAGTCTTGTGACAAGTAAAGGAGAACTGCAGTTATGACCTCACCAGTGTCAAGGTCAGAAGCAAGGGCAGCAACACGAGAGAACTAGGGACATAGAACACAGACCTGGCATCAGGTAGTGAAGACAAAGGCAAGGGTCAGAGCCATGAAGGAAAACTCGTCGCCACTGAGTGACTTTACCCCATGGGGTAAACAAAGGAAGGAGAGTGACTCCTTTGCTCTCTATGGATACTCATCTGATGAAGGGAGCTTTGATACTCTGAAGGTTATGCCCCCCAAATCTTGTTGGTCTCAAAGGCACCAATGAATTTGAATCTAGCTGTTCTACTGCAGAACAACATGGCTACTCTCTGGCCCCTTCCACACGGGCCAATAAACCCAGGCTGGGGATGGGGGAAAATGTTCTGGGGAGGGGGGGGGACTGTGTACAGATCCTGCCCCTAAAGCGAGGCTGCCCTGGGCCAAGTCCCCCAAAATGTTTTTTTTAGAATCGAGCTTTTTGCGATTCTTTTGTTTTAATGTAGGTTGTAGCTGCTCGAAAGCAAATGGCTGGTCGAGAATGGCTGCACTTCCCTTCGTTTGTAGAGGTCCCACCTCTCAGCTGCATAGCCATGCAGGGGTACAGGGACATCAGCATGGCTGCGGAGGTCCATGCCTTCCTGCCGACTTAGCTATGCAGCAGAGGGAGGTAACTAACAAAAAAACCTGGGTCTCTGTGCAAAGGCATGACAGCAACCCGCACTGCTTATGCAGGCTCTGATTGCTGCCTGCACGGAGGCATGTGAACGTGAAAACAGGAGAGCGGGCTACTTTATCCCAACTGCAACCCGCTCTGCCTCTACTGTGCAGAAGGGGCCTCTGAAACACTAGCAGTATGTACTTCCAAACATCCACAACATCTATAGCTCTTTAGGAGTTTGAGTCCCAGAAGGTTGGACTCAGTGACACCCCCCTGGCTGGGGCTGAAGATCACTGCTGTAAATGATTCGGAAGCATATTATAGGGCACATATTCTCTACCACTGAACTGTTGGGCTTCATTGCCCTGATGTGTATGACCTGAGAGCATCCCTAAGAGATGCCCCAGCTGTCCCTCTACACCTTTGTTTTGCAAGGGAAGATTAGCTTTGATGAGCAAGCTGTATTTCAGGGAAGTTTGTGACCATTAATGATCTTCCAATTGAAGATTTCCTGAGGAATTATGTTGTGCCCTGGAACACAATTTCAAAACCGCTGTCCTAAAAGAAAGGGTTAGAACAGCTGTGATATTTAACTAAAAACCAAAAATGTGAAAGGAGGATTTTCAGCCAAAGTTCATATATTAGGAACAAAATGCTACTTTGTTTTTTGGGGCTGAAAAGTATGCTGCGTGGTATTCCATTGTAAAAAAAAACCCCATCCCATTAAGGAGGTTGTATAGCAATGTTTGAAGTTCTGTAAAATCTTCTGTACTTACACAAAGAAGAATCTTGTACACACATGATCAGTGTTTGGAACTACCCATATCTCCCCATGTTTCTGCAGATCAGGTGAAGTTATCACTATTAAAAACAGAAACAAATATGAGCAACAAGATATCCATATTTGGTGTACTTGTGAAGATACTATGAGATTTTACAGATTATAGCAATCTATTCTTATCTCAGTAGTTCAGATCTTCTTTGACCTTTTGCTAGGTTTGTTCAAATAGGAACCAACATTTCAGAAGATGTCACTCTGGCAGAAGATGTCCACACACAGACTAAGAGAAGAGTCTTCTCTTAGGGTGCTAGGCTGGTGGTGGAACATGCTACCAAGTAGCAGCTGACTCAACCCTGTAGGGTCTTCAATGCAAGACACGAACGTAAGTTGCATGTTTCTATGTAGCATCCCTGGACTTTCTTGGCAGTCTCCCATCCAAATATTAATCAATGCTGACCCTGCTTAGCTTCTGAGATCTGATGACGTCAGGAGAGCCTGGACCATCTGGTAATATTGATATGTACAGAGCTTTCTCAACTTTTGAATTATTTGTTTCTTATGAAAGCTTTTGAACTTTTTAAAAGTACAGATGAAAATTCTTATCATTCCTTTTCTTTTCAATGTAATGCTTTCTCCTTTGTCTCTGTAAAAATGCAATTTTTGTTTTAATGGTAGAGATGTGATTTGGGCAGTCCAATTCAGATGGGGGCTTTGGGAGCAGTGGAGGGCTGTGCCAATGTGTTTGCTCCCTCCATTGGCGTAACAGGCACCCGTGCCAGTGGAGATAGCAAAGATGTCAGCGTTCAGCCACCCCACAGCTCTGTGGTGGGCAAACCAGGAAGTGGGCACTACCACAGAGCTACACTGGCATCTGAACAAACGTTGGTGCGGTGGGTGGGGGAGGAGAACATTCCTGGGGGTGGAGCCAACTTTAGTCAGCTTCTACCAATGTGCCAGCCTGGGAATGCTATCCTCTGAGCCCACAGATTTATGCCACACTTTTTTGTAGTGTAAGCCTGTTTCGGCTATGGGGTAATTTGGGGGACAGGAGGGTTTTCAAACTTCCTTCCTTTCTGCACCACTTGAAGGCCCTTGGGGGGCAGCGTGGCCAAACTGGATTGCGCTACAAATCACTAATTATTATTTTGTCTTTTTGCCAAAGAATTCTGGATGTTCTACAGTTCATTGGTGATGAAAAGAATACAGTTGGAGAATCCTCTTACAGGACTGCAGTTCCCAGCGTGCTCTGCTTACCTTCACATAAGGCTATACATTTTAAGTTTCGGCTTTGCAAAAACTGAGACTGCTGTCCTTTTTTCTGGGTCTATGAACCAAAACAGACATTTGAGAAAAACGTTACGCTAAATACTTTACACTGATGCAACTTTACAGCTGTAATAGAAAGGAAGACACAAACATTCTTGTCAGAAACACTGATACCCTTTCTGATCCTTCAACTATAAGATTCAAGTCCAATTGTCCAACAACAGAACCAATTTAATGCAACATTTTGAGGTCACATTCATGTCACTACAAGAGTTATACATTTGCAGACAGACTGGTGAAATTTCAACTTTCAGTCACCTCTCTCTCTCTCTCTCTCTCTCTCTCTCTCTCTCTCTCTCTCTCTCTCTCTATCTATCTATCTATCTATCTATCTATCTATCTATCTAATCCCATTTATTCCCCGCCCTACACCAAGGTTCCAGGGCGGCTTACATAATGAGGTTAAAAGTCTCATTAAAACTTACCCTCGTTAAAACATACACTGCCTCGCTAGCATTATTTCCCAATTTTACAGCTCAGCTATGTTACATTCTTTACATCATACTGTTATTTCACTATGTTTACAGTACACTGTCCTCTAATTTTGTAATCCACTTTGATTGCATCATTGGTCATATTTATTATACTGTTCTTATTACATTGTTTTTAATTGTGTAATACATCTGGAGCCTGAGTGCAAAAGGCAGACTATCCATGAAATTACAGAAATAAAGATAGATTTTTTTCAGCTGTCTTTACACAAATGAATTAACTATCATCGTTACCATATAATCATCCACTGGGTTTGCATGACACTGTTGTGGCTGTTAATGCCACACATAATTCTGGGTAGAAAAGGATGCACAACCACTATGCAGCAATAGGCTACACAACGACAACTATTTTATGGAACTCTATGATATGAAATGCCATTTCTGATATGCATCACCAGCAGGTTTCCCTTCTGGGTCTTCTCTGTACCTCCCCTCCCCAAACCCTCTGCGTGTTCACAAGGGTATTGTGAGGATATCAATAACCTTTACATCTGGCTCCTGCTCCTGAGATCACAAACACATACACAAAAGTAAATGTCTTCCAGAAATGCTTTATGTCTTTCTTTCTTTTTTTTTACCTGTAACACGCCGCTGTTTTTACTGCCTGAAGCAGGCTCATCCTTAGCTGACACCTTCTGCTGTTTTTTGTTCATCCCTAAAGACATCAGATTTACATCAGAAAGGCTGTTGTGTAAAATGTCAGATGTTACACTTCATCTGTGTGGCGACAGCGAACTGATAAAGATGCTGCTGCTGCTGCTTCCCAGCAGCCCACACTCCTGGCAATTTTGCACATTTCATGCAGCCAGCTGAGATCCCAGAAAGATGTAGTGTCCTGAAAGCACCTCTTTGCTTCCCAAAGTCACTGAGTCATACACTGAGGAGGAGTCTTCTGGACTTAAGGGGCATGAATATAACTAAGGCAATTTGTGCAGAGTCATCTTCCCCCTGCCCCCAAGGCAGAACTGCAGTGCATTCCAGATCAGGAATCTACCCCCAGGATAGGGCAATTAGAAGCATGGGAAGAAAGTATGCCACTGAATGCCACCACAGCCATCATTAATGCTAGAACACTGGATGTCAAATGCATCCAAAGCATTTCCAGGACAGATAGTTTTGAAACTAGCTAGAAGCATCTGTTTTGGCACCTCACCATATCACTAGAACTAGAATTATAGGGGGTTAGGAGGGGAGTTCTGCCCACTACTATATATTGTTTTAACATCTCCAGAGAAGCATCACTATTTGGCTGCCATCTCTATTCAAGGATCCCCCATGACTCCCCACTGCCTAGATCTCTCCCTTAGCTCTTTGGCAACCTGCTTGGTCAAAGAAGGCAATCTGGTCTCTAGCTCTGCACTGCTTTACTTTCTGTACCCAGTCATGTTATGAGCCCAGGTAGGATCTCTCTTTAACCAACTGGTTTGTGTCAGCCTGGCCACCTGTCCCCGTCGACTTGATTTGGTCAGATACACCCTCCTGTCAGTCTCTTGTTACTGCTTCAAGACTCTCAGAAGCCACAACATACCCTGGCTGAGGGAATGTTCAGCAAGTTCTGTGGTAAAATTATGCTTCAGTAGTTACAGGATTTGGCTTTGACACGGAAAGACAAAGTCCACAACCCTAACGTGCTGCTGGCAGTCAGAACAGACTGCATTGGTCTACAGAGACTTACAGTCTGATTCTGATTAAGGCAGCTGTGTGAGTCTGCATGTGTAAGGCACCACTTTGCATACCCAATGGCTTCTGATATGCCAGATCATACAAGGTTTAGAAAATCCTGGACTGACTAGGCTGGTAAGTGATAGGTCTGAAGTGAGTGGTTCAATTTCTGCAAACTACTTTGGAATTCAGGTGCAGTGGAATTTAACTTTTTATGGAGCAGAACCAAGCCTCCATTCTTAATGTGAAGCAGCTCTTGGGGGAGAAACAGAAGTGTTGCCTGGCACAGGTTTGCTCAGATCAGTCCGATATTTTTTGTCTCCTCTGCACTGTCCAAAATTGTCTATGCTTCATTGATTACACACTCTGGCTTTGACACAGCCCACTGAAAAGATTGATGTCTCCCAAACTCACTGTTACCTGACTTGGAATGGGAATTTGCATAGCTCATAATATTTGAAGATATTTAGAGGTATTATGCATCCAACACCATTTCTCCACAAAGCTCTTCTGCAGCTCAGAATGCAAAATGAGATTATGTAAAAAGCATTCCTCCTAAAAACCTCCAGTATTGAATGCCTTTATGCTGCGTAAATGCATTTAACATTGGGAGGCTTTTTTTCCCGTTAGCCTTCTTACCATTAGCAGAAAAGGTCAAGTAAATAAACATAAGGGGATCAAATATAGTAGTTCAATCCTAAACACATTACACATTTCCAAGTCCATTGGAGGCAGTGGCCTTAAGGGTGCACCTCTGCTTAAAATTGCACTTTATTATAGTCTTTGATTTTGGTGGGATGGGGGGAATTGGTGAGCTTCTGCAAATTTGGGTAGACATGCTTCAGGATTGTATAGATCCTTTTTAAGGGAGAATCTAGGGCATTGTTGGTATGGTCCACCATTCCCTGGACTCTTCACATTTTATAGTATTTCCTTAATTGTCTTTGGGATTGGGCGGAAGTCAACTGAGAACTCTTGGAAGAATAAATCCCCCTTCCTCCAAGCATTCTCCAACAATGCCTGTGACTGGAGAACATTTTTTTTTTCATATGAGATGTGAGAAATTCATTCATCTTTGACTGACTTTTGGTGAGCAATATGGGAAAAAAGCAATTTTCTGGGTTCTGATTCCTGGCTTTCTCTGCTTCTGTTTTTAAGCTTGTTCTCATTCACCATACAGGTTTTGAGCCTTGGGCAAGATTCTGAAATGGAGTCCATCCGTGGCCTGGATAACACCTCCTCCCTTCCAAAATCTTTTGCAAAAAAGTACTCCAACAGCACAAATATCCATTTTTTCAACCCCTGGTTCATTCTCTGAGCCTACCAGAGCTCATGGACTACAAATCCCATGCTGGCAGGGGCTGATGGGAATTGTAGTCCATGAACATCTGAGAGTCAAGTAGGTTGCAGATCCCTGGTCTCCACTACTTGCGGTTTCCTTCAGATACCATGGGATCTCAAGCAAATCCTGCTGGCAGGCTGATGGGAATTGTAGTCCATGAACATCTGAGAGCCGAGGGCTGGTGCAGGACCCTGGGTCCAGAATTCAGGGGTCTGCAACCTGCGGCTCTCCAGATGTTCATGGACTACAAATCCCATGCTGGCAGGGGCTGATGGGAATTGTAGTCCATGAACATCTGGAGAGCCGCAGGTTGCAGACCCCTGGTCCAGATGAAGCATGAAGGAGGAAAAAAACCTCTTGCTAACAGATGACAAAGCAATGAAGAAGGTGTATTAAAATACCTTCTCCCTACTGTATTCCCCAAATGTAGAAAGACTTATCAATATCACCTGAGTAACCAAAAGATATGCTTGACAATGGACTAAGGTAGATCCCACTTCCAAACATTGCACCGTGGAGCTGAAACACAGAAACAAGAAGCAAACAAAAACTTGAAAGCTCTTAACATCTGTTTGCTATATTTTACAAAATAAGACCACATAGAATGTAGATCATACTAGCCTGATGCAAAATATTGAATTGATAGAATCTTGAAGAAATAAAAAAAGTCACAGATAAAGTTTTGGCTGTAGCACATTTCTCCTAAATGTTATGGAAATTGAGCAATATATCTGTGTGACATGGGCCATTCTGTCTGAAGTTATCTAGGATCTGGTATTCCCTGCCTTTGGCTCTGAAAATGCCACCATACTGCATTGACATCAACGTATGTAAAGGGACAGAGGTTTGCACTAGTATGCTATCCCTACCTGTATACATACTCGTGAGCACAATATCTACACATGCTCCATCACCATGAGTGGGCACATGAACGTTCCTGGTTACAGGGATTACAGTGATGAAGTCCACATATGCACTTGGATCCAAGATCATTCCTGCAACGAAGGGATTTCTGTCCATGAAAGGTGATTTATTCACCTCGTCATCCTACTGCAGCCAAAAATGGCCTCTGAGATGACGGTTCTGGAGGGCAGGGGATCTGGGACCACAGCAGGAGGGAGGGGAGAAAGTCATACTTTATATTCCCTTGTGACTAGGATACAAAGGCTAAGTGATCTCCATTCCCACTTGTATCTGATGAGGACAGCTTTGACCCTCAAAGGCTAATATCCAGGAAATATTATTGGTCTTTCAAGTGCTACTGGACTTGAATCTTGCTTTTCTACTGCAGGCCAACACAGTTACTTAATGGGAAGACATTCTTCCATCTCCAGAAATGCTCTGTTGGATCCAGGGTTTTTAGTGCTTTGCACTCATTATCCAGTGACCACGCCCAGGCAGGGGTGGGGCCAGTATATTGGAGCCCACACCTCTTTCTGTGTGCTGATTCCAACACATATAATGTTATTCATAAAGAACTGATTTAATTTTTTTAAAAAAATTGTTCTTGTTATTCCGTGCTGCTTTAGGTCCCCACTGGGGAAATTATACAATTATCGTTATCTCCCTTTGGCTGTTAAATTTGTAGATCTGTTTGTCTTGGACAGGCAACATTGTTTGTATGCCCAGGGGAGAAGCGGATTTGAAATGTAAATGTTTAAGGCTGAAACCTCAGGGAGAAAAAGATTCAAAATAATCTCAAACTACTCCTCGGCTCAGAAGGTGAGGGAACAGCACAGCAAAACACAGGGGACTTCGTCTGTACTGTGCTATCTACCTGAGTGAAAATTATCTCATCCTTTGGACTGGCTGAAAAGGATAGCCAACATTGATTTGTGCTATTTTGAGGAACAGGAGGCAAATAAGATGAAATGGGGTTAGAGGAAACTGCACTGTCATTGCTCTGATTATACAACAGTTACTTCAAATGGCAGCTCCTGCTTACTCTAAGTGACTCATGCCCACAGCCTTCTGACAAAAGCCCAGTCTGTTTTTATTTCATTACCTGCAGCCTTGTATTGGAAGCCACCACTAAGCCATTCCTCAGGATGGAGTGCCAGTTTTCAATGTGAGACCCACTTCAAAACAAAACAAAACAGAGAGGGGATATTGGTATGGTTACAAATCTAAACAAAACAAATCCAGCAATTTCCTGTATATATAATGTGTTCCTTTTAGGAAGTCCCTTCCTTTTAGAATATGAATGTGCAGGGCTGCCCATCCTGTGTTTGGCTGTGGAGACTATGGCCTTTTGTTAACTTACTTCGGAGGGGCAGCTGGGGGCTCCTCCATTTAAAAAGGAACCTCCTGCTGTGAGGCTTCCTCCTCCCCAATCAGCACTTGGCCCACCCATTGCTTGCTGCTCACCTCCTCTAAGAAGAAGAGTTATGCTTTCTAATTTGCTCATTAGCTTCACAGGGAAAGGGAAGCTATGGTTTGCCAGCATTTGAAAACTACACAGCTTCCCTGATCAGCAGCATGGTGACTTTGGGAGAGGCTAAGAAACAATGAGTAAATGAAAGTCTACAGTGAAGGAAAGGTAAACTCGCTGTGAGGCAGAATGCCTCTAATCACAACTTTTGATGGGCTTGGGCTCCTTTCTTTCAATACTCACTGAAACGCAAAGGTACTCCCATAGAGATTCTTCGCAGCTCTGAAATTGGATTCTTTGGCTGGTGGACTGCTGAGCAGAAGGAACTGATGGGGAGTGTGCATAAACTTCAGTTGCTGGAAGAAGAAGAATTAACAGGGAGATAAGATAAAACAATATTGACTGAGAGGGTGAAATTCTTGTTGGTCGAGTGCTCAAGAGCTGGCACTCAGTAGAAGTTCTACGGATTGTCCACTAACAACACTCATATTGGAGACTCTTTGTTATGTGTTGGTAAAACAGGACTACATCACATACACTCTAAACTTTGATTTTTTTTGTAAAGTACCATGTATGGTGTTTCTGTTCTAACAGACAGAGGTAAAAAAACCATACTGGACATTTATGTCATAATAGTCTACAACAGGGGTCCCCAAACTACGGCCCGGGGGCCAAATGTGGCCCCCTGAAGGCATTTATCCGGCCCGCCAGGCATGGCAGCGATGGCTCCATTCATGTGCAGTGGGGGCTCAAGGGAGAGGAGGAACCGGCCCCAACGGCTGTTGATTGCAGTTACATGATGGCACCCCCAAATCTCCATGAATTTTCTGACCCAGAGTTGGAAACCTTACATGTGGCAACACCTGCTCCGCCCTTCCCTCTCAGCTACTCCATGTGTTGCTCTCAGGCTTTCTGTTCCGCCTCACTCCCATTGGCATCAGCCAGGCTGGCGAATCGCTCGCTGGCTGCTAGGGAGGAAAGAACCCAGGAAGATACCTGATCCTGGGTTAGATGGAATGCTTCATTGGGAAAGTTCTGCTTTTTTTTTTTTTACAGGGGAAGGTATTCCACAGCAATATTTGGAGCCCACCCTGTACTTGACATACTTTGGTCACTGTTCTAAAAATAGACCACGACAGAAAGGCTGAAAGGTGAAATCAAACAGTTTACAATCATTTGTGCATAGGAATTCATAGTTTTTTTTAGTCCGCCCCTCCAACAGTCTGAGGGACAGTGAACTGGCCCCCTGTTTAAAAAGTCTGGGGACCCCTGGTCTACAACATTGGCCAGCATCCTATCACTTTACTAAGTAATCTGAAATCTTCCTCTAGCCTCAAGAGGCCGTCGTCAAGTTCAGAGTCTCTGCTTACAATGGGAGGACCCTTAAAACTTCAGAAAATCTCTCTAGATAATCCACCCATCTTTTTGTTTTCCAGGATACTACTGCTGCTTCTTCATACCATTTCCCTCCTTCTTCTGAGCCCTTATTGTAGCTTGTTCTCTTGTGCAGACTTTCATTTTATTGGCTGTGGCAACCCCACATGTTTATGAGTCTGTAATATCATCATATCACTGTATCAAAGCGGACACAGTGCTGTGACCTCTGAGAGAAAATCTCATGGATAATCACAGTCAATGGGATTAAATAACAGAGAGGGAAGATGCTACTGAACATAGTAGTTAAGATTTTTAACAGTGGAAATGCATTTGAAACAAGAGCAGAAGACTGCTGAAAATGGAAGACCCTTCTCTACAATGTTTCTAAGAAAAAAAGAGAGGAAAATATGGAGAGTGGAAGTAGCTTGGAGCATTTTTCATTTCTCAGAAGTAGCTCTCATTACAGACAAAGTTGGCAACCCATAATGTAAACCAGGGGTCGGTCTCCAACCGATGGCCTTTCAGATGTTCATGGATTACGATTCCCATCAGCCCCTGCCAGCATGGCCAATTGGCAGAGCTAATGGGAATCATAGTCCATAAACATCTGGAGGGACATATTTGGAGATCCCTTATGTAGAGCTCTTTAGAGGAGGAGGGATTAGGCCAAGCCTTTTTCAAGAATTGAGATAAGTGGTAACCCACTTGGTGCTTGCCCGAGGATGAACTTGTGTTTTCTTTTGTGCTTCACATTTCAGCCTTGTACTGATCAATTCTATCTTCCATCTGTCATACTGCTTTTAAACTTTTCCCTTTTTTTTGAAGTAGAAAGGTAATAGCTAAACCCTACCAGTCTAGATGCTCTGAGCAGGGCAAAAAACAGCCATTTTGCTTGTTATTTGGGGAGTTTATTAATTGTAATCTTATATTGAGCAGGATTAGCATTGCAATGAAGGATTCTTGAGTTTTAAGAGATAAGGTTTTTTTTGTTTTAAGAGGTGGTTTTTTAAAATTTAGATGATGAATTCAGCAACAGAGAAATTACTGGGCTAATCTTGATGCCACAAGTCTTCCTGTATGAATGGCACAGAATCTGTTATCTTAATAAAGAAAATAAGGAGTTAAGAACATCCAATGGTTGTCTGGTTATTTTCAAAATGAGATTCCTCTCTTACTGCAAGGCTTAAAAGACCCCCTAAAATTCATCAGTGTTTGAGACTTAAAAGAGAGAAATACAAACTGTTAACACATATTTTACCATTCTGAATCTGAATGAGAAATTAAAGCTTTTCAGCTAAACACTATAAGTATTTTCTCATTTACAAACATTAAATTTCACCAATGACTCTAACTTATCTGGAACCTATTTTTTGTGGGACATGAAATCTGAAGTTGGGGTGAAACAACTTGCAACTTTGGCAGGTACAAACCTTGCAAACACAGATTTATAAAAGCCAAAGTTACAAAACAGTACACGTGAGGTAACTTTTCCCTCTCATCTGTCCTTCTAACTCAGTATGCTAGTTAAACACAACTTTTAAAACTATCTCATGAAAAGAACTATCTCTTGAAGACCCATACCTCAAAGATCTTATGAAATACAAAAACAGGCCAGAATGTTAAAATTAGTTTATTGGGGTGAATTGAACAGCTGATGTTGGCTGCAAGAGAACTATGATCAGCAGTGACATGACCCTGTCAATGGGGAAGGAGATTTATCTGCTTCTGTGGAGGATGCCATCAGTTCCATTAAAAAGTTTCATAAAGTGCATGTAAAGACATTCATAGCAGCCTACTTGCTTTCTAGCTCAACAGGAACAATCAATGAGCTTAGAAGGTCTAACTGTGCTACGTACTGCACTTTACGACCAGTAGAATTTCCCCAGCCTCCAACAAAGCAACTAGGATCCCTGTGGCAGACTGCAACAGGACAACCTAGCCTTTGGAATCACTCCACAGTTGGACTGTCAATAACTGGTGAAAATCATGTGGTTGCTCCCAGAAGGATTCACCTATCAACACCTAGTACTGCCTTTCAATAATCTGGGCAACCTTCTTGTCAGAGCTTCTGGCACGTGTGGGGGTTAGAGCCAAACTTCACAAAAGTGTCTGTGCATCACCAATATGAATTAGGATCATGGGGGAAGTGAACTTGTCTCTCCATGCCATTGCTCCAGTTAAAAATGGCTCCCTCTTCTCCCTTAAGTCCCAGAAGGAGAAAACCACAGGCATGATACGGGGATCTGTCTTATTTCATATGATTTCAATGAGTTGCAAGGAGCAGCATTTTCTAATGCAATTGGTAGAGAGCCCACCCTTCCTAATGCCACAACTTTGATCCTTTTTGGCATTTCTGCAAATGCTTGTCAATGCTCAATAAAACTTCTGGAGCTCCAGTTACAGGAATTCAATTATGTATTATTTGGACCTTGCTAAAAGTGAACACATATTGTTACCACATGACTAATATAATGGAGTGGGAGGCTCACAGAACCAGTACAAAATTTTTTTAATGCAGCTGGTTGTTGTGAGTTTTCCAGGCTGTATGGCTGTAGTCTGGTGTATCTTGTTCATAACATTTTGCCTGCATCTGTGGCTGGCATCTTCAGAGGTGTATCACAGAGAGAAGTCTGTTATACACTCTGTCTTTAATAGTACCTAAAGAAACAGCACAATAATTTGGGAACTAGTAATTTGCACCAGGGTATTTCAGTTTACATCTGGTGGTCTTCAAGCAGACATGCATGAAGTCATCAAATGTGTGTGTGTTTGTGAATGCTGATGCAGATTTATCAACACACACACACACACACACACACACACACACATGCTAGTTTGTATCATGATATTCTGGGTTAACCCAATAATAATTTGGAAAGTAATATAATTGATTGACACACACACACTTGATGACTTCATGCATGTCTGCTTGAAGACCACCAGATGTAAACCAAAATACCCTGGTACAAATTACTGTGCTGTTTCTTTATGCACTATTAAAAGTTCCCTGGTCACACAATCAGTCAACAGAAATAAATGTTGTTATGGTGTCAGGCATTCATCCAATCATGTCTCCTTCACCCTGGGTTATTAGACAACGATTGGAATGCATTATGCTCAAGGGCAGAGCCATAAATGTGGCTCAGAAAGAAAAGAGAGATCTCTAATAACCACATGGAAAATGCTTGGTGCAAATCAGCAGCAAGAGTTAGTTATCAATATCCATCAAAACAAATTGGATCTTACATGCCCAAGTGAACACCTCTGCTATAATACAGAGCTGTGTCATCAAAAGTCAATTGATTTCCCATCTGAAAAGTTATTCTGAAGAGTATTAAAGAGATGTAAACTCAGGCCAACAACTGAGGGGATTGTGTAATACATTCACAGTAGGTTGAGTTCAAACCAACAGGCTTCTTCATGACTTTAGTAACCTTATCAAAGTTGGGTCATAGGAAGGACCACCCCAAAATGTTTTTTTCTGATGTTTCTCACTTGAAAGCAGTGACTGAAGAAAGTTTATTCGTGTCACATGAAAGTGTCATCATCAAAAAGTCAAATTCAAGAATCGCTTGTTTTTCGGATATCTCACACTTACCCTGTTCACAGGTAGCTTCACAATATGTGATCTATTACTTGAAATAACCCTGTAAAACATAAAGAAACATTTGGAACCAAACAGAAAAGTCACTGATGGTTGTCATCGCTTCATACCCTTCAGTCCATATGACCAAAATACCCCAAAATAATCTCTCTCTCATCTTGAAATTGGTATCAGCTGGCCAAAAAGTAATGTGGATTTTATCCCACCTCCATTCTGACCAGCCCTCCTCTTATTACAGTGTGTGCCCTATAAGGCTTTTGTCCATAAAAGTCCTATGATTGTCAGCATAACATTTCTGGTGGTTGGAGGAGACCGCAGCACTCTTTTTCACCAGTGGAAAAGCTGTTGGATCCAACACACAGGATCCTTGTCCATGCACAATGATGAATTTGCCTTTCAGTTGCAGCATTCCCAAACAGGTGGGTCTCAATCAGAATGCAAAAATTAATCGTAGCTTTATTGAAGAAGTTGCAAAATAAATGCAGGCTTAAAACACAGTGACACACAGTAATGCAGCTCAGTGTCACAAGAAAATAATAAGACTTCCTCTCTGCATAACACAGTAAGATCTTACAGGTAGAAGGTGATTCAGTTGTTTCAGGACATGCGCAGAGTTCAAGCAACAATTTCTCTAGTAACAGTGAACAAGGGTGGGGATACACTTTGTGTATCCAGTGAGGAAGGGAATGGGAGGATTACCTTCGAATGCCACAGGGATCTAATTGGTCTCCATATTAAGCAACAGTGTGAATCAGCTAGTGAATCATAACTCTTCAGAATTATGTGCATTTTTAAACAGCTGGCATATTATCTAAGAAGTTCTTACCATTGTAGAAGAGGATGAGCAAGGGGATCTTGTTTGTCCATCTGCTTTTTTATTTCTAAATAAGGTGCCTGAGAAATAATAACAGTGATTAATTATAGTATTATTATTAGTCAAGAGATGTTCTGAAATCTAATTGAAGCTAGTTTGGCCCCTCCTACTCCTGAAATGCTGCAATAAAGTCTACCAATTCATCTTAGGAAGAATTCACAGGCAGCAAGAAAACCAACATCTTTTGGGGGGGCATCTATGCAGCACTGAGAATACCCATTTCCCCCAAAGGATCAAAAAATGTTTAAAGGCAGTTTCCTTTAAAAAACATTCAATATTTATTAGCCAAGGGCTGGCTGTAGAGCAAATTAACATATAGGACAAGCTATAAATAAAATGTAGGGTTCTGCAAACCTAGGAGACCCTAAGCAGAGGGCAAAACTCCACATTCCAGCTTAACCTTGTGTTTTTTAATAATTGGCTGCTGCTGCCTCTGCACAAATTAGGGTCAAAGGGACTTGATTTGCAAGAGAGAAAACTTGGGCATTCCAGTTTCCTCTTGTAATTCCACCACAGGCTGCTTTGCTACCCAGCCCAAGCTCTATATTTGTGTCTGCAAAGAGCACATCCACCCCTGATTTGTGCTGAGAAACAGCAATTCCCCCATTTCATTGAAGTGAGTCAGCTTATAATAAAGAAGCCATCAGTGGAAAGAAACCTTGGGAAATATTAAACAAACATCAACACAAACTAGTCCTCTGAGTATATTGGACTTGTCAGTTTGGTGAAGTCAGGCTTAGTATCAAAGGATTGCAGTAAGAAAAGAGGTGCCCCTACTACATATGATGTAGTCCTGCCCTGTGAAAGCCCTATTGCTAGGTGAAGTGAAAAAGTAGAAAAACTTTACTTAAGGTATGCATTTACATCTGTTAGCAGCACATGAATTATTGGGTCTATTCCCATCTGATGATTTGCTCAGAAAGGAGAAGAAATTACATACTGTGGAACCTCGGTTTTCGCCTGTGATTCGTTCAGAATCATGCGTTGAAAACCGAAATAGGCGTAGTCCAAGGTACGCCATTTGCGCATGCGATCCGAGGTAACCGATGATCACCGAGGCAACAAAACAGCGGGGCCCGACCAGCGAACACCGAAACTGGTGACCTCAGAGGGCAACGTTAACCGAGGTTCCACTGTACATATAATCATGTATGTTTTAAGTTGTCATCTGCCTTGATAGACCTTGTAAGGTCAGAAAGGCCGGACACAAATTTTGTAAAAAAACCCATAATGAATAAATAATGGATTTTATGGGTGATAGTGATAGCCAAAAGACTAGTCCTGCAGTCTTGGAAATCCAGTTCTATAACACATATAGACTTTTGAAAAGAAAGGATATTGGATTTAGCAATAAAACAATCTACACTATTTCCCAAGAAACATGAGCACATTTAACTGGATACTTTGCAGTTGTGTGACATGGGTTGATTATATTCCTTTTACATTTCTACTTTTAAAAACTGTGGAGTAGAATAATTGTAGTGAATTTATATAGTTTACTTTTAACTTTTTTTAAGCCATCATTACACAGATGGTCACAACATTTTTGAGAATAAGTAGGTTTGGCTGTGACAGTGTATTTTTTGAAGTAAGCAAAATGTATGAAACTGGTAGTAACTGATCAGTGTTCCGTGCCACTGATTCCTCATATTAGTCCTTCAACCTCTACCCTTCCTCCATGAAATGAACAGCTTTGCTTATTTCAGTGGGTCTTTGCAAGCTTTATGTGCCTGACTTCTGGTTCACTGATTTTATGTTGGTGTTTGCCAGGTTTGCCAAGTCTGATGGGCTTTCATGTCAGATCTCTATTTAAAAACACAATAAAAAACACAAGTTTACAAACAATGCTATGAAAATCATCACCATGTGCGTCTTCCTACCCGTTAGGGAACAAAACGAGTTTTATGCTTACCTGTGTCATTTCTCTTATAGAAGTAATACTGTCCAGTGCTTTCATGACTCGGTCATAATTCTTCTTCTACAATGAAACAAATGACAACATTTTTGTCCCCCAAATATTATAATTTGTCCAGATGTCCTTACACAGTGTCTTTTTTACATGCGTCTAAGACTTATAATAATGTTCTACTACAATCTCTTATGCATCTGCAAATTCATCTATCACCTTATCCACTGTGCTGGCATGCACGAGCAAGTAATAGCTGCTGAGCTGAAATGGATGGTAATAATAATAGGCTGGATCCCACAGTAATTTCTGCTGACAGAGGAATTTTTGCCAGTGAAACAGGACTTTAAGGAACAAAATGGGGGTTTGGATAAAAATTGGAGAAAAATTGAGAAAACTCTTTCATTCTTCCATTAGCAGATTTTTTTGTAAGACCCAACCCATTTACGGAATTTGAAGACTCTTGCTTGGAAGACAGCCTCCCAATGCTTTTTCCTTCTAGGAGCAGTGAATTGTTATATTGCTGCTTTCTCTTCCTTTAGGAAGCTATAAATGTCATTGTGAGTGACAACAACTATTACTCCAATCTTGACTTTTGTGTCAAACCTATTTATATGCTAGCAACCAACGTACTTCGCACTAAAGAAAGGCAAGACTTCCACATTCAACAGATGTGCAGGGCAATCCTAAGAGAGTCATACTATTCTAAGCCTGTTGATAAAAGTGGGCATAGAAGGGTACAGTTCTGCTGCAGGTAGCTCAGTCGAATAAAGACCAAAGAATGAGCACAGCTGCTCTAGACACATTCCCATCTTTTTGGTGGCCATTTCTATAGCTTGATATTAGCAATATTTTACAAGGCTACATTTGTAATAGTAACAGGTTTTGGAAGGGGTGATCGTTCAGTGGCAGGACAAATCACTTCCACGTATAAGGATTCCTGTTCAGTTTATTGCATAATCAATTTAAAATGTTTACCAGATCTGATCTAGAGTTTAGTTGAGGAGCTTGAATAGCTGTTCCTGCCTCTCAGAATTCTTGAAAAATGAATGGTCCAATTGGGAAGGGGGGTTTGCCACTGGGAAATAGAGCAGGCCAATGTTGGAATTTGCCCTCCCCAGGTACTTACCCCAGTGGAGGGGCAAATCACAGGGGTGTTCTGGAGGTGTGACCTGGGGTTTGGACCTATGCCACCCTTTTGCGGTTGTGTATGCCCACTGAGCCCAATGGGAGGCTTTTTGGTAGTGGGAAGGGATTTTTTTGGCTCCCTGCACCACCAAAAAGCCCTCTAGAGGAGGCAAGGTGGGGCCCAGCAGCACCTGGCTGCCCCCAGCCTTTGGACTGGATTGTAATGATCTAACTTTGCATAATGGTGCTTTTTATACCCTCAAGAAATATTAAGGGCCAGGCTTTGACTGTGTGTAACTATTCAGAATTTCAGATTGTCTTAAACTGGGTCTTGCCCTAACCTGTATGGTCTGGAATAGCCTGATCTCATCAGATCTCAGAAGCGAAGCAGAGTTGGCTAGTACTTGGATGGGAGGCCGCCAAGGAATAACAGGGTCACTATGCAGAGGAAGGAAATGCCAAAGCACCTCTGTTAGTCTTTTGACTTGAAACTCTACTGGGTTGCCATATGTTGGCTTTAGCTTGATGGGACTTTACATACACACAAACCGGGTCCCCGTTCATACATTTTGGATTGTGGTTATAAAAGCTCTTATCCATAGTACTTGCAAGAGGAATTGGAATTGGTGGTCATAAGGTGCACTGTTATGTTTACTGCACACAAAACAAAACCTATAATGTTCTTTGTTTTTAAAGTTTGATGAACATAAAGCAGATAATGGTGAATGCAAATACCCTGGGATTAAAAGCCAGCATCTGAGAGTCATTTGGATCAACGACAGAAGGATATGGCTCAAAAATGACAACTTTCCTAGGTGAATCTAATGCAGAGCGACACATGGACACCAGCAAGTCTACAACCTAGAAAATAAAACACACAAACATGCGTAAATAATTTTGCAGGAAACAATATCATTGATTGGTTCTGTTGGGTTTTCCGGGCTGTGTGGCAGTGGTCTGGTGGATTTTGTTCCTAACGTTTCGCCTGCATCTGTGGCTGGCATCTTCAGAGGTGTATCACAGAGAAAAGTGTTTTTTACTGTGTGTAGAAGGGAAACTTTAGTGTGGTATATTGTGCATGTTCCAGGGTGGGGAACCAATAATTAAGTGTTTGGGTAGAACTTGCTATGCAATGGTGTGGTTGAGTGCATTGTATTGCAGGTGGGGTTATCAGTCTATTTTTTAAGTACTGGGAGCCAGGCTTTGCTAATTTTTGAAGTCCTGGTGTTTGTGAATTTCAATGGCCTCCCTGTGCAGTCTGACATAGTAAGCTTCTGAATTGTCCAGAATTTCAGTGTTCTCAAATAAAATATTATGTCCAGTTTTGTTTAACCCATGATCTGCAACTGCAGATTTTTCAGGATGGTTAAGCCGACAGTGTCTTTCGTGTTCCTTAATACTGGTCTGAATGCTGTGTTTTGTGGTTCCTATGTAGACTTTTCCACAGCTACAGGGTCTACATAGGAACCACAAAATGCAGCATTCAGACCCATATTAAGGATCATGGCCACATAGCCCAGAAAACCCACCAGAACCAGTTGAAACCGGCCGTGAAAGCCTTCGACAATACAATATCATTGATGTTCATCACTGATTCTTAGCCGCTGTGTGCCAAATGCCTATTTCAGCATATCGGGGGATGTTGTACTGGAAGCCCAGCAGCAGGGCACAGAGCCCTCTGCTGCCTTGGAAGCTTGGCTAAGGAGGAGGCTGCCACCCTTCTGAATTGTTCCGTCACCATAACAGATAGTTAGACAGTAATATTGTATTACACCAAGGGTTAGGTGATCTAGGTTCCAGACTTCTAATATCCTAATGCCATGTTTATTGAATGCTCCATTTTGTTGATTGTATTGACTCAGTATATGTAATCCACCTTGAGTCCCTCTGAGGAAGGAAGACTATAACCATCCAATCCAGAGGGCAGGGGGATGAAAGGAGTCCAACCGCCTGGCTTAAGGGGCAAATATACTGGTGGAGAGGACGAACATACCAGCAGGTAGGCACTCTGCAACTCTTCAGTGCCCGACTTGAAAGAAGTTGCCACCTTGGAGCTACACTGGTGTAAAAGGGCACCACAGCTGGGATGGTGGACTAGGGGCATTCCCAGGTGGGAGCTGAGTATAGTCAGCTTCCAAAGACCTTTCAGCCTGGGAATATCTCCAATGCAGCCCTCTGACTTTTTTATATGGAGTTTTCTAAACATGGAGTTTTATATGGAGTTTTCTAGGCATGGAGTTTTATATGGAGTTTTCTAGGCTCCCCTTTTTCCCATTGCTTGCTGTGCTGCCCGGAACTCCATTGGAGGTGGTGCAGCTGTGCTACAACACGACTGGCACTCTAAATTACTACTGATCTAAAAAAACTTAATTCAAAAACTTAATTAGCAAAATGGCTGACACGCTTACGGATCTGTTATCAGAAAAATTCAGAAAATGAAGACTTTTCTTTTTTTAAAAAAACCCCTATTTTTTCCACTTATTCGCATGCTAGAAAGGGATTTCGATTAATTGTATCGTAGCAAGCACTTTTTGCTAAGGAATATTGACGAACACTGAAATTCAATATCACAAACATATTATTATTTAATGACACGGCTTGAAATTCAAGTATTATTTGCATAATCCTTCCGTCTTTCTGACAACCGTTCTTCAATTTAAAAAGGTTCACTCCAATAGTTAAAAAATATAAGAGAGCTTTTGATTAACATGTCCCTTCGGTTCTGCCTACCATTTCAGATGGACTCTGATTCATGCCAAGAAAAAAAATGCTAAAATCTTTATGCTAAGATTTCCAGAGGAATTCATTTTTTTAAAAAAATGTTATTTTGAGAACAGAAATTAAAGTGAAAAGCATCACATAGTGGAAGCAGATCTGAGCTGCTTCCTTTTTCTTCCTCTGCTCACTTGGCATGAATGAATAATCTAGTTGCCAGTGATCCACAGGGCATAATGTAGAATTTATTGCTACAAAGCATGAATTTAAATCCCCGTTCAGCCAAGAAACCGCTGGGCAGTTCTAGACAAGTACAGGAAAGCAGCTTTCTAAGGTGACCTGGATGCTTCAGCCAACTCACCCAGTGGAATCCTAGAACAGACCTTGCCAAGGTAATTAAGTCTGAATTAGAATAAGGCCAGCGGTGTTTGCATTGAAGCTTAGCAAAAGACTGACTGAAAACAGAAACTGAAGGTACAGACCAGCTGCAATGGAGGAAGATTTGCGTCTTCAAATGTGGATCCTCACAATCATATCAAAAGTGGTGGTGGGCACAGGTCCTCACCCACTAATGCCTATTAGATATAACAATCGGGGGACCTGCAAGGACTTGCATATCATCCCCCCCCCAAGTATTTTCTGTTTCTCTTCTCTGGAAGTCTCTGTATCTTCTCACCTTTTCCTGCTTGCTTCTCTCTTTACCACCCATCAGCAAAAATACCTTTATCTTACCCCATCACCGGTCTTGAATTTTACCTCCTTCCCTCCCCCTGGCAGATTCCATGGCACATTGTGCAATGCTGGATGCCAAGTCAGGTCCAGTTCTGTTGTGGTGGATGGGTCCAGGTGCACAGTGGAGAGGACTTTCATGAGGACTTCCAGGGGGCACCCCCCTTATCTACCTTCCCATATACTTCCTCTTTCCCTCTTCTAGGCAATGTAGTCATGTGTATTTAAGATTATTCCATGGCCTTGGTTGGCTGGGGGCAATGAGACTGGCCGGTAGAAAAAAAGGCATGCACAGGGAAAGGACAAGTTGTATTTGGGTGCCCCACTGATTGATCTCGGTTGCTAATGCCTCTCCAGGAGAGTGGCCCACTAGGAACTTTCCCCTGTCAACTAAATGGTCACTGTGCCCCTGTCCTGACTTCAAGTAGCCAGTAATCAATTTTAACCCAGTTCAAGTGGATTCAGGATGAGCTTTTGTATGACACTAATCTTGCCACCAGATGAGTGAACCACAAACTTGTGTTTGGTGATTAAACAAGCCCTGGCATTTTTGTTGGTCAGCGGGAAGAGAATTCATGAGAATTACCTGTGACGGAATTGGGGTTGATGTGTACGTGTAAAGTTCTTCAAAAAATGAAATAAAAATTTGAACCCAAGCAATTATTGGTTGAAATCTAAGCACTTCTATTAAAGCTCAAACTAATAAAACCACTGATATCTGGGTTTTGGATTCCTCAGGCAAAATTAAAATGTCATACAACAACACAATAAAATGTTGGCAATAACTGGGTGATAGCCAGCATGGTGTACTGCAGGGGTCTGCAACCTGCGGCTCTCCAGATGTTCAGGGAAGGGGATGATGGGATTTGAGATCCATGAACATCTGGAGAGCCGCAGGTTGCAGACCCCTGGTGTAGTGGTTCAAGTGTTGGACTAGGATCCGGGATCAGGTTCGAATCCCCATTCGACGATGGAGATTTGCTTGGTGACCTTGAGCCAGTCACACACACTCAGCCTCGACCCTGGCAAATATTTGGAAGGAATACCAGGGGCATGAGGCAGAGGTACACAATTTATTTATTTATTTATTTTTATATTTATACCTTGCCCTACCCCACAGGGCTCAAAGCAGCTTACAATGACATAAAGCCTAAAATCATACATAAAATACCTCTGAACCTCTCTTGCCTTGAAAACTCTGTGAGGTTTCCATAAGTCAGTTGTGGCATGACAGCAAAACGCATGCACACACAATAACTGGGCAGAGGACACAAGCATCACCCGTATGTATGTATGTACATGTATGCATTACACTTTACCTGAGCCCCTGTTGCAATTTCATCCGCAGCTTCGTTCATCACTCCTAGAGTTTGGAAAGCAAACACACACAGCTCCCGCTCACACACAGTAGGCTAAAACACAGAAAGGGAAGGGGGAGAAAACAAGACAATCTGTGTGTGATTTGCAGTGACATTTACATCCCACCAGCAAAACACCTGTCACCCTTACAGCAAGGCTCATGTACTGTGCAGACTGTTCCAGGTACATGTAGAGCATCACAATCATCCTGTGATGGGTGCCTTAGTCCTCCGGCTTCAGAATGAACACAGGTAAAATTATTTATTGTCCAAAAATTGTGAGAAACCAATTGTAACCCCAAGCTCATTCTAAGATTCATCCCTATCGCATTCCAAATGATATGCTGAAAGAAAACAAGGGGAAACCGTCTCCCAAAATTTGCAGCCTTCCTCTTCCTGTGGTGCATTTTTCTTTCCCTTTCTCCTAAGACATACCTGGCAGCCAGGGAAAGGAGGCCCAGCATCCTGGAAAGCACAGGTGCTTGTCAAGGCTTTTTACCTTCTAGCCTGATCAGACTAGTACGTTTTCCAACCAGCTGCATTTTATGAACTGTTTCTTGAAGCTTGTTGGACTCTGGAGCAGTCAGAAGAACAAAACTAGGAGAACAGTTCCTCTCATGCAATTCTTGCATGTTCAGGATTTATAGTTTTCTTCATTCACAACACTTTTACGTTTGCCCAGGATTCAGATAACCATCTGAGTTTCCAGTGCTCAGCCGTTTGTAAAATACTGCTTTTGCTTTTTTCTTTGAAGAACATTATGCCAGAAACCACTGAATGTGCTACCACTGCACTCTTCTTTATGCCTTTCGTTGTCACAAGGGTGGCCAAGGAATGCATCTTACTCTCTTCAAAAAGTCAGATGCTCAGCAGAAATGAAAACAGAACAGAACAAAAATTGCACCTAATGACATAGGAAACAAATAAAAGAGGATTCCGCTGGAGGAAATTGTCACACCAGGGCTGCATCAACTACTCTTCCTTTAAAAAAAAAGCTTTCAGTAGTTTCTTTTTGCAGGACTATTTTTTAAGCTCAATGTCTGCCTGATGGCTACAGCCCTGAAATATTTTCACAGAGATTGCTTTAGAAGAGCCATCATCTTTCAAGTCCAATATAACGTTACACCTTTGATTTATCTCATCTGCTGTGTTACGTTGAATTAGGCACCAGATGAAGCTTCACACTATCCAATTCACTGTACCATGGCACACTAGACAAAAAGTGTTTATTACCTCTGTAGTCGATGATGTTTGTATGCTTCAGGTGACAACCTGAACTAAAGGCCTCAAATTAGTTACAGTAGTTTTGACCCCTCGGCAGCTTTGGATTAACCATTAAGCATAATAAGCATGTGCTCAGGGAACCAAGGGGAAAGGGCACCACCACAGAAACCAAAAAAAGGGCACCACCACCACACAAAAATTACCATGGCTGAAAAAGGGACACCACCACCATTACAAAAAGTTAGTTCAAGTTCAGGTGAACTAGGGTCCCACAGTCCTCTGGCACATAGATGCATATCTTACAGACAGAAACACAGCCAATTCTGTTACCTAGCTTAACAGTTAGAATATTTTTAAAGTAGCAGTGGGGAATAACTCAGCTTGGCAGTGCGAGAGGCAGACTAGGTGGGATCTTTTAGACAGCTATACCAGAATTGGCTTTTAAAACGTTCCTCAGAGAATGCACAAGAGACCAAATTGTAGTTTAAATATTTTTATAAGTTTTTGTTGCAAACATTCATACAGTGAGACATGGAGAAGTATACACACAGTTCCTATGAGATATAATCAGGGAGGAAAAATAGGTTTGGATGATAGATTGGGGAAGGGAAGCAACGGGGACTAGACGTTACCTAAGTTCAGCTGAAGAAGTCTTGAAGAAGGAAAGGGTTCCTATGCCAGCATGGGAATCCAAGCAGAGGATGATATCATGTCTCAAACCAACTATACCAAGAGAGGTTTAGCCAGTAAAGAGCACTGAGTCTAGGGTAAATGGTACTTTTATACCCCTTTGCGCAGTGTGGGGCGGGAGCTAGTAAGTTTCAGTTTCGTTTTCCTGGATCTTTTGGGATTTCCATGCTGGGATTGCTGGTTTGAGCTAATCAATGGCTCATCTATTATGTCTAAGTACCGGGAAAATGGAGCCAATTGTTTCTTGATTGTATCAGTGTTAATCTTGAATGACTCTTACAAAGTTACTCTTTAGAGTCTCTGCCCATGTATTCAAATTTGGCTGAGGCTTTGAGTGGATCAGGAAGAGAATGATTGTTAATGAAATGGTTCTAAAAGGCAGAGGAAATGTTAAGCCTGGTATCAGGGAATTCTCCAGGTTCTTTGTCAGTGAACTTCTTTGGTGGGGTGTGGTAATTAAGATACAGTCCATGAGACTTCCAGCCTTAGTTATCTGGAATAACTCAATTAGTGTTTTAATTCTGCCAGCAGGCATTTCTGCACTTGGTCTGTTTTTGGTTTGGACTTCTGCTACACACAAACAAATATTAGAGTTGGCATTTGCCAGTACATATTGCAGGAATAATAATATGCAATCCATATTTCAACAATGTGGGTATGAAGGGTAGGGCAACAATACCCTTAACTAAGATGCATAAAGATTGACATGTCTGTGATATATATATAATTGTGATATATATATAACTGTGATATATATATAATTTACATACATATATTATCACAGTGTAACTTTAAATTTTTTTATTTGCATTGTTTCCTTATGGTAATTTAAAATATAAATTATTGAAAAATTTCATTTTTCTACTGCCCAGCCCTAGTTATTAACAAATAAATTGCTTTTTTGTTATAAAGTATTAAATACTTGAAATAAAAAACAGGCTATATTGTGAATATAAATTGTGAAATCTGATCAGTTTGGCCTGTAAGTAAACTGAATTATGAATCATGCAAATGGAAAGTCTGGGGTAGCAAGGCTGGACTGTGCTTCAGGCATCAGTCGGACTTAATCCAGCTATGCTCCTGTGTTCTATGGGCCCAGCCCTGAAGCTATCCCCTAGCAAGTAAAGGAACCTCTGTGCAGCTGACAACACTTCTGAGGCCAGGAAGGAGAAGCGGAATTTAGCAGCCTGGTCTCTTGCCTTGAAAACCCTATGGGGATACCAGAAGCTGGCTGTGATTTGAGGGGGTGTGGAGGGAGAAACGTACCAGCCCAGAGCAAGTCATCTGATTTGCCCTGACAGTTTCTCAAAGCTTTACGAACCTTGGCCAGGCAAACTACAAAGACACTAATAAGGCTACAACATGACTGGCACTCTAAATGACTATTGATCTAAAAACAAAGAGTATACAGAAGGGAATCCTAATCTCGCTGCAGGTGTCATGGGGGGTGGGGATGGGGAGGAAACATTAACAGCTTTCTGATTTCCTCTAAGAAACTATTTTTTTCTCAATGATGACCAGTCTTGCAGACATTCAGCCTTTTGCTCCCTACCAGTGAGGACATTGGCCTTTTTTCTTGAGATCTTTTTAAAAAAGAGTTGACATTTTTAAAGAAAATTGAACAACTTTTTATGGTGTGACTATGAATGCTACTGAGTGAGCACACTTTTCATGAGGCAGAAGAAAAATGACCAATCCTGTTGCAACCAACGGTTGTGTTCACAGTTGATGAAAAGCCTCACCTGTGAGGAATTCTATACAGATGAAATTACACTGAAAAGGTTCTTGGTTTAGCCTTCACTGGGTCAGTTGAGAAAGCTATTTTTGTTTTTATGGTTTCATGATGTTATCATTCCTATGGACTTCAGTTTGTGTTGTTTCTGTTAATGTTATCAGTGATTCTTTCACCTGATTTTACACTATTGACTAGCAATAGATGCAAAAATAACACTGAAAAAACACATGAATGTAGGGACAATTTGCTGTGAGGAAACAGATGGGAAAAGTAACAATTCATGAGTTTGTTTCTCTCATGGGAAGAATGAAATCAAAATGGCAATATTCTGAGAGTACCAGGAAGCTTTCAAAATTTGGTCATCACTCTTCACAAAGCACACAATTGCGACAGCTGCCAGGGACACAAAATGCAGGTGCAATGTAGCAGTTACAGTGCTGGACTAGAATCCAGGAGATCCATTTTGCCCAAATTTCCCTACTTTGCCATGGAAGTTCACTGGAGGCAGGTGGACCAGCCATTTCCTTTCATTCTAACCTACCTTTTAATTTATTTATAATATTTCTATGCTGCCTTTGCATCCAGAATGGCAAACAATAAAAAAAACCACAAGCTTTAAAAATACACAGATATGAAATAGTTCAAAACAACACTTACAATCTAGTTCAGAATAGGTTATGGGAGCAGCATAAGACTATACAAATGTGTTTGCTCACCCCACCAGCAATAAGGAGGATGTTGGTGTGGCTGGGTACAGGCTGGGGGGCGTGGCTGGGGTGGGGTCAACAGCAGTCATCTTCCATCAGACTTCTGGCCTAAGAACCCCCCTAGCACAGCCCTCTGCAAACATGTGGTGTAAGTCATTTTTTTCCAATGGACTTTTTTTAGGTGGCAGCAGGGTTATTTTTTTCAATTTAATACAGAAACCGAACAGGTTAAAATATTTATGGTAAGTTGGATGCAAAATTTTAGAGAAGAAATATCTCCTACAATGACAAACCTTAAGGATGAAGGATATAAAATTTACAGCCAATCAAACTTTAAGAGAAAGTTGGTATAAGATGTTTCACAGGTGGCAAATCACTGGAAAGGATATGAAGAAGATGGACAAGGATTATAAAGGGAAATGCTGGAAATGCAAAGAAGTGGATGGTACTCTCTACCACATGAGGTGATTGCATAGAAAGGCAAAAAAACAGAAACACATGCTGAAATACAGACAATTTTTAAAATTAAATTTACTATGGATGCCAAATGTATGCAATTAGGCACACTGCTAAAAAAATCCAAAAATTTCAAAATAACTGTTTTGATATATGATAACGATAGCTAGATTTATACTTCCAGCAAAATGGAAAGCAGAAGAATGTCTATGCCAAGAGAAAGTAAACTAGCTGAATATGCAGTAATGGCAAAGCTAAATAGCTGTGTGAATAGGAGTCCAATTAAAGAATCCCAAGACAAGTGGAAAGCATATTACTTATACTATTTTTCAAAAAAGTGGGGAGCAGTAAAAGAGGATGATGAAACTATGTACATAAAATTATTATTAATCCTCATGCTATATTGAAAAAGGCCCCAAATTAAAAACTATTAATAGACTATAATAATATAATAGATTATAATAATATAATAGCGCATGATTTTTTTTATTTTTGGCAAATATCTTTACAAATCTATAATAATATTATCAGTCTTTCTCAACTATCTTCTTAACTATTTTATTTTGCTATAATCCATCATATAGTATTATTTAATATTATTAGCAGGTATATCAAATATGATATAGGGTACTTTATGAGTTTCATTAGATTAATATGATAATCATTCCATGTTCACTATTATACTATTCTTTATTGTTTTTCACAATTATTAATATGTATTGTTTATTAGATTACAATGTGTAATATTATATGTGTAAATCTTTGTTTCTTTTTCTTATTTTGCTACCATTGTAATTGTTGTTTTGATTCTCCTTTCATTTTTCTGTTCTCTTCATATCTATAAAATATATTTTTAAGAAAGTAAGGTCAATCAGACACAAGTCAGTCACTGGATCTATTCATTCTGATGTTGAGCAACTCTAATGCCTGCCAAACAGGTTTGCAGTGTTGTTGTTTGTTTTTTTTGCAAAACTGTCCATTCCCTGAAATGTTGCCAATCCAAACAGATCGGCAGCCATAAAAAACACCAAATGGGAGGATTTAAAAAAAAACAACAACATTTATTTCTGACTGGTTGATATGATTTCTGACTGTCAATTCAAACAATGTCCTGCCAAACAGAATACTGGCATAATGAAGAGGTGGAATAAAACTCTATTGGCTTAGTGACAGACCAAGGAGGAAGGGATGAGTCAATGTTCAGCTCTTGTGGACCTTCCTTACATGTTGAGGGCTTTGCTGATCATCACTTTGAGTCCAGAAAGGAACTTCCCTCCAGGTCACACTGGCCAGGGATCTTAGAGGTTTTTCACCTCCTTCTGGTTATACAGCAGGGGTGACTGGATGATGTGTGTGGGGTGGGAGGTAGTTGTAAACTTCCTGTGTTGTACTGGGGTCGTACTACATGACCCTTGAGGCCTTTTCCATCTCTATGTTTCTGTGTTGCTAAATACTGATTGGGCTGTGTTATACCACTAGGAAGGAATAGTTGAAGCAACCTGCTGACAAACAAGTCGGCAAATATTCCATTGGAAAAGAAAGCAGCTACCTGACCACAGCTGGAGAAGAGTAGTTCAAACAGTTTGATCAACCCGGGCACCTGCAGAGGTCTGACAAATTTGTCCTGCCTCCCCTTCCTTCCAACTCCCCCTCCCAAACTAGCATTCAAAATACAAGCTAAACAGCTAAGTTAACAAATGGGAGGAGAGTGGAGATGTTTTGCTGTGAAGCCAGCCCACATTCGTTTTGATTTAGGGACAATCCAGACAGCCGACTTTTGACTTGGCTGGGCTCCCTGTGACAACACTGAAGAACTTTTGCCAGGAACAGGAGCTGCCAATGGCAAAGCAGTTTATCTGTTGCAATCAGTAACCAGGAAACATCATTGTGAAAAGGTCAGAATTTTCACACTGTGATTTATTTAGGGTCCTGTCTGAGACAGCCACTTCTCATGGCAGAGGACTTGAATAATGTCCTTAGGAGATAGGGGAGGTCTACATATGGTGCAACCAGTAGCTGTTTTCTTTTTTTTAAAGAAGACTCATGGATTTGGATCAGGACCATGGCATGGGGGAAAGGAGTTAAGAACCCTTAACACCATTTTTGACTAGTTGAAATTACCTTATGGGAGACCTACTTGCCTCACTGGGGCAAACATAAAAGTCCTATATGTTTATCAGGGTCACTGTGTTTGTCCACTGAGGTTAATAAAAGGTGTCATGCAAGGTGTGTTTGGGTAGGCATTGTTTGTCTGTGAAAAGGTTGGCTAGGGCAACATTCTTAGAAGAAATTGGCACATCTATATCAAAGGGGAAAGAAGAGTAGGGAGAGGAAGGAATGCCAGCCATTATGAGAAATGCTAAGTTCAGAATCAGGCTCAAAATAAATTGAGTTCAATTTTTTTTTTGGCAAATAGCTCATCCAAGCTTGGAGGGATTCATCACATCTTTTGAAATCAATGCACTTTAGAGCTAGTAGCTACAGAGGTAGTAAAAGTAATAAATAGGGATGTGGAATAATGCAGTGTAACCTGATCTCGTCAGATTTTGGAAGCACAGTAGGGGCAGTACACCAAAGTAGGGAGAACACCAAGGTAGACTCTGCAGAGGAAGGCAATGGCAAACCACCTCAAAGTCTCCTTTGTCTTGAAAGCCCCTTACTGGAGTTGCCATAAAATGGTTGTGACTTGATGGCACCTTACACACACACAGAAAGCAACAGATACTCTTCATGATAGAATCAAGATAGAGCAAGGAGTTATTTTGGATGCTTTTGCCATTAGGGATAACATTAGGGCTACATACATTCTGCCAACACAGAAACTGATACACAATTGGGTATCAAGCAGGAATTCCAGCAGAATAAAAATTAAGCAACCCATCCCTCCCCAGCATGTTTTGGTTGAATCACAACACCACACATGTCTAACAGGCAGGAAATTTTGAGGCCTGCAGTGAAAAGTGGCCCTGACCTGGATAGTCCAGGCTAGCCTGATTGGTCAAATATCAGAAGATAACAGGGTCAGCCCTGGCTAGTATTTGGTTGGGAGACCTCCAAGGAATACCAAAGTTGTGACATAGAGGCAGGCAATGGCAAACTATCTCTTCCTCTGAAAACCACACCAGGGGTCTTTACAAGTCACCTGTGACTTGACAGCAAAAAAAGACAATGGAAAATGAGGCTAGATCAGGGGTGTCCAACTCTGGTGGTTCAGATGTTCATGGACTACAATTCCAATCAGCCCCTACCATGCCAGGAGGGGCTGATGGGAATTGTAGTTCATGAACATCTGAAGCGCCAGAGTTGGACACCCCTGGGCTAGATGGATAAGAAGTCAACACAGTGAATGGTTAGAACGCTAGACTTGGGTCTGGGAGACTCATAATTAGGATACTTGGGGGGGGGAAACATCTGTGGGAATAACTGCTCAGCAGAAAGGTATTTTCAAAAGCTTGTCCAGAGAAATCTTTAACTTAATTTATGCTGCAATTTCAATTGAACTGTCTTTTAAAGGGCAAATTACACACCCTTGCCTTTTTAAAATTAAGCTTAAATCTTCTATACATTTATTTGCAGAAGGAAGGGGTTGGGAGAGATGCGGAAAATCAACTCCCCCACTGGCAGTTTGCTCAGGTCAAGCTGCGGATTGTCTCTTCTTCAATTTTTAATCTTCTTCATTGTTATTCTGAGATTCTTTTGAAGCCATTGATCTGAAGGAAGAAGGCAGCTAGCAAGTTTTGGCTATGTGGGAAGAAACTGAATGAGAAATCCTGCTTCCCTGAGGTCCCACTCAAAGAGCCATGCCTAACGGGCAAAATCGAAATGAAAATATCCCACAAGTCTTGCTTGAACAGAGACAGATGCTGGAATGAAGGTGGCGAGAAATTCATCCTGCATATCAAACTCAAAGCATGCTGTAGTTATGGTACGTGTGTCAGCTGTTCTGGCTCTCTCTTCCTGCCACAAAATCTTCGACCTCAGGGACATTATTTTTTGGAATGCAAAAGGTAGCCCAGGTGGACCTAACAGCTGAGCCACTGCCTAGTGATGCACAGAGATATACCTGGTCCTGGTGACCAAGAGTCTGTTTACTTGGTTGCTATTGCTGACCCATTTCACAGGACACACACTCTATTTAAACACAGGACTCTTAACAATCTGCCTTGCACAAACTATATACTCCTTACTTTTTGCTTGGCAACATGTGTATGGCCTCTTGCTTATTTCCTCTCTCTGTCCCCCAAATATTAATTACTTTTTGCTTTGGGGAGGGGGTATTGTGTGTTAGTAAGGTCACGGCTACAATCCCTGAAATTTCTAGTTAAAAGGTTTTAGACAGCACAGGTTAGGAAATACCTTTCTTTGCCTGCTACCTTAGACAGTCTAGTTTTCACTGTCCCTAGGACAGGGATAAATTAAAATCCTATATTTTTGTTTGTTTTTTTACATGTATCTACACCAAGGGCAGGCAACAACTCCAGAGGGTCTCAAACAAACATATTTCATCCGACAAGAGTATTTTATTACAACTGCTAAAAGCCTGGATCCAAGACCTTGTCTGTGGGGAAAAAATTAAAAAAGCAAGACCACAGGCATCTGAAGAAAACCAAATGCACTACTAACTGAACAATGAAAGGGAGCCCTATAGACAGTCCCACCAGCTTAGCCTTATTTTTTGTCCTCTGAAATCTGGAAGGAATGATCCTCCCTGCCCCTATCTGTCTCACCTTCATGTATGATTAATGAAGGACGGCAGAAAAAAGTATTGGGATGACAATACTAGTCCACATGACAGTGTTTTATTTAGTTTTTTGAATTACTGAGAAAATGCTTTGGGGTGGGGATGTCATGTATCAGTAACATCACAGCTATAATTCCTGAAATCTCTAGTTAAAAGATCTTCGACAGCACATGTTAGGAAATACCTTTCTTTGGCTGATACCCTGGGCAAGTCAGAGTAGACAACATAGCACTATATGGACCGGTGTTTTGACCTGATGAAGGGGTCAGGGACAAACCAGGTATGACCTTTTGAGAGATATACATGAATCATTCTGTGTTATAAAGTGGAACACAGGGCCAAGCTAGATGAAACGATCTCCCTAAGTTCATCCTGGAACATGTTGCAGAGTGACTTCTCATTGGGAAACTCCCTTTATCAATGCTGCAAGGGACTGATTCTGCTCGGGAACACTGCTTCATGGGTGAGACGTTCTTGTTTTTCCACCTGTCAGGGGAGGTATGTTGGCAAATAATGGCACCTGGTGCCATGTTGGTTTGGAAAACAATGAAGGGGGAAGGCAGGAGCCATTCATTCCCACCCTCTCCCCCCCACCCACCCACCCACCCACCATGAACTTCGGTGTTCTCAACCAGAAGCAGGTCCTGTGGAGCTGCTGAAAGAAGTTCCCCAATAGGAATTGAAAGAAGTTACCAGTGAGAACTCACGAGGCAAATCCTTGAGGCAAATTCATGGACATCATCTCATCTAATTTGGCCCTGACAATTAGTTAGGCCTCCTGTTCAGATAAGGGCCACAGTAATTATGGGGAGGGAATTCTAATCAGTCAGTACATGCAGTTCACATAATTAAAACGTACAGAATCAGGCAATACCAAGTAGTGCATTTTAGCGTAACCAGCACAGCTTAGTCATTATGAGAAACTGGCAAGGAAGTTCATGTCTCCCAAAAAGTAACCAACTGAAGAAGGTTAGCTAGCCTTACTTTTGTCCAATATCTAAGACTGGATAATTTTGTTGAGATTACATATGCGTAGATTATTGAGTTATGGTAAATTATATGAATATTTTTTAAAACAGAGTAAAAATGACAATTGCACTTATAAAACTGACATCCTGGCAGCCCAATCCAGAAGGGGGTTGAATCCCCCTTTGGAGGCAGCATGAGCCTACACCAGTGGAAATGTTCTCCCTGGGGCACTTACACTGGCAGAGGGGCAAATCTGCTGGTGCCTGGTCGCTGTGGTGGCCTGCAATGGCCAGTCTGACCTTTAGCTCTCTTGCACTGCCCCAACTGGCAGAGGGGCAAATCTGCTGGTGCCTGGTCGCTGTGGTGGCCTGCAATGGCCAGTCTTGTGCTGGCGCTCTTGCACTGCCCCCAGCTGCATCAGTATGGCAGGGGTGTTCCTGGGGTGGAGCTGATCTTGATCGGCTTCCACCCAGTTGGGGTGTCAGTTGCCCCGAGGCCATGACCCTGCACTTATACCACCCTTTTGGATGGCATATGTGCACTGGGCTACATTGGGGGAGTCCTGACAACGGGGAGGGTTTTTAAGTTTCTCTCCTCCCTATGCTGCCGGGGAAGCTCACTGGAGATGGTAGAGCACGCCTCTGGCACACCAGTCCCACCAAACCAAATTTCTGGATTGGGGTATTAAGTTGCTGCTGTTAGGCCTGGAAGAAGGACAATGATACACAAAGAAAGAGAATGTCTAACTTTTTCTTCATAACGTTAGTCGTTCCCTGACCCAAACTGAAGCCTGTGCAGCTATCATTTTAATTTTGAAAGTTTCAGAAAGGTCTGATCAGCATCTCGTCTAGTTTGTTGTCACTCTTAAGGAAAACTCCTGTTTTAAGAATAATTATGATTCCATTTTTTCCCATATACAGTAAAAGACAAAACTGATATCAACTGTGCTAGAGGGAGAATTTTCATAAACCAGATGCCTATTTGCATATCTGACAAAATGGTGCTCATGAAAGCTAATGCCACAAGCAATGCATTAGTCTCCCATGTGTTACAAGACCCTTTGCTGTTTCTGTACTAATTATTTTATTTGGAGTTCTATTACACATGCTGACTTATAGGAATCAAACCAAAAGAGCTTAACGCAAAGAGCACCAACTTACCCGCAACATTGGCCCATTCTGAAACACATGCGGTTCATCACAAACCACACAGTATTCATTCAGTACAGGGATCCGCTGCTCAGCAAACTCAATTGTCTGAGAACAAGAAAAAACAGGATAATACAATCTGCTGAAAACAATTCACAAAGAACTCCACCTTCACCAGATTTCTGAAACAGATTAACAGGTTATCCTACCTGCACAAGAAAGCCATGGTCCCTTACTGGAATGGATTTTGCACCATAATTTGGCTGTTCAGGAGAAAAAAAACAGAATAGAAATAACATCAGGATCACTGGTGTAATCAGAAGCATTGTTGGAACATTCTTCAGTGGAAATGTGTTTAGATTTTTCTGTAAAACCCCAAAATTGTCAAGTTGTTTGCAGCTGGAAAACAATTCAGTTGGAATTGAGAGCATTCAAACCATCTATTTTCACTAGTTCTTATGTATAGAAAGTTGTGTAGAAAGTTGTGCAGGTCTTTCATTATAGCAGAAACTCTGTATTTCAAAAAAAGGAAACTCAGTGCAATTCGGTCTTTGAACTTTCACTGATAAAAAGACATTTGTCTACGTATATGTATAGCAAAAACCAGAAAATAACTAAATGGTGTCTAATGCTGCATCATCTTGTACCAGTTTACAGATTGGTTCCAGAATCAGAAATGTTACTGTACAAATAGCATATGCCATGCATGCAGAAGGCACCAGATTAAGTCCCTGGATCTCCAGTAAACAGCTGTCAGGGAAACAGGTTGTGAAAGAACTTTCCCTTGCCCAGGAGAGCAGCTGCCAATCAAAGAAGATAATTTTGCAGAAACTGAGCTAATGCCTTACCTAAGTATAAGATAGCACTTGACATACCAATCTTCTTAACTCCTGCAACACCACTACCCCAAAATTATACTGATTTTTTTAAAAAAATACCAGTAAAAATAGCATGAACTAGATAGCCCCAGTTAGTCTCATCAGATCTTGGAAGCTAAGCAGGGTTTGCATGGAAGACCACCAAAGAATGACAAGGTTTCTCTGCAGAGGCAGGCAATGAACAAACCACCTCTGAATGTCTGAAAGCCCCACAAGGCTGCCATATGTTGGCAGCAATTTGATGCCCGACCCCCAAAAGCATAACCTGTTTTTATATGCATAGCAAAGATGAGCTCAGTATTCATGAGATGAAGAGTTTCTACAGCTAGTTGTTTGAAAAGAACTTACAAATGGTATATAAGGAGACTGGAAGCCTTAGCTCAGTAGAGTTGGAAAATTTCCTCAGGTTTCACCAAGAAGGTTAGGGATAGATCAGTTCTTTTACATCCACAGGCTCTCTTTTGAGGAATGGGTTCTTGATTTTTTTTCCCTCTCTGGGTTTTAGACTAAAGTTTTACCAATATTTGGGGATTTTTTCATAGCTTTGTCTATGCTTTTATTAGTGCTCAGATACACTTTCAATTACCATGCCATTTTCTCAAACTCAAAACTCACAAAAATACAGCTCAAATCTTACTCTGATTCCACTTTTGTCAATGAGACATTATCATGAGAGGACATGCTATATATTTTAAGCCCCTTCCGCATACGCAAAATAATGCATTTTCAAACCACTTTCACAACTGTTTGCAAGTGGATTTTGCCATTCCGCACAGCTTCAAAGAGCACTGAAAGCAGTTTGAAAGTGCATTATTCTGCATGTGTGGAATGAGCCTTAGAGTCACAACCTGATTAAACATCTTGGATCAGCTATGCACAAACCACCATTCAGATGTTGCGTACAGATAAAACAAATCTCTTAATTCATACTAAAGATTGTGATGGAGAAAACTGGAAAGGGATTTTGTTCTAGCCCATAGAATCATACTTAGAAAAGTACTGAAACCCTTATGAGCATCTTGAAACATACGCTTTCCATGGGATTTAATGGACATTGTAACAAACCCAGTCTTCAAACAATAATTCAGAGCCTTATCTAAAAGTAGTTTCTCTGACATATCCTTGACATTTCAGTACATGAGATCTATCATGATGAAGTAAATGAAGTTTTGGACTAGATAAGGAAGAATTGGATGGACATCCTTGTTCAGTTTCAACCAAACAGTCCTTATTGGCCAGCAAAGGACTCAGTGCACAAATATTTCAAATTATCAGTTCTTGTTTCACTATACAGCAATGGAAGTGTTTCTTCTATGATTATTTTTTTGCCCCTAATTTGAAAAAAAGGACCGTGCCATTTCTCTTACCAAAGATTTACCATTATTCTTTGTACCATTCTTTAGATAATAGTCCCACATAGCTCCTTACATATACCCACAATATACTGTGTGAGAGACTATGCAACAACTGGTGCACAGAAAGCCTGGCTATATTTTCAATTAAATTTTGATTAAATACCTGTATTCTGTTGAGATGAAGTAAACACTACCATCTTCTAGGCACTGACTCCATATACAGTATTCATGTATTTCCTATAGAAATCTCTAATCATTCATAGACTGGCATAAAGAACTGCAGTGGATGACTATCTTCAACTGCTAAATCACAAAAATACATTCCTAAACTCACAACCTTCAGACTTTGCCTCAGAATGTCATGCAATATATTTTCAAGAATGGGTTTCATGATGGCAATTCAATGTGATCATTAAGGTTAACACCATTAAGAAAAATCAGACATGCTTTCACTTTTTCATCAACAGCTCAATTCTACTACAGGAGTAGGTTTACTTTGGGGGTTCAATGTGTATGACCTGTGTTTGAATAAACACAGATTTTTACGATTTTACCACAGTCTGTCAGCATTTCGGTGAATGTATTATTTGCTGCACTATTTCAGAATTTTTTTTTGAGAAATAAAAAATAAAGCTCACAGGATAAAAGTGGTTACGCACAGTGGATTGGGATGGTGAAGATGAAGATGGTGTTAAGATACCAATAAGCCCTGAGGTAAGAGAGAGTCTCCTGCCCTCTGCTATGGTGGGTTCTTTGAAAAGCTCCGTTTTAGATGACTTGGGGGCACTGGAGTAAGACTTGCTGAGTAATTTGTGGTTCTTCAGTCCATCCAATTCATCCATCCTAAGGTTACTAGAATAAGATCTGCTTAAAAGTTTGTGGGGCTTCAAAGTACTGTTGTGCTCACACCGAGTATCCCCAGGACCTGGTCTACTCAGCAATTTGTGGGGCTTTAAGGTGATGCACTCGTCCTGCTTGATGGCCGCTGAGCAAGAATGGTTCAACAGTTTGTGCGATTTGATGGTCATTGTGTGTTCAGCTCGGGGGTCGCTACTCAATGAGCGACCAAAGGTCCTGTGAGACTTTGTGACACACATGTCCTCAGCTTTAACTGTGCTAGAACAAGTCCTTTTCAACAACTTGTGAGTTTTTGAAATGCCATCTTGTTCAGGTTTCAGTTTTGATTTATTTTTCCCATAGCCTGGTGGAGGATAACTCGGCGACCTGAAAAATGAAAAGGAAGAACAGTTCATTAGAATGTAAGTTGTCAACACCATCCTGTGAGGCTCGCCAGCAGAACACAGCTTCTGCACAAAGTCCCCATCCCCCTGTCCAGTGATTACAAAGTCCAGTGATTACAAAGTGATTACTTCAGGCTCCCCATGACTCAGAAATCAACCTTCTCCTTTTGTTCTATGACTGACTTGTCCTTTATTTTTAATTTATTTACACATCATATAAACAACTTAAACACTCCTGAACAAACTTGTTTTAATTTTCATGCTTTGATCTAAATGTAAACTTGGACGACCACCTCTTATCTCATATGGACTTTTCCCATTTGGGTACTATTGTCATTTGGGCTGCTCTAAATGCATGTACTTCCCTATCTTCCAGTTCACCCTTTGAAAATAATTCAATACAACTTTTAAAGATTCTCTGGGGGGTTGTACCTTGAGATTAGTTCAATACTGGACAGTACAAATCTCTCAAAATTCTGCACAAGTTTCTACCGTACAAGTTATTTTCATTGCAAATTTGTGATTCACTCTTCTATTTTTTCACTTCCAGTCACCAGATGCAGTCTCACCCTGCGCCATCTTTGCAATCATTGTGTTGTTAAATTTCACAAGTAATGTGATTGCTTTATTATTGGGAGGTAGCAGAACCCTGTCTCCCAGTATTCACTGATTTTGTCATTCGTGATGATCATGGAATGGATCCTCCATGAATGGTGAGGGTGTGCTATTCTACATTTGATGCCAGTCTCTGTTCCACTGACTGCCTTGTGCTTTTAATTTCAAATCAAACTCCAAACAAACTGTGAATATCGTTCAGTAGTATATTATTTAGTTACACAGTGTTGACTCGTACAACTCCTTTCCACTACCTGAAGAGTCTTGCTGAGGTAAAAAAAATTTGCTTCATTGGAGTAATGCTTTCTCTGTTAGCGGGAAAAAAGTGAAAGTTCTGCAAGATGTGGAACACACGATATGGTGTGGTGGGTACCCAAGGAATTTACTGTGCATGAAAACCCTGACAGATCAATAGCATAATTCTCTTATGACACACCAAGTGTGGTATAGTGGTTAGAGTGTCAGAGTGATATCTGCCATGGAAACTTGCTGGATGGCCTTGGGACAGTATCGCACTGTCAGAATGATCTACCTCACAGCATTCTTGTGAGGATAAAATGGAGGAGAAGAGACCAATGTAAGCTGCTTTGGGATCCCACTGAAAAGAAAGGCAGAGTGCAAACAAACAAATAAATAAGCTTTATCGAAGGCTTTCACAGCCGGAATCACTGGGGTGCTGTCTGGTTTCCGGGCTGTATGGCCGTGTTCTAGCAACATTCTCTCTCCTGGCGTTTCAGATCCTGCATCTGTGATGCTGTGCATCTTCAGATCCTCTAGTTGAGATGCCAGCCACAGATGCTGGCTAAGATGCCAGGAGAGAATGCTGCTAGAGACACGAGTGGCGTCATACAGCCCGGAAACCAGACCCTTAGCTAAACCCTTGAAACAGCTATAGCCTAACTAAGTTAAGACTTGTCTGATCTGTCATGTAAGCCAGAAAAACATTGAAGTATTACATTTTAAAAGCTCAGTGACAACTTTCAGTACCAAATGCTAGAGCAACTAAACTGCCTTAAAAAAAGAACAGAATGAAAACATCTGTATTTACACACACGTAACTTCAGGTATTGCTTTTATAGTACATGGAAATGAACACAGTGGTGCTCCAAAGTTGGTGTTTTTTTTTTTAAAAAATCAACTTAACTGCAGACTGGGAAGTAGCACTGGCGAGTATGCCTAAGCATTTCCTGTTCTCTTTTCATTTACCATAAATTACTCTCTATCCACTGCTTTCCCCCATGTATGGTTGTTAGTATCTAAGGCCCAAGGTAGATGTTCAGACCCTTAGGTCTGAACTGGGAAACATAGGATCTAGGACATATAAGTTAACAAGTAATGAGATGCTTAAGTTGCAGAGCATTCCCCAGGTGCAGAAAGGAACAGGAATGTGAAACATTAGCTTCTGCAATAGTCAGGTACTATATACAACATTAGCTCCTGCAATAGTCAGGTACTCTCGATTGGCCAGGCCTACTAGAAGTACTGACCTTCTGACATTGCTCATACAACAGTGGGAGAAGTACTGACCTTCTGACATTGCTCATACAACAGTGGGAGAAGCACTTCAGTCTCCTCCTGTTCAGAAAGCTGACCTCAGGATCCATTAGCTCAGGACATGGACTGGGTACAACTGCACATCCCCTAGCATAGCACTTACATGTCTAGGAACTATCATCATCTTGTTCCTTTATATACTCTCTTACCTGCGCAGTGTAGAAAAGATGTGCAGAGGAGATTTCACTTTTTTTTCAGAGATTTTTTTGTTGTGCGTACTGGTTGATTTTTCTTTGCCATTTTTCCATTGCCGCGTCACAAATGTTTGCATGATCCTGCAAATGAAAACACAGAGACACCTTTTATTGACGCTCACTTCTTTCATGTACGTATGTACAAACACACAATGCCTCCTCCACATGAACACAGGACACTGTCTTATACTGCCAGACCTGTGGCTCAACAAGGTCAGTATTGCATATTCTCCAAAGGAGAAAACAAAGCAGAATCAAATATTGTTGGAAGATTTTCGACTAGGTGCATGAAATGAAGGAGCTCAAAGACTTCTGTGAAGACAGTCTGTTCATTGCATACACATTTCAGGCAAATAAATACATGATTGTGTACAGAGACATCACCGGAGAGCCAATATAGAAATCAGATAGATTACATAGAGCCCCATCCAAAGTGAGGGCAGGGGAAATACACTCATGGGAGCAGCCCATGGCTGCACTGGGGGATTTGCCTTCCCTGGGGCACCTGCCCTGGCAAAGAGGCGATTCCACTGACATGCAGCTGCCATGGCCCTCTGATGCTGGGATGCGGTGCCAGATGTGGCACCAGCATCCTAGAGCCCCTGCTACTGCAGGCATAGTGGGGGAGGACCAGGGGAGTAGCCAAAAATAGACAGCTCCTCCCAGCCATTCACCGCCTTATGCTGGGACTTCAGACTTACGGCACCTAAAAAGGTGTCTCTCTATTAAGCCCAATTGGGGCTTCTCAGCAGCGGGGAGGACTTTTTTGCTTTGGAAGCCTTCCCATGCCTCTGGGAAGCCCCTATTGGAGCAGCGGGGACAGCCGGCCACTTGGTCTACTGCCTCTTCTGCCCATCAGAAGCAGAAGATGCAGAAGCTTTATTCTCTCCGATAAAGCAAGACCATGAACTGATTGTCACACAGAATAGGAACTGTTAATATAGAAAATTAGAATAAAGTTGGATAAAAACACCAAAGCATTTCTAGTACCAAAATAACATGTGAACAACATTCCTGAAAGGCTTAAAGACCATAGAAAGACCAGGTTTGCATTATTAAATTCAAAGAACAAGAACAACAATAGGTTGAAATGAGATGTATTATCAAGAAACAGTGAAAATTATCAAGAATGTGGACTCAAGAGTTACATCCAGTAGAGGAGCTAATGAATTGGGATATTCCATATAAGGAAGAAAAGGCACAATCTTCTCAGGCTGAGCAGAGGGCCTGAAATAGCAGGTAGTTCACCTCAGAGTAGAAATGATGGATGACTGAAGAAACTTCTAAAATTGTTAGATAGAAAAGAAGTAAAAGATGACAGAATTAGAATCAGAAGTCGGGCAGATCATCCAGAGCCAGAAGCGGTGGAATGTGACACCACTACTGCTCTGCCCCGTTGTAGCCAGAGGGTTTTCAGCTGGCACAGGGAAGCAGGAACAACAACATTCCTCCCCAGCTGGCTGAAAATCCTCTATGAGGCTGTTTAGGGTACTGGCTGCAGCACTTGTAAGCTGGGTGGGAGCTGACCTCCTCCAGGAATGCCTCAGCCAGCCTCCCCTGTGCTGGCATCCAATCAGAACATAAGAACATAAGAACTAGCCTGCTGGATCAGACCAGAGTCCATCTAGTCCAGCACTCTGCTACTCACAGTGGCCCACCAGGTGCCTTTGGGAGCTCACATGCAGGATGTGAAAGCAATGGCCTTCTGCTGCTTCTGCTCCTGAGCACCTGGTCTGCTAAGGCATTTGCAATCTGAGATCAAGGAGGATCAAGATTGGTAGTCATAGATTGACTTCTCCTCCATAAATCTGTCCAAGCCCTTTTTAAAGCTATCCAGGTTAGTGGCCATCACCACCTCCTGTGGCAGCATATTCCAAACACCAATCACACCTTGCGTGAAGAAGTGTTTCCTTTTATTAGTCCTAATTCTTCCCCCCAGTATTTTCAATGAATGCCTCCTGGTTCTAGTATTGTGAGAAAGAGAGAAAATTTCTCTCTGTCAACATTTTCTATCCCATGCATAATTTTATAGACTTCAATCATATCCTCCCTCAGACGTCTCCTCTCCAAACTAAAGAGCCCCAAACGCTGCAGCCTCTCCTCATAAGGAAGGTGCTCCCGTCCCTCAATCATCATCGTTGCCCTTCTCTGCACTTTTTCTATCTCTTTGATGCTAAAACAGGATTGAACACCAGCTTCCCTTCCAGATCAGGTGTCACAGTTGTCCACCCTGCCACCACATTTGGCAAATCTGCCAGTGGAGCGGGCATATGCGCTGGCACAAGCGTGGTCTGGCTCCAAAGAGCTATCGCCCCTGCCTTTGGATGGGGCTCTAAATACAGCATTCCAGCAACTTGCAGATGGAGACAAAGGAACTATTAGAATAACCAGAGTAAAGAAATAAAAGAGAACATTAAAAAAGGAAGGACAAGAGATTTGTTCCACAAGATCCAAGGGATCAAAGGGAATTAGAAAGTGCAGTTAGGCATGCTGAAAGATCAACATGGAGATAAGTTTAACTGAACAGGTCAAAATGAAGAAAAGATGGGAACAATACACTGAGGAACTATGTGCAATAGATGAAAAGATGACAGATCCCTTCTAAAGAAGAAACTTTTGAAGATGAACCTATAGTTTCAGAAAGTGAAGTGAAATATGTTATCTTGCCACAAACTAGAGCAGTCAAAACTGATTTATAGTACAATCCTATGCACAGATACTCCAGTTTAAGCCTACTGAAATCACAACAGGAAACTTCTAGTATAGTGTCTGGTTAAACCCTAGTGCTTACTTATAGTATATAACATAAGATCTGACCCAAACAATCCATGCATTAATCAGAAAGCAGAACAAAAGAAAAGTATACATATAGATCATAGAAGCTGAATACAAAAAACATACAACTTATACACACAGTACACATCTATCTACAAACCAATCATAAAAAGCAGAGAAACAAACCAGGGGCAAAATGAATAGGCAAAATGAATTGGGGAGCAATTATTTACATCTGTGTGTTTTTTTTACTTCATGAACTCACTTCTTTAGCTGATGCCCCAGTCCGAATCTTTCCTTAGTAGAGATCTGAAACACGTCAACAGTGGGCACTGCAGAATAGAAGATATTGTTGAAAAATCCAGACAAGTTGGTACATGTTGAAGCTCTGCAACATTTTGCTGAAGTGAGGAGGTAAAAACTAGCAAAAGGCCAACTGTTGTGATGGCCAAGGGATATAGAGAAAGGCAAACCAATTTAGCAAGAGCTCTGTGAGGGGAAGAAGTTGGAAAACCAAAGGGACAAAGAATTCAAATGCCAGGCAAGATAGGAAGTCCATTAACAATTCATTCCAACTGTTAATTACCCACACAGATTTGATAATTGAATTTCTGCAGCATTAACATCCAACCATTGATTTTTGTTACATCTCCCTCTACTAAATTAAAGGGCCTTTTGGAATCCAATACTTTCTTTCCAATAATGTAATTAGGCACTGGAATCAAGCCCCATTATTTGTTTGGCAGAAGAAGTTCCTCACAGACATGGCACCCAGAACTCCCAGCAGAGGCATCATACAGGAAAAATGAAAACGTGACCTACCTGGGCCATTTAAATACTGTGTGAGCGAACAGTGCAATCTCACAATTATAGGCTCTGTGCGGATTACATCCCATGCCACTGCAATCTCTTCCTGATTCAAGAAAACAGTACAAACCGTAAGTCATCGCCATCATTATCAGATCCTAACACGTTCACTAGTAGGGCTGCTAGACCATGGAGATGCTCACTTAAGTTGCTGTCTAGACTAGAGGTGTCAAACTCATTTGTTACAAGAGCCAGATGTGATGTAAATGTGACTTGGTCAGGCTGGGCTCTGCGTGGGGGTGGCTGCCTCAGCTGGCCCCAGAATGGCACAGGAGAGGTTCTTGGACAGTGGGGTGGGGTGAGGTGGCTGCCTTGAGAGGGCTTATCAGGCCTGTGACCCAGTTGATGCAACCCTCTCCCCGGGGGGGGGGGGGGCTTTCCCTCAGCTGGCTCCCAGGCCTCATAACCCTATCAAGGGTCTAGATTCAGCTCCTGGCTGCATGTTTGACACCCCTGATCTACACATTGTTTGAGGCATGAGTTCTATGGGCATCTAGCTACTATTAGAACTTGAGCGAGGTCAGTGATAAAGCATAAAATGGACTGCATGAGAAACTGAACATTCAAATGAAGAGACTGTTCCCTTGCCGCAGTGTTCAAGAAATCTCTACTCTTATGCTGTATTAGGCTCATAAGCTTTCTCAAACAAAGCCATACTACAGTGACAACAACTCAGTTCTCTTCCTCCCCTTTTCTTGGCTTTTAGTCTTGGTGGGGAAATTATTTATTAATGCAGCCATTTATGCAAAAGGCTGACATCTTGACAGGCAACTGATTTCACGCAACCTTCTTCAAAGTAACCCCACTTCTAGACTTTACTCCCAGTCACAGAGACAATAAATCATGGCACTTGAATCAACAAGGCTGGTAATTGCGACAGGGGACAGGGCATTAGTGAGCTCCAGAACAGGGAGTATGAGCAGCCAGGGGCCGCTGAACCGCCAAGCCTTACCACCTGGCAATGTTGTGCGACATGCATGTGGGCAAAAAGGGGTGGTGCAAGCTTCCTATATATTAGGCAGCAAGCGGTTGCTTCGGCCTCTTTTGGTGCCTCAGCAAACTGACCCACCCACCCTCCGTGTTTTGGGACGGGGTTTTGTTGCTACTACAAGTCACAGCTATGGCGGTTTGGGCAGAGGAGCACATCCTTGTGGGGAGGCTGAGCTTACATGGCGCACCTCCCTGCAGCTGGGGGCCTCCAGAAGAGGCTTGGCGTGGGGTGGACTCATGGCTCATGCCGCGGAGGCCTCTTCAATCAAGCCCAACACCCCAGCAGTTGGGGGGCCAAAATAGGGTGAGCACCTGGTGGCCTGCTACCTTTCTGTCCTCCCCAATAGGGATTGGGGTTGTTGCCGGGGGCAGCCACGGGTGCCGACCGGCTGCTACGATGCGCTCCTCTTGCTCACCCAGCTTCAGCATTAATAAAGGGCTGCGACCCAATTTAATCCAAAAAGTGTCCTGCGGTTGTTCACCTGGAAACTCTGCACATCTGGCTGCAAATAAAGTATTCTGTTTTGGGACAACCCCAGAGTAAGATTTTGAGGTGCCATTCATACTGTAGGCAGGATCCAACAAACTATACAACTAGTTCTGGGTGCACAAAATGCCTCAGACCTTGTGGTTCTTGAATATCCGGTCGCCCTATGACACCATGATCTACATTTGAAAGTAAGGGATGTGGCCAATTGAATTCACAATGAAACACCTAAGGTGGTTCTTTGAATTTTAAGACCAATGCTGACTGGTTGTGGTAATCAGCATTGTTCAAATTCAATCATAATTCAGTTCATAGTCAGCCCCATGGGTAGCTTCATTAGAACACACAGCATACCTACAACTTTCAAAAGGAAAACGACATTAAATTTCCCTAAATTAAATCAACATTTTTAAAATTCCCATACGTTGCAAAAATACTCATCAAACTTTTCTGGTTAACCATGAGAACTGTTGGAAAAATATGCAAAGAGAAGAACATATGTTTGTGTATGGTTACACAATTCATAGATATAATTTTCTAACCATTGTGTTAGATATGCTGACTAGAAGACAGAATGGGTAATTTTATCCTTTTCCTGCTCTCCAATGCAGCTTTCCAGTTCAAGTCTATCAGCCATGTAGGGCCCATAATCCTTGGAATAAACTTTTCTAAAATCAGAAAAGACTGCTGGAGGGTGGGAAATACAAGAAGATTCACAACTCTCACACTTTCTGCAAACAGACTGAGGGTTCCATTCCATCATGATGATAACTGGGTACAGCTTACCAGAAACATCAGAAACTGAAGACTAATTGTGTAAAACAAGAGGGATAGATTGGTAAGATCAGCACTGTTAAATCTTTGAATGATCCAAATGTAGAAGGTGATAAAAAGTGATGGACCAGTATCTGTGACCATACAGTCCTGGAAAACATTTACTGAGTCAGAGGAAGAGCTGCCAGCATTTGATCCACCACTAAAGATATGGTGGTATGATTAATTGCTTTCCAGAAACATCTGTAAAGAGTTTTGTGTAGAACTCCTTTCCAGGTCCATAAGCACTCTACTTTGAAAAAAAAAGAAGAATCTGGGAAGACTTATTTATTTTAGGTGGCGATTGCTGACCATTACTAATTGTTGAGCTTGGTTGTACAGGAGGTTGTTATCTTGCATTTTTATGCAATTTTAATTATATTGTAATGTTTTCATTTTCAATGTTTACAGTTTTACTTGTAAGCTACTTTGAAAGCTTTGCCTTGGAAAGTGGCCGAAAGTGTGAAAATAAATGCATACAAAAATAAAATAAGTTAATGGCCCTGATTTTAGATTTAATAACATGAAAAAATGTATCAAATCTGCGTTTTAAGGAATGGAGTCATGCGATTTCACAACTGAAATCAGCAAATACCTTGGGCAAAGGCAGTTTAGAGCTGGAGCATTAGGGACTCTATTATTATTTCATTGTTATTATTTAGGGAAGCCCATAATTCCCCACAAATGGGGCTAGATCCACAAAATGGTGGGAGGAAGGAAAATTGCCATTAGTGCTGTTCCATAAATAGTGCTACAATAGGTATGTCCTATAAGCATTCCCCGTGTGCTGGAAATGGCAAGCTTTTGCATAAGCAGAATATCTTCATACCTAATTTCACTTGACTCATGCAATGTTCTATGTCTCAGGTACAAAAAAAAAAAACCCTACCATGAACAGAAGACCCTTTCTGCAAGACAAAGACACCTTTGGACCTGACCCATACTATGAAACAGTCCAACTGAGAGGATTTTGCAATGGGCAGCGCAGTTTGCTGGGGTAAATCCCCCTCTGGACGCACCGTGGGTTTATGCCAGGGTAAATGCTTTCTCCAGGGCACTTATGCTGACGGAGGGGCAAATATGTCGGTACCTGGCCCTACAGGACCCAGCGATGCCTGGCCACAGCGCCTGGCCTTGCACATTGTCTCCAGCTTTGCTGGTGTTCCAGGGGGTGCAACCGACCTTATTTGGCCATCAGACCCTTTTCAGCCTCCGTATACGCTGGCAGGCCTGCTGGTGGAGATTCACCATGATTTTTGCGGCATATCTCTATTCTTCCCTATAGGAGAATTGGGGGTGGTTTTTTTTACTTTTTTGGACTTTCCGCACTGCGGGAAGGCCCTGTGGAGGAGATGGAGTGGCACTCAAGCAGCACCAACCCCGTCCACCTCAGCTCTGGATTGAGCTGATAATCTGTGGGAAGAAGTTCATCCAATTCCTTGGTTATTTCAGAATTCAAAGGGTTAAATCAAGTCTTGCAAACATACAAAATGAGTGCGGAAGATTGTTACGCTAGCAACATAACCCTAAAAAAGTGTTATACCCTTCTGAATCCATTTGAAGTCAATGGGTTTAGAAGGCAATGTTCTTAGGATTTAACTGTTTCGGTCCATTCCTCCACTACTGGCTTTGATTCAAAATGATACTGCTTTATCTTCCATTATTTCAAGCCATCATAAGGAAAAATGGGAATGTACTGAACTACACAAATAGTGCCAAATAGCTGCACAGTATCTTGGAATCCATCTTGTGGCTGTCTCCGCTGAAATATGAATCAGAACCAGCCATGCAACAGAGACTTCTGAAGATCAAGGAAAAACAGAAGGGATGTGGCTGAAGGTGGCTGACTACGCATCTTGATGAAGGATGAAGTGAACCATGTATTCATCTTTATTATATTACTGTATGATGAGATTACTTACATCAAGAAAGCTAACATCAATATGCAGATCAATATCTACATCATCAATGGCTCCATATTCCCTGAAAGGAAAGAATATAATGTTACAGCTATTTTTTTTATATTCTTGAACACCCAAAAGAGTAAGAATCTTATTAACAGCAGAATATTAAGCAAACACAATTCAAGCACATATTTAACCACTTTCAGCACAGAGATTATGTTGGATTCAGGTAGTGATTTCATTCCGATTTCTCCCGTTTTTCTCTCTTGTTCAACCCTCATCCCCCTGGCTTTTGCCGAAGCTCGTTCCAGAATTTCCAACATAGCCCCTTTGGATGGTCAAAAAGTTTCCCCTTCTCCCAGAAAAACCGGTTGGATCCAACCCATTGAATTCTTGTGACAGGGAAAGAAGTCTTCTACTGTAGACCATAAAAATGGCTTCCGAAGCCTACAGCATAAAGAACCATTAAGTAGAAGGAATTACACTAAGGAGACTAACTACAATATAACTTTTTTTTTTTGCAATAGACAATCTCTGGAATATAAGTAGTTTTATTTGTTTATTTATTTATTTGTTTGTTTGTTTGTTTGTTTGTTAGATTTATAGGCCGCCTCACCCCCGAAGGGCTCGAGGCGGCTCACAATATGGCTGTTCACAATGACAGCAAATAAATACAAAAATATAACTTAACCCCATTAAAATCTAATAGCAGCAATTACTTTAAATGAATAGAAATTAAAGCAACAAGAGTTGTTAAAAAACAGGCGCCCGATCCAAAGGCCAGAGAGGGAGGGGGAAAGGCAGGGCCCAAGATGGAATCAGGCCCAGCCAAGGTGGACAACAGGCAGCCTCAGTGGGGGGCGGTAGAGCCGCGGCCAGCCCCCCCCCCGAAAGCTCAGTGGAATAGCTGTGTCTTGCAGGCCCTGCGGAACTCACCAAGGTCCCGCAGGGGCCGGACAGGTGGAGGTGGAACATTTTCTATGACTATCAGCTACCATGTAGCAACAGAGATCCATATGAAGTTGCAAAAATGGAATAAACATGCAGAACTGATTAAATTGTCGTTTGTATGTTTTATACTGTTCTTATTGCATTGCTTTCTAATTGTACAGCCCACAGCTTTATTTTGTTTATGCTATTTGTGATGCTCTTTATTTATTTATTTATTTATTTATTTACATTATTTAAAATCTGGCTTTCTCTCTGGGAATTAAGGCGGATTACACAGAATGAGTCAATACAATCAACGAGATGGGACATTCAGTGGGCAATGAAATAAGGATTTGGGTTGTAAGACCAACTAGAACCCTTAAAAAGCAACAGTGTGTTAATGTGACCACTTAAATATGCAAAACTACACAGTAGGACCTAACAAACAGCAAACTAGTAGATTAGACTACAGTCCGTAATAATCCGTCCAAGTAACTTTGCGAACAATTTGTACAGTGCTACCCTATTGCCTGTGCAGAAATGCCTTAATTGATTCTGTAATCTGCCTTGAGATTTCATAAAAAGGGTGGGCTGTAAATTAAGTAAATAAATACGGTCATCAGTAAAGTCAGTACAGACAGGCAGTCTGTAAAGAAGTCTATTTGGAAATAGGGTCCATTGAATACCAGTTTAATGCTAGATACATACCTTTCTAAATGGATTGATGTCAACAGATTTAGGGGCATAACTCTGCTTAGGACTGTACTTTACACTATACATCAAAAAGTCCCCCAGCCCAAAGCTCATTAGGGGGACTTTGACAAGCAGCTCTATCAGACCCACCTCAAAATAACAGTAGTGACCAACTCTATAAAGCACAATGTAAATACTAACGATTATTGGAAAATGCTTGTCATTGATTCATTCCACCATTACCAAAGACTGCAGGGAAACTGAGAGGGAATGAGTTCTCACTCTTAAATAATTGGATTTGGTCTCTACAAAATAAGTTAATGTATATCCCCCCAAAGAGCTTGGTTTATAGTAGCTGAGGGTTTCTGACAAACAGTAATTGCAGACAGCTAATTCTTTAGGGCTTCAAATAATTAGTTTGACCCGAGCGGCCTGGAGAACCATCCAAAACTGCCTGGAGGAAGGGCTGACTATGCCAGATCTTTGAACATGAGCTGTGAACAGATCTGTTTCTGCATTTCTTAGTATGCTATGACGACCCTCGCAAGACAGACCCTGCGAAGTCAGCATTTTACATGAGTATAATTTTGGCTTTCGTTACTTTTTGTTAAAATTAGTGAAGTTAGGAATCCGGACTAACATGGTTATAACTCATGATGCAAACCCATTGTCACTCCAAGAGGAACTGCACAGGAAAAATTGCTTGTAAATGTATAGCAGCATAACAAGGAAAATGAATAAAATATCCAAAGGCTGATTTTGTTCATGTCAAAATTATATTGCCATTCCCAAAAATTAATCAGTGGTAAATATAGGTCTAATTGGATAAATATAGGTATAATCTGGGGATGGACTGATAAACTGGTGAATAAATGCAACCAACAAGATTCTCAAAGATAATAACATCCAATGACCTGGGAAAATATAGATTTTTACTTCCAGTGTGTTCCTTTTTTCCCCATTTCCATTGTATCTACTGTCCTGCTGTTCTTGGGTATGCCTGAAGTTTGGCCTGCTGGTGAAAACAGAACCATTGCCCCAAGCAATAAGGGAAAGTGTGGTCAGACATGTTGCAACAGGGACAAATAACTGATCTTCTCATTAGATGATCATCAGTGAGATAATGGCTATATCCATCTGTCACAAACTCATTTGTTTAGGAAGAGAATGAACGAAGCTTTATCCCAGGCCTCAAGTTGCCATTCAGTTTTAAACAATTGTGGTTGGCTTTTTGCCTACCAATCGAGATTCTGAACCAGGGTTAAATTGTGGTTTACAGTAGAAATTAGTAGGCTAGAAGCAAACTGCAATTTTAAAGCACCCAAATTCAGACATCACAACCACCAGTAGGGTTTTTTCCCTCCAAATCAGGAAGTCTCTTACCTAAGTTCCTAGTGTGAAGAGATTGGAAGGAAAACAGGTTGGAGGAAGTGGGAAGGAAAACACAGGCCTGAGAATAAATCAGGCACATTGTTGTTACAAACAAACTTGAATTTGTGATGTCTCAATGTAGTAAATGTACAACAAGAAGAAGAAGAGTTGGATTTATATCCCCCCTTTCTCTCCTGCAAGGAGATTCAAAGAGGCTTCCACACTGCTTTCCCTTCCCCACTCACAACAAACACCCTGTGAGGTAGGTGGGGCTGAGAGAGCGCTGAAGAACTGTGACTAGCCCAAGGTCACCCAGCTGGCGTGTGTGGGAGTGTACAGGCTAATCTGAATTCCCCAGATAAACCTCCACAGCTCAGGCTGCAGAGCGGGGAATCAAACCTGGTTCCTCCAGATTAGATTACACCTGCTCTTAACCACTATGCCACTGCTGCTCCTTTGGACCTTCAGAAAAAAGCACTTGGAACCTTCAGAAAGCACACCATAAATGCTAGGAACATCATCCAACCAAAGTTGACCCCCTTGTGTTAAGTCCTATGGATATGGGTGGTTGAAACCTCAATATGTGCTTAACAGAGCAATCCTAAGAAGAGTTATATCTTTCCAAGTCAATGCACTGAACTCTCGCACTGAAATCAATGGTACTTAAACTGTGCAAGTCTCTGAAGAATTGCTCCAGTCTGTGTCCATTGATTACAATTGTGTGTTTTGTGACTATCAAGGAAGTTATAAGCACTCTCAATAAACACACAGTGGAAGAGAAACAAGAACTGCAAATCAAACAGATTGTGAAAATAATTAAGCACAGTAACGGTTTCCTTTTAAATATAACAGGTTACTTTTTTATTTGAAAGTCTGAAGACCCTGGAGGAGTTTATCACCAAGGTTTAAAGGGTTTCACCAGTGATTAACTGTCACCACCCTTGCAATGATTATCTCATTCACATCCTGTCTGGGCTTTAATTGACAACGTTTTCTGTCTTTAATGAATTCCCTCTGAATTCAAACAGCATGTAATGAACCTAATATTTTCCTGCGGTCACGATACTGTCCAAAGAACTGGAACAAGCACTCACAGATTCACTGTGTCACTCAATAGAATGAAACAAATGAATTTTAAGGGGCATTAATTTAGATCCACTAATGTTCTGAACGGTCGGGTAGAAGAACATACGCACTGGAATTTGTGTGTGGCCTGGAACTGTATCTCGACCCAAAGGAACAATCTTTTTGTTTTGGTGAAGGGGAGCAGAAATATGATTGAATTTTATGTTTTTCCTGATATGGCATGAAATGGATGCCTCCCCCCCACCCCTCCACCCCCAAGGATAGCAACCATACTGGGAAAATTGATGCCTGTTTTTGCAACATTGATTAATAAAGGAAATAAAGTATCCTGTATCAATGGCATCAATTGGTATCTGAATGGATTTTTAAAAACAGAGACAGCTAGGTTGGACAACTGGCTGGATGAAAGTGGTGACAATGAATTAGGATTGTCAATTCCAATTTGGGAAATTCCTGTAGATTTTAGAGGCTTCAAAACAGCCATCTTCTCTAGAGGAATTGATCTCTGTAGTCAGCAGATCAGTTGTAATTCTGGGCGATCTCCAGGCCCCACAGGGAAGTTGGCAATCAAGAATAAGATGGAAACAAAATGGGGAAAATGGCATATTTGCACATTTCCAGCTCTTCCCTCCCCCCACCAAAAAAGACAGAAAGACTGAGATAATAATTTAGAATGAACCAATGTGATGTAGAGGTTAGATTGTCAAACTAGAATCTGGAAGACCCAAGTTCAAACCCAGCATTGCCCTAGAACTGGCTGGATGTTCTTGTGCCGGTCATTCTCTTGGCTGAACCTACTTCTCAGGGCTGTTGTAAGGATTAAATTATAGAGGAACAACAATGTATGCTGCCCTGAGCTCTCTTGAGGAAGGATGGCGTAAAAATGCGCATAGATCATGATAAGGTTGATTTTCTGATGAGGGCGGGTAATTTTTAACATGCTCTAAAGCAGTGGTTCTCAACCTTCCTAATGCTGCAACCCTTTAATACAGTTCCTCATGTTGTGGTGACCCACAACCCTAACATTTATTCATTTTACAGATGGAGAACACTGATACAGAGAGTCTTAGGTGACCCCTGTGAATCGGTTGTTCGTCCCCCAAAGGGGTCCCGACCCCCAGGTGGAGAACCACTGCTCTAAAGACTGGTTCATGAAGATGGAATATCACTGAAAGCGCAGCATCCAAGCCCAAAGTATTTTTTTAAAGGTTCTTTGGGTGAATTTGGCATAAGATGATTTATTTCATATAATTCATATTAGACACACGTGTGTATTCAGGTCTGTGAATGGATAGACATCCTGTCAGATCTTCAGTCCACTGGTACTCAGAAAATATAACTGTAGGTAAGTACATTTATCCTTGGGTTGAGAAAGAAAGGCAACATAATTTACATTCCCACCCCCACCTCCAATCTTTCTGTAATTTCCTTAGAAAACTAAACAAAAGCTAGAGTTGGGAGTCAATCAGCCCAAAATGTTAACAGCTGCTAATTAAAAATGCTGTAATTTTCCAAGTGTGAAATGTTTGAAGTTTTGAAATGGTTGAATGCATTTGTCAGTACAAGTTTAACAACAGTATTTAAAAAGTCCAGAACGGATGCCCATTTAATTTGGTTTCACCTCTCCAGAACAAAAACAATTTAACCCCGATAAGTATACCTGAGAGATACTGCACTCGGCCCATAGATCTCTCTTACAGCAGCCAAGTCGGCTTCCAGCTGTGGATGCTTGTGAAGTTCTCCATCATAACTAACCTGCAGAGCAAAAAATGGGCATGTTTATAGTACTGCAGAAATGGTAGGAACAAAAGGCAGGGGCAAAATGGTAGGAATAAGGCCCCTCATAAGAAGAGAAGAAAGCCTTTTATACTTTGCTTTTTTCTATGAAAGGAGTCTCAAAGTAGCTTACAATCACCTCCCCCTCCCCCAAGAACACATGCTTTGTGAGGCAGGTGCAGCTGAGAGAGTTCAGAGAGAACTGTGACTGGCCCAATGGAACCCAGCAGATTTCATATGGAGAAGTGGGGAAGAAAACCCGGTTCTCTAGATTAGTGTCGGCCGCTCTTAACCACTATAACATGTTGTACTGACTGGCCCATATGGCATGAATACAAAGAAATGTGAAAATAAGATCATTAGAAAAACCTTACGAGATCAAGGTGCATCTAGTCCTACTTGCAACAGTGCTGGTCAGATGCCTCTGGAGGGGCCACAACTGAGGCACAAAGGCAGCAGACTGACATAGCACCTGGTGTTTAGATGTATACTACCTCTGAACACAAAACTTACATTTCGTTTTCCTGAATGTAGCTATCATGGGTAACGACTGCTGATAAATACTCTTCATGCATTTATGTAGTCCTTTCTAAGAGCCAAATGTTCCCTGCCCCCATTAATTATGTGCTGCGCAAAATAATACACTCGCTTTTCTATCCAGAATCAGTCCACTTGCTAGACAAACAGGACACCTGCCCAGAACTGAGGTGTACAGAAAGAACCATGTGACCAGGCAACATCATTGTAACTTCCCTATCTTCTCCTAATTTTCTATGGTCTGTTGGATGTTTTCCTGCTTCCATGGGAAATGGAGGAGACAGCTCATTATTCTTGCTACCCAGTTCTCTTTAAAAACTTTTTAATTCATGCAAGAATAAGTAGGGATTGGATCTGATTTTGGTTGGAAGCTATAAAAGGCTTCCTTGTTTTACAGTTATGATTGACAGGCCTCTCCTGGTACTCCAGGCTTAGCCCATCAGGCTAAATACTCAAACCATTACATTAACAACTCAACAATTAAAGTTGATCTGCCTCTTTTCTTTCTCCAGAAAGGCAGGACTCCCTTTTATCCTGGGAGATTAAGGGCTACTCTGCATAGTAGAGAGTCCCTTTTACCCTACGAGAAAACCCCTCTCCCAATAGCCAGTGTTCGATATCTCTGAACACCCCTCTGTCAGTTGATATGGCCCCAGTGGATTGTTCTGACCTACCTCACAGGGTGTTTGTTGTGAGGGGGGAAGGGTAAGGAGTTTGTAAGCCCCTTTGAGTCTCCTATAGGAGGAGAAAGGGGGGATATAAATCCCACTCTTCTTCTTTCTTCTGCCAGGGCTAGTGCTGGTCGCTCAGCTCTATTCATCAGACCTTTCTGCTCCAAGATCAGGTGACTATAACCCTTACTCCCCAATTCCCTTCATCCATCCCAAATCTTTCCCCTCAACACTGCTTATATCCGATGACTGTGTATGTGTTCTGCTGCTGTGATTATTGTGTGCTTGTATTCTTATTATTTTTCTTTTAATAAATTTGTTAAACTTATTTTGCTCTCCTGCAGGTTTCTTGCAAAAGCTGACTTCAAAATACATAGGCGATGAAGACCCTAAGCTTACCCAACCTTTTGCTAAGTCAAGAGCCACTTCTCCCTGCATACTTTGGTCACAAGCAGGAAACAGATGTGGGAGGAGCAAAGCTCCTATCTAAGGTTATCAATGTCTAGGTAGGTCGTTAGGTATCTTAGAATTACAACTGATTTCCAGACCACAGACATCAGTTCCCTTGGAGAATATGGCAGCTTTGGAGGTTATACCAGAAAGCATAGGAAAAATATAAACACTTTCCCCAGTACTACTCCCAAACTTCCGGGAACTTCCATCCCCAGAGTTGGTCTACACCTACCACACATGTAAAATAAAGTGTTTATGGTGTTCCACAGCAAACATGAGGATATGTCAATGTTTAGTTAGCATTTAAGAGCCATCTCTGTAGTACTAGTGGTAAGTGGGCAACATGAACATGCACTTGAGAATCGGGGTGGGTGGGTTTACAAGCATTACAAGAAGTTTTGTTTGTTTATATATTTATTCATTTCTTGTATGACCTCATTTCTGTCTGAGACTCTGGGAGGATTACAATCGATACATGAAAACAATTCAATCAGACCGCATAAAACATCCAATAAACAACACAATGAGATTAACAGTGCAGAATCAAAAAAGCAATGCAAACAAAACACTGTCTAAACCATGACATATAATAATGCAGAAACAGTATTAGGAACTGTGCCACATCACAGCTCACAGAAAGCCAAAGCTTCTATCAATCTGATGTAGAAGGTTGCAAAAATATTTTTTCACCATGTTGCAGTGTCTTGAATAGTGATAGGCAAAGTCCTCTTTGGGTACAGTTGGGTACATAACAGAATGGAATTTGATCCATAATTACAAGGATCATTGGAGAATGTCAGAGATCACATCCGGTGGTGGGATTCAAATAATTTAATAACCGGTTCTGGTGGTGGGATTCAAATAATTTAACAACTGGTTGTTTACAAGCACCATTTTGACAACCGGTTCTGCCGAAGTGATGCGAACCTGCTGAATCCCACCACTGATCACATCTCTAGTAAAAAAGCAACACAAAAAAACAGGTCTAGGAATTGCTGGAAACTCTACAGCAACACTGGTGGTTCGGAAGGAGTTGTACCCGGGTGCCATTCCCCCCCTTCCCACACACAATACGCCTTTGGTGGTTCCTAGAACTATTCTATACAGCTTGCATTTTTAAATCTGAAAGTGACATCACTATACTGCAGCTGTTCAGAGCAATAACGGGGGCGGGATCCCCACCCCCACTGGAGGAATCCATCATCATTTGAACAGAGCTAAGCAAACACTCTGAAAGTCTTCAGTTTTTCCCCTGAAGAGCCTTAATAATTAATGGTTGGATCCAGATTTGCCTTTCTGTTCACATAACAGCAGCATAACAGCAGCTCAGTCAGTAGAATGAAATTTAGTTGGTGGACTGGGGAGGGATTTCCTACCCTCCCATAGTGACTCACAGAAGCATAATTGAGAGAGGAACATAGACGACTACAGTCAGAATGGGAAAACAAGACGGTTCCTTTAGCTGTTCTTTTTATTATTATTATTTTCAGATACTTATTGCTTGCTTTTCTGCTCAACAGGGACTCAAAGCAGAACTGCTTCCCCTCGTTTGTTTTCTCCTTTCAACAACCCAAGGTTCAAGTCAAGTGACATTAAATGTACATATAACATCACTTGACTTGAACGCTGATTGTACATTAGGCTGTAAGAGAATGACCAATGTGTCTAAGTTGAGAGTGCTGATTTCACAGCATAAAGTTTGGCTTTCTCAGCAGCAGGAGAATTTCTTGGGGAAGTAAAGTATGCTTCCTAATACATTCAATCCTGATAATATCTCTACAAATTGGTATTCCATCCTAGATTACTATATATTTTGACCATGTCACTAGACTCAAGAATTACTCATCTCTCTTTCATCAGCCTGACTGGAGGGAAAATATATATCAATCAAATCTCATAAAATCAAAACTCCACTGAAGTCAGCCGAAAGTCAATTTATACTAATAAAACCTAACTAGGATTAGAAAAACCGTCTTGTATTTCACAGAAATGAAATTACAAAGCAACAATGTCCCAATTCTGTGTCTACATATCCAAGTACAGTTTCCCAACAGTAAGTCAACGGCAGAGTTAGCCCTTAATTGAAATAGTGTAATATATTTTTTCCTATTAAAGTATAATGATTTGATATTTAGAAGCAAATAATTGGAACCTAATCACATTCAAAGCACATTTAACATCACTTGACTTGAACCCTGATTGTGTGATAAAAGTAATCAATAATAATTTGGCCTGAGGAAGCAAAGATCTGCTGTATGGATTTGTTAATTATTCTAACATTAAAGTACAGGACTTAGAGACCATAATTACTATCATGTAACTACTATGCCTAACAGGAGAACACCTACAACAAGGTAGGAAGTCACTAGCAACACAAAGTGAAGACCGTGGTGGGTCATTAAGTGAGGTCACACCAAGTTACCCTCCACCCAGTGGCGTAGCACCAAGGGGATGTGGGGGTGCGCAATGCACCGGGCGCGTGCTGGTGTGGGGGTGTGGTGTGGCTGTTCTGGGGCGGACAGGGGCGTGGCAGGGGCATAGAGTGCACGCATCCTCCTGGTGCAGTTCCCCCTCACTCCGGCCCTGCTTCCACCCCTGCAGATATTTCACATTGAGAGGAATGGGGGCTAAATCTTTATCCTGATCTATTTTGTTCCATCATCACTACTCTTTCACTCTCTTCCTGCTTTTATCTCTGAGCCAGCTCTGTTAAAGAAGAGAGTAGCCCAGACTATGTCTGTCTTGGTTCTAGGCTGAAGGAACTTAAACAGATCTTCACAGTCCCTGCAAGTCCCTTCCCGTTTGTCTTGTTCATGTGGAGCTACCCAATTAGGGTTGCTGCTTCCCATCCCTGGAAAAGCTTTGGGAATAATCTGTGCTCCTTCTGGCCAACTGTGTTCCGACAGCTTCCCTGATCAGACTCCATCAGACCACCATCGGTCTCTGCAGACATAGCTTTGGTTTACGACCTGGCAGTGTTTTAGACCATGGTGTGGTTAGATCGCCATCTGCTTCTGCCACCCAGAGGAAGCTTGGGACTGCAGGTATACCAGCCTTGCCTCTGGAGATGCGGGCAAGCCCCATGTCCTCCTCACTTCCCTGAGCAAGCAGCTGCTACTCTGCCTTGCTGTCCCACCTGTGTAGTGGCTGTTGTGTGGACAGAGGCAGAAGGACAGTGCAAATATTTTCCATGCACATATAGCTCCAGTAATAGTACGTACCAGGAGGAGCACGGTAGCATGCACTCTCATTATGTGTCATTGGTCATGTGATTGTAACTGTTGAAAAGGACTAGAGTTACTGGATGTGAGGGCCATCTGGCTGCGACATTTATTTATTTAGATATTGATACCCTGCTTTTCTGTGAATTGGAGACCCAAAATGGTTTCCAATACTATTCTTCCTTCCTCCATTTTACTCTTACGACAACAACCTTGTGTAGCAGGTAAATCAATAGAAAGTGTCAACTATCATTAACAAAGCTATTCACAGCCTTGGACCCTCTTATCTGGAGACCTACCTCTCCCCCTTTGCTGTATTATGACAGCTGCACCCATCGTAATGGGGTCTTCTGCCAGTACCAACCTGCAAATGGGCAACCTTAACAACTGCTTATAGTCATGCATTCTCCGTTGTGACCCTCACCTCATAGAAAGGCCTGCCTGATGAGGTCAGGAAGGCTCCCATTCTCCTGACTTTCCCCAAACTGGATTATTCCTTAGATGTGTTGAGGCCTATGGACCTGAGCAAGAGGTATCTATCCAAACAGCAGATGCCTTAGCATGTCGCCTGTTTCTGCAGATTTTAAATCTGTCTTTGCAAGTGTGCACAAGGGATCTGTCTGTCAGATTTGTTCCAGCTAGTTTTTGGTTATCAGTCTGTCTGAGAATGTGTCGAGGCATTTCTTTGTAGATAGCATGTTTGACTTTGCTGTGAGACAGGAAGGGAGGCTGGCATTCTTTCTGATAATTCTTATTTGTAGCTACTCATTTTAGATTCCCTGAAGGGCTCAAACGGGGGAAAAATAAATGGGATATATGAAATGTCTGCATAGCTTAACGTTTTCTAAAGGCTTTCTGAGACACTACTCCTAGAAACAGAACCACTTTCAAGGTTACTATAGTGATAAAGATGGAGGTCAAAGTAGGTATAACCATCTCCTGATTCAAACAGAAATTTGGAAAGGAATTTGTAAGATTTTGGGTGCTTATCTTTGAGGGAAGGTACTGGATCCAAGCATGTACCAGTCTTGGGGTCTGGTTCCCAGTCATTGCATGTGCCCATTTCTTCTGATGAGTTTCTTTAGTTCAGTACTAGACCACATGTGTTGACTGCAAAAGATTCCAGGTTCAATCCTTGCTACTACTTTGAAAGGGTCCTAGGCAGAGGTGGGATCCAGCAGGTTCTCACAGGTTCCCGAGAGTAGGTTACTAATTATTTGTGTGTGCTGAGAGGGGGTTACTAATTGGTGATTTTGCCATGTGATTTTTGCCTTAGTTACGCCCCTCCTCTCAGCAGTAGCGTGCAGAACTTGAAGCAGTCTAGCAGGAGGTGCGCCGGCATGCGTGGCAGCCTGCGCCTGCATGCATTCATTTCCCACCCAAGGACTGGCGCAGCGGCTCTTTCTTGCCACAGCCCCGCCCAGGAATGCGCCACCCCTGGAATGCCCAGCCACGCCCCTGTTGTGCCCCACCCAGTCCCATTGGTGCTACGCCACAGTTTGAATCCCACCACCACGGGAACCTGTTACTAAAATTTGTGGATCCCACCACTGGTCCTAGGTAGCAGCTGCTCAGAAAGGCCTTTCTCTACCCATTCTATAAGAACAGCCTGGCTGAAAATGAAAGGTAAACGCTTCTGCTTGGGCAGCTGCAGATCCCTTGTTATTTCCAAATAAATGGAGAGTGTGAACAAAGATTGTTATGGTGAAAAGGGAATTACTTGCTAAGATAAAAGGTTTTGCTTTCTTGTTTCTGAAAAAAATGAGTTCAGAAGAGATCACTGCTAAACAGAGACATGTTATAGATTTTTTAATGTTGTTCTGGAGAAAGAATGCATACTTTCTGAAGAATTCTGCACAGGTGGCCAGCCATAGGGAAGAAGTCCTTTTTCCTTAAAAATAAAAGCATATTGTTTTTGTCCTTCCCTGCTACCACCTCATAATACCTCAAAGCTCTTCTTCATTTATCGACTCCAATTTTACCTCATGGACTACCTAGACAAGATTTTTTTGTTTGCCATCAAGTCACGGTTGACTTTTGATGACTCTGCAGGGCTTTCAAGGCAAGAGACATTCAGAGGTGGATTGCCACTGCCTGCCTCCATGACAACCTTGGTATTCCTTGGAGGTCTCCCATCTAGGTACTAGCCAGGGTCATAGCTGAGAGTGTGTGATTCACCCAAAACCACTCATAAAGCTGGTTTACCAGGTCCTATTTAAACACCTTAACCACTACACCACACTGGTTCCCACCTAGATAAGACAGCTTGTATTCAGGCAGGGATACTAGGAATTTCTGTCATTTGGATTTGAAAATCCCTGCTTTGATTTTGCTTCCCCTTTGTGTGAATCAAGTCTGTTATGTGTTCTGCTTCTTCATCATGATTACCTCCCCATTAAATTAACACAATGCTGTTTTGCACTAATTACATGTACATAAGGGATAACATAAAGACGATGTATCAAAGTCCTTGATATGGCATAAAAGTTATAACAACAACAAAAATGGATGAAATGAAAAGGGTCATAATTACAACCAGTGGAAACAAAACAAAACACCTGAAAGGACACATTCGCACACTACGATAGTTACTTGGGGGTTTTTTGGATGCAAATCACACACTCCATAAATACTTAACTTTACTTTGGAAACGTGACACATTACGGGTTGACTCTAAGGGCATGACAGACTTGATCACACAATCGTATTGGAAAAACCAAAGACTGGATTTTACCCCACTTTCCAGAACTTAATCAGTATTTATTTTATGTATATCCCGCCTTTTCCCCCAATGGATACCCAAAGCAGCTTACATCTGTCTTTTCTCCTGTTTTACCCTTACAACAACCCTGTGAGGTATGTTAGGCTGAGAGTGTATGACTGGCACCCAAAAAGCTTGAATGACAAAGGGAACTTTCAAACATGAGTTTCCCTGACCGAGCGTGACACTTTTAACCATTATACCATGCCAGTGACAGAGCGAGAGGAAACTGAACCCAGAGCACGACCTGCCCATGCATGCCCCCTGTGTGCCCCCACCCTAATCCTCCCTCTGGGAGGAGTAGCTGGGAGGAGAATCTGGGGCGATTTTCCACCCCCACATGACGTCAATGGCACATGCCTGGGACACGGCCTCCCCACTGTCCCGTTGCAGCTTCGCCACTGTACTGTGCTGACTACTTTTTATTTTCCTGGTTTAATAGACAGGAATTTCACTAATGATTTTCTATCATCATTTATTTTCATGCCAGGAAATGTTTCATCTGCTTTATTTCCGACTGTCATGCTTCTCTTAAAGGGATTTAAAGGTGGACATTCTAGACTATATGCATTAAAAATAAGGGTTTGGACAAATGGTGAAAGTAACAACTAGGGGGGTGCAGCATTCCCCCCCCAGTATTTCTCTGGTTTGGCTTTTAAAAAACCCAGAAATGCCCAACACCCCCCTCCCCAAAGTTGAACCAACATGTCAGCTTTTTCAGGTTTCCAAAAAAAATCCAGTTTTTTTAAAGCCAAACCACAAAGATAAAGCTGCCAGAGGGGAATGGGAGGCCCGATTTTCCAAAGAAGCTCTGTAGGCTTCCACCATGGAAGCCTGCAGAGCTGCTGGGGTGGGGGTGAGGAGTGTCTCCTGATCCCCACAGGCAGCTCTGGCATGCAGCATGTAAGCCAGCAGAGTTGCTTGTGGGGACTGAGTCACTTAACCCCCTCCCCTAGCCAGCTCCAGAAGCCAAAAAAAAGAAAAGAAAAAAGAAGAAGAATAAGAAGCCCAAACCCATTTTTTTCAAGCTGTAAAATGCTGGAAAAGCTGAAATGGCTTTTTCCCGGGGGTTTTCAATTTTGATTTACCAAATGCCCACCCTATGGAGTGTGCTAGCTCAGCCCAAACACAGACTGATATTAAGCAGGGCCATGTGATTCATCCCATGATATCTCTGCAAGTTCCATGGGAGTATTCACTTGTTCTATACATTTTCAACAAAAAGTCAATTAGGATGATGTCTCTTAATTAAAAGTTGCCCCCAATACTGTGTTGCTGTTGCATCATGACACCAGGTTTCTACTTGTAAATCCCTAGGAGAAGGCAGTGGACAGTGGAGGAGCTCTAACTCAAATTTCACATTTGACCTATTTGTCAACTTCAGTGTGTGCTGCCGATTAAAAATAAGCAGGGATCACACCAATGATAGGCTAAAGATCCAGTACATTCACAGACAGGGCAATGTGTACATAGATGGTTACGTAGAAATGAGCATGCTGGCCCTATGTCCTGCCTGCAACCAATCATGCTAGCCAATGGTGGCCAATTTCCAGGGAGGGTCTTGCATTCTCCTGGAAGTAGAACTGATCTCAAATTGAGAAAGAACAGTGGCCCTGGAGAAAATGGAAGCTTCAAAGAGCAGACTCTATGGCAGTGGTGGCGAACCTTTGGAACTCCAGATGTTATGGACTACAATTCCCATCAGCCTCTGCCAGCATGGTCAATTGACCATGCTGGCAGGGGCTGATGGGAATTTGGGGGGGGGGGGGGTGGGGGGGGGGGGGGGTGGGGGGGGGGGGGAGTGGGGGGGGGGGGGGGTGGGGGGGGGGGGGGGTGGGGGGGGGGGGGGGTGGGGGGGGGGGGGGGTGGGGGGGGGGGGGGGTGGGGGGGGGGGGGGGTGGGGGGGGGGGGGGGTGGGGGGGGGGGGGGGTGGGGGGGGGGGGGGGTGGGGGGGGGGGGGGGTGGGGGGGGGGGGGGGTGGGGGGGGGGGGGGGTGGGGGGGGGGGGGGGTGGGGGGGGGGGGGGGTGGGGGGGGGGGGGGGTGGGGGGGGGGGGGGGTGGGGGGGGGGGGGGGTGGGGGGGGGGGGGGGTGGGGGGGGGGGGGGGTGGGGGGGGGGGGGGGTGGGGGGGGGGGGGGGTGGGGGGGGGGGGGGGTGGGGGGGGGGGGGGGTGGGGGGGGGGGGGGGTGGGGGGGGGGGGGGGTGGGGGGGGGGGGGGGTGGGGGGGGGGGGGGGTGGGGGGGGGGGGGGGTGGGGGGGGGGGGGGGTGGGGGGGGGGGGGGGTGGGGGGGGGGGGGGGTGGGGGGGGGGGGGGGTGGGGGGGGGGGGGGGTGGGGGGGGGGGGGGGTGGGGGGGGGGGGGGGTGGGGGGGGGGGGGGGTGGGGGGGGGGGGGGGTGGGGGGGGGGGGGGGTGGGGGGGGGGGGGGGTGGGGGGGGGGGGGGGTGGGGGGGGGGGGGGGTGGGGGGGGGGGGGGGTGGGGGGGGGGGGGGGTGGGGGGGGGGGGGGGTGGGGGGGGGGGGGGGTGGGGGGGGGGGGGGGTGGGGGGGGGGGGGGGTGGGGGGGGGGGGGGGTGGGGGGGGGGGGGGGTGGGGGGGGGGGGGGGTGGGGGGGGGGGGGGGTGGGGGGGGGGGGGGGTGGGGGGGGGGGGGGGTGGGGGGGGGGGGGGGTGGGGGGGGGGGGGGGTGGGGGGGGGGGGGGGTGGGGGGGGGGGGGGGTGGGGGGGGGGGGGGGTGGGGGGGGGGGGGGGTGGGGGGGGGGGGGGGTGGGGGGGGGGGGGGGTGGGGGGGGGGGGGGGTGGGGGGGGGGGGGGGTGGGGGGGGGGGGGGGTGGGGGGGGGGGGGGGTGGGGGGGGGGGGGGGTGGGGGGGGGGGGGGGTGGGGGGGGGGGGGGGTGGGGGGGGGGGGGGGTGGGGGGGGGGGGGGGTGGGGGGGGGGGGGGGTGGGGGGGGGGGGGGGTGGGGGGGGGGGGGGGTGGGGGGGGGGGGGGGTGGGGGGGGGGGGGGGTGGGGGGGGGGGGGGGTGGGGGGGGGGGGGGGTGGGGGGGGGGGGGGGTGGGGGGGGGGGGGGGTGGGGGGGGGGGGGGGTGGGGGGGGGGGGGGGTGGGGGGGGGGGGGGGTGGGGGGGGGGGGGGGTGGGGGGGGGGGGGGGTGGGGGGGGGGGGGGGTGGGGGGGGGGGGGGGTGGGGGGGGGGGGGGGTGGGGGGGGGGGGGGGTGGGGGGGGGGGGGGGTGGGGGGGGGGGGGGGTGGGGGGGGGGGGGGGTGGGGGGGGGGGGGGGTGGGGGGGGGGGGGGGTGGGGGGGGGGGGGGGTGGGGGGGGGGGGGGGTGGGGGGGGGGGGGGGTGGGGGGGGGGGGGGGTGGGGGGGGGGGGGGGTGGGGGGGGGGGGGGGTGGGGGGGGGGGGGGGTGGGGGGGGGGGGGGGTGGGGGGGGGGGGGGGTGGGGGGGGGGGGGGGTGGGGGGGGGGGGGGGTGGGGGGGGGGGGGGGTGGGGGGGGGGGGGGGTGGGGGGGGGGGGGGGTGGGGGGGGGGGGGGGTGGGGGGGGGGGGGGGTGGGGGGGGGGGGGGGTGGGGGGGGGGGGGGGTGGGGGGGGGGGGGGGTGGGGGGGGGGGGGGGTGGGGGGGGGGGGGGGTGGGGGGGGGGGGGGGTGGGGGGGGGGGGGGGTGGGGGGGGGGGGGGGTGGGGGGGGGGGGGGGTGGGGGGGGGGGGGGGTGGGGGGGGGGGGGGGTGGGGGGGGGGGGGGGTGGGGGGGGGGGGGGGTGGGGGGGGGGGGGGGTGGGGGGGGGGGGGGGTGGGGGGGGGGGGGGGTGGGGGGGGGGGGGGGTGGGGGGGGGGGGGGGTGGGGGGGGGGGGGGGTGGGGGGGGGGGGGGGTGGGGGGGGGGGGGGGTGGGGGGGGGGGGGGGTGGGGGGGGGGGGGGGTGGGGGGGGGGGGGGGTGGGGGGGGGGGGGGGTGGGGGGGGGGGGGGGTGGGGGGGGGGGGGGGTGGGGGGGGGGGGGGGTGGGGGGGGGGGGGGGTGGGGGGGGGGGGGGGTGGGGGGGGGGGGGGGTGGGGGGGGGGGGGGGTGGGGGGGGGGGGGGGTGGGGGGGGGGGGGGGTGGGGGGGGGGGGGGGTGGGGGGGGGGGGGGGTGGGGGGGGGGGGGGGTGGGGGGGGGGGGGGGTGGGGGGGGGGGGGGGTGGGGGGGGGGGGGGGTGGGGGGGGGGGGGGGTGGGGGGGGGGGGGGGTGGGGGGGGGGGGGGGTGGGGGGGGGGGGGGGTGGGGGGGGGGGGGGGTGGGGGGGGGGGGGGGTGGGGGGGGGGGGGGGTGGGGGGGGGGGGGGGTGGGGGGGGGGGGGGGTGGGGGGGGGGGGGGGTGGGGGGGGGGGGGGGTGGGGGGGGGGGGGGGTGGGGGGGGGGGGGGGTGGGGGGGGGGGGGGGTGGGGGGGGGGGGGGGTGGGGGGGGGGGGGGGTGGGGGGGGGGGGGGGTGGGGGGGGGGGGGGGTGGGGGGGGGGGGGGGTGGGGGGGGGGGGGGGTGGGGGGGGGGGGGGGTGGGGGGGGGGGGGGGTGGGGGGGGGGGGGGGTGGGGGGGGGGGGGGGTGGGGGGGGGGGGGGGTGGGGGGGGGGGGGGGTGGGGGGGGGGGGGGGTGGGGGGGGGGGGGGGTGGGGGGGGGGGGGGGTGGGGGGGGGGGGGGGTGGGGGGGGGGGGGGGTGGGGGGGGGGGGGGGTGGGGGGGGGGGGGGGTGGGGGGGGGGGGGGGTGGGGGGGGGGGGGGGTGGGGGGGGGGGGGGGTGGGGGGGGGGGGGGGTGGGGGGGGGGGGGGGTGGGGGGGGGGGGGGGTGGGGGGGGGGGGGGGTGGGGGGGGGGGGGGGTGGGGGGGGGGGGGGGTGGGGGGGGGGGGGGGTGGGGGGGGGGGGGGGTGGGGGGGGGGGGGGGTGGGGGGGGGGGGGGGTGGGGGGGGGGGGGGGTGGGGGGGGGGGGGGGTGGGGGGGGGGGGGGGTGGGGGGGGGGGGGGGTGGGGGGGGGGGGGGGTGGGGGGGGGGGGGGGTGGGGGGGGGGGGGGGTGGGGGGGGGGGGGGGTGGGGGGGGGGGGGGGTGGGGGGGGGGGGGGGTGGGGGGGGGGGGGGGTGGGGGGGGGGGGGGGTGGGGGGGGGGGGGGGTGGGGGGGGGGGGGGGTGGGGGGGGGGGGGGGTGGGGGGGGGGGGGGGTGGGGGGGGGGGGGGGTGGGGGGGGGGGGGGGTGGGGGGGGGGGGGGGTGGGGGGGGGGGGGGGTGGGGGGGGGGGGGGGTGGGGGGGGGGGGGGGTGGGGGGGGGGGGGGGTGGGGGGGGGGGGGGGTGGGGGGGGGGGGGGGTGGGGGGGGGGGGGGGTGGGGGGGGGGGGGGGTGGGGGGGGGGGGGGGTGGGGGGGGGGGGGGGTGGGGGGGGGGGGGGGTGGGGGGGGGGGGGGGTGGGGGGGGGGGGGGGTGGGGGGGGGGGGGGGTGGGGGGGGGGGGGGGTGGGGGGGGGGGGGGGTGGGGGGGGGGGGGGGTGGGGGGGGGGGGGGGTGGGGGGGGGGGGGGGTGGGGGGGGGGGGGGGTGGGGGGGGGGGGGGGTGGGGGGGGGGGGGGGTGGGGGGGGGGGGGGGTGGGGGGGGGGGGGGGTGGGGGGGGGGGGGGGTGGGGGGGGGGGGGGGTGGGGGGGGGGGGGGGTGGGGGGGGGGGGGGGTGGGGGGGGGGGGGGGTGGGGGGGGGGGGGGGTGGGGGGGGGGGGGGGTGGGGGGGGGGGGGGGTGGGGGGGGGGGGGGGTGGGGGGGGGGGGGGGTGGGGGGGGGGGGGGGTGGGGGGGGGGGGGGGTGGGGGGGGGGGGGGGTGGGGGGGGGGGGGGGTGGGGGGGGGGGGGGGTGGGGGGGGGGGGGGGTGGGGGGGGGGGGGGGTGGGGGGGGGGGGGGGTGGGGGGGGGGGGGGGTGGGGGGGGGGGGGGGTGGGGGGGGGGGGGGGTGGGGGGGGGGGGGGGTGGGGGGGGGGGGGGGTGGGGGGGGGGGGGGGTGGGGGGGGGGGGGGGTGGGGGGGGGGGGGGGTGGGGGGGGGGGGGGGTGGGGGGGGGGGGGGGTGGGGGGGGGGGGGGGTGGGGGGGGGGGGGGGTGGGGGGGGGGGGGGGTGGGGGGGGGGGGGGGTGGGGGGGGGGGGGGGTGGGGGGGGGGGGGGGTGGGGGGGGGGGGGGGTGGGGGGGGGGGGGGGTGGGGGGGGGGGGGGGTGGGGGGGGGGGGGGGTGGGGGGGGGGGGGGGTGGGGGGGGGGGGGGGTGGGGGGGGGGGGGGGTGGGGGGGGGGGGGGGTGGGGGGGGGGGGGGGTGGGGGGGGGGGGGGGTGGGGGGGGGGGGGGGTGGGGGGGGGGGGGGGTGGGGGGGGGGGGGGGTGGGGGGGGGGGGGGGTGGGGGGGGGGGGGGGTGGGGGGGGGGGGGGGTGGGGGGGGGGGGGGGTGGGGGGGGGGGGGGGTGGGGGGGGGGGGGGGTGGGGGGGGGGGGGGGTGGGGGGGGGGGGGGGTGGGGGGGGGGGGGGGTGGGGGGGGGGGGGGGTGGGGGGGGGGGGGGGTGGGGGGGGGGGGGGGTGGGGGGGGGGGGGGGTGGGGGGGGGGGGGGGTGGGGGGGGGGGGGGGTGGGGGGGGGGGGGGGTGGGGGGGGGGGGGGGTGGGGGGGGGGGGGGGTGGGGGGGGGGGGGGGTGGGGGGGGGGGGGGGTGGGGGGGGGGGGGGGTGGGGGGGGGGGGGGGTGGGGGGGGGGGGGGGTGGGGGGGGGGGGGGGTGGGGGGGGGGGGGGGTGGGGGGGGGGGGGGGTGGGGGGGGGGGGGGGTGGGGGGGGGGGGGGGTGGGGGGGGGGGGGGGTGGGGGGGGGGGGGGGTGGGGGGGGGGGGGGGTGGGGGGGGGGGGGGGTGGGGGGGGGGGGGGGTGGGGGGGGGGGGGGGTGGGGGGGGGGGGGGGTGGGGGGGGGGGGGGGTGGGGGGGGGGGGGGGTGGGGGGGGGGGGGGGTGGGGGGGGGGGGGGGTGGGGGGGGGGGGGGGTGGGGGGGGGGGGGGGTGGGGGGGGGGGGGGGTGGGGGGGGGGGGGGGTGGGGGGGGGGGGGGGTGGGGGGGGGGGGGGGTGGGGGGGGGGGGGGGTGGGGGGGGGGGGGGGTGGGGGGGGGGGGGGGTGGGGGGGGGGGGGGGTGGGGGGGGGGGGGGGTGGGGGGGGGGGGGGGTGGGGGGGGGGGGGGGTGGGGGGGGGGGGGGGTGGGGGGGGGGGGGGGTGGGGGGGGGGGGGGGTGGGGGGGGGGGGGGGTGGGGGGGGGGGGGGGTGGGGGGGGGGGGGGGTGGGGGGGGGGGGGGGTGGGGGGGGGGGGGGGTGGGGGGGGGGGGGGGTGGGGGGGGGGGGGGGTGGGGGGGGGGGGGGGTGGGGGGGGGGGGGGGTGGGGGGGGGGGGGGGTGGGGGGGGGGGGGGGTGGGGGGGGGGGGGGGTGGGGGGGGGGGGGGGTGGGGGGGGGGGGGGGTGGGGGGGGGGGGGGGTGGGGGGGGGGGGGGGTGGGGGGGGGGGGGGGTGGGGGGGGGGGGGGGTGGGGGGGGGGGGGGGTGGGGGGGGGGGGGGGTGGGGGGGGGGGGGGGTGGGGGGGGGGGGGGGTGGGGGGGGGGGGGGGTGGGGGGGGGGGGGGGTGGGGGGGGGGGGGGGTGGGGGGGGGGGGGGGTGGGGGGGGGGGGGGGTGGGGGGGGGGGGGGGTGGGGGGGGGGGGGGGTGGGGGGGGGGGGGGGTGGGGGGGGGGGGGGGTGGGGGGGGGGGGGGGTGGGGGGGGGGGGGGGTGGGGGGGGGGGGGGGTGGGGGGGGGGGGGGGTGGGGGGGGGGGGGGGTGGGGGGGGGGGGGGGTGGGGGGGGGGGGGGGTGGGGGGGGGGGGGGGTGGGGGGGGGGGGGGGTGGGGGGGGGGGGGGGTGGGGGGGGGGGGGGGTGGGGGGGGGGGGGGGTGGGGGGGGGGGGGGGTGGGGGGGGGGGGGGGTGGGGGGGGGGGGGGGTGGGGGGGGGGGGGGGTGGGGGGGGGGGGGGGTGGGGGGGGGGGGGGGTGGGGGGGGGGGGGGGTGGGGGGGGGGGGGGGTGGGGGGGGGGGGGGGTGGGGGGGGGGGGGGGTGGGGGGGGGGGGGGGTGGGGGGGGGGGGGGGTGGGGGGGGGGGGGGGTGGGGGGGGGGGGGGGTGGGGGGGGGGGGGGGTGGGGGGGGGGGGGGGTGGGGGGGGGGGGGGGTGGGGGGGGGGGGGGGTGGGGGGGGGGGGGGGTGGGGGGGGGGGGGGGTGGGGGGGGGGGGGGGTGGGGGGGGGGGGGGGTGGGGGGGGGGGGGGGTGGGGGGGGGGGGGGGTGGGGGGGGGGGGGGGTGGGGGGGGGGGGGGGTGGGGGGGGGGGGGGGTGGGGGGGGGGGGGGGTGGGGGGGGGGGGGGGTGGGGGGGGGGGGGGGTGGGGGGGGGGGGGGGTGGGGGGGGGGGGGGGTGGGGGGGGGGGGGGGTGGGGGGGGGGGGGGGTGGGGGGGGGGGGGGGTGGGGGGGGGGGGGGGTGGGGGGGGGGGGGGGTGGGGGGGGGGGGGGGTGGGGGGGGGGGGGGGTGGGGGGGGGGGGGGGTGGGGGGGGGGGGGGGTGGGGGGGGGGGGGGGTGGGGGGGGGGGGGGGTGGGGGGGGGGGGGGGTGGGGGGGGGGGGGGGTGGGGGGGGGGGGGGGTGGGGGGGGGGGGGGGTGGGGGGGGGGGGGGGTGGGGGGGGGGGGGGGTGGGGGGGGGGGGGGGTGGGGGGGGGGGGGGGTGGGGGGGGGGGGGGGTGGGGGGGGGGGGGGGTGGGGGGGGGGGGGGGTGGGGGGGGGGGGGGGTGGGGGGGGGGGGGGGTGGGGGGGGGGGGGGGTGGGGGGGGGGGGGGGTGGGGGGGGGGGGGGGTGGGGGGGGGGGGGGGTGGGGGGGGGGGGGGGTGGGGGGGGGGGGGGGTGGGGGGGGGGGGGGGTGGGGGGGGGGGGGGGTGGGGGGGGGGGGGGGTGGGGGGGGGGGGGGGTGGGGGGGGGGGGGGGTGGGGGGGGGGGGGGGTGGGGGGGGGGGGGGGTGGGGGGGGGGGGGGGTGGGGGGGGGGGGGGGTGGGGGGGGGGGGGGGTGGGGGGGGGGGGGGGTGGGGGGGGGGGGGGGTGGGGGGGGGGGGGGGTGGGGGGGGGGGGGGGTGGGGGGGGGGGGGGGTGGGGGGGGGGGGGGGTGGGGGGGGGGGGGGGTGGGGGGGGGGGGGGGTGGGGGGGGGGGGGGGTGGGGGGGGGGGGGGGTGGGGGGGGGGGGGGGTGGGGGGGGGGGGGGGTGGGGGGGGGGGGGGGTGGGGGGGGGGGGGGGTGGGGGGGGGGGGGGGTGGGGGGGGGGGGGGGTGGGGGGGGGGGGGGGTGGGGGGGGGGGGGGGTGGGGGGGGGGGGGGGTGGGGGGGGGGGGGGGTGGGGGGGGGGGGGGGTGGGGGGGGGGGGGGGTGGGGGGGGGGGGGGGTGGGGGGGGGGGGGGGTGGGGGGGGGGGGGGGTGGGGGGGGGGGGGGGTGGGGGGGGGGGGGGGTGGGGGGGGGGGGGGGTGGGGGGGGGGGGGGGTGGGGGGGGGGGGGGGTGGGGGGGGGGGGGGGTGGGGGGGGGGGGGGGTGGGGGGGGGGGGGGGTGGGGGGGGGGGGGGGTGGGGGGGGGGGGGGGTGGGGGGGGGGGGGGGTGGGGGGGGGGGGGGGTGGGGGGGGGGGGGGGTGGGGGGGGGGGGGGGTGGGGGGGGGGGGGGGTGGGGGGGGGGGGGGGTGGGGGGGGGGGGGGGTGGGGGGGGGGGGGGGTGGGGGGGGGGGGGGGTGGGGGGGGGGGGGGGTGGGGGGGGGGGGGGGTGGGGGGGGGGGGGGGTGGGGGGGGGGGGGGGTGGGGGGGGGGGGGGGTGGGGGGGGGGGGGGGTGGGGGGGGGGGGGGGTGGGGGGGGGGGGGGGTGGGGGGGGGGGGGGGTGGGGGGGGGGGGGGGTGGGGGGGGGGGGGGGTGGGGGGGGGGGGGGGTGGGGGGGGGGGGGGGTGGGGGGGGGGGGGGGTGGGGGGGGGGGGGGGTGGGGGGGGGGGGGGGTGGGGGGGGGGGGGGGTGGGGGGGGGGGGGGGTGGGGGGGGGGGGGGGTGGGGGGGGGGGGGGGTGGGGGGGGGGGGGGGTGGGGGGGGGGGGGGGTGGGGGGGGGGGGGGGTGGGGGGGGGGGGGGGTGGGGGGGGGGGGGGGTGGGGGGGGGGGGGGGTGGGGGGGGGGGGGGGTGGGGGGGGGGGGGGGTGGGGGGGGGGGGGGGTGGGGGGGGGGGGGGGTGGGGGGGGGGGGGGGTGGGGGGGGGGGGGGGTGGGGGGGGGGGGGGGTGGGGGGGGGGGGGGGTGGGGGGGGGGGGGGGTGGGGGGGGGGGGGGGTGGGGGGGGGGGGGGGTGGGGGGGGGGGGGGGTGGGGGGGGGGGGGGGTGGGGGGGGGGGGGGGTGGGGGGGGGGGGGGGTGGGGGGGGGGGGGGGTGGGGGGGGGGGGGGGTGGGGGGGGGGGGGGGTGGGGGGGGGGGGGGGTGGGGGGGGGGGGGGGTGGGGGGGGGGGGGGGTGGGGGGGGGGGGGGGTGGGGGGGGGGGGGGGTGGGGGGGGGGGGGGGTGGGGGGGGGGGGGGGTGGGGGGGGGGGGGGGTGGGGGGGGGGGGGGGTGGGGGGGGGGGGGGGTGGGGGGGGGGGGGGGTGGGGGGGGGGGGGGGTGGGGGGGGGGGGGGGTGGGGGGGGGGGGGGGTGGGGGGGGGGGGGGGTGGGGGGGGGGGGGGGTGGGGGGGGGGGGGGGTGGGGGGGGGGGGGGGTGGGGGGGGGGGGGGGTGGGGGGGGGGGGGGGTGGGGGGGGGGGGGGGTGGGGGGGGGGGGGGGTGGGGGGGGGGGGGGGTGGGGGGGGGGGGGGGTGGGGGGGGGGGGGGGTGGGGGGGGGGGGGGGTGGGGGGGGGGGGGGGTGGGGGGGGGGGGGGGTGGGGGGGGGGGGGGGTGGGGGGGGGGGGGGGTGGGGGGGGGGGGGGGTGGGGGGGGGGGGGGGTGGGGGGGGGGGGGGGTGGGGGGGGGGGGGGGTGGGGGGGGGGGGGGGTGGGGGGGGGGGGGGGTGGGGGGGGGGGGGGGTGGGGGGGGGGGGGGGTGGGGGGGGGGGGGGGTGGGGGGGGGGGGGGGTGGGGGGGGGGGGGGGTGGGGGGGGGGGGGGGTGGGGGGGGGGGGGGGTGGGGGGGGGGGGGGGTGGGGGGGGGGGGGGGTGGGGGGGGGGGGGGGTGGGGGGGGGGGGGGGTGGGGGGGGGGGGGGGTGGGGGGGGGGGGGGGTGGGGGGGGGGGGGGGTGGGGGGGGGGGGGGGTGGGGGGGGGGGGGGGTGGGGGGGGGGGGGGGTGGGGGGGGGGGGGGGTGGGGGGGGGGGGGGGTGGGGGGGGGGGGGGGTGGGGGGGGGGGGGGGTGGGGGGGGGGGGGGGTGGGGGGGGGGGGGGGTGGGGGGGGGGGGGGGTGGGGGGGGGGGGGGGTGGGGGGGGGGGGGGGTGGGGGGGGGGGGGGGTGGGGGGGGGGGGGGGTGGGGGGGGGGGGGGGTGGGGGGGGGGGGGGGTGCGCGGGGGGGGCGGCGGGGGGGGGGGGGGGGGGGGGGGGGGGGGGGGGGGGGGGGGGGGGGGGTGGGGGGGTGGGGGTTTTGTGGGGGGGGGGGGGGGGGGGGGGGGGGGGGCTGGGGGGTAGGGGGGGGGTGGGGGGGGGGGGGGGTGGGGGGGGCGGGGGGGGTCGGAGGGGGGGGGGGGGGGGGGGGGGGGTTGAAAGGGGGGGTGTGGGGGGGGGGGGGGGTACGAGGACATCGTGAGTCGGACGGAGGAGCGGGAAGAGGCGGCTCCATGCGGAGCCGCCTCTCCTGCGGCGGCCTCTGCTTGGCCTGCTCGCACGCTTGCGTGCGAGCGGGCTTCCGCCCCCACGCCGCCAGAACTCTTGCCGGCGTGGGGGTGCGAGGTGGCCGTGCGGAAACGGCCAGAGAGAACAAACTATTTTAACTCACCATCTGATTCAACAGTTTGGAGGCGTAAAAAATCTCCCTGCTAAATTAATTGGTAAATATGATCAGAAACAGGAATATTTATTCCAGCTAGTTTTGAGCTGAAGGCAGGCTCTGCATTAAAAAAAAGAGTTCATGTGCTTGTTGAGTTTAGTATCAGTCAAAATAAAAGGGGCATGGGGGTGTACATCTCTTCCACTCTTCCTTGACAGATATAGCTTAAATATGTAGATATTACAATCCCCCAGAATTACAATAAACTATGATGCATGTGTGCAAGAAGGCATCTCTCTGATGGCCTCCGAAAACAAAACCACAGTGTAGAGTACAGGGGCTCGAATCCTGCCCTAAAAAAGCAACTTCCTGCCTTCTCCTCCAATGGTAGCCCAAAATGCCCCCTCCCCCAGTGCTGCTTCTGGGGAGTGGGGGATTTCCCATTATTAGTTTGAGAGTTAGTTGGAGGTCTGCCATGGGTGTGGGAATGGACAAACCCTTTGCCCATGCAAACAACTGAAGCAGGATCCAACCCAATTTGACATACTGTGTAGCTGTGTATACAATTGCTACTTACTTAAGGGCACATCTACTGGACAGCTTCTTCATAAACAGCAGCTTCATACTACTGTAGTCCACACTCTCTAGCAAAACCGATGAACAATATGAAATAACCCACCCATTATGCTTATGGATACCTGGTGGGCTCTGTTCAGTTTTTTGAGTCACAGCTTGAGCAGATCTAAATATATTAGTCACTAGAGAATTTACTGTCCAATGCAAAATAGTAATTAATCAGTCATAAACGAAAGTTTAGAGCAGGGGTCCCCAAACTACGGCCCGGGGGCCAAATGTGGCCCCCTGAAGGCATTTATCCGGCCCGCCAGGCATGGCAGTGATAGCTTCATTCATGTGCAGTGGGGGCTCGAGGGAGAGGAGGAACCGGCCCCAACGGCTGTTGATTGCAGTTACATGATGGCACCCCCAAATCTTCATGAATTTTCTGACCCAGAGTTGGAAACTTTACATGTGGCAATGCCTGCTCTGCCCTCCTCTCAGCTACTCCATGTGTTGCTCTCAGGCTTTCTGTTCCGCCTCACTCCCATTGGCATCAGCCAGGCTGGCGAATCGCTCGCTGGCTGCTAGGGAGGAAAGAACCCAGGAAGATACCTGATCCTGGGTTAGATGGAATGTTTCATTGGGAAAGTTCTGCTTTTTTTTTTACAGGGGAAGGTATTCCACAGCCTCCCCAACAATATTTGGAGCCCACCCTGTACTTGACATACTTTGGTCACTGTTCTAAAAATAGACCATGACAGAAAGGCTGAGAGGTGAAATCAAACATTTTACAATCATTTGTGCATAGGAATTTGTTCATAGTTTTTTTTAGTCCGGCCCTCCAACAGTCTGAGGGACAGTGAACTGGCCCCCTGTTTAAAAAGTTTGGGGACCCCTGGTTTAGAGAATCTACAAAAGCAATGTAACTATTTGGGCTGATTTTCAGCTTATCGTATTTTAGTTATGGTTACAGTTTGGGGAATTTCTAGAAACTGGGGGGCACTGCCCGGGGAGGATGACATTCAGGGAGAAAACTTCGAAAGAATGTGATGTCATGTCCAGTGATATCTTATCAGGGGAAATGTCAGCTCCTCCAGCTTTCCTGATGCTCCGAGATCACTTGAAAGTTTCTGTACGTATGTGTTCTTTAAGGCTTACTAGCCATTTGAACCCAGAGATTTGTACTGGTATAATTTATTGCTATCCAGTTTATGCTCCATGCTGTTTAAAAATAAACCTCTCCAACTTTTCTTTGGTGTTAAACAGCAAAATCCACTCTACAAAAAGGTAGTAAGAAACTAGCTTATAATAGCCCCATCCCCTCTCCGTCCCCAACAGGTTTCTGGCCTTCTGGGTCTTTCATGTGACAGTTTCTCATAGCCTCTAAGATTTATAATTCAGTCTCTATGGTATACCACAGTTGAAGTGGACATCCTAGAGCATCCACCTTGTCTAGCCACGGTAGGACTTCTGTTTCTCCTAAACTCTATTATAAATCAAATAATCTTCTCTCCAAAGCTGCCTTTTCCTCAAAGGCAACTGACTTACAGTTCCCCTATAATCTGGACATTAATTGTGATTCCAGGAGAACTCCAGGTTCACCTTGAGGTTAGGAATCCTAATTTTAACCTACTCAGATTTAATGTGAATAGGAGGAAACCACTCGAGAGCAAAACAGCAATGGCCAAATTGCATTTAATATTACTAACAATCCTCTGATTGCACTTATGTGCTAAATCCCAGGTACTTCAAACTGTTCAATTAAGTGGAAATATTTTCTGAAAGGAAAACGTGTATTAATTTTATGGTTCAACAGCAATCAAACCAGCCAATTCTCTCTTGACCCAGAAAGGAAATTTTAGCAAGAACTATGTTAGCAAGAACTAATATAAAAGACGTAAACCTCTCCCCCCACGTAGTTGTTGACATTCGTGGCTGAGGAAGGGCAATAACGTCATTCGGTCTAGCGGTAGGGTTGCTAGGTACCCACTGGCCAGCTATGGAGGGTAGTGGGGGGGAGGGTTGCCAGATCCCAGGTTGGGATTTGGGAGTGGAGCCTGGGGAGGACAGGGACCTCAGTGGAGTACAATGTCAGAGTCCACCTCCCAAACCAATCATCCATCTTCTATCAGGGAACTGATCTCTGTAGCCTGGAGATGAGCTGTAACTCCAGGGGATCCTCAGGTCACCCCTGGAAGTTGGCATCCTTATCTAGTGGCCAAACCACAGTCTCTAAAGAGAAAGCAGCAATAGCAGGGCCATGGGAGGGCTGCTTAGTCTTCCCCTCATTCAGTTCTCTAGGGGTGTGGAGGAATCTGAAACTGTGAATCATCCCTATGTTAGAACAGGAGGAGGTGCAGGGGACTCTTGAAAATTCCCTGGTGTTATTTGATTTGATTTGACTTTTAATTTATATACTGCCCTCCCTCGAAGGGCTCAGGGCGGTGTACAACATAGTAAATAACAAAAGCATATAGGCATAAAGCAGCGTCTATTACAACAAATCCTAACAGTGGTCCAACAACTCAGGTTAACAACTAACGCATATCAGCATAACAGCATCGTAACAATTTGTAACGGTATAACAGCATCTTACATTTTACAGCACAATAATAACACAACATTCTAACTACCAAAAATATCAATCCACAGTACATGACAACCTAACCATTACAACTAACCTCTGAATTAATTAACCGGATAGGCAAGACAACAAAAGATGGCGACTTCCCTAGGTTCCATAACCGGGATGGCCTAGCACTACAAAACCCTATCCAAACTGCCAGAAAATTATGAGCATTATATTGGTGCCTAAGAACTACAGAGCCCAATTCTGAAGAGCTAGTGGATAAGAATCACACGGTTCATAGAATCAAAGGCAGTTTCTGCATGGGCCAAAAACAGCGGTGTGAAATTGGTGTAAAATGGTTTAAAACAGTGTAAAAGGGTTTGCACCATTTTCACACTGCTGTTTTTGGCCCATGCGGAATCTGCCCTAGAGTTGGAAGGGTCCATACAGACCATACAGTCCAAGCCCCTGCTCAAAGCAGAATTAGTCTAAAGCACCCCTGACAAGTTTTCATCCAGCTGCTGCTTGAAGGCTATCATTTGCAGTTCACAAAGCTGAAAATTGTATTCCAGCTTTGCTTGCAATATAACTGGACAGGAACAGACATCTGCTAAACAGTATTCTTCTATTTCTTTATTTGGATAATCAGAAATACAGAACACCAGGACTACAATTTAAATACGTGGTTCAATAAAAAAACCTGACACTGTACGTTCCCTGCAGACAGCTGTTACATCTCAAAGGTTTAGATAAAGTCTACACTACTGTATTGTTTAGAATCCTGTTAGCCATATTCTCTTCTTTGATCACATTTTTCCCCCTGGACTATTACACATTTTTCATTCATGTCTTGTACACAGGTCTGTAATAGAGTAGAAATCAGCTGTGTGGCTGGGAGACGGGAGGGGGAAAAAAACCTTTGCTCAGAACCACATTCCATTTGCCAGCAATTTCCACAGCTTGTGACCCTAATCGGACTTTTTTTATGGTTACCATCAAATTCACACTTTCTGTGGTTCAGAGGAAAATTGCATTGTGAGCCAATGTTCAAGCAAATCCCAAAACATGCCGGTAAGTTGTTTCCCCCACACCCGCTTATTTTTCTGAAGGAAAATGTGGATTTATTTTATTTTCTCCTTGTAAGTGACCTTAACTAAAGACGAAGCATGCTGCAATATTTAGCGTTCACATAAACCAAGGAGCCTTTCCAGATGCAGCATCACTACTGATGATAGAATCATAAAATAAAATATCTGGCTGTGAACAGAAGTGGGAACAACTTGTGCCCGATTCTCACCGAAAAGAAAAGTAGAGTTACAGAGCAGCATCATATTTCTTGTTTTAAAAAAAAAAGGCCTGGTGGATTCTGATCTCTCTCAACTGAACCTGGACAAAATCTCCTCTTTCTGAGATGACCATAAGTCAGACTGGGGGCAAGAAATGATTCTTTTATGGACTGTAACTAACACTCACCCAACTTCTGAAAAGATACTCAAATCTTACTTGATTTGCATATTCTGAGGATAAGAGAGTTTGTGGCATATTGCAGACTAATAGTATAGTAATTATAGTGGTACAGTGGCTAAAAGCAGCAAACTCTAATCTGGAGAACCATGTTTGATTCCTCATTCCTGTATATAAGCGGTGATCTCTAGTCTGGAGAACTGGGTTTGATTCCCCACTCCTCCACTTGAGTGGCAGACTCTAATTTGGAGAACCAGGTTCGATTCCCCACTCCTCCATATGAAACCTGCTTGCTAACCTCAGGCCACTAATAGTTCTCTCAGAACTCTCTCAGCCCACATGGAAGCAGGCAACAGCAAACCACCTCCGAATGTCTCTTACAGCTACGGGGTTGCCAGAAATCAACTGTGACTTGACAGCACTTTCCACCACCACATGCTTTCATATACCAGAACCTGCTTCCATAGATGTAGACTCTTGCATACAAAAAACTCCTGCTACAATACACTGTTGTAGCCTTTTATGATGTTACAACATTGAAATGGCATGTGTCCTACTCTTCCACTGAGCAAAGTCTGATACCTTTCTCCAGTCTAATGAGTGTCTCCCCTGACAAAAAAAAGCCACAAGTTGGAGGATGGCACCTTAAGAACGTAAGACCTTGGACTAGAGGAGTCTAAGATAGGATATAGGCCACTGCTCCTGAAGGACACCATAAAGACCAGCCATAATTTGGTAATTTCTACCCTGTCTGTCTGTCTGTCTGTCTGTCTGTCTGTCTGTCTGTCTGTCTGTCTGTCTGTCTGTCTGTCTGTCTGTCTGTCTGTCTGTCTGTCTGTCTGTCTGCTAAAAGGCAAAGTGTATTGATGAGTAAAGGGAGTAGGCCACACTGACACGAATGCATCGTAAAAGGGACAGGGTCCACTAATAGATGCCATTTATAATTAAATTTTCTAAACCTGTTGTATTTTTGTACATAACAAGCTTCATCCCTAGATCCAATTAAGACAATTGGTCCATTCATCCTAGAATCTTTTCATGTTACTGGTCGGCAGCTCTCTAAGATCTCTGCAAGAAGAAAAAAATTCACAATCCCTGCTATTTGAGATAATTGCATGGGAAAAGTCAGGGACAAAACCTGGAACTTTCTCAGTGGCTATGGCTTTTCCTATGAGAGCTATGACTGTACAGAACATGCACAGCAGCAGCCAGGGATGTCACAGGGATGTGTAGACCCTTGATATGACCATGGTGATGTGTATGGTGAGCTCTTCTGAACATTTTAACCAGGGTATGGTCTTCTCGCCAGCATTCTCATGGAAAGTGCAATATATAGGTATCTCACGAAGCCAGGATTTTAGACCTGCTGAACTACTGGCTTAAACGTAACCCAAAAGATGTGTCGGCATAGGCCTTCATAACTTTTAGTAGACATAAAAAAACACATGACTAGTTAAATTAGCCTCCAGTATTCATTAGAAATTAACAATGTACATGTTCTGAATCACTAGGTTAGTGGGAATCAGTAATATTCAGCACTTGGACTATTGCTATCTTCACTTTGCATGTGCTGTAATTTTATGCACAGCCATAATCACCAAGAGTGCCTGTTGTGCAAACATTGGAAGCCTCACTGGCAAATGTGCCGTTTGTTCTGTCAGTCAATCTGATGGTTCCTATGTCTATCCTACCACTCCAATGAGCTAGGTTAATTAATTAATTAATAATTGCCCCCTCCCTTTCCTTTCGGCTCAAGTTTGAAGCTTTCCTCCAGTCTAAGGAGTCTCGCTCCAAATTAAGTGACTTTTTCATTGGAGGAAAAATGCATTGGAGGCAGGCCTCTAAGTCTGGAGGAAAGCTGCTTGGAGGATGGTCGAATCGATCCCACAGCCTTAACTTGATAAATATAACGCCACTGGAAACATCAGCTGCTATTTTCCTAATTTAGTAATTGAAATGTCAAACTCTACTCTCTCCAAGTTTTTGTTCAGAATCCATCTTCCACACACACACTGATAACAGCTTCCTGGACATTGGGACCAGTCTCTCAAAATCCATCAAACATAATGGGTCTGTAGAGGCTGAAAATCAAGCTATCTTTCTTTTGAGCAGGCATCTTTTATTTATGACTGTAGACTATCAGGTCAAAACAGATGCTTCTCCATAGAATCTCTAAAGGGTACACAGCTTCTGTACGCTCAAAATCACTCCACTGCACATTCAGAGCTAGCTCGATGTGCCCATTCTCATAACGAGCATACAGACCTTTGGATTAAAGCACAGACCTTTGACTTAAACCACCATGGAGGACATATGCCCTCTGATTCAAAATCTTGTTCATCTGCACTCTGCTCAGATATTCACAAGGGCTGCATGAATGAAGCAATACTGTACCTCTCCATTTTCTCTCTGTAACTTTGACTTTATGGATAAACAACAGTTGACATCACTGGTTTTTCGCAATTCTAAAATTAAAGAAAAAGGCATAACATTAGAACATATTATTTAAGACTGCATTCCCTTGTTGATAAAGGCCAATTTCCTGTTCAATGTAATGGGCCTAAATTATGGTCTAACAACAAAGAAAACATGCTAAAGCAACAGCTTGGAGAGCCAATATTAGAGCCAAGGTTTGAATGCAGGGCTAGGATCTGGTAACCCAAATCTGAATTCTCATTCTGCCACAGACATTCACTGGATGATCTAGGCCCACTCACGTTCTCTTACCTAGTCTACCTTACGCGTTCGTTACTGGGATAAAGGGGAAGTTGGGAGAATAATTTTGGAAGCTGCTTTGCATCCCCATTGGAGAGAAAGGATAGGTATAAATAAAAATATACATTTGAAGAACTGAGGAGGCATGGCTCCAAGATGCTGGAACCCCTTGATAACTCTGATTGAATGGCTGGTCACCTGTGATCCTTTTCAACATCTTATTTGTAATTATAATTTATAATTTATGTAAAACTGTAATTATAATTTATGTAAAACTGAAGAAAATGGGTTATACATGAAATTGCACTTTATTTATTGAGCAAAAATTGGTCATGGTCAAAAAGATACAATTAATTAATAACCAAACATGTAAGAGGAAAATGAGTGACTCTATTTTGTAGCCAAGCAAAGCGGGCCTAACAACTTCTAGCTTTGTACTGGTAAATGTATCATTAAACTTATGTTGTGTCCTGGCCTACCCAGGCAAGCATGTGGATGGGAATACCAAGATCGTGATGTGGAGCAAGGCAATGGCAAACCACCTCTGAACATCTCTTGCCCTGAAAACTCCACCAGGGGCCACCCTAAGTCAGATGTGACTTAATGAGAAAATATTTATGTTGCATCTTTTGCCTATATTCAAATCAAATGTTGTTATTAACCCACCTGGCCTTTCCTCAAAAATCCCACCTGTTTTGTCTCAAAAACTTCCTTTCTTCATCCTACTTTCCGAAGAATTACTGTTTTACCACTTACAGAAGCCAGACTGCCCTGCCAATGCTGTCTGTCTCAGTGTTTCCTAGCCATGGGTCCTGACTCCTACGAGGCTGTTCAGCCACCAACAGAGCCCACAGGACTATAAGAAGAGCCTGTTGGAGAAGACTAACAGCTCATCAAGTCTGGGATTCTGTCTCTGCCTTCCAACAACTGGTATGTTATAATAATGATAAAATGGCCTGTATGAAGATACAAGAGGATATGCAAAGATGGTCCACGGTAAAAAAAAAAGGGCTAGAAAGAATTTCTCTTGTAAAAATGAATACATTAAAATTTTTATTTCAAATGTTACTGATTCTTATACAAGAAAAAACCCTGAAGGAATGGCAGGTACAGATAAACACATTTATACAAAATGACAAAAAAACAAAGACTCAGACTCAGAGTTTTACAAGATGAGAAAAAGAGAAGAGGATTATCAGTACCAAATATTAAATTACATTATCAAGCAGCTGGTCTTGTTTGGATTGCATGCTGGAATAAAAACCCAGGACAGCGAGTAATAAAATTAGAAATGGCAGATTTAGAAGAAGGATTACACAATTGCTTATGAACAGAAAAATCAACTAGGAAAAAAATACAGTATAAAACAGAAACCATGTAATCAAAGATTGATTGTTTAAAATTTGGGAAGCTACATGAAAAATAATTAGCCCTTCAGTATTTCAACTGCTGTTTTGTACAGAGGCATATTATGATAATAATGTGGTGAAAAACATTGACTTGTTATAATGGAGATATGATAGATGTTTGAAGAGAAATTAAGTCTTGACAAAAAATAAAGGCAAAAGGCAAAAATATACTTTCAAGACCAATAAAAGAAATTAAAATAGCACAAGGTGTAATAAAGGGACTGACAAAATTCAAAAAGGAGATTACACGACAAAAAGAACTTTATTAGGATGAATTTATAAACTTTTTCACCCCATTATTATCATAATACCCCTCTAAAGTGACATTAGTGGAGATATTGGAAAGTTAATGACTTCAATTTGATACAAAAACAAATCAAGTGAAAACATGTATGGTAGATGAATGCAAAAATCTGAGGAAGAAAATATTTTTTAGCAATGGGAAATCTTATGGATGAAAGCTATACAATTTACGGCCAGCCAAACATTAGGAGAAAAATGGTACAAGATATTCTATTGGTGGTACATCACTCCAAAGTATATCGAGAAGATAAGCAAGAATTACAAAGGGAAATTTCGGAAATGTTAAGAAGTGGATGGCTCTTCTTATCATATGTGGTGGACGTGTAGAAAAATTAAATAATTCTGCAAAACAATTTATGCAGAAATTCAGAAAATCTATAAAAACATATTTGCAATGGATGGTAAGATTATGTTAATACAAATATAGATTAAAATATTTCAAAAATTTCAAAAGAACTATTTCAGTATTTGATAACAGCAGCCAAGAGAATAGGAAATATAAACCAATGCAATATGCAACAATAGCAAAATTAACAAATTGTAAATAACCTACAGATCAAAGAATTCCAAGATAAATGGCAAGCATGTTATGTTATTCCAAAAAAAGGGGAGGGGGAAAAGGGGAGAAAAAAGGAAGAATAATGGTGAAAAGAGAAGGATGCTGTTGAAATGATGTATATAAATTATCATTAATCTTGACAGTAAATTATATATTAGATTGAAAAGGGGTTTAAAGGGAAACAGACAAATGATAAATCATTTAATGAAAAATGATAACAATATGTTAATAGAGCTTTTATTTGGTAAGAAATTTTTTAGAAAGTTACAATACAGGGCACTTATCAGTGTTTTGTATCTTTTGTATTATTAGATGTTATATCAAGAATAGTTATCATTGGTTATTTTTAAAATTTCTATGTAATATGACATATAGAATTTAGTTTCATCTCTCAGCCTTTAGACTACCTGCACTTATGATTTGATTCCAGTTTTTTTTTCTGTTTTGTTAAATGCTTTTGTTAAATGCAATCTCCTTAATCTGAGATTGCAAATGCCTTAGCAGACCAGGGGCTCGAGAGCAGCCGCAGCAGCAGCAGCAGCAGAAGGCCATTGCTTTCACATCCGGCATGTGAGCTCTCAAAGGCACCTGGTGGGCCACTGCGAGTAGCAGAGTGCTGGACTAGGTGGACTCTGGTCTGATCCAGCAGGCTCTTTCTTCCGTTCTTCTGTTCTTAACCCTGGTATGTGAAGATATGCTGATTCTGAAATTAAAAGGACCACTTAGCCATTATGGCTAATAGCCATTGAGAGATCTATTTTCCATGAATTTCTCTAATCTCCTCTTAAAGCCATCAGAGCTAATGGCTGTCACTACATGTTTTGTCAGTGAATCCTGTCATTTAATTATGTGTTCTTTGAGGAAGGAGTTTCTTTCAGCAGTCATAAAATCTATTGCCCATCAAGTTCACTGGATGCTCCTGAATTCTAATATTATGTAAGAGGTAAGAAAAAGCGCACAGATCCACTGATTTTTTACATACCTCACATTGTGTTAGAGTTGTCAGCTCTGAGCAGGGAAATTCTTGAAGATTTGGGGATGAAGTATGGGCAAAGCAAGTTTGGGTGGGGGGGATTTCAGTTAGGTATAATGCCATTAAGACCACCTTCCAAAGGATTAATTTCCACTGAACATAAGAACATAAGAACAAGCCAGCTGGATCAGACCAGAGTCCATCTAGTCCAGCTCTCTGCTACTCGCAGTGGCCCACCAGGTGCCTTTGGAAGCTCACCTGCAGGATGTGAAAGCAATGGCCTTCTGCGGCTGTTGCTCCCGAGCACCTGGACTGTTAAGGCATTTGCAATCTCAGATCAAAGAGGATCAAGATTGGTAGCCATAAATCGACTTCTCCTCCATAAATCTGCGCAAGCGCCTTTTAAAGTTATCCAGGTTAGTAGCCATCACCACCTCCTGTGGCAGCATAATCCAAACACCAATCACACATTGCGTGAAGAAGTGTTTCCTTTTATTAGTCCTAATTCTTCCCCCCAGTATTTTCAATGTATGCCCCCTGGTTCTAGTATTGTGAGAGGAACTTGTTCCACCAGAATGGAGATGAAGTTTAATCCTGGGAGATCCCCAGGCCCAATCTAGAGGATGGCAATTTTACATTTTGGGTGACAAAAATCCCTGGCTTCTTGCTTTGGCTTGCTTTCCTAGAGCTTCTTGATGCACAGGCAGCTTTTGCAAATGTATAACGTAACTCTGGGATGAGTCACATTATCTCCACAAATGCAGAGTGCCTCATCCACATTCGTTGAGATGACAGGAACATGGAGATCAGGGCAGGCTGCTTACAAAGGTGAACAGATGGTGGGGGCTCACCCTCTCCTTTGCACAAATCCTCCGGTCCGTTCCCTGGGCTGGACTTGCTTATACTTTTGTAACACATTTGATCCTAGATCCTGCCTCAACACTGTTAGCCAGTACACCATACTGTTAATCAACTTGTAGTGTGGAGGTCCAAATAACTACCCCCTTGTTATTTCATTGGTCTTTTTTTCCTACTGGCAGAATCTACTCCAGAATCAAACCTGAGGAATCTAAATGTGTTTGATCCACAGTATTTTCTTTGAACCATGAGTTGTTGAGTACTTCAGTCAGAGAAAACATTTCCTCCCAATACACACTTCCTTAACAGGGTCGGGCCATGTTTTTTAAGAATAATTTGGTGTTCCACTGATACCTTTACTCATGCATCAAGTCATATTTATCTGCATATTTTGTCCCAAGTATGTATGATATAGCAGAGGTGGTATTTTAAGAAAATATTTAAAGTGCATTATGTTTTGTATAAGTATGGTTTTATTTTTAAAAAGGCAGAAATGTTTAAATGTAAATGTTTAAGATATATGAAAGGTTTAAACCTTGCTGTCTAGACTGAAAAGTTAGGAAAGTTTTTTTTTCTGTTTAAGAAAGTCTTGAACTTCATAACCTGTTCCTTTACTGTTAAAGTCACATGATCTTGAGTGTCTTTGAAGATAATGGGAGGGAAGTCTTGTCAGTCTGCCAAGATCTTCAAAGCTATAGCAAACTTATATGACTTCCTAACAAGGTAGTTTCTGTGACTTATGCCTGTTAGCAAAAGGCAAAATGATAGGAAGCCTGTCTACACAGAGGGCTGGTTTAAGATGATTTCATTATGATGAGATAATGCATAAAACTGCATAAAAGCAGGAGTTCTGACCTGAATCTTTGCCACTTGGCGGCTAGTACTTTGGACTTAGCACTATTGGGCCCTTATAATAGGGACTGTTTTTTCCCTGGCAAAAGTTATATCGGATTCTTTCTGGGGCAAATAGTTGTGGAGATGGGCCAGAATGTGTATAAATTTGTTTAATCAAGAATTATGGGAAGTCATAGAACCAAGGATTTGCAATGAATCAAAATGGGAGCTTCTGTGTAAGTGACCAGCAAGCCTGCATTTTTGCAATAGGTCAAAAAGGCATGTTACCAGCTTGCTAGTGACTATGCAAACAAGCAAGATAACATCTTTGACATCTTGGCACTGAGGGCCTACGTGACAGCAGACAGATGCATTTTATTATTTGGTTTTTGGGTTAGAAATGAATGTGATTAGTTAAATCAACAAAGTGTTTTTCTATATAGTTAAATGAACACATAAATGATAAATGAGTGATTCACATTCACATGTATTAGTATTTTACTATAATTCTATTGTCTTAGAATCATTGTATAAGTCTTAGAATCATGTTTTAACATTTCAAACTGGGGAATTGTAAGAAACATTTCATGCTGAGAAAAGAAAAGTTTTATGAGCCTAAGGAATGCTGCATAGCCTGAAGGGATAGCTCTCTCTGGGAGAAACCTAGCAAAACGGGTTTTTCTTGGAGGAACAAGCTAGCTTTTATGGCAGTTCTTTGTATATGCACAGAGAGAAAGCATGCACAAACAGCATGTAGCGCGTTTGTATTAGAAATATAGAGCTGTCTTCATGTGACCAGTTCTGACCAATAATTAGATTTTTTAAGGTATATAAATCATCATGCGTGGAAGAAAAGGGGAGGACTGTGTGGCGGCTTTGCAGCTACAAAAACTCAGGTTTTTTTCTACTGAAGTGCCTCCTTAGAGGAAACCTACCACCCAGGAGAGGGCAATCTCCTGTAACATTCTAAACATTGTATTGGGGCGTGCCTCTCCTTTGGGAGAGGTCACCTTCTGTAACTTATCTGTATTCTGTAACGTTCTGTGTCTATCACTCGAGGGCACTAAGGGCGTGTCTCTTCCTTGGGAGAGTTCACATTCTGTAACTGATCTAAATTCTGCTAAGTAAAACTGTCTGTTTGTTTTCTAATGTCAGATGTCTTTTGCTTTATTTCAAATTTTAAGTTTTTCTTAAAACTAACTCAGCTGTGTAGGACCAGAGAGCAGCCCTGGCCCCACATAGTTAATGAGCTGTATTTGTGCTTTCTTGCTTTTATAGCAAGAAAGTAAGTTCCTTAGTTAATGTCTGTGATAAACTTTTAAAAGTTTAAGACTCTTAAAACAATACAGTACCTCACATCAATACAATACATTACAATGACAATATTTTATTTGTTTTCTCTTAGAAGATTGTAATATTTAAATATGATTGTTTGTACCTATTTTCCTTTTTTAAATACATATTTATACTTTTAAGTGTCAAGAGTGATTGACTGGGTTTGTGGGTTCCAAGGGTTTACAGAGTTGGGTCATTAGGAGATCACAGCATTTGGATTTGAACATGATGGGCAGATGCATTAACATGTAGAGCTAGTCTGTGTACAAACTGATTTTCAAGTTTCATAGTGTGGCATCGTGGCCAGAGTACTGGGCTAGAACTGTCAGTTTTGAAGTTCAAACCCCCACTTTTCCCTGAAGCTCAGTGGACAATCTTGGACCAATCGTCATTCTTAGCATAAAGTTTCTGGTGAAGAAAAGTTGGAATTGTGGAGGTCCAGGTATGTTACCCTGAGGTAGGGTAACCAGGACTCTTGCTATGGCAGAAGGCCTCCCACCACCAATCCTTGTATGCTGCCATTCAAAGTAATGGTGTGAGATTTTTTTTTAAAAAAAGCTGGTGTTGCCCACCCGGAGCTGATGGTGTAAAGAACAGGTGATACCATGTATGTCACAGACAGAACTGTCTTGTCCAGCACCTGAATTCTGTCTGAAGCTGTTAATCCCCTCTACTTTGAGATGCCCCAAGGAGTGTGGAACAGATCTTTCTTGACATGGAACTTTTCTCAACCAATATTTGAATCTCCTAGCCTAAGAAAAAATTCACATCATGTCTCCCATATATATATACATAAAAATTTGCAGAACAGAGTTTATCTGTCATAGCGTTACCTGTTGAAATTTGATGGAAAATTATGGGGATTGGCTCTGTCGTCACTAATACATCTTCATCATTATCTGAACTGGACACATAGGTATTGTCTGCAAAACAAAACAAAACAATTTAGCAGGGACATCAAGAATCACAAGGAAGGACAATTTGGAAATTTCACCCACTCAGAACATCCTCTCTAGGATTTTTATAGTTTGAGACCCTCAAGGAAGCCACACACACCTCAATATGCTGTTCATTCCAGAGCATATCTAGTCTTTTGTGGGGTTGTCCCCATTTTCTTCTAGCATATTTGTCTGCATCCCCACAGCCTGTTTTTGGAATTTTCATTATCCACAAAGGGGTCAGCCAGTTAATTATTATTTACTAGAAAGTGACACCATTTTTCAGGCTCACTGGTTAAACTCAGATGTTGGTGTTTCAAGTGGGTTCTTCCAAGCTGAGCAACAAAACTGTTCTACTTACAAAACAATACAGTGGGATTCAATGGAACTGACCCCCAATTTTAATTTTGCTGACTAGTGACCATTCTTTTGTTATGCTGAGAATCACTGGAGGATGGTTAGTCAATAGTTGTAAATTAGAATATAGCTAAGAGCTCCAGGCTATACTCCACAGTTTTTAAATATTGGGTTTAAAAGGAAATGCTTTACAGTCAACTTTAGATTTTCTCACTTTAATTAAGTGTGCAACTTGGCACAATTAACACAACCAGAGACACTATACTAAATATGCAAAATGCTAAAAATGACAGGCATAAATCAGGGGCAAAAAAAATAGTTTAAAAGTGTAATTTTGAAAGGAAAAGGAAGAGAAGGAAGAAGCACTACTCAACACACATTAAAGAACTCCAAAAGAGCCACGAATGTACAAGTTCATGATCTCATCTAATTAGGTTTATGGCAGCCAGGGATGAACTTTTGCAGTTTCCCTGTTGGCCATCCACCCCAGCCCAGCCCCAGCCCTACCCCCACTACTGGGGATCTTTCAACTGAAAAGAAAATGCAGCAGTTGAATATTGTTATACTGATATATGTGTGACAGGTTCTCTGAATTTTCAGCTTTCATCCTTTTAAAAAGTAAGTTTCTAGCTCCTGGAGTTGCCAGCCAGTGGCAGTCTAGAGAGGTGGAAACATGGGAGGGGGTGATTAACATCAGCATGACGGCATTATGACACTTATGGAAAAATCTTGTTCCCACCCCCTCAGCAAATCTTTAAAGGATGATGACTTAAAATAGCACAGGGCAGGCCTTAGAAGAGTAAATGAATAAAGCATAAAGAAAATGGAACAGAGTATATATGGGGATTCTCGAGTAGCAGTCCCCAGCAAGAGAGCAGATATGTTACAAATTCATCCCTTCTTTCAACTTGGATGCACACTGTTTCCCATTGAGTGGGCAGAAGTCCTTGCACTTGAAGAGACATTTTTTTTCCTGCATTCAACCATTTGAAGAAGAGTTAGTATTTATACCCCACTTTTCTCTACCTTTAGGGAGTCTCAAAGCGGCTTGCAATCCCCTACTTTCCTATCCATGAACACAGACCTTATGAGGTAGGTGTGGCTGAGAGAGTTTGAAGACAACTGTGACTGGCCCTAGCAAGCTTCATGTATAGGAGAAGGGAATCAAACCTGGTTCTCCAGATTAGAGTCCATGGCTCATGTGGAAGAACAGCAAATCAAACCCGATTCTCCAGATTAGTATCTGCCACTCCTAACCATTATACCATGCTGACTCTTGGAAAAGACTGCAGAATATGCATGCATGCTGAAACAAATAGCATGATTAAAACCTGATGGACCAGGCAGGGCTGCCAACCTCTTGGTGGCACCTGGAGATTTCCTACTATCATAACTGATCTCCAAATTACCAAAATCAGTTGTCCTGGAGAAAATGGCTGCTTTGGAGGGTGGGCTCTATGGCATTATACCCAGATGAGATCCATCACCAAACCCTGCCCTCCCCAAGCTCCAACCGCAACATCTCCAAGCGTTTCTCAACCCATAGCTAGCAACCTGAGAAAAAGGACACCATGTTAAAGCCATAGTGGAACAGGGAGCCAGCTGCTCTAAAGAAAATCTACCACATACAGTGCAGTGGCTAAAAGAAAAGCAAGTCAGTTGGTTAGGACAAGCACCTATCAATCTGTGCAAGCACCATCACTGATGACCAGAGGGTAGCTTCAACAAGCCAGACTTAAACAGCCGAAGGAATGAAAATAGCCCTCTTTCACCGCGATGAATGAGTGGTAAAAGCATAGTCAATAATCAGTTTTATGGATTCAGGCTACCATCTATAACCCATTTAGTCGAAGCCCAAACTTATTTCTTTTCAGCTTTCATTCAGTTTGTCCATTTGAAAACCTGAAAATCCTTTTTCCCTTGCCTGTTTTTTCTTCCCGATGGCAACCATTTATTTATTTAGCCCCTCTGACAGACACAATGAAGACTGAAACAAAGGGATCCTTTTCTATTATTTACTTCCTCTTGTTCACACTTTGAGGGCATGCCCTGCTGCTGGGGCAAAGAGCCCCAACAAAGTCACAGAATCTTCTGTTCATAGGAGGAGCTCCACCTTTCTGGGGTCACAGGATTCCACCAGAAGTCCACTGCTGACACTGAGGTGGTTTCTGCACGGGCTGAAAGCAATGGCTTCAGCCCGGTAAAACACCGTTTTGGCAGGGACCCTTCGCACAGGCGCCGCTGCCAAATCGATGCAGCAGCACTCTGTGCCCGCCCAAACGGTGTTTTCAAAACTCGCTTGGGGAGCAAGTTTTCCTGCAAACGCCGGCTTCCATCCGCTGCCATGCGAACAGCAGCAGGTGGAAACTGGCGTATTCCCCTCCCCGGCCCCAAACGCCTCCTTACCTCCTGCTGGCAGCCATCACTCTGCTGTCACTCCGAGGATGCAAGGAGACATGCCCCCTGGCCTCCGTAGCTCCAGCCGTCGCTCTGGCCATGGGGGCGTGTTCCCTGGCCTCCTCAGAGCGACAGCAGAGCAACAGGTAAGGAGGCGTTCGGGGCCGGGGAGGGGAATACGCAGCTGTGCGGAGCCTGCTCCAACAGCTGCGCATCCCATGGTCCGTTTGTGTGAACGGCCCCAGAGCCTGCATCGGCATGATCAATGCCAATGCAGGCTCTCTCCCTTGGCTGTGCAGAAACAGCCAGAGAAAGAAAGGCAGTGAGCCTCAGACTATGGCTTGTCGGTTCAGAAGATTCAGGTTATCAGTATGAGAAGCACTGATATTTCTGCAGCCTAGGTCTGTCAGTGGGCATTAGGTCTCACACATTTATTTGAATATACTCTGTAAACTGTAATGACTCCTCCAGGAGTCATTGTGGTATATTGTATTGATTCCTAGTAATGGAACGTTTTGCTGCCATGCTATGTATTGTAAGCTTTTTCCCAGAGCACAATCCCCCTTTCATTTTATCAACCTTATAATGAATATTTTAAAATGCCTGTTAATGTTTTCGCTATATCACAGACTGCTTACTACAGAGTCTAATAGGACCAAATGGACAATATTCTTTTTACCTTTCTCAAGCTCATAATACTGCACACTTTTTACCTGTCTCAAGCTCATTATATTATCTGCTCATCTATAACACAATGCATAAACACCTCTCAGTATGTTCTGTGCCTTCCTCATCCAAATGCTCCATTGCTGCATTGTTTGATACTCACACTAAACTCAAATTCAGTGAATATTTGAGCATTTGGGGGTGGGGCAGAGGCCAAGGTAATGCTGATGAGTATTATAATTTGGTGCAAAAATGGTAATGACATCACCATACTGGGGCGACGCTCTAGAAATACCCCACACCTCAAAGATGAAATAATAGAGGTTTTGGTGATTCTAACAATGTTGCGCCGATACAATGATATCACTTCCAACTTTGGGCCAGAAATGAAATAGAACATTGCGCAGATATACCATTAAGTGCACAGCAATGTCATGGCACTACCAGATTTACCCGTGCTCCCTCAGTCATGGTTGATCCCACCTATTATAAATGCCTCTGCTGTTGCTAAATGTGGAGTCTCCTATGTCCAGCAGGTATAGAATCATAGAGTTGGAAGAAGCCATATGAGCCATCTAGTCCAACCCCCTGCTCAATACAGGATCAGCCTAAAGCATCCCTGACAAGTGTTCATTCAGCTGCTGCTTGTGGACTATTGGGGGTGGGGAGTGTTCCCTAGGCAACCAATACCACTGTTGAGCAACCATTGCCCACAAATTCTAATAACCAGCTGGTAACTTTCTGATTGTAATTTAATCCCATTACTGTGATTCCTGTCCTCTATTGCCAACAGGAACAGCTTTTTGCCCTCTTCAATATTTGAAGTGACAGCCCTTCAAATATTTAAAGAGAATAATCATGTTCCTCCTCAGCATCCTCATCTCCATACTAAACATTCCCAAGTCCCTCAGCCTTTCCTGGCAGCAGCAGTGGCGTAGGAGGTTAAGAGCTCGTGTATCTAACCTGGAGGAACCGGGTTTGATTCCCAGCTCTGCCGCCTGAGCTGTGGAGGCTTATCTGGGGAATTCAGATTAGCCTGTGCACTCCCACACATGCCAGCTGGGTGATTTTGGGCTAGTCACAGCTTCTTGGAGCTCTCTCAGCCCCACCTACCTCACAGGGTGTTTGTTGTGAGGGGGGAAGGGCAAGGAGATTGTAAGCCCCTTTGAGTCTCCTGCAGGAGATAAAGGGGGGATATAAATCCAAACTCTTCTTCTTCCCTGATGATCCTTGCTGCTTTCCTCTGTGCCTTCTCCATATTGTCCCCAACCTTTTTGAAGAGAGCACTGCACACTCCCGAGTTTGGCCTGACCAATGCAGTGGGACAATGATATCTTGCAATTTTGATATTAGGCAAATGCACCAGAGATTGATGGACTGGCAAAACTGGACTAGAAACAAGAAACATTTTCTAGTATTTCTGTTTCAGTGCTCGTTTTGACAGTCTGCACTCAAACCCTGCCTTCAACGTCTCCTCATGAAAGCCACATCACGCCAATCCTCAGTGTCTCCTGGTAAAAGCCACATTAGTAGACATGGTTATCAGCACCTCCTTTGAAGCAAATGCTGTACCATAGAAACACAGCCCCTCATGATCCTATTGCCATCCGCAGGGCAATGACCCATAACCACAATACTGGAAGGGACAGAATTCAGTGAGATGAAGCTTGGGGAAAGAACATACACATCATCCCTTACTTCATCTATGAAGATTCATAGGAATGAGAACAAAAATGTCATGCAAATGACAAAAAATTAGCACAAGAGGTGCCAATCTTTGAACTACTGGTCAGTTCACTTTGGCATTTGGTCCACGTGTTTTCAAATGAATTATGAAGACCAAACCCTCACTTTAAATTTCTGAATATGATGAGAGACCATATCCTTCAGTGTCATTTTCTGATGATACTCCTATTGCTGATGGCTGTAGGCAGAGAAAATTTATCTTTGAGAGCCAACGTGGTATACTAGTTAAGAGCTGGTGGGCTCTAATCTGGAGAACCAGGTTGGACTCCTCCACCTAAGCGACAAAATCTTATCTGATGAATTAGGTTGTTTCCCCATGCCTACATTCCTGCATTCCTACCTTGAGCTAATCACAGTTCTCTCAGAACTCTGTCATCCCCACAAGGTATCTGTTGTGAGGAGAGGAAGGGAAAGGAGCTTGTAAGCCCCATTGAGTCTTCTTACAGGAGAGAAAGAAGGTAAAGTTTCCCCTTCAGTTGTGTTCGACCCTGGCGTACCACTGCGAGCAGTGATTTTATAGACAAGCCGTTTTTGTGGGGTAGTTTGCCATTGTTTTCCCTGGCTATTCTTTACCCCCTAGTTATGAGCTAGGTACTCATTTACCAACCAAGAAATGGATGGATGCCTGAGTTGACCATGAGCCAGCTGCCAGGATATCTGACCCACAGGGGTCTTGAACTCCTGACCGTGTGAGTGGCAGTGCAAGCACTTAACCACTACACCACACGGCTCTCTACCGGAGAGAAAGGCAGGGTACAAATCCAAACTTCCCTTCTTCCCACCTTGTCTCTCCTTCTTCACACACACACACACACACACACACACACACACACACACACACACACACACACACACACACACACACATGTACATATATCCAAAGCAGAAATAACTGTGCAAATGAAGGCGCTAATGAATTGTGGTAAACGCAAAGGTGATCCAGGGGCACCATCACAGAGGAGCTTCAAATGCCTTCAGCAGAATCTTTAAAAGGGCAGCAGCACAGAAAAGTAACACTTTACCTGGATAATCCTCAGAGACGTGCACCGAATAGGATATGCTGTGAAAAGAAAAGATAAGGAAAGCTGTAAGAATTTTTAACTGAATTGTCCGTATTTATTTCTAGATTTCCAACAGCTCAACAAGACAGCTTCCTTGACAGCTTTCGAAATGCTTAGCACAAATAAATAAATAAATATAGCATAATACTTTAATACTCCCTCCTATGGAAGCTGCCCAGTTGTGATCCAAAACCATGGTTGGCGGGGGAGGGGGAGGCGGAGTTGAAGATTGACTGCTCACTGGTTCAATTCAAAAGTAGTATTTCTTACACCCTTCCTTCTCTCTGCTTTTTTATTTCTAAAAGAAATATAGCTGCAACCTACAAATCACTGACAAAATTCAAAGATTGATGGAATTCCTTCAGAACTGTTCTCCTAGAAGAGTCTACAGAGTTTGAGGTACAGGGATTGCAGTCTCATGCTCCCTAGACAACAGTACAAAAGCCTGTCTCTTCAGGGGCAGCTGATATAGTCACATTGCCTTCAGGGCATTTCTGACAATGCTTTTTTAAAAAAGAGAATGGGACAAATCCCAGATAGGGATCCTGTTCCACTATAGAGTGAGACTTCTTGGCATCATTCCCCATTACCCACCATCATTTTTTAAGGCAAAGGGGTGGGTGAGAGGCTTGCTAGCATCACACCAACACATGATGTCATGTGCTACACAAGAAATGATGTTGTTTCATTGGGGCAAAGTCCTGGGATTCATCCGAATCCCCCGCTTTGGCCGAATCCTCGAATCCTAGAGCACTGCCACAACAGAATGACATCACTTTCTGTTTTGTACCGGAAGTGATGTCACATATCATTGAAATGCCAGCCCTACTGTCCCTGCCCCCCCTCCAGCATCTTTGGGCTGGATTCCAGTTGTGGCTGGCAACCCAAAACTCAGGACTCCCTTCCACTAAGTGAGCAAGCCTTCCTCTGCTTCAGCAAAGCCCCTTTCCATTCAGCAACTCAGATGGAGGTAGGGTCCAACCCAGTGTAGTCTCTGGTATTCATGTTTCACTCCCCAGCAAACTACAACTATGGTTTGGATCCAGTCAGCATTTTAATTCAATTCTGTCTAATTTCCTTCTTTCTTACAGCCCCTGCCCCAAATGGCTTTTGCCCACACATTTCCTCTAACCCTCAGTGCAACTTATTTCAATGATCCCTCTTCCCTTTTTCACTAGTAGGAACACTGGTTGGATACAAACCACTGCATCCTTTTTCGAGAGGTACAGAGTTGAGATTAGTTGCCTGGCCAGATGAAATGTTAGGCAAGTTTTAAAAGAAGCAGCTTCAAGTGTTCAAGGTACTGTGATTTGGACAGTAAATATAGTGTAAGAAAATGAGAACCGTCCTTCGCATCTTTAAGTCATCTGCTCAAATAGTAAATACATTTGTTTATTCTTAAGTGTACAGTCCATTTTGACAGAAATCCACAAAGCAGCTCATAAGGGATGCATGCCATACAATCCAGTGCAATAATTCATCATAAATGTAAAATTATGAAAGAGTGACAGATTCCCCACCAATCTGTAGAATAGAAAAGTAGATTTCCCCAGCTCTGTGTCTTCATTTTTCTAGAGTTCTGCTTTGGGCTGCATGACATTCTGTAGCAATTCTAACCTTACTAAGAGAATTTCTCAAGTTAATTCCAGAGTTAGATCACAGATAGGAACAGTTTCCAGTTCTCAAGACAAGCCACCCAAGTATTTATTTTATTTATCCAGATATTTATACCCTGCTTTTTTCTCCACTGTAGAAGCAGTTTATAACATCAGTGTCCCATCTGCCATTCTATCCTCACAATAACAGCAACCGTGTATGGTAGGCTGGGTTGAAAGGCCCCAGGACAACAAAGCAGAGGTTACTTGGAAGAGTAGAGATTTGAACCTGGGTCTCATGTATCCTAATTCTGCATGCTAAAAACTATGGCCCCTTCCGCACAAGCAAAATAATGCGTTTTCAAACCACTTTCACAACTGTTTGCAGGTGGATTTTGCTATTCTGCACAGCTTCAAAGAACACTGAAAGCAGTTTGAAAGTGCATTATTCTGCATGTGCGGAATGAGCCTATACATCACTGTAGCTATTACAGATTCTTCCAGAGGTAGAAAACCAATGCTTGGCAAAGAAATAATAGGCTGCCACCTTCTGCCAAGCAGCAATTCAGAACCACTTATCAGCAATGCTACCTCAGCAGCATTAAATATATTTCACATGCCAAAAGGTACCTTGCGCCTGTGGCCACAAAAGAAACAGATTCGCAAGGGGACCAAAAAACCAAAAATGCTATGTGCTTGCCATGTGGCAGACATTTTTAAAAGACTAATTTATTTGAAAAATGTAATGTTTCCCAAGCTATTGGCATTAATGCAAATTCCTGATATTCACATGAGAGGTTTCTATGTTGGCTGTACCGGCTAATCAACCGTCTTTCATATAATTATAATATAAACTCACAATTCATTCCAACTAAAGCCTATTTAGTAAGCAGGGAGAAAAACCCAAATGTAACCAACAAACAGCAGCTTTAAAGTCAATCCCTCAAGTTTCATCCCATCATAATTTCCCCCCGATGATATGGATTCTAATGATATGGATTTAATTGTATGTTTGCATCTGGTTTGCCATTAATGTTGAAGATGGCTGATTAAACTGAATTTGTTTATTCAATTTGATCAACCTTTTCCTGATTACTGTATTTTGCCGTGAGAGTTAATAAAAAGGGGTCATTATAGCCATCTAGGACCCAGTCTCAGTAAAATGATGCTCATCAGAAATATGCATTCCCTTTCAAATGATTTTTTAAAATGAAATGAAGCCCCATTTGTTTGGCTCTCAAATAGGAAAAAATCACAATGAATGCCTTTATGTTGTTTAAGAATGACATTTGGTTGTTCATTATCTAGCTCATAATCCCATCCTTACTTCAAGGTAGACTATAAACTTCTCCAACCATTTTATTTTCACAACAACCCTGTGGGAACAAAGGCTGAAGCCCCAGGTGGGTAGGAGGGGCTTGAACCTTAGTCACCTTATTTATTTAGATAGTGATACCTTACTTTTTACCTCAGTGAAAGCTTAAAACATCATTGTCTCCTCCATTTCATCCTCATAATACTTACTATGTGAGGTAGGTTATGCTGAGACAGAGCTTCCTTTGGTAGAGGTCGGACTTGAACCTGGTCATCCCTGATCACTGGCACATCTATGGGGGTCAGGGGATCATTTGACCCAGGCACCATCTGCCTGGGTCACACTGGGGTGCATTACACTTCTTGCCCCCACTCTGGCCTGAACGTAGCTTCCCTCATGTTCTGTTGCCGTTTTGCGGGAGCTCGCCAGCAGTGCAGGGAAACACATAGTGGTTCTGTTATGCTGCCAACATTAAACCTGCTCATTAAGAAAAAGCAATTCTTCATGACAGAACAACTTCCGGTGAATTTATGCCATGTTTGGGGAATCACTTTTGGGACAGAAAGAGGCAGAGACTCTTATATATCTCCTCCAAATGCTTATATATCTCCTCCAAATAGCATATTCAGCAAGGCCAAAGCAAAGCAAAATGCCTTCTCTGAGCTCATGCAGAGGGCCTTTTCCTGCACTGCCTGCCTTTTCCCTTGACCACAATTGTCTTGTTTCCTACGCTCACAAAAATTGAGCTTCCATTCAGAACGAAAGCAAAACCTGAAGAATTGTTTTGCCAAAGACAAATTTTTGTTCTCCAAGCAATCATACCACAAGGATGCTGGAGAAAGCACCGAAGTTGGGGGGCGGGTTATTACATTGTGAAAATAGCATAACAAATGAAGATTTTTTTGGCTTAAGTAGGGAACCATTTATTTACAATACCATCCTTACAGATGATTCAACACAATCTCGTGCTTCCCTAATCCTAGAATAAACAACTCCAGCAGTGAACCCTCTTTCTTCCTTCCTGGTGTGCAAGATAGTGGGGTCTGGATTTTCAAGAGCAGGGTGGGGGTGCAATTTCAGTGTTTGCCCCGGGTTCCATTTTCTGCAGACATGCCTCTGTTCCTGACCCTAGTCCAGTGGTGGTGAACCTTTGGCACTCCAGATGTTATGGACTACAATTCCCATCAGCCCCTGCCAGCAAGTCCAATTGGCCATGCTGGTAGGGGCTGACGGGAATTGTAGTCCATAACATCTGGAGTGCCAAAGGTTCACCACCACGGCCCTAGTCCAACACTTTAACCTCTACACCAATTATACCACAACATCCCAACTGCTGTCTCCGGCTGGCAACCTTGCTTGGCAAGGGCTGGACAGGGGAGACTCCCTCTCTCTCCTCTCTGCCTCATCCCTTTACTCCACTCGACATGGCTGCTGTGGTTCCAGTGCATAGACAAACTTGCCAGCCAGATGAAAAAAGCTGAATGATGAAATGAATATGCAAAAATGAATATTGCAAAAATGAAGGCAAGTTTTGAATCTAAAACTGCACACATCCAACATACATCCAGAAGTAGATCTGCAGCCTGACTCAAGTCTGGGAACTGTTTGCCCAAGAAGGGTAAATAACGCAAGAGATTATCCTACAGCTGTTGCTCAGGAGTAAAAGCCGCAGAAGGCCATTGCTTTCACATCCTGCATGTGAGCTCCCAAAGGCACCTGGTGGGCCACTGCGAGTAGCAGAGAGCTGGACTAGATGGACTCTGGTCTGATCCAGCTGGCTTGTTCTTATGTTCTTATGTTTGAACAAGAGCAGCCATTTCATAGTCATACATTTTGCATTTTGATACCATGTAGCAGAATTTCTAGACCGGAAGTGGCTGGTCAAGCAGTGCTTTGAAAAACTTCTCTAAGGTTGTTCTTCTTCTTGGCCAGATACTCCTTCTGAACAGAATCTAGCCCCAGAGGTTTTCTAGCCATTGAAGAGAACAAGAGAATGAGACTTTGGATTAATACCCCATTTTTATCAATTGTAAGAAGTCTCAAAGCATCTTACAAACTCCTTCCCTTCCTCTTCCCACAGCAGACACCTTGTGAGGTAGGTGGGGCTGAGGGAGTTCTGAGAGAACTGTGACTAGTCCGAGGTCACTCAGCAGGCTTCATATGTAGGTGCGGGGGAACAAACCTGGTTCAACAGATTAGAGTTCACCACTCACGTGGAAGGTTGGGGAATCAAACCCGGTTCTCCAAAATCCATGCTCTTAACCACCACACCACTCTGGCTCTTGGACATCAGAAGCAAGTTTGGAAGGAGATCAGAGCCTCTGAAAGAGGCAGCAGCATCCCAAAATGCTGCTGATAGTACAGGATAGGTCCTCAATAGTACTGTCTTAAGCAGAGCTACACTTTTTGAAGACCACTGTAGTCTATGGAGTCAGATGGGTATAACTCTGTTTAGGGTAGCACTGTAAATTCTGTTTATTTGAAACTAGCAGGGCCCAGCCACGCATTGCTGTGGCAACTGTCCTTCTCATCACAGTCTGCAACCCACACAGATGTCCATGCAGGTCCAATGATCCTCAGCATAGCCTTTTGGGGTGGTCAAATGGAATCCCTATTTCCCTTTTCAATTCACATTGTTATATGGTGGTGCCTTGTGTTTTTAGTATAAGGTAACCCTTCCCATTCCACAACGGAACTGTCCAGAGTGCGAATCCCGCTGTCCATGAGGCAGGTTGACACGCACAGTCCTGGCTTGGGTAAGGCAGAACTGGGGCTATCCCAGTCAGGCAGCAGAGGCAGGGTGGTGAGGCGCTCAGATCGAGGCCAGCTCCCTGGGTTCTTAAAGGGCCATGTGCAAAAGAAGCGGAGCCAGTAGTGTTTGTTTGCCCCCACCCCGCAGATTTTCTTAGAAGAAAAAGGCAAACTCCAGCTCGCTTTTAGTAAAAGAGAGCTGTGGCGAATATGGGTGAGGAAGTGGGTAAGTGGTGGTTGGATGTGAGGGAGGGCAGAGTGAGGTGTGTGAGGATGAGCTGGTTGTGTATGAAAGTATGTTTGTTATGTGGTAGCAGTGGGTGAGGCACAGAGAGTGAAAGTTACCTGCGTGTGAGGGGGGGGGAAACCCCACCTGGTGTCTCACACGGCAAAGTGTGTATGTGTTTCACTTCCAGTCGTATTATCTAACAGTGTTACCTATTTATTGTCTTCAATGCTCATCTCTGCCCATCTGCGTGAACATCCTAAGCCCTCATCCCAAGCCCTCAGGCCACAGACAGGCTGCACAAACATTCTAAGGGTGACAGTTAAACACAAACAGTTTCATGGCCTGGTGCGCCAGGAAAAAGATGTTTTACCTGGCTCAGGTATGGACTTTTGGCGATTTGAAGGTCCGATTACCTGCCCGCAACAAGGAGGAACATCATGTGAAATTTTGGGGGTGATCCGTCCAGCCGTTTCAGCATTAGGGAGTGACTAACAAAGTCACTGTTTGCTTTTTATATATATAGATGACAGTATACCACTCTGGTTCACATATGCATCGCCCTTTCATGATCCTACATCATAGAGAAAGGCCTTGAAAGAAGGGAAAGCCTGAATGGAAGCAAACAGTTTTGAGAGTACTGTAAAGCTCTGCCAGTACCATGCTCATCTGAATTATACCCTTCTAAACCTATTTACTTCCAATGCACCATCATTTTTTTTTAACTGTGCCCACAAACAGATTGGCAGCAACTGCAGATCTGTAAGCATTGGCAAATATGATCTGATTTATAAGCCCCGGCTAGCTATCTGCTAGCTGTATTTCACACCACTTGTTCTGGAACAGTCTCACAGTTCATGCAACATAGCAGTTTAATCTGGATGATGCCAAGGCAGAGATCCTGGTAGTGAAATCACATGATCTCTCTCTCCTTTGATAAGGATTTTGTTTGAGCTAATAGCAGTGATATTGAACGTTCTGGAACACAAACAAGGAACTGAGAAAAGTCTAAAGCACACCATCCGAAGCAGAACTGTCCTTCTTTTAGCTGATTAATTAAACCACAACTGTGTATGGTATATTCATCTCACATCGAAACTGTTAGCCCCATGCTCCAGTACTTCTTGGAGGAACTTGGGTGCTGAGTCAAAGTATTGCAAATTTGCATTTTTTTTGCTAAGAATAATTCTTGCTGATAGCCAGTCGCAGAGACTTGACCGCATTTGAACAAAACTGTAACTGGTACTTGTACAAAGAAGCTTGAATTAACTTGCCATGCAAACGAAATTGTAGCCAAATGCAGGAACGGAGTCCGCTTTGGTATGCAAAGTTTCCCCAGCAAAACTCACACAAACTGCAAAGACTCTAATGTTGTTAATTATCCCACGCTAGCTTGTTCAGGGCATTTGGTCAACAGCACCTTGACAAATCAAATTAATTAGTCCAACAGCTAGTACAACAGAGCTTTAATTATGATCAAAGCATCTTCTAAAAAGGGTCTCCAGCAGTTATCAGGGGAGGATAGAGACTGTTTTTTCTGGATCATCCCAATCAGTCTAGTCTATTGGTGCTGCACTTAGAGGCAACATGTCAACTTTGTCATATTCCTATTTTTTTAATGCAACAACACATAATCAGAAGCAGTGGACAGATCAAACAACATCCAGTTCACAAATTAAAAACCATTGGAGGAAGAGAACTCCTATTAGCATAACAGTGGCATATCAGCCCCTTCAGTAATCCCCTTTATCTTGATGCAGCCACCCTGTGATTCAAAACAGTGGATCTATGATCTTTCTTCCCCCTCTCCCCACTTCATAGGGCTGGCATCCTAAGGTAAAAGCTTCCCCTATCTGCATTCTCTACCCCACGCATAAACCACTATTATGTCCATCCTTGGGTGACTTCCTTCTAGAGAGTTGGAGTTTGAAGAGTTTGGATTTATATCCCCCCTTTCTCTCCTGCAGGAGACTCAAAGGGGCATACAATCTCCTTGCCCTTCCCCCCTCACATCAAACACCCTGTGAGGTGGGTGGGGCTGAGAGAGCTCCGAAAAGCTGTGACTAGCCCAAGGTCACCCAGATGGCATGTGTGGGAGGGTACAGGCTAATCTGAATTCCCCAGATAAGCCTCCACAGCTCAAGCGGCAGAGCGGGGAATCAAACCTGGTTCCTCCAGATTAGAATACACCTGCTCTTAACTACTATGCCACTGCTGCTCCTGGGAAGAGTGGAGATATGGGATGGAACAATGCTTAGAATGGATGTGATGTCATAGAATCCACCCTCTGAAGCTGCCATTTTCTCCAGGGGAATGGATCTATGTAGTCTGGAGATCAGTTGGAATTCCAGGAGACTGGTAACTATGATTGTGGGGAGAAGGTTTTTTTGGGGGAAATTAAAACATGAATAAAGTCTCATCTATCTACAGAAAGTTCTGACAATAGAGTTCAATAGAGTTCCTACAGCTAACTGGAAGTGACAAGGATAGCTTTAGGAATCACCATTACCAAAGTGTTTCTAGTGATTCCTAGAGCTACCCTTGCCACTTGGTAGCTTGACAGGAACACTAAGGTCAGAGCTTCCTGTAAATAGACAGAACCTTATTTTTTTCCCCTTTTTCTTCCCTGGATGACACCCCTCCTCAGTTTGGCCCCAGTTCCCACTGGCTGATCAGGTGAGCTTTGACAGGCAAGGGCCACAATTTCCTGGGGGCTCTCCCACCAGAAGTTGCTAAATAGAAACCCTATTGGTAACCCTAATTAGGGCATGAATAGCCAAGCAGGCAGGAACAGCAGGGAACACAAATCTCAGAGGAAGCTGGGCTAGAGCTCAGGAAGAACAGCAGTGGCAGAGCTTGAAAGTGACCATGGCAGCCTTTCCTGCCTGTGATAACGAGTTGCCAATGAAGTACAAGACAGCAGGTCAGAAGATTTTAATTCTAGCTGCTCCAGTCCTGATGCTAGTAAAAAGCTGTGTCCTGTATTCTGCAGGCAGAGCTGATCACATCTCCTCAAGCAGTAGTGTCCTCAAGCCTGGATAGCAAGGTCAAAGTGTCAAAAGGAACTGGAGTAGGGAGACAGGCTTGTACCTAGTGGGCTGATTGATACAGAAAGCTTCTCTTCCCAGTCCATTTAAACAGGTTGACAGACAAGCAACTCCACTTGCTGCAAAGATCCATCATCTTGGCATGAGCCCGCTGCCTCTGCTCCTCCTTCTAAATACAGGCAGATTCTGGTGGGCATGGAAACCAGCCGTGGACTAGCGCTTAGTTGCCTCAAGGCCTGGGGAAGTGATGGCAAAGGAGCTATTTCTGCAAACTCCTTCGAGGCAGGTTCTGGAGGCTCTCCCATGGCAGATTGCTCAGGAGCCAATTCTAGAGCAGATTGTCCAGGAGCATCTGCTCTGCAGGCATATTCCGAAATTTCTTGCTCTTCTCCCGACCATGTGCCATGGGCTCCAGGGGCTCCTTGGAAGCTACAGATGCCACTTCCTACAGTTGCCAACTGTAGGTTGGGAAATTTCTGGAGATTTGAGGTGAAGCCCAAGGAAATTTGGTTTGGAAAGAGGAGGGACCTCAGCAAAATATGATGCCATAGAGTCCACCCTCCAAAGCAGCCGTTTACTCTAGGGGAACGTATCTCTGTAGTCTGGCAAGCAGCTGTAATTCCAGGAGATCTCCAGGTCCCATCTGGAGGTTTGCAATCCTACTCCAAAATCTTTTAGAGAAGCACAAATTCTGGCATTCAAAACTCTTTCTGGTTGCCTTTTCCAATATATACTCAGGGAGTTGCAGCCCTAATGGTGGCACTATCTGATGGCACCCATCTTCTGAAAACAAATTACCTTCCTAGGGCCATGGAATGACTAGTATAGTAACACCATGAAAAAAGACCTTTCTGGAGGCAGCTTTGTGCTCATGCAAAGTGAGAGATCACAGACTGGAAAGGGCAGCAGCAAGACTGGCAGAAACAGAAGAGGATCACCAAGTACCCTGTAAATGTAAAATTTATTGCCACACATGGTATTCAATATGGAATTCAATTTTTGCCATCAAGTCAACATCTGACTTATGGTGACCCCTCATGGGGTTCTCAAGGCAAAAGATATTCAAAGGTGGTTGGCCATTGCCTGCCTCTGCATCACAACCCTGGTATGCCTGGGAGAACACTCATCCAAATAGTAACCAGAGTCGACCCTGCTTAGCTTCTGAGATCTGACAAGATCAGTCTAGCCTGGGAAATCCAGGTCAGGGCACCTTCAACATCTTAAGAATTAGGAAATAAAATGGAGGAAAGATCAACAATGGTAGCCACTTCAGATTCCTCCGCCAATTAGGGAGAATCATACTTGGTGTATAAATGAAGTAAATAACTAAACTTTGCAGCACTGGTGACTGAAGATCAACATTCATTTGTGTCAGAGTTCCAGTGGAGGGAACATGTAAGACTGGAAACTTCCAAACCAAACCGCTTGAGGGTTAGCTTTCATGTAAGCAGACATACAAACACAGAGGCAAGAATACATAGGGCTATGAGGATCAGAGAGTTGAATAGAGAGTTCAGATGATTACAAAAATGAATGGGAGGGAACAACAAAGAATTCTAACAAATGACACAATCAACTAAGCATAGCGAAACTCAGGAAGCTGCCTTATACTAATGGGGCACACACAACAGCCCCACATGCTTACCAAGTGTGTGGGGAAGGCGCGCGGGAGGAGTGCACTGGCCCCATCCCCCTGACTCAGTGCAATCATACAAAGGAAGTGGGAAACCACACAAGGTAAGTGGCCATGTGAATCCTCCTTCTCTGCACTCAGTGACATTTCAAAAACATTTTTCTCTTTCCTAGTTTCAATTAGAAAAAACTAAGGACAGCCCCTCCACACATGGGCTTAGTCCAACATTCCAATCATGGCCTTTGAGAAATGGGGGGCTAAATATATTTAGGTCAGGGGTGTACAACTGGCCATGCTGGCAGACGTCTCCTCTCCAAACTAAAGAGTCCCAAACGCTGCAGCCTCTCCTCATAGGGAAGGTGCTCCAGTCCCTCAATCATCCTTGTTGTCCTTCTCTGCACTTTTTCTATCTCTTCAATATCCTTTTTGAGATGTGGCAACCAGAACTGAACACAGTACTCCAAGTGCGGTCGCACCACTGCTTTATATAAGGGACTAGACCAGAAGCACCTATACATACCTAAAGTCTGTGGTAGTTTATATATATTAACCAAGACTCAAATAAGTTATTATTGGGATTCCTTTTTATTAAACCTCAGAACTTATCAAGTTTTGGGTTGCAGCACAAACTCCAGTTCTGCTTTGCCATCTTTTGCTGGCTAGAGTGCAGCCCTCTTCCTTTTTATGTTATAATAAAGCAGCTAACAGCAGTAGTTAAGTTGAGAGCCTGCATTATATACAGTCACAGGTATAAATTGCAGAGACACTCCATGTCTGCAGGACAGGAGCAAAATAATGCTGAAAACTTCTGCACTGCTTTCCAGGTGTCCTGGGATCATAAATATGTCGAACAAATTGGAGAGGATTCAGGAAGCAGTCGCTTGAATGCACCTTCAAGAAAGAAAAGGGGAAAAAGGAAACAAGCAGAGAAGCCCAGAATCCAGAAGGCAAATTATCTGTACTGTGGACATGAACGCTGGTGGGATAGATCAGTGGTGGATGTCTTTGTAAGCACCATACTAGCTCTAGGTCATATGTAACCAGAAAGAATTTTGTCCAGAAAAGTCGCTGTCATTTTAAACAAGCTGAACATTTGCTTACACTGTTGCAGAAATACGTTGGAAAATTTAAGGTCAAGAAATGTCCAGTGATCAGGGAGCAGGCTAAGAAAGACCCGCTCTGCACATCACACAGATTGAAAACAGGGGCAGGGGAGCAGGAACTTGGAGACTGGGCCATTTCGATTTGTATAAGAGGGATTTTAAAAAGAGCCCTTCCACTCTGCAAGAAGATACACTATACACGGAGGGTTTTTTTTAAAAAAGATATAGCATTCAAAAATGTCGTCCTGTATGTTGCAAACCGCACATTTCAGAATGCCATTACGAACAATCCTAAATAGAGGTACACCCTTCTAAAACCATTAAAATCAATTAGTTTAATTCTACTTAGAATTGAATTGTAAAAGCACAATCCTATGGAGAGCACAGACCAATGGTCTTAAACTGGAGTAATTCCACCTAGAATGGCACTATAAATCTGTTACTTCATTATTTGTAATGTATTTGCCCTTTCTTCCCATCTGTTAACATTTTTGCCCTTCAAAATGCATTCCATATTTTGGAATATCCCTTCCCCATGCCATAATGTGAAATCTCCCTGCATATAATAAATTGGCACATCCAGGAGAAGGGCCTCCTCCCTGATGGGCTAGCATGCTATATTCAAGGCAAGATTATGATTTCTTTTATTTTTAATTTGGAGAAGCATTCAAGAATGTAATGCTGCTGCATTTGCCATTTGAATGAGTGCGACCTCTGTCAATCTGCTCTGTTGCCTCATTCTGCGTAACCTCTAAAAGGGTTCCAAGAAGAAAGCAAAGCAATTGTTTGCCATCTCTTGCTGAGGGTAATAACCGTTCACAATATCACTGCGCGACTGCCATGCGTATGACATTTGTTTGGCACCTTCCAGCGTAAAACGTGCTAATGAAGGATGCAATTTTGCTCCCGCCCTCTGGCTCACAGTCTGTTTCTGACATGGCTCTCTCCTTGCTGCACAAATGGTTCACGTTGGTTTGGAAAGCAGGAAAGGTTTTGTAGCATTTTTACAAGATGGCAGATAGGAAAATTAAAAATGAGCGGAATGGCCTTGATGAGATTCATCTCAAAACATAAAAGAGCCTTCCCAAGGGAAGTGATGGAAATCCCAATCATTTATTACTCTTAACATAGGAAACTGGGAGGATAGCTCTTAAATGTATTTAATGGGGTCTTTGCTACACTGGCAAGGTCAGGAATCCATGTGATTCCCATCACAAGTTCTTATGATTCTGGGGTAAAAAATATATTGCTAGAAAACAAGAGAGGAAGTAGCAGACACTGATGGTTCTTTAAGTGGTATGTGTGTTTTGGCAACCAATCAATCACTATTTTTATCGGCCCTCCTCCCTAGCTGTTGTTCTGTGTGTTCATATGTTCTATTCAATTGTTTAAATATTTTATATATACCTGTATTTTAAATGCTGTTTTAATGTCTTGACATTTTAATGTTGAAATGTTTTAATGGCTTTGCTGCCTTGGGTACCCTATTTGAGTAGAAAGGTGAAACAGAAATGATTCAAACAAACAAAGAACATTCAATGCCCCAAAATAAAATATTGCAAAATTGTGCAGGAAATGATGTTACTGATTTTTCTGAAATTTGCTTTTTTATGCAGCCATTGGTTTCTCTTAGTCTCTTCTCTTTAAAACAAGGGATTTCACTTTTATTTCTCTTCAGTTTCATTGCACCTTTTTATTTTTGCAGGGGTTTATTTTATGTTACACATCATAGGATCATACTCTAACAGGGTGACAGGATGGTTTAGGAAGACATTGCCTGTCTGAACATATTCCCCCCTCCCCATGAAATAGCAGCTGACTTCATGGAAACCCCTGGAGCGATTTTTAAGGCAAGACACATTCAAGGCACTTTCGCACATCTAACAATTGGGTAAGGGTACGAATTAAATGACAGCAAACCCTTGGCCAATCACCGTGCAGGACACAGAGAAACCAAAGCCTTACAAATCATGCACCTCCATTGGTCAGCCAGGCGCCTGAGCCATTTTCTCCAGGGGATCTGATTTGTGTCATCTGGAGATCAGTTGTAATTCCAGGAGATCATGTAGACACCTGTACTGGTTCCCAGCTTAACTGATTGGCAGTGAACTGGACTGAATAGCTTTATGAGAAGAAATTCTACCAATGAAGTTTTGCTCAGTATTACATTTATTTACTCAGGAAAGCTTTTGTTGCAGACTTTTGGTTTTTCATGCAGCTGTTGGGGTTGCAAGAGCCCTGCCAACAAACTGCTGCTGCTGCTACACAGTCTTTCTCAGTCTTCTCATTTTAAAATAAAATTGGAACCAGCTCTTGTCTGCTTTCTGCCACTTTCTAAGTTTACGATTTTAATCTCATGCTGATAATATGAGGTAGTAACCATTCCTGCAAGGCTCTCTGTTCTTATACGGTATTGTCACAATGATACTTTTGAGTTTCATTAGGCTGAGTAATTAGCCCCAAGTCATCTACTGAGCTTCATGGCAGGTTGAAAATTAGGATTAGTTCATTACTGTTATGCTCATGTAGAGATCCATGGTGCATCCATACATGGAGTGTATACAGTGCAGGTCACCATGCCAAAAGAGTTTCAGAAGAGGGCAATGGAGGAGATCAAGAAGTTGGAGCACAAGAACAGGCTAAAGAATCTGAGGCTTTTCAATAGAGACTGGGAGAAAATAGCAAGGGGAATCATAGAAGATGTTCATATAATTACAAGCAGTGACCAGCATGGTATCTCATTTTCTCCTCCCCTACTACTTCCTCTTTTTCTTCCCTGAAAGCCCCTATAATCTCTCCCTTTTTTCTGCTTCCTTCTTTCCTTCCACTCAGCAGTCAACCCACACTTATGAGCCCCCGTGCCTCCAACTTTCCCTCCCGCTCAGCTTCTCCCTGGGAAAACTCCACATGGTGCTGGCTGCTGGGCAGTGGAAAACCCATAAGGACCTGTGGAGGCACCTCACTTTCTGCTGTATCCCCCTCCCCATACTATTTTCCCTTTTCCTTCTTTCGTATCTTTTCCTTTCCCTTCTTCCTGTTCTCTTTCCCGCCTAACAACCTGCCCCATCTTCAGTTATATATTATTTCATGTATACCTCACTTTATCTTCCCAACAGGGGCCCAAAGTGACTGAAAATATTCTCCTTTCACCCATTTTATCTTCACAACAACATGTGAGGTAGGCAGGCTGAGCGTGTGTGTTTGGCCCAAGGTCATCCAGTGAACTTCCATGGCAGAGTGTACCAGGGTCTCCCACAATCCTCCTTCAAAACCCTGAACAGTTCTGGAAAGAGCCCTGCTTCTCCCCCACTGCCTTTTACTAGCAGAAACCAAGGCTTGACCATTGGCATGACTGTTGTGGCTTTCTAGCAACAGTCACTGAATGTAATGGTGCAGATACTATTATTGGGAGGGGGGTTGGCAATGTTTGTGTGTGTAGTGCAGTGGTGGCGAACCTATGGCACAGGTGCCAGAGGTGACACTCAGAGCCCTCTCTGTGGGCACGCGCAAACAGAGTTGCCCCCCCACACATCTAGGCTGGCCTGGGCCACTGGGCTCCATTATTAGCATTAAACCTAAGACCTAGCTTTGGGGAAGCAGTGTAGGTAACCCTGTCAAGTGCTGTTAAACCCCACTGATTTTCATGCAAAGCACTAAAGTGCGATCCTTTACCTGGGAGTAAGCTCGGTTGCTGGCAATGGGGCTTGCTTCTGAGTAAACCCTCCTAGGGTCATGATTCACCCATTGGAAGAGTTGCACGGTTGCTTCAAAGCAAAGCCACCGACTACCACCAAGGTTACTCCTGAGTAACGCACGCCTCTGAGCAAACCATTTTTTCTAAACTAAAACCTCAGTATTCAGGTTAAATGGCCGTGTTGGCACTTTGCAGTAAATAAGTGGGTTTTGGGTTGCAGTTTGGGCACTCGGTCTCAAAAAGGTTCGCCATCTCTGGTGTAGTGTGTTGTTTGTTTAAGTTTCAGATTTTTTCTGCAAACCTGCAGCTTTTCTCAGGTTTGTAGAAAGATCTATCATGCCTTCATGAGTCCAGCCTCTAGATTTCAGTACCCACAAATTTGGCCATCTTTAGAATCAGTTATATTGATGACATGTGGAATGGAGTTTTTCATGTTTTCTCATAATGCTAGAACTAGTGAGCACCAATTAGGTTTATGGGCAACGATTTCAGAAGAAGAAAAAGAAGAGTTTGGATTTATACTCTGTCTTTCTCTCCTGTAAGGAGATTCAAAGCGGCTTATAAACTCCATTCCCTTCCTCTCCCCAGAACAGACATCCAGGCCAACTGGCAGGTGTCATGTGGAGGAGAGGGGAAACAGAGTGAAAGAAACAGGGTTTTTAAAAATAAAATAAAACAAATGTGTCTTTGCCAGGGATTATTTAAAAAAGCAAGTTTTTTTGCTTTAACACCTGCTGTATTTTATGCTAAACAATCTGATGAGGAACAATAGCTCAGCGTGAAAAGGAAGTAAAGTGCAAAAAGTTGAAACCACAACGAGTTTACTTTATTTCCTTAAGCTTAAGTACTATCACATGTTCTCTAAGGTACGGTTTTGCACATGAAGATCTTTTATAGATAAGCAAGTTTAAAAAAACTGTGTTTCTTATTTTCCAGCCACTTGCTCAGCAGTTATACTTCTCCAAAAACTGCATCTGCCTAACAGTTCTTAAAACCATGAAGAAGATGGGCTGTGGATCTGAGTACACTTGCTTTGTCTCCAGACAGTCCTAGTTGCAGGACTGCAGAGAGCAGGTGCTTGACTCTGTTGCAGACCCTGAGAAAATACAGCCAATTAGAACTGACCCTATTGAGCTCACTGGGCAATGGTTTGGATCAGTATAAGGCAGTGCTATGTACTGCCTATCAGTTGGGATTCAGGGAATCTATGCTTGTTGTCCTGTTTGGGGCTCCCTTTTTCATTTAAATAAAATTGCTGATACATCAACAGTTATAAACCACAATATTTTGTGATCCCATTCCACAGAAGAACACGTGTGAATAATGTAACCATGTGAGGATAGCCTATTCATTTCTGAGGAACCAGCACATTCCTGGGACATTATTCATTTACATTTACAGAATTACAGATCACAGCCCTTACTTCACCTGCTAATTAATAGGAGTTGTATTTATGCTTTCCATTTGCCCGCCTATGGTGAGCAAACTCCTGCTCCCACCCCTCCTCAGCTCTAGTTGATCATTGGAGCTGAAGGAGAAAAACTAAGGGGGCAACTTTACAGAGACTGTGCCATCATTTCTGTGTGATCGTTCAGAAGTGATGGCACAGCATTCGTGATGTCCTAGGAATTTCCCCAATCTCTTCACTTTAGATATTGTGGGAAGACCTTCTTCTAGTGTTACGGCACTATGATGTCACTTCCAGGCAATCTTCTGTCAAGTCTGAAACTCTAGTTTTATTCCACCTGTATCCAAGGACTACAACTGCTGGAACAGATGTACTACTTGTCTGATCCTACAGGCTCTGCTTATGTTATGTTTTTATCCATCTTCCCTCTTCTATGTTGTCCTCTTAGCAACTGTGAGAGATAGGTTAGACTGAAAAAGACTGGCTTAAGGTTATCCAGCAAACACTATGGCAGAGTGAAGATTTGAGCCTAGGTCTTCCACACTGTAATCTCACTTCCAAACCAATGTACAATATTGCCCATTAATAGCCTTTTACAGCTGGTGGCTAAATTGTGCACAAATTTGTGCTATTGGGCTGAACAGGAGATGGAAGAAAAGCTTTTTTAATGTTCAGGACTGATAAAGAAATACAATTTGAATTCTACAGCTGGTTAGGGTTATAGTAAGCCTGTTGAAATACTCAAACACTTATCTGAAAGAAGCCCTTTGTATATATATCAGCTTTGTATATATATCATTATGAAAAAAAACCCCTCTGTAATGCCACTAGCTCTTGGGAAGGCAAGATTCCCACTTGCTTTCCCATTAATCCACACTCAAACACTGAAGTGGCAGGAGCGTGGATCAATCGATAAATATATTTTCCTGTGAATTCAACAACTGGGATATCTCAGGGCTATTACTCATTCCAGACACTAGCAACTGAACAAGTACCACACTGGCACTGCAATTATAGTGCCTTCCATTTCAAAAGGTCGCACACTTCCAATCATCCAACAGTATCATTAAGCTGGGGAGAAGTGGGAATAAAATCTTCAGAATTACTGTCCAGGTGAAGCGGAAGAGTAAAACTGTGTCCCTTGTTTACACTGGGGAAATTAAGAGGAGAAATACACGTCTTTTTCATGCAATGCTACAGACAACAAAAGCCAATAAAATTATTTTAATTAATACTTCTTCAAAAATGCTCAAAATGATATATTTGTGCATGCTTTGGTACATAAGCTTGTGGAACTGGGCATTAATAAAGATATATTTAGGTGGCATTCAAAATCTTTATACCTAAAGGTTCTTTGTTGTACTGGAACAATAATCCTACCCAATCATATGCAACAGTCAGCACTTCCTCAGAGATGCCGTGTGCTTACCATGCCTATTAAGGTCAACAGAATCAGAGGTACCTCGGGCTGGGATCCAAAAGACTGAGACAATAATACAGCCTGTATAAAGCAAATAGTTTTTTAAAAGTATTTATCAAAAGCATTAAGAGCTTCAGGTATAATTTATAAAGTTATTGCATTACACTCTGTCATCGTTCCAGAGAACTCTTTCAATGGTGGTGAAAAGGGCCTCGAGGGTTTCCAGACCAGACACAAACACAGGTGGTTGGCCACTGCCTGCCTCTGCATAACTACTCTGGACTTCCTTGATGGTCTCCCATCCATTTACTAAAGAGGGCCAATCCTACTTAGCTTCTGGAATCTTACAAGAACAAGTTAGCCTGGATCATTCAGGTCACGACACAGAACACTGTTAAGTGCACAGAGGTGTGTGTTTATTTACATCTCTGATAAAACAGTTTTAAGTGCAGAGAATGGTCAAAAGGAATTAGTAGAGGAGTTGAAGAGGAGTTGGAGCACTGGAGTGGAATTGACAACACTGTTCTCTCATTAAGCTTGCTGAGTAGTCATTCTCAGTGTAGCCAACCTCACATGGTTCTTGTGAGCATATAGAGGGAAGGGGGGAACATGTATTCTGCACTAAGTTCCTTGGTGGAAAGGTGGGATGAAAATGTTCCAGATGAAAATGTTCCAGATGGGTAGACAGGCCTGATCAAATATTTGTATTTTCCAGTTTTGGCCATTTGGATTTTTGATCCAAATGTTTAGCTGAAGAAGTTTAGCTGAAGAAGGTACATGAAGCTACAGTGTCTGACCCTGAGCTACGATTTGGATCCAAATAATCCGAGATAGTGTGGTGTAGTGGTTAAGAGCAGTCAGTCACAGTTCTCTCAGCACTCTCTCAACCCACAAAGGTCTCTTGCCTTGAAAACCCTATAGGCTTGCCATTAATCAGCTGTGACTTGATGGTGCGCACACTCAGACCATCTGTGGACACGAGGTGCTCCCTCCCCAAACACCCTTCCTGACCCTAGAAAAGTTTTATTTTTAGTATCAGAGGATTATCAGTTACCTAGATTAAGGTTGCCAGGGGCGGTGGAAATTACCATGGATTGAACTAGGGATGTTTTATATGATATCCGATGCCCTACTCTTTTTCTTCTGTCAACAGCACAACTCAGAGAGAAGAGGCAGGAAGGGCAACTTGCCCTGTTAGTCTCCTTACAGCAGCCTCTCAACCCCCTAACTACTAGTCCACCAAAGAATACCATTTTCCAGGCTTGGAAAAGACTGCTGGAAGGGGAGCAGCAGAAGGGGAAAATCCTCAAATGTCAACATCTTCCACAATCTAATTGTTGGACCCAACTCAGAGTGAGAACCATTGTGAAGTAACGCTTCAATGGGGGGGGGGGGGGGTAGCGGAGGGGGGGGGGGGGGGCGGGGGGGGGGGGGGGGGGGGGCGGGGGGGAGGGGGGGGGGGGGGGTGGGGGGGGGGGGGGGTGGGGGGGGGGGGGGGTGGGGGGGGGGGGGGGTGGGGGGGGGGGGGGGTGGGGGGGGGGGGGGGTGGGGGGGGGGGGGGGTGGGGGGGGGGGGGGGTGGGGGGGGGGGGGGGTGGGGGGGGGGGGGGGTGGGGGGGGGGGGGGGTAGGGGGTGGGAGGGGTGGGGGGGGGGGGGGGGGTTTTTTTGGGGGGGGGGGGGGGGGGGGGGGGGGGGGGGTGGGGGGGGGGGGGGGGGGGGGGGGGGGGGGGTGGGGGGGCCGGGGGGGGGGGGGGGGGGGGGGGGGGGGGGGGGGGGGGGGTGGGGGGGGGGGGGGGGTGGGCGGGGCTGCGACGCCCCGCAGGCGACGAGGAGGACACCGTGAGTGGGGCGGGGGAGGGCGCAGAGGCGGCTCCGTGCAGAGCCTCCTGCCGCCTGCCGTCTGCCGGCCTCCGCTTCTCCCGTTCACATGCTTGCATGCGAACGGGCTTGCGCCCCCACGCCGCCCGCACTCTTGGCGGCGTGGGGGCGCAAGGAGGCCGTGCGGAAACGGCCTAACAAAGATCTCAGCAATCCTGGTTTGAATCTCACTTGCCAGGGAAGCTTGGTTGGTGGCCTTCCTTGGGCTAGTCACACCCACTTGTGATTACCTGACAGGGTTGTTGTGAGGAGAGAACAAGGCGGGGCCTAGATCATGTAAATAAAATAAAACTTATGCCTGAATGGAAGACTACCCAGATGCTACATAAAAATTGCCTCTATGATTAGTATGTTTGATAAAGAATGGGCAGATTGGATATTGTGGGTTCTCCAGGGTTTATGGCCATGATCTGATAGTTTTTGGTCCTAACGATTTGCCCGCCTCTATGGCTGGCATCTTCATAGGCATTAGGAGCAAAACCTACCAGATCATGGTCACACAGCCCAGAAAACCCACAAGAGCCAGTTGATTCCATTTGTGAAAGCCTTCAGCAATACAATGGGTAGATCCTAATTTAAATCCTTCTTCCAGAATGACGTTTGAGTCACTTGCAACCTCTCAAACTAATTTACCCTACAGTTTTTTCACGATATTTCAGTGAGGATGAGATCAAGGAAGACCAGGTGGAAGGTTGGGATACAAATCTGAAAACAACCAGTTTGTCAAAAAGCATATGGGGTTGATGATACCTCCCTCAAAAAGACTCCATAATTGAATCTCAGTGTTCTCTCTGACTCATATATGCCCTACATTCTTGCAGGGTGCAATCCTAAGTAATCTACTTTTATTCAGAAAATTGCCCTTGGGATTGTAGCCAGAATCATTTGTGAAAGTTTTCAGGGTATCAGGAGGGATTGCATCATAACTAGAATTGTGCAGAGGTGCCAGTGATATTCCCCTGTAACAATGGCTATAATTGCAGCAGCCTTCACACACCATAAACTGGCCTGTTTTTCTCTTAGCAAAACTCAGATAGAAGGGCGGAGGGGGAGGCGGAGGGGGAGGGGGAGGGGGAGAGAGCAGCCTGAGGGAAAGGGGCTGTGGTGAGCAGTATATGGATTCAGCAGCACATCTATCCTACCACTGCAAATGTGAGCCAGACCTAAGAATAGCAGTTCAGCAGGAGTTCAGAGTCTTGTTTGAAGGGCAGCTTTTCTGCAAAAAAACATGTCCTGTCCAGAAGCCCACATTTGAAGTCACTGCCTGTGGTTCTCACCTGTGGTTCCTCCTTTCTAAAGGTGTTCAAATGAATATAAGGATTAAATGCACAGGGAAGGCTAAATTGCCATTATAAATACAAGATGACCGCTGAAAGGCTTACTCACAAAGTGTGGGGATCCTTTTTCTCATTTATATAGCTGTTCACAGGCATAACAAAGCTTGCAAACAATAGTTATCAACAAGATAAACACACGCAAATCTATACTTAGAAAAAGCAGTGCTCAAAAAGATTTGTATCAGCAGAAATCCAGTGTAAACCTAGGAAGAAATGAGGGTATGATTAATTCAGGATTAATTTTAGCTTGCACACCTACAAGGGTGCAAAGGTATAAGAACATAAGAAAGAGTCTGCTGGATCAGACCAGAGTCCATCTAGTCCAGCACTCTGCTACTTGCAGTGGCCCACCAGGTGCCTTTGGGAGCTCACATGCAGGATGTGAAAGTAATGGCCTTCTGCTGCTGCTGCTGCTGCTGCTGCTGCTGCTGCTCCCAAGCAGGAATGATTAATTCAGGATTAGAATTTTAGCTTGCACACCTACAAGGGTGTGTGTGTATGTGTGTTCTATGAACCCTGAGTGGAGTAAGCTTAGAAGAAGAAGAGTTGATTTCTATACCCCACTTTTCTCTACCTCACAGTGGGGAGGTATTTAAAAGTAACAAACAACACAAAGTAAAAACACAGAACTGAGTTTTGGGGAAAATGAAATTAGTTGAGGCAAGGGGGAAAATATTCAATTACCACAAAAATATTAAATCTATATATATAAATGCGAAATACCACTCACTGACTGACTCAACAACAGAACTCAAAAACCACCGAAGCTACACACATGAAATTTGGCACACCTGTTCCTTACGTACTCCAGGTGCTCACTAAGAAAGGATTTCCCAAAATATTCACTTTCACTTGATTTATTACCTATGTACTGTTTTAATTGCTCATCTCTGGCCATCTGTGCGAACATTCTAAGGGCAAACCAACCGCCCAGTCCACAGACATGCTGCATGAACATACTAAGGGTGACAGTTCAGCACCACCAGCTTCATGTCCTTCACTAACTGCACTCTACCACCGCCCTCCACAAAGCATGTGAACCTATTTGAAAACAAACCCATCAGTCCACAAACAGGCTGTGAGGAAATATGCTGCATGTCACCCCAACGTTCACAAACAGGCTGCAAAAAGTATGTTGAATGTCACCCCAAAGTTAACAGACAGGCTGTGAAAAAGTACTCCTCCACCCACCCTCACGTTAACAACACCGCTACAGCCAAATACTATCAAAATAGACTACAAACCACACTATCACCTTGGACTACTAAACATTTGCTGGTTTTTGCATATGGACATCAGATTGCTTACTGTGGAGACAAGTTTATTGCTCTCGGCCTCCGATCAGCCTGTGCTTGGTGTCATGCTCTGAAGTGGCAGGATGAGTCCCCAGGAATGTGCTGCAGTGGCGGTACAGTCCAGCTCCCTGCCCTTCAACCCTACCCTGAACCTCTTCACAGCCTTCTCACTCATCAGCATCCAATGGCAGAACACTTCCTTTCTGCATCCTGAAAATACAACGGCTGCTTCCAAATGACGTCTTTTGGAGCCCACCAGGTGAAAGACAGCAATAACACAATGGATTAGAAAAGAGACAACTACAGGAAGCTGCTGCAACATATGCGAAAACAAACCCATCAGTCCACAGACTGGCTGTGTGGAAATATGCTGCATGCCACCCCAAAGTTCACAAACAGGCTGTAAAGAAGTATGCTGAATGTCACCCCGAAATTCATAGAGAGCCTGTGATGAAGTATGGTAGCGAAGCACAGGTGCCCTGCTAATTATCTATACAATAATTGGAAGGGGAGCATTTAAGAGCCAACATGGTATAGTAGTAAAGAGTCATGGACACTAATCTGGAGAACCAGATTTGATTTCCCACTCCTGCACATGAAGCTCGATGGCTGACCTTGGGCTAGTCAGAGTTCTTTGCAAAGCCATTTTAAGACTCCTTACAGGGGAGAAAAGTGGGGTATCCAAACTCTTCTTCTAAAATTGACTTTTTTTATTCCTCTATAAGAAATCAAAACCATTAAAAGTAGTATGGTTGCCTGCATCCTGTACATGAAAAGATGCGTTGAAGCATCAGGGAACACTTGGGAAAGAAAGGAGCAGACATCAGCTACAGTTGCTAACTAGAGATTTGGGCACTGGACCTTGGAAGGGTTTGGAGAGGGAAGGAAGCTCAGTGGCAATGTGATGCCATAGAATCTGTTTTCCAAAACTATTGTTTCTGTCACTGATCCCTATTACCTGGAGATCAGTGGTGATTCAGGTCCGACTGGCAGGTTGAAATGCTAGAACCAATCCTAATAACCTTTCTGACAGATGTATGAGTTTTTGCTTTGCTCACAGATCAGGTCATGGAAGAGGGAAGGAGGAAATTGCTCCCCATTAGTTTTTCACAACAAATGTCACATTTACATGGAAGTGTAAACTCTGAAGTCCGCCTGAAAAAGAACGGATCCTTTGCAGCAAGGGAGCCTGAATTCTGAACCATGAAAAAGGTCAACTCTGCGATCCGCATAGAAGTATTCAGATGAAGCAAGTGCAACTACTTTGTCCTGTTCTGCAAAAACGTATTCTGCCATCTCGTAATTTATTCTGGTTTTGAAAGTCAGGCAGGCAGCCTCACCTCAACCTAACCTGCCTCACATTGTGAGGACAAAATGGGGAAAGGAAAAGCACCTGCATGCTATTCGGCACAAGGCAGGCAGGTTAAAAAAAAATCTGTTGAGCACTCATCTTTGTCATCGGCTCCTAAGAAAATAAGTCATCAATCATCTTTGAGAATTTATGAGGCACCATTTCACAGAGATGATAGAAAGGGGGAGTGAGAAGAGAAGAATGGTAGCCTCTAGGGCCTTACCCTCAAACTATTATCATCTTCCACATGAAGCCTGCAGGTTGACCTTGGGGAAGTCACAGTCCTCTCAGAACTTTCTCTACCCAATGAGGAAGCAGGCAATGGCTAATCACCTCCAATGCCCATTGCCTTGAAAACCCTGAAGGGTCATTGTAATGTAGCAGTGACATGACAGCACTTTCCACCACTACATGAAAGAAACACACAAGAACACTCAGTGTGTGTAGTTACGCCTGAAAACGGTCAGAGACACATCAGTTACTGTGCAAGGGAAGGGCAAAGCTTCCTGTAAGAAATAACTGTGGCCTCTATGAAAAATCTGGCATAATCAAAGGAAATATACTATTAAGATGCAACTGGACTAAAATCTAGTCATTCTACTGCAGAGCACAGCTACTCTCTAAAACTAGGAAATACACAATGAACCATGCTTATTTCAAAAGTAAATAATATAACCAAGATGTGTGCAGGAATGATTCATTTTCCCCTGTGAACACAGGCAACATCTAGTACTTCTCAACTGTGCACAGTAATTACAGAAGAGGGTCTTAGTAGTTGCCACCAGTAGAGCAGCAGTAACTTGCATTTCCCCAACAGCAAACCAGACTTCTTTCTGAGACGCTATGGAGAGTCCTGCCAGCCTCGGCCCTGGCCTCCTGAGCTCCCCCACCCCTTTTAGAGTCAACAGCCTTGAGCCCACATCAGTGAGGGCCCCAATGACTGGAGCAAGACTCCATTCACATCTGCAGCCCTAGGTTTCCTCCTGGCTTCTCTCTCTCTGGCATGCCAGGGGAACCTCCCCCTTCCTGGCAGGATTCTCAGTTTCCCTTTTACCCCTTTCACCTTGCGTCCTTCTTAATTATAGCCCCAACCTTCTCTCCCTCTAACTGTTTCATCTGATCACCTCTTCAGTAATCCCCTTTATCTTGATGCAGCCACCCTGTGATTCAAAACAGTGGATCTATGATCTTTCTTCCCCCTCTCCCTACTTCATGGGGCTGGCATCCTAAGGTAAAAGCTTTCCCTATCTGCATTCTCTACCCCACGCATAAACCACTATTATGTCCATCCTTGGGTGACTTCCTTCTAGAGAGTTTGAGTTTGAAGAGTTTGGATTTATATCCCCACTTTCTCTCCTGCAGGAGACTCAAAGGGGCTTACAATCTCCCTGCCCTTTCCCCCTCACAACAAACACCCTGTGAGGTAGGTGGGGCTGAGAGAGCTTTGAAAAGCTGTGACTAGCCCAAGGTCACCCAGCTGGCGTGTGTGGGAGTGCACAGGCTAATGCTAATCTGAATTCCCCAGATAAACCTCCACAGCTCAGATGGCAGAGCTGGGAATCAAACCCGGTTCCTCCAGATTAGATACACGAGTTCTTAACCTCCTACGCCATTGCTGCTTCTACACTGAAATGTCTGCAATTCTCCAGCCTACCCTCATAGGAAAGGTACTCCAACCCCTTAATAATTTTTGTTACCCTGTTCTTACTACACTGGTGCTTAATCCCATCACCACCCACTTGTAACTGCACAGTGTAGCGGTTGAAATAACTGCACAGTGTAGTGGTTGAAACATAAGACTGAGATCCGGGAGATCCAGTTTCAAATCCCTATTCTGCTACAAAAAATTGCTGGGTAACTTGGGGCCAGTGACTGTTGCCAAGAAAATAAAATGGAGAATGGGAAATCAATGTAAGCTGCTTTGGGTCCCCATTTCAGGGGGAAGTATAAACATCTAAAATGCATAAACACATTTTAGGAACAGTGTGATTAAACAATTTAAGGACTGCTGCCAAATGCATCTGGAGTTTTTCCAATAATAATAAAAAGGTCTTGCCTGAATCAACATTTAGTACTGGTAAACCACATATCATGTTTGCATGAAGCCTACCACAGGGTCTGTGTACAGCAGAACCTCTCTCTGATTCCAGTCTGGTTTTGCCTGCATGCTGGACTGAGCGGCCTCTTTAAGAAAAGATGGATTTGGGAAACTCAAATACAGTTCATGAGAGGTCATCCAAAATTTGTTGTCTATCTTTTACAGATGACTCACATGCCATACAGTGGGCCATTTGAAGATGGGGGAGATACGCTGAAGTGCTTTTGTTTACTGAAGCAAACTGGGCAGCCAGTCTTCAGTTTTACATAATGCCGAATTTGGATGTTCATGCTTTACAGTGCTTGGCACAGTTGAATGGCGGTGGTCTGGAAAAGCCCCTAGTTTTCTGCACGGTCAGAATACATGGTTGACTTTAAGGAGACTTCACTAACCCACCTATTTATTGTTACTCCTTTACCATTCAAGAACACACTTAACAAACAAAACACTCTTGTTCCTGTGATTTGCCCTCAAGAGGTCCCTGTCAGTGATTTCTTAGACTCAAATCACGACCAAAGTTCATTTGCCCAGAAAGTCCCACAGCATTTCACTTGGCTTGACCAACGTCAAGACATCACTGAAGAAGACACTTAAACTAAAAAGGCTGATCAGATCTTTTAGAATCTGAATGGAGCCATCCAATACTCAAATGAGTTCTTTTAAGAGTCCCCAGTACAGACATCAAATCCAAAAACTTTCAACAATGGTCATTGTACAAAATTGTTAGACAGAACATCATACCTTTTTTTTAATTTAAAAAGAAAACTTTATTAACAAGTCCTTGGAAATTCATTTTAAGAAACTGGGCTCTGGAATTAGGTAGAAGAGTGGAGTTTAATATCAAAGAAAGAGAAACTCCTTTGTTTAGTCACTAGTTCTCAGAAATTCTGCTAGGATGGAGAAGAGAAACAGCTGGAAGAGAGGAAAATGGGTTTTTGGGTAGAAAATGTGATTGTACAAAATAAAAACTAACATTCTGTCACATTGAAATTATTTTGCCTCTCTTTTTTGCTGATATAGGGACATGTTTAGATTTAGAAAGGGGTTTATCATCCCATTTACCCTTGTTCGATGACTAGTATGGCACATGTTCTTGATCAATATTTGGTCTGTGTAAAAAATATCTCACTAGTAAAAAAAAACCAATATTTTTTTGAAGTACAAAGATCTTCCCCTTAGGGTTTCCAACTTTCAATCTCAGCTGTAATATTTTGTGTATAACTTAAAGTTTGCCTGAATGTAATACATGCAATCATTTTCTTTACGTGTAACAAACTACTCTGCCTTGTCAAAAGAAAAAAAATAAAACTGTAACTTCATTCACCATATAGTAGACTGTTTTAGAATGCTGTGTTTGGGTTTTAGTGCCTACCTAACAGAATGAGGTAGGCACTAGGACCCAAATGGAGCATTCTAAAACAAAGACGATCCAGCATGTGGAATGAAGTTACAATTTTTTTTCTTTTGGTGAGACAGGGTATTTTTTATACTTTTCTCTAACAGTAAATACCTTTTTAATGACAAATAAGGGCTTGTTAAACATTTACTAGTTTCTGCTTTTAAATATATACTACTGCCTGATCACTTAACATGACCGCCAAATTCATCTAAACATTATATATATCAAAAGATGGAGGAAGAAATTATAGGGTAAACAATGCAATAAGGGAAGGCGGTGTAATTTTATTTCCACAAGTAATATCCTCCTACAGCTACCCTCCCAATTGTTCATCATTAAGAAGCTAAAGGCAGACATGCCTAATTAAAAAAAATCCTACATCTTTATTAAGTTAATATTTCTCCCCTGCCATCTCTATGCATATCCACACATTTAAAATGTTGCTAACTCACTAATCACTGCTTTCACAGTAGCAGTATGGCTTGGGGAAAGTAGACATCTCTGGAAGTACACATCCGAGACAGAGGAAAATCCCAGTTAGTCTGTAGCATTAAAAATAAAAAATACCCCACTCCCAAATAATAGTACTGTAGAAGTTACGAGATTTAATTGTGACACAAATCCCCACAAATTGCAGATTATTTTAGCTTGATGTTCATGGAGGATGGGTCCATAAATGACTACCAGTCATGTCCAAGGCAGTAAACCTGAATACCAGTAAACCTGAAGACAGTAGGGCAGCTGCTGGCTCACTTTGTGAAACACAGTGTGGGTCTAGACAGACAACTGGTTTGATCCAAAAGGGAGTCTCGAGTATACATTTGTGAGAACCAGTACTGCACAGTGGTTAGAGTCCTGGACTAGTATCTGAGAGACACAGGTTCAAATCCCTATTCTGCCATGGAAACTTGCCAGGTGACTTTGTCACATACTCTCAGTTTAACCTGCCTCATAGGAATGAAGGGAGGGATGTTGTATGAATAAAACGGATGAGAAGAGAACATCAGCAGCTTTGGGTACCCACTGTAGAGAAAGGCAGGATATAAATGAAGGAATCAAAATAAAATATATGTCCTTATGAGGTAGTCCACTGATAGCCAACTTATCGACATATGATGTATCAAGCTCAATGTTTTCTACTCTGATAAGGATGGCTAGGTTCTCAGGGAGACAGAAATTTGTCCTAGTTCTACTTTAACTGGAGATGTGAAGGATTAAAACTGTGACTTTCTGCCTGTGTGACACAGGCTCTACCTCTGAGCCTGTCACTCCCTTAATATCATATTCTCAGAGGTCAATACAGTCCAGCACCTTGATACCAGAGCTATCAAATTCCCTTATGGTGGTTGGCTTTATAATACCATTGGTATTGCCTAGCATTAAGGGCTTCACGGGCACAGAACACACGCAATTGAGGTCATCTATGCAAGGAAGTAAAGAACAAATGAGATTTCTGAAATATTCCCTCCGGAGACTCCAGCTCTTTGCTAGTCCAGAAAGCACACTCTTACTTATGTGTGCATGAAAATCACCCGGTGCTTTATTGCTTCTTTTCCTTGCAAATAAAACTGTGAGCATTTTCTCAAACATTACCTGAGCTGACATTTTGAAGAGCCCCTGAGATGCTAAATAAAGCTGCTTCAGGGTTTAGAGATGGCCCGCTCACTGTCCTTTGACCACTGCTGAGACGGGCTATTGTCTACAAAGCGCATGCAAGCATAAACCTAACTGTATGTTAAACCTCTACAGTGGAACCTTTGGGGAAATGTCAGTGCAGCCGCCCCTTAAAAGCCACAATAAACTCCAGTCAAAATGGTCAGTTCTGTAGCCTTCTGTAAAGAGTTAAAGCAACAGCAAAAATACTAATTTCTTTCCAAATAACTTGGCCTTGGCGATCATTTCAAGTTAATTGTTTCGAAGAACACAGCTATACATTCCAATTATAGGACCCACTGTGAGCCATGTCAATTAAAAATGAGGGGAGAGCATAGCAGAGACAGAAAGAAGAGAGTGAACCTGCCTGCATTTTCCTTTTTACAGCTGGTGGGCTGTTTCTTCCAGTCTCCGGAACCAAGAATCATTTTCAAAGGAAAGAGCTGCTGAAGGACAGAACAATCCCAAGAAAGTTTGCTTGGAACAAAGTTAAATGTTACTCAGTGTGGCTTACTCCCATGAATGGCAGCTATGTTATCCTACCACTTTATGTTTACAGTGCCTCTTGAACCAGAAGTACATCTTTCTGGTGTTAGAAATTACCATGAAATCACAGGGGACTTACAGCATCCTCAGTGGATTTTCAAGGCAAGAGACATTGAGAGGTGGTTTGCCTTGTCTGTCTCTGTGTTACAACTCTAGATTTCCTTGATGGTCTCCCATCCAAATAGTAACCAAGACCAACCTTGTTTAGGTTCTGAGATCTGAAGAGATCAGGGTAGCATAGGTTATCCAGATTAGGGGAAATTTCGCACTGATTAACGCTCATGATTCCATAGGATAATTTTATATGTAAATCTATTGATTTGTTTTCCTTCTTGGGTCAGAATAAACAAAGCAATAATATCATAAAAGAGGCTGATGGCAGGTTCACGGTAAAATGCATAAATGTTTGTTCCTATTTACCCAGAATTATCCACATTATTAAAAACTTCTCTGTACATTTCTCACTGCCCTGTCACTCAAAATCTGTGATCTACCCTTTTCATGACAGTCAGAACATTTTAATGAGAATCTACAGTAAGTATGACAAGGGAACCTACAACATCTAATAATGAAACTTTTCCCTATGAAACTGAGACTCTGCCCTTGGCATTTCTCTCCAGTGAGTCCGAGCTGTGACTCTCCAGAGCTGCATTTTTATTAAGTCTTGCTCAAGCAAAGTCTTGAGTGCCTTTGGGTTTGTAAAGGTAGTTTAGAAACTTTAAAATAAAAGCAAAATCAATAGAAGGAAAGGATAAAAATTTTCTTTGTCTGAACCAGGGTCTAATAACAAGAGTCAGAGGAGCTAATAAAAACACCATAGGTCCCTTTTGCATGATTCTGAGGAATTACTTTAGCTATCCATCCTTCTCTTCATTTTGAAGGGAAAGATCTAAGACTCACTTGCTTCCTGCATCTTTTACGTGAAAGAAGGCCTTTGTTCTCCAACAGTTCTTCCCATCCGGGTTTTATTTAATCACACACAACAATAACTCACAAGGAGGCTTCCCTGCTCAAGGGAACCATCTGAGGATAGAAGCCAACAACTTACTAGGTTCATAGCAAGCCTGACATTTTCCTCTATACCGTGATTTTCTTCCCAATGGGAACCCAAAATATCTTATAGCATCATTGCCCCTCCTCCATTTTATCCTCAAATCCACCATCCTGTGAGATAGTTTAAGCTGGGACAGAGTGAGTACCTCAAGGTCACCCAGGAAGTTTCCACGGCACAGAGAAAAGATGAACTTGGTTCAGGTAGTATAATCCAAGGAAGATCAGCAGTTGTGAGAGAGGGTCAGGATGTGAAGGCAGCAGTTGTGAGGGAAGGAAGGATCCTAATAAGATCTCTCACAGCCTGACACATTGCTCAGATTAAAGGCCTTAAACTTTACAGAACTTTATAGAGTTGGATTCGCCCTTGGGTTCCATTAACAACCATTAGTACTTAACTATGAAGGGACCTTCTTCTCTGAGCAAATGAGGACATCTTTGGGTGATTTCCGGTGCTTGTTAGAACTAGAATACTTCTCCTTCCTGTTTCCTGGGGAGATTGTGCCTCACTCAATTCTGGCACTCCAGTCATGAGTTAAACTAACTTGTAAAGGAACTTCAACTTTTTAAATTAAGAACTTTTGAGAATAACAACAATTTACAGTCCACAAGAGAGCTTAAGATTAGATATATTCAGTCATAAGGAGTAAAAAGTAAAGATATAGTAACAATGACATGGAAAGGCAAGATGTCCTCATTCATTCAGAGAAGGACCTTTCATGGGAAAGTACCAATGGTCATTCTCTCTCTGAGCCTAGTTGGTTTTTATACCTGGGCCTATCATCTAACATGACTCGCCGCCTCCCCCCCCCCTCTTTTCCCGGGGAGAATTTTAAAATTGGGGTTGGCGGACGCCTCTTTTACTTCTATCGCTGTTTTTATGGTTTTAGTAATTTAATTAACTGTTTTTATATTTTTTATTATTATTTGTACACCGGCCATGGAGCCCTGGCGGGGATAGAGTGCGGTATAGCTTGTTAAGTAGTAAATAAATAAAATAAATAAAATCTTTGGGACCTCCCTTAGCAGTGTCCCTATGTGCTCGGTGGGGCATCGTTGTCTAATGCTAATACATGTTAAAGAACTTTTCTCCCAAATACCACATCTGCAGAGCTGCATATGTTGATCTTGTAGTGTTTAACAAAAGTAGATATGGACAACCCGGTTGCTGCCTTGCAGATTTCCTCTATGGAAGTGTTCTTGCTTAATGCAACACTGCAGCTGTGCTTCTGATGGAATGCACTGTAATTCCAGTAGGAGGATACAGTTTTTGCACTTTACAGGCCAGTCACAATCAGCTAGTTTGAAAGGCATCTTTTTTTCAACAACTCAGAAGTTTCTTTTCATTGAGAGTTTCTGTCTGTTCTACATAATCCCTACAAACACACATCAGGTGGCAGAGAGTCTTTATATAGCTTCCTTTTTTCTCTTCTATTGGACACCACCGATACAGATGCAGGCCAGAGAAACCTGATGATTTTTTGTCATGTAGTATTTGTAAGCATGATACTGCAGAGGTGGAAACTGATCACAAAGTCATGCTTTCTGTCAACTTAGGTTACCTGCTGAGATGTTTCTCTGTGTGCTCCCATCTTTGGACAAGGGATGAGCGCCTAACAGAGATTTCTGTACCAGCTCTTTGTTTTTGAGTGACTTTTATCCAACCGTATGCTTGACTGTGTTGGCCTATCTCTGCGTGTTTTTTCCCCTCCCTCTCTCCTCTTCTCTGCCTTGGGAAATGGATTTTTCTTTTAGTTGTGTTACAATGATTTTATGGCTAGTTCGGTTCCCATGTTTGTATTTTAACTGTCAGCTTTAGATGTATACTGTTGCTCACTACTGTGGGAGCTTTACAGTTTGGTGAAGGAACATGGTTCAGTGGTAGACCGCACGCTTGGTGGGCAAAAGGAGCAGCAGTGGCGTAGGAGGTTAAGAGCTTGTGTATCTAATCTGGAGGAACCGGGTTTGATTCCCAGCTCTGCCGCCTGAGCTGTGGAGGCTTATTTGGGGAATTCAGATTAGCCTGTACACTCCCACACATGCCAGCTGGGTGACCTTGGGCTAGTCACAGCTTCTCAGAGCTCTCTCAGCCCCACCTACCTCTTAGGGTGTTTGTTGTGAGGGGGGAAGGGCAAGGAGATTGTAAGCCCCTTTGAGTCTCCTACAGGAGAGAAAGGGGGGATATAAATCCAAACTCCTCCTCCTCCTCCTCCTCCTCCTCCTCCTCCTCCTCCTCCTCCTTCTTCTTCAAAAGGTGTCCAGTTCAATCCCCAGCATCTCTAGTTAGGGGTGATATGAAATACCTCTGCCTGAGACCCTGGAAAGACTCTGCCGGTAGAGAATAATGGACTTTGATAGACCAAGGGTCTGATTCAGTATAAGGCAACTTCATGTCAAGGGTGATACATCAATTATTTATAGCAGCGGTTCTCAACCTGTGGGTCATGACCCCTTTGGGGGTCGAACAACCCTTTCACAGGGGTCGCCTAAGACTAAGACCCTTTCACAGGGGTCATCTCTGTATCAGTGTTCTCCATTTGTAAAATGGATAAATGTTAGGGTTGGGGGTCACCACAACATGAGGAACTGTATTAAAGGGTTGCGGCATTAGGAAGGTTGAGAACCACTGATTTATAGAAATCTATGGCGAGTGTGGCAACCATGCTGTTCAGTCTGGATTCACAAAATGGTTTTAAGAAAATCTGGGGCTTTCTTTTCACAAGGGATAAAACAATGTCGGCTTTCACCACTCCCCACACTCCTGTGGCCATGGATTGCTACATTAGGTCAGCTATGAGATCGATGACTGGCACAGCCAGCTGTAACATCCCAAATAGTGACCCTTTACTGACTCCTTCCTTAAATTATTTAAGATTTCCACACGCATGTCATTTATTCTCTGTAAACAGTATTTAATACAAAATCCCCACAGAAACACTGGCCTTTCCTTCTATGTCACAGTGAACTTTAAAGGATTATTTTAATATGCATGGCAGATCATTACAATTGGAGTCTCCGTTGCCAAATAAAATGCTGGGCACTCGGTGCTCAACTAATTTTTCCCAGTGTTCCAGAAGCATCTCTTGCGTTCTTATTACCATTCCTTTCACAATTAAGCATCAGAATTACAGCCATATGAAATCACAGAACTGGGGGTTGTTAAAAGCAGGTAAGCCAAATAAAATGTTTCAATTTGAGCATCACTGCAAAGCTGTTCAAGACAAAGCTCCGTCTTCATGCACCTAGAGCAATTGTACTTAAATCTATGAAAATAAATCTGCAGTATGAAATCGCAAGAGGCAAAATGGCATAAACGGCTAATCTCCAAGGTTCTTATTCCAACATATTAACATATTCAAGAAAATCAAATAGAATCAGCTTAAACCTCCCGTGTGGCTAACGTGAATTTCTCTACATTTGTTTTTTTCATGAAAGATACTGGACTGGATTCATGTCTTTACAAAAAGGAAGTGCAAGAATTTTGTAGAGGGCAGGTAGAGGTTTATATCTCACTTGTACTACTGTACTAGCACAGTGCATCACCTGGTCTGTCCGAATTTCTCCCTACCTACGAAACTTGAAAATATGCACTTTGCCCACTGGCTGCTGAAATACCAGGAGAAAATGGAGGAGCAAACTAAACCTGGAAGAGATCATGGACACTCTAGAATTTTCACAGACTTTACGTTTTTTCCACAGAATTTTTGGAAGTACTAGAGAGTCCAGTGACATCACTTTTTTTGTTTTTACCAGAAGTGATATCATTGTGCTGGAGTCATGCCAGTGTGCCAGACCTTGCCCTCTTTTTGCTCCAGAGAGTTTCCAGTTGTGAACTGGCAATCTCACTATTTAATTTCCACATACACACAAACACGCAGACTCATGTTTTTACACAGTCATTTTTGAAAGTTTGGTTTCTATGTATAAGCATGCGACTTGACACCTGGGAAGTGATATGATCAGGAAGGAGTGCTACAGAGGACTGGGGTATGGTCACCAACTCCTGCTTGGGGAATGCCTGTAGATTTGGGGACAGATCCTAGGGAGGATGGAATTTGAGAAGAGAAAGATCAGCAGGGATGTGATGCCATAGAGTCCATCTTCCAAAGCAGCCATTTTCTCTAGGGGAATTGATGTTTGTCATCTAAAGATCAATTGTAATTGCAGGAGATCTTTATCCCCCACCTGGAGGTTGGAAACTTTAGACTGAAGAAACTCCCATTCAAACCCCTGCTCACAATGAAGTTCACTGGATAATCTTGGGCAAGCCCCTATCTCAACCTAACCTGGCTCACAAAGGATTGTGGTGAAGTTAAAATGAAGCAGCAGAGAACCATGGAAGTTCTTCAAAGAAAGTTGGGGGAAATGTAAATAACAGTAATAATACGTAATATTAAATGAAAACCAGTGTAGTGTAGCATGTAGGGTTCAAATACCACTGAAGCTTGTTGGGTGACTTTGACCCAGTCACTTTGTCTCGACTTAATCTGTCTCATAAGGTTGCCATGAAGTTAACATGAGGGAAAGGAGAACTTGAGGTCCCAGGTGGAAGGGCAGAATAAAAAAGGTGCTAAATAAATAATAAAGCATAATGGAAGAGATAGACAAGACAAGACACGTTTCTGACACGTTTCTAATAAGGCTGTAACTAGCCATGTTATCATGTTGCCTCCAGTATATATGTTCCCTTCATGTTCCCTTCAGTATTAGTCATGCCCACAGATGTTAGAAATGCACATGCAACAGAGATGCATACACACTCCTCTGGTTCTACAGCAACCCTAATTTTTGGATTCTCTGTCTATGTATATTTGCTCCCCTGGAGATCTAGAATTTTGATGAACCTCCTGCAAGTCGAAACCAAGAAATTGCAGTGGAAGAGAAGGGGATTAGGCCAAGTCCATCCTATTTTTGCTTTTCACAGGCCATTTTCCACTTGTTCCTGTTGGCACAAGATTACTTCTCAGAATAAAGATCACATTTGCTAATTCTTCCTTTCCCTTCCTTGATGCATTCATATATTCATTGTTCAGTAATTGCCAAAGACAGAAACAACAGACTAATCATCTAATCGACAACAGGAGGAATTAGCTAGATTTAGTAAGTTGAGCTCTTTCTTAATTCTAATGTCAGCGAACCGTAGAGTTGGAAGAGACCAACTCTGTAGGAATCCTTGTCATTCCCTGCAAACTTGTTGGGGTTCCTAACAAGAAGATCAGCAATGACAAACAAATGCTTCTAAATGAAGCTGCTGCAGGGTAGTCAGGAGTATCATCGAAAACTACCAGCTTCAAAAGCAGGCAGGAAGTTCAGACTCCCTGATGATCTGAGGGACAGCCATTTTAACAATGGAAACTGTAATAACATTAACTAATTCCGACATTCCTACCACTTGTAAGTCACTTGTAAGCCATAACTGTTGACCTCTTTGCTGGGGAGGTCATTCAATTATGTTATTTTTAAATTGTTATTTGTTTTGATTTTATTGTGTTTTATTGTGTTTTATCTATTGTACACCGCCCAGAGTCCTCCGCGGGTGGGCAGTCCATCAAATAAATAAGTAAATAAGTAAATAAGTAATACTGTAAGAGCATTTTAGCAGGGGAAAAAACCCAATTAATACACACATATACAACTAAATAAACTTTCCCACTAACTACTAATCTTATCCATGCAATAATATAGAGTCAAAGAGGAGAGTTAGATGTTTTTTAGGTAACACTTTCAGTATACATGAGAATACGGAGATGTCCAACAGAAACAACCAGTATCCCACATGAACTGAGTATATATTTCAGATAGGGTTGCCAAACTCCAGGTGAGACCTGCAGATCTCATAGAATTGGTCTGTATGAAGGTAGTTTCAGAAAGCAGCCGTGTTGGTCTTCGGTAGAACAGCTAGATTTGAGTCCAGCAGTACCTTAGAGACCAACCAGATTTTCAGGACATAAGCTTTAAGAATCAAGGTTCTTCTTGAAAGGTATGGGATGAAGGGAGCTTTGACTCCAAAAATCTTATTGGTCTCTAAGGTACTACTGGACTTGATTACAGAGATTTGCTCCTGGGGAAATTGACAACTCTGGGGGATGAACTCAGTGGCATTATACTCCTCTCTCAAACTCCACCCTCCCCAGGTACCATCCCAGAATATCCAAGAATTCCCCAGCCTGGATCCCGCAATCCTAATTTTAGAAAATGTGCCCAAATCCTTTGCACTACATTGCAAAGAGTCCTTTTGGAAGGTAGTTTGAAAACTACTGCTCTGGATAGCCATTTCAAGGTAAAGATTGATTTCATCTTCAGGTATATACAGATGTTTGAGATGAGTATTTAATTGCACTAATAAAACACCAGACAAGTGTTTTCATTTGTATGCATTTACCCTACCACTTAATTCAAACAAGAGGATTGAGTTATCTTTCCTCCTTTAGTTTGTTTGCTGACGTTGGGCACCATCAATTCCAAATTAAACACTTGGTTTTCAATGAGAAAATTAATGCATATGCATTACTCTCCTCTGCGGAAAGCAATGAGATTTACATGCATTAAAATTAGTTTTGATTAGGCCATTTGTCCACTTCCTAGTATGTTCTATGGCATTCTTATTCTTTCCATGGTTCCTTTCCATTCATTTCTGTTGTTTTTCTTTTGTTTAGAAAATTGTCAAGCTTAGCCATCTATTTTCCATCCAGTACTGGCCAACTATTTTCCCCAGATAATTTTCCCCAAATGTTGTTAAGGCTTTTTTTTCTTATCAGAATTCAATACACACAACCGCTCTATGGCCAATTATGCAGGAGGCCCTTGCAGTGCACTGGCAACTGAAACCCGGTGGGGCAGACTTCCTTGTAACCACGGACAAGGAAGTTGTCATCCACAGGAAGCAGAAGTGGTGCATGGCAAATTTCCTTGTACAAATGTTGAAGCTGAAGTTGCCACACATCTACTGCTCTTGCTCTTGGCTTTCCCTGTGGAAAGAAAGAGCACTTCAGGCACGCACCTGATGCTACAGTGGGGCAGAGAGGAGGTACGTTTCCCCATTCTTAATCGTTCAAAGAGTTAAAAATATATTTTTCTCTAACAGAAAGGGTGGGATTACTTCCATCAATTCTTTTTTCAGTTGAACTCAATTTGTATCTCATGCTGTCAGTCGCGGAGCTACAAAAGCACGGGGGTGCGCCGTGCACCGGGTGCATGCCTGGGGGGCGCAAAATCGCCCCAAGCCCCTCCCCCTTTCCCCGACGGCACCCGAACCTCCCTCCCCGCGCCCCCTCAACCCCCTTCCCACACTTACCTTAGTTCCTTTCCTTTTTCAGAACTTTTTTTCAGGCTGCAAAAAGCCTGTTCTAAGTAAAAATGGCCTGCGGAGCTATAGTTCCCAGGAGATCTTGGGGCTCACAAGTATAGGGGGGCGCCGCAGGGGGGTGGGGGATGGAAAATGCAGAATGCACATCGGGTGCAGTTTGGCCCAGCTACACCTCTGCATGCTGTTCCTGAGAGACTTCGGAGAGATTATAGGGCAGCTAGAGGGAGGGAGGAAGGCAGGAATGTCCTGTTCCACTGATTAAAGTGCCTTGTATGAATGAGAATTAGTTTAGACACATCCAATTTTACACTGGATGCACCCCTTCCACTTCTAGCCCAACTGCAACAGATGTTATTTCGAATTTTTCGAAGACCCATATTTTATTCTGCTACCCTTGACTTGAGCAGTGCCGAGCTCTGCAAAATGATGATTTGAGCAAATGATTTCTATCTGCTGTCCATTCAGGGTGCTCCCACACACAAACATTTTGTCCTCTGTGAGGTAGGTTAGACAGAGAAAGAATGACTGGCCCAAAGCTATCAATTGGGTGGCCCAAGATCACCCAGTTATTTTCATGTCAAACAGATATTTGAACTTGGAACTTGGATCTAATTAAATCGGGGAGATCAGGTAAATGTAAAGGAGTAAGTATGTGAATCTTATTCCTTTATATTTACCCAATCTCCCCGATTTAATTAGATTACACAACTTGTTGGACAATCCTGATCCTTCTCTGTATGATAGTGGCAGACTTTCTCCTGGAAATTGCTAAACGCCAATAGATTTCCTTCGACCTAACATTTATTTCCTGTATTGTATATACTTTTTAATCCATTTTTTTATTATTGTTGTACTGTTGTCTATGCCAATAAAGGCTTGCTATTGAAGACTTGGATCTCCCCAGGCCTAGCTCTACATTCTACACACAACAGAATACCAAGAAACTACTTCAATATTAACAGCCCCATTCTCTGATATATTTACTCTCTTCGCTGTCCATGGTCCTTCTTGCTGCCTTTAAGGAAGAAACTGTGGCTCAGAGCATCTGCTTTGAATTCAGAAGGTCCCAGTATCAATCTCCAGCATTTTCAGTAAATTGGGTCAGATGATGTGAAATGTCTTTACCTTAGACCCAGGAGAGCAGCTGCCAGTCAAACTAGACAAGGCTGACCTTGAAAGACCAAAAGTCTGGCTAGATAGAAAGTTCAATGACAGGGGTTATAAGGATGCAATCAGCAAATTGAAGATGTCAAAAGAAGACTGAATGCATGAAGCTGCTGTATACCGAGTCACCCCTTTGGCCTATCAAGGTCAGTATTATCTGTTCTGACAGGCAGACGTCCTCCACCTGTCCTAGCACCCATCGAACATCTTCCACTGATGTTTTTGCAGGCCTGTTAAAACCTTCCCCCTGGCACTTTTGAACATGGTATACTGGATAAGAGCAGTGGACTCTAATCTGGAGAACCAGATTTGATCCCCCACTCCTACACATGAAGCCTGCTGGGTGATCTTGGGCTAGTCATAGTTCTCACAGAACTCTCTCAGTCCCACCTACTTCCTAAGGTGGGGAAGGGGAGAGGAGAGGGAAGGAGTTTGCAAGCTTCTTTGAGACTCCTTACAAATTGAGAAAAGCAGGGTACCACTCCAAACCAGAGACAGAGCAGGGGCAGATTGGGGACAAACGGCCTGGGCGGCCACTGTTTAGTCACGTGTGTGTGTGTGTGGGGGGGGGTGGAAAATCATCCCCTTCACTTCTAGCCTGGGCATTCCAGTCGGGGACAAAGGGCACCATCCGGGGTTCTTCTGCTCAAAGCCGGTGAGCACAGCCCCAGCACAGGCACCATGCTGCAGGAGAGGCCAGGCGCAAGTACCCGTCTGGCCCCTGGCGCCTCCAGCCCTGCCGGGGTGCCATTTGCCAGGTGACATTTGTGCCATGGGTGCAGGCCTCCTGCCCCCCCCCCCAGCCTCCATGTAAGGCATGGGGGCCATCCTTGGGCCTGACAGGGATGCTGGGGAGGGCAGGATGCCTGCAACCATGGCAGGCAGCTCACCCAGCAAGCGGTTCCTTGGCATGCAGCTCAGGCACAAGCCACAAGAACCCAGCGGCTCCGACCTCCCTTCCCCAGCCTCTGGGGGTGGCAGGCTCCTGGCCCAGCTATTACTCCTCCGGCTGGCACTGAGGTAAGTAGAGCAGGGGCGGGCCCCCTGCAATCTCTATGCCCACAGTTTGCTCCCTCATGTGTTTCTGCCGGGCTGCCATTTTTGCTTTCAGCAGCAGGCAGGGCTTGGCACAGGTGTGCCTCCCCTGGTTGGGCCACAGCAAGGTCCGAGGGGCTCCCAAGTCATCTCCTTTTTGCCACTCCCCAGTCCAGCCTCACAGGGCCATTGTGAGAACCGCCAGGGATCTGGCAGCTGGGTGTCTGGGCTGGTTAGTGGCAGTGGTGGAGGCCAGGGTTGGGCAACTTTGGTGGGAGGTATGGGGCCCACTTGAGCCTTGGCTTGGCACAGGTAGTGGTCAGAGCCCTGCTCCAGGCCCTGACCCACCCCCTCAGGGTCACATCTCTTTCAGGCACTCAGCCTATCCCCCTTGGCAGAGACCCCCCCACTTCCCGCACAGCCATCCAAGCCATCCAAGGCAGGAAGGGAGCATGTGGTGCCCTGACCGGAGTGCTGACAGACCCCCAAGCCCCCCACACCTGCTCCCACCCCATAGGTCAAGAGGAGCCCCAGGAAATTGGAGTCCCACACAGCCAGCCGGTTGCTCTTGATCATGAAGCAACAAGAAGGGCCCCTGCATACAAGATGCTACAGGAGAACATGCAGTGAGTAGGCCTCAGGCAATGCACATGAGCTGAAAGGTAAACTACAGGTAAACTACAGCAGTTTTATCTATGTTTTTGCAAGCTTTGGCACAATATTCTGATATTGAAGACACTTATTTAAGGTCTGCAATGCAGAGGTAACCAGCTTGCATTGGGACTCCGGTGAAGGCGGGGCATGGGGGTGGGAAGGCATGCTTGGACAAGTCTTGCCCCAGGCGCAATTTCCCCTCCCTACGCCTCCGATCCAAACTCTTCTCCTTCTCCCATCACTACCTTTTCTTCCTCCACTCAAGGACATATAAATATATAAAGCTGCCTTATACTCAGATCCTTGGTCCACCAAGATCAGTATTGTCTACTCTGGCTGGAAGTAGCTCTCCAGAGTCTCAGGCAGAGATCTTTCACATCAGCTCCCGCTAGATCCTTTAACTGGAGAACTAAACCTGAAACCTTCTGCATGCAAAGAAAATGCTCTGCCTTTGAGTTATGGCCTCTTCCTTTCCGTCATGTGTTTGTAAGCCTCAGGTCTAAGGGCTTGCCTTTCATTTTATTCCTTGTGCCCCCCAGTTAATTACAGTAGGCACTCTAGAAATAAATAATCATAATTCTGAATTCTGTGTCATTCATGCTGAATGATGCCTTGTCCTTCCCCAAGGGAAGGGCATTCTATTCTTTCAGCCCCAAAGCTCGTGATATTCAGAAGCAGAAATTCATTCTGCAGAGACACCTGGAATCATTATTGGATCTTGGTCATGCACAAACGTCTCCAGCTGGAACGGCTGGTTGCTGCGCGTAGCGAAAAAACCCCACTGGTGGCCCCAATCTGATTGCCAGTCTATATTTAGCCACCCAAAGCAATACAAAGGCAGAACTGATGTTTTATCGCAAACTGACAAGGATAGTAGAAACACCAAAGATAGCTAACATTTCCTATGATTTTTTTTTCTACAAAGTCATGGGTGTTTATGCCACATAATGCAATGTGACAATACAGGACGGTCTGTTGACATGTACACCCGAAAACAAGGGGGAATTATGGCAACATTTGCATAATCAAATTGACTTTAGGGATCTGTGGGAGAGTTAACCTAATGGTGTTATCCAGCATTAAGAGTCCCAGATGTCCACGCTGATACAGTGCAGTGTCATTTTACTGGATGCCACAAATAAACATCTTCAAAATGATTCAGAGATCCTAAGCGTAAATGACTGCATTTGTATCATATGGTTTGTGGTATTCATAAACTGCTGATTGAATTACACCACTCGTTTAATGCTGTCATCCATCTGTGAAAGATAATCTCCATCTCATATGCTTACTTCCCTGTAACAATTTACGAACTGCGCCTGAGAGAGCGCATCAGAATGGGAATTGCTTCTAAAGAATGCTGTGCTGTGGTGGATGGGATGGTGGCATTATATTTATGTTCGTTTCCAAACACACAAGGCTAGGAGAGGAATACAATCATTCTTTTTAATGGGTGAAACTTGGCACAGGCAGAATTTCCACATATTTTCATGCACTATTTGGATGTCTGACCACATGGAGTAGAACCCAGGACTTTTGGTACAGACAAACTCTGTAGATTATCAAAGGCTGCTCACTTCCTCTCTCTCAGCCTTACCTCATTGATGTGAGGGTAAAATGAAACAGCAGAGAACCATCTGTACTGCTTTGAGCTCTTGGAAGAAGGAGCAGGATAAAAACATATGAGATAGATAGACAACCAAAAGAATCATTATATGCAATCCCATAACAGTGTCCTTGGCACAAATACTTCATCAATGTGGATTTGTGCATCAGTAATATGAACAGAAGGCAAAACCTGAGGCAAATGGCACATATTACAATTCTGCATTTGACTGGAATAGAAGAGTACAGGAATGCAGCACAGAGCAAGTTTCCAAACAATAAAGAAATGTAATGGAGGAGATCTATCTTGAAAAGTGGTTTCATTGCCCTTGATCTGCCTTTCTCCCCAAACTCTCAGTTCCCAACTCCTGTAGCATGTTTGAATACAAAACAAAACTGCCTTCTCAACCACTAACTTTCACTTATCTATCTGCAGAAACTACCTCCCTGTACACAAGAGGTCCCCAACCTTTTTGAGTCTGTGGGCACAGCAGGAAGAGCCAGCAACAAAACTTTTGCCACAGCTTAACTTCAGTAACTTCAGTGTAGATTTCTGGAATACTGTGGCAGCTGCTACTAATTTACAAAAATCTGCACAGCCAATCGAATCTCTAATAGTCAATCAGAAAACATGCTGGACAAAAACCCTACCAGTCTCACCCACTTCCTAAAAACACTTGGTAGGACCTGAAATGTTTGTGGAGCTTTTGAGTAAAGAAATGATGGTGGAATACAGAGATGACAGATCCAAAATGGATCTAGCAGTATCAGCTTTGCCTATTTCAGAGAAACAGACAAACTAGGAAAGGAGGGGGAGATAGCATTATATGTCAGGGGGGAAGTATTATATGTCAGAGATGAGTAAACCTGTGAGCAGGTCCATGACTTAAATACTGCAAGCCAGGTTGAGAGCATTTGGGAAAAAATAAGGGGGGGAGAGAAAAAAAACAGTTATCTCGTTGCCTCATTGTTCCCCCAAAAGGAAAACAGTGCTCAAACAGGGGAAAATGGAATCGAAAATGCAGTGGGGAAAATTCAGCACAGAATAAAGAGTTAGTACAGGAATATCTGGCTACTTTAAATGAATTCAAATATCTGGGGCCTGATGAACTACATCCCAGGGTACTAAAAGAACTGGCAGAAGTAATCTCAGTACCATTTGCAATTATCTTTGAGAATTCCTGGAGAACACAAGAAGTCCCAGCAGGCTGGGAGGAGAGCTAATGTTGTCCCCATCTTCAAAAAGAGAAAAAAATGTACCCAAACAATTGCCACTTGCAATTAAAATGTGGGCTAGGCAATGCTACTGTAAGATGGATTTGTGATTGGTTGACTGACCAAGCCCAAAGGGCGATCACTCAAAGCTCATCTTCATCCTGGAGAAAAGTGACTAATGGGGTGCCACAGAGTTCTGTCCTGGGCCCAGTGCTATTCAATATTTTTTATCAATGACTTGGAATATGGAATAGATAACATGCAAAAAAATTACAGATGGCACCAAACTAGAAGAGGTAGCTAATACCTCAGAGGACAGGGTCAGAATTCAAAATGACCTGAACGGATTAGACAGCTGGGCCAAAACTAACAAAATGAATTTCAACAGAGACAAATTTAAGATACTACACTTAAGCAAAAACAAACAAACAAATGAAATACACGGTTATAAAATGGGTGACATCTGGCTTGACAATAGTAAATGTGAAAGGGATGTGGAAGTCTTAGTATATCACAAGCTGAACAAGAGTCAACAATGTGATGCAGCAGCCAAGAAAGCCAATGCAATTCTGGACTGCATCAAGACGAGTATAGTGTCTAGATATAGGGATGCAATAGTACCTCTCTATTCTGCCTTGGTCAGATCTCACCTGGAATATTGTGTCCAGTTCTGGGCACCACAATTCCAGAAGGATATTGACAAACTGGAGCAGGTCCAGTGGAGAGTAAAAAGTCTGAAATCCATGTCCTTGGAGGAGAGAGGCCGTTTTTGCACGGGTCAAAAACAGTGCCCTAGGGACGGTAAAAACACCATCCCTGGGGCACTATTCACACAGCTGCAGCAGCGCCGTACTCTCCCCCCCAAAGTGGTGGGAAAACGCTCCTTTCCTATTTGGAAAGTGGCATCTTCCCACCAGTGCTGTGGAAAGGGCAATGGCACGACAGGGCCGCTTTTAGACGCTGCCTGTTTGTGTTGATTGCTTACCTTTTCTTCCCTCCAAAGCTCCAGAGGGAGAAGGGATAGGCCCATGCTGCCCTCCAGCCCCCGGGGGTCAGAGGGCAGTGAGGGCATGTCCCTTCTCCCTCCAGAGCCTTGGAGACAAGAAAAGGTAAACAAACAACACAGACCAGAGGCGGCTTCATGTGGAGCCTCTGTGGCCCTCAGGGATTCCTGAACGGTCCCGTGCGAATGGTCCCATGGCTCCATCAGCATGAATTATGCCAGTGAAGTGCAGAACGCCGGTGCAGAAATGGCATTAGGGAGCTGGGTATGTTTAGTCTGGAGAAGAGAAGTGTGACGAATGCACTTATACTGCATTCAGGTTACAGGGTGGACCCGCCCCTTTAAGAGTTAAGCCCTGGCCTGCCCTGATTGGCCAGATGAAAAAAGGCAGAGTCTTTATAAACTGTCAGCGCTAGAGCTGAGGGGTTCTTCTTTTTGGAGTCTTTGGTCTGTTTTGCTCTGTATGAGCGTTTTGTGCCCTCGGGTACTTTTGAGGCAGAGTGAAGAGCATCCGCAGAGATCTCTCACTGCTGTGTTAGGAATAGCTGAGGAGGCTATTCAGTGATTAAAACCCTGAGTTTGGAGGCGAGTGTCTACCCTCAGGTGTTTGGTTTGTGAGGGGAAACCTCTAAAGTCTGTGGGTCTGTCCTCAAAGGGAACATCAGTTTTTGGGAGGCCCAAATCCTGTGGCAGCGAGGCCAAGTTTTGGGATTGTGGGAGAGGGAGGCTGTATGCCTGAATCCCACAGGGCGAAAACTGAGTGTGGTATTTTTGTGAGGAGGAACAGCGGACTGAGTACTTTTATTTTTATGAAGGAGTGGAAAACCTCTAACAGTAACATCTTTGAGAAACCTTTTTAAAGTAACATCTGGAGTGAAGTGACACCTGCGAGTGTCCATTGTGAAACCTAAAGTGAAGTGCCTGAAACTGTTAAGCGTGAAAACAGACTTTATCCGTAACCGCTAAGCTTTAAGAACCAAACTTACTTAGTAACCATTAAGCTTAAGCGAACTCTCTGCAACCAACACGCTTATTACCTCTCCAGTTTACCTGAGCCTCTGTGTTTAAGCCAGCAAATAAACGTTTTAAGTTTTTGTGCTATACAAACCTCTCCAGTCTTTTATTTGTCTGTGTGTCTGTGTTCCCCAGTCAGGGTGGTGTCCGTTTAAAAGCAGTTTTGTGGGCTTTATAATATTATTGGTGGCAGCGCAGAAAGCAGAACTTATATAAGTGCCTTACGTTACAAGAAGCTTAAGAGATTACATGATAGCCATCATTAAATATTGGAAAGGATGTCACGTTGAAAAGAAAGCAAGCTGGTTTTCTGATGCTCCAGAGACTAGAAAAAGGAGTAATGGATTTAATATACAGGAAAAGAGATTCCACCTAAACATTAGGAAGAACTTCTTGACAATAAGGGCTGTGAAATGGTGGAATACCCTGCCTTGGGGGAGGAGGGGTGGTGGTGGAGTCTCCTTCTTTGGAGGAGAAACAGAAACTGGGTGACCATCTGTCAAGAGTGCTTTGAATGTGTATTCCTGCATGGCAGGGGGTTGTACTTGATGGCCCTTGCAGTCTCTTCCAACTGTGTGATTCTATTATTCATATTTCATCTGTCTAGGAAGTAAATTTCTTTGGTCAAAGTTGTGGATACCCAGCTTGGAAACACTCTACATAAAGAGGCCCACCAAGACCCCACACTGAAGATCTTAAAGACATGAATGAAGATTTTTTTTAAAAATACTTTGAACATTACAGAAAAATATTAATATTTAACCTTTCAATCCCAAATCCTCTAAAATTGCTAATTCATTATTTTTATATTTGCGGTTTGTTTGGTCAAAGGTCATAATCTTGACTGTCTAGATTGCTGCTGATTTCCTGATGTTGAGCTAATATATTCTTAGCTGCTATCAGAAGATCTTTCAAGGAAACTTGAGAGTCCTTGAAGGTCTTTTCATTCAAGTAATTTGAGAGGGGAATTAACAAGTCAAACAGTAACTGAACGCCAGTAATTTGATAAATAACCTCAGTTACTTGAAACCAATAGGATTAAATTTGATGACAACACCCACTATAAAGAATACAAATCTGTAAGGTCAGTATTGTAGTTCCAGCATTTAAATGTTTTAATATGGAGATATATAATATTATGATCTGTTTCTCTTAAAAGAAAATATAATGACATTTTTCGAACAGAGCATAGCAAAATACAGATATTATCTGGAACACTAATTTCTAAATTCTTGGTCCAAAGTTAATTGCTTGTATCTTTATCAGGTTCTAAATCCTAAAATTTCATGCAGCTTAAACAATGTTTCTATTTCATTCTGATGCTTGATTTCTTATCTACAAACCCGGCACAAATGAAAGTATTGGAACATTGCTGGAATTCTACCTGGTTGTTGTTGTTGTTGTTGTTGTTGTTGTTTTAACCCAATCGTTTTGTCATGCAACCCACCTGTCATTTAGGAACATTTTAACATTTATACATTTTTTAGACATTGCATTTGAGGTATCCAACCACCTGTACTGGGAGCACAAACTGTTCATGAAGCTCCTGAGTAATGCAGTCTCCATTTTGTCTGAAATGGATCCACATTTATACTCAGTTTCAGTACACACAGTATGAAACTGTGCAATGTATACTAAAGATAAAATGTGCAAAGCCGGCTTCAGATGAAATGGCAATCATGAGTACCAGTACAATCATGCGTAGTTCACACTCCCCATATGTGTGGTTGGATATCCTCCCCAAAATAATGTCTAGAAAATATTTTATTTACAATACTCATCATTGGACCATATCTTTCCACTCTAACATGGCCCTTCTTGTGCCTATCCCCTTGTGTTGAGGGGTATGTTCCTCTCTCTCTCTCTGTGTGTGTGTGTGTGTGTGTGTGTGTGTGTGTGTGTGTGTGTGTGTGTGTGTGTGTGTGTGAGAGAGAGAGAGAGAGAGAGAGAGAGAGAGGGAGGGAGGGAGGGAGTCTCCTGAAGGCTCAAGTCACAATAAATTTGCTAAGATGGCTCAATGCACGTGTTCTCAATGCAAGCTAAAAAAAATTAATTCCCTAATAATGGGAGCTAACGAAAAGCTCTTTGCACTTAATTTATTCCTATGCTTTCCATTGATTGACACATGATTACTTTTGACTAATTAAATCTTCCAACTTGTCTTTGCCCAGTGTAAAATATCCAGGGAGATCAATACTCATTCTTCTTCAAGTCTACGCTGCACCATGATTTTTACCCTGAGGGAATCCTTACCTAAATAGTATACTTGAGCTATGTTATAATACCATAAGGGAGTAAGAATTATTAGACTACTTTTTCAAATTGACTTCTGCACTGTACAAAACCTAACCCTGAACATTCTGTTGGGTAAATGAAGTTATTCGTCATGTTCTGCTAGAATTTAAACCCTCACTAATCTACTAATCGTAGTAGTGCCATGAACAAAAGCCCAGTTTTGAGCAGCATGATCATTGTACCAGGGGAGGTTCATGGCAAATAGACATATCAGCTCAGAATCTACTATAAAGAAGGTTGGGGCTGGTTCTCAAGGTTCTGTTCTTTAACATCTTTCCCGGCTTAGGAAATAATAAAATTTTAAAAAATTAAAATATATGTGGGAGTTGGCTGCCGGTTATTATGTTGGAAGATTTCTACTGAAAGGAAAGAAAGGCAGTAATATCCTTTTAAGATCTATGAGAGATTCTAGGTTGGATCCACCCAGTACTTTCCCCCCTTAATCTTCCTCAGTTCTTCTCTTTACTACAGTCCCAGGAAGTTGTCAACCTCCAGGTGGGGCTCAGACATCTCCCAGAATTACAACTGATCTCTAGACTACAAAGAACTGGAGAAAATGGATGCTTTGAAAGGTGCACTCTACAGCATTACACCTCACTGATATCTCCCACCTTCTCACATCCCACATTCCTTAGGTGCCTCCCTGAAATCTTCAAGGATTTTGCAACCCAGAGTTGGCAACCCTAAGCCCTGGTTCCCCATGGCTTTTGTCTTTCCCTGTCCTATGAGCCCCAGCACAGGAGTTTTTGATGATCAAAGTGATGCCTTCCTCTCCTTTTCACTGATGGAAAATCAGACTGGATACAACCCTCAGTATTAATGTGGCATGATGCTTCTGTATTACTTCCTAACACAGATTTAGTGTTTGATTATGTAGGCTACTTTGTTGTAATTTTGTGGTCATTATTGTAAGTTTTGTACATTTTTAATGAATTCTTGGAATCTACTTTGAACAAAATATCAAAGGCACATGAATAATGCACTTTCAATCCACTTTCACAATTGTTTACAAGTGGATTTTGCTATTCTGCACAGTAAAATCCAGCTGCAAAATGCATTGCAAGTGGATTGAAAGTGCCTTATTCTGCATGTGCGGAAGGGGCCAAAGAGGCTTATAAAATATTTTTAGATGAAAGTAAATAAACTGCAAAGATACAAACCACAGAGATACAAATTGCAAAGGTAAAAACTGCAACAATACCAAGATACAAATGTATAATAGCCAAATACCTGAACAAGTTATCTGTCAAACAGGCCCATCCAAAAGGGGGGGCAAATTCATATGCAGGAGCAGAATGCAGCAGTCCCAGCAGATTTGCCCTCCCCTGGGGCACCTGCTCCAGTGGAGGGGCATACCACCAGTATGCAGCATCTGCTGTGACCAACCCCGAAGCTGGGTGCTGTGCTAGCATCCCAGCACCCCTGCCGCCATTGATGTAGCCGAGGGCATAGGGCATAGCCGAGGGCATAGCCGGAGGAGGAGTTGATGTTAGTTGGCTTCCTCCTGGCCACTTGCCACCTTACGCTGGCAGCTCATACTTTAGACTTAAACCACCAAAAGGTGGCATAAGTCTACTGAGCCCTACAGGGGCTTCTCAGTAACATGGAGACTTTTTTTTTACTTTGCAAGCCTCTCCACTCCACCAGGAAACCTCTATGGGAGCGGTGGGGCAGCGCATAATACTAAATTGTAATCTGAGCTTTCACCTCAGTTTATATAGGAAATCCCCAACAGTTCAGATTTTTCTATTTACAGAATTCCTAGAAATGAGACCATATACACTTATTAATGGTAAAAGGATGATTAATCAGATAAACAATTTAGATGTCTTTTTAGGAAATAATGAACAAATTGCAAGGGCTCCCCAGACATCCTCACTAGTTCACCAATTGTGAAAATGCTGTGGACTGGTAACTTCTGTGGACTTCCTAGCCAGACTGAAATGTCTACACCTAGCACAGGGTAGGGAACCTGCGGCTCTCCAGATGTTCAGGAACTACAATTCCCATCAGCCCCTACCAGCATGGCCAATTGGCCATGCTGACAGAGGCTGATGGGAATTGTAGTTCCTGAACATCTGGAGAGCCGCAGGTTCCCTACCCCTGACCTAGCATAAGGTTAATGGGAACTATATCAGGTAACTAGTGACAATAGCAGCCATAGAGACTAGGCAAAGATACAATTTAAGATGAGCACTCTGTTTCCTCAAGAGGTTTGATTTACTCAGCTGTGTTGAAATCTGTCTGTGTGATGCCAAACGTTCCAACGATATAAATTGATTGTGTTTGAACAAAATGAAATGTACAGTTCCAGTTTGTAATGACTGCAAATACAGCTCTGGGGAGGGGGAGAGTTCAGATAGTGATACATTTTTATCTTACGCTCTTGCACTGAAAGCCCTACAGGTTTGCCATAACTCAGCTGTGGCTTGACAGCGCACACACATACACAAGTGGTGAAATGAAAGTTAACTGGGCATATCCATTAACTCTAGATAGGGACCATTCATCACTTTGGACTTACATGAAATGAGCACTAAAAATGAGTGACCCTTTTCCAGTTTACAGGGATTTTGAACATTGACTCATCTCTGCCTCCCATGAGAGCCAGCATGGTATATTGTTTGAGAGCAGTGGACTCTGATCTGGAAAACGGTTTGATTTCTCACTCCTCCACATGAGCAGCGGACTCTTATTTGGCAAACTGGATTTGTTTCCCTACTCTTACACTTGTTGCCTGCTGGGTGACCTTGGGCTAGTCACAGTTCTTTGGAATTCTCTCAGCCTCACCTACCTCACAAGGTGTCTTGTGGGGAAGGAAGCCACCTTGAGTTTCAGTACAATTGAGAAAAGGGTAAAAATCCAAATTCTTCTACTGTCTTTCTTCCAGAACAAACAGAAATAATAACTTTCCTATACAATGTGCAATTACTCTGTAGAACTCACTGTTACAGGATATCACTATGTGCACTAAAACAGATGGCTTTAGGGGATTAGATAAATTCTGGAAGATATATCAATTGCTAGTAATCAGCCGAGACAACTAAATGAAACCTCCATGTTTTGAGATGGAATACCACTGAAATCCAACTCCTGGAGGTCAACAAAAACCATGTAAGGCTGGACACACTCAGACAAAGTCGACTTTGAAACAAAGGAACGAACTTTATTGATATGTGTTGCCCTAAGATACAGGGTGCTGGAACTGAGGGTTCTTGCCCTCAGTTCCAGTATATATACAGGTAGGAGTGGGCGGTCCTTCCCAGTGGCGGGAACGGGGAGAACTGGGGAAACAGAAACTTAACATGCAACAGGAACTTAAGTGAGGGTCGCGACCCTGACATTTGAGGTCTTGGACTCCATGCTCTGCTTGTAGGCCTTCCAGAGGTATCTGGTTGTCCACAGTGAAATAGCATGCTAGATTATACAAGCCTATGGTCCAATCTAGCAGGACTGGACTGCTGCCGTGTTTTCTAGTATTACGATTCCTTCCTTCCTTTCTTCTTCATCCATCACATTTTTGAAGTCATTTCACAGTCCCTTAAGTCAATGTACAAGTAGGGAGGAAAAAGGAATTAAGCCATCTATAGAGATCCAGTGGTCTCGCACCAGGATCCTCCATTCTCCCAAATATTGATTAAGTTCTAAAAGTGGTTGGGACTAACTATGTATTAATTCATACCAGTAACTGATGCCTTGGAAAATCATGATAGATCTGAAGGGGCCAACATAACAGAAGTATGCACAGCCTTAATAATAGAGCAGTTTTCAAGATTTTCAGACCAGATAATGTATCATTTTGATCATATTATGTGGTAATATGGCTTTGTTTAATGAATACCAGTGCTGATAAAGGGAAACATAAAGAGGGAGAGATTTGGCTCTCAGGTCTATGCATCAGGTTGGCCACTGTGTGGGATGGATGCTGATAGACAGACCTAGGGATGCCAATCTCCAGGCGGGACCTAGAGTTATAACTGATCTTCCAAATACAAAGGTCAGTTCTTCTGAAGGAAATGCCAGATTTGGAGAGCAGACTCTATGGTATCACATCCCTACTGAACTCTAATCCTACCCATATTCTGACCTCTCCAGGAGCCACCCCAAATTTCCAAACAATTCCCAAGCTAGAGTTGCAACCCCAAATAGACCTAAGGATGCCTGCAGCCTGCTTTGAGCAAGCATTCTCTCTCCGCTGGCCCCTAGCCCTTGCCTCAGGGCTGAGAGGGGCAGGGCAGGGCAGAAATGATATTGCACTGCATGGGTGACATCAAATTTCGGCAAAAAAACCCAAATGTGATATTAGTGAACCAGCTAACCCTCCAAAAAGTGTACAGTAATCCTATAGAGATTCTGGAGTGTCCTCTGATGCACTGATGTCACATTCAGATTTTACCTAGATGTGATATTGTCAGGAGGCCTGTTATTATGGGGATTTTGCTATTGCTGCTTTCTGTATGCTGGGGGTGGTGGAATGGGTTAATTGCATTTCTAACTGACTTTCAACTGTCTTCTGTATGATGTTATACTGTACCAGGTGCTGCTCAAGGTCAGTGCCTGGCCATCTCTACTGTTATCTCTTTCACAGTTCCTTTTGCTTTCCCAGGATTGGGGGGGGGGGGGTGCAAGCTACTTTAACTACTGGGTTTTGTGTGGGCAAACCTCAGTTCTGGCATGACCAGAGAAGATAATACTCAATAAACTACTGTTCTTATACATGAGTTTGTTTCAGTTTTTGGGATTCTGACAGATATCACCATGTAGCTCAACATCACATTGGCCCTTGCCCTGCTCCTCAAGTTCCTGGGGGTGCCAAGGGCATCCTGGCAGCCCTACACAGAATATTCATCTGATTTAGCACAGCTCTTCTCATATTCAGGGGAGAGAAAGAAGTGGCGTTCACCCCCCTCACTCAGTAATGTCCTGCTTTTAGTGTACTCATGCGCCTACCAGAGTCTCCCCCTTTTTTCTGATCTTTCTCAAACTTGTTTTGCTGCAAAGTTTGAGGAAAGATCACAGCAAAGCCTGGATGACCGTGATGTGGATGGAAAAATTCAGATTTTCCCACAGATGTGACAGCCATTTTCCCAGACACTCAAGGAAATGTCCACTTTCTTCCCTTTCCACAAGCAGATCTTTTTTTTATTGGCAATTGGCAATCATAAAATTGATATGTTATTAAAATACGTCTGCTGAGTACACTGAATTCCCAGCTTTCTTTTTTTTTAGTTATAGGGGAAGTGATATAAGAGGAAAGGTGGAAAGATAGATTTCCTGTTGTCTATGGAATTTCAAGAAAAATGGTCTGCAATACAAGCTTGTACTTGTGGAATACACACATTGACGAGTCCTCTGAAAGAGGACTCCGGTCAAGGCAGCCTCAAGGGTCATGCTTGCCCGTCCCATGTGGCTCTTCTCTTGCACTGCGATCAGTGTGTCCAGGTCCTCCTCCAAGAGGAATTCATCCTCTTTAGCAGCCGAAGACTGCAGAGCACAAGGCTGCAAAAGAGCAGAACGCAAGGGCTGCAGCTGCGGCAGAACACTAACTCCCCGAAATGAGTGGAAAGGGAGGGAAAGGCAAGGCAGGGGTGCAGGAGGAGAGTCAGAATCAAAGAATGATTAAGATATGAAGAAAAGATAGAAGAAAGGGTTAAACAGGCAAAGCAAGTAGACCAGACAACTAAAACTACTGCTTCTCCCTGTGAGGAAGGAAAGAAACTGAAGAAGGAGGAGGAAGGGTCATTCCCACAGGAAACAGGAAGCGGTTAATTTTGTCCCTGCCTCCCTGGCTAATTGGTGGGAATCGACCACAAGATGTCTTTTTGCTCAGAGGAAGAATTCGGTGGACTCCAAAGTACCAGAGCATCTGTGTGCTTAGGGAAAATTGCACTATTGAAATCTGGATCAAGTAACAAGGCCAAGGGAAGACAGCTTTAATGCCAGCTGCTCTGTACATCAAAAGTCATTATCCATCATTGTTTTGTGTTCCTAAGCAAGTATTCTTCACTGCTAGAACCAGATTCCTAAGCACTACAATCTGTGCAGACAGACGTATTGGAAACAAAAGCACATACAAAAGAGTTGGTGGGATTCATGGAACTATACAGGGAAGCTACAGTCTTGTGACCCCAATAATAGAGAAGCACAGAAAACCCGCAGCAGAGAAGGATCAGAAGCTTACAGCACTGAGACCAACAGTACATCAGTCAAAATGAGTGATGAAAACCAACCTCATAGCTTGCCAAAGCTACAGGCATCTCAGGTTTACCAGAGTGAAGGAACACAATATGTCCAAGCCTATGCCTAGCAAGGCTACAAATCTTAAAACTTCACAGATGAATCTGTTATTTGGAATGAGGTGCAGGCACGAAAACACACAAGCTGGAACATTCAATAGACATTGAAATAGAAGAAGAGCAGGAGAAATAATCTAATCAAATCTGTTAACTCGTTGGAAGAGAGGATGTAAATTGAGATATTTAGACCTAATTTTGGCAAATCTAGTGCAATGTAATAGCTGGTGAGCCAATGTTTCAACTACGTTGGTATTACAGCTACATAACCTTTTAGATTTTTCTAGGTTATTAAACCGAGCATGAGCATTAACAAGACATATTAAACAATGCAACATTTACATAGTAGGATCCTACACTAAGCTGTATATAGTGGTATAGACCACAATCCCAACTCATTATAGATTTTTCTACTGGCACAGGAATTTAAGACTGCAGAGATTAAGACGAGTTACAATTAACTAAGATTATTTGCTTCTTTTTTTTCTGGATACAGCCTTGATAGCAGTTCTTTTTTCCCCAACAATATTTTAATTTTTTATTAATACTTCCAAAACCTTTACAACACCAAAAACACCCACAAAGAAAAAAAAATCACCAAATTACAAAGTCCATAAGGACTCCCAGTTTCTTCTGCACCAAATATTAACCCTTTTTTTAGCACTTGGTCATTATCCACCTAGATGAAATTAAATCTTTAGCATCATTACTGATAAAAATCTCACTTTTCTCTATCAGTTCTTATTTTAACAGTCCTTCACCTTCAAAAGAGTATCATCCATTTTTTTCTGGTTGTTCTAAATCAGTGATGGCAAACCTTTTCGAGACTGAGGGCCCAAATTGCAACCCAAAACCCACTTCTTTATCGCAAAGTGCCAACACGACAACTTCACCTGAATACTGAGGTATTATTATTATTATTATTATTATTATTATTATTATTATTATTATTATTATTATTATTATTATTATTATTATTGATACAAAACAGTTACACACAGCAAGCAAGATCAATATGCTGGATTTTGTATTACATCACACGTCGGACACTTCCCAAGCATCTAGGACTGTGTGATGTATCGACGAATAATGCGTGCAGAGCCGAGTAGGGTGGCCTTTTGCAGCTGACATATAGTGATTTTGTCAGCGCCAATTGTTTTTAAGTGCCGTTCAAGATCTTTAGGCACTGCACCCAGTGTGCCGATCACCACTGGGACCACCTTTACTGGTTTGTGCCAGAGTCTTTGTAGTTCAATCCTTAAATCCTCATATCATGTAAGTTTTTCCAGTTGCTTCTCATCAATCCTGCTGTCACCAGGAATTGCAACATCAACTATCCACACTTTCTTTTTTCCCACAATCGTGAGGTCAGGAGTATTGTGTTCCAAAACTTTGTCAGTCTGAATTCGGAAGTCCCAGAGTAGTTTTACGTGTTCATTTTCAGTGACCTTTTCAGGTTTGTGATTCCACCAGTTCTTTGTCACAGGCAGATGGTAGTTGTGGCACAAGTTCCAGTGAATCATCTGAGCAACAGTATTATGCCTCTGCTTGTAGTCCGTCTGCGCGATCTTCTTGCAGCAGCTAAGTATGTGATCTATTGTTTCGTCTGCTTCCTTGCAGAGTCTGCACTTGGGATCTGTAGTTGACTTTTCAATTCTTGCTTTGATGGCGTTTGTTCGAATTGCTTGTTCTTGGGCTGCAAGAATCAAGCTCTCAGTCTCCTTTTTCAAAGTTCCATTTGTGAGCCACAACCAGGTTTTTTCCTTGATGATGATGATGATGATGATGATGATGATGATGATGATGATTATTATTAATTCGATTTTGTAAACCGTCCTATCCCCCAAAGGGCTCAGGGCGGTGCACAACAAACAACAATACAATAAAACAAATCGAATAACCCCAGTTAAAATACAAAGCCTTAAAACTATAAAACTACGGCAGCAGTAGTAGCCTTCAATACATAATTTGATTAATAATAGAAGACGTCTGGCACCCAACCCCAGTGATCGAACCCTGGGAAGGGAGGGGATTGGCAGATGGTCCAATAGATAGCCAGTGTGCAGGACAACACGAGTTGTTTAGTTTAGAAAGGTTGGCTCCAAGGCGTACGTTACTCAGGAGTAAGCTTGGTGGTAGTCAGTGGCTCTTCTTTGAAGCAACCGTGCAACTCTTCCAACGGGTGAATCACGACCCTAGGAGGGTTTACTCAGAAGCAAGCCACATTGCCAGAAACCGAGCTTACTCCCAGGTAAAGGATCACGCTTTAGTTTTTACAGATGAAGAACACTGATGCAGAAAGTCTTAGGCAACCCCTGTGAAAGGGTTGTTCCACACCCAAAGGGGTCGCAACCCACAGGTTGAGAACCGCTGTCCTAACCACTGCCATGATTCCCTTAATAAACTTAAGTTATTTTCTTTGAGTAATGAATTTAATTTGGTCATGTTGGTCACCTCCAATACCTTTACCCACCCACAACATATAGAACTTCTGCTATTACCCACTTGGTAGCAGAAGTTCTATATGATGTCATTTCTCTAAGTCAAAGAACAAAACAAATCAACTTTGAGTTCTTCTTTCCCAGGAGTTAGCAGAGAGTTATCTATTCATCATATGTTGTCTGTCAAGCCATAATCTGTGCAATCATTACCCACTCCAGCAGCAAATAGCCTCATGCTGGCTAGAATTTAACTACCTTGAGAAATCCAAGGCTCTGTGGCCCAAACTAATCCTAAACTATGTGCCTCAAAGGAGAATCCCAATGTTGTGAACAAGAGGTCATGTTCAAAGACTTGTTTGACTCTTTTTTAATTAATGCAGGCTCCGTTGAGCACACATTGTTCTTCCAACATTATTTAACAATCTGCAAGCCGACTGACACGAATGAAAACATAATTATAGTCAGAAGAAGCAAGGGTTTGCACAGGATAAACCACGCCTAAAGCCAGAATTTTGTAAATATAGATGCTGCAGCTGTTACCACTGTTTAAGACATGTCACTCACATCCAGGGTTGCCAATGGGGAAAGAATCCCCTGCCTTGCCTCCCATTTCTGGCTGATGCTTGGAAATGTGGCAGGAGAAAAATTAACAAATTATCATTGTGCTTATTGTGTGACATCACTTCCAGCCTTTTCCCCAGAAGTGATATCATGCTGTTACCAACAGCTGCCCTACTGACAGCCCCATCCAATGGGTCACACTTCCTGGAAGAATGGGGAGGCTTAAAATGTCAAAAAGTCTCTCCACCTCAGATAAGCGGGATTCAAATAATTTAACAACCGGTTCTGGTGGTGGGATTCAAATAATTTAACAACTGGTTCTGCCGAAATGGTGCGAATCTGCTGAATCCCACCACTGGATAAGCCCCAATTAGGCTCTGGGAAGTCCCTATCCTTTTCAGTGACATAAGTCTACAGCCCCGGCTGCCAGCACAACCAGGCCAATGGCCAGGAGGGTCTTCCCCCAGTCATGCCCCTAGACCACCCCTGCTGTGCCAGCGGTGGTGGTGGGGATGCAGAGACATTGGCACAGTGTCCCAGGCTGCATCCCACCATAAGGGAGGTCCATGGCAGTTGCCTGTTAGCAGTTCATCCCTCCACCAGGGCAAATGCCCCAAATTCACCAGTGCAGCCCTCTGGATGGGGCTGTTAGTGTCTCACTGGGCCTGCAACCCTGTTAAAGAAGGAACATGACCATATACTGCAGATTGCAGGTGGAGAATCCTAGCTTTGAGCAAAGTGGTAAATCCTAACTTTACATTAGAAAACTTTAATGCAGTCAGAAAGCTAGAACACCGGGGGAAAAGCTTTATCCTTATGTCCCTTCCTCTTAGGTTGGTCGTCCTGGGAATTATAAGGAAATAACTACAGTGTTGATGGGTATAAATTGATGGAATCTTAAATAGTTTTATGCATTTTAACTAATCGCATATTTTTTGTTAGCCACCCTGAGCCCAATCTTGGCCAGGGAAATGCAAGATATAAATCAAAATAAATAAATAACTGTTGTATGACAGTTGTCCCCCTAGAGGGCATTTTTAACACGGGGAAGTTTTCCCCTTGAAAGCTGAAGCGCTGCAGTCCATTCGACCCTCTCACATCTCTCCCACTACATACTCCTGAATGTATAAATGAAACCTTGGGTGTACATGTAACCCCCATGCTCAGAATGGGTTGACCCAGTAAGGGGTGGAGACTCAAAGCAGCAAGAGGCTGCAGACCTCGTGTAGTTTGGAGGAGACAAGGCTACCAGACTCGGACCTTGGTTGTATAAGCCCTTAACACCTTGTTAAGGTAACTGCAATATTGTTGGGAACTACTGGGAAGGTAGTTGTTTGTTTTTGCTATGTTGTAAATGTTGGAGTTTATTGTTTCAGGGTTTCTTTTTTATGTTTGTAATGGGTGAGAGTTCTCCTGGAAACCTTCATCATGTTGAATCCTGTTCATCAAGCCCTTGGAGTCTTCAGGAGCCAACCCACTTGCAAAGAAGAATTGGACTTGGCAGTATCAGTAGACTGTAACTAGAAGGACTTGAAAATGCAACCTGAACAGGACCTTGAAGTGTGATGTTAAATGTTGATGTTTAATGTTATGTGTTAAGAAAGTAAACCATTTTGTTTTTAAAAATTGTTGTTGCAAACTCATTCCAAGTTCTGCCCCACAGAACCCACAGATAGAGGTTACATACACATTTCAGAACAGGGTTGCTTACTGTTCCAAAATCTCTGGGATGGATGCTGGAGAGATTTCTGAGTTAGCAACACAACCACTTTACAGAAGAACAAGGGATAAAATTCATGCTTGCCGCCTGCCCACCTGCAGTGAAAGCGATTGCACTCCTGGTATATTTTCCATATGTGCAAGAAACAGCACAAAATATTGCTTCAAACACCATTTCAAAAGGAAATGCAATAAAATCACACGTACCATCCATTGCACATCCCAGTTCTTGCACATTTCCTTGTGCAAGCGGAGCTGCCCAAAGTACATTATATTTTCTGCTTGGGTGTGGCTGGATCCAAGCCTCTATTCCCCAGCAAGCCACCTATTCTGTCTTGCACATCAATTTCACTTTACCCTTTCCCTCTCCTTTCTGCTGCTGTGCCTTTCATGGAGTTTATAGTTGTGGAAGTTAGGACACCAACTGGCTGAATCATTGTCCCAAAGACTAGCGATATCTGAAACAATTTGAACTCCCCAACATAAATACAGGGCATTGTCATATAGTGAGTTAAATCTCTGAAATATATAACAATGGTTACCAGACTTTTACCATTAAAAAAATCTTGTCACACTAAGGAGGAGAAGAATGTGGCATAGAGTTGCAATTGACTTATGGTGACCACATCTATGGGGTGTCGCAGGCAAGATACGTAGCAGACGTGGTTTGCCTTCCCTTGAACAGCAATTCCAGTCTTCCTTGTTGGTCACCCATCAAGTACTATTTAGCTTCTAAACTGGGGCTGAACTGAATATTGAGCCAGTGTAGTGTAGTGTAGTAGTTAAGAGTGTCAGACTAGTATCTGAGGAAGCCAATATCTAATCCCTTTGTGTGCCATAGAAACTCATTGGGCAGCCTCGAGCCAGTCACACTTTTTCAGCCTAACCTACCTTACAGAGTTGTTGTGGGGATAAAATGGAGAAGGGGAACAATGTAACCCAGTTTGGTCCCCTTTGGGGAGAAAGGTGAGGTACAAATTAATTAATTAAATAATAAATATTCAGGCATTTTCTTACACTAAACATCTTCTCCATAATGCCCTGCACCGAACCCAGGAACGTTGCAGGATATTCTGAGGACTTTTCAAAGATGTGCATTCAGCTCATACAGGGTGCAGCCAGGTAAGGAGGCCAGGTCCCATAATGGGAAACCTTTTGGCAATCCCCCCCCCCAATCCCCACCGGTGCTTCAAAAGCCAGCAGGGGAAGGAAGGAACAGGGTGTGAAGCCACGTTGCACCAGTGTGCGATGCCATTTCCAGTGAAAGACCAGTGTATTTGTCCTCACCCACCAGTTTCTTCCAGCAGGTTGCCTGTTGCAGCACACAACCATAAACCTTCTGACACTCACCAAAGTCCCACATGAAGTAAGAGCTAGATTTGAGTCCAGTCGCACCTCAGAGGCCAATAATGTTTTCAGGAAATAAGCTTTCAAGAGTCAAACTGTCGGGTAGCAGGTATGTGTTGAAGGGAGCTTTGATACCCAAAAGCTTATACCCCCAAATTTTGTTTGTTTCTAAGTTGCTACTGGACTCGGATCCGGCTCTTCTACTGCAGATGAACATTTCTTTAAGTTATTTGATTTACAGGCCACCCTCTCTCATCAGGACATGGCTACCCTCTGAACCTACTCACCTGAATTCATTTCAAAGCATTATGTACAGGTGATAAATTGCTGAAGCCAAACAGAGAGGGATGAAAAACTTAAGTATCAGAAAGCCCAACATGTCTCCACCGCAGCCTGGATATCTTTCAGGCATAAAAAGATTGGCTGAGACTTTATACCATTTATACACCAATACTTTTTTCTGCATTACTTAACACCTTTTAGTTAAAATGCCAGAAGAAAGCAATATTAGCATTCAAAAGAAATATATCAAATCTTGTATCGATCTTATAAAGGCTGATGAATTCTCAACTTTTACTAACTATATCACTGACGGGAAGGATGGAGGGAAAAAAATCATACATTCTGGAACAGAATGGAAGTGATTTGAAGAGCCAATCACTGTGTTCTGTAACATTTGTTTGCAGGGCAGATAATTTGTGTTCCCATCCATCACACATCCATACATCAAACTGTCTGCCTGTCTTCACCTCGAGTGGCATTCTATCTTCCACGTGAACAACCAACCACAAAACAAAATTGGAAAATCCCTTCATTATTAGGGCCAGTGACAAACATCATGTACCTTCCAGAACTTTGTGGGCTGGAACATAACCAAATTTAAGCATCTTTACAATGCCATCCTAAGCAATCTTCTTCAGAATCTACACAAAGTTTATTCAATAGGGCTTACTCCCCAAGAAGTGTTCTCTGGATTGTATTGTTAAATTCCAATGCTATCAATGTACTTTTCCAGACAAAGCAAAATGACTTCAAATGATTACCTATAGCTAAATTGTACCACGTGTAATTAATCACAAGCAGATTGTAATTGCTACCTGCTGTAATAAGCCTGAGGTTTGCTATTTGTGGTGGGCTATCGGCATGGCAACGCCTGATCACTGCCAACTGTATTGTAACTCTAGAACTCTATGAAATCAATTAACGTAATAAAGACATTAGAAATACTGCAAACATATCAGTCAGGTGTTCTTTGATTCTCTTAATGCTTATGAGTAGTACTTCAGAATGTATTTTAAAATAGAACGTTCTCCATTAAGCAGAAATTTGCCAGAAACTTGGAATGCCTGCAAAAACGTCTTGAATGAGTTGACCACAGACAATGGTGAAATGTTATAAAAGCAGCAATCATTCTAGACCTTTTCCTAACTGAAACTCAACAATTGAGTCGTTTCTCACAGCTCATTCTTTCATGAAGCTCTTGTGTTGAACAATCATAGAACTTTTCCAGAATTTCAATCACAATTTTCCATGTTTGGAAAAATCAAGTTAGCAAAATACAATAATTATGCTTTGAATGTAGGTAATCCAAATTAGAAGTATCTATCTAATTCTCTATCCACCCATTCTTGGACAAATGAAACTCCTGTATGTGGAGTCAGATTATTCGTATTTCAAAATCAGTATTATTTACTCTGACAGGCAGTGACTCCCCAAGGTCTTAGGATAGGGCCTCTGTACCACCTAAACACACTGGACTGAATCTGGCCTCTTCATGGTTATGCTCTACCATAGAAAAATGTCCTCTCCTCTTTCTGAAAGGATTTCTGAGTCATGTACCTAGTATTCTTTTACTCCATTTTACTATCACAAAAACTTACTGAGATAAAACTGAGATTGAGTGACTGGTTCCAAATCACCTAGTGAGATAAATGGCATGATGGGTATTTGACCATAGGCATCCCTAATTACAGCTGTTCTCCAGATTACAGGGATCTGTTCCCCTGGAGAAAATGGCAGCTTTGGGGGACAGACTGGAGATGGGCGGGGGGGGGGGAATTGGGGGTGGAACCTGGGATGGGGAGGAAGCTGCTCTCCCAGACTGGAGGAGGGGGCAACTTCCTCCCAAGGCTCCATCCTCAAATTTCCAGGAATTTCCCATTTCCAGGAATTTCCCATAAAGCAATGGATCAACAATCCCTCCGCCCAAATGCAGTTTGCTCACATGAAAATGTCAGCCTCAAAAGAAAGACCTGGAATCCAAATATTCAGTCAGCCATTTTGACACTGGGATTTCTGATCCCAGCACTAGAGTTTCAATTGAATATAAACCGATATTGAAAAAGTCTAGACGTCTAGACTGTATCAATATCTATTGCCATTTATTGTTCCTTGCAACTATTCTGAAGCATTCCTAACAAAATAACTGCTAGAAGGGGAAGAAAAGGTGAAATTTTCATTTTCAAGTTGTAAGGTTTTATTTGAAGCAAAACAATTTATAAATCAAGTATGGAGATATAATCACAGTAGTGGGAATATTACCTTTGTAACAGCAATAACTGCAGTGGTAATTTACTGGAAGCCTGAGGTCCATGACTAATTTAGATAGAAATTAACATGGAAGATACAGGGGGAAATTAAAACGTTGCTTGCTATTTGGACTCTTTCACAAGGGAATGTACATCCAGGGAAGAAAAGAGAAAGATGAAAAACAACAGCAAAGGAAATAGCAGGAAGAGGTAATACCAACGTGAAATTGATTTCGATTCTTAAAAAATGTCTGCTCTACAAAAATGGAAAAGCAAAAGTACCAAAAACAGTGGCTTATACTTGAGCCTCACCCACCAAAATGGGACCAGAACAGTTAACATATTTCTGCAAGAATCAATATTTAGTATTGTTACAACACAGAGAAAGATGAAACTGTAGCCCAATAATTCTGGTTACTGAGGGGGAGAGGGGAAATCTGATAGGAACTAGACTCTTCAGATATGAAATATGACACTAGTCTCATAACTACCAGCTGTTTGAACACAGAACTAATCAAAGAACCGCTGAGACAGAATATTGGGCCACAGGAATAACCCTCTTCCTTCATATACTTGAAATGTCCTCAAGTTTGGAAAACGAGGATTTCCAAAATTCAGTTGGGGACATATTTACAGTAATAGGATCATAACCTACATTCACTTGCAAACTGGATCTTCATTCATTTCATATCCTTACTTGTTCAATCGTTTAATTACAATATTGAAAAGACACTCATTTTAAAAACCCATTTTATTCTCCCTTCAAAATGATAATAGTATATGGAGCATGGTTGCAATTAGTAGAACTGTGAGGTTAAATCCCTTCTCCCTTTCCCTTGCTGCATTCAACCCCCCATTTAACTGTTGCTGACTGTGGAAATATGTGCTTAAATGTTCACTCTGCCTTGAAGCTGATGGGATGTCATGATCAGCCTTTGTATGATCCTACCTTGTCTTTTGTCTCCTGCCTGGGATGTGGGAACCTATTTCTCCTGTATCCTCCTGATTCCTGTGCTCTGCTTTCCAGCTTTGTTTCTTCTCAGACCTTAGCTCATTAGACACCTGCTGTTGTAGCTCTGTCAGTAGCGTGGAATGTCCGTTGTTTTGACCTGGGTGAAGAAGAGGTGGTTTCTTCTACAAACTGACCATGGGACTGGGGGGGCATCATGTCCCCTTGGGAACTGGTAGGCGGAGTGGGGTGATACGACGTGGGGCAATGACGTGGAGTATAATGGTGACTACAATACTAATTATGCTTAGCTCTGGCAATAGGAGTCTAAATGCTTATTCCTGGTGCTGTTTCATAATAAAGAAATCACCTGAACACAGAGACTTGTTATTGAACAGTCCAGGGGCACGGACATGGGGTAGCCTTAACTCAGGAATTCACTTTCAGTCTAACCTACCACATGAGTACTGCAAATGCAGCCTGGAGATCTCTTCGAATTACAACTGATCTCCGGAGATCAGATCCCCTGGAGGAAACGGGCAGCTTTGGAGGGTGTACTCTGTTGCATTAAATCTTTGTTGAGTTCCCTCTCCGGTCCCAGCTCCACCCTCCCTAGGCACTGTCCTAGAGTTGCAAAATCCAGGTTAGGATATTCCTTGAGATTTGGAGGAGGAGCATGAGGAGGCAGAGTTTGGGGAGGAGAGAGACCTCAGTAGGGTATAATGTCATGCCATACAATACACACCCTCTAAAGCAGCCATTTTCTCCCTGGGAAATTATCTCTGTTGTAGTTCCAGATTTCCAGACCCCACCAAATGCTGGGCAAACCAACACTGCCTCCGAATCTCCAGGAATTTCCAAAGCTAGAGGTAGAAAACATCTGAAGGACTCTTATTTGGGTAGAAAAGCAACATGCAGATGTTTTCAATAATAAATAGATAACACTACTCAAAGGCTTGCTTTGAAGAAGTAACAGAGGAAAAGGGTTGTGATTTCCTTTAAGAAAGGGTCGTAGACAGAAAGACAGTCAGATTCTTCATTTATCTCAATTCTTGTTTTAGTTTAGTGTAAATGTGTAGGGGATTTCCTTACCCTCTCCAAGCCACAAGAAGGAGATGAGCTAGAAATCCTAATCAGGGCAATGAAAGCAAGAAATCAGGAAATAAAACTTCCCATGGTATGCGATCCTTTGCCAGCTTTGTCTTAACTAGCGCTCCATGATGTGTAGCTTGCCACTCAGCCATTTCTGCCAAGCAGACAGCCTGTAGTGTTTGCCAAGCATATTTACATTTAGCATCCATGTGTATGTTGTCATTGACAAAAGCCAAGTTCCGGATCAATGTGTGTATTCTCATGCTTGAATAAATTGTAACCTTTTTCCCTCCATGGAATTTATAAAAGCATCCGTGTTATTGATGCTCAGTGCATAGATGCAACCATTAAAAAACAAACACACTCTGACAAGAAGACTTTGAAATAAACAAAAATGAGAACGTGGCATCATATTTCAATATCAACCAGTGCAATTCAGAGAATGGTGCTAGAGATTTGGACTGTGGTTCAGGGAATAGACAGAACTAGATTTTATATGAATGTATCTTTGTGATGCAGGCAAATCATTACAAAATAAAAAAGGTAAAAGAAGCTTTCCGAGGTTGAGAGTTTGAGTGAAGAACTATTAGGGGGAATGGGGGCTATTAACTCTTTTCCCTCTAGTGTCTTTTGTGGTCAACATCTCTTCCCACCACCCACCACAAGCTGCTTTCTCAACGAGTAAAAGCTGTTGGGAAAGCAAGAAGCTGGAGAGAAAGAATGAACTCATACGCAGATGGAGAGAAAATGGTTTAGCGGCTGGTTATTAGGATTACAGCCTCCCAGGACTGTTTTTTACTTTTGAATGTGTAGAGCAGGGGTCCCCAAACTACGGCCTGGGGGCCAAATGTGGCCCCCTGAAGGCATTTATCCGGCCCGCCAGGCATGGCGACGATGGCGCCATTCATGTGCAGTGGGGGCTCGAGGGAGAGGAGGAACTGGCCCCAACGGCTGTTGATTGCAGTTACATGATGGCACCCCCAAATCTCCATGAATTTTCTGACCCAGAGTTGGAAACCTTACATGTGGCAACACCTGCTCCGCCCTTCCCTCTCAGCTACTCCATGTGTTGCTCTCAGGCTTTCTGTTCCGCCTCACTCCCATTGGCATCAGCCAGGCTGGCGAATCGCTCGCTGGCTGCTAGGGAGGAAAGAACCCAGGAAGATACCTGATCCTGGGTTAGATGGAATGCTTCATTGGGAAAGTTCTGCTTTTTTTTTTTACAGGGGAAGGTATTCCACAGCCTCCTCAACAATATTTGGAGCCTACCCTGTACTTGACATACTTTGGTCACTGTTCTAAAAATAGACCATGACAGAAAGGCTGAAAGGTGAAATCAAACATTTTACAATCATTTGTGCATAGGAATTTGTTTATAGTTTTTTTTAGTCCGGCCCTCCAACAGTCTGAGGGACAGTGAACTGGCCCCCTGTTTAAAAAGTTTGGGGACCCCTGATGTAGAGGAAGGGAGGAAATTCACAAAAGTGCATGTGTCATTGGCCACATCTTTAAAACTGGAGTAGACCCTTCTCATAGTGTTAAATGAGAAGACTAAGGTTGGTCCCAGATGCAAATGCTGGGAGATTTGGGGAGGCTGTGTCAGTGGAGGGTGGAATTGCTGAGCAAATGATATTACATCTTCTCTGACTCTCTATAATTCCTCATATCTCTATGATAAAGACCATTTGGAAAAAATCTGTAGAGTGTCGTGGAAAAGATGATGTCACTTCCAGGTAGAGGTTCAGAGAATACGATATCATTTCTTAGTTTTGCTCTAGCAATTCTTGAACTCTTTACAATCTTTAACACACAAATTGGAAACATTCCTAGAGGTCTTCCAGTTGCATTTGGATATCATCTACTGTTGCAGGCACATACAAATGCAATTACATCTATGATTTGATTAAGATGTACAGTCTAATTTAAGGCCCAGGATTTCCCCTGGTTATGACTGAAGGACCTCCAGTAACTTTTATCACAGTGAATAGAAAATACATTTCACCTGATTCCAAAATTGCAAAATCACATGTGAAGACATGAAGTTGGTTTACACTAAGTCAGACCCTTGGTCCTTTCTCTCAATGGCCTTTTAAAAGAAACACCTTTGAATGTTGTCCATCCACCAGCAACATTCCATACTATCATAGCTTTGTCAGTTTGCCCAATAGTGCAAATATTTGTTTGTTTTAAACATGGCACAAAGTTTCTTTTAGCCCAAAAGTGCCTTTGTGGTCTGACTTTACCTTCCTTTAAGAATTACCTTTTGTCAAAGATATTTCTATAAATCTTGGTTTGTGGGAAGGTGATTTTTAAGTTGCAAGTAATTTTCTAAGTGTTGTGATTAACAAAAGGGACCCAGCTGGGCTCAGGGACAGGTAGCCTTGCATATTTGAGCTTTCCAAAAACATACAGGAGTGAAATTTTGTTTCCTGTTCTTGGTTGGTGCCCAGCAAGTATGTTAATTGACTGCCCATTGGGGGGGGGGAGAGAAGAGGAGTGACCACATGACTATTTATTTATTTAATTTTTATTTATTTAATTTAATATACCGCCCCATCCCCGACGGGCTCTGGGCGGTGTACAACATAAAACCATAAAAACATCATAAATACAATTAAAAACCTAGGGAAGGCATCTCACAAAAAACCTTATTTAACTTAAACTCAGCTTAATCCTCCTAAAAGGGGGGGGGAGACAGTGGGTCTCGATGATATTGAGAACCCATAGAATGGGGGGGGGGTCTCGGTGATATTGAGAACCATGGAATGGGACTTTTTGCTTAGTGGGGGTGGGAAGATCGAGATCTTTAGTTAATTTTCCTGGTTTTTACCAAAGCCTGATTGGTTTGAAATCGGAACCCCATGTGGGACTTTCTTGATGAAAGCCAAAGGTTCACAAATAGGTGCACTCTGCGGAACCCTTCAGTGGGAACTGAGGTTAGCTGGTGGGGCTGACCAGGATTTGGGCCCAGAAGGCTGGACTGGTGAGAAGCTGACCAGAACTGAGATTTGCTGACACAGGGGAACTACGTGTAAGCTGCCTGCCTTAATGTTCTGCGTTAGTACCTTGATCTAGTACTAAGTGAAGTTTCTTGTTTTCTGAAGTTTTTTGCCTGTTGTATCTATGCTTGAACTCAGCTAAATAAATTGATCACTATGTCATATTTATTCCAGAACCCATATAATTCACACTACTCAGTAACTGAACCAAACTACTTTTTAGGGCTGGCTGAGAAGCACTAGTTCCCAACTTTGGGGGACAGTTGGAGACTGGCAACCAAGAAGAATCCCTGGCTTGGGAGAACTTGTTGACATTGTATTGGCCTACATTTTTTTTGTCATGAGGTCGCAACTGGCCTATGGCAACCCCATAAGGTTTCAAAGTAATTCATTAAGAGGTGGTATCCCATTGTCTGCCTCTGTGTAGGGACCCTGGTATTCCTTGGTATTCTCCCATCCAAATATTGACCAGGGTTGACCCTACTTAGCTTCCAAGATCTGATGAGATCGGCCTAGCCTGGGCTATATAGCATCTCTTGCCTTGAAAACCCTAGGGGGTCACTATAAATTAGAAGTGAGAATTACAAAAACACAAACCTACAACTGAGCACCAAGGTGTTTTAACAGATTATAAATCAAAAGCAGTTTTAAAATACGTATGCACACTTCTGTGTATTTAACCTTCAACTCTTTTCTATAGGACATTATATTAATCCAAGAAAGGTTATTCTCTGACTTCACAAAAAGTGATTTTTAGCTTACCAGTTCCTTTAGTATTAGCATTTATAGTACAGACATTTTTCCCATAAAGCAGAATTGATATTCCCCTATTTGAATAGACAGGTTTTGTTCTAGATAAAGGGATCTTCAACCTGCGGCTCTCCAGATGTGCATGGACTACAATTCCCATCAGCCCCTGCCACCATGGCTGATTGGCCATGCTGGCAGGGCTGATGGGAATTGTCATCCATGAACATCTGGAGAGCCGCAGGTTGAAGACCCCTGTATCTAGAATAATCTTACACTATCTTTGACTAGAGACCCCAGCTTCTAAGTGGGACTTCATTTCCAGACAACAGAGATCAGTTCCCCTGGAGAAAACAGATGTTTTGGAAGGTAGACACTAGGACCGTGGTGGCGAACCTTTGGCACTCCAGATGTTGTGGACTACAATTCCCATCAGCCCCTGCAGCATGGCCAATTGGCCATGCTGGCAGGGGCTGATGGGAATTGTAGTCCATAACATCTGGAGTGCCAAAGGTTCGCCACCACTGCACTAGGACATTGTACCCCACTGAGGTCCCTGTTCTCCCTAGGCTCCACCCCCAAATCTCCAGGAGTCTCTAAATATGAATCTAGTACCTGTACCTCACCATCTCCCACCCATGGTCAGGGGAAGGCCTGGCAATGCTAACACTGACTAGGCATTTATGGTGTCCCACCTTGACCTGGATAAACCTTCATTTGCTGCATACCTGAGACTGTCAAACAGCCTCCCATGCTGACTTTCAATATTTATGTAGCATTCAACTTGTTGATTACTTAAGCAGTATAAATTTGCTCTAGAAAATCAAAACAATGCACATTGCAAATATTTATTTCTTAGACTGGAAAACCGCAGATCCCTAGAACTCTATAAAACTCTATAATTCAATGCCTGTCTTTCATTTAGAAATTAGAAATTCTGTGATTTAAAGAATACTTTATGACACATAAATGTCAATCTTATGGGTTTTTTTAATCAAAGGCCATCCAATAAAATCAAATATTATGAAAGCCAGACACCTCATCATTATTTTATATTATTTCCTTTAAAAATCCAACCATCATATTTTGTGGGTACCTTTAAAAAAAGATCAGCTTAAATCTCAACTACAGTTTCACTTTGAAATTATTCTGAAGCTATTTTAGGACCTACATTTAATATTAAATACCAATTCAGCCCAAGTGACAGATCTGGCTTTTCTTGAAGATTTAACAAATTACCTTCCATAGAAAATAATTCTATGACATCCTGTTTCTCCAGCACTAAGGCTGAGTAAGTATTGAAAGAAGAGTAGCTTTCCAGCTATCTCTGCCCTCTGAAATTGCAGAAACTCGATAAGAATACATGAAAGAAAGCTTTCTTCCTTAGATAAATTGCCAGTCTCCCACCATCTAAGACAGTACTCAAAAATGTGAGTGTGTCTCAAAAGGCAATCATTACAAAAGAGAACAGGCCACATCAAAGCTACCCAAGTGTGAAAAATTACCCACATTGTGATGCACTAGAACATTAAGGGTCAAGTACACCATTCAATTGTACTAAGATACATTTTCTTTAACTCTGCACATATTCTAGGTTTACATCTAACTTAAAACTATTAGATTTTGGCCAAAATAAGCTGTTTATTTTTATTCCTTCCATTAGGCCCACTGCAAGGTTTCCAATTCATTCTTCCAATGTGACTCCAAAACATCAGTTAATACCATACCTTCATTGAGCATAGATGATTGAGAGACGCCCTTGTCATTAAATAGGCAGAACAGACAGAAGGACAAATGAGAATCAGAGCAGGAAATCAAACAGTCTACCATCAGCAGAAAAGCTAATGACCCAGAATCCCTCTTTATCCTTTAGGCTATCTGTGACTACTTCAGACCAAATGTTTCCGGCCAAAATGCCACATTAGGTAAAAAAAGTATTGATGTGATGGCACAAATCTGTCCTATTTTGCTTGAAGCATCTCATAGTGAATTTAGAATGATCTCTGAGCCATGCAACTGAGATCTTACTGGAAAGAAATTCAAGGATAAAGAGAAGGCTAGTGGAATCATTCTTGACTAGAAGTTATTGAATGTATAGAAGATTGTGTCTGCAGTCCACTGGGATTTTATTTCCTAACCAAAGGAAGTAAACGGGAATCAAGGGATGGGCAGGGAAGTCCCAAGTACATGGTGGGCACTGATGCCCAAATGACCCCACATTACCTCATCTATACTCTGCCTTTCTGCCCAATGGGGACCTAAAGTAGCTTATACTGTTCTTCTTTCTGCCATTTTACCTTCAAAACCATCCTGTGAGGTTAGGCTAAGAACATGTGAATAACCCAGGTTTTCTATCTCCCATTGGCAACCTTTGCTATCTGCCATTGCTCTGAGCACTGGCAGAAGAAAAATATTTTAAAATGCCAGCAGCTTGTGCAATATGAAATCTCTTTCAGGTAACATTGCTTTAGGGACTGCCAGAAACACTTAGGTTTTACTGTAGAATTTCTAGTGGTTCCTAGTGTGGTATGATGTCACTTCCATTTTTTCCAGCAATGACATCATAATGTACACAATGCTATCACCCCCATGTTCCCACCAGCAAGCTCTTACAGTTGTCTGGGAACCCTATCCCAAGGTCCCACGGGGATTCAAATCTGGGTCTCCCAGAACCTAGCCCAACACTCTTAACAACTACATTACACTGGCTGCTGAAACTAGAGTAAAGCAAAAACCTCCTTACCACTTAAACTGTTATAAGTAACCTGACTATACTCTTGACTTTATCCTTGTGTTTATTAATTTGATAATACAGATATTCAGGATATGTGGTCAATCTGCAGTGAACGTCTTTGCCTGAAAAAGGCTCCACACGTTTCTTTGTATTTTTAATGCAATCCAAGGAAAACTGCAGAGAAAGCCACCCTCATCACTCAGAGGCAAATAATTAGGTCAGTCTTGCTCAAGTAACATTTTAGCTACACGTCACAAGAATCTGCTTAGTCAGTGGTTAACCAGAATCTTTCACTGTTGTTTTACTGGATTAATTCATGGTTTGAAATCAACAGCTAATGGCATAAAGTAACCTGATAAAGTAACTCCTGTCTGGGAGAAGGCAATCAGGGCCAGAAATTGTTTAACTATTTAGGATGGTGGTCAATGAACACTCAAAACACTGCAGTAAAGGCTGGACATGCACAATTTCAAAAGTATGACTCCAAGGCAGAAGAAATGTAATCTAGCAATCTGATACAGTTTGGATGGTATCTAAGTTTTGCCCTTCTTCTGAAATCACCAGTACATGAAAACAGCCAGACAATTTCAAGTTGTTTCCATGATCTGCTTTCTGCACACTGACATTTCAAGCAGTGTCTTCGTAGCATCTGAATGACAATTTACTTGAGGGTTCCAGTAAATCAGCATGAAGATATTTAAAGGGATGAACTGGTGGATATCTGTTGTTGTACTGATAGATAACTAGGTGCCAACATATAACATTATGCACAGCTAACAGTACTGTAGTTGCACATTCAAAGCAGTCCTGCAGAGTTGCCCAAGACTAGTCCATTGGGTCTAGAGTACTGGAATTCTGCCCAGGACTGCAATGAGTGACAGAAAGAAACCAGAGAGTCTATTTCCTAAGGTGGAGAATGGAAGGAAATCTCCCCATCTAGAGTATGTCCATCTTACATAAAGCAGGGAGAGATGATGAAAAGAGAACTTCAGTGGAGAAGTACTGCTATGAAGGGAAGGTGTTTCTCCCCAAATGGGACTCAATCTAAATAAGAGAGACTTGCAAAAGAAAGAGCTATATAGGCCTTTGGGCAAATTCACTGTTTTGAAGCCCTGATTTCATAAAATCAGTTTACTTAGGATTGCAGCCTCTGAATGTAAACCTGACAGATAGCATTCATGATAGACTTGACCCACACATGCCACAAAACAAACTGAAATGAAGACTGCAGAGCTGGAGTGATAGTTTTAAGATCACAGACAACCCAATATATATGCTCCCCTACTTTTTAAACCAATTCACTTTCAGGTAAAAAAAAATCAACAGAGAAGGCTGGCATAGTAGTTTTTCCACTTCAAATGTTGTTGTGCTTTTCACATTTGGATCAGTTATAATTCAGCAGCATGAACTAGAATAGCTCATCCAGTCCCCTTAGTATTCAACCAGTTCATTTATAAGAACTGCCGCCTTTCTCTCCTGTAAGGAATCCTTCCTCTCCCCACCACAGACAGTTTGTGAGGTAGGTGAGGCTGGGAGAGTTCTGAAAAAACTGTGATTAGTCCAAGGTCACCCAGCAGGCTTCATGTATATGAGCAAAGAAACAAATCCAGTTCACCAAAGGGCGAATTCCCACTGCCTCCTTAGCACGGTTTCGGGCCACTTACTAACACAGTTTCATCGACGTCCTCCCCATGACTTCTGTGGCAGCAACCATTTCTGACGCTCGTTTTACCCATTAATGTGTGTCCCGGCAGAACCTGGATGCAAGTGAGTTGGGCCCCGTTACCACAGTTTACGGCTGTTCCGAGGGGAGGAACAAGGTTTGGAACCTGGAGTTGTTCCCTGCCCCAGAGCGTGACGTGCATTTCGCGCAGCCAATTGATTTGACCCTTGCGCAGTCTACTTCCGGGTTGATGGAACGATCACGTTTCTGAGCATGTGCAATACAAGTGAAGGATCGCCTGTTCACCGATTTAACGGTAAAACTTTCAGAAAATAGTTGCTTTACAGTAAATGACAAGTATTCATAGTGGTTGCACTTCAGCGTTCGCACAGGTTTTTTAATGGGTAAAAATGGGTAGTGTTTCTGAAGTGGCTAACAGGTCCCGCCCAACTGAACACTGACCAATCAGATCGCGATCACATGGCTGTGGGGATTGCAACGATGCCTGCACCCGGGAGTGTCTGCTGTGTGCTCGCTGTGGTGGGGAGGGAGAAACTGCGATGAGGAGGACACGGATTCACAAGGAACAGGTTTGGATCCACTTGCAATTTTCAAGTGGGAGTTAGCCCAAAGTCTCCCACCCATGTGGAGGAATCTGTCATTCATGTGGAAGAGTAGGGAATCAAACCCCATTCTTCAGATTAGAGTTCAGTGCTCATGTGGAAGAGTGGGGAATCAAACCTGGTTCTCCCCATTAAAGTCCACCGATCTTAACCACTACACCACACCGGCTCTCCAAATGAATATTTATTTATTTAATACATTTTATCTTGCCTTTCTTCCAAGGTGTTCATGGTGGTGTACATCTTCCTCTCCTTTTCCATTTTTATCACCACAACAATCCCCAGAAAGCGTTACTAGCCCAAAATCACCTAGCAAGTTACATGGCTGATCAAGTGATACAAAAGGAAATCCAAGGAAGAGGGTCAGGTGGTCCTAGATGTGTAAGTCCATAACTCACATGAACATATTAGCCTGTCTTATACTACCGTGAGTCAGGCCATTAGAGCATCGAGGTCAGTATTGTTAGTGTCTACTCTGACTGGCAGAGGCTCATGGAGAGTTCATTCCAGGGTCAGCAAATTTCAGGAAGGCCAGGATCTCTTCTGGTATTTCCCTGGAGAAAATGGCTTCTTTAGAGAATGGTCTCTATGAGATCATACTCCCTTCCCTGAATCTCAGCCTCCCCAACCTCTACTCCAAATCTCCAGGAATTTTCCAACCTGGAGCTGGCAATCTTGGTTCCTTCACATCACCAATTACATGATCTTAAAAAAAAAAAACTGGAGATGGTGGAAAGCAATTTTACCGGGACCTTCTATACACAAAGCAGCAGATCTACCAGTGATCCACAGTCCCTCTCCTAAGCAAAACCAACTTGCTTAATACTAATAAACTTAATGAGCTTGTAGCAGGGTCAAGATTTGAACCATGGCTGATTGCCTGTTCAGCCCTATAAGCCTTCCTATTTGAAGAAAACTATTGGGTCATAAATCCTATTTTTTTTAACAAAGTGAGCTCTTTAGCATGTCTGCTAAAAAGAACAGGAACTTTACATCTGTGTGAATGGCATTGTAAAAGTGGGTTTGGGTTTGTTTTTCTAAAGGACATAACGATAGAGATCAATCAACAGTGCACAAACCAGTCCTGTGGGCACCTCTGTCTCTATGTGTCTTGCAATCCTGTCGCTTTATGATCTTTAACAAATAAAAAGTACTATATATAGCCCACATCTTGTTCCAGTGAATTGCTCCCACCACTATAAGGAAGGGCTACATGGAGATAAAATTAAAAAATCCCTTATTTCCTGTTACACTTCTACATTACTGCATGTTTGGTTACATCTTGCTACCAATCTGCTGTTTCACATTATGTCCTCAACCTCGTGTCTCCTCTCTGGTGTTGTGTCTGCTCAAACTAAGAAACAAAGAAGTTATAAAGAGTTAACTTTATAACTTCAGATGTACGTGCTGAATAGCATGTAAGCAATGGCTATCTGACTGACCAGTAGCGAATCAATAGATCAGGTCATAAACAGTGACTTCAGCAACTGGTTTACATACAAACAGTTAACCCTTTTATTACCTGAGTAGTGACAGACACTTGCAAAATTCCAACACAAGGAAGCTCGGAATTCTTGCCTGCTCTCCTCCAAGTCTCCCTAAAACAGCACCACAAGTGGCATATTCCTCCACTCTTGAGAGAGGGAAGAATCTGATGTGAAATTGCAAGCCCCCTGGGTAGGGTGGTAACAGCCTGGGGGTGGGGATGTCTCCTGTCCCTTTAGCAGAGACTTAGTGGAATGTTATTTACCAGGCAATGTTATCATTTTGTTTGGCTGCTGCCAACCTAACTTGTTTAACATGCAGAGCTTACAGTGCTGGTTTCAAAGTGGCTTGAAGGAAAGAAGACAAAAAACAACTTTCTCTGGCTCCCAAGTACAGCAGAAGAGGAGGTAAGTAGGAGGCAAGGTAAGAATAGAGTTGTCAGGACTCATACTGTGGTGGGAGGCCTCCCCCTCGCAGCTCTTGTTACTCTACAGCAGCAGCTATAGAAAAAATATGAAAAGCTGGTATTGCTTGTGGAATAACATCTGTAGAAAATCAGGAAGAGTGTCATGTTGTTCCAGGAATTACTTGGAACTCTATGGTTTTCCCACAGCATTTCTAGTGATTTTACTTCCATTTTCCCCCAGAAGTGATGTCAATGTCAGGTCAGCAACAGAAATGCCTTTCAGGAGCAAAGCGGTTGGTGTGTGTCAGCAACCAGCAAACCAGGAAAACACATGACATCAGTTGTCATTTCACAAGAATGATTTTTTATTTTTTTGCTGTTCTCTCTGACAAAGTGCTTCACCAACAACTGAGTGTCACAATTACACACAGCAGACAACACTGTCCAGCTATGTACAAATGTACACCAATCAGGTAACGGTTTCTTACCAGTTCATCAATGCATATGGACCTGAGTCAGCCTTTTTCAAAACTGTACAAACTTCAAATAGATTTTGCCCATCAGGACTTGACAGCTCCAGACAGTCAATATGTACACAAAACTGTGCCCCCATGCTTCCATCCCTAAAGCTCATGCCAGTTCCCAGATAACCCCAGTTCAGGGACACTGGTAGCCACCTTCCAAAGCATACTGATTAGGGAAACCACCTCCCATCTCCTCTCAGAGGAGGTAGCTATTTAATTTCAGTTGAAGTCAGTGGACTTTTGACAGCCTGACTGTATTGGGTAACTTTCACTTTTGGCAATAAAAACAGCTCTCACGGAATGAGGAAATTCAGCAATAAACACAGTAGCCTTAAAACCCTCTCCTAAAAAAGGTGCAGTAAATCCATTTTGTTAACATTCCACTCCTAATAGCTGGAGCGATTGGAACATAACTGGAACATATACAAAAATCCTGAACCAAAGGCTTGGCCAACAGAAAGGCCCATAGTGCACCTAAAGTTCAGCAAGATTGGCATCAAGTGAGCAACCATGAGGAGAGATAATACTCTGCCCAGTTCACCTCAGAAGATGCTGACAGACACAGCAGGTCCAATTAAGCAATGCTGGATGGCAGTGAAAACTGCCAACATCAGTATGATCGTTTGCAAAGGACTTAGAAAAATAATGACTCCATTGACTTCATGAAAGTAAAGTAACATCTGGAATGTGATCCAAACAATATTTACTCAGAAGTAAATGAGTCCATAGTACTGGGACCTAAAACTTACAGGAGTATTTCTTTGTTGTCAAGTTGAGCCACTGTAAAACAATAAATAACAATTAATAACAAAAGGAAATACATTTCTTGTTCCTCAGACTTTAGCCTACAACCAAGTGTCAAAATATTCAAGATCCATCCATCACAAAGCTGATTTTTTTAAAAAAAATCACATTTTGCACATATTTTATTGATGTCTATTCAACATTAGCTCAACCACCTTAATGACAATTAATTCACATGAAATATATTATTATATAGAAATATAAATCAACTAGCATGTCAAAAGACATAATATCTTTTGAGAAATATAGCCTTAGTATCATTAAGGAAACACAAGTCAGAATTTTTGTTTACCTATTTCTAATCATCTCTTTAACATCATCCAGCTGCATTGGTATTTTAAAAGCACTTAGTAACTGTGGAGTAGGTAAGTAATAGTTACAGATAATGCAGGCAACTCCATTTCAAAACTACTGTTGCCAATCATTTTAATAAGGCCTGTTGCCTATCGAATATTTATGGGAAGAAGATTTTTCTTAATCCAAAGGGTTATTTAAAACTCAGCAGGGGAAAAGTCAACCTAAAACATTCATGCCACAAAGCATCCCAAAGTAAATTGTATGTGACTGATATCCTGCCAATATTCTTTATTATCAAATTTCCACCAGAAGCAGAGATAAACTGTGGAGCTTTACATGAAGAGAAGACTCTTCCAAAAGACATATAGAATCATTTTCCTTGTATCAGTGATTGAGCCGGTCAAGAATAAGTTAAGGTTATACTGCAGTTCTTTTGAAGCAGCATTGGGTCTGGCACCGTCTTGAGGGGAAATTCCCAGCAAGCATAGGAAAGGGACCCTCATCTCTTTTGAGGAACAGCAGAACTCAAGAGTAACAAAATGAAAAATGGCCTAATCAACAGTTGAGGCCAGACTACAAGTTGGGAGATCTAGTAGTGGGAAGCACAGTGGGTGAGCTTATGGCAGTCACACAACCTCAGCCTAACCTACTTCACAAGTTAAGAGAATAATACAGAGGACAGGAAAACAATATAAGCTACTTTCAGTTTCCATTCAGAGAAAAGTGGTATATCAACAAATGAATAAATGAACAAACGAACGAACAAACAAACAAACAAACAAACAAACAAACGAATGATGAAGCTTTGGGAGTGCTCCGTGATTCTCAGATAGGAGCACGTTTTGTGAACCGATTGATTCTTGACTGAATTTATTGATCATGGATCCGGAGGTGGCAGAACTGCTGGATTTGTTTCTGGTGCACGGGGCCCTCGCCCTGTCTGCCCACTATTGGGAAGAGATGGATCGGACATCTGGAAGGTTTGCTGCAGTAAGGAAACATTGAGCAGGCATGAATTGCCCTGGCAACCACTCCCCCAGTGCCCTCATTGTTGAGTTTATCCACACAGGGCAGGGATTGGTAGGAGAACCATGTCGCAGCTTTTTGGGATGACAAGGGATGGCTCAGGAACTTCTGCATGATTAGGAGGACCTCCATGAGGATCGTGGAGACTCTTAGACCCCGTCTGCAATGCCAGGACACAGACATTGCTAGGGGAACTTGAAGTCACTCGGCTTTCTCCCAAGAGTCTCAGCAAGGGCCGCAGGGACTTGTAGGCAGCCTGCGAAGTGCATAGCAGCAGCGGGCTTGTCAACTAGATCAGATCTATAGCCCAAGGAAAGGTATTGTGGGTTATGAATAATTAACGATACTGTCAATAAGAGCCCAAAAGCGGCATATACAGGGCAAATTTCCAAGAACTGGACAAAGCGATCCTGTTCTTTTGACAGAGGGACACTGAACCGCCATTAGCGCCCACTCTCAGGTGCTCACTCCCTCAGTCTATCATACCTCATAGTGATGTTATGAGAATAAAAAGAGGGAGGACAATGTTGCAAGCTGTCTTGGTTAGAATAGTGGAGTATAAGTTGAAAAATGAACAAACTATGCAATGCGTACTGGCACTGGTGGGTTACTTGTACAGAGAGTGCATAATCTGCCTCTATCTTTATTCATCCTCAGCTTCCCTCAAATTGGAAATTGACAGAATTAGTGATAATGTATTGCATTTGCATAAGGGTAACCATTTGACCATAAAATAAACCACAGCCCGTTGTCTTTTCATTTACTATGGAGCATCTGTGCCATGATCTGGAAAGTCTTGCATGATTTTGCAGTGTTTTGAGTTTCTCCCCAGATGCTTTGTTGTAATGGCAAGGAACAAAAGGGAATTCCTAAAGCAGACATTTCATGTTCTAGAGCAAAGAAAATTGGGTTTATTTTCTGTAATTTATTTTGCTGGGTGTGAAAACATAACAGGTAACCATATCACTCAACTGTTTACCCAGCACAAACAATTTCTATGCTATTTATTCTATTTGGTTGTTTCTCCACTTCTCCACATGAAGCTTTCTGGGTGATCTTGGGCTGGTCACAGTTCAAAACAGGCAGCAGATAGTAGTAGTAGTAGTAGTAGTAGTAGTAGTAGTAGTAGTAGTAGTAGTAGTAGTGTTGGACTTATATCCCCCTTTCTCTCCTGTAAGGAGACTCAAAGGGGCTTACAAACTCCTTTCCCTTCTCCCCTCACAACAAATACCCTGTGAGGTAGGTGAGGCCTGTAGAGCTGTGACTTGCCCAAGGACACCCAGCTGGCATGTGTTGGAGTGTACAGGCTAATCTGAAATCCCCAGATAAGCCTCCACAGCTCAAGCAGCAGAGCGGGGAATCAAGCCCTGTTCCTTCAGATTAGAGTACACCTGTTCTTAGTTACTACGCCACTGCTGCTTTAGTGAGCTGGCAACCCAGCCTTTAAAGCCACGCTGGGCCACCCTCAGCTCCTCCCACAAGCAGCTGACACAATTCCAAGTCGGCCCTCTCAACAGTATGCCCAAGGGGCAGCATGTGGCCAGCTCAGCGTCACATTGCCTTCTGCTGCTTTTCCCGCCCTGCGGCTGCAGGTAAGTGTGTGCTGCATTTCCCTCCGAACTCTCTCAACTTCACTTACCTCACAAGGTGCCTGCGGTGTCAGGGGGCAGGGAGGGAAGGTAAGCAGTTTGAGATTCCTAAGGATAGAGAAATTAGAATATAGAACTATCTCTTCTTTTTCTTCTCCTAGAATATTCTTGTTTCTCTACTTTCTGGTCAATGTTTGTACTGAAAACTAAACATTTTTATATCAATGTCCTTTTAAAGTTTTACCCAGTTAGTTTCTGCAGCTCTTTCTTTTTTTTTTCCATTATTGAGTAACTCTTGAGGGGAAAGGGTCACTTCAACTGTTTGTTCAGGTATTCCAAGGCCCCGCTTTCCCACCCCTTCCTGTTTCTAATAACACAGTTGTGTTCAAATTGCTTAAGCTTTACTCTCAACTATTATTTACTTGCCACAAAGCGCTAAGTCATTCAGGAAGTAATGCTTTTAAGAACTTTTTTCATCCAAGCCTCATTCTCTCAAAATCTTTGACAGTAAACAGGCACTGGTTGTGATGGGCTACATGCATTGGTTCTCTTCAGCAAAATGAGAAATAAAGTCTCCTTCTGGTGGAGTCTCATATCATTCTCCAATACAGAAGAGAACCAATGCATCAAACACAGAAATTTTCCCCCAGATACACATTACATATTAACATATGAAGTTGCCTTATGGTAAGTGCCTCACATAATTTGTTCCTTTCCTAAGCAGCGAGGCTTAAAAACTGCATCAACACATCACTGAATATCATTTTATTAGAACCATTTGCAAGTTGGGCTGTCTAGTCCACTCAGGGGAAATTCAGTTGCAAATGATTGTTATGCTGCAATGATAGCACAACATCTAGCAATGCATCGATGCAGCCAAGACAGGGGTGTTTCTGCTGCTGGTAATACTTTAAGATAAAGGTAGTTCCCTGTGCAAGTACTAGGTCATCACTGACCCATGAAGTGATGTCACATCACAACATTTACTAGGCAGATTAGGTTTATGGAGTGGTTTGTCACTGCCTTCCCCAGTCATCCACACTTTAACTCCACCATGTTGGGGACTCATTTTATTAGCCTCAGAAGGATGGAAAGCTGAGTTAGTCTTGAGCTGGTTTCCTGCAGAGGGGGAAAAGCGCCCGGTACACTGGTGCATCCTCTGCCCACGCCTTGGAACACCCCCGTTCCGCCTCAGAATGCCACACCCCCGCCATGCCTCACAGGGGTGTGCGCCCGGTGCTTTGTGCACCTGTCAGCCCCCTTGGAGCTATGTCTCTGGTTTCCTGAAACCGACTTCGGTCGGGTTCGATCTCAGGTCATGAGCACAGTGTGGACTACAGTACTGCACTTTACCACTTGGTGCCACAGGGCTCCTTGGTTATATTTTAACTGCAAGTGTGAGGAATTTTCTTAAATCACATTGTATCGTTGCTAGATTTTATAAAGACCTTTTGCTCCCTGTGCCCACCTGCACATCGCCTGCCCAACATAACATTAATTACACTTAAAAACGTGATTCCCTCCCTCTGCTTTCCAGGTTCAGTTTTCTTAAATCTCATTTATAACCTGATGCAAAAAAAAGGAACAGATTTGATAGCTGTAAGGTGCATTGTATTTACTCATTTTTACTCATTTGTTTTATTTACTCCTTACTTTTCATTTTTAAACTAGTTTTCTCACAGTTTCAGTTCTTTCCCAGTGTTTGAGGAGAAAAGACAAGGAGAGATGTTCAATCTCTTAAAATCATTCATATACAATTATGTTTGCACTTTACTGTAAGCAATAAAAACAGTTGATTACAATACTTTATCATGATGGCAGTTAACTTAGTTTCATCACTGGTATTAGTCTCTCTCTATTACAGTTCTAGTACATCATACAATCACAGAATTGAAATATGCCAAACAGGCTATCTAGTTCAACCCCCTGCTCAACGAAGGATCAGTCTAAATGCATGACTATTACTGGACCAATACTTGGCCCAATATTGGACCAATCACCTTAAGGCTGCTTTCACACTTTCAACCCACTTCCAGTACACTTTGTGACTGAATTTTACTATGTGAAATGGCAAAACCTACTTGCGAATGATCACTAAAGTGCATTAAAAGTGCATTATTCAGCATGTGTGAAAGTGCCCTAAGAAAGGTAATGGCAGTGACAGGAATAGTAAGAAGCTAGTTGACTAATGATGCACCCTCCAAAAGGCTGGTGCTAGAGGTCATCTACTTCTGCATCTATTCATGTGAAGAAAGAAGGCCATTATTAATTCACTTTAAACCAGCCGTTTTCAACCATTTTCAATTTGACTCTGGAGTGGTTAGTGTGGGGTTAACCAATTAGTACTGTGATCCCCATCATGGCACTCATTGGCACTGTTTTGTCCACCAATGTGCTTTCTGGTATTTATCTCTTTCTTCTGCAAAGCATTTCTTCCACAAAGGAAAGAGCCAGTTTTGGTTTTCTTCCACCTCACTGAAAGTAGGAGGTGCTTCAGAAGACACTAGGAGACATTATCAGAGAACACACATCTGGAAATAGCTGCCTCTATCATAGAATGACATATCTTAGAACATCCCAACATTTGGGATTGATCCCAGCATCCACAACAGCCATTTTGTGTTTGATTACACTCCCCTGGAAGCCATTTTGTGATGGAACCTATTAACTGTTCTTAAAATTCTAGAAGTGCCCACAAGATTAACACAGTTGGGGACTCTATAATGAGACAGTACTGCCACTTAGTCATGATGCTGACATATTCTATTTATTTACTTTAAATATTTGCATCCCTCTTTCCTCCTGAATCAGAACTCAGGATGACTGATATATATTATGGCAGTAGGGCACCTGACAGGCCAACCTGGAGGAAAGTGGTCAGCAGGGAAACCATTGCATCCTCAGAGGGAAACTCACTGGTGGGATGGAAGCCTGAATTAGCAAAAGAATCAAAGGGGTTAACCCAGGCTCTAGAACAGAGAAAAGCTAACAGACAACCAGGCAGACCAAGACTGGTGAGAGTCTCAGGTAAGAAAAGGAGCCTTGATCTCTGAGGGCATTGGGTGAGACTAACTTGGGAGAGGGAATTAAAGAGTTCTACTGTTGGAAACTGGTGGTATCTGTTTATTGCAGCAAAATACAAACCTAAGAGCATGGACACACAGTCACACACACACACACACACAGCCTTTAACAGCTTTCACTGTTCACATACATCTTAAAACATTCCAAATGAAATGCAATAGTGAAGAGTACCAGCCCACAACAGGAAAACACAAGCACCTAAACAGCCAACTATTTTAAACATTCATTTATACAGCTCTGCTTTGCACAATTTCCTGAACTCCTGAATTTTCGGGATTTTTTTTAACCAAACATATTAAAGGAAATAATTCCTTAAAATTAAAAAATCTTCCCCACTTGCTCTGCTAAGATATTTCAAAACACCAGAGAAGAGGCAGGAGATTCCTAAGCCTGAAAAGAGGCAGATATTCTAGAAGACGCCATTGATAACTTCTGAAATGATGAGTGAAGCCGCCACGTGGGAACAGGAAGTCCTTTAAAAATGAGTTATAACCCAGCACCATGAATCAAACATGGAAGAAAATAAGCAGCCACTGCAAAGAAGGAAAGATCAGAGTGAAATGATGCCTTGACAGAGTCATATGAGGAGGTTCTGTGGTTCAGCAGTAGAGCATTTGCTTTATTCTGAGAAAATTCCAGGTTAAATCCCTAACATCTCCAGATGAAAGGATCAGTTAGTGATTGGGAAGACTTCTGCCTGAGACCATGGAGAGCCACTGTCAGTCAGAATAGACAAGACTGACCTAAAGAGAACAATGTTCTCCCTCAGTAGAAGGCAACTTCGTGTATGCATTCTCTTTTAAGTCTGACCTGCTTCACTAAGCTTTCATGTGTTCATTCTGTTTATCTTCTTCCTTTCTATGGACTAATGGAAATAGTCAGTGGCTGTATCATCCCTTAGGAGAGTGAAGGACAAAAATGAGTTCCCTCAGCACTATTGCTTTGAAAAAACTTGGGATGGAAGGACAATGCTTTTTCTTTTTTAAAAAAAAACCTCTAAAATTCTGGGATCTTTTTTTACCATCACTGTTGAGGAGACCATTCTTAAACAAGATTAGTTCCAGAAGTGGAAAAAAATATTAAAAGGTCCATGAGGGTATAAGCACCCACTGCCCATTTCCATATGTTGTGAAAAGAGGATAAAATGGCTGCCTGAGAAACCCACATGTGCACCCCTTCCGCACATGCAAAATAATGCATTTTCAAACCACTTTCACAACTGTTTGCAAGTGGATTTTGCTATTCCGCACAGCTTCAAAGAGCACTGAAAGCCGTTTGAAAGTGCATTATTCTGCATGTGCTCAGGAGAGATGGAGAAGTTCCCTCTTGCACAAGATTCTGGGAGTTAGGAAATAATCCACTCATAATCCACGCTTTCCCTACTCATGCTTAAAACAATCCTCAGATGCTTCATCCAGCTATTCATATTTTCCAGTCATCAGTGTGGTTTGGTGATCCTGGGGGGAGCTGACAGCCCAACATACCTAAAAAACCTCTGGGAAATTTTGCCAAGGGTTGACAGCTTGGAACAACCACAGTCAAGAGAGCTAAGAACAGAGTCTGAAAAAGGAATCTTTCATTGTCCCCACTCTAGTACAGGAGGACAGGTTAAAATGATATACATGTTTGCTACGCACCTCTGTGGAACCAAATGCAAGACCTTCGGGTGTTTTGCAGTACATGTACAGCAGCTCTCCTGACTAAATGAGGCTCCTTCAAAGAATTGATTTGCCATGGTAACCATGGCACAGATGACAGGGTTCTCTGTTCCAGTGCACTTATCGGCTGCATGTACAATCACATGGTAAATTCAATTAAGCTGTTGTAATGGACAGTCCTAAAAAAATCCTCTCAGTATCTCATTAAAGAGAAGGAAATGAGCCAGTTAGAATCCATTTATCCTTAGGTTGTTTGGATAGGTGCTTCTAATTATGAGAGAGGGAGGACAGACCTTAAGGATTTGTACAAGGTACAGATATAAGTTGTGCAGACATGACACTGACTGATTCCTCAAACATGATTTCCTTCCTCACTTGGGCATTCCCCTTCAGTCTCAACTACAGCTAGAATTACATCTGCACTGCCAATAATCACATAAACCTATGAAACTGCCTCATAGGGTCAGCCCACCCAATCACCAAGGTCAAACTTCTCCACTATGACAGGCAGCAGCTTGCTAGAGTCTCAGGAAGAATTATTTCATATCATCTGCTACCCAACAATTTTAACTGGAGATGCTGAGGACTGAACACAGGACTTTCTGCAGATGTCAAACTACTGAACCTGGACAATAACCCACTGGTCACAACCATGGTTAGCAGCCAATTCACAAACTGTGGTCTACTTCCAAGGTTAGCAAACAACTGCCTGCCTAGATGTTAACACGAACCATAGTTAGCTGCAAAAACTGAAAAAGGAAAGATTTATTCATTGGAGGATCCTCCAGATCCTTGCAAATTGTTCCCGTATCACTGAAATGAAAAACGAGTGCCCAAATGAAAAACTAATAAAAAAGCTGGACTCAGTATATTTATCAGTAGATTTGTACCATTTGACATCTCTTGAGGGCAAGACACCTAGCCAAGAATCTTCTTGCACAGCTGCAAGAACAGCTCAGTGCAGCTCCACCTGACTGTCAGCTTTCCCTGCATGCTTAGATCCCCCGTCGTTGTTATCATTCTGGTCATGTAGGGAGAAAAGCACATCATGGTCAAAAGCCGCTGTGCAGTCCTGAGAGGAAATTTTTCCCGACAAAAAATATTAAGTCTAGGAGTTTAAGAGGCTCAAAAAGTTTTGGCTTGTGGCCTGATTCTATAAGTCACAGTGATGAGACAGAGGAACACAAGATCAGAGAAACAGGTGCCTGTACTGTTGCACAGACCAAGTTGTACACGGGGTGTTACTGGCAAGGCAGGACTCATTTGATGAGAAAGATTGGCACAACCCAACAGCACTCTAGAACAGTGATGGTGAACCTTTTAGATACCTTATTTATAGCAAAGTGCCAACACAGCAATTTAACCTAAATACTGAGGTTCTAGTTTAGAAAAAAAAACAGTTTGCTCTGAGGCATGCATTACTTGGGAGTAAGCTTGGTGAAGCAACAGTGCAACGCTTCAAACGGGTGAATCACGATCTTAGGAGGGTTTACTCAGAAGCAAGGCACACGTGCCATAGGTTCACCACCACTGCTCTAGAACAAGAGGCATATTGGAGTGCAAATTCCAGCAGGGTAAGTCTGTTGGAGGGAGTCCTGTAAATCCTTAACGGCTAACCCATTTGTTGACACCTGAGCCTTTGTGAGCTACAGCCCTTTTCATCACATGCATGAGATGAAACATTAGTCTTCAGATACACAGAAATGAGAGGGGGCCAGATGAACACAGTGAGGTTAAAAGGCCATGAAACACAGGAAGTATAATCTGTGCTATTTTTACATAAAAAGCCAAAACTGTACAAGAGAAGCAGAGCAAAGGAATCATGCAAGATAAATCTGCTCCATCTGCCGTATACCACATGGGAGCTATCCTAAGCAAATCTTCTCAGAAGTCAGTCCTATTTTATTTCAATGGGGCTTACTTCCAGAAAAGTGTGCTTAGGGCTACAATTGATGTCACTCTGCATTGCCTTGACAGAGGTCATTCCCGCACAGTCCAAATATCCTAGTTTAAGCAAAAGAAATGTCCCGATTCGGTCAAGAAGTCTGCACAGTTCCCAGTCCTAAAGTGGATTTGTCCTGCAATATTTCCCTTATTGAGTTTTTTTAAAAAATCACTAAAATCAATATCTTTTTCTGGGTTTTCCCAAAATCTCGCATTGAACCTGCTGCCATACAAACACCGCAAGAGCAAAATTGTTTTATTTTTTCCACTCTGCTGCCTGACCTCCCCACTTGAAATCATGTCAGTTTTCATATCTGCTGAGCCACCAACAGGAGCATAACGAGGCAAACTGTAGCCCTGGGCAAAACCTGAGTTGGATGCCCCCCCCCCCCATGGGCAGCCACTCCACCACGACCAATTTTTTTTTGCACCAGGAGGACATTGGTGCCTGCAGGAGGTGCATTTTTAGACATATTAGCACCATAAGAACAGTCTCCTGATGATACGCTGAAATGTTGGTGCTGCTAACCTAAAAACTGCGCCCTCTGCAGGCAAAAATGGAAAACCACTTAAAATATCCAAAAAAGAACCCGGCATTTTGATGCCCCCCACAAGGTGGTGCCCTGGGCAGATGCCCACCTTGCCCAATGGGCATTATGCCCCTGGCCACCAACCATCGTGGCAGATCAAGTGCCATTTCGCCTGGGTTAATTAAGAGTTAATCGGAAGTGGAGTCCCAAAAATGTCCCCTTTTTTCTTTTCTGTACATGTACTCATTGCTCGGAGCTTTTGGCTAGGGAGATGCACACCTCGGGCCGAATGTTACTGGGCATATGGGGGGGCCAATGTCTCGTTTTCTGCAAAATAAGGGAATGTGAGTAGGAACGTGATGTTCTGCCCCATTGTTGCTCTACGTTTTTGGCTACTGCTTGTCACGTTGTGGGCTGCGCCGGCCCCCATCCAAAACTAGGGAAAGGGGGGGCTTTGTTTTCCCACAGTTGCCTGTGGGTTGACCAATCAAAGGCACTACCTTTGTGGGGGTGGGAATGCCTCAAATCGGCAAAAATCACAGAGCATTCAATTTGCTGCCCCAAAAGAACATCCAAACAGAATGCAGGACTCCGGGGATGTTTGCGCATGAGTGGGTATGCTTGGGGTCTAAATACAAAAAAACTGGGCTCATGCAAAACAAACTGGAGCATATCCTCCCGATCTTAACTCGATTCCTTCATGGAAGCAGGCACCCATGTGAAGGGAGAAACCGGGGTAAAATAGACCTGAATTTCCAATACCGAATGTAACCCAGTAGAATTATGCCATGTGGAATCGGCCAGAAAGTATTTTTACTACACAGAGGCTGCAATCCCAAGGACTCTTTCCTGGAATTTAGCACCCTGAACAAAATGGGACTTCCTTCTGGGTAGGCCTGTTTAGGATTGCTCTCTTAGGCTACTATTGTCTTTTTGTTGATTTTTGTTTGTTTTTAGAACACATGAATACAGTGATTTTTCCCCCATTTCTGTACTTCTCAAGGCACCTCTTTACCTTTCTGCTATGATTTTCCTCCAGCCTTCTCCCTATGGCAATGCACTGAAACTCACCAAACTCACCATATCTAAAGAACGACACCACTTTTCTAACTGCTAAGACTGCAATGACCGCAACAGACAGAATGTTCATTGCCTACATAATGGTCACAAGAGCAATACAGGTGGAATAGTAAAGGTAAGCTTCACTGAGGCACACAAAGAAAGATATAAATAAAAGAAACAAAAAATAATCTGCTGGCAAATATCATTCTTTTATAGGCCCCCACTCAATCTCTAGCCTCAACAAAGATTCACTGAAGACCATCTATGGGCGTTTCCCCACTCAGCATGATCCCCCACTATGCCGCACGCTGCTCTCAGCGCACGGCATCCCTGGCGGGCGCCCAGATGTCCCCACAGACGTCCCCTTTGCAAGAGCACCAGGGATGCATAGCGACAGCTGCTTGGCTGACAGCTGTCGAGGCGGGTTATACGCTGTTGCCACCCCTCTCATGGGGAGTGCTGGGGGACCCCGTGCTATTTGCGCAGGGCTTAAGGTAAGTGGGGAAAGGCCCATTGTTATATTAAAAAATCCTGATGGCCATCATTTCTTTAAAGATAAAAAGCTTTAGAAAGGTTTGATTCAGAACAGAGAACGGGGGGGTGGGTGGGTGGGTGGGTTCAAATGTTCAAATGCCCCACTATCATTTTAGAGTGGCACACCCTAAGAAAAGGTTTAGTGCATTAATCTTACCAACTGGTAAATCAGGCCTATTTGACAAGACAAAGGGGAGCTGACTGACTCAAGCTAACTATAAAAACTGGGACAAGAATATGAAACTGAATGTCACATCTCTAACACCAGAAATATAACCCTAGAGCATCCTTTCCCACATCCAGGCTGTGTTCAGATGATTTCCGTACAGCAACAACAGCAATCTTCTTAGCTTCAGCAAGCCCTAAACTGCAATAATCCTGATCTTACATCACTTGCTGGAGAATTATGCAAACACAAGAGAGTGAAAGAGGAAGCTTCCCAACATGAAATGAAATGAAAACAATGAAAACAATTCTCTATTTTCTCACTTCATCAATCACAACCACATCATCTACTTTTATGCACAAAAATGGAATTGTGAAATTGATTGAACCATTTCACAGTGGCCTCCGGTGTAGTCAATTCTGACTACAAATTAAAATTTTGCATTTTCTTGCTTTCGTTTTAAAGGGCTAGATGAGCGAGAATTTCTATATGCACATAACCTTTTTCCCTGTTCTAAATAACAGATTTAAAACAATTAAAAATGGTTCCAAGAGTGCTCCCAACGGGATACACCCAACCATCCTCCAACTTAAGTGGATCTTCCTCTAACTAAAATGAATTTCTTCCATTTCTTCCTCTAACTAAAATGAAGAATTTCTTTAACTTAGATCAGAAGATGGCAACATACTTTGCTTCCATAGGCTACTTTCGCCTAACAGAAATTGTTCAAAACACAGCACATCCTCACAGCAGCATCAAGTAAAGAAGGTGCTTCATATAATGTACCACCTAATTGGCTGCGACCTTACAAGCTTTACCAAACAGCTGCGTGTTTATATGCGCAGCATGGGAGACATGTTTCCTTCCCTCTGTAGCACCCACTATCACAGTGTCTCACAATGATACCAAAGGGCTACTCCAAAGACAGCAGTGTAATTTCATGTGGGAGATCTGAACTTTTATTTAATGTGAACCTGCAGATTCTAGAGCATAATATGGCATCCTTCACAGACACCACAACAGCATTCCTAGTACAGTCTGCCAGAATTTTAAACAGCCAGAGTGCCACAAGGGTATCAGAGGAAAGCAAACAAGATTTTTTTTACATGGGAAAAAGTCACAAATGTGTTAGAATTCTACTGTTCTTTCCATGCCTGCAGTAAAAAAAATACATTAAAATCAAGCAGGACTGACAAAATCCATTAGAATAAATCCTGATCCACCTCAGCACCTGACGGAGCCATTTCAGTTTATGGGGAAACATCTCTCAATTTGTCTGCAACCTTTCCTCAAATGGAATGAAAAATTATTAAATTGCTGCACAGTCTGTTCCATATTTAGCATTCTTCTTCTACCACAAAGATGTTCCTTACTAATAAATTCCTAATTACAGTCCTTCTAAACCAGCCAGCACTCCAGCCCTGTCAAACAGCTCCAATAACTCAGAAACGGGAACACAGATCATTTTAGAAAAATGAAGCAGTCCCCAACTAGCCAGCCAAAAAAATGATTACTTGAACCTCCAAGGGAAAAGATTATTTATGATAATCCATGCAATTCACATACTTGAGCGCCTTGTGAGGTTTTCTCCCTCCCCTCTATATTTGAAGTAGGGAGGAAATTAAGTCCTTCAAACACTGATGCTGCTTTGTCCATAAATCTTTCCATCCCACATTTAATTGTCATGTAATTTTCACAACATTACAGTTCAGTGCTGTTTATGAGGAAAGATGTTCTTATTGATCCAAGCACCAAAATCTCACGCTAGGCTCCACTGGAGGCTGGCAATGTAGAATGTCAGTGCTTCTATGCCTGTAGATTGTGCTTGCACATGTATGGAACTAGAAGAAAAAACTTCCTTTTTTTCATTTCTCATTCCTGAACTACTACTCTGAGGGCAAGGTGAGACCAACTAACACTGAGTAACCCAAAATCTGATAGCTCCACTGAAAGGCCTACGGATTTCTTGTGGCATTCAAAATGGAACACACAACTGTAAGAGTTGTCAGTTCAGTTGGTTTTAATGAGGGTTTAAGACAAATTCATAAAGAAATCCATCAATGGCCATTGGCCATGATAGTCAAAGGGGACTTCCACTTTGAAAAGTAAGCATGTCATTGAGAACCAGCTACTGGGATAAACAACAGCATCTTTATCAATACACGCATAGAAAATATGTCTAGTGCCTGTGGCCAATTTAACTTCTGCCTATATATTATCAAACAAGCATCTCCCCTATGAACAAAGTGAGTTTTCTCCCACACGTTCCATTCAGCCAAGTAATTTGTTCTCCATGCATCTTCCTAAACAGTACCATCAAAGAAGCCCCAAACTAATGTACTGTTGAAGGCTTTCACAGCTGGAATCAACTGGCTGTTGTATGTTTTCTGCACTGTGTGGCCATGATTTGCTAATTTTGGCTCCTAACATTTTGCCTGCATCTATGCAAATGCAAGTGCAGTTGTGAATGTTGATTGTAAATGCACCAGAAAATGCAACTGTAAATGAACTCCGCTCCACTCATGCCAATGCACCTTACTGTCCTTTGAGGTGGACAAAATATACACCCCACCATGCAATCACTCCACACTGTGCCACAGAGAGAAACACATTTCACCATGACATACCTCTTAAGATGCCAGCCATACAGCCCCATTCAAAGGGCCAGGAGCCGGGCACCACAGCCACTCTGCCCAGGCACTCCCAAGGAGGCTGTCCGGCAGGAGAAAGTCCCTATTGGCCTTAATGGTGATATAAGTCCAAAGCCCCAGCCATAACAGAGGCAATGGCCAGATGGAAGCTGACTAACATTGGCTCCACCCTGGCCATGCCTCTGGACTGCCCTGGTACACTGGACATAATGGCTGGGCAGGGATACTGGTGTGGCGCTCAATGCCATGTTCTACCACCATGGAGGGCTGCAGTGGCCACCTGCCAGCTGATCCACCCCTGTGCCAGGGTAAGTGCACTAGGGAGGGCAAATCTGCCGGCATAGCCCCATACCGCTCCCAGTGGCGGATCCCCCCCCCCTTGGATGAAGCTGATAGATACAAGCGAAAACAGCCACAGAATTTTGCAGGGCCTGAAAGATGGAACTATTCCACCAGGCCCATGGTTGAGGCACAGATAAAATCGATTGGACTTCTAAAACAATCTGGCCTCCCTCTGCCCTACCTCCTCCCACGTCGTGACCACTTCCGTGAGTTAGAATTGAGCAGCCATCTGTTCTGCAAATTTTGTGTGCATTGTTTTAAAATTTTAAATTATGGAATCGATATTTTGCAATATTTGTACATTGTTATTGTACAATGTTGGAAGCCAAAAGAGGAAGGGTGATATAAAAATCTAATAAAATAAAACAAATAAAATAAAATAAGCCTCAACAGCCACCCCTGTTTGTTTTGACATCAAGGCATTTGCAGATAGTCATATTATCAACCTTAATAAAAATGTTTTAACTCATCTAGTTGGAAATCCCGCTACCCAATATCAGGCACTGAGAAGTTATTCATTTCTAAGTACTTAATTCGAAAAGGTATTAAAGTGGAAGAGAAAACCATACAGATCTCTCCCAACTGTTAATCTGGTCACAAAGAACCCAGATGGGTCTAAATTCAAAACTTTGAACAAAATGGATTTCCAGTGAACAGATATCCCCTGACGGGTCATTCAAGCTTATTTGAAACGCCATTTTGTCCAGGGATGGAGATCTTAACTAGCCAACCTGAGGGTGTCCAGGGTCAGATTTATATCAAAGGTTATCTCTGGAAGTTCATATGCTACTTTTACAGCTAGCAGTAAAACAAAGGCTCTCAAATATTTGTTTATGGAGTAAGGCCATATCACTTGTATGATCTGTACATTCCACTCCCTTGCCCACTTGTCTAACTTCCTGATCACTTGCCCTCTGGGATATGGCAATGTGAAATATCACCATAAGTGCACACATAATTTGTGTACAAGAGAGGTTGTAACCAGTGGAATCATTACTCACTGACCTATCCTGCCCTTTGTCAAGGGAAGGGTAGGTTCAATTAAAATGATGGGCCTGTGCATCTTTTGGGAGAGTTAAGAGCTGGCAGATTCATTTAAAGTTTAAGTGGCCCAATCTTTAAACAGCTGCCACCTTTACCTCATTGTAAAGTTAACTGTAACTACTACAAAACAGTAACTCCTCCCTCTGGTCTCCTATGCCAACACACACCCTTTCGGCAAGCTTAGAAAACATTTGTGCTGGACCATCAAATAGAGTCAAGACCATGATATGTATCAAATCCATATGTGAGTGCCCCCCCCCCCGTCAGCCACCCTTGCACTGTAGGCCACATTGGCCTCCTAGGAGCTCAGCTACTCTTTTGGATCAAACAAGTTACAACTCTGGCTTCTGTTCATAGGTGCTTTACTTTCATCAGGCAGTTAACAAGACTCCTGCAAGCTTGAGCCTCTGAATCACCTCAACCCCACATCCCTCTTTTTCTGACTACCTTTTATCCCTCTCAGGAGGTTCCCTCCCTCCTGTGAGTGCCCAGCTCCAGCCTTCTAGTGGCTGGCAAGCTGTCTGTCATGCCCTGTTGGCCTGCGATTGGCTCTTCAGCTTTCCCGGCCCTCCTCCTTGATTGCAGCCTGGTTGGGGCTGTGCCACCCTCATCCCACTCTCTAAGGCTGCAATAGGCTGCCTCTTGCAACTTGGCCAGGCCTGTGCTACCTCCACCCCTTTCCCTGGAACTGCTGTGGCTTGATCTTGCTGCACAGATCCTCCTGCTATCTGTAGTCAACCCCAGCTCCTGGCTTCCTGGAGGTTCCTACTCCTGCTGGTAAGTCCAAAGACAGGGCTGCTGGTTGTAGAGTGCAGTAGGATCCCTGGGTGAGTGTCTGTGGCAACGTGAGGGGTAAAACAGGCTGACTGGTGCTAGGAGGCAGCCCCGTCTCTGGACACCACAAAGTGTACATGTACAGGCAAGTCTTCTACTCCCACTCCTAAACAGCAAACAAGGCAGCTGGAAGACCAGTACCTCAAGAGTAAAGATTTTAGGATAGGAAAAAAATGAATTTGCACCTTCCAGGTCTGCTAGTGTCTCGGCACAAAAAGCAACTCTCCCATGCATTTCCTCTGACACATTGGACTTACGCTGCCGTGACTGTATTCAACAGCACAAACACCCTTTGAACCAGAGTTGCATGTCACTGTAAATCTGGATGTTCACATTTACTGAAAAAAAATCTACTAATACAGTTTTCACTATTGTTCAAAATTGACCACCAAAGCCATGAAACAAGGTTGGCAAGTTCTGTCCATCTTCTAGAAAACAAATGCCAATGCCTAAAACAGCAGAATATTACATCTCCTCTCAGTACAGCAGAAGGAGCTCAATATTGACCAGCCCACAATATAAAGCATTGCCTGTTTCTTTTAAACATCTGTCTTCTGTGAACTTCCATAAAGAAAGTGCTTATTGTTTCACAGTAACCTCTGCCGTGCTGTCTATGAAAACATGATGAGCCCTGCAACTGATAGGCTTAGAAAGAGAAGACACTCTCAAGAGGAAAGTTGTGGTCAGCAACACCTGCCTTCCTGCAAGCGGGTCAGGTTCTCATAAGGTTTTTTTTTTCCTCTTTGTAAACACTCCAGGTTTTCTGGGAGCAGATATAAAGAGTCTATATAAACTGATATATAAACTGGCTAAAAGTGGAAGCAAAAAAAATCCCCTGCTCAAGTCTTGTTGCATTGTGGAACTCATGACATGGTCTTAGAAAAGCCACAGCCATCTATAAAATGGACGTAATCCTGCCGATATACCTAAAAAAGTTGTTCCCAAAAATTATTGCAAATAGCTCTGAACAGTCACAAAGTTCCAAGTATCACTCCCCTTGCATTGTGTGAGCCAATTTCCTGAATATGGCCCTATCAGATACAAAAGCCACATTATGCATGAGATTTTAGTTTGTCGTTGATATCTTTAATGATTAACATGCTTTTAAAAAAATCTGGCCACTAGGAATTTTATTTATTTATTTTTATTTTATTTTATTGGACTTCTATATCGCCCATCCCCGAAGGGAAGTTTTCACGATAAATCACATAGCTCAGAAAAGGTCACCAAGTTGCAGCCTTAAGTTATCGATTGCTTGTACACAGCATCTTAAAATTGCTGATGATAATGAAAATGCATTAAGTTCTCTATTTACAAAATAGCATGGTAAATTCGACTTTAATTTTTTTGCTTGCTTGAAACTCAGAGATCAGCTGGGAGGTTAAACTTCACAAATTGTACAACCAAACCCCTGCAAACCCCAAGAACACTTTTTTAAAATTCTAATTTCTTTTCCACTTACTAAAAATTTGCAAACTTTAAAACATACACATTTATCCTTTATAGTAGATATATGCCCACCTCTGCATACTCATGGACAAACTAAGACACAATCTACAAGCATGCTTAATCCCATTTATTTAAATGGGCTTGCATGCTCTACTCTTTCGGTTGTAACCAAAGCAAATAACCATTTCTCCTTCCTGTTTTCTCCACACCTTGTTTAGATTGCAAGTGTAGCACAGGAAATCTTACTGAAAGACAAAAGAAGCTGAGGATATATTGAGACTGTTTATTAAGAACACCCAATGCCCTCTGTGTTTTAAGCTCTCGCTTTTCCCCAGGCACAATTTCTATATAATCAAATCCATTCATCCACTTTTTGCACCTGCTTGCTGGCACTGACAATTTTACTCATTCAAAAGCCACAACTATGAACAAAAACATAATGTTATAAGGTCCCTTTTATTTGGCAGTATAAAACCATGTTAAAAACAGATGTACTGCAAAATAAACTGCTAATTTGGTTTACTAGGAACATATTCCCATTAACATATACATATTACCTCTGTTCACATAACATTGATAGTGCATACATCCTACATGTACATACGTATATTCAACCGTTAAGAAACAGCCAAAGCATACACACACACACACACACACACACACACACACACACACAGAGCACACATGCACACACACAAACTAGGAAATGATATCTGGATAAATAAATATGGGGTTTAAACTACACATTAAGATGTTTACAAGTGTTATGTAAGAAAGATTTGATGCACACAAGGAACAATCACATGTACAGTATACTGACTGTAAGTGCATTCAATGTAATGTGGGGACAAAGATATTGTCTTTCGCATGGACATTCTCAATTTAAAATGCATTTGGCCAAAAGGAATTTCTATCAGTACCTAACATCCCCCTTTAATTTTCTTGGAAGCTCAACTCCCACTTGAATGAGTGGGTATCTTTACAAAGCAAAATCCAGCTTGTTGCTAGAGTGGTGTGATGGCCAAAGAAATAGTACTGGAGATGGGAAACTGGAATTCAAATCCCCACTTAGCTACAAGATACTGTAGGTACTAACCCTTAGGATATCAACAGAATATGTATGTGTGTGTGTATGTGTAAGAATTGCCAAGTTGCAGCCTACTTTTGGTGACCCCAACAAGGGGCTTTTAAAGCAAGTGAAAAACAAGGAGTTTGCCATTGCCATCTTTTGTGGCGTCTTCCTTGGTGGTCTCTCTTTCAAGAATGTACCCTGCTTAATTTCCAAGAATCCAAAGAACTGGCTGGATTTGACAATAAAAGGATATAACAGTTCCACCACCAGCAAGTAATCTGTAAGGGCTCATTCACACATGCTAGGCAACTCTTTTAATGTATTTGTGAACCAAAATCCAGTCTAATTAAGGTCATAGGGTGGATAGGGGAACAAGATGAGATAAACCTAGACATGCCATTCCGTGAGATCCATGAGGAAAGGGAAATATGCAAAATCTGTACTTGCAGTTTGCTGTATGATGAAGCCTAGAACTAGGCTTCAAGCTGGAAAAGGGAACCGTCTACTCCAAACTCCTTGCTATCCTGTCATTGTACCCAAACTTGAAGCTATCAACATTCCTACCTTATCAAGATCAGATAGCTTTGATGGGTGAGGCTGTGGCTCAGTGGCAAAACATCTAATTTGTATTCAGAACAGCATGGACAACACAGTGGTTAAAGGATCAGATTAGAACCTGGGAGAACCAGATTCAAAGCCCAGCTCTTCCATCAAAGCTCACTAGCTGACTTTGGGACTGTTAGTCTCTCAGCCTAACTTATCTCACACAGTTATTGCTGTGAAGATGAAACTGAGGAAGAACAATGTGATACCTGTTTAGGACCCTTTAAGGAGAAAAGCAAGATACCAATAAATATCTCTGGCACCTCCAATTAAAGTGATGAAATAGTAGGTGACAGGAGGCAAGACAATGTGGTATAGCTTGATCGCATCAGATCTTGGAAGCTAAGCAGGGTCAGTACACAAACAGGGGAACCATCAAGGAAGACTGTGCAAAAGGAGGCAATGGCAAACCATCTCTGCTTCTCACCTGCCTTGTCAACTGCAACTTGAGGGCATCATCATCATCATCATCATCATCATCATCATCATTATTATTATTATTATTATTATTAATTGTATTTCATAGACCGCCCAATCCCCAAAGGGCTCTGGGTGGTGTACAGAAACAAAAACAACCCAGCAATATACAATAAATATAGATAATAAAACACATTAAAATCTCTTAAAAACCATAGCAGCATCACAATACCTACATCTAATAGCGGCGTCCAATCCCAAGACCGGGAGGGGATATATGGGGTAAGACAGTCATGCAGGTATGAGCTCCCCCCCCCCATATTGTAGGTGGCAGGGGAAAACCTCTATCTAAGACCCTTGACAGCCACTAAGAGACATAATATTTGTTTATTTTATTTGTTTATTTTATATTTATTAGTTTAATTTATTATAACCGTCCACCCCCGAAGGGCTCTGGGTGGTGCATAAGTCTATTGACTTTGATAGACAAAGGATCAGATTCAATATTATTTGGAACATCATAAGAGAACCTTTTTGGGCTTCTCATACTAAGACTTGTGGGGCAGACCTAGAGCTCCTAACATGGGCAGATGCAACAGTCTGAAACTGTAGCAAGATTCCCTCTCAGCTTTTGGAGTTCTGCTCTGTATGTCTGGCAACAAACTCTGCAGAAGCTGTTCTAACACAGCTCCAGGTGTCATTGGAAATGTGATGGCCTGGGAAGAAAACAGAAAAATTTGGCGAGAAACCAAGTTCTTTCAATTTTTTTCCCTGAGGCCTCTTTTTGAATTTTTTGAACAGAAAAATTCAAAAACTTGAGGGAACACTGAAAAGAAACTCCTGAGGTGTTTTCTTTTAAAAAAGCTTTTAAAGGCAAAATTGTTCATATTCAAAATTGATAGTGTGAAAAGGTTTGAGGCTGTTTTCAATCCTTCCAATGGAAAAATTGTGAAATTTTGAGGAGCACTGAAACAAACCTCCAGTGAAGTATTTCCTTTTCCAGAGTGAGAAAAAATGTTTGATGACTTTCTCATATTTTTCTAGAAGAAAAAATTAAGACATTTGAAGGAATACTTGGAGAAAACTGTTTATACTACGGATATATTGTACATATTGTTTACATGTAATTTCAGCGACAATTTATAAGCAATATTATGTTTCATAATAATACATTATTTATTCAGTGTTTTTCATAAATATTCAAAAACACTGGCAGTCCTTCCTATTATGACTATGTCATGACTATGTGAGTTTCTATTCAAATAGTATAATATATTTCGTATACTATAAAATGGCCCTTTCCACACAAACCTTTTAAAACATTTGGGGCAGGAAATAAAATGTTTCCTCTGTGGAGTTCCACATTGTTTTTACCCCAAAACGTTTTATTTGCCACCGCAAATGTTTTAAACGAATCCCCTTTTAAAACAATTATCTGGCTGAAATGTTGTGAAAATGTCTTCAATTGCTGTGCAATCTATTTACTATGTTCCCCACACTTCTCTGCTTTCCTAAACTTCCCCCTCAGTACCGATTTCTGAGCTTACTCCATTCCTCCCGGCCTGTTTTATTTCATCATTTCTGTTTGTTTTTTCTTTTGGGGAAACTAATCTTAGATGCTTCGAGAATGTGAGGAATGGAGAATAGGGGCATGAAGATCTGAAGCAGCGAAGCACCAATTCAACACAGAACTAAAAAAAAAAAACCAAGGAAAAAATCACATAACAGCCAGGAATCATTTTGCGGAGGTGAGTGTAGAAATACATCACAGTGAAGTGAGGGGAAGGAATTCAAAATGTTTTCCAAATGTTTTCAGTTATTCTAGCATAACGGGTCAATGTTTTTTCTACCTTCAACTTAAAAAACATTTTCTTACTTTACAGATGGCAAAAAATTTTAAAGTGCTATGGTAGCATAGGGTGCAGCAATTTGAAACTGTTTCTCAAATACTAGATATACTTAGCAGTTTATAAAAATTATATGCATACTTTAAAATTCCATTATTACGCCAAATAGTACATTTTAGATGCTAAAAAATGATGCATTTTACGTAGTTCAATCAGTTTGATAGGAAAGTAGGTTTGATAGGAAAGTATCAGTGTTAGCGCTTTTGAAAATAGTGGGGGTGGGGCAGAGGCCCCTCCACAAATACCACAGGCCCCAAATTGGCCCCCAAGGCTTTTGTAAACAGAGAAAAAATTATTTCTAAATTCGATGAGGTAATCCCAAGGTGAACTCAGTAAGACTGTCCATCTAGTTTGGCTCTAGGTGTCTTTCCCACACCTCCAGCAATGGGCAGGAAGACGAGAATGTTCGCACAACTATGATCAGTGCATCTTTCACATATGCAGCTCAGCCACTATTTAGCCATCTGTGATCCAGCTGGAAACATCCTTAATGGTAAGCAGCAAGCTAAATGGATAGATCACAGGCCATTACAGTTGCTTTTGGCCAAACTACAAATTTATGTATAACCTCAAAGACAGAAGCAGGAAATTGTGCTGTAGAAGCAGATACAGGAGTCTACAAGTAGACAAACACAGGACAACTTGAAGCACTGGAACACAGGACCAAAGTAGACAAGACATCAGGAACACATGATCAGCTTCCCCAAGGCTTGGCTGTATCATTATTGAAATGCAAATACAAAACACTGGGAATCTTTCCCCTCAAACCTTCCCACCCAAAAATGGTTTCCCCCACTGCGTTTACATTCGCAAAGTTACTTATAAAGTCCTTGTATATTTTCTCTTTGTGAGTGAAAAAAACGAGCCAGGGTAGGAAACAATTTTGATTGTTCCAAGCGTCTGCTGTCCTATCACCTTCAAAAGATTATGGGCTGGATCCACTCAACTTTCCTGTTGGTGAAAAGGGGAGGACTGTTTCCTCATTGCCACCCAAAAAAGCTACAGTAAGGACCATGGGGCCAATGGGCAAAACCCCTGGAATGAGAATTGTAGCAATATACATATACACATATACATATATATCACATACATAGCAGTTACAAATGGTTGATACTATCAACACAGATGTTTTCATTTCAGAATGAATCACTTATTTCTGACATTTGATTTAATTCTAGCATCGTTACCCACTCTTAAAACAACACAGCAAAAATTGCAATACAATTTATGCTGCACAAACCAATTTTAACTTTGAAAACCTTTTTTGTTTTACAGCCATGCAGTGTTGCTAATGTAGTGTCAAGAATGCAGTGAAATTAAATTCAACAGTTACCATGGGGGGGAGGGGGGAACCCCTGAAAAGTGCAGAAATAGATTCAATTGTGCAATGTATTCATGTACCTCATCCAACCTCAAGAAATGTGCATGCCTTACTACCATTATGCACCAGATGTCACAGATCCAATGTTTCGTTGTTACTAAAAAAGATTATGTGCTCCATAAACTTTATAGACTTTTACAAATTTAAATTATCTGTTAAGATGGCAAGCCACAAACCGGGTTGTGTTCATATAATGCAATTTTGTTTTCTCATTGTGCTGAACTGTAGACTGAATTTCCATGGTTGTAACACTGCAAACATTGGTCATTGTTACCTCCATGCTTATCAAAACACTTTTCTCGCAATCACATTCCTCAGGCTATTTTTGCTTCCTACTCTGAAGACTCTGCATATCAAAAGTTAAGACAAGAACAACTGAAAGAAGCCGAAAGCAGAACTCTTGACCAATGAGCCAGGATAACTAACACCCACCCCACAAAACACCTGTCCAAGACCCATCTTCCTTCTCCAGGAATCCTCAAACACTGGCTGATACTCTTTCCAATGAGAGGGCACAACATTCCCAACTTTGAGGTACAGCATCCTCGAATGGTCAAAAGAAACCCATTAATTCATAGTCCTACCTTTGAGCTCCTCCAATATACGTGAAGGTGAAAGTGGAATCTGCGTATCTGAAATCTGAAACAACACACAAAGAAGGAGTTGTATTGTGATTTGTAAATGTTGTTTGTTTGAGGGCTGATGGATTAATCTGCCCTTCCCTTACCTTCTCCTGATACAGGAAGAGAGATTAATATGAACCAGGAAAAAATATTAATAATCCAGCAGGAACCTACACCTACACATACACACACTCACAGACACAACCTCTCTTTGCAACAAGTGCCTCGGTGCTATGGCAACAGAAGGAATTTCCATTGTCAGTGAAGGCAACAGGCAGCGACAAGCTAGGCTGCTAAAGGCACGTCAAACATTGGAAGTAATGATCACAGGAAAGCAACTACCAGAGGCTTTGAATTCAGGGAGGAAAAAAATAATTGCAGTCGTCCAGTTCTGGATAAATGTCCGTGCAAAGGGGCCCAGAAACCACCCCCACCACCCATGCATGCAACATCATGGAAACGGCAGATCTAAGTATTTTTCAAGCAGAGATCTTTGCTTCGCTCTGCTGATCACACGAAAAACAAAGGGGGCATCGATCAGAGAGGGCTGCGCTGGGGAGGTTGACTCAAATGGCATATAATTTCGGACAATCTCCGTCGCCCCGGCAGCAACTCCCACACCACTTCGGGTACTCGGTGGCATGTCTAGGATGTGTCATGTGTGTGCACGCGCACTCAAAATGGGGGGTGGGGGGAGCATACTTATTAGATCGGCTTCCAAAAAAATACCAAGCATCCCCACCACTGTTTTCAAGATCTAAAGGCTAGCAGCTCGCCTTCAATCAACATGTCGGGGGTGGGGGGGGGGAAGCACGTCTGAAAGCAACGCCCCCCCCCGGGCGGGGGGGGTTTGAAAGAACGCGCTTGGGCAACTCACCTGCAAACAGGCAGTCCTTCTCCGCCTTGCACTTTTGGACCACGACGTCAATATCCTTCTGAATCCGCTCTTGCCTTGAACACATCCCCATGAACTAAATCCCGGGGGGAGACCAAAAAAACGAGCAGCCCCCGGCTTGCCACCCCCCTCCTCCTCCTCCCTCCCCGGCTGGCTTCCTTCTCTTCCAGTGTTAAGAGGCAGGGGAAAGATGGAACCGTCGCCCGGTGGGAAAGAGAAAGCTCTCCCGGGCTGCTTCGTCCCCGAGCGATCCCAGGCGGCGGGGAGAGAAAGGTCGCCGTTGCATGCCCAGATGCGCTCGCCCAGATGTGCTGGCTTGACAATAGAGCTCCGGAGGCGACGGCTCGAAAGGCGGGGGAAGGCACGGCTCGCCGGATCAGCGCCGGAGCATCCACACGCCGGCTCCCCTCCGCTCCGGCTGAGCTGGGAGAGCAGAGAAGAGGGAGCTCAGCCCCCGAGGCAAAAAAAAAAAAAAGCAGCGAGCGAGGCTCCGCCACGCAGCCACACGCGCGCACACCCAGCGGCGGCTCCCCGAGAGGCCGGCACTTCTGCAGCGACGCCAAGCCGCAAACCCCTCCCTTCGCCGCCGCCGCCGCTCCCAGCCCAGACACGCCGCCCGACACACGCACTGGTGCTCCCCCGCTGCCCTCCAGCCGCCCACGCCGCCCGCCCCCGCGCGCGGGGACACCTGGGCAGGTGGCCGGCGCCAGGCAGCTCCGCCTCCCCGCGCTCGCGCTCGCCCTGGCTCCAGACCGGGCCTTCTGGCCACGCAAGGGTCAAGGGGGCCCTCCTCGGCTAGCTCAGCCGGGCGAAGAGGGACACCGCGCTTGCCGGGCCTGGCAGCCCAGGCGCCCTGGCGCAGAGAAGGGGCAGGTCGAGGGAGCGCGCCCGCAGGCCTCTCTCTGGCTGTTGGGTGATGGAGGAAACTTGGAGCGGGCTGAGCCAAGTGGTCCCTGCAGCGTGCGCGGTGGGAAAGGGTAGCACCAGGTTGAGGAGGTAAAGGGTCATCTGAGGAGGGGAAGGGAGTCCCCTATGCAACCCCTGGGACATCCCTGACCCTTGGGGTGATGTCACCACGTTTACTAGATCGTTGGGCAGAGGGAAAGGGTCTCAGCAAGGATAGCACCTAGTTGAGGAAGTAAAGGGAGTCCCCTGGGTCATCACTGGCTCATGAGGTGATGTCACCACATTTACTAGGCAAACCGTTGGGCAGTGGGAAAGGGTCTAAGCAAAGATAGCACATGGTTGAGAAGGTAAAGGGAGTCCCCTATGCAAGCCCTGAGTCATTACTGACCCATGGGGTGATGCCACCACGTTTACTTGGCAGACTGTTTACAGAGTGGTTTGCCATTGCCTTCACCAGTTGTGTACACTTTACCCCCAGCAAGATGGGTACTCATTTTACAGACCTTGGAAGGTTGAGTCAACCATCAGTTGACTATCTAAAACCAACTTTCATTGGGATCGAACTCTGGTCATGAGGAGAGCTTGGACTGCAGTACTGCAGCTTACCATTCTGCACCATGGGGTTTCTCTGGTTGAGGAGACCCCAAGCCAACTGCCCTTGTCAGTCCATTGGAGACTATCTGACTCAACTTGTTTCTGGAACAGTATGCCACCAAAATCTTTCCTGGCAAGCTGTTCCAAGTACTGCCACTATGGTATCTGTTTCTCTTCAGTTCCACAATATGTCAAGGTAGCCGGCAAGAAGCCAGAAGAAATGTGGGGGGGGGGGGGGTGTCCAAGCTGTTCTTCAGGGGTGGTTTTAATGTTTCAGGGGCCCTGGGCAAAAGGCCTAAAGGCCCAAAATCATGGCCATTAATTGGTGGCCTCTGTCACTGGTGTCAAGCAAGGAGAGATTCTCATCCCATGTGAGGTTAGTGGGAGCCACTGTTACCACCATTAGTCACATGAACCCAGTGGATTTCCTCAAGGTAACTGGAGGTTTTGTAACACCTAGTGCTAAACAGACTGCATTAACTTATAATGTGTAATACCTGTTGAGTCTCAGTGAGAAAGTGGACTATAAATAACATAAATCTACATTTGCAACTTCTTTAGATAGATGTTTGTATAACAGCCATCCTTTCTTGTTCTGCCCTCCAAGTGAATTTGTTTTTGGTGCCCTGTACTTGGCTAGGACAGAATGGGGGAGACACAAGCCAGGCTCAACAGTTCAACAATAGGTTTATTACTTAAGAGAATCAAGACCCTAACTCCTCCCTTGGGTCTATCTAAATCAGAGTACTTGCTTGTCTTGAGCAGGTTTGAAGCTGTAGACTGTGTCTTCTCTTAGCTGCTTTCAAGGAAGTCTTGCTTCCTTTTAGTCCTTTCAGTCTTTGTCTGGTTCTAACTGCTGTTAACCTTAACTTGTGCTCTATGGACCACCATATACACCATGAATATTCCCATCTCCAGCTACCCTTGGCACCTCACTCTGACTGACTGGCAAGAGCTAAAGCAGGGGATTGCTGGGTAAAGAGGGAAACTGCCTATTGAGAAATGTCTTAAAGGGACAGGGGCTACCTAAAATACCCGCCCTTAGAAGACTTAACAATGAACTAGAACCATGCTAACTATGGGGAAACTGAATCTTAATGGGGAAATAACAAAAACCTCTGTGGGGGCATGACACTTCTGTTATCAGCATGTAATATTTTTATCCCACCATCTGGAGAGGTCAGAGCAACATGTGTTCCTTCCCTCCACCATTTTATCCTCCTAACAACCTCATTAATGTTATCCACTGTTCCACTGTACTTTGACAATGTTCTGGGGATATGAACCCAGATGTCTCCAGGCCTAGCCTGGCACTCTAGCCCAGAAAGCAGCCATAAGTCTATCCAAGTCAAAATTGTCTGCTCTGGTGGACAGTGGCTATCCAGGCTTTCTAGCAGAGGTCATCTCCTACCTGATCCTTTTAAATGGAATTGGCAAAGATTTAACCAGGGACCTTTTGCATGCAAGAGAGGTGCTTTGCCACTGAGCCATGGGCTATTCCTCACTACACTACAAAAACTATTGTGTAGGGTGGGTTTCTTTTCAAATTGTTTCAGACTTCCATGCCTCCTTAACTGTCCCTCACTGAGCAAACGCTGTTGTTCTATGGTAATATCTGCTTCTTCACACTCAGCTTCTGCTGCCACCTTGCTGAACTTTCTTTTATTCTGTGCTCTGATGACTCCAGTCTTGGGCACTAATAATTCTAACAATGGAACAGCAATAAAAAGAGTAATAATAATAGTAACAATAAATATACCCATAAAAACTAGGGTATCAGGCTGCCCAGATCTAACTATCAGATTTGATTTCATGGTGGCAGGGTTTGGCAGCTATAATATTGTGATCTCTTCCTGCCAAGAGGTTACAATGGGATGGAAAGACAATAGCTTACAATGAACTGGAAAGCTAACCAGATCCTTTAGAAAGGGAGATACAGGGATGGTTCTATGCCTATGAGATTTTGGACAGTCCAATAGACAACAGTCCAACAGACAACGGAGCAAGGTGTCAAGGTTACCTGTGTCACAGCTACAGAGTCTATCAGCATATGAAATACTTCCAAGGTCGCCCAAAAATACTGCTGTTAGGACAGAATTAAGGTGAGCCAACATAAAGGCTAATAGGTATATGGGAACCATCAGATAATTAAGATAAGCTGGGCTAGAGTTTTGATACACCAGTCCCAAAGAGAGGAGAACAAACTCTACAGGCCTGGATTCTAGTACTGAACTTATCTATGGCATAGAGGCATTTCAAAATCAGATTTCTAATAATGGTTAAACTGAGGCAATCAGGATCATCAGGGGAGATCTTCAAGCAGTTCAGGTGAGAGGTTACCAGTTTCTGCCATGTTGTTCAAAAGGCATCATCTTCAGTAAAAAGAGCTCACCCATTCCCAGGGAGGCAAGAGTTAGCTTGAGCCAAAATCTTAAACCAGATGCCAAGTCCCTTGTTTCTAGGGAGTGCACACCTATGTCAGCTTTCAATACAGTTCCTGCCAAACAACATGGAGCTCCCATGACTCTTTGAAACAACCTAGCCCAGGGGTGGCCAACCTATGGTGCTCCAGATATTCATGGACTACAATTCCCATCAGTCCCTGCCATCATGGCTAACTGGAGCACCATAGGTTGGCCACCCCTGATCTAGCAGAAAAGGCATTGAGCTGATTGTGACAACCAGATATCCAAATTGTGGCACTGTATAGCAGCTGGTCTCCCACCGTAGTCCTATATCCTGAGAATGTTGCAAATATATACTGACCTCCTTTAGAGAAGAAATTACAAATTATCGCACTGGTCATTCGAGCAGCAGACTATAGGGCTTCCTCTGTATGTTGTTTCCATGACAAGTTAAAACAAAAAAAGTACTCTCAGATACTGAAATCATTTTAACTTGCTCTAACTTTTGCCCATTGATTTCACAGTTATAAACTGGAGATCAATGTTACTTAGTGAAAATCATAACCTTGGAATTGCTGTAATTAATTTCTAATTCTTCCCCAAAATATTACTAGGAAAAATTATTTCTAACAAATGCCAAAGGCCAACAGGACCCATCTCTATAGAGGGAAGGATCTCAACAAATGGCCAGTGTTGCTACAATGGACACATGCATGGAAAACTCATATAGTTTTTCAGTTAGCCACAACAGTCTACAAGTAATGGAAGTGGTTCTGAATTTGCAATGTGTGCATAAAGGCTGTGAGTCTACACCACAGATGTAGTTTAAGATTGGCTAGGACCAGTGGTGGGATCCAAAAATTTTAATAACAGGTTCCGATGGTGGTGGGATTCAAACAGTGGTGCCACCGCACACACGCAACTCCAGTCCCTATTGGGCAGGGAGGTTGCTTTAGTAACCCCTTCTCGGCACTCAGAAAAAATTAGTAACCATTTCTAGAGAAGTGGTGAGAACTGGTTGGATCCCACCTCTGGCTAGGACTGGCCAACCTTGGGAATGGCCATATCTGGTGTCTTGGTACAGAGTCAAAAGCTGCCTATAGATCACTGAAGTCATACAAGGAGTCATGTGAGAGTGTAGATTTTTCTGCCAAGTAGTAGAGAATTGCATTCTGATCCAGTGTGGAGTGGCCATGCATAAACTTTGCCTGCTGAGGGCCAATAGTAGCCCTTTCCACACAACACAAATAAAACGTGAGGTCAGAAAATAAAATGATTTCTGCAGGAGTTCCACACAGTTTTTTCCCCAAAAAAAGTTTTGAAAACCCTTTCTTCCAGCCTCAAAACATTTTCTTTGGATGCGCTAATTTATTTGGAGCAGCAGTGGCATCGTGGTTAAGAGCAGGTGCACTCTAATCTGGAGGAACTGGGTTTGATTCCCCGCTCTGCCGCTTCAGCTGTGGAGGCTTATCTGGGGAATTCAGATTAGCTTGTGCACTCCAATACACACCACCTGGGTGACCTTGGGCTAGTCACAGTTATTCTGAGCTCTCAGCCCCACCTACCTCACAGGGTGTTTGTGAGAGGGAGGAAGTGAAAGGAGTTTGGAAGCCCTTTGAGTCTCCTTGCAGGAGAGAAAGGGAGGATATAAACCCAACTCTTCTTCTTCTTCTAAGCCAGGGGTAGGGAACCTGCTGTTCTCCAGATGTTCAGGAACTACAATTCCCATCAGCCTCTGTCAGCATGGCCAATTGGCCATGCTGGTAGGGGCTGATGGGAATTGTAGTTCCTGAACATCTGGAGAGCCGCAGGTTCCCTACCCCTGTGCTAGCAATCTTTTTTCTCAACATATTTTAAAATATGTTGCTGTCCTGCTGCCTCATCTTTGAGTGCCCTTGACCCCACCCATGTGTCATCAACATGGGCGGGGTCGAGGGTGCCTGGCTCCGCCCCTGCCCCCGCTGCCATCTTCCTGGTCATGTGGGGGGGTGATTTTGTACCCCCTGACGTGACCAGAAGAATTGCGCCTGGGCAAATACGCCACTGAGTTGCTCCTTGTCTGATGTGGCTAATGGAATGTCCACGTACAGAGGCAGAAGATCATCATCTTCACCTCTTCCTGTGAGCTGATAAAAGCTGGTCATTGTTGGAAGCGGTGCTGGACTAGACAGACTGAGATCTTTTCCAACAAGCCCTTTCTTACATTTACTAAATCTTGTTTTGTTACTACCGAACAGTGCATGTGAAAAACTCCTCTGGCTTTTTCCATGCTTGGTTGCTGACCAGATTGCTTTGACCCCAGCTGAGGACTCTGTAAGAGTGTTGCAAGTCATCCTGTGTATCCAAATGCTGGGGGAGAGAACGATTTAACAAAGATGATTGAAAGAGAAAGGGGCAATCTGTGCTGGTGGGGACAGTCCTGGATGGAGAGGACAGAAGTGCTTGAAAACCAGATTTCCTAGAGGCCAGCGTATGGAGACAGAAATTTTACAGACTCTCTAATTGTTTTTTCCTCACCCAACCAGAGAGGAGCCATCTGTATTGGCTTCCTGATCTGAGCACGAATAAACAGCCCTAAAGGTATATGCTGCCATTCCAGTGTAATCAAATAGGGGAGGGAAATGTGTATTAAAGGCTGTGATGATGCTGTCCAGCATAGGCATTCTTTGTTTCTTTGAGCTGCTGTTAATAATAGGTCATGCTGGCTTTGCATAACAATGGGTTGGAGAGCATTTGTGTTGCCTGTGTTTGCAGAGTATTTATTTTGTACACTGAGTAGTTTGTGTTTGCAGGGTACTTATTTTGTACACAGGTGCTTTACAGCCCTCAACACTGGAGCCTCTTTGACACGTAGGGCCACTCTCTTCCATACAGACAAAAGAGAAGAGATGGGCCATTCTTATGTGCAGTATCAGGCCAGGTCTTTTCCTTTTGCATCTTGCTGGTAGACAGATTTTTTTAAAGGCTGAACACTAAACTCACAGCTTGGAAAAAAACTGAGAGAAGTTACATTGATCCAGTTTCCGTTGAGTCCTGCTCCATGGGTATAATTGTGCAGCCTTAAAGAGCATGTTATGATCAAGTTCAAAATGCATTCTCCAAAGGACTCACTGGAATGGACAACTCTTCTGATATGGAAAGGAGGCAGAAGACTAGTACCAGTAAACCTGGGCTGCAAAACATACAGGTATCCAACTGCCAAAACTGCATCAGGTTCTTCCAGCAGGAAACACAGCTGATCAAAACATCACCCATCTTCTCTGAGGTCCAGTCTTTGGCACATGCAGAATAATTCACTTTCAGTCCACTTTCACGATCTGCCACTGGACTCTTTACTTATGCTAACTGCTAATGAGATATTTTGTAAAGTAAAACAGAGACTTTTTGAGCAGGAATCACAGAGACTAATGGCCCAAGTGAATAAAGTTTGCTCCCCTATCCATCCTCCCTCAGTTTACTATCACAGCCAGCTATCTTCACCTCTTAACTGATCCCAAAATTCCATATTATATATTTTTAAAATGCCATTAAAGGTTTCAATTTCAATCCATTTTCTCAATGGTTTGCAAATGGATTTTGCTATTCTGCACAGTAAAATCCAGCTGCAAAGTGCATTGAAAGTGCTTTATTCTGTATGTGCAGAAGGGGCCTGAGTGAATCACTGATAAAAGAAAATTCACGTATTAAGGGCTGGTGGGTTGTCTTCAGCTGAGCAAGTTGTGCAGCAAGTTATGCAAGTCTGTCACTGGGTGGCTGCCAAGAAAGCTAAGGAGGTAGGTTGTAGCTAGGAAACGTCTATAGACTTTATTTAACAGGCTGAGTTCCTCCCAAAACACCAGGCAAAGCACTGGTCGGAGTCCAGTCTTTGGTTAAGCAAGAAAGCTCACTGGTCAATCAAGTAGTCAAAGTCCAAAACACAGGTCCAAAGAGCAGGTCCTGGGAGCAGAGTCCAGAAGTCGTTACCAAGAAAACAGGCTTTCCGAAGAAGCACACAGAGCAGCTGGCCAAGGTGAGGCATTGCCTTCTGCAGAGAGCTCACAGCTGTGAGCTCCCTCTTACTAGTCATGGGGAGTGGGGATTTCCTTAGGAAGTCTTGCCTTAAGGAGCAACTTCTGCTGGCCACTTGCAGTTGGCGTGCAGACAATCTAGCTGACCTTCTGCGCTCAGCTAGATCCAAGTGTAGTCTTCAGCGGCATTGCTCTAAAGGGGAAGGTGGACTGCAGGGTCTGCTTGCTTGAGGTATTGAGGCAGGACTCTGAGAATGCAATGGGTCACTGGAGGACCAAGCAGATTGTCCTGACACTGGAGTGGGCTGCATTCATTTTCCAACCCATCAGACATTCTTTTGCTCTCTGGCGAGGGGAGTGGGAACAAGGAGGGAGGACTGGGCCATGACACAGCCCAGTCTGGTGCTGTCATTAATATACTTCTGGCCCCTGCTGTGTGTCCCTAGATGTCGGATCTGTGCTAATGTTTGGTCATGTAGGCCATTTCCACACAGGTACTCTGCCCTGGGTTCAACACTTGGGCAGATAATTGCTCTGCCTCTGCCTTTCATCCTCTTAATATCTCACGGCAGCCATTTTGTGGCTTATGATCCCCACTATACACAGCTACCATTTTGGAGTGTTATCAACACCTGGAATCCAAAATATAAAGTGCCTATGGATTCAACCAGATTGGAAAACCAGGAAAAGAATCACAGCAGTCTGAACACAAGAGGCATCCACAAAATAATGTGGGTGCTGGGATCTGCCTTTATTGTTCTCATTCAGCAGGCTAAACAAAAATCACAGCAAGTATTAATTAACACATTCATCATCTTTCATGGACTAATATGTCTGTTCATTATACATCTCTCTTAATACTGAAATAATTTTGCGAACAATGTAGTCAAAATTCATCACTTTTAAATGCTATTGATTTTGAAGCCAGAGAGTTCAGGATGTGTCTAATCCTCTCACTGAAATCAATGTAACTTAAAAATGTTTAACTTTGACTTCATCACGCAAATAGCTTTTCCCTTTTGATCACTTGTCTAGACTTGTAGTCTTTCTTGAAAACAAGAAAAGTTTTAAGAGCTAAAATCAGAAACAATAATTAGTGAAGTTTTCTGAAGTTCCAGTGTTATAGAAGAGAAGATAATGCAATCATGCAGGAGCAGCAGTGGCGCAGTGATTAAGAGCAGGTGCACTCTAATCTGGGGAATAGGGTTTGATTCCCTGCTCTGCCACTTGAACAGTGGAGGCTTATTTGGGGAATTAGATTAGCCTGTGCACTCCAACACACGCCAGCTGGGTGACCTTGGGCTAGTTAAAAGAAAGGAAAAGAACCTGTCTGGCTCTAGTGTGAAATATACAAATCTATTTTAATCTATTTTAATGAAAATAATTCAAACATCTACATACCAGAACAACAACTCTTAATCAACAGTATATTATACACAACACCAACAACACAATGAACAATATACACACAGAGGATCCCAAATATAATAATATAATAATATAATATTAAGTCTCTGTAATGGAGTAAGAGATCCAAAAACTCAACTTCCTTTCTTTTAACAAGATACTGTCTCTGGCTCACTATATATATTTTTGACCTTGGACTAGTCCAGGGGTAGGGAACCTGCGGCTCTCCAGATGTTCAGGAACTACAATTCCCATCAGCCTCTGTCAGCATGGCCAATTGGCCATGCTAGTAGGGGCTAATGGGAATTGTAGTTCCTGAACATCTGGAGAGCCGCAGGTTTCCTACCCCTGGACTAGTCACAGCTCTATGGAGCTCTCTCAGCCCCACCCACCTCACAGGGTGTTGGGGGGCGGGGCGGGAAAGGAGATTGTAAGCCCCTTTGAGTCTCCCACAGGAGAGTGGGGGGTATAAAACACACAGCCTTCAGCTACACAGGTCCCAACTTGTGTTGGATTAGAGCATCAGAGTCAAATCAGATGTAATGTTGGGAATTCCATGAGTGGAGTTTCCTGTGTTTTTCTTTTTTCCCCTCTTTCAGTAAGCAGCCAGCAATCATGGACCAAACTGGGATCAGGACCATTTAATCAGGGAAGGAGGTGATCTTATTAGGCCATGCAGTGGGTGACCTTGAGCCTCTTTCTTTCAGCTTGTCACAGAAGTAAATGTGAGCATAGGATGGGGAGAACCAGATGAGTTGGGGAGTGAGGATAAGAGGAGGAAGAGCATATAACACAGTGACTGAGGATAAAGTGGAGGGACCACACCAGATGGGAAGTGAGGATAAAAGGGGGAGGACCATATAAGACAGAGAATGAGGATAAGAGCAGGAAAACTACATAAGATAGGGAGTGAGGATAAAAGTGGGAGTGCCATATAAAATTGGGAGTGAGGGCAAGATAGAGCATGAGGATCAAATGGGGAGGACCGTGGAGGAGGGGGAGTGAGGATAAAATGGGCAGGACCAGAAAAGATGGAGACTGAGGATTTGATGGAGAGGTCCATATAAGATGGGAAGTGAGGATAAGATGGGAAGGACCCTGTAAGATGGGGAATGGGGTTAAGATAGAAGGACTATATAAGACTGGGAGTGAGAATAAGGGGAAGATGAACATATAAGACAGGGAGTACAGATAAGAAGGGAGGACCATGTTACCTGAACTTCTTAGAAGAAAGAACAAAAACTAAATCCAGTAGCACCTTAAAGGCCAGCAAAATTTTCCAGATTATAAAATGTTGTGAGTCAGAGCTCACTTCATCAGATATTCTGGGAGAAAGGTAGACTAAAAATACAATGCATAATTGGATCAAAAAAAAATTTTTAGATTGTCTTGACATTCCTGATATTTATCTTAAAGAGCACAGAAGAGACATGCTGTTTTCCTGTAACAATTCCACATTTTCTTGGAACTAACAGCGCTGACCATCTGAAAGGAACATATACTCACCCGTGCAAATCCACTCAAAACAATCTTTGCGTGCAGACTGCAGGATTTTTCAGCTGCACCACCAGTTTGCATCCTCAATATATTTGGGAGAGGGCCAAGAGAAAACCATGCTGAAAGAGAATATTGCAGTAAGATTCTCAAAACACTATAGAATATGCTATATTTTGGACACAAATTCTTTTGAAAGGCAGGGGGAAAATAGCATGGAAGTCACTCTGGGGATGACGCCCAAGATCCACACTAGTGCCTCTGAGCAGTGTGGCGTATAAATAATCAAATATTACATGATAAAATTCAAATGGTCTCCTTAAATCTGGCCTCACACCCGCAAAACCAATTACTACCCATCTGCCCAAGAGGTCGGTAAATAATCCATGGAAAATAAATGAGTTTGAGTGTAGTGGAAGGAGACTTGTTTAAGAATTCAAAAGAATATTTGTAGAATTCTCTCTCTTTTAAAAAAACACCCTACTCTAATCAGCTCTTACGATTTATTCATCATCGAGCACAATTGCTTTAGTGCTTTTCCCATTAGGCTAGTCTGTATTAATCATGTATTGTTAATGTCAAACACAGGGGACAAATGCATCGTTTTAATACTTAGTACTTAAAACCACTGATTTAAGGTGGGGAGAAAACTATTACTGATGTTTGACATTTGTTTAGCTGGCTGTTGTAGAATTCAATCATAAAACTATTAACCTGTAGGCTGTGACAAGCAAACTGTTAGCAAGCATTAGAATTGAATGTAGCTGGATTCTATATTTATTCTCTGTTTTCACAGATCCCTTTTCATTCAGTAGCACACTGAGTACAGCTGCAAATGACTCGCAGAAGTATTTTTAGTTTTAGTGGTGGCCCAACAGCAAAATAGGAGGCAAGGCAGAACAAGAGCAACATCGTTATGACTCCTAGACAGGCCGTTTGCATTATCTACTCTGGCCCAAAGCTATATGAGGTTCCAATTTATACAAATGTGCCACACAAACTCTTTTTTTCGAACATTGGGCCATACCTTGTGTCACGTTCATACATGATATGTTTCCCTTTCCTGAAGCATATAGGGCTGCTCTATGGTTGCCAAACTACAGATGGGCTCTGGAGATGTCTTTGGATTGCAACTGATCTTCAAACCACAGAGATCACTTCCCCAGGGGGAAAATGGCTGCTTTGGAGCGTGGGCTCTGTGGCTGAGGTCCATGCTCTCCTCAAATCCCACCGTTCCTAGGCTCCACCCTCAATTTCCAAGAATTTCCTAAGCTGGAGCTGGCAAGGCTTGGCTGCTCTGATGAGATGAATGTAAACATCAGAGCCCCTGTGGGTAGACAAATCTGGCCATTCCAGCTACTTTCTCCTCATGATGTCCTCCAGCCCTACCAATGGACTAAAGGACAAATTAAATATAAAACCGCCTTATACTAAGTCAGACCATTCATCCTTCTAGAAAAGCTTAGTCTTCTTTGTTGAGTGGAAGTTCTCCAGAGTTGTAAGTGAAAAATATATTTTCTAACATCTGTTTCCTACCATCAGCTATTTTTACATAATCATTTCCTGGAAATGCCAGGGAGTGAATCTCAGAGCTTCTGTATGCAAAACAGGGACTTTTCTACTGAGTTGCAGAAGACCTGGGGATCTTCTCATCAGCTTATCTTTCTGACAGAATCCTTGTACAGAATTTTTGTACATGCTCAGCTTTTGCAGTCCAGTGAATTTCAGTTATTGCTTAAAGTTGAAGGGAACTATCAACATTCTGGAAGTGAAGGACTTTGTACTGTCTCCTGTCTCAATGACAGGGAGGGACTTATCACTGAGTCAGATAGCTAACAGGGGTCAAGATTCTGGGCATCTACTACTCTGACACTATCCCTTTGAAGGATAGTGTAGAGTAGACTACAACTCTCGGGGAACTTCCTTCCTGCTTCTTGTCCATACACTACTAGTCTTGCAAGCACATTTCTCCATTTTGCACCATGTGTGTAGAGATGCAGACAGATTATCTCTCTATCCAGCTAGTTAGGTTTGAATAGAGAACCTGCTGTTATGTACCCCTTCCACCCCACATTTTAGATCATGCATCCAAGCCGGGATATTTATAAATTCAAAGTGTATGTGAGATATATATTGCTGAGTGATATTAAGGCTAACAAATATATATGGTGTGGCGCAGGATAAAATGGGCTAAGAGGAAGCCCAAAGAATAGCAAACAGTCAGCAGGAAATAAAACTACTCATTTGCTCCTTGATGTTCACACCCAAGCCAGAGCTACAACCATTAGAGTTGCAAATGTAAAATATCCCTTGAATTGAGATGCTGCAACCTTCCTTCCCTTCAGCTGTTCCTAAAAGCTGCTAAGTGCTCCCATCCCTGATTTAATCTCGTGGCCTCAGCTAAATTACAATAGCTGGAGACTCGCTCTTCCGACCACCTATTCAAGGTGTTGTTAATGTAATCAAGAAAACAATTGGCTACCAACCCCTGGGTTTAGGACAATAGATAGAGCTGCTGATTAGCTCAGCCCCTGCAACCCAGCACAGCTGTAGGAAATGAAACCTAATGCAAAGGGTCTCTTTTCCCACCAAACTAGCGATCTACCCTATAAAAGTCCCGCTCACCTTAAGCTCATTACTCATTTTTAACATGAACCTCCCTTGGTCAAGTTGGTGTGAGACACGATATCATCCTTCTACGGGATCTCTGTGCTGGCATAGAGACCCTGTCTTCTACTTCATCTGCTGCATTGGAACCATTAGGTAACGTATCACCCTGCTGCTTTCCCAATTCCCTCTCTATCATCCAAAGCTATTTTTCTCACCTTTTTATATCTCTAGGAACTTGTGTGTATGTGCCTCCATATCTTCCTGTATGTATGTTGAAACCAAATTTATATAAACATTTTAAACTTGATTTGGACGTGTTACTCTGAGGAATGCTCCATGCTTTATCTCCCCGTATACAAAGTCTAAAATATCCCCTCCCAGTCTGCCTCTCGCATTGTCAAGTGAGCTGTTTCCCCAAAGCATTGCCAAGCCGAGTTATTTTCCACATTGCTACTTTAAGATATTTGTGTGCTGCTATACTCTTAGCAGCTGGTGGAGATTCCTTAGAAATAAGTTCATAACCTGTTAAACTGGGTAACACTGCCTTTTTAATTTCCTATCTAGAAAGGAGTTCTTTAATAAACACTCATATTAGTTTGAAACTATGAACTGGCTCTGAATATCTTTTGTATGCCTGGATAAGCTCCGCTGTGTTTTACCTTTGTTCCCTCTACTGTAAGGAAAAAATACCAATGCAACACACAAGATCATTCTGCTGGACTCTACCCAAGCACCAGTAAAGCTGAGCAGTACTTCAGGAAGACTTCATTTGTTATGGAATAGAGGCCTCACTGCCTGTTCCTCAATGCTACAAGAGAAGTGGGAACTCATGGAGTTTTGTTTAGTGTGGAGCTGAGTGGTTATCAGCAAGATTGATGTTCTCCTAGTAGAATAGTAACACAGCTGATGTAGGTCTGGCTTTTCCAAGTGGGGCCCTTTGGGAGAGGAACTCAGTTTTTTATACACAAAATAAATCCAGTTCTAAAGCAAAGCTAACCATTGCAGATAACATCCAGCTCTACTGCTGGACAGGAGATTAATTCTTTCTAAGAGTTTCTTTCTACAACCTTTTCAAGGGTCCTTTTCTGCATTGAACTGTTGGCTAAACTGATTCAGGGATTTTACTCAGCACTTTATATAATACAAATGTCCCTATAAATCGCCATCTCCACATGCAAGATCATCCTGATTTAAATCCCCTTCAACAAAGGTCCTACTTCTGCCTGCATTTTCCTTTGTTTTCAGACTGTTGACTGGCTGATTCTCTCTAGACACTCATGAATAAATAGTTGACTTCTTTCTTGGTGTGGGAGGGGCATATGTATTGATTCTTACTTTGTAGGAATCCAAGCTCGCTGCTTAAGTATATTTTGTCAATCATTATCTGTTTGTAATCTTGACCTGGATAGCCCCAGGCTGGCCTGATCTCATCAGATCTCAGAACCTAAGCAGGATTGGCCCTGGTTAGTATTTGGATGAGCAGCCTCCAAGGAACACAGGGTCTGATGAAGATGCAGGCAATGGTGAACCACCTCTGAACATCTATTGCCTTGAAGTCGCCATAAATCAGCTTTGACTTGACAGTGCACAAACACCCCATCTTGTATACTTTTTGCCATGTCCTTCTGCAGAGCTCAGGGTACGTTGTTTTCCCTGCAGCCTGAGGCAGCTTAGGCGGAAAGAGCAACTGACTGAGAGGCACCCAATAAGCATCATGGCTAAATGGGGATTTAAACACATATCTCCCAGAACCAAGAACCAATGTTGTGCAGTGATTAATCCATCAGACTAGGATCTGGGAGTTTGATTTCTCAAACTGTGGCCTCTTCCGCACATGCAGAATAATGCACTTTCAGTTCACTTTCACAATCGTTTGCAAGTGGATTTTGCTATTCGGCACAGTAAAATCCAGCTGCAAAGTGCATTGAAAGTGCATTATTCTGCATGTGCGGAAGTGGCCTCTCATGAAAGCATTCTCAGTAATTCTGGGGCAGTCACTTGCTCTCAGCCCAATATACCCCACAGAGTTGTTGGTATTAGGTTATGGGGGAAGGGAGATTGATGTTGTAAGCCATTTTTGGACACCACTGGGAAGATAAGTAGGGCATAAATATCTAAATAAAGAACAAAACAGGTAGTGTGCAGCCAGTCTAAGTAAAAGCTATCTCAAGAATAATGCGTATAATCAAGATCCAAAGGTGCTATTTTTGTGACAAAGCCGACTGAAAGAATGGGTTGTTGACTGTAGCCATGTGCTATTATGCTCCTTCATACTTACAAATGTTCCCATTCCATTCCACTGCTTATCTTTGATCTCTTATTTTTCTTTGTGATTAAGTACCTTTCAAAAGCCTTTTCTTCTTTCACTCATCTTTGCCACTTTCCCTTGACCACCCCATACATAGAGGATTCTTTGCCATCAGAGATTCTCTTCTCCTTTGCTTGAAAAGTACAGTAAAATTGTTTCTCATAAACTTGCTCTTGTTAATTTCGCTTTTGTGGGTCCAACGTCAGTTATTTTAGGATTCTTGTTCTTTCATCTGATTTCTTTAGGCTTTTCCTGTCTATTTTTTTAAATTTACCTGTTTGCTTCATTTACAGCCCACCCTCCTCCTGACTAGAGAACCAAAGAAGCTTACATCCTTCTCCTCTCCTCCACACAACAACCCATGGCTCCTGTCTTTCACACAACAAACAACTTCTGTCTTCCACACAACAATTCTATGAAGTAGGTTAGGTTGAGAGTGTCTGATTAGCTCAAGGTCACCAAGCAAGCTTCCTTGGAAAAGTGGGGCAACGAACCTAGTTCTCCTGGATCCTAAGTCTGAGATTCTAACCACTGCACCATGCTGGCTCTCATATGATGCATTGTATTGTACATTATATATTTATTGAAACATATATTGGAAATATTTTATTTTATTAATTCAATTTTTATTCTGTTCTCCCTGTTGTCACAATCTCAGAGTGGTTTCCAATATAACAGCAGCAGCAAGCCTTTATTGGCATAGAGTTTCCAATATAGGTTTCCAATAAATATATAATGTGCAATACAATGTAATTACTATAAAATGCAATAAACTGCAGCGTGACCAATCATGATGCCTAAAACAATCCCAGTAAAAAATAGGCTCAGAACAATTGTTGGGACATCAATCAACCGATGGAAAGAAAATGGACAAGGGAAAGGGAAAGGGAGGCCAGCTAAGACAGAAGAAACACTGTTGCTGACCTCAACTGTAGGTCTGGTGGAACAGCTCCATCTTACAGGTCCTGTGGACCTGACATAAGTCCTGCAGGGCCCTGGTCTCATTGGACAGAGCATTCCACCAGCCCTGGTTGAGCACAGTCTTCAGGCCAGGGACCCAAAGTTGAACAGCTTGCATCTGCAGAAGTTCCACGTGCACCTTTCAAAGAATTTGGATCGAACTTTGAGATCTTTTGTATTATATGAAAATGCAAATGGCCAACATACCTTGAACAACTTTGCAGCGAAGAGAAAAATTAATGAATATTGTCATTTCCTAATACCTACCTGCCTTGGACTTCATTTGAAGGGCGGGATTGAAACCTAATCAATAAATAAATAACGAGGAAGCTCCATTGGGATTCGTAAAGGAAGCAAATCCTTCTCACTACAGACTCCCACATTATCCTTTCATGTGGATGCAGACAAATTACCATAACACTATGGTAGATTCATAGAGTCATAGAGTTGAAAGGGGCCAAACAGACCACCTAGAGCAATCCCCTGCTCAATGCAGAATCAGCCTAGAATATCCCTGACAAGTGTTTTCATCCACTTGTCACTGTTTGAAGACTGAAAGAGAGGGGAACCCAGCACCTCCATAGACAGCTGATTCTAATGCTGAACTACTCTTACTGAAAAATATTTTTCCTAATACCTATGCAATACCTTTCCACCCATAATTTAAACTCATTATTGCAAGTCCTATCCTCTTCTGTCAACTGGAACAGCTCTAAGTGACAGCCCTTCAAATACTTTAAGAGAGCAATCAAGTCTCCCTCTTCTTTAAACTGAGTATTCCCAAGTTCTTCATCCCTTCTTCTAGGACTTGGTCTCAATTTCATACAAGGAAATATGTAGCTTGGTATTATTTTTCATGAAGTGCAAAAAGGGTGTAAAAACATAATAGGAACCCCGTCACTCAACTGTTTAACCAGCACAAACAATATTTTTCCCTATTTATTTAGGAAACCCAAATATCTGGCATGCTGTAGTCCCTTACTCATTGTTCTTGAGGTGACAGAGAGCAACTCTTTTGTTGTGATGTTTACCAGTCTTAACATGTGAAAGGCCATCCTTTACTAGGATTGCCAGGTACCTCCTGGCAATTGACAGGGAAAGGTGGGTGGTCAACTTACCAGCTGTGGACTGAGGCCTAACCCCACATAAGTGCATCAACATTATTTTCAGTGTTCAATGGAAGTGATAGTCATCACATTGCTGATGATGAAGGGATGCTCTAGAAAAGCTTATACCATGGAGTTTAGCCCAAATATTGGATTTTTTAAGATCCATTCATGTTTTAGATCCATTCAAAGTTTTAGATCTATTCAAAGAAGATTTATTCTCTTCTGGCAGGGGGTGGGAAGAAGGGAATTACCCCACAAAACCAAAGACCAGAATGTCACATTGGGTTGTGACACAATTGAGTACCCATACCAATTGGTAACACAGCCTCTCCTAGTAGTATCTATTTGAACCCTTTGCTATATTCCCTTTCCTCCACTTACCTTGGCAAAGCTGTTAAAGTTCAAATGCAAAGGTTAAATTGAGGCAATCGAGCTGACTACAGTTCTATTGTATGTTGAGATTTTCAAACTGAATTCTGTGATCATTACTACACTGTGGTGAATGTTTATTTTTTAATGATGCCAGTGGTAGCTAAGAAGGTTATTAATTTTCTGGCAAGATAGTATATATAGTTATCATAATTATAGTAATGTACTATCACATACTGTAAAGCCAACTACTAATGACTATAAAGCTTATAATACCATAACAGAACAATGTTTGTTCATTCTGTTTTTACCTACTCTTATCTATTATTTATAAACCACTGTACAATGCAAGGAAATTTGCCCATCCACGAAAGCTTGGAATCTTAGGTCTTAAAGAAAGGACATTCAGTACATTTTAATATAGTTCATTAAGCCTATGAAGAATTGCAGAGGAAAGAAAACTCCTTCCAGTGAGTCAGGCAAAAAATCACAGGTCTTTCTATGTGCCAAAATATATTCTTCTAAAAGTGAGGTGCAATGAAAACCAAGGATTCTCTTTCATGAAAGTCCCTATAGCCTCTAGTCTTTTCTGTCTCTTTCTCTTTTTCACCACCCACAGGTCAGCCTACCTTTATCTACCCCCCACCCCCGTATTCAGTTTTCTCTCCTTCTCTAAGCTTATCAGTCCCTCCTTGGGAGAAGTATGGACAAATTGCACGGTGCCATCCACCAAGTTGCATGGATTGCATGGAACCAGCGAGGATTTGTGACACCTGGTCATTCTGATATATTCCCCCTCTTCACCCCATGAGCAGCCTTATCTTTATTTTGACAAGGCCAAATAGCAATGGAGGATACCACATCAGCCTCTTTCTTTCGCTTTCCCCTGCATATTTCCTGTTTTGGTACAGAAAGTAAGTGTGGTTGGAAAACAGGTGCACTGTAGACATCTGGCAGGTTAGCACTACAATTACCAAAGAATGGCCCCTTATGGGCTTTGGTAGAAGGGGCAGTGACTCAAGAAATATAAGCTTGGAAGAATGAATAGGGAGATTAAGTACCTTATTAGTAGAATGAGGACTTTGTTATATACATGAAGTATTATTTATGGAACAGAGAAAATGTTGTTAATGGTTTTATTGATCTTTTCACTGAAGCTGTGTATGCCTGTTATGAGAACCTGCAAGTTACTTTGGTGTGGAGTTCCTTCAAGCATAACACACCCCTGCTTCAAAGGGGGCTGTGAAGTTAGCAAGGTAAGATAGGTCACTTCCTATATATTTTCCTTTGGTTGCTGATGTCTGCTGCTGATCTCTCCCAGAATGCTGTTCCTAGCAGTTACTTCCTTCCAGCTAATTCCTTCTCTTCCTGTGCTCTCCCCAAGCACCATGAGGGCAAGACATGCTGTCCCCTATCTCTGTCCATCCTAGCGTAGATACACAGCTTGGCCCTTTAACTCTACCTTTCCTAATAATTATGGAGCTCCTTCATAATATACTTCCATGTCTTTTCTAAAGCAACAAGGCTTGAACAGATTTCATTCCATAAGCAGAATTTTCCAGAAGCAGTGTGGGCTCTCTAAGCTTCAGCTACAGCCAACTTCAGATCAAGGGACTTCCACAAGGTTTGGGCTATATTCTCTTATTATGCCGCATCTTCCAGTGTGGGCCTTCTGAACTAGTTTATTCCTATACCTGGTCTTGTGGTCATGTGGCTGGGATGTCAGTGCCAACTTGAACCTATGAAGAGGAGATTGTGAGGGTACAACATCTTTGTTTTGCATAGCCCAAGTGGTACCCGAAGATCTACTGATATTACAATTTATCTCCAGGAGGCAACAGAGATCAATTCTGTTATGCTAGCTCAACAGTTACAAACGTTTTAAAATGGCGATGGGGAATAACAGTTCACCTGGAGAAAATGGTTGCTTTGGAAGCAAACTCAACAGGATTATATCCTAGTGAAGTTATTCCGCTCCCCAAATGCCGTCCACCCCCCAAATCTCCAGCTATTTCGCAACCTGGAAACTTTTTAGGATTTCTCCCCGCCCCAATCATCCACAAGCACACACCTCTGCAAACCTCAACCACCCCCTTACAATAGAAAAGGAAACAGCATTTTTAGTGTTCTTTTACCATTGCTAAGGTTTTTATATTTTAAAAAAACAGACGGTTCAGGGTTGAGTAATTTTTCACAGCCGTAATACACTGAAATTACCAAGGATTTATTTGTGCTCTCAATCTTCAAGGCAATCAAAACATAATCAAACACAATCACTGAATAAGTCAAAGCCTTTAAGAACATTCATCACTTGGATTTCCAAAATGTTTTCTTTTCTTCAAAGTTGGCCATTACTTGTGTGGTGTCAAATAGCTTTGTATCCAGGAAAGCTTCATCTGTCTGTCTGCCTGTTTATCCCACTATGTCCCCAAGGGAAGCTCAGCTGCCCTGAACCAAGGTCTGGGCTTTTGGGCTCTGGTCACAGTCTGGTGGAGGATCTAATGCAGCTCCACATAGCCTGATGGAGCTGTTCCACGGGGCATATGGTTTAGGCAGCAATAGTTACCATTTCTGACCTCCCCCCTCACCATCCACCATACCTCCTGCCACTCCCTCTAATACATGGGAAGTCTTTCCTTACTCTCTCTTCTTTTCTGAGTTCATTGTTGATTAAATGTTTGCCACCTGAGCTGGTTAGGACCAATAGCATCAACTCAGGTAATTATTATAGTTATTGTATAGCATCTTGCTTCATGAGCTGTTGTTACCCTCCCCGAACCCGAAGGGGGAGGTATTGAAATGTAATAAAATAAATAAAAGATAACACATAAAAACCTTATTCATTATAACACATGGTGGACCTGCAAGAACCTGCAGGGGGCATTTTATTTTCCCTTCTGCCATGATTCTCCTTCCCACTCAATCAGCCAACCTATGTTTATTTACCCCCCCCCCCTCCTGTCTTCCTCTCTCTCCCCTTCCCTCCTCTTGGCAGTCTCTCACTAGCAAAACTATGACCTGGTTATTCCATAAAAGCTACTGGGCTGAGTCCAGTTGTGTGGTGAGAAACCTGCACTTCTCCCCGTATTTCCTTCCCTACATAATTTCTTCTTCTCTCCAGCTAATAATCCGCAGCCTTCTTTGCTTCATTTGCTCCTTCCTTCTCATCAACCAACCTACTTTTTCTGCCCTCTCAAGATCTTCAGGTACACTTAGTTGTCATTCACTTCATTTATACCCAGAGGTGGGATCCAACCAGTTCTCACCACTTCTCTAGAAGTGGTTACTAATTTTTTCTGTGCCAAGAAGGGGTTACTAAAGCAACCTCCCTGCCCAATAGGGACTGAAGGAGCATGTGTGCGGCGGCGCCACTGTTTGAATCCCACCACCATCGGAACCTGTTATTAAAATTTTTGGATCCCACCACTGCTTATATCCCTCACCTAACAGTGGAGACACAAAGCAACTTACATCCTTCTCATCTCTATTTTATTCTTACAACAACTTTGTGCAGTAGGTTAGGCTGAAAATGTATGCCTGGCCCAGCAAGCTTCCTTGCCAGAGTAGGTATTCAATCCTGGGTCTTCCAGATCCTAATCCAACACTGAAACCATTGCGCTTCTATTGGTGAGGTGGCATTTCTGATCTGATCTGCACCTCTGCATTGTCCTATTAAAGACCCAGAATTTCTCACTAATGTTACCCAGCTTAACAGGTTATGAACGTATTTTTAAGGAATCTCCACCAGCTGCCAAGAGTGTAACAGCACATGAATATCTTTAAAATGGCGATGGGGAAAATAACTTGGCTTGGCAATGCTTTGAGTAAATAGCTCACTTAGCGAGCAGACTGGGAGGGGATTTTTTTAGACTATGAATATGGGGAAATATGGGGAAATATGGCAAGGAGTGTTCTGCAGAGTAACACAAGGAGTCCAAATCAAGTTTAAAATGTTTATATAAATTTGGTTTCAAGCACACATACAGGAAGATATGGAGGCACATACACACAAGTTCCTAGAGATATAAAAAGGCAAGAAAAATAGCTTTGGATGATAGAGAGGGAATTGGGAAAACAGCAGGGTGATACGTTACCTAATGGTTCCAATGCAGCAGATGAAATAGAAGGCAGGGACTCTATGCCAGCACAGAGATCCCGTAGAAGGACGATATCGTGTCTCACACCAACTTGACCAAGGGAGGTTCATGTTAAAAATGAGCAATGAGCTTAAGGTGAGCAGGGCTTTTATAGGGTGGATCGCTAGTTTGGCGGGAAAAGAGACCCTTTGCATTAAGTTTCATTTCCTACAGCTGTGCTGGGTTGCAGGGGCTGAGTAATCAGCAGCTCTATCTATTGTCCTAAACCCAGGGGTTGGTAGCCAATTGTTTCCTTGATTACATTAGCAACACCTTGAATAGGTGGTCGGAAGAGCGAGTCTCCAGCTATTGTAATTTAGCTGAGGCCACGAGATTAAATCAGGGATGGGAGCACTTAGCAGCTTTTAGGAACAGCTGAAGGGAAAGAAGGGTGCAGCATCTCAATTCAAGGGATAGTTCACATTTACAATTCTATTGACTGTAGCTCTGGCTTGGGTGTGGACATCAAGGAGCAAATGAGTAGATTTATTTTCTACTGACTATTTGCTATTCCTTAGGCTTGCTGTTAGCCCATTTTATCCTGCGCCACACCATATATATTTGTTAGCCTTAATATAACTCAGAAATATATCTCACATATACCTTGTATTTATAAATATCCCTGCTTGGGTGTGTGTTTTAAGATGTGGGGTGGAAGGGGTACATAACACTAAGGTGAAATATTTGCATCTTTGTTTACTTGCACTTTGCAGAACTGAGGTCCTGGGTCAGAGCTCATATTGATCACACCTGATAAATCATGCTTAATATTTTACCAGAAGAAATCATCATGATCATAACTCTGGGAATATAGACAGTTGATTCCTCTGCACAACGTCCTGCCTCCTTCTTGGCTTATTTTTGACCTTCTGATCTGCAGTCGTACCAGCAAAAAAATGGCACAGCACAGCATAAAATTGATTGTGCTGCACATCTAGGTGAGCATGTGACATCCACTATTTTCATAAAGTTGTACAATAGAATTTCATGTGGCCCAATCCTGCTGAATTGGCTTTTTGGGGACAGAAACGAGCAATTTTATTGTCTCGGGCTTCTCTGTATAAATATGCAGCTCTCTTTAAATCAATTATTCATATGTCAATTGTCATCATTAAACTATTTTGGTATTTTTGAAGGCGCTCTTTGTTGAAGCACAAGCTGTAGTGCACACAGCCCTGATAAAATGTTGCACGTGGAGATTTATCTCACTCATTAGGCTGTGGTGAATTTTGCAGTGCATCAACAAATACTGTTCAGTACAATAAACTCTGGTTTTTACACAAAATTAATTTTCATCCCGTCCAAAGTAATTATCTGAACCTTCCAAACTCCACAGATCAGGCTGTCTGCGCAATGTTGTACACCGACATGAATCTTTAAAAGGAGAAAAAGCAAATACGATTTATGAATTTTACTAAATTGAGTTACAATCCCATAATTCTGCAAGTAAGAGGAAAACATATTTACAAGGACCCTGTTAATTTGATGTTACTGCCCATTCTGACTGGATAGAATATGTTGAGGAATGGTGGGTTTATGGGGGTTGGGCAGTGTCATAAGCAACCAGGAAGATATCTGCATTACACAAGTTCAGCACAGAAGATTGGTTGCACCTTAAAGACTAACAAGCTTTTGTACTTTCCTAAACTTGTGTGAACTAAAGCCCACTTCATCAGATACATGTTGGGGTCACTCATAAAGCAGACCTTTATATATGAAGGTGTTTTTTTTTAAAAAAAAAAAGTTAAACAGCAGGATCAAGGGAAATTAAATGCAAAAGAATTTCAGGCTGCAATGCAATTAAGTACAGAAACTGTATACAACAGCAGTATTGTTCTCATTTTGTTAAACTAGTTATGACCTAATTCATTCTCGTCCTAACTTCTTTTGATAAACTAGTTAATTGATTTATTTTGCCATGAAAGTGTATGCTGGAATAAACTTTAGGAATGAGAAAGAGTACAGTAGTACCTTAGACTAACACAATTTCTGGCAGGGCATGTGTTTTCGTGAGAGTGGTGACTCATAAAAGCTCATGCAGATAGATTAACATGGCTACCCATTGTGGAACAAATTTTTTGGTGGGGGGGCAGGTGGAATAGCATTTTAATTTAGAAGAGTGAAATGTTTTTAGGAGATGGAAAACTCACTACAATACACAGACGCGTTGCATCAACCGCTTTTATATGTGCATCACAAACAACAATAAAGTGCATAAATAGTGAAGTTCAGTGCAAAACACAACAAACAGTGCAATTCTTACAGCAATACAGCTTACGGTAGTTACAATTGCAGCATTCACTTGTCACGCCTTTAGTACGTCTCAATAATGTCCTCTTATATCTTTAATTGTCACGAAACTCCGGATCCATAATCGTCAAAGGGACAAAGCTTACTGTTCTCAGAGACTTCGGATAGGCTGCAGTGTGCTGCATCAACGATTCATCCAACTCTTTTTTTAATGCTGAATGATAGACAGACTGGTCAATGTCAGGGAGAATCTGCCCATCTGCCATTCTGTGCAGGTCGCCCAGCACATTGTGGGCAGATTCTCTGAGCACCCCACAATGTACAAAGTTCCCCAAGCAAGTTTTCTCCCTATGGCAGCGACTATGACCACCATATAGATCTACAGCAACACATTCATTATTGCCCAGCCATTGCAGGGAGGTCCCGTTTTCTCTTTTTAAATTTTTTGTGTGTGTTGAACATGTGCAGATACGCAGGTGCAGCTGATCAGATTGTGGGACAATCAACATGGCTGTGAGGGTTCATTTCTGTATGCCTTCACAGCTAAGCATGTGTTGCACAAAATAAAAAAGGTAAGTGTCTCATTGCAAAGGTGTGGAAGTGACCTAGATTGTTACTGTGGGGTCCAATCACTGCCTGAATGGGTAAAGGGCACACATGTTAATGGGAAAAAAAGGAAAACATATTTATTTACAATGACTGCAGCCTGTTATACATATGCTGTGCATAATCCACCAATACTGTAAAGAAAATTATAATGGAATAAAATAGATAAAAAGAAACATGCAGTGACAATTGTTATTATTCATTTCTTAAAATATTTCCCTAATATTAAATTGAATTCATCTCTTCTTTCCATATTACATCTTTCATCTTTCCATATTACATATTACATGTCATTTCTGATTCTAAACACATTTTCAATACAATGTATCAGGAATACTATTAATAATTCTCATATCTTTCTTTGACTCATTTTTAAGAAATAGTATCAATAATATGCTTTCCATTTATCTTGAAATTCTTTAATTGGTCTTCTGTTCACATAGTTCATTAGTTTTGCTATTACTGCTCATTCAGCTAATTTGTTTTTCCAGTCTTCTCTCAATGGACGCTCTTCTGCTTTTAGTTTTGTAGCAAATATGACTCTGGCTCCTGTTAGAATATATCTAAAACATTTTTTCCCAACTAACTTTGTTAGTCTTGAAACTTTGTTAGTCCTGAAAGAATTACTGAACGACTAGTTAACATCGATAGTGATTTCACTAACATAGTTCATAAACTGACAATGGAATTCCAAGTTTCTGACAGTAGTCACAGCATGTGATGATCCTACAATATATACAGGGCCAGAATTCAGATGTAAAGTCACTGTCCTCCCCACCCCCTTGAATTACCGAATAAACAAGACCAAATGAATCTAAAACAATGATTTATTTTAAAAAATGAATTTCCTACTATTTGCAAATATGTTATAAATGGTTAATATTCATTGATCAGATGCATCCGTATGAAACACTATAGTTTGCCAGGATGTTAATCAAGGCAGATGGGCAGCATAGAAAGAAACATAACAAAAGAATTCCCTGCTGGGTCAAACCAAAGACCCATATGTTTCCAACAGCGGTCAGCTTGCGGGAGCTCACAAGCAGGAATTACTTATTCCTATGCCCACTCTGAATATGGGAAATAGATATATACTTTCTCCCTATACAGAGGTTTCATGACCAGCAGCTATTGATTATACTGTCCTCCTTGATTTTGCTTAATTCTTTTAAAATATATATATATATATACATCTAGGCTATTATCTCTTGTAAATTCTGTAACCCTGTGAACATATTAGTTGTTCTTTTTTATATTTTTCCAACTCTACCCCCCACCACAACCATTTAATTGAGTCTCAACTTCCTCCTTGGCATGCTCTGTATTCAGTGGGGGAAGAGGGTATTTCTTCCCATTTAAATTAACTTGTAAATTCTTTTGTGGTTGTTTTTGGTGTACCAGGGAATTCCCTTAGTTTTATACTTTCCCAATTGGGACAAACCTCTTATTTTACTGGTAGACATAGAGGTAATACTATGATGCCATGCTGTTTTATTTTCACCTTGTTCCCTAAACATTCCCAGTATTTTACATTTCTTTGACCCTTTTTTATTTCCATAGTCACAGAGCTAATGTTTTTAATGAGTTTCCCACCGCAACCCTGATCTGTCTTCCTTGGGTGGGTTAGACCTCTTCTTAAGGGGTATACTGTCTGTTTGGTAGCTGTGGCTATAAATTTTTATTTATTATTTATTAAATTTATTAGACCGCTCACCTCCAAAGGGCTCTGGGCGGTGTACAACAAGAGTTGTAAAGTTGGATCCTGTGGAAAAGATCATGGAAGGATTTGATGGAAGGGACCATTGATCACATTCCCTTTTCTCAAGCAGCTCATCCATTTTCTGAAGTATTACACATGTGGAGTTTTTGTTTGTTATTGGTACATATACATAGACATATTACCCATCATCAGGGCCAGAACGAGGGGGAACTGCGCCCAGGGCACATGTGTGCCCCATGCCTCTGCCCTTCCCACCCCCACCCCGGAATGCCCCCCACCCTGGAACACCCCCACCATGCCCCCACACAAGCGTGTGCCTGGTGCATCGTGCCCTCCTGCCCCCTTGGCGCTACACTACTGCCCATCATTATTTTAATGTTAAAGTAACAATAGTACCAATCTACAGTCAACATTTCTGGGGAGGGGCTGTGGCCCAGTGATAAACCATCTGCTTAAATGCAGAAGGTCCCAGGTTCAGTCCTTAGCATCGGCCTTGGCAGTTCTTAATTTAATGACAGTCTTTGACCAACACACTTACATACATGAAAATTCGTATTCATACATATCAAATACTCAAACACAGGTCTGCACATTTTAATTAAAAATAATTTTAAAATTCTAAGCCATAAAAGCCAAAATTCAAAATGTCAAAATTTCCTAATTCAGTCTTTGTTTCCCTTTATAGATCTTCTATACTTGCAGACTTGAGAGCCAAATCTGGCAACCTGTTGGGCCATCTGATGGTTTTTGTCCGACAAAGAGATATTCAAACCTAATTTCATTTGACCACCTTGGAAATGTTTCAAACAGTGGGCTGGTTGTTTCCATATGGATCTTACTAAAGATAAGACCGCTGGAAAAAATATGCTCCCATTGGTGGTTCAAAAGATCATGTTAGAGGTGATGTGAGAAACCTCCACCTTGGAGAACTGCTGCTGGTCACAGCTGGCAATATTGACGTTGATAAACCAGTGATCTGAATTGTATGAGGCAGCTTCATGTATTCATTTTTTGAAATTGTATAGAGATCTTCCACATGGTGGGATTGTTTTTAAGTATGGAGAGCCCTTTATGGAACTTCAAGAACAAAATGGGAAACATACTGGCTGGATGCACCATATCCTCCTCTGAACCAGCCTGATTTCTCATGAATCTCATGTCCTAATGACATAACTTTTCCACTTGCCTCCTTCCTGAGCTACAAATCTTCCCCTGGACTGCTTGCATCATTCCTACTGTAAATTAACCTACCCTGAAAACAACCAGGATATTCATAAATATCCATTAGAAGAGCCTGTTCCTTGAATTTTGATGGGGTTGTCGACATTTATGAATTTTATTTTATTTTTGATTCAGATCAAACTGTGCCAGTCTTTCTGGAACAATATTTTTTAGTTATGTACATCATGGAGCAGTTTTCAGTCACTCGTTCCTTCCCACAAATCAGCTTTCTTGCAAAACACAAAATGGAAGAGGAAGAGAAAGAACAATCCATTCTATTCAGATGAAACTGAAAGGATTGTCAGTAGCTTAAGCAAGGACAGAAATTATTAGTTTGTGACTTGACTGTAATAATAGCTATCCTCAGACTACCTGATATCTGATAAAGAAAAAGAAGAAGAGCAGTACAGTAAACCTTTATTAGGCTCCAATGCAGTTGCTCCAATGTAGGCTGTCAAAATATTGGCCGTTTCCGCTCGGCGGCAGAAACGGCTGGGTCGGTGCATTTTGCGCCGACCCGAAGACGCTGGGACCATCCGCACGGACGGTCCCTGGAAGAGGCGGGACGCTGGCGCCGCGGAGCGCCGGCGCCCGGCCGACCCGGCGTGTCCCTGGGCCTCCGGCATGTCGCCGAGGCCTGGGGACATGCCCCCTGGCCCTGCGCGCCTGCTCGAGCGGCGCAGGCCAGGGGGGCGTGTCCCCAGGTCTCGGCGACGCGCCGGAGGCCCAGGGACAAGGTAAGTGCCGGGTGCGGGAGGCTGCGTGAAGCCGCTGCCATTCGCTCGGCAGCGGCTTCACGGCAGCGTATTCCCAAAAAGAACGCTTCCCAGCATTCTGGGAATACGCCAGCTGCGGGCCAGCCGGGCCGCGCGTGGGCGGCGCGGCTGCGCTGCAGCTGCGTCCCCCGTGCGAATGGCGGCCTGGAGACGGCATTTTTACCATCTCTAGGCCGTCATTTTCTGCCCGTGCGGAAACGGCCATTGATACCGTGTTTCCCCAAAAATAAGACAGTGTTTTATATTAATTTTGGCTCCCAAAGATGTGCTACGTCTTATTTTCAGGAGATATCTTATTTTTCTGTGTTCTGTTCGTCTGGCATGCTTCCAAACAAAAACTTTGCTATGTCTTACTTTCAGGGGATGCCTTATATTTCACACTGCAGCAAAACCTCTACTACGTCTTATTTTCAGGGGATGTCTTATATTCAGGGAAACAGGGTAGATCCATAGTCAGTTACTATCAGTATTTTTTAAAAAATGAATTTCAGGTGTGCTGTGCATGGACCCAGTATGGATCTGGGCCATGTTGAAAGGCGAAGGGAGTTAATCCTTCCTTCATGGTTTTGCTTATCAAAAGACTTCTGCCTAGCTTTTTTTCCTTTCCAAGGTTACTAGGAGGCGATTCAGTAGGAACAGAAGATTGGAAAATCCCTTCTCTTCTTCATTCATGGCCCCAATCTGAACTGGGGCCCTTCTGCACATGCAGAATAATGCACATTCAATTCACTTTCACAATTGTTTCAAAGTGGATTTTGCCATTCCGCACAGTAAAATCCAGCTTCAAAGTGCATTGAAAGTGGATTGAAAGTGCATTATTCTGCATGTGTGGAAACTTATCTTTTAAAGATGCTCTCATCTGACTATCTCATAAATTAGGGGAAATATTTGAGTGGGACTTTTTAGCTCTTGCTAGAAAGATTCCTTTGAAGCCCCATTGGAGAGCTTTATTAGTAAAACTAAAGCAGGCTGTTCCTGACAAAACACTGGGAGATCCATGCTCAGATACTCCCAGAGTTTTAAAATGTGAGATGAGAAAATGTTCAGGTTCCATTCAATACAGTCAATCCATTCATTTAACTAAAATCAAGGGTCAACAACAGGAAGGGGGCAGTTCTAGTACAAACTCTTATAGTTGTATCAGATCATGCATATGTGCAAGATGATCACTCTCAAACATACAATAGTAGTTTATAACTCTTGCAGATTATATAAAGGGATATTTAAAAATCAGTCCTTCATAAAGGCATGTCAGGATATTGAAAATTGCAAGGTGGTCATATGCTGGTCTAGAATGACTGGAATGTAACAGTCAGCAGAATTGTAAAGGTCGGAGCCTCTCTGTCTGGGTCTGCAGTGATTGGCATGTAACAGTCAGCAGAATTGTAAAGGTCGGAGCCTCTCTGTCTGGGTCTGCAGTGATTGGCATGTAACAGTCAGCAGAAGTGAAAAGGTCACAGGCCAGGATGATTAGATCATCTAGCTAATGATTTGCTGGACAAAACTATATAAGAAGACTGCATACCCAATTCAGTACCTCTCCTTCACCTTCAGGTTCGGGCTCAGATTGTTGTCAGAGTAGAGAGTGGATAGTTATTGTTATTTTTGTTCCTTTGAGAAACAAGAGATAAAGTATTCCTGTTGGAACTAAATCTACTGTCTGAGTGTTTCTTTTTCTTATACTGCAAGCAGTTACCTCCTGTTCTAGCAAGGGTGAGTTGGCACCTAGTCCTTCCGCTGTGCACTAGGCCAACAAGGCATGCCTTTATATTTGCCAGTGTTAGGGAATTGGTAATTTGAGGACTTGATCTAAGATCACATAATCTTCGTTTTAGAGCAAAGCTTAAGGCCAAACTAGATGTGATGTCTGCTGAGATTAGGATCAGATTTCCCCAGTTCAATAGGGCTAAGGAACTAACATTTCCAAGTGTGTCAGGACCTAATTCAGCTTGGGAGTGCAGCTGTGTGACATTTTTTGTAAACCAAATGACTGTGAGGGTGCTCTGTTTGTCCCACGGTTGGGGTCCATAAGTTGTAGTTACTGCATGGCTGCCTGTCTCAGCTCAGGACAATGGCAATGTGGGTTAAATTTACTTCTCCACTCACATCTTGTTCCCAAGCCAAATTTGGACCAGTGTGCTCAGGAATTTTAATTCCCCTCTGTCACCTCAGTTGTTAAGTCAGGTGAAGAAACCACAACCCAAATGTCCCTTCTGCTTTGACTGTTAGAGATTCGTGTTAAAATTCACATTAAGCTGTTCAAAGTTATTCTTCATTTTGGCAGTCTTTAACAGAAATACTATATAGAACTTAGACCGAGTTATTGTTGTCTGTTAAGCCTTGTTCAGTTACTGGTTACTGCCTTTTGCAGATGGAGTGGATATTTTCAACACTGTAAAACTCTGGAATCCAATTTATTGCTATGACCCTAAATGAAAAAAAGCAAAATGAGCAAGCCTGTAAATTACTTTACAGACTTCTTTATGCAGCCAAGGCCGTCAGGACGGCCTTCTTTTCATCTTTGGAATCACATCTGAAGACACATTAAAATTGTCACAGTCTCTCAGACACAGTGCAAAATGTAAAGGGCTTTTTTTTAAAAAAAAGAAAGAAAGAATGGGATTGGATAGGATAGAACAGAATCAAGGGACATTATTCATGATTGATTGTAATTTTGTTTGTGGATACAGCAGTCTTTGCAGTGGAGTTAAGTGGTTCATTGAATTTATTTCCTCATTAGACAACGTAACTATGCCAGTGCAAAATGCCAAGTTCAGAAAAGAGATATTGGATGGAAGTCTCTAATTGCAGAGAGCCATAACAACAGCTCTAAGAGAGTGATTCTTGCAATGTAGTTCCATGTTCTACAGGGCAAAGGTATGTTCTAGCTTTAGGGAAATCATTAAGAGATGTACTATTGACTTCACTGAAAGGGGGGAACACTTCCATACAAAGATGTTGCTTTCTCCCATCCTATGGCGCCTTCCACTGTTTGTCCCCTGTAGGAGCAGGTTCCATATAAAATGCATTTATTTACTTTCTTTAAAGCCTGCATTTTCTTACTGAGACTCAAGGCAGATTACAGATTTTTTAAAGAATGAAATCATGCAGATTGGAGTCTGATTTGACCCCACTGTATCTATTTTTCTTTCGCTTTATTTATTGTTCAGAATATAACGTCCAATGAGTTGGACAACGCTTTACAGATGAGCAATGCAATTGCACAAGGCTTTACAGAATTAGAAGGCAACACAAACAACAACCTTATTAGACAAGATACAGTGGAATTACAAAAGAAGAAGACAATGCAGTGAAAGTAAGATAAATAACCATTTTAGTGTACAACAATCCTATTCCATCATGAAGGTGCCTCTCGGACTGGTACATTCTAACACAGTTTTAATCCCCTTATTAAAATGCTCTCCAGAACTTTTTTTTGTTTTGCGCATTTGCAGAATGATAGGAGAGTGGGAGCCTTCCTGGGCTTTTCAGGCAGGGAGTTCCACAGGGTGTGAGCCAGCACAGAGAATGTGCACAAACAGACAGTTGCTGACCTTACACATTTACAAAGTGGCATTTTCAGAAAGCTTTTCTTGGACAAGCTGTCACAGTTCTGCAGGTATGTGGGGCCAAGGGTGTGATTTGCTTAAGGTGTGACTAACATATCTCCACTCAACCCAGTTGATCTCAAATGCAGGTATTCCAAATGTAAACAAAAATCAGAATCTGGCATGGTTAAAGCATAGGTGTCAAACTCGCGTCCCTCCAGATGTTATGGACTACAGTTCCCATCATCCCCTGCCAGCATGATGCTGGCAGGGGATGATGGGAGCTGTAGTCCATACCATCTGGAGGGACATGAGTTTGACACCTGTGGGTTGAGGGATTTGTTTTCTTCTATGTAGTCTCATTATCTGTCCACTTACCCATTTTTTGCAGCTGCATGCTCCAAGATGCATTCTGGCCATTAACATCAGCTCACGATCTCAATTGCCATACTATACTATGTCTCTTCACTTGTAAGACTTTCTCATGATTACATCATGGTTTGCACATAACATACCACATGCTGCCACATGAATGAGTCCCCCAAGCTCCCGGTCTCCCTGTCTCCTTTGTCTTCACAGCCAGACAATGAGGTGGTTTTTTTAAAATTTTATCCAGCCATTACATGGATTGTTTGCAAGGAAAGTAAATGTTCCTGATCTGGAATTTAGCTTTGGAAGGAAAGCACAGCCACAGTTGGGATATAATGGCAAACCATGGTTTACTGGAAAAGTAAAAACAACTCCGTTGGTTGCTTACCAGGAGACCAGGTTGAGGGAGTATTTGAACTCAAATATTCCCCTAGGAAATTACTGGGCTTTCAAATTATAAATTGGACTATACATGTATGGGTAAAACCATCCAAACTGGATGTAATTCAAGGTCAAACCAGACATTGTGAACGTTATTTCTGTGGTTCCGTGATATCTGCTTTGCATGCAGAATGTCACAGGCTCAGTTCTTGGCATCTCCTCCAGTTGAATGAACTAGGGAGTAGGTATCGTAAAAGACCTCCACCTAAGACCCTGGAGAGCCACTACCAGTCAGAGTAGACAATACTGCCCTTGATGGACCAATGGACTAAGTCAGTGTAAGGCAGCTTCATGTATTCACATTTGTGTGCCCTGATTGTTTTATTTCTGGATTTGGCAATATCATCTGTATTACTGTCTGACCATGTTTGGACCTCTTCTACAGAACAGTCTCACTGAAACCACTGGAGCTGGTCTAGGGTAGGTTAGCAGTGGAACATTGCTGAAATAACTTATTCTGACATCATTGCAATATCACCCTTCTTCATTTTCAATCATTCTGTTTTCAGCTAAATCAGTTGCCCCTCCTCCAAGGCAGGGAGCCACCCTCCTCCCCTTGAAAACCCGACAGCTCTTCTACGTTGAGCGAGAAACATAATGGATAACAAGGGCAGTTTAACTTTGCGACAGTGAATGCAACATTCATTTTATAAATGGCGTCTGGAACGCCACCTGTCCTAGTTTATAATCGTGCCACCTTCCCTCCACATTCATTCTGCTAGTTGCCAGAGAACGCTGGGAGGGGGGGTTATTGCGCTTCAAATGATCATTGCTGCTGGAAAAAGAATATTTTAACAATCATTGCCAAAATCTAAGCGAGAAACAAACGGATGACAAATTGCATGCATAAAATTTCAGACAAACTGCTGACAATAGACCCACTTCAGCAATTTTTAGGGACACTTAAAAATAGTCTGTGAGCAAAATTTTCAATGCAGGTGTTGTTTTGCTACAAGGATCACTAAAATGTTGCCTCTGCTCACGGAGGTATCATTTTACATCTCCAGTCAATACTCAGCTGTTGTGCTCAACAGCTCCTGACCCTTTATGGAGATAAGCTGGCATTGATGAAAGGAAATAAAAAATGCTTTGTGTCCTTTCTGGAAATATGAAAGTGTGGCCTGATAATGAATTTAGTGTTGCTTTTTGTGTGTGTGGAAAGATGGGAACAAAAGAGGGCCCAAAGATAAAAGGATATGTTTATTGAACCTCTATACAGTTTGGCACTGTTTTATTATTGAGCTGATAGGTTTTGTGCAAGGGTGGGCACAGAAAGATTAGGCAAAAAATTCAGTATATTGTGTATTTAGAATACCAACTGGAAGGAAGATGTGATACAGCAGGCTGGCAAGACTTATTGGGTCCAGCATTTCTGATGGTCAAGGTTATGCAAGGAGGTTGGCCCCAGAATACCCTGAGGTGGAGCACTGTCCAGGGCCTACCAGGGGTGTATCTACAAAAATTGGTTCCCGGGACAAGTGCTGAAAAATTGTGCCCCCACAACTCCAGATTAAGGAGCCCACTGCCCGCCCCCCTTGCTCCATGCCCGATGCCGGTGTTTTTCCTGGTTTGCTTCCACACACATGCTATGTTCACCTAAACCAGGGCAGCTGGCAGGCATGCTTTGGCAAGCCAAAGGTGGATGCATCTTAGGTGGACTGTGCTACACGTGGCTCCTGGGAGGCAGGGGCTGCTGCCCTATCAGGACTTCGGGGACTTAGAGCAGGCAGTAATGGGGCTTGGCTGCCACCACCTCCAGGCAGGAGCTGATGCAGAAGATGAGGTCATCGGAGGGGTGCACCTGGGCTCAGAGCAGTAAGAGAGTGCTGCAGGCAGAGAGGAGCCCAGACACCCCACCCCCACCAAGCAAGATGCCCTCGCTGCACAGCACCTTGTCAATGTTGCACCACAGGTCAATGGGCGAGGGCATGCAGAGGTTGGCCGTGGGGTCAGTGTCATCCAGGGTGACATAGAGGTGCATATAAGAGGCATAGAGGGGCAGGTAATCAACCTGGTCACTGCCAGGGAGAAGTTTCTCATGCTGCACAAGATGCTGGCCAGGGACTGGGCCTTGGTAACCATACGCTCCAGGGAGAAGCCAGCACAGCAGGGGCAGTAGGTCCAGGAGAGCACACAAAAGAACGACCAGAGGACCAGCAAGGCCAGGGGAAGGCCCACGCCTATCTCACAGAGCCAGCTGGCCAGCTGCACTGCCCACCAAGGCCAGGACCCCAAGAGCATAGGCAATAACCCAGAGAATGCAGGCTGACACTAAGCAGGACAAAGAGGACAGCCAGCCGGGCAGTACAGGACACCCAGCTCCACTGGCAGGTGTTGGCTAAGGATGAGTGGCAGGTGGGTAGGGTGGTACTCTTGGGATTGATACTTCAAGACAGGCAAGTAGTAAGGCACCTGACAGCAGCCTGGCCAGCAGTGCTCAGAGCAGCAGGAAGGGTGACTGCTGGGACATCTGGTCAGCATGTACCAAAAGCAAAACCCGTTGCACCTCAACCGCTAATGCTAACGCTAAACATTTTTAGAAATACTTACGACGTTTTAGTATCTAACATTTTATGGAATGTAATTATCGTATGATTCATTCAAAAAATACATCCATCTATTACATTCATTAATTGTTTTCAATACATATAACCTTTTGACGGAGTGATGGAAAAATCCACCCCATCCGGTAAACTTCCGGATTTTTCTAATGAAACAATTCTTTGAACTTTACTGTGACTAGCCCAAGATCACCCAACTGGCTTCATGTGGAGAAGGGGGAAACAAACCTGGTTCACAGAATGGAGTCTGCTGCTCACATGGAGGAGTGGGGAATCAAACCCGGTTCTCCAGATTAGAGTCCACTACACCATGCTGGCTCTCTCTTGTAGTCTGGAGATCAGTTGTAATTCCAGGAAATCTCCAGGCCCTGTCTGGTGTTTGGCAACCCTAACTTACATGTTTCGCATTTGCCCAGAAAGCAACTACAGATGAAGCTGGAGTGTGGCTGCCCCAATGTGAACTGAAGTAACACGGTGAAAGTGACTCTTGTATTGGTTGTCCAGATTTAGTGAAATTCAGCTCTCTGACTGCCTCGTTAAGAGACATCAGCGAGGGAAGTCTTTTATTTTTATTACGGCTCTTCCTGCAAGGCAGAATTTTATGGGGAAAGGCTATGATTTATCCTTGGAATCAGGTGGGTTATTGCTGCCTTTTCACAGGGCCTTGTTTGTCCCTGACAGGAATTCATCTCTCTCATATTGGTTCTTCTTAAGCCAGACACTCCGCTAGAGGAAGGAGTGCCAAAGTAGTCAGGGCAGGCTTCAATTCTGATATTTACTTGCTTATCTCAATGATTCTTTCAAGAGACCTTGCTTGTTGTTGCAGCTTTTAAACAATTGTTCTACTATTCACAACAGGTAGGTTCCAGAATGTCTGATCCTCTGCAATGTTTGTCGTTCTGTGTTTAAATCCCAGTTTTATATTAACAAAAGAGTAGGAGTAAACAGTTTTGGCTTGCTTTGTTGGGATTATAGATAAATAATTTTCTACAAGTCAGTACTGGGAGGAAAGAGCCTCTTCTAAGCTAGTCTCAAAACCAGTAGGGTCTTACAGACTAACAAGATTTTAGAGGTACAGGCTTTCAGGTGTCAGAGTTTCTCTTGTCAGAGTCAAGTAGGAATGGAGATTCCTGAGCCCTTACATACCAATCAAAAGGTAGAAGGGGTGTTTCAGAGAAGGCATCCTGATTCCCTTCTTTGCAACAGCCCTCCTCCATCGTTCACCAGTTTGGAATGGTGAATGTGGGGATCCCTGGCGCTCATTTTCATAATGTTGGCTGTTATGGCTGAACTAAGTCATAGCCACTATACTATGTAGAATATTTCAGTAGAGTTTCAGTATCTGTAGAGTTTTCAAATAGAAACAGTATCATTATAGGCTGTTGTGGGTTTCACAAGCTGTGTGGCTGGGGTCTGGCAGTTTTCACTCCTAACATTTCCGCTGCATCTATGGCTGGCGTCTTCAGAGGCATGTCATCGTAGGATAAAACATATCTTACCATGACATGCCTCTGGTAATGCAGGTGAAAATGTTAGAAGCAAAAACTACCAGAACACTGCCGCAAAGCCCAGAAAACCCACATCAGTCAGTTGATTCAGGTCATGAAAGCTTTCAACAGTGCAGTATCACAGTATATTGATGAGACTTAACTGAAATACGTTTACAAGAACTCTTCAGGGGCAGAGAATAAGATGTTTCTGGGCATAATGAAAAAGTCCACAAGATATCTGCAGTTTGTTAACAGTCTTACAGTGGAATGGAAGAGATGCTAAATTGAATTAGGTTAGATGGTGCATGTCCAAAACCCATCACAGGTTGCTCCAAAGCTTAATGGGGCAAAGAATCAATGGCTGCTCTCCTTTTACAAAAAAATAAAAGCAGTTATTTTGATGTCTCTAGTGTCAAAACACACACAAGTCCCCTGCAAGGTGTGCAGCAGAAGTTGTAGAAAGTTACTGCAGTTTCTTGAAGAGAAGCTGAGAAACAGATACATGAAATACATGAAAAGTGGCTGAGCGTGTTCCTTGATGTGTCCTTATTTATTTTAAATATGTATATAACAGACTGTAAGAGCGCAGCCTTCCAGCACAAACAGGATAGTTTTATTTATTTATTTATTTATTATTTCAATTTTTATACTGCCCTATCCCCGAGGGGCTCCGGGCGGTGTACAACAAAATTGATACAAATAAGTTAGGGGCAAACCATACAAATAAAACAACAGCAGCCCATAAAACTCCGACATTAAAACATACTGAATTTCATTAAAACAGCGGTACAGTAAAGCAATAGGAAAATCAATCAAAACAACAATGGGTTGGATCCTACCAGTTTTTCTGTTTGATTTCTTCCAACTGCCCTTAACTTTAGCCTCAGTCTTCAGTAGCTTTTGTCCATCTGAGGCCCCTTCCACACATGCAGAAAAATGCACTTTCAATGCACTTTGATTTTACTGCGCAGAATAGCAAACTCCACTTGCAAACAATTGTGAAAGTGGACACAGTGCGTAACAGATACACACTGTGATATACCTCTGAAGATGCCAGCCTCTGTGATATACCTCTGAAGATGCCAGCCACAGATGCAGGTGAAACATTAGGAACAAGATCCACCAGACCACGGCCACACAGCCCGGAAAGCCCACCACAACCAGTTGAATCCGGCCGTGAAAGCCTTCGCCAATAAATTGTGAAAGTGGATTGAAAATGCATTATCCTGCATGTGTGGAAGGGATCTGAGTCAGACAATCCTTGGCATAAGGTCTCCAGGGGTCAAAAAGGGAGCCTTCTTAATCTTTCACAGAACAAGTGGAAGAATATAGCCAGTGATGGGATTCAAATAATTTAACAACCTGTTCCAAACTTCTGGTGGTGGGACTCAGTGGTGGGATTAGCTACTGGTTCTACCGAAGTGGTGCAAATAGGCTGAATCCCACCACTGAACATAGCCCAGTGCAACAAATGTCAACATTTAGCAGAGATTATAGCATGAAACAATAAAAGCAACCATGAGACATAATTAGAAGTGGAAACATATAGAACAAATTTCTTTATTTCCACAGCAATTTCTATCATATGTCCAAGTCACTTTTTTTGTAGAAGTGGCTGTACCCAGTGGTAGGATTCAGCAGGTTCGCACCACCAGCAGAACCGGTTGTTAAAATGGTGCTTGTAAAAAACCAGTTGTTAAATTATTTGAATCCCACCACCAGAACCGGTTGTTAAATTAGTTGAATCCCTCCACTGGCTATACAGTCATCCCAGTGCAAATATAGACGACGGTTGCACTCACGTATATATATTAATGTTCACAGCTGGCTTAACTGCACATTATGTTTCCCATTTCCAAAGCACAGACGGTTCTCTAACCAACAGTGTAAGGCTGATCTAAATAATTGTTGTGCATCACATGCACAATTGACTTTATTGTGCATTAGCTTTTACATATAGTCTCTGCCTCCCATCCAAATGGATGATCATTTCTAACCTTCTGCCTTTGCTAGAAGCTGATTCTCAAGATGGGGTTGAATACAAAAAGAACGGGAAACTAAAGGAAAAAATGCAATCTAATCCTGCTGCTAATTCTCACACAATTACTTCACACGATTTCACTAAGGCAGGGGTTGGCAACCTTTACCACCCAAAGAGCCATTTGGACCCGTTTTCCATGGCCCCAAAGATCTACTGAGCCAGAGAGGTGACTCCACATGGTTCGGCCCCTCCACTCACCTTTCCTTCCAGCGCTGGGAGGCAGAGGCGCCAGGCAGGGAAACCCCCCTCTTCCCAATAGAGCAGGTAGTCACCTGCTCCATGGGGCAGAGGGGGGATGGCAGCTGCGACCTGCCCGGTGTCGCTGCCTCTCATGTTGTGGGAGGCAGCGGTGCTGGGCAGGGAAACCCCCTCTGCCCAACGGAGCAGAGCTGCCTGCTCTGTGGGGCGGGGGGGGATGGCAGCTGCAGGGATGGCAGAGGGGGGATGGCGGCTGCTCTGGAGGGACACGTCCACGCTACCCTCTGACCTCCAGGGGTCGGAGGGTAATGTGGGTGTGTCCCTCCAGCCCTCCAAAGCAGGGCTGGAAGGAGAGGTGAGTGGAGGGGACACGAAAAGCGGCGCCCTCACGCACGGAGCTGCCTCCGGTTCGGTCCCTTCACTCATCTTTATTTCCAGCGCTGCTCTGGAGGGCTGGAGGGACATGCCCACCCTACCCTCTGACCTCCAGGCCACGCGGAGCCATAGTATAAGGCTGAAGGAGCCGCATGCGGCTCTGGAGCCACAGGTTACCGACCCCTGTACTAAGGGCTTTAACGAGGTAACTTCTTGACAGGGTTAATCATGCTTCTGCCTGGGCACTCCAGTTCTTTCGCTAATGCAAGAATATATTTCAATTATCAGTGCAGTCATAAGCAGAGATGTCTTCTTCTAGGCCAGTGGTGGCGAACCTATGGCACTCCAGATGTTCATGGACTACAATTCCCATCAGCTGGCAGGGGCTGATGGGAATTGTACTCCATGAACCTCTGGAGTGCCATAGGTTCGCCACCACGGTTCTAGGCTATTGACTTCAGTGGGCTGAAAAGGGTATAAGTCTGCCTAGGTTCAGTTCATTGCTAGTCTCATGTTTTTTTTTCTCGAGAAAGGCTTGAGTGCAAGTTACAAAGCTTTCCTTCCATGAGCAGAAGACATTTCTGCTCATGTGAACCAGATGTGTTTCCGCACGCCTACATTCCTGCTGGGTGGCCTTGGGCTAGTTAAAGTTCTTTGGAACTCTCTCAGCCCCGCTACCTCACAAGGGGTCTGTTGTGGGGAGAGGAAGGGAAAGGAGCTTGTAAGCCACCTTGAATATTCTTACAGAAGAGAAAGCTGGGATACAAATCCAAACTCTTTTTCTTTTCTTGTCCTGTGGCTAGTCAGCGGTGCATGCCAGGCACAAGGGAGTGGGGGCACCAGTGCAAATTCTGCCCCTGGCCACCAGCAGGGGATGGCAGGGTACGATTGCCAGGTCCAGGTTGGAAAACTCCTGGAGATTTGGGAGTGCAGCTTGGGGAGGACAGGGACCTCAGTGGGGTACAAAGCCAGAGAATCCACCCTTCAAAATCAATCAATGTTATCCAGAGGAATAGATCTCTATAGCCTGGAGAGGACCTTAATTCTGGAGGATTCTCAGGTGTCCCCCCACCCCCCGGAAACTGGAATCCTTTAATCTTGCCACTGTCATTTTTCTCTACTCTTGTGTTTGGGTGAATGACAGTGGGCCAAAATCAGTGGTGGGATTCAGCAGGTTCGCACCACTTCAGCAGAACCAGTTGTTAAAATGGTGCTTGTAAACAACCAGTTGTTAAATTATTTGAATCCCACTACCGGAACCGGTTGTTAAATTATTTGAATCCCACTACTGGCCAAAGGTACTGATGCAGACAGCAGGTAAGCTGTGTTGCATGCCCCTCTCTGGGTAGATCATTTCCCCTATTCTTGTTCTCTGAGTTGTGTGGCAGTAAGCAGGGTAGGGGTCGCCATCTTTGAATTTTTTCCCCAGGCCCTGGAATCACTAAGAATGCCCCCTGCCTAGGCTTGACAGCCCTTGGCTGGCAATCTTCAGGAACACCTGGGCTGGAGGGGTGGGATGGAGACTAACTAAATAGCTAACAACTCCCCCCCACACACACACACACAAACCACCTGAAGTTATGTGGCTTATATAGTCGGGCTATGTGGAAGGGCTCATCTGCACCGTCTCTGCTTGGCTATGGTTGCAGGTTCAGTCCTTAGCATCTCCTGTCAGAAAGCGTCTGCTGAAGCATTGCTAGAAAAGGCCTCTTTCTGATACTTTGGAGAGCTGTTGTCACCTGCAGAGAAAAAGAATATGCAAGAAGAATTAATGTGAGTCATCTTTAAATATCAATCGACTCTCCATATCTGTGATACAGCCCACTCCATGTGAATCAGCCCAGATTTATGTTCATTGTAAAATCATGACTCTTTCTGAAAGGCCTGCATCTCTGGATTTTAAAATAAGAGGGGGAACTGCAACACAGCAATGGACTGAAAAGCCAAACTGAGCTGAAAAGCCACGCAGCTGGCCAAAAGATGGGTATTTGAAAACTGCATATGTTGTTGACTCAGGCTGCCAGTCGAAAAATCTGACCTTTCCAAGCAAATAGAGGAGAATCTGTCTTTTGTTTTCACTGCCTTTATTATACTAGATGCTAAATTACTTCCTGAATGTGATTTCAGCTGCTTAACCCAGTCCTGGATTTGCTCTCCTGTGCTTTTGGAACTGAGGAGAGGAAGCAAACTAGAGGAAAGGATAGCGAGGCCTTACTTCATTTAGATAAAAGAGATGAAAAATGGAGAGTTGAATTAGATCCTTGGTAGATCTGAATCCGAAAAGTTCACATTTAAAATGTGATTTTTACATGGCATTAAAAAGATGTGATGACAAGGTGTCCAGGTCCCCCACTGGCCACTGGCAGGGGATTGGGGGAGGGTTGCCAGGACCAGGTTGGGAAACACTTGGAGATTTGGGATAGGAGCCTGGGGAGAACAAGGGCCTCAGTGGAGTACAGTACCATAGAGCCCACTCATCAAAGTATCCATTTTCTCCAGGGGAAATTATCACAGTCGTCTGGAGATAAACTTCAGTTGATCATCAGGTCCCACCTGAAGGCTGGCATGTCTAACTGCACCTTTCACAAGTGGCCCAAGGTTGGGTTGAAGTTCAAGAATCTTGTGGAAGAGGACTGAAAGCCAGTGGCGTACCGCCTATGGCGTACCACCCATGACGCCAGTGCATGCCTTTGGGGGTGCCCAGCAGGTTCCTCTTCCTTAAGCAATCTTTGGATCATTGCCTTTTTAAGAAAGTCATGGAGACAGGCTGCCCGAGAGGCAGCTTCCCTGAAGCCGAGCCTCAGAGCCTGCGGGGAAAGAAAAGAATGAGTGAGTGAGGGGGACAAAGCACTGCGTGAATAAGCACTGTGGCGCTTACTCATGAGTAAGCAGGGCTCCGTGGGGTGTGTGTGCACCTGGAGGGTTTTTTGTCTCCAGGCGCCTTATGCCACTGCTGAAAGCTCATTGCTATGATAGACAATAGCTTATCACCATGATAGTAGTTGGATTCCCACCCAAATACTTGCCAACCCTGCTTAGCTTCTGAGATTGATTAGAACAGGTTAGCCTGGGACTATCCACATCAGGGCAAGAAGTACGATAACGGAGCAACGTTTGAAAGAAATGGGTAACAGTCTCATATATTGCCATCACAAAAAGGTTGGTTGCATTGTCTTATGCTGTGGATTCTGCCTTGAGAAAGGTGGGCTATGCAGATGTAAGCTGCAAATTAAAAAAAAGGAAAACAGAGGCAACTAAAGTGCCTCCTGCTCATCTGTTTGCTCACAAGCAGTTGCAACCCAGGATTTTTGAAAAGATTTGCTGGTTTAGTGATTTAAAAAAATGGTGTTGGGGAAATAACATGGAGCAGACTCAGTTTGGGCGCGGGATCTGTGTAAAGTCCCCTCCCCAAATGGTTTTTTTTAGCATCCTACAGTCTTGTTTATTGGCCAATGCAGAAGCAGCCTCAGTGTTTTAAGAGGCTTTGTAGCTGCTATTTGCAACGATCTACCTATGGCTAATATGCAAAGACTCCTGTATTTGCAGTCTGGTACCTTGGACCCCTTCCGCCCGAGCCAATAAACCCAGGCTGGGGATGGGAAAAAACCCATTCTGGGAGGGAACTTTACACAGCTCCAGCCCCTAAAGCGAGGTGCCCCATGCTATCTCCCCCGAAACAGGTTATTTGAGAATCACACTATGCACGATACTTTTGGGTTGCAGCCGCTTGCAAGTGAACAGCTGACCGGAAGCACTTTAAGTGGCAGTGCTTCCCTCCATTTTTAAAGGGCCTGCCTCGCAGCTGCCTAACCAAGCAGGGACACAGGGATGTCTCGCGGCATCGCAAGACATCAGTATGGCTTTGGAGGTCCATGCCTGCCTGCCTGCCCGCCCACGTACTATGCAGCTGATGGAGGTGGCTAAAACAAAAAAGACGTGACAACCTGCATTGTCTCCACAGGCTCCATTCACTGCCTTTGCTGAGGCATGCAAATGGGTAAAAAGGAGAGTGGGTTATTTTATCCCGACTGCAACTTACTCTACCTGTGCTATGTGGAAGGGCCTTGGATATGAGTGGAACAGAAATGGATTTATGAATAAGTTAAAAGTTATAGTGATGGAAGGGGACAGGTGAATCTCCCTAGGGAAGGATTTTCATAATGTGGATGCTATGAGTGAGATGGTTCTCTCTTTGGTTGCCACCCATCTGACCTCTGAAGTCAGAAAATCCCAAAACAAGGCCTGAGAAGATTAGTACCATGATGGGTAGATGTGGATGTGAGTGGTGGTCCTTAAGGTATGCTGGTTCTGAAGTATTTAAGACTTTTTATTTATGTGATATGGTATTTGAATTGTCCTCTTAACATTACTTAGAGTAATTTAGAATGAATAAGCTTTGTCAAGCGCTTTCCTCCTTTTTAGGTACCCGCCTAGGGCATGATCAGATATAGCTATTAAGAAGATGGAAAGACCTAGGGAAGCACAAGAGTTCATTATATTGTTAGTAAGTAACAGTGGAATATCATATAATGAATAGTTATTCCTAATGCCATGCTTAAAAGCAGTGTAGGGGGAATTGATTTGATTAAGTACCATGGTAGATTGAGATGGTGTACTCATGCTTGCACGCCATTTCGTCTCTTCTCTGTTGATTATCCAACACACAATACTTGCCAAGATGTTCATCTCAGTATAACTGAACTCATTCTGGGGACTGATCGTGCCTCCTGGCCCTTCCTGGCCCTTCATTTGTTCAAAGATCACATTTGCATGGAACTTATATGTGTACATGCCCATTACTGAATTAAGACCTGTAGAGGTCTTAAAATATGGCAAGTTTCATAGTCTCCTGTGGAAGCACTGGGTCATTACTGACCCATGGGATGACATCTCATCACAGCATTTACTAGGCAGGCTACATTTATGGAATGGTTTGCCATTGCCTCCCCCAGTCATCTAAACTTTACCCCCCAACAAGTGGGGCACACATTTTACGCTGCTTTTGACTGCAGAGTTGCAGCTTTCTGCTCGGTGCCGTGGAACTCCTAGTACTTTTTAGTAATTTGTATGTATTTTATGGGGCCATCATAATCTGTGGAGGTTCACTATTAGAGTCTGGGCTGGGAAATACTTGGAGATTTTAAGGGCAGAGTGAGGAGGGCCCAGTCTGGGGAAGGAAGGGGAGGGACTTCAATGGGTATAATGCCATAGAGTCCACCTTCCAAAGCAGTCATTTTCTTCAGGTGAACTGACCTCTAGGTGGTAGCCAAATGGAGAGAGTGGGTGTGTGGATATATGGGTAGGTTATGAGGTTGTTGACCACTGCAAAACATGCCTTTTCTGTACATTTGGGCAGCAAAGGCAGGCTGAATTAGGGAATACATTGGGCCATTCTCTTTTAGCTTAACTCACTCCACTGGGTTGCTGTGAGAATGACATAAAGTAGGGCCGTTTCTGCACGGCCCCCTCGCGCCCCCACGCCGGCAGGAGTTCTGTCGGCGTGGGGGCGGGAGCCTGCTCGCACGCAAGCGTGCGAGCAGGCAACGGGGAGGCCGGCAGAAGGCAGGGCGGCTCTGCACGGAGCCGCCTCTGCGCCCTCCCGCCCACTGCACGGCGTCCCCCCCTCGTTAAGCCTGCGGGGCGTCGCAGCCCGCCCGCGCTGCCTCCGACCCCTGGAGGTCGGAGGACAGTGTGGGCGGGGCTTACGGCGCCAAGGAACTGCAGGTGGCGGGGCTGGAGAAAGCGTCTTCCCGGTGGCGTGGTTTGCACCGCGCCGCAGGGAAGACGATCCCTCCCCAACAACAACCCTTTAAAGGGTTGTTGTTTAGGGCGGCTTGACGCTGCCCTGGGGGGAGGGAAGAGGCATCAGGTCGCCGCTGCTGTGTTGCAGCAGCGGCGCCTGTGCCAACGGCGGCCTGGGGGCGCCTTTTTTGGCGCCCCCAGGCCGTCGTAAAAGGGCCGTGCAGATACGGCCTAAGAGAATCATGTAAGCCTCTCTGAGCAATCTGGAGGAAGGGTAGCATAAAAATATAATGTAAATAAAATAGGGGATGATGCAGGACTCAAACTTATACTTTGCATGGCACTGGGCAGCTATTTGATGACATAGTCACAGGAACACAAGGAAGGAAAACAATATGAAGCACTGGTTTTGCCACACACACTAGGAAGGAAAGTTTTCAGAGACAGTCCTAGTATTGTGAAACTTCACTTATTTAGTATACCCAAGGTCCTAGGATAAAACCCTTGGGCATGATAACTGTGGGGAGGGGAAAAGAAAGGAGTAAGCTGGTTTCTCCTTACAGGAGAAAAAGGCAGGGAATAAATCCAAACTCTTCTTTTCTTCTGTGGTGGAAACTACTGCTGTAGTATCTTTTAAAATCTCCACACAGCCAATGAGATCTCCAGTGGCAGATCAGAAGCCCTGTTGGGCAAAAGGCCCATCTGTATCAGCCCATTTTCTAGAAAACACTTGGCGGGTGTCAAGGTACCATGGACAGCTCATTGGTGATCCCTGCATTAAAGGGCCTGCCTTGGAAGTCTTAGGACTGGACCCAGAGCCTGTGGAAGCCATAAATCAGGAGCTGGCTCCTCAGAAGGAGACTCAAGCAGCAGAGGCAGGCCCAGACCCCTTCCCTTCAGCTGAGCAAACTCTGTTTGTCTGGGGGCAACAAACGTGCTCCACATGGAAGACATGTGCACCTGGTTTCTCTCAGCTTCTCTGAACTCCGTTTCTCTTTCTGCCTACCTGAACCTAGGCCCTGTCTTGACCCCTAAACTGTGTGACTATGCCTATGTATGTTTTGAACTCTGGACTGTGTGACTAAGCCTTTCCCTGACCCTTGGACTTGTAGCCTAGGACCCCATTTCCTGCCTAAATGCCCAAGTTGCTCGGGCCTGGGTCACCTTGCTCCACCCCCTGCCAGGAGTACAAAACCAAATTACAGGACTGGACTGAAGTCTTAGGATAACTTCACAGTCATCCAGAAAAATATGATGATTACAGAACGTGTCTGAAAAAAAGGTTTTATATCAAAGCTAGAATATTAATGGATGCCCATGATATTTGTAGAATTATACATATAATTGTATAATACGTATAATACATATACATATGTATATGTATAATACATATAATACGTATAATATGTATAATTAGCTTTAAAAGGGGCTTGGACAGATCTATGGAGGAGAAGTCAATCTATGGCTACCAATCTTGATCCTCCTTGATCTGAGATTGCAAATGCCTTAGCAGACCAGGTGCTCAGGAGCAACAGCAGCAGAAGGCCATTGCTTTCATATCCTGCATGTGAGCTCCCAAAGGCACCTGGTGGGCCACTGTGAGTAGCAGAGTGCTGGACAAGATGGATTCTGGTCTGATCCAGCAGGCTCGTTCTTATGTTCTTAATTGTATAATTGTATAATACATTTATTTGTATAACATATTTGTATACAATGTAATATTTTGTAGTTGACACTTATTAGTGCTTGTTTGCAAATGTGTTTGTTATTTAAATTTCATGAAAATAGATGCTAATACCAAAACAGTGCAGTTCTTAGCACTGAATAAATATGTTCTGATCAGATTGTTCCAATTCTGAACCAGCTGAAGTTTTCAAACAGGTTTTCAAGGGCAACACCATGGAGCATTACAGTAGTCTAGCCTAGATGCTGCAAGATCCTGGATAACTGTGGTTAGGATGCTTTATCATAAGGATAAGGTGCCTATTATATGTCACTATTATATCGGAACTTTAGCAGCACCAGTCAACACTTGATTGCTTTCTATCCATGCAGCCAGTAAAGGCACAGAAATTCCATTTATAAAAAGCTAGTCAGACCTAATCCCACCTTAATGCTGGAAAGAATTTTGGGCCAGATGAACACATATGGAACAGATGTCTAAGATGTGCTTCGCCTTTAACTGGCTCAAATATACCTCTCTAATTCTTGTTTTCTGTTTGTATGCCGTCCCCTAAATGGAGAATTTAAGCTAATAGAATACACTCAAGTTCATTTGTTAATAGGAGTCCATTTAAAATGTGTAGTCAAGCAATGCTCTTGTTTCTACATATTGATGAATTAGCTAATTACAATAAATATTACAGTTATAAATATTGCAATATGCCTGTATAAAAGACATTGTATGAATACATAAATGAAAATATCATTTTTTGCTTTTCTTCATAAACCACATCAGTGATTCATTTGGGGGATTTGTCATCTCAACAGCACATTGCCTAATTGAGTAGATATAAATAGTTTGTTCTCAACCACTTTTTTGGCACTGAAAACTCTTTTAGATTGTACTTTATAAATTCATCAACACTCTGTACAATAACATTTATTAAATGCATTTTCATCCTACTCTTCTTCCAAGGGGCTCAGTTGGATGATGTGGTTCTTCTGACCTCTATTTTGTTCTCACAACAACTCTGTGAGTTAGGTTAGACTAACTAGCCCAAGATTACCCAGTGAGCTTCAAGGCAAGCTGGGTTTGGGGTACAGGTCTCTCCCACTAGGCCAATGCTGTGACCAATGCACCACCTCTTATCTTCAACCTCTCACCTAATACCTGCAAGGCCACTAGTTAAGGTTGCCATCCTCCACATGGGGCTTGGAGATCTTCTGGAATTACAACTAATCTTCACACTTGAGAGACTTGTTCCCCTTGAGAAAACTCCCTCTAATGAGTTCCCCTTTGGAGGATGGACTGTATGACACTAGACCACACAGAAGTCCAGCCACAGTTAGGACTATTGATGTTGCTGTTAAAAGATTGTACTATCATGCTATTATGTGACTTTTATAGAGATTTACTGATATTCTTGCCATATATATTGTCATGATTACTATTATCTTGTTGATATTGTTACATTATATGCTAATATGTTTATTGATTCTTTTCCGCATTTTGTGATAGTATGATTTTGCAATGTGTAATGTCATGATTATTGCTATTTGGTGGACTTCATTACTCATGTTTATTGATGTCTTGCTATTTCATAATGTTATGCTTGTTGATGTTTCGTTGGCTGACTATGCCCAACTGATGTTGTTATTTATGCTATTGTTGTTTGCCGCCCTGAGCCCTATGGGGTAGGACAGGATATAATTTGAATAAATCAATCAAATTGCTCACTCCCAAACCCTGCCCTTCCCAACCTCTGCTTCCAAATATCCCAGAATTTCGCAATCTGGAGTTGGCAGCTCTTCCACTAATTATAATAATAACTTCGGTGTCAGGATTTCATCTCGTATCTTTCTTACTTCCTCTTGTGTGTGGAATTTCCCCCTCCCCAAATAACCACATGATTCTATCTCTCCCACTTATTTCTAACCTTTCTGAAAATGCACTTTCCCCATGAGGCTCTGGGACAATCCCTTATTTCCCCCCACCATCAAAACTCACAGTGCCATTTCAAACAAAGCTACATCCTTCTTACTCTTTTTCCAGATTCCTCCCATTGTCAAGGACTAGGAGAAAAGTCTTTAAGATGGTGCCACATTCATGGAATACTTGCTTGGTTTCCTTATGGTGGCTATCCTCTAGCTCTGGATGCTTCCAACAATTTGTTCAAAGTACCAACTGCCCTCTTAAGGATTCCACTGCAGAGCCAAGCCAGAGCAATAGCCCCCAAACCAGTGGGTTCCTATTGGCTCTTATGTCACCTGATCTCTGCTGAGCTTCTAGTTCAAATGCACCTATGGTTGTACTGTTCAAGTACAGCAGAGAGTGGGCAAGCAGCTCCCTCTTCTGGAAATCAACCACAGCAAGACCAAGATAATTCATACTATTGTATTCTCTGTTACTATGTATGGATATGAAAGCTGGACAATGAAGAAAGCTAACAGGAAATAGATGATTCATTTGAAATGTAGTGTTGGAGGAGAATTTTATGAATACCATGGACCACCAAAAAGACAAAGTGGGTTCTAGATCAAACCAGTCCTTAACTCTTCCTAGAAGCTAAAATGACCAAATTGAGGCTATCATACTTTGTCTACATTATGAGAAGGCAGGACTCACTGGAAATGACAATAATGCTAGGAAATGTTGAAGATAGTAGAAAAAGAGGAAGATCCACCATCAGATGGATTGACTCAGTAAAGCAAATCATGACCCTCAGTTTGCAGTACCTAAGCAACTGTGTGAAAGATAGAATACTGGGGGGAGGGGATTGAGTGTGTGTCATTACTTCATAGGGGCACCATAAGTCAGAAGTGACATGACAACACTTAACATGTTCACAGTACAGAGAATAATGCAGGCTTGCCCAATCTTGTCTGATCCACTATCCTGGTAACCTCCAGAAAGATGCTCAGTCAAAAGTGTCTTCCAGTTCCTGATCATATAAAGCATAACAGAATCAGATCCCACAAAGTGGCATTTATATATTTGACAAGATCCAATCAATACTGTCTAGTTTGTAATTTGTAAAATAAAAAAAGTTTGGGTTATTTCTGTGTGGTTGAGGCACAATATAAAATTACACTATGCTGTATTGATTCAAAAATGAAGACTTTAAATCTTACTTACTCTCTTCGTTAAGCTTTCAGTTTAGGATAAAGCCTCTAAAGTATCTGGTTCAGTGTCCTAAATCCCAGAGGTTGGATCCTACTAGATTTTCTAGTGCTGAAAAAGGGAGAAGGCAGTCTCCTTTATCCACCAAAAAGGCCACGGTGAGAAGCACGGAACCATTCTGGGATTATATTAAGGAAAGGAAGTGGGCAGTACTGAGGGAAAGAGCTGGCTGGATCCAATCCACTGGATTTCATTGGGACTAACAGCACAGTCCTATGTAGAGTCATAGGCTCATTCCACACAACACAAATGAAACATCTTGCAGACATGTTGAAAAGAACTGTTGTTTTATTTGTGTTTTATTTGTGTTGTGCGGAATGGGACATACTCTTCAAACTCTATTGAAATCCATGGGTTTTGAAAGGTTTAATGCTGTCTAAGATTGTCCTGTTATTCTCCCACTGAGATACTGGGAGCATATCAGTTTGGTTTGGCTTTTCAATGCAGTATTAGGTGAGATCCAGTGAATCTGCATAAACAGGCTTACCTATACACCTCCCATAATGCTCAGACAGCCCTTGGTTGCTTGACCCCATCTCAAGGTGTTTAAGCTTTCAATCTTCTTAGATTTTACTACAGCAAGGCTGTAGATTCCAGCACAAACCCACTGAATCAGAAGTGATGACATTTGATTGCCTTTCCCACAGTTGTGAACAAAGACCAGTTCAAAGTTGTGAACAGAGACCTTCATTCATTAGTAGCATTTATCAGCCTACCAAAAACAGGGAAATTGTGCTATCACCAATTCCTGCAACTCTGAATGGGTACTGTTCTGCCCTTGATTACATTTGAATATTTGCTTGCAGGTGTCAATAAGCCCTAGATTTCTTGCATTGAATGGCTTTTCAATCCTGCTGCTTTTCCCTCCATATAATGTATAGTGTGTGTGTGTGTGTGTTTGAGCCTGCCAATAGACACTCCAGCAAAGGTTCCTAGATAGACAGGCAGCCAAGGCAAAACCAGAACTGCCTGCCAAGGTAGGAGAAGGAGCAGGAAACAGAAAGAGACTCAATGAGGCAGGCAAGAGCCATAATATCTGAAATCCCCTCAGCAGAGAGCTATTCAGACTGGTCCCGAAACTGGTTTTTCAGTGTGTTGAATCAGGAGAGCTCAGATCCCAAATGATGCTAGGTTTACCTGCTCCTACCAGGATTGGCAGATAACACCAGAAGCCCCCATGATGCTGAAGATGTTTTTGGGGAAATCTCCTAGTTCAGACTGCACTAGTTTCTTGAAGAGAGTGAGACACAAATTTTTTTTAGCCTTGCAAACAACAGTGGGCTTCAAGAAACATGAAAAGCTCATACCAATGTATTTATTTTCTAAACTTATACTCCATTTTGCTCCCCAATGGGGACTCAAAGTGGCATACAACATTCTTTTCTCCATTATATCTTCACAAGACACCGTGGATGTTAATTCTGGGTCTGGTACAGTCACTGTGATGTGCTTTCCCCCTGGAATACCTAGACCAGAAGTGGAGGGCACAGTCCTCAACCTGAATATCTCAAGATCCTCAACCTGACTCTCAAGATCCATAGGACGCGAAGCTGATGCTGATCTACAGAATGGAGTCAAACAGGTCTCATGTGAGGTAAAAATGTATCACTGGCAACCAAGTTCAAGTTAATTCATGCCTTCGGGGGAGGGCGGTCTATAAACCCAATTAATAATAATAATAATAATAATAATAATAATAATAATAATAATAATAATAATAATAATTATTATTATTATTATTATTATTATTACTACTACTACTACTACTACTACTACTACTACTACTACTACTACTATGTATGGGTGTGAAATCTGGACAATGAAGAAAGCTGATAGGAAGAGAGCAGATTACTTGGAGGAAAGTGTTTCAGAGACAATGGATCACCACAAAACAAAACAAAAATAAATAAAGTTCTAGATCAAATCAAGCCTTAACTCTCCCTGGAAGCTAAGATGGCTAACTGAGTCTTTTGTACTTTGGTCACATAATGAGAAGAGAAGTCTCACTGGAAAAGGCAGTGCTAGTGAACTGCAACAGGAAACAGGAAGACCCAAGATGAGATGAACTGACTCTCTAAAGGGAACCAGGGCCCTCAGTTTGCAGGACTGGGCAAGGTTGTTAATAGGATGTTTTGGAGGATATTGATTCATAGGGTCGCCATGGGTCAGAAGTGACTTGACAGCACATAACATACAACACTTGCTTCATGATTAGGACATACTGATCCTGTCTGGCTTCCTTGATTATTTAGTGTATATTTGTTTATAACCAAAGTAGCTTGCAAGAATACTTGCTTTAAAAACTCATATGGATGTGTCAGAATCTTAGGACTTCATAGGAAGACTTCACAGACAAATTAGCAGGCCTTTCAGTCTGGACCCAAGCCATTTAAAATCCCTAGTCGAGAGGTTTTTAATTGCTTGGCTTTTCTCAGTAATTCCTTCAAGTTTGCTTTATTTTTTATTCACTGTTATTCTGCCTGCGTATTTGATGTCACAAGAGACTGACTCCAATGGATGCCAAAATGAATGATCTAATGGATTGTGTCTATAAATAAAAATTGAATGGTGCCATGTTGTCTGGGGATTTATGTAGAAAGTAGTGGGCCAGTGAGATGTAGCAATTCATCACCTATAAACAAAATCATCTGTAGGACAATCATTGTCTATTGATTTTGGCTACAAAAGGAGCAAAAAAAGGCATAACTGCACGATTGTGTGTGGGCCCTCAGAATATATGGCAATCTGTTTCTATGTAATGTAATGCTACATGTTTAGTGCTGGAAATTATTGACAAACTGTATTGTTGATGGTGGAGATTGTAAACATGCAAACAGGTATGACAGGGATTTGCATGCCAATTGCTCATTTCAGTTAGATTTAGAATGACAACATACCTGTTCCTGCCAGGAAATTCACAGGTATTAGATCCAGATTTTGACAATCAGTACAATAATTGCAAAATACCTTCTCACATAATACATTGGCACTTATGTAGGATTGATACAGCAGGGTTACCATCATGTTTGAGAAGATCATGGCTCTTGTCTCTTGCATATTTTTGTAACCCATCGCCTGTTGGCTATGACTCAAAGCATAGTTCAGGATCCTTCTGAATGTCCAATGTGCAGCTATAGAGTGGTTCCCTCGTTATTAATGGCAGATAAAGGGTTGGATCCACAACCCATCAGCTGAAATTGATGGTCAAGATATTTCTTGTATTCCCATCCCAACAAAACTTCCATCTGGGGTTGCCAGCTCTGGGTTTCAGGAGCATACCACCCATGGGGATGGGGGGTGTCAAATGACCCCGGGCACAATAACAGGGGAGGGGCACAAAATTTTGCACCCCCATCCCCCTCCTTCCCCACGCCAACCAGCTCAGAAGAGGCCCCTAAAAACAGAGCCAGCCTGCTGCCTTGGCACCCATCCGAGCAGCCTCCTTCCCTCCCCAGGCCCTCGGGAGCGGAGCTCAGGGACAACTTGGATGGGCACCATGGTCGCAGACCAGATCTTGGGCCACCTACCATGGGGTCCTACCCTCTGTCTTCCTGCAGGCCAGCTTCTGCACTTCCCAGGGCCTGGGGAGGGCAGGAGGTGGCCTGCAGGGGGTGGGGGCTTGGATTGGCACCGCGGCAGCAGGTCAACTCCCTGCCCTGCTGCTGCAGTGCCTGTCCAAGCCATGCCTGTCTCTGAGTCCGGCCCCCAAGTGTGGGAACCGTGGGGGGTGCCCAGAGCAGGTGTTGTCTCCAGACGTCATTTCCCCCCAATATGCTTCTGCTTGGTTTGAAAATATCTGGAGATTTGGAAGGGTTGGATTTGGGAGGGAGGGATTCTGTGGTTAGTGGCAGTTTGTATCCTCAACACAGTATAATGCCATAGAATCTACCCTCTAAAGCGGCCAATTTCTCCAGGGGAGCTGATTGTGGTCATCTGAAATTAATAGTAATGGGAGATCTCCAGGGGACATCCGGAGGCTGATAACCCTACTTTCATCTGGCCCCAGGAAAGTTTGTTCCTGGTGTTTCAGAACATGCATGAAATCATGTGAGCCAAGGGACTGAAGTATGGAGGGGGAAGAGGATGAAATTCCCCCTCCTGCCTCTTTTGTCAATGCAACTGTCCACCCCCATACCTAAATAGTGCATGCAGGCCCTCCAAGCATGGGAATTAACTTTCCTCAGGTCAGAAGGGTTGGGGGGGGGAGGGGGGAGGAGGTAATGTAGGACAAGAACCGGATCCCTTGCACCCACAAATTGCTGTTTCCAGCTCAATGAGTTCTGATATTAGAAATAACCTTGACATTCATTTGGAGAACAGGAAGGGGAAAAAATTAGCCATTTCTTGTAAACATCCCACCATGTCATAAAATTATTTGATTATCCTATGAAATCATGCTAATGAAATGTCTTAAAGATAACATGGAAGCCTTTGGGTTGTGATATTGGTTTACTATATCTTCACTTTAGTAAACACATGAAGCTGCCTTATATTGAGGCAGAAAATGAGACTTTCAAAATCAGTATTGTCTACTCTGGTGGATCTCCAGTGTCTCAAGAAGAGAGTTTTCACACTTTAAACGGAAGACGCCAGGGATTCAAAGTGGGGCTTTCTGTGTGCAAAACAAATCTATTTCACTGAGGAAGTGGAAAACCGCTACAAATCTTTGAAGGTTCCAGCCGTTCAATTGGGCTTGCTCCAGACAGAGACCAGCATCACACAACTGGGCCTAACCCAGAATGGGGGGGGGGGTACTGCACAACAGAGTTTTCCCATGGAGAGGAAAAAGCTGAAGATGGGGGAACAGATAATGGTAAGTTGACTGATGGGGAGGAAGTAGAGAAGGAAACAGGAAACGGCTATGGAAGAAACAGAGGAGACAGTTGGGGAGGGGGAAATAAGATGCCTCCTTGTGCAAGTCCTTGCAGGTGCCTTACTTAATTGGCAGTCTACATAAGAAAGTAATGGATGAATAGAAACACAATGCAACAAATAGATGATTAACTCATGAATAGAACATGCTCCATTAGTGTTCAGCTACTTCAAAGGCCAAGCCTAATCCAAACATCCTTTTAAAGGCACCTTCCTGCAAAAAAAGAGGCCAAACTAGAAAACAAATCAGGAGCAAGAAGCCTGCCCAATACTTTCAACCAATCAGCACCTTTACACATTAACCTGAGAACAGACTGAGAGAATCTTGAACACTTTAATGAACTGAAAGATTAGTTGTCTGGGGCTACATTTCTCACTATCTTTTCCCCAAACATATACGATAAGCACACGATGCAGGTATCTTCACAACAATGGGTTCTGCACATAGGGTAATCCGTCTTTAACAAACAGTGTTGCCAGCAAAAATGATCTTTGATTACACAAACAATAGAGTATAAACCCCTGACTAATAAGCATCCTGTAAGCCTTTTATTTTCAGACTGGCAAAAAAATCTGGCTTTAAATCAGATTAAGGACAACCAGATAACAAGCTTTTAAAACCAAAGATAACACAAATCTATGGCAAAAGATTTGAGCCATAATTTTACAGGCTTAGTTAGATGCCCCCATCATGACACCGGTCTGATACACAAAAAACAGAGGTTAAAATAACCTTTTGTGAGAGATGGAGATTGCCAGTGAGGGAGTTGCAGAGTTCCAGTCTCCCCCATATTAAGAATAATTCAATAAGCACAGGATACTAAATGTAATGGAGAAGGCTTCCAGCCATGGGGTTGAATCCAGCTAACTTTCTGGTTGGTGAGAAAGGGAGAATCTGACTCCTTTGACCACCAAAAATAGCTATGCTTGGGATCATAGAACCAGCATAAACAAAACTATGTGATACAGGGCTGTAATAAAGAGAACTGGAGATGATTGCATGAAAAAGCTGGCTGCATGTCTTCTTTGTAGCATGCTAAATTCTTGTGTGTGCCATTGGTTTCTTGCTCCCCAGTTCGGCATAGTGGATTCAGCTTTTTTTTTTTTTCATTAAACAATGTATCTTGTATTCTCTCCACTCAAAGCTTCCAAGGTGGCTTGCAAATATTAATAAAATCAATAACGATTTTGCAGTGGAATCTAAGTTATTTCTGCTTGGATTCTTTTTAAGAAGCATAATGGAATCGATGGTATGGAATTAGTCACTGCTGTGATGACTGCATTAAGAATGTACATTCTGAAAACAGGGAAATCCAATAATCCACCCTCAATGATGACAGCATATGGCTCTTCTAATTCCCATATTTAGAAAGAGAAACAGGACAACATTTATAAAGAACTGGATTTTATTTATTGAATACTGGAACTAAAAGTGTATGATTCCATACAGTTGTATATGATGCTTGGTTGATACACATACACACTAAGATTAACATAACATCAAAATACAACTCATTGAAACAATAACAAAAGTAAAAAAAACCCTATAAACCAAGTTCTCAGTAAGAAATTCAAACAAAATGGTCAAAAATACCATAAGCTTAACTCAAAAACTGGGTGAATGGAAAGTTTTCATTTGGTAGCTATAGTTATCCAAAATGAGGTGCCACCACTGAGAAGATCCTGCCTGATAACCCACTTAATTTTTGAAGGTAGAGACATGTCATGTAGGGCTTTTGTTGAAATCGGTGAGTGATAGACAGATGCATATGACAATGGAGACTCCTTTTAGTAACTCTATCCTGAACAATTTCAGTCTAGGCAAACCCACGCCATTACTATCCGAAAAGGTGTCAGCACTTAGATCAGTAATGTTTGGAGGGCTCCAAGTAGCCTCTTAATCTTGATGTAATGGTTACAGTGTTGGACTGAAACCTACAAGACCCAAATTCAAATTGCTGTTGTGCCATGAAAACTTATTGGATGACTTCAGATTTGGCATACTTTCTTGGCCTAGTCTACCTGATACAGTTGTTGCGAAGATAAAATGGAGAACCATGCATACTGCTTTGAACTCCTTGGATTATCACAGGTGTCAAACTCGCGCCCCTCCAGATGTTATGGACTACAGTACTCATCGTCCCCTGCCAGCAGGGGGTGATGGGAACTGTAGTCCATAACATCTGGAGGGGCGTGAGTTTGGTACCTATGGATTAAATGAATAGGACTTCCAAACTGTGCTTTGGGAACACAGGTAACTGGAAAGAAACATCTAGCTGTCTTACTGGAGGCTGCCAATAGGTGGTGATAAAGGCTATGGTGCTAGTGAGTAGACCACAACACCTAGCATGGCTACCTGCAAAAAGCACTGCTATCCACTCCTGCACATTGCTATGGCTGTCTCTCTATCACTTCTTCCTGATGCCTGCTAGTAAGGTACCCACTCCACACTCGGTAGTGCTCAGCAGTAGAAACCAGTAATCTCCCATGCACGGTCATGTGACACACCGCTAGTAAGTGGCAACATGCAGGAACAGTTTAAAGCACCATCTCATTTTGCTGCTCATATAGATCAGGCATTGCTGGTGAGTCACAACAAAAAAGGATGGAAAGAAAACTGACTAATCAAGCTGTGCACTCCAGCATATGGTGCTAAAGCCAGCTGGGAACATTCTGAATGCTCCGTTTCTCGTGACTCCTGGGCTGTCGGCACATGACCATGTGTGCAGCAGGAGATGGAGAGAGGCTGGTACTTTATGCTCAGCTCTTGCTGAGAGCTGTCGTAATGCAAAGAATTGTTCTGCAATGCCCTTGTTGCATTATTGATAGGATCCCTGAGCAATTCACCTCCTGCATTGGCAGAAGTAACTGGATCTTGAGAGCTAACCTTGCTAGGTGGAGGAACACATTCGACCTCTCTCCAGAGCTTCAGAACACACTGCTTCTGCACATTCCTACGGCAGCTTAAAAACCCTTCCCATGGCTTCCCATGACTCACAGCTGTCAGGCTCCTTTCATGGAACAAAGGGCTAAACCTCAGACATTCCTGCCAATGTCACCATGTGGAGTGTACATTCAGTTCAGAATGTTAAGTAATCCTGGATTTGCATGTAGGATAGATCTATGTTTAAAGACCAGCACTGGCACATTGCATTTTTTTAGGTGCACGCTTTTAAAATCTTAGCTATATCTTAGTATAACATAGTGGTTAAGTGTGCTGGACTCTGATCTGGAGAACCAGTTTTGTTCCCCCATTCCTCCCTATGAAGCCTGCTGGGTGACCTTGGGCTAGTCCAAGTTCTCTCAGAACTATCTCAGCCCTACCTACTTCACAAGATGTCTATTGTGAAGAATGGAAGGAAAGGTGATTGTAAGAAGCACTGAGACTCTTTAATAGTAGAGAAAACAGGGTATGAAAGCCAAATTCTTCTTCTTCTAAAAAGCTCAATGGGACAAAAGAGCATTTTTGCAATCATAATCCTAGACAAACTTTAAAAAGGAGCTAAATTATGCAGAATTACAACTTCAGAAGCATTTAATTGTGGGTGGGGAACAGCCATGCAATAGTACAAATGGTACGGGGAATGTTGAGCTAATTCTTCCCTGCAGTCTTTCTTATTGAAGTCCACCACTCCATAGAAAAGAGTGGATACAGAAAGTTTTGATCCACCATCTCGTAAGATGGTATAAGTGATTGTTAGACTATGGACCCAGGTTAGAATCCCAGCTTTGCTACAGAAGCTCACTTGGGCCAATCGTTCTCTCTCTCAACCTAACATACATCATAGAGTTGTGGTAAGGGTAAATGAAGGAAGGGAGAAAGATGTTGTCATCCACTTTGGGTTCCCATTGGGAAGAAATATGGGATATAAATAAAATAAATAAAAAATAATAATACGAGAACATTTGTAGTGCTGTCCTATGCAGTGGTGTAGTGGTTAAGCGCAGGTGTACTCTAATCTAGAGGAACGGGTTTGATTCCCCACTCTGCCGCCTGAGCTGTGGAGGTTTATCTGGGGAGTTCAGATTAGCCTATACACTCAGATTAGCCTGTACATGCCAGCTGGGTGACCTTGGGCTAGTCACAGTTCTTCTGAGCTCTCTCAGCCCCACCTACCTCACAGGGTGTTTGTTGTGAAGTGGGAAGGGAAAGGAGTTTGGAAGCCCCTTTGAGTCTCCTTGCAGGAGAGAAAGGGGGGATATAAATCCAACTCTTTTTCTTCTTCTATGCAGAGTCACCCAAACTAAAGGGCAGATGATTCAGGACGTAACACTTGTTCAAACTACACAAAATTTACTGACAGAATCCAATGTCACAAGATGGGTTATTCAAATAAGATCGTAAGAGGTGCTCCAATAGATCAGACCAGAGGTCCATTTAGTCTAGCAAGCATCCTATATCACACAGGAGTCAACCAGGGCCCTGGAGGGTCAACAAATAGGACATAGATGTGAAAGCCTTCCTATTGTGTTACCTCTGGATGAAATTATTCAGAGGTGTACTGCCTTTGGATGAGGAGGTTTCTTTTAGTCAACATGACTAACATTTGTTGATGGGTTCCTCCTGCTGGAAGCTGCAGTGATGGCCACAAGCATAGACATCTTGAATAGGAGATTAAACTGATTCATGGAGAAGACATCTATCAGTGGCTCCACATTCAGAGGCAGTAAACTTCTCAATACTGTTACAGGAGGCAAAGCTGTGGAAGGCCTCGGCCTCTATGCCTCGTTGTTGGACTTCCAGAGGAACTGTTTGGCCACACTGTGTGAGACGGGATGCTGGGCGAGAAGGATTAGATGGACCACTGGTCTGAACCAACAGGGCTCGGCTTAGGATCGTATGTTCCCATCCATAAATCTGTCTAATCCCTTGTTAAAGCCATCCATGCTAGGGGACCTCAGTGCATCCAGGGCAGCAAATCCCACAACTGAAAGTCTTCCCGAGTAAAGAGATACTTCTTTTTCTCACACCTGAATCTACTACCCACTGAACTTTATCCAGTGTCCTTGAGGTCTACTATGATGCTTGAAGGACCAAAAAAAAGTCTCCTGTCTGCTTTCTCCAGTGGATAGATCTGGAGAGCATATATTAAAGAAACCCATGGAGAATTTGCCTATGGAGAGAGGGAGAGAAGGGGCGTTGGCTTCATGCCGAGCTAGTGTAACCTCTGCTTGTGGGTTCTGTGGGGCAGAACTTGGAAGGAGTTGAAAAGAACTAAATTTAAAACAAAATGGTTTACTTCTCTTAACAACTAACACTTTTAAAACATTAACATTTAACATTTACACTTTACAGTCCTGTTAAGTTGCATTTCAGGTCCTTATATTTACAGTCTACTGATAATGCCAAGTCCAATTCTTCTTTGCTGGTGGTTGGCTTTTGAAGACTTCAGAGGCTTGGTGAACAGGATTCAAGATGATGAAGGTCCCCAAAAGAACTCCCATCAACTACATACACAGAAAGCCCTGAAACAATAAATTCTAACATTTACAATACAGCAAAAATAAAGAACTGCCTTCCCACTAGTTCCCAACTGTGCAGTTACCTTAAACAAGGTGTTAAGAGCATATAAAGAAATAAATCAAGGTCCCAGCCTGGTAGCCTTGCTTCCTCCAAGTTTTAGAGTTTTTGCAGTCTCCTGCTGCTTTGAGTCTCCACCCCTGTCTGGGTCAACCCATTCTGAACATAGGGGTTACATTAGCAGCCTTAAATCCTTGAACTGATCCAACAAGATGTTCTTGGGAGCGCACAGATCTACACACACAATTGTTTTGAAAGTGGCTTGCCTTGCGAATGTTTCCGTATTGTCCCCCCACCCCACCCCCTCACGCTCCTCCGCGAAAGGTCGTCGGTCTTTATCAAGCGCCTGACGGCAGGGATGGGTTCACAGGACACAATAAATGTCATTCGGTCACCTCATCCCTCTCCACTTTCCACCGCTGCCACAATCTCTCCAGCCTGTTGCTTGAGCAGCCGCTGGCCGCTAGGGGCGCTGCTGAGAAGCCTGCCGGACCTCATTGCGGAGCTGGTGCGTCTCGCCCCAGCAGCGACATGAGCTTCTCCGAGGCGCGCGCCTTCCAGCTCCTCCTGCTCCTGGCCGGCAACTGTCTCTCGGCCGCCGACTCTTCAGGTAACCCTTTTGCATCTTCGCTTCCCCTCGCCTCCTGTCTTGAGGCGGCTCCGCGAGGAAGATCTTGGGTCGGAGGGGCGGGGTACATCCCAAGGTGTCCAGAGTCACCTTGGGGCGCGTTGTTTGCAGGCGGAAAGTAATTCCCCAACCCAGACGGGGGATCTGAGATTCTTTGGAGAAGGGGCATTTAGGAGTCGCGATGCTCTGCCCGGGGGATGGTCGAGCTGAGCTGTCTCCCTCGTGGCTTTCTGAATCATACACCCACCCAGGCCTGTGAAGACTAATGGGGTTGTGCAAATGTCTGGAGTGCACCGCGTGGGGCCAAGATGCCAGAACACATCTGCGTGGAAGTCGTTTCCAAACAAACAACCACCACTATTCAAGTTATCGCAATTTTGGGATCCACCTGTCTGGGAAAGTCCCGTTTGTATCTTCTGAGCAGTTGGCCCGAATTGGGGAGGAGGAAAGCAGTAAACTAAGGTGCTAACTTTGCAGTCTGAAGATGTTCAGCAGTTTGTGAGAGAGCTAAAGATGATATCAGAGAAAGGCAACATTTCCTGTGGTTTGCATTTTCCTTTTGGTGCCCTGGTTTTCAGTCCTCAGACAGGCCCTGGGCTTAATCTTGCATTCATTTGAGCTTTGCACGGAACTGTTTACAGACTGTACACCAGAAGGTAAAACTAAAGACCTAGCAGTGACTAACATTTATTCCAGGCTGAGCTTTTGGTGAGTCAGAGCTCACTTCTTCCCATGCTATAGCAGTGAACTCCAGTTCATGAAAGCTTGTGTTAGAAAAAAAATGGTGGTAGAATAAGTGGCCAAATAAATGTTACCTCTTTTGCATCTGAAGACGGTCGCACCAACTTATGAAAATCCTTCATGCTGCTGGAAGTGTTGTTAGTCTTCACGCTGCCACCAGGTTTTGGTTTTATTTTGCTACAGTAGATTTACATGGATACCCTTCTGGAGTGTCCATACCTAATAGAATTAAATTCAGGTGGGTAGCCAGGTGGGTCTGAAGCAGCAGAAAATTTTTTGAGTCCGGTGGCACCTTTAATACCAACAAAGCTTTATTCTTGATATAAGCTTTCATGTGCACGCACACTCCTTTAAGAGTATTCACACAGAAGTTTTCTACCACAAGTAAAATATTGTTGGTTTCAAAGGTGCTGATGGACTCACACCTAATAAGAGCCATTTTCCCTTCTACATCTGAGACAAGGGACACTCAAAAGGCATGATGGAGGCTCTGGGCCATCAAAGATCATATGATGTATTTTTACCTTGTTGTAAGACCTCCCCCCACCCCAAGTTTGTTTGTTTGTTTGTTTGTTTCCTTCTTTGCTTGCTTGTTTTCATTTCCACCAAGTCATAGCTGACTTTTTGTGACCTTGTAGGGTGTTTAAGTCAAGAGACATTCAGTGGTTGTTTGCCATTGCCTGCCTCTATGTATGGTGTTCTCCCATCCAAATATTGGCCAGAGCTGATCCAGCTTAGATTCCAAGATTTGATGAGATCTGATTAACTTGGGCTATTCAGGTCAAGGTACCTGTTTTGTCAGGATCAATCAAAATCTCACAAAACAGGGAACAGGTTTTTCACTTTCCCTTTTGAGAAACTCACAGTCTTGCCCACTGTTCTGTAATATTTTTGGTTGGAACTTGTAAAAAAAGATGCTATGTGACTTCCGGTTTTTGAAATGAAAGAGCACAGCTGTCTATAGCCGTTCATGCTACAACAGGAATTTGTGGGTTTTGTGAGGTTTAGAAGTGCTAAAAGTGAAAGCAGGGAGCAGAGGCAGCAAAGAGCTGAATGAAGACTCAACTACTTAGTAGACCAGAATGGCACTCGCTAAGATCCAAGGCCGGAGCAAGGGGGAACTTCGTCAGGGGCATGTGTGCGCCCTATGCCCCTGCCACGCCCCCACCCACCCCCGCCACACCCCAGAATGCCCCTGCTACACCCCCACACTGGCGCATGCCCAGTTCATTGCCTCCCATCCCCTTGGCGCTACACCACTGCTAAGACCTCTTGATGCATCAAGAGATCTTCCTTATTCCTAGTAACCAGCTCCAATTCTTGATTTGGCCTAGGTTGGAAACTTATACTCACTGAATTCTTTTTGGGAAAATCAAGGGGTAATTAGTAAATAAATGAGTGAACCACCTGGATGTTGGTGGGAATGTTGGCTTCTGCCTTGTGGTTTCCCAAACACTTACTGATCAGTTCAAGGAAAGGAAATGCATGATACACCATCATCACCATGACTCCAAATAAGGGACTCATGTGGTACCTGAAGAACTAATGATTTTATTACGGCCTACTTTTCTGTGTGTGACCCAGAGCTTTCTTCAGTGGATTCACAAAAGCATATGATAAACTGAAGTGGGGAGGACAAAACCAGTTTCCTGAGGAAATCTATCTACAAAGTACCAAACATCCATTCAAAATTGTTATTGGCCATTTCAACTCTTGCTTAATGAGCCACAAGGGCAAAACTGAATAGCAATTTTTTAAATGGACCTGGCTTCTGTTAGGTTCAAGATTCGGGTTGGCTAACCAGCACTCTTCATTAGGAAAACTTGAAAGGTAGCAGCAGGGTGGTGACCCAATCTGGTTCAACAATCTGAATGTGCATGACTCTTTTGTTAAAATCCATGGGACTTATGCTTAATTTTGCTGGATGATGTAGATGAACTGAATCTTAATCCTGAGCATAGTTCTTCTCAAATTGGAAGCACTCCACATAAGTTATCTAATTGTAGATTTTTCAACAGCCCTTCAAGGTAAGATTATATTATTTTTCCAATGATGTAGAGGGAAGGCTAGACAGAAACTTGCATAAAGTGTCTAACAAATTGGTGGCTGAGATGAGTTTTGAACCAGGGAACTTACAGGGAACACTCTGTCATGATGATACCCCAGTTCACAGCTCTTTACAGTTAGAACATTTATAGTGAGATCCTAAATTAGAAAAACCTAGGACTACTTTGCAGTGGCAGAGTTCTCAGAAAAAGAACACGGTGCATTTTTAATGAGACGTCCTGATGAAATAAGATCCAAGTTTCACAGGTTTTTCCCTGCTTCTAATAACATATTATTTTCATCAAATTCAGGAAAAGCCGAGACTAATCTGTGGAAAGTAATCCCTTTGCTGCAATGGACTTTGTGTTAGGTTGTGGCTCCGTTCCATTAATCAGTGAAGTATGGGGGTTTTAGATGATGCAGCCCCTTAGCCAGTGTTATGCTTGTATTGGTCAAGGATCTAGGAGGCCTGGGTGCAAATCCTCCTTTGCAACAAAGCATGCTGGGGGACTTTTGGCTATCCAACCTCACAAGGTGTTTCTGAGGCTCAGATGGAGGACTGGAGAATCAGGTATGCCTGAAGTGTAAGATACAAATGGGGTAGATTCTTCCAGTGTTCTTCAAATCCTAAGCACTTGGCATCTAAGGCTTTGCCATCTTGGACATGATGATGCCAACCCTAAGAAAAATTGTTTATATTTATTTATATTCTGTTTTTCTCCCCAGTGGGAGGAGAAAACAGCAACCCTGTAGGGTTGGTAGGATAGGATAGGCATCAAGAGTGTGACTGGCTAAAGGTAATCCAGCACTGGGACTGCCAAGCTCTGGCTTGGGAAATATCTGAAGGTTTTGGGGGTAGAGTCTGAGGAGGGAATGTTATGGGGAGGGGAAACACTTCAGTGGAGTACAATGCCATACAGTTCACATTCCAAAATGTGGTCTCTAATCCAGAGATCAGCTGTAATGCTAGGAGATCTTCCAGCCCCACTTGGATGTTGGCAACCTGAGTTCTAAGACATGGACAGAGGCGTAGCTCCAGGGGGACAGGGGGTACGACACACCGGGTGCACGCCCCTGTGGGGGTGTGGAGACGGCATTCCGGGGGCATTCTGGGGGGTGTTCCAGGGTGGGGCAGGGGTGGAGGATCCACCGGTGCACTGGGCACTTTCCCCCCTTGCTACACCTCTGGACATGGAGCACAGAACAAAGTATACAACAGGGGGAAAAAACAAGACAATGGTTAGAGTCCTGAAGGAATATTTTCCAGTGCTGAGTGATCTCACCTAGCTATCCTGCCGTGCCTCTCAGCATGAGTGCAAAAGAAAGGAAGGAGGTGCAGCCCTTTTGTTGTGAATTTCCTGTGTTGTTCAGAGAGTTGGAGTAGATGACTATTAAGCTATCTCCCAAGTTCTATGTTTCTGTGTTCTCTGTATCAGTGCATTAGCAAAGATGGCAGATCTAGAGGGGTTCAAGATTTGGCATGTAGGAAGGCTCCAGATCATAGACCCATGGTATAACGCAACAGGGATGCCAACTTCCAGGTGGGAACTGGGTATTCCCCAGGATGACAGCTCATCTCCATTACAGAGACCAGTTCCCCTTGAGAAAATGGCTGTTTTGGAGGGTGGAGTCTATGGCATTGTACCTCATAGAGCCCCATGTCCTTCCCAGGCTCAGTCTCCAAATCTCCAGGAGCTTTCTAACCTGGATCAGACAACCCTATTCCCACCATTTCCACTAGTGGCCAGGGGCAACTTGGAAATCCTACCAGGAATTTTGATGTCACTGAGGAGCTACAGAACCTGTATATGAAGGGCTACTACATGTAGTTCATTAAATCATAGAGTTAAAATGGGCCATATAGTGCACCTAGTTTAACCCTTTGCTTACTGGATCTGGCAACCCTACCCCCCATCTCTCTCAAGTGACCAAGGGGGACATGGTAACCTTAACGTACAAAGAGCATAGTTCTTACACAAAGCTCCACTTGTAGATGGTCACAATATTTTATATTGTGTGTTGAATACTTTAAATACTGATAAAACATCAGTTTCCTACAGGATGTTATTGTTAACAATATCTAAGAACATAAGAAGACTGGCTTGATCAGAGCTAAGGTCCAGCATCTGTTTCCTGTAGTTTCTACTTTCCAGGAAGCCTACACAGCAGGGCATGAAGGCTATTGCTTCTCTCCACCCATTTCCCACAAGAACTTGGTGGTGTTAATGCAGGTCTCAGCTATCATGGGAGGCATAAGGCATCTCAAAGAGCCATCTAAGGTAATGGACACCACCACATCCTGGATCAGTTCCATGAATTGTGCCTTATGTAAATAAGTACTTGTCTCTCTTTTTTCCCCTCAGTCCACTGCCCACCAATTTTTTAGGTGATGTTGAGTTCTAGTATTTCAAGGCAAGGAGAAACAGTTCTCTTCATTGACTGTCTTCACTCTGTGTGTGCGTGTGTGTATATGTGTCCTATCAAGTTACAGCTGATTTATGGCAACCCCATAAGGTTTTCAAGGTGAGACCATCAGAGGTAGCTTGCTATTACTTGCCTCTGAATCACAACCATTACAGTCCTTGGAGGTCACCCATCAAAATTATTATTATTATTATTATTATTATTATTATTATTATTATTATTATTATTATTATTATAATAATATGGCAGCAAGGTTTGGGTTAAGTATACAGTCACATAACAAAAGTGAAGAAGAAAGTAAAAAAAAACAAGATGGAAGTTCTCATAACATTATTTTCAAAATTTCAGTGTGGAGACTTACCCTCCACTCAGAGGGCTCCTGGCTCTGGAAGATTGATAATAGCTTACAATATTTGGCAAAGTGGTTTCAGTTGGACTACCACAGATGGATTCTTCTGTTCAGCAACAATGTCAAATTCCCAGCTTCTTTCTCCTTCTTGGAATGGAATTTATATAAGCATTGGATATTTACTCCAAAAACCCCATTTCACAGCAGCCTTATTTCAGCCCGAAATTAGACCCATCCAAATTCTAACCAGGGCTGACTCTGTTTAGCCTCTGAGATCTAATGAGATCAGACTAGCCGGGTCAGGACCTTCACTCCATATTAACCATACCCCTTTCCTTACTAGCTGCTTCAGATGCTTGGTGGTTTTGGTTGCCCTTCTTTGAACTTTTTCCACAATATCCATTTTATGATGAGGTGACCCAAGCTGTACAAAGTGTTCTCAGTGTAATAATACCATAAATTTTCATGAAGACACACCAGTATTGGCTATCTTGTTTTGAACTCCTTTCCTAATTATAAGTCTGCACAAACGACACCCATGTGTCAAGAATGGGTGAGAAAATGTGGAGCAGAAAATGTGACAAATACGCTTTCCTCTTCAAGACCCGCATGTCTCCCCCGACCACCAGGTTGCCACTGGGGTGTCGGCATAGTTCCGAGAAATCTCTTTCAGCCTTTTTTGCTTGGGCCACAACACCCATACTTGTGTAGATGCAACTTCTTCAGTTTAGGGCAGTGATTCCCAAAGTGGGCGCCACCGCCCCCTGGTGGGTGCTGCAGCAATCCAGGGGGGCGGTGATGGCCACAGGTAGAAACATTAATACGTATATCTTTCTGTTTAATTGCTATTAAAATTTTTAAAAAATTAATTTCCAGGGGGCGCTAAGTAATATTTTTTCTGGAAAAGGGGCGGTAGGCCAAATGAGTTTGGGAACCACTGGTTTAGGGGATGGATTAACCACCTCATTTTTATGTCTTGGGATTTTTCTGCAACTCTGAGGCTTCCTTCCGCTGTACAGAAGCACTTCTCCTTTCTGTACTGGGCCCCACAGTATGTATTTTTAATCTACCATTTGAGGTGGTCAGGGGCGAGCTGGCAACCCTATACCCCCCTTACACTTCTACCGCACCCCTATTCCTACCCTCAACCATCCCAGTGATTTCCAGGCTCCTCATTCTAGTATCAGATGCCACCTATGTCCATGGAGTGGTTCTCTGTGTTGTGTAGGATTTGCAGTCCGTATAACTCTTTAGAGAGAGTTGCAGAACAGCCCATCCTGTTAGCAGTCATTGCTCCAGCAGTGCTCCCAAATATGTATTTTAATTTTTTCTCTTATATCAAGGAATGGCAGGATGCAGAATAAGAACTACGGTGCTTCTGCTTGTCTGGACCTCAAGACTATGCATGAGCCATTGAGACTGCCTTGTAGTGGTGGTGGTTTTCTAGGGTGTCTCCCAACACGTGCAGCTTAATATCCTTTAGCTGGTACATAAAGGAATTGCCTGGACCTTCTGTCTGCAGGGTACGTGCTTCGCTGATGAGCCACACACCCCTCTGCTGCCTGTCCCCCAAATCCCTGGCATCATGACGAATGCTTTGTTAGCCTTTAACAATACACAAGTGTTTGATCTGAAAACTTTGATGCACTTCAGTGAAATTAAGCAAGCATTTAAGAAGCATAAAGCCCCACCCCTCAATCTCACTAAGTGGTTTATTATCTTTTGTGTATTTTTAGAACTCATCTTCGGAAAAGTTAAATTCCAATCTGGCACAGAGTCCTTAGGTGAGGGGCCATGGCTAAATGGCAAAGGATCTTCTTTGCATGTAGAAAATCCCAGATTCGATCCCTGGCTGCTCTAGTTAGGCTGAGTCAAATAGTGTGGGCGAATGTGTATGTTAAGTGACATGAAAATGCTTCCAACTCATGGCAACTCTGTGAATTCTCCAAAATAGCCTAACAATAACAGCCTTGCTTCAGTTTTGCAAAGTGAGGGCCAGACTCCTTTAAAAAGTTCATCCATTTCATGTTGGATCTTCCTCTCTTTCTTCCACTTTCCACTTTTCCTAGCATTATTGTCTTGTCCAGTGATTCTTGTCTTCTCAAATGTGACCAAAGTGTGATAGTGTCAGTTTAGTCTAGAGAGAATTCAGGCTTGATTGGATGTAGTACTCATTTATTTGTCTTTTGTGTTTTTGGTGGTCTACAGTATCCTTCAAACTCTCTTCCAACACCACAATTCAAAGAAACAGCTTTCTTCCTGTTGGTTTTCAAGTGGCAGGCAATGTAAAAGAGAGATCCCGTTGAGCTTCTAGCAGCCAGACTAGCCACCACTTACCTTGATAGACCAGTGACTTGAATTCTATGAAACAGCATCATATGTGGAAGAGGGGCTGTGACTTAGCAGTCAGGCTTCTGCTTGGCATGATGCATAAGACCCCAAGTTCAATCCCTAGCTTTTCCACTTAAAAAGGATCACATACTGAAAGACCTTTTTCAATCCTCAAAAAATGGAGAGGTGAAACCTACTAGTTTTGTGTTGTTTGATGTACTGAAAGACCTTTCCCCTATTTGAGCTGCTGCCAATCTGAGTAGACAACCAGTGGTGTATCTAGGGGGCACAGGGAGCTGAAGGCCTGGGCACCACTCCCTGCAGGAGCATTGTAGGACTGCCTCCCCTCTTGCAAGTGCACACTGTCCTGAATTCCCTGTGCAGTTTGGAGCGGGTGTGCAGCTGTGGGGGGAGGGAACGGCATCTAGGGTGAGCCTTGGATGCCGTTTAGGAAGCTATATCCCTGTAGACAACTCTAAGAGTATGATTCAGTATAAGGCAGCTTCATGTGAGTCTGCTCATTTGAAGTTCCAGATCTACCAAATGTCCTATGTGAGTTTTCCAACATGTTGAAAACTCCCATCTTGGGCCATTCTCTCTCTCTCTCTCCCCCCCCCCCCATTCTGTCCTGGAATTCCTTCAAAAAATTGTGGTCGTGCTAGCTCCTTTTCCCTTTATTCAGCATAGTTTGATCCGCAGACATATATAGCAGCAGCTGGACATCTTTCTAGCTATTAGCCTTTTTGCTTTCTATGCAGCAAGCAACCTGTCCACACCATGTTTTTTAAAAGCACTGTTCTTGCATTTATTATTTATTGCTTCAATATATATATGCTTATTGATTTTAAATGTGCAAAACTGCAGATTTTAGGAGAGGAAAGTCTGTTCCCAGCATCGGCCCATCAGTGTAGTACCGAGTTGTCATTAGTTGCAAACTTCACCTAAAGCTGCCTGAATTAGACCATTGGTTTATCAAGGTCAGTATTGGCTACGCTGACTGGCAATGGATGTCCAAGGTCCCAAGAAGAAGTCTTTCACACACCCCTGCTGCCTGATTCTTTTAACTGGAGATGGTGGGGATTCAACTGGGGATTTTTGCACACAAAATAGATAGAAGAGAGAAGAAGAAGAGTTTGGATTTATATCCCCCCTTTCTCTCCTGTAGGAGACTCAAAGGGGCTTACAATCTCCTTGCCCTTCCTCCCTCACAACAAACACCTGTGAGGTAGATGGGGCTGAGAGAGCTCCGAGAAGCTGTGACTAGCCCAAGGTCACCCAGCTGGCGAGTGTGGGAGTGCACAGGCTAATCTGAATTCCCCAGATAAGCCTCCACAGCTCAGGTGGCAGAGCGGGGAATCAAACCTGGTTCCTCCAGATTAGATACATGAGCTCTTAACCTCCTACACCACTGCTGCGTTATTGAGCCACAACTCCTTCCAAATCCAGAACCATTTCTTAAAACAAAAGATCAATTAGCCTGTTTGCACTGAATGCAGCAAAGGTATTTCTGAAACAGCCCCTCTATTTAAAGTACATTCTATCTTTATGCTTTGAGGTGTGAATAATAAAGGCAGGTGTTAAATCGGGTTCTCAACCTTTTTGAGCCTGTGGACACCTTTGGAATTCTGACACAGTGTGGTGGGCACAGGAACGGCCACTACAGGAGGCAGAGCCAGCCACAAAGTAGTTGCCATGGCTTACCTTCAATCGCACAGTGATGACAGCTGTTGCTAAACAACAGTTGAATCAATCTGTGCAACCAATCAGAAGACTTGCTGGGCTAAAGTATCACCTGGCCCTGCCTGCTTTCTAAAAGCACCTTTGCAGGCACCAAGTTGTCCGTGGGGGCAGAGATGGGCATCACACTGCAGATCCCTCTGTTAGAATTTGGACATAGTTGCCTCATTTCCTTCTTAAATCTCATCACACCCTGTGTGGACATTTCCCCCCACCCCCACAAAATGAGGAAATGACTGATGTTCCAAAAAACCTCTCTATATAGTTAAGATTTGCTTTGAACTATTTCTGATCAAGTGCCAAAATAAAGACCCTTACATTACCAATTTTGGAAGGTGCCAGCTACTATTGATTTTTTAAAAAAAAATCAAAAAGTTTTCTACACAAAAACAAACAAAACCCAAAGACTTATTTTTCAAATGGAAACTGCAATGTCAACTTCCCCTCACCCCCCAAGAGTGAATTTATATATGTCAGGGGTCTTCAAACTATGGCCCTCCAGATGTTCAGGAACTACAATTCCCATCAGCCCTAGTACTTAGCCATGCTGGCAGAGGTTGATGGGAATTGTAGTTCCTGAACATCTGGAGGGCCATAGTTTGAAGACCTCTGATATATGTGAAAGACCTCTGCTTGATGCCACTGCCGGTCAGAGTAGACCAATTGTATGCTCAATGTTTGTGTATGTGTCTACTCTGACTGGCAGTGGCTCTCCAGGGGATAAAAAAACTAAAAAACTAAACCGTACATAGGCTATTATATACAACAGGCTGTACCTGTTGAATGAGTAGGCTGTATTGTTCTGTAGCCAGCGGCCGATAACCTGTAAAAAACCTAAACTGTATGTAAGCTATTATATTCAATACAACAAGCTGGACCTGTTGAATAAATACCTGTTGAATACACACACTTTAAATTGCTTACAAAACCATACACATAAATCCTAAGTCATACAAAAAGCACAGAAGAATATATTTTCTATTTTCAGCAACACGTAGTTAATGAGACTAGAATAACTATACATATTGCATGGTGTTCCAGTCCATTCTATAGTCAAATGATAGTGGATATCAGCTGTATGTTTTGTAGGGAGGCAGGAGGTGGCAAGGACGTAGGTAAGGGAGGGCTCACAGGTTCAATGTCCAAAGCTACGCCTCCCACTGAGGACAGCAGTCTCTTCTCCCCGGAGGGGAGAGCAGAAGGGGCTGCCGGCTGCCAGCTGGGAGCCCAGCCAGTGGGAGGGGGCGGGGGCAGGGTGGGGCAGGCAGGCAGGGTCGGTGAGTGGATGGGTGGGTGGGGGAGGGGCAGGGGAGACTGCCATCCCCAGCCTCAGAGAGCTGCTTTTATAAGCACTGAGGCTGGGGGCAGGGCTTGGGAGTGTTGTCCCACTTCCAAACCCACCCCATAAAAATCTGTGGCTACGTCACTGTAAAGTAGACGGTGTTGTACTGTAGTCAGTGGCTGTTAATGTGGAATCTGGCTATTCCTCAAGATGTTCCATGCACACCACTGCATTTCATCAGAAGCTTCAGCTCCATTTATTTTTCAAAGAATCGTTTCACTTCTCTCCTTTCACAGCAATATAGGCAACTGACTCTGCTCAGCTGCTGCAAGGGATAAAGCAAAGGTCTTTTCACATCACCTCCTACCTAATCCTTTTAACTGGAGATGTCGTGGATTGAACCTGGGACCTTTTACGTGCAAAGCAGATGTTTTCCCACTGAGCCTCAGCCACTCCTCGAAGCTAATCTTAGGTGAAGTGTTGAACCCACTGGAACTTCCCTGGCTTTGATGCCGATTCCCACTATTGTGCGTTTGGCACCCCTTGCTTCTTCTACAGTGATTCCTTTTCATTAAGAATAACAATAATAAAGATGATCTGTAGATAGCTGGCTACATGTTTCCTTAGAGACTATGCAAGCATGGCCTAATCAGTTCAGAGCAGAGCATCAGGGTGATTGATTTCCTCGCCAGTTATTGACAAAGCCATCATCGGCTATGATGATCTGAGATAAGACACTCTGTCTCCCTTGTCCACCTCAGAGGCCTAACTGAGATGATCTCATCAATCTCCTGCTGACACAGAATGTTCTTTGTAGAGTGCAGAGTGCAAGCAGAGAAAGCGAAAAGCAGGTTCTCTGACCTCACTGGGATATTGAGAGACTCCATCTGACAAGAGGGTAATCGTTTCACCTCCTGCCTCCCTACAAAACATACAGCTGGTATCCAAACCCTGTTAATGTGTGGTCTGTCCCTTGTTAAAACAATATAAAAAGGAGTTGTTTGCTTGTCATGCAAGCAGATTTACTTCAAATGAAGCCCATTTCCCCCTGGTATTTCAGGAAACAGCCACCAAACAAAAGAAAAGGCCATTAGCATAAACCTGTGGGGGAATACTTGCTTGAATATTTTAGGTATAAACAGTATGTGTTCAAGAAGTGTACAAGGGCATTGAGCATAGATTCAGAGTGAGGCTGGGGCATGCTCCACATTTTTCGGCATAACAGCTAGCCCTTAGAGACATCCAGCCAAACTCCAATGGGATGCAAACCCTACTGAAATCTACCAGGATATATGAAAGGATGTTTTGTGTGAATGCAGATTAGTTCTGCATGTTCAGGATGGCACTGGTGTTTGTTAAGACTGGTGATCAAGAAAAAAAACATACTGTCGCCACTGAATTCAGTGGGTCTTCCTCTAAAGTTAGGGTAACCAACCTCCAGCTGGTAGCCAGAGATCTCTTGGGATTACAACTGACCTCCAGGTGACGGAGATTATTTCACATGGAGAAAATAGCTATTTTGGAAGATAGCCTCTATGGCTTTATACCCCACTGAGTTCTCTCACCTCCCCAAACTTTGACCTCCTCATGTCCGCCCTTCCCCCCGCAACCCAGGGCTGGCAACCTTATCTGAAGGAAGTGCCAGTATTCCACATATGAAAACAGGAATACTTCTATGCAAGAGTAGGCATAGCTAGGGGAACAATTATGCAGCATAACAAAGTGTCTGATGCATAGTTAGGGTTGCCAACCTCCAGATATGACTGGGCAACCACCTAGAATCGTGACTGAGCTCCAGTCCACAGAAATAGTTTCTCTTGGAGAAAATGGCTGGTTTGGAGGGTAGTTTCCATGGCATTATGCCCTGCTGAGGTCCCTCCCCTTCCAAAGGCCTGTCCACCTTAGATTCTACCCCCACATATTCAGTAATTTTCTAGTCTACAATTGGCAGCCAGAACTGTGGGGCCAGCACTAATTACACCCTGCCTACCACACCACAAGTTGAAAGCATGCTGAACTGCATACCAGCAGATTTTTCCAGATGACCAAAACAAGTGTGGCAAGTCAAAAACATACAGAGTGTGCTTATGCGCGCGCGCGCACACACACACACACACACACACACACACACACTATTATCTGTATTGTATTTATACTATTTAGTGGGCATTGATACCACTTTACAGTGGAGGAACACAAAGCAGTCAGTATATCTATGGCACAGAATTCTTGAAGCGTTATGTAATTAAGTACTTCTGAGCATGTGCAAAGTGCTTTTCTGTCACCACTAAAATTAAGCCTTTCCTCACAGAGGATTAACAAGCAGGCCTGGCAGAATGATAGCATTTCTTTCCACTGGTTCAATCTGAAACATCTCTCAAGTCTGAAATTAATCAAAGACCCCAGGTAGAGAGAAGACATGCAATCCATTCCCATGATGAAACCTAGCAATATTTCACAGATAAGTTATTTGTTCCTACAACTTTTAATTTGTGCCAAGACTTCACCAGGGCATAGCCCAGGAATCTATTTTCAACACTTGGCTTAGGCCATGGAGAGATAAGAACTTCTGAGCATGTATAGAATGTCTCTTGGGCTAACTCTGGCGTTTTCCCCACAGACATAATATCTCAAGGGAAAACATGGATCAAACATATCAGGTTGTTTGTATCTCAGTTTCTCCATTCGCACGGCTGCCCCATCAGCGTGTTCAGGCCGGGAGGAAGAACTCCAGTGTATTATGCACGAGCCCCCGGCTTATTTTCATTTTCCACATGAACGTTTACATTTACACAGCTTATGTAGCATGCACGAACATTCCTGTTTTTCTGTCGTTCTGATTGGCTGTAGTTGTGGGGCAGGGAGAACAGGCGGCGAGGCGGGAAAAATATACCAATCCGTCTCCTGCGGTGTTTGCGTGGGAGTGGGATCAGCCCAAGCTTTTTAAAAAGAACTTCCAATTTAATTGTTTTGCAGATGAACTACACGCAGAGGAAACTTCCATGGGAAACCTTCACCAAATGGTGGAGGCACAGAGAATCTCTGCGGCAGCACACAAATGGCAAGCGCAGCTGTGAAACTGACCAGAGCTCTGTGCAGCTTAGGGGGCGGGGGGAGACATCCATTTTGGCTGACATTGCTGTTTTTGGCGGGCTGTGTGCGAACCAAAAAAGCCAAAACTGATCTTTAAAAAAAATATCTGCAGGATGTTTTATTTCTGCTGTGCGGAAATCACCCGTTTCAATATTGTATTCTTCAGACTTAATTCTTGCTTATCCACAAAAGAGTACATCAGCAAGTTTTCAACATTCAGATAAGATGGCATCCGTATAATTATGCAGTCCAAGAAGTCTATAACATTGATATTCAGGGGCATATATAGCTCTTTGGAAGAACAGTTTATTGGAGCACTTAACTCTTGGCTTTAGCTTTAGCTGATGTAGGTATCAATTTAGTGTAAAATAAAAATTACAGGGAATGGATCCTTTAAAACTGGGACATTTACAGGACAGTCCCTACCGAAGTGGGTCAGTTGAAGGGTACAGATCATCAGATTATGCTGTTAGTTTCCCTTTAACACTGAAATTCTGGTGCTTATGATCAGTGCAGAAGAATGGGAGCCATAAATAGACTCTGCAGAATGTACTGTTTAAAAATGTCATCTTGTTCATGCATAACCATTTCTCAGCAATTATGATTGATCTCAGGGTTGATATCAACTGATGGGGTATGGTTAAGATTGGCCTGCCAATGGCATGTGATCTGAAAATGTCAGGCCTTCTCTGAGCGGAGCGTTATTGGAACTGGGAGAAAATGAGTTTTAAAGAAGCAACTGAACTTTAGAATTTACCTTGCATGGGAGGAACGTAGAGGTTGCCTTGACTCATTTCTGCACACAGTGATCATGATCAGTAGAAAAGTCCCAGAATAGCTTGCTCTGCTCCATTTTTATTGCAGTTTTGACAAACAGGAAAAACCCATTTCTCTCACCCCTGCCCTGCCGTTACAGCTAGACAGGGCTTCAACGCTACATTTTGTGTATTGCTAGTCACATGCATTCATTACTCACTTGAGGCTATCAGATCTTACCATGTAACACTTTTGAAACATTGCTAGCATGAACCCCATGTTGGGAGCACCTGGGGGAACCGAAAATTCTGTAAACTTGCCGTGACATTTTTAATAAACTGAAATAGGTTACAATTGCAATTGAAGGATCCTTGCTCTATTAGTCACAGTTCCAGCTCAGAATGGAAGAAAAATGAGCTTCATTGCTAAGCAAGGCTCATACTTAAAGAACAATCACCTTATAGCCTGAGGCACTGAGGCCATTATTCACAATACCATGTCAAAATATGATTTTTCACACTGTTCACAGGTTTTCAATATACTGAACCCTAGTCCTTTCCACACAGCCTAAATAAGACATCCTGAGGACACTAAAAAAAGGTATCCTTGGAAGTCACTCCACACAGCTTTCTTCCCAAGAGGTCCTCTGAATGCCTTATTTCAGCTCAAGGCATCTTTTTTTGAAAACCCTTTGAAGTGCACCGAAGTGCACCAAGGACGTTGCTCTGTAGACTCTGATCCTGGGCACCTTTTCAGCCCAAAAAGTACATAGTTGCACTCAGTTGGTCCTGCTGATTCCGGCGATATATAGTTTTCCTATTTTTTAAATTATTTCTGACGAGCTTTTCTTCGAAGATATACAGACACAACGAACAGAATTGTAGCTGCTCGGAAGATTCTCATGGAAAAGCTTTGGGGTCACAGAGGACAAATTCTGGTGCCCAAAAGTATGAGGTCTGGAGCATTTACCCTACTCTCTGTTTCCTTTCATCCTTCCGCAAACTGTAGGATAACTTCAGAGATTTTGAAGTTAATCCTCAGAACTTAGAGATGGGAATTCTTCTCCCACGTGAAGTTTAAATTTGTTTTCTGGCTGGAAATTACCTCTCTGGCTTACCTTCCAGCCTTACCGGGCTGGAAATCCCTCTCTCACATATCTTTCTCATTCAGCCAGTTCCCTCTGTTCTATACAGAAGATGAACTAGATTTGTTTTTAGAATCTGATCTCGGAATTTCTTGTTTCCCTAGAAGTGTATTCCCCTCTTTGGCTGGAGTAGTGTCCTTTCCCCCAAATATTTTTTCTCTGCCAACACCACAGATCTATTCACAGACACTATACATATCGGAACCCTCAGGTTCCAACAATTTTCTCCAAATAATTCTGTCAGCAGCTCTGAATGAATTCTAAACTCCACCTACTACTAGCATATTATTCACACAGACAGAGTCTGCGAGGAATTAACCCTTCACAGTCAATTTTCTCTGCCTCTGCATGCTTCTAGCTTTGAAATTGCATTATATCGAATTGAGTTTTTATGTGACATTTTCCTGAGGTCAATCACAGGCATTATGGAAGCAGATCTGAGAAACCTCACGATTGCCTTCCTTCTCATAGATAAAAAAAATGAAATGCTTCTACTTGTTTGAAACCACAGTTTGCTTGTAATTTCCAGATCATGGTGATTTCCATACAGCAGAAATAAAACATCTTGAGCATGTTTTAAAAACTATTTTGGGGGAGAAATTTGCACTGTAGCTGTGGGGCGGGGAAAATTACCAGAGCTCCATGCATAAGGCAGGAAAAAAGAGTGTTTTGGCTGGTAATGGTTGTGTTCATCACACTGTGAAAACCCCCCCCCCCCCCCCCCGGATCTTTTTAAAACATCTACAGAACGTTTTACTTCTGCTGTGCTGGAACGACCCATATATTATGGTTAATTCTCTGTCCTCCAGTCCTGGATTCTGAATGTGGATTAGGCCATAATTTGTAATCTTGGTTTGGAGGACAGAGAAAGCACCTTGAATGAAACAATAATTATGGTTTGCAGCAGAAGTCTTTAAATTCCTGGCTGTGAGCAAGGAGAGGAGAGAAAAAGGAGAGAGAACATGAATCTGCAGATTTCCCCGGTTCCTTCTCGTAAGGATCGCCCATGATTAATCATTACATGTGAACTTTGTCACTACTTTGTGATTTTAAAGAAAACTGCAAGCATATTTGCATTCTATAACATGCTTTATTAATTCTTTGTATGAAAAATCCCATTGTTATCACTGAACTATTTGCATTCTATTTTTAAAAAATAAAGCATCTCCTAGCACCGCAACAGAAACTACCAGCCAGCAAACTCCAGCGAGTGCCACTTCACGCCGCACAGTATCAGAATATGCAACATACACCACAGGTAAAGATCTTTTTTTTTTCAGTGGGTGCTATAACTATTTTTATGCTGTTTCTAGCTGTGAGAGTGACTGGGCAGGATAGGATTTCCAGGAATAGCCTTGCAGGCAGCAGAGGGACTTACTGATGTATGTGTGTGTGTGGCGGGGGGCTCACTGACATCTCTCCCTGTGCTCCCAGAAGAAATTATGGGAAAAGAGCTTTGCTGCCCAAATACTAGTTTAAGCGCCTCACTTTTCGATCGTACTGAGCATTTAGCAGGGAGTCTGCCCAGTGGTGGTAGGGTAAACCATATACTTGGGGAATAAGCATACAGGTGGCAAAGGATAGCACCTTATGCGCAAATTTTTTGTGACTACATTTATGCTCCTGCTCTTCAGAAGATGAAGCTTAAATGCTCCAGGAATGCTCTTTAATAGATGATTTTCCTATAAGAATATTAATGCTCATACCAGGAGAATTGTCTGCCTTGTGGGGGTTGATGCAGTTACATGTTTTAACCCAGGTGTACTGGCTCCCTTGTTCATTCTTGTGCAGAAAAAGTGTTTGTTTTGCCTAGTGAGCTGAGCTCTCAGAGAGCTGAAAATGGCACGTACCAACATTCTTCAGGCCGCAATCCATACAGTTCACATTCCTCGCCTGTCCCCTGTCAAGTCCCCCTTCCCTTAATTTTTTTTTGAAAGACACCATTTATTATTACTTGGGCACCTGCTGCCTTGGGCGTTCCTAGACCAGAATGGACTTCAGTGACTATCAGACACAATCCAGGGTCTAGAGATTACTCAGCCCACTTTTTTCCTTTTTTAGTGGATTTGCCAACTCCAGCTTGAGAAATTTCTAGAGATGTGGGGATGGGACCTGAGAATTTGGGGAGGGGAGACTGCTCAGAAGGAATGTGATAATAAAGTAGGGTTGTGGGGTCTCCTTCCCTAGACATTCTGCTAGCACCCTGTGCTTGGTGCCTTCTCCTCAGGTGGTGGGAGAATTTCAAAAACAAATAGCCATTGTATGTGATAGGATGTCAGGTTTTTTTCTCTGGAAGTGATGTCATATCACAAACAATGATAGTTCCCCTCAAGTCTCTACCCGTATCTTCCACTGGGAGATAGCCATTGATTAGCCATGAGTCCACCCTCTGAAATTGCCATATCCTTCAGCAGAACTGATCTCTTTAGTCTGGAGATCAGTTGCAATTCTGAGAGAACTCTAGCCCCCACCTGTAGGTTAGAAACCCTAATGACCCCTTCTGCAACAAATTCAATTGGACCTCACCCCACCTAAAGTGGTACAGGCAATACAGATGTTTACAAATTGCCCTAATTACGCAAACCTGCCCAAATATTTTGATAAGCTCAGACAGCTTATTTTTCAGTGTGAAGGTTTACTGTAGAGATTTCCTGTAGCAGGGATGGGCCGTTATTTTCTTGCCCTGGTAGGGGGCTTTCTGGAAACATCTGGGCTCACTACTGAATGGAAACAGGATGTTGGACTAGAAGAACCTTTGTTCTAATCCTTCAGGGCTCTTCTTAAATTCTTAAAGCACATTCTACAACCAGGTGGGTTTCTTGCTTCATGTGGAGGTTTTTGACAAGAAGCCTGAACAGTTTCCATTCAAAATTATCCAAAGATAAAGCCACCCTAACATTCCATCTCAACTATGAGCCAGTAGAGGCATCAATTGTCATCTAAATATTATCCAACATTCCCTTAGATGGCAAGAGCCATCTGCAGAGCAAAACGTCTTGGCTCACAAAATGCTCCAAACTGTCTTTTTCTAAGCTAGAGTGACCCCTATTCTCCATAGCTATGTGTATTTCTGTGAACATCTTCTGAAGAGCTATACGGTTAGAATCAAGTCCTGTGAAGATAATCTTCATGTCAAATTGTAGCTCCAGGCCTTTGCTGTTTTCAGAATTCACCAGTCAGGGCTTATGCGTTGTCAAAGACAATGAACTAAAATGAGAGCTAAACTGAACAAGGCGCTAAAAAGATCCATGAATAGATCTGAAGTGTTTATGAATGCTGAAAAGTTGTCAACATGTTTTTTCCATACTTGGATCAGCATGGTTTTTCAAATAGCCCCACAGAGCGGCCATTGGCTTCAAACAGGTGACTTCTCATTGGCACAAATCAGGCCAGGGTATACCTGAGTTAAGGGGTAGAGCCAACATAAATCTCTTTCCATCCAAGGTTAAGGTGACCAGATGGTCACCTTTGTGATCCGGGATGGGGCAGGGATGGGGAAGCGGCCCTGTGCGGCCGCAGGAGTGCACAGGCTTCTGGGGCTTGCCGTTTGCTGCCCTGAACAGCAAGCCCCAGAAGGCCATGCGCGGCTCCATAAACGGCCAGGCATGCGAGGAGGCTGCGCGCTGCCCCTTGCACCAAGGCAGTGCAGCAGCCTCCCAAAAATCGGGACAATTTGTAGAACCCGCGGGACGTGGGACAAATTGTCCAAAGGCATCAACGGTCCCACCAAAAGCGGGATGGCTGGTCAGCCTATCCAAGGTACACAACTGTTTCATGTACTTTCATGACTCAAACTGCCATGTATTCAGTTGTTTCTAGGGTTGGTCAATACTAAAAAAATTCGTTAAAATTCGATTTTGGGTATTTTGGGGCATAAAATGATTTGTATACCCGAATCCGAATCATTGCCGATTCAGATATGCTTTGAAAATTGCGGGATGAAATCGAAAAATTCGAGTCGCTTTTATTATTATTTTTTTTTTTACTTGAATTTTGTGGTGTTTTTACACGTTTTTTGGCCTGCAGGGGACGCAATTTTAAAGCTAAGCAGCACTAAACTTTTCGGAAGGATATCATCTGCTGGAGACTGCATCCTGATGATGATTCTCCCCAAGGATTTTGGTGCGGTTTTGGCAGTTCGAATGGGGGGCAAGAGATTATTGACCACCCTCAAAAGGGGTGCCCCATCCCCATTGTTTCTCCCGCAATGGAAGCTAACAGGAGATGGGGGCTACACATTTGAAGGTCCATAACTTTGGACCCCCTGAATTAAACTTCTAAACTTGAGTATCATTAGGGACAGTACTTTTATATGATACCTGAAAGTTTTGGTGACAGTAGCTCTAAAACTGCATCCCTCCACAGTCACCAAAGAAATTTCCCCAGATTCTGTACGTGCTCTCTAGTTGGCTGGCTGGCTGGCTCCATTGCAGCCAATGGGAAATTTCTGTGGGAGGGCTGTGAGGTGCACATTTCTCATGGTAGAAATCCACAAAACTTTCAGGGTGCTCCTAAGCTTTTTTTCCGGGAGAGTCTCTTCATCGACACCATCCCCACGGAAAAGGTTTTAGTTGACCGTTGCTTCAAGGGGTTCGAATTTTTATGGGTAGGGTCCATCTCCCACTGCCCCCATAGGCAAAGGATTCCTCAGGCAACCTGGATGGTGTCATTCAAACTCTCCTGAAAAATACAAGCGTTAATGACTGTACCTGATAAATGTGCACCCCACAGCCCTCCACCAGAAATTCCCCCATTGGCAGCAATGCAGAAGTCACACTGCAGAAAAAAGAATATTGGGCAGAATTGTTTTGGGGTGCCTGCAGAAGGCGCATTTTCAGACATATCAGCACCAAAATATCGCGGTATCATCAGGAGACTGGTTATGGACCCTCAAAGTGGTAGCCACCTTATCTCCTTCCAGCTCCCATTATTGGAAACAATGGGGATAGGGAATTTGCTTTTGAGGGGGGTCCGCGCTTTGGCCCCTGAACCAAACTGCACCAAACTTTTGGGGGGTGTCATCAGGACAGTCTCTGATGATACCGGTATGAAATAACTAGCTTTAAAAATTCCGGTTTTCATGTTTCACGGCTCCTGCATGAAGCCTGCTTTGGAGTGAAGTGGCGGTGAAACAACGCGCAAAGCTCCAGCATTTTTTTTAAAGCTGGTAAAACTTTCAGAGCTATCATCGGGGAACTGTCCTTGAAGTTAATTGCAGTTGTCAAGAACAATGAAGACCCTCAAAGGGGTAATATCATCTCCCTTAGTTCCCATTGGAAACAATGGGGGATAGAAAACTTGCTGAAGGGTCCATAACTTTATTTTTTTCGGCCCCCCTGAATACCAAACTGCACCAAACTTGGGGGGGTGTCATCATCCGGGACAGTCTCCGGTGATGATACCCGCCGAAATTGATTTTGCGCACTTCGGCTTTAAAAATTCGGTTTTTCATGTTTCACCGCTCCCTATGCACATGAAGCCTGCTGGAGTGTGGCGGTGAAAACCACTAAACCGGCTAATTTTTTAGCTAACGGTGACACCAAACTTTCAGGAATCTTTCCGGAGAATACATCCACCGATGATCCACGGATACCCAGTTTATTCCAGGACAAAAGTTATCAATGGACCACCTCAAAGAGATTCGCGCTTATCATCTCCTGTAGTTCCCATTGGAAAGAATGGGGGGATAGGGACACCCTTTTTACCGTGCAGTCCATAACTTTGGCCCCCGTAGACAAGACAAACTGCAAACTTGGAGGTGTATCATCAGGACAGTGCTCCTGATGATACCCTGCAATTGGTGTGCCGATATATCTTTAAAATGCGCCCCTTCACGCGTAAAGCGTGAAAAAGCACCAAAAAAATAAAAGCGCCAATTTGGCTGCAATTTGATCCGAATCTCATGGATTGGGATCACTGTTAGAGAGATTCAGACAGCTCAGATTCGGCACCTGCGTCCGGGTAGTCCGATCGATCGAGATCGAGGTTTTACGCCAGATTAGGTAAAAAATCCAGATTTGGACTGTCAGAATCTCTCCAAAACCTAGTTGTTTCTCAAAGGAATCATGACTTCTAGATCAGGGTGATACAGGGAGACCTCGCGGCTCTCCAGGTGTTCAGGAACTACAATTCCCATCAGCCTCTGTCAGCATGGCCAATTGGCCATGCTGGTAGAAACACTGATGAAACCCTGTAATCTAGTTCGCCCGCTGACTAAATGTTTAATCTTTCAGTTCATCAATAATAAACCTATCCCATAGCCTGATGTAAGTATACCATAAATACACTTCTAGCATCAGCCAGTGAGAGTTGTAGGACAGGAAATGCATAGCAAAATAACACTACATGTAGCTAACCCAGGGATTTTAGTTTCCATGATAGCTCCTTCATTTTTCTAATGTGTAGCTATTTTTTACAGAGTCCTCTTATTATTGTACAATTTAAAGAATACCTAAAAGAACAGAAATAATGCTTTACTGAATACTATCTATAGGACAATAAAATCCATTAATGTCTGTTTTTGTCAGTTTCATCTACATCTACAGAAGATGCTAAGGAACAGAAGGAGGAAATCCCTGTTTTAGAAGTAATGAAGTATAATATCACCATAAAAGGTATGTTTTTCTGCAAGTTGGTCTGCAATTTTCAATGAGACCCTTGGGGTTTGTTCTATTATTTGGTTTAGTTAATTACTGTATGAACAGACTGTTGGACTTGATGAGCATGGTCTGATCCAGCACTCCTTTCCTTGTGTTCTTTAATATTTTACCAGCACATTTCTAGTACTCCTAGCTACGTGTTGAGACTTTTGATCAAAGTTCATTGAACTCCCGAAAGTCATGGAACAAAGGCAGCATAGTTTAGTGGTTAAAATCGTTAAATGATAAAAATTTGGCTAGGCCATTCAGAGCAAGTCTGGTCATAAATAAGTCTCATGTTATGAGGGTTACTTCACGAAAGTGTCTCTAGGATTGATGGCAGAGTTTCTCTCTGTGTCACTTATAGCACAGTGTGAATGAAAAGAGCCTTCGATCAGGGGTCTCCTCCTCAACAGATTCTCTTTGCACCTGAGTAAGTTCATACTAGCAAGAAGTAGTCTTGCTTCCTGGTGACCACCCAGGGCAAACTGAAATGGAGGGGGAATCCTACTTACACTTAAGATTCAGTTGATTTTTTGTTCTTTTGTGAGTCAAGATTTTCATATGGAAGTTTGTGGGGATTTTTTTTTTAACAAATTCCATGAAACCACATTCTGTGAAAACCAAACCTGGTTCTGTTGTTTTTGTTCCAGGCAGAGACACTGCATACTGCTTACATATAGCTGGAACTGCACGTTGCACGTTGGCTGTTATTCTGCTTTGTTTCCTATAAGGCCTTTGTTTTCCCCTACCCCTTTCTGGGTCACTCCATAGGAGTTTCTATGAAACTAGTTTGCCTTGTTTCCTGTTCTACCAAGATGAACACAAAGGCAGTTTCAATCTCCTTTTGTCTCAACGAAGCTAAAGCTATCACGGCTTGGAAGAATAGCAGTTGTTAAAATAAATATTCTACCAACATTAAACTTTTTGTTTCAAATGCTACCAACCAATCAACAAGGTAAAACTTTGAAAGATTAGGCAAACTCAAGTAAAATGATTAATCTGGGATAATAAAATATCCAGAATCAGATTTAAAGTACTGCAAGATAAGAAGAAAAGAGGACTCCGCAGGAAATGCTGAGTTGATCCATGTACTTAATTCACTGAACAGTAGCCCAGTTGCAATGCCTGCAGAGCGAACGTCCCAGGGCAACTTCATCAAATGGCAGGTGGCATAGATTACTTAAGCCTCAAAAAATGGCTGGTGAGAGAAAGCAAAACTAAGAGCTTGCAGATTGGGCGGGAGAAAAAAAACCCCTGCTCTCCCCTCAGATGCTTTGTTTGGTGTCTCCCCCCCCCATCTGGAGAAAACATGTGGTGGGTTTTTAAAGACAACCCCAGGACATCTTATTTTGAGCGTGTGGAAAAGACCAGAGACTTCTTTTGTTCAGGGTGTAAGGCATGATGAGAAGAAGGCTAATGCCCCTTCTGCATGTGTGCCAAGATGTGAATCATAGCTAGAACAGCCTGCATGGAACAGCAGAAGAAAAGATAAATTACGCATGACTACAGGTTGGCAAAAAAGAAAAAGGTGGTATTTTCCTGGTTCAGGTTTATTAGACCAAGCAATTTTTGAAAAACCAGAAAAAAGCCAGCACTACTTATCACCTTTTTTGGGATTTTCCAAAAAAATTTGCATCATTAAAACCCACCTTGAATAATATGCCTGCCTCCGAAATCCACGTGGGTCTGAGAGGCAGCAGTTGCCATAGAGCTGAACCCACGCTACCTGCTGTCTCCAGGACTTATGTGGAATCTGGAGGCAGGTGCAGAGTTGAACACTGGGCCCAACCAGGCTAAGCCCAACATTTAACTGCGGGCTCAGCCTGGCTGGGTCTAGTTTTAAATAGTGGCCTCAGCTTCTGAAGCCTGCAGTTTAAAGCTGGACCTGGTCAGGTCAAACCTGCCATTGAACTATGAGTTCAGACTGACCAGGTCCAACTTTATACTGCTGGCTCTGCCTCTGAAGCATACATGGACTTGGGAGGTGGCTAGCACAGTTCAACACTGAACCTGGCCAAGCTGCAGATAAGTGAAGGAGGGAGGAATGGAGGGAGAGGGGGGTTTCCATTTTTTTTTAGGCAGAGGCTGAACAGAATCTGAATTTTCAGCTCCCTTTTATTGCTGCCTTATCTTTTTTTTGGGGGGGGGATAACCCCCTCCCCCAAAAAAATACCAGGGTATTTTAAAGGGTTTTTTATGGTTCGGGTTTACCTAACACCTACTCTGTGTATGATGGTAGCGTTTGCAGGCTGAGTTTATATTCCCTCATGGAAATTATAAAAGCAATTAAGTTCAGCAAAGAATGGCAGAGAAAGAAGGTTTAGTTCCTCTCATCCATTTAATGTTCTCAGATTTATTCAGTGGAGATGTATGTGTTGGGGGGCACAGACTTATTGAAATGATGCTTGGGACGGTGGAGAGCTAACAAATGGTATTCTGCAATGCCTCAACATAACTTCTAGCTGTATAAAATGATAAAATGCTGAGGGAATCCTTGACTGTTCTGCAATGCAGTTACATTTTGTTTACGCAGCAGGAAGTGATGTCATGGTATTGTGGGATGCAGTTTACCCTCCCTCATTTTCTCCCTGCTGTCCTATTCAGTTGTGCCAGAGGCCTACGGCCAAGGGTGGGAGATTGACTGCCAGAGCAGGCAACGTGGCCACCTTAGTTCAAGACAATATCAATATCAATATTAAGAAGGGGGGTATAGGGAAGGGAGCAATGGGTTTCGGAACAATGGAGCTCATACCATTTATACTGCTAGCTAACAGAACTAACAAAGCAGGGACTCCACTCCATAGCACTAAACTAAGGTGACCAGATGGTCACCTTTCTGACCCGGGACACGGAAAGGCCGTCGCGCGCCAAGCTGCACACGCGGCAAGCAGCCACAGAAGCGCACGAGGTTTCTCGCGTGGCTTGCCGCTTTCTGCAGCCTCTGTGACAGGGCAGCAAAGCTGGCAAGCCCTAAGCTCATGCATGTTCCCGCCCAGGATGCACACGGGCTTCATGCGCATTACTGTTCTGCCACGCTTCGTGACAGGGTGGCAAGCGTGCTAACCCCAGAAAGCCACGTCGCGGCTCCTGCGGCGCGATGTAGCGCAGCCGCAGGAGCGCACAGGCTTCTGGGGCTTGCCGTTTGCCGCCCTGTGACAGAGCAGCAAACGACAAGCCCCAGAAGGCCATGCGCTCCTGCGGCCAGGCACACGGGAGGCTGCCGCACTGCTTTGCGCCCCCAAGGCAGTGCAGCAGCCTCCCAAAAATAGGGACAATTTGTAGAACCCGCGGGACGCGGGACAAATTGTCCAAAGGCGTGACAGTCCTTCCAAAAGCGGGATGGCTGATCAGCCTACACTAAACCAGTTTGCACAAATAAAGAGGGTAAACAGACCATTCAATTGCAATATATACAAGAAGAAATATCACCCTACCTATATTAGATAAATGGGATAAACAGTTCAAATGCAATTGCAAAATGGTAGCCATTGTGGCATTGCATGCTAGTAGTATTGCAGTATTGTGGACATACTGAGGCCCTTTTCCCCTTCTTTATGCCAAGTTCTCCCATGGCGTGTGCCCTTCCCTGTAGAAATGATCTTTCAGAGCAGTGTATGGACACCTGCCAGGCTGGAAACTACCTTTGGTCTGGCAAAGCATGAGAGGCTTGCATCGGATTCCAACCTGGCAGGTGCCTTGCTCAGTGTGAAAGAGAGGATGAAATTACTCATTTGGTTCCTGCTTACTAAAAAGGACTTAAGAGTGTCTGTTTTCTTTCTCTGATCAGAATCTTAACCAGTGACACAAAAGAAGTTGTGTTCTTCAGCCAGTGACATAAGAAAGACAAGCACCTGTTATTTGTCATGTTTATTCCTGTGTGGTGCTGCAACTATTGTTCTGCATAGCTTGCATCTCTAGTATAGTTGAAGCACTTTGTTCAAGAGCATGTACAGAAGCCCTTAAAATATTTATGGGAAAGTTTCAGGGAGGAAGGGGGTGGTAAAATGTGAAGTTTTCATGGACAATATTAAAGAGTCTTAATACATGAACTGATCAGTTTGCTAAATTATTTTAAAACATAGTTTCAGGTCATTTGACAGTAGTTTGGCAAAATGACGCAGAGGGTGTGTGTAACACTGCTGTAAATACTTGATTCCAGTGGTAGCTGGTGCCTTCTAGAAATGGTAGTGCTACAAACTCTGCTGAAGCCCCATGCAGCTACCAGGCTGCACCAACTAGAATACATCCTTCCTTCTCTGCTTCCAGTCATGCTAGTAGTACTGCAGTAGTAAAAACTATGTCTTTTTAATCACTGAAATCAGTCTTGCCTTCTTTCAGAAGAGCCAGCATGGTGTAGTGCAGTGATGGCGAACCTTTTTGAGACCGAGTGCCCAAATTGCAACCCACAACCCACTTATTTATCGCAAAGCGCCAACACGGCAATTCAACCTGAATACTGAGGTTTTAGTTTAGAAAAACGGTTGGCTCCGAGGCACGCGTTACTCAGGAGTAAGCTTGGTGAACCAACCATGCAACGCTTCAAATGGGTGATTCACAATCCTAGGAGGGTTTACTCAGAAGCAAGCCCCATTGCCAGCAACCGAGCTTACTCCCAGGTAAAGGATCATGTCCAGGCCAGCCTAGATGTGTGTGTGTGTGTGGGGGGTGATTTTCCACCCCCCTCCCACATTATGAACTCTGTGCATGAGTGCCCACAGAGAGGGCTCTGAGTGCCACCTCTGGCACCCGTGCCATAGGTTCGCCAACACTGGTGTAGTGGTTAGGAGTGGTGAACTCTTGCGGCCCCATCCAAAGTGGGGCCCAAATCTGCTTGTGGAGCCAATGGATTTGCCTTCCCCAGGGCGCTTGCCCCAGTAGAGGGGCAATTTCACCTGTTTGTGGTCTCTGCAGCCCTCCCCAGTGTTGGGATGCAGCACTGAATGCCCTTTCAGTGTCCCAGGACCCCTACCACCATTGGAGTAGTGGGGGCAGGCCAGAGGCATAGCCAGGGGAGGAGCTGATGCTAGTCGGCTCCCTCCCGCATTTGCTGGCATTATGCCGGCAGCCTCGGCCCTGGACTTGTGCCACCGAAATGGCAGCATAAGTCCATTCAGTCCAATGGAGGCTTCTCAGTGGCAGGGAGGCTTTTGTTTACTGTTCAAGCCTCCCTATGCTTCCAGAAAGCCACCATGGGCTGTAATCTGGAGAACCAGGTATGATTCCTCACTCCCCAACATGAGGTCTGCTGGGTGACATTGGGTTAGTCACAGTTCTTTCAGAATTCTGTTGTGGGGAGAGGGAGGGAAGGAGTGTATGAGCCATTTTGAGACTACTCATGGATGAGAAAAGAGGAATATAATCCAAACTTCTTTTCCTCCTCCTCATCGTCCTCGTCCTCCTCCTTCATGTTGCCTAACAAACAGTACAATACCAACAACCCTTCCCCTCCATCTGGGACAAGAGGGAAGGGATGCCCTGGAAACTTTGTTAAACTTTTTAGAAAACCATACTAGGTTTAAAAAACAGGGAAGGGTTAAAATCATTGTAGAATGTTGGTATTTCTGTCCCTCCCAGATGGGAGGAGTGCCTTTGCAAAAGGCAGCAGACTGGTTTGGCGACAGTTTTTAAGGCTGAAAGCAGGTTATGAAAATGAGAAAGTACCTGAAGTCCTGGTATCTAGTCTCCTGTGATCCCAGAAGCCAGTTGCCTTTCAGAAGGGACCAAAACTTAGTGACCTAGGCCAATTATGCACAAGGAGTTTGCTGTGCAGTGGGGATCTCCATTGCAGCAAGATTTCTTGTACATATGTATTATCTTGAGTCCCACTTTCAGTTTCCATTCTCTTTGCGACACCACCTCTGAAGCAATTTTAATTTTCTTCACTGCCAGAGTAGGGCAGATTTGCTGGTGAGCACAGCTTTGTCTCGGACATCTTCCCTCCACCCACAGCCACCCCACCTCCCCCCACCCAATGATTGGGAGAGCTTTTAAAAACTTTATTTCAACCCACAGCATTTGTGCCATATTAGATATATTGAAATAATAATACATCTTATACAGGAGTATCAAAATAACAAGCCTCTCTCTTCTCCTGCAGCAGCAGCAACAGTGGCAGGATGTATGTGTGTGTCTGTGTGTGTGTGTGAAAGGGGAAGAGAATATCACCTCTAGGACATGGTCCCCTAGCTTTGCCTCTTTCATTTTGCAGCTGATTATTTCTGGAAAGGGGCCACAATATCAATATAATTACAAGAACAGCAGTATCAATATAACTTATTTAAAGGGCTTTAACAAAGCCAGCCGTCTTGAGACTGTCAGGTAGATCTCATTCCAGAAAAGGTGGAACAGATCAAAGCAGGCTTCCCCTTTCAGATCAGTGAATTAAGTACCAGTTTGTTTGAAAGTAAAAGTTGAAAAAATGTTCTTTAATTTACATTTTTATTGAACCGTATCTTTTTTCTCAACAGAATTTTCTACCAATGATGTGCTGACAAGTGTCACTTTAGCAAAGCCAACTATTCTGGAACTATTATGCACGTTAGACATCGACACTTTCACAGAAAAGGCAACGATTGGGGTCACGTGGAGGATGGGTAACACAACAGTCAAAGATGACAATGTCACTAAGTACCAAAACATTTGGAGCAGTCAATATACGTGAGTGGTTGTTATGATTTGCCTGACATATCTGTCTGACATATGTAGAGCATGAAGTGTAATACAAACATATGCCTCTAAATATCTTTATTTCTTATCTTTAATTATTCAACTGCAATGATGCTTGGCCAAATGTACAAATTGACTCTTCTCAAAAGGTGAGAAAAGGTAGCATTGGATCCAGACCATTTAATGTGAATTGAAATAAGGGTAGAACAAGGGAAAACATCATATTGCTGTCCAAAAATGGCATCACTATTTCAAAATTTCCACCCTTGGCCTTAACTTGTAACACATAACTCCAAGTCATGATGGCTTGCCTTTCCTTCACGAATAAGGAAACTCTCTGTTAGATATCATTGATGGGGTCATGGGACCTGCAACTCCATTATGTAGGGTTGCTAACCTCCACATGGATCCACCATAATACAACATTTCGGGGGTCAGTGCGCCACCAATGTAATGCAATGAATTGCACTGTAAATATGTCTGAGCACATTGCTACAAAATATGATCAATAATCTGAAAAGACATCAGTTTCCCAGATAACTTCTCTGGTGTAATATAAATATTTATAAGTCAGTTGACAAAATACACCAAAATGCAATACAATTCATAAGCATTTTCAAGTGTAGAAATGAATAAAAAAACAAGGACCACAGAGCTAGCTGGGCATCTGGATAAAATCCGACCTCGAAAAGAACTTCTATAGCTCATGGTTTATGCAGTGTCTTTCGTTAAAACAGCAAATTGAAAGCACTAGTCCTGTGTTTCTTGTAAAGGATAAATTCTGATTCAAAGCGAACCATGATCTACTGGTGAATCTCTGAGTTAGTAGCAACACTGCATAAACCAGTGGTGGCGAACCTTTGGCACTCCAGATGTTATGAACTACAATTCCGATCAGCCCCTGCCAGCATGGACAATTGGCCATGCTGGCAGGGGCTGATGGGAATTGTAGTCCATAACATCTGGAGTCCCAAAGGTTCGCCACCACGAGCGTAAACCATGAGACATAGAAGTTCTTTTTGAGGTTGGATTTTGTAAACAAGTACAAAATGTAGATCAATAAAGAGGGTCAAATTATCCCACTGCTAATCAACCAGTGTCCAACTTATGGTTTGGGTTCTCCTCATTATTGCAAATTTTAACTTTAAAAAATGTGTGCCATTGTGTCATACCTGTTCACTGAAGATATTTTGCTAATTTCTTCTGCCAACCTAAACCTGAATAATTCAGGAAGAAGAGAAGGAAGAGATGATGATGCAGCTGTTTAAACAGTAACATTTCTTTCCTAAACCAGGGATACAACTTATTTAGCAATTCCGACATTAGTCTGCCTATTATATTCCTACCTTTATCAGTTATAGTGGCATAACATATTACTGTTTTCAGAGCACAGATCAAAAACAAAGACCAGTTGGGAAATTACACATGTGTCTTCAAGACTGAACAAAAAGCAGAAGGTAGATTTGATGTGCAAGGTGAGATCCCACGATGTTGCTTCCTTTATGCTATTATTTATTCATGCCAACTCATATGATTACATTCTGTGCTGGAATATTAAATGTCAGTGGGCGTTTGTTCTTTTACTGGATCTCAGAAAGATAAATAGAAATGGCAGAATCAATCTGGAAAATAAAATAAAATAGGGTAGAACAGTTATACTAACCTAGGATTGAAGCAAGAATTTCCATGCTAAATAAGATTTAAGATCTGGTCCACAGTCCAGTTGCACTATGCTTTGTGACACTTTACTAGTTTAGAATTAGGGTCCCATTGAAATGAAGATGTTTGTACTGAATTTTCTACTGTGAATGTTATGGGAAATATTGTTTCCTAATTATAACTTATCTTTAAAGACCACTAGGGTTTAAATGAGTATTTCACATGCACACAGTCACACACATATCAAGTCGCAGGTGGTGCCTCATTATGTTACTTCCTGTTCTTTGTGCTTTTCTCTTATGACAAAATTAGCAACCAAATTTCTGTTCTCTACCTCCATGTAGATATCCCAAAAGGAGGTAATATGAAAATTCAAATAAGAATGTTACAAAGAAACTTTGGGGGTTGGGGTTGGTATGGGGGTGATTATCATGGCACAAATCGCTGCTATTAATAAAACCCAATTTAATTCAAGTTACATGTCTGGCATCCTCATGTCAGGCATGGGGATGCATTCAGGCAATAGCTGAAATTACAGTTCTGGAAAACGGCTCTAGAATACATAAGAAAAGTGAAATAGACCAGCGTTTCTCAACCTGTGGGTCGCGACCCCTTTGGGGGCCGAACGACTCTTTCACAGGGGTCGCCTAAGACTCTCTGCATCAGTGTTCTCCATCTGTAAAATGAATAAAATGTTAGGGTTGGGGGTCACCACAACACGAGGAACTGTATGAAAGGGTCGCGGCATTAGGAAGGTTGAGAACCACTGAAATAGACCATTTACAGACTCTGTTTTCATGTTCTTGTGGTGTTGCAGGCATTTATTTCAATTTGCATCTTACACTTCCAGCAAGGACTGCAGGGTAAAAGGCAGAGGCGGTTTTTTTAATGGTCTTCCCATATGATCTTGTAAGGTAGATTAGGCTGAGCGATATTGACTTTTGGCAAGGGCACCCAGCTGTGTGTCGTGGCTCAGTGGACTGAGCTCAAGGACAAAGCTCTTATTTCTTGAGGTCACTAATTTCTGCTAGGCCCAGATATAAAACTGATTGCATTAAGATATACGAATCTTGCTCACTGAAAAGTGCTTGCTATGGTGAACTGGGGGAGTAAATGCGTAGCTATGTCATTAGGTGGCTACAGCTCATTAGTGCAATGTTGTTCCCATTCGTAATGAAAATAGAATGAACCTGTGTTCTAGCGGGGTCCAGGAGCCAGATTGATCCAGACTAACTGAAGGCCTGAAAACAAATGTGCTAGTTATAGCAAAGCAGAACACAAGAATGATATCAAATATTCTTTTTTCTCTCTCATTATTTTCAGTGACTTTGCTTTTTAAAAGTTTACTTGCACTAAAGCCCATTTTAAATTAAAATAAAATGGCGTCAAGAAAAAGGGGGAGGGAGACCCTCTCCTCCTCCCTTTTCCCTCCAGGAGAGCAGCCCATATTGTTTGGGGTGGGGGAGCCTCCTACCGTGTTTCCCCGAATATAAGACAGTGTCTTATATTAAATTTTGCTCCCAAAGATGTGCTATGTCTTATTTTCAGGGGATGTCTTATTTTTCTGTGTTCTGTTCATCGGGCATACTTCCAAACAAAAACTTTGCTATGTCTTACTTTCGGTGGATGCCTTATATTTTGCACTTCAGCAAAACCTCTACTATGTCTTATTTTGGGGGGATGTCTTATATTCGGGGGAACAGGGTAGGTTTGGGGAAGGTGGGCAGGAATGGGATGGAATGTCATGAGTCCTGCACACCCATTGGCTGAGGGTTTGTCACTAGACATTCCATCTCTTAGGCAATCCATGTATATAAAAAGCTAACCGTGTGTTTGTTCCTCACGCCCTAACGTGGAAACACCTGGACCGAATGCTTCCAAATTTTCCCACGATGTCCCTCCCTGTTGCGGTCAGGTAATCGGCCCTTCAAATCGCCAAAAGTCCATACCTGTACCCGGTAAACTGCACATTTCTGCAAAACCTGTAGCGGACCAATCAGGGGCCGCTGTGCTGGGGGGCGTGGCTTGCCTGCCTTCGCTGCGGCGTCCGCGTGCATGCCATCCTACATTGAAGGCTGCCAGACTTGCCCGCACAGGAAGAGGAAAGAGGAGCGTTCCCAAGCACCCAGTAAGAAACAGCTGTAACGCCTCTCCCCTTACTCCTCCCTTCCCCTCTGAGCTCACTACACAAAGCCACAGCAAAGCGTGGCCAGGCCCGCTAGTTATGTATAAGGATAGTAATTCGTGATTTTTCTGACTTTATGTTCTATTTTGTTTCTACTCACTCCTTCAAAACGACACAGGTTTTGTAAGTTTTTTTTTACTCCTGCTCTCCCTTTTTACTGAAATGGGATAGTAATAAAGGTACCCTGATGAAAGAAGACGTTTGACTGAAGATGCAAGTTGCTGAATTATTAAAAAGGGACTAACTATAGAACGATGATGCACTTTGATGAACGCCGCTCCTATATTAAGCGTGTGTTATCTCAGATGTGCAGTCATGCTTATCGAGTTGTGCAAATGTCTTCGGAAAAGCCTGCACTCGAGTTGTAAATCCCAGTTCCCGTGGGAGTAGATTAGTTACTCATATTTATGGAAGGCAAAAATCCTAATTGATTTTCTGAAAAGCAACAGGGAAGGGATTTTCACTCTGGCAGAGCACCTGATTTGCATGTAGAATGTCCCGAGTTCAGTCCCCGCCATCTCCATTGACCGGTAATAGGATCGGGGAGTAGGTGGTGAAAACACCTTGGCTAGAGACACTCCAGAGCTGCTGCCAGTCGGAGCAGAAAACACTGGCCTTGATATATTAGGGGTCTGACTCAGTATGAAGCAGCTTTGGGTGTTCATGTGATTAGCATTTGATTGTTACACATCAGGTTAAAAACCACACTTAACCTGTGACAAAATGGCAGCTAATCATGGGGTTACACAGTCCATTCAGTTGGGTCACCCATTCATTCAGACATTTTCCTAAATCTGATTGTATCACTTACATGAAAATATATCCATAACATCTACCGTCAGTATGTTAGGTCCCCCCCACCCCGCGCCCCTTTATCAGACAGCCAGCGTGGTATAGTGGTTAAAAACAGGTGCACTCTAATATGGAGAACCGGGTTTGATTCCCTGCTCTGCCACTTGAGCTGTGGAGGCTTATCTGGTGAACCAGATTAGCTTGTTCACTCCAACACATGCCAGCTGGGTGACTTTGGCCTAGTAAAAATATATATAGTGAGCCAGAGACAGTATCTTGTTAAAAGAAAAGAAAAGAAAAGAACCTGTCTGGCTCTAGTACGAAATGTACAAATCTATTTTAATGAAAATAATTCAAACATCTACATACCAGGACAACAACTCTTAATCAACAACATATTATACATAACAACAACAACAACAACACAATGAACAATATACACACAGAGGATCCCAAATATAATAATATAATATTAAGTCTCTGTAGTGGATTTGGCCTAGTCACAGTTCTTCAGAGCTCTTTCAGTCCCACCCACCTCACAGGGTGTTTGTTGGGGGGGGGGGTAGGGAAAAAGAGATTGTCAGCCCCTTTGAGTCTCCTTACAGGAGAGAAAGGGGGGATATAAATTCAAACTCTTCTTCTTCTTTCATTTATGTTTATCTAAGTGGCTATGAACAGAAGTGGATAGACCTGGCAAAGCTATACAGCTAACTTCCAGTGGCCTCCTAAATAGGTAGCTTCAGGATGTTTGCTTTAGCCATCAACCTTTATCTACAGGTGTATGTGGTGGTTCTGTTGGGCAACTGCTGCGTGATCTGCCACCTTTAGGATTGCCAATGCCAGATTGGGAGATTCTTGGAGATTGAGGGGCGGGGGTAGAACTCAGGGAAGGCAGGGTTGGGAAGGGGAAAGACTTCAGTATAGTATCATGTCAGAGTCCAACCTCCAAAACAAGCATTATTATGTCTAACTTCAAGACAGGGTTGAGAAATTGACTTGTTAATTATGTACTTAAAACTAAATAGCTATATACCTGTAATAGGTATTTCAGACCTTTGGACGTATCACTTTCTTTGTTTTATCTTAGTGCCAAAAACAGAAGGAAAATCCAAGACTATAATTAGTTATGTAGGTGATTCTGCAGTCATGAAATGCAGCAGTGGCAAATACATTCCCTTCGACTGGATCTGGTATACAAAGAACGGAAGTGAAAAGGTATGAGTTTTGCATCACTGATGAACTGGAAATATAGTGATCTTAAAACATGCTTCAGACAGTTATGTTCTACTATGGTGGTGGTAGATCATGCCATCAAGTCACAGCTGACTTATGGCAACCCCATAAGGGATTCAAGAGACATTCAGAGTTGGTTTGCCATTGCCTGCCTCTGGGTGGGCTGAGAGAGTTCTGAGAGAACTGTCCCTGACTTGAGGTCACCCAGCAGGCTTCATGTGGAGAAGTGAAGGATCAAACCCAATCAAGACCCTGCATGGTGTAGTGGACTGTAATCTGGAGAACCAAGTTTGATTCCCCACTCCACCATATGAGCTGTGGAGTCTAATCTGGTGAACTGGACTTGTTTCCCCGCTTCTACACGTGAAGCCTGCAGGGTGATCTTGGTCTAGTCACAGTTCTCTCAGCACTTTCTCAGCCCCACCTACTTTACAAGGTGTCTGTTGTGGGGAGAGGAAGGGAAGGGGTTTGTAAGCCACTTTTACCCCTTCCGCACACGCAGAATAATGCACTTTCGATTCACTTGCACAACTGTTTGCAAGTGGATTGTGCTATTCTGCACAGTAAAATCCAGCTGCAAAGTGGACTGAAAGTGCATTATTCTGCAGGTGCGGAAGGGGCCTCAGAGACTCTTTATGGTTGGGAAAAACGGTGTATGAATCCAAACTCTTCTTCAGTTCTCCAGATTGGATTCCGCCACTGTTAATCACTATATCATGCTGGCTCATAGCTGCTAGTATCTTGTTCAAGTTTCTTACTATATTTTTTAGCACATCCTGCTATTTCACCCTGTGTTCTTACATCAAGATGAGAGAATGAATGTCCTCCATAAACATGAGTTATGATCTCGTTTTAGACAGGTGCTAAATTTCTAATGATGCACGAGTTTGTTAAAATTGATTTTGTATCACCCCAGTTTTGAACTTGCCTTTTCCCATCAGGTGATTATTAATAGCACGCTGAGGCCAGAAAAATATGACGTCTTCCCAAAAAATCACAATATGACAAAACTGAAGGTGATGGGTATCACTGAGAAGGACGGAGGTCTTTACTGGTGTGAAGCTGTATTTGTGCAACTAGGTGAAAGCACGGGAAACACATCCCTTAAAGTTCTAACCTACATGGAGCCTCTCAAACCATTTCTTGCAATAGCGGCTGAAGTCATTATTCTCGTAGCTGCTATTTTCATCTATGAAGTATACACCAAAAAGAAAGAACCTGTTGCTGGTAAGATATAGAAGTATATTTTTCAGTATGTTTGTTTTGTTTTTATATTATCCATGCCATGCTGTATTCTGGGTTCAGTACTTCATGACCTAAGATCAGTCTATTTACATTGTCACCCCTCCTGGCATGTAACCTTATGGCATCTACAATCCTCAAACCAGAGTTTTGTTCCTTGGCTTTACATGGAGGTTTGTCATCGGCCTGGCCTTTTTCAGGAACTATTCCCACATTGTGGATGTCACATTATGCAAGGCCAGATTACCCTGGCGAGACTTTCACTTATATTTGGATCATACTTGTGAAGAGCAGCACTCAGTTGGCCAGCCGGCTGCTTCACTGTCTGTTTTAAAATTGTATTGATTTAATTTTATCCTGTTTTTCTCCTCAGTGAGGAGCCAAAGCATCCTGGAATACAGGGGAAAAGATTCCCCTGCTTTGCTGGCCAGGATTTTGGGGGAGGTGAAAGTCTGGCAGCCAGGGCCACAGATAGGGGGGTGGAGTTGCTTGTTGGTGTGGGGGCGTGGCTGGCTGGGGGAATGGAGAGTGTGTGGAAGGCCTGGCAGGGGGACGGCTTGATGCCGCTTCTCTGCTGGTCTGGGTTTGCTTGTTGGGGTGGGGGGAGGGTGGCTGGGAAAATGAAGAGGCGAATAGGAGGCCTGTTGGGAGAGCAGCTTGGTAGCACCCATTTGAGTGTGAACGTGCACCCTCAACCAATGGGTGCGCCCACGACAGTCAAGAGTGGGACTTTGCCACTCTTTCCACCAATTCAAGCAACCTTGCCACCCTACCTCAAGATTAGGATTCATATTAAATAATTATTCTTTGTCTGTAGAAACTGTTCTCTTTGTAGACACACAGTAGACACACAGTGTGGGCAACTGTGTTGGTCCTATGGGGGGAAATATAGGACCAGTCAAAAGCCATAAAGCAGTGAATTAGTTTTCAATTTTCACAGATGTCTTTCAGTCTTGGTCTTAAATTAAAAAAAAATAACAATACAAACCCCAGAAAGAAAATTGTGGGGAAAGAAAGAAAAACGTTGCTGATAGAATCCAGGAGGGAAGTCCCATCTAAAATATGTAACAATTCAATTCAACAAGGCAATTTAGGAAGTTCTTCACAGACAATAGATTGGGCCTAGCACTAAAGATTGCAAGTGCCACCAAGATACACTGGGAGAAACAAGGAACGGCTGCTCTCTGCATAAGTGAAATCCAGGGTTTATCTGACTCTTTCTCCAGCATAAATCACACTGATAGTTCCCTTATAAGGCAGGTAATAGAGGCAGAATCTATTTACGAGCAAAACCAAAGATTAATTATAGATGATGCACTAAGTTCAGAATCAGCAGAGGACAAATTGGGTAACATTGACCTAATGGATGAAAGGCATGTTTTATTTTCCATTTAGACAATATCCCATTTAGAAAATATTCCATAATTAGGCTGGGGCAGCCCCATTAACAGGCTGGGCAGCCAACTGTGGCACCACAACTGCGCCCAGTTGTTGCCCCCAAAGAGGCTTCCCGGTGGTGTGGGAAGGCTCAAAAAGCCAAAAAACCTCTCCACTGCTGAGAAGCCTCTATGGGCCTCAGTGGACTTCAGTCCAACATATGGGTCTCCAGCAGAACACCAACAAAGTCCATGAGGGAACCTATTAACATAGCTTTTCCTCTGGCCATGTCCTTGCTCTGCTCTTGCTATGTGGGCAGCAGTGCCAGGGGCCCTGGGACACTGGCATAGCATTCAGCACTCCGTTCCAGTGCCTGGGACAGGGCAGCGGCCACATGCCAGAAGGATCACCCCTCCACCAAGATAAGCGCCCTGAGGAGGGCAGATATGCCAGTGTTGTGGCACGCAGCTCCCAAGAATGGATTCCCTCTTTGGATGGGGCTCTAGGTCAAATTTTGGATGGCTAGATTTGGATTCTTCAAAGTGCCCCAAATTTATTACAATGCAATTATCAATAAGTTTTTCTGCACCTCTTAACTGTGCCCCAAATTTGATTTAACTTTGCCTGAATGGAAACCACTGAGAAATAGGCCTCCTGACCTTTATGCTAGATCCTGGTACAGCAGCCATGTCGATACTATTAATTGTGACTGTAAAATAGTGCACTGAAATAGTACCCTAAGCACAAGATTTTCTTTGTCTCACAGAAGGTGAAAAAGAATGTGAACAAACGGAACAACTGTAAGTCTTGATTTTATTTATGTGCTGTTTAAGAAAGTGTTGTGATGCTTAAATGACATGGACTAAAATCTATCTCTGCTCAAATCCAAGCAAGTTTTGCTATTGAGTTCAGTTCCATTGGGTTGCAGTCACTAACACTGGCTAATGAAAGGGCGGGGGGAGTTGTTGTGTTTTTAATGTGTGCTATTGCAAAATGTGATTTCCAAATTATTTACATTTTTTTCCTAATGACCATGGCTGTCAGAATATAGTTGGCAGTCTGAAGGCTAGTCATAAATGCTTGTTTAACACATCTCAGCAAGGTTACGTGGTAACTACAAGAACACACCAACAGAACTTACAAATCATGTCACAACAAATACAATGCTTTTCAATGAAGTCAGTTGGCACATGCACCTACCAGTTCAAAGTAGTCAAGTACAGAGAAATCAAGTGACACAAAATGCATAATGAATAGCATTAAGTCACAATGTGAAGTGCTAAATGTAACACTGTCGTCTTACAGAAAATCAGAGGACAGCAATGGTGTGGAAAATAGTACTACTAGACACAGAAAAATTTAAGGACCTTGGGAGAAGATGGTAAGTCCAAGGTACATTTCAGAATCTCCAGGACTTCCACAGATTAATAGGGAAATAATAGTGCGATCCGGTGGAAGGGAAGACTTAAAGAATTGTGGAAGTGTCATGAGGGTGCACTAAGCGGGGGTGGGGGACCAATATGCCAAGGCGTCCAAACACCTTTTATGTTTGTAGCAAAATATGAGACATCGTGGAAACAGGAACAATATTCTGGCATGAAAGAAGGCTAAATGGATATGAGACACTACTGTGATAGCCAAATTATTACATTACAGAGATCAGGGAAAAATTGATTGGAGAGGGGCAGAGGACCAGTTCTTCCACTCTTCTGTCCATACTTCTAAAACAGTAGAGGAGCAGGAAGAATTGTCCTACATCCTTCTGTACTGGTACCCAGTTTTTTCCCCATCCATATTTCTTATATTGTAGAACACGGGGGGGGGGGGGGAATGTCTCTTCCTCCTTTGAGAGTAAACTATGGTGGTGTGATAGTTAGGGTGCTGGACTACAACCTGGGAAATCCACCTTCAAAATCCCCACTTGTGCCATGGAAGCATGCTTGGGCCAGTCACACAATCTCATCCCTGACCCTGACTAATATTTGGATGGGAGAGCTCCAAGGAATGCCAGGGTCATGATTCAGAGGCAGGTAGTGGCGAACCACCTCTGAGCATCTCTTGCCTTGAAAACACCACTGGAATTGCCATAAGTCAGATGTGACCTGGCAGCAAGAAATAAAAGCGGTATTATTGAAGGAAAATTCCAGGTTGATAAGAGCATATGCACATAATTGCAGCACAAATCACACCCCAGAGGCAACAGAGACTGAGGAAATTTTATCTCATGCAAACCGGTCTTAAGATGAACTCACCAACTGTGCAAAGGATTGCATTTTTTTTTAAAAAAAGTCTCACATCCCATGTCATCCTCTAAATACACTCTTATTGGAATGGCTCTACCCATGCTGGTTTTAGTCTCATCCCAGTATTCCAGACCGGCTAATGGGAAATTTATATGGGCTTTGATTGTCATATGAATTTCACGGAATGAAAGCAGTGATTTCAGATATTTTCAGTTTGAAACAGTGTCCAAAATTTCCTGTTTCTTTTCAGATCAGAAATGTGTGTCTTGAAATTCAGGGATTTTTTTCCAGGTTGTTTTGACCACTCTTGAACAGGCAGTAGGCCCGGCATCTAAATGCCCATGAAAACAATAGAAGTTGGCATCTGTGGAAAGACTTTGTGTCAGAGGTCAGGTCTACTGCCCACTGAAAACAGGATGCCAGATCAACATCCACAAATTCAGTGCACAGTAGACCAGCCTTCTGAAGATCAGGTCTACCCCATTGATTACAAAGGACTGTAGATGTGGCTTCTAGGCAGAAGCCAGGTTCACCTATACCCATTGTCCCCAAAACCAAAACAATTTATCTGAAACAAATGTTTGGAATGATGCTAAGACTCCCTCCATTTTGGGAGATCATGTCCTTTTTCTGAAATAATGAAACAAACTAAAATATTTCAAGTTCACACCTATTTCAGAATATTGTTGCCAGGAAAATCATTGCTGTGAATGAGCTAAAGGTGTCAAACTCACAGCCCTCCAGATGTTTTGGACTACAGTTCCCACCATCCCCTGCCAGCATGCTGTGCAGGAGTACTGTGTTTATTTTCAGTGAGTCAGGTGGAGTGTGGAATTAATACAGCATGATACACACCAGGCTGAACTCAGTGACCAACCATGCATTGAGACTCTCCCAAGTTTTGCTGAAGCTTTAATGCTTTCATGAACAATAGGTCACAATAGGTCACAATAGGTCACAATAGGTCACAATAGGTCACAATAGGTCATGAACAATAGGTCACATTCTGCACGGTGAGCTATCATTGTAATTTATTTATTTAAATTTCCAACACCACAAATTTAGTAAGATAGGTGCCTGCCCCCCAAAACCTTACAATATGAAACAACTTGTCAAAGGCTGTGCAGGCTTTTCTTAAAGTATCAAAGCTCCCCACATCCCCAAAATGTGTGAAGTCATATTGTGACTAAAGAATCTGAAGTGTTTGACCTAGATATTTTTGTTTCCAAATTAGGCATAAACCAATTTTTTTACAGATTTGTTTGTACATCTAAAAATGCATTGTGTCTGTTCATTTAATTTAGGGTGGACAAAGGAAACAAATACATCGTATAAGAAAACTACGGGAAAATGTATTCAGCAAAGCCATTGATAACTGGCATCTGGTGACAGCCTTTTAGATGTGTTAGAAAATATAATATTGCTTAGAAAATGCCTTTTTATTAATGGATGTATCAAGATGATACTAACTCGTACGCATCATCACACAAATACTGTTTGCTTCTCTTTGGTTATTCTGTTACACCAAACTGAGTCTTTTTGGCTACTGTTTGCGTCAACCTTCAGGCATTAGTCTAATAACTGTTCTTTTTAAATATGAGCTTAGCCATACATGAAGAACTTATACCAAATTCCTAATTTCTATTGTTTAAGGGAAGCAGCACATTATTAGAATAAGCCATACCAGCCATGACTCACGAGCAAAAGAAAACTGTTTGATACCTCAATGGGCTTTCCTACAAGCCAGAGCAAATCTTTGTAAGAAATGCCTGGTGAGCCACATTCATGGGTTGAGAAACTGTTGTATAGTTCATTAATTTATCTTAGCATCTAAAGAATACCTTCTATCATTTTTATATAAGTTAGATGCAGCTAGTTAAAGCATGGGAGCTCTATGATCAGGCAGGAGAAAGGGCTAGTTTGGCTTAGAGCTCTGGTGTTGGTCCAGAAGAGTGAGTAAACCATTCTTCCTGAACCACTTAGCAAGACAGACATCCCCTCCCAACATTGCTTGGACCTGGTAAGGAAAAAGACAGGTTATCCGTCAAATAGTGTGAAGGATTGGTCCAGGAGCAGCAGTGGCGTAGGAGGTTAAGAGCTCGTGTATCTAATCTGGAGGAACCGGGTTTGATTCCCAGCTCTGTCTCCTGAGCTGTGGAGGCTTATCTGGGGAATTCAGATTAGCCTGGGCACTCCCACACATGCCAGCTGGGTGATCTTGGGCTAGTCACAGCTTCTCGGAGCTCTCTCAACCCCACCCACCTCACAGGGTGTTTGTTGTGAGGGGGGAAGGACAAGGAGATTGTAAGCCCCTTTGAGTCTCCTACAGGAAAGGGGGGATATAAATCCAAACTCCTCCTCCTCCTCCTCCTCCTCCTCCTCCTCCTCCTCCTCTTCTTCTTCTTCTTCTTCTTCTTCTTCTTCTTCTTCTTCTTCTTCTTCTTCTTCTTCTTCTTCTTCTTCTTCAACTGGACTTGTATCATGGTTGTGGTATAAGTCCCCCAAAATGGCTATTTTTAAATACAAATGAAGGCATTGGGAGGTCCAATGACGTCTCTCCCACATCCCAACCAATTGCTCCCCAAGTTCCTAGCCTTCATGAATATGTTAGGACTGTAACTGAAAGGTTGGCAGTCATTGAGGGAGAGCCCTGTCTGAACACCTCAAGGCCTCAAAAAAAACCCCACAATGTGCCCAGCATCTTCCAATTTTCAACCTCACTCCAATGTAGTACCAACAGCAGAAAGATTACACCAATGTAATTACTAATGTTACACCACTACACCTCTGCTGCAAGGGATGTACTGGAGAGCCTATAGGGCACTATAGATATAACTGGAATATAGGTAGGGATTTCAGCCTCCAGGTGGGACCTGGGGATCCCCCAGTATTACAACTCATCTCCAGACTGTAAAGATCAGTTCCTCTGGAGAAAATGGATACTTTGGAGAGTAGAATCTATGGCATTATACACCACTGAGGTTCCTGTTCTCTCTACGGCTGTTTGTGCACAGCCTTGTGAGCGGAGATGCACTGGCATAGATGATGCCAGTGTACCCCCCCAGGGCCATTCATACGGTGCCCTGCAAATGACCCTGATGCCCCAGCAGTCCACGGGGCCACATTCGCATGGGCACGCTGGCACAGATCTCACTTACCTTGTCTCCCAGCCACCGTCGTACTGGAGAGGAGAAGGGACATGCCCCTGTGGCCATGGTTGGAGGCCAGGAGGCATGTCCCCTGGCCTCTCCAGAGCGATGTGGCTGGGGGACAAGGTAAGCGGGATCTATGCCAGCACGGGGGAAATGCTGGCTTCCACCTGGTGTCATTCGCTCAGCACCAAATGGAAGTCGGTGTTTTCCAAAAGACTTACTCGTTGAGCGAGTCCAAAAAAAGCCATTGTGGGAGGGGGGAACACCGCCACTGCTTCATTGCAGCAGCAGTAGCTGTGCAATCCCTCCCCTGCAATAACAGCATCTTTACCGGCCCCATGCCAGTCTAAACGGGCCATGCAGAAACGACCTATGCTTCACCTCCAAATCTCCAGGAGTTTTCCAGCAAGGATCTGGCAACTCTATCTCCTGCCAGTGGCCAAGGGGCACCTGGAAACCCTAAGTATATAATTGCACTATAATTCTCTTCCTGTGAAATCAAAGACACTTTTCATTAAATGGGCTAGATCGTCCCATTTAAAATCACGAGCCAATCTGGAAATAAGCCACACCTTTCCATTCCAATTTTTTCCCCAGTATTACATACCTGTTTTGATCTTGGAGAAGCTTGAAGAAATCTGGACACTTACATGAAGAGAGGACTAAAGGATTAATTGCCCAAACCTTATATAATTGCAGTCTAGGTCCAGAGGCGGCACTTTTAGATGATGCTAAGAAGCCAAAGGAAAAGATCTGAGCAAATACCGTGCTAATAAGCCTTTTTTTTCATTTGGTGGAAACTATATCTCATAATATTATTATTCCTGTTAAGGTATCTTATGACCTTCTCTGTAACAAAGAATGTTGTATCTGGTTTTGCGGACCATTAAAAATAATTGTATAGCTCTGAAAAGTTCAATATATTTGATGCCTTAAAACCCAAGCAATATGAAAGCCGTGAAAATTTTGTTTGTGATTTCTGTGTGCGTGTGTGTGAGTAAAACAGGGTATGTATTCTAGATGATTCAATAAAACTGTAATCACCTGAAAAATAAAGTTATTTGTAAACATTCACTACTAAGTTAGCTTGTTTATTTAAATCAAATATTTATGTATTCATATCCTACCTCTGGGATTCTTGAAGTGGCTCAAAGCTTTTATTAAACTTTGATGGGTCTGACCATGCCATTGGCACTTACCGGTAAATCTTTGGAAGAGACTTAACTGGTTGTCAGAATGGTCCAGAATTCCTGAGTTTTCAAATAACATTTTGTGTCCAGCTTGGTTTATCACATGTTCTGCTATTGCTGATTTTTCCAGCTGAATTAGTCTGCAATGCCTTTCATGTTTTTTGATTCGTGTCTGGGCGCTGCATTTCATGGTCCCTATGTAGACTTGTCCACAGCTGCACAGTATACGGTAGACTCCTACAGAGATTAGAGGATCCCTCTTATCCTTGGCTGAATGTAGCATTTGTTGAATTTTCTTATTGGGTCTGTAGATTGTTTGAAGGTTATGTTCCCTTCATCAGTGATTCTCTTGATGTATGGTAAGAACACTTTCCCTCTGGGTGGCTGTTTATCTTCATTCCTGTGGTTTGTTCTTGGTCTTGCAGCTCTTTTGATGTCTGTAGTAGAGTAGCCATTAGCCTGTAGAGCCCAGTTTAGGTGATTCAGTTCGTCTTGAAGGAGGTAGGGTTCACAGATTCTTTTTGCATGATATACCAGAGTTTTTATTGTGCTCCTTTTTAGTCCTGGGTGATGATTGGAGTTTTTATGTAGATATGTATCAGTGTGTGGGGGTTTTCTGTATACTGCATGTGGCCCAATTGCTGGTTCAGAATGTTATTTGAAGACACAGAAATTCTGGACCACTCTGACAACCACTACGTTAGACTACACAGAGAAGCCATTGAAATCCACAAGCACATGGACAATTTCAACAAAAGGAAGAAACCATGAAAATGAACAAAATTTGGCTACTAGTACTTAAAAACATTAGAATCAAGACAATGGTTAGTGAACACCACCCAGACACAGGATATCTCCAGGCAGGAAGCAATCAAATGGATTAAAAATGCCAGGCAACTACTATGCAGATGCCCTCACTAATTCATCATGCAACTTCATTGTTACTTACATATTCTAAAATGGGTGGATTCCACTCAACACATTCAAATCACACTTGTTAACCAATGCAGACGATTCTTTCTCCCACCCTGGACATTCCACAGGTATATATACTCCACTTGCTTTACTTCCATCAGATCCTTCATCAGATGCCAGCCACAGATACAGGTGAAACATCAGTAGAAAATGCTACTGGAACACAACCAGACAGCCCGGAAACCCCACAACACCCCATTTTTAGATACTTTGGACCTTGCCAATTGGAACCTAGTGTTGAATCTTCCATTCCTGAGTAAGGTAGTTGAGAGAGCAGTGAAAGATCAGTTGCAGACTTTCCTGAGGATGTATCAGTTCTAGGCCCATTTCAGTCCAGCTTCAGCCTGGGCCATGGGACAGAGACAGTGCTGGTCACCCTCACAAACATTCTAACTGGAGAGTTAGATCGAGGCAGGTCAGTGCTGCTATTGTTATTAGATCTACTGGCAGTGTTTGGCATGGTTGACCATGACTTATTCACCCACCACCTCACTAATGATGAGATACGGGGCACAACCCTTCAATGGCTGGTCCCATTTCTCCAAAACTGGGGACAGGGTGGCACTGGGGGAGAGGGTCTCAACACAATGCCGGTGGGTGTGTGGACTCCCCCAAGGGTTGATCCTCTCTTCAGTATTCTTTAATATCTATATATGCATCCTTGCCAAGTTGGTCTGAAGTTTAGGGATAGGGTGTCATCAATATCCAGATGACACCCAGCTATATCTGTGGATGGATGGTTGACCCCATGCTTGGGAGCTGTAGTGACATGGTTGAAGCTGGGTCAGCTGAAGTTGCATTCAATGAAGATAAGGTTCTATGATTGGGTTGGGGAGGTTCAGAATATGGGCCTCAATTCCTGACACTTAAAGAAGTTGAATTGGTACCAGTTTCCCGCATCAGGAGCCTGGGTATGGTCCTGGATGCTTTACAATGGAGGCCAAGGTTACAGATACTGCCAAGAGGGCATTTTTTCACCTTTGTCAAATTAGACAGCTGGCCCCTTACATGTTTTGCCTTGATCTAGTCAACAGTGACCAATGCAATGGTCACCTCTAGTTTAGACTACTATAAGAAGAAGAAGAGTTTGGATTTATATCCCCCCTTTCTCTCCTGCAGGAGACTCAAAGGGGCTTACAATCTCCTTGCCCTTCCCCCCTCACAACAAACACCCTGTGAGGTGGGCAGGGCTGAGAGAGCTCCGAGAAGCTGTGACTAGCCCAAGGTCACCCAGCTGGCGTGTGTAGGAGTGTACAGGCTAATCTGGATTCCCCAGATAAGCCTCCACAGCTCAGGCGGCAGAGCTGGGAATAACTCACTCTATGCAGTGCTACACTTGAGACTGCTCTGGAAAGTATAACTGGTCCAGTATGCAGTGGGGCAGCTATTTATGAGAACCCCATATATTCAACCTATTTTTGGGAACCCCATATATTCCTCCATATTGAGCACCGAATCAGATTCAAGTTTTTGGTATAGAGCTTCAAAGCCCTAAATGGTCTGGGACCATCATACCTATGGGGCTGCCTTTCCCATTATGTCCTCCAAAATGCACTGTGTTCATCTGGAGCCAACCTGCTAGTGTTCTCTGGCCCAATACATATCCAGTTTTCCTCAGCCAGAGTCAGGGTTATATTGGCCCTGGCACCAACCTGGTAGAATTCTCTCTCGGGTGTGACCTGGGCCCTGCAGGATTTGACAGAGTTCCGCAGGGCCTGTAAGATGGAGATGTTCCATCAGGCCCATGGTCAAGGGCAGTGACAGTTGTGTATCAGTTGGCCTCCCTGCTGGAAATGAACCCTGCTCATTATTAATGCACAGTCCTGCTGGATTATTACTTTTGATCATTGCTGCTGCTATCCATCTTGTCAAGGAAGAACTCAGGGAACTGTTTTTTTAGAGTTATTGTTGTACTGTTGTTATTTTATGATATAGAATGTTCCTACCTGTCCTGAGTCCAACTCGCTTGGGAAGAGGGGGATAGAAATTGAACAAACAAACAAATGTGTCTCCCTGAGCTCCTTGGAAAAGTAGTGGGTTTAGAGCTTGGAAAAGTAGTGGGATAAAAATAGCTGGATGAGAAACTGCAACCAAGTACTACCTATATGATTTGTTCTCTCATAGCTTTTGGAAACAGGTAGGGGTGCCAGCTCTGGGATGGGAAAAATTGGGAGTTGGAGATTTGGGGGGGGGTGGAGCCAGGAAAGGGTGGGGCTTGGAAGGGAGAGGGACTTCAGTAGGGTATAATGCCACAGAATCCATCCTCCGAAGCAGCCATTTGCTCTAGGCCCATGGTGGCGAACCTTTGGCACTCCAGATGTTATTGACTACAATTCCCATCAGCCCCTGCCAGCATGGCCAATTGGCAGGGGCTGATGGCAGGGGCTGATGGGAATTGTAGTCCATAACATCTGGAGTGCCAAAGGTTCGCCACCACTGCTCTAGGCCCTAGAATCTGAAAACCTGGCTCTCCAGATCTTCATGGACTACAATTCCCATCAGTGCTGCACATTGGCCATGTTGGCAGGGGCTGATGGAAATTGTAATCCATGAACATCTGGAGAGCCAAGTTTGCAGACCCCTGCTAGTAGGCAAACTGATCTTGGTTGTTTGGAGATCAGTTATAATGGTGGGAAATCCCCAGGTGCCACCTAGAGGCTGGCAAGCCTAGGGACAACAGAATCTGCAGTCCAGTTAGGAAATCATTAGCAGTTACTTGGTATGGTGGTGGAAAGGCTGGAGTTAGTCTCCTCCCACTTTCCTGCTGATCACACAACACACTGTCAGGTTTTTTTTAGATCAAGACTATACATTATGATGAGAACCATATAGGAATTATTTGGCTGAGATGTATTTCCACTTCATGAGAACCGATTCCAAAAACAACAATTTCTTTTTCTCTGCAAAATCAATAGCAATGTCAAGTGAAATTGCTGGTCAAACTATTTGGCCACAGTAGCATTTCTGCATCAAATATACCATAGTTGTGGACAGTTCAGCCCTCTGTGCATTAAAATTCCAACTGCACAAAATGCAAGAGAAGCCAAAGCAATCTTCGGAAGTTGGGCACTTCTAACAAAGTGGAAATTGCGAGGATGGCCTTAGAAGAGAAAATGAAGACCAGAAGACAAAAGGTATAAAACTTGGCTGGGTATTCATTTGCATTCTGGCGCAGCAAGCAGCTGATTGTGTTGTAGGCAGGGAAAATCGATACCCCTGTCTGACTGGTTTTTAATAAAGAAGAAGGAAATGGGCTTAATGATTTACAGTTAACAAGCTCAAGTTTAAAAAGTTGTTGAAGAAGAAAAGCTATATTGGAAAGGTGGATGAAATACCGGGATAAATCCCCAGATATTGATTTATGGAAAATTTCCCAGTCAAAAAGATATTTGCTGCAACATCCTACCTTTGCAGGGACCGCAGATTAAGGGGGGGAAATCATCCATTTTCTTTCACAGAAAATGAAAATCATATTGTTGAGAAGCATGTGTATGTTTTTAATGCAATTTTTCTTTCCTTTTTTTTCTTTTGGTGAATATCAGAAAAACATATGGCTGGATTCCACAAACATACAGGGGGGCCTTTTAATCATTAGAAAGTCTATGCTCGGGATCATAGCAGCCTTTTGTGGAAAAGTTAAACAGTGAGGAGGGGAATCAGGCAAGATCAAGTGGAAAGGCTGCTAGAATACAGCATTTTAAAAGTAAAAGGATTTTTCCTTTAAGAATCTGCAACAGTTTTCAAAAAGCCCATGGACATCTCAGCCTAGAGGAGTTAATGAAAAAACCTTGTGAGTGTAGATTTCAGGGTGCCAGCAGGGGTGCAAACACTTTACACAAAAGTCTTGGTTTGAAGGGGAAGAGTTTGTATTTATACCCCACCTCTCTCCCCCCACAACATGCACCCAGTGAGGTAGGTGGAGCTGAGAGAGTTTTGAAGAACTGTGGCATATTCTGCACAAGGCAAATATAACAAGGATAGAGTACAATTCAACCGCCCGCCCCGGGGGGGGGGGGGCTTCGCAGATATCCCATCCCCAAAACGAGTTTGCCCTGTTTTTTCCCCCTCAACCTGGGATTTTTCAAAATTACTAAACCAGCAATTCTTTTGCAAAATCCTGGGTTGGAGACACTTTATTTTCCTCTCTTCCACCCATTCAGTGTAAATTTTGCGCAGTCCACAGTCAGGGAGAATTCGTCTGCCCACCATTCTGAGAAGGTCATCCAGTAGGTTGCGGGCAGATTCTCTTAGTGCCTCGCAGCGTACAAAGTCCCCCAAGCACATTTTCTCCCCATGTCAGGGAGCATGAATGATCTACAGCAACACACTTATTATTGCCTGCCACTGCAGGGAGGTCCCTTTTTATTTTGCATGTTGCACATGCACAGCTACGCAAATGCATCCAATTGTATTGTGGGACAATCGGTATGGCTGCAGGAAGTGGGGGTGTTCATTTCTGTACACCTACACAAAGTGATGAAAAAAGCATGAACTGCCCACATGCACCCTCCCTGTCCCAAAATGCCCCTGACACTCCCCGCCCCCAGCCCACCCCCAAATGCCCTTGTGACTGCAATGGCGGCGTCCGGGACAAACTGCCCCAGATGACCCCATTGCAGCTACACGCCTGCCAACACAGCCAAGCATGTGTTGCAGGAGGCTGAGAGAGAGAGAGAGAGAGAGAGGTGTCTCCCTGAAAAGGCATGAAAGCCACCCAGATTGTTTCCATGGGCTCCAATCACTGCCTGAACGGCATGAATGCAAATTGGGAAAAGCAAAACGGATAGCCAGGGCTCCCAAAACAGGGCCTCTGAAGATGTCCAGAATGGTTTGGTAGATTCAAATGGGAGTAGGAGTCTTTAAGGTATGGGGGAGTCAAGCTAATACAGGGCTTTAAAGGTGTGTGTGTAGGGGGGGGAGGCATACATATTGTGCTGGTCTTTGGGGGGGTGGTCAATGAGAGCTGCAGACTGAGGTCAAATGAAGCTTTTGAGGGTCACATCTGAATTTCCAGCCATGGAACTCTGATGCCAGATAAAGTTTGACCATGATTGATAGATGTGATCCGTACTGTGGAAGCAGATGTACATATTTCCAGAAATCCTTACATGAGAAAGCAAATTAAAGAGGGTTTGCATTGGTCCCGTGAAAAATGACGAGAGTCACTTTTGCTACCTTTTCACACAGCTGCACTTTAAAGTAGCCACTAAGATGCTAATACCCGGACCACAAATTTGTCTCCTACTGACAGCATTTTATGCAACCAGAGCTTACATTGTCAGTCTTCTTTAATAATTGCCTTGCGGTGTTTATCCCACCATCAGTGATCAGCTCCTGACCAATGACAGAGCATTGCTGTGGCCAAGCTATGAAGGCAGAAGCTCATCAGTTGGGATTTTCCCTTTGAATTGCTGCCCCCTCCTCCCAGCATGGTGTTAATTCCATGCAAAAGGTTCATATGATTACCTTCTCCCCTTGTGTTTGAATCACCGAGGAGAGGTCCTAGCTACTGAGGAGCTGGATCGGGGTTAATTGGCTCCTGGAGAGTGGGAAGAATGTATGAAAGCACTGCGATGTGCTCAGTGTCGTGTGTTGTGCCACCATGGAGAGGGCAAAAGTCTCCGCCATTTAATGGCCAGAGCGCCTTGACTGACTGGCAACAAATAATTTAGTAGATGAAATGTTTCATCTTTTGCATGAGTGGAATGCCTATGAGAAGAAGAGCTCTGTTTTCTTCCCATGTATCTAGCGGCACTTGTCATTAATTTCCCTCATGGGGATTCAAAACAGAAGCAGTGCTTATTAAACTCCTGTCTCAAATGTAGGTCCCATTCTTGGTGGTTAAAGGAGACTTTCCCCTTTATTTTTTATCAGCAAAAAAACCTGGCCAGATCCAACCTACTATCTATTTTATGGACTGGTGAATGATAACAGGGCAGTGATGGCGAACCTATGGCACGGGTGCCATAGGTGGCACTCGGAGCCCTCTCTGTGGGCACGCGCACACAGAGTTCGTCATGTGGGGGGCGGAAAATCACACCCCCCACACACACACACACCCATCTAGGCTGGCCTGGGCCACTGAGCGCGACATGCGCACACCACGGTGAGCAGGGAGGACTCGGCTGGCGGGCCTGGTGCCTGTGCTGTCCAAGGGGGGGAGTGGCTGCTGTCTGAGGGGGGAGGTGCAGAGGAGGCAGAGATGCTAGAGAGGCACAGAGTGGTGTGCGTAGAACTTGCTGGAGGCTACAGCAGGCTGGCCCCTGCTCGAGCAGGTGGGGCGGAGGAAGAGGGAGCCAACCGTTTTTTCTAAACTAAAACCTCAGCATTCAGGTTAAATTGTCGGGTTGGCACTTTGCGATAAGTAAGTGGGGTTTGGGTTGCAATCTGGGCACTCGGTCTCGAAAAGGTTCGACATCACTGTAATAGGGGCTTAGATTCCAGCCTCAGTTAGGGTTGCCATATCCTCACAGCCACCAGCAGGGGATGTGGGGCTGGGGTTGCCAGATCAAGGTTTAGAAACTCCAAGAGATCTGGGATGGAGCCTGGGGAGGACGGGGATCTCAGTGGGGCACAATGCCATAGAGTTCATCCTCCAAAGAATCCACTTTATCCAGGATAATCGATCTCTGTAGTCTGGGGAGTAGCTGTAATTCTGGGAGATCCCCATCCCCAGGTCCCACCTGGAGGCTGGCATCCCTTGCATTCAGTTTTGTTTGACTGCACTAGACCTCATCTGCATGCAGTTTTCCTTGTGTTAGAAGACAAAACTGTTGTTTGCCAAATTACTTTGTTGGCTGGTTCGAAATCCTGTGGATTAAAGGCTAAGATTGTCAGTTTCTTCCACCACATGGTTACCTTTCTACTTCCTTTATATTATCTCTCGTGCTCACTCTTGCTCTTGCTCTCTCACACCATTTCTCCAGTCAACTATCAGCACCGACATCATCAACAAGTTTGTTATGAAAACAGATGCCCCTTCCGCACATGCAGAAGAATGCACTTTCAGTCTACTTTCACAACTGTTTGTGAGTGGATTTTGCTATTCTGCACAGTAAAATCACAGTTGCAAAGTGCACTGAAAGTGGATTAAAAGTGCATTATTCTGCATGTGCGGAAGGGGCCTGAAATTGGCAGATATCCATGGGTAGGCTCTCTTTAGAGTTGGCTAGGCATGGGGGCTTATGCACTCCTTACTTCATAGACTGGTGAGAAGTTTCAAGCTAATATTTACCTTGGTTTTCGTTTCTTCAAAGAGAGAGTCATGGAGACTTGTGACGTTTTTGTAGTTCACAAATACTACCTCAGAAACTTCTCACTTCTCAAAAAGGCCAAGAATTTGAGAGCCAGAATGATGGTGTAGTGGTTAAGAATAGCAGACTCTAATCTGGATGGCTGGGTTTGATTCCCCACTCCTCCACATGAGCAGTGGATTCTAACGTGGAAAGTCAGGTTTGATTCCCCACTCCTACACATGAAACCTGCTGGTTGACCTTGGACTAGTCAAAGTTCTCTAAGCTCCACCTACCTCACAAGGTATCTGTTGTGGGGAGAAGGGAAGGAGTTTGTTAGCTGCTTTGAGACTCCTTATGGCTGAAAAAAGTCTATAAATCCAAACTCCTCTTCCTCCTTTTTCTTTACCCCCAAGTCACAAATGACTTATGGTGACCCTAGCAAGGGGCTTTCAAACCAAGGGAGAAGCAGGGGTGGTTTGCCATTGCTTTCTCTTCTTGGAGATCTCCCTTCCAAATAGTTTCCAAGAGACGATGATATCAGGCTATTCCCATGTTGCCTTCCATCCCATTTTTTCACATGGTTTAGGAAATTTCAGTGGAGGCACTGAGAGATGGTAACAATGTGCAGTTGGTTGAATTTGACTGATGCGTTTTTCCACCAGATGGATTTCTGTGCCTTTCGTGGATATAAGATTTACATTAAAGATGTGCAACTGGGTAACAAATGATCAGAAGTGAACCTGATATTAATTATATCCATTCTTTTATATGATGAATATCAGGAACACAAGAAACTCTTCTTATGAATGCACTGTACATTTGTAAAAGTTTGGTTTTTAAAAATAATGATGATGGTGCTTTTTCCACCTGAAGAAAATTACTAACTGAAGGTCTGAGTTTTCTTGACATTTTTATTCTTTAATTTTTTGGGGAAACCTTTTTTTTTAAAGTTTAGAGCCAAACTGAGCATAAAGCATGTGTATACATACATGAGTTTCAGAAAAACTAAACTATATATGGAGGAATGTAAACCCTTCAAAAATCCTTCTCTGATGTCTGAATAATTTCATGCATCAGTGCATGGTTACATAAATCATAGAAAAGGGCAGGGCTGAACTCCCTTTGGTTGATTTAAAAATAGACCTTCCCTTTCTCCCATTTGGGGATCCTAAGAAAGAAGAAAGAACTCACATACCAACTCATGCCTCCACATGTGCAAACAAGAATTTATAATTGCCTATAAAACAAAGATATTTCTCCCTCTTTGGGGGAAAAGATAAGGCAAAGGTGTGATCCCTATCAAATGAGATAAATAAAAACAAATCTAGATGTAATGCAAAAATGCCAAGAAATTTTAAAAAATCAATGTATTGTTAAAGGCTTTCACAGCCAGAATCAACTGGGTGTCGTGGTTTTACCAGGCTGTGCAGCCCTGGTCTGGTAGTTTAGCATCTTAATGTTTTGTCCACATCTGTGGTTTGCATTTTCAGAAGCATGTGACAGTAAGATATGTTTCTCCAGAAACACATCTTACCATGACAAATCTCTGAAGATGTCATCCATAAATGTAGGCGAACCATTAAGAGCAAAAACTACCAGACCGCTGCCACACAACCTGGAAAAACCACAAGCCTCTCCTCAGAAAAGTCCCTGAAAATGAACCAAAGAAAATATCTATATGTGTCTCGATCTGCATCCAAAAGGTTTTTCTTATTACTGCTGCACCACCATACCAAAAGTCTTTTGCTTAATGACTGTTCCGAAGCTGTGAAATATACAATAACCCTGACAAAATAACAATTCTTTTAAAGCATTTTTCATCCTTAGAAGTGTAAGGCCATTTCCGCACGGGCGGAAAATGACGGCCTGGAGACGGTAAAAACGCAGTCTCCAGGCTGCCATTTGCACCGGCGGCGCAGCTGCAGCACAGCCGCGCCGCCCCCGCGCCGCCCGGCTGGCCCGCAGCTGGCGTATTCCGCGAGGCGGCTAAGAGCTGCCTTCTTTTGGGAACTCTGCCCGCCCGTGAAGCCGCTGCCGGCGTTTAACTGCAGCGGCTTCCACGGCGCTCGACCCGCACTCACGCGTCCCTGGGCCTCCGGTCGCTGTCGAGGCCTGGAAACACGCCCCCCCCTGCCCTCCGGCCGCTCGGGCAGGCGGCGCGGAGACTGAAGGTAATCCCAAACCTCGGCGTGCGCCGAAGGCAAAGAATTGAAATGCAGTATGGTCTCAGGCGCCGGGCGCTCACGCCGCTGCCCTCTTCGGGGACCGTCCGGTATGCGGACTGTCCTGAAGCGTCTTTCAATGCTGGGAAACTGACACAGAGATGATACCTGTTTCCTCCTTGATATATTCCTTCTCTCAGCATCCTCTGTTCTCTTTTTGGTATCCCTTGCCTTATATTTAAATGTTGACATTTGTTATGATGAGTTTTTGTTATGTACATTTTTGTTTGTTAATTGCCTTGGTGGCCCTGATGAGAGAAAAAAGGGAATACATTTTTTCACTAAATAAATAGTACTAAGTTTCTTGTAAGCTGTAACGTGTCAGGCATATTGATGGCATTGTAAGCATAATAAAATAAGAGGGTTCATGAATGCAGATTGTAACTGTCAGATAAAGGACTGCAGGTAAACAACAGTAATGAATGAGAAAAAGGCTTCTGTCTGTTTTTTAAAAATAAATCTCTATTGCACGAGCAAAATGCTTACTTCGTACATACACATCTCTGCTGCAGCAGAGATTTCAGGGTGTCTTGCAACTTCTTCATTGACCAGGAGATGTCGCCGTCATACCATTGTGTAGAACTCAATTTGCTTTTCTAAAATTTCTGCTATCTCTCTGTGTTGTATTCCTCAAGGCTCAGGCAGGGCAGCATTTAAATGAAGCTTCTGCCTGCCTTTGAGTTGGCAGCTCTAGTAGGGTTGCCAAGTTTCCCTTGGTCACCAGCATGAGATGGAGGGTAGAGTTAGTAACTCCTGGAGATCTTGGTGGTAGAGCCTGAGTAGGGTAGGGTTTTGGGAGAGGAGGGACATCACTGGGGTACCATGCCATCAAGTCTACCCTCCAACACATCTATTTTCTGCAGGGGAGCTGATCTCTGCTGTCAAGAGAGGAGCTGCAATTCCAGGGGATTCCCCAGGCTACTTCCCCAGGCTCCGTTTCCTAAATCTCCAGGAATTTCCCAGTCTGGAGCTGGCAACCATAATCAATAGGTCAGCGTTGGGATCCAAAAATTTTAATAACAGGTTCAGATGGTGATGGGATTCAAACAGTGGTGCCGCCGCACACACACACCTCCAGTCCCTATTGGGCTAAGGGAGGTTGGTTTAATGTCCCTTCGGCACTCAGAAAAAATTAGTAACCACTTCTACAGAAGTGGTGAGAACTGGTTGGATCCCACCTCTGCAATAGGTGGATTACAAAACATTCTAACATCAAGCAATCAGTAAACCGATGACAAGATACAGTAATGTTTTAGCCAATGGGTCTTTAAAGTGTTTAATTTTGTTTAATTTTGGCTAAACCATGATTGCTTTATTTTATGACATTGCAAAATCTTCTTTTTGTTTCAACGAGTTATCATAAAGTCAGCTACATTTTACCTTGTTGCAGGAGCAGTTAGTCTGTGTGAGCTTGAAATAAATTGCAGACTTAAAATATTTAACACAGTGTGTGTGTGTGGTGTGTGTCTGTGTGAAGAGAGAGAGAGAGAGATGTGTTGTTCCTAGTGGTTTGTGATTCATTCTTTTACCTGAATCATTTGAAGAAAAACGTGAGTTATTGTGTTTGTATATGGAAGAAAATGAAAAAAGCAAGAAAAGAACCAGAAAAAGATTTATGTGTGGTCCTTTTTGTGTGTGACAGAGCTAATCTTCCTGCGCATTTTGATAAAAGAAATGTTTTGCCCCTGCACTCTGTAATTAAGGTTTTTTAATGGACAACATACATCTAAAAATTAGTTAATTTATTTTCCAGAATCCACAAGTGAGGCACTGCCAACAGCAATTCAAATTATTTAATTCCTTTAACATGCAGGGAAGCTGGGTGCAATAGACATACAGATCTGCGCCACAATCCTATGCACATTCAATTCAGAAATCCCACTGTGTGGAATGGGACTTGCTCTCAGATATGTGTGCATAGGGTCACAGCCTTGATTACGTAACTGAAAACCTCTGTGGAAAAAATGTCTTTAGTTAGCCTTAGAACGAAAATAATTAAATACTGCTGAGGCTTGAGTAAAATGACGGTGTTTGGGATTTTATACGTCCATTTAATTGGGCTAGCCAGAGGTTAATGATGTATAAATTGTACACACACACACACACACACACACACACACACACACAAAGAGTAACCTCACAGGATGCTTGCTGTCTGACAGCAACCCACAATGGTCTTTTGTCAGTTCAAACTGAGTTATTAATTTTAACCTACAGACATGAAGATGGAGCAGGAAGGTGTGCACATCCTGTAAACCACCTCACTCAGATGACTTCACCAATGAAATCACTTTTATTTCTGCTGTCTTATCGCATTCACCTGGAAACTAGCCAAAGTTCTACAAGTCTTTCAGGATTGCCTTACAAAAACAACCTGAATCTTGCAATGGTCGGCTGAGCCAGGTCTTCCCCATCTGTCCACCCTGATAAGAAGCGAGCAGCAGTTGATTAATATTTCAGAACCCACACTGGCAATTACAGGAGGAGGAAAAAGGAAATATCAGCCTGGCCATCATGAAGAATGGCAGGTAAAGTTACCTTGTGCTAGGGTCCTCTTTATTACCTTGAGCGGCCATTGTTTCCGACCGAGGAACAAGAAATTGGACAATGATCGAAGGTCTTGTACGGCCCTCTCCTGGGACCAGCTGCTTTCATGAATCGTAATTAGCTTTGACACTCTGGGTCCTATTTCAAAAGTCTGTTAGGTATCATGTTATTCGCTCAAAGCCTTTTAATAAAAAGATTGTGTTATTATGCATGAGACATTTTGGTCAGTGTCCCTAGGCCCTAACTGAACAGGGCTGACTGATTAGGATGCAGGAAGGGTAGTCTTCCCTGCTCCAAATTAGAAATTAATCCCAGTAAGAATGTCGAAGCCTGCCCTTTTTTTGCCAAGAAGTTAAGCTCATTTTGTCTGAACACATTTGCAATAAGGTGTACTATCAGAAAAAAATAAAGAAACACATAGGCCCTTTCCACACAAGCCCTCTCCGAGATCAATTGAGGCCTGGGCCACTTCCGGCTCTTGCCACAATAAAATTAAAACAAACAATCAAAATGACAGCACATAATGTGCATAAAACGAGATGGTGAGCCTGTGCATTTCTCTCAGTTGCCAATGTGTGGGCCTGGGGTTAGCATTTCCCAACTTGTAAGTCCCAATTATGGTTACCAACTTCCAGATGGGACCCAGAGTTCTCCCTGAATTATAACTGTTCTCTTGACTACAGAGATCCATCTCATAGAGGAAAGCACTCTAAGAGCTTTCCCCGCTACAGAAAGGAGCTAAAGTCGACTCGGTTCCCTTCAGTGGAGGGCGATTCCAGGCTGTCCCCACAGCAACTGAGTTGGCCCCCTGGAACCGAGCTAAGTGGGTGGGATCATCTTGGTGCCTGTTTCACTCCTTGATCGTGATTGGCGCTTGTGTTACGGCAGAAAACGGGAGCATTATTTTTTTAACAGTTTTTACAGTTTACAGTTACATACGCTTTCTGCCCGCCACGACTCTCCTGTTTCATGCATGCCACAAAAGCGGCACCGTGATTGATTTGAATGGAAGAGATGTAGTTTTGATAAGCTTCCCACGAAGCTTGAAGCAGTATGCGACCTTGTTCTGGCAGAAAAGTGTAGTTCATAACTGCGACAAAGGATGTACTTGAAGTTCACAGAGGTATGGAACTGAGACAAAACAATGTTGAGCTCAGTGGCAGTGGGGACTCACTGAGGTGAACCTAGGTAGAAACCAGTTCAACTCTGTCAGTGGGGAAAGCCCCTAGGACATGATATACCATACATGGTGCAGAAAATGAATTACAAAAAGTAAAAGGCAAAGCAGCAAAAGCAAGGTAATATATGCAATAAAATTAGGATTACCAAGATCCAACTGGGCATGGGAGTTCTACCAGAATTAAAACTGATTTCCAGATAACAGAGATCAGTTCCCTTGGAGGGAATGACAGTTTTGGAGGATGGATTCTGTGGCATCACATCAGAGTAGCAAGGGCAAACTGTAGCCCTAGGCAAAACCTGGGATGTATGCTTTTGAAAGCCACCCACCACGACCAAATTTTTTTGGTTGCACCAGGGGTCATTTTCTAAATCATCACATTATAGAATATGCCCCAACTCACAAATCTGAGCACAGCAATGGGCCATGCCACACAGCAGAAATAAAAAAAATGCTTAAAAATTTTTTTTTTACTGTGAAAAGTGCTTTAGAAAATAACTTTAGAAAATACAACAACAATAACTTAGTCTTTGGAAATAAGTTCTGTGAGACAGAGGGTGCCAGTCTGAGGTGGTGGAAGAAGCTCCCTTAGATGGGACCCCTTCCTTAGCTGGTAGTCAGATATCCCTCTCGCGTTGAGGGGATACCCCTGGCGGGAGGAGGTGGGGGGCTCCCTTGTAGTGGGTGATTTGATCATTAGGAATATATAGAGAGTTGGAGGTTTGTGAGAGGCATGATGACGACATGGTGACTTGCCTGCCTGGAGTGCGAAGGTTCACCCTTGAGGATGTCACAGCCGTCCTAGATAGAGCTGTTAGACAGTGCTGGGAAGTGAGGTCAGCAGTTGTAGGTCCCACATTGGCATCAATGACATTGGGAAATGCAGCCCGGGAGAGTTCTGGAAGCTAAATTTAGGCTGCTAGGAAACAGGTTAAAATCCAGGACCCCCCAAGGTGGCATTCTCCGAAATGCTGCACCTGTTCCATAGCCTTGCGCAGAGGCGGAGAGGCTAGGCAAGCGGAGATACAGGGTCTCAATGTGTGGATGAGGAAGGTGAAAAGATTGTAAAGGCAGAGGGTTTCCAGATTTGTCAGGAACTGGGGAACCTTTTTGGGACAAGGCAGGCCTGTACAAAGCGGAATGAGGACTTCATCTGTAACCAAAGAGGAACCAGGCTGCTGGCGGCTCAACATTAAAAAGGTGGCAAGAACAAGCTTTTAAAGCTGATCCCTGGGGAAAGCCGACAGGAGCAGAAGGTGACTGAGTTCAGAATAATACAGTATCTATGGGGATGCAGACAGAGAGAGAGAGAGAGTTTTTCCTAAAATCAACCACATACAAGCAAGGTGCATAGCTTAATGTGATAAGTGATGAGATGAGTGTGTCTACCAAAGGCTAGAGGGAGAAAACACACTAAAATCCCAGGTTAAAGGGACAGAGACCCAGAATATACAAGTGTCTCTATGCTAATAGTAGAAGCCCAGAGCCTAAAATGGGGGGAGCTGGGTACACAGAGTTTTGAAGGAGGACATTGATATAGTGGGCATCCTACAGAGACATGGTCTGGAGATAAGGGAGAACCAGTGGGATGCTGTTATCCCAGGTTACAGAGTTCTACCAGGAAGGGATAGGACAGGGCGTATTGGGGGGGGTACAGGGTGGCCCTCTACATCCAAAAGAGAGCATAGTGTCACATAAAATAGACAGCCAATGCAGGGGGAGCTGATTCCTCTACAGAAGCACTGTGGATATCAATATCCCAGGGGTGAAGCATGAGTTTAACATTAGGGATATATTATAGTCCCTGAGCCAAAGTGCACAAGAAGGGGATTCTGAGATGGAAAAAGAAAAATCAGAGAGGCCAATAAAAGCAAAAATGTATGAGAGTGGTAATGGGCGATTTTAACTATCCCATATAAACGGGGGAAAAATGCATCCCTCAGCAGGTCATAGTAAAGGAGAGAACATTCCTTGATATGCTAAATGACTGTGACTTAAGAGGCAGATGGTTGTGGAACCAACCAGGGGAGAGGTGATCCTAGATCTAGATTGATGTAGTACCCAAGGACCTGAGATGCGGGAGAGGTCCAGTGTTGTTCGAGCCGATAGGGAACAGCATTACCACAATGCTGTCAAGATTCAGTATCTCTGCATGTGAACAGAAGTAGACAACTACTAATGTAGTTACATTTGCCTTCAGAAAGGGAAATTTCTCAAAAGATAGGGGGATATGAATGTAGGAAGCTGAAAGGGGAGAAATCCAAAGAGAGTCAAAACTGTCAAAGATGCTTGGAGGTTATTTAAAAACACAGTCTTCAAAGCTCCAGCTGGAATGCTTGTTCACATAGGTTTGGAAAGGCAGCTTAGCCCAGTCAAAAGAAAGCCACCATGGTTAACTAAGGGAGGAGTTGAGGAAATTATTAGGGGAAAAAAAAAGATGTCTTTTAGAAAGAAATGGAAGTCCAACTTAACTGATGAAAGAATACCAGAGAGAACACAAATGGTGGCAAAAGAAGAGAAGCTAAGTTAGCTGTAAGGGGAGACAAAAAAAAAAATTATGAGAGGAGCATGGCTCGCGAACATCAAGACCCAGTAACAAACGAAAGTTCTTCAAGGTACATCAAAAGCAGGGAAGCCAGCTAGGGAAGCGGATGGAGGCCCGTTAAGATGACAAAAGGAATAAAAAGGTTATTGCTAAAAGATGACAGGGAGATTGCAGAGAAGCTGAACAAATTCTTTGCATCTGTCTTCACCCAAAAGAGAAAGGAGAATTGAGGGAAAATTCCTGCACACCTGAACCAGAAGCTTTCTTAGGAGGTGAAAAAGGATCCGAGGAACTAGCGAAGATAGTGGTAGACAAGGAAGAAGTTCTGGCAGCCATTGATAAACTAAATGCTACCAAATCCCCTGGTACAGATTGCATTCATCCAAGAGTTCTTAAGGAGCTCAAGCATGAAATTGCTGATGTTCTCACTTTAATATACAACTTATCCCTGAAATCAGCCTCCATCCCTGAAGACTGGAAGATGGCCAATGTCACACCAATCTTTAAGAAAGGGTCTAGGGGGGACCCAGGAAATTACAGGCCAGTCAGTTTGACATCTGTTCCTGGTAAATTAGTAGAATCTATCATTACAGATAAAATTATTAAACATGTAGAAAAGCAAGACCTGCTGAGGAAGAGTCAGCATGGCTTTTGCAGAGGCAAGTCCTGTCTTACAAACTTACTAGAGTTCTTTGAGGGTGTAAACAGGCATGTGGATAAGGGGGAACCAGTGGACATTGTCTACTTGGATTTCCAAAAGGCTTTTGACAAAGTTCCTCACCAGAGACTGTTGAGAAAACTCAGCAATGAAGGAATAAGAGGGGAAGTCCTCCTATGGATTAAAAACTGGTTGAGGAACAGGAAACAAAGGGTGGGTATAAATGGGAAGTTCTCACAATGAAGAGATATAGGGAGTGGTGTCCTCCAAGGATCCGTTATGGGACCAGTGCTCTTTAACCTAATTCATAAATGACCTGGAAGTAGGGGTGGGTAGTGTGGTGGCCAAGTTTGCAGATGATACCAAATTATGTAGGGTGGTGAGAACCACAAAGGATTACGAGCTCCAAGCTGACCTTGATAAATTAGGTGAGTGGGCTCAGAAATGGCAAATGCAGTTCAATGTAGCAAAATGCAAAGTGATGCACATGAGGGGCAAAAAAAATCCAAACTTCACATTTTCACATAAGGGTCAGCAAGCTATCAGTCACAGACCAGGAAAGGGGATTTGGGCGTCTTAGTTGATAGTTTCCACAGAATGTCAACTCAATGCATGGCAGCTGTGAAAAAGGCAAACTTCTATGCTGGGGATCATTAGGAAAGGAGTTGATAATAAAACTACAAGGATTGTCATGCCCTTTATATATAAAGCCGTGGTCGCTGACCCGCACTTGGAGTACTGTGTTCAGTTCTGCCCTACTTACATCTCAAAAAAGGATATCGAAGAGACAGAAAAAGTGCCGCAGAGAGAAGGGCAACGAGGATGATTGAGGGGACTGCAGCACCTTCCTTATGAGGAAAGGCTGCAGCTGTGCTTAGAACTCTTAGTTTGGAGAGGGAAGCGTCTGAGGGGGGGGATATGATCGAAGTCTACAAAATTATGCATGGGGGGTAGAAAATGTTGACAGAGAGAAATTTTTCTCTCTTTCTCTCACAATACTAGAACCAAGGGGGGCATAAGCATTGAAAATGCCGGGGGAAGAATTAGAACTAATAAAAGGAAACACTTCTTCATGCAACGTGTGATTGGTGTTTTGGAATATGCTGCCACAGGAGAGGTGCGGTGATGGCCACTAACCTGGATAGCTTCTTTTAAAAAGGGGTTGGACAGATTTATGGAGGAGAAGTCGATTTATGGCATACCAATCTCTTGATCCTCCTTGATCTCAGATTGCAAATGCCTTAGCCTTGGACCAGGTGCTCAGGAGCAGCAAGTCGCATGAGAGGAAGGCCATTGCTTTCACCTCCTGCATGAGAGCTCTCCAAAGGCATCCTGGTGGGCCACTGCGAGTAGCAGAGTGCTGGACTAGATGGACTCTGGTCTGATACAGCAGGCTAGTTCTTATGTTCTTAAGTAAGGAGAGAACCAAAGCTGTTTACAATTGTTTCCAATAATACCAACAAACAATTTCAATGGTGTGCTGATGTGAAGCAGTGACAAACAGGAACGCACTTTTACGCGACCACAATAACAGGCCTCAGACGCACACAGATACATCAAAGGGATATTAATGACCAAGTAATTAGGCTCATTCACTACAACAATTGCATAGGGCTCATTCACATCAGATCTACCAGGACCACGACCACACAGCCTGGAAAACCTTACCACAACCAGTTTCTCTGTGATACACCTCTGGCAGATGCCAGCCACAGATGCAGAGCTAAAGCATTAGGAACAAGATCTACCAGACCACGGCCACACAGCCCAGAAGACCCACAACAACCAGCGTTTCTCTGGGATACCAACCTCTGAAGATGCCAGCCACAGATGCTGGTGAAACGTTAGGAACAAGATCTACCAGACCAAGGCCAAGCACAGTCTGGAAAACCCACCACAACCAGAAGTAGGGGGGGAATGTTTAGGTAGAGGCCATCACCTTGTGAATAATTCCACTGCAAAGGGACAACAATTAAAGAGTGAATGACCCATTACATTAACAGAAATCCAGGTACAAAAGTCCCCCAAATGAATCTGTTATTTTCCTCACCAAAACAGAAACCACTGAAAAGAGCTCTAAGTCTCAGGAAGTAGGAGAAATCCTTCAGCCCCCCTCCCACCATCCCTCCAGACTCCCCAAAACACCATCCAGTCAAAGATGCTGGACTCTAACCTGCCCCAGAACTCATACCTGGCAGCTCTGCACCCACCTAAGGGCTGCAAAGGGCTCTGAACAAAAGCAAAGCTGCCAACATCCCCACTCCACCCCTCAGCCATTGGCAAAGGCTCTGGCAGCAAGCCCCCACCCAATCCGAGGTGTAGGCCTCTCCTTCTGTAATTAGACCAATGGAAAATGAATAGCAAACATAAAGTTTTAGAATGTCCAAGGAAGCTCTTTATTAATTTTACTTAATTTATTTTAAATGTTTCTTAACCTCCTTTCCATTTTGCAGAACTCAAGGGGTCTGTACAGTGTAAATAAAATGGATATTTTTAAAAATTTGTTTTGAGTACAAAGTAAGCAATTCAATGATTGTGTACAGGGTTGTAGGAGCCAGTGGGAATTGAATGGAACCCAGAACTCCCAACAGTGACATAGATCCTACCAAAAAATCCAGAGGGGTTGATGTCATTAATCCTTTCTGACTCAAAAGACAGAGTCTATCTGATAAAACAAAGCAGGAGGGGTAGAATCTTTACCAAAGAGGGCTAATGCTGAATTGTCCGGGGAAACTTGCAGGAGCTAGTATTGCAGGTCACTGGGAGGAATGCCTGCCCCAGGCTGCCAACCACTGAGTTCAGACCTGCTGCTCCTCCTTTTCATCCCCATAGCAAATGCAAAGCCCGTTTTGCAGACAGAAGAGAGGGGAAAGAGGATTTGCTTTGCATCCCAGAGGGAGAGGAGCAAACTCATTAGCTGAGGAAAGGTCCCTGGCTGCCTCTGACCCACTGAGTCTTGAAGCTAGTTACCTTTGTCTCTCCTTTCCCCCCCCTTTTTTTTTTTTTTTTTTTTTATCAAGCTTCTCTCCTAGACTCCAGACGGAGTCTCTCTCTCTGCTGCGTTTCTTTTGACCCACGTGTTGCCTGCAGCTGGCCTCGCCTCCTGGCTCCAGAAAGTCTGTGTGTTGTGTGAAAGGGAGGGGCGGAGAGACTGAAAGTCTGACTGCTGAGAGAGAGTCGACTGCTGGCTGGCCGCCCCACCTCCTCCTTTGTTTACCTTCAACTTCCTTCACAGCCTGAACTCTGAAGGTGCTGCTGGCTGCAAGTCTGTTTGCCTGGCAGGGCAGGGATGCGAGCGGCCGGTGAGGGGGGAAGGGGGAGGGGCCAGGCTAGCCCTTAGCAACCCCTTCTCGGCACTAAAAAAAATGAGTAACCACCTCTCGGGAGCCGGCTGCATCCCACCTCTGCACGTGACTACATCCCTCGCATGCCCCCCACGTGACTAAACGGTCTCATGCCCTGGGCAGCCGCCCATCCTGCCCAATGGACGTTACGCTAGTGCATCACATCCCTGCTGAACTGCCACATTTTTTAAAACCCTACCTTCCCCAGGCATCACCCCTTATCCCTAGGATTTTTCCAAGCTGGAGTTGGCAACCCTACTAAACAGTGCAATCAACTAAAATGTTGATATCAAGCTTGATAAAATATAGACCCCCCACCAAAAAAAGGATGTCTTTCTAGTGCTTCTTCACACAATACATAATTCATTTGAGGAAATTACAAATTATGACCACGGGAGGCCATAATGGTTATTAGCTCAGATCATTGTAAAAGTCAACTAGAAGAAGTGATGATGAAGAGTTTGGATTTATACCCCACTTTTTTCAACCCAAAGACGTCTCCAAGCAGCTTACAAATTTCTTCCCTTCCTCTCCCCACAACAGATACTTTGTGAGATAAGTGAGGCTGAGAGAGTTCTGAGACTAATCAAGGGTCCATCATAAACAACAAATCCCCTGTCTGGTTCTAATACAAAATTAAAAATGCCATCTTAATATAAACATTTAAAAATACATCAATGAACATATAAACTATACATACAATGGACAACAACGACAATAATTCGAGACCCCACCTGGCACTCATGCACAAAAAGGGAGATTCTCTGAACCAATGTAGACACAATGAGTCTCTACCATGAGAACATCATATCCAATGAATTGTGCACGGTTGTGAGGTGAACAAATTGGCTGGTGGTCAATCTCCGATGGAGGTGGGGGGACTAATCAGGGGTCCCCCAGCAGGCTTTATGTGGAGGAGTGGGGAAGCATACTCGATTCTCCAAATCAGAGTCCACTGCTCTTAACCACTATACCGTGCTGGCTAGACAGATTTATGGGGGTCATGCACCAATGTCTATGCACCTTGCTAAGAGATAAAGAACGGTGGTAAGCACTGGCCTCCATGCCCTATGCTTGCTGGAATTCCAAGGGTCCTTGATTGGCTGCTCCGGAAACAGGATGCTGGACTAGTTGGATTTTTGCTTCTGTTCTGCAAGGTTCTTCTTACATTTTTATTCTGTTCTGCTACCTTGCAAATCCCCTCTGACTACGACTAATTGCCCTGCCCCTTCCCAATTTTGATCCAATTTCAAAGGAAAATTCATTTCCATGTTCAAGGCATGTCAGTGATCCTTAATGATTCCTTTTTTTGTGCCACACATTTTAAAACAAACGCAAAAATCTTTCCCTGACTTGAACAGAAGCAAGCGCTGACTTGAGTGACAGGGTGAAGAAAAAAAAAAGGAAAGGTTTTCTAAGGGAATATTTTTTTCTTCGTTTTGCCTTGGGCAGACAAGAAGGACGTTCTCTCTCCTCTAATCTAATATCTCCATGCATGGACACCGGGGGGCAGTACATCTCTCTCTGCAAGTCTTATTCCTGTGCTGGACTCTCTGAAAACAGAGGCAACAAAGTAGCACAAAGGATGCTGTAAGAAATTATTTCTGCCTGGGAATAAAGCACTGCCGGGTTTCAGTCATCGCTAAATTAGGCCAAGTTGCCCCATCCTCTGTCATTCATCTTCCGTATTTATACAAATGTTTCTTATTTATGCACAGGGACTCCTTTGCACTGAAACATCATGGGGAGCTGAAGCTACATATAATTTCATAAACATTGAAATTCTTTATTTTGCACATTAGCACAATGCAGTGTATCACCACTCTTCTATGCAATTGTACATAATAATGTTTATTGGTCAGTAGTGTCCTCTCCATGCCTGTTTGTGGCTTCATGGGAACAAGTTCTAGTTATCTACAGTCCCTCAACCCCAGTTTCTGTTTCCTGCCACAACTCCAAGTGACAGTGGTAGAATTTATTTTAAATGACTGTTGGGCCAGCAGCATGATGTCAGTTCCAGGGAAACGAAGTAGTGTCAGTCTTCTCTAAGAACTGCTGGAAACTCTGTGGTTTTATCATAGATTTCCCAGTGACTCCTAGACAGGCATGATCTCAATGGCCACCCCCTGCCATTTCCCTGTCCTTCAGTTTCCTGTACAGCTTGGCAATCCTAATTATTTGTAACCCATTTCCACCACAACATGAAAGCAGTTGTTGTCAATCCAACAAATCTACAAGGGAAGAATGCTGGTCCTTTTTTCCCTGGACTGAAGTCTGGAGCAGAGTTGACCCTAGTTTTCCCACCTGGTGGCAGCTAGCTACTTGCATGGCCCACCAGCATCTAAATTGACCCCAGTAGGTCAACGGCAGATGGAGTGGAAGATGCCAATTCTGGCTTGGGAAATTCCTGGAGATTTGGGGGAAGTGTCTAGAGAAGGTAGAGTTTGAGGATAACAAGGCGCTCAGCTGGCATCTAATGACTGTAGAATTGCCATTTTTTTCAGAATAACAGAAGTTTGTTGTCTGAAGATAATTTGTAATCCTAAGAAACTCCAGGCCCATCTGAAAGTTGCAATCCTAAAATGTGTGAGGTCACCATGGAGTTCATGCATAATGGATGAGGATAAGATGGGAAGTAGTGAGGGGTGGGAAAGAACAGAAGCATAATATCAAAAGGTAAAGAGGGGTGAGGTTACAGACAGACTGGAATGGTGAAAGCAAAAGAGAGAGAGATGATGGATGGTAATACAGCCAGAGAAAGGAAGAAAGATATGGAGAAAGAGGCAGAGTTGATTTGGGCTTCATGCAGTGGCGTAGGAGGTTAAGAGCTTGTGTATCTAATCTGGAGGAACCGGGTTTGATTCCCAGCTCTGCTGCCTGAGCTGTGGAGGCTTATCGGGGGAATTCAGATTAGCCTGTACACTCCCACACACGCCAGCTGGGTGACCTTGGGCGAGTCACAGCTTCTCGGAGCTCTCTTGGCCCCACCCACCTCACAGGGTGTTTGTTGTGAGGGGGGAAGGGGGAAGGAGATTGTAAGCCTTTTTGAGTCTCCTACAGGAGAGAAAGGGGGGATATAAATCCAAACTCCTCCTCCTCCTCCTCCTCTTCTTCTTCTTCTTCTTCCTCTTCTTCTTCTTCTTCTTCTTCTTGTTGATGTATTCCAGATAGACATAAGAAAGTACCTCTTTACTCAATTAAATTGTGGAAGTCACTGCCATTGAACAGAATTAGACAAATTCATGATGGTAAACCCATTAATGGCTACTAGCCAAGATGACGAAAATTCTGAATATCAGTTCTATGATCCAGTATGGAGTACAGACCATGACTTCCATGCCATGTTTGTTAGCTCTTTGGCTGTCACCTACTGGACGCTGCACTAGATAGGCAGGTGGTGTGATCCAGCAGAACACCGCTTATGTTCTCATGAATTTCTGGGAGCCCTATAAAGAATGTGAGTTCCATCATAGAAGAAAGATGGAATATAAATATAATATAGAAAAATGAATCTGCTCTTGGACAATTGCTCTTGGTGGCAAGAAAAGCTATTGAACTCTCCTTTTTTACACATCTAGCAATAGCCCCGGGGGCTCAAACTTTGTATTTAGTCACCCACAACCAACAACTGCTTAGCACAGAGGCATCTTTTTCGCTATGCCCAAAAGTGCTTATCTAAAAATACGTGGGTGGTTCTTTTATGCATAGCAGGACACGCTCCGAATAGCCTGGTGTGCCTTGCATGTATCGCCTTCCTGCCACATCCAGCAGAAAGTCTTTAATCAGTTTGGACTCCAGCAAGCCTGATCACAGTTGATTGCTTCCAAATGAAAACAGACAACAGGTTGTAGTGCCATCCTCAGCAGTTGACAAGGCTCTGATTTCCTTCTGCTATAAATCCTTTGGAAGTCTCCCAAGGGCAGGAGATTTTTTTTCCTTTTTGTTATTATCTGCAGCTGCGACACATTCCTTATTCCACCCGAAGAAATATATCAGGCTTGCTTAAGCAAGATGACATTGTGTTATTATCACTCATTGCTCACACAGAGCACAACAGAGTCTTCTCCCTCCATCAGATGTTCTCTGAACAATATTAATGAAATGGAAAGAACTGGCTGTTGTGGGTTTTCTGGGCTGTGCGGCTGTGGCCTGGTAGTTCTTGCTCCTAATGTTTCAGCTGTATCAATGGCTGGCATCTTCAGAGGCATATCACATTGAGATGTATTTCTCCCCATGGTACAGTCTGGAGTGATTGTGTGGTGGGTACGTTTTGTCCAATACTCAACCACACAATCACTCCACAATCACTCGATAGATATAGCTGAAACATTAGGAGCAAAAACTACCAGACTCTAGCCACAGAGCATGGGAAACCCACAACAGCCAGATAATTCCAGCTGCGAAAGCCTTTTGAAATGAAAAGAATCTTCAAGCTGGACAGGTTTAGAATATACATTGTAACTTGCCTCTCCATTTCTTCAGGACTGAAGAAAAACTCTTTAGCTGCAACTCAGGGTGATTTTTCTATGTGAGGAGTCATGTATGGGTGCTGCAAGGTAATATGGGTTAGACCCTTGGCTTGCCAACTTTTTTTTCTGGTGCAGTTTCTGAATCTAAATGAGATACTGAAACTATTGAAATTAAAACAACACAATCCTAAATAGTCCATTGACTTCACTGGGTTTGGAAGGGTGTAACTCTGTTTAAGACTGCACTGTAAGCCAATGAATTTGTCCTCATAATTTCATACCTATGCCAGGGCAGGTGTCTCTATCTACATTTCTACATGTTAGCTTATCATGGAATGCCACAGAACAAAAAAAAATCGTCATCTTATCAAACACTGCGCACTCAAGCAAAAACCAGAAAGAGATAAGGAAACAGATGGGGAAGAAGAGAACTCAAACAAAATTGAGGTTAGAAACGTAAACCCTGATATTCCATTGCCTTTCCTTGCCAACATTTGAATGGTTCACTGACACTTGAAAAGGATATTTGAACTATGAAATCCTTATTTGAGACTGAAAGATATGTGCGTATTTTGGCACTGAAACCAGTACAATATTTGCAAAGAGTACAAATATAACGTTAGGCTTAAGTAGGCTTGAGGAAAGAGTATCAGTCGTGCTAAAGGTCAGAACGTTGAGGTATTTAATGCGCATATAGCAAATAAGTTAAGCTTTATCTGTATAAGACTCCCTGGTACAATTTAGAATGTTAGTAAAAGCCAGAAATCCTTGGCATTTAGAAGGTGAAGATTAATGAGTCAGGAGAGTTTAGACACTAAAGCTTAGGCAGTCACATACCAAGATGAATTACAAAGGCAGGGTTTTTTTAGTCACTTTCAATAGTGACCTTGGGCGGCAAGGCTTCCCACTATGGCTGGATGCCTGAAGCTGGCAACCTGCTTTGCTCACGGGCTACTGCTGCCCTGAGTGGCAGTAGGAGAGGGTTTTTTTAAGTGACATCAGCTGCATTGCTGCATCATCTCTTATGGGGATATCCTGGAAGTAACATAGGGTAATTCTAAAAATCGCCAGAATTCCTAGAGCTACACTGAGGCTGATTCCGCATGGGCAAAAAACAGCGGTGTGAAAACAGTGTGAAAACAGTATAAACCCTCTTACCCCATTTTAAACCCTTTTATACCATTTTCACACCATTTTGATACTGCTGTTTTTGGCCCATGCGGAATCAGCCTGAGTCACTTCCAGGTATAGCTGACCTTGTATACACCCCATTTTCCCATTCCAGCCATCTACATGATAATGTCTTGCTCAGAAATACTTTGTCCCTGAATCAATTGTGTGTATGCATAGCTTACTTCCAGAGTTTCAACAGGGGGAATCTTAAAGGGCAAAACTGAGCCCCCTGATTCCCCTTCCAGTACTTGTTCAGAACTACTAAGGATTCACGAGCGGGTACATGTTTGCAGTCCCAGCAGATGCATCAGTCAAAGAGCAGCTTGTGTAACACCTGTTTGCACATGATGCTCCATGAATTTGTCCACCAAACAGAAGCCATCATCATCAGAACCACACGTTGTTCTTCTTTGGAGGTTTTCAAGCAGAATCTAGACGGCCATCTGACAGCAATATGATTCTGAGAACTTAAGCAGATCATGTGAAGGAGGGCAGAAAGGGATGAGTCGGTGCTTGATTCTTATGGTCCTTTCTTCCATGCCCAGGATAATGTCAATCACCACTGTGGGACCAGGAAGGTATTTTTCTCCGGGCCAGATTGGCCAGGGAGGTTTTTTGCCTTCCTCTAAGCATAGAACAGTGGTCCCTGGGAGAGTCAGGGAGGTGGTTGGGAATTTCCTGTGTTGATATCCTTTACAGCTCTGTGTTTTTATGTTGCTTTGCTCATCTCTAAGCCTTCTGTGCTGTGGCCCCCACCAGGTGGAATTGTCTGCCCGAAGAGGTTAGGAAGGCTCCCACACCTTTATAATCCCGCAGAATGTATAAAACAGGATTGTTTACAATACAACAACCTTTATTAGGCATATTAAAATAGGCTCCAGAGCATTACAGACATTTCTGAAGTACAAATCAAACGTACATTCAAAACACAGACAGATAAACTGCATCTAGCATTGGACGTTACTTAGAAAATTCTGTCACTTGTAAAAGAAATTTTGCTACTTTTTTCCAAGAGCATGGCCTCTGTGTTATTTAACAAAAGCTCCACAACAGAGTTGTCAGAGTCTCTTTCAGATTTGTCGAAGACCCGCCCAGGAGAGAAATTCCTAATACCCACATATCTCAGACAGTCAAGTATAATGTGAGCAAGAGTCTCCACTTGGTTTTTACAGTGTGGACAGACCCAATCCTGGAGAGGGATAGATAGGTAGCGACCCTTTGTAATGGCCGATGGAAAAGTATTGCATCTGGCCCTTGTAATAATCCATCTCTGTTGGGGTTCAGTTAATAGTTCAAGATATTGGGCTATGTGCCCCTGTTCTGGTACTATTCCGACAGAAAAGGGTGAGCATGATTTATTTGCTTGGCCCAACAAGATATGGTATTCCAAACAGGATTGTTCAGGGGGTTCTTTTAAAATGTGGAATAAGGGTATGAAAATCTGCAAAGTGTTAAACAATTTTCATTGCTAGTTTCCTTGTATTACATTATTTCTACTGCATTATTCCCCAGTTGTACAATCTAGCTCTGCTCTCTTGTTTATATGTATTATACCATAGTATTGTATGTATTGTAGTGCTTTAGTGCATTGTTATCTAACCTTGTAGTCTAGTTTAATTCACTATTGGTTATATATTTTATACAGTTCTTCTTGCATTGTTTTGAATAATGGAATCAGCATTCAATGTAGACAAAGAAGCCATTTTATTCATTATATAGCTTCCATGCCATGGAATTTTTAATTAATCTTAGTGACTTCTTCATGATGCATGATATCGATGATCCATTTTATTCTCTGTAAATGCTGGCAGTTTGTTCTCTAACATCGTAAAATGCTTTTGAAATACCAAAGAATAAAACACTGTTTTCTACATGACTGTAACAGAATTTTTTTGTCAGATTAGTTGTGGTTATGGGGTTAAGGAGCGAAGCATAATTCCTACTGAAGTCCAAATGTTCAACATTGGGATAAAACATTTGGACCTATGTTAGAAAAGGCACACATCTATGTAGCAATCTTCAAAATATTTTAATCTAACTAATATGTGCTAATAACATAGGCCGTTTCCGCACGGCCTCCTTGCGCCCCCACGCCGCCAAGAGTGCTGGTGGCGTGGGAACACAAGCCCGCTCGCACGCAAGCGTGCGAGCAGGCCAAGCGGAGGCCGCCACAGGAGAGGCGGCTCCGCACGGAGCCGCCTCTTCGCCCTCCTCCGTTCTACTCACGATGTCCTCGTCGTCGCCTGCTGGCCGTCGGAGCCCCGCCCACGCTGCCCTCCGACCCCTGGAGGTCGGAGGACAGTGTGGGCGGGGCTCCGACGGCCAGCAGGCGACGATGAGGACATCGTGAGTAGAACGGAGGAGGGCGACGGCGTCTTCCCGGCGGCGCGGTTCGCACCGCGTCGCCAGGAAGACGCTTCCTCCCCAACAACACCCCTTTAAAGGGTTGTTGTTTAGGGCGGCCTGACGCCGCCCTGGGGGGAGGGAAGCGCATTCAGGTCGCCGCTGCTGCGTTGCAGCAGCGGCGCCTGTGCGAACGGCGGCCTGGGGGCGGCGTTTTTACCACCCCCCAGACCGTCGTTTATGGGCCGTGCGGAAACGGTCATATATACAAGAAAAATGGTTAATAGTGGACTTGGTTCTATTACCAAAATATAAGCATGACTGTAACCACATCATACTACATTCTAACAATCAGGTGTGGCCCAATCTGTGGGCAGCTAAATCCACAGATCAGATCACACTGACTGGGTTTTAGAAAAGTCTGATTTTTTTTTTAAAAAAATGGGAGGTTAAATCCCCCTCAAATTATAACATCATCTGCAAGCATGCAGGTACGGTAATTTACTTATCACCTGTTTCATCATGGAGGAATTGGGCAGCTACATCACTGTGACTTGGCTTCAATGTTGATCAGTAGTATTGCAGGTTCCCAAGTGTTGTTCAGTAGCTGCCTCTGTAGCACAACTATCTTCACTATGTGATTGAAGATAAGCTGTGTGTAAGCAAGGGAAATACATGTTTATTTTAAAAGGCATTCTGTTAAATAGAACTGCTGCCTGACATATTGAAGACGTACTATTAGCATAACCTCACCCCTGACATTTTGTGGTTGGCCCCACCTCCTGGACCAGACATTTTGTGGTTGTGTCTAGCACCTTGTGTCAGAATTCCAAATGCAGGCCCAAAAAGTTTGAAGATCCCGATTTTATTTATTTGGTGTAATTTTTCTCCCCATTCATCTTCCAAGGAATTCAGAGCAGTATATTTCATTCTTCCTATATGCCAATAAAGGCTTGTATTGTTGTTTGTTTAATATTTCATTCTTCCCTTTTTCCATTTTATCCTCACAACCATCCTGCGAGTTACATTAGAGTGAGAGAGAAGGACTGACCCATAGTCTCTAGCAATCTTCAATAGCAAGTGAGGATTTGAATCTGAGAAGCCCAGATCCTGACCAAAGACTTATTTTATTTACTATTTATTGAATTGAATTATTTATTGATTTGCAATTTTTATGTATTGGGGGGACTGTAGCTGATAGGTAGGGTGTATGGCTCACACATACAAATAAGAGTTGCATACACTAGGAAGTGTTGGACGCGTTAGGCAGAATGGCTGGGAAAAAATCAGTGCTGGTCCTTGGATATTATGACATGCACTGAAATACTTTTTTTCTTATAATGACAGGAAATCATCTATCGCTGGGATTTGCAATATGTTCTAACACTCCTTACTGGATAGATTTTGATTGGAACAAATAGATTCAATATTCCAGCAATATGCTGGGAATTGTTGTAACAATATTTTATAAGCCAGGAGGGTAGGACTTTTTATATTCATATTTTCCTTCCAACATCCGCTAACACATATTGTATTTGTGTTTCTGTGCCATTTCCATTGTTACAGCAAATCATATTACAAAATTACTGAAGAACAAATGTTGTTTGTTTTCTGTTTCTCCTCACTTCTGATGCTTGTCTCTTAAATATTTTTCATTAATGTTTATACCAGTATGTGCAAATTCCAGAAGACCAAATGCTGCTGCTAATAATTAAGACTTTTTCCCTCCAGAAAAGCTAAACATAAAGCTATTTTTTTCTGCCATTGATAGTTCATATCTGCAGCATCTTCCCCTTGGCAGGACTGCACCTAGGCAACTATTACAATTTATATCTTTCTATTTGTCTCAGGATTTTAATAAATATTTTGTAATTTGCCATTATTTTGTTAATTGTCTCATGTGCCCCGTATATGTATGTATAATAAGCAACTGTTACCTAAGTAAATAAAGTTTATAGTGTTAGCTTTAAAAAAGAGGGAGGGTAGGAAGCTCCTAAATATATTTACAACCCTTTCAGTCTTAAAAGTGGTCATAGAGTTGTGGATGCTCCCATTCAAACCCTAATCCACTGCTTAAAGCACAGTTTTAGCTGAAAGATGGGAGACATAAGAATAGAAGCAGGTGTTTTGAACAGAATAGCGCTAACAATAAATATATGGAGTAGTTCTGAATTTAGAGTGCAGGGGAAAGTAAGTCTGAAAACTCCAACCAAGTCTGGATGTTTGGTGATCTCTCTCTTCTGTATTGACTCTGAGAAGCAACTTTTCCTCAAATCAAATGGATCTTCACATGTTTGGCATCTGCCAAAAAAGGAGAGATTTAGATGCCATTATTTAGGAGTGAGAAGTTTAATTTGAAGCAACCAAGTCAGAACATTTTGTCATGAATTTCTGTCTGGAAAATGCTGTATCCCTGCTCAATAAATTTTCTTCTTCCTCAGAAGTGTGAGGAAACTGCCAGTCCTACACAACTGCTAAATATGCCAAAGGTGAGACCAATTTTAAATCATTTTTACATGTTGTTTATCTTATCATCATATTTGCTGCAAACTAAACTTTGCTATGAACAATCTCATGCAATAAAATTTATTTATTTGCCTCTGCAATTACCATATTTTGTTTCTGAAAACATTCTGGTAGCTGTGGATCTGAACATACAACAAGAAATAGCTGCTTTGAAAAACAAAGCAAAGTACCTTCTTCTGTTGGCATCACACTCACTGAGAGGTCCTAAAAGATGACAGCTGTCAATCACCCAACTGAGTATCAGAGTCCTGAGCTTGACTCCTTTCTGTCTGGTTGGTCTGTTAAGGGCTTGTTGGAAAGCAACATACACAGATGGAGGCTAGCTCACCAAATACACCTAAAAAACTGCAGTTACCCAACAATTCTGCCATTCCCTGCCCCTCCCCTGACCAAGAGCATAATTGTTCTGATCAGTTAGTAATTCTAATGTTTATGGTCAGAAGCGTCCAGTGTCCTGATCCAGAAAACCTTCATCTGTGGAAACCAGCTTTAAAATTCTCTTTAATAGATTAGGCAGGTCCACATATGCTGCTGCTTCTGTTCTGCTTGGCATAGGAGGCGTGAGTGCATATTTGATGCCCCACATTCATTTAGAAATTATTAGACTGGAGCACGAGAATATTTTGTGAATGCTCCTCTTCATCTCTTCAGTGTTGGCTTTGGAACAGTGCTGATATAGAATATTATTTGAAAAAACAGAAATTCTGGACCACTCTGAAAGCCACTACGTCAGACTACACAGAGAAGCCATTGAAATCCATAAGCACATGGACAATTTTAACAGAAAGGAAGAAACTATGAAAATGAACAGAACTTGGCTGCCAGTGTTGAAAAATACTATAGTCAAGACAGTGTCTAACCAGCTCCACATAAACACAGGATAACCATAGACAAAGGAAACAAAGGCCAGGATACTTCTATTCAGATGCTCCCACCAGTGACCTTGCTATCTCCATTGTTACTCCCATGCTATAGTCTTCATTGTTACTCATATTTCTATTCAGATGCCCTCAACTATTGACCTGGTTGCCTTCTTTGTTACTCACAGACAATGTTTCTCCACCCACCCTGGACACTCCAACAGATATATATACTCCACTTGCTTTCCCAACATCAGATCCTCTGAAGATGCCAGCCACAGATGCAGGCGAAACGTCAGGAGAGAATGCTGCTAGAACACGGCCGTACAGCCCGGAAACCAGACAGCACCCAAGTGCTGATATAGTTGCAGAGGCACATGGAAAGCTGAGGCCACATCAGTATTAACAGGGGCTGTGGCAGTAATGTGGTTTTCCATGTCTCCTCATGGTATTGGCAGGACAAGACAAGCTCCAGTGCTGCAGTGTACTACCAACTGGGTTTTGAGCAGATGCTCCAAGCAGCACGAAGCTCCGAGTTCTTTTAAAGCCTACCAAACTGGCACCTAGGAGACAACCTATTTTTCTTTAAAAAGCTGAATAAATTAAATCATCCAGCCATCTGCTTCAGGGAACTGAAGAGTCACAGGTAAAATAAGAGCCAGTCGGAAGGCTGCGCTAGAAATCAACCATCTGTTCTACAAATGTTGAATTGTGAAAGTCCGGGCCCTTATAAAGAGAAAATAGCACAGTGCTACTAGTCTATCACAGCCAATATAATGCATTCCAAAAATCACACCCGATCATTTGTTTGACAATTTTTGCATTCGTGCTTTGAGTAAACAAAAGTTGATCAGGAGACATTCCGCCAGAATTGTTAATTTAATGTGAAATTTGTTTTTTATTATTATTTTTGGAGAAAAATAAGCTTATTCTTTGGAACTGAACAGCACTCGAGCCCTATGTGCAGACAAGGTAGGAAGAATGATAAATGAGTGTCACATCTCTAGCTGTAAATGTTCTGTGCAACATACAAAAGCAAGATGCAACACTGCAGTAATGGGACTTCCACATTTGGGAGGTTTCCCCACATTTTCCCTACCTAGGCTTGTGCTGGACATTCGCCTGCCTGTGATGGACTACTACATAAAAGAATACATATTTAAAAGTGCAGGTCAGTCAGTGGGACAAGGTGCTATCACAACAGAAAAGATTCCAAGGAACGGGAAAGTGTCCTGATTTCAGGTAAGCTGACCTGTGCTGATTCAGGCCAACCAGCTGACTCAAGGGCGGATTCCGCATGGGCCAAAAACAGTGGTGTGAAAACAGTGTAAACCATTTTATACTGTTTTAAACCCTTTTACACCATTTTCACACTGCTGTTTTTGGCCCATGCGGAATCTCCTGAAGAGAGAGGAGGTATCTCTCTGAAAGGAAAACTTTTGTGAGCTTTTGAATCCAGATTCCTGCGAGTTAACACCAAATCCCTTAAATGGGTGTGTTAAATATCTACTCTGAGGGAATTCCAGTCAGGGAGCAGATGTGACTTGAAATATATTGAGTTCAGTGTGTGCTGACAGCAGACAATACATAGACAAGAGAAAACTGGGAGCTTTATTTAGTGGTCAAAAACTGAAGGTGGAATAGTAGTGAGACTTTCCACATGTGACCATAAATAAAAGGGAAAGGAATATAGAAGAATTCCTAATTTAGTTGGAATGAGAATTATTCACACAGGTGGATTCCCAGTCTGGTGTATCAGTATTCTTCTAAAGTTACCTCATGAGGGAGATTTGTGTGAAGCGGGTAGATAACAGTGTCAAGGCTGTATGTGTACTGTGTGAAAGGGTACCAGTCTGTTAAAATCCAAAGTCATTGGGAGTCAATGTATTGTCGAAGGCTTTCAGAAAACCCAATAAACATGCTTTTGTTAAAGTTCATTGGGAATTCATTAAAGTTCATTAAAGTCCGTTAAAGTTCATTGGGAGTCCATGCTTTTGTTAAAGTTCATTGGAAGGCATTGGGAGTCCATTAGCCAGTGCCATCTAACTGAACCATCTTAAAGAGCCTCCCTTAACAACTAAACAACTGAAGAAACTTATAAAATCTGAATTGAGAACTGTGCCTGTGCCAAATATTTGTATTTGTAAATGGTTATCTTGTGCCCTGAAAAGGGAGATTTGCCATAAAAATTAAAACAGGTTCCCTTTACCTTTCTGGAGTTCATAAGGCTGACACCTCATACGCTAGCACCAGCAAAACAATTCAGACATTTGAAAAGGTGGAAAAACCTGCCCAGTGTAATTAGAGGGATGTCTGAGCCTGCCAGAAATAGTTAGGAGCCTGAAGGGGCCTTGCCCAGCATCCAAGAACTTTAACAAAAGCATGTTTATTGGGTTTTCTGAATTTTCTGCTCATTTTTTGAAAAATTAACTCTTTAATTAATTGTGCTGCACTAGTACACATAAAGGACCTTTAAATAAAATAATATGCTGCCTGACCTACAGTCTATAGTAGAAGAGTCCAGAATGCCACTACTTCAGTCAAGGAAGTTAGGTACGTCCTGGGACTTTTCAGCCTAGAAAACAAAAGGGAGACACAATAGAGTTTTACAGAATTATGTACGAAATAGAGAAAATGAATATATGGATTAAGATGAGAACTGTCATAATATTGGAACTCAAGGGCACCCAATGAAACTGTTGGGAATTAGGCCCAGGACATATAAAAGGATATACTTCTTTACTCAACGAGTAATTCAACTAGGGGATTCATTGCTGGTGGAAGTAGGGATGGCCACAAGTATAAATAGCTTTAAAAGGGAGTTAGATAGATTCATGGGGGAAGTTGTATCAATGGCAATTATCCATAATTACTGAAGGAAGCCTCCATTTACAGAGGCAGCAAACCTCTAAATAACAGTGCTAGGAGGCGGTATAAGCCTCTGTTCCCTGTTATTTGAATTTCTAGGGCAACTGGTTGGCTGCTCTGTCAAACACTATGATGGTCCAGTGGTCTGATCCTGCAAGCTTTATTTATGTTTTAAATTTATGACAATGTTTCACAGCAGTCCCAAATTCAGACAGGCACTGCCAATTAATTTCAAACTGCAAACTGATAAGCTAATTTCCAAAGAGTTCTATGTTTGTAGCACATGCCACAATGCTCCTAATTATAAAATATGCAACAACCACCAAACCCTGCCAAGAGGGTTTGCATAATGGAAACACAACTTCAAAAATTATCCTGGTTTTTTTTCCCCACCTCATTTCCTTTCCTTTTATTTTTTTGGGGGGAGGGGTGTTCATTTTGAAATCTTTGTCAGTTAGAAACTGCAGTCTGGGGCAGGATTCATTATGGGCGAATCATGAAAGCATTATATTTTCAAAAAGTTCCTTTTTTCTTCACTTATGAATTGGAAAAGAATTGCTCCTGAATTGCTCAGAAACGAGATGAAATTATTCATGAGTCCCACTTACATGGAAATGCCCTCATTATACCATCATGCTGACTGCTGGTAGTTTCAGTGTTGGGTTCCTGGTTGAGGTCGTTGCCAACATGGGGATGGAGGGGGGGGAGAGAGAAAGAGAGAGAGGATAATGAAATTACAGCATTTTTCATATTCTACATAATCCAGAATCAAGGACGTAGGTAAGGGGGGGTTCTCGGGTTGAAACCCCCCTCCCATTACATGTCCGAAGCTCTGTCCCCCGTTTGTGGATTTTTTTGTATTTTTAAAAGGTTTTTTCGGTTTTTGGCCTGCAGGGGGCGCAGCTTTTAGGCTAGCAGCACCAAATTTCAGGGATTTGTTGGGAGACTCTCCTGATGCTACCACCCAGGTTTGGTGAAGTTTAGTTCAGGGGGTCCAAAGTTATGGACTCCCAAAGGGAGTGCCCCCATCTTCATTGTTTCCAAAGAGAGCTAATAGTAGATGGAGCTACCCTTTTGAGGATCCACAACTTTGGACCCACTGAACCAAACTTCACTAAACCTATGTGGTATCATCAGAATAGTCTTCTACTGATAACACCCAGGTTTGGTGAAGTTTGGTTCAGGGGGTTCAAAGCTATGGACTCCCAAAATGGATGCCCCATCCCCATTGTTTCCAATGGGAGCTAATAGTAGATGGGGCTACCCTTTTGAGTGTCCATAACTTCGGACCCCCTGAACCAAACTGGGTGGTAGCATCAGGAGAGTCTCCTGAAGATACCCTGAAAGTTTGGTGCTGTTAGCTTAACAATTGCACCCCTGACAGCAGGCACCCCCCAAATTTCCCCAGATTCTCCTTTTAAATCTACCCCCTTCGACATGGATTTAAAGGGAGAATCTGAGGTCCCCAGTTTAAACATTGAAAGTGATGCTGTTTCAGAGTACGGGATAATCCACCCCAAAACAGCATCACTTTCAATGTTGCTTTAACTGGGGACCCCAGATTCTCCCTTGAAGGATGGATTTAAAAGCAGAATCTGGGCTCTTTAGTTTAAACACCATTGAAAGTGATGCTGTGTGGGGGTGGATTTCAGCATCACAGTGGCCACCCATGGGGGGGGGGCACAAAACTCAGATTTTGCACCTGGTTCTATTTCCCCTAGCTACACCTCTGCCCGGAGGGGAGGGGAGAAGGGACTGCCGGCTGCCGGATGGGAGCCCAGCCGGAGGGGGGGAGCAGGGGGCAGGAGAGTCTGCCATCCCTGGCTTTGGAGAGCTGCTTTTATAAGCACGGAGGCCAGGGGCAGGGCTTGGGGAGGCATGCCCACCCGAACCTCCCCCCCCCATTAAAATCTATACCTACATCACTGTCCAGAATAATGTATTTTGTCAATCAATCCAAGGCCTGAATTGGCAACTGGATGTATTTTGTCTATATACAAGATCCAGGATAATTTTTTTAGTCTGAACCTCTTTTTGACCCATGAGCATAGTCCAACTACTGTTTCTATCTTGGGGGTTGCAAAGGATGTTAATAATACATAGCCTTCTTTTTTCTGATTTAGAATGGTGGGAAACAAGGGGCTAATTGATGTTCACACCTGCATGAATAGAACTTGGTTTGCCAACACATCATGTCAAGCATCATGATAGAAAAGCTATGTCTTTAGTGTTTGAACTTGCATGTTTCTTTCATACATTCCCATTAGGGTGCTACACATGTACAGTTTATCCTTAAAATGCATGTTTTTTTAAAAAAAAACCCAACAACTTGCCTTCAGAAGTCAAAACAGGATAAAGATCCCATATGAAAATGTGCTAAGTGTGTTAAAATAAATGGATTTAGAAAAGATCACACTGTTCAGGATTGTAAATATGCATAAATCCCTAGATTGCACCATTTGTAAACAGGTCTTTGTTTTGGTTCAGTTTCATTGCTATGAGCTGCAGTGTTCCATCTGTTCATATATTTGCTGGTGCATTTTGTGACTATAATGTGTATTCATTTTATTTTTAAAATTACCTAGTTCCTGTCTGGATAACAGATCTGCCGTGGAAATATGGAGATCAGTTGGAATCCCAGGAGATCTTCAGGCTAACCTGGAGCTTGGCAACCATAAGTCTAGCTCAATGGTAGTGTCACAAGCACACAATTTGCATTCCTAAGGTCCTAGGTTTGGTCCCTGCTATTTCCAATTAAAGATCCATTGCTAAACAATACATAACGCTAAACAATACATAACAATACATGATATCATTGTGACCTTGTACACATGCTATGCATGCCACAAAAGAAATGGTAGAAAATACAGGAGTTGAGTCACCCTTTAAGGAAACTGATGTTCATCAGAAGAAAACACACTTTAGTTAAGAGGGCAGTGATGAGGTAATGGAAAAATCAGGAGGAAAAAATGAAGAGGTTGTTTCCCTCAAAGAAAGAACTGGACAACAAAGATCCATGAACAGACCGAAAGAAGGGGGGTGGCCTTAGCATGATGCTGTCAAGCACTGTGGTGGTTCAAACCCAAAATTTAAGGCAAAAAAACACTTGAGCTTTGCTATGTGTGCCATCTAAACTGTCCAACTGTTGGCCCAATCTGTTCTACCACAGTCATCTTATGAAGATGGCCTGATGAGAAAGTACACTTGCCTGGAAGGATTCAGTAAAAATTGCTGGAGTCATCTGACTGCAAGGCCCAATATGATATAGCTTAGAACCATAAAGTTGTTGGCTCCAGGCTAGGCCATTCTGTCTCCAAGCATTCTGTCTCTGTGGTATGAAGATGATGTTAATGCTGATCTTGGATCTTCTCTGAACCTTTATGTCGAGTTTGCTCTGGGCTACATGGTAGATTCTGACTCTCTGCCTGATTTTGACTATGCTCTGTCTATCTTCCAGCTGTTCTCTCCCATAGATCCTGATTCTGGCCTGACTCTCACTTTGATTCTGTTGTATCCTGCAGCCTTATTGCTGACCTCTGTTCCTTTGATTACCTGTTTCCTGGCTTGATTTTGGGCATCTGTCTCCTACCAGAGCAGCTGTGTGCCAAACAGCAGCTAGTATGCCAGAAAACAGTCTTGATTGATTATATAGACTTTCAGCTGAAGCTGACATATGGAGAATGTCCAGGACTAAGAGATAAAGATCACTGTATTCGAGTGAACAAGATCTGCCACATTTGTTTCCACATGAGAGGCAGTTCCCACTTCAAGTTCATGATGCAAGTTGGAAGACATTTTTTTCTGCTTCCTAATGTGAACATAGCATGGAGGATTCTGCTTGTGCTGCAAGTCACAGGGTGCTTTTACACATTCTGAATAATGCACTTTCATTCCACTTTCAATGCATTTTAACAACCATTTGTAAGTGAATTTTGTCATTTCACACAGTAAAATCCAGCTGCAAAATGGATTGAAAGTGCATTATTCAACATGTGTGAAAGTACCCACAGTCATGGTTAAGTAAGTGATGAATGCAGATTTTTGAAGCTCAGAATTCCCCCAGCCTAACCCCTCCCCTCCCCTCCCAGGATATCTATTTTGTAAATAAATAAATATTAAATGAAAGCCATCAGATATGGTTCACACATTGTCCCATGCAGCAGATGTTCAAATACTCCCTATTTGAACAATGGAAGTGAAAAATGGAAGGTACTTCTATTGTTAGGTGTGCCCTCCCACAGTTTCCAGATGTAAGAGACGTACATCCATACATTTCTAAGAGCATGTGAATGCAGTTTCACAGGTTATCTGGAAGCACGCACAGAGGCTGAGTGATTGACTTTGCACACTATCCATCACATGTGTTGCTAATAAGCACAGCGTTACTGGGATCTCTTACAGCAAGACAAACTTCCTTTCCTGAAGATGCACATGATATCCTGAAGTATAGAAAGATGATGCCCGATTCATTTGCATAATCTCGTATTTCCCGGAAACAAGCAAAGCTACCTTCAGATACTTCTTGGGATCTCACAACTGAAATATTACACTATTAGTCACCACCCCGACTGAAATCCTTATTATTAGGAAGTCCTCACCTGGCTAGCCGCAGGGTTGCCTGATCTCATCAGATCTCAGAAGCTAAGCAGGGCTGGCACTGTTTATTGTTTGGATGGGTGACCTCCAAGGAATACCAGGGTTTTGACATGGAGGCAGGCAATGGCAGACCACCTCTGAACATCCCTTGCCTTGAAAACCCATAGAGTCACCCTAGGTCAGCTGTCCAATTGTTGCTTTTATGGCACTAAAAATATTAGGTAGCTTGAAGTGAACTGTCACTGAAAAGATGGAGACTCTAGTTTCTTATTTACACAAGGCACTTATTTATGCCTTCATCCATGTGTCATGCTGAACACACAAAGGCACACTTATGGGAAGCTTTTTTTTAAAAAAAAAAAGAGCTTTGCCTCTAGCGGCACAGAGCTAATTGCATATTTATTCTTTACTCCACACTTTAATGTTTAAACCCGTCTGTTCATAATGAGCAGTTAATTTGTTTGCATATGTAATTAGATGTGTCTGAAGGCCACCCGGCACAAAGGTGCCTATGTGACTATTCTGCCATGTGCTGATTTCAGCCTTGGAATGCGAGTCTGGAAATGTGAGCTGATCGGTTGTATGCCAGGCTCAGGCAAGTAATTAGGATATATCCTGAACGAGGTCTTAATTAGCAGTGGGAGCCAGATCGCTGTGTCTGCAGGCTAGAATGTCTGTTGCTTCTCATCATGCTAAGGGTGGCACCTGGAACAATGCATGTTGGGAAGACATGGGAGATTCCATCCACTGACCCAATGATGTAAACGAGAAGGGTTTGTTAATGCTTTGACCCAAAGTCATTCATGACAGCAGTGACAACATTCCACAAAGCATAACACATATGACAAAATCAGACTTATTTGTACTTTGCCTGAAGTAGTAGTAGTAGTAGTAGTAGAAGAAGAAGAAGAAGAAGAAGAAGAAGAAGAAGAAGAAGAAGAAGAAGAAGAAGAAGAAGAGGAGGAGGAGGAGGAGGAGGAGGAGGAGGAGGAGGAGGAGGAGTTTGGATTTATATCCTCCCTTTCTCTCCTGTAGGAGACTCAAAGGGGTTTACAATCTCCTTGCCCTTCCCCCCTCACAACAAACACCCTGAACCTGCTCTTAACTTTCCTGCTTTGCTTTATCAAGACCAGGAAGGGTCACTATGAATTTTTTGCTTTTTTGTTATGGTAGAGTTGGTTGTATTGCGTATACAAGTTTTGTAAATCCCACGTTATCTTGTCTGTCAAATCCTTTACATATGAAAGTGGATTCTGTGGAAGGCATTGGGGCACACACTCAATTCACTGGAAAATCAAATATATTAGATGTGCTGTTTTTCAAGAAACCTGGCTTTTTCATTGAGAAACTCCTGGTAAAATGTCGAGGATCATCAGGGCTTACTAGACATTGTACTCAAATTATGCCAAGGGCAGGAATGCCGAAGGCCCTGACTTTCATGATATCACATCTTCTGTTGTTCAAAAACTCCCAGATCAAATTGGTGACATTTGAGGGTGACATTGAGGATTGCATGTAGGGCCCTTTATCCTTCCCCGCATAATTTCAGCACTGCCTGGAACAAGTTTTGAAAAATCTCTGATTTAGAAGAAAAAACCTGAAAAGAATTTACATCCCATACACACAGTGGTGGGATCCAAAAATTTTAGTAACAGGTTCCCATGGTGGTGGGATTCAAACAGTGGCATAGCGCCAATGGGGCTGGGTGGGGCATGATGGGGGCGTGGCCGGGCATTCCGGGGGCAGGGCATTAATAATTTCTCTGTTACTGTAAAAAAAACTCTTACTGTAAAAAAAAAGTTCCTAATTTCCAGCTGGTATCTTTCTGTCCATAATTTAAACTCATTATAGCAAGTCCTATAGTCTACTGCCAACAGAAACAACTACTTCTCCTCTAATTGACTGCCTGTCAAATACTTAATACTTTCAAATACTTAATTTTGTTTCTAGAAATCAAAAGAAGGATACTTTCTAAAACATGTTTTTAAAACAACCCACCAGGGAGAATTATCCTGTTTTCTACCTTCGCTAACCAGCCACATAGGAAACAATAGGACTTTATGATTTTTGGACCTAATGGAATTTCTAACGGAAAATCAGATGCAATTAGTAACCCCCTCTCGGCACACACAAATAATTAGTAACCCACTCTCGGGAACTGGTGAGAACCTGCTGGATCCCACCTCTGCATATACAGGTTTGGATTCAGGAGACTTAGGTTCAACTCCCCACTCAGTCATGAACCAAACATGGACCTTGGGCTAGCCACCCTTTCTTAGCCTAACCTACCTCACATAGGTTTCCAGATGACCTGGAGAAAAATGTCCCATTTTCAATAGAGGCTTATCTACCTGGTAATATTTCCCATACTACGAAAACTTTCAAGGACCACATGAAGTCACTAATAAAGGGCCAGGGCATTTTTCTCCACTCTAGTGGGCAACTCTACTCTTTAGATTGTTTTGAAGATAAAATGGATCTACCATGAGATTCCAAAAGGAAGGGCAGAATAAATATGGGATAGATGAGGCACAGCCATAATATACTGAAGGAATCTTCTTTTGATATGTTGAACAGAATTGTAATATTAATGCAAGCTTGAGTTCTGTCACCCGTTCACAAACATGTGGTCCTGATGAAAGGAAATATCAAAACAGCATTTTTATTGAGGGCTGTGTGCACACATTAAAGCCTTTGCGAAGACAGGCAGTTCCGAGACTACCAGCATTTTTGTTTATATGCAGTGAACTGGAGACAGACTCTTTGTTCCCTGCTTTGACAGTTGGGACAAAAAAAGGATGGAAGCAACAATTATCATGAGATAGAGAATCAATAATTGATGGTTTTGTAAGCTCCATAGAGCGCTGTTGAGCTCTTTTAAACCCTGCAATATTTTAAAGTATAATCCTACCATTTTGAAACCCCCAGATAGTTTAACCAAATGATACTTAACAGTGATGGTTTTATTCCTGTGCAAACTGTTTAACAGGTCAAATGGTTAAAAAACAACAAGCAAAACAAAAATAAATCATCGCCAAATACTTAGGCTAGTGTTAGTATCAAATAAGTATGCCCCTGCTGCAACTGTGCATACTTATAGCTGCTGGTACCTGACACATCCTTCTCAGAAAATGAGTGATCTCATTGCTCAGTTATTAGTCAGGTTGGGATTCAATTAAAACTAGTTTCCAATCAGCTGATCCCTTTTTTGTAAAGGCTATTCACCAGAGGTGGGGCTACCAGGGGACAGGGGTTGCACCACGCACCGGGTGCACGGGTTTGGGTCATGTGGGGGGTACATTCCCACAGGAGGCCATGGAGGGGCAGAAAATATAGACTGCGCAACGGGCACAGTTTGGCCCAGCTATGCCTCTGCTATTCACTGCAGTGTCCTGACCTGGATATGGATAACCCAGGCCAACCAGATTTCATCAGATCTCAGAATCTAAGTAGGGTTTATCATGGCAAGTGTCTGCATGGGAGATTTCCAAGGAAAACCAAAGGTGTGATGCAGAGGTAGGTCATGACAATCAACTACTGAATTTTACCTTGAAAACAGCACCAGGACTCACCATAAGAAAGATGTGACGATAAATTATTACAGTTCTACAGGGACAAAAAACACAAGTGTTACCTGAATGGCTTACATATACATGGTTTTTTTTTACTACTACATCGTTCTCTTTTTTGCATGTTAAGCATGCAATCTCCAATTGTGTATATTTGGGGGGGGGGTGTTCTTCCTGAATATATACTAGGGTTTTAGATTGGGGGTGCACTTCATATGAGAGTGGGAAGATCCCCAGATATTATCAGGCATAGGTTTAAAGTGACATTTTTAAAATAAGAAAACTAATAGGTAATTAATGATAGAAATATAAAGTGTAAAAGGCACACATACATTCAAACATACAGTAAAACAACAGATCTGTAACTCTTAACTATGACTAGTTACTAACTTATGCAGATCTATGGAGAAAGTAGAACTATCCTAAAGGACTGTTCCCTGTAATCCAACATCAGTGAGACAGTGGGTCAACATATCATAGTCAACTGTGTCTAACACAGTTTATAAGTCAAGTAATACCAGCAGCACTGACCCAAGCCTACTATGATCATCTGTGAGGGCGATCAGCACAGTCTCAACCCCATGGCTGGACCTGAGCCAGACTGAAATGGATCCAGGCCAGTGTGTTATCCAGGAAGGCCTGAGATGAAGGAACCTGAGATGGTGTAGCTGGTGTTGTTAGATCTGGTTATTGTGTTGACGGAGTGGATAGTTGTAGTCTTGCATTTTAAGTAGCCCACAGAAGTGCTAGCTGCAAAACTGGCACCAGCCATGGCAAAGCTCTCTGAGGATCTGAAATAGAGCTTGCTATTGGCATCAATCCTTGAGTATATGTGTCTGTAGGGCATGCCATGGTTATTTTTTTAGATGTATTATATCAGATGTTTGGAAAAAGCGGTGGGGGAGTGAAGAGGGAGGTGGGGGAGGTGGGCAGGCAGCAGAAATTACAGGTGTGAATGAAAAGCAGTGGGTGAGTGAGGGGGGAAGGGGAAGGGAGGAGGGAGGGTGGCAGAAGCTGCAGTCAGGGAGGAAAAACAGCAGGCAAATGGCACCTTGGTCAAATAACCCCCTGCCCCACTAGGTACTGGTGCCAGAGCCAGCCTGGTCTTTGGGGTGGGGGGAGGGTTGAAGGGGGCTTGCCCTTGCCCCTGCTCCCTCCAACTCTCCCCCCACCTCAAAGACCAAGTTGGGCCCAGCAGGGCAACAACGGCAAGCCACCCACATCCCTGCCAGGAATAGTTTCCTAACGAAAGGTCTAAATGCAGTCAAATATTTTCTACAATGGAAGCATACTACTTCCACCTAGCATTTACTGTCTGCATTTGGATCTTTTCATGAGACAGAGTTTAGAAACATTTAATTGATGCCAACAGTGTTCTTTATTAACCTCACTCTCAGAACAGGAACAGTGGTATTTTCCATAGGGAATTAATTACATTCTTATTCTTTGGTCTCAAAATAACAAGTTAATGGCCCTGTCCAATGGCACTGTCCAAAGGCAGTGCAGGCCTACGCTGGCAGGTTTGCCCTACTTGACAACTTGCCCCAGAAGAGGGGAGGATCCATAAATGGGTGGCCACTTCATCCTACTGAAACGGCTAGATGGGACCTCACTGGAGTGTTCCGGGGGTGTGGCCAGGGGCAGAGCTAAGATTAGTCAGCTTCCACCCTGGCTTTGCTGCCATAAATGCTGACGCCTGGCTGCAGGACTTATGCCACTTTTGTCGCATGTCCATGGGAGCCCTATGGAGGGCTTTCAGGTGGGGTGTGTTGTTTGCCTTTTTGGCTTCCCCTGCTGCCAGAAAACCCTCCTGGGAACGACAGGGCGCGACGGCTGAGGCGCCGCATCCAGCCATTTGGATAGGACTCTAAGTAGGTTAGGCTAAAAGCTGCGAGCTCATAATAAACACCAGGTGAAGACTCATCTCTTTCTCCACACTGATGCAGTTGTGCTGACATTTAGTACAGCTGCACAGAAGTTTAGAAAGAATCAATGCTTGGTTGAGAAAGATTTCAACTGTTGCAGCCTGTAACAGCAACAATGTTTTAAAAAGTGACTGAGATGAAAATGTGACTCTCTGAAAAGACAGACAGACATACAAGAATAACATTCTGCAATCCAATCCAAAACAAAGCAATACAAAAAAACACACACACCTGGATTTGAATTTGGGTTATATCTTTGAGTCCCATCCAACTGTATGATTTTTAGGTACAATTCCTTTATGTACTTGATCCACAGAGACCAGGAAGTGACTCTGCTCAAATATATCAGGGTTACAAACCGTGAAAATGAGAATCATGATCTAATTACTTGTTATGCAGCATTTGCCAGTTAGAGGTTTTCAATGAGAAAAAAGAGGCCATAAGAAAGGCAGTTATGATGGGTTTCTTGCTATCATGCACAGGAAATGTCAAAATTGTGGAGAATTATAAATAGAATAATTAGAAAGGCAAATCATAAGTGAGCCTCCTAATTAAAATATAAGAACTCATCTTAATTTATATGTAGATAGAATTAAGCCTTAAAGTTTGAAACAACATTCATTTTAAAAGGTGCTGCATGCAGCAGCGAAGCTCCCAGCGGACTGGGGGGTGCAATGCACCAGGCGAATGGATTTGGGTTACGTGGGGGGCGCAAAATCCCCCGGCCCATCCCCCTTTTTCCCACGCCCCCCCCCCACACACTTACTTTAGGAAACCGAGCAGGCTGGAGAACAGGCCTTCCTGTTCTGGTGGGAACTACATTTCCCAGGAGACCCTGGGAAATGTAGTTCCCACCAGAACAGGAAGGCCAGTTCTCCAGCCTGCTCGGTTTCCTAAAGTAAGTGGGAATGGGAGTGGTGGGGGCGCCACTGGCATGGAGAAGGGACGCTGGGGGGCGCCGCAGGGGGGGGCACCACGGGGGAGGGAGAAATAGCCAGCGTGCGCACCGGGTGCACTCTGACCCAGCTAAGCCTCTGGCTGCATGTATTAGCTGAAGCAGAGAAGGCCACACTGTCTATTGATGCCCTACTTTCAAGAAGCTCACCGTAGAATACCTGGCCTTCCCACCATTATGTCTTCACAACAACCCTGTGAGGTAGGTTAAAATGAGAGAGACTGGCCAAAGGTAACAATTTACATCCCAGTCCAGAATGGAGGGGCTTTGTGGTGGCTAAGGACACATGCTGCCTTCAAAGCGGTTTCAGGTGGCACAGAAAGGAGAGAAATTGAAAATCCCTCCTGCTGCCTTAAAATCTCCAATGCGGAAAAATACTTTTACCACACTTTCCAATTCTGTAAGTCTGTGGCCTCATTGGGGGTGGTGTTCCCAGGCTGAAACCCCAGTAGAAGCTGACTAAAGTTGTCTCCTCCCCCGGGAACACCCCTGGCCCACCCCCCCCACTGTGAAGGCATGCTCTCAGATGCTAATATAACTCCTGGGTAGTGGACACTTCCAGGTTTGGCCACAACAGATCTGAGGGGCACCTTTATGTCAGCATCTTCACTCTCTCCACAGGCATAGGTGCCCCTTATGCTAGTGGGGTGGGCTAATGCACGGGCACACTCTCACAAGCTGTTTGTCAGGTCTCGTAACCTTAAGCCAACAAACGGACTCTGAAGTATTGATCAGTAGTGCTTATTGAAAAGGCATCGAAGGACTGTACTTGGCAATGCCAGTTCTGACAAAGCTGACATTCACAGTTCCATTTATCCCCTGTTGAAAGCTCCCCTCCCGTTTTCCCAAGAGGCTGTGAAAAAACAGTCTCTGGAGCTGAGGTGTTCCAAGGTCGGTGGCAGATAGCACCAGAAAGCAACTTGGCTTCCTGCCCTACGAGATAATGGAGTAATACAGTTCTCATGGGACAGAGGTACCAGGAGAAGCCTAGTTGTCTACAAAGTGAGTGAAGCCATAAAGCAGAGATCAAGGAAAGAATGTACAGGTGGCAGTAGATACATATAGCAGGCTGGTTACATATATCTTTCTAGCAGCATGAATTTGTTATTTCAAGCAGTTACATTGACTTGGGAATGTATCTCAATCACCTAGATAGCATCCCCCTGACACTGTTTTACCCACCTATCTGGATTGGGCCCATAGAGAGCTAGAATTGAATCTAGAGAATCTAGAGTATCAGAACAGGATAGAATAGACAGGCCAACCAGTAGGAGAGTTAAGGGTGGGGACATGAGGGAACATGACATCAGATATATCACTATGTCTCTTTTGAGGAAAGCCTGGAAGTGACATAGAGTAGATCTGGGAATAATTGGAAGTTATGATTTTTCCATAGAGTTTCCAGTAATTCCTGAAGATACCCTATGATACTTCCACATTTCCTCTATAGCAGTGCAGCCAATGTTGTCTTTTATTATTTTTCTCCCCTACTACTGATTGGAGCCGTAGCAGGCAACTAGGGCAGCCAACCAGAGTCCTCTCACCATAAAGGGAGGCCTGTTAGCTCTTAACAAGGGCCTGGAACAACCAGGTTCAAGTCTCATCTGCCATGGCAGCTCACCATACTTCATGCCCATCATAATTTCTCAAGACTTCATGCCCATCATAATTTCTCAAGCTAACCTTCCATACAAAGTAGTTGTTTTGAAGATAAATTGAAAAACAGAACAATATTTTGAATCCCAGTTAGGGAGAAAAGCAAGTTATACATTTTAAAAATGGCAGGGGGCGGGGGGGGGGGAGGATTTAGGCTTAAGTGGTGATTTGAATCTGGGTCCTCTCACATCCTAATTTGAAAACTTCACCAATGCACTACAATGATTCTCTAAACAAATGATACCTGAGCATGAGTGCAAATGTAGGGTACTGCTGAAATTACTAGCATTCATGCATAACGTTGTGCCTGTTTAAGTCCAGTTTTCAAGTGCATCTCTAATGTCTTCAGAGTAGTTATGTAGGGCTATGCCACTGACAACATTTATTCAGGACGTATATTGATTATCTGTTCATTTTTCTTTACAGGGTCAGGGCCAGCCAGTGGAAGATCTTAGTACATAATAAAATAGGCCAGAATCCAACAACAGATCATTCCTTTGGCATACTTTTCCTAACCTATATTTCACCATCACTCCTATTCTCTAGGGCCTCAGTCTGCTCCAGTAAAAGAAATAGGGGCAGTTAAAAGCCCTCTACCCACACTTCTTGTTTTCATAGGTAGAAAAGAGGTGCTGAAGGGACAAGAGAAAGAAATACCTTGATCAGACTTACAACACAACCCTAAGCAGAGTTATTCTAGTCTAAGTCCATTGAAATGATTGGTAGTAGTAACTCTCCTTAGGATTGCACTGTTAGAGGAAATAATTGCCAAAATTCATTAAAATGCAAAACAAGGTCTCCAGATACCCTTTTAAAGAAAGCTTACCCTAAAACTATCCTGCCTTACTGAGATGATTTCAGATTACGGTTACCAGCCTGCAGCCAGCAACCCCTGGGAAGAAATATAGGATTGGACCTGGCATGCTTGCATGAACTATGGTTAAAACTAGAGGTGACATGGTGGACACTCTAACATTTTGCAAAAACTGTCTGCTTTTACCAAAAGTGATGCAAGCACGCCTGTGCAATGCAGGCACATATTCTTCCCATACCCACTATTTGTACCATTAGATACCTAATAAAAGTCAGTCCTTTAAAACAGTGGTGTCATCCTTTGATAGGAAAATAGCACACCAACTCTGCAATCAGTTTATTCAAAAGTCTCAGATCCTAAGAGGCCCGTGTGAATGGTTCCCTACATGTGTTCCCCTAGGGCCAGGGTCTGCAACCTGAGTCTCTCCAGATGTTCATGGACTACAATTCCCATCAGCCCCTGCCAGCTGGGAGGGGCTGATTGGATTTGTAGTCCATGAACATTTGTAATCCATGAACATCTGGAGAGCCGCAGGTTGCAGACCTCTGCCCTTGGGCAACTACAGTATCATGCAAAGTCAGATTTTTTAAAACCACTTTTGAAATATTCTACTTAACAAGTAACATTTACATATAAATACTATAAATGATGTCACTTATATAGTTCAGTAATTTGCAATAAAACAGCATCTTGGAAGGGACTGAAAGGAAAGGAGAAAGAAAGGTTGAATTGAAAATTATTCAGCTGCCTCTCGTGTTCCAATTGTAATATATGTCCTGTCAAAGCAAGCACGCCTCTAATACATGTAAAACACTGAGAAATATTTTCCATTTTATGTCCCCTATGTCACATTTATGACAAGGGGCTTGTATTCAAAGACCATTTAGAAGTTTATTTAAAATTCAGGATTGGAGTTACCACTGCATCTTACTGATCTTCATGAACTTCTGTCCCTGGGGCAATCAGATACCATGAAAGACAATGTGAGAGACAACTGCAGTGGGAAGGGGAAATAAGTAAGAGCTGCCATTTTGAATCCAGGGACTTTTTATGGTAGCCTGCTGATTTCAAAATGTATTTGCTCTTTTTGGAATGAGTAGTGCTAGCATAGATCGGGCCCAAATTAGCATTGACAATGAGGTCATTGAGTGCGTCCAGGATTTCATCTTCCTGGGCTAAAAAATGGACTGTAATGGAAAAGTAATCCCTGAGATAAAGCAGAGCATGGCATTAGGACGAAGCGCAATGCTGAGCATGGATAAAATTTGGAAAAGCAGAGACATCAGCATCAAAACCAAGCACTACCAAGTCCAGCCCATCATCTTCCCCATAGTGATGTATGGGTGTGAAAGCTGGACTACAAAGAAAGCCGACAGAAGAAGAATAGACGCGTTCAAGTTGTGGTGTTGGTGAAAGCTACTGCGCGTAACACGGACAGCTAGGGTGACAAATGCAGAAGTCTTGAGCTGCATAAAACCAGACACATCACCAGAAGGGAAAATAACCAGGCTCAGACCTACATACTTTGGCCATGTGATGCGACCAAATTCGCTAGAAAAATCTATGATGCTTGGACTTGTCAGTGGCGGGAGAAGACCTGGACGCCAAAGAAGACAATGGCTGGACACCATAAAAGCTGATCCAGGCATGAACATCAACCAGCTGAAAGAAGCAGTACTTAATCGAAAAATGTGGAAAGAGCTTGCATATTGGGTCGCCAAGGGTCGAGAACGACTGAATGGATAACATCATCATCATCATTGCGATTTAATTGATCCAAATAAAACTGATTACATTTCTCCCCAGTTATTTATTTTATTTATTTGTTCATTTGTTGCTAATTCCCCAGAAAAAAAGAATAAAAGATTACCAACTGATTACCCCCAAAGAAATAAGCTTATATCTGTTCAGAGAAAACTTCACAGCACTCTGTGTACTTGTCCTCTGAATAAACATACATAGAGTTAGGTTCTGTATCATGTTCTCCTGAGAGTTTCAAATAATTCCTTATTCTTTCAAAACCTTGAACTCTTGCATTTGCCGAAAGATGAAATAAAATCACATTCAGAGAGTAATGCATGTGTTTTTTTCAAATGCATTCTTTGCTATATGCAGGTAGGTAGTTCTTTATCAAAGACTCATTTAAAAGAGATATGCACTCCATGCAAGAAGCATCCTACTAAGGTTGTTATGTACACTGAAACCATCAGTGAAACCTGCTTTTGTACCTATGTAACACTTTCAGACTTTGGTGGATTCTGCACTGGCCCCTACAACAGCTTCCCACTGGCATGTATGATGCCGGTGGAACCCAGGGCCATTTGCACACTGAGGTGCAAGCCAAACCAGAGCTGCCGCAGCCCACAGAGGCACCTCCATTTTTCCCCCCATACTTACCTTCTCTCCCTGCAGAGCTCCACATGGACAGGGAGGCCCACCCACGCTGCCCTCTGACTCCCAGTGGCCGAAGGGCCCCATGGGTGTGCCTCCCTATCCCTGCAGAGCTCCACAGGGAGAGAGGTAAGTGTGGGGAAAAACAGAGGCTCTGAAAAGCAGCCCTTCCAACCCAGTGCTATTTGCTCGGTGCCGGCAGGGAAACATTGCTTCCCAAAAGCTTCACTCATTGAGCAAGGCAGGGAAACAGCTTTTCCATCCTGGTGGGAGGGTGGGGAAAGCACGGCGGTGCCTCATTGTGGAGGTGGCAGCCATGTGAACAGCGCCCCAGGGATGGTGTTTTTACCATCCCTGGGGTGCTGTTTTTGGCTTGTGCGGACTCTGCCTTTGTGGGGAAAATGTGGAGTGGGTTCTAAGGAAGAAGCTATGGCACAAAAGGGAGGAGGAGGAGGAGGAGGAGGAGGAGGAGGAGGAGGAGGAGGAGGAGGAGGAGGAGGAGGAGGAGGAAGAGTTTGGATTTATACCCCACCTTTCTCTCCTTTAAGGAGACTCAAGGTGGCTTACAAGATCCTTTTCCTTCCTCTCCCCTTAACAGACACCTTGTGCAGTAGGTGGGCCTGAGAGTGTTCTGAGAGAACTGTGACTAGCCCAAGGTCATCCAGCAGGAATGTAGGAGTGCGGAAACACATCTGGTTCACCAGATAAGCCTCTGCCACTCAGGTGGAGGAATGGGGAATCAAACCCAGTTCTCCAGATTAGAATCCACCTGCCCTTAACCACTACACTGCACTGGCTCTCAGAGCAGATACCAAGAGGTTAAAGCTGATCTGAGACATTATGCCAGTTTTCCAATGGTGAAGATAAAGTAACTCTAGATAGACTCTATTCAGTGCCACACAATTAAACAAAGACTGGTGAGCATTCGTCTTTAGTTCACAACAAAAATGTCCTTTCATTAGGCAGTCTGACAGACCACCATGTGGTCAAGAATTGTAATGGGAGATCTTCTGGCTATTAATGAATAATAAGGTCTGGGTGTATTTATAGTTCCCAAACAGGCCCCAAGCATCTTTGCTCAAACAAATGGACTGTTTTGTCATTGTTGTTGTTATGAAGTTATAATCAATACTTTGATCTGCAGCACACTCCTAGCTTGACTTCCAGATGTTCTACAAATAACTTGCCTTGGGGACAAGGGGGAGTAGATAAAACAAAAATAAGCATGTAATAGATAACAAAGCAAGACCTACTTTTTTCTTCTTTTATTCAGTGTGTGCTAAGAAAGTTGTTTACATTTTAAACACCTGCACAATCAGCCACAAACCCCATGGTTTGGGGACAGTACACAAAGCTGGTGTGCACATTCATTTCATTGGGCTTGCACATTGTGTTCATTGTGTTTTGCATCACAATTCAGAAGTCATCACAATTCAGAATTTCTTTAAAGCATAATTTCCAGTTCTTCAGCGTTGCTCACAAAATCCCCCCTTTTTAATTGTGCGCCTGAAGGAACCTGAGGGGGCACACTAACTGAACCAGGTTCAGTGTTGCAGCGCTGACGAGGGTAGGGGTAGAAGGGTGCACGACCAGGAGCATTTGGAGGTGGAGGAGCGATTGGTATAGGAGCCGAGGCTGCGGGCCTGGTGGATATTACTGCAATCAGGGGACGACCATTTGGGCCAGGTGGGACTGGCCTTAATGCAGTTTGTACGGACGTACAGCAAGAGGCAGCAAGGGGAGCACATTGGATGCAACAACAAACAAACAACCCCAATACAATTATGAGTATGATTGTTACAAACAGTCCCCTCAACCAGGCAAAGTTTGGCAGCCAATCCAGGGCATGATTCCAGAGGTCTGTTTGGGCCACCTCGCTCAAGGGATGCACAATGTCCTGTAAATCATTAATGTTAGTTGTAACATTCCCCTCCATATTTACGTACAGGCAACATTGTTCCCCCAACAGTGCGCATGTTCCCCCTTGTTGAGCACTCAGAACATCTAAAGCACGGCGATTTTGTAAAACCATATCAGCGATAGAATGCAGTTCCGTTTGGAGCCCGGAAAGGGCCTGGGCTGTGGCCTGGAATCCTGTATCAATGATGGCAGACATATTCCTCACTGCCATTTCCAATTCCATTACCCCAAATCGTGGAAACAAAGTACGGAAAAAGGTGCCCCACCAAGGATGGGTTTCGCCCACCAGTGGGTTGTATACTACTTCTCTGGGGTATCGTCCACCTAGGTTCAACACCCTCCTAGGTGAGATAGTCTCCCGTTTTTCTAAGTCTAGGACAGCAGTGCCAAAAGAACAGAGACCAGACCAATCATGGTGTATCACTTTTCGCCCCACAGTACCACAGATAAAAAACAAGCCTTTCTCGCTCAGCAATAAGGCTCTTCTTTCTCTAGGAAACTTTGAAACTAGCTGTTGGCAAGTTGGATCTATCTGCTTATTGGCAGTGGGGGCTACACATGTCTGAAGGACGGCCATCCAGGGTAGGATGGAGGTGGCTGTACCTTCCCAGACAGTAACATTATCTTTCTGATTAGTACGATATACTTGGCCGTAGGCCTCAGGGGAATTTACAGAAATGTGGATCGTATAGTGAGGGTCTGAACCTGTGAGATACCCTGTTTGTGGTTTCCCTGGAGGAGCTATGACAGAGATTTCCCCTTTTTCTGGGATCCACTCGAAGTTAGTAAATGTAAGAATGGTATCACATAGGTGGTGTGACAGAGAGCCATAGTCAAATCTACCTCCCTGTCTCTGCAAACAGATAGGGAAACGACGGACCTTGTCAGTCCGGATGGAGGTAGTATAGACCTCTCTGCCGTCAGACCCCAGGCGGTGAATGGTGTCAAGCTTCCACTCCTCGGGAACATTGACCCATTCCACCTGTTTGGGGACCTTCAGGGGCCATCCATGATGATCGTATACATCAGCTGGCCCTTCTGAAAAATCAAACCACCATAATAGGGTCTTGGCTATGTGAGTATAATGTGCCCAGGTACCTGAGTAGGCCATCTGGGTTCTATAGCACAACCAGCAGTCTGAGAGATTCCCAAAATCAGCCAAGCTCTGCAGAGGTTCCCGTAAGGGGTGTTCCAGAGGGCTAGCTCCATGTATAAGGAGTCCAAGGAGCAAACCTAAAGACAATAGGGGTCTTGAGGATACTCCAAGGTGTCCAGGCTGCATTGGCACGGTGAGATAGGTTCTTTTAGGGACAGAAAGAGGTGTGGGGCGGTTACCGGGGTACACACAAACCCACAGGAGTATAACTCAGGGAACCAAGGGTTATATTTATACGTGGCCGCGTCCTCTATCTCGAGCTGATCCCAGTAAAGATCTAATCCCTCAGAGTGGTAGAGACAATCTTAGGACCCCACTGTGGAAGGCTACTGGGGAGACACTCAAAGATTGTTAAGTATTCTACAGTAATGTTTTCTACAGCAATACCATATACTTGTAAAGAATAGTGGGGACAGGGGCGACAGGCAGGAGCTAAGTAGGGTGCAATCCAATAACTGTGAAACGGGAGTTCAGAAGGGGTAGGGAGCATATACATAAGGGCAGCTAAGAAACTGGATCAAAACACAAAAGTAAAACAAAACTTTAAGTATTAACGCAGTTCTGCCTCAGCCTCGTTGGTGGTCCTTTCCAGCCATGTCTTCAACGGAGAGTTCCGTGGGCTGTTGATTCGAACACAAAATATAGTTCAGTGTCACAGGACACCGGGTCCCTCGGAAAGGGAGAACCCGGACTTATGCCTCTACTGAAGACTGAAGACTGTATCAGGAAAATACTCCAACAGGTAGTTTAGATGTGTTCGTTTTTCCCGCAAGGTTAGGGCTGCTGCCAGTTTCTGGGTCCTCTTCAGCTTCAGGTGCCGGAGGGGGTGTTTCACAGTGGGCTGGCTTTCTGCGGAAAAGCACGCGCAAATCAGATCCCAATTCAGCTGACCAGATGTCCTCGTCACGAGCCGCTGTTTCTCTAGCTTCCACAAGGGGTGGTGCTGGCCAGCTTGTTTCAGGCGAAAGTGTGATGGACCCAGGTCTTTACCCCTCCGACTTTCACCGAAGCTTGAGTGGCAAGGAGGACTTGAAAGGGGCCCTTCCACACCGGAATGAGAGGCTCCTTCTTGTAGCCTTTGATGTAGACCCAGTCTCCCGGCACGAAAGGATGCAGTGGGGCAGTCAGTCCTTCTGGTTGGATTTCGTTCAGGTCACGGTGCAGCTGTGAGACTGAGGCAGCTAGGCAAGAAATATATTCGACAGTTAAAGCATCACCCACCCTGGCTTCGTCAGCCAGGATGGGTCGGGATAGAGGGTAGGGTCTCCCATACATGATTTCAAAAGGGCTGAGTTTCCATTTTCCCCGGGGGCTGGTTCTTACTCGCAAGAGGGCCAGGGGAAGAGCGTCGGGCCATTTTAAGGAGGTCTCCTGCATAATCTTGGTCAGAGAAACCTTCAAGGACCTGTTCATTCTCTCAACCATCCCAGAGGATTGGGGCCGCCAGGAGCTGTGAAGCTTCCAGGGGATCCTGAGGATTCTGCTGACCTCCTGTACTACCTGAGCCATGAAGGCAGCGCCATTGTCGGACCCTATGCCCTCCCACGGGAACCCATAGGCCGGGACAATGTACCTTGACCACCTCCTTGGCTTGGCACGTTCTACAGGGGTAGGCTAGGGGCCAGCCCGACATGGTATCTACAAACACAAGGAGGTACCTGTATCCTGCAGCTCGAGGCAGTTCAGTGAAGTCACACTGCCAGCTGGAGCCAGGGTGTTGTCCCCTAAATACCTTCCCACAAACCACAGGACGGTTGGAGGAAACGTTTGTCCGTTGGCAGATAACACAGTTTTTTGTAATTGCTTCTGCCTGTGCTCTGACTTTGGCTCCAATAAAATATAGATCAAACCAATTTATCAGACCCTGACACCCAATGTGGGTGCCTGTGTGGAGGTTCTTCAAGATCTGAAATACCAGCCCTTCAGGCACAAAGATTTTTCCCTGCTCTGTTTCCCACCATCCGTCCTCCCTGGAGTGTAGTCCATTCCCTTCAGCGAATTTGTTTTCTTTTTGTGTGTATATTGGGTCTAAGTCCTGTACTGCTGGGATGAGGGCTCCTGTTATGGCAGCATGTTCGTGTTCCCATACCTCTTGGGCCCAGGCTGCCCTTTCTAAATACTCCTCATCCCTTTCCTCCATTTCCTCCCAAAAAGTTTTTCTAGGTCTTTGTAACCTTTCAATGAGGGCTTTTGCAACAGCTTCCTTAGTAGTGTAGTAAACCTGCTTTCCCTGCTGCTGCTTTTATGGGCGGTGTCGGCTCCTTCTGTTACCCCGGGCTAGGATGGAGTCCCCTGCTGCATGTCCCTTGCAGTGTACAACTGCAAGTTCATAGGTCCGTCTATGGCCTCCCTCCAGCACAAGCGAGGCATGTTTGATTTTTGATCCTTTAGAGGTTAGTAAACCCCTTTGTTTCCAAAGTTCCCCAAACGCATGTGCAACCCCAAAGGCATATCTGGAGTCTGTGTATATATTTGCCCGCTGGCCTGTTGCCAGGACCAGCGCTCGCATTACAGCCATGAGTTCCGGGCAGCCTGTGCAGAATATGTAGGGGGCAGTGTTCTGGCTTCTATGACTGAGTTCTGGGTGACGACTGCAAAACCAGAAAACCGCTTCCCCTCCACCATAGCTGCTCCCATCTGTCCAAAATTCTACCTCTGGGTTTTCTAATGGCTGATCCTGTAAGTCTGCACGGGCCGCGTAAGTCATGTCTATGGTTTCAATGCAATCATGCAGAAGAGGACTCTCATCAGGCAGAAGCGTAGCTGGGTTTAGCCTGGTGGAGACTGCGCACTTTACCCCTGGGCTGTCAATTAGGATGGCCTGGTATTTTGCCATGCGTTGCTGAGTTAACCAGTGGCCCCCTTTTCGTTCCAATACGGCTAAAACTGCATGGGGAACATAGACAGTCAGGTCCCCCCCCAGCGTAAATTTCAAAGCATCCTCTACTAATAGACAAGCAGCAGCTACAGCACGTAGGCACGCGGGCCATCCCTTAGCTACCAAATCAAGTTGTTTTGATAAGTATGCTACAGGTCTCTGAGTGTCAGCAAACTCCTGGGTCAGGACTCCCTTTGCTATTCCCTTCTGTTCATGCAGGAACAGAAAAAATTCTTTCGTGGAGTCAGGGAGGCCCAGCGCCGGGGCACTGATAAGAGCCTGCTTTACTGCCTGAAAAGCGTTAATCTCCAGTGTTTCCCATTCTATTTTAGCGAGTTCAGGTCCCGGCAGCATCTCATACAGAGGTTTTGTTAAGGTAGCATAGTCTGGGATCCAGTTTCTGGTGTAACCTGCAATTCCCAAGAACTTCCTTAAATCCTTCCTGGTCTCGGGTTGCTTTATTTTGGTTATCGCATCTTTCCTAGATGCTGTCAAGGCTCTCCCCCCTTTTTAATTGATAACCAAGATAGAGCACCGTTTCCTGAGTGATTTGGGCTTTTGCCTGCGAGACCCGGAACCCCTCCCGTGCCAAAAAATTAAGGAGAGAAATAGTGGCATGCGTGCATGTAAGGGCATCAGCTGCAGAAAGGAGAAGATCATCAACATACTGGAGAAGGTTAAGCCCCTCCGGGGGATCCCAAACCCGAAGCCTGTGTTCAAGAGCAGACCCAAAAAGAGTGGGGCTATTCTTGAAACCCTGAGGCAGGCTGGTCCAACGGATTTGTGTTTTACGGCCATCCGGGTAAGACCACTCAAAAGCAAAAATATCCCTACAAGCAGGATCCAGAGGCACAGAAAAAAATGCATCCTTCAAATCAAGGCAAGTAAAATATGCATGATCAGCGGGGATTAAGGTGAGCAAAGTGTAAGGATTTTGGACGACTGGATGGAGATCCACCGTAATTTGGTTGATGCTGTGGAGGTCATGGACCATGCGAAAAGTGCCGTCCTTCTTTGGCACACCAATGATTGGAGTGTTAAAGGGAGAGGCGCACTCCTCCAAGATGCCATTTCGCAGGAGGCGATCAATCACCGGCTGTAGCCCAATCCGCACATGTTGTGCAATGGGATACTGTCGGAGACGGACCGGGAGAGCCCCGGGCTTCAAGGCAACAAAAACAGGGGGGACAAAAGAAGCATGCTGGATATGGGCTATGTCCCATACCACAGGGTTTACAGCCGAGAGGACCTGTGGGGGGACAGGAATCTCGGGGGCGGCGGCAATTAGAGAAAAAATTCCATCCACTTCAGGGGACACCTCAAGACGGCAGTCCCCATTCACGAAGGAGATAGTTGCATTCAGTCTGCCCAACAGATCCCGCCCCAACAGAGAAATAGGACAGTCCTCAATGCTCAGAAAAGAGTGAGAAGTGACAGTGGTCCCCAGGGCAACCGGGGTGGGGACCAGGGTAGGAACAGTCTGGGTATGCCCACTAGCCCCCACCACCCGGACAGTATTGCCAGTTGCAGGGATCGAAGGTTTCCCGTTGAGCACAGAATAGGCTGCTCCAGTGTCAACAAGCATTGGGATCTTTCGGCCCCCAACAGTAACCGAGACGACAGGCTCCTCTCTGGTTAAATTGAGAGGGGCAACAGCGGTGACTTGGGCCAGGAGGGAGTCACCGGACCTGTCCCGGCCACATCACTGTTGCGCAGGTTGGTAACTGGGGGACTGGGCAGACAAGCCGCCTCTGGGAACATAGCGACTCTGTGCGTTCACATAACCTCCCCCTCGCCCCTGCGCGGATGAACCCTGCATAGAATCCGAGGGAAGCTGCCACCCGTCCGTCCAAAGCTGGTCCGTGGGGTGAGAGTAGGCAGGCTGGCTCAACCCCCCCCCCTTCCCTGCCGTTGCGGGCAAAATTTTCTCCAGTGGCCTGTTTGGAAACAGACCGAACATTCATCATGGCGGGGCTTCCCTCGGCCCCCACCCCGTCCACCTTGCCTGTTCTGGCTGTAGGGGAACCCTCGAGGGGGCCGGGAAACCGGGCCTCGAAGGGCGCCGATAAGTTCCCGTTGTACGGCCAGCTGTTCCCCATGTCTCAGGGCTGCAAGTCTCTTCTCTTCTTGCTTTTCCTTCATTTCCCTTTCCTGGTAAACTCTCATGGCCACATCCAGCAATTCCCCGGGATCCTTGGAAGTCCCACCCTCCAGCCTATTCAATCGCTTCCGTATGTCCGGGCATGAACCTCCTATAAAGATCCCATTAAGGTAGTTCCGGTTGTCCCTGTGCATGGGGTCCAGGGTGGTGTGTTTGCGGCAAGTGGCCCTAATCCTTTCCATGAAGGCAGAGGGGGACTCATCCTTTTCCTGCATCAGGCTATGAAGAGCTGACAGATTGTTTTGGCGCGGGATGCCGTTTTCTAAACCAGTGAGAATGAATCCCCGGTAGGTAGCTAGCCGCTCTCGGTCGGCATCATTATTAGCATCCCACCGGGGGTCATCTTCCGTGGGAAAAATACGGGCAAGAGTAATAGTGGCATCCCGGACCCTATGCGCTGGGAGGGCGGTGGTTGCAGCAGTGGTGGCTGCACGCATAACTAGACTAATTTCCTCATGGGTCAGGAGAACCTGAAGAAGTTGTTGCACATCTGCCCAAGTAGGGGAGTGCGTACTGAAAATGGAACGGACAAGATTGGTCATACCAAGGGGGTCAGTAGAGTAAGGAGGCTGTTGGTTCCTCCAATTGTAGAGATCTGAGGTCAAAAACGGAACGTAAACTTGCAGGGTGCGGGGTGCGGCTTGTTGATCCAGCACAACCTGGTCCCTCAGAGGGAAAGTGCCCGGCACATACCGGTCAGGCGAGAGCTTCCTGCGCTCTGAGTGCCGGAGAGTGCCAGTAGGGCTGTCTGTCAGTCCCTCAGCTGCCCTAATAATTCTAGCTAACTTCTCAATTTCAGCCTGAGTTTCCGCCGCTGCTGCCGCAAGTGTCGCTTCCCTGGCTCTCCTGTCCTCCTGCTCTCGTGCGGCTACTAGTTGGAGCGCCTCCCCTTGCCCCCCTTGGTCGTCCAAAGGGGGCGGTGGGGCCAGATCCTGAGCTTGATCCTGAGCTGGGGTAGGCGGCGGAGTGGGAATTAATGGGGCATACGGGCGAGGAATGGGAGGGTATAGCTCATCCGGGGGAGGAGGCAAGACCGGAGCCGAGCAGCGGAAAGGAGGGCCAGTCCCTGGCGCTGCCGGCGGAGGTCTGTAAACCACCAGGGATGAGCCATCAGGAATGGTATAGTTGCCGGGGCACAAGCTGATTTCCATAAAAGTGGCTTTCAAGGCTGCCCCTTGCTGGGAGCGTTCCGAGGTCATAAGGACCTGGTAGAGAGATTGAATGGTGGCGAGATCCAGGGTCCCCTCCGAAGGCCACCGGGCACCTCCGTCCAAATAAAAGAGAGGCCATTCCTTCACACACCAATCAATCAGTTTCTCCCTCTTTCCTTTGTTCTTGCATTTGAGAAGTTTCCAATTATGCAAAATACAGGCAAGAGCTGAGTCCTTAGACTGGGGGCCCTCCTTCTCATCCTTTCGCAGTTTGCTAGGCCAAACCATGACTGAATCAGAGGAAAGGGGGTTTTTCCACACAGTTCTATCAGCCTGCTACAGAGTAATCAGGTACCAATACTTAACCCGTCTGTAAAACAAACTAGCACGGGACCTCAGACGTCTGGGCTTTTATCTTAAAGGTGGCCTAGGGGTACCCCACAACACAAAACAAGACGTAAGCTTTATTCAGACCAGACAGAAACAAAACAAACACAGATCTCTACTGCACCTGGCTTCTGTCATCCGGAGAGGTTTTCTGCAGAAAAACTGGAGCGTGGTCCCGAAGAAAAAGAAAAAGGAAAAAAATAGGAAGCCGGCGGCAGCCCTCCTGGAACCAGCTGGCTGCTCGGATCAGTACAGCACAAAGGCAAAGACACCCAGGCCTAGGACCTGATGAGCCCTGAGCCAAAAGAGGCAGAGGGGCGCGCTCCCACCAGGCCAGGAAAGGGGCAGAGCCAGAGGGCTGTATTTAAATCCGAGTCACGGCACCAATTTTGTAGGCATGATTCAGATTAGAATTATTATTATTATGATTATAATAGAGCTGCCTCTCTATCTAGAGTTTCCGTTACAGCCACCTAGGCCAAGGGGCAAGGGAACTCTTCTCCCCTCAAGCCAGAGGGAAGAAAGAGAGGCAAAGGTTCCCAAACACAGACAAAAGTCTTACTCAGAATAAAAGCAGAGTTTATTTCTAAGCCAGCACAGATCCCACCTAAATGAGAGCTGCCCCGAACTGGTGAAAGGTCCAGGGTTTTAAAGGGTCTCTTTAGGGTACATCAAAGCAGAGTCACATACATTGCAAAAGATTTAGGGTTGCAACAAATTATCCCACGTCAAACATTTGGTACAAGTTCCCAAGCAGCGCATCTCTAACCCAAGTGAATGTGAGAACAGTTATCTGGCTGCTCCGGCTATCACCGTGTTTATGGTACTTCTTGTAACAACAGTAAGGTCATCAAGTTCCTGAGAGGCCAGGAAGGCAAGGACGGGGTGTTTAGACATTCAGGTTGTTTATGGCTATCTCTGCATAACGGAAAGGGTTATCTTCCAATATCTAACAGTAAATTAGCCCTATGGGCTGAGGGGCTCCCTGTCTGGGTAATTTGCTAAGGAATGTAGTTAGCCTAACCTAAGAGCAGTGGGAGAGATCTATCTAAGCAATACTACTATATTGATATCTTTATATTGTATTTCTTTAAAGCATAATTTCCAGTTCTTCAGCGTTGCTCACAGACACAGCACTTTGGATATATGTGTCTCCTGCTTCCAGGAAATTTATTTTTTTTCACCCTAAGGATGTTTCTTAAAGTATTTAGATCAAGATGCACTATGAGACACCTGTAAATGTTGCTGTGGTTCTAATCACCCCTCCCTCGCTAACTTGGAAAAAGTTCTCTCACTGAAATACAGCAGCCTATCATGTAGTAAAACCTGTTCCAGGATTAGCTTTCAAACTGACAGCAGGAAATCATTGAGGGGAGGGGCTGTGGATCTTTAGTACAGCAATACTTTGCATGCAGATGGTGTCACGGCAATATTTTAGTGTCTTTTTAAAATATATTTAAAAATTGAAACCGCTCCTCTTGAGAGGGGGTAGGGAGTGGTCTGATGAGGACATTCCAATCATCAAAAAGTGGGCTTGAGGTGCCAGGAAGGGAGTGAGAAAAGAAACCCAGCAGAAACATGATGCACAGGAAAAAGCAGCTCAAATTCAGCTTGCAAAAAAAAAAAGATTGCAGTGGAAGTGGGAAGGGAAAACCCCAGAGGGAACACAACGACGACGACAATGAAGCAAAAACTAAATGTACAGAATTGTGTGCGGAAATCAGAGGATAAACTGAAGCACTATGGGGCTGGAAGGAAGGAAGGAAGGAAGGAAGGAAGGAAGGAAGGAAGGAAGGAAGGAAGGAAGGAAGGAAGGAAGGAAGGAAGGAAGGAAGGAAGGAAGGAAGGAAGGAAGGAAGGAAGGAAGGAAGGAAGGAAGGAAGGAAGGAAGGAAGGAAGGAAGGAAGGAAGGAAGGAAGGAAGGAAACATTCACATAAGCCTTCAGTGTAAGCCAGCTTGCCATGACCTGGATAGCTGAGGCTAACCCGATCTTATCAAATTTCAGAAGTTAAACCGATTCAACCCTGAATGGGAGACCCCAAAGAAATATGAGGGTTGTAACGCAGAGGCAAGAAATCACAATGATCTCCAAATGTCACTTGCCTTGAAAACCACACTGGGGTCTCCAGCTGTAACTTGAAAGGGAAAATAGGCAGCTTCGGGTAACATTTCTGTCCATGGTCCTGAAAAAGGCAAATTAAATAGGAGCTGAACTTTCTTGCAAGAGAACAGGCAAAGAGGAAGAAGAAAACTCACAACAGCCAGCAAATTCCAGCTGTGAAAACCAGCAACAGTATCATTTTTTTCTTTATTCTTGATCAGTTGCATGTCATGTCTGCCTTTCAGTCTTTTACTACAGCAGATTATACTTTTTGGCATAGGTTAGAATGCCAACCCGAAACCACTGAATAATTATTCTTCACAACGATTTTCATCCGTAACAGATACTGATCAAGTACAATCTAAGGACTGAATATAGTGATTTGTAGTATGGTTTTCATTGCTCGTCCCCGAGATAACTGATGAAAATGTTGAGGAAGGAGTAGCAGAAAGGTGTCATGACCAGAACTAGGATCTGATCAGAAGTTCCCCATAAACTTATCTAACAGTAATTGTGATAAGCATTAATCAGCTCACTATTCTCCCAAGGTTGTTCTTTCCTTGATTAAGAAGGAGGAAGGCAAAATCTATTCAAATGCATTGCAAACCCAGAGCCCATGTTTTTTTTTTGCGGTTGTTCCCACTTTATGGAGGTTTTGCTGAGCTGTTTTACTTGCCAGTGCTTTCAACCAAATGTAGATTGCAGGCATTTTATTGTGTGCTGTTGGGTTTTATTGTCATTTGAAGTTATTAGGTATTGTGAAATATCTTAAACCACAGAGAAAGGAGGTATAAATGCTTCAAAAGATAAAATAATTGCAAAGCCTCACTCCTGACAGGGACCAACTAACCTGTCTGGACAATAAGGCAGTGAGGAAGAAAAGGGAGGAGGGAAATTCTCTGTCTCCTGTTATCCCTCACAAGTTATTTATTTATTCTATACGCTTACATAAAATCTCTTTTGTCAATCTTTCCTTACTCCAATGGCTCTACAGCAGGGTTTTAACCTTCAGTTATTTTTAGCTGTGATTCATAAAATAGATCTCAAACCGGTGCATATAAAAAGGTGCATATTAAAATCACTAAAATAACCCAAATACGATATACTGTGATTATATATGTATTAATTTGCATTTGTTAACTTGACTGCTTTTCAACAGCTTCAGACCAACTGAGTTGCTATTGAACAGAACCCCTGCCCTAATGGAGCCACCTCTGAAGCTACCTCAGGTGATGGCTGACAATAACCCTGTCTAGTGGCCAGGATGAAACTAAAAATAACAAGCCAAGCTGAAATTTGAATCTAAATCTCCCACCAGCCACCACCTGTAATACATTCTGACTAATAAGTGAGGACACATTGGATGCAAGTGTTCCTAATTCCATCCAAACCTATACATTTGAATGAGTTAATTTTTAAAATATTTATTTTTACTGGATCCTGGCAGAATTTTCCAAATATTACATTCACAAAATAATTCTCAGTATCCATGCTGTAACTAATAAATGAGCCAATCCATGCATCCTGTATCTTCCTGTACTGCCATCTGTTGTTGGCAAAAGATGTTTTGTTTGCTCTCAGCTAGGAAGCTGAAACATGCTCATGATTCAAGAGAGAAAACAACAGGAAATACTGAGAGAACTGAACTATAAGCATTCAGTTTATTTGCCTTTTCAGCAACAGAAGGGAATTATGCCAAGAAAAAATTATGTAGATAGATTTAGATAGAAAGGCAGACTGGCTGACATTACAAAATCAGTCAATGGATATTGTCACCATTACTATTTTAATGAGAACCTTTCAGTACAGAGATCTATCTCTATATGTGAGGTCTAATAACTAGGTGTATAGAGAAATCCATGCAACAGGGTCAGCCATGTCTACCATTTAGTGAAAGTCCTGGGAAACCCTTTCGTTTGGGAAAAAATACTCTTTAGCTAAACAACATTCTTTAGATTTGTCCAGATTTGTCCAGAGATCTTCAATATGTTCTGTATATGATCTGCCTTTAGTCAGCCAATGTTGTTGTGAGATGAACTAATTCAGAGACCTCACTCATTCATCATATGCAGCCTCTAGTCTAAGTGTACCTAGATAAAACCTGGTTGTCTTATTTATTTGGGCATAGGGAAAACTTAAAAACATATATTGTGAAGATGCCAGCCACAGATGCAGGGAAACGTTAGGAACAAGATCTACCAGGCCACAGCCACACAGCCTGGAAAACCCACAGGACCATATATTTTGATCTTTCTACTAAAAGCCCATTGGTTAAATGGGGCCTACTAATGAGTAGATCTGCTTAGTCTTGCTCTTCGACTTCTACAGCTAGCTTAATGGGGAAAATGCTGCAACATGTTTCTAGAAAATTTGCCTTAACTGATGTTATTGGTTGTGAGTTGACCATCCATTTTACATGGCATTTCTTATGAATGGCTTAGACAGATGAATTAGATTGTTTGATTTTAAGTATTCTTGAAGATAGTTTCAAAGGGTAGCAGTGTTAGTCTACAGTAGAATAGTTAGAGTCCAGAAGCACCTTAGAGACCAACAAGATTTTCAGTGTATGTTCTGCTACAACATACTGTGTTGCCAGGTTTTGGGGGGTGGTTTTTTTGCAGAAGCATTTAAAATACACCATAGAAAGATTTGCACCATAAATCCAGCTTGTCATCTCAGACCGCACTATGATTTCATATAGTCTCCCATTTGTTAGTTTCAATGATCCTCTAAGCCCGCCTGAAGTTCCTTTCACACATTTTTTAAAGTTTCTAAGATTTTTTAGGATTTTTTTTAAAAAATATGATTTTATCTTACATTTTCATGCTCATATGTTTTCCTGGTTCGCCCATTCCTTCCTGCAGATAGACCCTTTAAAACATTTTGGGGCAGGAATAAAATGTATCCGCCAAGGAGTTCTGCATAGTTTTCCCCCGAAAAAGTTTTATTTAAATGCATCCTATTTTCCAGAGATTCTTTTGGCTGAAATGTTTTTTAAAAGGCTTCATTTGCCTTTGAAAATGCCATTTTGTGAGTTCAGTCCTTGCCTGCAGAAACCCCCTGCCTGGGTTTGGAGCATTTTAGAGCATTTTTTAGATTTTGGAGAGCTTTATCTTCACAGAATTGACTACAGATGACTTGGGGAATTGCAACATGAGACTGTGTAGAAGCATCAATTTGTTCATGAACTTGGAAAGAACAAGGAAAAGCAGAAAATGGCACCCAGGGTTTCTCTCAAGGGGTGCGTGCAAATAAAAGGGTGGGGAATTGAAGATGTTTTGCAAACATTTTAGGAAATTCAGGCAGAAAGGGCCCCTTTCTCTCTCTCTCTCTCTCTCTCTCTCTCTCTCTCTCTCTCTCTCTCTCACACACACACACACACACACACACACACACACACACAGGTTTAATATGCCTTATGCTTTTTAATTGTTGTAACTTACCTACCTTATGCTGGTCTATGGCCATAATAAAGGCTAATTTGGTGTGGAGTATACGCTTTCAAGATGAAGGGAACTTTGACTGTCAAAAGCTCATATCCTGGAAAATCTTGTTGGTTGCTAAGGTGCCCATCAGACTCAAATCTAAGTATACTTGGAATCACAAACTTACGTTTGAAAGAATTTGGTTTTGTTTGACTGTTTATGGTCTAATTATAAAGTACTTCAATGGCCACATCCAATTGGCTGAGCAATAAATTTGAAATGTTATTGAAGTGATCCCAAATACTTGGGAAAACAGATGGAGTTCAGTGTATTCCAAAATGAGAACAAGGGTGATTGCTCAAACACAACCAGTGGGGAATGGAACTCATAATGAATACTATGAGATTATTCACATCCAACCATTATAAACACACAAGCCACATTACTACCCAAGATAAATTCATGAGCGAGATATCATCATTGAAACTAATTCTGTTGCCGGGCAGCTAGTCTTACAACAGCACTTCCTCAATATGAACACTGCAATCCTGCTTAATGTGAAGCTGCTTAACACCAATAGATTTAACCAGCTAATGACATACTACCACTATGTTTTATATTGTATTACAAATACTGTATTGGATGCTGTATCACAAACAGAAGCAAAAAGGGGGGTTGTAAGGTATATTTAAAGAACAGGTCAAGGGAATGGGATGAGGTGGGACAGTGGCTGTGATGAATGGTAATATGAATACTGAAATGTGATTGGGAAATTAAGTGGAAATCTAGAACTGGGAAGGACCTACTGCTGAGACCAGGGAGAGCTGTTGGTACTTGATGCGAGTAGCAGTAGGCTACACAAATGCAAGACCTCATTTGGTATAAAGTAGCTTTATACGCAGTCTAACAGCTGAATCCAAGGGCAGGAGGTGGCAGAGCAGTGGCCAGGGATGTCACCATTACACTGCTTCCAAAAAGGCAATCAGTGGCATGAGCACCAAGGAGGGGCAAAGAAGAAATGCCTTTCTCTTCCAGGAAAGCCTATAGTAGCATTCTACTCATGCCACCCTTTTTTGTGGATAAATCTGTGCCATTGAAGGGGGCCATTCCCAGGCTGAAACTGCACCCACCAGAATGCCCCCCCCCAAACACACACATCCTGATGCAAGTTCCTGTGGCAGAGGGGCACTGGCGTGTGCAGCAGCTTCCAGGTTCAGGCACCGCACAGCTACATAGTGCCCTGCTGCCAGCATAATAGCTCCTCTGCCGGTGTTGTCTCTTACGCCATGGAGTGGGCACCCACATAGCCACAACCTTGGACTGTTTCCAAAACTCCATTTGGCCCTCCCCCTTTAGATTGCACAGTCAGGCATTCACACCGGAATCCCAACAAGCTATACTCGTCTAAACCAACGGAAGGCAATAGGCTTTGAAGAGTGTAACTCTGCTTGGGATTGTGAATCTCCATGGGGATGACATAACCACAGGGCAGGCAAAGAAAGGAGAGAAGCAAGGGGCGAGTGTACAATGGTCAACAAATATCAACAGATGGCAGTGTGCTCTTTGGCAGCATCACTCCAAGCGACACAGCAGAATCTGTCGCTGAGATTTCATAATGGGAACTTTCTAGCTCTTTGCTGGGATCTGTCTGCCTAAAAGGTGTTGTATTGTGAAGTGGTGGGAACAAGGGCAAGCAGGAACAGAGTGGAACAGAAAAAGAGCCATAAAACGACAGAAATTGCAAATACTGTGCCACAGCAACTTCATCAAGATCGGAAAGTGAGACATAGATGACCTATAAGGCAGGCTATAAAGTAAAGCGACCTTTCAGCCTGCCTGGCACAGTACAGAAAATCTGCCAACACCAGTATGATTGGTTCATTTTTACAGCCTTGAAGGGTTTCACCTGCCTCAGTAAATTACAAATACAAGCAGCAGGGGGAAAAAGAAATGACCGGGAGAGTAGGCACTTAGAAATCCAAATGGGACACAGAAATAGCCATGCTGAGATTTTTTTTCCCTCCAGAACTCAAGCGCAGCTGTTACATAATTGATCCACCTTTAAAATCAGCACTTGGTTCTTAGGGTTGCCAACTTGCCAGCTGGGGCCCGGAGATCCTCTGGAATTATAAATGGCTTCCAGACAATAGAGAACAGTTCTGCTGGGGAAAATATCTGCTTTGTTAAGTGGACTTCATGGCATTATACCCTGCTGAAGTCCCCTTTCTTCCCAGGTTTCATCCTCAAATCACCAGGAACCTGGAGGTGATGACTCAGTCTTAAGCCCCTTCCACACATGCACAATAATGCACTTTCAATCTACTTTCACAATTGTTTGCAAATGGATTTTGCTATTCCACACACTAAAATCCAGCTGCAAAGTGCATTGAAAGTGCATTAGTCTGCATATGCGGAGGGGCCTTAGAGTTGCATCCTATTAAAGAGTGATCCTTTTCATCAAAGGATGAAAAGGATGATTCTGGGAATCATCTATTGAAGGGGAAATGCCAACCTTATTGTACAGTTTATTTGGAATTACATTTTAGCCATTATAGCAATGATCAATCCAGGCAGAGATGCCCAGCTGCTTCAACCATCTGCAGTTTAATAAAAATACATGAAAGGAAAGTAGCAAATAGCTGTTCGATAAGATAGTTAACAAAGTGCGCAATTGTAAACTATAAACTCAAGAGATATCTCAAAATCTCTGCTGTTGTTCCCCCAGTGTACTTTGATGCCAAAAAGTTGACCTTTTTAATACAGAAAAACTATCTGCTGCCTGCTGTTGTTACCTAAGTTTTCTTACTTCTCAGCCATTAACTAAGTTGCTGTGGAATCATGTAAGGATCATCTTATATTCTAATAGCAAAGTCAGCCATATACTTAAATCTAATGACTAGAGCTGTGAATGGGCAAGACAGATCTTTCTGCAAGCCTAAAAAGGGCTCCAGTTTTGTGGGAAAATGTGAAATCTTACACACACAGAGGAAAAACCCTTGGGGTTTTACAAAAATGCAAATAATAAAAAGAACACCTGTAGCTTTAAGCAACAGATTCCCTCCAAACATCAGTTTCTGTGAGCAAAAGGCAGGGCCCTTTCCAGGCCAATTCCATCCTCCTCTGCACTTGCATGGTAGTCACTTGCTGACTAGTTCATCCACCTGCATTATAGAAAATGCTCATTAGCAGTACAAGGCTACATTCTTTGGCATTTTTGGCTCATTCCGCACATGCAGAATAATGCACTTTCAAACTGCTTTCAGTGCTCTTTGAAGCTGTGCAGAATAGCAAAATCCACTTGCAAACAGTTGTGAAAGTGGTTTGAAAATGCATTATTTTGCGTGTGCGGAAGGGGCCTAACATGCAGTCATGTTCAGAATTAGATATATGATGTTAAAGAAAACTAGATGTTGGGAAGAAGAGTGCTGCATTATCCTATCTTTCTTTGTGCAAGGGATTTTTTTTTTAGACACGGCTGCACCTGCAATTACCTGAACCTCCCACTGACACTCTAAAATGGTATAGCCCAGATTTAGGTTTAACAGCTCCGTGAGAACTGGGATGAAGGCTGTTACCGCTGGTCTATTTGATTGGTTTGAACATGTGTTTGAGCATCAGAACACAAGAGTTGTTTTGCTGGATCAGACAAGTGATTCCTATATCCAGCCTTCTATCTCAACTGGGGGCTAGCCTCTGGGAAGGTCAAAAAATATGGTGCGATGGCCATCTGCTACGGGTTATTTTTTCCCTACCATCTGTAATCAAGAGATTACTTCCCTCTTAACACAAAAGCTACATTTGCATTGCAATCCAAAGCAGAGTTGTCCCCTTCTAAGCACATTGGGTTTCAGTTTATTTCGATGGGATGCATTCTGCTTAGGACTGCACTGTTCAGTTGTCATCATGGCAAAACACTGCAACGTTGAAACAGGATGTCAGGAACATTAATGAGCAATAGTAAATAGAGAGCTGAAAATTTGTGTCTGCTTGTTTATACAGGATGGTTACTGTTTCTCACAGCTGTTACAAAATCTGTATTAAATATCCAAGTCAGACTTTCTGGTGCCTATTTAGTTTTCAGAGTTGAACACAACTTTCTCCTCATAGGCAAACTTGCCTGAAAACCTTTCATCAGCCGATTTATTCTTACAGAGATTGAACAAGCCTCAGTAGGGGGATTTCATAGCATATTCATGAGCTGTCACTACTGAGGCTGAGGTGGTTCATAGCTCAGTTCTAAGCTACAGAGGCTGGTGGATCATCAGTGGCATGCCAGCACCATTAGTTGGGGTGTTGTGGGGTATAAATCCTTCATCATATCATCATCATCATCATCATCACTGTCACTTCTGAGATTCATGACTGTCTCTGTCCCACATATATAATGGTTGGGGAATCTGTCAAATAAACTCTCTCTCTATAAAAGTCACTATGCCTGGAGAATAAAGGAGTGTTAGACTGACCAGAGAGCTTAACAGTCTGGGGAGAAAAATAAGGCACTTCCTGAGCTCTGCATTCCATACAGCCAGGCAGGGGACACCCTGCAGGTGACTTAGGGAAAAAAGTGTCCTCAAAATAGGACCGCTTGAGCAGAAATAAGGCATTTTGAGAACATCTTGGAGGAAAAGCTGTGTGGAGTTCCTCCCACAATGCTTTTTTTTTTATTTTTGCATGCTCAGGATGTCTTATTTGTGCTTGGCAGGACATCCTATATGATACTTTCACCATGAGTAATGGAATGAACAGTTCAATGCTGCCCTGGATCAGTTCAGATGACTCCTCTTTGTGATTATTCTATTTCCAATGTAATGCACAATTAACAAAGGCTTCTCCTTTTCAGCAAAGATAAACTAAAAGAATGGGATTGATTTGAAATTGTGTCTAGTGCAGATGGTAATCAGGCGGAAGGAGCAGCTTCAGAGTTACTGAATTGCCATCTTTGTCTGGAATGTTTGATCAAAATTAAATTGACATTCAAACATTGGGTTTCGTTGACAGCTCAGAGAGTATTTGTTCAAATTCATCTGCTGCTTTGCAGATCTTCCTAATTGTTCTTGAGAAAATCTGTACTCTGTTGTCAGGAAAAAAGGCTATTCCATGTAGAAAGACTGAAGTATGAATTTGATGCATTTGCTATTACAGAACCGGTGGTGCTCTGGAGGAAAAACACATCTACGGAAAATAGTTTAATACATCAAGAGTGAAAGGAACAGTGATTCATATGCACTGCTTTCACCAGAAGAGAAGTGGAAGATTCACAAGCTAAACTTTATGGTCAGACCTAAGCTGGATAAGACAGCCCAGGGAACCATGAAGCAGCAAGTTCAGGGAGCAATCTCTGCTCTGAGCTTGTTATCCAACACCAAATCCAAAAAGCGTGAGCTTCAAATATCGAAGATCCAAGAATCAACAGTGAGGTGCGATAAGACTAAGGCTGGGTCAACATCCATTTACAATACTGTTCTTGTGGAATCATCACTGTTTCTCTGGTAGGGTTCTTGTGCTTTTCAAAGCTAGGTCATTCAGAAGCAAAACTGCTCCTTCATTGGGAAAAGCTTCACCTGGGCCCTTTCTGTATAGGCCAATAAAAGCAGGCGAAAGGCAGGTTACATGAACCCGCCCTCGCCCCAGTTCCTTTGCATGGCTGGCTGTCCTATGGACAGCCAGTGCATTGGCTGGGGCACATGAAAGCACATCTTTTTTGTTCTTCCCAGCTGGATTTTTATTTCCACCCCCCCTCCAGGCTTGATACAGCCCATTTCCCCTGCGTGGCTCTGCAAACGGGAGCTGGGGAAGGGGTTTTCGAGAATCCCGCTACGTGCAGTTCTCTTGTTTTAACGTGGCTCACAGCCATGGCCGTTCGCAGCAGCTTAGTTAATGATAATTCAACTCAATATGCAATTATACAATTAAATGCAATTTCCATTCATATATAATTTAACTCACTAGCTTATAGAGACCTTGAGTGATATTTCACTGCTGAATGATATCTTTCCCATCAGGAAACATTCAATGGCTTCCCCTTGAAACAACTAATTTTTTGTCAGACTCCTACAGCCTTGACAAACCATTTAAAGATAGTCTCCCACTTTCTGAAGAATAGACTTGAACCATATTAAATTCACCATCATCATCTTCGAATCCATCATGCTAAGGAGCATTATCGGGCAACAAGTGCTCTCCAGCATTTCTGGTCTTGAGCGAGTGTTTCAGCCTCTTACCATGCAATATCCAGAGCCTTCAGGTCTTGCTTGAATGTTCTCCTCCAGGTGTTTCAGGGGTGTCCTTGCTGTCATTCAGCATCAAATGGTATCCACCTCATTGCAGTCTTTGGGATCTGACTGTTCCCCATGCAAAGGACGTGGCCAGCCAATTGAAGTATGCAATGATGGTATGGTGTTTGCTTTGGAGCACTGCTTCGTTAGTGCTGTGGTCATAATATCAGATCTTCAGGATTTGGCGTAGGCACTTCTATTGGAAGATGTCAAGCCTATTGTTGATACTTGTTGATGCCTTCCAGGTCTTGCTAGCATAAATGGCTGTCAGGATCACAATGGAGGTGAATAGGTGGAGCTTGGTCTTTAGGGCAATGGTTGGTGAGCACCAAAAATGGCTGCAGCCTTCCCAATGCAGCACCTGACATCTGCCTTTGCATCTCCATTCTGGGAGATCACACTACCCAAGTAGGTGAACCTCTCCACTTTCTCTAGCTGCTGTGATCCAATGATGATTTCCTGTGTTCGGGCTGTGGAGCTAACATACATGATCTTTGATTTATCAGTGCTTATCCTGAGGCCAATTTTGCCTGCTTCTCTATCCAAGTCAGTTGTCACATGCTACAGCTTTGGCTCATCTTCCTCGAGCAGAGTGATGTCATCAGCAAAATCCAAGTCTCGAAGGCAGTATTTGACAGGCCAGTATATGCCATAGACAGAGCATGTTCCAGTTCTCTGCAAGATGTAGTCAAGGGCAACAAGGAAGAGAAGTGGAGACAGAATGCAGCTTTGTCTGACCCCAGTGGTGATTTCAGGGAAGTCTGTGCAACCATCATCTGTCTTGATGCAACAGCTAGATTGTAGGTACAAGTCTTTGAAGATGGTGATGAGACGGCTGGTATTCCATACAAATGCAGGATCTACCAGAGGGACTCTCAGTGAATGCTGTCAAAAGCTTTCTTGAAATTGATGGCCAGTGGGTGTTGATACTCAATGCATTGCTCTATGATGTTTTGGAGGGTGAAGATTTGTTCACTGCAGGATGTTCCACAACGAAATCTAGCTTGTTTCTCTCTCAGGCGTTGGTCAAGGGCATTATGCAATCAACGGAGTAGGATCATGCAGAATGCTTTCCCAGGGACTGAGAGGAGTGTGATGCCCCATCAATTGGTGCATTCAGTGATATTGCCTTTCTTGAAGAACTTGACTATGACACCTCCTTGCCAATCTTTTGGGGCTGCACTCTTTGCCAGCAGTTGTTGAGCAGTGACATCAGTGCTGCTGCCATTGCCTGCCAGCCATGTTTCAGGATCTCTGGAGGTATTTCATCCAACCTGGATTAAATTTAGAAGTTCTAATCTGCTCAGCATACTCCACTCCTTATAATATGTCTTCCCCCTTTACAAAAATCAGACAAGCAACAACTCTAATCTATCTGTTGTCTTTCAGAGTCAGATCTTAATTTACCATATGTTCGGGCTCTAAGAATTAGACTTTCACTTTCTACTGCCTGGACGTTTTCTGAAAGCTGACTGGATTTTGCTTCAGCCATCAAATAGGTGGGTAGCCTATTTGATGGCTGCAGCTGGGGTGCAGCAGCAGGGGTGTTGGTATGCTGGCAGATTCACTCCTCCACTGGAGCAAGTGCTCTAGAGAGGGCAACTCCTCTGGCGCAGCTCCACGCCACTCCCACTGGTGGATTCTCCCCGTCCCCCTCTGGATGGGACTGCCAGGCATTTACATAGGATTGGTTATTTGTCAGGTAGCAACTGGACAGCCTCCTATTCATCAGAACAATAAACAGTGCAATTGTTTCAAGACCATTACAAATAATGAATACAATTCCAACAATAGAACTCTCACCAGTAAGCAATAGCCAGTAAAATCAGCAGTAAAATAAGGGATAATGGATAGGCCATAGATAGGGAGTTAAATTCTAGAAGTACACAAAAATTATTTGTGCGGATAAAAATGTTTTTATCATGGGCCTAAAAACTTTATAATAAAGGGGGCAGGTGAGCTGCAAGTGGGCATTCCACTATCAGGGAGCCACCACTGAAGAAGTCCTGTTCCTTCTAACCACTCACTGCCTTTACAGAAAAAGAACTTGTTAACAGAATTTGTGATTATCGTTTTAGGTGATAGGGAGGACAATATGTGAAAAGACAGTCCTTCACATACTTTGCCTCCCAGCCACTGAAGTCTTTAAAATGGCCATCACCAATTTGAACAGTGACAGATACTATCTGTTAAACCTCAGAAGTTTGGCCCGTAAAAAAGTTGGCAATCTCACCAAGGCTGGGATTAGATGTCATGGCTGACATATGGCTGCCTCCCAGAATAGCAGACTCTTTTTCTGTTCTCTCCCTGTAATCTGTAGCAATATGTGACTTGAGGTCATTGCCCTGTGAATTTCTATAGCCCAATTCAGTTTTGTCAGGCTCTTCCTGTCTAGGTGGGCAAAGCTGGCTCATGATAAGGTCACCTTCCACATTTTGTACCGCTCAATATGGCTAGATAGACAGCAGAGAATGAAATGCATGACCGCTGTTTGCAACAGCAGCCCCGTGCCTGCCTTCATAGCAAGTCAAAATTCTTTTTTTTTGCTCCAGCCTGCAAGAGATTAGGAGACCCTGTGAGCCTGCAGAGATGCCATCTCCTGCTATGCTACTGTTGGGTTTTATATTGGCTGCTACATTGCAACACAGAGTGAGCATTTTTACTCCAGTGCTTAACAGTTAATCAATGGAAACTGTCGTTTCTAGTTCAAAGCCAAAGAGGAAATCACTGACAGTGCCTTCTGGGACCAAAATATTAACAGGGTGCAAATGGTTGCTGAACGAGGCTCTGTCTATAAATAGAGTCTGCTGAAAGCTCATTTTTTTAAAAAAAATGCCAGTGTGGTGTGTAGTGGTTAAGCATGTCAGACGAGTATCTCGGAAAACTGGGTTTGTAATCCCCCCTTGAGCCATGGAAGCTCGCAAAGTGCCATGGAAGCTCACAGTCACACACTGTCAGCCTACACAGGGTGGTTGTGAGTATAAATTGGAGGAGAATGATATAAGCTGCTTGGGGCCCTACTGTGGGGACAGGAGGGTACAAATGAATAAAATAAATAAATGCATTACCCAATGAAAACATGCTTTTAACATGACAGTACCCACACTTCCACCTGACCCTAAAATGACCCGAGCCACAGCCAACTCGTGATCACATTCATATTTCTCCCTTCAATAGAGCTGATGCTTTTGAGCTAAAGACAAAGCACACATTATGCAAGATGATGAGCAGATCCCACCCCCATTTTGAAAACTGGAGTGCAGTCACAACGACTTCAAAAATCTGATCCCAGCTAGGAAGGGGAATACCTTTCCCGCTTTACCCATAACACTTTCCTCCTACCTCTTACTTTTTCTCTCCCCACACTCTAGTCCAGTGGATCTCAACGTGGGGGTCGAATGACCCATTCACAGGGGTCACCTAAGACTCTCTGCATCAATGTTCTCCATCTGTAAAATGGATAAATGTTAGGGTTGGGGGTCACCACAACATGAGGAACTGTATTGAAGGGTCGTGGCATTAGGAAGGCTGAGAACCACTGCTCTAGTCCAAACTCATTATGCTAGTTCCTGTTTACCCTACATGGGAAAATACAGCAGCTCAGGAGGGCTATTGTGACTGATAGAATAACCAAAAGAAAAGAGTTAAAAACCCTTCTTCCGCTCCTCACAATGACTGATTCCACCAAATTTTCTTTGGTACTATATGTAATTATGGTACTGGTTCTCAGAGGGAAACCTTCAGCTGACATTATGTTCACATGAACCAGAAGACCATCAACAGCCCATATTGGGAACACACAGTTTCCACAATGTACCTGATGCAAGTGATTGTCATGTTGTATGAATGGGTTTTCCATGTGCATATTGCCTCCATTCATATGAACCAGAAACATACAGCAATCACACATGTTGGGTACTTCACAGGGACTGTACACTCATGATAGGTGTGGTTGGGGGGCTCCCAGCATACCTGAATGTAATGTAACACCTGCATGGGCTTAGAGTGGTTGTGATGTCTTAAAAGCGTTGTTAATTTGATTGATCAGTAATGATTACCTCTATTCTGACCTCAACTCAACCATGGGAGCTTTAGCAAGAAATACTGGGCAACGATTACCACCACAACTATAGCTGCAATGGAAAGGCATTAAAGAAGTATAATTTACAGGGATTTGTTAGATTTAGTTGAATTATGGATCATCCCAGTAATGTGTGTGAGTGCAATTTATAGAAACTTCCCAAGAGATAAATGTAAAAGGTAAAAACTTACATTTATTCAAGCATCTCCAGTTCACAGCTTTGTTTCAGTTAAGAGGTAGATAGGAAGAAACCCTAATCTAAGAATTACTTACCCTACGACAAGTGGGTGCTCTAACGCACCGTCACATGTGTGGAAGTGAGAGAGTGCTTCAGTGGAAAAGTTCCACTGAGGCATGTAGCCATTGTCCATGCGCTCAGAACAAAGGCCAGGAAAGAAGTGACTGGCATGGAGGAAGAAAGAGAGGTTAGTGGGCGGTCTCCTGGCCCAGACAAGGAGCGCAAACAAGAGAGGCAACAACACAAGAGTGAGATACACAGCACCCCCCAGTGTCCAGGCATGCAAAAGTAGCTTATTCCAACATTTCTGTGATAAGGCAGAATGTTTGCCAACTTCCAGATGGTAGCTGGAGATCTCCTGGGATCACAATTCATCTGCAGGCAACAGATATCAGTTCACTTGGAAAAAATGGCCACTTTGGAAGGTGGACTTTATGGTATCGTACCCCATTTGACTCCCTCCCTTCCCCAAGCCCCACTCTCTTGAAGCTCCACCCCCATAATTTCCACATATTTTTCAACCCAGAGCTAGCAAACTTATCTGAGTATTTCAGGGAAATGAACTTTTATTAAAGTGTTACTTAGAACAGCAGGTCCATATCTCAGCAAATAATTGTATGAAGAATTGTGAATCAATGATGTTTAACAATAGGCTAGATTAAATGAATATAATAAACTGCAGCACTGCCAGGAAACAAATTAAGAATAGGATAAAAGACGCTGACATCCAATTAGACGTGGATGGTATTTTTATAGTACAATTTTCTCAGTGGCACCATTTTTTTTTTGCAGCATGAGCACTCTCTGAGTGATTATCTATATGATTTAGCTTTCTGGTTCTTCAGGAAGACTCCAGTCTCAGACTATGGCTACTGGCTACAGGGAGATTTCTCTGCAAAGATTTTCAAAAGTGGATGGTGCATTTTAGGTCAGCAGATAGTTGAGGACAGCCCATGTGACAAAGATTCTTGGCTGGGATGGTAGTCAAGGTTACTGACAGGAATGATTTTTATCAATTCAGAAAGAGTTGGTAACATACAAATTGACTTCACGCTGGATATGAGTTTGTATGAAAGAACATGGTATGATTTCATGAAGACCAAATTACAGCTGTGGCTGCATCTTCAACCCTATTGGCCTCTCCTCTCTCTCCCCAGCCACTGAGGCTGCATTCTACCTACTGAAGGCCCCTGGTTCCTCTACTTCCCACTAGCACTGTTTCTTTGCAGCTGTTTTGTTTTTCCCCCAGAACCCTCACACTTTATTTATCTTTGATGCCTCTTCCTTCCTTCTGCCACTTGTATAGTGGGGTTGCTAAACAATGTCCAATATGGCATCTGAAGCCTTGTCACAGTGTTGTGACATCTTGTCCAGTTTAAAAAAAAACCTTTTTGTATTTTTCTGCAAACCTGGGAGATATTTCTTCAATAAATAAAAAGTGAGATTTCAGTTTTGACTGGGGTGAACAGAGGTGGGTAAGGTCTTCAATGAGATTTAAATCCTCAACATTGTACATCATGTAGAAATATAACAAAATGGAGTGTTATCAATGGTTCTGTCCCATATACTTGAACATTAAATGCCACGGTTCAGTCTATCCCAAATGACAAAAAGAATTGTAATGCTTCTCAGTGGGTCATCAATATCTTTTCAGTGGTCCTTAATCATAGGGAAATGGTTTTGTTCTAATGTTCATGAGGGCCGGAAGACATGGCCTTTCACCCTCACCAGAGAAAAAGGCATCTGAGCATCTGGGTGAAAAGGAGGTATAATGTTGCTGGCAAGGGACTGCTAGAGTGAGCTGGAATGAGCTGAAGCACCTGATGGGATATCAGGACACCGCCCAGAGCCCCTAGAGGATGGGGCGGTATAAAAGTTTAATAAATAAATAAATAAAATAAATAAATTCTCGAAAGCCACTGGGTGGGGCTTTCAAATTGGACACCAACTCTAGACATTTTGGAATCTTCTCTAAAATATATCTGTTGAAATGTGAACAACCAGAGAATATATATATTGTGTCAGGTAACTAAGGAACTGTGCAGCAATGACTGTTTTATAAACATTGCTTCAGTAGAATATCTACCTCCATTCCCTCCCAGTCGACGACATGAGAAGTCGTACACAGCCCAGAGCCCTCCGGGGGTGGGCGGTATAGAAGTCGAAGAAATAAATAAATAAAATAAATAAATAAAGTCCAGAACCTTACACAAAGAGACACCCAATCATCTTCACTTTCAGTACTGATTCTTGCACAGAATGGAATTACTGCATGTCACATTACTCCAAGGATACAAGATAACTAGTCCAGCTTTCCTCATCTAATGCTATTGAAGTAATGTGAGCATCATGGAATCTTCATGGAGTTCGCCAGGATATAACCTCATTTGGGGTTGCCAACTCCAACATTCCTGGAAATGTAGGGAAAGTGACTGAGGAGGAGTGTTTGGGGAGAGGAGGGTGCTCAATGGGGATGTGATATCCCATCATGGTCAAAGGTGAGCCTCCACCAATTCCTCCATAGTCACTTCTTACCTTGTTAGACCACATACTATATAGTCTAGGGGTGGCCAACCTATGGTGCTCCAGATGTTCATGGATTACATTCCCATCAGTCCCTGCCAGCATGGCCAATTAGCCATACTGGCAGGGGCTGATGGGAATTGTAGTCCATGAACATCTGGAGCACCATAGGTTGGCCACTCCTGATATAATCCATTTGCTAAACCTGCCATTTCTGTCAGCATATCCAATCTCAGTAGCCAGGAAATCAAATGTAATTCTGGGAGAACTCTCAGCCACACCTTGGAGTTGGTAACCCTCATTTGGATCCAGCCTACCTTTTTCCTTAGTCTTGTCTAGTTCCACTCATTATTCAACGATTTTTATCCATGCAGACACCATGATCTTTTTAGGTCTTTTTAAGGTGTCAAATGGGTCCTCTCCTCTTTTTCACTAGCAGAAAAGCTGCTGGCTCTAACCCATCAATTTGTTGACAAATGGAACTTTAAAAAGTCCTATTACCTCTAGAAAGCAATATAGTAGTAAGAATTGTAACTATAAAGGGAAAAAAATGCTTGAAATCAGCTTCTTTTCGTTATAGGATGGGTTGCAACAATAAAACCATCTTTGCCCTCCACATTTGCAATTCTTGTCTCAAAGGCACATCTTGCTCATAAATAAATGACAGCTTTTGTAATCTAAAGTTCTTTGTTAACTAAATGTGCTTTGAATTCAAGAATCAGATTTCCTCCCAATCCAAATATTCTTGTGTTCTCAGCTGGAGCCATTTCCAACTTCCCATATTTTCAAATCCATTTCTCCTCCTCTAGATTTTTTTTTCACACTTCAGCTTTGATTACAGACTGCTGCAGTTCATTCTCTTCGAGTGCCCTGCAAAGAAGAAATAATTTAGTTTTGCGACTTGCTCTGAGAAGCTCACTACATTAAGCACAAGACATGACGAGGCCAGAGCCAAACACAATCTCTTGCTGAGAGGAAATGTGGAGGCCTTTATGTGAGGAGTTATTTATTTATTGAGTTGATTTAAATAGAGCATCCACAGAGTCCTGCAATAGCTTTATAAATACATTCAAAGATGCTTACAAATAAGTAGACTTTCTCTCTCCTGTCAATTTTCCTGTTTTCAGTTGGAAACTTAGATTTAGAAGTGACATCTCAGCTAGATACCTCAAATGTTTCTGCAACCAGGCGATTTCAGTGATTATTAGCAAAATACTTGTCATGGCTGATGTGTCTGTGGAGACAGGAGGCCTTGAATACTGAATTATGAAGTTGTTTTATAATGACTGGTACATAAAGGTCCCTATTGTTTACTCTGACCAGCAGTGATTCTCCAAGATAGGGCTGCCTGGTGGGGGGTCTTCTGCCAGTCTCTTATTACCACTCAATATACTGTTAGGGAAAAATGCAGGGGGCAGTGGGGAAAAGGGAAATAGGCATAGCCCTGGAACAGCAATGTCATTTCTGGTTCAAACTGGGAAGTGACATGACTGTGTTGATGTGGTGCTGTAGGATTCCCCTAAAACTCTATGGTTTTATGGTGGGTTTCAACTGGAACTGACATCACAGCATCAGCACAACATATTTTTGTGTGTGTTCCCCCCCACCTCCTCCTCGTGACAAGGTTGCTGGTAAATGTAGGAAGATTTTGGACATGAACAGGAAATCAGGAGGGTCTGCATTGCAGGCACAAGGGGCTTCTCAGTTTTGGGGGGGCTCATTCTATGAGACATGCAATAGCACACAAATGAATAGATTTCAGTATACCTCAATACAAATCCATCAAATTAGCCTCGTCTCTGTGCTTTCAAACTGGCTCATCCATGTGCTGCTTGTCTAAAAGATGACAACCAAAGCCCAGCTGCAGATGCTGACGATCCGTTTGGCAAAGATGATTTGGTAATTAAAAGTGAGATTGATTAACTCATCAGAATGAAATGGGCACAGCTTAAGCAGTAGCACTTCTACCAGGTATGCTTTCAACAAGCTCTGGAATGCTTTTGTGATGAGTTGAGTGGGGAGCTGGAATGAGCTATAAAGTTGGCTCATAAATTTCAGAAGCACATTAACTAAAAGGTAAGCAAAATGTGTATTATGAGCCCTGCTATTTCCTTGCTCTGCTTTGAAAGGCTACATCCTTTAAAAAAAGAGTAATTATTTTACCATATTTTCCTAATTGCCACTAAAAACTGTACCCAAGGCCACATAAAATCAATTATGCTAGGATATCATTAATACGCACGTTAATAGCACATGATTAACATTTTTAGCATACTGTATTAATATATCTAGTATATATGCCAATCCATCATTGGTAAATATATTAGACTTAATTTATTTTGTATATTTTTTTCAGCACCGTCATATATGTAGCCTTTTAAAACCATGAAGGGGAGGGGTGTGGCTCAGTGGCAGCCATTTGTTTGGCATGTAGAAGATCCCAGGTTCAATCCCCGGCATCTCCAGTTAAGAGGATCAGGAGGTGCGTAATGAGGTACATCTGCCCAAGACCCTGGAAAGCTGCTTCCCGTCTGAGCAGGCAGTATTGACCATGATGGACCAATGGTCTGAGTCTGTGTAAGGCAGTTCCATGCATGTTTATGTTGGCTTATCCACCTTTGGTAAATGCTATACTCATCCTGTTTCATTTGTTTAATGTCACCGTTGTCATTCTGGGCAAATTCCAGGCCCTTCCTTGAGGTTGCTAAACCTAGTCCTGAAAACTATCTATGCAGGAGTGATTTTATATGATCATTAATTAATCAGAGCTCTAAACATGTAATATATGCCACCCTGTGGGCTTCTGTATATTGGGTACACAATCAGGGCAATAAAATTAGAATTTGTGAACAGAGAGGTTGCATTAGGCTGGGCTGAAAAGCAGCTCCGCTGGTGAACTATTTCTCAGCCTGTAACCATAACCTCCCTCTTCTTTCATTTGGAATGCATATAAGACATGCTGCACCATGTACTTCACTTAATCCATTTGCTCCAGACTACAAGGATTTCCTATGACTGAGGCATTATAAGGGTTTGCCCTAGCAGGTAATTGATTAGGGAATAAATTTCATTTTTGGTAGAAATACAGCAGCATGCTGGACATAAGATAAATTTTGCCCTAGTTGGAAATAATTAGTAATTTTTTTTATTTGTCTTTCTTTAAGAATTGGGCATGATTGGCACTTTGTATTGCACTTTCTAAGAGGAAATGACTTTACATGGGAGATCTGGGTGCCAATTTAAGCAACTCTCCAGTAAGTTTCTTTTTCAGAAATAGTACATATAGATTATTATTTATGAACATTTAATATGTTATATCAAATTGGTTGCTTATTGATTTTATTTTTTCCCCTTTTTTGTTTTTGTTTTTTATAGACAATTGGTCTCAGTCATAACAAGGTTTTAAAACTGCTAGTTGTAGTCTGGAAGCTTGACACTACATTATTGTATTACTGGTAATTTTGACCACTGTTTGGCCAAAACATGTCTGATTGTTAGGGTCAAGAAAGTGTGCTATTGGAACCTTTTATGTATTGTAAATGTGATTTTGGATGTATGAGGTAGGCTATTGTGGGCCTTTTACATGTGTAGATTATTTTAATGTGTAATAAATATGCAATTTAGTAGTTGTACTTTTTGTAGCCCTTTAAACATTTTCTTGCCATTCTAGATATTTAATTTTAGTTTTGTAGGGTTAAGCTTGTTCCCCTCCCTTAGTTTGCATAGAACAATTTAAGATCATATACTCTTAGGGCAAGTCCACCAATGGCCAATTCTATCAAATATACCTGCCTAAATTGTAACCACTATCACTATGCTGTCATGCTTTGCACCAAATCGGAATCTGATCTTCCACTGCACATCATCATAGATTCAACCCTGATGGGGTGAGACTGATAGGTTGAGTCTTGTATTAGACAAATACAGTCACTCAGGCTTAAAACAGAGTCAATATGCTTATTAGTGCTTTACAGGAGAGTCTTTAATATCATAATGGAATTGACAGAGAGATGGTTAATGAGTCATAAAAGCAAATGCACAGTCTCCTCCTCCTCCAAATAACTATTTGATGTAGCTTAAGAAGTGAAGCCAGGCTACCCTATGAGAGGAAATACAAAGCTGTGTGAATAATTCAGCCGATTCAATTCTTTGTAATGCAATTGCCCATTAAAGCTGCATACCAGCAAAACTCTCACGTGTATGGCTTTCCTATCATTTGCTTGTGAGTTCCTTATCAGCAGGGGAACTGCAAATGGTCAGAAATGTACAGACTTCAGTAGATTACAGTATTTAAAGCAGCCATGATATCCTGATGCAGAGAGGCTGAGCTTTCATCCCTCATCTTTCCTTTACTTCTAACATAAATGAAAGGATTTGCAAAATGTCATGTGGAAAGTTGTGGCAAAAATGCTGGTCTTTCAAGAGCTTATATGAGATTAATAGCAAGAATGGCCAGTCAGGAATTCTATACAGCCAGGGTCAACTAGATTGAAAAATAACTGACATTCAGTTTTGTGACATCTGAATCAAGCAAACACAGCCCATGAGTCAATACCATCCCAATTATCATAACTGTGAGTAGTAGCCAAATTGCATTTTTAGTTTGTGTAGATGACTCACGATGTAACTTTTCATGTTTGCTCTTCCCAGGAGCATAAGTCTGATAATGGGACAGTCTTAAGTATGAGTCACTTCTCCATCAAACACATTAAAGGTCCTAATGTTGGAAGGTGGCATTGTCTAGTGACAACCAAGAAATTATCTATGCTTACAAAATGCAAGCTATGTTTCTTAAGAGATATTAAGGTGCCAAGTGACCCATGCTATCATTGAGGGGACACATGCTGAAGATGATGGGACTCTGTGAGCAAATTTTGTGTGCGTGCGTATGTGTGGCTGTAATTTGTGTTGAACCACAAGAGATGGAAAGAAAGAATTTAACTCTTTAATGCTTGGTTGGTTTTGCCAAGTTGAATCTAGGTTTCCCATACTTTTAGAGCATTTTGAAGGAAAAAGAGACATATTTTTCCCCTGTAAAGCGCTGATAACAGTATGAATGGCCCAGAGCCAATTAACAAAATTGGATAGAGATCCATTATTTCCATCACATCTGTTATAGTTTGACTATCATAGCAAAACTTCTGGAATTACCTCATTTGTAGTATATAAATTCTAAACTGTATTCTTTTATTCCCCAGTTTAGAATACATTGCAGTCCTTTCAATTTCACTCTTGGGATAAGACTGTGTATTTTTCCCTAGCATTGTTTATCATTCAAGTGTAAGATATGAGCTGTAAAAACAGCCCCAGACAATTTTTCCCTCATTGTGCATAAATAGCTGGGAGGAAGATAGAAAAACCTTAGATCTGAAATAACAATAAAAAAGACTACTATGAAAAGTATTTTTAGTGTGTTGAAAACAACAACGAATATTATCATTCAGGCAAAATACAGGAAAACATTATTAACATTTAAATAGATTTGATATAAGGAGGGAAGACTTACAAGGTTTAGCACAAATAATTCTTGTCGGCCCAGTATAATGGCGTGCAATGACAGAACTGCTATTTGACTGCGTGTTAAGAAATTGTGTGTAGGAGTGCGGCAGTCATGCTCAAAAGTCCCACCTCTCCTCCATGACTTTGAACCAGTCCTTGTCAGTTTAGCTTCATGCAAATCCAAGCGACTGTCAGTCAATCAGAGCCCATGTAATTCCACTAGATGGAGTTGGGGTGTGTGTGTGTGTGTGTGTGTGTGTGTGTGTGTGTGTGTGTGTGTGTGTGTGTGTGTGTGTGTGTGTTTGTGTGTGTGTGTGGTTAGATCCATTGTTCAAAATCTTAGCTCAGCAGGCTTTTTCTATAAGAGACAGTCTTATCGCACATTGCAATATTGACTGTATCATCCATACCCTTTTACTGCAGTTCAGTGTCTTCTACTTTTGCTACCATGTCTTCAATATGGTAGGTCAAAATTTAGACAGTTTTGTTGCCTTGGAGAGTTTTTGGTTTCTTGCATTATTTTCCGGTTCTTGGATCCTAGCCACATTGCACTGTCTTGTTAATCAGAAACCTTTGCAGCCCACTGAATCGTTTTTGTCCTCATTAAAATCTACTTGTTGTCTGCTTGAATCATTTTTTCATATTTTGCAATCTGCCTTGAGTTCCATTTTTCTCACCGATATAAATAGTAATAGTCGTGTTTCCTCTATACCGTTGCTAATATCATTTTGTTGATGCTGTTTTCAGTCAAGCATCAATCAGTCTGACATAAGGCAGACTTCACATTGCCAATCAGAAGCACAGCTCAGATTTATCAATATTTCCATCAACTGGTCCTGAGGGAAGGAAGCACTTAACCAGTCTCAACCTACCCATCAACCAGAGCCTGGACTAGTCAATACAACAAGTTGATTTTTCAGACACCATTCTACAGGTATGTAGTGGAAACCTAAATGCCAGTCTATACCAAAAATCCACTACCTCAGATTTTTGTTAGAAAAAGGTAGGGGGAAATTGTTCTAAATGACTGTTCAGGAACGCTTCCACATCCACTGCCAGAACCATCCCTGGAGTCATGGGGTGCTCACTTAGGAACCCACGAGGTTAGTAACAGGAAAGCCCTCCTGGACAATGGCAGCATCGAAATCCACTGCAACAACCCTTTAAGGCCCCAACTGATGGGTGGGTTCTGCACAGCATATGTATAACAAGTTGCAGTCATTCAAGCAGCAATTGGAGCTCATGGAAACATTCCAGGATGCTTTCATGCCTTCGCACAGAGACACTTCTCTTATTTTTAATTTCCTGCAACGCATGCGTAGCTGTGCAGCCACACAGAAATGAACCCCTGCAGCCATGCCAATCGTCCCACAATACAGTCGGCTGCACCTGCATAGCTGCGCATGTGCAACACACAAAAGAAAAAAAAACAGAAAAAGGAAACTCCCTGCAACCACTGAGCAATAATGAACATAGATGTTGCTGTAGATCGATCATACTTGCTGCCACATGCTTGGGAGACTTTGTACCCTGTCAGGCACTCAGAGAATCTGCCGGCACCATGCTGGGTGACCTGCACAGATTGGCAGGCGAGCAGATTCTCCCTGACAGTGGATGGAACCTAAAGTGAATGAGTGGAAGGGTGTGTGTGTTCACATGGGAATTCCTCCAACCCTCCTGGTGTACTCCACACTTATTTATGCAAAAGGATCGCTAGTTTAGCAATTTTCAGAAATCCTAGGGGAAAACAACGGGAGGAATGTTGCAACAGCAGAAATGCAATATTGGTTCCGAAGGTTCTGTAGAACCTGTTGTTAAAATTTAAAATATCACATTTTTAATACTTAAAATATTTTTATTAAGTATTAATATTTTTAATACTTAAAATAAAAAAGCGATATTAAAAATATTTTAAAATGCTTTTTAACAATCATTATTTGAATCCCATCACCATCGGAACCTGTTGTTAAAATGTTTGCATCTCAACACTGCGGGCATCTCAACACTGTGGGCCTACTTCAATGATTTTCAACAGCTGTTAGTAGTTCAGGCAGGGCACTTAGAGAAGGGAAGAGCTTGCAGGTGCTGAACAAGATTCACTTGAGGTCTTAACCAGATTGCTAGATCTCATGAGACTTACAAGGAATTGCCTAAGCAAGTAAAGCCTGCTGTAAAAGCTTCATGAGGAGCTTAGAAACAGGTCAAAGAGAAGTTGGCTGAATTATCTCTTCAGGCTGCATGAGAGAGGCTCATGGAAATGTTGGAGTGAATGACTCATAATGCCTGGACATTGTGTGGTTGTGTGTGCTAAATCACTTTAAGTTTGTACAAGTGTTATCTCTTGAATGGAATGTCCCCCTCTTTGTATGAACATGGTAGCTGCTCTCTGAGACCACCACCTTCTCTCTAATAAGCCATTGTCCTTTCCCCATATGGATTGCCATGGAGTCAGACATATCTACAGGTATCTCCTGTCAAAACAATATCTCAGACTTGCACACACATCATGCCAGACTAGCTGACCATTTGTGACAGGGAAATATACTATTTAATTTTTTATCTTTACTCTGAAGGCAACCATCCACTTGAATAAATAGAAGTTTTACTTCTTACAATTTACTTCTTGGGAGGATTATTTACTGCACTCAATATCACGCTTCTGTAACTGGGTGTGAACTCTGCTACATTGAGCAAATGTACCCAATAGGAAGAGAAAGAACAGAACCAGGTGCTGCAAATCGGAGGCTCTAATAGCCCAAACTGGATGGTGATGAATAAGAGAGCTTCTGAGGGCAGGAGTACAGAGGTTCTGACCCCCACAGTTACATTTTATAGCCATCACTTGAATCTTTTTACATCTGATTGTTCAAATTATTTGTGTCTAACGAAAGAGAAAATACAATAATAGCTGAACCTGGCTATAGTTTGCTATCATCATATTATTTATTTTTTTATTTATTAAAATATATCTACCTCATATTTGTCTGCATGAACACTGAGGAAGTTAATCATTATTATGTTAACTGAGATGTGAAATAGCTTTCTTACCAACTTATTTTTTTCTTTGTTACAAGAGCTTTTTTGATTGCTTGATTATTTATTGATGTTCTTAGGTTTTTAAGATAAATACCAGCGAAAAAGCCTCCTAGAAACCCTACTAAGTGTACCACAATGACAAAAATTAGATTGCATAAGCAAAAATAATCTCTGATACAATTTCCACTGATTATGTTTTAGTGACATCAGGATAAATTTGGTCAGCTGAAGCTTGGAATAATATTACAACTGACATGTTATTTTTTGAAATGCTATAGTGGGCCTATATTTGACACTGGAATTAATCCTTTCTCTTTATACGTAACAGTTGTGGAGTACACAGTAAACACTTGTCTACTTGATAGTTCACTGACTGAGATGCACAGGTTCTAGAGAAACAAATGTGAACAAAAAGAATATTTGAGAAAAGAAACAAACATTTCTTCGTATATATAAGGAGCATGAAACCCATAAGGAAGGCTATTCAAAGACAAAGAAACAAAAGGATTATTTAAGGAAGTTGGGAAGATGGCAGAGAAACTGAATGAATTCTTTGCATCTGTTTTCAGATCTATCCACATAGATCTGGATAGGGGCATCTATCCACACTAGACCATTGTTTTGGGGAAAGATGTCTGAAGAACTGGGTCAAAGTGAACTAATAACAAATAATTCTCAGATTTTTAGACAAATTGAAAACTAATAAGACTCCAGGTTCAAATGGTAGACACCTGAGGGTTTATGAAGGATTCAGATAGCCCATTATTGCTCTACTCACCTGCATATGTAACTTGTCTAGGCTTGATAAATACCCTAGAAATTTGGTAAAATTTAGATTCGGATTTATTTGGGCATAAAATTATCTCTATGCCTGAATAAGACAAATAACATATTCGATTTACACATTTGAATGTTTTTGTATTTTAGGTGGTTTTTTGCATTTTGGCCTGCAGGGGGTGCATTTTTAAAGCTAGTGGTACCAAAATTATAGGGTCTCATTCAGAGACTGTCCTTATGATACCCCCAAGTTTGGTGAACTTTGTTTCAGGGGATCCAAAGTTATAGGCCCTTCAAGGGGTAGCCCCATCTCCTGTTAGCTCCCATTGGAAACAACGGGGGATGGGTGAACCCAATTTGGGGGTCCATAACTTTGACCCCCCAAACCAAACTTTACCATACTCGGGTGATATCATCATGACAGTCTCTGGATGATACCTTGAAACTTTGGTGCCACTGGTTTTACAAATGCGCCCCTGGAAGGCCGAAATGTGAAAAACACCTAAAAATTAAAACAATTTAAATGAATCTGATTTTTTCAGATATACCCAAATCGGGTATATCCGAATATGTTATTTGTCTTATTCGAACACACAGAAATGCAACCCCCCTCCCAAAAAACCCCTTAAAAGCCCGAATACCTTGCATTTGGATTTGTTCATATTCGAGCAGGACATAGTTGGCTAATTTCTGCCTGAATATACCCGAATTTGCCCAGATTTGGGCCGAATCCAGTATTTGTTGCACCCGAATCTCCAACTTGTCTTTAAAGTCAGCCTTTAACTTCATCCTGGCTGGTTCCAGGACCTCAGAAGAAAATTCTTTTGATCTTGTACATCTGTGTCTGAAACTGCATGCTGATTGATGTCAGAAGATGGTATTGATTATTAGTGTCTCTCAGCACATGTTGGTGTGCATCACGAGTTTGAACTATGTAATTACTGCTGTGTGTTTGGATCCAGGCTAGGGCTGCCCGAATGCTGGCAAACCCTTTAGGAAACCTCTCAGGAAACCTGTAATAAACAGGAAGGACTCAATTAACAATTTGCAGTTTTATTGTTAAGTTTAGTAAACACTCGTTTATCCCATATTTGGTGGCTGGCATCTTTTTTGAGAGATGAGGCAGTAATCTTTATTGCATTTTGTATTAGTCCATCTCTGTGATTTCTCCTGTGATTATATAACCTTTCACAGGGCTTTTGGAGTTTGCAAACTGCTACAAGTTATACTACATTGTGACCTCAAAATCGGTATGCAAGACATAGTTCCACATCATGCATACTACAAACACTATGATTCAGTGTACTGATCCAACAAATGAGCTTATATGCTTTCACACATGTTGAATAATGCACCTCCGATGCAGTTTAATGATCTTTTGTAAGTGGATTTTGCTGTTTCACACCCTAAAACAGTTGCAAAGTGCACTGAAAGTGGACTGAAGGTGCATTATTCAGCATGTGTGAAAGTGCCTTATTATGTTTTCCTTCTCCAAAGTCTGCCCAAAGAAGGATGTTCACAAGAAGAACTATTCTCCCCATTTGGATCAACTCAAGATTTAAAGATTCACTAGGTTTGGCCTATAAATTCAATTCTACACACTTTTGATATTAAACCTACATACTAAATATTTTAAGTATATGTAGGTAGCCACTCAACCAGTATCCTTATTTCAGTTTTTGATATTCTGTTGGCATGATACTGTTCAACATAGCATAAGAACATTAAAAGAGACCCGCTGGATTAGTCCATCCAGTCCAGCATCCTGTCTCACACATTTGCCAAACAAGTTAGTTTGGAGGGCCAACAATGAGGGATAGAGCCTGAGGCCTTCTCCTGATGTTGCCTCCTGGCACTGGTATTCAGATGTTGTGGCCTCTGAATATGGAGGATTCCTTTAAATACCATGGACAGTAGCCACTGATAGATCAATTCTCCTTGGATCTGTCTAACCCTTTTTTAAAGCCACTTATGAGCATGGCCATTGCTGAGTCCCATGTCAGCAAATTCCAGCTGAACAAAGAAGTATTTTCCTTTGGTCCATCCTGAATCTGCTCTGCTCATAACAAGCAATTTAGTAAACATAATGTTTCACAAATGCATGATGCCGTCAGGGATGGAAAATTAATGCTGCTACATGCCCCTAGCTCAGGGGTAGGGAACCTGCGGCTCTCCAGATGTTCAGGAACTACAATTCCCATCAGCCAATTGGCCATGCTGACAGGGGCTGATGGGAATTGTAGTTCCTGAACATCTGGAGAGCCGCAGGTTCCCTACCCCTGCCCTAGCTATATGACCAGTTTAAAACAAGTTTAGTAGATGATATAGAACTCTAGACCTGGAGTTTGTTTATTGTATCATAGAGGACTGTCAGTTTTAGTTGATGAGCTGGTATGACTCATGATATACTTGAGCCACCATGACTGGGTTAAAGTACAGAATTGGCGGTTCAAATCCCTGGCCTTCCCTGCAAGCTCTCTGGGTCATCTTGGGCCTGTCATACTTTCTCAGCCTAACTTATCTCACAGGATTGTCATGAGGATGAATTTAAGGAGAGGATAATGTTTTGGTCCGATGCTTTGGGTCCCAAATGAGAAGAAAAGCAGTTTTTGTGCTTTTAAAAATCATATCTGAAATATACCGACCTGTTTAAGTGTGCTATGGTACAACCACGGATGGCATCTTGACTAGAACTGAACACTGCACTCAAAGGAGCATCTGCCAGTTCCCTTATAATTTCAATATTTAATCATAACTGCTGTTGAAATATTGTGTCCTATTACGAGTACAGCTTTTTTCCGCTCAGTTTACTGGTTTCTCATACATGAATGAGCCAACTGTAATGTGTCATCCTTTAATTTCAACTATAGTATTGTTGTTTTTGCAGTCAAGTCCTAGGTGACTTATGATGACCCCTGGTGGGGTTTTCAAGGCAAAAGGCATTCAGAGGTGGTTGGCAGTTGTCTGCCTCCACCTCTGGTCCTCCTTGAAGGTCTCCCATCCAAATACTTGTCAAGGTCAAGACTGAGAGTATGTGACTGGCTCTAGGTCACCCAGCAACCTTCCCTGGTATGAGTACTTATTTGAACCTGCCTTTCCCAGATCCTGGCCGGACACTTTAAACATTATGCCATGCTGCCTCTCAAAATAAGTCACTATTCCTTTAAAAAAGAGACAGGGCCATGGTACTTACAACTGAAATATTGTTCCAACTTCCCCTCTGATTTATAAAGCTGTACCATATATGAATCTTGGTCTTGCAGCTGTCCTTGATCAGAGCTCTTCTGAAGAAACGGTATTTCATTTTCATATCCAAATTACTGCAATGTAAAACATCCATCACATTTCCCCTCCCCCTGGGGTGTGGGGGTGGGGAACGAAGGACAGTCAAATTGGCTGTATGCAAATGCTGAGGAGCAAAACAGGTGGTGAATTATTTTGCCCATGAACTAAGCCATTGCTGTTAAGTTTGATGTGATTGAAAGTGACATGCAGGGCTTCTGCCACACACTTCCTGATTATTTGAAGTACATCATGTTTGCAACTAGTCAAAAAGGAACTTACCTTTGCATTGCCTCAAAGACTCTTTTGTTTCCCCATATGTACCCAGCTTTTTTGTTGATTAAAATCAGTTGATATATTGCATTTTGAGTCACAGTCACCCAAGGCTGGGTGAATGGGACATTCTCTGTAGTACAGTGAATACTACAAATCAGCTCCAAAGCAGGGGAGCACCAACGTGGTGACTGGGAAGATCCTTATCCTGATTTTTCTCCTGTCACCATCTCTCAACATAACCTTTCACAAAGAGTTGTCATCAAGAGGCAAGAAATACTGTGTATGTTGACTTGAACTCTTCAGAGGCAGAGAAAGGTAATGTATGAGAACAGTTGAAAAAAAAAAGTACACAAGACAGAACATCCAGAGATCGTTGGCTTGGACATAGTTTCACTTGTCTACTGAGCAAGAGACCCAATAGCAGCAGTGCATCATGGGAGATGCAAGCAAGAGTGAAGGACTATATAATTCCATTCCATTGTTAGAACCGCCTTCTGTTGCATTATCCTAATTATGGCCCTGACATCTGTTCCTTTCTAGAGCAGCCAGTGGCTGTATGTTCTTTATCTAGGACTGGTGATGTAATATTATTTTCTCTTTTTCCTCTGTTTGTGATTCTAGTAGCTTGGATGAGTTTGTTGGATCTTTGTTTGCATTTGAGATTAGAATGTCTTGATAGGTTCACAGCTACCACGAAAACCCTGTGGGATGGCAGATGGGATATAAAAGTTTTCCAAATAGTTATGCATCCATGGATTGGATAAAATACTCGTACGAATGGGACCTTACTTTTTCCCTTGCCAGTGTAGTAATGTAGGCTACCCTTGAGAATGATATGCCATGTAGACTTGGCGGGGGGTGGGGGTGGGGAATCTTCCAGATCTGTCCTGCTAACTCTTAGGCATACCCTGTTTGAATGTTCAGGGTTCACTTCCAAAGCTGCTTATCTGGTCAAGTAACCAACTGGGGTGGCACAATGAAGATGGCAGCAATCCATCACAGGGGCTCAACTCATGACTGGCCATTCATGGCACCTAACTGGTAGATTCTCCTGGATCAGTTCTGCTGCCTACTGTTTTCAAACCAAACCACTGCAGTAAGAAGAAGAGTTGGAATTATATCCCCTTTCTCTCCTATAGGACACTCAAAGGGGCTTACAAACTCCTTTTCTTTCTCTCCTCACATCAAACACCCTGTGATGTAGGTGGGACTGACAGAGCTCAGAAGAACTGAGCTCAGAAGAACTGTGGCTAGTCCAAGGTCACCCAGCTGGTGTGTGTGGGAGTGTACAGGCTAATTTGAATTCCCCAGATAAGCCTCCACAGCTCAGGTGGCAGAGCAGGGAATCAAACCCAGTTCCTCCAGATTAGAGAACGCCTGCTCTTAACCACTATGCCGCCGCTGCTGCTCTTAACCACTATGCCACTGTAATAGTGGTACAGAAGGGGTCAATAGGTTACACCCCTTGCTTAGGGTGACAAGCAGTGGACCTGCTGTATCCACTTGATCAAAAGTACAGGAAGGTGATTCCTGCCAAAAAAAGTACAGGAAGGTGATTCCTGTCCCTATGCTGCGTGGCATGAAGTTCTAGAGGCCTTCTCTAACTACAGCAGTAGCTTTTGGGAGTATGCAGGAGGTGGCTAGTGAAAAGATAAAGTGCTGAAAATTACTTCCTTCCACTTGCTTCTTTTGGATCCTACCATATGTGGATTGCTGAAATTGATTTCAGCATGTGTGGGAAAGAATTTTGTCACAGATGGAACAATGCAACTCAGAAATCCCATTTTACGCTTGCTTCCAGGAAAGTATTCCGAGGATTGCAGCCTTAGTTTGTTTGGAGAAGCACCTTTTATGGCTTAGAAGAGGCAGGCACGACCTTTGGAGACTTCTATTTTACTCGAACTGAGAATTAGGAGCCCTACACTGTAAATGCTCGTTACACCCACACCGTTTCCTGTACAGACAATTGGTTTTTCCACTGACTGCAAAAGAGAGGTGGAATTTTCATGAGCGCTAAGAAGGTGAGACTCCTTCAGCTTTTCACAGAAAGTAGCAAAAGAGGACAGGGAGTTCAGTTCCAACACTACAAACTTGATCTCCTTTTTGTTAAGCTTAATGGGAGACCTAGTTAGAAAAATTGTTCAGGTGGCCCATGGAAAAAAAAAACACCTTGGGATATTTTTTTTTCTAATGCAGGTAATTGAGATGGAGGATGAACAGCATCAAACAGTCACATCTGAAAAGGAGCAAATAAAAGAAGTGCACTGAGCCTTGACTTTTAAATAGTTTCAGAAAAAGAAGACATGTAGAAAGGAGATCAAGGTAGGAAGTAAGTAGAACTCCTTATACAACTTTTCTTTGCTAAGCGTTATGGGAGATTGACTTAGCAGCAGGGACAAGATGGTGCAGGACTACAGAGTATGAAATACCGTATATACTCGTGTATAAGCCGACCCGTGTGTAAGCTGAGGCAACTAATTTTACTGCCCAAACCTGGGAAAACTTATTGACTTGGGTATAAGCCGAGGGTGAGAAGCCGGGAGGCAGAGGGAGCTCCTTATTTGGGCAGTGACTCCCCCTGATAAAGAGCTTCCCCCAAATAAAGAGCTTCCTCTGCCTGCCAGCTGGGCTTGGTCAAACCCAGCCAGCCAGCAGGCAGAGGGAGCTCCTTACTTGGGCAGTGACATCAGGGGGAGTCACTGGCCAAATAAGGAGCTCCCTCTGCCTGTCCACTAGCTGTGCTTTGTCAAACCCAGCTGGCAGGCAGAGGGAGCTCCTTATTTGGGCAGTGACTCCCCCTGATGTCACTGCCCAAATAAGGAGCTCCCTCTGCCTCCCAGGGTTTGACTGAGCCCAGCCAGCCAGGGTGCCTGGAGGTTCCCCCTTCATCCTCAGAGAAGGGCAGCAGAAGGGCAGCAACAAGCAGCTTCCCAGTGGCAGGGAGGTTGTCCTGGCCCTGCCTCCAGCCTCCTTGTGATGGATAGAAAATGGTGACTGGCGTATAAGCCGAGGGGGCTTTTCTCAACCTTTAAACAGGGCTGAAAAACTCGGCTTATAAGCAAGTATATATGGTAATAACAGAAGTTATGAAATACTAGCAGAATAGGAGGAATAATCATTTCAAAATGTAAGGTTAACCTAAGTAATTTGGAAATGTGATTGGACATTCTTTTGTTAAGTTGGGGAAGTCACCCTTAAATTATGTAAAAAAAAGTTTCTTCTCTTCTCATTTCTCTTCTCACTTTTCATTCTTTTTTATTGTCCTTACTTTCTCATTTTCTATTCTCTAACTACTATTTCCTCTTTCTCACCTTTCCCCCCTCTTTTTCGTCTCTTTTTAATCTTATCACTCTTACTAGTTAAGTGTCAGTAATGAATTGTTTGAATGCTTTACTAGTGGCATGTCAGTAATGAATTGTTTGAATGTCGTCTCTATGTCATTTATGTCACTTATATATTGTAACTAATAAAAATACTTTAAAAAGACTACAGAGAATGGTTTGTAGACTAAACTGGGATAAAATGAACATGACAAAATTGGGGCAGCTGAGGCAGCCCCCCCTCCCCCAAGGGTTCGGCCTGACCAGGTCACATTTATGTCATATCCAACCCTCATGATAAAGTTCAACAACCCTGGCCTAGAGTATGACCTGAAGCCACGTATGAGTTTTACTTTCAAAGACAGGTAAACTTCAGAGGGATAAGGTGGCTTGGGAAGACATTGCCAGTCTCTGAGCATCTACACAGTAAAATTCTAAAATTTTCTGTTCATTTTCTGTTCAGATTTGTCATTGAATTAAAATGGAATTGATGTGAAACAGATTCCAAATTATTAAACAAACAGATTATGGAATTTCAGGAAGAAAATGGATAAAGAGCAGTTAATAGAATTACTGTTAAACGTACTAGAAATCCTTTGGTTGAAAAAAAAATTGAAAAAGATTCCATATGGGATCATTTTGTTTGGTGGAAAGATGGGCTAACTGTCCTAGATTGATGACATCCTTTTCAGGTACATCTATTCTGAATCACCATCCTTTCCTGCTGCCCAAGAAAATGAAACCAGATAGTGAGACACCAAAGTAATTGCTCGATTGAAAGGTCTCCAAGCCCCACATGGGCAGCAGGCTCTAATCTGGACAACTAGATTAGATTCCCCTCTCCTACTTATTAAGCCTGCTGGCTGACCTTGGGCCAGTCACAATTTTCTCAGATTTCTTTCAGAATAGCATTACATCCTACTATGGTCCCCATCCTTTCAGGTTGTATCCCCAAAACTTTTAAGAGTTTCCCACCAGGATCTGGTAACTCTGCCAACCCCTGCTGATGGCCAGGGGGAAGTTGGCCCTCTACAGATGTCCTTCAGCTCTGTGAGGTGGAATTTCTACCAAATGCTTATTTAAGGTAGTAAGTACACCATTCCTCTGACTTTCATGAAACACTTTAAGTTAAAAAAAATAAGCCAACAACAGTGGTGACCTGTAACCATGCAGCCAAGCTGAAGCATGGGAAGATTGACATGTAGCCCCCTCCCTGCATTCTGTTTGCTAGTATATACATGTCTCATGGAAATGATGGACACAGGAAGAAGCCAGGCTCATGTTGTAAAGATCTCAGTGAGGCTGAATCTCTTCACAGCCGTTTGGCCTTGACTGGAAGGTTTCACTTTTGGCAGGTGGGGCCAATCTACAGTAACCACACTGTCGGAGGGCTTATCTCTTAGAGCGAGATGAGAATTCCGTTCCCATGAGAATGGGACTGGAGACTCCGGGAGGGGGATGGAACAAGGGGGTTATAACCTGTGGTCTGGGCGGGAAGGCCCATTCCTGTCATGTCGTGTGTGTGAGCTTTCTAAGTTGTCTGAATAAATGGTCTTTCAACCAAAAGCCTTTTATTTCTGCCTCGTTGGAATTCCTTACACATGTAGTACTTGAAGAACTTGTCTGAAGTCCTTTTGGGATCTGTTTTTTTTTTCCTTTTATCTTCCAATGTTAGAGAACACTTCATAGCCTGTGGAAGAAATTGGTGGAGAAATTGTGTTCTCATCAAAGTTCTCAGCATCCCTGCTTTTATGGAGCTTGGGCAACAGATGCATATAGACTCATGAAGTTATCACCAGACAATAATGGGATCACACCGTGATCTTATTCACACTTACCAGGAGACTACTTCATTTGTAGCGTAGGCTAAATCTCAGCATGTAGTTCTTCACTAGGACTTTGTAGAATTTTGCAGAATGAAGCACTCTAGTTATAGAACAGGTCATTTCCCTCCATTGTTTCTAAAATTGGCAACATGAAAAAAAACGCATTAGCGACACAGAAAAATAGGTGGGTAGTAAAATCAGTTGGTCGCCCGTGGAGCTACGCATTTCATTTATCTGAAGAACAGTGAGAATATAATTTCCATTTCATTATTTCAGAAAGTGAATGGGCTTTGCTGCAATTGCTATTTTAGAACATTTCTGCATGATAGTGTGCAAGTGCATGAGAGAGATATGTCGAATTCTTGCCAGGTTTCAGGCACTGTGTTGATGCAGCTGTGTATTGAATCTGGCATCACAAAAGAAGCTGCAGGCAGAACCATGCTTAGCCAGCAACCACAGATAAGCCAGCCAATTAACAAAATTATGACTTTTCATTCCCAACACTCTGTGCTTCTGTTCTGTTGCACTTCCTGAGCAATGAACCTTCTGGTTGTCCTCCAATACGCATCCAAAGTGCTACAAGGGAACTGGCCATAGCTCAAGTGAAAGACCTTTCTTTGCATGAAGAAGGTTCCAAATCCAATCCTGGCATTAAGAAATTCAAGCAACCAGTGCTGGGAAAGATAGCTCTCAGATGAGACCCTGGAGAGCTTTTTTCCACTGAAAGGTGACAGTAGAATTTCCTTGGCCTTCTCAGTTGTTGTTGTTGTTGGTTGTTGTTGTTGTTGTTATTTATCAGTCTTATAGACCGCCCAACCCCCGAAGGGCTCTGGACCTAGAATGCTCCGCTTGGGTCCTAGGTCCTTCAGGACAAAACTAGGTAGTCACTTGGACCCAGATTGAGCATTCTAGTACAGAGAAGGTCCAGAAAATGGCAGATGAATATACAGTTCTACTGTTGTCTTTCAGTGGAAAAGTCACAGTAAACAACAGTAACCTTTAGTGTTAATATTCAGTATAGAAGAAACTGGGAGTTTTTATGGAATATGTATCTTATACTTTGGTAATTTCTTCTTGTGCGTTTTTGGTGATTTAAAAACTTTTAAATACTAAAAAAATAAATTTCAAAAAAGAATAGACAAAACTGAGCTAGATGGATCAGTGGTATGATTTGGTATTAGGCAGGCCCCCATGCACATTAGTTATTCCGGTGATATGATTGTACCTAGAGTTTCCATGGTGTAGCGGTTAAGGGTATAGTGTTGTTCAAATCCCCACTTCCACCATAGAAGCTTGTCAGCTAACCTTGGGCCAGTCATGCACTCTCAGCCCTGCCCCTTGCTAGTATTTGGATGTGAGATCTTCAAGGAATACCAGGGTCATGATGCAGAGGCAGAAATGCCTCGAAAAGCCCATGAGGTCAAGCTGTGACTTGATAACAAAGAAAGAGACAGTTTCCATTCCCTTGATAGCCTCAATAGTGACTTCCTAAATAAAGTAATAAAATAAAATAGAGTATTAAACTTGATGGGGTGAGAAGGGTATCAATCTACTTAAGATATCATTGTAACGTTTACTCAGTGGTACAACTTAAAATCTCAAGAGAGGAATTGGTGGGAGGCAGTAGACAAAACTCATTATGTTCATTAATGCTCCATTTATTGAAATGAACCAAGTCCAGACAGTTCTCCACATGTGTTTGGTTTCCTGGACCTTCCCTTCTGCCCCTTGAAAACATCATGGGACTGAACTGTGCCTCTGCCATGGGATGGCACTCTTGGGTCTGAACAGGTCTAGTTGTCTCATCTTGCCAGAGGTCACAGATCCTCCTCTAGGCTCTGCTTTCTACCTTTTCTATGCCTTCTAAGCCCCTCTCAAACAGGTTTTATCTCCCCCTCTGCCCCTTTCTTTCTTGCCACCTTTTCTTTTATCCATAGAGCTCCACTCATGCTTCCAAAATCATAGGGTTGCCATCTCCTGCTGGGGATGAGGTTGCTTCTTCCCAGGAACTGCCCCAGCTGCTGATCAGCAGGCCAGAAGGGGGACTTCCCAGCAGTAGGACATATCTATACCAGCATCTCAGCATCATTGCTGGGAAAACTCCATGGTTTTGCCCAAACATCAGATATCCTTGCATCACTGGTGATGTGATGATATCTGGCACGTGCCAGAAATGACATTGCTGCATTGCTGGCAATGATACTGGGACCCTGCTGTAGGCCTTCCCAGAGTTGTCCCCCTGCCAGTTGACAGAGTTACCTGACAACCTTACATTACAACTCTGCTCCTCCTTTCTCTGAGCTATGTTAATCTCTTAACCCTTTCCTTGCCTCATCTCAGCTGAATTTGGTTAGGACTAGGCTCTCCCCTAGCTAGAGCTTCAGGCTTGCAAACCTCCCACTCATGCTGCTTTGTCAGGGAGGCTATCTTGCAGGAGGCATACCCTCATTCATGCTGGTGCTATCATATGGCTAATTTTCATGCCTCCACAGAGGCTTTTGTTATTTCTCCATTAGGATTCAGTTTCCCCATAGCATGGTTTTAGTTCATTGTTAAGTCTTCTAAGGGAGAGTATTTTAGTTAGCCCCTGTCCCAGCTAGGAGTGGTACCACAACAAGGCAGAGTTTCAGCACTTCTTTTTGCAGCAATCCCTGTTTTGGGTTCTAGCCCAGTCAGTCCAGTCAGGTTCTAAGGCAGGGTGAGGGTTTCTGCTGCTCTTCAGATGTTCAGGAACTCCAATTCTCATCAGTCCCTACCAGCACTTGGCCCAGGTGGCCCATGCTGGCCAAACCTGATAGGGAATTGCAGTTCCTGAACATCTGGAGAGCCGCAGGTTCCCTACCCCTGTTCTAAGGGTAGTTGGAGACTGGAATATTCGTGACATACTTATTAGTATATAGTGATCCATAGAGCACAAGTTAAGTTTAACAGCAGTTAGAACTAGACAAAGACTGAAAGAACTGAAAGGAAGCAAGACACAGTGGACTTTCTTGAAAGCAGCCAAGAGAAGACACAGTCTACAGCTTCAAACCTGCTCAAGACAAGCAAGTACTCTGATTTAGAAAGACCCAAGGGAGGAGTTAGGGTCTTGATTCTCTCCAGTAATAAACCTGTTGTTGAACGGTTGAACCTGGCTTGTGTCTCCCCCACTCTGTCCTAGTCAAGTACAGGGCACCAAAAATAGATTCACTTGGGGGGCAGAACACTAATGGCACCCTAGGTGGTGCCCTGCCCTGGAATAGCTGCTACCTTTCATCCCTTAGGCTGAACCTTCTCTGGACTTTACTGCCATTTCTGAGCCACACAGCCTATAAAAGTAGCCAGTGTGTTCATGTCTCAAAAGGCAATCTTCTCTCTTTGTCCTAAGGTGACAGGAAACAAGCATACAATTTTGAAACAATGGCAAGAACTGCTATAGTATAAAGGTGGCAATTTTCCTCAAAAAGTGTCCAATTAAACCAAACTTTACTGTCCACCCCTGCCCCCCTAATTCAGTCCTCTTTGTAGTGATGTTGTGAGTCAGGTTATCTGCTGCTGATTTCTGTGACAGCCTCCTGAAATAATCAATTGAAAGTCTTATCTAGAGATCTCAACCTAGATTAGCTCTTGAAACTTCCGGAACAAAACATCTCTCCGAGGTAGGCTGACATCTCCTCAGAAGCAGGCTATTTTAAGGCTGTCCCGCCACTCATGCAGAGTTTTGGCTGCAGAACTTTCCCTCTTTCTGTTAAAACCTTATGCAATGCACTGGTCATTTGGGGGCAGTTGGAGATAAGCCCCCCTAACTGGGGTGGGCAGAATTAGCACAGGTGAGGTATTTATAATTAAGGTCAACTGTTGAACATCCTTAGATATCTAAAAATGGGGAGAGGGACCCAGACCAGCCACTCATGGATTATCTGAAAAAGAAGCTGGGAGGATTATGTGTACAGTCTTATTGTGTGCAATAGAAGAATTCAGGAGAGAATCATGTGGCATTTGCATACTGCTCTGTCTCAACCGCCAAATGGACATATTTTGACTAAGCAGCAAATTCACCTGCAGCACTAGCAGTAAACGATTTGCTGAGAGCTGTTCTAAACATATCGTTTCATATTTTATTGCAGTTTGACCACTGGGCAATGACCTCTGGCCTGCCTTCTGACTCAGCTGTCATCCTGCGGGCTGTTTGTCTTATGCCGTTCTGAGCACAGTGTGAGGCTGTTTGCCTTCCATTCTTCTTGGCTGCTAAGTTCTGCCATTGTGGAAGTTGCCACGCACAGAGTTTTGGAACTAGGTAGCAAGAAAACATAGGCATTTCCCCCCTTTGCATAAGAATAAGACTTAGATGGACTAGCTATCTCATCTGATGAACTCTGCCATAATCCAGGCCATGCCATACACAATCAGCATAACTGATTTTCTTCAGATATGTGGGTTTTTGCGAATTGCTTTATCAAGATGTCCAGCCACCTTAATTTGATTAAACATTATCTGTTATCACTGGGATGGACAGGTTCTTTTCACGCAATATTTTTAAATGTTTTCAGTCCCCTCCCCCATTTTGTCTGCACTCATCCCATGGAAACAATTCCTGGCCCTCATTTTGTGATTCACCCCCCCACCCTTTTATAGTTTTGCATTGAATTGATGCTTCAATGCTTCACAATCTCATGCTGCATTCTAGACTCCTCATATACTCACTGCTTCGAAGATTGGTCCCCTCAAAATAAAAGAACAGAGAAATTCTGCAAATGAACAGGTAAGGGATAACCGAGTGAGAAAATGGTGCTGAAGAGGAAGTTCAGGGAAACAGAGAACCATGGGAAACATAGTAAATAAATCGCACAGCCACTGAAGACATTTTCAAAATGTTTCAGACAAAGGATTCATTTAAAGTGTTTTGAGACTGAAAATAAAACGTTTGAGGTTAAAACACTGTGGAACTCCATGGAAGAAATGTTTTATTTCCCGCCTCGAAACATTTTAAATGAATTGTGCAGAAAGGCCCACAGTAGCACAGTATGTAGGTCTGCATCTACTGGTCCTATTTTAAGATTTTGCATCAGTTTGTCATTGAACTTTGTTAATGACAGCTTCTTTTTTGTGTCTTCCTGGGTCATCCAGCCCTTCCTGCTACAAGTGGAAGGATTTGCTGTCTACTTGTGGTTTCAGTCCTTCTGCTATGACATTTTAGTAGGGTGTGATGGTAAACCACTGTCCTACCTAGGCCAGGGCTATTAGTATATGTAAGCCTTACGGTACTTTGTGGCTGAAACTTGCTGACTCATTCCTTGACCCCAGCCAGCTACTAGTTTGTAACTGGGTTCCTGTTCACATAAAAGTTGTTGTTCCAATGACAGAAATACTGGGGTGAATTCCAGGGCTGAGGGCATTTCTCCACAGAAGGCAACTACAATGGTTAAGGGAAAGACTAACAAGTCTGGGCCTTTTCAGCGAAGACAAAAGCAACAACTAATATGTGGCATGATAGAAGTTTAGAAAATTATGCACAGGGCAAAGAAAGCTAGTCCATTCTACTGAAATATAGTTCCCCTGACAAATAAAAATCTCACCAATTTCTTCTTGAGAGAAGTTTGTTATCAAGCAAGCTCATGAAATGAATAATTCATCTCTTTCTCTCAAGCATAGTAGCTTTAAATAAAGATTTTGCTTAGTGATGAACCCATATTTGTAGAATTTGATATATTACTAATATACAAATCAGAAAAAGTGAACAACTGTTTCACTAAAGGCTTCCTTCTAAATATCTTTCTACCACAGTTTTATCTTGCCTTTTCCCAGGGAATATACTAGGTTCTCCCTCTTTATTTTATTTTATTTTCAGAACAGATCTGTGAGGTAGGTTGTGCTGAGAAAGAGAGAACTGGTCCAAGGCCCCCCAGAGAGCTTCATATATGGTTGCCAACTCTAATTTGGGAAACACCTGAAGCTTTTGGAGGTGGAGACTAGGAAAGGCAGGGTTCAGAGAGGAGAGGCACCTCAGTGGGGCATGAGTCCATAGAATCCACTCTCCCAAGCAGCCATTTTCTCAAGGAGAACTTATCTCTGTTGTCTGGTGATCAACTGTAATCTAAGTAGATCTCTAGCCCCAACCTGGAGGTTGGCAACCCCAGCTTCACAGCTGAGGAGAGATTTGATCTCAGTTCTCCCCAGTACAGGACACTGGCAGCTTGTGGCAGGCCAAAGCCACCCCTTTTTTGTGGCCCCCACACCTTCACTTGAACACCAACAGCCAGGGGCAGACTCAGGGCACTTCCGCACATGCAGAATAATGCACTTTCAATCCACTTTCACAATTATTTGCAAGTGGATTTTGCTACTTTGCAAAGTAAAATATAGCTGCAAAGTGCATTGAAAGTGGATTTATAGTGCATTATCCATGTTATAGGTTTCCATAGGCTATTTAAATTCCCTCTACATTACAATTGATCTTTTTTAAAAAAAACCCTATTTTTATGCAGTTATAACTTATTTTTCTTCCTAATTGTCACCCAAAGTGACTTACCATGTTTCCTTTGCATTTATCCTCAAAACTAGAGTTGCAAACTTACAGGCTGTGGTTGGTGATCTCCTGTTATTACATTTGACCTCTAGAAGACAGAGACCTGGAGAAAATGGCCACTTTGGAAGGTGGGCTGTATAGCATTGTACCTCACCAAGATCTCTTCCTGCCCCAAACCTTGCCCTCCTCAGGCTCCCCCCACAATATCTCCCAAGAGAGCGGCTTGCCCAAGGTCACCAAGCAATCTCCAGGCATTTCCCACATATCGTGTTTCCCCGAAAATAAGACAGTGTCTTATATTAATTTTTGCTCCCAAAGATGCGCTGTATCTTATTTTCAGGGGATGTCTTATTTTTCTGCTCCTGGCTGCGGCTCTGAAATTGTTTCATATTCGTGGGCATACTTCTCACAAAAAAACTACTCGCGTCTTACTTTCGGGGGATGCTTTATATTTAGCACTTCAGCAAAACCTCTACTACATCTTATTTTCAGGGGATGTCTTATTTTTGGGGAAACAGGGTAGAAGCCATCAAACCAACTCATAAGAGTTATGTTAGGCTGGCCCAAGATCACCCAGCAAGCTTCCATCAGAAAGTGGGAATTAGAACCTGGTTCTCATCAATCCTAGTTCAACACTCTAGCTATGCTGTACTAGCTTTGCTGTTTATTTGTGACTGTTTCATTTGGTTTAGATTTTTTACTCTCTCTTTTTTTGTTTTTCCTTTGCCGTACAATGTTATGTGTTTTATTCTGGGCAACCAGGCATTCTAGACCTCTTGTTGTAATCATTCACTCCCGTTCCCCTGCCTTCTCATGTCTGCAGCTTTTCAGAATATATTCACATCATGCATCTGAGAAAGTGGTTTATGGAAGTTCATTCCACAGTCAATTGATCACTCTTAAAAAGCCATAGATCTATTTGTCAAAACAGGAACAGTGAATTACTAGGGGCTAGAAAACAAGACTGTCCCGGGTACAAAAAAAAAAAAAAGGACCACATGAACATATGCTTTTGCAAGTTGTGTTCATTTCAATGAGCTTTGTGTGGGAGGAGTTCCTGACAGATTATTCCCTGAAAATCTCTCACATGGTAGTAATCCGCCAGTGACAGAGACTGTAGGATTAATGATTTGTCTCAGACAGGGCTGTTCGCATTTATTTTCAGTGACGTATCCCAGATTCAGATGTCTGGCAATTAGGCAGCAATTGGCATTCATGTGCTTCCCCAGTCTAATGAATGAATTAAATACTTTGCTTCTATTTCTGTTCATTCACTACATTGCTATTCCAAGCAGGACTGCAGAGGACTGATCACAGCACCTCTATTTTTGAATAAAATAATTGTGTTGTCTATGTGGTACACTTTGATCTGGGAGCTAATCTGTTTGGGATGTTGAAAAGTCAATTTCCTGGTTCTGAAATGGAGTTTGGATAAGAAAGCATTATGTTTCCCTTTTCCTGCAGATCTGTTGCCAACTTTCTCCTCCTTTAACCATGCCCATTTTGTAATCCCCTCCACATCTTTGGCCATTCCTCCCCTTTTAAAAAACAAAACTGAATTAACCAGAAATGATGAGGAAGATACCTCTGCACATCTACAGAATTGTCTTCCCTTATTAATGACTGACAACAGAAGAATTAGAAGTAGGGTTATACACTATACAGTATATGCTATACATGTGTCTAAAGCAGTGACAGGAAAGCACTGTTAAAATTATTTACCATTCTCTACTGTGTTTTCTGGGACATTGTGAAAATCATGATAGTCATTGTCCATTTGGCTCAGTCATAACTGGTTCACCACCAACTATGAGAAGTATTTCTGAGTATTCAATACCTTCTCTATGCTCAAGAGTTCTAAATGATTTGGGATGACATTTGAGAATGGTGGTGTAGGGCCTTGGAAGGTGAGACATTGGCCTCGGCAACAATGCAAGATTTCACTTGACCAGCTTGCCAGATTTTGAAATCAATAGGTTTGTTTTGAATAGTGGTTGGTTCACTGTTCATGACACAAAATTCAGTCTTTAAAATGGCAAGATTCCTAGTTCGTTTCTTCTATTTTCATGATGCATGCTCCATGCTCCATCCATCCATCCATCCATCCATCCATCCATCCATCCATCCATCCATCCATCCATCCATCCATCCATCCATCCATCCATCCATCCATCCATCCATCCATCCATCCATCCATTATGTTTGTTTGTTTGTTTGCTTGCTTGCTTGCTTGCTTGCTTGCTTGCTTGCTTGCTTGCTTGCTTGCTTGCTTGCTTGCTTGCTTCTAGGCCACCCTTTCCCAAAAGGGCTCAGGGCAGCATACAGCCGACAACAATATAATACAGATAAAACCATTAAATATAAAGCAACAATTCAAAAAACATCCAAAATCCAAAGATGGCACCTTCCCTGCACAAACCCCGGGAGGCCACAGTATAACATGGGGGCTCATCCCGGCTGGCCAGATGGAAAAGCCTGGCAGAACAGCTCCCTCTTACAGGCCCTGAGGAACTTGTTCAGATCCCGCAGGCCCCTGACATCCATTGGGAGCTTGTTCCACCAGATGAGGGCCAGGACTGAGAAGCCCCTGGCCCTTGTTGAGGCCAGCTGAGCGCCTTTTGGGCAGGGCTTGCCTCTGATGAGTGGAGGGACCTGATCAGGCAACATGTTTTTGTGAAAACTACATTTCTTTATGCAGAGGGAATCAGCCTTTTTGGAAATATATTTAAGCACTGCCAGTTGACAAATTATTTTTTTTTAAATTTCAATGCCATTACTAAAATTGGACCCCAACCCAATATTTACCTAAGTTGGGGGTTTAAAAGAGAGTCACTTATAAAAAAAGCCTGCAGAACCCTTGGAAATATTCCCCATAAACTACCATGGATGAATGAGTGGGTGGAATTTAAATGCCTGCAGAGTCATTTTTTTTCTTTTAGCAGCTGCAGTCAGCAATCCTGAAATGATCCCCCCTCCAAAAAAAGCTGATTTACCCACCATCTTCTTTTGAGATCGAGATTTCTAGCTACAGGTTAAAACCATATTTTTCCCCAGTCAAAAATAGAGCCAAAAATATTGACAAGTTTCTTCCAACTCTCTCCCACCCCTTACCCTGGTTTCGGTTTTGCCAAATTTCCACTCAGTTGCCTGCATCTGATGACAGCAGCTGAAGATTTAAAAGAGAGAACTAGAAAGGAAAGAGCTGGAGACAGAGACCTTTCCCACATGCTGGATTTACTCCTGATTTTCATGGGAATCAATTTTCAAGCATTAGAATCAGTTTGGGCAGTGTAAAGGCGTCATATGTGCCTGCCCCTGATGCATTTTTGCAGTTATGGAATCAGTTTATTTTCTTCCACACATGGTTCAAATAGAGAGGATTTTCAAGGGAGGGTGCTTTTGTCATTGGTGTTGTTATTGTTGGCATCACAGCAGCAACCTTACTTCTCTTTTTTAAAGACCCTAAAATAGCAATATACAATTATAGTTTAACTAGGTTCTCTGCATTCCTAGTTTTCATATTTTAAAACGTAAGTCTCAATCCCCTCCCTTGTTCTTTTCCTTATTTATTAAACCTGAATTAAAATGCATACATGGCACATAATCCTTGTCTTTATCTTCCCATTTGCAGAGAGGTGCTGACTATAGGAGTGGAAACAGAGTCTTCTGGTCTCCACAAGCAGTCAGATGGGATCAGTTTATTTTATAGGGTTCTGGTGAGGAGATAGTATGGGATGTCCCTCCACGGTGGTTGACCTGAGCTCTCTAGATGAAGGATGGTATATATATAAATATATTCCTGTTTCTCACATTGTATTTTGTATTTGAAAACCATAGGTGATATCTGGTCCTATGCCAAAGTCACCTCACAGTGGGAAGAACGGTTTTGATAATCTGCTCTTAGACCTTGTAATTAAAGCCAAATAATGAGTTTGTGCTCATTTTTTCAGAACACAGTGAAAAATAATCTACACCTTGTGTGTTGCTGTTGTTGCAACAGCATTGCCCTTGCAAACGTACTTCCAGGTAGAAAGTGATACCTTCCTGATCAAATGTATGTGATGGGTATGATTTATTTTCACTTCTGTAGGATTCATTCAATTGACCAAAGGCAATCAGAGAATCTGATTGAAATGAGTCCAACAACAAATAACTCCTGGGCATTTGCCAGTCTGGTTTCAAACTGCTGGGCTAATTCATTCTCAAGAAGCAGCAAGGGCAAAAAATAACATATTGTAGAAGGGAAAAGTTGTGAACAGGAAGGTTTGCTAGCTGAGGCAAAACATTCTACAAAGTTATAGCTTAATAAATGCAGAATCAACAGGGCAGAATTAGGGAAAAACCAAAATGGGGGAGGGGGATATGCTTTTTGTAATCATTTCTGCCTCCTGTAAAAGCACCCTTCTCCTTTTAGTGTGTTAGGATGAATTTGACAGAGATAGAAGATGTTCAGGGCGGTGGGGGCACTATCTTAGGAGAATGAGATCACTGGAAGTGCAAGGTGAGGACACAGGAGGAGAAGTGTCTACAATTTCAGAGAGTTGCATGCATTGTCTGGTGCAACCCAGGTACCGTCCTTTCCATATCTTACACCATACAGTCCATGCCATGCTCACTTCAACCCTTCTACTTAACCACAGTGTGACTGAGCAAGCATTTCTCTTACTTACTTAGAATTGGTTCTGTAGGTTGCATTCACATTTTCATGAACAAACCTGTGATTGTTTATGGTCGACACAAACTTCATTTCTAGATGTGTTTGTACACTTTCTTCCCCGTCCCTCCATACAAGAAGTCAGGTTCTGAGTTCCAGATTCCTAGCCATGGTGTCTATACAGTGGTGGGATCCAAAAATTTTAGTAACAGGTTCCCATGGTGGTGGGATTCAAACAATGGGGCTGGGCGGGGTTAGGGTTAGGGTTATTCCAGGGGGTGGGACATTAATAATTTCTCTGTTACTGTAAAAAACTCTTACTGTAAAAAAAAGTTCCTAATTTCCAGCTGGTATCTTTTTGTCCATAATTTGAACTCATTATAGCAAGTCCTATTGTCTACTGCCAACAGAAACAACTACTTCTCCTCTAATTGACTGCCTGTCAAATACTTAATACTTTCAAATACTTAATTTTGTTTCCAGAAATCAAAAGAAGGATACTTTCCTTAAACAAGGAACTTTACCATATTTCTAAAACATGTTGTTAAAACAGCCCAACAGGGAGAATTATCCCGTTTTCTACCTTCGCTAACCAGCCACATAGGAAACAATAGGACTTTATGATTTTTTGACCTAATGGAATTTCTAACGGAAAATCAGACGCAATTAGTAACCCCCTCTCGGCACACACAAATAATTAGTAACCCACTCTAGGGAACTGGTGAGAACCTGCTGGATCCCACCTCTGTGTCTATATAAGGTTAGGGTTTGATTCCTCCCCACTAACTGGGATTCGGAACTTGGAATAAACTACACACATTAAAAATAATGCTTTAATGCTTTTTTTTTTTTGCCTTCATGTTGCAGTTGACTTATGGCAAGCATGTAGGGGTGTCAATGCAAGAAGTTTTCAGAAGTTGTTTGCTGTTCCCTACCTGTGCATATACTTCTGGTGTTCCTTGGTGGTCTCCCATCCAAATACTGATCAGAGCTCATCCTGTTTATCTTCTGAGATCTCACATAATCAGACTAGCCTGGACTATCTAGTTTAGGGCCCTTTGACCCAAGAAGCAAGTAATTAAAATCAAATAGCTGAATATAAAGGTAGCAGATTCAATGTCTTTCACAGACATGGTTATAACCCATTAGTGCTACCTTGCTTCCAGGAACCTACAGGCGATTTCTGTTCTCAACAAGCTACAACATATGTTTGTAGCCTTGGTTAAAAGTACTGTTGTTTTGTATACTTTGAGTCACAACAGTTGTGCAATTTTTGCACTTAACCCATAGTTGGAAAGAACTCACCTAGCTTCACAGTCTTTTGCATGAGCTTTTACTGCATTAACTTACTAGCTACAGGATCATCATTTATATGCATGTTCCCTTGGAATCAATTATGTTTTCTTGACAGTTTCATCAAGCATTCAGGCTTGGATGCCAGCAGAAATGTGTGATGCTAGGCACAGCTGTAGCAGCTGGCTAGGTCAGAAAAAACGCTTTTGAGTTTTTCATTTTTAAAAATAGCACATTTTTTAAAAACATGTTTTTTATAAGGGAGGGGTTTTTCACATAAAAAAAGAAAAGAAAACTCCACTATGATGGACTTCATTTGTTTAAAATATTTATGTTTCGCTTTCTCCAATCTTCATAATAATAATATACTCAGAATTAGCTTCTATTGAGCTAAATACAGTAATACCCTGTTTCCTCGAAAATAAGACATCCCCTGAAAATAAGGTGTAGTAGAGGTTTTGCTGAAGTGCTAAATATAAAGCATCCCCCAAAAGTAAGACATAGCAAAGTTTTTGTTTGCCCGTCGAACAGAACACCAGAGCATGCAGCTGTGGAGCAGAAAAATAAGACATCCCCTGAAAATAAGACATAGCTCATCTTTGGGAGCAATAATTAATATAAGACACTGTCTTATTTTCGGGGAAACACAGTATATATACAGTATATATATACAGTATATATATACTGTGTGTGTGTGTGTGTATGTGTGTATGTGTGTGTATATATATATATACATATACATATATATATATACAGTGTTATATATATACAGTGTGTATACACACACACACACACTACTATATATATACAGTATATATATACAGTGTGTGTGTGTGTATACACACACACATACACACACACACACATACTGTATATATACATACATACTGTATATATATACATACATATATACATACTGTATACACACACACACACACACACACACACACATATATATATACACACACACACACACATATATAAAACCATCTGCAGACAGGGCAAACAGGGTGGAAGGGGTAGGATCCTTAGGTGGAAGTGATTGTATTCTCCTGGAGTTTGTTATACAGTGGAAAGAGGATGCCAAGCATAGTCAGTCACATATTCTAGCCTTTAAGAAGCTGATTTCATTAAACTTAGGAAACTACTGGGTGTGATCCTATGGTTAAGAATACTAAAAAAGATGGGTGTTTCTTAAAAGTGAGATACTGAAGGCAATGTGTGGGAATATATACATGTACATTCAATCTTTTCCCCTCCAAGAAGGAAGAAGAGCTACGAAACCTGGACACTTACATAAATATAGCTGCATCGCATGATATCTGAAAGGTGGAGGGGTATTTTCACTGCCAGCTCATTTCCTGACTTTGAATGTTGGGTTTCTAGGGTTTTAACGGTGCAATCTGGCTCTGAGAAATAACCAACCTCTACCACTTCCCCACAGAATTATATATTTTTTCATATTGTTGCACTGAAACGATTCTGTTAGGAATTATTCTCAACCATCCCATGACTTAGCAAATTAGAGCAGGAAAAGCATATGGCTAATCAAAGAATTTGTCACATTAACAGCTCCTAGTCTGCTCTTGGATGCTAAATGGAGCTGCACAGATGGCTGAGGAAGCCTGACAATGAGATGGAGAAAGTAATTAAGAGCTGCAGAGACCTGTGAAGCAGTCAGGAATCAGCAATAATGGGGCAGCAGAACCTATTAGCAAATTGTCTTCAAGACTATGGTCCTTCCTGGTGTGGACAAAAGGTCAGATCCAAGAATGTTTGTTTGTTATTTTGAAGACTTTCTGCCAACATCAATTTGTACCCAAGGTGGCTTTCCAAATTTCCATCAACAAAACCAATGATAAAACCCGTCTTTTAAATAACATTTCAAATCAGCAATGAACTTGAACAAGCACGAGCACTGAAATATCCAGCATAGCAGTAAGTACTGTGTTTCCCCGAATATAAGACAGTGTCTTATATTAATTTTTGCTCCCAAAGATGCACTATGTCTTATTTTCAGGGGATGTCTTATTTTTCTGTGTTTTGTTCATCGGGCATGCTTCCAAACAAAAACTTTGCTATGTGTTACTTTCGGGGGATGCCCTATATTTCACACTTTAGCAAAACCTCTACTTTGTCTTATTTTAGGGGATGTCTTATATTCGGGCAAACAGGGTACTAAAAACAGTCTATCCGATCAGAACTATTGTGTGTTACATCTTCACAAAATAACTGCTTTGAAGTTTTTTGGGAGATATATATTTAGAACAGAAATATCTGGATGCACATCCCTATCTCTGAGAGCTTGGAAAATCCTAAGGGGAAAATGTTGCATCATGAGAAAGATTTCCAAAATTTTCCTTCCAATATTTAGAAATCAACTATATGATTAGGCATTCCCAGCTTGGTGCCAGTGGGTACCATGGCACCTGCCAACACCTTTTCTGGTGCCCACTAAGTGTTTTTCAAAAATGAGTGGAGTCAGGTAGTCCATCAAGACTTTTGACTGACTATAGGAGATTTGATTGTCTGTTCAGATTAAAATGTTTCTTTGGCAACAACTGCACAACAGCACAGAGATTTACATTGTATTACTGAAGTTAAGCTGTGGCAATCATGTTGCAGCTAGCTCTGCCTCCTGTGGCAGCCATTTTGTAGCAGCCATGTACCCACCATGCATTGTACGAATTCCATCTATTATTTATTGCCATCTGTTTTTATCATCTGTTTGGCATTGAAGAGTCATTGTTTTAATATTTGTATTGTTATTTATATTTTAGAGGTTTTAATGATTGTATAATGGTTTTATGTTGTAATTCGCTTGAGCCCTGCAGGGATAGGGTGAGATATGAATGAATGAATGAATGAATGAATGAATGAATGAATGAATGAATGAATGAATGAATATGTATCTACATGGTCAGAAAGGTTGGGGACCCCTGGTTTATGTAGTCCAGGAGTACCAGAATAAGGAGCAGTTCCAAGCCATGCTTTAGTTAATGCTTCATTTATTTCTCCTTTCCTCCCTCTCTTTCTCTTTCTCTCTCCTCCCCCTTTACAGGCTGAGTACAGGTGAACTGCTATAAAGGACTCTGCTGGATCTCAGTCTGCTTTCTGAATAAAATATATTTATATGAAAAGATCCTCAATATACTGCACCCATGTAGTTTCCCCTCACCTATGGTTCCTCACAAGCCCCAGCTTGTTAAAATGCTGACATGCTAAGAGTTCTGTTCTGATTCAGGAAGTCATAGAGACAAAAAGATCTTTAAGAATTGATAGCCATGTCATATCGATCAAAAATAAGAGAACATTTGTTTTAACAGCCATAGAATCCAATTTTTATGTTTACATTGGTCTAAGAATTTTCTCATCATAGTTGTCCTGTATCAAATCTTCCCCTAAAATTTATGGATTTTTCAGTTTTGTTTGTGTGCTAGTAAATAAGCATTATGTCTTGTATCTATATGTTTGAATGATGCCTTGCTTATGTATGATGCACAACATAAAGAAATCTACTAAACTCTAAAAATCAGTGAAGAAGTTGGGGGTGGAAAATTCCCACCTCCTCTTTTCTTGCTTAACCCCCCCCCCCCACTCTTCAATCACCATCTCTCTTCCCCTCCCCCAACCCCCTTTTTCTCCTTTTTTTTACATTTCAGGATTTTTCTGTTTCTGAAATCCCCACCATTCTTGGATAGCCCCACCTTTTGTCTGTTTTAATCTGCACATGGGGGCATGTTCAACATTAGATATATGATATAAAAAAGATATATGCTATGTATACATTTTTCTCACTTAAGCTTATACCCTTTTAAAAATCCACAACATATACTGCCACATAACAGTATTCCTACTGCATCCTGAGAAATATTTTAAATAGGAATATTTCACAGTTGTCATAAGGTTGGTTCTTCTTGTATTTTGGCCTATTGGCTTGTTTTCTATGCCTGAAAAATAAACCTCACAGAAACAACATTTACACAAAAAATCTCCCCAGCATCTCCAGAAATGTGCTCTTTTAGCACTAAAGAGCCAGCATGAACTCTGAGATCCATCCATTCTACACCAGGAGGGAAGCCAGGCCAATAAATCATCAAGGGGCTTTGTCCCTGTCTCTTTCAGTTTCTGTAAAACTTGCCAGCTGTTTAGAAGTCCCAGTTCAACTGTTCTGCCAAAGCACAAATTTTACAGAAGAAAATATGTTTCATGGAGTTTGTATGAAAAATTGCTTCCAACAGAACCCAACAGAAACAACAAGCTGCTATAGAGCAGAACGTTATACATACAGTAGCCATGTTTTTTAAAAAATTAGTTCCATCCTATGGCAACAACTTTGATGGCTGTGGCACGAGCCAAAGTTTGTGCCACAGCAGCTAAAATAACATCCTATTTTAGGAAAGCAAAGAAACATTCATTCGCTCATTTGTTAAACTTTGGCCCTTTCTGCACACCTAAAATGTTTGCAAACCATTTTCAGTCCCCCTCTTTATCACAATGTTAATCCACACTCACCCCCTCGATTGATTCATGGCTGCCATGAGGCGTTTCCCCCCCCTTGGGAGTTTTATTTGTAGAATCAATGCTTCATTGCTTCAGTGGCTCATTCCGCACATGCAAAATAATGCACTTTCAAACTGCTTTCAGTGCTCTTTGAAGCTGTGTGGAATAGCAAAATCCACTTGCAAACAGTTGTGAAAGTGGTTTGAAAACGCACTATTTTGCGTGTGCGGAAGGGGCCAGTGCTTCCTAGCTGAGATTCTCTGTAGCTAAGTGTATTCAATGGTTCAAAGATTTAAACTCCCCCCCCCAGAGAAAAAATACAGAAATTAAAAAAATAAAGAGGCGAGGGGAACACTATAAAATGGTACCTAGGCTAAAGTTTGGGGACAGGACAGAGACATGGAAAACAGCAGTGAGAACAATAAAATAATTTAAATATGCCCACACAGCTAGGAAAGACATCTTGAAAACGTTTCAAACCAAAGAATAATTTTAAAAGGGCATTTAGATAAAGCATTTCTGGGCTGGAGATAAAACATTTTTGGAACCAAAGAGGGAAAAACAATGCAAAGCAGCATGGAGGAAATGTTTTGTTTCTGCCTGAAAACTTTTTAAAAGGTTTGTGTGGAAACTGTCATTTTTACAATGCCTTGAAAACCCTACAGAGTTGCCATAACTCAACTGCGACTTGACAGCACTTCAGAGGCGTTCCTCCCATTGGGCAAAGTGGGCAATTTCCCAGGTCACCCACTTGCGGGGGGCACAAAAACTGCAGGTTCGTCTATGGGATTTTTTGTATTTTCAGTATTTTTCCATTTTCGGCTGACGGAGGGTGCAGTTGTTAGACAAGCAGCACCAAAATTTCAGAGATTTTTCAGGAGACTCTCCTGATGATATCACCCAGGTTTGGTGAGGTTTGGTTTAGGGAGTCCAAAGTTATGGACTCCCAAAGGGAGTGCCCCCATCCCCCATTGTTTCCAATGGGAGCTAATAGGAGATGGGGGCTACACCTTTGAGGGTCCATAACTTTGGATCCTCTGAACCAAATTTCACCAGACCTGGGTGGTATCATCAGTAGGGTCTCATGAAGATACTCTGAAAATGAAGGAAAACTGCCATTTCTAGATGTCCTAGTCAGCCGCAAACCAAACCAACAATTGGGCCACACAGTATACAGAAAACCTACACACTGATAGATATCTGCACAAAAACTCCAATCATCATCCAGGACAAAAAAGGAGCACCATAAAAACTTTGGTAGATCGCGCAAACAGAATCTGTGAACCCCACCTCCTTCAAGATGAATTCAACCACCTAAACTGGGCTCTACAGGCTAATGGTTACTCTACTACAGACATCAGAAGAGCTGCAAGACCAAGAACAAGCCACATGAACAAAGATAAAGAGCCATCTAGAGGGAAAGTGTTCATACCATACATCAAAGGGAACCACTGACCCATGGGAAAGGAAAACTGATGAAGAAGCATAACCTACAAACAATCTACAGACCCACTAAGAAAATTCAACAAATGCTACGTTCAGCAAAGGATAAGCGGGATCCTCTAGCTACTTCAGGAGTCTACCACATACCATGTAGCTATGGACAAGTCTACATAGGAACCACCAAATGCAGCGCTCAGACATGAATCAAAGAACATGAATGGCACTGCAGACCATTTCAGCCAGAAAAATCAGCAATAGCAGAACACATGATAAACCAACCTGGACACAAAATATTATTTGAAAACACAGAAATTCTGGACCACTCTGACAGCCACTACATCAGACTACACAGAGAAGCCATTAAAATCCACAAGCACATGAACAATTTCAATAGGAAGGAAGAAACCGTGAAAATGAACAGAATTTGGCTGCCAGTTTTGAAAAACACTAGAGTCAAGACAGTGACTAATCAGCTGCACACAGACACAGGATGACTACGGATAATCAAAGGGAACAAAGGCCAGATTACTTCTATTCAGATTCCTCACCTATTGACCTTGCTATCTCTTTTGTTACTCACATGCTATACTTCATTGTTACTCACTTGCCAGGCCACTCCTATTCAGATACCCTCACCTATTGACCTTTACTCACAGGTATATATACTCCACTTGTTTTCCTTTCCAACTATCAGATCCTCTGAAGATGCCAGCCACAGGTGCAGGCAAAACATCAGGAGAGAATGCTGCTAGAACATGGCCATACAGCCCGGAAACCACACAGCACTCCATCTTGAAAATGTTTCAAACCAAAGAATAATTTTAAAAGGGCTGGAGATAAAAGCATTTCTGGGCTGGAGATAAAACATTTTTGGGGGAGAAAGGGGGAAAAACAATGCAAAACTGCATGGAGGAAACATTTTATTTCCTGCCTGAAAACTTTTTAAAAGGTTTGTGTGGAAATGGTCATTTTTACAATGCCTCTTGCCTTGAGTTGCCATAACAAAACTGCAACTTGACAGCACTTCCGCCACCATCAAAGTCCATCTTTCTTACATAGATTCAGGACAGTTCAGATATACCAGAACAACTTTATTAACAAGGCAGGGGTGTAACGAGGCAGCCCTGGGCAAACTGTAGCCCTGGGCAAAACCTGAGTTGGATGCCCCACTTACACACCATGAAGTAGAAGCCACTCCCACCACGACCAAATTTTTTTTTGCACCAGGACATTGGTGCCTGCAGGGGGTGAAGTTTTTAGACATATCAGCACCAAAGTTTCAGCATATCATCAGGAGACTGTCCTTATGCTACTCCCCAAGATTTGGTGAGGTTTGGTTCAAAGGAGTCCAAAAGTTATGGACTCCCCAAAGGGAGTGCCCCATCCCCCCCCTTTGTTTCCAATGGGAGCAGAATAGGAGATGGGGGCTACACAGTTTTTGAGGGTCCATGGCACTTTGACTCCCCACTGAAGACCAAGCACTGCACCAAACCTGGGGGGGTATCATCCAGGATTGCCCAGTCACCTGATGAAGACCCTGAAAAGTTTTGAGACTGTTGCCTTCAGAAATGCGCCCCCCAGGCCTGCAACCCCCATGGACAGCTTAATACAGAAAACTCAATGCAGAACAAAGATTCTTGGGCAGAATTTCTGGGATGTTCCTGCAGGGGGCGCATTTTTTGAATCTACTCGGCACCAAGGAATTTCCAGGGGTATCATTTTGAAAACTTTCCTTATGGGTACCCCAGAAAGTTTCAGGTGCAGTTTACAATTTAAGGGGGGGTCCCAAGAGTTATGAACCATCAAAGGGGGGTACCCCATCCCACATTCTTTGCTAAGGAGATGGAAGTTTTAGCTACCCTTTTGGGGGGCCATAACTTTTGGCCCCCTGAACCAAACTTACGCAAACAACGGGGTGCCATCATGATGATCTCCCAGATGATACCCTATGAAATTTTTGGTGATGACTCCCGTCGATCAGGAAATGCCCTCCCTGCAAGAACATCCGAGGTATTGCCCAAGAATCTTTGTTCTACGTGGAGTTTTCTGCATTACTTGTGTCAATAGGGAATTGCGAAACTGAGAGAACACATTTTTGAAGACACAGTCTCAAAACTTTCAGGGCCTCATCAGGAGACTGCCCTAATGATACCCCCCAGGTTTGGTGCAGTTTGGTTTAGGGGGCCAAAGTTATGGACCCTCAAAACTGTAGCCCCCATCTCCTATTAGCTCCCATTGGAAACAATGGGGGATAGGGGCACCCCTTTTGGGAGTCCATAACTTTGGACTCCCTGAACCAAACCTCACCAAACTTGGGGGGTAGCATAAGGACAGTTTCCAGATGATACCCTGCAATTTTGGTGCCGATAGCCTAAAACTGCACCCCCTGCAGGCCAAAAATGGAAAACCACTAAAAATACCCAAAAACGAATCCAGCATTTTGATGCCCCCCACAAGGTGATGCCCTGGGCAGCTGCCCACTTTCCCAATGGGCATTACGCCAGTGTAACAAGGTCAGGTGGCGCTTGTTTCAGACTCAGCAGTGAGGGTTTTCCATAGAGGTTTCCTCTGCTTAAAGCTCATCTGCATGTGATTTCCATGTAAAAGGTAGATGAATAAAGTTTGTTCTGCCTAGCAATCCTGCACATGTGTTGTTTCCCCCTTTTTTTGTTTTCAGGAGAATGACTGTGAAGCTACAAGGACACAAATATGCACAGATTGCAGCTTCTCTAATCGTGGCATCGTAGCTTCACAAACATCCCCCTGAAAACAAAACAAAAAAAAAGGAAAAAGGACACATGCATGGGATTGCTAAGCAAATTGTATTCATCTACTTCTACATGGAAATCACGCGTGGATGAGCTGCAAGCAGAGAAAATCTTTGTGAGAAACTTTCAGAGAATTTCTGCTGCAGCACAATGGCGGGCAGGAAATGAAAGTAAGAGGTTTGGGAAGGAGAAATAAAGTGTTTCCTGCCTGCTTTTGTTCACTCAGCAGGTAGAAAACATCTTTAACCCGGGTTGGGGGGGAAAGATCACTAGTTTCATGACTTTTGAAACATTCGGTTTGAGAGAAATCTTCCTGTGATGGACATTTGCCCCCACCGTGCTGCAGACACCTTGTGCCTGAAATTCACCTGAAATTCACCCCCCCTCCTCAGTCTTATGTCCCTTCTTCAGCAACTTCATGACATTTGAGGAAACTCCAGTTGGATTGTAGCCAGTGATCCATGGGAATATTCTCATTGTATTTCTGCTATAGATATACATAGGCTCAATGCTGCCCATACAACTCAAAGAAAAAATGTTAAAATGGTGGGAATCATATCTAATTGGTACACAATGATACCAAGACCCAGGTCACAAAACCAAATTAATATTTTGCTCTCCTGGCAGATACTTTCTCAACTTACTTCTGCATTTGCTCTCTAGTTTCGGCCTTATGTATCACCTTAAATTATCAATTTCGATATGCAATGTGCCAAAGGAAAATGAAAAACTCTTTACCGTTCTGGTTGCAGAATGTAATCTTCAGGCAAGCAATAGTGGGTGCAATGGAGAGGTGAGTAACTTACATGTTGCTAGAACTGGAGAGATCCATAAAAAATCAGCTGGAAATGACACATATCTGAAACTGTTCAAAATTCTGAAAAAAAATCTTTTTCACTCAGGATTCCCTTCTATCAGTTGTTCATCCAAACCACTATGTAACTCCCTATTCTTCACATGTAGATGTGACAGAAAGATAAGGAAAAAAACCCACAAACACATCCAGCCTCAGAGGAGCCAATGACAGGACTTATTAGTCTAATAGGAGCTGTGAACCAGGAAACAGGTTTAATTCTGACGGTTTGTTCTTAACATTTAGCAGTGTTAAGAGGGAGAAGAGAACTTGGCGAAGAGCTAGTTTTAACAGATGCATCACTTAAGGTCAGCCTTGGGGCAACAGTCTTAGAATGGTGAGAACTGCTGCATTACAGCTAGTTGGAATAGATTCATTGCAATGTTTTGACCAGATGCTATCCCTGAACCCTTTAAATCCCCACTGGGAGCCCTGGTGAGGTGAAAAAGACAAGAAAATGATGGAAAATCCTTCCAGCTGCTAATTACCCACAGGAAACTGTCTCAGTAGCCTTTTCACCACCTTTCCTTGACACACTGAATAATCACTGGACATTGTCTGAAAGTTGCTCAGTCCCTTTTTTCTGGGTCCTGGGGCTTGCCACAGTAAAACTAGTCTCCAATCTAGGAACATAGTCCTGCAATTAAGTCTTGTTGAATAAAAATTGCGCCTGAGGCTTCAGCCGGGAGGTGCCATTGTGTGGGGGGAGGAAGCCTCTTTCCCCGCCAGCGGGCCGAGGCTGTCACGTGGCTGGGTACCGGCACGTGACAGGGGCCTTCAAGCCGCCTATAAAAGGCGTCGTCGGCGGGAACCGGCCTCTTTCGAGGCCAGCTGCTTTAAAAGGCCCTCCCTCCACTCCCATTTTGAGGGATTATTGGGGTTCTTTATTGTGTTGTATATTGTCGCAGTTCACTGGGCGGTTCGGGCATAAGAGCACATCCTATTTTGGGAAGGCAGTAGCTTGCATGCCGGACCTTCCCACCTTGGGGCCTCCATATGAGGTCCGTGGTGGCGATAGAGCTCTTGAAAGCAAAGCCTTGGAAGCGCGCTGAGAGCTCGCTGCCCGGCAGGGAGGGGTGTCACAAATTGGACTTGCGTCCATGTGGCACCTAGTAACTTCCTGTACCAGTTCCCTTGGGGGATGTGCCGGACAGGGGTTCTGTCCGAAGGGCCTAAGGGGTCAGCTGGGGCTGCCCTATAACCAGGATCAGCGGTTTGCTGCTTGGGGGCCAGGATGTGCTCTGTTATGCTCACCCAGCTTCAACGTTTTGGTTATATGTTAAATAAATTTGGGCTGCGGCCGATTTCTTTTCCAACAAGTATGTGTCAGTGTTTTTGATGGAATGAGAGAGAGAGAGAGAGAGAGAGAGAGAGAGAGAGAGAGAGAGAGAGAACTGGAGCTCAACTTACCTATCCCAAAGGATCAGAGTGATAAACAAACTACAGTGCCTATCCTCCCCCACCCCCACAAAAAATATAATTTTGAAAGTTCAACTGAATTCCCACTGAACTCAGATTTCCTCCTGCTATATCTTTGTGGGTCAGACAGAAGTGCTAGAGTGCAAGAAGGCACCCGGGTCGGAGTGAGGGGGAACTGTGCCCGGGGCATTCATTCATCCTGTGTCCCTGCCACACCCCTGCCATGCCCCCACACTGGCATGCCTCCGGTGTATCACACACACCCATATCCCTTTGGTGCTACACCACTGGAAGGCACCATGTTCATTCTTCCAGTCAGGTTTCTTCCATTACCCCTGAGACTCACAGCTGCCAGACCTTCCTTCTGGGCAGGTCCAGCATGATCCCCATGCACCCAGGCTACCTGGAGAGTTTGCAGCTTTGCTAGAACAGTAAATGAGGTCATCTGGGCCAAGGGAAAGAGAGATGGAAGGAGAAGTGTCAGCTGGTGAAAAAGGAGAAGTGTCAGCAGCCAAAACTGCTTGGGCTACAAGGAGGAAGAAGAGGCATCTGCCAGGCAGGGGGTTGTTGGGATGTTCCATAGAATTGTATGGATCCAATTGTAAAGAATTGTATATATCTAAATATATATATTTTACATGCAGCATATAATCTTGTTGAGGCAGCAATGGTAGGGGAAGAGCTGGAGGTGGAAAGGGGAGTGGCATTGAGGACAGCACAAAGGTATTTATCTTTGGCATGGCATTTATCACTTTTTCCTTTGTTCTTTTCAAGGCATGTAGGCAAATGAGATTGGCAATATGTAAGAAAAGACTTACTGGATCAGATCAAGGTCCATCTATGTCTGGGAATCCCACATTTGCAAGGTTAAAGGCAACAGCCTTTCCTTGCAGCATTTCACCAGTAGTAGTACTGACTCTGAACCTGGAGGTTCTTGGCTGACACAGCCCATAACCAGGGTCGTAGGTATAGATTTTTAATGGGGGGGGGTTGGGGGGGTCACACCCCCACCCACCCCTAGGGGCATGGCCATGCCTCCCCAAGCCCCGTCCCCTAGCCTCAGTGCTTATAAAAGCAGCTCTCCAGGCAGGGGCAGCAGACTCCCCTTCCCCGCCCCCTCCCCACCAGCTGGGCTCCCACCCAGCAGTCCCTTCTGTCCTCCACTCCGGGCAGAGGCATAGCTAGGGAAAATGGAGCCCGGTGCAAAATCTGAGTTTTGCACCCCTGCCCCCCCCAATGGGCAGCCACTGTGATGCTGGAATCCACCCCCAAACAGCATCACATTCAATGGCGTTTAAATTAGGGAGCCCAGATTCTCCTTTTAAATCCACTTTAAATGGAGAATTTGGGGTTCCCAGTTAAAACAACATTGAAAGTGATGCTGTTTGGGGGTGGATTATCCCCCACCCTTAAACAGCATCACTTTCAATGTTTAAACTGGGGACCTCAGATTCTCCCTTTAAATCCATGCTGAAGGGGGTGGATTTAAAAGGAGAATCTGGGGAAATTAGGGGGGTGCCTGCTGTCAGGGGTGCAATTGTTAAGCTAGCAGCACCAAAATGTTAGTGTATCTTTAGGAGACCTTCCTGCTTATACCACCCAGGTTTGGTGAAGTTTGGTTCATGGGGGCCAAAGTTATGGACCCTCAAATGTGTAGCCCTCACCTCCTATTAGTTCCCATTGGAAACAATGGGGGATGTGGGCACCCCCTTTGGGAGTCCATAGATTTGGACCCCCTGAACCAAACCTCACCAAACCTGGGTGATATCATCAGTAGAGTCTCCCAACAAATCCCTGAAATTTTGGTGCTGCAGGCTAACAATAAAAAAAAAACTTAAAAATACAAAAAAAACACAAACGGGGGGCGGAGCATTCGGACATGTAATGGGGGGGTTGAACCGGAGAACCCCCTCTTACCTACGTCCTTGCCCATAGCACACCTCACCATAAGTCTGTCTACTCTCTTTAAAGCAATATGTGTTGATGATAACCAGTATGTTTTGTGATGCTGAATTTCTTTATTGTGTGCTGTATAAAGAAGTCACTAATAACCAGGGCTGGAGCGAGGGGGAACTGCACCTGGGACACATGTGCGCCCTGCCATGCCCTCGCTACGCCACACCCCAGAATGCCCCTGCTACACCCCCACACTGGCGCACGCCTGGCCTCCTTGGCACTACGCCACTGCTACCAACACTGTCTTCACTGTACTGATGATCAGTCAGCCTGTCATTATTATGACCCACAAGCCATAAATGCAACAAAATATGGTAGCATTGTAATGGAAATGCACGGTTGAAGTACCAAATAATTATGAACAGTTCACCGCAGCGTATAGCCACATATGGTAAAGCATATTAATTAAAGCAAAGCAAACTAAAAACTGCAAATATGTTTGTGGTTTCCTATTTGCTGGGAAGAGACAGGTGTTGCTAATGCTGTATTTTGAAGTAGGGGCCTTAGGCAGATAAACTTTCACAGATTTAAGAGTTTATCAGTGAAGCATGATGTGATTTTTCTACAAAAACATATTTTTGGGGGGAGGCAACCTTGCATGGCAGTTGATTTGTGAGGGTGCATGCTTTTGATATTGATTCCTCACCAGCAAGGTCTCTTTATAGCTCAGTGAACCATCCAGGCTCAATGGAAAAAAAAATTGTGCTAAGAAGTGATCTTGTACAGTCCAGTGGTCCAAGGGCTGATTGGATCTGTTTAGATGCCTGTCGTAGCAAATTAAGTGATTCTGCAATTCAGTTTTTCCACCCTGCCCAGCTCTACGCCTTAAAGAGCAGAGCATGTGCTGCTGTGTAGAGGAAACTCTGGAAAAGAATAATGTCTCTTTGAGAGGGAGCAGGCATTTCTGACTCATGGTATTGTATTTTGAGAGATTAAGGTAGCATTTTTTGTGCATCATTATTTGAGACTAAGCTGCACTCAACTCAGGAAAAATATATACATGTTACAAACAAATTTAGTGTCAGAAAACACAATGTGGCAGCAAAAGAAAGAATTGTGGGCTCAGAGAAGAAACAAGATAAAGAGAAGAATTTTTGAACTGAAATATGCTTGTGGGTACCATCAAAGCACACCTGACCTATGTCAACCCCATTCGGTTTTCATGGCAAGAGATGTTTAGAGGTGGTTTGCCATTCCCTGCCTCTGTGTGGGCCAAGAAAGCTCTGCGAGAACTACGATTGGCCCAAGGTCATCCAGCAGGCTTCATGTGGAGGAGTGGAGAACTGAACCCGGTTCTCCATGTTAGAGTCCACCACTCTTAACCACTATACCACACCGGCTCTTGAATAGCAAAGCTGAGAAATTGCAAATCACCCTCACCTCTAGCTTTAGATGTGAACCTCTCTTTGATCGCCATCCTAGTTACCCATGTTTCTCTCTTCCGAGCTGGAAGCCATGAAGAGGGATGTCTGAAATGCTTCCAGTGTTTGAATGTCTAAGCAGCCTGTATGTCTTTTGTGCCATTTTTCTAAGGCTTTATATATCTTTTCCAGCACAGCGCATGAATCCTTTCCTTCTGTCAGCTGTGATGACCTAGTCATCCCCCTTGTGCCTAGAACTGTCTCCAGCTTTTGCTAAGTCAGGACATTTATGTGTGGTATGAGGGACAGATAAGGAAAGCTGGAAGCCAAAAAAGAAAGAAAGAAAAGAAACTCTTTTCATGTGGCTTTTTTATCCATCATTATTTTTCACCCTCAGGTCTTTTTCTGAAGCCCATGGGATGGGGCTGAAGCACCTGTAATTAGAAATGTGCAAAAAAAGAGGGCAAAGAAACGAAAATGACTGCTTTGGCAGCCAGGTTGCTAAAAGATTGACTCAATGAACATATTACCCAAAGATCTAGATTCCAGTCTATATTTGGTCACAACTCAAAGTAAATAATAAAGCCATGAACGATATGGAACCAGGTTATCTAATGAACCATCTTCTGTCACAGATGTCTGCTGTTTTGTTGACATTGTCACTGGTAAACCTTTGGGTGTCCTTGCTTTCAGTAACTATTAGAGAAATGGTTTTTACATGTATTGTCGAAGGCTTTCACACCGGATTCAACTGATTGTGGTGGGTTTTCCGGGCTGTGTGGCCATGGTCCGGTAGATCTTGTTCCTAATGTTTCGCCTGCATCTGTGGCTGGCATCTTCAGAGGTCTATCACAGAGCAAATCTGCTTCACAGTGTGTCTATTGAGAAGGGGAAGTTTAATGGGACATGGACAATATACCCCACTAAACATTCCCTCCTCCCTGGACGCAGTGTATAACAGACTTCCCTCTGTGATATATCTCTGAAGATGCCAGCCACAGATGTAGGCGAAACGTTAGGAACAAGATCTACCAGACCACGTCCACACAGCCTTGAAAACCCACTAGGGTTGGAGATTCGGACAGTCCAAATCCGAATTTTTACCGAATCTGCACGGATTCGGACGGATTCGGACGAGCAGGAGCCGAATCTGAGCTGTCCGAATCCTAACAGATCCGAATCCATGGGATTCGGATTACCAGCCGAATTGCGTTTTTATTTTTTGGTGTTTTTTTCACATTTTGGCCTGCAGGGGAGACATTTTTAAACATATCAGCACCAAATTTTCAGGGTATCATCAGGACAGTCTCCTGATGATACACTGAAATATTGGTACCGATACATCTACAAATGCACCCCCTGCAGGCACCCCCAGAAATTTGCACAAGATTCTTTGTTCTGCAGTGACTTAGCTGCATTGCTGTCAATAGGGAATTTCTGAGGGGGCTGTGGAGTGCACATTTTTCATGGTAAACCCACAAAACTTTCAGGGTATCTTCAGGAGAGTCTCTGGATGACACCATCCAGGTTTGGGGAACTTTACTTCAGGTGGAAGTGGGAGATGGGCCCTACCCTTTTTGGGTCCCATAGAATTAAACCCCCTGAAGCAAAATTCCCCAAACCTGGATGGTGTCATCCAGAGACTCTCCTGAAGATACCCTGAAAGTTTTGTGACCATACCTTCAGAAATGTGCACCTCACAGCCCTCTACCAGAAATTCCCCATTGACAGCAATACAGCTAAGTCACTGCAGAACAAAGAATCTTGGGCAAATTTCTGGGGGTGCCTGCAGGGGACGCATTTTGAGATGTATCGGCACCAAATTATCAGAGTATCATCAGGTGACTGTCCTGATGTTGCCCACCAAGTTTGGTGCAGTTTGGTTCAGGTATGGACCCTCAAAAGGGGTGCAACTATCCCCCATTGTTTCCAATGGGAGCTGATAGGGGATGGGGGCTACACCTTTGAGAGTCCATAACTTTGGCTCCCCTGAACCAAACTGCACCAAACTTTGGGGGTATCATCAGGACAGTCTCCTGATGTTACCCTGAAAGTTTGGTGTCACTAGCTTTAAAAATGCTGGTTTGCGTGTTTCACCGCTCACTCACTCCAGCAGGCTTCATGTGCAGGAGCGGTGAAACATGAAAACCGGAATTTTTAAAGCTAGTGGCACCAAATTTCAGGGTATCATCAGGAGACTGTCCTGATGACACCCCCCAAGTTTGGTGCAGTTTGGTTCAGGGGGGCCAAAGTTATGGACCCTCAAAGGGGGGCCTCTATCCCCCATTGTTTCCAATGACAGCTAAGGAGATGGTGGCTACCATTTTGAGGGTCCATAACTTTGGCCCCCCTAAACCAAACTGCACCAAGCGTGGGGGTGTCATCAGGACAGTCTCCTGATGATACCCTGATATTTTGGTGCTGATATGTCTAAAAATGTGCCCCTGCAGGCACCCCCAAAAATTTGCCCAAGGTTCTTTTTTCTGCAGTGACTTCTGCATTGCTGTCAATGTGGAATTTCTGGTGGAGGGCTGTGTGGTGCACATTTATCAAGGTACAGTCACAAAATGTTCAGGGTATCTTCAGGAGAGTCTCTGAATGACACCATCCAGGTTTGAGGAACTTTGCTTATGGGGGCAGTGGGAGATGGACCCTACCCATAACATTGAACCCCTTGAAGCAACGGTCACCAAACCTGGATGGTGTCATGAAGAGACTCTCCTGAAGACACCCTGAAAGTTTTGTGGGTTTACCATGAGAAATGTGCACTCCACAGCCCTCCCACAGAAATTTCCTATTGGCTGCAATGGAGCCAGCCAGCCACTACAGAGCACAGAATCTGGGGAAATTTCTTTGGGTGACTGTGAGGGGTGCAGTTTTAGAGCTACTGTCACCAAAATTTCGGGGTATCATAAATGTACTGTCCCTATGATACTCCCCAAGTTTGGTGAAGTTTGGTTCAGGGGTCCAACGTTATGGACCTTCAAAAGTGTAGCCCCCATCTCCTGTTAGCTTCCATTGGAAACAATGGGGGATGGGGCACCCCTTTTGAGTGTCAATAACTTTGCCCCCCCTGAACCAAACTGCACCAAACTTGGGGAGAATCATCAGGGCAGTCTCCAGATGATATCCTGAAATTTTGGTGCCGCTAGCTTTAAAATTGCGTCCCCTGCAGGCCAAAACGTGTAAAAACATCCAAAATTCAAAAAAATAATAAAACGGACCCGAATTTTTCGGATTTACCCGAATTTTCGGGTATATCCGAATTGGCTATGATTCGGATTCGGGCATACAAATCATTTTATGCCCCAAAATACCCAAATCCGAATTTTACCGAATTTTTTTAGTATTGACCAACCCTAAAACCCACCAGAACCAGTTGAATCCAGTCTTGAAAGCCTTCGACAATACATTGATACTATTTTTGTTAGACATCCCCAAGAGCAGAATGATAGACTCCCACTGGGTATAATGTTCTACAACATGATTCCCTTCTGTGCCTAAAGAAGACCCTGAGTTTTGAAAGCACATGTTTCAGGTGGTAGCTCAAGTCATGAAGATCCTGGCTCAAGTTCTGAAATTGTTCTCCATTCATCCACCTACCTATCCATTCACCCATTCATCACTGATCATGTCTCATAAGCATTTCTCCTACACTCACATACATTACCATGACATTTACCGGGGTAATCTATAGAAATGTTATAACTTCTTGAGAGGGGGATCCATATTTCTAATTATATTTCTATTATTCTAGCTGTCAGTGTCTGGTTCAGATCTTAGTAATGCTAGAGGTCTTGATACTGACAGATTCATTCTTTTGTACTGCTGGAATCGATAAAGTTTGTTTGTATCAAATGATTCTGTTACTTCTTCATACCAGACCTCATAGATCTGACAGACGGAATTGTGCAGACATCACTAACTTTGTTTTTCCACTATATTATAATTCATACTTTGGGGATGGGGGGAGCTGTGCTTTCATGGCGGCATAATGAATGCATCTTACCCCAGCTACCCTGGCAGAACTGAAGTGATTAGCAATGTCCAGTGGCACAAGTTCAGACTAGTGTCCAAGTGGGAATCTTGATAGGGGGAATCTTTTTGGGTTTTGATTTTTTGCAAGGCAGGCTGCTGCCAGGTAACATGAAAATCAGGTCCTATTAAACTCAGACTCCATGAGATGTGCTCACAGCCAAAACCGCTGTTCACTGTTCTTCATAGGCAGAGAAAAAGTCCAGAAGATCAATTACACCAAATCCTGAATTGGAAACAAATGTTTTCTATCCAGATATCTTCTACAACATGGAACTTCTCTAGGTGGCCATATGCTCAGAGAAGAACCTCAAGGGAAGAAAATAACAGATGGCAGAGAACTTAGCACTTTACCTACTTATTACTTACAGAGCAATCATGACCAGATCTACTCAGAAGCAAGTCAAATTTAATTCAGTAGTGCTTATGTAACGTCAGCTTGTGGGTTCTGTGGGGCAGAACTTGGAAGGAGTTTGCAACAACTAAATTTTAAACAAAATGGTTTACTTTCTTTAACATATGACACTTATCAAACATTAACATTTAACTTAACTCTACAAGGTCCTGTTCAAGTTTTATTCCAAGACCTTCCAATTACAGCCTGATAATGCCAAGTCAATTCTTCCTGCTGGTGGTTGGCTCATTAAGACTCCAGAGGCTTGGTGAACAAGATTCAAGATGATGAACGTCCCCAAGTGAACTCTCACCAATTACATATACAAAAACCCTGAAACAATAAATTCTAACATTTGCAATACAGCAAAAATAAACAACTCCCTTCCCACAAGTTCCCAACAACATTACAGTTACCTTAAACAAGGTGTTAAGGGCTTATAAAAATCAATTGAGGTCCAAGCCTGGTAGCCTTGCTTCCTTCAGACTCATGAGTTCTGCAGCTTTCTGCTTCTTTTCAGACTCCACCCCTTTGTGGGTCATCCCATTCTGACATAGGGGGTTACACTTACTCCCAGGAAAGCATTCTCAGTTCATGCATGCTGGAATTCAGTACATTTTGAAAAATGTGTACAGCATGAAAAATGTGTGTGTGTGGGGGGGGAGGGGAATAATTGTTATGAGACAGAGGTCCTTCAGTGACTGTCCTTTGATCTTATGTTATAATTCACATTGGTCAGGCCACACCTGAAATATTGTATGCAGTTCTAGATGATGTGGACAGAATTGAGTGGGTGCAGAGGAAACTAACGAGGATGATTAAAAACCAGGTGGCCTTTTGAGGAACGGCTGAGGGACTTGGGAATGTTCATTCTGGAGAAGAGGAGGTTTAGGGTGAACTTGTTCTCTTTAATTATTTGAACAGCAACCGTTCCTGTTGGCAGCAGAGGATAGGACTCACAATAATGGGTTTAAATTATGGGCAGATACTAGGGAAAAAAATTACAATAAAAGTTGTGTAACAGTGAAACCAGCTGCCTAGGGAGGAGGGGAGCTCCCTTTCACTGGCAGACTTCAAGCAGCAGCTGAGCAAACACTTGGCCATGCTGACAGAGGCTGATGGGAATTGTAGTTCCTGAACATCTGGAGAGCCGCAGGTTCCCTACCCCTGCGTCTAGGCTGATGCTGCATTGAGTAGGGAGTTGGATTAAATGGCCTGTGTGGTCCCTTCCAAAGCTATGATTCTATGATCTGACAAGGTGAAGCACTTGCAGTCATTACAAGCACACCACACCTTCAGGAAATGCTATGGAAACTGCCTTGATACTTACACTGAGCTGCACTCCCCAGTGGGCTCAATTGGATTACAGCAATTTATCCAACACTGCTAAAGGAATTACAGTTCTCAAAAGGTTCACAGTCTAATGGCCTCTTTGCACACATTATGTGGTTTGGATATTCATGAGAGATACACCATCACATACAAAGAGTGTCTAAAGTGAGTTTTTTCATCATTTGCACCTAAGCGTGAACAAGACTTGCATGGGCAATGAGGTTATATGATTTCAACCCTGCCTTTGGGTACAGAAGAATTTCCAGGGAGGCCTACATCAGACAATAATGTATTGTTAGATAGGGGGTCTATCTTTTTTTTAAGTTCAATAATTTAGAAAATAAAATTTGCACTAACGAATTTGATTAAATACATGCATCAACCACATATGTAACTATCAATTTTTAAACTCCTACCTTTCCCCTATTCTCCATTTTGTGTCACATCATCTTGTGTCAAATCATCCACAATAGTAAGCTTAGGCCACGAGAGAATGCAGGACTGCTGAGAGGGAGGGGGACACAAATCTCTGGGGATCCTGATAATCTGGTGGACCCCACAGAATTAAGCAAGGCCTATGTTTCCATGCAATGTTAGGAGAAGGATTGTGGCTCACTGGAAGAGCCTCTGCTTTGCATACAGGAAGTCGTAGGTTCAATCCCTGGCATCTCCAATGAAAAGGATCATGCAGGAGGGGAGGTAAAAGGCCTCTTCATGACATTTTGAAGAGCTACTGCCCAACTGAGTAGCCAATACTGACCTCTGCTTGAGGATAAGGCAGCTTCATGTATAAAGGGAAAAATGGGTGATCTCACTCTTCTCCAATTGCATAAACAGTTTATAAAGTTTATTGAGCCTGTATAAAACATAACATATACCACATTAGATCATGCCACTTTAATTCTATAATTTGTGCAGCAGAACTATGTTCACCTGAAAATGATTGAACAATTGTAATTTAAAAGATATAGCAATTGGAACATGCGTGTGCTAAGCTTCTAGAAGTTCTAGAGATTCTGGTTTGAATTAAACTCACAATTCAATAAGACTTATTAAAGTACGTACCTTTTTCATGTGATGGAAATTATGAAGCTTTTGTGTGTCCATGATACCGTTATTTATATGCATTTTAGAAAGCTAATCTCAATCCAGACAAGTGCCTAGGCAGCCTGATTCTCAGATTAAATTATTTCGGTGAGTAAAATATACTGAGACATATACTACTGACATAAAGGAGTGTTTCTCTTCAAAAAGTTCATCTTATTTTGCTGAGGAAGATGGAAACATATCTCCCTGCGAAACAGGAATAAATATTATCCTGAATACCTGTCTAAACTTGAGCTTATGAATGTGAATTTATGAGTGTATTGCAAAAATGAACTTTGGATTGTTCTATGTTGTGCAGTCCTATTGATGCCACTTGTGATTGTGTATTTCTTGTGATCCGGTGTGCCACTTTTGCATTATTTATACTGAACTCTACATTTTCTCTGGCTATTAGAAAAAAATATTGTGCACTCTTTTTGACTAGCTAGATATTCTTTATAGCCAGAGTGCATGATTTTGTTTCCTCTTGTAATGCAGTATTCCTGCACCTTTTTCCAATATGCTTATTACACTTATTATGTGTGTTTTGTAGTCCAGGAATTGTGCTTTTCTCATAGGGCAGTGGTGGCGAACCTATGGCACGCATGCCAGAGGTGGCACTTAGAGCCTTTTTGTGGGCACGCATGCCATCGCCCCAGTTTGGGGACTCGACAGTGGGATAACACCAAAGGGATGAGGGGTGCGTGATGCACTGGGCATGCACCCCTGCAGGGGTGTGGCAAGGGCATTCCGGGGGCATTCCAGGGCAGGGTGGGGGCGGACAGGGGTGGAGGGTGCACTCATGCCCGGAGTGCAGTTTCCTCTTGCTCCGCCCCTGGCACACAGACTCTAAAAGGTTTGCCATCACTGTCATAGGGTATCTGGAGCCTGATGAGGATCAAGTTGGGAGAGGGACCTCTGCAGGGTATAATGTCATGACATAGAGTCTACCTTCCAAAGCAACCATTTTCTCCCCACAAACTCATCTTGGTCTTCTGAAAATCAATTATAATAGCAGGAGATCTCTAGGTACTTCCAGGAGGTTGGCATATGAGGGAGAGAACCTTTGGCCATTCTTTGCCATGACTGACCCAAGGTCACCCAGTGAACTGCATGGCAGAATGGGGATTTTCAGTTTCTCTGAAGGCCTAGCCCAACAATCTGAGAGCCAGCAGGGTTAAGGTAGTGGTTAAAAGTGGTGGACTTTAATCTGCAAAACTAGGTTTGATTCCCCACTCCTCCATGTGAGTAGACTAATCTGGTAAACCAGATTTGTTTCCCGCTTCCTCCACATGAAGCCTACTCTGGGTGTGAGCTGCTCTGGGACTGCTTATGGTTGAGAAAAGTCGGGAATGAACCCCAAACTCTTCCCTCTTCTCTCCCCCGCACTGTGATCCTCATCCCTGCAGCCGAACATATGAACTGACTCCCCACCAGCCAGTGGGGTGGCAACCTCTGGCTTCAGTCCCTGCAGCACAGCGGGCACCGAAGGGAATCAACACGCGCACCAACGTGACAAGGACGGAGGGTGCGGGGGCGAAGGCGCCCGGGCACCAAGTCAGCGCCCCGGCACGTGCGTTTTTACGCACAGGCGAGGCCGGCCCGAGGGCGCGCTGTCTGGCGGGCGGCTCCTCCCTCCGCCTCCGCCGGGGCTCAAGGGCTCCGGAGCTCAATGTCAAGCCAAAGGGAAGCGGGCCGGGCGCGTGGCGCGCGCGACGGGGGGCTGCGGCCGGCAGAGGGCGCGCGCTCGCGTGCGTGCGTGAAGCGAGCCCGCCCGCCTGGCAGCCGGCTTTCTGCCCACCCCGCTCCCGCGAGCCAGTGCCGGCTGGTCTGGCGCTGCCAGGCGCGGCAGAGGGGCTGAGCAGCTGCTGAAGGGCGGCTTGCCTGGCTGGCTCTCCCGCCCGTCTTCGCCGCCGGCCGGGCAGGCTGGAGCGCTCGCCTCCTCCGCGGGCAGCCTCATGGAGGGGAGCAAGCCCAGCTCCTCGCCCGGCAGCCGGGACGAGGGCAGCCCGGGCGCCAACGCCTGCTTCCCGGCCAAAGCGGCGGACAAGGCGCTGGGCAGCCCCAGCGGCGGCGGCAGCCTTAAGGAGCATGGCAACTCGGTGTGCTTCAAAGTGGACGGCAGCGGCGGCGGCGGCGAGGAGCCCGCGGTGGGCTTGGACGATCTGGATGGCGCCCAGCGGCAGTACGGCTTCATGCAACGCCAGTTCACCTCCATGCTGCAGCCCGGGGTCAACAAATTCTCCCTTCGCATGTTCGGCAGCCAGAAGGCGGTGGAGAAGGAGCAGGAAAGGGTTAAAACTGCAGGCTTCTGGATCATCCACCCGTACAGCGACTTCAGGTGAGTGGCGAGAGGTGGATCTGGCCGCGCTGGTGCCAGGGGCGTGTGCGTGAGTGTGCATGCGCGGGTGGGTGGCAGAATGAAGCGGCTGTGGCGCCTCTGCCTCCTTTTCTGCTCCTTGGGGTACTCAGCGCTGTACAAACCCCCCCCCCCACACACACACACACTCCTCATTGAATTTTGGTCACCTGCCTCCAGTTAGGGTCCGGCCACCTTGGCAGTCAGGAAGGAACAAACCTGTTTCTTGTCCAGCCCAAACTCAAGAATGTGCTACAGGCAGTCTAAAAAGCGCAAGAATTCTGAAGAACACTCACTGGCGAAATGGACTTCCCACTTTCTCTCGGTCTTCCCTTCAATTTCACCCCAGCTAGCCGGTTACAAATAGGTGGGGAAACATTATTAGCTTTTGTTCAAAGAGTTCCAGAGGGCCTGATTTTTTGTTGATATCCTGGACACAAAAAGAAACTCTTACCCGTTGTCACCTGTCCGTGCAGCCCCTATAAGAACATAAGAACATAAGAACAAGCCAGCTGGATCAGACCAAAGTCCATCTAGTCCAGCTCTCTACTACTCGCAGTGGCCCACCAGGTGCCTTTGGGAGCTCACATGTAGGATGTGAACGCAATGGCCTTCTGCGGCTGTTGCTCCCGATCACCTGGTCTGTTAAGGCATTTGCAATCTCAGATCAAAGAGGATCAAGATTGGTAGCCATAAATCAACTTCTCCTCCATAAATCTGTCCAAGCCCCTTTTAAAGCTAAACATGCCCCTAGGTGTGCAGAAACCCAGCTTGACCTTTTGAAAGAGGTAATCCTTGACTCTGCTTTACTTGTTGGGCTCCTCAGAGTCCCCTCCCTGTCGGCTAGAGAGATCTTTCCTGGAGTGCAAATATATTTCTCTTTCTGGCTCCACCTTGACATGCACATCAATTCATTTGCTTTGCTGCAGATCCCCATGGGGCAGATTTGGAATGGTTCAGCTTTGTAGCGCAGGCTTGAGCTCCACTATAGGTTAGTGTCCTCAACTGCCCCCCCACCCTGCTTCCCCAGCGCAATGGAAGATACCAGTTTGACTTTACTTCCCCCAGGAAAGTACACATAGGCTATTAACAGTGCATCTTCTGGTCTCGTCCTGGCAACAGTCACTGACCTTCCCAATGAAAAGGGAGAATAGATCTTTTTGCACTGAAAGAGAATGCTTGAATCCATTTTTCAGATCAAGGATGGGGAGGGATCAGCTGCAACTCCAAGCGCCATAAGTTTTCATGGATGCTTCGCATGCTTCGTTAATAGAGAAACTGCACATATATAACTGGTGTGAAATGTGATTTAATTGTTTTCCACCTTGTCCCCAGGCTAGGATGCATTTGCTTCCTCGTTCTGTGAGAGGTAGAACCAGCATTTTTGCACTTCCAAACAAACTGCATGAAAACTGCATGGCGACTGAGGTCTAGCGTTTGCATTCAGACTCAGAACAAGCTTAAATCAATATGTCCTTTGACAAGTACATAGTCTTCATCAGCCTGCCTGGAATTGACTGGGGATACTTAATTTATAGAAAGAGCCTCTGTATTTCTTTGTATGGTGCTCTGTACAGAAACGGTCCAACTGACCTTGGATAAAGCCCTATGCAGATGGTTCTTCGCGGCTGGGAGAGATTGTGATTGTGCCCATGGGCTTTGCTTGATGTCCCCTCATTGGTCAGAATGCTTGTGTAGTGGGGTGTGCATCTGGAACCCAGATGTGCAAACCAGAGCATGCAATTGGAGCTCATTCAGAAGGTTTGTGTATAGGCCGTTATGCAGATGTTGTGTCCATTGCATGGCGTGCAAGTGGGGTTTTTTTGGGGGGGGGCAGCATCAGCCCAACATTATCTGCCTCCTCTCTCTCATTCAGTGATATGCCCACTTTCAGGGGGGCTTTAAGTTTTGTTTTTTTAATTAAAACTTCTGTGTCCAATTCTGGTAGAAGAAAAAGACTGGCAAACTGAAAACCTGAAAGAAAAAAAGTTCATATAAAAACAATCCTGGTTTCCTATGGTAGTGGAAGCATTTTGACAGTTAAAGCTGCTTCCCCTCCCCCCACCCTTGTGTTGTTATATTGCTGTAAGGCTGGAAAACCTCTGTATGTGAGACTGGGCCTCTTGGTTCAGACATGTGCCCTCTTGTAATGTTAGCACAGTCTGAGTTGAGTGTGAAAGCTTTTCCCTGTCTGGCAGTGAACACACATTTTAAGCTTGTCTCAAATATTTTTGAACAGGCTAGGCTATTAACTTGGCACGAAAATAGGGCCAGAGGGTGGGAGCTGGATTGAGGACAACTGGGATTTTGCTTAATGATTTTTGGACAGAATGGGGGTTGTCCTTATTGATTTACCTGGTGCTTGAAAGTCATCCAGGAAGCAATATCTCCTTGAGCTATACCTTTATGCGCTGGAGGGGAAAGGGTGGGAAGAATCCATCAACACAGGTAGAATTTATACAGTACCCCTAACAGGGAGCTATCCAGGGTATTGAATAAATAGTGTTTCTAGAAATTCCAGCTTTAACCTTGGGATTCATGTCCTTGTCATTTCCAGGGCATATATAACTTTTCTGTCTACAGATTCGGTCAAGAATAGAACTTTACCGTTCTTAAATGCCTGTGAAATGTTTTCCATCTGTTAAATGGGTTGCAAAGGATGCCAAAAGTGAGAAACAGTGTTAAGAATCAATGACCTTCTGAGATGAACCATTAATAGTTGGCTTGTGACTGTCTCCATATTCATGAGGATTCCCAGGTAGTTAAAAAAAACAATTGCTTCTATGACTTATGGTTGGATAGACTGTAAAATAAGATGGGGGAGCAGAATCTGTCCCCATCTGGAAAAGATTATTAATTAGCACAGGTCATGATCTTCATCTTCATTTACCTCTTGTTGGGTTACTTTATTCAAATGTGTTTGGAAATCACTAACAGATTTTAACCTTTTTGTAACATTTGCTAATGACTGTACAGTTCACAAAAGGCTAAGATGGATTTTGATGCAAATGCTGTGTATGCCTTCCAAAGCAAGTTAAGAGAGTTGCAGTGATGTGTTTTAATTGGCCTGGTTTGAACTTCATCTGTTTAATTCATCTGTAATAAATCTTGAGTTGTTTATGGGCCCCATTATCCCACAGTAAATATATATATATATGTGGATTGTGAAATGATGAAATTAGGCTTCAGTGCAAGTCCAGTTAGTAATATTGTTGAGTTTTATCACTTGGTAATAACTCTTTGGTTATCTTTAACGTCTGTCTGTCTGTCTGTCTGTCTGTCTGTCTGTCTGTCTGTCTGTCTGTCTGTCTGTCGATAGATAGATAGATAGATAGATAGATAGATAGATAGATAGATAGATAGATAGATAGATAGATAGATAGATAGATAGATAGATAGAAGGCAAGAGCTGCACATGGGTGGAGGGGATAGGCCACACTTACTTGAGCACATTGTATAATGAAAATGGGGCAGCACTGACCAGCCACTGCTGTTTACAATTAAGGCAAGGCACATTGGCAACTACTCACTTTAAAAAAGCTGTGAAGGTGTGTGAACAGGAAGCGGTCAATGACTCTTGCCCTGAGAGGAAAAGCATCCTGCAAACACTTCTACATGTTGTATGTTAATGTTTCATGAACAATGACAGAAATAACCAGCAAGTGTTTTCTAGAGCCATTGTCTATGATAAATGCTGAGAGGGTAGTGTACTGGGTCAATAATAGTGTGCATTAAACAGTAATTTCTAGTCCTTTTACTGCACATAAGTACCAGGTAATGTATATCCAGATGTTTAAGAAATGAAAGAAAATCGTGCATCCTCTTTTGAAGGGAGGAAGGATGAGCTGTATACAAACGTTTTCGGAGTGCAGTCATTCTAGTAACCAGCCCTAACACTTAATATCCTACTGAAATTATATTAGTAGACATCTAGGAGAAGAAAAATGTTGATACCATAGGGGTGACTCAAAATTAATTTTTGTAACTGAAGTATAAAATTGAGGACCGTCAAATGATACATGCCATTCTGCCAGCTGGGAATTATGTGTATATATTTATATGGCAGAGTATTTCTGGAAAAAAACATAGGATGAAGGGTATTTTCTTGATCATCCCATCCTTGTTTGCCATAGAAGAATCTGGAGGAATCTACTTGTTAAAATATATGGACCTTGTCCAGTTGTCTTTGTACTAAAATTCAAAAACTAAATGGGGAACTGGTTCTCCTTGTACCATCTTTTGGGTGTTTGGGCTAAGAAAACGTACTGTTCATTACCTTTTCTTAGATGAGCTGCTTTGCTGCAACACAGGAACTGAAATATAAAATGACTAACTAGTTATACCCTAACTATCTTGAGATGTTTGTCTGTGTATTACCCTTCATAGGGTCTTGGGCTGTGTTTAATTCACTCAACGAAGCTTGCCATTATGTTTACCAGCAAGCCCCCAAATAGTCATGTTGGGTAGCAGCCTTGGTCCGTATCCTAGGTACTATAAGCCTCCCTCGAGAACCACTTGCATTTGTGAATGAGATATAAATAGAGCCTCTGCCCTCTGTTATTCCATTGGTTCTGCACGGAGAAGAATCAGCATGCAGGCAAGAACTGTTATTTAGAGGGAAAGCTTTGCTATTTGTATAACTAAAATTATTTTCATATGTAACTGCAGGATCAAAATCTATGATTACCATTCTCCACAAACCAGAATCGATATTGTGCTTAGGAATAAATGATGCATTCTGAAATATGTTAGGAGCATAAGATCTAATGTCCTGTTTGAGCTCCATCAACTTTTGTTTCTCCCTCTGTCCTCAAGTAACCTTCCCAACAGCTTGGTTTTGGTCCATCTAAACCCTCTGTTTTTCCAGGAAGAGAGAAGGGGGAGATTTTAGGGAATGGAACATAGGCTTAATGGGGTTTCTTGAAAGAGCCTGATCATGGCTTGCAAGAAAGCAAGCTGCTGCTTGCTTGTGAGATGTAGACATTTAATTTATGAGAGTGACTTGCCACTTCTGTTGGTTACAATGACAAGCTGTTATATTTCATATTCACAGCATGGCTCCTTAACCAGAGAAAGGTTCCTAACCTGATAGGTACTGATGTTACTGGAACTTACACCAATTAGTCATTTGCAAAGACCAGAAAATGATCCCTTTGCAGTGGACATTAGTTAGAGATTCAGAAAAGAGGATTTACAAATTGCTCATGTATTCTCTTTCTGTGTTTTCAGATAGGGTCTGAAGTGGCAGCTTGTGCATCATTCTAGTGTGGAGATTCCTAGTGTTTGTAGTTGTGTTTGTAGAGTGTGCATAGGGAAGATGCATGATTTGTTGTTTTTGACATTCTCTGGAAGCGCAGAAAGGGGCAGCTGTCTGTAATTTTCTGTGACAACAGAGTTCCCTTGTGCATTGTGTTCCATGTAATATTTAGAGTATTTTAGTGATCTTTGAAAACTAATGGTACTTAATGAAGATTTTGAAACTCTTATTTTGGTATTCATACTGGTTAGCTCCTTAGAGTATTTGTCCTGTAAGCCTCATGATAGTGTAAACAATTTATTCAACTGCATTCTGAGTACAATCTCCAGAAAACAAGGCGTGCTTAAACCTACCAGTGGGACATAACCAGTGGTGGGATTCAGCAGGTTCACACCACTTCAGCAGAACCAGTTGTTAAAATGGTGTTTGTAAACAACCAGTTGTTAAATTTGAATCCCACCACCGGAACCGGTTGTTAAATTATTTGAATCCCATCACTGGGATAATCCCACCACATGGACATAACTATGCAAGGAGTGCTCTTGATTTTGAAAGACTAATACTGTTGTCCTAAGCAGAGTTACAACTTTCTTAGTCGGTTGAAGTCAAAGGAATTTACTATTGAGTATACAGGGTCAGGATTGCTGTGTAAGAATTACTTAGTTTTTGCTTGAACTCTTCCTGCTGGTTTCTCAAATGCATCTAAGCAAAGTAGTTGCTTTTAAAATCTAGGATATAATCAAGAGGTAATGTAATGTTTGGTTTAGATAAATTGTGATTCTTTTTAAGTAGGATGACATTGAGAAGAACTAGTTGAGGAATACTCAACGAACATAAACATTTTGGAGGAAATTGTAATAGTGAACATTTCTAGTAATTTAGTTTTTGTCCAGCTTTACAGATATATTGTAAATGGGAAGAATGGTGTCATAGGCACTTTGTTTAAAAGTATCTGTTTTTTATTGTGGTGTAGTTATTGTTGTTTCATTTATTCCACACTCTTCCTTCAAAGTCCTCAAATTTCTGTGGTTCCCCAGATGATCTCCAATCTATTCACTGCTCAGGACTAGATGCCCATCAACAGCTGAACCATGTTATGTGCTTCGGACTACTTTCCATGGATTTGCTTCTGCAGTGTTATGAATAGAGGATCTGTAAAAGCAATCCTTGATGGACTGACATTTGAGGAAACCCCTACAAATGTTTTTTGAAGTTCCAAATCACACAGTTAACCCAGAATGCACAAAAATGGAACAGTAGAGGATGGCAAGGCAGCAGGGGATCTGTGCTGATGAAAGACATCCTAGTTTTGAAGAAAAATGGAGGAGTTTGAATGATCCTCTGCCCCCCAATCCCAAAGGCAGGGGGTGCATGGACAACAGATGTCAATAAGCAAACATCAGTCCCCAGTCTGCTAGGCCATGGGAATGTTTTGAAGCAAAAAAGGATGTTAATCTATTGACCTGAAACCTTCATGTCGTCGTCTGTTGGCTGTCCCAACGTTGAGAATGGCCCATCTGGCATTGACCAGAGCTTAGGCCTTTTTCATGATGGCTTCTGCTCTGTGGAATGATCTCCCTGAGAGGTTAAGAAAACCTGTTCCTTAAATGTCTTTAGGAGTCTCTTGATTGAGGTGCTGTGTGGTTTCCAGGCTGTATGAGTAGGAGAGAATGCTGCTAGAACACGGCCATACAGCCCGGAAACCACACAGCACCTCAGTGATTCCGGCTGTGAAAGCCTTCGACAAAACATAGTCTCTTGAATGGCAGACATCTTTTAAGGGGTGGGAAAGAGGGGTTTGGGAATTGTTGCTTTATTTTGGTTTTAATTTGAAATGTTGTGTAAGCATCCTCACACCATAAGGAAAGGCAGGGTAAAACCTTTTAACAAATAATACAACTTTCCCTGTTGGTGTTTCAAAGAGGCCGAACCCCAAAGCAGTTATAACTGATGGACGAAAGAGCAGGTCTTAAGTAAAGCATTCTTCTTGGTGGGGTGAAATCCTTTTCTCATCCCATCCTGGTGTTTGCCTCTGAGCATGTATCAGCTGAGCCTTTAGTCGATATTGTTCACCAGAAACAAAGATATGATTCTGGATTGAGGGTCCTACAGTCCTGCTGGATTTCTTTCATTTCTTCGGGGGAGGGCGGCTTCTAAATCTAAAGAATGTATGTATGTATGCATAAATAAATAAATAAATAAATTCAGCTCACCCCCTGTTATGTGGCTTGTGGATGACCTCAGTATACTATCCGACTTGTATTCAATGAAGACTGGAAGTGGTTAGCTCATTACAGCAGTTTTAGGCAGCCATGATGATTCATGGGGAAAATCTCCACAAAATTTGTTTTGATTTTTATTAGGACCAACCAAAATATCACAAAATAGTGAGTGCAAGTTTTAGAGTTCCCAGGACTTTCTGGATGTATACACCATCAAGGTTTATATTGCTTAATGAAGAATTACAAGGATGGCTTTTTCAAATTGTTTCAAAATTAAATTTGTATTCCTGTTTTTCAGTGCTTTGAGTGACGCTTTGGATTGGTGTTTGATGACACTCTGGGTTCTTTTCTTTATGGCTTGATTTGTCTCAATGTTGGTTTTCTTGTGTTGCCGAGGTGTTTCTGCACTCATGATGTGTCATTCTGAAGGAACAGAACTTTGCAAGTATTATATAAGCTTCTCCTTAAACAGACCAGTTTTTCCCCACCCCCTCCTCAGAGATCACCTCAAAGAACATTGTGGCATCTTAACTAACAAATGTATTATTAAGACGGAAACTTTCAAGGGCCAGAATCCACACTGAAGATGAATGAAATGGTCAGCTAAGTGGGTATCTGTACAGAAGGAGGAAAGAGACAAAAACACCCTTTACAAAGTGAAGCAGAAAGGCCAGGTAGAGCATGTAATTCCTCTGGGCTTTAAGGTATAATTAGCAAACTATTATGTAAGCAGCATGATAAATCTTTGTCTTGAACACTTCCAGCTATTTCTTCACAATTCAAGTGTGACATTGAGGCTATGTTTCTGGGAGATCTTTCTCAAAAAGGCAAGGATTTTGCTTTTCAGCTGAAACAGGTCTTGTGATTGGCTGTATGGTCTTTGAGACCTTTCCACAGTCACCAGTAACTACTGGGTCCACTTGCATGTTCAAAGAAGAAGAAGAAGAAGAAAAGAGTTGGTTTTGTATACCCTGATTTTTGCTTCATTTAAGGATTCTCAAAGCAGCTTATAATTTTTTCCCTTCCCCTCTCCACTACAGACACCTTGTGAGGTAGGTGGGGCTGAGAGAGTTCCGAGAGAACGATGACTTGCCCAAGGTCACCTGGCAGGCTTCTTGTGCAGGAGTGAGGAAAACAAACCCATTTTTCCACGTTATAGTCTGCCCCTCTTCATCACTGTATCATGCTGGTACACTACACATCAATACATGGATGTCTGAAGCTGCTGACCTGTGTCAGACAACTGCTGCATATTTTGGCTGCCAACAGCTCTCCAATGTCAGAAGTAGAGTCTTTTCCCAGCACTAGAGCCAGAGATGCTTTTAAATGTTAATGCAAGGGCTGAACCTGGAACTTCATGCTGAAATTCTAAACGGTGGGTTCTGTTAGATTCCAACTCTGTGGTTCAAAGAGAAACATTTTCTTTCCATTCTTAATTATTAAATCTTGTTGTACTTACATATGAGTTGCTTGTAGAAATTCCATTAATTCCAGTGAACTATGTTATTTCACTAAGATCCATGTCGTTACTTCTCTGCATCAGATTGTGTTATACAGGGCTGAGTTATATCCTTCTAAACCTCATGGTTTAGAACCTTTGGTGGATGTAGAAGGCTGTAATTCTGTTAACAATTGCACAGCTGGACTTATTTTTTCTTGTACAGCCCCTTTGCTCCATGCCACATGGTAGGCTGCTTTGTGATGAGGTCATAAGGTCAACAGGCCAGAGAATGAGATATTTCCAGAATTTATTGATTGATTTTGCAATATGAAAAGTGGCCATGGTGCTAGAAACTTGTCTGAGACCTGAGGGGAGAGATAGAACATCTGCTTGGCATGCAGAAAGGTTCCTGGTTCAATACTGAGCATCACCAGTCTGGATTTGCTTTCCCAGACCTTCAGGCATATCATGATGCATGTGCATTAACTTGGATAAGAGATTGGATACCTCTAGAAAAGGAAGAGTTATTGAATATTGAAGGATATTATAAGGTGTCTGGATGTCATGAATATTTGTGGCCTAATATTAAAGGGAAAATGAAGCACTTAAAAATCATACTGTAAGAAAAGCCCTTATTCTAATCTGGGAGAGGTATAAATTTAGATTCTATTCCAAAATACCATATTGGACATCCAGACTAGAGAGTTGCCAAAGTCTACAATGAGCAAAGTAAACCATGGTTAATGTATAAGGACTTATTAGATTGGTATAATGAGAAAGAATTTCTCAAAAATAAAGAAGACATCATAATAGGAAATGATAAATGCCATTGGTTTATGTATTTACAGATAAAGAGGCAATTTCAACAAGATGTAGGGAAATTTGGTATAAACAAGAAAAACACAGAAATTATGATTTTATTAGAGGAACAAAATAAGATATTAAGCAAATTATACAAACTGCTTCTAAAATTACAGATGGAGAAAGAACAAGTAAAGGAGGTTATGGTTAAATGGGCAGTGGATTTCAAACATGATATCCAGTTGCAAAACTAAGAAGAGTCCTTTAAACTCTGTAGTAAATTTTCAGCTAGCATAGAATTAAGGGAGAAATGTCTAAAGATATTTCATTGATGGTACTTAACTCCATATCGGATGGCAAAAATCTATACAAATCAATCGGATCTTTGCTGGAAGTGCAACAAAGAAGTAGGTATGCTACTACATATGTGGTGGACTCACTATAAGATCAGAAAATATTGGAATGACATACATGAAATAATTAAAAGTATATTGGTATAGATTTTGAGTTGAAACCAGAACTGTATTTGCTTGGTATTGGTATTAAAAGCATAGCAAAACTTAACATTAATTTATTTCTTTACCTGACCACGGCAGATAAAATGATTATCGCCAAGGCATGGAAGTTGTCGAAGCAACCACTGATAGAAGATTGGCTACAATCTGACTATTACCAATTGGACAAATTCTCTATAAAACTGAAAGATTTACCAACTGAAAAATTCTATATTACCTGGAAAAATTATATTGCTTACTTAGAAAAGAACAGTAAAACAAATTTAATTTTGCAAAATATGTAACAATTAAATAGACTAACAGTTGTATTATTTATAGAGGAAGTTATAACTTTGAGGGAAAGTTTATAATTAATTGTAGAGATATCAACTCTGTTGAAACATAATTTAGGTTTTTTTTTCCTTTTGGAACTGGGGTACAGACTAGGGGAAGTCAGCATAGATGATATTAAATAAGCAAAAGCACTGTAGAGGATATAGATTGAATAAGATATTATTTAGTTAATTTGCTTATGTTTATTGATAACATTGTTATGTTGTGTATTAGAGGGGGGTTGGGTGGTGGGATGGGGAAGGGTTGGGAGGGCTTTCTGTATTTCTTCGTTTGTAATGTTTTAATGGAAAATTAATAAATCTCTATTTTAAAAAAATACGGAGCATCACCAGTTTAAAAGGATCAGATAGTTGGGGGTGCAAAAGACCTCTCCTTAAGACCCCAGAGAGTTACCACCAGGATAAGTACACAGTTGATCCTTGGTGGATCAATAGACTGATTCATTGTAATGCAGCAGTATGAAGCAGCTTCATGTGTCCAGCTTCAGGTGATTTGCACCTGCATAAATCCCATTGATTTGGGTAGAATATATGCAGAAATAATTGTATGAATATCCACAGTTGAAGTAGCTAGCATATTAAAGGTGCCTATCATTGTTCAATATATACAATTACTTTTACTTTTAAATCCCTACATAGGATCCAGGATTCTCCTCCTCTGTAAAATATGAGAGTTAAATCTTTCCCACTACTGGGGGAAAAATTTAATACCCATACTGAATGGCTCTTTTTTTAAAAAAAATGCATCATAGTCCAAAGAACCTCAGCAGGAGTGGAAGACTGCATGTGTTCTTTGTATAGTCTGCCACAAGGATGCATAACTGATGTAGTTCGCAGCTGGATTTGGTTCTTTGAAAACACAGTTGGCTTTCACAAAGTTAGTGTGGCAGATCTATGTGACAAATCCTGATATCTTTTTTGCAGGCAAATTCCATTTTGCTAGAATGAGGTAATGGTCTGCATACCTACATGACAAAAAAAGTAGGTCTGACATAGCATATGCATGAAGAGACTGCCAGAGGGAAGGAGCTCACCACCTCCATGGGCAGCTGACTGATTCCGCTGCTGAATTATTCGCGCTGTAAAAAAGAAATCCTACTGTCCAGCTTGTACTTTTCAGCCCATAATTTACACCCATTATTTGGTTTGTTAAACATAAAACTGAGCAAGAGCCAACACATTTCCAGGAGCAGCAGTGGCGTAGTGGTTAAGAACAGGTGCATTCTAATCTGGAGGAACCAGGTTTGATTCCCCGTTCCACCACCTGAGCTGTGGAGGCTTAGCTGGGGAATTCAGATTAGCCTGTGCACTCCCACACAAGCCAGCTGGGTGACCTTGGGCTAGTCACAGCTTTTCAGAGCTGTCTCAGCCCCACCCACCTCACAGGGTGTTTGTTGTGAGGGGGGGAGGGGAAGGAGATTGTAAGCCCCTTTGAGTCTCCTAAAGGAGAGAAAGGGGGGATATAAATCCAAACTCTTCTTCTTCTTCTCTTATACTATCTCCAGAGAGATTTATGACATCTCTACACTAGAAGCATGTCTGTGCATATTGTCTAACCGCTGAAGGGTTGCTAGAGCACATTTTGTTTGTCTGCCCAAAATTTATGGAGTTTAGACCCACTTTTTTTCTTAAGACTCCAATTTCGGCAGGCCCTTGCCCTCCTAACTCCAAACTGAATTACCGTATCTCCTGACTAATCAGGGTCCCATTCTATTGGGAATGGTGGCCAATTTCTTGATTAATACTTTGAAATAATCCTCTGGGCTTTCCTTCCTGGCCAAGTTTGCAGATGATACCAAATTATGTAGGGTGGTGAGAACCACAAAGGATTGCGAAGAGCTCCAAGCGGACCTTGATAAATTAGGTGAGTGGGCTCAGAAATGGCAAATGCAGTTCAATGTAGCAAAATGTAAAGTGATGCACATAGGGGCAAAAAATCCAAACTTCACATACACGCTACAGGGGTCAGTGCTAACAGTCACAGACCAGGAAAGGGATTTGGGCGTCTTAGTTGATAGTTCCATGGGAATGTCAACTCAATGCATGGCAGCTGTGAAAAAGGCAAACTCTATGCTGGGGATCATTAGAAAAGGAATTGATAATAAAACTGCAAAGATTGTCATGCCCTTATATAACGCAGTGGTGCGACCGCACTTGGAGTACTGTGTCCAGTTCTGGTCGCCGCATCTCAAAAAGGATATTGAGGAGATAGAAAAAGTGCAGAGAAGGGCAACAAGGATGATTGAGGGACTGGGGCACCTTCCCGATGAGGAGAGGCTGCAGCGTTTGGGACTCTTTAGTTTGGAGAGGAGGCGGTTGAGGGGGGGATATGATTGAAGTCTACAAAATTATGCATGGGGTAGAAAATGTTGACAGAGAGAAATTTTTCTGTCTTTCTCACAATACTAGAACCAGGGGGCATTCATTGAAAATGCTGGGGGGAAGAATTAGAACTAATAAAAGGAAACACTTCTTCACGCAACGTGTGATTGGTGTTTGGAATATGCTGCCACAGGAGGTGGTGATGGCCACTAACCTGGATAGCTTTAAAAGGGGCTTGGACAGATTTATGGAGGAGAAGTCGATTTATGGCTACCAATCTTGATCCTCTTTGATCTGAGATTGCAAATGCCTTAACAGACCAGGTGATCGGGAGCAACAGCCGCAGAAGGCCATTGCGTTCACATCCTACATGTGAGCTCCCAAAGGCACCTGGTGGGCCACTGCGAGTAGTAGAGAGCTGGACTAGATGGACTTTGGTCTGATCCAGCTGGCTTGTTCTTATGTTCTTATGTTCTTATATATTATGTTTGTACACTTTTGACATTCCTCCCAGTTCTCTTATTTTGTCTAATTTTATCTGGTGTATTTCTTTTGATGCCTAATAAAGGTTACTGTACTGTACTGTAACAGGCACACACGCATAAAACTGAACCGTCATTGTTAGCACTTGAGGGATTATTTTTTTCCAAGGTGCTCAGTTTATACCAGCTCTGTTGAGAGCACATGAGGCACTAATTTTATTTTGCATTCTATATGGTGCTCAAATCCAATTCTTGGGTCAGTTGAACTACCTAATAAACATCAGGTTTCTTTTTTCATAAAATCCTTGCCTTACCTCCATGTATCGCATCTTCAGTTATGGAACTGGGGCTTTCAAAAATTTCTAATTGGAATTGGAAATCCATTATCTATTTTAAAGATGAGAACCTTCCTGCACTTCCTCAGTTGGCTGTTCAGGAGCACTGCTGGTCCTGATGAAATAAAATAATAGATTCTAAAATTACATGACTGGCTGATGAAGGTCTTTGCCTCTTTTGTAGGTAACAATAAAGTGATACTTGTTAAAAAGCCTTTTAAACAAGACCGTAACCTCTTAAATCAAAATGCCAGGCAGACATATTCTCTGGTCCATCTGGGAATCAAATACTTAGCCAAATTTGAATTCCCATCCTATCTTTGCATGCTGATGATACCTAAAATAAGACGGCCCAATATGCTTGCTCGCTGTGAAGTGCTACCTATAGTACAGATGAAGGGGTGATTTACTGGGATTCCTCCAGAACAATATTTTTGCAATTTCTCCTTGTCAACGGTTGACATTGCATGGTCTCCTTCATTACATGTTGACATTTCATTTTTTCCTTCATTTTCCCAAATGCACTGTTACCGGGGAGAAATTTCTCACAAAACATTTATCCACTCCTGATTCTCATAAATTAAGATAGTTTCTCAGTGGCTTTTGTAAAGCATGCATGGTTGATGTGGCAAATTTTTTCTTTTACTGTTGTTTTTAATTCCTAAATATTTTCTTGGTATGTAGTTTTTTGACTGTTGAATTTGAATATAGCAAATCTACTTTGGTTAGGGCAAAATATTTTTTTCGTTCATTTGTTGAAAACATTTATTAGCTGCCTCTCTACCTTGCAGAACTCAAGGCAGCTTACAATGTAAATAAAACAACAATTATATAAAATATGTAAAAGATGACAATTTATAGTGTACAAAATGATTTTGTACTGCCAATAAATTAAAGAACTAAATTAGTGAGGTACAGTCCTAAATTAAACTGCCTTCAAATGCATTCGAAAGTGAGGGGAGCAAGCTGTACCTCCCTGGAGGATGTTGCTCCATAAATGTAGAAGAGTACAACAGATGACTTTATAATTGTCTGAAGCCTTTCAGCCATGTAGTTTTTTTGGTTCAATTTTCTCCAGAGACTGGATTTCAATTTTGAAATTCACAGCGTATTCAGCACTAATTACTTAGCGGGCTTGTTTTAGACATAGCAAAGTAACTTAATGATGAATTCAGAGTGTTGGTCTTTTCTTCAAGGTCATTGGTATATAGTTTTCAACATGTGAATGTTAAGAAAGAGGATATTGAGGGAGAGATTCATATAAATGCTGGTTTGTCTGTGGAACACTAGGTCAGAAAACAATTGTCCCTCAATCTCCCTGCATGAACCAAAAAGGCGAGTACCTTTACGGGAATCTTGAGGTGAAAGCATGATAGACACCTTCAGGGATCACATTCTGATCATGCCCTGTGAAGTCTGGTTGCAAACAGCTGGAGCGGCTTTTGCTATTTCCAGCCCTAAGATAAACTCCTTCCTTGGTTACCCCAACAGAAGGGTTTGGGGAGGTGGCTTGCTGTTTGCAGTCATACTCCCAGTGGAACCCATTGGTTATGCTGCACCAAGACCTCAGGAACCCATAATCAAGAAAGTTGTGGTCTCATGTTCCCCAGGCAGTTGTGTCTGTGTCATTCCTCTCTCCCTCCCCTTCAGGCTCCTCCCACTCTGGGCCCAAAGTTGTCCCACTCTGGGCCCAAAGGGGGGATCCAAAATATTAATTACAAGAGCAAGGCTGCTTCCATCCCATTTGCTCTTCTGTGGTGGTTGTGGCTGCTGCGGGTCTTTCTTCAGTTTGAGCATGTAAGGAAATAATTCCCTCAGTCAAGCTCTGAGCCTTCCCTCTCCTGACTGAGGGAGGTAGGGGTCTTGCAGTTGGTAATATATGAGCAAATTTCCTAACTGCCCATGCTCAGTAAGCTATTGTTCCCTAGGCTCTAACAACCAAAGGTTTTAAAAAATCAAATATTATAATGGCATGGGTTACACTTATATAACATATATTTGTGGTGATCTTGGCATTCTCTCCAGTGTTACTTTTAGGAACATGGGATCCCATCAGCCTTCTGGCAGAGTGGGTATTTGTCTAAGAGCATAGTCTGAAACTGAGATAGTCCCTGGTCCAGTGAGAGAAATTTGACTGAAAAAGTGATATTCTGGCCATGTCTCAGTGTTTGTTTCAGTCACATAATTGGAACATTGCCAGGATGCTGTAGAAATTTCTTCAAACTCTATGGTAAAACCGTACAGTTTGGGAGAGGGTTGCCAGAGAATCCTCTCTGGCATGTGACATCACTTCCAGTTATGTAATCATTATGGAATTGTATGGCACTATGTGACACTGTGCAATGTTCATATCCACTCCCTGAAGCTCCTGGGAGTTAATAGCATTTGGCTGGCTATCCTGTCTGTCACTCTAACTACTTTAATATGACAGCTATTGCAAGGTGTGCTGGTTGACGATGTTGGAAATATGAGGGTATGTGGGAAGAAAAAATATTCCAATCTCCTTTCATTATCAACATCTCTTGGAAACTGGAGCAAAGATGGTGTGAGAGAGGGCTCATTGTGGGTTCTTCATATGGTATATTGGATTTTCTGAATTACTCAGCAGTGCAGGAAGAAGCCACCTTCCAATTCCAGGCTGTAAAAATAATTATTAAAAGAACAAATATTTTAATGAAGTAAGATCCCCCCCCCAAAAAAAACCCCCTACAGAGCCAAGTGAAGAACACTAAAATAACACACATATCAGATTTCATAGCTGTAGTTAAACTAAGTTGGTAATATGCTTAGCACTAAATAGGACCTCTGGAAATGCGGACAGATTAAAAGACCAAGAGAGACTCTCTGCTGAAATCATATTTTGTTTATTTAGTGTTTTGGTTAATGCTGCCTTGTCCAAGACTGCTAGGCTGGCCTTCAATCCGAATACTTTGAGGGAATCCTGTTTAAAGTGCAGGCTTTTCAGGTGCTTTATCACTTGTAAGCCACAATCCAGGCTTCCATTTTGTTCAGAAGTTCTGCTGAGCTGACATTTTAGTCTGTTTGATATTTCTTCTTCAAAGTCTGCCGAGACTACTTCCAGCATTGGAGGTTTGCTCGTCATCTGTCCTTTTACTAAAGCACCGTCCTCATTTTGATATGCAAGGAAGGGAGCAAATCAGCAAAATGTCAATAATTGATGTCTGCTAAACAGTTTTGTGCTTCTATCATGCTGGTGGTGCTGCTGAAAAGTGCTGTATTTTTATTCCTGGTTTGCGATCACAAGCTATCCATTACAAATTTTAATTCTGTCTCTACCACTGTCTTCCTTTTTGTCTACCTTGTTTCATGTTGTAAAGTAAGAACTGTGTTTGGCCTTGGACCTGATTTCTGATTTTGTTTTGTACAATACCAGGCATAGTAGTGGTGCTTCAGAAACAAAAGTAAATCAGTGCAGGTATTTTGCATTGCTCACCAGAAATAAGAAAAAAAAAATAACGAAAATTCTGAGCGTGCAAATCCTAATCAATTAAAAAACAGTTACGGGATTGCATTGCAAATAAGATTTTTTAAAAACAAAACACACAAATGTATATCACCCAAACCAAGGAGGAAAACATTAACAATTAATGAGGGTATGCCAGTGACATTTAAAAAAGTATTTACCCATTGGGGAAAGAAATTGAGAGTTCGATGAAATAGCTGCACCATGCATTGACTTAAAGGGATGCTGTAGGCAATACAGATAATTCAAACTACCATTTATCTATGAGCATTGTTGTTAATTTCTGTGTTTTGAATGGATTTTTTGCATTATATTGAAAAAAATTGAAAGATAAGATTAATCCACTTTTTTTTCTTTTCTGTTTCCTACCACAACTATGATAGACCTTTCCATTTTTATGCACTGATTTTTTTCATTTAACCAACTGATTATAGAACATCATCATTTAAATATGAAATGGAGTCTAACGGTGAAGTCCAAATGAAGGGCTAGTTTTATTGTGCTCTATTTATATTTATTACATGCCCTTTACTACAGTGTCAAGGCAGGTTACAATAATTTTTTTTAAAACTGCTTTGTTCTACTTTTCATTGCTGAGGATGGCACAGGATGGCTTGCTGTAGTGAAGTCAACAAACTGAAGCAGTGCTGCCTCTCTCCCCATGAAAGCGTCCTATGTAGCACAATGAGTTCCACTACTGATTTTGTCCCTGGGAACATCCCTTCGTTGCCAGAGCACATACTGTGCTGGAGGAGTGCAGCACCTGCGGCTGCACTGGGCCTGGGCTTCGCATCATCATGCAGCTCCCCAACACCAATGTAAGTGCCTCTGTGCCAGTGTAAATGCTCATTATGCTGGCGCAAGTGACATTTATGCCAGCGCTAGAATCACATCACCTCCTAATATGGTTTTACATTTCAGTGCAGTAATGTTCAGTTCTACAATAGGAAGCTTTCTCTTCATTCTGCTCCTGAAATTTAAAAAAAAGATTTCGTATAGCTTTTTCAAAAACACGACTTGTTTATTAATGGAACATGACTAAGAACTATGTCAGGTCACAAGTGACTTTGAGCAAAGTTTCCTCAACTGCTTATTTTAAGAACAGTTTTATCAGTACTTTGAGCATTGGGCAACATACTTGGAGATGATCCCTTTCTGTGGTGACCCTTGACCTGTGCCTTTTGTGTCTGAAGCAAAAGAACAGCTGTGGCAGAGCTGTACGAAAGTTGTTAGGGGACTAGGTACAGTTTAAGCTCTTGAGGATACAGAAATTCTGCCCAAGGTTTCAGAGTGTGCAGACAAGACAAAATGCACAATCAAAATATAAATTGTGCTGGTGATGAGGATTCTCCCTTTCTTTTTTTGCTTTGTCAATGATATGCAATGGCATGGATACAGTATTGTGTTGAATGAATTCACAATAGTTTTGTTGTTTTCCTGCTAAAATCCAATACATACCCTACGAAGTAAATATCCCTAAAACCCAGTGCCTATCTCATAGAAAGTTGATTCTAATGTAATTTAATATGACAGCCATATACAAACATACAATAAAGATGGCACCATTAATGTTATGGAAAGGCTTATTACAGAAAACTTTGGTATTTCTAAAATGTGAAATATTTTAATATTTCTAAAAAAATGCAAACCTCATTGGGTTCTAGGAAAAGTGTTGCAGCAGTGTATATCAACCTAGCTATTTCTCATCTTGTCCTGATGTGTGGATACTTAAATCTGAAGACTGGAACAGTGGACAACACGGCACACTTTTCTACAAACCTAAGAAAAGCCTCGGGTTTGTAGAAAATTCTGAAATCTGTACAGAAAAGTTGGGCTATTACCTCTTTCCCAAATGATAGAAGCAGCACTTGTATCGTTAAAAAAATGAATGCCATTGGTCACTATTACTGACAATCATAACATGTTACCAGTGTTCAAGCCTTGATTTTTGTCAGTAAAAGGGGGCAGGGACTTTTCCATGGGCATTTTGACTGAGGGGGGGTTGATTGGGGCCAGGTCTGGCAGCAATGATTAGGTACCTTTCTATAACCCCTTTCAGGATAAAGATGACATCAGATTTGAGAATTCATCCACCATTTCCTGAACATTTCTAGAATGTTCTGCCTGGATCCTAGTGCCTTGGGACCAGAACTAGGTGGGCACCACAAAAAGTGAGTGGGAAGGGAAAAAGGGAAGCAAGGAAAGGTGAGGGTATGGGGGCTGCTAGGAAAGAAGCAAAAGTTTGGGTGAGTGTGGTAGAGGGGAAAGTGAAGTGCCTGATCGAAATGAAGGTTTCCTAGTGTGCAAGTGGGCCTAGCCAGGGGGAGGGAAGTAGTGAAAACTGAGGACAGAAAGGCAGATAAAGGTAAGTTGGTAGATGGGAAGGAGAGAAGGAAGCAGAGAAAAATGAGGATATGAGGGCTACCAGGAATAAGGAAAGAGGAAATAGTCGACCCCTCCCCCCCCCCACACAAGTCCTTGCAGCTTCCAAGCTTGTGGCTATCTGATTTTTTAAAATATGGAATTTTACTAGGTCTGATAGAAATGCCAACTGTGGTTTGATTTTTGTTTTTCTCAGTGACTGTTGCATGGAATAGAGGACCTCAATTCCTTTCTGTGGCATATGATCACTATGGATCATTCATAGCTTCCTTCCCTCCAAGAACCTTTTTTAAAACTAATATATAGTGCCAAAATCTTTATATTATGGTACAGAAAGTCTCTTAACTGGTTGTGCCCATCAACCTTCTCTCTTCTCCCTCTAATCAGACTTGGGGTCACTGAAATTGATTTATTGCATCAGAGTAACGAACAGGTACACCCAGTGGTGGGATTCAAATAATTTAACAATCAGTTCTGGTGGTGGGATTCAAATAATTTAACAACTGGTTGTTTACAAGCATCATTTTATCAACCGTGTCTGCTGAAATAGCGCAAACCTGCTGAATTCCACTACTGGGTACACCCCAGAGTTTCTTTGCTGGATCTGACAGGTTCACACTAAGCAGCAATCCATATTCCTCACTTTGCACCCCCTCCCTCTAATGATTTTCCTAAAAGCGAAAGCCTTCTCAGGCCATGCAATTCCTCCAAGGTCAGGCCTCTGATAAGGGTCCAAGTGCTGTGTTGCTATGGTAAGGAACAGTTACTATCAACCTCTTAAACAAAGAAAGCCCAAGCAAAAGCAAGAATTAATTGGTGGTACAGTCTCCCGGACTCCCCTGAGTATCCATGGCAAGACGAAGAGGGATTTTTTGACAAAACTTCTTTCCCAACTCAAGTTCAGTTCAATCATTGCTATGATGAAAAAGAAGCAAATTATTTGAAGCATGTTCTAGTAGCATTTTCTCCTGATGTTTGGCCTGCATCTGTGGCTGGCATCTTCTGAGGATCTTCAGATGATCGTCTGAGGATGCCAGCCACAGATGAAGGCGAAACGTTAGGAGAAATGCTACTAGAACACAGCCATGCAGCCCAGAAACCACACAACACCCCAGTGATTCCAGCTGTGAAAGCCTTCAACAATATTTGAAGCATTTTCATATTGCCATGAGATTAGCATTTATCTTTATAAATAAACGTGCTTAACTGTAAGTGAAACGGTCTGTCAATGATGGTATTTGTATAGCTGAACTTTGAGAGGTTGAACTAATGCTGAGTGCTTTCTTCTATTCCATTAATTAGATTAAGAGGCAGTCGTGTTTTGATTTATTTTGATTGTCTGTATACCATTAAACAGAAATACTCATAACAGAAACAAAACAGGTAGTGAGCACTTGGAATATCCATCTAGCTGAAAATCTGTTTTCCATTACAAAATATAATTGTTTAAATTTGTGGCTCCAGAAACTTTGTGTGTGGACATCTTCAGCAAGGTGTGGATTCTGGATATCCTCAAGGATGCATTCCAAAAACATGAAGAGTTCAACTTGATGGGCTTTAACGTACAATTCATGAATAATTGAAACTTTAGGCAGATAGTTGATTTTGGGAAAAAATGGCTGTCTGTTTCGGACTCCATTTTGGAATCTATCTTGGGAGTCTTTGTTCAGTCCACAGCTTTCTGAATCCACCCACTGTGTTCTTATGCATGTGCTTTGGTAAATGGTAGAGAATAGACTACCAAGAAAGCTCATGCCACTGTGGTGTTATCCTCTTAACATCTAGATTAGATTATTGCAATGTGCTCTGTATGGGACTGCCCTTGAAGACTGTAAAAGTTCTACAGTTGGTTCAGAATGCTATGGCCAGAATGTTGATTGGAGTATTTAAAGGTTGTATGCGCTGTTCTTCATGCATTTGTTGGTTGAAATCCAGCTAAAAGGAATTTCTTGCATCACAACTTAAACCCGGCCTGGGGGTGGAGGGGAGCACCATCTCTGTCATACAGCATTTGGAGACTTTCTGCCTGGAGTCTGTCCAGAGGGGTAATTTCCCTCCACCCAGTCAAACATAAAGGTAGGTATGTATTTGGTGACATTTTCTCCACAGATATTTTCTTATGTGAAAGACGATTTATAATTTGGCAACTCAAGGTAAAATGTGCCCAGACATTTGCCATGTTCAGTGTGTGATGGAGTGGGGACAGAACTACATTTCAGGACTAGTGTGACTCTGTTTTATTATAGGAGCACCAAAAATGCTAGTGGACTGAGAAAAAGAAAGAAAGAAAAAGTAGAAGATAAGGTTTTGAAATGAAAAATACTCCCTTTCTGAATTCTGTGCAGACCACATGCAGATGAGAAATGATTTGATCAGTATGTAAGAACAGTATAATATCAACAGAGTCCTAGAAATAATTTGAGTGTCAGTACACATGAACAACTCTGACATTTTACCAGTTCCTTTCCTTGCATAGTATTGCCGTAATAGGCCTATACTCTTCTACAGAGTGAGTTTTTAAGAGCAGAAAATTGCTTCATGATGGCACATCTTCTTTCACATTAGATTTCTAATATCAAAAAGTCACAAAATAGAAAGGCTTGCCTCTGAGTTTAAAAACACTTCCAGCTTCCTGAAATGGAACCAGAAATTATTATTTAAGGTTAAGGCAGTGGAAAAACTTGGCAACTTTACTAATCTTTCTGTATAATACTGGAAAATAATTTTTGGTGGGGTGGGGGTGTGGGAATCTAAAGTAGAAAGAAAAAATACAAATTTTGTGAAGTCATATAGAAGTAATTAAAATAAATGTTCTAATGTATGTAACATGTAACGTAATTGGTTTTACAATAAGATGAAGACATTTGTACCTCTTAATATAAATGGGATCTTTACTGAATTAGTGAATACTAGTCAGGTGGAAGAATTTTGATTAGCAGAATGTAGAGTTGCCAGATCCCCCCAGCCACTGGTGAGGGGTGGGGGAAGGTAGGGTTGCCAGATCTAGATAGGGAAACTCATGGAGATTTGGGGTGGAGTCTGGGGAGGACGGGAACCTCAGTGGGGCACAATGCCATAGAGTTCATCCTCCGAAAATCCACTTTCTCTGTTGTCTGGTGAGTAGCTGTCATTCCAGGAGATCCCCAGGTCCCCACTGGAGGCAGCATCCCTATTAGAGGGTTTGGAAGAAGAGACACATTTCAGTAGACTTTATTCTACCTGCCTGCCAATTGTGTGAGCTATCATATGTAGTAAGAGATTCTACTGAAAATTTGGAGGTCATTAATCCAAACTTTGCTTCTGCTGTGAACTCAGCAGGGTTCTAAGGCATGCGCTGTAGTCCAAGGGCCTTTCCCCACTTACCTTAAGCCCCGCGCTACTCCAGGAGAGTAGCGCGGGGTCCCTCGGCACTCCCCACTGAGAGGGGCGGCGACAGCGCAGCCGCCCCGAAGCTGCTGCTGTCGCGCCCCTCAGCACGCAGCATCCCAGGCGCTCTTCTTAACGGCACCTTTTGATGGCCCCGCGCAGAGCGCGGGGTCATGGGGACGGCCGGGCGCGCGCCTGGGATTCTGCGGGCTGAGAGCAGCGCGCGGCATAGAGGGGAACGACGAGAGTGGGGAAAGGCCCAAACTCAGAAAGCACACCAAACCATGGCTGTAGAGTAGCTTGTCTGCTCAGCTTCATTAATATATTGACCTTTTCTCTGGGATGCAGCTATTAAAGGCAGAGTGATAGCCTTAGCAACAGCTTGTCAATTCACAAATCTAGCCAGATTCTAAGCTCTGATTAAGAAATCTCTGAGTCTCTCAACATTTGTTGCTTTCCTACTCATTGAAAAAATCCTGATCTTAATGAACAAAAGCTCCTATCACCATGCTGGGCAGCGGATGACCATCTGCACAACAGAGAAAGGACAGAGCAAGCAGAAACACAGTTTAGGATCCATGTCCAGATCTGCAGAATGGGAGTCATGCTGATTGTCCATCTAACATGTCTTATGTACGGTTTCCTGTGACAACTTATAAAGTACTAGCGGGGCCCGGCCACGTGTTGCTGTGGCTTATTGTGGTGAAATGGGAAAGGAACAGTAGCAGCAAATCAATTGCAGAGGCCAGCACTACGTGCTTATGCAAACATGCAGCCTGATACTGTGCGATGTCAGTGATGTGTGTGCCCGCATTCCTTGGGGGGGGGGATGGAAAGGCACCCCTTCCACACATCTAGATCATGATCCTTTACCTGGGAGTAAGTTTGGGTGTCGCTTCTGAGGAAACCCTCTGAGGGGCGCGACACAGCCATTCAAAGTATGTCACGGTTGCTGTACCGAACTTACTCCTGAGTAATGCGTGCCTGGTTTTCTTAACTGTAACCACAGTATTCAGGGAATCCAGGGTGCCTGGCCCCTCCCTTCCATCCCTTGCATGTCACCCCTCCCTCTCTTCCCTCCCTCACTTCTCTTCCCTTGCATGCCACCCCTCCCCCTCCCTCCCTTCCCTTTCCCTCCACTAGGGTGGGTGGGTCATATCAAGATGCTGGGCCCCCTGCCTCCCCTCCCTTGCATGCCTCCCCCTCCATCCCTTTCCTCTCCCTCCCTCTCTTCCCTTGCATGCCACCCCTCCCTCCCTTCCCTCTCCCTCGTGTGTATGTGTGTGTATGTGTTTCACTTCCACTTGAGTTACTGCCTATGTACTGTTTTCACTGCTCATATCTGGCCATCTGAGTGAACATTCTAAGCTGCATGAACATTCTAAGGGTGACAGTTACACACAGGGAGCTGCATGTCCTTCACCATGGAGTGCCAGGAAAAATGCATTTTACCTGTGAAATTTCATGTATGTGAACATCTAAAAACACTCTCACCTGGCTGACTATAGTGGCTGGGAATTTTCAGAGGAATTGGCCCAGCAGTTACTGAGGTATACAATCATCAACAAATACACAGTTAGCGTTTTAAATATATAGATTTTGAACATTCTAAAACAGTGTAAAATGCTAAGCAGTAAGAGTAATAGTAGTGAAGTTGCTCATTTTTGGCACCTACCAGCTTGAACCTTAGACAATACCTCTGATTACGCACCAATACAATTTTTGCTCACTTTGCAGTGAATGCATCTTCCTCAGTATCATTTCCTTTTAATTAGCCACATCATGAATCTTTATTTTTCTGTGATGCAGCTTGATTTAGTCTTATGGCTCTTCATAATGATTAAGCCCCAAGAAATCTTGAATCCACATTAGGAAAAAATTCAAAGTGTATTACGTTACCAGGGTTCTGAGCTTCCTAAACCTCATTATGCATCTTGATGGCTCACTGATTGCTGTGCAGCTTGGAAACTTCAGAGCCCTGAAGGGTGGGCAACCTTGAGTTGAGTTAATGGTCTTGGGACAAAGTTTATCCTTAGGGCTTAATTTGAGGCAGGGCTGGTCTGACCTACTCAATAAGAGAAATTCTTAGTTATGTAATTAGAGATTGATCCCTGAGCTTTTCACATCTTTTCACGTGTTATGGACCTTTTTCGTGCATGCACTTACACCATTTTGAAGACATTTTCAATCCCAATGTTTACGTAACCCCTATGTTAAGAATGGGATGACCCAGAAAGGGGTGGAGTCTGAAAAGAAGCAGAAGGCTGCCGAACTCATGAGGTTGGAGGAAGCAAGGCTACCAGGCTGGGACCTGGATTGATTTCTATAAGCCCTTAACACCTTGTTTAAGGGGTTCTGTGTATGTAAGTGATGAGAGTTTTTCTGGGCACCTTCATCATCTTGAATCCAGTTAATCAAGCCTCTGGAGTCTCCATGAGTCAACCACCAGCAGGAAGAATGGACTTGGCATTATCAGACTGTAATTAGAAGGACTTGGAATGAAACTTGAACGGGAGTTGGAGTGTTAAGTTAAATGTTAATGTTTGATAATTGTCATATGTTAAAGAAAGTAAACTTTTCTGTTTAAAATTTCGTTGTTGCAAACTCCTTCCAAGTTCTGCCCCACAGAACCCACAAGCTGAGGTTACATTTACAACAAAAGTTTGTCTTCACTCCCCTTCTCAAAGTATTGTTTCCTGGCCACCAGGGGTTTATTTCCCCAGGGAAATGCTGTTGTGATGCTATTCATTGATACCAAAAAGGGGGGGGGGAGAAGAACACAACAAACAAACAAATAAATAAGTGATACATTTTAAGAGGAGAGGGGTGAAGCTATGAGGGAGAGCTGTTGCCAAGTTAGCACAGAAAGCAATGCATGACACCTATTGTGAAGGAACATCAGGATGATAAGCCAGCATCCCAGATGACTCCATGTTTATGTAAGTCTGGGTGCCTTTCCCAATTAATGCCACCCTTTACTCTTCTAGTCATTCCTCTTCCTCTGATTGACCCCTCCCTGTTAGCTCCACCCTTCTTCTTTGTATCATATCACTTTAATTTGGCCATTCCCCTTTGCCTCTGCCTTCCCACCCTTAATCATGGGGGGAGGGGCAGGATAGATTACTGCCTCTACCCACCCTGGTCCATCCTCCTTGTGTCTCAAGAAGGGAGAAAGAACACCTTCCGCTCACATGTCTTTGTTGTGGCTGTTGCTGTGCTGAAAACAGAGACAGGAAAATAGAGTTGTTGCTAAGTTAGCAGTACTAACTTGTTCCTCTCAGTCCGGTGTGTCCTGTACTGATGGTGGCAGCAGTGGGAGGGGGGAAGCAGGCTGGCCTTGGAATCAGTCAACAGCCCTCCGCCCAATTTTGTATAATTTTAGTCTGTTTTGTGATGTTTTGGCTGCACTTAAATAAAGGCATCAAAAACTACAAGAGACTCTAATCATGCTGCTACCATTGGAAGCCACAAGGAATATTAGCAGAACTAATAAAAAGTGTAACGTGATTTGGGAAGGTGTTGTTGCTCAGTGGAAGAGCAGCTGCTCTGCATGCAAAAGATCCCAGGTTCTAATCTTTATCATTTCCAGTTGAAAGGACTGCACAGTAGCTAATGGGAAAGACCTGCATGAGATCCTAGAGAGCTTCTGCCAGTCAAACTCACGGCCCTCCAGATGTTATGGACTACAGTTCTCATCACCCCCTGCCAGCTGTGAGGGCTGCGAGTTTGACATGTGTGAAGTAGACAATACTGTTCTTGAGGGACCAATGGCCTGGTTCAGTATAAGGCCGCCTCATGTGTTGAAGAATTTGCTTTTGGAAATTTTCTGCAGACTTACCTACAACTTTTGCATCACCTCTTCTCAAGTCAGGACTCAAGTGAACCTGTGTGCAAAAACTGCAAGAGATTCTGAGCCTGTACAAAGTGCCAGTGCTTTCTCCATTCAGCATGGAATAAATTGTAAAAACAAACAAACCACACACACTTTCTACCACCGTATAGACATAAGACTTCCAGGAAATAATATAACTTTTAAATAAGGTTCAGTTGCAGCGCTTTTTATGCCAGGAGGAAAATAAATACAGGTGGAGAAAGGGGGAGTGGTTCAGTTTGCATAGCAGGGGATTTTTTTTTAAATCCACAAGTTCAAAGCTGCAGTCTTCCCCTCTGCCACCCTCCCCCACCCCCACTTCCTCCAAGTCTTTGTTCAACTGAGTAAAAGGCAGGAGAGAATATATCAACAGACTGCAAAAAAAAAAAAGATTTTTGTGCTATTCATGTAAATGGCCATACACCATAGATTGCATGCACTGTAGGGACATGTATCCACATGCCCATGCACAGCCACACAACTGTGGCACCACACCATATGGTGGCAGAAACACATGTTGAGCTTCATGGAGGGGCGTCCAGACTGGAGACCTGCGGCAGCAGCCATTCAGACCCATGCAGGGAAGTCATTGCTGGTAGCTGCGGGTAGGTTGGGAGATGGGGAAGAAGGATGCCTCAAACAAAACTGGAGTGATACTGCTTTAGGAAGGAGCCAGAGGTGAGGGGAGGATGAGGGGAGGGAGGGGCGGGTGGGCTGAATGTGCCCCCCATGTGGCCTACATGAGTTGTGCCTGAAGCTTCCACCCTCCCCCACTCTCCCAGTTACACTTCTAGTGACTAATATACCTGGTGCAGAGATGAACAATTCAGCTCACTTAGTAAATTGATCCTATGTCGTTTCCCCACTTACCATCTGCTGCACGCTACTCTCGCCAAGTAGCGCTGGGTCTCGCAGCACTCCCCACTACAGGGGTGGCGACAACACAGCCACCCCGACGCTGCCGCTCTCACGCCCCCTCAGCTCGTCATTCCTGGCACTCCTCAAAACGGTGCCTTTTGATGACCTCACGCAGAGCGCGGGGTCGTGGGGAAGCCCGGGAGCGCACCAGAAATGACGTGCGCTCATAGTAGCGCACGGCAAAGAGTGGTCGATGGTAAGTGGAGAAACTACCCTAGTTTTAGTGTGAACTCTGTTTTCTGTGGCAATGGCACTGATGGCTTTGTTGTAGTGAGAGATCATAGCATATTTGCAAAGCTATCATGTATGCAACATTCTATGCTTCAGCATCTGAGCCAGTTTTGCTATGCTTCATGGTTGCTCTCTCTTTCTCCCTTGCCAAATTCATAGTGCCTATATCAATTATGAGTAATAGGTTTCCACAGAGCATAAGCACTCCACTTCTCCAATGGATGAGAAACATATTACCTGTATCATACAGGCTGCAGACTGGAGAGCCGGAAGCGACTTTACTTTGGAAGCCATGTAAAATGGGAGTAGTCTGTATATTGTCCATTCCTCCCCAGACATATTCAGCTTCATTTAGAATATGCATTTGGAGGAAGTCCAAGAGTCAATTTCATTGGGCTGCCAAAGTATTCATGATTAACAGCAGGCGCCAGTTCATTTTTATGTAAACAAATTGATAGGTTTTGACAGGAGGGCTGGGGAAAATCTACCAAATGCCACACATCCTTTCAGATATACCATGGAATGACAAACTCATTCTTTTAGCACACTGAATTTATTCCATATGCCAATCATTAAGGAATGGCAGAACTTGAACAAGTTTATATAATTCTGGGTTTCTCTGCTTTTGCCACCATGAGCCGTCCATGATCAAGAAGAAAAATGGTTCATGTCTGGGTATGTTGTGAGTGTGTGATACATTTCATACAACAGTGGGAGCGGAATGTCATAGGCTGAGAATTTGATTCATATCTTTGATTTTTAATAATTTTTAATAAGAAGCTATATTATAATGGACCTTGGGTCAAGATGGACTCCTGTAGATTTCAGGACTTGCCAAACTGCCTAGTGTTTCTGTATTGTAAAAGGGTTTCACAGCTGGTAGCAGCTAACTGTTGAGGATTTTCTAGGCTGTGTGGTCATGGTAGAAGAGGAAAAAGAGTTTGGATTTATTCCCTGCCTTTCTCTCCTATAAAGAGACTCAAAGTAGCTTATGAACTCCTTCCCTTTCTTTCCCTACTGCAGACAGTGAGGCAGGTGGGGCTGAGAGAGTTCTAAGACAACTACGACTAGCCCAAGGTCACCCTGCAGGGTTCATCTGGAGGAGTGGGGAAACAAATCCAGTTTACCAGATAAGAGTCTGCTGCTTATGTGGAGGAGTGGGGAATCAAACCCAGTTCTCCAGTTTAGAGTCCACCTGCTCTTAACCACTACACCATGCTGACTCTCTGACATGCCTCTCAAGATGCCATCCGAAAATGTGGGTGAAATGTTAGGAGCAAAAATTGCCAGACAATGGCCACACAGCCCAGAAAACCCACAAGAGCCTGCCTAGAGTCTGCCTGCATGACTGCCTTTTTATTTACCTAGACCAGTGGTGGCGAACCTTTGGCACTCCAGATGCTATGGACTACAATTCCCATCAGCCCCTGCCAGCATGCCCAATTGGCTATGCTGGCAGGGGCTGATGGGAATTGTAGTCCATAACATCTGGAGTGCCAAAGGTTCGCCACCACGGACCTAGACTGTAAAAAATATTACAGTTTCCTTGATGGTTGGTTACTCTTTCATCTTCTGCAAGTACCAGAAAGTGGCTCGGGGTGTGTGTGTGTGTGTGTGTGTGTGTGTGTGTGCTTGTGTGTTGAAAAAACCTATTGTTAAAACAATTACACATCAAAATACTTCATAAATATTTCCATTCAATAATTTAAATTGAACAACAGATTTTACCTTAGCCCATGCATGCTGGTGATTCTTGATGTTACAGAGCCATTTGGAGTGGATGATTTCTTCAGGTACACTAGTAGTAAGTGTGTGTGTTCTTCACCCAGGATCTTGTTGGATCTAGCCAGCTTTTATACTCAGTCTTCCCCCATTCTCCTACCACCCATGCCATTGATTTTGTCCAAACAAGTCCAATGGCTTTTGGGTGGTTCCTTTTTTCACCACCCAAACAGCTGTCTTGGTGCATCCTGTAAAACTGTGGATGGTTAACAACCCACATCTTTACATGCAGGCACAGTCCCATTATCCAACCACGTGCACATTACTGTTTATAAAACATAGGTATGTGTTTTAGACCAGTGTGCCTGCCAAAGTCAAGTTTTTGTCTGAAAGTGTGAAGTCATCATTATGCTCAGTACTATTTACTGTGGTATTCTTCTGGATTGCCTACTAAGGCATCCTTCTTGGACAGCAGGTTCTAGAAAGTGGTGCTCAGAGACTGATACTCTTCCATGTTGCCTCTGGTCTGTGAGGCTGTACAAAGTTACATCTGTATTAAGGGGTTTCCATAGGGGTTTCCATAGATTTGAAGTATAATTGTTAACTGATAGATGTAAGATACCCAGATTTAACTGTCTGTGTGAACTTTCTGTGTCAACAAATCTTGAGGAGCCTATGGATTTGTTAAATTAGCTTCTAGAATTAGCTAGAATTGACGGAGAGTTAAGTATAAGCCATAGATCATTTACACTGGATAAAAGAACCTTTTATCATTGCATGCTGGGAAAGAGATGTTAAAATGATAAGAGGAATATGTTATAATGGTACTTTTTCCAAAATTCTTTTGTGGTTTTCTCTCTATATTACAATCAAATTCCTTATAATATTAGAAGCTTTTAAATAAAGCAAAATTAAAATAATTTTCAGACCAACTTTTACTTTATGGATTGTTCAATTATTGTATTTTCTATTTCTCTTAGGTTCTATTGGGACTTAATAATGCTTATAATGATGGTTGGAAATCTTGTCATCATACCTGTTGGGATCACATTCTTCACGGAGCAGACAACAACACCATGGATTATTTTCAATGTAGCATCAGATACTGTGTTTTTGTTTGATTTAATCATGAACTTTAGAACTGGGACTGTTAATGAAGATAGTTCTGAGATTATACTGGACCCAAAAGTCATCAAGATGAATTATTTAAAAAGCTGGTTCGTGGTTGACTTTATCTCATCGATACCAGTGGATTATATCTTTCTTATTGTAGAGAAAGGAATGGATTCTGAAGTATACAAGACAGCTAGAGCACTTCGCATTGTGAGGTTCACAAAAATCCTAAGTCTGTTGCGTTTATTACGACTCTCAAGATTAATAAGATATATACACCAGTGGGAAGAGGTAAGATTCTCCTTTGTATTCGTCTGTCTGATATTTTTAAGTGCTGGCAATATATTGAGATCTTGCAGCCAACTGAGATTTCTTAGTGCAGACTCATTTAGGAATCAGTATTGTTTGTAGGAATGTGAGTAGCACCTTTTGTCAAATGGCTTATTATGCAGTTCTTATGATGAATCTCAGTGAGTCTATTTAAACCTCAACAGAAATTTAGCATAAAATTATTTGTACTGTGAAGACGGACAACTTCTTCCTGAAAGGTTAAAGTGACATAAAGTATTAAACATATGAATTCTTATCATATAAACCAGTTTATTTTGGCTAGTTCAGAATTCATAAAAGAGTACTGAATGTTAATTAGGCATTAAAACAAGACACATTACTTTTTATATAATTTAGGCCTTTGAAGTGGAGAGAGCCAGCATGGTGTAGTGGTTAAAAGCGGGGGGATTCTAATCTGGAAAACAAGGTTTGATTCCCCAATCCTACATTCCTGCTGGGTGACCTTGGGCTAGCCACAGTTCTTTGGAACTCTCTCAGCCCCACCTACCTCACAAGGGATCTGTTGTGGGGAAAGGAAAGGAAGTGTGTCTCCTTACAGAAGAAAATGGGGTGGTAGAAATTCAAACTCCTCTTCTTTTTAAAATCATAATTTAAAGGAGTCCCTCAGAATCAATTACAGTAAAAACAGAATAAACTATAGCTTTTGACAGTCAGGAAAAGATACCCAGAAATGTGGTTGGGTACTGAGAAGGGACTGTGTAAATAAAATGAAAAATGTATCTCAAAAAGAAAGGAGACTATTTGCAACAACAGTTATTTCTTATGGTATCATTTTGATAACATCATTTGATTTCCTCAAATTAGTTCTATATTTGTATAACACTTTCAGAGTCCAAAGCATTTTACATGGATTATCATGTTGTACTCCTTACAGAAGAACTGCGTGGTGTAGTGGTTTAGTGCTTGCACTGCCACTCACATGGTCAGGAGTTCTGTGGGTCAGATATTCTGGCAGCTGGCTCATGGTCAACTCATCCATCCATCCATTCATCCATCCATCCATCCATCCATCCATCCATCCATCCATCCATCCATCCATCCATCCATCCATCCATCCATCCATCCATCCATCCATCCATCCATCCATCCATCCATCCATCCATCCATCCATCCATCCATCCATCCATCCATCCATCCATCCATCCATCCATCCATCCATCCATTCATTCATTCCTTGGTCAGTAAATGAGTACCTAGCACATAGCTAGGGGGTAGAAAATAGCCGGGGAAAGCAATGGCAAACTACCCCACAAAAACAGCTTGCCTATGAAATCACTGCTTGCACTGGTACCCCAGGGTTGAACATAACCGAAGGGGATACTTTACTTTTACTCCTTACAACTGATCTGTCTTGTAGGCTGTTATCATTTCAATCAGTTTGAACTTCATTTCTGTGTTGGTGGAATATACATGTTACAAGAACAACACTATACTGGAGGAAAATGCTCTCCTTCAGGTTTTTTCCTACTCATTTTCCCAGCCTGATCATAATCCAATAAGAGAAGTTTTAGGAACATTGACTTGAGGCAAACCTTAGCTTCTTAATTTTGGCAAACTGAGTTGCTAATGGGTGGTGAATCTAGTGCTGGCATGGTTGACTTCTCGTACCTTTGAAATACTGAGCAGGAAAGTGGAGTGGAATGTTGAGCAGGAAAGTGAAGTACTTCTTCTGATATAAAAGTCATTGAAGGAGGAAAACCACAAGTTAGAAGTGTATGCGGTCTGATGAAATAAAAGCTGCATTTTTTTGCACGCTCACTAATGACAGTAGACAAATTTTGTGAAGGACTCAAAATGAGGGAGGACGTCCCCCGATTCACAGATGTGACCTAGATGCAGATCTTCTTTCTGCATAAATCTCATATGTATGTACTATTTCAATGCACCGTTTTTATACCTGTATTGAACCTCGGCAAGGAATATAGTCTGTAGAGAAAATACTAGCTTTCTCCTCCTTTCCAGTTAAGGTACTTTTGAGACTGAGGTGATTTTCACAAACACCGTATTTGACACGGTATCTGGTCTTCAAAGAAGAAGAAATTAATTAGGTCGCTTCCGCATCGTGGGTTTAAAATATGACGCCGTGGAACGGTAAAGAACCGCCATGTAGAGCTGCTCGCGCACAAGAAGCGGGCGGAGGCGATCATACCGTCAGCTGAACGCTTAAACCGGCGCCGAAGACGCCGCATTCAGAAAACGCTTTAAACCACTCTTTTCCCCCCCAGACGATCGACGCCGCAGACCCCTCAGGCGTACGCGGCGCGAGTCAGTTTCAAAATGGTATGACCGCCAGACGCCAAGTTGGGTCACCTTTCCCCCACACAATATCGCCGGTCTCGGTGCTTCCCCTGCATGGCCAAGCACCTTTCCCAGACCCACTGGGACCGACAGTAGCTGAGGGGAGGCACCGACAGATGGGGGGATGGCAGGGACACTGTGGGCAGTCACGCTGTCCATCGCGACCGTTGCTGGGTACGACGTCGGCCTGCACGCCGTTGCGCAGGCTAACATCGCTGGTGACGCCGCCCGCGAAGCGCCTTCAGTGCTAACCGCTTCACATTTCTGGGCGGGCTGCGATTTCGCAGTTCAACAGCTCTGTCTGTGTGGAACTTTTCAGATATACAAGACCTATGCACGTCATCGCATCGCTGCTTTGGTCATGGAACGCCTAGGTAATCTAAAACATTTTGGCATAATGCAGGTCTACAAGCCTAATCACAGTTACTTGGAGGCAAACCTTGCTGAATATACTGAATCTTAATTCTGAATAAACTTGCATAAGATTTGAAATAGAAATACGTGCTTTGGATTTCAGCTGACTTTCATTTATCCTATTTGTATTCATGTTTTCTGTCAACAAACTTAGGATGTCACATGAAGGATTCTCTCTTTATTTGTACCAAAATCCTGTGAGGTATGTCATACTGAACAACATTGACGTGCCAGAGGCCACCTACTGGTTGTCATGATTGATGAGGCTTCCACATTCATGTATAAAACAAGACATTTTCAGAAATTCTGAGAATTTTCAAGGAATCAGCATGGAAGAGACATGGGCCTGTTGTGGCAAACTCTGTCTATTCTCACTCCTTGTAGATCCTGTATATCTATTTTGATTGGGAGCCCAGCTTTTTTCAGCATTCCTCATATACAGACTTACCTCTAAATGAGTACATGCTCATGTGCCAAGAGTGTGTTATACATTACATTCTAGTGAAGAGGCGTAGGTTCAGGATGAAAATTTCTCTCTCCCTCTGTCTCATTTTTGTTATGTGCTTACAACATCTGGAAAGGACTACTGTCTCAATTTACTGAACAAGCTGCAGTGAATACAGGGAGACTAGGTGTCTTCCTATAGAGGGAGACCTCCAGTCCTGGACCCCCATTTCCTGCCATGGGATGATAAAGCAACATGGGGCAATGGGGGTATATAATCTGTCAAACTAAGTAGATATATTCAGGGTGTTTATAATTGGTGGGTACTTCAGAAAAATTCCCAGTAAGCACCAAGTGATGAGAAGAAAAAAAATCACCCCATGGTATTTTAATCACCTTAAAAAATAGATTTGGTAATTTTTTTCTGAATTCAAAGAGGCAATAAAGTTCTGCTATTCAGAAGCAAGACAAGATGTATAACATTCTGTAATACTTTAGATCAGGGGTCTGCAACCTGTGGCTCTCCAGGTGTTTATGGACTACAATTCCCATCAGCCCCTGCCAACATGGCCAATAGGCAATGCTGGCAGGGGCTGATGGAATTTGTAGTCCATGAACATCTGGAGAGCCGCAGGTTGCAGACCTCTGTTTTAGATGAACAAATTCATAAAAGAATATTGGAAAAAAAACAAAATTGCAACTTCATTCACCACATGCCAGACCGTCTTTGTTTTAGAATGTTCCTTTTGAGTCCTGATGCCTACCTAACAGAACTATTTTATTTATTTATTTATTGTTGCATTTTTATACCGCCCTCCCCCAGACTAGGTAGGCAGTAGGACTCAAACTGAGCATTCAAAAACAAAGAAGGTCCAGAATGTGGCAAATGAGGTTACAATTTTTTTTTCTTTTGGGGAGACAGAGCATAGCAGCAAATATGAAAATAAGAGGGCTAAGGTTACATTTGTCAAAATAATCTATTTTATTTATGGAACTCCTTTCTCCTATAAAACACTACTCTTACAAGCCCCCTCCAAACTACAAGCAAATACTTTCACCAAGCCTATTACTTCTATACAACCCAGGTAGAGTGCAGCTAGAATTCAGGAGATCTTCACTGCTGCCTCAGAAACCAAAACAGACTTCTTCACTGAGTTTCTTTGTTGCTCTCTCTGGAGGGAATTTATCCTTACCAGTTTCACCAAGAATATATTCATATAGTCACAAGGCAGCAATTAATGACCCATAACAAAGTTCTACAGTACCTGCTTGTAATTAGAAGCTTCATGTTCACCTCAGTTTTATCTCACATGCCTTCCTAGGAGGGCAGAATAAGTTCAAGACTCTCCCCTCCTTGTTTTGTATGGCCGAGGTGGGTTTTACTAGCCCTACAACCCCAACATTTCACTGGCTTCCCTTTGCACTATTCTTCACATTCCTCTTTAATTTAAACCTGGGAGATATGTCGTCCACAGATTAATTTGTCTTCATGAGTAGGCAGGCAGATTAGCTGCCCAGCTCTTGATGTGAAAAGCTTCTACTGGAACGCTACTGAGATGGTTAAACTATGATCAAGTCTTGCACAACAGTATGTTCTAATTTAGTAGTATATACAGTATACAGATTATGGATCAGATTCTGAACATTGGTAATTGAAACACCCACATTGATTTTTGGGGTCTACCTATAAGGTATGAGAAAACTATGACAGACCAATGTTATTTCCCATGAACATACCATTCCAGAAGACTGCAATCTTTCATTTTCTGGCCTGAGTCAAGTTACAGGAAACTTTTAAAAGTCTATCTTGTCTTCACTGTGCTAGTACCATTACAAAAGAAAGGCATCAGTTGGCGATTGCATCAGTTGTACTAAAGATCTTATACGGAGCCCTTCGGGGATTGGGCGGTATATAAATTTAAGAAATAAATAAATAAATAAATAAAAATATACTTTAAAAGTATATACTCTGTCATGGCTCTGCTGCAACAAACTGAATTGATATTTTCATCGATCAAACCATTACAGACCCCAGATATCATAATGTCTTAGAGCAAAACTAGACAATATATCTGCCATGAGTAGGATTGGTGTTTCCCAACCTGACTTGCATGTCAGACATTACCTAAGGGAACTAAGGCTCATTCCGCACATGCAGAATACTGCACTTTCAAACTGCTTTCAGTGCTCTTTAAAGCTGTGCGGAATAGCAAAACCCACTTGCAAACAGTTGTGAAAATGGTTTGAAAACGCATTATTTTGCGTGTGCGGAAGGGGCCTAACATTCACCAATATGTGAGATCCTGATTCACTTCAAGAGTGTGGAACAGGAAGGTGGAAGTGTTTTTGCTTTTTCTTCCTGTGCTTTCTTTGGGAGCCATAACACCATGGGGATCCATGTTTGGCCTGCGTGATGCAGTTAGTGTATGTGCAGCCACACAATTTATTTATTAACATATTCACATTCTACCTTTTTTCTTGGTTCAGATAGAGTAAATACTGTAATGCCTCCACAGCTATTTCAGCTTGGGAAAACTATGCAGAAGGGAAATCTAAGCCCCTTCACATCCTATACTACCTATCTGAGCCAAACTAGGCATAGGCATTTTTAAGAAACTTAGTTGCCTGCTGAAACATCTGCATTCAGGTCAGGTCAGGGAACTTGTACCTGACTGGGAGCAGATGTATCATCTAGTTTGGCTCTCAGTCTTAGCCAGTTCCATCAGCATATATTTAAAGTTAGGGGTTTTTTTTTTGTTCCGCTGTTCATCACCTTACACTTACCAATGCTGAATTTAATTTACCCACTAACACAGTTTCCAGAGATTCTCCTGGAGCACTTCTCAATTTGCCTTAGTTTTCACCATCCTGAATAATTGAGCAACATTTGCAAATCTGGCCACTACGCTGCACACCCCCAATTCCGAATTCATATTTAATTTATGAACGGATTTGAATACCTCTGGTCTCAGTACCAATTCTTGCTTTTAAATGAGTAATTTAAAATACCTTTTTAATAGCTAAACATGAATATCTATAATGAATTATGTGGATTTTCTTCAGTTCTTTTTTGTGTTGTATCCTACTTATAGGAGAGCCAGCATGGTGGAGTGGTTAAGAGCGGTGGACTCTAATCAGGATAACTGGGTTTGATTCCCCACTCTCAACAGGAGCGGGGGACGCTAATCTGATGAATTGGATTTGTTTTCCCACTGCTCTGTATGAAGCCTGCTGGGTCACCATAGGGTAGTCACAGTTCTTCACCTGCCTCTCTCAGTACCACCTGCCTCTCAAGGTGTCTGTTGTGAGGAGAGGAAGGGAAGGAGTTTGTTAGCTGCCTTGAGATTCCTTACAGGAGAGGAAGATGGGGTATAAATCTAACTGTTCTTTTAATGATTTCCAGCAGGGTAGTTTGGTTTATCTGATATGGAATGCACCTTTCCTCTAAATTTCTGTTTGACATTACAGATCACACATCATTTGTTGTCAATTGGTAGCTAAAGAGTGTAGCTAAAAATAAAACCTAATCAGTCTGAATCAAATCTGGATCAGTACCTAAAGGTGCACAAGAAATCATCATGCTCTTCAAAAGCCCGTTTACTTGGAAATTGAAATGGCAGTTTTTAATGCCAAGTGTAATGCTTACACTCTGAATGACCTTTCTTATTTTTGTGAGTTGTTCATAATTTAATAAGTTAAGACAAATTCAATACAGGCACTGATTATTCTCAGACTTCCTTCTAATTATCCTTCCAAATATCTGAATTAGTTATTTTTGTTACTTTAGCAGTATTCTTGTATAATGCTAGTTCTATTTTTCTAGCACATTATGATCTGTACAATTCTTAACTGCATTATTATTTTATACCAGTTCTCTTGCAATTCTGTGCGGAGTTACTTCAGTCTAAGCCCAGTGGAATGAATGGGATTAGACTGGAGTAACATTCTTTAGAATTTACTATAAATTGCCCATTAGGGATGAGGTATGACAGTGGAGGTAAAGAAGATCTGCAAATAGCATGAACAGAGTGTGTAACAGACTTCTCTCTGTGATACACCTCCGAAGATGCCAGCCACAGATGCAGGCGAAACGTTAGGAACAAGATCTACCAGACCACGGCCACACAGCCCGGAAAACCCACCACGATCAGCATGAACAGAGTTATGGAGACCTTTGTTACATGACAAAGTCAACAAGTTCAGTTGGTTTAGTCTTTAGTACTGAAATATGTCCTGTGGTTCATTCACAGCCAGAGTGCCATTTTGTTGCTCATGTAAGAGCAGGGTGAAGGAATTCCAATGAAGGAGGAAGGGCAAGACTCACAGCAAACTTCAGCATACTTTGTATCAAAGTGCAAGAAAGCTGCACAGGTCTATGCCTTTTCCAGGAAAAAAGATGACAGGAGATGGAATCAATATGCCACATCTTCCTGGAGCTTTTTTGTGGAGAAAGGTTTGCCGGGTCTTAGTGCTTACCCTCCCCAACCATCTGACTCTCTTTTAGGGTGTGAGAATCGTCTTTAAGAACTGGCTTCATCAGAACCATTATCTGTTGCAATGTTAAATGAAGCACTTTGATAAAAGAGCATTATAGTGCTCCAGACAGCTATCAGCAGCACTTTCACTTTTGTAAAGTTGCCCTTGCCATTTTGTTACCTGCAGTAACGCAGAGCCTACAAAATGGTGGGTGCAAATGCACAAAAGCGAAAGTGCTGCTGATAGCTGTTGGAGCACTATAAATGCTCTTTTATCAAAGTGCTTCGTTTAACATTGCAACAGATAATGGTTTTAACGAAACCAGCACTGAGAATCGGATCCTCTTTGATAAATGGAGGCATGCACATCCGGCTTCTGTCAGAGCACCCACAACTGTGCTGTCTTCTTTTTCCCGAAAAAGATGTGGAGAAAGTTGCAGTGTTTACTTCTTATCACTTCATAATAAGCACAATACTTCTGAGGAATAATTGCATGTGGTCTGAAATGAACAGGGGACGTGGAAAAAAAGTATCTCTTAGTTGCTAGGGAGGCCTTCGATTGGCTGAGCTAGTTCATTCCAGAGGTCTATTTCCACCCACTTGTCTAAAGCAATGTTTCATAAATGACAATTTGTCACATTTTAAATGACTATAGAAGCTGAGAATCCTTTGCAGATTGCGTTTTGATACTGCTTTTGAATAAAGCAGTTGAGAACAGCAGTCTTTGAAACCAAACTGCTTCCTTAAATTTGTTGTTGTTGCTGTTGTTGAATTTAAGCATCCAGAAACAGATACATGTTCAGTTAAATGGAGCATCTGGCTTTCACTGTCTCTGTTTATATAATGCCACATCTGGCTTAAGCTTAATGTACAGAGAGGTCAAGCAATTTGTGTAAGATCTGACATTCTGTGAATCGTTGCCCAGATTTCTGTCTAGACCTTCATCCTGATCCTTGACAGTTTCCTGGAACCTTTTTAAAGCACAAATCCTCCTGAAGCAATTTCAACAGTATCTTACTGGTATTCTGTTTGCAAAATAAATATGACTTGCCTAATAGAAGTAATATTTCAGAAGACAAAGTTGTGCTTCCATTACAAACCCTTTTGTGGTCTGATGGAACCAGAAATTGTCAAGTCTCCTGAAGAATGTCCTTTGCTGTAATAACCATTCCACACAACACAAATAAAACGTCTTCAGGATGTTTTTAAAAAGTGTTCTGGGGTAGAATTCCACACAGTTCCCCCCCCCCCAAAAAAAACCCATTTGGGAGATGTTTTATTTTTGCTCAAAACAGACTTTTCCAAAAACGCTAAACTAGCAACTTTTTTTCCTGAAGTTGCTTTGAAAACATTTCCTGCTTGCTGTGCAGAGAGCAGGAAACATTTTATTTTTCCTGCTTGACTTCTTACAGCTCTCACTTTCAGCTTGTGCCTGTCATTCAGTGCTGCTTCAGGCTTTCCTGTCTGCCTGCTATTTGAAGAAGGTCCCCTTGGACATTTTCTCTGCTTTCAGCTCACCCGCCCACCATTTCCATTTGTGAAGAACTGGGATAAAGTTAGTTCTCACTGCCAATTCCAAATATGTCATTTTCCCCCTGAAGTCTTTTTGAAGCTACGAAGACATGGTATGAAAATTGCAGCTGATGCTCATATCTTGTTTTTGCATCTTCAAAGAAACCTCCTTAAAAACAGAACACACCAAAAAAAACCCAAAAAAGGGAAAACGACATGTGCGTGTGTAACCCCTATGTAAGAATGGGATGACCTACAAAGGGGTGGAGTCTGAAACGAAGCAAAAGGGCAGGCTGCATGAGGTTGGAGGAAGTAAGGCTACCAGGCTGGGACATTGATTGATTTTTATAAGCCCTTAACACCTTGTTTAAGGTAACTGCAATGTTGTTGGGAACTAGTGGGAAGGGAGTTGTTTATTTTTGCTATATTGTAAATGTTAGAATTTATTGTTTCAGGGTTTTTGTGTATGTAATTGGTGAGAGTTCTTTTGGGGACCTTCATCATCTCAAATCCAGTTCACCAAGCCTCTGGAGTCTTCATGAGCCAACCATCAGCAGGAAGAATGGACTTGGCATTATCAGACTGTAATTGGAAGGTCTTGGAATGAAACTTGAACAGGACCTTGTAGTGTTAAGTTAAAAGTTAATGTTTGATAAGTGTCATATGTTAAAGAAAGTAAACCATTTTGTTTGAAATCTAGCTGTTGCAAACTCCTTCCAAGTTCTGCCCCACAGAACCCACAAGCTGAGGTTACACATCGAATCGGCAGGGAAAACTGATTTTATTCATGTGCTTTACGCACAGAAATGGCAGGTGGATGTGCTGCAAGCAGAGCAAACATCCATGGAGCCTTGTGCAAAGGGATCAAGGAAGCCTAAAGCAGCAGAAAATAGTGGGTGTGAGCAGCTCATACCTTCGGGGGTAGGGCGGTCTACTAAATCGAATAATAATAATAATAATAATAATAATAATAATAATAATAATAATAATAATAATAATAATAATAATAATAATAATAATAATAATAATAATAATAATAATAATAATAATAATAATAATAATAAATTCGATCAAGGCCAAAATCGAAAAATCCTCAGATGATGCAAAATGCAGATTGTGCAAAGAAGCTGATGAAACTGTAGATCAGTGATTCCCAAAGTGGGCGCCACCGCCCCCTGGGGGGTACTGCAGCAATCCAGGGGGGCGCTGATGGCCAAAGGTAGAAACATTAATACATATATCTTTCTGTTTAATTGCTATTAAAATTTAAAAAAAATAATTTTCAGGGGGCGCTAAGTAATATTTTTTTCTGGAAAAGGGGCGGTAGGCCAAATAAGTTTGGGAATCACTGCTATAGATCATGTCCTCAGCTGCTGCAAAAAGATTGCCCAGACTGAGTACAAACAGAGACACAACTTAGTGGCCAAGATGATCCACTGGAATTTATGCAAGAATTACAACATAAGAACAGGTAAGAACTGGTGGGAACATTGTCCAGAGAAAGTAATGAAAATGAGAAGGTCAAGATCCTGTGGGACTTTCGAATCCAAACGTACAAAGTGTTGAAACATAATACACCAGACATCCCCATGATCGAGGACAAGAAAGTGACCATCATCGACATAGCAGTCCCCGGTGACAGCAGGGTCATTGAAAAAGAACACGAGAAGGTCACTAGATACCGCAATTTGAAAATCGAGCTTCAGCGTTTATGGCACAAACCAGCTGAGGTCGTCCCAGTGGTAATCGGCACGCTGGGCGCCATCCCAAAAACACTAGGGCAGCACTTGAAACATCTTCGAATTGACAAAATTAACATCTGTCAAATTCAGAAGGCAGCCCTGCTGGGATCCGCACGAATACTACGCCGATACATTACAACTTCCTAGGCTTCTGGGTGGGGCTCGAATTGTAATGAAGGCCAACAACCAGCTAAATATCTGGCAGCTGTGAAATCTACTACAACAGCAACAGCAGCAGCAGCAGCAGCAGCAACAATAACAACAACAACAACAACAACAAAAACAATAATAATAATAATAATAATAATAATAATAATAATAATAATAATAATAATAATAATAATAATAATAATAATAATAATAATAATAATAATAATAATAAACCAAAAGTGAGAAGGGGGGTGGAGAAGCAAAATAACTGTTTTCCCTTGCAACATTTTTTTCTGTGCTCTATGCAGACAAAAAAGCCAAAATGGTTCTTTTTAAAGCATCTGCAAGACATTTTATTTGTACTGTGTTGGCTGTTCTAAAGGGACAGTATAAAGCTAATCATTTGAAGGACAAATATCACTGGAGTCTTGACTGATGGACTTATGGAGTATCAATGTCTAAAACTACCTTGCAGGATAAGATTAAGGTCCATCTAGTCTAACATTCTGTTTCCAATAGTAGCTAGGTAGGTGCTTTTGGGACCTCTCAAATGTTTTCCACTGTTGTTCATTTCCAAGATCTGGAATTCAAACATAAACTGCAGCAGAACATGGAGGGTTCATTTTGCCATTGATGTTTATAAAAAGGAATCACAGGGAAGGATAGATGATTGGAAAACATCGTTTGGACCCAGATCTCCCCCATCAATAATATTATAAATGTAAGGCAGAAGAATACATCTGCTCGTGCAGTGAAAGAAATCATATAAGCAAGTGGCTTATTTCCAGTCATCTGAAGTAAAACACTGTATGAAGAGAACATTACCTTATGGAAATATTACCTTATGAACTTCAATGATACACTTTGTGTGTGTGTGTGTGTGTGTGTGTGTGTGTGTGTGTGTGTGTGTGTGTGTGTGTAGTGCTGTCGACTTGCAAAAATAGATTATTGCATCTGCTACTACCTGCGGACAGTGTGTACAATAGTCAATCAAAATGCTGTAACAAATGCAGTTGGGGAATAAACCTACTTCATCTCAATAGCACTGCCATAAAAATTCTGCCACAAAACACCAGTGATGAAAATATAGTAAGACCCAATAAATACGAGATAACATTGACTTCACGCGCATACACTGGCTGTTTTTTGTTTTACTTGCCTAATGGTAATATTTATTGTGACAGACACAGTGTTTTCTGGCTGATATAGGATTTAGTTTTCACAAATATGCTAACACAGCCTGAATTTTGAAATTCTGAATATTTTAGTGTTTTGGTTAAGATGGTAATATTTTGGCCATACCACCAGACCTTATGGAAATAACTAGTACATACAGCTTCCTCTCTCATATTAATCCCTTGTTCAAAGATAAGAGTACCTGTTTTCCTGTATACATGCATATGACATTGCTTATCATTTGCAACGTGATACAGAAATACGGAAGGTTTAGCAGAATCATGTAGCGAGGTATTTGAAATATGGAATTTCCCAGGAAAATCAGTTAACATTCAGATATATCCTTTAATTGTTGTAGCGTGTGGAGTATTGAAAAGGTTGCAGGACTGATGTTTTTTGCAAAATTAACAGTAATACTGGCTGTTGTGAGTTTTCTAGATTGTGCGGCCATGGTCTGGTAATTTTTGCTAAAGATATTTCGTCTGCATCTGTGGCTGGCATATTCAGAGGCATGTCATATACATCTTACCATGACATGCCACTGAAGATGCCACCCATAAATGCGAGTGAAAAATTAGGAGCAAAAACTACCAGACCACAGCCACAAAGCCCAGAAAACCAATAATAGCCAGCTGATTCTAGCTGTGAAAGCCTTTGACATTAATAATAATATTTCTTATAGTAGGTTGCATTTACTGGATACATATTGATCTAACCTAATGGACCAAAGAATTTCTGGTGTTTTTACTCCAAGCTTTCCATCATTAGCTTTGAAGACAAGAGCATTGTCATATGGCGGCTTGGTTTAGATCCGATAAGCAGTCTTGAGAATCTTTAGACCAGGGGTAGGGAACCTGCGGCTCTCCAGATGTTCAGGAACTACAATTCCCATCAGCCCCTACCAGCATGGCCAATTGGCCATGCTGACAGAGGCTGATGGGAATTGTAGTTCCTGAACATCTGGAGAGCCGCAGGTTCCCTACCCCTGCTTTAGACTCACATGTTCCTCTTTCTCCACTCCCACCCCGGTCATGCTTTACCATCTACTTAGAGATTTCGAGGTTTGTGGCAATCTACAGTTTGCCAATAGACTTGATCAGGGAAAAAATGAGAACTAATTTTCCCACAGCAAATTAGGACTTTGCACCAGGATTATGCCACTTTAAATGTCGTCATTTGTATGGACACTGCAAGGCAGAATTGGTTCATTTGGATGACATGGCATTAAGCGTTGATGTAAACCTGGATATTTCTAAATATCTGGTCACACAGGAGGAAAGCAAAAGGGGATTTAATAGCAGCTCCTAGTTTGCCAGATCCAATAGGCACTATTCATATTCATCCCTATTCATATTTTTAGAGGAAGTCATGCTTCTCTCATATATGCAGGTAAATATTTCTGAAGACAGAATTCAAAGTTGCCTTCTCTTAAATGTATCAATGCTTCTGCTGAAGGCATATTTTACAGAAAGTGATTTTCCCAAGCATGCAAATTGAACATTATCTTACCCTCAGGAGTATTTCTGATATTCTAATCACAGAGAAAATGTAATATTTGAAGATTGTTACCTATTTCCTCCACAGATATGTTAAAGAAAGGTTTGGTGCCTCATTCCTAGTGCCTTTTCAAAGAGTAATTGAGAAATATAAGCCATGCTTGGGTTAATAACTTGTGGGGAATCTCGGGAAAATACTCTTACCTTGCTACAGTGGTATTCTCTGGAGCTTGTTTAAGAGTTTGGAAAAACTACATGGGATTGATGGAACTTATTCCACAGCCTATAACAGTGGTGGCGAACCTTTGGCACTCCAGATGTTATGGACTACAATTCCCATCAGCCTCCCAGAATGGCCAATTGGTCATGCTGGCAGGGGCTGTTGGGAATTGTAGTCCATAACATCTGGAGTGCCAAAGGTTCGCCATCACGGGCCTATAACAATAAAATTACCCATCTGTAATCAAACTATATTCAAATTATTTGTAGATTCAAGCTATTTGTATAAAAATCATTTAATAGTCTTCTGAAATTTGGAATCTCCTGTAGAGTTGTGAAAAGTTTCCAACAGTTCTTTGAAACATGAAATCATTGTCTTCTCCTTCACCCGGGAAAGATAATTCTTCATCTTTTATATGATAATCCTCTAGGCCATACTACATGTACATCACTTTAAATCTTTTTTTCAACACACACACAAAACTATCACTATTGTGGAGTGCCCCCTGGGTCAGCCTGTAACTAGTCTGGTCTGATGTCCTTCTTACCCTTTCTGGGTGGTCTTAGCCAGTTCAGCAGCCCAATCTTCAGGATCTGCAAAGTGCACCATCATAAGCTGTAGCCTGGCTTGGCTCTTCTAGTGTGGGGGCCCAGGCTGGTGCTCTGACTCCTTCTGGAGGCTGAGAATAGGGGGCCGCGGTCTAGCTATGGCCCCTTCCACCTCCCTGTTCTCACTCTCCTCCTCTCCTTTCTCTTTGCCTCTGCTTCTTACACTCTCTCTCTCTCTGTCTCCTTTCCCTCTTTCTCTCATCCACCTCCTTTTCTTGCTCTTTCTTCCTCCCTTTTATCTGGAACCTCCCACCAGGAACCAGGGGTTTGCCTCTAGACCCCCATGCTTCAGGCCCCTACTGGGCTTCAGATTGGCTTCTCTTCCTGAGAACTAATCTGGCCCTTAAAGGTGGATAGGGAGGTCCATGGCCTACTGTGTTTGTATTTGGGCAGCAGTGGCATCCAGCGACTGCAGACCATCCATACCCTTTGCTGTGTTCTCACTGGTCTTGCCTTCGCATTTTCTTGGCTGGTTGGGGCTGTTCCAAGTCGCCTGCTCACTGCTCCTGTCCTGCTGGTGCTGCCTCGGCCTCCTCCCTGGTAGATCAGGTGGGTGTGGGTAAATCTTGGATAACTGGGGTGCTTTCTCCAGACAACCATAATGACTAGTCAATATGAATCCATTCTATATAGTGAATGAGTGAGCAAGAATTTTTAATTATACCACTTCATATTGTGTATGTGGGAAAGGAAGGTGAAATATATACTATTATATTATACTACTATATAAAAGGGAAACTGTGGTGGCGACAACTCACTTCCAGCCAATCACCACCTATGACTTACTTCAAGCCAGTCACCATATACACATGGCATGAGGGTGGGGTTTACACAGACTGGGTAAAAAAACACGAACAAAATAGTGGAATGTGATGATTATTCAATCTCTCATGCACTCACCTTTTCCCCCCACTGCTGTATAATTACAGTCACTGTACCATCTGCAGCTGCCTGTGGAGGAGCAGGCACATACATTGACCACTTCCTGTGAAAGGGTTGATACTGCTGGCAGCTGCAACTGTACCATTAACTGTTATGTGGTGATACAGGCATCTGGGAAGAGGAGCAGCCATCCAGGAAAAGAAGGAGGAGAAAGGAGCTGGTTGCATGGGGCTCAGTGGGAAAGGAAAGTGGGAGGGGTTGCTTCCCCTTGGTGGGTTCCATTAACCTTTGTGTGCTGATGTGTTGATGCAGGTGTCCAGGAAGAGGAGGAGGTCAAGGATGGAGCTGGTGATGCAGGAGGAAAGGCAGGAGGAGTGGGCACCATTAAACCACCAACAGTTTTCTAGAGCCCATTGTGTTTGTTTGTACAATGGGCTTTACTGCTAGTATTGTAATAATTTGTAAATCTAACACACTTGAACATTTCATGTAGCAAGCAAGCACCATCCACGAGATGGGCCACTGATACAGTTCATTCATTTTGAAGCTGATCAGGTCTGAAAAGACTGGTTTAAATGTAACACATTATAGATATCAATAATTTGGCTCAAACTGTGCTCTTAATAGTAGTTAGCCTTCAGCGCAGAACGCACTAAGGCAAAAATGAGAGACAATATTGAGCCATGAAAAATAATCTGCTACTGACTTGGGACTGGCAGCCAGAGATGGTGGCAGCCAGAATGACAGCCAGAGATGGTTCTAGACTAATCTATCTGTGCCAGGGCTGGAGCTAGGGGGAACTGTGCATGGGGCACGTGTAGGCCCTGCGCCCCTGCTACATCCCTGCCATGCCTTCACACCAGCACATGCCCGGTGCGTCATGCACCCCCACCCCACTGATCTGTGCTGGTATTTTCTAACATTGAATGCCACGAATTATGAAAAGAATGTATGATTCCTAATATCCCACTCCATTTTCCCTCGGTCCTAAGGAGGATTTTTGGGGGACAGCCAAGAGCTCCAGAGTTGGAAGGAGAGTTCTATTGCAAGAAATTATTCCATTCATCGTTCACTGGATCTGACCCATGGTCTGTTGAGTAATGGATAAAATTATAATACACAGTTATTCGCCCACTTAAATGTGATACTATAAAAAGAACGGGAATGATACAAATATGTTTTGTCTTGGGTAAAAAACGAAGCGAATACATCTTCCACATTACTGATGCCGGGGGAAAAACTAGTAGTACTTGGCTTAATGCTTAATAAACTTGGATGTTTACTAAAAGCAGAACCATATGTCCCATGTGAATATACAGCTTTGCAGTCAGGTCATTCATGTATTGATCGACTAAATAAACAAGGATTATAAAGATTAGTTTCTTCAGGCACAAAGGCCTAAAATTTCTTCCACATAAATAAATGCAACATCTTTTACCTATATTTCACTTAGCTGGCTGATATACTGTCCTTGCCTCACTGACTCACTATATTCTTCTGTATCAGACTGAAGTAATTCCCTTCACATTATATAGAGGACGTACAAGGGGAAAGATAATACGAGTGCATTTTTAGCTAATGCCATTTAAGGATAAAATTCAGCAGTATTATGTATAATATACTTTTGTTTATTTACTTCACTGACCCCTTTTTTCAGTGTTTGAGATATGCAGAAAGATCAGTGAAGCACAGAAAGGGCAAGAACACATAAAAACAGTGGAAAAATAACTACAGCTGACTTTAACTGCTGATAGAGCTGATACGAGCCATAAATGGACTGGACTCAGGATAACGTTGTGGTTACCCTTTCAGCATATAAGTTATTAAGATCATAAAGGGTTATATCATCTGATGGATTTGTTTTACGGCACCCAGAATAATGTTACATTGGATATCAGCTAAAACCGTTACATCCATGCATATAAAATATTTATATCCATATTGTCAGTTTTAAAAACTCAGGTTCACAGGCATAAAGCAATCCTACGCTTTATCATTCCACGTGTGACTTAACAGTATGATCCTATCTGATATCTGTTGTATTGATGCACTATTCAGTATAATCATTTTCTTTCCTTCTGCTTTGTTTGGCTGTCTCTAACTATCCAAACCCAGTGGCTTGGAACATTCAGAAATCAACAAAACCAGTTGGTGTACCCTATCACCAAGACTGGCAAATTTATGGGATTTTACTACTCTGATTGGTAAACTGGGTAATACAGAAATAGGAGAGGGCTGGTCACAGGACTGACCGGGGGTGGGAAATAATCCCAGCAATGAGTTATACAAGGTGATCTTGTTACTGTGGTTGGTGGGTTTTCCAGGCTATGTGACCGTGGTCTGGTGGATCTTGTTCCTAATGTTTCGCCTGCATCTGAGGCTGGCATCTTCAGAGGTGTATCACAGAGGGAAGTCTGTTACACACTGTGTCAGTGAGAAGGGATTGTTTAGTGGGGTATATATTGTCCATGACCCAGGGTGGGAAACCTATCAGTAAGTGTTTGGGTGGAACTTGTTATGTATTGCGGGTGGAGTTTATCAGTCTAGGGAGTGATTCACATTTTCAGCGCAGAACGCACTAACCTACCACAACCAGTTGAATCCAGTCGTGAAAGCCTTCGACAATACAGTGATCTTGTTAGTTCATCTGATTCATAATAATATTTACATTAATAATTTTTAGATTGTAATAACTTTACAAAACTTTCTTTGGGTATTTGGTTTGCACTTTCTGCTTCATGGCAGACTTGCAGACTAATCTGTGACTGAGTTGAAACTTGAAATGTGTGAGATTTTGTCCATTAAAACTAGGTTTACTGTTGCTGCAGATATTCTTAGGTTATCTCAAGTCAGCAGTTTGCAGAAAGCAAAATATGCCAACAGACATTAATTTTGTAGTACCCATCTGTCATACAACCTTCCTTCCTTCCCCATTTGTCACAAATATCTGAAAACCAGTGTGCCTTAACACTGAGCTTAAAGGCAAGAGTTGTGAAATGTCAACACTAATGTAGAACATGCTGTTGAATTTGTAGCTCAGGGTCCTCTGATCCTTTCTCCAGTACGGGGAAATTCAACACAAAACTGGTTTTAGGTGACAGTGTCTTACTTGACTAAATAAGAAAATATGCTTACAAGACTTCAACTTAGTTTGATTTTAAGCAAATGTGACCTGTTCTACTTTGAAATTCATTTGTTTCTATGCTTAGTGTTTATTTGGAAATGGTTGGTGGTTAGAGATTTCATTTTCCAGGGAAAATGAACAACTGTCATATTTTCATCATCTTGTTTTCCTGTTGGCAAAATGATGATTCTCTGTTAATAAGTGTGTTACGACAACTGCCTGCTACATTCCCTTATTGAAAATAAATCCATGATTGGGGATTCAGTGACAGAAATTACATATAATACTGTGCAAGCAATTGAATGAGTCTCTAAATTGTATACAGAACATTTTATGTATTCTTGTTCAGATTTATTTTATTTTTCTTCTAGAAATCTCCTCCTCTGTTTTCTTCCCTACCCTTCAGCCAGACTAATGCCATGGGGGCATAAAAATGCATTTTGACAGACTGGCAGTAATGAAGAACCAAAGTTTTAAGAGCATGGATACATACAACTTGAATCACACCTGTTGCAGTCAAATTTCTGAACTGCAGCTACTGAAGGATAAGCTTTTCGCCAGAAGCAGTCTGGGTGTAATGGCCAAGCTAGATGTGACAATATCAATGGATGGCCCATTTTAAAGTCTGATGAGGTAATTTAAAACTGCCACAAGGGCCTGATCGTGATAGTACTCACAATACAGCAAAATGAAGTGCTTTATGCCTCCTGTCTTTTCAGTTGCCCAACAGCTGTGTGTATGGGGATGGTATTTCAGCACTTGCGAAGGTGTGAGGGGAACAGAAATGCCTTGTTTTGTGGCACTGCAGTCCCAACCAGGATTGGGACCTTATAACCTTTTAAGATTGTTTTACTAGGCTTTAAAATGATATTGTCATCCATAGATTGGATCCAGAGATACTGCCATGTCTTGTTTGGTCCTAAAACAGCATCCCTCTCCCGCCCCATGAGGGTTTTTTTTTGTAATTCATAGACTCTGTTCTGGTTCCACTTGATAACGTACGATACCAACAGCAAGGCTTCCAGGGCTGTGCTCAGCCTGTGTGGATCCAGTCCAAACATATGATCAATTTTAGTGATCATATGTTTGCACTGGATCCACACAGGCTGAGTGCCGTTCCACTGACCAGAAAAGATAAAGTTCATTGCAGTCTAGTCACACAACTGTGGATACAATGATCGTGACCAATGATCCAGTCCAAACATATGACCAATTTTAGTGATCATATGTTTGCACTGGATCCACACAGGCTGAGTGCCGTTCCACTGACCAGAAAAGATAAAGTTCATTGCAGTCTAGTCACACAACTGTGGATACAATGATCGTGACCAATGATCCAGTCCAAACATATGACCAATTTTAGTGATCATATGTTTGCACTGGATCCACACAGGCTGAGTGCCGTTCCACTGACCAGAAAAGATAAAGTTCATTGCAGTCTTGTCACACAAGTGTGGATACAATGATCGTGACCAAGGCAACAAAACCTTGACATCCTCAGGGTAACAAGGGTAAAGACTTCAAATGGCAGGGTTCAAAATGGGGTCAATGAGAACCAATGCTGCAGAAGCAACTACTTTCTTGATATAGTCTATATTGTACTACAGCTTTTGAAACTAGTGAGCCTTGCTCCTATTCCAGTTTACCTTAGTGCAGTTTATGGGATACTCCATTTCTCATTCAGAGGTGGTTTCCCATTTGTAGTTGCTATGTGTGAGGCTCCACCAGCCTCATAGGGGACAGCCTTTGCTCCACCATCTTGTAACATCCTTGGATTGATCCCCCCCCAGTCATCAGAATGGGAGGGGAAAAGATTCCTTTATCTAGTTCTTCATCCTCCCTGTTGGATACAACCCCTGTGAAACTTCTGGAGTGGCCAACTGCTTCCTCATCAGCCTGTTTTTGGACCCCCTTTTTATTTCTTTCTTCTTTCCCTCCATCAAGGAGGAACTTTCCCCCTGTGTGTGGATCAAGTCCAGGCACAGCACTGAGGAGTGGGCACTCCTGGATACTACATGAAGACACTTGATTTTGTCATCTGGCTACAGCATGGAAGGGAATGGGAGTGAATCTTTGTTTATAGACTACCTTCTTCCTTTAGTTATTCATCTTCTGATGGGTTAACTCTTCAGTATTAGAATCTTTCCAGTCCTTTTGGTTGCCCTTTTCTCGGAAGGTAGTTCTATCATTATTGAGAGGTCATAGCTGTTAGTATAGAAGAGTACAGTGTGCCACAATTGGACAGAAGAATGTTGTTGGGGATGAATAAACCTTTTAAGTTATGTTTTTTTTTTATTATCTGTTAACGTTTGAAGAGGTCTGTTTTATCTCTCTTTTGGGTCTTTCCCCAAAAGCTGAATTCAGAATAACTCTTCAGGCTAGAATGACAATAGGTTTACATATTTTTAATATCTCTTTTTTAAAAAAATGCTGTTTGCTTCTTTGACTCTTTCTTTCTTAATTGATAGAAATGTATTCTGTTGTGTGATGTTATTCCCTTGCCCTAAGGCGTCAACAGGCTGGTTAGATTTACCTCTTTTGTAGTTTTTTCCCCCCTCCCTAAGGAAAACTAGAAGGAATTTTAATCTCTGCTTCAGAAAGCAGTGGGGTTTAAACTCTAGTGCTGGTGGGTATTGCTTGTGTCTTACACAGTCTTTTCTGCTTGCTCAAAATGAATGTTTTTATGTCTTTTTTTCTCTTTACCCCTCCGTTCTAAATATATATCCATATGATGTAAGAAGTGGTCTACCTAAATAAAATGAACAGAAAGGAGCCCAGGGCAAAAAAGTAGAGGTATTAATGATTCAAGCAGAGAATTTGAGGAGTGGGTTGCTGTAAGCATCATGACAAACAGTAAACACTTCTTTAACTATATCCAGAGTATGAAACCATCCAGAAAGGCAGTTGGGCCTTTGGGTGAGCGAATAAAATGACTGGTGAAGGAAAAAGGGCCCTGACCCAGATGGCTCAGGCTAGCCTGACCTTGTCAGATCTAAGAAGCTAAGCAGAGTTGGCTCTGTTCAATAGTTGAAGCATCAAGAAACTCCAGGGCAATGGAAAACTTCTGTTAATTTCTTGCTTCGAAAATCTTATGGGGTTGCCATAAGTTGGACACAACTTTATGGCACTTTCCACCACCAAAGGAAAATGGGGAGACAGCTGAAAAAAACTAAATGAATTGTTTGCATCTGTGTTCTGTGTTCTGTAAAAAAGTGGTACCCAGGCCACAATCATTATTTTCAGGAAGAAAATCTTAAGAACTGAGTCAAACAGAGGTGATTAGAAACGAAGTGGGTGTGGGGGGGTGTAGGGGGGGGGAACCCAATAAATCTCTACAGTGTACACCTGAGAATTCTTGGATAACTCAAATACAAGATTGTTGATCTACTAACCAGTATGTGTAACTTGTCACTAAATCAGCCACTGTACCAGAAGACTGGAAAGTAGCAAGTATTACACCAATTATTAAAAAGAGGTCCAGAGGGGAACCATGAAATTACAGGTCATTTAGCCTAATGTGTGTTTCAGGCAAATTGGAAACTGTAATCAAAGATAAAAACTGTAAGACAGAATTACTAGGTGCACAGAGTATCAAAGCTTGGTAAGGGAAAATCTTCATGACTTCTGCAACGGGAAGTCCTGCCACACCCAACTTTTTTTTGAGTTCTTTAAGAAAGTGAATAAATGTGTAGATAACTGTGATATAATGCGCATTATATACTTGGACTTTCACCAAACACTTCTGCGTAAGCTCAGCAATCATGGAATAAGAAGACTGGTACCTTTATGGAATAAAAATAAGTTAAACAAACAAAAGCAGTAAATAATGAATAAATGAATCATTGGCCCCTTCAAACCACTTTCACAACTGTTTGCAAGTGGATTTTGCTATTCCGCACAGCTTCAAAGAGCACTGAAAGCAGTTTGAAAGTGCATTATTCTGCATGTGCGGGATGAGCCATTCTCTCAATGGAAGAAAAGAAGTAGTAGATTCCCGTGAGGATCAGTGTAAGAGCGAATGTCATTTTTTTTTCATAAGTGATCTGGAACTGGGGGGGGGGGGTGAACCATGAGCCAAGTTTGTGAATGACACAAAATTATTCAGGCGAAAACTAAGGCTAGCTGTGAAAAACTCCAGAAAGATCTCTACAAATTATGAAACAATGTGGCAAATTAAAGTTCAAAGTGAGTAAGGCTATGGTGATGCACATTAGAATGAAGAATATATTAATAAATACTAATTGAACTTGTGGCAACTGAGAGGGAACGAAACCTTGGTTTGTAGCCATAGCACAATGAAAATGTTAACCTAGTGTGACATAGTGATGAAAAAGACAAACTCTATGCTAGGAATTATTTAGAAAGGGACTGAAAATAAAGCAACCACTATTATAATGCCCCTAGATCTATGGTGCAGGATAATTTGCAATTCTGTGAGTAGCTCTGGTCACCATCTCAAAAAGGACACTGTGGAAGAAGTACAGAAGAAGAGAAGGGGAGTTTGGATTTATACCCCACCTTTTTCTCCTGCGAGGAGACTCAAAAGAGCTAACAAACTTCTTCCCTTCTTCTTTCCACAATAATCACCTTATGAGGTAGGTGAAGTGGAGAGAGTTCTGAAAGAACTGTGACTAGTCCCAAATCACTCAGAAGGCTTTATGTGTAAGCATGGGGAAACATATCTGGTTCACCAGATTAGAATCTACTGCTCATGAGGAGGAGTGGGGAATCAAACAGAAGAAGGCAACCTAGGTTATTAGGGGGTCAAAGCATCTTTCTTGTGTGGAATGACTGAAGCACTTGAGACTCTTTGGTTTAGAAAAGAGGCAACTGCGAGGGAACGTGATAGAGATTTATAAAATTATGCACGGGTTGTAGAGAGTTGACAAAGGCAACTTTTTCTTCCTCTCCTAAAATACTAATTGGGCACCCAGCAAAGTTGATCGACACTAGATTCTGGATGTACAAAGGGACACACTTCTTTACTCTGTTATGGTAGTATAATGCCCTGCACAACTTTCTGATAAGTTGCTTAAATGTCACATTTGAACATGCAGCTGTCATATGAATTAAATATATTTGCTTAATAATGCCTTCTTTCTCTCTTAAAAATCAAATTAAATTTTAATCATCAGGACAGCAACTCTGGCATTTGCTTGATAAAACCGTGAGTTTGCAAATGATCTGCCGTAATAACAAGGACGGGAAAAATGTCTGCATTGGCCCAACTCCAGAACAAATTCTTCCATATGATCTGGTACTGTCTTGAATATGGACTGTCAAATATTGCCCCACTGTCCCTTCTGTTGCGATAATTAAGCCTTGAAATTCAATTTCAATATGGCACAATATCATTATTTTTCAATTGCTTTTAGGCAAAAAGATTTTTGTCTCCAGTAGCAATTACTTTTGAAATCAAGTAGATGAAGGTAATTTAAACAATAAAAGTTAATGAAAGCCTGGCTACATCTACTCCCTTTTTAGTGGGAGCCTTTCTAGGCAAGATGAATAATATCCTATTAATACAGTTTTCTTTGTCTTTTCTCTCCTTTTAACTAGTTGACTGCTGCTCAAGCAGTTCTATGTATTTAGCCATGCACTACGACATTAAAACAATTATGCTAGGAAATCAGCTTAAAATAAAAAAATATAAAAGTTGAACTCAATTGGACTTGATGGGCTCTCTATATAGGAATTACATTTTTCAACTGCATTGCCTTGCATTGGCCATTGTACGTACAGTAATTTTTTTTACCCCTTTTTGCATTTTCTTTATAATTTTGGAAACTGGCTTTTCAACAAGAATGGTGAATAATAAATGCAGTAAATAAGTGCAGTTTGTAACTTTGCCCTTGGCCCTTTCCGTACATGAGGCATGAAGTGTGCCGGTGGAGGGCCAGGAACCGTTCGCACGCTAGCGTCCGCTCAACCCTGACTTCCCCTGCAGCCGGTGGTCCCCCTCCACTCACCTTCTTGTGCATGCTCTTTTGCACTCACCTTCTTCTGCCCGCCCACGCTGCCCTGCGACCTCCAGAGGGACACTGCACAAGAAGGTGAGTGGAGCCAATGGGGAAAGCAGCGGCTTCTTGGTGGTGCGGTTTGCACCGCGCCACTGGGAAGACGCTGTTTACCAATAACCTCGCTCATTGAGTGAGGTTTTCAGGGGCGGCATAGGTGACATGAACATTCGATTTTATGGCACTTCTTATAATGCCTGAAGCCTTACTCAGCTATGCTAATATTTGAGTTATCACTGTGAGTGCAGCATGGGGTATATATAATATATATATGTTACGTAATTTCAGAATGTCAGGAAAGATCCAATCTGATTTTTCTCTCAGCCAAAGGATGGGAAAATAATTATGTCAAAATGGGAACTTGGGAAGTATAGGATTGAAAAGCTAATTTTTTCACATGCCTGAAAAGTATAAAAATCATTTATTTTCCACTCTTTGTATAGCTTGAAAGCTACGTTGGTAGTTCAATCAGTTCTGAATTTATATGCTAAAAGCTGACATTGATCCAAATAGACATAGATAATCTAAAATAACTAATTTTTAGAAGTATGTCTGCAGCAATTAAAACAACTTGCTGACTCATTGCAGACGTCTGTCTGTGTTTGGAATGTAGGAGGGGAAAAAAAACTCTGAACGATCCGAGTAATAACAGCTTTCTTGTACAAACTGAAATTGGTGAGCATGGATTCTCTATAATAGGCCATTTCAGGAACAGCTAAAAGCATTATGGTGCCTGGAACAATTATGAAGCTATTAGAGCTTTCCACATTTCAGTCACTGCTTAGTGGTGTTCTCATTTTGATCACAAGATATTACCTCTGGTTATTGTTCAGGCTGTAGAACAGAAAGGAACTCTTCAAAATATTACAGTAAGGAAAGATGTTGCCATTAAATACATAGACAGTTTTTCCATTTAAACTGATAGATTCATGAATTGCTATTGGTAATTCTGGGAATGAGATGGAGAATAAACCTTTAGATGAGTTACCTCAGAAGGCTGAAGGTCTTGCAGTCCTCTGAGTACTGTAGGAATGCCAGTCTCCAATTAGGACCTGGGATTCCCCTGGAATTATAGCTCATCTCCAGAGTACAGAGATCTGGACAAAATGGATGCTTTGGAAGGTGGCATTGTACCCCTTTGATGCCCCTGTCCTCCTCAGGCTTTACCCCAAATCTCCAAGAGTTTTCTAACGTGGATATGGCAACCTTAACTCCCCATCTTCTCCTGGTGGCTAGGGGAAACATGGTGACCCAAAAAATGTTGTCATTTTCTTACACAAGGTATTTCCTCCAATTTTTCCTATAGAGTCTCCCCCTTCTCCAAAATTTTCTTGCTGCAAAATCACCAAGACCATATGTTTCCAGCATAGTTTTATAGAAAGGATAAAATGATCGGTAGAAGTGTAACTCAAAAACATAAGCTAAAATCTTGTTGAATCATAAGAAATAAATACCACAGAAAAGAACAGTACTATAATAAAAGGGGTCTTATTACTCTAATACAGCAAGAGGCTCAGTCCTGCAAAGATCCAAAGTTTGAAGAAATTATGACTTTACATTTCTAGATGACCAGGGAAGGCAATGGCAAACCATCCTGTAAACAGTCTGCCTAGTAAATGTTGTTCTTTTATGTCACCCCATGGGTCTGTAATGACCTGATGCTTGCACAGGGGACTACTTTTACCTTTTCACATTGTACTTTTTACACATGAAGTTGCCTGCTGAATCAGAGCACTGGTCAGTCAAAGTCAGTATTGCCTACGCTGGTAGTAGTTCTCCAAAGTATCAGAAAAAGGTCTATCACATCACAATACTGCCTGTTCCTTTTCTCTGGAGATACCTTACATTAAACCAGGGAGTTTCTTTATGTAATGAAAAGGTACTTGCTCTTTTACACATGACACATGCTCCAGATTGGAATAACTTCATTGTTTTTGTCAAAATCAATCTCATACATTGAGCTCTGTGGGTTTGTACTTGGGTAGCAACTTTTGTTACAGGACCAGGTATCTAAATATTCTCTGTCACTGGAAGAAGCACATCTCCTTTGAGGTCATGTTTTGTCACTAAACTGACCTACTTAACAAGAACAAAATAGTTTGCAGTTCATGCTCTTTTTGGTCCTGTGCAATTTATTCATGCATTGTCTGTTCAGGTATTGAACTGCCTTCATTTTACACCTATATAGTCAATGGCATCTTTTTTAAAAAAGCGATTATGAAACTGGCTGCACATTCATAGGTGCACAAATTAGGCATGCAGAGGAATCTGACTAGTAAGTCTCAACTGAAAAATCTTAAATTGGAGACAGCAGCAGACAGCTGGGCAGCTGTGAGAAAGCAATCATACAAATGGACACAGGCAAAATCACTTGTATGCATCCAAATTGCTTGGTGAAAAGTCAGCTGCTTGATTGTTACAGGGGAGCATAGTATTTTCAATCAACCATAACTGCTCACAACTTCTTGGAACCACCTTATAGTGTTCTGTCCTACTTGTAGTAAAGGATTTTGGGCAATAAGTCAGCACCCTTCAGAACTGTAGAACTGGTTAAGAATTAAACCCAAACTAACATCTTTAGTAGCAAAAAAAAATCAGTGATATTTTATCTAACTTCCAGCTGAGTAGAAAAATGAAACAATAATATCATAGAATCTTGCTCTAACTAGCTTGGGGCGATGTATATGGGGGTTGTCAGATTTTGTACATTAAAACATAAAGTAGGTTAATCTAGGTAGTAACTTACCAGTAGCCAAACTCCTAGTTCATTGGTAAGCAGCCTTGAGGAAAGGTGCCATATAAATATTTTAATAAATGAATAGTCTGTTATGCCATGCAAGCATGAATTTTGATACTGAGTTGCAGATGTATAGCAAGAGGTAATATAACAAAAAGAAAAGATTAACCCATGATTGCAGGCCGATGCCTGGAGACATAGAGCTGGCTTTTAGATATATGACCATTCCTGCTTAGGTGCACAAATTAGGCATGCAGAGGAATCTGACTAGTGCGCATTTTGCATGATGATATTCAGAATTCAGTGAGTGGTACAGCTGGTCATGCTTCTTGATTTATCAAAGCCTAAATAAATCCTCTAATAGGATTTTGTGCTTTTTATAACCCATTTCCTCAACTTAAACTTTTACTCCTATAAATGGCTGTTCCACAAAACTTGTCAATAAGCTCGTTCAGATTTCATGTTCAGAAGGTCATCGTTTCTAGCCTATTGATTAGGAGGCAAGTAGAGGATCAGAGCTAAGACAGAGGTTTATAGACTTGTATGATGTTTTGTGATTTCTCAGTTTGCTTACTGTATAATATTGGTACATATCCCACCCTCCAAGCTCTCTTGGTACTATCTTCATGAACAGCTGCCATTTGCTAATTAAAAATATCAATCTTTGGTTTACTGTGCTGCATTTTAGGATTAGTGTAGCAACTGAATACAGGACTGATTACCACTGAATATTAAACAGTTGAAAAAAGACTTATTGAATTGTTGGCTCTCTTGACTCAGAAAGTTAATTACACATGCATAGTGAAGGTTGGTTAATATTCATGTATATAGACATTGTGAAGAGGTGGGGGTCTCATGCCCTGGGTACAACTTGAGGGGATCATGTTGGGGGCACATTTTGACCACCCCCTCCCTCACCCTCTCTTGCCTAGGAGCCAGAAGCTGCTGCACCCCCAAGCCCGCCACACCTGCCACCCACCTCCCTGGCTGCAGCTGCTCTGAGCCCGGCAGGCCTTGTCCCACCTCCACCTGCTCTGATGGTGTGATAAGCTTGTGATGAACACAGCAATGGTGCAGGTGGGAAGGGATTTTTTTTTCATTTCATGTTTACATATATTTCATGTAAGTATTCCCTTGTGGTTATTATTCCAAAGCACACATGACAGAAAAATATTGCACTGGGCCTATAATAAAAATCACTCAGATTATATTTTATTCTATATTTAGAAAAAAAGTTCCACTTGAAACAGCTTAGTCCTGAGTAAGTAAATGTAGCCTTAAGGCTGAAATTACCCACAAAAAGTTACCAAAAATATCCTATTTTGTACATTAAAACATTATGTAATTATTTACTTCATTCGTACCCCCATCTTTCTCCCCAATGCAACCTACATCATTTTCCTTTCCACCATTTTATCCTCACAAAAACCCTGTGAAGAAAGTAAGACTGAGAATGTATGACTGCCCAAGAATGTATGACCGACCCCCTCCGTGCGCAACCTGGGGGTCCACCTGGATTCGTCTCTTTCAATGGAGACCCAGGTGGCCCATATAACCCGGGTTGCTTTTTTCCATCTTCGCCAGGTGGCCCCCTTCCTCTCCCAAGCGGACCTAGCCACTGTGATCCATGCAACAGTCACCTCCAGGCTAGACTATTGTAACTCGCTCTACACGGGCCTTCCCTTGCGTTTGATCCGGAGATTGAAACTGGTCCAACATGCGGTGGCGCGTTTACTCACAGGCAGCGCCAGTTGGGATCACATCCAGCCTGTGTTGTGCCAGCTACATTGGCTCCCAGTAGAGTTCTGGATCATCTTCAAGGTGTTGGTATTGACCTTTAAGGCCTCACGCAGCCTGGGACCCTCGTATCTTCGAGACCGCATCACCCCATACGTCCCTACACGGCCTCTTCGTTCAGTGGAGGCCAATTTACTGGTGGTCCCTGGCCCCTCGATGATGCAGCTGGCCTCCACACGGGCCAGGGTCTTCTGAAGATTCCTTGGCTAAATCCATTCCTTGTCTAAATCCTTTTAGTTAATAACCAGGGTTGCTCAGCACCCTGCCACACATAGAACCTGCCACCTCAGAATGTGTGTGGGCAGAGTGCAATTTCAGTGCTTGTCCCAAGCACCACTTTCTGTAGCTATGCCCCCGTATGCATGAATATCTTTTAATAAAGCCAATCCCTGTTCCATTTTTGTTTTGTTATGAACACAGCTATTCACATTTCAATACCAAAATCTAGGTACAAAAGCAGCAACCATTCTTCAGTAGTATAATCTCTGGCTTCTAAGGATCTAAGTCTTATTTCATAGTAGTAAAATGGAAGACCATCTTTCCTCACAAGGAAATTGTAGAGTAATATCCAGTTTCCTTACCAGTCCGCAAAAAGGAATCACAACAGTGACAGACCAGACTAGGCTTGAGAAATCATGAAGATAAAAATAGAATAATTTTGACTGTGTCCTGTATGTAGGGAAAAAGTGAAGAGTGAATGGCAAGGAGAATAATGATATTAACAAGCGCTAGGGGTCTGATGGCCAGGAATGCAGTTATGAAGAAAGTTAAGATCTAGTTGTACATTCACGCTACTGGCAGATTGTTTATACAGATGTGCTGGACAATTGGCCTAAGGATAACTTCCCAAAGGATCCTTTTTGGTTAATTGTTATTCTACTATTATATTCCGTGTGCTTAGAGAGGACTGAAAAACAAAAGATGCTTCTAAAAGTTTTGATATTCTTTGTATTTTTAATGACTGGTTTGTTTTCCATTAATGTGTCCTCTACAGATTATGAACTAACTGTAATTCTGATTTGATTCCCTTTTCTGTTTTCTGTTATGTTAATTTTATTTATAAAAAGTTAAGGACATTATGTTTTTAAGAACCCATAAAAGTAAAGTTATATGTGAAATGATGATGTGAGACAAAAGTTTAAAGAAGTGAGGCAGACAGCATACCCCTGGCATTTAAGCAGAAGGTAAATCCAATATTAAGTAGGGAAGGATCAATTGTTTCTCTGCATTGTTTACCCTTTGGTGTATGTGTCATGCAAATTACACAACATTTCTCCCATGCTGCTTGTGTTATCAGCATGACTGTTGTCAGGGTTCAGCTTAATCGCAAAGGCAAATTAGGTGCAAAATAACCCACAAATAAAAGAAGCTACTGCAGAGTAAAATTGCTTAGATTTTAGGGCTTCCCCACCCACACTCTCAGGAATCAATGGCAGACTTTTCCCTTAAAATGCAAAAGCCATGAAAGCCGCCTCCACAATATCAATATACCAGTAAGCAATATTGATATTACTTTTAAAGGGCTTTTAAAAACCAACCAAACTTCATTCTTCCCTTCTAGAGCCACCCAAAAGGAGGGAAGCCCTGAAGCAAGAGGGAAATCTCACAGTTTCCCCGCTCTCACAAACTGCAGGGTGTCAGGGATTTCCAGCCACGCAACTTTAATTGTGTCAGTACAAGAATTTCTGCTCTGTAGGAGCTGTAGGCTCACTGTGGGGCAGAGCACCAGTGTATAATCAACCATAGTTCATCCCAGATGTATTTTAGTTCCTTGGGATAGAGGCCTGTCTCTTTGCAGAGCATTGTGCCCGTTGGAGAACATTCTATAAATAAATAATAGCAGCTGGTAGTTCTTGATGTGCCTCCCCGTTCTCATAAAACATATATTTTCAGTAGTATTTTGTTCATGATACTGTTTATGTATATTTTCAATGTACTATTTAAAGAGAGGTTCATAGCCTAAGTTATATTTGTTTTGTGTCAAACAGGAATTGTGATGTAGGCTCAGAAAAATAGCTAGGCACCAAGTTAATGTCCAAGAGGCATATCTAATGCCAGAGTATTTAAAATTAGAACTAAATTTTAAAAGATCACAAATCCCACATTATGATAAAAATTACCAACACCAAAGCATTTGGAAGGTGATTCCTTTTTTAAAGGATGTAATCCATGAAGTACCATCTTTAAACCAGAGGGAAGCTGTATCAGTTCTTATGTATTAATGAAGACAGATTACTTAAGCATTAATGTGCTAACTAGAAATAACTTTTCTGGAGTGAATGGTTGAGATTAATTTGCACAGGACAGTTGTTGCGATATCATTTACGTATTTATTCTTCCTATATTTTTAATTCTGAAGAAGCTGTTAAGTGATTACATTGAATTAAGCAGTCTTTTCAGTCTGGCTTCCTAGATGTCTTTAAGTATCATTGTTATATTTTTAATTGAGTTAGATATAGTAAAATGAGAGAAAGGTTTTTTTGAAACAAGGCAAGAATGGTTACAGTAGAATAAACAGACCTGAATATATTTTCCTGCATCCTTCAGCAATAAAAGGTTTAAAAAGTACTCTGTACTTCAGGAGAGAAAAGATCAATATTTTTATTTTTTTGTATTAGAAATCTGGACTTTCAAGTTATCTTTTACCATTGCAGAGATGAAAAGAATTAGTGCGTTCCTCTTGCTTTTCTTATTGATAAGTGCAGTCGCATATGCCTGCTGCCGTTAAATGAAAGGGAACTGTCCGAGTTCCTGTGTTGTCTTCCCAACATAATTTTAAAAAATGTATTTGTTTTCATTTACAGTCTGCCCTTTTCACTGGGACTTCAGGCGGATTACAAGTATGATAGAATTGATCAGTCCGTCATGAAGCTGGGGGCAAAATATGATAGTGTTTGACGGATAACATTTGACTCTAGCAAAACAAAGCTGTTCATTCAGTCAGCAAGCGAAATACAAAGTATGGTAACATTTGACTGTATACCAGCAAGAATTAATAATAAAGCAGCATAATACAGTGGGGCTGGGTTTGAAGAAATAGAAAAAAATGTTATCCATCTTAGAGGTCATCTCTCAAGTGGCTCCATTACATCACAGCTCTACTTCCTCAACAAGAATACCCTTATGAACTAATCCGTTGTGCACATTTTGTGAAACAACAGAAGCATTGGGCCTGGATGAGGTAAACCTAAGAAGGATCATAACCCCTCCCCCCCCAACATGGACCTTGCCACCACCATTTATGTTTTGAGAGGGGGTAAGTGGAATTGGAAGAAATTCTGTGGAGGCAGGGACCAAATCCACACCAGGTTCAGTCTGGAACATTTGGAGAATGTTCAGTTATATGGTGCCACACTGGTTACTTCATAATAAATGAGTCTGTAATCTGTACAAATAGATGGAATTCAATGTTAAATCCAAGACATGGATGATAGTGTTTCCTTCTTAGAAAAATCTGTGTGAAAATCTTCTGAACTTTAGATTTTTCCTGTTTGCTCAGAAAATGTACACCATTTTATTTGATAACATAGTGAGGTTTAAAGAACACTGCACCCTTGTTGTTTTTCCTTTTCCCATGAAAGAGGTACATCAAAGTAAGATTATTATAACTAAAGAGGATGCAAATTTATAGAAAGTTTGGTGTGGCATTTAATTTCTCTTAGCATTGCCTAAGGCACAATGGAGAAGTGGACAATATTATGTTAGATATAAGGCTTTAAATTTTGATAGACTAATCACACATTTTGTGAAAGCATGCAACCTCTATTTTTATAAGATGAGTAAAGGGATTTGTTTAATCTGCTCTATTTTTAAAGTGAAATTAACCATGTGACACTAGGGTATTATTGTTAAGAGAACTAGATAAACACATTAGGGTAATTAACCATCCTGGGAAGAGGTCACTTTTGAAACTTAAATGTATACTGTATTAAAAGGTAGACAGTGTGGAATTATCAACAGCTGCTGGATAAAGGCAAGCTATCTCATTATCATTTCTTCCAACTAAATTAAACCGATTTCAGTTTCAGGTCATATGCCAGGAGAACGGGGGATGGGGGAAGCTTGGTAGAGTTGATGTCTCTTATAACACTGGTGTCGAATTACTAGTTGCAACTCTGCTGTCTTGCTTTGTGCCCTGGGAAAGATCCAAAGCAGATGTTCAATATGGCACCCAAACCACAAAGATCACCACCGAGAACCTGACTCTAAGATGATAAGATGGGATAGAAATGTTTTAAAAAGATAAATTACCTGTAAAGTAATGCAGTCATCTCTGTGAGTTCTGATAATAAAAAATACAGCCACATTTTCTTGACACTTTCCCTTTCAGAAAACAACTACTGGTAAACACTTCAAAAACACCTTTTTGCAACAATTGGAAGTTTTTTTTTTTCAAAACGTGCTTTTTCCAGAGGATGTTGTTTAAAATGTCAAGGCAATACATTCTTTCTTGGTTTTCATCAAAACAAAACAGGATTTGAAGCCTTTTTCTCTGCCACTGTGACTGGTTATCATTTATCTTTTGTCACTCTTGCCATTCATTCTCCTGTTTTCTGAACATTTTGGTTTTCTGGAAGTTTTCTTACTGGCACGGTCTCTTTTCATCTGTAACCTTTCCTTTGCTATGCTGTTTCTTTTACATGCTGAGAGACACATTCTAATCTATACAAATTGTGGCCTACAGAGGCTTGGTGCAGATCTTGTGTTCGGAGCTGTATTTGGAACTGCAAAACTAGGTGGCTTGGCATGTCCAAATAAATGGGTGCTAAGATTTGTTTGATTGTGGGTAAAGAAGCTGTGCAACCCTGAGTGTCATTGTCTAGATTATGCAAAATATGCTTTTAACTAGTTTTCTGTTAGTGTGTCTTAAACAGGGGCATATTTGTGGAAAGCAATGCTAGAGCAACCACTGAAAATCCCTCTTGCCCCCTCTCCCCTGCAACCTAGCTGGGTCCAGCGTTCAACTGCAGACTCTATCTCCCAAGTCTACATGGACTTTGTAGGACCCCACAGGGGTAGAACAGAGTTCTTGGCAGGAAGGCAGCTGAGTGGCCAAGGATACCCCCTGTCCGCCCCTCCTTAGAAATGCCTGTGGTCTTAAAACATTCAGTGGCATGAAAACAATACTTTCTTTTTTATTTAAAATGAGAAAGAAAATTTGTGGTATTCTTTCTTCCATTCTGATTTTGTTTGAAGTGCCTGAGGAGTATGTGGTTTAAATAAATTTGAGTTGTTTTGAGTTTTGCCTTCTCACTAATCCAGAGTCCCATTAAGCCTAAATGAACCTCTGATGGAAGCTGAAGATAACTCATTACTTAAAGAATAAAACAAAAGCCCTATGGCAGAAATTAAATATGAAACTGTCATAAATATTCAGTTGATTCAACAACAGGGTAGGGCCACCAACAAAGAAGAGAAATATTTCTGGATATCTGAAGGGGGACGGATGGACTGTGGATTGGAATGAACAAACACTACTGGAACACGGCCATGCAGCCCGGAAATCCTCAATACTCCATGAAAGGCTTTGACAATACAGAAAACTGGTTCTTTAATACCTTAAATAGAAACCTTTTATTGGTGGAAGGCTGAGAACGGAACCCCACAACACCCCAACCAGTTGTCTATATCCTGACTTTGGGAACAGTGATCCCACACTCAGCTTAAAGCTGTGAAATTCTCTCATGGAAAGCTGCTTTGTTGGGCTAGGATTGTAGGGAAGGTGAGGAGCAAGCAGTAAAACAACTGATAATATTGTGTTGCATGTCCTCACTTGTGTAGCCTAAATTTCAATTGTAATCTTTAAAAGGTGAGAATTATATTGTGTTAATATTAAAGTGAATTATGTTTTGTGAATAGTAGCAACACTTTGGAAAATGCAAGAACATTTACAAACATGCAAGAGAATATATATATATCTGCTGTCAGTCCTCCATTTTGCTACTTTAACAACATAAAATGCATCTCTGTAAGTTCAATAGCATATAGACTTGTTTATTGAATTTAAAAATATAAATGCATTGTTTTTTTAATAAACAAGACTGCAAATGCTTGAGAAAGATTTGTACACCCTGTTCCGCTTTAGAAAAATGTGTAGTAAGTTTTGCCATCTATAACGATGGAAATAAAAAACTGAAAATAGAAAAAAATGTAGTAAAGAAAACAAAATTTATAATTTGACAAAAATGTTTATCAGTTTATATCAAGTTAAAACTTCATAACATCAAAAACATTAAGCGCTTTAATAATTTACTTTCATCAGTGTATCTAATTATCAAAATGGCTCCATCTGAAGATATTTAAAATGGAGGGGAGAAGAATGTTGTAAACCACTATGGTTCCCCATATGAGAGAAAGTTGGGATATAAATTAAATAATAAATGTAGCTGAAGTTGAAGAGAAGATAAAAGGTAAGTGGGTTGGTGGGTGAGTGAGTGAGTGAGTGGGAAGGAGAGAAAAAAGTATGAAAAAGTAGTCTAGTGGGGGTAGTCATGAGGATGGAAAGAGGAATGATGTGGAGAGGGGGACACCAGGTGCTCTCCCAGATTTTCTAAGTTGTCCATTGACCAAGTTGAAGAAAGTCCTTGGTGGGGGCAAGATTGGGGGTGAATTTTTCTGGGGTTTTTAGGCCTTCACAGTATTTAAGAAGTACCTGAGAGGCAGTGTGGTATAATGGTTAAGACCAGTGGGCTCTAATCTGGAGAACCAGGTTTGATTTCCCACTCTTCCACCTGAAACCTGCTGAGTGACCTTGGGCCAATCACAGTTCTCTAAGAACTCTCTGAGCTCACACAGAGGCAGACAGTGTCAAACCACTTCCAAACATCTCTGGCCTTGAAAACTCTATCCATGTGACATGACAGCGCTTTCCATCACAAAGGAATACATGGTGCGGGGGGGGGAGGGAGAGGAGGAGGCAGTGGCAGTGACTGTGTGGAGGCAGAGCAGGAAGAATGAAGTGTCAGTGGAGGGAGAAGAGGAGGAAGATGTAGCAAATGCTGAGGAATCAGGGTGGGGAATAGGAAGAAGGGTCACAGAGAGGAAGTGGGGACCAACAGAGATGGGATAACCCCTTGCCTGCGTGTTTCTAATGGATTCTCTGCATGTATTTTCTGTTGCTCTGTTGTACTTAAGATGGTACAGAGTTAAGATGGGACTTTGATGCAGTAGGCAGATTTGCAGGCTGCTAATACCTTGTGGCTACAGAATTTACCTTGCTCTGAGTGTGATCCGTGTGTTCAGAGGAATCTACATTCTATCCTAAGTGATGATGGCTCACGTGATCTGCTTATTACAGCTTTTGCCACCCATCATCACAGTGTCTCTGAACTGCTGTGTTAAAGTGATGATACTAACAGTTGCAGAATGACTTCACCTCCTTTGCAATAAAGAAAAAGAGAACAGAAGCATGGCAGCATGAAGGAAAGACGAGTGGCTGTAATCAGTTTTGGTCAGAGTGGGATGGGGAGCAAATGGTGTGTGTAGCCTGATAGCACATAAGTGTGTGGAAGTTCTTGCATTCATATCATTCCCTGATGCATCTCTCTCAATGCTTTGCTATGACCATTATGACAGCATGCCATACCACCCATTTGTGTCACAGCCAATTTTTTTTGCTATGGATTTAATTGATTTAATTCCTATTGATATTAACTGGTAACACAGTGAATCTGATGGCCAGTTTAGAAATTAAAGCTGAATGAGTGTGAAAGAGGGTAAAATAGGCACATATATGGTCAATATAGTCCAGTGGTTCTCAATCTTCCTAATGCTTCGACCCTTTAACACAGTTCCTCATGTTGTGGTGACCCCCAACCATAAAATTATTTGTGTCTCAGTTCCTAAGACCATGGAAATATGTGTTTTCCAATGGTCTTAGGCGACCCCTGTGAAACGGTCGTTCGACCCCCAAAGGGGTCGCGACACGTAGGTTGAGAACTGCTGATATAGTCAATATAGAAGAAAAAGAAGAGTTTGGATTTATATCCCCGCTTTCTCTCCTGTAGGAGACTCAAAGGGGTTTATAATCTCCTTGCCCTTCCCCCCTCACAACAAACACCCTGTGAGGTGGGTGGGGCTGAGAGAGCTCTGAAAAGCTGTGACTAGCCCAAGGTCACCCAGCTGGCGTGGGGCGGAGTGCACAGGCTAATCTGAATATAGGCACATCACGTCCTGTGTACAATTGAAAACATTTATCATACTTAGTATATAGGGTTGCCAACATCCAGGTAGTAGATGGAGATTTCCTAGGATTACAACTGATTTCCAGAGATCAGTTCACCTGTAGAATTATGGCATTAGACCCCACTAAAGTCCCTTTCTTTCACAAACCTTGCCTCCTCTGGCTCCATCCTCCAAAATTGCAGCCATCTCCCAACCCATAGCTGGCAACTCTGTCAGTATAGAAAGAGGTTCCCTTCAAGTATCAACAAAAGGGAATCTGAGGAATCTCAGGTATGCCATGTATTTCCAGAGTAGAAAATGGAAGATCCGGTAGTATTAGAATTTAGGGATGATGGCACCTCGTCTTCTTCAGAGATGCCTATGTAGATGGGGGATTTGTAGTGCAATCCTGTTCTGATATATAATTCTGAACTTGGCCTCCAGAGAGTGAATTAAAAAAAACTTTAAAAAAATGGCCAGGTACAGACAGGGATGATTTTCTTCAAACCTGTGGAACTTCAGGGCTGCAGAAAAATCTAAAAACGTTTTAATTTGGAAGGATTAAAACCTCCTCCAAACAGAAAATTTAATGTGATACTTCAGGAAAACTTGTGTGATCACTGATGGTAGCCTGGGGTAGCCTGGCAACCCCAGCACCAAAGGGAGAGAAAGAACATTTGGGTGTGTCAGGAAGAAAGGAGAAAAAGCAGTGATGAGCTGGAGAAGTTGGGGGGTAGTGGAAGATGGATAGGATTTCCTTCCCCTATGAGCCTCACAGATCCAAACTTGTCCTCTTCTAATCCAGTTGTTGAAATCCATAATTTTAGACTGAGTAACTGGATAGGATGGCATTGTTAGAACAGATGTCCCATGATGCAGTAGGTTCATAAGATGTCAGAGTCGGAGAAGTCTAGGGTAATTTTGTAATCTCTCATTCCTGAAGTAAATATGCTGGTTTAAAGGATAATCAGCTGTTTGATTGGACTGAAGGTATCCTTTGAGCCTGCATAGTTTTGGGATCATTTTGTGTGTTGAGTAGAGGCACAGCTCAGAGGCCAGTTCATGTGAGGAGGGCGCTTAATTAAAACAGCCTCTTCAGTTGCAGCTGCTTCACTCAGCAAGCCATTTTCCTGTCTACCAAGTCAGTATGTGGTCTCTTCCCCCTTAATGGCTGTTGATATAGCACAGTGAAATTAAATAGCTGCTGGGTGCTAGACAATTAAAACACCCCTTTTCCTGCTCAATACCAATAGTCGTCTGGAAAAATAGTATTTCCCCCTCCATTTAATTTAGAGCAGAGTTTCCCTGCCCAGTAGGATAATTTTAGTGTTATACATATTATATGTTATCTAAACCCATGGTCACCTTTTCATGCTTGCTAACATTGGATAGCTTTCGTTGGGTTTCATTTCCCCCATCAACAAAAGAAAGGATTAGTAATTTGATTCTTATAATCCACAGTATATCTTGAAAAACAAATGCTATGCAGCAATAATTTAACATTCGTGTTTGCTGAGCTGCTGTCCTGATGTCCTCCTACATCCAGAGTGGATATTATCGTGCTATTTTGTTATGGTTTGCTAAATTGAAGCATTCCGTTGATTTTTAATAGAAAATAATAGTAATATTTTGCTGACAAACAATCAGTTCCAGGACCCATTTTATTGCACTGCTGACTGTGTCATCCTTTATTTTCCAGTGGGTGAAATTGTTGACAGACAGATGGGTGTCTGAAATACAAGGTTTCTTCTAATTCCCATCTCATCTCCCGTCTTTCTTTTCAACCCGTTTAAATGTTTTAAAAACCAAATCTTGCCTATAAAACATGGAAAGGTGCAGTGCAGTCCAGTCTAAACTCATTGAAATCTGCAGGCTTAGACTCTTATTGCAGACCAAATTTCAAGAAGTTCAACCCAGTATCTTTATCATTCATCCTGTGATACTGAATTTCCCAGTGGAGCCTTTTTTTACCCCCTTATTCCTATAGCCAGTTGATTTTCTGTTTGAGCCTTCCATTGATACTTACTGGGTTAGTTTCTTACAATTTCTGAAACCAAATTGCAGACACACTGACATCCGTTGCCAGTATCAGAGAAAAAAAAATGAAGAAAATAGTGCTAAAAAAAATTCCCCTATCCCTTTTGTGTATTTAAATGTAACATATTTGACTCTGATAAGACTCTAGGTGTTAATAGTAGACCCAGCATTACTTCGACAGAAGCAACTTAATGCAGCTGCAAAGTATACTTTCTTCCAACTTTGTTTAGCCTGGAAGATGACTGTCCTCTATCTGGATTGGGGTGATTTGGTTACCTGAATCCATGCCATAGCAACATCAAGACTAGACTACTGTAATACACTATACATACGTCTGCCCTTGAGGTCAGCTCAGAGACCCCACTTAGAACAGAATGCCACAGCTCATCTACTGTCAGGAGCTTGATGTGACAGGCATATTACACTAATTCAGCAGTAACTTACTGACTGCCTATTAGTTACTGGACTTAATTCCAGGGACTGACTATCACATATGAAGCCCTTCATGGGCTTGGACCCTACGGGGATGGGGCGGTATAATAAATCGAAAAAATAAATAAAAAATAAATAAATAAAAATATCTGCAGGGCTGCCTCACAACTATATTCCACCATGACAGCTTCACTCAACTGAAAATAATGAAGGCAGTGGGCCACACTGTGTATAGCATATAATATGTTTGCTGTCTATATTATCTTGGACTTAGTTACTCACTCACTCACTTACTTACTTATATATTTATTTATTTAAAACATTTCTGTGTTTTCTTTCCATTGAAATAGGGTCCCCAAGGCTGTGACCATCAAAACATTAAATCATTTGAACCTTAAATCCTATGTCATTCCACTTTTTGGCATTGTTAACATAACATGTCGTATGTTTATATTTTGTTTTCATATTTCTGTACTCTTAGTCCTAACCCTTCATTCATCAAATGTTTTATTCCATTGATTGTAGTGGCTTTATGTTGTATAATCCACCTGGAGTCTCAATGAGAGTATACATAGTGTAAATAAAAATAAAAATGAGTAAGAAGCCACTGTTGTGGGATGCTACTGCTCATTCTCACTTGTTCATGCTTCATACTTCACATGTCCATTGTTGATAACCTTGCTGGCCCCTGTCCTTCTGCAAAGGTCATGCATTTCTTCTCTGGCCATCTTTGGTCCCTGCATACCACTTGATTTCTGAGCGCAACATTCCATTTGTTTTTGCAACCAAAAAAAAAAAACTATACCTGAGTGAACTGCTTGAATGTATCTGGTTCTAGTGCCAGCTTGATCATTTTGACAAGATATTCTCTTTTCTGAAGGTTCTCCTTTTTCTCGCTCATGTGTATATACAGAAGATGCAGTTCACCAGATTTTCTCATGCAACTCTCATTTATTTTTAAGTAAATAAATAATTTTTGTTTAAAGCCAAAGGCCATACAATACAACATATAAATACAATAACAAAAATCAAAGCAAATGTACAGTAGATCATAATACAGTAATTACTAGACTAGCAGGAAAACCCATTTCAGATTGCAATGAAATGGGCTCTTTCCCTCACCAACAGCTCTCCATTCCACTGAAGGAGCGGCACCGGCCATGATGCCATTTAGAGAGGGAGACACATGGCCTCCCATTGTTCCCCTTCCCCTTCTTACCCAGCTCTTCCAATTGGGTTCAGCATGATCCCCTTCCCTCCCCACCCCCAATCTCTGTAGTTTCCAGCTGCACCAGCCTGAAGGTAAGCAATAGTCTGTTCAAAGGCCTTCCTTGCCCTCCCCCACTCCCCACTCCAACTGTTCTCCTGGTTGCAGCAGCCTGAAGGGAAGCGATCAGCCCTCTTCCATCCTCATTTGTCAATTGAGAAAGAGAGGGTGCCAGTATGTTGCTGATGCAGAAGGAGACACATTGGCAGGGGGCAGGAAGAATGAATGAGGGAAGGGGCCGGCAAGGATGACGTTCACACCCATTGGTTGCGGGTTCGTGGACCTTTTACACCCACATGGGTTGAAGGTTTGTACACTTTACATGTTAGTCAGTTATACAGGGGAAGATCGGAAGTTTTACTCTCCAAAGATGTGAATTTGGCCCAGATTTTCTTAGCTGCCAAGGCAGAACGCAGCATATTATAGCTATTCATGGGATTGGAATCAGATAACTGAAAAACCAGCTTATCTAAATGGGATAATAAATTTTGGCCCATTAAAAGCTAAAACAAACATTTGGCCCTTGGTTCTGAGTATAAGGGACATTTATTAATCGTTTGTTTCTTAGCATTGGTGCCTCGTGAATAGTGTCCTGTCTTTCTTTCTGTTAAGGTCTGTGTTGCTTTCCTTTGCCTTCTCCTGAGCCTCTTCATCAACTTATGTGAGACTTGAGATTTGTAAACCGTATGGTGCCTATTGGCCACCTCTCAATCTACTCCCACTCTGAGATTATACTTTTAATAACAGTGTGACTTGTCAAGCAGAGATGCTGTAATACCATCAGACTTTTGCTTTGGTCAGATCTTCAGTTATTCTTCCAGGCATCTGTGACTTCAGATTACTTCACAGATGGAAATGGGTGCATAATGTCAGAGTACACACTGAGCATGAAAAAAATGCAGATTCTACTTCAAATGTATATTCCAAACTCGCAGCATGTTTTTATGTACACTGGAATCGGAAAGCACAAATCCATCTCCCCATTTAAAATGGGTCACATTTATTTTATGCCAAATGATAGTTGAATATAAATTTTAGATACTCACCAGTATTTTAGATAATGGCCAATATTTTAGTAATATCCATTTAATATTGTTACTAAGAGGGGAAAACTCAAGCCCCCATGTAATCCTTTCTTCAGATTCTTTGTGTTGCTTACAAAATAGAGATTTCCTAGGTACCAAATCTGCACCAATTCTCTCTTTTTAATATACCACCAAGAATAACCTCTGTGCTGCTTTTTTGTACTCCCTAATTAGTGTGTTATGTCTTTTAATCCTAAGGAATTGTCGGGATAGTGAATTATCTTTAAGGTGTGGTCTATGGTAAGAACAATAATGCAAGTAATGAATTTCTCTCCGGGTTAGTGGGTTTAGTGTAAAGTGAAACTGATAAATTGTTATCTAAATCTATGTGAATCCAAGTGCCCCCCCCCCCAAAAAAAAATTACTGTGGCTACTAGTGTCTACAAGTTTAATGGGGTTTTTTTATGCAGAAAGAATTTGGGCTATAAGAATAAATAAAAAGTTCTGAAAATTATTATTAGTGTTTGTGTGAGAGAGGGTGGGGGAGAAAGAAGTCTTAATTATCTGCTTGGGTCGTACCAAATATCTTTTTTAAAAAATCATTAGATTTACCAATGTTCTTGTCATAATTTCTATTTTAGGTAAAATAAAAATGTCCATCATACACATTGTGTAATGGTTAAAGTGTGGGTGGGACTAGGACTTGGGAAAGCGAATTCACACTGATGCTTGCTTTGTGACCCTGGGCCAGTCACACACTCAGAGATCCCTTCTGCATGGGCCCAGGGAACAGCTGGGCACCGGTGTACATGACACTGGTGCAGCCCAAAGGCCCTTCGCAAACTTGAGTGTGGTCGGCTTTGAAGCTGCCATGATCCACAGTAGTGCCTCTGCACAGAGGTGTGCAGCTTTAAAAAAACTTACCTCTTCTTCCCTGCATAGCTCTGTTGGAATGAGGGGACACACCCTTGTGGCCCAAGCAACACCCTGGGGGTCAGAGGGCAGGAGGCGTGTCCCCTCATCCCCATGGAGTTATGCAGGGAAGAGGAGGTAAGGGGTTTTTTTAAATGGCTCGCTGAAAAACGGTGCCTTCTACCCCATGCCATTCGCTCAGTACCAGGTGGACACCATTGTTTTCTAAAAGACTCGCTCATTTAGCAAGTCATGTAAACACCGTTGTGGGAAAAATGGGTTGGTGCAGCTTTGCACCAGCAGTGGCAGCTGTGCGAAGTCCTCCGACACAACAGTGTTTTTACTGGCTGCACACTGCTGTATACGGCCCGTGCGGAGTGGGCCTAAGTCCTGACCCTGACTAGTATTTGGAAGGGAGACCTCCAAGGAATACTAAGATCCTGATGTGGAGGCAGGTAACAGCAAACAGTCTCTTGAAAGTCTTTTGCTTTGTGTGTCAGCTGTGATTTGAGAGACAAAATAAAAACCCTTAAAGACTAACACATTTATTGTAGTATACGTTTCAAAATTCAAAGCATAAGGTAGGCTCAAGCCTTATGCTATATTTAATTTCTTATTCTGTAGTGAAGGTGCCAGAAGACTGATTTTTCATTTTTACTGCAACTGATGGATATACTTCTGGAATTTATTGTAGGCATGAAATCATTCCTCACGGTCCTGATCCAGCAAGAGCCTTTTGTGTGTATCAGATACTTTATTGATCCTGTGGGAATTTACATTTAAAAAGGCAAAGATGTGAATCTTACAAATAAATTAGTGCACAGCAGCACTGGCAAGTTATGTCCTTTTAACTTGTACGTTATAGGTTGAGTTCAGCAGTGAGCTGAATATACCCAGCTGTGCAGCTGCCAGGCATTTCTGCATGGATTCACTTGCTGCAAGCACTTCACAGATAATATCTCTTGCATCTGTTCTGACTTGGACTGTCCATTAGCAATGGTAGGATGAGATGGTCCAGGGTGCTGACTTGTCCCATTTTGTGGAATCCCTTTCAGCTTGCCCACTCTGGGCATTTGGACAGGGTTCCTTGAGGTTTGAGACCTATCTGCTGTATGCACGAACTTTGCCTCTCCTGGCAGCTACATTTGCCAGGGTGAGGATAGCGGACTGGTCTCGAAGACACCAAATGCCTCCCTAAAAGAGGGGATGGTTGCCCCTGCCTTGAGATGGGCAGTGGTATGCCACTCCTAAAAAAGCTTACTCTGGACCCAGGAAAGTTGAAAAATTACTATCCAGGCTAAAGTGTACCTTCCTTGAATATGGCCACTGAACAAGTGATAGTTGGTCAACCAAAAGGATTCCTGACTGAAGTGGATCTGGTTTCAGACCTGTTTATAGGACTGAAAATGCCTTGGTCATTTTTGTGGATAACCAGTGCCGGAACATGGGAAATATGATCTTATTAGTTCTTTTGAGGTCTTTTGATACCATCAATTATGCTATACTGCAGGACTGAGGTTACACTTCTGGACTGCCTTTCAGGCTCAAAATGGGAGGCATTGTTCTGCAGTGGTTTTGGGCCTACCTCAAGGCAGGTTTCCAAGTGTGGTGCTGGGGGACTGCTGCTCTGCCCTTTAGCCTATGGAGTCCCACAAGGCTCTGTCCCTTCCCCCATTCCTTACAACATCTATGTATGCTGGTAGATGTTATCCAGAGATTTGGGCTGAGTTGCTACCAATATGCAGATGACACTCAGCTCTATTTCACCCTTCCAGAAGATTTCAGGAAGGTTGCAAAAACTGGCAACAGTGCCTGGAGGCAGTTTTGGGATGTCTGGGAGACAACAGACTAAATCCAAACAGGATCTGGGTGAGGGCAAGGGAAGGTTTGACCCAGGATTTGGGGTGTTTCCTATCCTAGATGCAGTTGTGCTTCCATTAAGGAAGCCAGTTTGCAGTTTAGGTATGCTGCTGAACCCAGACTTTCTATTGGATAAACATATGGAATTGATAGGCCAGGGTGCCTTTCAACAGCTTTAGCTGGTTATTTAGCTGCAGCTCTTCCTGGGCAGGAAATATTTGCCCCCATGGTGCATAGCCTAACAACACCTAGCTTATATTACTGTAACGTGATGTACTTGAGGCTGCCCTTGATGACAGTCCAAAGACAGCAGCTTACATTATTCTCCCTTCCTCCATTTTATCCTCACAACTATCCTGTGAGGTAGGATAGGCTGAGAGTGTGTGACTGGCCCAAAGTCACCCTGAAGGCAGAGTGGCGATTTGAATCTGTATCTCCCAGATCTTAATCTGACACTCTTAACGCTATACCACATTGGGTCCTGAACTTAGAAATGATCAGAAATATCAGTGTAGTTTTGTCTAGGAAACTACATTAAAAGTTTTGAAAGGAAGACGCCAAAAAAATAGACCACTGAGGGTTTAATGCCTCATTCAATCCTTTGCCTTGCAAAGACATTTCCCCCAAAATATTTATTTTAAAACAGGCATTATGAAAACTCTTAAAATTATAGCATTTCCCTCTTCTTACTACAAATTCTCATGTACTCTGGATGATATGGAGACAAGTATGGAAGTCCTTCCCCTCATGAGTTCTCCTAGGTACCCCATATATGAAGTTCTGGCTGTGGCAGGATATATTACCCTCCCCCTGTGGTGATGGAAAGTCTCAACAAGTCACAGCTGACTCATGTTGACTTCATTGGATTTTCAAGGCAAGAGACAAATGGAACATGGTTTCCCATCACCTGCCTCTACTGAGCAACCCAGGACTTCCTCAGTGGTCTCACATTCAAGTACCAAGCAAGGTACAGCCCTACTTAGCTTTTGAGATTGGGCTAGCCTGTCCATAATCCTAGTCCTGTATTCCTGGTTTTATTTTATTTGCCTCAGCCCTTTTTTACTCTTCAGTTTGCTTCTCCATGATTCATCCCTCATCCTTATGCTGGGAGTGCATTCTCCTCTCAGCAATGACCTTTTCTCTGCTATTCCATCCAATTTACCTAACAGTTAAGTTCTTACAGAAAAATATAATCTAAGTTCTTGTGGGTGCTATGCCCCTCTTATGTAGAACACATATGCATGATCCTCCAGATGGCTACATACAAAGTGATACAAAAGGTAGTGCATTCCTGTTTGGAAAATTTCATTACTTTATGGATCAAATCAACAGAGCAAGTACGTCTATAACACAGTATATTGTGATATATGCTTGCTGGGATTGACAGGTGGCAGGTGGCTATGTAGTAGACAAGGAAACTGATTACAGCAAGGCAAACCTCTATGCAAACAATACCTCTGTTTAGAATTTAGACTAGAGTAAGTTTGCAAAGGAAATACTTGGCTTCCTATTGATAAAACTAAAAAGACAAACACAAAAGTGGCCCAAAATAGGGCAGAATGAACAGTAGGCAACATGACTGCATAACAATTCAGCAAAAATTGTATCAGAATGCTGTTCTGATGGTTGCCATGACATTTACACAAAGCCTACCTTTTGCAATAGTTAACAGATCAAATATGTGTATCAGAGATGTCTGAAAAGGTATTTGTATATTTTACCAGCTTTTTTCAATCGGTCCCTCATGCCACAAAGCACCTAAAGCCTGCCTGTAATTGCCTGTGTCTGTCAGGTATATAGTATTTATTTAAGATCATCAAGCAAAATTGCCTAAACAGTACCCTCTCTCTAAAAACTGATCACCAACAAATTAAGGGTTCAGTGAAACACTGACTACAGGTATCCAAGTGAGAGACCTGGCATTCTTTAAGAAACATCAGTATTAATTTAACTTCATGCATTTTGCTGTCTCCATGTTTCATAGCTGTAGCTTTTAAAAGCATTTTGAGGCAAGTTTGGAAAGTGAGTCCTGGATTTTAAGGATGCTCAGTTTAGAAGGTACAATAAGCCTATATAATTTACTAGGGAAACTTGTGATTAGGAAGCTTGTGAGATGAGAACACAAGTGAATGTTATTGCACACTGCAGTTTTTCAGTTCATTTGGCATAGCATGGGTGCGCATGCATGTGACATTTCGACAATACATGTGCGGTTTTACTCTTTTTGCTTGACTGCTTCCTTGGGCAAGTATAATGTGACAGACCAGTTTCTTTTTAGCATAGATTTTCTTTCCTCTCAAAGAAGATATTCAGAATAGTGTCCACCATGCATAGCTGCGTGGGCTCTGCCTTTCTATGATGTGAGCCCCTGTGGTGTGGGCTATGTAAATGATGCAACCTTGTCGGAGGGGTGGATCACATAGATCTTTTTTAGCTGGCACACTCTACCTTGGAAGGGCATAGTTTAAATGGGAAACATCCATGCACTTATCTTCCTTCATGGTTGTAGACTTTCGTCCATTTTGGATTGTAATGTAATTTTGGCTGCATCTGAAGACTTCTGCTGATACATGGACTTGGACATGCATTAATATTAATGTCTGTTAGCCTGGCGAGCTTTTAAAAAAGATTAGACATATTCTGTAAAATATGCCTTCCAATGGCTTGAAGCCATTACAGTGAAATAATTTTTTAATAATACATTTCTCAGAGACAGTGTAGTGTAGTGGTTAGAGTATGATTTGAGTTCAAATTCCCACCAAGCCATGAAGCCTTGGCTAATCAGTTGCTCTCAGCTTAACTTACTGTAGTTTGTAATATCTGATAGGGTGGGATTAGCACATAAATTATGGAAGTTGTGAAAACTTTGGAACCCTTTCTATTCCCAGAAATACTGGCCTAGTCCAACAGTGAATCAGTTCTACTCTGCCCACAGTCTAGAAGCTTACTTCCACCTAGAGTTTATTTTATTTTCATTATTTAAAATATTTTTGCTGCCTTTCCACCTGATCAGGGTCTACAAAACAATGAACATTAAAAAATCTAAAACCATTTAAACAACCATTTAAAATTATAAAATAATTCAAACAAGAACATATAAACAACACTAGAAGAAGGGCCTGTAATTTTTATTGGGGGTATGTCAGCAGAAATGGAAAAAAATATTTACCTACTGGCTGAAGAAAGACTCCAGCAGAGGCACACACCAAATTGCCAACTATGGGTTGGGATATTTCAGGAGACAGGAATTGGAGCCTTGGAGGAGTAGCTTTTGGAAAAGGAGTTCAGGCAAGAATGTGAGACCACTTTTCGGAGCTGTTATTTTCTCCAGGAAAATTGATTGCTGTAGTCTGAAGGGTACTTATACTTTTGGGAGGACTCTAGGCCCCACCTGGAGGTTGGCAACCTGACCATATTCCCTCTGATAAACTTTCCAAAGGTTGTGGGACATCGCTGAGAGAAGTCTTTGGACCAGCTCGAGACAGGCCTTGGACTGTAGGCATTACCACATGTGGTTACAGTAGTGTCAAAGGATGCCCAGAAACAGAATAAGTAGGCAAATCATCCTTAAACAGCAGCAAATAATAAGTACATATAGGGCCCCTCCGCACTGTAGGATTCGACCTTAGTTGAATGTAGGTCCGACCCGGGTACTCCGCACAGCCGTAGTGTTCGACTTGTGTCTGTCTCTGCTCCCCCCTCTCACCGTCCAATTTTCGAGCTTGACTGGGAGGTACAACTTTCTGGCGAACTCGGGTTGCACTCAAGCCAAAGCTGGCGAAGTGCGGAATCTCCCTCGCCTTGACTCTGCCAGCCAGCCAATCACAGTGCAGTATTTCGGCCATGCGCAGAACGGGAGACTCGTGGCAGCAGCGAGAAGCGCACCTTTTAAAAAATCCACCTATGTAGCTCCTACATTCGTAAATGAAAAAAGGGGGCGCGCACTCATGTTTCCCTCCATAGAACAGCAGCCAATCGGGAATGAGGAGCGGAAGATGCGAGGAGGTAATCCCACCCTTTGAACTCAGCTTTGGAGACACGAGCCAGCTGCTGTGCGGAGTAACAGAGGAGTCAAGCTCAGTTAATGATTTCCGAAGACACGAGTTGAACCCTAGCTGCCTCTGCTGTGCGGAGGGGCCCATAGTGAAAGTTTAGTTCTCCAGATTAATCAGTGTATACAGTTAATGTAGTATAGCCTTTCGTTAACCAGACACTGAATATGCCATTTCCATTTTGTTATAAGTACAGTTCCAGCTTTCTCTAGTGAAATATATTTAATTATTACCACAGTTTTAAAAAAGAGAAATTAGATTAACCTAGCTATTATTGAAGCCTGCATTTTTTAACAAAGACCATTTAATAGTTTCCTGTTCAAATTCTAAAAGACAAGCTCTTTATGAAAGCAGATTTAAAGACATTATATACTTTATATATCCATTCCAGTCTTCTTTCCCCTCTGATGAAATTTCTGTCTTTGGCCCTTTCCCCACTTACCGATTGTTCCGTGCTACTCGCGCCGAATGACGCGGGGTCTAGCAGCACTCCCCATGACAGGGGGGGCGACAATGCAGCTGCCCCAACTCTGCCGCTCTCACGCCCCCTCAGGGCGGGTCATTTCTGGTGCTGTTTGGAACAGCGCCTCTTCAATGACCCCGCACGGAGCGCGTGACAGTGGGGAAGCCCGGGTGGTTACCCCGGGTTTCCATTTTCCCGCCGCCTGATGACGTGGACCCTCTCGTCCAATCAGGGCATGGCGGGGCATTCGCGATGCGGCGGGAATTTTTTTTAAATTTTCAACTGGACGAATCCATGACTATTTGTGGACACATGTCCAAAAATAGTCGAGGATTTGTCCAGTTGAATTTTTTTAAATATTCCCGCCACATCGTGAAAGCCCCGCCATGCCCTGATTGGACGGGAGGGTCCACGTCATCAGGCGGCGGGAAAATCGCGAACACAGCAGCCAATCAGGACACCCCCTGAATGGATCGTGGGGAGTCCTGCCTGGCTCTGCACGGCTGCCAGTGCTCATTTCAGGAAGGGGCAGAAGCTGCGGTGGGGAGCATGACCCCGCGCTGAAAAGGTCCCGCAGCAGATGAAACCGGTAAGTCTCCACTTTATTTTTAGAGTGGGGAAACACCCTTTGACATCTATTAGCAACTTTAAGTCAACTACCCGTCCCTTATTTATTTAGTATGGTCCATCTTTTACTTCTCATGTACTTATTCTTGAAGATTAAATCACATTGTTTTTGTATTATTTTGAATGCATGTCACAGTGACAGCGATATTATATTTTTCAGGTCTTGATAATGCTCTGGGTTGGGAAATACCTGAAGATTTTGGAGGCAGAGCTCAAGGAGAGCAGGGTTTGAAGAGGAGAGGGACTTCAATGGGGCATAATGCTATAGAGTTCACCTTCCACAGTGGCTATTTTTTCCAGGTAAACAGCTCTCTGTCATCTGGAGATCAGTTGTAATAACGGGATATCTCCAGCCATCACAGATAGCATACTTCTTTGGAAGCCCGGCTTAGAGAGACTTCACTATCTGAGGTTCAATGTATGGCAAACTGAGAAAGGTCCTTCTTCTTTATGGTGCCCAGAGAGATTTGTCTGCCTCCCACCAACATTATCTTCCACCAGCAAGCAAAGATTTTTCAGTTTGTTTTGGTGTATGCCCAGTGCCAGCATGGTGTAGGGGTTAAGATTGGTTGGAGAACTGGGTTTGATTCTACATGAGTTGTGCTGGGCTAGACACTATTCTCTCAGAACTCTCTCAGTCCCACCTACCTCACCAAGGTGTCTGTTGTGGGGAGAGGAAGTGAAGGAGTTTGTAAGGTTCTTTGAGACTCCTTGCAGTTAAGAAAAGAGGGATAAAAATCCAAATTCTTCTTCTTCTTCTTCTTCTTCTTCTTCTTCTTCTTCTTCTTCTTCTTCTTCTTCTTCTTCTTCTTCTTCTTCTTCTTCTTCTTCTTCTTCTTCTTCTTCTTCTTCTTCTTCTTCTTCCCCCCTTCCTCCTCCTTTTCCTTCTCCTTCTCCTTCTTCTCCTGTCATTGAATCTGCTGTCTGGTTGGGTTGATATGTTTAAATATTGATATAGATATTGTTTAAATATTGTGGATATTGTTTAAATATTTATATATACCTTCTATTAAAAGCTGCTGCTTTAACGTTTTGATGTTATCCACCTTGGGGACCCTATTTATGTCAAAAAGTGGCATGGAAAGGTTGTAAACTAATAAATAATCTTGGGACGTTCATAATTCACAACAGACTTTCTGCTGCTGATCTATGGTCCCACCTCAGTAAGGAGCTGTCTTTACTGTAAGACATAATTTCTAAGTAGAAGACTTATTTGGGTAAGGGAGATCTGGAAACATATGGCTTTGATAGGCCATTTGTGGGAGATGTTTCTCTTGGATATGTTACTTGTCTTGTTCACAAAACTGTGTTCTTTCAGTCAAGTCTAGATTCTGCAGACCATTGAGACAATACCACACCAAGCATGGCTTTTGTGAGGAGTCAAATATACTGGCTTTTTAGTATTTTCCCCTGCCTTTTCCAGCAGCCATCTACTACCAGTATCATGTTTAGTGCTTTCTGTCCATGCTATGTGTTGTTTCCATACTGGAGATTGTTTTGCATCTTGTGTGCAACCTTTTTGACCCATGTGCTGGAAAAAATATATAAACTCCATTTACGCACAAAGATGGGTAGATGTTAGCATGGTGGAAACAAAGAGTTCGAGGAGAAATAAGGATTGGGGTTGATCAGACACACTAGAAACAAGCTTAGCTCTATTAGTTCTGCCAGTGCCCCAGTTGGTAGGGTTGCCAGCTCTGGGTTGGGAAATACTGGAGGTTTGGGGGGTAAAGCCTGAGGAGGGCAGGGTTTCTGGAGGGGAAAAACTTCAATGGGTTATAATGTCATAGAGTTCACCTTCCAAAGTAGCCATTTTCTCTAAGTGGACTAATCTACATCACCTTGTGTTGTAATTCTTGGACATTTCCAGTCACATTCTGGAAGTTGGAAATCCTAGTGGCTCTTTGTGGAACCAATTAATGGCTGGTCCCTCTCATGCAGAGGTGGGATCCAACCAGTTCTCACCACTTCTCTAGAAGTGGTTTCTAATTTTTTCTGAGTGCCGAGAAGGGGTTACTAAAGCAACCTCCCTGCCCAATAAGGACTGGAGGTGCATGTGTGCAGTGGCACCACTGTTTGAATCCCACCACCATTGGAACCTGTTATTAAAATTTTTGGATCCCACCACTGCTCCCATGCCACCTGCCTCATTGACCAATTAATGGCTCTATTAGTTCTGCCAGTGCCCCAGTTGGTAGGGTTGCCAGTGCCTTCAAGCATTTTTCCCTGACATGTAAGACTCACTTTGGTTGTTGGAGTTGGGCAGAATGATCTGGCTTGTCAATGTTTGCCATGCATGCCAAGGTTCCTGTACCTGCCCTATAGCATTGGGAGAAGTTGGCAGCACAGGCAGTAGCAAGCAGGGATGGTGCAACATATGAATTAGTTCCCATTGTGAGCCTCTGAGAATGTAAATCTCCCAATATTTATTACACACACACACACACACACACACACACACACACACACACACACACACACACACACATATTATGCAGTGTATTTGTTTGTGCATTTACATGCGACATTTTTCAGGTCTTTCTGAAATGTCACAAAAGACCAACGAGACAATACCACACCAAGCACAGCCTTTGTGAGGAGTCAAATTTATAGTTGCTATTGTATCCTTTTAAAGAGGACACTCAAAACACAGGATCCCATTGAAGCGAAATTGAGAACCAAGGCTTTCTTCCTTTCGTTTTTTTCCAGGCCATTTGCCATCTGGGAAAAAAAAACGGGGGGAAAAAATGAGAACTCAGACAGTGTATTGATTTTTTTAAGCTACATGATAAATGGCTCAAGCATTTTCCCCTGACATGTACGACACATTTCGATTTAGTACACAAGGGGACCATATTAACTAAAAAAGAGGGAGGCTATTTAAAATGAAGAAAGAGTTTTGTCCTGCTTCTAAACAATTCCAAGATGTCTGCCAAGCAATACAGAATAAAGCGTGAGATTTATCGACATCCTCAGCTTTCATCCGGATCCCTCTTTTTTATATGGCGTTAGCAAAAATGAATACTAGTAGCAAAGCTCTAGTGTTGTAGAATTCTAGGTCAGCCAAGTGAAGATAAGTATCTATCTGAGCTTTAGACAGAATGAAATTGTGAAAGATTAAAAGGAAGTTGGAACTTTAGAACTTCAATTTAGGTCACAAACATCTGTTCTTTAAAAAGAGATTCTTATTGAGCAAACCAGTGCAGAGTTAGTCCACTCTAAGCTTACTGAAATCATTAGGATGGAGTAACTGTTCATAGGATCTTACTATTAGAAGTTAAGGAGGAGGGTTTTTGTTTTTAAATGCTGTACCCAAACATATATACCGTATTAAAGTTTAATGCTATGAGTCAAAGTGGAACCATCAACCAAATACATCTGTTTTTCCTTTCTTCCTCTCTTCCAAAATTGGATCAAATTGGGTAATTTTAGAAACATCGAATAAGGCTTTTAGGTGAATAAAGCATTTGGGAAAGAGAAAGTACATGATACGAAAATAGTAGTTCTGATCCTCAGTATTGCTGCTGCATGTTCGGAAGCGTTCAGAATGCAAGTGTTTGGGCTTCTCCCATAATGATTTTATTTTCAATAATAGAAACACTGGCATGACTTGGTCACCCATGGTCACCCATGTTCAACCTTAAAAATGATAAATGCAACATTATAACCATTATAAAATTATTATTTATGCAACACCTCAGGGAAAATTTGAATATTTAAATGTAAAAAAACCCTATATTTCTTTGGGGTTTGTGTTACTGCAGCCTATCTGAAATGCACTATTCAGAGTACCAGAACTATGGCATTGAAGGCAAGACCCACAATACTGATGGGAACAGGTGACGGGGGGTACCGTAGAAAAACAGTACCACCTGCACCCTTCCCACAGCTCACCCCTTCAGAACTGTGCCCGAGCCCTGCCACAGGTAGGCCCAAACCCATTACTCACTGCACCACCATGCAGGAGCCCACTTGGACACTAGGCTGTGCCAGGCCTCTGCTGGGCACCTGAGCCCACCCCCAATGTCATGGCCAGGATGCATGGCACTGGGGTGGGGGAGCCTTAAAGGGCTTAAAGGAACTGTGGCATGCAGCAGCAGTGTGCGTGTGAGCAGTGTGCTGTGGTGAGGTGCCCAGGCAGTCACTGTGATTGTGCTGATGGGTTGCTCGTTGTGGCTGGTGGTGGGAGGAGGAAAGTGGTGGGAGGAGGGAAGTGGGGGCTGTGACCTTTCTTATTGAGGTTCCTGTTTGCCTTGTGGTCTGCAGGGGGAGGGGGCAGCCAAATGTGCCTACACATGACCTAGGGGCATGGTGCCCAGGTTACAAGACCCCTTCTGCCCCCCCCCAAGATATGCCCCTGACAGGTGATAGAGATGCTTACCCTCCAGAATCCCCTGAAATTATACTTCACCTTCAGACTACAGAGATCAGTTCCCCTGGAGACAGTGGATGCTTTGGAGGGTAGATTCTGTGACATTGTACCCTATTGAGGTCCTTGTTGTCTCCAAGCTCCATCTTCAAGTCTCCAGGAGTTTCAAAACCTGGATCTATCCACCCTACTCCATCATCCCCGCCATTAGCTACAGAGGACCTGACAGCCCTAATAAGTGAACAAGTGATAGTACCTGTGTAGGATCAGGTAAATTGGATTGTAAGGTTAGAGGTGTATGCTTGCCCGTCTCTAAAAGTGCCATGTGATTGCCCACAGGAGCCAGCTGTGTTGTGGTAGTAAGGAAGTGACTCTCACTGGAAGTACTTTCTTGGGAGAAAACCTATTCCCTGCCTGAATTGATGAATGGAATATTTTGACCCTGTCCCTGCTGGGCATAGAGCACATATGGATGAAGGGCTGAGCCAAATTGCCCAGTCAGTGGGAGGGGAGGGAGAGTTTATTTAAGCCAGCTCTCCCTCCCTAGCAGCAGGGTTAGTATTTTAAAGACTAAAAAGCTTATTGAGTAGAAAAATATCTATCTCTATCACCTCTATATCTCCACTTAATATATATCCTTCTTTCTTTTCTAATGGGGTATCTAACCATTCTCCTCCCTTCTATTTTATACATGGGACAACCCCTGTGAAGTAAGTGAGTTTGAGCGTAGATGACTCTTTCCTTAATCTCCTTTTGTCCGCACTTACCCCCTGAAACAATTCCTGGCTGCCATTTTGTGATTTTTCTCTTTTTTAAAAGTTCTGTGTTAAATCAATATTTCAGTGTTTCACAGACTTGTGCTGCATTCTCTACTCCTTGTGTACTTGATGCTTTGAAGATTGGCCCCCCGAAATTAAAAAAACAAGCCTTCAACTATACAAAAAACCCTCAAACAAACAGCTAAATTCTGCAGGTGAACAGGTGAGGCGGAACTGAGTGAACCCAGAAAATGGCACTGAGGAGGAAGTTCAGGGTAGCATGGGAAGCATAGTAAATAGTTCAGACAGCAACCAAAGACATTTTCCGAAATGTTTTAGCAAGAGAATCACTTTAAAAGGGGATTCATTTAAAACATTTTGAGGCTGGAAATAAAATGTTTGAGGGTTAAAAACAATGCAGAACTCCATGGAGGAAACCTTTTATTTCCTGCCTTAAAACATGTTAAATGAATTGTGCGGAAAAGCCCTGTGAACTGCCCAAGATTGTCCAACAAGCATCCATAGCACAGCAGAGGTTAAAAGTGAGTCACACAGATCCTAGTCTGGAACTCTCTCCACTACACCCTACTTTCTCAAGAAAGTATAGCAAAAAAAAGGGGGGGGATATTTAAGAATACAGATTTGTGCATCAGGGTTAGTATTTGCTGTTTAAAATAATAATGCTTAGATATTTGGAGGGAATGGAGAACCATCTGTTTGAGAAAAGATGTGTATTTTTTTCTTTTTAAAAAAGTGAACTCTAAAAGGTTTTTGAGTTGTATGTACAGCTGCTTTGATCAGCCACCATAATAAGTTATGCTGAAAAAAATGCAGTTTTATTTTATGAGTATTTGATAGTTTCCATATGCAGGAATACCATGTGGCCAGGAGTTCCAAAATGGAAGCCATTGTGTTTTGACTACCTCCAACTAGAAGAACAAAACTCACATATTTAAAAGCAACTGTGTCATTGCTGGACTTAAGGTGAAGTTAGTTTTACTAATGTGCTTTGCAGTCTGAAAATATGATACATTTCGTAGATAAAGATATTTATGAAACTTAGCCCTACTGATGCAGCAATAAGAAAACTTGGAACAAATTTGCCTGGTGAGCAAAATCTCTTTTGCATGGAAATGTGTGGGTTTTAAAAAATCTATGGACTTCCTATATATAGGAAATAACAATCTTTATCGGAAATGTAATAGCTTATGAAAAACTGGTCTCCACTGGCTGCTGCAAGGCTGCCCTTTCATCCTGAGTCTATCAGACAAACAGCAATTAGTTGACAAGTGTTTTAGAGAATGCCTGAGGGTTGTCGCTCTTTCATTTCAAGGCTATACTTGTTAATTCACTGATTCCCTTTATAAAGTAGCAAGAGTAATTGACAGCAAAGCAAATGGCTATAGAGAAGAGCAGCACAGAACAACATGGCTGCCCTGTACCCACGAGACTGTTCCTTCATGTTACCCTAGTTTCATAGAGGTATCAACACAACCACAACATTGTCCTCTGATGGAAAGATTCAACCATATTTCAAAAGCATACATGGTTTAGTGTTGCACCTTTCACTGTCAATTAATTAGATAAACTAAGAGCCCTATGGTACAGAGTGCTAAGCTATAGTACTGCAATCCAAACTCTGCTCATGACCTGAGTTTGATTCTGACAGAAGACGGCTTCAGGTAACTGACTTAAGGTTGACTCAGTCTTCCATCCTTCTGAGGTCAATAAAATGAGTATTCATTTTGGCTGGGGATGGAGTGTAGATAACTGGGGAAGGCAATGGCAAGCCAAACCTTAAAAATAGTCTTCCTAGAAAACGTTATGATGTGGCATTGCTCCATGGATCAGTAAAAGTCCCAGTACTAATTAAACAAATTAAGGATTTTCCTATGAAGAAGAAGAAGAGTTTGGATTTATATCCCCCCTTCCTCTCCTGTAGGAGACTCAAAGGGGCTTACAATCTCCTTGCCCTTCCCCCCTCACAAAAAACACCCTGTGAGGTAGGTGGGGCTGAGAGAGCTCTGAGAAGCTGTGACTAGCCCAAGGTCACCCAGCTGGTGTGTGTGGGAGTGTACAGGCTAATCTGAATTCCCCAGATAAGCCTCCACAGCTCAGGCGGCAGAGCGGAGAATCAAACCCGGTTCCTCCAGATTAGGTACACGAGCTCTTAACCTCCTACGCTACTGCTGCTCCTCCTGTTTTAGAAACCACAACTAAGAGATGTTTTGCTGGGTAAGGTTTTTTGCTACTCAGTTCATGTTTAGACAACCATCCTTGGACAACCATGGGAGGCATTCGGTTTGAACGCTGCTTATGTTGTGTGCAATGTAGAGTCACAATATGAGTTTTCATGCCAGGGCAAGCAGCACTGAGAACTATATAGTCATGGCATCCATAGGGTTGAACAAGTGTACATTATGAAAGATTTACAGTGTGATAAAAATGAGTTAAATCCTTCTAATCCTGCTGACTTCAATTCATGAAGAATGCACACCGTGCACTCTGCGTAGGACGGGATGACACTGTTAAAACCTTATGTTCCCTGCATTGACCACCAACATGAGAAATAGCTTTTGGATTGATTTTGTGGTGATTTCAAATATATGGAATAAACCTACAACTTGCGTAGTCAAATGTGAATTATTAATTGCCTCATTCTCAACAGTCTGAGTTACAGTTCCATGATGCCAAACCTCTCCCCCTTCCCCAATTCTGTGATAACAAACCAAAGTAGACCCACTGATTTTTTTTTTCAGTGGAATCATCCTGGAGACCACATGCTCTGTGCATAATGAGCAGAGAATTATCCTTCCAAAGACATAGGACATTATTTTTTTTAAATAAAATGGCAGGTTCTCATAGCTTCATAAAGTATGAACCTTGCAAAAAGGTTGTTGTACTGTGTTGCTACATTATCTTCCCACTTTTCTGACTAACTTTCTTCCTTGTTCTTGACCTTACTTTACTTCAGCTCCTTTTATGAGTATATTTATCTATAACAGTAACAGTAGGTCTGTTTTGAGTTTATTAACTTACAAACAGACAAGGGTTAAGGCATCTTCTCCCTCAGAAGTGAGAGTTGTTTGGTGAATATGTTATGGGCTTTGTGTGTATATAAAGTGCCATCAAGTCACAGCCAACCTACTGTGACCCCATCAAGGTCTTTTTAAGGCAAGTGAGACACGGCGGCGGTTTGTCTTCCTCTGCCTTCATCTGCAGTCTTCCTCAGTGGCAGAGGCATGCAAGGGGGAAAAGCACCCGGTGAACTGGTGCATCCTCTGCCTCTGCCCCGCCCCCACCCTGGAATACCCCCACCCCAGAATGCCCCATCACGCCCCTGGACCACCCTCACCACACCCCCTCAAGGACACACACCCGGTGTGTCATGCACCCCCGTCCCCTTGGAGCTACGCCTCTTCTCAGTGGCCCTTCTTCCAAATACTGGCCCAGTTTAGCTTCTGAGATTTGATGAGATCAAGCTGTACTACATAATTTTACCTCCCATTATGGGTATTAGAGTTTTCCTTTTGTTGTTCTTTCCAATGGGAGGGTTTTCCTCTATTTAGTGAAGATTGTTCTGGCTGAAAGCAAAACAAAAATCTCAGAAATTTATTCCGGTTTCACAGTTGTCTCTAGTGAGTGACCTTGGCAGTATAACTACAGTACTGACAAGCACAATCCTGGTCTGAATAGGATTCTGAGTAAATCTGTTCAGGATTGCTCACCAAGCTTCTTGTCTATTAAAGGCTACAGGAGGACCCTCGCCTTCTGACGATAGACAGTCTTTTTAGGCAACTCTTTGGTGAGTGACCCAACACAGTCATCACTGAGTTACTTGAATTCCTTAAGACAGTGTTTGTTTGTTTGTTTGTTTGTTTGTTTGTTTGTTTGTTTGTTTGTTTGTTTGTTTGTTTGTTTGTTTGTTTGTTTGCTTGATAAGACTTAGTGAAGGACTGGCTCAGGGCTGCTTGTAATACAAAAATACAATACAAAAATATAACATCTGATCATATATATATATATATATATATATAAATCCCATCAATTGAAAGAATGACCAGGTATGAAGATTCATAATCTGGTAAACTCTTATGTAGTGGTCGCTATGATGTCGCTGACATTTTCTGGCTGTGTTTGCAAGCTAACCGGGAGTTCAGCCACTTTTCAACTGTGAACGAACTATGTTACTTTCATCTTGAACAGTTAAGTAAAACAGTTACAGAAAAAGTTAGATTAATTGCTTTTGAACAGAGATTAAGAATTAATATTGGCCTTCTTATCTTGCTATATCAGATGTATCATACGCATAAACTGATTGGCTTATTTGCATTTATGTTGATTAGCTCATATTTAGTTATGAATTAATTAATTATCTAGATTACAATCACTCATTCTCGTTTATAGAGATGTTCTTTCTAGATGAATTTTATCATTTTCAAATGCTCCCCCTTCCCCTCATCCCAATATATGTTTGCCTGGATACAGGCACAGTGTGTATGCATGTACATGTATTCATCTCTGTGATATTTTAGGGCCAAGTGAACCCAAACACAGCTTGTAAACACACAGGCTGGTGCCTCCATTTGCATAAACAAAGGCAGGAAGGGTAAGGCCAGCATGGTCACTGCTTCACAGGGTAGCTGTGTTGGTCTCCAGTAGAACAGCTAGATTCAAGACCAGTAGAAGTTTCGATTGCTGCTGCCCTTTTGTGTATGTTAGTCTGGTACAAGGCTGGCTTGTGTGTGCAGGTCTAACCTGCAATATGAACAATCGGTTCAAACTAGGAACACCGCAGACATTAACTTTAACCCAAAACACTAGAAGAGAAGGATCTTGAACAGGCCAATGTCAGTGTTTTATGATGTTGCATCAAATTTAAACAGAATGTGGGTTTGATAGCTGTACAAAAATGTATTTCGTTGTCAGTACTCTAATTCCTCTTTGGGCACCTTTGTCTGGCAAAGTATCAGTCATCCTTGCAAAATCTTTTTTGAGATGAGTCATTGTCATTTTGTAGAAGGGGAACTGAGGATAAGAAGCAGTGATCTACACTTAATAATGACCATTGTAATTCAAATCAGAACTGGTTTATGGCATAGCATATGGAGTGAATGCCCAAGGGTAATCATGGCCAGGTCATGAATCATTTACAGCCCAATCCAGAACTGATGGGCAGACAGGGACAGCACTACTCTGGCACTGCCCCCCAAGGGCTTTCCTTCAGCACGGAAAGCCCCAAAAAGTTAAAATACCCCCCCCCAACTCTCCCATAAGGGAGAATAGAGATATGCCATGAAAACCATAGCATACCTTTACTAGTGCCTCTGCTGGCACATGGGGGGTTATTGGGCACTGGAAGCTGACAAAGTTTCCCCCAGTGGTGGGATCCAAAAATTTTAATAACAGGTTCTGATGGTGGTGGGATTCAAACAGTGGCGCCACTGCACACACGCACTTCCAGTCCCTATTGGGCAGGGAGGTTGCCTTAGTAACCCCTTTTCGGCACTCAGAAAAATTTAGTAACCACTTCTAGAGAAGTGGTGAAAACTGGTTGGATCCCACCTCTGCCTCCCCCCCCCCCAGTTTGCCTTCAGAATGCCCCTGGTCATGCCAGTACAGCATTTTGCACCAGTGGGCCTGGGCAATCAAGGATGCTTCCAGGTCAGGTGCCACACAGCTACACAGCACCTGGCTGCCCAGGTAAGTTGCCCCTCCACCGGCGCATTTGCCCTTTGCACCAGCAGAGTGGGCACTCACACTGGCTCAGGAGTTTGCTGGCTCCAGAGGAGGATACCCCCGCCCCCGGATTGGGCTGCCCATTAGCTATGTTTCATCTTTACATGATGCTGTTGCACATGCATAGTTTGCATCATTCATCGGTCCATAATGTTTATTATGTTGTCACATGCACACAACTTAATGGATCAAACTATAGCTCCCAGGCAGCAGTGCAAAAACTCCCAAAATATTTGCAAACCAGTTTAGTGTGCTGGATGAACAGACTTGAGCAAATAATATGTCATTTTCACAGTGTTACAGAGCACTGTTACCAATATAATAATATTTTAGACTTAATCCCCAAACAATCAAAGTTGCATAGCATAGAGCTTTTGAAATGGTGGGGCATCACATGCAGTTTGTTATGACTTGTGGATTGCTATTTTTCAAAGAGATTTTTTTTTAAATCACTGCTTACATACCCTTGAGCCTAAAGTAGCTGCTTGGATCTTAGCCAGAATAAAACTCTTAGCAGAATAAGGATGTGTATGACTGCTCTGTAACCAGGTCTGTTTATTTTGTGACCTGTTGGCATAGAACAAGCTGATGATCTGTGAAATGGTGATAACTGGAAGCTCAGCTTCTTCTGTGTATAGTTTACACACACACACACACACACACACACACACACACACACACACACACACACACTCCATTCCTTGTGTTCTCTTCTATCCTCGGCAAGGGTTTCTGTTCAGCATAATGTCATTTTGAACCAATATTATATAAGGGATGTGTGCATTATTGGAAACACAAGATCTGTACATTGCCTATTGAAACAGAATGGAAGCTGTGGCATTCAAGTAACTGCTGATATTTTTCAGTGAAACATCAAGGTTGCTATAGTTTTTTACAGAGATTTTTAAACAACTCAGTTTTTCCATAATTATGTGAAACAGTGTGAAATTAAGCTCATTTCAATCTGGTGGTTTTTTTGTTGCTCTTTATTCCGTAAAGTCTCCAGTGCAAAAGAACTGAAGTCCTTTCAACTCAACTGAAATTAACTTGGATTTTGCATTTGCAAATGGGGGGGAGGGGAGCAAAACAAAACATACACCCCTTTTGCAGTGAGAATTTTAAATATGTTGTGCGACCCGACACAACCTTGTACATAGTCTACAGTAGTCACCTATTGTGAATCCTGCTGCAAGGCCATGGAGGGCCCCCACATATTTAGTACTGGCAAAAATGTGTACACAAAAAATGTATGGTAATTATTCAGGACTGTAATGTATAGGGGAAATTAACTCCCCTTTATAGGCTATTGATAGTTACATTTCTATAATCAATATATTTAACGTTCAATTTGGCCAGATCTGTCGATACTTAAATCCAGATATTGCACCCATGAAATAAAAGACATCTTTCTGAAACCCTCTCCTCACCTGACTTTTTTAAAATGCAGATTGTTACACAGAACTGTGCAGATGTTGCCAGTTATCGGGTGTCGAGTTAATTGCTTTACTACAACTTTTTATATTTTTATGCAAACTTCTGGATTACTGCAGGTTCACAGAGACCTATACAATATCCTCGGGTGGTACCCTTGTAGATGCTCTGTTCCAGACAAAAGGGCCACTTATGGCTGTTAGATATATGTTATAAATATAAAGTGTGGCCGAGATTTACCTTGACCGCCATTGCTTCCCAGGAGTGGGGCAGGGAGAGAGGCAGGCTTAGCGCCGGCATCCAGGAGAGCATAAAGGCTAGGCTGCTGGCGCGAGTGAGCGATATACCTGGAGGAGGTGAGACCACAGCCTTATATGGACAGGCGGGGCCATTCTGTGGCTCTTCTCATCCAAGTGTCGATGGCTTCTCCTGCCCTCCCTCCCTCATGGGTCTGAGTTTTTTGTTGTTGCATTCTGGTTATGGTGATTGTTGTTGTTTGCATTTCATCTGTCACAGCCTGGCGGGTTGCGCATGGGGACTAATCCGTTCAGTCCCGTTCCCATTTGGTGGGGACCTCCATAAGAGGCCTGGGGGGCAAAACAAGCCTGTGAACCACATGCCCAGGTGGGAGCTGCTGGTGGCTCATGCCCCCTGGCAGCAAGGGGAGTTCATCCAGAGGCCAGCACCCAGATGGCTCCCACTATCTTGCTGCTCCGGGCGTTGGTGTTTCCCCCCATGCATCGGGGATCCATTCCCTATGCTGCACCTCTGCTTCCTTTTGCCAGCACACCAATAAAACAGCTGTGGCCAAATTTTACCCACACAATTGGGTTTCTGTGTCTCCTTCTGCACCCTCAGGCCACTCCCTCCCCTCCTCAAGCGGCAAGTGACCTATATTGTACATACTCATGCCACATAAACTATGTGTAAAAAAAAGCTACAAAACCATCAAAATGCAAATAGCCAGAATTGTGCGCAAATATGAACAAAATTTAAAAAATGAAACAGGGACCAATTTACCCATTCCTAAAAGGGAGGCTCACTTGTATTACTGTAGCCATTTTTGTTAAGGGCAAAAACTATCAGTTGCAGAAAAGAGACAAGTTAGGGATTGTCTGCCAATTCCCATCTTGCTCTGAAATGAAGGTAAGTGGGTGAGGGTGGGGGTGAGCGCCGTGGAGTGGGGGGTAGGGGTGGGGTGCCATGGGGGGAAGGGGGCCCTGGGGGCGATTTTGCATTTCCCACTTGACGAGATTTGTTGTACCCAGGGACAGAGATTACCCCCTTGTCCCTAGTGGAGTTAATCATTAACAACCGGTTCTCCGAACTGAGGAAAATTTTAGTAACCCTTCTACCGAATAGGTATGAATAGGCTGCATCCCACCTCTGGCTGTTGCACACAAATAATATTATAATGGTTTTGGAAAATATTTTCCTCTGTTCAGATCAGTCATGATAATCTATTGAAAAGGCATCAATAATACGTCACTCCCTTCCCTAATAATCGAGGCAAAGAAAGTCTTCAGTCATCATGGCCCTTCAAGCACGAATTAGTAAAAATGAAATGGCAGTGCCACCAATTACATATCCTGAAATATCACAGACACAGGAGGGTAATTTCAGTTTGAACTCTTTTGAGTCTAAAAATAGCTTTGTGCCTGTTCAGAAAAAAAAGTGAGTGGAATAATACTCAAGAATTCTGTTAGACACTGTTTGGCTCTACAGGATGTAAAATATGAATTATAGCTTATTTTCCATGGCTGTATTGAAATACTTGCAACACCATATATAGCATTATGTATATTTAAGTCTTGTTTTCTAATGTCTTTCAAGAGAGCCAGCCTGTGAAGTGGTTATGAACAATGGACTCTAATCTGGTGAACGAGGTTTGATTCCCCTCTCCTCCACATGATGCTTGCTGAGTGACCTTGGGTTAGTCACAGTTCTTTCAGAACTGTCTCAGCCCCACCTACATCTCAAGATCTCAGCCCCACCTACATCTCAAGCTCAAGGGAATGAGTTTGTAAGCCGCTTTGAGACTCCTTACTGTTCATAAAATCATGGCATAAGTTCAGTCTCTTTTTCTTCTTAATTTTGATAAGTACTCATTAATGTATATTGAAGATGACATAATTTTAATTTTATGTGCCTTTTGAGTGCGCCTTATGACCCCACTAGTGTGGGGTCCCCCATTATGTGCCTTATGACCCCACTAGTGCATGGAATCTGTGGAAGCAGAAATTTCCCTCAGCAATGTCTGTGACCTTCTTAGACTTCAGAAAACTGTGCGCCATGTGATGCGGGGGGCTCCATGAGGAGTGCAAACTGAGGGAAATTGACATCTCCCTCTTGCACTCACCAACAGCTTGCTCTGCCAAACTTTCTTCACTAGAACAAGAAAAAAGGGGGCCAGTTCTGTCTCGTCAATGCAGCCCTGGACTTCAGCATCAGCTTTTCATGGGTCCCAGTGTCTGCTGAGAAGGGAATTTGGGATCTACCTTTGCAATCTCTATGCATTGGCAGATCATTGGGCAAAACACAGTACTCCATATGATAGAGTACAGGTGGTCTATAAATATTATAAATGAATACATTTTAAAAACAAGTCTAGACTAAACGATGAGTGTGGTGTGTAGAGCACATGGGGAGCAGGAGGAAATGGCGCATGAAGTCACATGAAGTCTTTATATGGAACAGGGTAGTTTGCATGTCATTTCAGTGAAAATATCGGTCCAAATGTTGCAACAATTTAAAGAGAAAATATACAGTGGGAATCCTAAGGATTTCTGAGATTGCAAATGCCTTAGCAGACCAGGTTCTCGGGAGCAGCAGCAGCAGAAGGCCATTGTTTTCACATCCTGCATGTGAGCTCCCATAGGCATCTGGTGGGCCACTGCAAGTAGCAGGGTGCTGGACTAGATGGACTCTGGTCTGATCCAGCAGGCTTTTTCCTATGTTCTTATGTTCTTAAGGACACTTCCGAGGGAATGACCAATGCTGAATATACCTGGACATTCTGAGTAGAACTGGTTATTTATTTATTTAGTTGATTTCTATCCTGCCCTTCAAATGCATCCCAGGGCAGGTTACCACAATCTTACAAAATGCTTCCCACGTTACAATAAAACACTGTATATAGCTAAGCACTATATACAGCTAATAACACCATAATCAGTAATGTTGGAACTAGAAACACTTTTAGATTGTCTTCCTTTGAAATTTATTAAAGGAAAACATCTATTTAGAAATAAACAGAAATAGGAAAGATAAAGTAACAAAGCAACAGATGAAAGTAACACTAATTCTGTGAATTAACCAGTTAGAAAGACATAATGACCGAACCATCCAGATAGACATCCAGCTTCTTGTCGTTGGCAGTGGGGCTGTCCACGGATGTTCTGTTTCTTCCTCTTCCTAGTAAATTGGTTCTTAAAACCCCAAGTTGTCAACTCTCCCTTCAACAGATTAATTAGGGCTTAAAAACATCTGGCAGCTAAGGCTACTCCTATTACTTCCTTCCAACTATAGTGATGATCTGTAGAAAGACCATGTAAGTATGTGAATGGACTAACTTGCACAGTTCCTTCCCATACCACTGCTGTTATTGGCATGGCAAGGAATTACATCATTTAGCTAAACATATAATCCTGCTTTTAGTAGGGAAAATACTTCCAAAATTTTCTGATCTTAATTCCCACCCAGATGCTGGACTTCTTGGTGTCATAATAAAACAAGTAAACTGGGAATCTTCTATTGTTAAGTATATACTTTTTCCAAATTTGCTGTAGAGTATTCAGCTTTTAAATTTGTTTCAGTTCAGTGAAATATTTTTGCTGCGCTGAAGGAACACTATAGAAATGCAGTCTTGATATGATGCATATAATTATATCAAACAATGTTTTATTGATGCATGCAGGTGCAACAGAGTGGGGTGGTGGAGAGATAAAAACAAGCTGAGGAACCTGAAAGCATTTGCCAACAAATGTGTACACAAATTGTGTACACAATTTGAAAAAGGATGAATGGTGCAATGGATGGTTCCACATTCTTCAGATTCACTTTAGAAACAAAACTGGAAAAGTCAGAATTCAAAGTCTGAGGGGAAATTTGGAAAAAGAGAACTTAAGAAGCATCCCTAGAATATTGTGGTGTTTGGAACAGAAACCCTAGTGCCTTGAATACTTTGGGAAGTTTCTCATCTGTTCTAATAAAAACATTTGTTTATGTTGTTTCATTTCCTGTAAACAGCATATGCAGTGACATGCAGCTCATTATGTTAAATATTACACGTATTACAGTGAACACTGGCGAGCTCTTAAGCAGATTTCCAGCTCAAATCAATTTTGCTCTTGAATATTTTTAAATACTATTAGGTGCAGGCTTCTCCATCAAGTTTAGGGATAGGAATAGATTTGTGATATCATCCTTCATTTTAAAAAAAGATCTCCCTGGCTGTACAGTACTAATCCTAGGAGGAATCTTTTTTGTGCTGATAGCGTCATGCAGTCACATCAAAGCCATCAAAAACGGAGAATTGGAAGCAGTCTAGCACTCCACTGTTGTGCCTAGAATCCAGCTTTGGAGTAGTGAGTTCCCTTCTCAAGGAAATTTTGCCTTGAATTTTGTCATTCACATCTATTTTGATTACTGTGAACCACAGATTTTGCCATGACAGCTGGGGCACAAAAATAATGAACAGATAAGAGGAAAGGCAATGTGTTTTGAATACCCTCATTCTGTGACGTAAAACAACAAATGAAGGCCGTTTCCGCACGAAGGCGGAAGTGGCCGGGTTGGCGTTTCCTACGCCGACCCGACGACGCTGGGACCGTCTGCACAGACGGTCCTGGAAACAGCCGGGCAGCCGGCGCTGCAGAGCTCTGGAGCCTGGCCAACCTGACATGTCCCTGGGCCTCCGGCGCATCGCCGAGGCCTGGGGACACGCCCCCCTGCCCCTGCGCGCCTGCTCCATCAGCGCAGGGCAGGGGGGCGTGTCCCCAGGCCTCGGCGACGCGCCGGAGGCCCGGGGACAAGGTAAGTGCCGGGTGGGGGAGGCGTCGCGAAGCCGCTGCCGTTCGCTTGGCAGCGGCTTCGAGGTGGCGTTTCCCCAAAAAGAGTGCTTCCAAGCGCTCTGGGGAAACGCCGGCTTCGCGACTGGCGGGCGGCGCGAGGGCGGCGCGGCTGCGATGCAGCTGTGCCCCCTGTGCGAATGGCAGCCTGGAGACGGCGTTTTTACAGTCTCCAGGCCACCATTCATTGCCCGTGCGGAAATGGCCAAAGATTCAGGTTTCAGTAGATCTGGATTTGGATTTATTCAGCCCCTTCCCATTCAAGGAAGGGAACAAACCATATAATACAAATCCAAAAATATATTTTTTCCATATAAAAACAACAAAATACTCAATGATTGTGGTGTTTGGGAAAGCAACCCTAGTGCCTTGAATACTGGGGGAAGGGTCTTTTTAGGATTTTCCATAGGCTTCTATGGATGCCTTTAATTCTCCATTATAGTCAATGGGGAATCTTTCTGGGGCATTAAAGGGGGTTGTTTTTAAAGCAGGGTCGCCAAAAGCAGGGTTTTCCATGTAGCTGCTAGTGACTCTCCTGTGTCAGGGGGTCCAATTTTGTTGGAGCCACATTTTCCCTCTATTTGGGGACTTATAAAATTGGACTCCCTGACTCAATCTTCACCAAACTCAGATGTTCTTGTAAAGAGAGTCACCACCAACTATAATGTCTCTACCCTAAAAAACAGCACCTTCCAGAAAAATTTCCTGGAAATTGTAGTGGAGCTAAAAAAAAAATTGGTACCCCCTCCCGCAAAACTGGAAAACACCCATACTGGTATGGAAATACTGAAAATGTTCAGGTCTAATATATCCAAATCTGAAAAATGTTGTGTGCGTGTGCGCGTGCGCGTGCGCACCCTTATTGTGTACCGTATATGTGCAAGTCTAGGCCCTCTAAGCAGTATCTCTAGTAATTGCTATCTACAACAAGCACTTAGTAGTGCTTTACAGTACTATGAACTTGGGATACTGTGGAGTGCATATAAAAAATCATTCTGTTTGATATGTTCCACCCCCCCCCCTTTTTTTTTTGCTCCATTCCAAAAATTAATGAAAGGAGTCAATCTCTGTGAACAGACTTTTTTCCTGTCTGCTCTCACCCAGATGGGACCTGTTAATTTTCATACTGTGGTCTTTATGATTTTTGCTGTCATGTATGAATGCTTGGAGTCTTGAGACAAATGTCTAGTATAAAACAATTCATGCTGTTAAAATCTTGTTAAATACCATTGTATTTTCTTTTTCAAGTGCCTATTTTCTGTAATCTACTAGAAAGATCCAAGATCTGACACTTTGTTGACTTGGAACAGAATAAATGTCCCACATTAATCATGTCTGCATTGACTGTGAAATAAAGCCAAGATGTTAATTGCAAAAGCAGTGACAACAGAGAAATAATATAGCTTCGCAAAGTTGTGAAACACAGAAAATTAATGAGAGGATGATTTTGGACACCTGAGGTTAAGATATATATTGAGTTGGATGCAATCCCTTCGTGAATGGAGAATGATGGATTTTTGCCACTCTCCCCAGAAGCCCCTAATGACATGGCATGGTACTCCTGAGCTTTCAGAAACCCTCAGAAATATCCTGTAAGAGGGGAGGTTGCAGTAAAAAGAGGGACATTTGAGAATTATTTCCCCTCAATTTCTTGCAAGGATGGACAGGGCTGTTCTTTGTGTTCCCTCATTCTTTCTCAAGGTTCCATATCCTTCAGGAGAGGCTTATTGGTAGTATGTGGGACACTTGGGGAAAGTGGAAATGACAATAGTCCATTCCAGAAACCTCTATAGAAGGATTGGATCCAGCACTGTGTTTTTAAGTACTTTGTCTCTAGGGTTTAACAGATTAAGAGAGAGAGAGAGAGAGAGAGAGAGAGAGAGAGAGAGACTAACTGTGCAGTCTTGAGCAGAACTGTACAGAACTGTACCCTCGTAAGTCTATTGAAGTCAATCATCTTAAATGTAACTCTGCACTGTAAATCTCATACCAGGAATCACTATGCTCTACTCCCTTGCAGACTGTTACTCAGATTTGGTTTTTTTTTAAAAAAAAGATGTACTTAATTGACCAGTAATATTGATCAAAATACTGTGAAATAGTGGCCAAATATTTTAAACCATCAAGAATTTCAAATAACAAAACAACAAGAACAAAACCCATTAAACTATCGATGGGTCTGAAATGACAAGAATGAATTAATAAGCGTCATAAGCATTGTTGTATCTTGAAAATGTGTTAAGTAAGAATTCTATGAATGTGAACAATTTGCCAAACAGTTCTTCTCTTGGGGATTTATCTTGGATCACTAGGTTTAGTCTACACTGTGGCATTCATGGCTTCATGGAATATTCAGCAATATTTGATTATGGTTTAATAACAGGTGGTCAGTTGACTAATGTCTGTCCCCTTACGTCCCCACCCGATCTCTGGACTCCGCAGGGGCCAACTTACTGGTGGTCCCAGGCCCCTCTACAATCTGGCTGTCCTCCACCCAGGCCAGGGCCTTAGTGCGCTGACCCCCGTCTGGTGGAATTCTTTACCATAGTTGACTGGAGTTTTCCTATTATATCTGTACACATTTCTTGCTATACCTTTTTATGCTATGATTCAATATTTTCCACTTATTTAAAAACCAGAAGACTGAATTTTTGTTAAAAATGTACTTGAATTTTATCAAAATTTTGATCAACATTTTATTTAAACATTCCATTATACCTCAGAAGTTGCAATATTTTAAACTGTGCCTGGCATAAGGCCTTATTTATTTATTTGCGATATTTACATTTTGCCTTTCTGCTGTTGAATTGAAGGCATTTTTACATTCAGAAGTGATTGTGCACATTGCTTTTATATGGATATCCTTTATGAGACAAAGTACATTCACCACTCCCCCAGTCCTGCACAGATTTAACACCTTGAGATCATGGAATGGGAACTCAATCCTGAATTATGATGGAATTGTCACTAACAAAATACTGTTGGATGGAGGGGCTATCCAACATTCCTGTCCTATTAACCTTAGGACCTAACAACTGAAGGTTGGTGTAACTGAATTTGCATTAGTACACCTTCTTTTTAAAAAATCATGTTGTGAATATGTGCATAAACATTATGGTTTTCAGTTCTGATGAAATAGAAGAGCCCAGAGCCTAGGGGTGCCAGTTCTGGGTTGGAAAATATCTGAAGATTTTAGGGGCAGAGCCTGTGGTGGATGGGGTCTTTTGAGGGGAGGGGTATAATCAGTGGTGGGATCCAAAAATTTTAATAACAGGTTCCAATGGTGGTGGGATTCAAACAGTGGCGCCACCGCACACACGCACCTCCAGTCCCTATTGGGAAGGGAGGTTGCTTTAGTAACCCCTTCTCGGCACTCAGAAAAAATTAGTAACCACTTCTAGAGAAGTGGTGAGAACTGGTTGGATCCCACCTCTGGGTATAATGCCACCATAGAGTCCACCATCTAAAGGGACCATTGTCTCCAGGTGAATTGACCTCTGTTGACTGGAAATCCGTTGTAATAGCTGGAGATCTGCAGCCACCACCTGGAAATTGGCAACTGTATTGGGGCCCTTTGACATATTCGAAGGATGATCCATGTATTTCTAATTGAGGTTGATTGTATATGTATGTTTGGGGGGGGGATTATTTTCAAGTATCCTGATACACAGTGGCTTATCAAATCCAGGGTGGGTGTCATGTTTTTTTTTGGGGGGGGGGGGTAACAAAGATACTCCTGGAAATCATGAGATGATGGCAAGCTTTGCATCCTTATCTGATCCCATTTTCTGGAAGGTCATGGGTCTAGCATAGGGTCCAGATCCACTTATTAAACTCACAGTGCAATCCTGTGCAGATCTACTCCAGTCTAAAACCCATTTCACTGTCAGGAACCTAAATCCTGATTTGGCTACAGTTATACCACCCATGGTATAACGTCCATGTTTTTCCTCCTTCACTGAAAAAAACAAACATTTGCATTGAAGTAAAATAGGATAAAGGCATATATTCCCTAAATATTAGGGTATTCACAGGTAGGAAAGAATAATTGCTCCTGCACCACACAATTAAGTCACAGAACACTGGCATATGTGTTAAGCCAGGTTTTATCATTGACTTGTCTGCGTTATTACAGAACTCTTTCCTCCCTTTTTAGGGTGGATTATGGGCAGCTGCTAATGACTGCCAGGATTTGTGCAAATCCATCTAGTTCCAAACTCAGCAAGCATCACTGCAAGCTTTGTTTATCCTCATCTGTGCTGAGAGGTGCCAAGCCTCATCTGACCTTGTCATACAGCCATTAGGGGTTATGCTGGTGCTCTTCAGCATCAAGGGAGTCAGTCCCCTGCCAACCCCTCTAGCCATACAGTCAGTGAAGGGTTGGCTTGTCAAAACATCTCTTTATCCTTAGATGCCTCAGGCTGCCTCACCTGTGCATATGTTACATCAACCAGTATCATTCACACCCACCTCTACTGAGGATGTAACGACTGTCTATGGAGAAAGTCTATTAAACAGATTACCAAACATATAAAACATTGTGAGAACCAGATTAGAAGGTACCCACTTGGAAGGCTAAACATTTCTTTTCAGCCCCAGTGACAACCAGTTATTCCCACATGTTCATTTTTTTTTGGCTAGGCGGGTGAGCCATTGACTCACTGAATGGAGACAACTAGAAAAACGACAACATTTTTTTTAAAAAATTAACCATATTATTGTGTTTCACTATATTTGTTGTTAAAATTCTAGAATTACCAATTAAATTGATCATTTCTATCATCAACTGTAAAGTGATACATAATCTAAAAAGTATGACACAATGTCAGTTGTCACCCATGTAATTGGGTTTTTTTTGTTAAATTAACTTTCTTTTTAAAAAATAGTTTATTTAATTCAAATGCTTTAAAAGGACCATATACAAAAATGTTAAATTAACTTTCTTGATTTCATAGCCATTTATTTTGAAAGTCATTTGGTCAGTGGTTTTTTTTGTAAAATCCAAGGCAGAAGTATGTTGGGGAAGTGTCTGTTTTTAAGGTATTCTGCTCTCAACTGCCCATTATCTCAAGGAATATCAGAAAGTAAAGTCAGGCTATAAATGTTTCAATAAATAAAAAATTAAAAATATCAAATTACAGAGCTATGATGTTACAAATTGTATGAGTTATATTTTATCAAATATGGGTCCATGGTACCTGTGGGTGGCAGGGTACACTGTTTTCTGTTTATCATTCAAAAGTGTGTTTCAGGCTTTTAAACTATTTCTTTAAAACAGTACAAACTCTGAAATACAGAGATAAAGACTGACTTAATTTTCCAAGTGGTCAGTCTTTCACTGTTGATATTGTACATGTGTGTAAAGTTGGAGGTTTTCTGAACAATCCTAAAAAACTCTTTTCTAGGAGTAGATGTTAATAGAATTTTGAATAAACCTATTTACGATGGCTTATTGTTCCAGAAGTAAAGCTTTCACCTAGCAGCCAGATATCTTTGATAGGCACAAACCATTCATTGGCTTTTGCTTACACTGGTGTGCTGGTCAAAGGATGGGCTTGAGATAGGGGTGACTATCAACTGGATCAGCTTCTAATTCAATCAACGATTAATACAAACTCACTGTATATGCCCTTTTTAGAGATAGCAGGTAGCTATTTGTGTGTGTTAAGTGCCATCAAATTGCTTCAGACTCATGACAACCCTGTTAATTAGTGATCTCCCAAATGTCCTATTGTTAACAACCTTCCTCAGTTCTTGTAAACTGAGGGCTGTGGCTGCCTTTGAGTTGATCCATCTCATGTTTGGGTCTTCCTGTTCTGCTGCCTTCTACTTTTCCTAGCATTATTGTCTTTTCCAGTGACTCTTGTCACAATGTAACCAAAGTGTGGTAGCCTCAGCTTAATCATTGTAGCTACTAGGGAGAGTTTAGGCTTGGTATGGTCTAGAACTCACTGTTTTGTCTTTTGGGTGGCTCATGGTATAAATAAAACTTTTATTTTTAAGGGAGTTTAAAATCTTCATTTTAAATTTTTACTTTTACCAGCTAGCAATTAGGTGGGTTTTTTTAAAAAAAAAATTAATGTTCTTCCACTGATCAGGTTATTTGTTTATTGCCCGAGTACTTGCTTTTAATTAATGTCAACGGCTTCATAAAATCTTTTAATAAAATATTAAGAGAAAGATATTTAATATTCATAAATTAAATCTTCATTGCCAGTGAAAATGGTATCAATCAGCCAACATCTTTCGCTTTTGCAGTATTCGGGATTGGGGCAGATTGCTGTAAAGCCTGTGGGTAAACTGAAGGCAAAGTTAATGAAAACAATCTTGTGTTTATGCAATTACACAAATTAGGTTGCCAGCTATAAAATCCACAACCTTAGAGAAAACCAGAAATAAAATAATAACAGCACTGTGAAGTTACTCAGTGTAAGAACAGGTTGCTTAAGCATTATTTTTAAGGTTCCACAGTTATACTTTGTACTGGTATATTACTTATAAACTGTGCTGCTTTACATTAAAGTTACTAGCTGACTTGTAAGCTTTAGACATGAGATCTGATGACAGGGAAATATGAAGGTTGAGTTCTAATGTCTGTAATATTTCTTTTCTTTGCCTTTGTGATCGGACGAGGTACAAACCCGATTGGGTGAGATCCAGCCAACTTTTTCACACAGGTTGATTCCCCACTGCAGTCGACTAGATTCAACCCGGTTCCCTGAAAAGGAACTGAGCTAGATCGACTCCATTGTTACTCCCCACAGCAGCCAAGTTTGTCCCACCAGAGCTGAGCTCAGAGGGCGAGATTACCTCAGCGCCTCTTCTGCTCTTTGTTCCCGATTGGCTGTCATGTTACCATGGGAACGTGAACATGTGTCTGTTTTTTTTTTTACAAAACGGCAACATAGCCACAAATCAGTGCTCTAGGTAGCTAAAAGTAGCGTGTAAATGTGTGCTGTTTATATGTATGGCCATCGCTTCATATACAAGAAGGATTTTTTTTTAAGGGCGCGCTTTTCCCCGCCATGAGTCTTTCGTTCTGAGCATGCCCAAAACACTGAATTGTGATTGGCTGACCAGAAGGAACAGCTCCTCGATGATTCCCCACTTTACCGGCTTCGACCTGAGTTCGATCTAGGTTTGCTGAAAAAGTTGTACCTCCCTGATGGAGTCAGAATTTGACAGTTTGAGGGGGTGAAGCTGGGGCGGAACTGTGTCGAACTCAGCGGCTGTGGGGAATACCTAAGTCTAACCTAGGTTGAACCTAGGTCAAACCTGCCAGTGGGGAATTTACCTCAATCTCTCCCAGTTCTCCTCTTTTCTAATACACCCCCCCCCCCGCATGTCACCTAAATTTGGTACATGCAGGTCTCATGATATCCAGCATAGCTGCTTTGAGTGGGGAAAGTGGTCTCTTCTGACCCATTTTATCACTGGAAAAACTGCTTGATTCCAACCCATTGTATGTTTTGGGCATGAGGGGATTCATTAATTTCAGTGGCTTGAGGGAGATTCCATTTTAATGGGTGACCCTAACACATGTAGGATGTATGTGAATACATATAGACCTCTTGTTGGAGGCCAGTGTTTCCAGGTAGTCATTATTTGTGCTCACTGGTATATTTTTCTCACTCTAAATCTTCAGCATAGCCTGTAATCTGAAGAAATAGTTCAGTGAAACCAGGGGAGCTAAGGCATGAGATATCGTTTAGATCAACAGACTTTGTTTAGACAAGTAGTGGTTTATGTTGCCCTGCATTTATGGCAAGCTGAAATTCTGATGCACTGATATATATTGAAATGAGAATAATGTGTTTTAACCTTGAATAATGATTTGTTCAACCTCTGCTGAAGTCTGGTCATTTCTGGTCACCTCATTTCCGAAAGAAAAACGGATAAATAAGGCTAGTGGAGGACAGAAATGATTAAAAAATATGTAAGGACTTCTGTATGAGGAAAGATTTAAAGGATTAACACTCATCAGAGAGGAGGGGAAGGAGCTGACATGGCCAGAGTATATCAAAATAATGAATGGTTTCAGAGAAAGGAAATAAGATTATTGTAGAATGTTGGACTTCCTTCTCTCCATAAATTTAATTCTTGCTTACTATTGACTGAGTGTAGCATAATGAATAGTGTGTTGGCACTGTGGAGATTTGGGTTCCAATCTTTCTTTTTTGTAAAACTCTTTTGCAGTGCAGTCCTAAGCAGAGTCGCACAATTCAAATTGCATGAAAATCAGTGCTTGGAGCTGCACAATCAGTTACGTTGGGCCAATCACCACCTTTCACCTTATCTGATTCTCAAGACTACTGAAGGGCTCCTTCCACACATGCAGAATAATTCACTTTCAAACTGCTTTCAATGCTCTTTGAAGCTGTGCAGAATAGCAAAATCCACTTGCAAACAGTTGTGAAAGTGGTTTGAAAATGCTTTATTCTGCCTGTGCAGAAGGGGCCTAAGTTTAAAATGTGACTGGGAATTATTTGCACCAAACTTCTTGGAGAAAGTGCAAGATAAAAATTATTGCAGCAGTAGTAAGAGAAACAAGAGGCAGATAATTCTAATTACAATTATTTGCATTTTCTCTACTTAGTACACAAATTAAGGTTTCTTTTTAAAAAGATCATCAGACTGTATTTATTATACTCATAAAAGAAGGAATGTTTCTGGGTCAATGTTTGAAGGCTGTTTTAAGGTTCAGGCCCTTGTCCTCTTTTCTGCAATGGGGCTACTCTTGTAGAAACTTTTTTTTAAAAAACTGCACTCTTCTCTATCATGCTTGGGATATTCATAGTTATGGCAAAGAGTAATGTTCAGGCATGCATCATAAAAGGAATGTATCATGTTACTTACTTTTCCCTTAGTCCGTGAGAAAGATTGAGCCTTGTAGGCTGTCTTGCAACATTTCATTTAAATTATGCCCCCTCCCAAATAACCAAGAACACTGAATGGGAAATGATGGTATGTCCAGGTGGATTAAAGTTTTGCCGTACAAAATTGGTAGGTTTGTTGCTATTATCAGGGGACTGTGGTAATTCATTCTTACAGTTCTTAGTAAAGTTATTCACGGATATTATTCATACGCTGGACGCCATATGGTTCATACAGAGCACTGTAATTTTATATATTTTAATGATGTTAATTATTTTAAATGTTATTGTAATGGCTATATTGTTTGTAATACTTGTTGTCCACCGCCCAGAGCCCTTAAGGGGATGGGGCAGTTTATAAATGCAATAATAAATAAATAAAATAAATAAAATACCATTAACATAAGAACATAAGAACATAAGAACAAGCCAGCTGGATCAGACCAAAGTCCATCTAGTCCAGCTCTCTGCTACTCACAGTGGCCCACCAGGTGCCTTTGGGAGCTCACATGTAGGATGTGAACGCAATGGCCTTCTGCTGCTGCTGCTCCCGAGCACCTGGTCTGCTAAGGCATTTGCAACCTCAGATCAAGGAGGATCAAGATTGGTAGCCATAAATCGACTTCTCCTCCAAAAATCTGTCCAAGCCCCTTTTAAAGCTATCCAGGTTAGTGGCCATCACCTCCTCCTGTGGCAGCATATTCCAAACACCAATCACACGTTGCGTGAAGAAGTGTTTCCTTTTATTAGTCCTAATTCTTCCCCCCAGCATTTTCAATGAATGCCCTCTGGTTCTAGTATTGTGAGAAAGAGAGAAAAATTTATCTCTGTCAACATTTTCTACCCCATGCATAATTTTGTAGACTTCAATCATATCCCCCCTCAGCCGCCTCCTCTCCAAACTAAAGAGTCCCAAACGCTGCAGCCTCTCCTCATAGGGAAGGTGCTCCAGTCCCTCAATCATCCTTGTTGCCCTTTCTCTGCACTTTTTCTATCTCCTCAATATCCTTTTGAGATGCGGCACCAGAACTGGACACAGTACCTGGCAAGTGCGGTCAGCGACTCACTGCTTTATATAAGGGCATGACAATCTTTGCAGTTTTATTATCAATTCCTTTTCTAATGATCCCCAGCATAGAGTTTGCCTTTTTTACAGCTGCCATGCATTGAGTTGACATTCCCATGGAACTATCAACTAAGACGCCCAAATCCCTTTCCTGGTCTGTGACTGATAGTACTGACCCCTGTAGCGTGTATGTGAAGTTTGGATTTTTTTTGCCCCTATGTGCATCACTTTACATTTTGCTACATTGAACTGCATTTGCCATTTCTGAGCCCACTCACCTAATTTATCAAGGTCTGCTTGGAGCTCTTCGCAATCCTTTGTGGTTCTCACCACCCTACATAATTTGGTATCATCTGCAAACTTGGCCACCACGCTACCCACCCCTACTTCCAGGTCATTTATGAATAGGTTGAAGAGCACTGGTCCCAAAACGGATCCTTGGGGGACACCACTCCTGACATCTCTCCATTGTGAGAACTTCCCATTTACACCCACTCTTTGTTTCCTGTTTCTCAACCAGTTTTTAATCCATAGGAGGACTTCCCCTCTTATTCCTTCATTGCTGAGTTTTCTCAACAGTCTCTGGTGAGGAACTTTGTCAAAAGCCTTTTGGAAATCCAAGTAGACAATGTCCACTGGTTCCCCCTTATCCACATGTCTGTTTACACCCTCAAAGAACTCTAGTAAGTTTATAAGACAGGATTTGCCTCTGCAAAAGCCATGCTGACTCTTCCTCAGCAGGTCTTGCTTTTCTACATGTTTTATAATTTTATCTTTAATGATAGATTCTACTAATTTACCAGGAACAGATGTCAAACTGACTGGCCTGTAATTTCCCGGGTCCCCCCTAGATCCTTTCTTAAAGATTGGTGTGACATTGGCCATCTTCCAGTCTTCAGGGATGGAGCCTGATTTCAGGGATAAGTTGCATATTAAAGTGAGAAGATCAGCAATTTCATGCTTGAGCTCTTTAAGAACTCTTGGGTGAATGCAATCTGGGCCAGGGGATTTGGTAGCATTTAGTTTTATCAATAGCTGCCAGAACTTCTTCCTTGTCTACCACTATCTTCGCTTAGTTCCTGGATTCGCCTCCCAAGAAGCTTGGTTCAGGTGCAGGAATGTTCCTCACCTCCTCTTGGGTGAAGACAGATGCAAAGAATTCATTCAGCTTCTCTGCAATCTCCCTGCCATCTTTTAGCACACCCTTTGTTCCTTTGTCATCTAACGGGCCTACCGCTTCCCTTGCTGGCTTCCCTCTTTTGATGTACTTGAAGAACTGTTTGTTGCTGGTCTTGATGTTCGCAGCCATGCCTTCCTCATAATCCTTTTTTGCCTCCCTTACAGCTAACTTGCTTCTCTTTTGCCACCATTTGTGTTCCCTCTCATATTCTTCATCAGCCAAACTGGACTTCCATTTTCTAAAAGACATTTTCTTTTTTCTGATAATTTCCTCAACCTCTCTTGTTAACCATGGTGGCTTTCTTTTGGACTGGGTGCTGCCTTTTTTTCTAACCTGTGGAACACATTCCAGCTGAGCTTTTATTACTGTGTTTTTAAATAACCTCCAAGCATTTTGGGACAGTTTTGACTCTTTTGATTTTCCCTTTCAGCTTCCCAAGACTATCCCCTCATCTTTGAGAAATTTCCCTTTCTGAAGGCTAATGTAACTACATTAGTAGTTGCCACTTGTTCGCATGCTGAGATACTGAATCTGGACAGCATTGTGGTCGCTTTTCCCTATCGGCTCAACAACACTGACTTCCTGCACCAGGTCCTGATCCCACATAGAATTAGATCTAGGATCACCTCTTCTCCTGGTTGGTTCCACAACCATCTGTTCTAAGCCACAGTCATTTAGCATATCCAGGGAATGCTCTCTCCTTACTATGACCTGAACATGCATTTTTCCAGTTTATATGGGGATAGTTAAAATCACCCATTACCACTCACATTTTTGTTTTTGTTGGCCTCTAATTTCTTTTTCCATCTCAGAATCCTCTTGTGCACTTTTGGTCAGGGGATCGATAATATATTCCTAATATTAAACTGTCCTTCACACCTGGTATTGATATCCACAGTGATTCTGTAGGGGAACCAGCCCCATTGCATTGTCTATTTTATGTGATACTATGCTCTCTTTGATGTAAAGGGCAACTCCACGCCCAATGCGCTGTCCTATCCTTCCTATAGAGCCTGTAGCCTGGTATAACAGCATCCCACTGGTTCTCCTCATTCCACCATGTCTCTGTAATGCCCACTATATCAAAGTCCTCCTTCAAAACTCTGTACTCTAGCTCCCCATTTTAGGTCTAATGCTTCTACTATTAGCATAGAGACACCTGTATACCCTGTCTCTGTCCTTAACCTGGGATTTATGTGCTTTTACCCTCAAGTCTTTTGTAGACACTATCCCTTTGTCACATGCACATTGCTATGTTCCTCGCTTGTATGTGGTTGATTTAGAAAAAACCTCCCTCTTTGTCTGCATCCCCATAGATACTGTATTCAACCAAGTCACCTCAGCTCCTGTCCTGCTTTCCCCAGTGATCAGTTTAAAAGCTGTTCTGCCACCTTTTTAATGTTGAGCGACAGCAGCCTGGTTCCTCTTTGGTTAAGATGAAGCCCGCCCCTTTTGTACAGGCCTGCCTTGTCCCAAAAGGTTCCCCAGTTCCTGACAAATCTGAAACCCTCTGCCTTACACCACCTTCTCATCCACGCATTGAGACCCTGTATCTCCGCTTGCCTAGCTCGCCTGCGAGTGGAACGGGTATCATTTCTGAGAATGCCACCTTGGAGGTCCTGGACTGCAACCTGTTTCCTAGCAGCCTAAATTTAGCTTCCAGAACCTCCCGGCTACATTTCCCAATGTCGTTGGTGCCAATGTGGACCACAACTGCTGACTCCACCCCAGCACTGTCTAAAAGCCTATCTAGACGAAGCGTGACATCCCCAACCTTCGCACCAGGCAGGCAAGTCACCATGCGGTCATCACGCCTCTCACAAACCCAACTCTCTACATTTCTAATGATCGAATCACCCACTACAAGGAGCCCCCCACCTCCCCGAGGGGTATCCTCAGTGTGAGAGGATAGCTGATCACCAGTTAAGAAAGGGATCCCATCTAAGGGAGCATCTTCCACCACCTCAGACTGGCACCCTCTGTCCCCAAGACCTTCATTCTCCATGACATCTGAAGAGATGTCACCTTGGGAGTGGGACCCGGCTGTTAGGTCCCTGAAAGCGTCATCTGTCACCCTCTCTGCCTCTTTCAGCTTCTCCAGGTCTGCCACCTTGGCTTCAAGAGAACGCACATGTTCCTTGAGTGCCAGGAGCTCATTGCAGCGAGGGCACACCCACGACTTCTGTCCTAGTGGCAGATAGTCATACATGTGACACTCAGTGCAAAACACTGGAAAGCCCCCATCCCCCTGCTGGCTTTCTGCCTTCATATCTGATTTGTTTAGATATTTAAATATTAAGCTTTTAGTCACTGCCCCCCTGGAGCTATCTGCACGTACTATCTGTCAAATATGTCCTTATTAATTTAAAAAAAAATAAAAAAAATTAAATTAAAATTGCGCGAGCCATTAGGCGCGCGCCGCTGGTTTCAGAGACTGAACTAAAGCCCCACCTCTCAGGACAAAAGCCCCACCTCTCAGGACAAAGAGAAACAAGAGATGAACTCTGTTAACCCCTGTTAAGCCCCACCTTCCAGATTCAGCAGCCTTAGCTCACAGGAGCCTTACAAGGAGAAAAAGAGATAACCCCTGTTAAAATACACTGTTTTAAAAGCTGTGGCTTTGAGAAAAGCCCTCCAAAATGAACACCAGCAGGTCACTCTGCTCTTCCTGGCCAAGTCTTCTTCTGCCATTAAACAGTGTTACCTCAGCAGGGTATGATACCATTCACTTCACCCTCTGAAGCAGCCCTTTTCTTCAGAGGAACTGATTTATGTTGTTTGAAGCTCAATTTTACTTCCAAGAGACCAACAGGCCTCACTTGGCAATGCTGCCATGAAAATAAATATATGCTAAATGAGAAGAAAGATTATTCTACACAAAGACACACTCATCAACATGGTGCCAAGATGAACTAGGAATATTGCTAAAGAACATTTCAGCAAACTGAAGAAATATTTCAGTATTTGACAACTGTAGATAGAGTAGCTATAGATGAGCATACCCAGTTGTCAGGGTGAACCTTTGCCCATGTGCTGTTTTCACTTCTGGCTGCACTCAGTTTTAGCACTCAGTTTTAAATGGGGTTGAAGTGATTTTTTTATTTTTTTATTTATTGTTGGATTTATAGGCCGCTTCACCCCCGGAGGGCTCAAGGCGGCTCACAATATGGCTGTTCTCTAAGACAGCAATCAATACAAATAAAAACTTAAACCCATTAAAACTTGAGCAGCAGTTACTAAAATAAATACAATTAAGACAACAGAAGTTGTTAAAAACAGGTGCCTGATCTAAAGGCCAAAAGGGGTAAGGGGTAGACAGGGCCCAAGATGAAGTCAGGGCCCAACCAAGATGGAAAAACAGGCAGCCTCCATCTCAGTGTGGGCGATAGAACCGCGGCTAGCCCCCGCAAAGGCCCGGTGGAATAGCTCCGTCTTACAGGCCCTGCGGAACTCACCAAAATTGTTTTATTGTTTTATTGATTTTACCAGTCCCCCCCCCCCCGCCGCCCAGTTCTCTCCCACTCTGTGAGAGCAACAGAGTTGGTGGACTTGGGAAGAGACAATTCAGCAATGCAGAAGCATCAGGCTGGCAGCCCATGTTCCAACAAGTAACTCAGATCTGTTCTGTGACTGCCTAAGTGTTCATAGTGACTGCAGCAAGTGATTGCTTAAGTGTTCATAGTGCTTCACAGGATTGGGGGGGGGGGGTGTCAATCAAGCCCTCACCAGTGACAGGATACTTCAAACCTTGTTTAAACAGGGAGCCTTGCTGTATCAACCAGTTTGTATGGTTAGCTTGCTTCCATGCCAACCAAGAGATTTGGCCCAGCACCTGCTACTGAATCTGCTTCAAGCCCTTGCTATTGAAGTCAGAACGTTCCCCTTCAGTTGCTCTTTCTTCTGTAGTATACATATGGTATATGACTGACTCAGTTGTGGACTGTGAAAGGAACATACATTGCAAATTCTAGTGACACAGCTGTGCCCATTCCATTAATCTTGTTACAGAACCATTTGTTGGGAATAACTCATTACAAAATAATGAACAATGTAGCAAAAGATAGCTGCGTTATCTTGTTAAATGTGTCATTTAGGCTGCTGTACGAATGGAACACCATTCAGAACCGGTAACATGAGTATTTACTACATGTCTACTGAAGCTACATGTAGTATAGTCTATACTATAATCCACGTGAAAAACTCAGCAATGCATCTTTATAAAATAACCCCAATCTATAATTGCTTCTATGATGGACACCCCCTTCAACCTTCCATATCGCAGGAAACCACTTGCTCAGCTTTATCCCTCCTTTCCCCTTCAGGGACTGAGGTGTCTCTAGTATTGGTAGTGTTTGGTGACAAGAAGTACTTTCCCTCACCCCTGTTATCACACCCCAGAGGGTGAAGAATGCCTGCCTACTTTTATTTTGTTTTCCCCACAGGCATTCCCCTCTCTCAAAGGCACACTAAAATAAATATACTGAGGCAGAAGTAAATCTAAACAGTAACACAGATTTATTTAACAGGCAGAGGAGATGGTAAAGGTCGGAATATTAACTTGGAGAAGGATTTGGATAAGATAGATAAGGTGTAAGGAATTCCATAGAAGCAGAAATAAAAGGCTTTTTGGTGTAAAAGACCGTTTATTCAGACATCCTAGAAAGCTCACGTACACGACGTGGCAGGAATAAAGTCTCCCGCCAGAAGCACAGGTTATAACTCTGTCCATCCCATCCCCCCTCCCGGTTTCTCATGGGAACGGTGTTCTCATCTCTCTCGATGAGATAAGGCCTCCACCAGAGTCTCCGCCGCAGATGCTGGCCCATCGCCCGGATTTTGGAATTCAGTCAAGGCCAGGCGGCTGTTCTGAACATCAACACCATTGAAACCCTTACATAAGGCAAGAGGAATACATTTACACTATTTACAAGAGAGCTTGGCATAGAGACTTATAGTTTTTTGTTTCTTCAGCACAACATTTAAGATTACTTAGTTCAGTATATCTTAGATGTTTCACAGTGTGTACAGTACCTTAAATATTCTGGCTAATGGTTACTACATAAAGGGTCCTAACATAGGCTAAGTTCATCCACTCAGTACCCTCACACAGCCCTCCCAGTTAGGTAAAACCTAACTAAGCCAAAGCAAATCCTAATACTTCATACCCACTGGTACACTAGAACTCTCCTCTCTTTAGAAGCAGTTCTTATCCTGGTTTATATAGCCTTCAACTTGACTCTCCAATAAACTGTTCTCACCAGTGTACGATGTCTGTGTATGATTGCTTTCACACAGCTCTCAGGCTGATATCAGTAGTTTCTGTCTCACACTTTGACAGAACTATCCCCTCAGAGATGTTTAGTTTTCACCCAGTTAAGACAGACAAATCTTAGCAGCACAAAGAATTCCGACCAAAAGCCTTTCAGCTTGATGTAACAAGCCCAATCAGCGTGCTGGAGACCGCAGCCAGTCAGGTGGCTCCCTTGTTCTTAAGCCTTTCCTGCCTCACTCTGAAATTAAACAATATTTTACTTTAACAGAACTGCTCTTTAAAAAATACATATTTCTACTGCAGTCTGTCACGGCTTCAAATGTGTGTATTTGTCTTATTGGACTTGGTGGTGTTGTGGCTGTCCAAGCTTTGTGCAAATTGCCAGTTTACCCGCCGCTAACTAATGAAAATTGTAACCTTGTTTAGAGTTCATCTAAATGCTCCAGCATACAATTGTTTTCTCTGAGAGAGAGCATGTACGTGCATGAAGGGGTTTGTAGTTCACAAACAGAGTCCTTATTTTTTGTCACATGTTTTGAAGTGGAAGAAATGAGGCTAGCAAAATCAAATTAAATGTCATCTGGCTTGGCTTTAGAAAATATCAAATTCAAAAGGTCACAATAAACAGGTTGTCCACAGCTCATGCTTTTCAGATACACTTTTGTTTAAAAATAGTGTGCCCTTTGTTAAATCTCTGGCATGTTTCCTCCAGGGTTAGTTTAAGTGAGTTCACATACTCTAGACTTGTTGGCAGCTTTGAATCACAAACAAAACTAGGTTTTAAATGAGTTGGGTTTATTGGGGGATTTTTGTTGTTGTTACAGAATTACTGACTTCCAAGTAGTATGCTAAAAATTAACCATGCACCTTAGGATTTAGGCACACAATGCAGTCCTCTAGGTATCCAAAATTTCCCACCTACTGTACGTTTACACCCTATTTGTTGCAGACACAGCTTCAATTTTAAGTGCTTCAAAGTGTTGCAAAGTATGTAGGACAATAGGACCAGACTCATTTGCTGACATCAATGAGAAGGTTCCTCTTTTCTTCAACAGACAGTGAGTCTGGCCAATAGTTTGCCTGTGATCCCTTACTGAGATTATCAACAGCAGATACTAAGTTTATGTGCAGCCTATTCTTTTGTTTGGTCTTTACTAGGTTTTAGTAGCCAACCTGTAGATGTGCAACACAACTAATGGAAAAACAGGGCATCAGAGAATGCTGAAGCCATGTGGACCTTTGGGATAATTCAAAGAATTGAATTAGAAGAATGAAGCAAGGAGCAGTTCCATTTCACTTCCTCCTGTTCTGGCCACACTGGGAAACTGAAGATGGTCTAGGGATAATGTATGTTATGGCAGTCAGCCATACAGGGGTTTTGTTCTACAATGCTAATTTTGGGCACCCAAACAACAGAATGGTATGTGAAGCACTGATGCATGTGTATGCCATTCTGCATCCTTCTTGTTTTTCTTCATCAGAGAAACCACTTGCCAGAGTTGGCACCAGGAAATGAAATCATCGGAGAGTGCCAGGAGTATGCTGACTAATTTATAAGGGAGAAAAGAAACTTGCATGAGACTGATGGATGAATTCCCTACGCCCCACTTACCTTCTGGGGACAGTGACTGCAATGGCCACTGCCTGTGATGATGGTGGAGTTGGCCACTGTCCAGAAGATGGCCAGAGAGTCTCTCTCCCCCTTCTCTCCTTGCATCAAAGATCTTTCCAGAGCACCCTAGGAAATGTACCCACTTTGAGGACAAAATTTCACAGGGTGCTTGCTCAGTAATCATACTGGGAAGGATCGTCATAAGCCACAGGAGTTTATATTCTGAACCCAGGAAATGAAAGTTTACCAGCATCTCTAATGAGAAACTATGCATGCATTGAACTCTTTACAGAATTCAAAAATGAACCAAGAAACAACAGATATGTTCCTTCCTTTTAGCCTAGCAAATTTGTATGTCAGGTTTTAGTTAAAAAAAATCATTCCCCCCCCCCAATCAGTTATTAATTTGCAGTGTCTGACATACATTGCAAAATGTTTAGCAAATCCCAAGCCACTCCCTCCACCCCAGCATTAAGGACCTGATTCTAGCTTTCTTATCATCCAGTAGATTTTTTTGCCATTTGGGTGCTGTGTGGTTTCTGGGCTGTATGGCCGTGTTCTAGCAGCATTTTCTCCTGACGTTTCACCTGCATCTGTGACTGGCATCTTTTTTGCCTTTGTTATAACACTGATTGGCAAACCAATAATGGTGAACAATTAATCAAATATATAGTTACCTGGTATGTGTGTGCTTGCAAAGTGCTGTCAAGTCACAGTTGACTTATGGCAATCCTGTAGAGTTTTCAAGACAAGAGACCTTTAGAGGTAGTTTGCCATTGCCTGGGTCTTCATGTGTTGAGAGTTCTGAGAGAACTGTGACTAGCCAAAGGACACCCATCTGGCTTCATATGAAGGAGGGAGGAATCCAAACCAGTTCACCAGATTAGAGTCAACTGCATTTACCCACTACATTTAATTGCCAAAATCTTGCCCATTCAAGACCTGTCTGTCTCATACTTAAATATTAAAAGAAACTGGTTGCTTAAGTTCCCTTTAACATATTCCAAAGTACTTAACTTTCTACCTCCTAATACTTTACATTGTCGTGTCCATTCGTCCTTTCAGCTTTCCCCTCCACTTGCCTTCCGGAAGTTCTGTTTGATTAATATTAATTTTATATATCGATGTTCTGCCGATTTCAGTCATTACTTGAAGCAATTTACTTAAAGACCCAAAGATATCTTGACAATTAATGATTATATCACCTGCATAAAATGATTATTTAGCTCCCTTCAATCCTTTATATTTTGATCTGTTCATCTGTATAATGCCAAGGGTTCTTTCGTAAAGTCAAACAGAAGGAACCACAATGGATGCTTTGTCTGCTTCTTCCTAATTCATATTCTTCTGGAACGTTTGCATTAATCATGTTCCTAACTTTTGAGTTATCGGACATTAGCTTTATCCAATTTATAACAGTAGGACCTAATCCAAATTTGTCTGTAAATATATCCAGTCATCTCTCTCAGTTGTGTCATAATGTCTCTTGCCCTTAAGATTTCCATTTGTGTAATCTCTCTCTTATCACTGCAATCCTATGCATAATTACATGGAAATAAGTTGCATTGAAATTACTGGGCCTGACTTCCTAATAGTTGCATTTAGACAGTTTTTGTTCATAATGCAATCTGGTAAAAATGTATGATCATCAAAACCATTCTGAATGAGAGCTGGTAGAAAGAGGAAAATATAGAACTGCACCAGGTTTGAAAAAAAATACACCTACAATGCATGCAAATAAACTACTTAACTTTAGTATTAAGAAGGAAGAAAGGCAGATCTTTTTTAATGAAAGGAAATTGTCAAGACAACATTCAGATCCCAAACTATTCAAAGTAGAAGCGCCACAGTCCATTTTTATGTGTTTAAAAATAGGTAGTTTGCTTTTTAGGAGACATTCACCAACCACCAGTCCTATTTAATGCAAAATCAGGCCTGCAGGTGACAAGTACCTATAAAAAGCAAGCCAGTGCGCTAAACATGAATGTAGGGGGTTGGATTCTGCCTCATTTTCAAAGATCATTAAGCAACTTCACTTTTTGCCTTAGGAAGTAATAATTAATGTCTTACAATGCAGTCCTAAGCAGAGTTGCATTCTGCTAAGTCTGTTGAAAACAATGTGCTGTGAAGAGTGTAATTCTGCTTAGGAACACACATTTACTTAAACAAGCAAACAAACACACAAACAATGCTAAACACTGTCGCCAAATTAATTAATAGGAGATTAAAGTATAGATTTTTTTAAAAAAAGAATTCTCTTGAGTAGAAGCTGCTCCCAGTGAGAGGATTTTATTGGCAGTAACTTTGTTGTTCATAGTTCATACACAACTAACAAACAGCATTTACAGCGCAATCCTGAACAGAAATACAATCTAGCAGTACAAACCTGTGCAATTAGTCTATATCTGCTGAAACCAATGGGTTTACATGGCTCTGCATGTGGTTGTGCTGTGAGTCCACCAAAATCATCCTGAACACATTTAGCATTAAAATAAACCCCACATATCTCAGTGGTATTTACTTCTGGATATACAAGTTTCGGGCTGTACTTCAATTGGTCCATGTATGACACCAGGTGGCTGGAAGGAACAGTAGATCCGAGCATGAAATCTGGCTGCTTCATGCCCTCCCTCCGACAGTCACTGGCAATTGGAAACTCATTTATGTAGTTAATTCCATTTTCTGTGCTGCTTGACACGTGTCCAATACTTCTTTGCAGTGTTCCTAATTTTTGTTATCCTAGTCCCACTTTATTGTTTAGTGGATACCTCATGCGATTTGACTGCATTGATCTAACCCATATAATCGGCCTTCAATCGGCCCTTTCTACACGGGCGATATACGCAGCCCAGGGATGGCAAAAACACTGTCCCTGGGCGGCTGTTCACACAGGAGGTGCTGCTGCCACCGCTTTTAAACTCGCAAAACAAGTGAGGTTTTTGCAAAGGAGCATCTTCCCAGCGGCGCGGTGCGAATTGCACCGCTGGGAAGACGCTGCTTCACCCATCGCCTCCACTCACCGTCATGTCCAGCATCGCCCTGGAGGGCTTCAGGGACCCGCCCATGCTGCCCTCCGACCCCTGGAGGTTGGAGGGCAGCGTGGGTGGGTCCCTGCAGCCCTTCAGGGCAACGCTGGACATGACGGTGAGTGGAGGGGGCTGACTGAGAGGCGGCTCCGTGTGGAGCTGCCTCTCCAGCTGGGGGGGTGGGGGCCACTCGCATGCTAGCGTGCGAACGGTCCCAGAGCCTCCATCGGCATAAATTATGCCATTGGAGGCTCGTTTCCACCGCTGTGCAGAAAGGGCCTTAGTGAGAAAAGTGAGCTATGAAGCAAAGAAAAAAATTTATCTTCACAGCACATTGTCAGAGAGTTCTGAAATACAACCTGGGATCAATTGTCCAGCCATGGTGCCACAGCGCCATGGCCACACTGGGTCGCCACCCCCAAAGAGGCTTCCTGGCAGCCTGGAGAGGATTAAAATCTCAAAAAGCCTCCCCGCCCCCAGGAGTCCCCTATTGGCCTGAATCGATTTACGCTACCCTTTTCATGATGAGTCAGCCATCCTAGCCACTTAAGCAATGGGGTGAACTGCAGTGAGGGAGCCATCTAAAATCAGCTCCTCCCTTCCTGGGCATAACCCCAATTAGTATATCAATAATGATGTTCTTAGTTATTTCCTGATTACTGAAGTTGAAAGTGAGCAGGTCAAAGTTTGATTTGATGCATGGAAAATGTTCAGTTTGAAAGTGCTGTAATCTCCGGTTAGCCTTTTACCTTCATTTGGCAACAAATAATTTAGCAATCTAGATAAATCTGCTGCAGATCGTTCATTTGCTTGTAAACACCTAGGTCCCCTTCCTCAGTACCAGTTAGACAGGGCTAACCTATCTCTCTTGTATATCTTCAAAGACATGGCTGTCATCCATTCATGTTCTTTCAGGTGAAAGCCCAGAGTCAACCCTCCCACCCTAGGAGTCTAATCTTGATTCCATATTCAGTGGATTTACCCATGTGGGGAAATGCACTGTTATCGACCAAGTCTTTTATTTCATTCTGTGGGGCCAGAGCCGCTTCTCTGGTCCTACACAGCAAGATTAGTTTTAAGAAAAACTAAGAAATAAAAGCAAGGCATCTGATATTAGGAAAAACAAACAGACAGTTTACTTAGCAGAATATAGCAAGTTACTAGGAATGTAGAACATCTCTAAAGTGCCCTCTAGAAAGTGATAGAACCAGAATTCACGGGAACGCTACAGAATACAGATAAGTTACCAGCAGAAGGTGACCTCTCCTTCTAAGGAGGGGCACGCCTAATACATAGCAATAAAAGTTTTTCAGAATGTTACAGGAGATTGCCTTCTCCTGGGTGGCTCCTCTCGGCTGAGGCACGGAATCTCTCTAGGAATGTTACAGGAGGTGACCTTCTCCCGAAGCGGAGGCGGCCTTTGGTGCTCTCAAGTGAGGAGGCACGGCCAGTAGAGGAAGACCTGAATTTTTGTAGATGCAAAAAACGTCACACAGTCCATCCCTCTTTTACTTCTACGTGACATTATGATTCATATAATCTTAAAAAATCTAATTGGTCAGAACTGGTCACATGAAGACAGCTCTTATATTTCCTAATGTGCCACATTCCTTCTTGTAATTCAAACGCCATACATGCTGGGTTAGTTTATGGCCTCTATGCATATACAAAGGATAGTAATAAAAGCTTAGCTCACTGTCTCTCAAGAAAACCTCAAGTTCTCTGAGTTTGGCTCTCAGAGAGAGAGATGCCTTAGGCAATGCGGGCTTAAGCTATGCAGCATTCTGACATTCGTCTGGGTCATAAAACTGCTCTTCAATTCCCCAGCATGAAATGTTAAAACATGATTCTAACAATTATACAATGATTCTAAGACAATAGAATTATAGTGAAATACAAATACATGTAAATATGAATCATTTCTCTGTTCATTTAACTATATAGAAAAACCACTTGTTCCCATTTAACTAATCACATTGGTTTAGCTAGTTCTAACCCAAAAACCTAACCAAGAAAACAAGGTAATATAATTGCATCTTGTCTTCTGTCACTTAGGCCCTCTATGCCAAGATGTTATCTTGCTGGCCTGCATATTCACTGAGAAACCTGGCAATATTCCTTTGACCTGTTGCTAAAACATGCAGGTTTCTGCTGGTCACTTACACAGAAGCTCCATTTTGATTCTTAGCTTCTTTGGTTCTATAACTTTCATGTTTCTTGATTAATACAATTTTATACACATTCTGATCTGTTCCCACAATTCACTACATTGGTGTCTTCCCTCATCGCTCCAGTATAAAGATTTCACTTCCAAGGATAAATATACTGTCCTCGTGTAGTTAATGGAGCTTTAAACCATGTTTTCCAAATATGTTTTGATTCCAGGGAAAGGGGCAGAATGAGTAACACTTTGCCCTTTAGATGTGTGATTTTTTTAAAAAAAGTATCTGCCTTCAGAAGTTAAAGTGGGTTTAAAGAGCAGATATGAAAGGGACTGTAGATGCAATCATGTATGCAAGATTAGTCTTGCTGGTGTTTTAGCAATATACAATTGTACATTGGGAATGGCTAAAAGAGATGCACGTCTTCTGAAGGACATGAAAAGTGCAGTAAACTGTGCATGCTCCAGTTTCAAAAATTTATTTAAGGATAAAAAGGATACAATTGGGAGAAAACTATAAGGTCAGTGCGATGACAGAATGGGATAATTTCTGCTCTCCTATGATGTGTATTTAATATTTTCTTAAGTATATATTTGTCTGTTCCTTTATATTTTATACTGTGCTCAATATGTATGTCATTTGTAAGACATTATTTGTTTAAGTGATAATTTGTAAGACATTATTTAATTGATAAATAACATGAATAACATGAATGTCTCTTGAATATGCCCTTGTGTTTGATGTAAGTAGCTCTGAAATACAGAGTGGAAAACTTGGGAAGTATGAAGGACAGTATGGTTGATCAGAGGATGGTGGAACATCAGTGTCCATTGTGTGTGGAAATGGTACTGTAGAAGAACTGGACTGTATCCACATGGTGATTGGAGGGAGGAGCAAATGGACACTAATGTGTGTGTGTGTGTGTTTGTAAAGTTTCAATAAATTGCAGTTGATTTATGGTGACCTCGTCAGGTTTTCAAGGCAAGAGATTTACAGAGGTGGTTTGCTATTGCTTTCTTCTGCATGGCAACCCTGCTATTCCTTAGTTATTTCCATCCAAATACTAACCAGGATTGACTCTGCTTAGCTTTTGGCCCCTTCCGCACACTCAGAATAATGCACTTTCAATCCACTTTCAATGCACTTTGGAGCTGGATTTTACTGTGTGGAATAGCAAAATCCACTTTCAAACCATAGTGAAAGTGGATTGAATGTGCATTATTCTGCATGTGCGGAAGGGACCTAGAGATCTGACCAGATCAGGCTAGCCTGGGCCATCCTGTTCTGTTTCTGGCCCCTCACTGTGATATTTTCTTCTTCTCTTGGGCTCATTCCGCACATGTGGAATAATGCACTTTCAAACTGCTTTCAGTGCTCTTTGAAGCTGTGCGGAATAGCAAAATCCACTTGCAAACAGTTGTGAAAGTGGTTTGAAAACGCATTATTTTGCATGTGCAGAAGGGGCCCTGGAGACTCTGAGAAGAAACTTGCAATCCTGATGCTTAAGAGCAAACCCTGAGACCTGTTTGTCTTGGATAATGTTCAGTGATATTGCTGTTAGGCTTGTGGAGTTATGGTCACAAAAATATACCTGTGTTTGGCTAGGTAAGAAGTTTATGGCATAGAACTCCTTGTTTGCTCTGGCTCTCTGTGGTTTGCTACAGCTTGGATTGGAATGGACTGGGATGTTCAAACAGCCTATAACTGACAGCACCATATGATCCATGTTGTAATTCTTAGCTACTAGGCTGTGAGCTAACCACACTGAACTGGCATATAACATTTCTGGCAAGGTAAAAACAGTTTTTTCCTCTTGAAAAATAAATATTTTGACATTTGTCCCAACATGGATTTTTAAAAAAAATTCTGTATAGGCTATCAATTGGTATCATTTTTAACAGACTCTACAGTTTTAACATTGGCAGTTTGTCACTTGTGTCTCTGTCTGAACCAATATTGTAAAACATTTGAATAAGTGGTTTTAAAATTGGAGTGTGACATTTTTATAAATACTTTTAAATAACCTAAGCAGTACTTGCTTTTTAGAAAGGAAACCATTCTTTGCTCTCTAAGTTGATTCACAGCTCACCTAACAGAAAATATTGTGACTCAATCTTGCAGCTTCTTTTCCTTTTCTTTTTTTAAAATTGACTCATATTCCTGTGTTTGTTCAATGTTAGATAAGCATCAGGATTTGAATCTCATTTCAAGTTCCGATTCCATTACAGACTTAGCAGCCTTGGTAAAATATTTTTCTCATGTTCCCATATGCAAAATATTATGGTAATAATATATATAATTCTGAGGAGCCCAGGATACACCTCTGAACTGCTGTGGCTTTCCCCTCCGTACTCCTTCCTCAGATGGAGTTTGGTCTTTTTCCCTCATTTAAATCCGGGAAGGGAACAAGGGATGAATAAAACAGGTAATGATTTTTTTTTTCTCTAACCAGGGTTCCCAGATTTTTTTAACCCTTAGGATTCTTCTACAGGATGGTAGCTGTAACCACAAAATGGTTGCTGTGGAAGATGCAGTCATCTACAAAATGGCTGCCGCAGGGTGCAGAGCCACCCACACAGAGGAAGCCCATATGCAGGGGACAAGAGGAATGATTTTAATTCCCAACACACTGGGCAAGAAGAAAAATAATTGGTTTTTATACCCTGCTTCCTCTACTTTTTAAGGAGGTTCAAAGTGGCTTACAGTTGCCTTTCTTTCCCTCCCCATAGCAGACACCTTGTGAGGTAAGGGAGGCTGAGAGAGTTCTGAGAGAACTATTATGACTAGCCCATGGTCATCCAGCAGACTTCATGTAGAGGTACAGGAAAACAAAGCTAGTTCACCAGATAAGAATCCACCACTCTTAACTGGCACTCTTAAAACAATGACTGTGGTGACAGCTGTGTCTGAGATAATGTTTTAATTTGCACAGCTGTTTGGCCAATGGCTAATCAGAAGACATGCTGAGCCGGAGCCCACCTGGCCCCATCCACCTTGTAAAAACGCTTGGGGTACCAGGAAAGGTGTCAGAAGACACCATGGTGCCCATGAGATCCACATTGGGGACTACTGTTCTAACCTGTTTAATAGCAGAACAGAAGAAGCTATTTATAATCATACTGGGAGACAGGAACCAGATTTAAACAGGCTTTCTCTTGGGCCATTCCCTTTCCAGATCATCCATCCCCCCCCCCACTCCTCCCCCCGACAATTTCTAGCTCAGTTTCAAATCTGAGGATCTGTGTCCAGATTCTGAGCAGATTGAGGCCTTTAGTATTCCATTTGACCAGACTATTGTGGGGTTGAGCACTTTGACCAGTGTAGGAAGCACTTGTATACTTTTAGTTTGCTCTTGGAAACTGCCTCTCCACTAATTATTAAACATTTTAATTTCAAGAGAATCTATACGTAATCATAATCACACTAAGAATATTTAAACATTATGTAGCTACCTCTTTATAACTTTAACACAGTAAGATTAATGTTTAATTCATGAAATAAAGTAACCAAGTAATATTTGGCGATCTCTATAGTTCGACTATAATTACATTTGATTACAGCAGAGACTGTTTTTGCTTTTTTTATTAGAACAATCAGTTACAGAATTTCATATGTAGGTGATTTGTCTTGATTTTCATCACTTCAAGTATTGCACTACTGGTGATATACAAGTATGGTGGTTATTTCTTTTTTTGTGCATACATTTTTTTGTGCATACATTGGAAGACACTTTAGTTCAGCCAGGACTTGGAGAGAAGGGGAGAAGTTTCTTGTTATGATCTGTTTCACTGACAGCTTTTTTGACTGTATACCTCATTTATAGGTACTGACGATGCAAAAACAGATATCAGTTTTAGCAGCAATGCTTGCTAGTAAATTTCATTAATATGGTTGGGGAAAAGGGTGACCACAATTTCATGCCCAGATGTGGATCAAGTATGAAACCTAAACTTTTGGCCTGAACACTGTCAGAACATTTGACAGTCAACTGTCGAAACATTGTAGACAGTCAAAACATTCTACATCTCTATATAGAATCATGTTTAGGACCAGTCTGTATTTTTTGGAGGTGCACAGCTGACTCAGCACATTCTTGCAAACCACAGGGCACCCATACAAGCGGGGGTTGATCCGTATTAAAGATAGCAAGGCAATAACATGACAGTGCATTCCACTTGAAGAGAATGTGGGAGGGGAAAAAAAACTACTGAAATTTCATTCTCATTTCTCTTCAGTGTTATTGGCGTCTTATTTTATATTTACACATCCAACTGGGCTATTAGAAGCATCCATTTCACCATGTTCTAGAAGGGCTTTCAGATGCCCCACATTCATGGAAGCCCTTCAATAATTATATATGCAGTGGTGGGATCCAAAAATTTTAATAACAGGTTCCGATGGTGGTGGGATTCAAACAGTGGTGCCATCGCACACACGCACCTCCAGTCCCTATTGGGCAGGGAGGTTGCTTTAGAAACCCCTTCTCGGCACTCAGAAAAATAAGAACTGGTTGGATCCCACCTCTAGATATATGTAATAAGGACAATGACCCTTGAGTGTAATAGAAAGTTCTGGAAGGCAGACTTTGGCCGATTCTCCACTTTAAAAAAAACGCTGAGGCAAACCGCTCTCCTTTGAATCGCCGCTTTTGAGCGTGAAGTCTTACTCCCCACTGCAGGAACGCGCCTCCTGCCTTCTTTTTAAAAAAACCTTTTCTGTCCCCGTTTTTGCAGCAGGGCGCAAGGGCAGAGGGAGGGAAGGGAGCATTTGGGGGCAGCCTCCGAAGCTTCTGTCTTGAAACCGGCAGTCACACCCCCGGGCTTCCCCCCTCCCCCGCGCAGAGCGCAGGGTGTTCAAAAAGGTGCTGTTCCATCCAGGAACAGAAATACCACACGCTGAGGGGGAAGGAGAGCAGCAGTTTCGGGATTGCTGTGCTGTCACCACTGGCACAGTGGGGAGTGCAGCGGGACCCCGCGTTACTTGCCGCGAGTAGAGCGCAACAAAAGGTAAGTGGGGAAACGACCTTTGTGATCTATCCATATAAGCTAAGAGCACAGCTTGGAATCTGACCAACAGTCTTTCGTTGTGGAAAGCTTCCAATCATTACTAACCATCTTCTAGAATAATTCTTTATGAGCATTTGAATTTCTGATCATAGTTTGAAAACTGAAGCACTCAAGAAATCAGTGATCATGACTCTTACGTGACTTGAAGAACATTAATTCAGTTACAATGTTTTTTGTGTATTCTTGTATACTTATAATGTCTGATTTCTACCAACAGATTTTCCACATGACGTATGATCTAGCAAGTGCTGTGGTGAGAATCTTCAACTTAATTGGAATGATGCTGCTACTTTGCCACTGGGATGGCTGCCTTCAGTTCTTGGTCCCATTGCTGCAGGATTTCCCACAAGACTGCTGGGTGTCGCTAAATGGTATGGTTGTAAGTATTGTTCATTTTTCATTGTGTTTTTTCAAACGTTCTTCTAAAATGTTTGTTACTGGGTTAGCTCTTAACTGTAAAGGAAAGGGAATATGTTTTGTTGTTCTAAACTGAAGAAGGTTTGTTAGTGGAGTACTTTTGAAGCTTGTCTTGTATCTCACAGTAAAAACAAACAAGAAGAAAACAGAAGGTCATTAACATGCTGACTTTATAATAAAACACAGCTATAGATTTTGAAGATCTGTACTCAGAAGCATACATACAAAGAGACCCCAATTTATTTCAAGAAGTGCAGTCCCTTAGGCATAATTTCATAGCTCAGTAAGCTAGTTTCAAGTATTGAAATAGCAGGGAACAGTGCACTTGGACTTCAGCTGTAAAACTAACAGTGGTATAATACCTTTCTATTAGGAATTTAGGGCTAATCAGAATCACAAATCAATGGATTCTAATGTTTCATTCACATCTATGGCTGGTATCTTCAGAGGCATATCACAGTGAGATGTGTTTCTCTTCAGGAGCCGCAGTGGCATAGCGTTTAAGAGCAGGTGCATTCTAATCTGGAAGAACCGGGTTTGATTCCCTGCTCTGCCGCCTGACCTGTGGAGGCTTATCTGGGGAATTCAGATTAGCCTGTGCACTCCAACACATGCCAACTGGGTGACCTTGGGCTAGTCACAGCTTTTCGGAGCTCTCTCAGCCCCACCCACCTCACAGGGTGTTGGTTGATTTCGGCTGTGAAAGCCTTCAGCAATATACTTGTGTTACGAGGTAATTTAGGCTGAGAGAATGTGACTGACCCACGGCCACTTCTATACCAGAGTGGGGATTTGATCCAGGGTCTCCCAGATCCTTGTTTGACACTCGAACCATACACGGCTCTGACTCCTTCAGAATGTGCTTCCGTGAAATTGCTTCCAACCTGCAAACCTGACGGTGACCTGATGATCTTCAAAGGAGCAAATTCAGTTATCCCTTCCACATCACAGGGATTAGGGGCATAGCACCCCCACCCCCGCAGTAATTTGGATTTTTTTCTTTTAACTTTTTTTAAAAAAAATATGTATATTTATGATATTGAAAGATAACATACATTGATATTGTACAATGCTACACATATATTTTATACATATCTGAGTTTCTATACTTTTCTGGGTCATCCACAGGCCTTTGTGTATCATTTGAGGCTTCCACAAAACTCCCTCAAACTTCCACAAAACTCCCTCAAACTTCCCATTTAATTTCTTACACCAACCCATGACATGTCAAAACCACAATTGGGAAAATTGTGATGTGGAAGGAATAACTGTATCTTTATGAACTGTCTCTTCCCTTCTGTACATTTGTGAGATTCAGGGGCATCCATGCCCCAGCCTTCAGCAGTTCCCTTATCCACCATGCCTTCTTTTGTCCTGTTTGGGTTTGCAGAGCCTGAGTACTGGAGAAGGAAAAAGAGAGGGTTTGTAGCACCTGGTTCCTTCTTCTCTATGTTAGGTCTCTCCTGGAGACCTGAAGAGAGAGCCCAGCCTGGCCCACTTCTAAGCCCCATATGTGGCTAGTACGGAAGGCTGAATATGCACTGTCAATTCTCCTGAAGTCTTACAAGAACTATGAGTCTTCTGAGACCTCCAGTGAATTTTAGGCTATACCTGCAGCCTCTTTGACACTAAATCGTTTGCAACTGTTGGCAGTGATTGAAGTGGGGCTTTAAACACATACTTTGTTGCTGTTGTTGTTGCAGCATTCCTCTCCTTACTGCTGTTGTCATGGCTGGTTTGGCAGCTGTTGATTATGGTTGAATTGTAGCCTTAAAGTTGTGTTGCCAACTTCCAGGTGGTGGCTGTAGATCTCCCACTGTTACAACTGATCTCCAGGTGACAGAGATCAGTCCATCTGGAGAAAATGTCTGCTTTAGGAGGTGAACTCTATGGCATTATACCCCATTGAAGTCTCTCCCCTCCCCAAACTCACCCTCTTTATGCTCTACCCCCAAAATCTTCAGGTGTTTCCCAATCCAGGGCTGGCAACCCTACCTTAAAGAGTCTTACATTGCTGCTGCTGCAGCAGCATTTCTCTTCATTGCCACTATCATGGTAGGTTTTGCTGGCCCCATGGGTTATCACATGAGTTTCGTATGACTGTTGGGTAAATCTGGGAGAGGCTCTGGCACTGGAGATGGGACCGCTCTTGGATAACATTAAAATAAATCACGAAGACTATAATTTCTAAACCAAGTACTTTTCATAACTATTATAGTGTTGTATATGCTGTTGACAGATTCACTCTTTCCTTGTTTAGATTAGTAGTAGAAGGGCCAAATACGGTTCGCAGTGAAAGAGGCAAGCTAGTGTTTCTTCATCTGTTCCATTTGTGAGGCAGACATTTGGAAGAAATTTTGGAGCTAAGCCCAGTGGAATCCTAGGTGTTTCTTCCAAGATACTTAATTGCTGCTGATATCAGTAACTTTCAAAGTTTTTGTCGTCATCATTATTATTAATAATAATATTAATAATATTAAATGCAAAGTGCAGATTGTGCACAGAAGCTGACAAAACTATAGAACATGTCCTCAACTGCTGCAAAAAGATTACCTAGGCTGTTTACAAAAAGAGGCATAACTCAGTGTGCCAAAATGATCCATTGGAATTTATGCAAGAATTACAACATAAGAACAGCTAAAGACTGGTGGGAACATTGTCCAGAGAAAGTAATGGAAAATGAGAAGGTCAAGATCCTGTGGGACTTCGAATCCAAATAGGCAAAGCGTTGGCACATAATACACCGGACATCACAGTGATCAAGGGCAAGAAAATGGCCATCATTGACATAGCAGCACCCAGTGACTGCAGGGTCATTGAAAAGGACATGAGAAGGTCACTAAATACCACGATTTGAAAATCAAGCTTCAGCGTCTATGGCACAAACCAGCTGAGGTTGTCCAAGTGGTAATCAGCACCTGGGCACCATTCCAAAAACACTAGGGCAGCACTTGAAACATCTTCAAATCAACAAAATTAATTCAGAAGGCAGCTCTGCTGGGATCCGTATGAATACTATGCTGATATATTACAACTTCCTAGGCCTTTGGGTGAGGTTCGATTGTAATGAAAAATCAACAACCAGCTAAAGTACTGGCAGCTGTGAAAACAACCATAATAATAAATAGTATGCCCACATCGTACTGATTTGCTTGGACTATGGTAAGGCCATTTTTTAGCTCTTCTGGGGTTTCTTACCCATTTGTAACCATTTATATTTGGTGTTTAGTTTTGTTCTCAGGAGAAAGCATGCGTTCTGCAGAAGCTTGCTCTGTTGTTTACTCTGTTGGACTGTTGTTCTCTGGGCCCATTCTGTGATGCTGTCACTCTCCCAGCAGCTAAGTGACTATAGACATCTTGAAATATCTTCACTATAAGTGGCATGTTTGCTGTCACCTCACCATGCAGCTTTCCTGACAAAATAGTGACATATCTTCAAAAATGTAATTACTCTATTAAAAGTAGGTCACAGAGTTGCTGACTGGTGTGTCTTCACAATCCCTGTGCAGTCTATGTTCTGCTTTGTGGAGTCTTCTCTGCATGTACTGGAAATTCAAAGTACTTATTTCCCACTGAATCGCTGAAAAGGAACAGGAGTCAAACCAAAGGGACAAAAGCACTGTTGAATCAGCTAGTCAGAGTGAAAGAAGCAGATTTTGTATTGTGTGCAGTGAAGAGTCCAACAAGAGACAGTAAAAGCAAACACAGCACAATCTTCTTTGGAACTTGTGCCTACTAGGAATCTATTGCTTCCACTCCACACACAAATGGAATTAGGTCTCTCCAAAACCACTGGGACTTAATTTTCAGAAAAGGTTCCTTAGCAAGAAAAGTTTGCTATTTGAGAGGAAATCACTGCACGCATGCATTCAGTAACATTGTTCAGTTCACAGTTAGTTCTTTTTCTCTCCTTCTGTGGCCACCTCCAAAATATGAATTATTTTCTAAGCTCACTGTTTGGTATTCTATGCGAAAGGATTTAGAAATGTGGCTGGCTCTCTGAATTATGGACATAATGTACAAGTGTTATATTTGCCCCATTATATCCATAAATTGATAGCAGTTTTGATGATGATAATGATGATGTTTTTCATGGAGGATATTACTTGTATTCAGAGTTTATCTAAAGCTGTAACAAGAAGCTTGCAGCACAATACAAAAACTTTGTGACCTGTAACTAGGAAGCGTAGGGCCGATATTTGTTGAAAATGGTATGCTATTAGCGTTGTGCCCCTGGACTGTTCAATAACAAGGCTCTGTGTTCAGATGATTTTTTTATTCTGAAACAGCACCAGGAATAAGCTTTTAGACTTCTATTGCCAGAATTAAGCATCCTCTGCTATACCCCACGTCATGTCCCCACATCACAGAACACCACCTCTGACCACCAGTCCCACTGGTGGGGAATGGCACCCAGTGGTGGGATTCAGCAGGTTTGCACTTCAGCAGAACCGGTTGTTAAAATGGTGCTTGTAAACAAGCAGTTGTTAAATTATTTGAATCCCATCACCGGAACCAGTTGTTAAATCATTTGAATCCCACCACTGATGCCACCCCACCAGTCTCAATGTCCAGGGACCATGCAACCTCCCCTGGGGTCAAAGTAACTTACATTCCACAATACTGCAAAAACTAAAATAGCAGGTATCTAATGGCTAATAAGGCATTGATTGGTAAGTGAAAGTACAAGGAGTAGGAAAGTACAACCAGAGTAATTAAGAGAGAGGGGGAAGAGGAGAGACAGAAGGTCCCACGTTCCAGCCAGGAGACACAGCAGGTTCAAACCAGAAAAGGGCTGATCATGACTATTAGTTGTTATGGTAGAATGCAAAGAAACATAAACAAATTCTTTAGCTTTCACAACATTATAATGAATAGGAATGACAGAAAAAATCCCATGGGAGGATTTCACAGTCAAATCTTGGTCCTCCCTACCTTCGACTGCATTGTTTATCTATATTTATTTAATCTTTCCTCCAATATTTATTTACTTTTTCCTCCAAGGGAAGGGGGGAAGGGGAGTCCCTTCAGTATGTATTCACAATCACCCTGAGGGGTGGGTTAGGGTGAGAGCCAAAATAGATACGAGAGCATCCCCGAGTCCACCATAGGGATGTCTCATCAATTTGACGAATGAAATTCTCTGTGTTGATTGGGGCAAGATTCCAATAGGAATCATAGCATGGGTGGAGGAGTTGCTCCTGTACCACCACCACCACCACCACCACCCCACACACACACAGTGTTTTCAAGAGCCCAAACCTCAACCATTTGGGCTCTTGAAATGGACATACAGGTGGAGGGATCTATTGGACTTTGTTTCCAATTATGACCCAAAGCTCCTTCTCTCCATTCTATCCTTGTAACACCCTGTGAAATGGTTGCCTGAGATAGGTTGCCCAAGGTAACCCGGCAAGCTTCCATGGCATGAGCAGGGATTCAAACATTGGTCTCCCAGATTCTAATAACAACACTCTAACCTCTACACCACTGTGGCTCCCAGCTGATCTCAGCCATCCTGAGCTAGAAAGGGCTTACCCATTTTAAACCACAAGGTTGTTTTATTGTTATTATTTATATTTGATATTGCTGTACACCGCCCGGACCCCTTCGAGGGAGGGCAGTCTAAAAATGGAATGAATGAATGAATGAATGAATGAATGAATGAATGAATGAATGAATGAATGAATGAATAAGAAGAAGCATAAATCCATGTTCCTCTCAGAAAGACTGACCAGCACCACAAAAGTTATTAATCATGTAGAAGATCTCTATCATATGGGGGGAAATGGCTCACTCACTGATTGACCACTTGTTTGTGGTTGCCCACTGTCTCATAATATCCACACCATGCCTTATCCAAATTTTAGGTGCAGATTTTGAAACCTTTCTTTGCAATTTGATTGATTAGGAGGGTTTTTTTTCTTGGGGAAAAATACATTTTACTATTTCACAGCAGGTATGTTGCCTTTGAAATTATGCATGACTAAATTTTCTGGCACCTAGCCACATACTCCTGACTCTACCACATTTCAAACTTTATACTGACTTGGGGCAGTTTGGGGAATGGAGAAACACAACCAACCTTGTTGCTTTGGTATAGGAATTCGGTATACTATTCCACATCAGGTGCATTGCCTTGGCAATTATGCATATCTGATTTTTTCCCCATTCAGCCATACATTCCAGTCTCTACCACATACTATCCATTATATTGTATTATAGCAATTTGGGAGATGGAGTAACACTGATCAGTATTGATCCTTCAGAATGGTGTACTTGGGCCAGTTCATTCTCAAAATGGGCATATTAGTATAATAAAAAGAAATGGGTTTAATATCTCTCTAAAAATTCACTGTCTTCCTCTGTTTGTGTGGTGAGGGATAAAATGTTTGGTAGTGTGTCGCATAGCAATTCTTTCAGAGGCAGCAATTTTTCTTTCAAGGTCAACTACGTACATACATTAGAATCAGATATACATCTACCAGAAGTCTGGGCAATTAGTTGAAATGATCTGAAATGTCCTTCACAATCACTGGTTCCTCTTTAGATGACTTCAGCAAGAAATATTGAATGTGGCTTGCAGGTGGAATTGTGTAAGCTAAAAAGCATTCTGACATATGGTGAGAGAGTATTTCTAGTTCAGAGATTTTAAAACTAGATATGAAGTGAATGTATGAGAAATATATCTGGTCAAAGATCATGAAGAAATATATCACTGAGGTCAACACTGAATAGAAAATTAATGGGATAAAAAACCATCTGCTGTACCTTTGGACTGGTATAAATTTATTACACAGAGGTCAAAAGAATATAAGAACATAAGAGAAGCTCTGCTGGATTAGACCAGTGGTCCATCTAGTCCAGCAAAGAAACCAACCAGTTCTTCTGGAGGGCCAACAACAGAGCATAGAGGCTGAGGTCTTCCCCTGAGGTTTCCTCCTGGTGCTGGTATTCAGAGGTTTACTGCCTCTGAACATAGAGGTTCCTTTTAGTTTCTTTGGCTAGTAGCCAATGATAGATCTATCTTTGATGAATCTATCTAGTCCTCTTTTAATGTTATCTGTGCCTGTAACCATCATGAAATCCTGTGGTGATTAATTCTACATTTAAATCACCCATTTTAGTCATTTTGGTCAGAACAAGATAATGCTGTCACTAGTTGAACTTTTGTATAAGAAACTAATTGGGATGGTTCTAAAAGAAAGAGGGAGGGTAAAGAAGTTATTCGGGGACATAATTGTAGTAGAGGGTAGAACAGCTTAAAACCAGGCTAAGGTACAGTAGGCACTCACATAAAAATAACAATTAAAACATAGGGCAGGAAGGAATAGAGTTGCCTACTTCCAGGTGGTCACTGGAACTCCTGAGATTACAACTTTGCATGATCCTTGTGAGGATAAAAAAAGGAGAGGGACAATGCAAATTACTTGCAGACTAGACAAATCATTGACATGTGTAAATGCTGGGGTGAAATGCACAATTGCACCCTACTGTAAGGCCCGTTGCTAATAGATTTTTTTCCTTCTTCCTGGAAAAAGGAAAGTAGTTCCCAGACTCCTGACAGGAGACCTACTAGGGTGGCAAAACAGCTGCAACTGACAAAAATTGACAATTCAAGAAGGATATTGACAAGCTGGAACAGGTCCAAAAAAGGGCAACCAAAATGGTAAAAGGCCTGGAATCCATGCCCTACTAGGAGAGACTTAGGGAGCTGGGTATGTTTAGTTTGATGAAGAGAAGGTTAAGAGGTGACCTGGGAGCCATGTTTAGATAGTTGAAGGGATGTCATGTTGGTTAGGGAGCAAGCTTGTTTTCTGCTGCTCCAGAGACAAGGACCAGGAATAATGGGTTCAAGGTGAAGGAAAAGAGATTCCACCTAAACATCAGGAAAAACTTCCTTACAGTAATGGCTGTTCGACAGTGGAATGCGTTACCACAGAGTGTGGTGTAGTCTTCCTCTTTGGAAGTTGGAAGTTTTTAAAGAGAGGCTGGATGGCCATCTGACAGGAGTTCTTTGATTGTGTGTTCCTGCATTGCAGGAGATTGGACTTGATGGCCCTTGGGGTCTCTCCCAACTATATGACTCTATGACAGGACTATCAGGGACATGACACCTCCCAGTCCATGCCGGGCATTCCTCACTGAAGACTGAGAGTCATGGTTAGGAATTTGGCTGTTCAGACAACTTTTAGCATGTATGCAATTATTAATCGACCATTGATTTATCTCTCTTTCCATTATCTGTAGCTTAGATCCAAGTCATTTATCCATACAAATTTCCAACCTTTCTATCCAAATAAAAAACAAAAGGAATATATATTGACACAAATACCACAAATACAATAAGATGTCATTAAAATAAAGATATCCATAGCCATACAAAGATTAACATTGTAGTCCTATGCATACAAACCTGGGAGTAGGCTTCCCTGAACACAGTGGGGCTTACATCTAAGTAGACATGCACTTTAACTCCTAAGTAGACATGCCCTGTAAGCCCAAATAGACAGTCTTCTTGTTTGGAAATTAAGGAAAATTAGTTGCATTTTTAGCTGAGCATTTTTAAGGTAACTTTTTGTTAGTTATTATCTACTTCAACAGATGCTGGTGGAATGAGCTCCAAGCTAGGGAAATTGGGTGGTGGTAGAGTTGCCATCCCTCAGAGACCAGGTCTGCTCGAGGTCCTGCCCCTCCCAAACGCCACCCTCCCAAGACTTCAGCCACAAATCTCCATAAATTTCCAAACCCAGAGTTGGAAACCATAGTTGGTGGGTAGAAGGACTGAATACATGAATAATTAATACATGGATTAATGAGATGTGTAGCTGTAAGGATTATACACAGGAAGTCAAGGGCAGAGAACAGTTTTTCTCTCAGCTGCTACCCTGTTTCCCCAAAAATAAGACAGTGTCTTATATTAATTTTTGCTCCCAAAGATGCATTATGTCTTATTTTCAGGGGATGTCTTATTTTTCCGCTCCACAGCTGCATGCTCTGGTCGACGGGTATGCTTCCAAACAAAAACTTTGTTACATCTTACTTTTGGGGGATGCTTTATATTTAGCACTTCAGCAAAACCTCTACTACGTCTTATTTTCTGGGGATGTATTATTTTGCAGAAAACAGGCATCATGTAAGAAGCCATCACTCCAATGTATGCCTTGCTTGATAGTCTCACTTATGAATACATTCCTATATTACTGTTTCAAAGTGCATATGCCAACCGAAACACAGGTGTTTGAAAATGTGTGGCTACTCTGAAAGGCTTGGTGGAATGAACAGGGATTGAAGTGTTCACCTATGGAGAACCAGAATGGTAGTGTGGTTAAAAGCGGTGGACTTTAATCTGGAGAACCGGGTTTGATTCCCCACCCCACCACATGAGTGGTGGACTCTTATCTGGTGAACTGGATTTGTTTCCCCGCTGCTATAGTCACAGTTCTTCAGAACACTGTTAGTCCCACCTACTTTTAAAAATTATTATTATTATTATTATTATTATTATTATTGTTATTATTATTGTTGTTGTTGTTGTTGTTGTTATTATTATTATTATTATTATTATTATTATTATTATTGTTATTATTATTGTTGTTGTTGTTGTTGTTGTTATTATTATTATTATTATTATTATTATTATTATTATTATTATTATTATTATTATTATTATTATTATTTAATCTTGATAGACCGCCCAACCCCAGAAGGGCTCTGGGCGGTGTATAATGAAACATAAAACAGATACAATACAAATATCATAAATACAATATACCAATCAAACATTAAAATACATTATAGCAGCAAATTCATATAAAACTACAGATACAAATACAGGCACAGATGGCCTGTACTTCACAAGATGTCTGTTGTAGGGAGAGGAAGAAAAGGAATTTGTAAGTCACTTTGAGACTCCTTAAAGGAGAAAAAAGTGAGGTGTAAATCTAAACTCTTCCTCCTCCTCTTCTTCAATTTGTGGGGCTTTTAAAATAAGGCACCGTCTCAAATTCAGACCTGGCTACCACTTTCTAAAAGATCCTTAATATAAAGTGTTGATAGAATCACATGTGCAACCATCCTGCATGCAGTGGATGGTGGCACGAGGTTCCCTGAGGCATAACTTGCACTATGTACCTTTGCGAGCTCTTTCACCTTGATGCAAGTTCACAGTTTTGTTCTCGTTGCTCATTAGCAGCAGCCTTAAACTAGGACATTGTCCATATGCTGCAATTGGTTTATTTCCCACTGATTCTCTGAAAGTGGCATCATGTCTTTTCTGACGTGCTGTCATATTTTTACTTCATAGCTGCAGTTGATCAAAAGAGGTCTTCTTTTTTATGCTGCTTATTCTGCATTAATTATGAATATTGCTTTGGATTATGAGATACGAGTTTCTTTTTTGTAATTTGCTTGTCAAGAACTTCTGTGTTTATGAGTAGCCTCATTGAGCAAAGAGTTCCCAGGCTGGGGAGAATCTTTGAGCCAGTTAACCCGACAACTTGATTAAAACCCTGGAAGTATGCTGGACCCAGGTCAAACTCCATTAAAAAAAAATCCTGGAATTGTTTCTAGAATTTGATAGCCAGCAGAATCAACAGAGAATGTGCATTTTCTGTGCATCTTTCACAAAAGAACAGTTGCTACTCTTAAACTTTCACGTGGTCTTGAAGAGCATCCCTTGAAGAAATGTTTCTTTTCCCCACTTTACTGTTTCAAGCTTAGAACAGCTCCTGTTTGCTTTTTTCCTATTGCCTGTAAATAACTGAACTGAGTTACAAAATTTGCATCCTTACATTTTTAGAACTGTCAGTGTAGTTTCCTTGAAGAAGCTTTAGCAGGTGGGTTCTATATTTGCTCTGCAGAATAATTTTGTAGATCACCTTGTAATCAGAACATGCAGATTGATGTTCAGGCATGGGTAGATATTTTATTTTGCTGCTCGTGGTGGTAGCTGAAATGATTGCAAAGCATTTCTGCATAGTCTAGTAGTATTGCTGTTACTCCGCTCACAGAACAGTTGTCCTGTGAATAATTGTTGTTGAGTGTGGGGAAAGGTAGAATTTGAAATGCACAAATGGTTAAAACATATTGGAGAAGCACTTACCCAGACTGAGAATGTAACCATGTAATAAACTGGTTGGCAGATTCTGCCATGTGGACCAATGAGCCAGTTCTCTACAGTGCAATGGCATGACACTCCTTCATGATTCTTTCCTGTCCCTCTTCTCAGCTTCGTGGGTTTGGCCACATAAGCAACATGTAGCTGCTATCGTAACTCTTGTGTGTAAAAGCATGTTTGTCCCATTGAAATCACAGTGCCTTCTTCCAAATATTGAGCACCAGAGAGGTTCATGGAGGTCTTAAATTTACAGAACAGAAGTATATTTCTTAATCAGCCCCCATCCTGAAACACAGGTATCTGAAGAAGCCTGACTCAATAGTTGCATAGTTATCGTGTTGTGTTATAGGGCTTATATTAATGCACTGTGCCATGCAGTGCTATTATAAAAAGAAAAGTTCATGCCATTTGCAATGCACTTAGAACAAAGTCTGAACATCTGATTCCACAGCGGCTGAAAGCCTTTCAGATGTAGCCTTGCTCTGTACTTTCATTCATGAGTCATGCAAAAATGTTTCTCATCAGCTATAAATGATCAGAGGGTAGTTGTTCCTGATGTGACTTTCCTAGCTCACACTGCTGCGCTACCATTACAGCCCCTAACATTAATGCGGTAGTTAAGCTTCATCCTGAACACATATGTGTTTGACCAGGCTCACTGTTTCAGGAAAGTATTTGGACACATCCCAGGATGTTCCCAAGGACGGCTCAAGAGTATCAAGTTACCCTAGTGTTTCTGTATTTCACAGCTTCTGGCTGAGATAGTTGCATTGAGATGCTTTCTTCGATAATTCTGGTGGTACATTAATGTTGTAAAATGCTGTAAAATATTATTTCGGCACAGAGGTGTTCCACATCCTGTGGTTTTCACAATGTAGATGGCATTGTTTCAGGTCAGGCTCTCTGCAAAATATATTGTTTACCACAAGAAGCATGCTTCAGCCGCCAGAGACCATGCCTAATGTGATTTTTAAAAATGTGTAACAGCTATTACCCCAGGAGATTTTATTTGGACTTCTTGCAAAGGGAATATGTTGCAGAGTAGCCAGTCAGGTTTATGTCACTTCACTCCTTCAGCTGTCTCCAGGACTTGTTACTATATAAAACTTGGGTATTGTGTGCTTTTATTTTGTTGTCAGATCACTGCTGTTACCAGCTCAAAGCTTGACTGTAGCAGCAGCCTATTGTATAACGGTTTTGCCTCCAACGATTTAAATATGTCATGCCTTTAATTTTTTGAACAGGACAATGCAAAGCAAACAGACAAACAAATGAAAGGGGGAGAGATTTCTAACCCAAGAGAAAAAATTTCTGCAGAGATGATGGTGGATTTATTTACTTATTATTCATTTGCACCCTGCCTTTTTCACACTGGATACCCAACATGGCTTACATTGCTGTCCTTTTATCGATTTTATCCTCACAGTAACCGTGAAGTTGATTAGGCTGAGAGTGCTTGACTGGTTAAGGTCACCAGAAAGTTTCCATGGCACTTGGGGATTTGGGCCTAGGTCTCTGAGATCCTGGTTTAAAGAACAAAGATCTTTAGTGAACTTTTATATGAATGTTATGAAGTATGTTTAATAGCATGTGGGTCTTCTGTATAGAATAATGCCAATAGTTTCATTGTTATATGAGGCATAAAGTTGTATAGCGTTCCTGTGAAGCTATCTTGATGAATTGAGCTTTGACTCATGAACTCTCATGAGGGACTAAATTTTGTCGGTCTTTAATGTGCTGCTGGACTTCTGGTCATATAGCAGAAATGGCTAGAATCGAATATAATTGTTCATCTCCACAATGATGAAGTTAAAAATATTGCATATAAGAATTTTATATATTAAAAATGCATTTGGGAATGATCGAATAGTGATTTTTAAAGAATACTTTTGTACCATTTGAAAACCTGAAATCTGATAAATACATACAGAATGTCTAATTATCAGGAAACTCTGACATGCCCTGATTATCGGAAAGATCCAGAAACTAGGTCATTTTGATATTAGGGCTGAAACAAAGGAAGAGAGCTTTCCTCAAAAGCTTCCATCAGCTGCAAAAAGTGCCTTTCTCTGTTCATTAACGTCTGTAACAGCAGATGCAAGAAATTGCATAAATGCTTGCCCATTCCAAGTGAAGGTAGGAAGATTACCTGCACTCAGAAATGACTTTGTGACATTGTCATACAACAAGGCAGATTTGATTACATGGCATAGGGATATAAGCATTGTCTTTGAGATATCTCGGTTAAACAATGGTGTCAGGCAGTGAGCAAGCTATGAACAGCATCCAGAAAGTTGAACAATGCAGGAAGTAATATTCACTACAGCACTATTATCATCTTAGTCAAAGCTTACAACCTATAGGAACGTAGGTATAGATTTTTTATGGAGGGGTTTGGGGGCGAGCCACACCCCCACTTGCCCCTAGGGCATGGCCACGCCTCTCCAAGCCCCGCCCCCAGCCTAGCGTTTATAAAAGCAGCTCTCCAGGGCCAGGATTACCCCCACCCTGAAACAGCATCACTTTCAATGTGGCGTAGTGGTTAAGAGCCGGTGCATTCTAATCTGGAGGAACTGGGTTTGATTCCCTGCTCTGCCGCTTGAGCTGTGGAGGCTTCCGGGAAATTCAGATTAGCCTGTGCACTCCCACACATGGCAGCTGGGTGACCTTGGGCTAGTCACAGCTTTTCTGAGCTCTCTCAGCCCCACCCACCCCACAGGGTGTTTGTTGTGAGGGGGGAAGGGCAAGGAGATTGTAAGGCCCTTTGAGTCTCCTACAGGAGAGAAAGGGGGGTTATAAATCCAAAGTCTTCTTATTATTCTTCTTCTTCTAAACTGGGGACCTCAGATTCTCCCTTTAAATCCATGCTGAAGAAGGTGGATTTAAAAGGAGAATCTGGGGAAATTTGGGGGGTGACCTTGGGCCACTCACACATTGTCACTCTAACCTCACTTGCAGAGTTGTTGTGAGGACAAAATGGAGGAGAAGAAAATGATGTGTAGTGTTTGGATTCAAATTTAAAAGAAAGGTGGAATATAAATGAAGTAAAATAAAGTAATGAATCAAACCAAAGCAGGTCAAGCCCAAATGAAATAAGAAATAGTGTTGCAGGCATTAACCAGTCTGGTCATATGTTTATGTTAGCCATTGAGGATGTGAACGAGGGTTTCCAGTAGCAGCACATGACTCATATATCAAATTTATTAGTGATAGTTACGAGAGGGGAGTTATTTTCTTTCATCTCCATATGGCTCACGACTTTTGTTATGTTATTGATGCTCAAAAAAGATTTCTTTAGGTGAAAATATTTGTTTCTCGTTTGGAATTTATGAACAGGGAGAGAATGAAAAGTGAGCCTTGCAAGTAGGGTTATAGGAGGTACACAGAAATGCCTCACCATTTTGCTAACACTTCACTTTTAAAAATAGGCTTTATTTAGTGCTTCTGCTCCCTTCTAGCGCGGGAAAGTAGTGCTTCCTAGATTCCAGAGGGGAATTCTTCTTTGCTCAGTGATTGCATGATTCGCTACCAGTGGATTTAGCTGCCAGTTCTGTGCCTGCCTGTCTTGGGAGCTTCTGGGGGAAGGGATCTATCACCTGGGGAAGAGGCATATGGCTGATTCTGTGACATCACTTCCAGTGCCAGAAGTGACATCATAGCATTCATGATGTTCATCCCCCCAGCAGTTTTGGAGGGTGGCCTCTACAGAAGTCTATCCTGCTGATGACCTTCCTTTCCCTCAAGTCCATCATCTCCAAGCTTCACTCTCAAATTTCCAGGAATTTCTCGACCCACAATTTTCAGCTCTAATTGGTGGTAGCTGCTTTTATTTATATGCACGTATTGCTTCTGAAATCCAATTGCATGGTGTGTGTGTGTGTGTGTGTGTGTGTGTGTGTGTGTGTGTGTGTGTGTGTGTGTGTGTCTGTGTGTGTGTGTGTTTAAAAACTTTCTTGGTCATTGAATTTGAAATGGCTGCTAGGTAGAGCTCTTGTGTAGCTTAATTACGTATAATAAAATGTGGTACTCTGAAATGCTGCAACTACATATTTTTCTTCTGTCCCATTTCAAGGCTCTCCCAGTTTGCTTCAGGTTACTTTGCCCTGTGAATATTTCAAATACTCCAGTGAGATGATAAGCAAACAAACCTTCTATACAGTGAAAACAAAATTCATTATTTCAGGGTTGTTTTTCTTTTTGCTGGAAAACAGAGACATCTGTTTGGGGGCAATAATTCTCACCACACCCAATTCTGTAGGTAGAACTAGCCTGCTGTAACCAGGTGAGGGAAAGAGGGAGGGGACGGGCACCACCTTGGCAGTAACCTTCAAGCTTCAGATTTTCTAAATCAGTTTGTAACTGACTGCGAGGGTGTGGATGAGTGATGAGGAACCTTACCTAAGAGACAAAGCTGCTATGTGGCAATAGAACTGATTTACTTGACAAGTGAACTCTCCTAGGAATAACCTCATCCAGTTCAGGTAAGCTGAAAACCCCATTAAACAACAGATGTTCCCTAATTTGGTGGCTACTCCGCCACCTAAAATGAGAGTTTGGGGAATAAAACCAGAGAATAAGGAATGCTCATGTGCACACTTGTGATGGTGCAATAATGATTTCTTTCCAGCCTGAAAAGGATAAAAATACTGCCATCCGTCTTGGTCAGATGTACTACAGGATGAGGCCAGGATGAGGATGAGCCAAGGGTTACCTTCTGAGATGGAAGATATGGCAGATAATGAAATTCAGTAACAACTGCTTGGTTCTTCCACTGCTTGTTACAAACATGAGTAGAGCCTGACAGTTTGGATCAGCGGTCCATTGAGGAATTAGTTCTAATATTATGGAGAGGCAAAAAAGCTTTTTCGACCTCTTTTCTCAACCACCACTTCAATTTCCCTGTGTGCCATGGATTTTGGCCTGGTCTGTGCCTGCAACAGAATGGGCTGAAATCAAGTGTTCCTCCCAAGAAGTCTAATTGCAAATGGAACATTAGTACAGTATGCAATGGGCAGAGCTAGTGTGTTTCTTTATTCATGGGGTTATTTTCCAAAATATATTCCCTATCTGCAACTTTCATTTTAAAAGTCCCTCATCAGGATTCTACCACTTCTGCCTGCTGCATTTGCAGAGTAGGAGAGCAGGAGAAAGTATTTGCTGCAGGTCTGGACAGAATGGATGCATAGCTGAGCCCCACCCTCCTGGTTTTCCACAAGCTGTTCACAGCTGAACTATTTAAGAGGATTTTTGCACAAGAAATAGAACTTCACTGTAACAATATAGTTCATAAAGAAGCTTGGTGTGAAGGGTTAGGGGAAGTGGTGGGATTCAGCCTATTTGCACCAGTTCGGTAGAACCAGTAGCTAACTTTTTGTCTGGTTCAGAGAACTGGTTGTAATCCTACCACTGAGTCCTTTTGGGACCAGTTGTTAAATTATTTGAATCCCACCCAGAATCCCAGAAATAATTTATAGTTAGGGTCTATAGACTATTCTACTGAGTATACTTTGTACTATCTGTTATTGTAAAGTGGGCTCCTACTGTATAATTTTTGCTTTTTTAAACATGTCTTTTAATACTTATGCTGTGCTTTCCTTCTGGTTGGTTTCCAGATCTCTACTAGTCAAATCACATTGCATTGTCTTTTGAGTATCCTACTTTATTGACTGTACTGATTTAAATTCTGCAAGCCCTCACCAGGGTGGCCCTGACTAGTCCAATTTCTTCAGATCTCAGAAACTAAGCAGGGTCGACCCTGTATAGTTTTTGGCTGGGAGACCAAGGACATCCAGGCAAGCCACCTGTGGACATCTTTTGCTTTGATAACTGCATGAGAGGTCACCATACGATGGCTGCAATTTGATAGGTAAAATCACTGCCATTGTACGTCTTCACCTTGATACCTAGTGAGAAAGGTGAACAACAGTGTAATAAAAAATAAATCTGTAGGTATTTAGATCAGAACTGTAGTTTCCTTTCATGGTGTTGCATCTCAACACAGTCCTGGAAAGAAAGCCCACTGTTCTGGGCACCTTTTCGACCATGATTCAATGGCATAACATCTGTTTGGCATACAGAAAGTCTCAGAGGCATATTGGGGGGAATTGGTGCCCCAGGGACCATGCCTGCTCCAGGTGATCCTGCCCCCCCATGCTCAGGGTTGGGGCTTAGGGGCAGCTCATATGGGCATTGCCACAGCAGGCTGGCCCCTGGGTGGCAGCCATTAGAGCCCTTCCTGCCTCCCTGCAGGCTGCCTCCTGCCCTACCCAGGGCCTGGGAAGAGCAGAAGTTGGCCTTCATAGAGGTGGCAGGGTGCTGCTGCAGCAGGTGGCCCAGAAGCCAGCCTGCCACCACAATGCCCATCTGAGTCACCCCTGAGCCCCGCTCTGAGGGCCTGGGGAGGGAAGGAGACAACTCAGAGGGGCACCATGGTGGGAGTCAGCGCGGGAAGGAGGGGGGCTTCTAGCCACAGGGCAGGGCCCAGCCTTGGTGCCACTGCAAAATCCACATTCAGTCCCCAGCATCTCCAGTTAAAGCATCTGTCAGTAGGTGATGTAAAATGTCTTGACCTGAGACTCTGGAGAGCCATGGCTGGTCTGAGTAGACCACACTGACTTTGATGACCCAAGGGTCTCATTCACTATAAGGCAGTTTCATGTGTCCTCATGTGTATTATTGCCAGAAAATCTGCTCAGGAGAAAATTCTGATGTTGTGGTATCTAATTGTGGGATGTCCTTTACATAAGAAATGATGCATTTTACACTGAGGAAAGAAGCCTCTGATTAGCCTCTTCAAGTCCCACGACACTCACAGGCTCCAGGATCTGAACAGCGTAAAAAAGCATGTGTTTTAGTCCTTCTGTAACATGTAGAGGGAAGGTTTTGCAAAAGCTACATAAATTTGCTTTCTCAGTAGTCATATATTAAAAGCTATAGGTGTTTTATATTTTTCTAAGAGGTGGCTGAAGCCACGTTTCAATCCACAGTTTTTCTCAATAGCAACTGACAGCAATTTGTGAAGAGCAGGATTTAGACCATTTCTTGCCTCTAGCATGAAGCGATACAATCCAGAAAGAAATTGTATCAATTGGTTATATTCTGCTATTGGAAGCCAGCCTATTGTGATTTTCTGAAACACTAAACATCTGGCACTACATACGAGAACTGGCTTTGATGGTAGTTCAAGTCATAATATCTGATCAAAGCCTTCATCTTATTTTCCGGTAGGCATGATTGATTCGATCCTTTTCAGCAACAACTTTTCTTATTCTTCCTCTTCTTTGTCTTCCTCTTCTTCACAATGAAACCAACAGAACAACTTAGTTGTGACCAGTTAGTACCTTTTGCTTTCAGTGGAAGTTAATTATAATTAACTTTAATTCATTGTGGCCGATTTTGCACACCGAAATTGCTCCTCTGCTGGCATGGGGAGTTTTGCACTTCCCCCAGTGCTGCAGCATGACTGCCACATTTCTGCCCCGGAGCCTCTCCATGGCAAATGACCCTTTGTTGCTCCTGAGGGTTCCACCACCATTCAAAACTCCTCTGTAGCACAACCGGGGCCAGTTTTCCTGCCTTGTTGCTCTGGCCTGCCCCACCGGTGGACAGGGGCTGAGAATCAGCACCCCCCCCCCCTTCAATGAAAAAAACAGAGGGAGAAACCTTGGGCAGAAAAGCGGCGTGTGCAGGCGCCGCAAACAGGAGGGCAGCAATTGTCTCGCACATGCAAGGATTTTAGATTTAGATCTTAGACTGAGGGGGGTGGAGGATGGTGATCCTGTCGCACATGCAAGAATATTAGATGGGGTGGGTAAGGGCGCCAATTCTCAGCGCCTGTTTTGTGTTCAGAGCCATTTAAAACAAAAATACTGAAAGTGAGCGGGGTGGGGATGGGGCAAGATTCAGCCAATCCAAATGCAGGAAATGGAGGCTGCCCTTGCATGCGTGAAAGAGACTATGGAAGAGCTCATGGTTCTTAAAAAGTGCTTTTGGGAAAGCCCCGGGCTTGTGGGGAACCGTTCTGGGCTTCCCTCACCGATCTTGACTCGACTGAAGGGAAGAGCCGGGCAGCAGTGGGGAACTACAAGCAGGGTGAGAAGCCCCACATCAGGTACTCTTCCCGGATAAGCCATGGAGCAATTTTGATGTGCAAAACCGGCCTGTGTAGAAGATAGCACTCTTCTGTGACTAACAGAAGGTGGAACAGACTTTTAACCCCACGGAATACACTCTGTTTAAATACTGTTGGAGGAAAATATATTGGGCAGCACAATCCAGATGGGGTGGGAGTGCTGCAGCAGCTGGAGCTGGTAGGGTGAAGGTGGCACCACACCACTTCCAAAGGGCATTTGGTGGTGCAGAAAGGGGGAAATTAAAAAACCCTTCTGCTGCCTGAATCACTCCATTGGGGAAACAGGTTTACGTGTGGCAGACTTGGAGGGCAGGCTTGGAGGGCAGCATTCTCAGGCTAAAACACCAGTGGAAGCCAACTAAAATCAACTCCACCCTGGAAATGCTCCTGGCATGCCCTCTCCCTTTCGTGCTGGCATCTATTCAGATATCAGTGTAGCTCCCTGGCAGCACCCACTTCCAGGTTTGACCACCACAGAGCTATGTGGCACCTAGATGCCAGTTCTCTCTGCTGAACTGGGTGCCCCTTATGCTGGTGGAGGGGGCAAATGTGCCATTGGGGCTCCCTATTGCTCCCAAATGCTGTTTCCTCCTCCCCCCTCCATCTAGATTGGGCCATAAATTACGGTTTAGACTTGCTAAATTGCAGATAATCAGTGATTGCTGCTTTTATCAGCATGAAAGAGTTTCTCATGTTGGACTATGTAAACAGTCTTTGGACAAACACTTTGGGATTTCTAAACAATTACTGTCTTTAAAACTGTATGGGTGTAGCTGTATCTCCCAACTCAATTCACACATCTGATAACCCCCACCAGTGGTGGGATTCAAATAATTTAACAACCGGTTCCGGTAGGGGGATTCAAATAATTTAACAACTGGTTATTTACAAGCACCATTTTAACAACCGGTTCTGCCGAAGTGGTGCGAACCTGCTGAATCCCACCACTGCCGCCAGCACAATTCATACATCTGATAAAATAGGTTCTAGCCCTCAAGCTTATTCTACTGTTTTTTAGCAAAACTTAGCCTGGCCATTGTCACTATATATAATGCAATGACATGATACATGAGAGTAAAATTTAACAAGAATAACTCTGGGGTACATAAAATATAAGGACCTTGCAACAGCATTGTACTAAAATTTCCCCCAAATTTCCCTGTCCTAATATACTTCCATCATATATGCACAAAACATGCCTGGAGTTCATTGCAAAACCAACAATTGCTGGCTCTGACATATATCCTAGTTAGTCTAGCTGGGGAAAGATGCCGGTTATGTAACATTTAAGGGCATCCTTCCTTAAAGTAAGGCTAATTGGGGAAGGCAGTTCTGTAGACATTTGAAAAGGACTAAACTCTTGTAACCTAAATACATTTGACGTTTTTAACTAGGTTTTAACCAACTGGTACATGTTCGTAATACATTTGTAATCTGAGAGTGTGCCCTTTTTGTCAGAGGCCATGAACAGTTCAAAGTAGGTCAAATCTGTCATAATCACATCCTTTTGTATCCTTATTAGAAGAAAACTCTTAATTTTAGATAATAGAATACTGGGATGTTATTATTACTATTCATGGAAACTAAACTAAATAAGATAGCAGTGTTATCTTTAAGAAAACAATGCCTCAAAGCATACACAAAATACCTTTCACACCTCACCAAATAGATGATCCTCTACAGATATCTCCATAGGATTATTATAAGACAACATGAGAGTTTATTGCTAGGTTAAGCTCCAGACTGAATAGAATGACAAAGCGATTTTTTAAAGAAAGAAGAAGCATTGGAGGTGGGGGGAAAAGCACAAACCAAACAAGGCATAAAAGGGAAAATAAGTGGCATGTGAAGTTGGCATGTGCCCAGTGGTGGGATCCAAAAATTTTAATAACAGGTTCTGATGGTGGTGGGATTCAAACAGTGGCGCCGCCGCACACACGCACCTCCAGTCCCTATTGGGCAGGGAGGTTGCTTTAGTTACCCCTTCTCGGCACTCGAAAAATTAGTAACCACTTCTAGAGAAGTGGTGAGAACTGGTTGGATCCCACCTCTGCATGTGCCCACCAGGAGTGCAACAGACCTTGCCCTCTAGCACTGCAATAGCCAATGGAGATTTCATTGGAGAAATCATCACTGATAAGACATTGCCTAAAAATTGGTGGAAACTCTTTGGTAAAATCATAGAGTTTCTGACAATTCCTAGAAAGGACTGACATCACTTCCAGGTTTCCCCCCATACCTCCATCTTGGAAATATGCACCCACTACCAAACAAAGCTTTGGTGCTTTCAGCTTTTGCAGATCATTATGAGATGAAGTTTGAGTTGTCTTCCCCGATTATGTGATCAGTATCATCAACAGATTCTAACACACTAGCTTATCTTTCTAGGTATAAAAATAATGCTTTATATACCTCATAGCCTTTAATGTTTTCCACTTTCTTTTTTCTTTCCTCTTTTTGTTTGGAATCAAATTAGGAATGTGGCGCTGAGAAAGAAATCTATGATGTGAAACACTTATGTTCACATGAGCTGTCAAAGGCTCAAAAGTATGTGGACGTTTAGTGATCATTGGCATGGCTCTTCTTTTTAGACCAGATATGTTATGAGGCTGTTGTGTTCTTAAACACATAATCCTTTTTAAAATCAGTCCACTGTTCTTCTATCTGACTGAACTTCTTTTTTTCTTTCTTGCAGAACGATTCATGGGGGAAGCAGTACTCATATGCCCTCTTCAAAGCCATGAGCCACATGCTTTGCATTGGTTATGGAGCCAGAGCCCCCGTCAGCATGTCTGATCTCTGGATAACCATGCTGAGCATGATTGTGGGGGCCACCTGTTACGCAATGTTTGTGGGCCATGCCACAGCCCTGATTCAGTCTTTGGATTCCTCAAGGCGTCAGTATCAAGAGAAGGTAATGTGCTTTGAAATATGATTCCTTTTATTTCCAAGGCTTATTTATTACTAAGCTATGTAAAGTTCTGAAGGAAGGTTCAAAGAATACATGCAGGGAATCTGCTGAGCTGTTGGTTTAAGAACTGGTTCTTTTTGAAGTGGTGACAAGAATGCCAAATACACGAAACTGCCTTATATTAACTCATATCATTGGTCAGTATTGTCTGAGTAGACAGCAGCTCTCCAAGACCTTGGGTAGGGTCTTTCACATCACCTTCTATCTGATCTCTTTGGCTGGAGATGCTGGGGGTTGAGCCTTCTGAATACTAAGCAATGTTCTATTATTAAACTATGACCTGTCCCCTAAGACACATGTTCCTAGACATGACCATCAGGTGGCAAGATCACAGGTCATCACTTCCTGGGTTGTTTTTGTATGGTGAGATGAGCTAAGAGCTGGTAAGCCATGACCATTCCACAGCTCAGATCACCAAATTCAAAGAAGGCATTTCCATGTAAATCACTCCCTTAACACTGCATTGGAATCCAGCCACAGATTAACTATGATATAGAACAGTGGTGGTTTTAGATTATATCAATCCAATTGATCCCTAATGAATCCCAAAATAAAATCTTTTTTTCTTTGACTTATACTGCATTTTTTGCTTTATTCCATAGCCCAGCCAATTGTCTTAATTCCATCTGTTTCATTGTCCGGCTACTAATAAAGTTTTAATTCTAGACTACTAAAATTTTAGCCGACTAAATTAATTCTAGACAACTAAATTTTAATTGAAATTTTAAAACTAAAAATAAAGATGTGCTATAAAGAGATCCACGTTTGTAATCCTTCTCTGTAGCTGCATGAAAATTCTGTGATTGTCAAGCACACGTTGTGACCCTTTTGGGGAAGGTGCATTTTCAAAGCTGCGTCACTCAGTCATGCAGACATGCAGCCAGAGTATAAGCAGCTACAGCTGCAGTGGAAGTTGGCAATGCTATGGAAACCCCGCTGCAGATGTTGTCCTCAAGTGACAGGGCTGGATTGGATCATATCCTGCTTCCCAAAACACGCTGTGGTCAGATGTATGCGTACAAGAGAAAGGGACCGGGGAAGGCAGTTGTAGAAATAACATGGCTTGCTTACCTTTGATAAAATCAGGAGTGGCATTTTGAAAATTAATAATTTACCATTCTAAAAAGGAAGTGTTCACTTAGTAGCTCGAAATTCATTCATGTACAGTATCTGAATAAAGAGAATCTGGACAAAAGAACCACCCAGTGCTAAGGTTACATGTTCCTGCAAGCCCAGTGGAAACCTAACCTTTGCAGAAAAATATGAAAAGAGACATGAAAAGAGCAGTTTCTGAGCAGGAGTTAGGCATAAGAGAGAGGAGGGGAGAGGCCCTGGGGATTTTGAGGGGAGGAAGACAGCAGGAAGAGAGAAGAAAGCGGAAGCTAGTGAAAGTGGAGGGGGGGCGGGAAAGAAGTGGAACAGGACTGAGGGTGAGGAAAATGGAGTCAGAAGGGCAGGAAAGTACTGAAGGTATTGCAGAGAGAATAAGACAAATATGGGAGCCAGGAACAAATGGGGAAGCAAGGACAAGAGTGGAAAAAGCACAAGGGTGTGAACATGAGAAGAAAGCCAGTGCAGGGATGGAGCAGCAGTGATGTAGTGGTTAAGAGCAGGTGCATTCTAATCTGGAGGAACCGGGTTTGATTCCCCACTCTGCTGCCTGAGCTGTGGAGGCTTATCTGGGGAATTCAGATTAGCCTGTGCACTCCCACTACACGCCAGCTGGGTGACCTTGGGCTAGTCACAGCTTCTTGGAGCTCTCTCAGCCCCACCCACCTCACAGGGTGTTTGTTGTGAGGGGGGAAGGGCAAGGACGTTGTAAGCCTCTTTGAGTCTCCTACAGGAGAGAAGGGAGGATATAAATCCAAACTCTTCTTCTTCTTCCTCCATAAGCCCCATAGGTTCCCCATCTTTTTGGACTCCTTGTTTTGTATCTGCCTGAAATATTGTTTCCAATGGCAAGAGGCAGGCTGTGGTCGCTAATGTTTTTCTTTGCATTGTTGTTTAACTGTTAATATTTTTTTTAAAAAAAAAGATGAGGATATTGAGGGATGAAGGGCCAGGAAGGAAAAAAGGGAAAGATAAACAGGTGCAGAGAAAGAACTAGGCAGTAGCGGGGATGGAAGGAATAAATGTCACTTGCAGGTTTCTATTTTGCATTCATTATCAGATGATGATTCCAGATGCTTGTTCTTTTCTAAGCCATCCTGTGATTGTAAGAGTAATGTATTGAACAGTATGAGCAGCTACCTCCTAAATGACGCTCCCCTAGCAGAGCCTGTTGGTGTGTCACATGGTGCTGTATGCTTAATGGATAGTCAAGATGAATAGTCAAGAAAAGGACATTTCCTACCATGTGAAGGTCACAGTCAGTAAAATCAGAGCAGCAGATAAAGTTAAAGAAAAGAGAGGCTGCAATCAATGATGTTTAAGGGAAATTTATTTCACCTCAGTACAGGTTACGCAATAGGAATTTGTTTTTAAAGGGAAAACAAATGTGAGGAAAAAGGTTGAGGAAAAATATGTTACATTGCAAAGCAGAAAAAAAGAAAGGTGAGCTATATTTGGGTCAACTAGGTTGAACAGTGATGGGAGAACATGCTGAAAACGGGGTGGTAATGTGAAACTTGCAATTGACAAAAGACTCCGTTGATTTTACAATGAATGAGTAAGCTGTGGAAGAAGCTAAAGAGTAGATGACGGGCTATTTTGACCAGAACAAAGATGAAACTTGATTTCTGTACATGATTTTGGATTGGGATTTAGTTTGCAGAGGAATCTTTATGGTATTACAGTTTTCTCTACAACTGATCCTGGTGGCATGAGGAACATTAATTATGGAACTCTTTGTGATTGTCACCTACACTGATATGGACCTCTCTGTTCTTGTCATCACATTGATATGGGATTATAAAACAGCAGGCTGGTAGCACCTTAAAGACCAAAATATTTTATTCCAGCACAAGGATTTGTGAGTTAGGTATCTAGAACATTCACTTTAGTACATGCACCAGATTCAATTTGAGGTACTGGTTATTTCTTATAAACCCTTTTACAGCGTTCAACACTAATGTCAGCAAGACTGGCTCCCCTTGTACACTTCTGTCAAGGCCTGTTTCAAATATCAACTTGTAGTCAAAAATTAAGATCATTCACTTAACTAAACAAAACTTTTCCTTATTTCCCTCCAAATTTCTTAGCTGTTTGTCTTAAGAAAGACATCCAAATTCTTTCCTGTGTTGGGTAAAATCTAGTAACAATCAAGAAACATGTAGAACCATCTCTAAAAAACCCCTCATAAATAGCACTTAAACACTTTGAAGTCCCGTAAAATTCCTTAACTTCTTCACCTAAGTAGCCTTCACATTATTTATGAATTATGGCAAAAATATGAATCAGGCAAAATTTCTGTTGCTACTCCAAGCATCCATTTTTGAAGCAGGGGCTGTTGTGACATTATAGCATTAATAAAGAACTACTATACCACTTGACTGGAAATTGATAGATTTTTAAAATTCAATTTTATTAAGAATAGTAATTTAGTTAGAGCTCCCCACAACAGCTGATGCAAGGAAAGGAGAATATAAGGAAAGACTAGCTAAAGCAGCGGTTCTCAACCTGGGGGTCGGGACCCCTTTGGGAGTCAAACCCTTTCACAGGGGTGCCTAAGACTCTCTGCATCAGTGTTCTCCATCTGTAAAATGGATAAATGTTAGGGTTGGGGGTCACCACAACATGAGGAACTGCATTAAAGGGTCGCGGCATTAGGAAGGTTGAGAATCACTGAGCTAAAGGCAGCAGGTATTTTTTCCTGTGACAAGAACGTATACCAACTGTTTATTTATATTATTGTTTATCCTGGGAGAACAAACCTGACTCACTTTGACCTGTGATTTGTTTCCATTTAACGAATGAGTCAGAAGTTGAACTGAGCACAAAATAAGTTTGCAAGCTTAAATTTCGTACTGGGGGGGGGGGGAATCCAGAAGTTAACAGTAAAGCAGTATTTTTTTATTAGGATCAACTAAAACATTACAAAGTAGGGATCAGGCTGTTAAATTCTGTAGAACTGTTTTTCATTTTATATGTTGAGTAAAATAGGGAGGGAAAAGAAAGAAAAGGGTCTAAGAACCAAACTGTGCATTGTTGAAGGCTTTCACGGCCGGATTCAACTGGTTCTGGTGGGTTTTCCGGATTGAGTGGCCGTGGTTTGGTGGATCTTGTTCCCAACATTTTGCCTGCATCTGTGGCTGGCATCTTCAGAGGTGTATCACAGAGGGAAGAAGATGCCAGCCACAGATGCAGGTGAAACGTTAGGAACAAGATCCACCAGACCACGGCCACACAGCCCGGAAAACCCACCAGAACCAAATTGTGCATTACTTTTTACGAGTTCACCATGGGAACTTACAGTCATACTGTAGCTGCGAGTTCAGGTAGCAACTCCTGTATAAAAAATCATGCAGGCTCAATTTTGAGCAAGACCATGATATGGGTGAGGAGGGGACTGGGAGACCCAGGGGCTGCTGGGGGGGGGGCTCTATTCACTCTGCTAAGAGACTACTAGTCCAGTCTTTCAGTGCACTTGCAGTACCCTAACATAATGACATCTGCTTCCCTCCAGCAATTTTAGGTAAACAGCTGGGATGGGGAGGTAGTAGTCCTTCCTTTCCCTGCACTATGGTTCCAGTCTGCCCTTTTAACACGAGAGATTTCACAGGAAAGAGTTGCTTCATGGCAAGCAAAAATTGCTCCATGGCAAATGTAACATCTAGTTTGGCTCTAACACTGAGTTTAGAGCAAATAAGATGTTATGAAGACTTACAGACCCTTCCTAAACAGTTTCATCCTTCTGAGTTCATTGAATCCATTCATTGAATCCTATACAAACTGTCTTAAGGTTCATCACAAAAGAAAGGCATAGTAGAAACTGAACAAAATCTATGTTTGAACAACTCTGAGAGTTGGTTCAGCTATAATGCAAAACCATGGTCGGACTACTTGATTGACCTAACCCCTACCACTCACGTATTGTAGCTTATAACCAAAGCTGGTCATTGGAGTTATGCTAGCTATATTTGCATTGAATGTTCAGTTTTGTACAGTAGTTGTGTGCATGCTCAGTTTTGAATGGGTTGTATGGCAATGTGTGCTTGAAAGATCGGACTGTGTTCTATGGACTTCTTGGCTTTCTTGTCTGAGAGTATTATCAATGCAGTTCTCAGCAGTTACCGCAAAACCCATTGACTTCAATAGAAGACAGTAATTCTGCTTAGGATTCTGCTGTTAAAAGTGGTATATGTTGATCAGGTCCTACATGGACAGAAAGGACCTTTTTTTCATCCTGTGTCCTCGATGGATCTGAAAATGGATTCAAAGCTATAGCAAAGTGTTACAGGATTCATTAATGATCATGCTCATCTCTGATAAAGTTTATTCTCTTGTGCAAATTGAATAAATTCTAGTTTCAAACAGGTTTTGCTGCCCATTCAATCAGCACATTTTTGCATGTTAAAAATAGGCTTATTTTCTTTCTAACAGTGATCTGACAACAAAAAGAGACAGAAAATCCCCAGGCAGACGATTAGGATTTGTGTGATAAAAGGAGGCTTGGGAATGCATTTATGCTTCAAGATACATTTTAGTTCTCTTGAAGCCCAGATAATTTCAAAACGTGCTAAGGAAGAGTGGCACTATTATTATCTTTTTCTGTCCCTTCCACTACAACTTTTTTGTTTTGTTTTTCTTATGCTGCAGCATGGATTTTGGCAGATACTTTAGCAAACTGATAGTGATAATCACTCTGCTGTGAGCAACCTTAGAGAAATAATCCAAGAGATCCATCCATGACACCAAAAATTATAGGTTATCTTCCATGACAGAAGTATAGGAACAATGGATCATCCAGTCTTGTGTTTCATCCTTGTTAGCCAGAAGGATTTCAGGCAATAATTAAAGGTTACTAACAGAGGACTATACCTTCACCTGGACAGCCCAGGTCTAAACAATCTCTTCAGATCTCAGAAGCTAAGCAGAGTCCACCATGGTGAGTACTTGATTCAGGGTTGCTATGCAGAAGCAGGCAATGGCAATGGGCAAATCATGTCTACATGTCTCTTGCCCTGAAATCTCTAGTCAGATGCAACTTGATGGCAAAAAAGTGGAAACAGAGGCCTGCATTCTGAATGTACCTCTGAGGGTTCAATATGGAATCTAAGCGCCCAGCAAGATGGTGATGTCAGGCATTTTATGCATGGGTCCACTAATAAAAGCTACTCACTATTTGCAGATGTGAAAACAAAATATCCACAGCTGATTACGGTAAAGGATGGTGGTTGACTATGTAATTAGCCAGCAAATGACCATAAAAGCATGTATGCACATTCATGCAGCCTGCTACCCTGTTTCCCCGAATATAAGACATCCCCAAAAAATAAGACATAGTAGAGGTTTTGCTGAAGTGCAAAATATAAGGCATTCCCCAAAAGTAAGACATAGCAAAGTTTTTGTTTGGAAGTATGCCCGACGAACAGAACACAGAAAAATAAGACATCCCCTGAAAATAAGACATAGCACATCTTTGAGAACAAAATTTAATATAAGACACTGTCTTATATTCGGGGAAACATGGTAGTCAGTCTCATTTCACCCTACCACAAGCCTTACAGTCTTCTGGCTCCCCGTCCCTCTATATTGCAGGAGTCTTTTCAAAGACTACACTATACTCACATGCATTGAATATCACAATAAAATTAAGTGGCCAGAATTTGGTGGGATGGGGGTGGATTGCTGGATTGCTCTAAAATGCTTTAGTTTATTTTATTTTGTTTGTGTATTTATTAAAAAGCTCTGTGCATTCCCTCAGCCTCCACACAGCATCTTCCATTGCAGTAGCCATGGCTTACCATCAGTGTAAACAAATTACAACTCCTGAGAGAGGTTATGTGAAAAGGCCCCTGGGCTGTTTTCCTATCTATTGATAAACTTCTTTTCTTGCTCTGATGTGATCATTTCTTTATTTGTAACTGTTCCAACACAGCAAGCTGAGTATGTAGGTGTTCAATCATTATTGGCTTACTGATTGATCACAATGCTGCCTGTATTTTTAAATAATCATTGTACTGCTGCTAAGAGCCACCTGTGTGTGGATCAGAAAGTGGGAAGAAGCTCATTAATCACATTGGTGACAGACTAATAACCATGAAAAAATGCCTGCCATGCTAACAAGACTGATGTGGTTTTTCTGTCCATTGCATGAGTGATTTCAAATCAGTGAGTTCTAGATCAAATCTACCCTGAACTGTGCCTAGAAGCTAAAATGACTAAGCTAAAGCTATCATACTTTGGTCACATTATGAGAAGACAAGAGTCACTGGAAAACACAATAATGCTAGAAGAAATTGAAGGCCGCAGGAAAAAAGATGAATAAGATGAATTAAAGATGAATAAAACTCTGCCTTCCTCCCTCAAGAAATACAAGTAAAAAGTCTTAAGGGCACAACATTCTTGAGAAAAGCTGATCCCTCAGTGGGTCCATAAAACCAGGTGATCCATATAAACTATTTTCACTGAGCCCAGCAGGTTTGATGGGTGTGACAGAGGAAATCTATGGCCTCTTCTGCACATGCAGAATAATGCACTTTGAATCCATTTTCAATGCACTTTGCAGCTGGATTTTACTGTGCGAAATAGCAAAATCAACTTGCAAACAATTGTGAAAGTGGATTGAAAGTGCATTATTCTGCATGTGTGAAAGGGGGCTTAAAATTGAAGGTCTGTGGTACCTTTCAGCAGCTGTTCCTCTCTGCATAACTTTGCAGAAACCTGATGCTTTAACTTTGGATCCTGCAGCATAAGAAAGTAGAGGAAGGGCGGGGGGAAGGAAAAATATCTTCATAAAGCAGTGCAGTACCCCCAAGTGAGGAATCAGTATTTCCTTCCTCCAATCTGTTTTGTTAAAAGACACACACACACACACACACACACACACACACACACACTCATGCCTTGTTCTAGTTCGATGGGAGGACATTGAGTAAAGTCACATGGATCATCCTGCCATGTCTTTTAGACCTTTGAAGAAAGAGTGTGTGGAAACCGTTTGCTTAACACTCCTCCTTCTCTTCTTTTTAAAGTTTAAAATCACTCATCTCTGAACTCCTTTTTCATCCAAAATCTGATTTCCACAGCTGTAGCTGTGAGAGCAAGTACTCATAATATTCTTGATTTCAGGAACATACACAGAAGAGTCAAAACTAGATACAGTTCAGGAGGGGAAAAGAAGAAATTGGCCATGCTGGCAGGGGCTGATGGGAATTGTAGTCCACGAACATCTGGAGTGCCATAGGTTCGCCACCACTGCTCCAGGCCCACCTAGAAACTGGCAATTTTATTTTCATACTAATTATCACAAAAATAGCCAAATCTTTGAATGAAACTGTCCTACTAGAAGAAGACAGAACAGTTTGTTCTGACTTGAAGTGGAGTTTGATGGGGAGACAGGTATATCAAGCAACTCTAGCACATTAGTCAATTGTGGCTAAGAGGCCTTCAGCCCTGACTTTCCAGACTGTACATACATGCTTGAATTAAATTGCACTTCACAATTCACAGTGGAAAGCGTGGACTGAAGTGACTGAAAAATATTGCACTTTAGGTGAAATCTGTGCTGCTTCATTCATAGAAACAAGCATATCTGCCTTCCTGACTGGATTGACACACAACATTTTTTACTGGTGCCTCAAAATAGATACTCAGTTTCTGCATAACCAGCAACCTCCCATATCCAGTTCTTCATAGAATGCCAGGCAAGAAAGAAACATGTACTGAATCATACTGGTATGCCTACATCAATTCCTGTTAAAATTGAAGTGACATTGGGGATGCTCTAGCATTTCTCAAAATCTCTATGGTTAAAACCATAGATTTTTAAAATTAATTTTATGTCCCTTTTATTGGCTTTAATTGGAAGTGATGATGCCAGACTCTACCCCAAAATCTTTTCTAGAGTTGCTGGCTGCAGCCTCATGTTGTAAACCACCCCAAGTCTGAAAGGGGAGGTACAGCCTAGTAAATCTAATAAATAAATAGTTCTTAAGCCTATGGGAGCTATGAGTGAACAGAGTTGCACCTTTCTAAATCAACTGAAGTCAGTGGTCATACAAGACTGTAAGAGTGCAATTCTGTGTGTGGTGGGGGAGTAGTGAAGCCGGCATGGGACTGCACCAATGCATTTGCCCCCAGTGTGGGTGCAAGGGGCACCCACACCAGTGGAGGAGGGAAAAGTGTCAACGGTCAGCCACCTTTTAGCTCTGTAGTTGCAAAACCTGTGGAGCTACAATTGGATGTATTGTACAGGAGGCAGGCGGGGGGGGGGGCAGCTGGAGTGTTTCCGGGGTACAGCCAATGTTAGTTTCCACCGGGGTTTTGCAGCTGGGTATGTTTAGTTCTATGAATTACTTTCCAATGACAATAGGCTCTTACCTCCCCATGCTGCCAAAAAGCCTTCTGGAGGTAGTGAGGCAGTGCAACAGTGGCACTATCCCCAGCTGCCTCGGACTGTGGATTGGCCTGTAAATCTGCTTAGAACTTATGTAGGAAAAAAGTATCCTTGTTTTGCTTTTTCATCATCTAGTCTTGACCGTCTCTCCCATCACTATGGTGACCTCAGGATATGATTGTTGAAAGATGGGATATGTTAATTACAAGCTAAATTTTGTGTTTTTGTATTTGTAATTCAATTTATACCTCACCCTATCTCCGAAGGGCTCGGGGTGGTTGACAACATAATAAAACAATATACATTGTAACAAAGTAAATACTAATAAAATACATAAAACAGAATAATAAGAATGAAATTTCAGATGGCAACTTAAACACCCCAAGCTTAACAATTTGCTAATAACAGTAACAGTCATACTACATCAATACATATCAGTACTAAATCCATACTATCAATACATTAATAATAAATCTACATATTAAGAATACATCAACAGTACATTAACAATCCATCAACATATCAAATATCAATACATAGACAGTATCAATTAACAATATATCAATACATTTACAACCATAAGTTCACAATGTATCTATACCAATGCATTAATAGTAACCTAAAACATAACTAAAAACTAGTCTACACTAAATTAGAATTGCTGCAAAAAAGACACCCTAACAATACTACCCAGTTACTACCCACCTACACTTCCTAGTACTCTCCAAAAGAAGTTACTATAAAGTTAGCTACAGTCCCTAGCAATACACCAAAAAAGAAACTAACAATATACAAGGAGAAAACTAACTACTTCTAGCAGTCCACACTCCTCATAGTTAACTGCCTTAGGCAATGGCAAAGAAAGAGCGATGGTACAAAAGCCCAGGTTGAAAAAAAGGCTATTGTCTCCTCTCCTTCAACCAATCTATTGGGAGTTTCTGCCACCAACCCACGTTTCTTAGTCCTTTGTCCACTGGTCTGTTGAAGATCACAATCCTGCCCAGTGTAAAGCTTCATTGTTATTTCTTGGCCACAGGCAGCATAAGCCAGTTCGAAGAATCCAAGACCGCCATTATTATTGAAGGCTTTCACGGCCGGAATCACTTGGGTGCTGTGTGGTTTCCGGGCTGTATGGCCGTGTTCTAGCAGCATTCTCTCCTGACGTTTCGCCTGCATCTGTGGCTGGCATGATCCTCTGAAGATGCCAGCCACAGATGCAGGCAAAACGTCAGGAGAGAATGCTGCTAGAACACGGCCATACAGCCTGGAAACCACACAGCACCCAACCGCCATTATTGATAGTCATAATCTGCCGCTACAGGGAAACCTCTGCCACCGGTTCCCTGCCACTTGGCTCTTTGCAACTTGGATTAAGGGGGTGTTCCTATCCCCAGCTTGTACTTGTGCTTGCCACTGTGGTGAGCCCCACCCTCGTTGCTGTGGGAGGGTCTCTGCCACTGACTCTCCCTTGTCCGACCCGCCGAGGAGACCGCCATCATCCGCTCCTGCAAAGGCTGTACCTGTTGTTGTAAAGGAACCCTTGCCAGCGGCTCCCCGCTATGTAGTCCACCGGAGGGACTCCTGCCACTAGCCCTCTCCGGGCCACTGGAACCAGGCTCTTTGCAGGCTGGAGTTAGGGCCCATTACTGGTCTCTAACACCAATGTCTCCCAGCAGCAACTCAGCAGCCCAGCAAAATAGGGGCTGGAGACATGTTAACTCCATAACGTTGCATTTCAAATCATCCATCCTTCCACTCACCACTGCACAAAACACCACCACAAAGGTAGTTCTTGCAAAAAAGAAATTTTCCATCTAATTTAACTAAATTTGAGGTCATGTGACCCATCCTGTCATTGTACAGTGAGAACAGGCTGAAAATCAAAGGAGAGGAAGGGAAGTAACCACAAAATCGTGGTGGGAAGGGCTATGGAACTGTCCTTTCCAAAGTTTGGTGAGATTTTAGGGGCACAAGCATGGCTGAGGCAAAACTGTCCTTCTATCAGGTCATCTACGCACCTTTTCTATCTCATCTTTGTTGTTTATTAGGGAACAAGAACAGATATATTTGGTTCACCTCGTTTTCCCTCAGATCTGGCTCAGTACTGTAAACATCCATTTTGAAACATATATGCAGTGCAATCCTATGAACGTTTACTCAGAATGCTTTATTCCCAGGTGTGTTTTTAGGCCCAGCTGCAGAGCACATGTTGTGTTTGCAGCAGCATCCCAGTTTTATTGTATCACCACCATCTGTTGGATATATGTTAGGGGTTTAGGTTTTTAGGATTTTAGTTTTGAGAGTTATATTTTTATGTTTATGTTTTTTTTATATTTGTAAGCCGCCCTGAGGCTGATCATGGTCAGGAAGGGAGGGAAAGGGTATAAATGCAATAAAATGAATGATGTACAAGCGATTAAAGGTAAAGTTTCCCCTTCAGTTGTGTCTGACCCTGGGGTACCACTGCAAGCAGTGATTTCATAGGCAAGCTGTTTTTGTAGGGTAGTTTGCCAGGGGTTAAGCTTTATTTATGTATTTTATGTGCTGTTATTGAGAACAGCCCTCAATCCTTGGTACTGTGAGCTGCCTCGAGCCCTTCGGGGGTGAGGCGGCCTATTAATCCAATAAATTAATAAAATAAATAAATTGCTTTCCCCAGCTATTCTTTACCCCCTAGCTATGTGCTAGGCCCTCATTTACTGACCAAGGAATGGATGGATGGCTGAGTTGACCATGAGCCAGCTGCCAGGATATCTGACCCACCGGGGGCTCGAACTCCTGACTGTGTGAGTGGCAGTGCAAGCACTTAACCACTACGCCACACAGCTCCTTCACAAGCGATTACTTGTCTTCAAATCATGGACAAGTGATTACTTCACAAGCGATTACTTGTCTTCAGATCATGTATGGGAATCAGCTTTCTGTTCCTTCCTATCAGCAGTCTTATTTTGTTTGATAGGCTGAAAGATAGGTTGGAAATCTCTATTAGTTCCTCCTGCCTTTTCCTCTCTGAATGCACATGCAGGACTATGACCCATTTTATTGGGGTCATATTTGATTGTTTTGCTTTATTATTCCAACCATTAGGTTGATCTTCACTATGCTGCGTTACAACCATCTACTGCTGGGAGCAGTTAATTAATTAATGCTTCCTGGAGAATGGGTTTTATGTCCTACCAAGCTGAATCAAAGTTTCCCAATGTTATCAACACCATGTGAGGAAACAAAACAGTATTTTCTGTATAAATATTCATGGTATATTCAAGGCCCAGCACAGCATCCCTGCTTAATGATTCTGTTTAAGAAAAATGGTGACATGAATATGTATAAGTGTTATTGTAAGGAAAATTAAAATTCTGTCATCTGTTTTTTTCCCCAAAAATTATCTAATTATTATGGATTTTTATCTGTGGCTGCTTAAGTCCAGGCACTAGAGCTATAAATAGAAAATACAGATATTTCTACTAACCCAAGAAAAGGTTTACAGGAAAATCTGAAATCTAAAAAAAAGGACTTGGGAGTTAACATCCCCCCCCCCCCAACTGAGATAATAGAGGTAACACCTAAAGCTTTAAGAAGTGAATGCCCTCAGTAACCATTGCTAGGCAACTACCATAGTTTTGCCAGCCCTCAAGCCTTGGTTTATGTAGAAGAAGGGGAAGAAGCAAGGCCTATTCCAGCATTGCTTGAGCCTTTGAGGGAAGACTCATTGGGGCCAGGCCTGATGACTTGGTACCACCTGACTTGCATGACTCACCCAGGCCTGGCTGCTTTCTACTACAGTAGAACCTCGAAAATCGGTGCCTTCAACAAGTTGGATCTAGTTTCATGGTTGGCTGCCAAGTTGGATCTAGTTTCATGGTTGGGAACCTGCAAGTACTTGTGGAGGCGGCCAACGATTTTAGAAGGTGGAAATTGGTGCCTGGCAATCGTCAATAAATCGACGATTGCCAGGCACCAATTTCTGCCATCTAAAATCGTTGGCCGCCTCCACAAGTACTTGCAGGTTCCCAACCATGAAACTAGATCCAACTTGGCAGCCAGCATGGTGCAGTGGAGGTTGACCAAACAGCCAGAATCTGATGGAGTTTTCCCAGAGATAGGCTGCCAGAGAGAGGTAAGAAGGAAAACAGAGGCAGATAAATTTATGTCAGCTAGTGTGTGGGATGGAGAAAAGGAAACAACAAATGAAGAGAGGATATAAGTGCTTTTAGGAAAGGCAAAAAATAAATAGGAAAAGAGAAAATGAGGTGCCTCCTGTGAGTCCTTGCAAGTCCTCCACTTGATTTTTATCATATTTGCAAGAATAAGGTTCCATTTCAGTCCCTGACATCTCAGTTAGAAGGATCTACGATATAAAACATCTTGAGGGTTCATTCAGGAAGTGTTGGAAACTGACGGTTCTGTTTTGTGCTCCGTATATTACTGGTACTTGTTCATATTTTTATTTACCTGCTAAGTTTCAAGCAAGTATAAAAGAAGCAACAGAAGCTCTGAGATGTTTCTCCTCTGCAGGATCTAGTCCCAGAGCTTTTTCCATAGGCAACTATAACACCTGCCAATGTCACTGGGTAGACTTTCATTATTACGTACTACTGCTCAGTATTTTTCAGGGAGAAAATGCAAAGAAGGTGAAAATATGAAAGGCAAGTGACTTTGTTGTATCAGATTAAGTTATGATTAATTACCAGAGACAGCTTTCATTACGTAAAGAGCCTACTATCAGAAAATGTCTCATTAATAAGTTGGGGGAAAGTAACCAGGGGATCAGGTCACACCTAATATGGAACATTTATAGAATGATATACAATATCTCTGTAGGAAAGAATGTTGCTTAAATGAAGTGTTTTGTCTTAGAATGACTCTTGAAGATACGCAAAAACATAATTCAATCTGAAGAGGTCATGGCTCAGTGGTAGAGTCTCTGCTGTTTGGTCTCAGATTCAGTCCCCAGCATCTCCAGTTAAAACGACTAGGTCACAGGTGTCAAACTCGTGGCCCTCCATGATGCTGGCAAGGGATGATGGGAACTGTAGTCCATAACATCTGGAGGGCCACAAGTTTGACACCTAGGGACTAGGTAGTATCTTAGGTGATATGAATCCACTTATTGGTAACTGTTTCATCCACTAACATCTAACTTATCTAATAATATAACCAACACTGTAACTGTGGAATCTCACACAATAACTCTCTGAGGAAGCTACTGAATTTTACATTCTCACTCTGTTGATTCAAAAATGCACATTTCAGTTTCACTTCCTCCTTGCAGAGATTGAACCAGTCAGCCTTTTCCTTTGCAAAATTTTTTCGATGAACTTTCTCCATTAAATGTATGCAATTTTAAACACGATTTTTGCTTCCCTTGCTCATAAACAAGCTATTGATGACTTTTAAAAAGCCCAATAAATTCAGGAACTGTGTCAAAAAAAATATACCAAAAAGAAAAGTTCACAATAGCAAACCAAAATATAGGACAACAAAAATTCCATTATCTTGCATCCCTAGATTCCCCATTATCTTCAAAATAGTAACTTGGGGGGTGGGGGGAAAGTTCTACTCTTGCATAGTTTTTGAAAATTTGCTTCTAATATAAATAGTCCACTTAAGTGAGTAGTAATTCATAAAAGAGAATTCATAGCAGACCATTAAAGAATTGTTTTTCTCACGTTCCCCTACAGTACCAAATTTTCTTAAATGTCTTTAAATTGCAGGGAAGGAATAGATCGGACCTTTGAATCAAAATAATGTGCCTGTCATTGAAACAACCATAAGATACAGACATTTCATTTCAGAATGAAGAATGTTGTGGCCTATAGTAGAACTCTCCGAAACAAGTGTCGAAGCACTAAGTAACTTGAAGATGCACTTCAAAGAAAGTATCCCTCTCCTCTCCCCTTCCCTTATTTTTTCTTTGGTTTATGCAGTACAGTTGATTTATGCAATACAGTTGGTGTTAGAATCATTTTGAAAACTTACTTAAGAGAGATTGCTTTTGGTCTGAATGGAAACTCTGGCTCATTCCGCACTTGCAGAATAATGCACTTTCAAACTGCTTTCAGTGCTCTTTGAAGCTGTGTGGAATAGCAAAATCCACTTGCAAACAGTTGTGAAAGTGGTTTGAAAATGCATTATTTTGCATGTGCGGAAGGGGCCTTAGATCTAACTTCACTTATGTTTTCCTACCACAGGTAGAACTCCCAACTGATTTAGCTACCTATTTACAAATTAATCGAACCAGGGTACTTAGATTTACACTTGTAGACTCACTGGTACTAGTGGAGTTTTCAGTCTGTTTAGTGCTATTGAAGGCAATAAATCTTGGGTTTAGATCCCAGTCTGTTATTTTGCATGAGCTTTTTATTTAAACAATATACTTTCTCATGATTAAACGGCACGACTGTTCTGTTAACCGCAGTGGTTTGGCTGTTAAGGTACTGCTTCACTTGATTTGCCCAATAAACCTATTGCAGTGATTCAGTCTAAGAAACAGCAGTAATTACATTACATGCCACTCTCAGTTGAATAACACTACCAGTTGAAGTTGTCCCACAGAGTAGCTGACCCCTAATCAATAAGGAGAAATGGCACAGTAGCCTGTGTGTGGTTAATGCGTGTTCTCCTTCACTACTACTCAGAATGGCTGTTTGGCTTATACTGTAGTTAGTTACCAAGTGCTTTAAGACTCCTTATTTATGGTGTTTATTAAACTGTGCATGTATTTAAAGTGTTGTGAGATCACAGCCAACTTATGGCAACCCCAGCAAGGGGCTTTCGAGGCAAATGAGAAGCAGACCTGGTTTGCTGTTACCTTCCTCTGAAGAGTCTTTCTTGGGGGACTCTATTCCAGGGGCGTACCTAGGCAAACTGGAGCCCTGTGCAAAATCTGAGTTTGATGCCCCCCCCCCCATGGGCGGCCACTCTCTCCCACGGTAACCAAACAATTATTTTTTCCACCAGGTTGTTTCAAAGTCACCATCACATTATAGAACATGCCCCAACTCACAAATTTGAACACGGCAGAAATATTTTTTTGAAAACATTTTCAAAATGCTTTCAAAATGTTTTATTACTGCTATGAAAACATTTTAAACAAGTGATGCTGGAATCCACCCCCAAACAGCATTATTTTCAGTGGTGTTTAAACTAGGGAGTCCAGATTCTCCTTTTAAATCCACCTTAAAGGGAGAATCTGGGGTCGCCAGTTTAAACGACATTGAAAGTGATGCTGTTTTGGGGTGGATTCTCCCCCACCCTGAAACAGCATCACTTTCAATGTTTAAACCGGGGACATCAGATTCTCCCTTTAAATCCATGCCAAAGGGGATGGATTTAATAATAATGATAATAACCTTTATTAGGCATTGAGAGAATAAAAGAAAGAAAGAAAACAAGCATTGGCAGGAAGGGGGTGGATTTAAAAGGAGAATATGGGGAAATTTAAGGGGTGCCTGCTGTCAGGGGTGCAATTATTAAGGTAGCAGCACCAAAATTTCAGAGTATCTTTGCGATACCCTACTGATGATACCACCCAGGTTTGGTGAAGTTTGGTTCAGGGGGTCCAAAGTTATGGACCCTCAAAGGTGTAGCCTCCATCTCCTATTAGCTCCCATTGGAAACAATGGGGGATGGGGCACTCCCTTTGGGAGTCCATAACTTTGGACTCCCTAAACCAAACCTCACCAAACCTGGGTGATATCATCAGGAGAGTCTTCTGAAGAATCCCTGAAATTTTGGTGCTGCTAGCCTAAAAACTTCATCCCCTGCAGGCCAAAAGTGTAAAAAACACTGAAAATACAAAAAATCCCACAAACGAACCTACGCCTCCCCACAAGGCTGTGCCCTGGGCAACTGCCCACTTTGCCCAATGGGAGGAACGCCTCTGCTCTATTCCATGTACCAACCTTGCTTAGCTTTCAAGATCTGGTGAGATTGGGCTATACCATCATCCTTCCCTCTCTTAAATTGCATAGGGAGAAGAAGTAAAGTATTTCTGTTTATTCAGAGTAGAGTTTTGAGGAGGGGAAGTTGTTTCACTCCTTTAGATTGATAATGGGGCAGAGGATAATTATATCCAAAATCTGTTCAGCCCAGTATCTTACTATCTAATTGAGCAGTGTGTTCCCGACAATGAACCAGGAAAAAAAAGAGGGCTGCTGAGAAGTGTATTCCTTGGCCATCCAAGAGGGCCCAGATTCCAGCTCCTCTGGAAGGGGCAAGAACTGCTGTGCCCTTGTAGTAGAAGGTCTTACTCCCCTCCTGCCATGGTGTGCTACCAGGACTAGGTCCCTGCAGTGAACTTTGAAGAACTTCCTGCCTGGGAACATGGGACAAACTCTGTCAAGCCGTGGTTGAGCCAGAGGCGCCCATTTGTGAAGTTAGGGGAGCCTGTCTCAGTGTGGGGGAATCTGAGAAAGGTCAGCTCATTTGCAAAGTTCAAGAATCTTGTGTGTTAAGGGAGGGATCTGAGAAAAGAGACTATGTGTGTGTTTGGGTGGGGGGGGGGGAGAGAATATGAGGAAGGAGAGCCGGTTTGCAAAGTTAGGAGAGCTTGTGGATGTGGGATGAGGGAAATCTGTCTTCTATTTGTCTTTTCATTCATCCTCCCAGAATACAGGCATTCATCACCTTCCAAGCATGTCCATGTTTCAAAAGGATCTTTATACTGTAATTTAATTTTCACTAGGTAATAAAACAGTTCATCTCAATTACTATACCATACCAAACTTCTAATTATTTTTCCTTTCATTTTCAATAATTGAGAAATTACGTTTGAGTGAATCTTCCTAAAGAAGATTCAAGGTCTTGGTATTCAGTTTTTGTTTTATGGTACTTTAATACGAAGTAAACCAAAACATAGATAAATGCTTCTCTTAAAGTCAGTAGGTATAACTTCATTTATTGGATAAAATAAAGACTGAAGTCCAAAAGAGTTAATGTCAAATTAATTTCTTCACTTTGTAAGACCAGGATCCATCTCTTCAGAAAGCGTGCATAATCAATTTGGGACAATAGTATCGTGCTTCTTTCCAGCAAACAGATTTCTTTTTTACTCTGAAATGCCCCTAGAGATGCTACATCGGGCCCAAGAGTCCTGTGACAATCTGGTTAATTGCATTTGCTCAATAAAGATTTGGTTAACTAAAAAGGGGTCTCAAATTTAATTGATCAAGAGAAGCAATGCAAAAAGTCCATTCAGAACTTGAAGCATGAACCCTAGGATTGGATCCAAGAACACTCTTCAAGTGGAATAGCCTTGCTCCATCAGTGAAAGGCCTGCTGTGAAGACTGCCTCCATTGAACAATGGTTCTTCACTTAGTGCATGAGAGTCTTCAGATCCAACCCATAGACACGTAGTGCTAAAGCAGATGTTCATACCTAAACCCAACACAGCACAGGATTGTGCAGAGCTTTTTTCTTCCCAGTCCTGAATTGGGAGCAAATTGAAGGTTGAGCTAAATAGCTTCTTTATATTTGGGTGCTGTGTGGTTTCCGGGCTGTATGGCCGTGTTCTAGCAGCATTCTCTCCTGACGTTTCGCCTGCATCTGTGGCTGGCATCTTCAGAGGATCTGATGTTGGGAAAGCAAGTAGAGTATATATATCTGTTGGAGTGTCCAGGGTGGGTGGAGAAACATTGTCTGTGAGTAACAAAGAAGGCAACCAGGTCAATAGTTGAGGGCATCTGAATAGAAGTATGAGTAACAATGAAGACTATAGCATGGGAGTGTCAATGGAGATAGCAAGGTCACTGGTGGGAGCATCTGAATAGAAGTATCCTGGCCTTTGTTTCTTTTGTCTATGGTTCTTTATAGTTATTTCTAAATAAATCATGCAATCCAGGTGGTGTTACTAAGAAGATCGCAGCCCCCATTGCATGGTAAGCTCATGAGTAATAGCATCCACAGATGTCAGCACAAACTTGGGGGGGGGGGTGGATTATGGATAGTCCCTGCTCATAAAATTGCTTACAATAGCTTAGTGAGCCTGTCTTGCACACAGAAGTGCCCAAGATCTCAAATCATAAAGTGTTTCACGGAAATACTAGACACCATATTGAACCCTTCAGGCCAGCATAATTCAAGGGTTGTTCTGGGTAGGGGCACCTAATTTCCAGCAGGGCTGCTGGTTTGAGTCTCCTGAAAGGAACCAGCCAACTTTGCTGAAGTTTCCTTGGGAGGGACAAATGCTGTGGCCATCAGGTTCACCTTCAACTGGGTGCCCACAGCTATTGCCCCTCCCAAGGAAACTTTAGCAAATTTAGCAAATTTCAGGAGACTCGCACCAGCAGCTTTGCTGGAAATTAGGCACCTTTACCCAGAACAACCCCCACAGAGGCCAGCCCCAAATCTCCAGCAAGAGCCAGCAGGGCATAACAGCAAGCCCCATTGAAATCTATGGTGGGAAAAGTTAATTAATTTTTCCCACCATAGCACTTACTGAAGAGCCTGGCAGATTCTGTGCTTTGCAGTGGCTCCATTGTAGCCAATGGGGAATTTCTGTGTGTAAGAACTGGCTGCACATTTTTGAAGACAGTGGTGCCAGACTTTCAAGGTGGCCCCAGGAGGTCTCCTGGTAATAGCATCCAGGCTTGGTGAACTTTGCTTCTGGGGGCAGGGGCGGAGGGTTGAAAGAGTTCTGAGATAACTCAGCCAGCAGGCTTCACGTGCAGGAGTGGGGAAACAAAATAAGCTTTTTGGTGGCCCATAAAATTGAACCTCCAGAAGCAAAGTTCACCAAGCCTGGATGCTATTACCAGGAGGGCATCCTGGAGCCACCTTGAAAGTATGGTCCCTCTATCTTCACAAATATGCAGCCTGCTTACACACTCAGAAATTCCCCATTGGCTACAATGGAGCCAAGGCACTGAAAAGCAGCGAATCTGGGCAAATTTCTTGGGGTGCCTCTCAAGGGTGCAGTTTTAAAGCTAGTGGCACCAAAAATTCAGGGTACCATCCAGAGACTGTCCTGATGAAACCACCCAGGTTTGGTGAAGTTTGGTTTTGGGGGGAAGTTATGGACCCTCAAAGGGGTAGCCCCCATCTCCTGTTAGTTCCCATTGGAAACAATGGGAAATGGGGGCACCCATTTTGGGGTTCATAACTTTGGCCCCCCTGAACCAAATGTCACCAAACTTGGGTGGTATCATCAGGACCGTATCCGTATGATAGCCGTATGATCCCCTGCAGGCCAAAACGCAAAAAACCCAAAAAATGCCCGAATATCTTGCATTCATATTCGTTCATATTCGGGAAGGACATATTCAGTCGATTTTTGCCCGAATATGCCTGAATTCGTCCAGATTCTTGCCGAATCTGGTATTTGTTTCACCTAAATCTCCGAGCCTATTAGTGACCTCCAAAACATCCTTTCATTGACAGCTTTGTCTCAGGTGTTGGACTGTGGTTTCCTTTATTAAGGCTGTGGTTTCCTTTATTAAGACAATCCATCTTGCATTTTTACTTGCATTTTCTTGCTGCCTTTTACTTTTCCTAGAAAATTCTACTGAGTCTTGTCTTCTCATGATGTGATCAAAGCATGACTGTCTTAGTTCAATAATTTTAGCTTCTAGGGAGAATTCAGATTTGATTTCATCTAGACTTTTTGGCTGTCTGACATATTTGTCAAACTCTCTTGCAACAGAAAATTTCAAATTAATTGCCACCTTTTTGGCATAACTAACTAACTGCCACCAGCAGTTAGAGTCCCCCAGCCATGCTCCCGAACTACACCCACTGCACCGGTGGTAGCAGAGGTGCTTCCCACTGCTGGGGAGGGTGGCACCAGCCACACGCTGGTGGTTTCACCCCTTTGTCAGGGTAAGTGCTCCAGGGAAGGCAAATCCATCTGAGCAGCCACGTGCCACTCCCATGGGTAAATTCATCCCTCTTTTTGGATGGGGCTGTTAGTATAGAAAATATTTTCCTACATCCTGCTGTAAATGTAAATGGGTTAAACTAAGCACCATTAAGAAGGAACTCAGGAACTGTAGCTATTGTCAATAAAGCATTATAGTACTATTGGCAGGATTTTCAGTAGACCTTCCAGTGTCATTATGCTGCCTCCACTGTATTGAGTTGCTTTGAAAACATAAAAATTGATGGGGTGCTGTGTGGTTTCTGGGCTGTATGGCCATGTTCTAGCAGCATTCTCTCCTGACGTTTCGCCTACATCTGTGGCTGGCATCTTCAGAGGATCTGATGGAACTGAAGAGGCCAGCCACAGATGCAGGCGAAACGTCAGGAGAGAATGCTTCTAGAACACGGCCATAAAGCCCAGAAACCACGCAGCACCCCAGTGATTCCGGCCGTGGAAGCCTTCGATAATACATAAAAATAGATATTTCTCATTGGAAATCTGTATTTTCAAATAATCTATAAACCATTCCCATCAAAATCTGAAGAATTTGATTAAGCACCACACACAAAAAAAATCTTGACAGAAATGTACTCTATCTGAGCTCAGTGGTAGTGTAGAGGGTTTTCACTTCCTCCGTGTTATTCCCACAGCAAGCCAGGGAAGAAAGAATGTCTGCTTCCATGGCAGAGGAGGGATTTGTATTTCTGTAGTTTAGCCACAGAGCCTTCAATAGGACTTGTGTGTATTGAGCAGGGAAGAAATATGGCAGCAAGTCAGCACAGTAGTGTTCTCAAGTCCCCCCGGACATCTGTGGGGAAGGGGGGATCTTACTATGCTTGAAATGAGGCCTTGGCCTCGATGTTGCTTGTGTGATGATGTCACTTCCAGAAGTAATGTAATCACATTGACAGGTTTTTTTTAATATTTATATTCTGGACTTATATCAACCCATCCCCCAATACAGCGGTGTGTGGGGTGGGTAACAAAATGTCAAATACATTTTAAAACAAGAACAGACAAAATAGATAATTTATAAAATATAAGTAAGATGGTGCCATAAGTTCGCAGAAGAGCTGACTTCCAAGAATAACATATCCTCCTCAAAGTAAGGAGGGGGACTGAGGAGAGAATAGAGAAGAGGGAGAAGATGTAATAGAGAAGCTGAAAGTCCTCAACCATTTGCCTGGTGGGATAACTCCATCTTTCAGATATGCTATAACTGGGCTAGGTCCTCCAGAACCCTGGTCTCCTCTAACAGGAAGATCTACCAAGCAGGGGCCACAACTGAAAAGGCCCCAGGCAAGGATAATCAGATTGCTGTCAGGCCAGGGACTTCCAGTAGATTTTGGGAACTAGAGCAAAGCATCTTGGGGGACATGCTGAGAGGAGGGAAATGCTGTTTTTACTATAAAGTTTTACCCAAATACCTGAACATCTCCCTTATCATAGAATTGAAGTCATCACTCTCGTGACGTTGAGTCTTAGACCTGATTTTAAGCATGGTAAGACCCCCGGCAGCCATCTGCATGTTGTTGGGAGAGGGGGCCCAAAGCAGGGTATCCCCCACCCCTGGCTGGGTCTAGCAACCGTATAGGACAAAATAAATAGGTACATGTGGATGTACCTAGGTCAGATCTCTCCTCAGTCACAATATCAAGCAACTCAAACAGTTATGTTTCAGCCTCCATCTTTCATCTGTTTCATGGAGATATTTCTGACCTATTTTGTGATTACATTGTATGGATTATTGAGATTATATAGTGGTGCATTTTTGAACACTTCAAAATGCTAGACAAATGTTAAATGGTAATAAACATTAAACAAAATGTTAAGTAAACTATGCGCAAAAAGTGGAAGACACCAAGTGAAATTACAGAAATAGAAGAAATCCATATGAAAGATCTGTGAGACTTATTGAAGCAGCAGAAGATTAGTTTGCGAAAGAGTCCTTCCTGACGCATAGTAATATATCACTGTTGCTTAAAAAAACCTAGTAGCCTACCGGAAATAAAATTATGTTATCACAACTAGGATGTTATGTACACACATGGCTAATGGATTTGAGGGAAAAGGGAGCTGAGGACAAAGCTAGACAGTGCCAAGGGAAAGCAAAATTGGTGTTGGAAAGATGAAAACAAGAAGCTGAGGGTAAAGCCTGTCAAATGAATCAGCGATAATGGCTGATATCACCTTCGCTGTGCCCTTGCATGGATTGAACAAAATAATACCTACAACTTATGCTGTGTTCTGGGTAGGAGGGGAGGGGGGGGGTCATATGTTTTATCACTTTTTGTTTTTCAAAGGTTACAAATATTTTAAAAAGAAAGTTGAGGCTGAGGAATTTAAAAAATTTCAGGTTTTGAGAAAATGTTTACTAAGCTCTGTGACTTATTTTCCGCACTAATTACCAGATTGCGTGCAGTACTATATTTTATGAATAAATGGACTTGGACTGATGTCCAGATTCTGTCCGAGATTTTTGATTTTCCTAATAGTTTGTTGAATGCCCTTGAACAGAATTGCTTAAGCAGTTTCAAATTACCATTTTAAATGAGGTATTCTAATACCTATAAATGTGTTTAAAAACCAGCTTGCTGAAGCACTTAGAAACCCACTGATGAAAGTTGTTAAGCCTGTTCTAAGCCTGATTACCTTTATTATTTATTTACCTTTTACCTTTAGAAAGGTGTGTGATGAGACTATTTAAACAAATAAACATTTGGAAAGCGTATAAACCAGATGGTAGAAGTCTGCAGATCATATATGGGGACTGGATAACTGGTTTATGAAAAGACTAATAGGGAGAAAATTGTATTGTTGAAGGCTTTCATGGATAGAATTAACTGGCTGTTGCGCCGTTAGCTCCTAAGGTTTCGCTCGCATCTGTGGCTGGCATATAAAGAAAGAGGTATGTCATGGTAAGATGTGACATGTCTTTGAAGATGCCAACCACACATCCTGAAAAACCCACAACAGCCAGGAAGAAAATTAATTAAAGCTAGGATTGCATCCTACAGACATATAAGCATTTAAATCTCTTCAGTCTTGTACAGCACAATCATAAGAAGAGTTAGACCTTTCGAAGTCAATTGACTTTAAGAGTGAAACTCTGTTTAGGAGTGTGCTGGTAATCCTTCAGGAGGCAGGAATATAGATAAGTACAAAAGAAAGTATGGCTTAAACTAAAGGAATTAAATGGAGATTTCAGTATTAAAAAGCTACCAGTGCAGCTAAAAAAGTACACAGTGAACTCTGTTACCATGTGAAGGTCAAAGTGCTGGATAAGGAAGAGAAAAATGTGCAAGGAAAATGTGATAGATTTGTAAACAACAAATAAACAACCTTGGAGTCACAAGAACTACAGCAGAGAGCATCACCACTTATAGATGTGATATATACTTTTGCCATTCTTCATATTTTCTAGTATTTATTTATTTTTATTTATTTCATTAAATTCCTATACTGCCCCTTACCATTTGAGCACCAGGGGATAAGTGGTTCTTCAATGGCCTATATTCTTCTAGATCAGGGGTAGGGAACCTGCGGCTCTCCAGATGTTCAGGAACTACAATTCCCATCAGCCCCTACCAGCATGGCCAATTGGCCATGCTGGTAGAAAGCTGATGAAATTGTAACTCCCTAACTATTGTCTGGAGAGCCTGGAGGTTCTGTTCCCTAGATGAAAAATAATAAATAACTAGTAATTTAAGTGAATGTTATCAAATGATTGATTTAACAAGTACAAAATAATTGAATCATCAGTAGTGTAACTATGTGGAGTATGTGTGTGTGGGGGGGTGGAACCCCAGGTGCTGCTTGGCTATGTTACATGGGGGTCACATTGCAAAACCACCTCCAACTCTGCCTCCACTTGAACTCCATGTAGAGTTCAGGCAGGGGTGAAGTTGGAAGGGTGGTTTGACAATGCACCCCCAATGAGACCTGGCCAAAAGGCGGATGGGGTGAGCCATTGTGCTTGGCCCAGGAACCATTTTTATCAGTTATGCTCCTGTAAATAATTCAGAACTTTAATTGAAGGATGGGATTGAGGCTTCAGGACCAGCATAGTGTAGTGGTTAAGATCAGATAGACTCTAATATGAAGAACCTGGTTTGTTTCCCCACTCCTGTATGTAGGTGATGGACTCTTATTTGGTGAACCAGATTTGTTTCACCACTCCTACACTCTTGCTGAGTGACCTTAGGCTAGTCACAGTTCATTCAGAACTCTCTCAGTCCCACCTACCTCACAAGGTGTGTGTTGTGGGGAGAGGAGGGAAAGGAATTTGTAAGCCACTTTGAGTCTCCTTACAGGAGAGAAAGGCAGAGTATAAATCCAAAATCTTCTCCTTGTCCAGAACATAAAAGGATTCATTTTGATTCTCCTCTTAATCAGACTAACACTGCTGTTATCCACAATATTCACATGGATCAAAGGCAGGACTGGTACTTACTACCTAGCTATTTAGAAATTCTGCTATGTTCTTTGCCCTATCATAGCTGTGGAACTACCCCCAACTGCTCTTTCCACTTCCTGCTTATTGCTTCTGTCTTCCTCTGGGGCTTTTAAAGAAACAAAGTCCACATTTTGTGTGGGCCAATATAGCTGTTTACACTTTTCTCTTTTAAAGGAAAACACAGCAGTAGTCAGGATGAACAATTAATTGCTGGTTGGAGCTGTGCATTGTGCCATCACTGAGCAGTTATACTATCTGCTTCTTCATGTGAGGAATGTACAGGCAGATGGCTGTTAGGGAGCAGATGTAACTGGGGTTTGAGACTTGAGAAGGATGAATCAGAAGATCAAATCCAAAGGCCAAAAATCTAGTCTTTCTGAAAGACATACACAAGAATCTACCCTCAAATTCCATTTCAAGCAAATTAAAAAACTGAAAGACCTCTGATGTGGGTTCCTCTAATTGGAAATCTAAGCTTGGGCCATGATTTGGACCAGTCTTTTCCCTGTAGATACTTCTAAATACCTTCTGGAGAAGTCTTCCACTGATTGGGACCATTGAAATTAGGATATTGGTGAATTGTTACTTTTGACATATGTAGGGGTAGATTGATGTAGAACGTGATAGTTTATTTTATTGTCATTTATATAAACATGGTAGTAAGGCATTATGCTATTTTTTTCATCTTTCTAAATTAGGCACCTTCCCCCGCTCCAGAAAAATCTCACTGTGAAACATAACTCATGTGTATGAAACCAGAGCAGCCAGCTATCCATCTTGAGTAATTAATGCAATATCAGCTGCAATATCCTGACAGCAAACGTGCTTCTTTTATAACATCTGGTGTTGAGGACTAAATCATGACCTTCCTTATAATGACCTTTTTTGGGTTTAATCCCTTTTGAAAATAAATCTTATTAGCGATGAGTCAGCAAATGGCTGTACAGTGTTTTCTGTTTATATTGTGTGTTTTGAGGCAGTAGGAAATGAGCTTGTTTTTTAGCATTTTCATATGACAAATCTTTATAGGGTGATGGGTTTTTAAATTAATCATGTCAAAGATAACGTTTCTTCCCGCAGCATAATCCAAGCAGGCTGAAATCCATAGGTTCTTTCTACAGAGATTGACTGAACAGAGCGGTGTTTGAAAATGTTATATCTAATAGCGTTGTCAGTATTAGGAACCACAAAGGTCATAGAAAGATCCCAGGAATGTGAAAGGGAACACAATAGCACCCCATAGCATCATTACTGTTGCCAAGACTTTATACTTGCTGTTGCTAAAAGGGAGAGAAAAGAAAATGCAACATCTTCATTTCTGCTCAGACCATTTAAAGTTGCTGGCGGTTCTCGAGTCTGGGAGGCGCCCAGCATGGAAAGAGAACCCCCTCACCTGGTTGCTGTCATCACCTTTTGTGTCTTCACTGTCTATCTCTGCAACCACTTATTTCCTGCTGCTAGTCTCCATCACCATTCCTGTCGGGAGGATGGAGGAAAGAATGACTGTACTACTGCCATACAATCTTGGGCTGACAGTAAGACACAAATGGTCCATTTGCTGCCATCGATGACTAATAGCCACTCTGTTGTCAGCCTCAGATTTCCACAGTCATGACCCATTAGTTTGAAGGGGTGCCTGTGCATTCTTCTCATGTGATACTTACACACAAATCTGGGGTGGAGGGGAGTTTGGCAGCGCCCTGGAACTGTGCCCTGCTGCATAACCACACTTCCTCCAAAGAGTTCCAGCTGGCAGCAGGGGGGGGAAATGAAACCCCTCAGGAGGGAACTTGACTGCATTGTGGCATCACCCCAGTGTTATCACCCCTGGCCACCATGGCATCCCCTCCCCTTTTTTGGATTGGGCTACCTGATCCTTTTATGCTTTTGTTTGCCTTTCTCTCTTGTCATGTCCTGCCTCCATTGTCATGCCTTACCCTTTAACACCCTACCCCACAAAAATAAATAATTTCAACCAAAAATAAATAATTTCACAATTCAGATCTGGCAACCCTACTTCCCACCCATCTTCTGCCAGTGGCCAGGGGGGCTTGGCAACCCTTCAGAAATTACTTGGCTGAGTCCCTTGTAGCTTGTAGTCTACCCTGAGGGTTGGTGAGAAAGGTGGATTATGAATAATAAAATATACCAACAAGGATTGGTGTTTACTCAGCAGCTGCCTTTTCCCACACTTTTCCCCAGAGGGGATGGATGAGCTGAGATGTGTGGGCAATACAGCTGGCCAGGACTGAGTTGAGTGGTCCCTGTCGAGCTACTTAACTTGGATTAACCAGCTGAACTCGGCTGGTTCCTGGGCTGTTGTAATGTCAATTTCAAAAGCAAGGGCTTTTAAGTGAGAGACAGACAGAGACTATACATTGTCCTTCAGAGAAGGCACAATCTTTACATGCCTCACCCACCTTTCACAAAAAAAAATTGTAATGGTGTTTTTATGTTTTCTCCTTCTAGTACAAACAAGTGGAACAGTACATGTCGTTTCATAAACTGCCTGCTGACATGCGTCAGAAGATCCATGATTATTATGAGCATCGTTACCAGGGCAAGATCTTTGATGAGGAGAGCATTCTCAATGAGCTCAACGACCCACTTAGAGAGGTAAGAAAGTCAACAATGTTGCATGACAATTTGGGAGAGGGGAATTATTTTTGTAAGATTAAACAACTGCTTCTAAATCAAACTGATATATGTGTGTGTGTGTGTGTGTGTGTGTGTGTGTGTGTGTGTGTGTGTGTGTGTGTGTGTGTGTGTGTGTGTGTGTGTGTGTGTGTGTGTGTGTGTGTGTGTGTGTGTGTGTGTGTGTGTGTGTGTGTGTTTTCCATACTCCATTGGTAGGCCTGTTATTCAAAATAATTTCTCTGGAAAACGCACTCACACAGAAAAAAATGTAAGATTAGGATATAAAACTCTGGCGGTTTCCACACATGCAGGCTTGCAGGCTAGCATCGGCATGAACGGCCCCACAGGCTGCACTGCTGGCGGAGCACACTCCGCACAGCTGTGCAGCCCCCGAACAGCTGCCTACCTTTTCCCTGCCTTTCATCGCTCTGAGGAGGGAAGGGGACACACCCCCTGGCCAGAGCGATGGCTAAAGTGATGGAGGCAAGGAGGCGTGTCCCCTTCTCTCCTCAGAGTGATGAAAGGCAGGGAAAAGGTAGGCAGCTGTTCGGGAGCGCCATGGGAATACGCCGGCTTCCACCCGCTGCTGTTTGCTTGGCAATGGGTGGCAACTGGCGTATTCAAAAAAACTCACCCCCCCCCCGAGCGAGTTTCAGAAGCAGCGCCTTCGCACCACTTCAGGGGAGCCTCCTGTAGGAACAGTGCCCCAGGGACCTTTTTTTCCCCCGTCCCTGGAGCGCTGTTGTTTCCCCGTGCGGAAACCGCCTCTGTAAAGAGAAGTCTAGGAGAAAATACCATGTATGTACCAGTGGTAGAGTTTCCAACCTCTGGGTAGTGACTGGACAGGTGCTTGGACTACAACTGAGCTCCAGGCAACAGAGATCCGTTCCCCTGGAGAAAATGACCACTTTAGAAGGTGAACTCTATAGTATTATGATGCATCAAAGTTCCTTTCCTCCCCAAACTCAACCCTCCTTGGGTCAAAATCTCCAGGCATTTTCCAACCTGGAGCTAGCAACTCTTACCAGAGACCATTTTTATTAAACTAATATAGTTCCTAATTCCCATCCTACTTTTTGAACAGATATGCCAATTCAGGTTTTAAGTTGGAAGAAGACATTAAAAATAAGTATGTTTTGGGGAGAAAGCTTCTGGGAGTTATTGCCTAATTTTGTCAGATCTGTGCTTAGTCCAGGTCTGTGATATAGATTCAAACAGGTGAAATTTTGAAGGGCAATTAAAAATGCCTCAAAACATCAAGCCAATTTATTGATATTCACTTAACTGATACCCATACTAAAAAGTCTATGCTTTTGTTTAGCACTACTATATTAAAAAGGGCCTGACTGTTTGATTTTGGAAAAAGCTAACTTTTGCTTTCCCAGAAACAGGTGGGTTCTTTTTACTGAGGATGGATGCTTTTAGAACAATCCGGCAGAAATTGGCAAACTCTCACCTGAACTGTTTAGGAATTTCCCTTAATGATATTGATTGCCTCTGTTTGACTTCTACCAGAAATCTGATTTTGAGCAGCCTCTATGCTTTAGATAAGTTCAGTACCAGAATCTGGGCCTGTAGAGTTTGTTTTCCTCTGTTTGGGATTTGTGTATTCGAACAGTCCAGTCTATCTTGGTTACTTGACAGTTTCCAAATATGAGCAAGCCTTTATGTTGGCTTGTCCCAATTCAGTCCCAATGGCAGAACTATCTGGCGGCTTTGGGAAGATTTTTTTTTTTTGCTGATAGATGTTGTAGCTGTGAGACAGGGAGTCTTGACACCTTACCCCGTGGTCTGTTGAACTGTCCAGAATTCCAAAGGCATAGGACTAAGTTTGTCTCTCCTTTCTGAAAGGATCTGATTAGCCTTCCAGTTCATTGTAAGCTACAGATTCTCTTGGCTTTGAGCAATCATAATACTGCTCTGCCAAGTGAGAAACCAAGATAAAAACAACCTGGTATGTATCATCCCAGTTCTATCCCAGGATATTTGGTCTGTGTGGAAAACGCCACAGACTCCACCCTCCAAAGCATCCATTTTCTCCAAGGGTACTGATCCCTGTAGTCTTGGGATGAACTGTAAAATTCTGAGGGATTCGTAGGTCCCATCCTGAGGCTGGCTCCCCTAAGAACACCATGACTGAGTTATCTTTTGGTCAGTAAGTGAATCTATAGAATTTACCCACATGCCAAACAGATCATTCAAGAAAATGAATCAAACAACTTTCTGTCTCACACAAACCAGCAAATGTAGAAGAAACCACCTTTTTTCTCATGTATTTTTCAGTTCCTGTTTCGTAGCGCTGTTGCTTGGAAGCTTGGCTGTATTTTTCTTGTGGGGCTTATTATTGTGGAAAATTGAATTCAAATTCAACCCCCACAGAGCGTCCTTTTGGACAGCACAACACTTGGAGACAGCAACCATGAGCTAAACCAATGCTACACAGTTCCTTAAAGGAGACATTACTTTTATTAATTATGCATCTCTTGCTGAAAAAGAGTAGAGTTTTATTCCCCTACGAAACAGGCATTACTGTTATCTGGAAAGACTGTTCTTTTTTGAGCTGTTCTTGTTGAATACATCTTTTGGACCTTTCTGTATTGGATCTCTGTTAAGTGTTTGCTCTAGACTATTTTTGTATTCTATCATTGCTTTTGGGTTGCACCTTTATATTGCATTAGGTTTTTACACTGGTTATCAGATAGTAGCTGCAGTATACTTTTTTTGTGTATTTCTTCTTGTTGAATGCATACATTTTCTATTCGTAAGTCTCACTTGTTGGTTATAAAATGTGTGGTAGATTCAAATGCTGAAATCTGCATGTCCAATAGTACAAAATTCAGCAATTGTTTAGTCTTCCTAAGCTAAGTGTTCAATATTTTGTTTATTAGGTGCAAAGGTTTATTTCTCCTACACATCAGCAGCTGTGCTTCATTTCCTTAACTTCACCTAAAAAAAATACAAGTGAGCTAGCAATTGCCTGAAGATAAACTGAAAAATAGAATGTTTCAGCCCAGAAGTGGGCAGCTGGAATCAGAAGAACAAAATGGAAATGATTATGCAGCAATAACTCTAGCAGGTCACTGCAGTTTCTGATGCAATTATATTGTGATTGCATTTGTTTTACATTTTTTGTGCATAGTGAAAGCACTGCAAATGAAAAAGCCCTCATCAGGCACTGTATTCAGTGTGAAGGCTACATCAAGTTATAATGGGAAGGTTATACACAGAAAAACCTACTTGGACAGGTTTTAGATGTGAAAAATGTCGACTGACATAACATTGAATCAATATTGATCTGGGCCATACTTTAGAGATTTCTCTCAGGGCCCAGAAAATGCTTCTCTGAGACCCCATTCTGACAAACAGCTATGCCATAGATCTATGTATGAACATTACAATGCTGGTTGTTGTTTTTTGATCCCGTTTCCCATCATTCCTCACATGGGATCTTCCCTTTCTCACTGCTGCTACATACTGAGCTGACATTTTCCATTTGTAATCCATCACAATGGCAAGATCTCATGCCTGGGCAGTCACTGCCAGTTTAGACATCATCAGCATATGTATAAAGTTAGAGCTTTTACAGATACAGTGAACCTCATTGCCAAATTTTTGCCCATTCCTTTGTTTCAGAGATCTCCTGTTGGAGTTCTTCACAGTGTACTTTGGCTGTTGGTGTAGCATGCCTATCTCACTGCTAGAAATGCTAGGTACTGGTCACCCTCAATTCTAGATGATTTATGAACACTTCTGATTCCGCTGTAGAATTCTGCTGATTATGTTCCTCCATTGCAAAAAGTATTAGTTAATGCTTGCCCTGTTTCCTCATCCAAGTGTTTCATTTGGATTTTGTTCTTCCACATGAGCAGCAGACTCTGATGTGGAGAGTCATATTTGATTTCCCACTCCTCCACATGAAGCCCATTGGTTGACCTTGGGCTAGTCACAGTTCTTGCAGAACTCTCTCAGCTCTACCTACCTCATGAGGTGTCTGCTGTGGAGAAAAGAAGGGAAGGCAATTGTAAGACATTTTGAGACTGCATGGTAGAGAAAAGTGTATAAAAACCAACTCAATATTATCCTTAAAAACCCTCATGTGTATTCTGTCTGGACAGTAATATTAGTTTTAATTTGTCCATCATCCCTACACCTTGATCTCTCATCACTTCCAATGGACTCAGTTCTTATGACACTCTTCCCCTCCCCCACAAAGGAAGGAGGAAGGAAGGAAGGAAGGAAGGAAGGAAGGAAGGAAGGAAGGAAGGAAGGAAGGAAGGAAGGAAGGAAATAGCTCTGACATGGGTAACTTCCCTACATTTTCTACAGTGAAAATCAATCCAGGGAATATATTCAGGGTTTTTTCCTTGCAGTCATCCTGTGTTTCAGCCAATTAGTTTTTGCATCTGTTGTATTGTATATAAAGAAAACTGTAATGTTTATCTTGAACTTATTCACTTGAGAGCCAGCATGGTGCAGTGGTTAAGAGCGGTGGACTGGATTTTACTTCCTGCTTCTCCATATGAGCTATGGACTCCAATATGGTGAACTGGATTCTCACTCTTACATATGAAACCTTGAGCTAGTCACAGTTCTCTCTGAATTCTCTCAGCCCCACCTACCTCACAACATGTCTGTTGAGGGAGAAAAAAGGGAAGGAGCTGCTTTGAGGCTTTTTACAGTTGAGAAAAGTGGGATATAAATCCAAACTCTTCTCCCACCTTATCGTCAGCTTTTTGCTGGAGCTTGGGCTTACCTGGTTTGGGTAAGACTTCGATTTTTTTAAAGGGATCCCTGTTGCCTTTTCTGGCTTTATTGACTTGAGTGGTTTATGCATTAACCACTCTGATATTTTCTTAAATGTAGTGGTATCTGACCTACGCTGTGTTGTACAGTCCGTCTGCCCTTTTTTTTTAGTGTAGATTTAAATATTTGCTGAAGCATTCCTACCCTACTTACACTCCCGTTAAGATTTTTTTTTGACTCAGTCCCAAATCTGCTGAGAAAATCTGAGCTTGTTCTTGCTTTGCATATTTTATACATTTTATGCCTATTGATGGAGAGCAAAATTTCTCATTTTCGGAAAACATAAATGTATGTGCAGACAGCATATTATTTTTTCACACAAACAATGAATTCGTTCTGCAACATATATACATTGCAAATATTACCTCAGTGCGTCCAGTGTTATGCTCAGCCTTTTTATTCGCTGCCAGCTTGCAACTTACAGACCTCAAAAAGAAATGAAGATGTGTGCTCTTACTGGAGGCTTGTAATCACCGCTTCTTGCATAAATAAAATATCATGGAGTAATATTTTTGAAATAAGTTCAAGCAGTGTGGGCTGGTTTTAGGTCTAAGTTAATAAGCTTGTTAAATACATTGAAGTTATGCTTTTGAAAAATGGCAGCTTGGTAGGAAATTTCACCTGCCACCATATTTACTGTTACTTTCTCTGCTACTCTTCTTGAAAAGAATAAAATGCTTGGAAGAACTTGGGTAGGCAAGCATGAAAGACGTTGGCTCTAGATACAAACTTCAAAAACTTCCCGTTTCAAATCACAACTTTTTAGAAGACCTTTTTTTTTTGTATTATGCAACTTCACTGATCTGCTATCAGTGAGACTCCGCAGCCAAGGAGTTGTTGGCAGCTGCTCATTCTAACAGATGGAATGGTTTCTAATTGCTCTTCCAGATCAATCAAATCACCCTTAACCAATTGCTGGTTTTAATTTTCTCCTACAGATTTAAATACAGTGCCACCCAAAGCAGAGCTAGTCGGTGTGCTTAGAATGATGTTATTCTGCTTAGTATGGCTTTGATAATGCATCTAGTTATTCCAGTGTGACAACTGATCTGAACAGATAGCTGAAACCTGATCATGCCTTTTCTGTATTCTTTTCTAGTGATTGCCTTGGTAGAGTTCAAATAGCAACTAACCAATGGTGAGGTAGAAAAGATACCCATCAATTATATTTTACGTAGCTTTCACTATCAGATAATGGCAACCGACAATGCAGTCCTGAAAAGAGTTATGCCTAAATCCAATGACTTCAGGGGCCTTAGAAGGATGTAACACTGTTAGGATTCCACTGATAATTTATTATAGCAATTGACTGATCTTTGTTTTCAAATGAATAAATATAATTTATTGGTTTTCAGAAGCAAGGCATATGCTCTGTACCTGTTGTTTGATGTAGGCATGTTTAGTACATTCTGCCTATTTTACATGCTCTGTTTCCACAGCATTTGGTGCTGTCCAGAAACAGTTTATGAATGGCATGTCCCAGTTTGGCTTATAATACTGCTATAATGGCACAGCTGATACAGTGGTCTCTGAAGAGTGAGAATCAGGCAGAGTTCCTATCCCCCGTGACAACATGCTATTTATTTCTTAAGAGCATCACTATCTCTGGCTCACTCACTGAGTAACTGCTGTTATAAACGGTGAACCAGGTCTAGGTATTACATACACATGCCAAGGATACAGATACCTTTCTTTCACAAAAGAATATTTGTCCAAGGCAGATAACAGCTGTCACTGATGCTAGCTATGAAAGATTATTTGTACCATATGTTCTTTTTTCAATTTAATCTTGTATGTATCCAAGAGTGAATCCTGTCTCTGATTAAAATCTAGAATATGAAGTCTGAGATGGTACTCAATTTCATATATTTATTTGACACAGAACAGCTCTGTGACCAGATCACTCATCCATCATCTATTATTCCTCAAAGCTAGAGGTTAATGTTTTTCTCATCAATGTAGTTGATAAAAAAGAGCTGAAGTATACCAAACTTAATTAGTTGCATGTAATAGCTTCAGTTTGTGGTAAATTATAATAATCACACGTGTGCAATATTGAGTCTTGTTGGCATGTCCACAATACTGGAAATTAAGTTGGATTGACATGGGATCACAAATGTTTAGATTTTTCAACAGTGGGAAACACTATGGACAAAACAAGTTAAATTTGCTACTAGTCAACAGCTGAGAGAAAATTGGTATAGGATGTTTTATAAATGGTATATAACCCCAGAAGGTATTTTAAAAGTGGACAAAAAATATAAGGGTACATGCTAGAAATGCCAAGAAAAATATGTGTTGTGTCTTTTTCATATGTGGTGGACTTGATACAAGACAAAAAAACCTAATTCACACAGAAATGCAAAGAATATCAAAGATTACATTTCAAATGGACTGAAAAGTCATGTTGTTGGGTATTTTACCCAAAACATCTACCAAAAAACACCAAGAACTATTTTTGTCCTCAATAACAGGGGCAAGAATTTATGCCTCTACCTGGAAAATGGGAAATATCCTCTCCCCAGAGATTTGGGATAAAAAAACAAGAGAATATTACTGTATGGCGAAACTAACCAATTTTGTAAACAGGAAGACCTATACATGAATTTAAAGAAAAATGGGAATCCAGTTCTGAGTATTACAAAATATAAAGTATTATTTAATCCCAAGATCAGCTGGTATAAATTCAATATAAAAATGTAGGCATATTTTAACAGTTCACAGTTACTAATATATTGATAAGTAATTCTAAACCGAGTTATAAGAAGATTGCCAAAAAAGATTTGTCAGCTTTTATATCAACATATTATTACTTCTTATCTTAATTTTTTAAAATTCCTGCAGTATTATTGATATATAATGTAGATCCACATATTCATTTTCTATTTTCTGTGTTCTTTTTTCCTACTTTCTGTTATATCGTTATTTTTAAAAAATGTTAAAACATTTTTTTAAAACTTAATGTTTTCTATCTTGCTATGCTAAATTAAGAATTCTGCTTAACTTGTTGAGTAATTAGAATGTGTTTAGAACACCAGCCTTCTGCTTCTCTAAATCTCTAAATCTAGAAGCAACTAATTTGGTCACACTGACAAATTGGAAGTAGCTGAATGGATTCTGGATGGCTCAGCATCAGCAAATGTGCAAAGCTAAATATTGGCTGCAAGGAACATTTCATACTAAAATTAACATGATACAGTTGCTTCAACAGTTTTCTAATGATGATAGCGTGTGGACTGCTATTCCGCCAAAATTGGTGTTTGCATATTCCTGTAGGTTTTTTCCCTGTGGTATCATGCCAAAAATGGCAAATGAATTTTGTCCCGATTTCCTGTTCATGGGTTGGATACCACAGTTCTGTTCTGCTAACTGCTGCTAACTGCTGTTCTGCTAACTGCTAACCCGGCATAATTAATCTTCTCCAGTCGTTTGCACTGGGTAGGTTTCCATAGACCAGGGGTCTGCAACCTGCGGCTCTCCAGATGTTGATGGACTACAATTTCCACCTGCCCCGTCACCATGGCCAATTGGCCAAGGTGGCAGGAGCTGATGGGAATTGTAGTCCATCAACATCTGGAAAGCCACTGGTTGCAGATCCCTGCATAGACTGAGGGGAAGTGCCGGCTTTACCAGAATGGAATATATATATGGATATATATGGATATGGATATGGATATGGATATATATATGGAATTCATTCATGGATATATATATGGAATTCATTTCCTTGTTAGGGGTTCTAAACTTTCAAGCTTTCTCTGTGATAGTTGAAATTTCATATATACACACATACACATATTCACAAACACACACACGCACACACATACACACATATACTCACACACACACATATATGTGGCACATGTACACATACAAAAATGCCTTATACTTGAGCCAGACCATTAGTCCATCAAGCTCAGTGATGTCTGTTATGACTAGTAGTGACTGTCGAGGGTATCCGATAGAGAAAGTTTATTCCCAACACCTGCTATTCTCCTTGCTGAATACAAGTTGCATGGTCTACCACAGGGCCACCCCCTCTCCAGCCCCTAATGATTTCACATCCCTGTCACATCCCTCAAACAATTGTCATGCCCAAAGTGAAGAACTAATATCCTTTCTCCTATTGGTTCTTCGTGCTAAATAATATTCTATTTAGTTTTTAAAAACTTTAAAGCATTGTAAAGCTCACCATTATTATTGAATATATTCTTCACTATTGTTCTTAAGTATAGTCACTGGTGTTCAATGCATATCTGTGCAGAAGGATTTTAAAAATACCCCTGGATTCAAAACAGCTACCTAAGGTAAATCAAAACTGGACAGTATTTTATGACAATGTTGCTCCAGAAAGCTGAGCTATATGAAGTACAATTAATGTGGAATTTGCTAGTGCTATTGTGATGACCACCAGCTTTGATGGCTTTGAAAAAGAACATAGACAAACTGATTGGAGGACAGACATTTCCAGGCTCAGATGTATTATGCCCCAGAATACCAGTTTCTGAGAAGCAATGCTGGTAGAGGAATGTCTCTGGCTGGTCTAATCCAGTATGGCTGCTCTTATGATTTAATCTGTACCTAAATTACCTGAGTTTGTAAATCAAGGAGGAAAAAGACACATTGATTAGAATGTGTGTTTAATTCAAGAATGATAGTGTTCCTCTTTCCCTTTTGCCTTAACAATAGATTCAGGACATACAGAAGAAAGTACTTGTAAATTATGGAATTCTCTGTCAGTCGACAAAGTACAAATGTAGCTTTTAAAGGGAGATTAGAAAGATTCATGGAGAGTAGGTCTGTCAGTGGCTACTGGCCATGGTAACTTCATGTTCAGATGCGCTAAGCTTCTTAACCCCAGTGCTAGGAGGCAATCTCAAGAGAATGCTTTCGCTTCTATATCCTATTTGTTGGTGCTAGACCCGTCACAGTTGGCTTGCCAGGACAACTGATCGGGTGCTTATGAAAGAGGATTCTGGATCAAATGCATTGCTGATCTGATCCAGCAGGGCTCTTCAAATACTTTTCTCAAAACTTCAGAACCTACTTGGTTGTTGAAATTACTTGTAAACAATTTTTACAATACATAGCTTGAATACATAGCATAGTAGGACAGAAAGACCTTGATTATCTTGCTTATAATACCCTGTCATTTACATTACATATTGCTTGATGTTCCACTGTAGTTCTGCAAATCAGAAGAACCTCAGATGAAAATGGTGGTCTCAGTGCTCTTTAAAGATACAGCGCTGATTTTACAATACAAGTCATAAAGCTAAGAGCTCTAGCAGTAGGACAAAGCTAGCTTGTGAGAAAGAGGTTAATACCCTTTCTGAGCCATTATTTAAAGTTCAGAGCTGGCCTATTTTTAGATAGTAGTGTGAGAAGATGTTTGCTGAGAATAGATACAGATCATGTCTCCTTGCAGAATATAGAACATTGGGACACTTCATTTCCAGAGAGCATAATTGGTATTTGGAATGTAACCTCCGCTTTCAACCTTTTGTGTAATATAAAAAGAGGTTTGTTTTTAAACAGACACATACGAGCATTATATGAGCATTCCAAGAAAGGAACACTAAATACACAACCAAAAGCTTTAGTTAAGTTGTTGTTTCCATTGGGGGAGGGGGCAACTGATAAAAAGTGCTGTCTTTCCATTTGTATTACTGGATAGGAAAACATTCTTCAGCCATCTAGCACCTCCAGAGCAGAAGACCATGTTACCCCTTCACCCACACCATGCTGCAATTACTCAGGTCCATTATGCTGCTACCCAGTATGTTATTAGGTGGGAACTGTTTCTCTAATTGTGATTTAATTCATGGGGGAGTCGGCTGTCACTTAGTGCCAACATAAGCAGATCCTCTAGGTCAGTGGTGGCGAACCTATGGCACGGGTGCCCGAGGTGGCACTCAGAGCCCCCTCTGTGGGCATGCACACACAGAACCCCCCCCCCCACACACACACACACATCTAGGCTGGCTGGGCCGCCGGGCGCGATTATTAGCATTAAACCTAATACCTAATTTTGGGGAAGCAGTGTAGGTAACCCTGTTAAGCGCTGTTAAACCCCACTGATTTTCATGTGAAGAACTAAAGCTTACTTGGGAGTAAGCTCGTTTGCTGGCAATGGGGCTTGCTTCTGAATAAATTCTCCTAGGGTCATGATTCACCTGTTGGAAGAGTTGCACTGTTGTTTCAAAGCAAAGCCACTGACTACCACCAAGCTTACTCCCGAGTAACACACGCCTCGAAGCCAACTGTTTTTTCTAAACTAAAACCTCAGTATTCAGGTTAAATTGCCATGTTGGCACTTTGCGATAAATAAATGGGTTTTAAGTTGCAATTTGGGCACTCGGTCTCGAAAAGGTTCGCCATCACTGCTCTAGGTGCTCAGATGAGAAATATACAGTCATATACAGTTATATGAGGGAGAATCTCTCCTGCTCCAGGCTGAGGTCAAAGCACTGGTGCTAGAGTCAACAGTGTATCGTAGATGTTCTTCTAGCAAAGGCTGAGGATGGAGGTGGAGATGCAGGCCCTTTCCCTCCAGAAACAAATTACCCATATATAGGGTGGTGCTATGCCTGCTTATGGTGACAGAGCTGAAGTGGTTCAGGGCATCGATCTTCCAAGATGGTGATGAGACAGCAGCAGACTTAAGAGTCTCTCTCATGGTTCAGGACTTGGAGAGGCATGAAGGATTAGTTGGGAAAAGACTTCTGGCACAGCACTGGTTCTGGGGTGGAGAATTCAAGGTACAAATCTAAGGCTGATAATTTCAGACTTTTGGGGCTGCATATCAAAGGAGGTTCCTAGAAGTGTTTCAGCTGCCTCCTTGTGTTGTGCTGTCACATGCCCCTTTCTCTCCTCCTGTGGCCTCTGGATCTAATGAGCAGGATCTATTCTCTGGTCTGTGATAGTCTCACCTGACTGGTCCTCTTGTTACCTGGGGTGTAATTCTCTTCTTTGGCCAGAATAAGGTGATGGTGTTTAAGCTGAATTTTCTCTGGACATCCTCAGGCGATCATGCCAAGACCCTCTATGAGCTGAAGGATTGCGGGACAAAATTGGAGATTTCTAATGTGCCAAGCTGAGCACATGATTGTTCCATAAAACTCAGTTTTAATGCAACTTGTATCTGCCCTGCTCTTAGGTCCACTGTTTCTTGGCACTTCCATTCTTACATCAACCCTTTGGGCAGTAGGTTCACCTGGAGGGTTTCCGTCAGTCTGCCCTGACTGAGAAGCATAAAGTGTTTCACCATCTGCAGTTGTAGTAGTTGCATTTATCACTTTAATGGATATACATCATATGAATCACTGGCTTGAAACTGAGTGTAGAGAACATTCAAATGCTACTGAATCAACTGAACTTAACTATATTCATACCAGTGAAGATTGGAATATACACTTCTTTACAGTAATTCATATTACTTCCCTGAGACAGTTATAGTATATAATCATTTATAGAATCAGGAAAACTTTCAAAACTGGGAGAATAATAAATCACAATTTCTTTTGAAATGACAGCTGTCTCAACCTACAGCATTCTGACTTATTCTGCCCCTTCTTCTATAGCACCGAGGCCCACTTATCCTTTCCCCTTCATAAGAACATAAGAACATAAGAACTAGCCTGCTGGATCAGACCAGAGTCCATCTAGTCTAGCACTCTGCTACTCGCAGTAGCCCACCAGGTGCCTTTGGGAGCTCACATGCAGGAGGTGAAAGCAATGGCCTTCTGCTGCTGCTGCTCCTGAGCACCTGGGCTGCTAAGGCATTTGCAATCTGAGATCAAGGAGGATCAAGATTGGTAGCCATAGATCGACTTCTCCTCCATAAATCTGTCCAAGCCCTTTCTAAAGCTATCCAGGTTAGTGGCCATCACCACCTCCTGTGGCAGCTTATTCCAAACACCAATCACACGTTGTGTGTGATTCCTATATGAACTTCCTCTCCCTGCTAGCAGAATTTCTGTACAAAGAAGAACTTCCATCCAAGCTCAGTGGTGAGCATCTTTCGGCATCTGCTAGGGATTGTTTCCCAGCATAGAGTTTATGGCTCATTGGGGGCCCTGAAGTCTGACAGCACTCATGGTGATTATAGCAGCAAAAGGAGGAAGCTCTATTCCCCCTCATGAGTCAAGACTCTTCTTCAGTTGTTCCTAGTATCAGACAAGGCCAAGGAAGGAGCTGCCATCTGCCACTGCTACCAGGTGAATGACAGGCAAGGTGCAAACTGGACCAGGTAGGGCCAGTGGACACCTATAGTATCCATTTAGCCCAGAAACACTTGACTTTATCTCTCCCTGGCTTTTCTGCATTGGTCACTATTTGATCATCAGAGCACCTAATATGTCTGGGAATATCTGGGATCTTTTGTAAAGAAGCGGGGCTTAGGAACTTAAATAGGAAATTACAATTTTTACATTTTGTTTATTATCACAGCTGCAGTGGCAGAGCTATAAGGGGGCGGGGTGTGTGCCGTGCACTGGGCGCACGCTGGTAAGGGCAGGAAATTGCACCCCAACCCCTTCCCCCCATGCCCCCCACTTACCTTAGTTCCTCTCTCCTGCAGCCTGGTGGGAACTACACTTCCCAGGAAACTTTGCTCCTGGGAAGTGTATTTCCCACCAAGCTGCAGGAGAGAGGAACTAAGGTAAGTGGGTGAGGGGTGGGGGCAGGGGCGGGCACCATTTTGCCCCCCCTACGCCTCTGCACAGCTGCCAGTTCTTTAGCTGGTTGTTGGCCTTTCATTACAATTCAAGCCCCCCGCCCCCCAGGCCTAGGACATTGTAATGGATCAACATAGTATTCATGCAGATCTCAGCAGCCTTTTGAATCTGACAGTTGTTGATTTTGTTGATTTGAAGATGTTTCAAGTACAGCCCTAATGTTTTTAGAATGGTGTACAGTGTTGCCGATTACCACTGAGACGACCTCAGCTGGTTTATGCTATAGTTTCTGAGTCTCGATTTTCAAATCATGATAGTGACCTTCTCATGTTCTTTTTCATCTACCCTGCTGTCCCCACTTATTGCTATGTTGATGATGGTCACTTACTTATGCTCAATCACTCTGATGTCCCATGTGTTATACAGCAACACTTTGTCCATTTGAATTTGAAAATCCCACAAGATTTTAACCTCTTTTTTTCCCTGACTTTCTTTGGGCTATGTTCCCACCAGTGTTTAACCATCCTGATGTAATTCTTGCATATATTGGAAGTGGATCATCTTGGTCACAGAGCTGTTGTTACAGCTCTAACCTAAATCTTGTCCAGAGCCTAACTTCTCGTAGCATTTAAAGAGGCATGGATTTGTAGTGCTACCTAGAAATTCCAAAATCATCCAATGAGCTTTCATGGCAATTTAAGGATTGGAACCCTGGTCTCTGCAGAATTTTAATCTGATAATCTAGCCATTATGCCATGCTGGTTCTACACTGTCAGTGGCACAATGCAATATGCCAACACAATACAAGCAATTCATAATATTGGATCATTAGCCAAAGTGTGTGTGAGTAAAAGGAGACAATTCATGTACAACTCATCAAGAGATGTATGTATGTATGTATGTATGTATGTATGTATGTATGTATGTATGTATGTATGTATTTATTTATTTATTTATTTATTTATTTATTACATTTATATCCTACCTATATACAGGATCTCTAGGTGGCTACAGCATTCAAACATCCTCTTACATAAATACATCTGTTAAAAACATTGCATACAAAAGTTAAAAAATCCAACCCTAACCCCATCCCCCCAGTGAGCAGCATTATAGAGGGGTCATATAAGGAGACTAATCAGATGTTTGGGTGAAGAGAAAAGTCTTTGCAAGGCACTTAAACCCATACACCCATATGTACAGATTCCACTGATGCCTGCTCTTGGTGGTCAGGTAACAATGCACTGGTTGATGGTATCTATTTTAGTGCTGAACTGAAATCACAGGCACATTTTGTGAATCAGTTCTCTCCTTCCCTTTTTGGCAGTTTTCACACCCCTTGGGAAAAGGTGCTGGAAATGCATAACTCTCTTGCCTCAGTCCTGTCACTCTTAATTGACTAGTTTGGATACAACTTGGTGACTAGTTAGGAGTAGAACATGGAGAGGATTGCACTTGAATGCACATTACACATCTTGTCCATTGGACATCCTCCACATTCTGCCTGAACTACTACAACTAGAGCTGGGTCTAAGCAAAAATCTTGCAGTGCAGTTCTGACAGGCGATGAAACAACCAGTGCAGGGTGGCAAGGCAGAAAGCATTAGCCCAACTGGCTAGGCAATAGGAGACACACAGTAGGTGGTGTGAACAATAGCTGTGAACAGATGCTGTGAAATGCACAAACAGAAGGTAGAAAAATCTTTTACAGTGCAATCCTCAAGAGAGCTTCTCCAGTCTAAGCTGTTCATTTGTGTGTACTTTTGTGTGTACAGGTTGTGTGTTCATTTGTGTGTACTTTCGTGGGGGGAAATGGTGGTATTCCATCCATACTAGACTAAGAAGTGTAATATTTTAAAGTGGCTACACAGATTGGACAGTAAGATTCGAGTCCAGTAGCACTGTAGAAACCAAACAGGTTTTAGGGCATAAGCTTTCAAGAGTCAAAGTTCCCTTTGTCAGATACTTTTAAAAAGTGTAAATGGGAGATGTCAAATTCCCAGATCCTTAAGTAAATCTTTTCCCCTCTGTTAATCTGAAGGCAGAATTTAATAGGGGCATGAGGCATAAGCATCTGCGGAGTCAGTGGCATTTAGACTTTTGAATTTGTAGGATGACCATTTTCTGAAGTGTGAACCACAGTACAAGCAATGTGCCCATACTCCTAATAGTTCATTTAGTATTTAATATACTTTAATATTTATGGCCATCACTCTGTTCCGAAGCAGGAAAACCTCCAGCAATTTTGATCCTATGGAAAAAGCAACAATTCAATTTAGAAAAAAACTGATGTGTGTTTGTTTCACATGACTGCTCTTTCAATTTTAAACTACATATAAGAAGGGGACATTGCTGCTCCCTAATAGTTTTTTTTTTTAAAATAAGCCATTGGTAATTCCATCTTCCACATCTATCAGGTTGACAGTTCTAAAATGGTTACTAGTTCTCTTTACAGGTCTTTCTAATCATGATATTTATGGGGGGGGGGTGTTTCCTGATGTCTGCATAATCAACAGCGTTTTGTGTATTGTGTGCTGAAATAAATTAAACCTGTGCCTTTAGGACATTCAAATCATTGCAATGAAAGCAGCCTTCTGTGATATCCATACGTTATGTAAATTGAGTACATTTGCATACTAGATTATTGTGCATAGTTTATTTACACTGTTCCTCGCATCACAGGGAGAGAAATGTAGAAACCCTCTGTTCTTTTCATTAAAAAATAAAAATAAAACAAGAACTGAGGGTCTCAGAAAACTGAATTCTATAACGCTGTCAGTTTTCCATCCTTTTGGAGGGAGGGTACTTTGAGAAACTAAGGAGCGGAATGCTGAAAGAATTTAGGATATGGCTTGTTCTTTTTTGACTTTATCGCTGCTATCCCTGCAGAATGTGTTGCATGCTTAGTCACATTTGTAGGATTGCCAGCTATGGGTTAGGAAATACCTGGATATTCTGGGGGTGACGCCTGGGGAGCGTAGAGTTTGGGGAAGGGAGGGACCTTAGCAGGTTATAATACCATAGAATCCAGCATTCAGAGCAGCCATTTTCTCCAGGGGAACTGATTTCTGTTGTCTGAATACCCATTGCAATACTGAATGATCTCCAGCGAACCCCTGGAGGTCAGCAACTCTACTCATTTATTTATCTGTTTAAAATATTGGTAGGCCTGCATTTCTTCAGACTGCCCTGAGACAACATTATTATAAGATATAATAAAACTATATAAAGTCGCACACCCTGACCTGAGGCTAGCCTAGTTTCGGCATGTCCCGGAAGCTAAACAAGGTTGCTGCCCAAGTTAGTAGTGAGATGCCAAATCACCTCCGTTTTACTCTTGCCTTGAGAACCCTAAGGGCAGCCATATGTTGGTTGTGGCTAGATGGCACTTTCTGTTCCACACAGTTAAAAGCATTAAAACAATGAACCTTGAATATGTTAAATCTCTATTAAAATTACCAATGTAAAAGCACTTTATTTCCAGCTAAGAAGCAACTCCCTTTTGAATTAAGAACCGAAAAATTTTAGTCAATATAAATGTATGGGCTTAGTATATATAATTAAATCTAACCAATTAAAGGAAGAGAGAGAAAAATATATCTATGTAAGTTATCTGTCTGTCTGTCTGTCTACTATATACGTGCACGCACACACACAACATTTCAGCTTAACTCCAGTTGTGATTAGGATTAGAAGATTTTCACAGCAGTCCTGCACATAGTTGTGACAGCTGAAGCCAATTGATTCCTGTGGAATTAAATGGGGATGATTCATCTTACCAAAAAAAAAGAAAGAAAGAAGATGCAGGGTGACATGTGACAGCTTTATTATCATGTGAGGCCTCTACACATTTCATTGTTTAAGCTGCATCAGGGAGATATATAAAAACAAATAAATCTGCACATTCTTATTCTGATTAATGTATCATTTATTGAGTTTATTCTGTCTTTTTAATTAATATTAATTTTTATAGTTTGTAATGTTTGTCTGTTTGTTTGTTTAATTTGATAGACCATCCACCCCCTAAGGGCATTTTAGAGATGTGGTTCATCTAGTAGTTAATACATATTGTAAAATATATGTTTTTTATAGATTCCCCCAGATGAAGCTTAAATAGTGAAATGTGTCGGGGCTTTACATGACAACAAAGCTATCACCTGTCACCTTCCACCTTTCTTTCCTTTTTTGGTTTGCTGGCACATTGCTTCATGTGGCCATGTTCTTTATTTTTATTGGGGGGGGGGGGATTCAGCACAGCCCTGACCTGGATAGCCCAGGCTAGCCAGATTTTGTCCGATCTCAGAAGCTAAGCAGGTGCAACCCAACCTTCAAAGAACCCCAGGGTCATGATACAGAAGCCGGAAATGACAAACTACTTCTGAATGTCTCTTGCCTTGAAAACCCCACATAGGATCGCCTTGATGGCATAAAAAATCAGCATTGGATTGCACTGTTAGAAATATTTCTCTGTTTCCTTGTACCTTCTCAATTCCAAATTGAAGGCAAAAGGACCAAGTTGGCAAAAATCCTGGCAGTCTCACTTACTAACACATGGATAGCAGCCATCATATTTATTTAATCACTCCTTAGACTTCTTCTAGATTCATCTCATGGATCAGTAATGACCTGGTACTTGTACAGTGGACTACTTTGCCTTTGCTTCTTAGACTTCTTCTGTCCACAAAGTAGCAATAGCTAAAGTAATATTTGCTCTTTAGCTTTGCATTTTTAAAAAATATTTATATAAATCTGCATGAGAAAAGATCATTTACACATATTCTTTTGGTCTGTGATTATCCTTGGACAAAACGTTTAGGTGAGTTGACATTTTTTAAAAGGATAATATTAAGTAGTTCACTGCCTTAAGACACAGAGAGAAAGGGAGCAAAAGAGTGGGTTTCTGGGGCAGGTCAATCAATGCAGAAAAAGTTCCCTGAAACATAAAGTTTTCAAAACCACTGATCTCGTGGATTTCTTGCTGCTTTGGCCTTTTTATATCTGAGACTTTGCTCGGTCTGTCTTTTTCCTGTCTCTTTGTAAAAGCAGACATGAACTTTCCAAGCATTTTCCATGCCTTCATCGAGCCCCTTCAAGGTTTCAATCCTCCCCCTCTCCCCCCACCCCTGTGCAGATCTTGAACCAGCTCAGCAGTTAAACCCAAAGACAGTGAGAATTGCTGGGGGTTTTTAAAGGGCATTTTTTTTGGTCTGGTGTAGCCTGACATTATATTGAAAGCCTCTTCAGCTTCCACTTTCTCATGGTGAAGTGACATGTCCCAAGGAAATGAATAACAAGAAGTGAGAGTAATTTTATCATGAATCACTGCTAGGAAAAGCAATTGGTATAGGGTGGTTCCTTATGAAAAATATGTCCTTTTACCTGATGCAACCTTTTATATCTACATATAATCTTTATATTATGAATAGATATAATAATAGAAAGGCAGAAAGTTGCAGCCTTCATTGCACCCATGTTATTAATCACTTTCTTCTGTTCTTCACCAGTAGGCAAATGTTGCTTGTTAATTAATGTCTGCTCTGTACATTCAAAAGTAACACTACAGAAGACAATAAAATCAGCAAAACCCCTTTCCAAAGGCGTTTCCATGATACTTCAATTAGGACATGATACTTCTTCAATTAAACATATAGTAGGTTCATGGATAATATTATTTGCTGTTAATTTGTATGTGCAAGGAGAGAAGTGTCTTCTTTCTTCGATAAGCAACTTTTGAAAATATCGGATATGTTGTCAGAACATTTGTTAAAGATTTTGTTCCTATGCCTACATACCAGAGTTCAAAATAATTGAGTTAAGAGTCAAATATCACTGTGTTTATGATCAGTATAAGACAGTATTTTGTATTTGGAAAAGATGAGCTTTGACAAAGCTTATCGCTTGGAAGATTCCATTGTGCTATAAGGAATTACCGAACTCAGATTTCGTTCTACTATAATACTGTTAGATGCTGTGATGATTTTGTTGTACATGATGATTGAACGCGATTATCCTTTTGTGATTTACTTGAATAGAACTTTGTGGTGACTCTAATTATTTATTTGTTTAGAAAATTTATGTGCCAGCTCTCCAGAGATTTTTCTCATGGTAGCTCACATAGTGAACATACTAAAAATACTGCCGCCCTTGAAAAGCCCAGCCAAAGCATTAAAATGGCATAAAACATTTATCAGCCTAAAATTATCGTCTTCTTTCCATTTTAGGAGATCGTCAACTTCAACTGCCGGAAGCTTGTTGCCACAATGCCACTCTTTGCGAATGCTGACCCAAATTTTGTTACTGCCATGCTGAGCAAACTAAGGTTTGAAGTGTTCCAGCCTGGAGATTATATTATCCGAGAAGGGGCCGTGGGGAAGAAGATGTATTTCATTCAACATGGGGTTGCTGGTGTCATCACTAAATCCAGTAAAGAGATGAAACTAACAGATGGGTCCTACTTTGGAGGTAAGTACAAAGGGAAAAAAACATGATATGGTACAGAAAGGAGGAATGTCGATTTGTTAAACTCATTTGGATTCAGCAGAGTTACAAAGACAGTGTTGCACAACTGTTAGACATATTTGCTTCACACATGAAGGTCTGGGCAGTATGAGAATAACTGAGCTAGGCGTGTGCAGTTGGATATGCCCAAGCCACAATTATGCCCAAAATTATCTCTTTGGGTGGGGTCCATGACACTCAAAATGACACAAAGCACTCCCCAAATTCTGGGCCTAATGTAACTTGTATCTTGGAATTATGAGTGTTTTGGGGTTTTAGGGAAACATGCGAGTAGGAAGCTAAGGAGAGAAGGCTGGCTGGGGAAACGTCTCTTATTCAGCAAGGGAACCATCTCTTATTCAGCAAGGGAAACAACAGCTAACAGCTAAGGCTCTTGACCCTTTACATTTTTAAACGGGAAAGGAACAAACTGACCTCAGATTTAAAATGCCTGGATTGTTTTCATCAAGACACGTTACTAGCTTCTAAATAACGTAATGGAACTTTACAACTCATTTTTTTCTACATTCAGTAAGCTTCAATTTAAGGTGGTGATAGAGGAAGTCATCAAAAGACAGTTGAAACTTCTGACTCATTTTGCATTCCCATCAAAAATCCCCTGACTGCCCACAGAACAGAATCCTATTCTATCATGATAACGATTCATGGTACAGTCTTCATTTATTTTATAACAGTTAGGACAGGGAGCAAATATGTTATTCCATTTTATTCTGTGCCATCCATTTCAGTGTTTCTTTTGTAACTTAACTGATTAAGCATTGTATCCATGATGGACTGTGTAACCCAAAATGTGTTGGAGTTATACATTTTGGGGGGCTATTTGCTTTGAATATTCTGTTTTGCTTCAATGATTGGGCACACAGTGCTCTGGCCAGAAGATGGAGCTCTGCTGTTTACTTACTGCTTAGAATGCTGTATGTTACCATCTTGCTATTTTGTTCTGTTCAACCATATTCTATCTAGTACATAGTACTAGTACTATGGCTTTCTAGTACATAGTACTAGTACTATGGCTTTCTAGTACAAAGTTCTTGTACATAGTCTTTCTCTTTTTAAGCAACTATGTTCTAATTGTGTAGTTCATTTTGTTCCATGTATACGTTCAGTAAAAAAAATTAAAAAAACAAACATGGACAAATTTTAAGCAGTTTTAAGAACAAATTAGACATTATTTTAAAAGCCAACCCTTGTTTTCATGGATAAATCAAAACAGTTCATGGTAATTTTCAAGGGTGGCTGGGAGTTGTCTCAAACTTATAACAGATCTCCAAAGATCCCTGGATAAAAATAACAGCTTCCAAGGGTGGACTCATGGTATCACATTCTTGCTAGATTCTCCCCTGCCCAAAACTCCACCATCCTCAGGAACTACCCTAAAACTCCAGGAATTCCTAAAGCTGGAGTTGGCAAACCCTATGCAGGAAATTAATTGGCATCCTCAAAACTAAATCAGTAAAAGAAAATCTCAGCACTAGTTTGAATTGCTGAAGAGGTATAAATTTCCATATGCATATATAACAGGTGCCAAGAATTTTTCTTCTATAAAGCTGCAGATGTGTCTGTTCCAACAATATGTTCCATCCAACATGTCTGCCTGCCTTCAGTTAGGAAACATTTAATAAATCAAGCAACAGCATCTGCTTTGGGACTTAGTAGCAAATGGAGAGTATGTGGATTGTTTGTTGTGGTGTGTTGTAGAAGTAAGACTGAACACTACAATCCACAAACTATCTAGGCCAACAGACTTGCCAAGAAGTCAGTTTTGTTTTTCTCATCCCAGAAATAGTATGCAGATTACAGCTGTACTTTCTTGAATATTACAGGGACAAAGTGGAAGCTGACTAAGCAAAATTAGTCTAAATATTTTCATCTTCCTCTCTCAGCATCCATCATTTCACTGTGAATGCCTCTCAGTGTGTCCTGGCTTAGTATCACCAAGCAACTTTCTGTTCAGGCTGTATCAGGGCATCTGGTCATACAAGGGCATGGGTGACGTGGCTGTTATTGGATGTAAATGATTCTGTTACTCTGTTTCAAGATTTATAGAGGCAATAAGGAAATACCAGAAGGCTAATATTAAGTAAGACATTGTTTTTATTCCTTTATTTTCTGCTCCATCCCTAGGGAGCTGTTCGCATAAGCAGCGCCGTCCTCACTCCCCCCCAGCAGCGCGAAGCCACCATTTTCCCACCTTGCTTCACGAGCGAGGTTGTTGAGGAGGGACAGCTTCCCATCGGCGTGGTGCGAACTGCATCGCAGGGAAGCCACCCCTTTCCCCATCGCTCCCACTCACCTGCCTCTCCAGTGTCATTCTGGAGGGCTGCAGGGACCCACCCACGCTGTCCTCCAACCTCCAGGGGTCGGAGGGCAGTGTGGGCAGGTCCCTGCAGACCTCCAGAACAACGCTGGAGAGGCAGGTGAGTGGGGGAGGGCGACCGAGAGGCGACTCCGTGTGGAGCCGCCTCTCTGGCTAGGGAGGGAGCTGGGACTGCTCATGCGAGCAGTCCCCACACCGCCACCGGCATAAATTATGGATGGATGGATGGATGGATGGATGGATGGATGGATGGATGGATGGATGGATGGATGGATGGATGGATGGATGGATGGATGGATGGATGGATGGATGGATGGATGGATGGATGGATGGATGGATGGATGGATGGATGGATGGATGGATGGATGGATGGATGGATGGATGGATGGATGGATAGGATTTATATTCCACTTCTCTCAGCCATACAGAGTCTCAAAGGGGCTTACAAACTCCTTCTCCCCCCAATAATTCATTTTGCGAGGTACATACAGCTGTGGGAGTTCTGAAGAACTTTGACAAACCCAGTTTACCAGACAAGAGTCCACCACTCATGTGGAGGAGTGGAGACTCAAATGAGTTTTCCCAGATTACAGTCCACTGCCTGTAACCAGTACCCCACACTGGACAGATGGATGGACCAACAGACAAATGGCGATTCAGGAGGATGCTCTCTCTTGAGACTGAAAATAGAATGTGGAGAAAAAGTATGTAGGAAAGCTGGTCCTGAACTATTGACGAATACAAGAGGGCAGGTCTGACTCCAAACTGAATCAGAATGACTAATCTTGACAAGGGGCTGGAAGTTCTGCTGGAATTACAACTAGTCTCCAGACCATAGAGATCGGTTTCCATGGAGAAAACAGCAACTTTAGAGTGTGGACTCTGTGGGATCATATTCACAGTGAGCTCTCTCCTCTCTCCCAGACTTTCCCCATCCACTATCCCCAAATCTCCAGGACCTTCCCAAGGTGGAGCTGGCAAACCTAAACTGAATTATTTAAGAGCCTTGCAGAAACAAAATGTAAGAGTCTGGGTTGGTCTCTGAGGCAGTAAAATGTAACATTTATTTATCCATTTATTTAGCATGGTGGGGGAAAATATGCTTGAAGCCTTGTCCTTGTTTCTAAATCCTCGCTAATGAAATGGTTGGCAAGAAAAATGGTCGATAAACAGTTTCGTTAATAAAATGTAGCCATTTCTTCGTTTGACTGTAAAGAAGAAGAAAAAACTTCTTTGTTTCCTAATAGTGAATATTTCAGCTAAAATGTGACCATCCCAAAGGTAAAGCACATTGCATCTTCCTCTTGATGAAAGCTATTGTATGGCCTAGATAGCAGCTTCCTCGTTTAGACAGCAACATAATATACACAGTCCTAGTACATGATGAAACACCCACTTCCCACTGAGAAATTTAAGCTGAAGTCAGCTTTCCTCAGCTGGAAGGATATAATTCATTATGATTTGAAATCTGCAATTCTGTAGAAGATGATGAAAAGCCCTAACATGCCTTGGCCAAGGCAGGGCTCCAAGAGCAAAATTTCACACACAAATGTGCAAGAGATTGGCAAAGCCATGCAGAGCTTCAGTTACATTTTATCTGAATATGAAGAAGCAATCTTTATGAAAGTGTTATTTAAATTTAAAAAAAGATCTCAGCAAGCCAGTATTTTTTAAAATTGTGCTACCTGTTCGTAACTGCTCAAAAAATTGTAATTGTGAAATGAAACTTCAAAAAAGTCATCTTAAGCCACTTCTATTGGAAACTTGAGCTGTGACACATTTGGAGCACGAGGTGTTCCGAATGTTCTCGGATGTTCTGTTCTGTATTCAGTTTCCCTTCACAGTTTGGCATGGCTTGTCCACTAACAATGAACTCTAATTAATGGGAAATCAAGAACAGCTTGAGATAGCACACCTATTTTGCTAGGTGAGAGTTGAAATGCTTTTGGACTTCGATGGAAGGGGAATATTGTTTTTGCTTTGACTGAGAAAAAACAAGTTTCAGTTTGAAGCCCAGCTGGCAAGGAGCAGCTTTGAAAAGGAACAAACTTGCCTCTTTTCCTGGTGGTGCATATTTCAGGCCACCTGCATTCTAAGGTATCACAAATCACTTTGTTACCGCTGTTTCTCAGGTAACAATAAGTGATTTCAGCTCAGCAACCTATCGAGGCACAGGAAGCCGATGTTTCTTCAGGGCAAAGTATTTTATTTGGAAGCGGTGGTGACAGCTCGGGCAGAAGAATCGCGCCCTCCTAACCAAGCGCAAGAACTTTTATACACATACATCAAAGGGGCAAAGGGGCAGGTAAAGGGGGCTGGTAAGGGGGCAAGTCCATTACCGAACACCAATAAAGAAACAACAATAGAAAAGGAAGATACAATTACAACTTTTGTGAATGGGATCCCGAAATCCCACTGTCAAGCGTCTTCACGCGAGACTTCGCAATGGTGCTGAAAGGAGAGCGGAAAAGGTCCATCCAGAGAATCTGGGTGGGCTCGTTACCACATCTACGTTATCAATGGCTGTTTCCTTCGGTTATGACCTGAGGCTCCCGTGCCTCAGCTCCGCAACAAAGGAGAGTTCAAAACTGTCCAATGGTGGTCCCGACACGTTTTCCAATGGCTGGAACCTCTGGGTGGTGCTATCAGATTTAATTTGCAAAACCAAAGGGGGTCTTTGTCTTCACTAAGGAGCTGGCAGGGTGTTGGTCTAAGCTGCATTCCAGGGCTAACTTCCTTGTCCCTTAATATCAGCTTCTACAGGCTATTGCTTTTACTAACAAACACAAATATCAAAAATAACATTTCTAAACTTAAACATTAGGGAAAACTTTACAGTACAAGCACATAAGAATCTCCTAAATTAACAATAACAAAACCTTAAACTAACTGGAGAACCTAATCAAACTATAATCCTAAACAGCGGGCAAATCATACATTCAACTCTAAAGGGGGCTCTCATTACATCTTAAAAGGGCAGAGGCAAGAGAGAAACCATATAACATTGGCACAATCACATGTTTACGTCCTTTGCAAGCCTTATGGAGGCTTCTATACCACACAGGTCTCTGCGTCTTGACATGGATCCAGTGTAGTTGTGTAACTTAACTCAAGAAAATATTTTGGCCATTTTCTTGGGCGGTAACAACTTCACACCTTTGTCATTTTAAAATGAGAATAAGATGCCAGCTATGCTGTGTGTGGCAAAACTGTTGGTAGACTTTTCATTCACCTTTCAGTCCTGCATACATATTATCGCCAGAAGGAAACTGCATGCTGGTTATGTTGCTCGTTTATTTTCACATTTTAATCTAATATTGATGTGATGTTGCAAGTTAAGTAATTACATTGAAAAGTGTAATTTTATATGGAAAATTATGTAGCAGTAATTGGATTAGTGTGACATTGTCAGCCAGGCATTACAGCAATTCTCAGTGTGGCTGATTCTCAGGAAGGGTTGTAGAAATGGGGATGGGGGAGTGTGGCGATCCCCCTCCCCCTCCTGTGGCCGCGGCTGACAAGCCGTCCCACCGTCCCTTTCCGAGGTGATGGACTCCTCGTCTGTGGCCCCGGTCTTTGGGGCTCTCAATGCGGTCAGCTGCCTTAGCCACAGGGTGCTCCTCAAGGGGTGAGGGCAGCCCTCACTCCCTGGGGTTTCTTCCTACTGGGGTTTGGGAGTGGCTGCCCCCCTACTGGGGTCTGCTGCCCTCTTCCCAGCCAGCTGCTCTCCCCTCCTTGGACTCCTCTCTTCCCCCACCAAGGACCCTCCACACTCCCCTTCGCGCTCTCTCGCTCCTCCTCCTTCTGCTCCTCCGCTCTCTCTCACTTCTCCTCTTTCTGCTCTTCCTCTCTCTCTCACTCCTCCTCCTTCTGCTCCCCCACTCTCTCTCACTCCTCTTTCCTCTGCTTCGTCGCTCTTTCTCTCTCTCGTCCACGATGCTTTCCCCGACCTCCCTGGGCTCCCGCACAACCCTCCCACGCCCTGCTGCGGCCAGCCTTGCTCTCCCAGCGGTTCTCTCCTTTTGAAGGCTTCCGTGCCCCGGCGATTGCGAGAGGCGGGGCAGCTGCCGGCTAAGCCGCAGCTGCTCCTCGTTGCGCCCGTCGTCCGCCGGCTCCGCCCCCCTGCTGGCACTTCTGCTGCGGGTCGGGGCGTTGCGCCGGCCGGCTGCCATCGCGCTGGCGGCCCCACCCCCAAGCCATCGGAGTCCGGGGCGAGCCGGCGCAGCGACCCCCGGACAGGGGGAGAGAGAGAGAGAGAGAGAGAGAGAGAGAGAGAGAGGCTTGCTCCTGTTCCAGAGAACCACATAAATATCCTTTGCAAATATTTAAGATAGTGGCTTCTATTAGCTACTTGTTCGCTGAGTGACACCAGTCTCAAAGAATTTCCTCTGAGAAAAAATGGAGGATCGATTTTGACTGAAAAATTGCTGGGATTAAGGATTGACTTGAGAGACTCATCCAATCCTTGTTCCCTTATTCAAAGCCTTGGAACTGCAGGCCGTCATAACCTAAATCTAACCATTTGCCCTAACATGCCTGCCTGTTATATTGTTTCAACACAGATGCCGTGTTAAGGAGCTGCTGTTGCTCATCTCCATTCTAACTTCTTATGTCCTAAGCTACTTGGCATTAACATTTATGTATTATATACCATTTGGATTTGCAGAGTAGAGGAAGCAAAAAGGCAGGCTCTTCCCCAAAGAGGAAAAATTTTATTTGACAAGTAATTAATTTGTGAGGTGCACTGCCAATGGCTTTTTCACTCCAGCTCTCCTCCTCCCCATCCTTTTTACAACCTCCATGCCACATGACTTTTGACCATGTCCTGCCTCCCTTTCTCACCAGTAGAAAAATGGGTTGGATCCAACCCAGTGCCTTTCTGCCCAAGCCACATGGCCTCCGGGGAGCTCCTGCTCCACCTGACAGAGCTAAAGGTATAATTTTTCAATAAACCCTTCTTCCAGCCTATCTAACATAACTGGATCTGCATACATGCATTTTAGCTCCAAAACATAATTGCAGAGAAACTAATGTGGATAATCATGCTTGATTTGGGGAGAGGTGAGAACTCTTGTTTCCCAACTGGAATTTAGTACTGAGCTGCATTAACAATTTAATAAATAATCCAGTAACATTTCCAGAAGCCTAGTGCCAGGAAGCATTCCCATTTGGAGAAACAACATGAGGGAAATTAAACTCCCTTCCTCAGTACTTTGACTCTAATGACCCTAATCCTTCCTCCAACTCATATCCCCACCCCAGCTGTTTTTGGAAGCTAAAATACATATCTTGAAATTGTGTCGCACATCCCTAGTGCCTCACATGAATTGATTCTCAATAGTCAGCTTTTGAGTGCTTTTGAAAACTACTTTCTGGGGCACTGGCGTTCCTGCCTAGGGACATGGGGTACCCCTTGTCCCCGGGCGCATCGATTGAGGTCACGTGGGGGCGCCAAAACATCCCCCTACACAGCAAGGGATTGAGCAAGCTCTAGAAAGCAGGCACTGAAGCAGCGGACTGCTCCCAGTGCCTGTCGTAACCCCGCCCACTCTGTACGGTGGCCTGGAGTGTCCAGGGGGCGGGGGAGAAGTCCCACTGGGCTCCCAGGAGCAGGACTGGGGAGTTCCGCCTCCCCTCCCTCTAACCCAGCATGCCTTATTCGCCTTAAATTGTGGCATTACTCAGAAGCATTCTCCCCGGCAGCAGGCACAGGAAAAGGCAAGCTGAGCAGGGAGCCCAGAAACAGCAGCAGAACTGAAGATGATGCTGACATTTGCTTGGTAAACCTTCAGATGCGGGGTGACTTGTGAGAGATTTACATGCTTAAAAGTTAATTCCCCCTGCACTGGCTTGGAGCTGTTTCTCAGGCTAGCAGCCTACCTCACAGGGAAGGTGTGAGGACACAATTAGGAAAGTGGTGGGGAGAGAGCCATGCCTGTTTTGCTGGGGGTAGGAGGTGATTTGTGAGAGATGATGCTGATGTTTGCTTGGTAAACCTTCAGATGGGGGGTGACTTGTGAGAGATTTACATGCTTAAAAGTTAATTCCCACTTGCACTGGCTTGGAGCTGTTTCTCAGGCTAGCAGCCTACCTCACAGGGTTGGTGTGAGGACACAATTAGGAAAGTGGTGGGGAGGGAGCCATGTATGTTTTGCTGGGGGTAGGAGGTGATTTGTGAGAGGTGATGCTGATGGTTGTTTGGTAAACCTTCAGATGGGGGTGACTTGTGAGAGATTTACATGCTTAAAAGTTAATTCCCCTTGCACTGGCTTGGAGCTGTTTCTCAGGCTAGCAGCCTACCTCACAGGGTTGGTGTGAGGACACAATTAGGAAAGTGGTGGGGAGGGAGCCATGTATGTTTTGCTGGGGGTAGGAGGTGATTTGTGAGAGATGATGCTGATGTTTGCTTGGTAAACCTTCAGATGGGGGGTGACTTGTGAGAGATTTACATGCTTAAAAGTTAATTCCCACTTGCACTGGCTTGGAGCTCTTTCTGAGGCTAACAACCTACCTCAAGGAGAACATCCACCTCTGCTCTCTCCTACCCTGCATGGCAGCACTTGGCCCAGGCAAAAGAGACCTCTTTTGAATCTGTGGTTAAGTGGAACAGTACAGGCTAGCCCAGGGGTAGGGAACCTGCGGCTCTCCAGATGTTCAGGAACTACAATTCCCATCAGCCTCTGTCAGCATGGCCAATTGGTAGGGGCTGGTAGAGAGCCGCAGGTTCCCTACCCCTACCAGGTAGGGGCTGGTAGAGAGCCGCAGGTTCCCTACCCCTGGGCTTGCACAATTTGCCTCAGGCTCTGTCCCTGATTGTAGACTTGTGGGAGAAGATCCAATCACACATCTGAGATAGAGCAATCATAAGAGAGAAGAGAGTGAAAGCGTTTGGATTTATACCCCACCTTTCTCTCCTGTAAGGAGACTCAAGGTGGCTTACAAACTTCTTTTACTTCCTCTCCTCACAACAGACACCTTGGCTCATTCCGCACATGCAGAATAATGCACTTTCAAACTGCTTTCAGTGCTCTTTGAAGCTGTGCGGAATAGCAAAATCCACTTGCAAACAGTTGTGAAAGTGGTTTGAAAACGCATTGTTTTGCGTGTGCGGAAGGGGCCCTTGTGAGGTAGGTGGGGACTAGCTGAAGGTCACCCAGCAGGAAAGTAGGAGTGCAGAAACACATCTGGTTCACCAGATAAGCTTCTGCCACTTTATGCCTAATAAAGGTTTACTGTACTGTACTGCTTCTGCCACTAAGGTGGAGGAGTGGGGAATCAAACATGGTTCTCCAGATTAGAATCCACTTGGTCTTAACCACTATATCATGCTGGCTCTCAGTTAGAGCAGTGGTTTATGTTCTGGAAAGTTGTGGTCTTGATGAGCATGCCACAGTCTACTGGATCAAGACTTTTTGTCAGTCTCTCACACCCAGACCTTTAGGCCTTTGTGTGGACTTCTCATTCACCTGTTAAGTTTTTTTCTTGCCCTCTTCTCAAGTAACCTGCTCTCTTAATCTTCAAGAAATACATAAGTGTCTCCTTCCCATATTATCCTCAAAACTATTCCTGACCCAGGGTTATTCATCACTTCATCACTCAATGGCAATTTAAATTTGGCTCTTCTCAGATGTCATCCAACATGCTCCACAATTACACCATCCTAGGTGAGAAATCAGGAAGTCATTAAGCTGTTATATCAATTCCCCAACTCTTGCCAGTACTTGCCATTTTCAGTTCCAATTCAATGTGGGTGTGGGGAAGTTCCTATTCCTAGTCTTTGTGCCGCATCATCATGGATTCCCCACTCCTCCACCTGAGTGGCAGAGGCTTACCTGGTGAACCAGTATCTTATCTGGTTTTCTGTCCAGCAAGTCCAAGTTGAGGAAAATATTATTCTCCTTGCAGCTTGTGAATTACTTCTATTACATTGACAATAATTAGCTCACAGTTTTACTGCCTTTTAGTGGAGCAAGCTTTTTAGAAGTTTCTTAGGAAACTAAAAGGGTTTCTATTTGAGTTGCAGTCATTCTCCTTCTCTCTTGCAAAATCTGTTCCCCTTTTAGCGCAAGCAGAAGGTGGCCAGAAACATAACACTGAACAGCATTGGTCCCCAGGGAGCAGGCTGCCTGCAAGCAGTGGCATAGGCCATGTGAAGTCAATGGTTCCTCGTGGCATTGTTTTAGTTGCAGGAGTTCCCGTCATGACACTTGATGTTAACCCCAAGTTAATTTATTGTGATCCATCTATTAATGATGTAACCTCCTAGTATCTTGGATGTTATTGATGGGACTCTGTTCCCACTGGCATATTCATCTGCCTGAACAGGGTTTATTGCTATCAGTATCTCAGTGAAGGTACCGTTCACACTTCCAGTGATGCTGATCCAGAAGACTTATTTCTGAATGCTGACAGTTCTAATTTACACATGAGGTAATATGATAGTTATGAAACAGATACTTTGATGTATTTAATGATTACATCTTCCTTTTTAATCTCTAGCAAATATGTTTATTTGATAAATGTTGAAGCCTGCAGGTGAGATTGGTGTCATTTGAAAATATATTTTCATATTATTCGGATGACCCAGGTTAGTGCCTGCCAATAAACAATTCAGGCAGCTGCCTCATGTGGTATTATTCACGAATAGTGATGAAAAAGGATGGCCACTAGCATAGACAGGGGATTTGACAGATTCCTAGAGACAAGCTCCATCAGCAGGTGCTGGCCATTGTGACTAAAAGGGTCTTTATTCTGCTTTTTGGCCGGCAACTGGTTGGCTGCTTGAGAAATGGGATACTGGACTAGATAGACTACTAGTCTGATCTAGCAAGGTTCTTCTTAAGAGGAAGGAACACTATTTCCCCTCTTCCAGAATCTAGGGCTGTGTGTTGTGTTTCTTTCTCTTCCCCAGTACCTTACTCCAACTGTTTTCTTGTGTGGAGCAGAAGTACACTTGGGGACACATTTGTGAGGACAGCATTGCCCCAGGTCTAGCATGATGTGGCCAGTAGTAGTAGAGTGGTTAGAGCAAGTGGACTATGTTCTGGAGAACTGAGTTTGATTTCCCACTGCTACATATGAGAAGTGGACTTTTACCTGGTGAACAGAATTTGTTTCCCCACTCGTACACATGAAGCCTGCTAGGTGACCTTGGGCTAGTCCCAATTCTCTCAGAACTCTCTCAACCCCACCTACCTCACAAGATGTCTGTTGTGGGGAGAGGAAGGGAATGAGATTGTAAGCCACTTTGAGAATCCTTATAGGAGAGAAAGGCAGGGTATAAATCCAAACTCCTCTTCTTCTTCTATAGGGGAGGTAAAATTATGAATTTTCAGCTAGGTCAACAAACTAACTTCAGGCCAGCCCTAGATGGTTCTCTTGTGGAATCCTCACCAATAGATGGAGGTTGGTAGAAAATAGCTTGAGAAAATCCAGTGGTCACAGGAAGATATCATAAGTAACCTAGATTCTGCATAAGAATTCATTTTATCAATGTTGTTATGCTACTGATTCTGTGTTCTGGGGAAAAAAAACAAGAAAAGTCTGAACGTTGAAAAGATAAAGTCATCATGTTTACTTTAAAAGCATGGGAAGCATTAAAACTGGATTTAAATTGTTGTTTCCTGCCCATGGTCGCTTTTCAGTATCCATGTTAACCCCTGTTCCCCTATTTTTCTTTTTGTGTTCTTTTCTTTTCTGTATTCCAGAGATCTGTCTTTTGACCAAAGGTCGCCGCACTGCCAGCGTTCGAGCTGATACTTATTGCCGATTGTATTCTCTCTCTGTTGACAATTTTAATGAGGTTCTGGAAGAATATCCCATGATGAGAAGAGCATTTGAAACAGTAGCCATTGACAGACTGGACAGGATAGGTATGTTATTGTAATCTTCTATAGGATGATTCTGCAATCCTATGCAATGTTTTTGGGTTTGTTTGGTTTGTTTTTAAAAAAGAGCTGCCGGTATTCATATAAAAAGTTGCTCTGATTCTACCAATTTACCCCTTGGGACCTAGGAGAAATGCCGGCCCCAAAAAGTTCCAGTACTCAGTACTGGTGGGTACTACCACCATAAAACCATAAGCCTTCTTGGGGTCATGGGGAAAAAGTGACAGTATAAATGAATGTGCTGAATTTCTGTAGATATGGTTCAATTTGGCTTTTTCCCTCTATCCTTTTTAGTCAGTTGCTAAAGCTTCAGCAGCCTCTTGGTGTGTGACATCTTTATTTGGGGAGCAACCAATAAAGCTCCCAATTTTTTCCCAAGAGTTTGAAAGTGGTTCACAATTGTCGAGGCCACTTGTGAGCCACCATTACTTCTGGCACCTGCTGCTTCAGTGGTAATTGCTGCAAAAGGAGTTTGCAAATACAGCCAGTTCACTGCCCCTGGAGTTTGCAAATGCAGCCAGCTCATTGCCCACAAGGAGGTCAGGCGTAGGGCTGACCCCATACCCAACCTCCACATGGAGAGGGGAGCAGAAGGGGCCTGTTTGAGCATGGCTGGGGCCAGGCTTGGATCCAGCACTAAGCTGTTGGCTCCACCTCCTAAGGTCCACCTCTGATAAGATGGAGCTTGTGGGTGGAGCCAACATTAGAAAGCTAGAAGGATCAAGAGCAGTTAGCTTCAGTCTGAGCTCAGCTGAGGTCAGACTTGGATCTAGCTCTAAGTTGCAGTCTGCAGCTTAGAACTAGGTCCAAGCCTGGTCTTAGCCAGGCTCAAATGGGTGCTTGCTACTCCCATCTCCACGTGGAGATTGTGTATGTGGCACACCCAACCTCCACATGGAGATGAGGGTTGGGCAAGCTTGGCTGGCCCCATTTGCAATCTCCACATGAAGATTGTGAACAGGAGTCCAGCCTTCAACTGTGCTCATGAATGGGGAGTCCCCATTGGGCTGCAATTGGGGGCAGTGCGCAGCCACAAAATGCACCCCCAGATGTGGTACCTTGGGTTTGAAAAAAAAAACCACCTCCCCTTAGAAATGCTACTTCTTTCATTCTTCCTTTATCCTCCCAGTGGCCAGGGGGAGAAAACTACCTTTCCCAGGGTCCCTTGCAGTAGTTGTGTTCAGAGTGGCAGGGAGAGAGAGAAGGTCCAGAAAGAAAGAGACCAAGACTTTCTTCTCTTCCTGCCGCTGTTACCATTGCAGCCCCAGAGCAGAATAGGGGAAGAAAAGGAGGGGTCAACTGTTCTCTGTTTGCATTGCCACTGCTGGAGCAGCAGGTAAGTGAGTAGAGTAGCACTCTTAATGTTGCCAGGGTTGCCAGCTCGTAACTGGCAACCTGGGGAACTTTCCAGGGGCAGAGCCTGACAAATTGCCATTGCTGACATTGTGAGGTCATTTCCAATCAACAATGCAGAAGTGACATCATAAATGCCCCCCAATACCCTATGTAAATACTGTAGAAATCAGTGGCAATTCTAGAGCTTTGTACTACCATGTGACATCATTTCTGGAATTTTGCCTGGAAATGGCATCATGGCACCAGATACACAATTTTTCCTTTCTGCCACCACTTTGATCAGTGGAGACAGAGATTGCCCACACCACCAGCAACCCTAATTGCAAACCGTGTATTACAGGTCACTATTGAAGCCCCTGAAATTCTTAGTGCAGACCAGATAATAGGAACCGGTCATCACTGTAGATATGACCACTATCCCTACTTCTTTGTATGTTTCAGCAGAAGCATGAAGGGAAAACTTTTGCTTTTATTCCTACTTTTAACACGAAGAACAGTCCTTCATCAATCTTTTTTTTTTCAATGATGAATTTGCTAAGATTTCTGCAAGGTGGGGAGGAAGTGGCATTTAAAAACAGTGAAGTCATTCGGGAAGGACAGGCTAGCGCACATCCTCCTGCGGCCATTTTGCAATCACATCTAGCCCTGTTTCAACCATGAGAGCCAGAAGCTTTCACTGACAAGGAAGCTGAAATTCTAAAGAATTTTCCATGAAGGCAAACACTGAAGACGAGTATTTCTAAATCAAATATTTAAAGTATTAAGAAGCATTTTTTAAAAAAAGATAAAGCTCACTCTGTTCCATTACATTAGACGACTGTGTCAATTTATGAATAAGAAATGTATTACTGTAAAAGGCAGAGAGAGCACAAGGCAGTTTAAGTAATGCGAAGAGCTTCAAAAAGCTCTTCCGTGCCCCTTGAGGATCTATTTCTAAATGTCATGATTCTGGTTGTTTATTAATCATGTGCGGGTGCTTCTCAGCAGTGTCAGTGCTGCATGGATTAGGGCCAGTGTGCCTCAAAGCGGTTTTTCTTCCCCAAATGGTGTGCGATACAACTATTCTAGTTTAGGCCCCTTCCGCGCATGCAGAATAATGCACTTTCAATCCACTTCCAAAGCACTTTGAAGCTGGATTTTACTGTGCAAAATAGCAACATCCACTTTCAAAAAACAGTGTAAGTGGATTGAATGTGCATTACTCTGCATGTGCGGAAGGGGCCTGAGTCCAGCACACACATTATGGCTGCCTCATCAAGGCTGCTTTTTTTATGTGGAATGCATCATTGCACGGATTGGCCAGTTTTCTTGATGTCATCACAGACCCTTCTTTGGCTGAAACCAGTGGCCTGGGGACAATCGCTAAATCCACGTGGTGAATCAGACAAAGGGCAAGGTAATTTTCCATTTCACCAGCCCCAACTTACCCAAGCGATTGCCCAGGTTCACAGAGCATGCATTACCCTCCCTCAGCACTGCCAGCCCTTTGGCTATGTAAGCCCGATTAAATAATAATGCTGTTTTATCCAGACTTCAGATTATTGCAAGAGTCTGAGATTGCCACAAACTCATATGGAGATACAGACTTGAAGTTTGACTGTTCAGTTTGTTTATTTGTTTAAGGATTTTAGCCACAGCAAAAAAGAAGGAGCATTAAAGTTGTTGTTGTAGTCAGTAGAATGTGGGTTTACAAATTGCATCCTGTGTTCTATAAGAGGTAGACAAGGTCTTCTGTTTGCTTGCAGAGACCCTTATTACACAACCGGGTTCATATTAGTTCAGAGGCAGAGAGAAAGACAACCCTTCTCAATCTGGTGGCCACTGCTTACCAGTTTCATAATTGGTTCTCGACGATGTGTTAAATGGGCATACTTGTTTATAACTTGCATAACAGGTTCAGCTTTTTTGAAATTGGGACAGCATGGCAAGGAGAAAGAGAGCCTCTTTAATATGTAGGATCTTGTTGCTTCCTTTCCCTTCCTCTCCGCTGTCATTAAATTGATCTTATTAGATAACACAGAGTATTTGCTCATTAAGAATCAAAACAACAGTGGAAACAAAAGTAGTAGTATTTGTAGGCATTTGGTATCTGTCATTAAGAACTAGGAAAATACCATTGTTAGAATGGATCAGAAGTCTGTGAAGGTTGGCCCTGATAGTCCTTGAAATGCAATACTAGTAAAGTCAAAGGGTCAAGCTGAACTCTTGTGTTCTGTGTGAAAAAAAGATATTCTGTTGGGACTTATGGCAAAGATGCCAATACCACACAGTCCTGGCATTTGTAGCCACCAGGATTGGGTTATTGTAAGCAAAGGATTAGAAGAAAGTGAAGGGATGGATGCACTTGGGAACACCAAAGGAATGTTCCTTAACCCTGGTAATGTCAGTGCTTTCAACCATTAAGAATCAAGCCTACCCCCTTTCTGCATAGCCTCAGCTTTTCATCTGCCTGGTTCCATTCTCAGTTATACTTCTTTGTCATGCTGTAACATGGCAGGCAACTTGGGAATGCAGAGCGAATGCGGCTAACGATGGTCTTTAATTTTTTTTTCATCATGACCTTCAGTTGCCTTAGTATATTTTAGTATACACTAAAAATAGTGTATATTTTTGCATATCTTCCACTGTGTCGGGAATTTGCCAACTTTGCGTGCCATTGTATCTGTTTTACCACCCCACCCCCAACCTCCCCCTCCCACTCCCCCTTCCTGCAGGAAAGAAAAATTCACTTCTCCTACAGAAATTCCAAAAAGATCTCAATACCGGCGTTTTCAACAACCAAGAGAGTGAAATTTTGAAGCAGATAGTAAAACACGACCGAGAGATGGTGCAGGCTGTAGTTCCATTGAATTTGACGCAGACATCAGCACTGAATTCGAACACTTCAATTGCAGCCTCGTCGATGCAGGCCAGGACGCAGTCCCCACCTGTGTATTCTGTTCCCAACCTCTCCCATGGGAGCCTGAATTCTCCAACACCAAGCACACAGATGCCCCAGCAAGCCACCGTTTTTTCACCCAGCCCCAGCCCCTACCCTTCAGCAGTCTGCAGTCCTCCAGTACAAAGCCCTCTGGCTGGTCGAACTTTTCAGTATGCAACACCTACGGCTTCACAGCTGTCGCTACTACAGCAGCAGCAGCAGCAACAACCACCACCACCACCACAACAGCAGTCACAGCAGCCACAGCAAATGCCTGGCACATCTCAGAAGAGTGATGTCCATAAGAGCACGCAAGCTCTTCACAATGCTAGTTTGACGAGAGAGGTGAGGCCTCTCTCTGCCTCGCAGCCTTCTTTGCCACACGAAGTTTCCGCTATGGTCACTAGACCTCATCCAACAGTGGGAGAATCATTAGCTTCCATTCCCCAGCCGGTCTCAAGTCTCCAAAGCACAGGCATCCAGAGCGGAAGCAAAGGGACAGTGCCGCAACGGGTCTCCCTTTTCCGCCAGATGTCTTCAGGAGCTATTCCACCTACACGAGGGGCCACGCCATCCACAGCCGTGCCACCAAAGGATTCTTCCACAGTCTTAAACACTGAACTTGAGGGAGATAAACCACGGTTTGCTTCAAATTTATGATCCATGCAGACTTATGAATAAAGCAGAGATATTAACAGGAACTGAGATCACTACCAGGAAACAATGTTAACATATTGTCTCCAGCTGTCTGTTTTGAAAAAGAAAACTGCAGACAGATCTAACTCTTAAATTCGAATGTACAATATAGAGAGACAGACAGACAGACATCCAAAAGAAGAGATATCCAAATAGCCTCTCATGTCTTCCTTTCTTATAAACTGTTAAATGAGTCTAAAACTGTTGGTTGTGATATGATTTATTTTTAACCTGCTTCACTGTTTATAACAAGATTTCCTGTTCTGCTGGAAATTGAAATTCCATGGCAAAATGACAGTATTATTAACTCCAGGAACTAAGCCACAAATTAAATTAAATTGATACAACACACGTTTGTGGGGTATTAAGAGCTGTTAATCAATGTTTTTGGTTTGTATTAATCAAAGAGAATTGAATCACACTTCCCATTTTAGAGATCCAGTTTCCTTTTATGGTGCTTTATATTCAGGTTTAGATTGAAGGACCAATTAAATTTTGACTATCTACAGAAGAGGGTCTAGCGTTGCTTTTTTTCTTGATGAAGTCTAGCCCCAGAATCACTCTTTTTAAGAAAGCTGGGTGTACTTCTGTCTTCATATTGAAAAAAAAAATAGTGGAGACTCATTAATCTCTCTGTAAATAACTTTTTAGACCCAAATACTCATGACAAAAATAGCTCCTGTGTGGTGTACCATCGCAAAGTATTTGTTTAGAAATTTAGTTTCCAGCTCTTCATGCCAAAATATAACATTTTAAAATTTTACTAACTATAAAATGCAACACAACTGTAATGTAATGGCTTGAGACCTATAATGCTACTTTTCCATGCAGTGTTTTAATGCAAAATTGTATGCTTGATCCTGCTAAGTGTATTTCACCAGGACCATCACCTTTCTCATCTTTACCCTGGACCGTTAATGAAAATATTCCATGCATGCCTGTTTGTTTGTTTGTTAGTTTGTCTGTTTGTTTAATTTGGGGGGGGGGTCAAAACCAACCAAAAGAAGAATAAAAAAGTACATCTTGCATCCCAATATTAGATTGTCTTCGGTGGGAGGGGTGTCTAACATGTATCTTAAGTTTAGAAAACAATAAATGTGAATTGTCCTTTCATTTCCTATAATCCTGACTAAAGTGAAGAAGTCATTTTATTTGATTTTTTGTCAACCACTGCTTTTGTTCAGTTTTGAAATGTGTTCTCTGTCCTCACTGTAGTTTTCTAGTTGACTGTGGTGATAGTTCTACAAACAACTGAGTATACTATAGCATCCTGTTTGTCTGGGAATGCACAACTTGCTTAGTGTGTACTATAATAATTTGATAACATATCCTATTACAGCATGTAGTTTCAACCATAGAAAATTAGGCTTTTCTTTTTTTTGTACTGTTTGCACAAAAAGGAGGGATACCATAACAGAAGGCAGGGTTAAAGCATACGGTTTTGTAAAACTTTTATTTTGTTTGCTCTGCTCTTCGTTTTATGACCTGGGGTATTTCCAAATGGTTGGTTTTTCAAGTGTCAGCTGCAGACATGAATACTTTACCCAATGCACTATAAACACCTGTCTCATTAGTGGGTATGTGGTGCATAACCATGCACCCCTCCTAACCATGTGAGTGGATATTGGTGACGGCCACATAAGATAGTAGTGGTTGTGCCCTTGTGAGTGTTGTGTAGACCAGCCTCAGTGTTTTGGTCACCTGCAAGACATACTGAGACTGTGTTGATCTCCTGTAGACAAGGCGGCCGACAGGAAACTGCATGATTCCCCATAAAATGGCAATGTCTGGAAGAGCAGCTGTTTCACATAAATCCCATGATGGTTGGTGGTTGTGGCACTCCTTCCCACCCCCTGCTTTCAGTTTAATGCTACACTACAAAACCAGACATGGTATAAGTTGAGCAAACCTGTGCCATCCTCCCTGTGGCAGATGTCCTTTAGTTAATTGTTAGTGCCTGAGGAAGGTTACAGCTGAACAAAGACTGGAACTGGCCATGTTGTAACCGAATTGCATTCCAGACTGCTGTGTAAACCACACTATCTACCCCTTTGGCCCAAAGCGGCTAGTACTTGATAAGGGAATGTGCACATTAATAAGGGTGTCTCTGGGGAACAGAAAACCAAAGTGGCGCCATAGAACTACACGTTATGGTGTTTTCAAGTTAAGCTTGTTCTAATTATGACCAAGAACGCAATCCAGCAGGTATGTCTACGGTGCAAGTTGCATCCAGTTCAGTGAACTGAGCTCAATGGATTGCCTCCAAAGTTTTTAGCCTTCTAAATGTACAGAGTCTTTATAGGGGCCTCATTGTCCTACAAGACTGTGTCTGTGGAATGAGGTGACTTGAAGAGTGATACCCAAGCATAATGTTGCCTGTTATGCCTTTTTTTTAAATGGTATTTCAAATAGCTAAATAAATTAGCAGCCCTTAAACTTTCTTAGCGAATCCTGCTTCCCAAGTAAAATCAAGTCGATGATGTCATTTATTCCGTGAATACGATGCTAGCGGTAAATGGGAGTGGTCAGGAATCGCGTACAAGGAATGTAACTTTGAAGTGTTATGGATAAACTGCAAGGCCATTTATTTTTTGGTACAGTAGAATTCTGACTTTATTTTAATACTGATAATAAATTATATCCAATTTATGATGAATCATATTCTGGTCCTTAAAATTGCTCAAGGTTTACATTTGATAGGCATATAAATGGAGTTGGTAGTGAACTATTTTTATACATATGTTTATTTTATTTTAAGTATAAAAAACATTAGCATACATGGTCTTTCAGTGAAACCATAAAATGAAAAAAACTTTTTAAAATGACTTTGTAATCGAATGGGCAAAATCTAAGGTTTGTAAGTTACTTAAAAGTGGTACAGGGTAAAAAAACTATATACATATATATGTATGAATGAATGTGTGTGTATATATATATAGGTTATGAAACAAATGACTCATTTCTGTAATATAAAGAATATCCATTGCTATTTTGAGAACTGACCTATTTTTCTCTGTACATATATAAAAAAGCCCTTAAATACAGAATCTCATATCTGTATAGGATGAAATGTATTTATGAAGAGGTTGGATCATGTTGCTGCTGAAAAGACAATACATTGAACTGATTCTTACAATGACTGTACGATCAGGGATGAGTTAGATTCTTTTTTCTTTTGTCTTTGCTCAAAGCCATAAATATATATATAAATATAAAGATTATTAATAAATTGAACAAAATATAAAACAATAAAATACGAATATTTTATTTGATCTGTGATGTTTCTGATCAAAGCAGGTGTTTTATTTCAATAGGAACTGGAGTCTTTTATTCATTTGGAAGTTGTTCAATAAATAACTAGCAGATATCATAAAACATAGGAAGGATTACAGCGGATTTACTTTTATTTAGTGAATGTTTAAAATACAATCACAAGTGGTAAAAAAGAGTAAATATGAACAAGTCCCAAAAAATGCAGGTGCATGCATTTCATGAGAAGAATCAGGAGCAAATACAAAAGGAGATATTTCTGCATACACAGTGCTTCTGGTGTCTTCGCAGAGGTTGAGAGTCCAAAGGAAAATAGTATATGATGGGGGAGCAGAGCCCTGCCCCCCCCCCCATTGTAGGGGCCAGCGATGCCTGGCCAGTCTTCCTCACCCCTCACAGCCTCCGGGCATTGATTCTGGACATCACAGCTGTCTCCTCCAGGTGCAAGGGATCCTCTTCAGGTGGTCACAGTTGGGTTGCTGGCTCCTTTGAGTGATCTTTCTGGGAGTGTTGAGGTGAATCTGTAGGGTCGGGTAGCAGGTGTGTGTCTGGTCCCAGCTTATATCTCTCTGCTGTTTAGCACTGCAATGGGCCATCTCTGGTCCCCTCCAAATCAGAGGGAGACTTAGCAGGGTGAGCATAGCATTTGTGGCCCCCCTCCTTTGGGGTAGGAGGGCAGGTCAGTTGGGTAGTCCCTCTTCTTTGGGGTTAAAAAAGAAGGCTGGTGCTTTCTCCCCTCCATTGGTTTAGAAGGCAGAGCCCACTGCAGTTGCATTTGGTTGTGGCTCCCTTCTCTAGGATTAGGAGGGCAAGCCGGTGGCCAGAGGTATTGCTGATGGCCAGAGATATTCTTGATGTAAATATCTCTGGACCACCATATGGTATCAAACACCATAACCCTGCACATCAGCCATGAGTATTTCTTGCTGACACACAGTGTAGATTTGTTCTGGGGATCCCACCACCTAGGGCTCCAATCAGCAGAGCATGGACCAAGACTTTGTAGCCCTGCTGCCTGAGTGTATCTGCCAGGAGAGCATAATTCTGGTGTTTCCTCTCTCTGGCCTCCTCCACCATAGCAACTTTTCTGTTCTCAAATGTGATGGTAATGTCCATCAGGACAATCCTTTTCTTCTTCTCAGTGTGGAGTACCATGTTGGACCACAGCTGCACCATTCTGTTTGGCACAATGGTGCCCATGAAGATGAGGATGGCATTGACCAGACTCTGCACAACTTTGTCATACTGCAGAGAACACGGGGGCAGGTCTTGTTAGGGCGGCCACAATGCTGGCAGCTCGCGTCCCAGTTCCTGCTCCATTTCTTCAATAGAGATCTGAGTCTTTTCTTCATTTGCAAATTGTTAAATAACTAACTGGTATCATAAAACACACACGTAGGATTAGACCATACTACAGTTAAAATAGATCAGAAGGCAAAGAGGAGACTTTTAGGCAGAGTCCTCATACAAAATAGTTGCACTGAGATTAGATCTGTAAGAATATGCCGTGTGATGTTCTCAGTCAGGAAAGTGTCATTGGTTCAGCTTTTGAGGCCCACGTTAGAAATACACTGGTGGTTGAATACTTAATTTGCATATCATTCCTACATGAATTCTGAAGATATATTGTTTGTGTTCAGAAAAAATATTTTTAACCAGTGCAAAGGGGGACAAGGAAATGGAAACTTGTGATATAAGGATTTCTGGGAATGGAAAAGCATGAAAAGTACGCACAATGAGGACTGTGCCTACTCACTTCAGTAGCGGTGGTTGATCCACACATGTGCAGGGATACCTTCTTTGAAAAAGTGCCTGATAAATACCAATAAATAGTTACATACCAATAAATAATTACATCCATCCATCCATCCATACATACATACATACATACATACATACATACATACAAAAACATGAGAACAACCAGACATTACAAACACTTATAATCCCACAGCTGCAGTAAAAAGAATCCATCTGAGGAGAAACCCATTCCAATACTTGGGAGTATATACTGTAAATGATTACATTTGGTTTTAATTACCAGATACATGGAAGCTACGTACATACTTTGTTATCACAGGAAGTTTCCATTCATGCAGAAACTTAGGGGAACATACAGAATAAATACCTACATAGTTGTAAGTAATAGATTTTTATATTTATATTTTTAATATTTGTATCAGTATTTTTTAAAAATGACTGTACAATCATTTCTATAATATTATTAATAGACCCCTGTTAACTTTTGTGGCAGATTTAAAAAGATACTGAGGAAGGAATAATTTTTGAAAATGTCAGAACACTGCACGAGTCATGTCATTTCTACTCGTTCCGATATGAGAACTCCATAAATGGAACTGACAGATAGAGACTGATGTCCATGGCTGGCAATTTATAAATCTTGGCAAGAACCAAAAAGAATTGTCCTTATATTTCAATGGCTGCTTAATCACCTTTTTGATTGTGAATACTTACTGGTACCAACAGAACAGGATTACATACTGGAGCTGTGTATACGGACCATTGGAATTGGTTTCTCCCTAACCTGACCAAATTCTTTTGATTGTAGTCATAAGTGTTTGCGTATGTCTGGTTGTTCTCATGTTTTTGTACATGTGTAGTATTTGTATGTAACTATTGGTATTTGTCAAGCACTTTCTCATGTTATTAAATATCACATTGCAGTTGTAGGCATACCGGTACATAATTTCTTGCTTTTAATGGAGCCATGGGGGTATAGTGATTTATTTGGACAACAGTTACCCACTATACCTTACCTGCTGTATTTTTCCATGCCTTCTTTGAAGTCAGGAATTTTCTAGGCCATCACTTTCAGGTACTAGATGCACTAGACACACAGTTACTGCATTACAGAAATATAGATGTGGTATTACCATAATCATTGATGACACCTCATTTCAAAGTTATAGATAATCTCACCGAGGGCATATATAATGAATAACATCAGTGAGAATGATGACTCAGCAACTCCTAAAATAATACTTGTGGTTCTGCTATTAAAAACACTGGAACCAATTCAAAGAAACCCCTAAGATTCTAATCACATTTCCAAACTACACAAAAATGGAATTATCAGCTGCTGAGAGGTTAATAAAATCAGCATGTAAATTTACCATATCTATTTATAGATGTAGAATATTCCCCAAAGCTCCTAAATCAGTCTCTGGCCATAGTGCATGAAGCTAGGTTGAAAAGTTTCAACAAAACAGAAACAAGATAGGTAACAGCTGTCATTCTTGGAAATTTTTAGGATACCTTGGTATGCATGATACATAGTGACTTGCTTGAAGCTACGTACTCAGTTAATTCTGTAGCAGAACTGGACCTGGGCCAGCAAACCTTCAGCAGTTTTCCAACTGAAACATGTTTTGGATTCAAGCTTGGTATATCCACATAATCTATGTCAGTGGTGGCAAACATATGGCACTCCATATGTTCATGAACTACAATTCCCATCAGCCTCTGCCACCATGGCCAATTTGGCCATGGTGGCAGGGCCTGATGGGAATTGTAGTCCATGAACATCTGGAGAGCTTCAGGTTGCAGACCCCTGTCCCAGATGTTTATCCAGCAGAGTAATAGATCTGAAGTGCTTTCCACTGTCTTGGCCATCACCAGCTTGGGTAAGTCAGTCTCCAGATGTTTATTTGGCACTTGTATTTGGGCCCAAAACATATTCAGAAAAATCCCCCTCAGCCGACTGAGTGCCACTTTCAGAAGATACCTCCTTCTCCCATCACCTATGTTTATTGCATGTGGGAAGGATCCTCTGAAAAAACTGCTAGATGTCCAGCCTCATAAATCTGCAGTCTTGGTCCAAGTCTATATCCAGTACAACTGCTAATGGCCTAACATTGTAAAAGACACCCATTATTCACAGCAAAAGACATGCCAGTTCAGGTAACCTCAAATGAGCACTGCATTCAGAGCTTATATACATTCATGGCAGCAGCAGATGTGCTATGGATTAATCACTGTTAGTTGTATACAATTAGGCAACTTAAATATCCCTGAAATCAAGGTGCAAGAGAAGGCAATGGAAAATCTTACAAGGCCAATTCTGTGGATTATGGAGAGATGTATTTATTTTATTTCAAGAATTTGTATGCCACCTGTTGACCCAGCTTAGGATCCCCAAGGCAGCAATCAATCAAATCATTTAAACACTGCATGTTGTACAAACAGGTAAAAGTATATAAACTGTTTTAAACAAATAAAAACATAAGCACAGAGACACTAAAACAGGGAGGGAATAATCACTACTTAAAGATCATAATCGTAAATTTTAAAAAATCATTTGTCATGCACTCAGCCAGGTAATGTGAAAGTCCAAAATGAATGTAAAAGATGTGCAAGGATAAAATTCTCGGTTTACTTTTTTGCATGGCAGATAGGTTACCTTTCTGGAAATCACCAAGTAAACAGTAATCTTTCAATATGAAGAATGCTAGACAGAAGACCCAAACTACCTCCTGAGGCACAGTGATTTATAAGATCTGTTACAATAACGCATGCTGTAAATAAAAGTATCAGTCTTTCCTAATAACCATTTCCTCTAATGCTGACTTGCTGTGCTGTGATCACGCAAAGTGGCCTCTGCCTCTGAAAAGTGTCATTGCATTATAGCAGCTTGATTGTCATTTCTAGCTGGTGCAGGATGACTTTGCATCTAGATGAACAGCAGAGATTGGTGTCTGTGATGAGAGATGTACACCCCGGAAAAAAGCAACAATCAGATCTAGATATCAGGGAGGCAAATAAATCAGCATTGCCAAGTATCCAGGTTCCAAATACTGGTTTAGTATTCTGATCTGGTTTTTTCCAAGGCTGTTTCCGCACGGCCACGCTGGGGATTGGGTCGGTGTACATGACGCTGACCCAACCCCCTGGGACTGTTCGCACGAACGGTCCCAGTTGTGGTGGGGAAGACAGCATAGCCTCCGCGCAGGCTACGTTCCCCAAACGCCTTACCGTGTTCTCTGGCCTCTGGCGCGTCGCACAGGCCAGGGGACATGCCCTCCTGCCCTGCACGACAGCTCAGAAGTCGCAGGGCAGGGGGGCGTGTCCCCTGGCCTATGCGACACAGCGGAGGCCGGAGGACACAGTAAGGTGTTCGGGAAAGGGGGGGAATGGCGCCTTCCAGCCGCTGCTGTTTGCACGGCAGCAGTTGGAAGCCGCTGTTTCCCAAAAACCTCACTTGGGGAGTGAGGTTGGGAAACAGTGGCATCGCGCCGCTGGGGGGGAGTGAGGGCGGCGCGGCTGCGATGCAGCTGCGCCCCCCCCATGCGAACAGCTCCCTAGGGATGGCGTTTTTGCTGTCCCTAGGGCGCTGTTATTGGCCCGTGTGGAAAGGGCCCAAGATTCCAGTATTATTTGGCTCCATTGACCACCGTGGGGAATCTTTCCAGAGGGCTGGAGGAACTTTTTTTGAAAAAATAAAATTGTGTCAAAATCACACCAGCATGATGTATTGGTTAAAAGCAGTGGACTTTAACCTGGAGGTCCAGGTTTGTTTCCCCACTCCGCAACATGAGTGGCTGACTCTAATCTGGTGAACCAAATTTATTTCCCCTCTCCTACACACGAAACCTGCTGGCTGACCTTGGGCTGGTCACAGTTCTCTCAGATTTCTCTCTGCCCCACCGACCTCACAAGATGTCTGTTGAGTGGAGGGGAAGAGGAGGCTATTGTGAGTCTCTTTGGGTCTCCTTAAAGTTGGGGAAAGGGGGGGGGGTATAAAAACCAACTGCCATTTTCTTTAAATGAACTTAACATTTTACATGAATTGGACCAAGAGGCCCAATTCTATGACTCCTTGAAAAGGTCCCCTCAGCCATCTTCATTATTTACTGCAGAGATGATTCCATGCTTTATTCATGGCAAATAATAGCTAAAGGCACAACAGCAAGCAAAGCAACCGGTCAAAAGTTTTTTTAAAAAAAAATTACATGCTGCCTCTTTAGAAAGCTGCTCTGGCTAACAAGATAAAACAAGGCAAAAATAATACAATTGTTAGAATTCATAGCCATTAAAAATCTAGCCAATAAAACCGCAGAAGCGTAAAAATAGCACAAAAACTGAGAAGCATGACAATTCCGAGAATATAACATTTAGTAAACATTTTAATATTGTCTGAAAGAACGGACCATTTATTTTTGTTCATTTTCGTCACGATTTTGTATGTTTCAAACATACACAATTTTGGCTGAAGCTGTGTCATTTGGAACTCCAGATATGAAATTTGAGAACAAGATGCACCCACCAGAAGGAGAATGGAGATCTATGCACATTGCTTGGAGATGGGAGGTTTATGAGAAACACAGTTTCCCTGACTTGACGTTCCGAGACTACTGTGAGCCACATCCCATAAAAGGCAGGCAAAATACAGGTACATGTCACCTCAGGGTGCTGCAAGCAGCCAGAGAGAGAGTCATTTCTGCTTGGGGAACTAGCTCTAGGACTGTGCTTTTTCCTTCAGGTTTCCCCTGTTCCCTGGAAACAGAGCAGTTGATAGAATATTCAATTCCAGAAGAAAACATTTTGCTATAATGATAGACTAGGATTTTATATGTATAGTTACGAACAGAGGAATACTGAAATTTTAATATGGCTTTGGTTCTACTGCATAGTTTATGAGAAAGAGATTGTTCTGATATTGCATTTGTACCAGAGAAGACACCAAATAACCTAAAGTATGCTAAAGGCTTGGAGAGGTTTTTTTCCCCCAAAAAAAGAACACTGATAAGCTTAACTGTAGCCTTTTCTTGTAGCGGTTCAAAAAAATCAAGCTTAGCTAGTGAATAACTAGAACTGGGAACAACAGGTTTCTTTTCCTAAGGGAAAGCTGTTCAACTGAAGATTTAGAAGGGAAACCATCCATTGGGGAGGGGCTTTCTTCAATGTTAGATCATCACTTAGTGCAGTGGTTCTCAACCTTCCTAATGCCGCAACCCTTTAATACAGTTCCTCATGTTGTGGTGACCCCCAATCCTAACATTTATCCATTTTACAGATGGAGAACACTGATGCAGAGAATCTTAGGTGACCCCTGTGAAAGGGTTGTTCAACCACCAAAGAGGTCGCAACCTACAGGTTGAGAACCACTGACTTAGTGGAAGGGATCGTGAAAATTACTGGTGGACTCAGTGGCCAATTCTACACAGCACAGATAAAACATTTCCAGGGAAATGGGAAACAGGGAAAAAGCCATCTTGGGAGGAACTCCTCCCAGCTTTTTCTCCAAGATGTCCTCAAAATGCCTTTTTTCTACTTTCTATTTTGTGGACGCAAAACTATTGACTTTTTTCCCCTAAGTAGTCTGCAAGTTGACTTCTCTGGCCGTGCAGAGCTCAGGAATTGAGGAAACATCTTATTTTTAACACTCAACTGTCAAAGCTGTCTGATCAGTTTCATCCCCTCCTGGTGCCTGGCATTTTGTGACGTTTCAGGGATTCTCCATGCTTGCAGTTTTTTCCCTAAACATTTTCCCAGGACGTTTGTTCTGCTGGTGCCTTTTCAGTCCAAAAGTACATGGTTGTAGTCTGTTCATCCTACTGATTCAGGCAATATATAGTTTTCCCTTTTTAAAAAAAAAATCAATGAGCTGTCTTCAAAGACATGAACACACACTTCTGAGAATCAGCTTCTTTTTGTGTTCATGTCTTTGAAGACAGCTCATCAAAAATAGGGGGGAACTACCATGGAAGCTTGCTGGGTGACCCTGACCCACTCACCCACTCTCAACCTAACCTACTTAATAGGGTTGTTGTGAGGAAAAAAACAGAGAGGAGGAGAATAATGTAAGTCACTTTGGGTCCCCATCAAGGAAAAAAGTGGGATAAAAATGAAGTAAAATAAATAAGACAGATGTAGATCTACATATAGAGCAGTGGTGGTGAACCTTTGGCACTCCAGATGTTATGGACTACAATTCCCATCAGCCCCTGCCAGCATGGCCAATTGGCCATGCTGGCAGGGGCTGATGGGAATTGTAGTCCATAACATCTGGAGTGCCAAAGGTTCGCCACCACAGATATAGAGGATTACTTTTGAAACAGTAATATCAACATAAGCACAACTTAAAGGGCTAATGCAGCAGTCTAGACTACCAGGTGTATGGAAATCTGTGCCTTTGAGAATCACTTGATGGGCAGAGTTAAGAAAACCAGGCCTGAAGGGTTCTCTGCAGAAAAGCTCTGGGGAAAGGAGGGAGTGTCTCCTCGCATGAAAACAAAGAAATGTGAGGAGAGCTCTTCACTGTTGAAAAACTGAAGTTGCTCTTTTCATAGTTCCCATTTTCTCTTGAGTCAAGCATCCATTCCCAACACTATTTTATTTGCGTATGAGTAATTGGCAGCATTCATAACATATTGCTATCTCCCATCTCCCCCAGCAGGGAAAAGTTGGAGAGGTATGATCAGTGGTGGGATCCAAAAATTTTAATAACAGGTTCCGATGGTGGTGGGATTCAAACAGTGGCGCCGCCGCACACATGCACCTCCAGTCCCTATTGGGCAGGGAGGTTGCTTTAGTAACCCCTTCTCGGCACTCAGAAAAAATTAATAACTACTTCTAGAGAAGTGGTGAGAACTGGTTGGATCCCACCTCTGGGTATGATGTGGGGCAGAGGAAATATGTGGGAATGCCTACACTCATTCCTATCCCACTGAACACTTGAAAATGTTCATGAACATGTTTGATCATTCCAAACGGATGCTCTGAATAAACCTCAAATGGTTTTGCATGGAGCTCAAGGGTGGGCACCCATGACTACCCTAAAATGCACTGCCCAGACACATTTGTCAAAAGTATGAACTATATTTTCCTGCTTCATCAATAGATAAAGCTACTTTTCAAACCACTGAGGTTCTTTCCTGTCACTGTTTTTTCAAGTTCAACCATTCCAACACTTTGATGATGGTTTGTTCACTTACTTCATGCTTTTCTTCTCAGTGGAGAGAAGCTTACAATATAATTTCCCAGTCTTTCATTTTATCCTCACAACAATAACCCTGTGAGGTAGGCTAGGCTGAGAAGGGGTGACTGGCCTAAGATCATGCAGGAAGTTTCCTTGGCAGAGAGTGGATTAGAATCTGTGTCTTCCAGATCCTAGTCCAAATTATGTATCATCGAAGGCTTTCACAGCTGGAATCAACTGGCTGTTTCTGGGCTGTGTGGCCGTGGTGTGGCAGTTTTTGCTCTATAGATATGGGCAAAACATTATGAGAAAAAAACTACCACACCATTGCCACAAAGCTTGGAAAACCCCCAACAGTCAACCTTATCTAGTTCTCTAAGGATTATACCACAATGATCATTGGTATTAATTTGTAGTTAAAGGGGAAAAGAAAAACAGATAAAATTGATGCTAAAAAACGTATTTGCTTGAACGGAGTTATGGAGCATTTCTTTTTCACCTTCTTCTGACAGATCAGCATTGATCACACATCTTTAAAACATATGCAATCTCTTTGTGCTAAGAAAATATTGTCCAATAATTAATAACACTCAACGTTTGCATGTCCATTCCTCTGAACTTAGATGCCTACTCAGCAGTATATTTTCAATGCCGCAAATGTATTCTAGTACATAAAATAAGACACATTTGGGGCTCTATAACCCGATGATCTATGTATCGTGCATGCTGTGAAGCTGCGAAACAGCCACATTAGCAAAGCTTGAAACAGAAATAGCTCGTCCTCTCTGGGGATCTGAACAGTCCTAAAATAGGCAGGTAGGGAAACATTTTAGTTTTGGTTTTGAGTGTTATTGCTCACTTCTTCATGAGCTTATCATGCTAGTTAGGAAACCTCATTAAGTCATTACCTGCATTTCTGGAAATCAATTGGTCTGTGATCACTAAACTTCAGGCAGAGATAGTCAGGCTGTTATGCACTATGCCGGGAGCCAGCATGGTGTAGTGGTTATTGGTTAAGAATGGTGGACTCTAATCTGGAGAACCAGGTTTGATTCCTCACTCTTCCACATGAGCGGTGAACTCATATCTGGTGAACTGGATTTATTTCCTTCCTCCTGCACATGAAGTCTGAGTTCTCTATGAACTCTCAGCCCCACTGACCTGACATTTTTTGTGGGGACAGGAAGGGAAAGGAGTTTGTAAGCCACCTTGAGTCTCATTACAGGAGAAAAAGGCAGGATATAAATCCAAACTCTTCTTCTCTTTCTAAGGGACATTTTGAAAAATAGTCATCTGGAGGATATAAGAACCAAATCTAATTAATGTAAGCCCCAGTTAAGGCTGCTTAAAAACACAATCCACCATTATAACATGCAGCAAAGGCTGCATGACATATTCAACTGCTTGATTCTTTGGGACAACACCTATGTCCCATTATTGGCTAGATTTGACACTGGGGTGTTATGTCAGGTCCTGCAAATGGATTAGGTAAGCTTCCACCAGTTGGACAAGAAGGAACCAAGAAGGCATCTTTGAAATACCAGAATGCTGCATTTCTAGACACAGTGACCTGCAGCTGGAAGGAGGGCTTGTGTGTGCAATCCCAGCTTGACGAAGGCATAGGTGTGCAAAGGTATATATCATGGTTGGTGCTGCAAAATTTTCTCTCATTGGTGAGTTGACCTATGTCATGTCACTTCCATTGAAATTAAATGGGAATGTGTTTATGTGTTGCTTTTCACTTTCCTGATTACATCCATGAAACCTGTACATCAGGCGTCAGCCATGTGAACTGAATCTGTAGCACTTTGAAAAGGTTATATTTATTCTGGCAAGGAAACTTGAAAATGGAGAGGAATCTGATACTGGCCCACTGTTTCAGTTCAGAAAAGTTCAGCTAGAAGAGCTTCTCTACCTTTACTAAGTGATTCATCCAATTTCCTGTTTCCTCCTGCCCACGATTATCTTTGCTTTATCAATACAGTGGAGCAGAATTGATTTCTGAACTTCCTATGGCAAGCTATTAAACATGCCAAGATTAGAAATGTCCATTAGAGTGTGTAGCTGTCTGCATTCAGTTACAGAACATTGTGATATGGACAAAACACGCTGAGACAGCTGAATGTTACCATAAAGATCCCAAGTCAAATACTTGTAAGTGGTACATTATTAGATACCATTCCTTTTCTGCATGAAAAGGGTTCTAGCTTCAACTCTTGTCATTTAGTCTGCCTACTGAATTATTGTTGTTCTGGAAAGTAGAAAAATACAAGGAATTAAAAAACAACCGATTTATGGCAACCCCTTAGGGTTTTCAAGGCAAGAGATGTTCAGAGATGGTTTGTCATTGCCTGCCTCTGCTAGCAGTCCTTGTATTCCTTGGTGGTCTTCCATCCAAGCATTAAGCAAGGCTGACCCTGCTTCGCATCCAAGATCTGATAAGATTGGGCTAGCTGGGGCCATCCAAGCCAGGACATTAAAGAGAATACAGGGAATCAAAGAAATGCAGTCTAAATTGATAATATTGTAATTTTCGAAGTGAGGTAGTTAACTGCTTTGAAAAAGACATAAATAAGGTACTGAGAGAGCTAGGAAGGTGTACTGGTCAAATCCCCACTCACATCGTGGAAGCTTGTTGGATGACCTTGGACCAGTCACATACTCGTAACCCTAACCCTGGCTAGTACATAGATGGGAAGCCTCCAAGGAATACCAGAGTCGGGACATGGAGGTAGGCAATGGTAAACCACCTCCGAATGTCTCTTGCCTTGAAAACCCTACCAGGTCTCCAACGCCAGCTGTGACTTGATGACAAAAAAAGGGAAGGTCTGGAACAGTTCTTTTTTTAACTTAAAGGAATTAATGAAATTGTCGTGGAAGATGCTATCGCTACAGTAAAGGGAAGTCACATATGACTGTGAAAAGCATCTTTGCCTTTTGATCTCCTAAAGGGAGGACAGGAAGCCATACAAAGGTGCCAGGATGAAACTTCAAAGGCCTAAGTTACCTGAACAGAGTTTTCCTGAGAAGGGGAAAACAAAAGGTTTTGAATTCCATCTTGAGAAGTGGTCAGAGAAGCATCTCTGGGCCATGGGTTCCCGGAATGGGGACAAAGAACCAAAAGGAATGTAACCAGTTGAGCAATCTCTTACTGCATTTATGTTTTATTTCTTTGTTTTGAACTTTTACAATAAATCCTTGAACAATCAGCTGGTTTGGAGTCATTAGGAAGGAAAGGGAGACGAGACAGAGGTGGGATAAGAGTGGCTCTCCCAAGCTTAATCTCAGCCTCAGTCATCATAGAAATGGTACCTGAAATTATTGGCTTGCCATTAAAACAGGCGACCAAAATTAATGGTGCAATCCTCAACAGGGTTATACACTTCTAAATCTGGTGAAGTCCGTGAGATTATAAGGGTGGAAATCTGTTTAGGCTTGCACTGTAACTGTCTCTGTAATACTATCTGGAAATCATGAGCTGGATACTGCAGAGGACTTCCACTGACCGAAGGGGTTATAGTTGCTGATCCCTCCACACCATCAACCTCTGTCTCACTTCCTGATGTTCTTGGTGGTCCTACATTGCATCAGAAACAGTGTTTTCGAGAGAATTTCAAGCTGCAGGAGGAAAGGAGAAGCAAGAGAACTGCACTCTGTAGTTGGAACTTCTTCCGGCATCACAAGAATGTAAGAAAGAGCCTGCTGGATCAGACCAGAGTCCATCTAGTCCCGCACTCTGCTACTCGCAGTGGCCCACCAGATGCCTTTGGGAGCTCACATGCAGGAGGTGAAAGCAATGGCCTTCTGCTGCTGCTGCTCCCAAGCACCTGGTCTGCTAAGGCATTTGCAATCTCAGATCAAGGGGGATCAAGACTGGTAGCCATAGATCAACTTCATAAATCTGTCCAAGCCCCTTTTAAAGCTATCCAGGTTAGTGGCCATTTGATAGGATCCAAGCTCATTTCAAGCAGGCGATGGATCCTGACTGAGGGCTTTTCCCCACTTCAAAAAAGAAGGAGATACGCACCGGGTTTGTTTGCTGTGGGACCTTTTGGGCGCGGGTTCATGTTCCCCACCGCAGCTTCTGGCCCTCAAACGATCCTCAGTCAGCAGCCATCAGGATTCCCCACTCTGCATGTTTTATTCCCCCCGTCATATCCACGTCACAAACATGTCTATCTCACTTCCTTTCATGGGCGGCTGGCTCCCTCCCACCAACAAAAGCAAGCCCCCCCCCCCCATCTCAATTAATCATGCTGCAGGCAAACTAGGCGAGTCCTTCCAGCACAAATAGCCTCAAAGGGAGCTCCTGATTGGGGCTGATTGGAATGAGGGAAGCACTGCCGAACTCCGCAGCTCAACCACTGAAGAGCAATTGAAAGGGCTGTGGATGGGCAAAATGACTTGATTAATGGCTGCAATGAGAGCCACCCGCCCACCCAAGCATATGTACTGTGCTTTTAGAAAACAGGGCTGCTTGTGCCTCCTCGGGGCAGTGACTCTGGCTGTGCCTGCAGAGTCGGTCGGACAGCCATGCAATGTTTGAATGGAAGTCGCCTCCCCCTCTCCACCCCCTCCCCTCAGCCCAGCCTCCAAGGAATTGGAAAAAACCCCAGCTACTTCCTTATTGGGCAAAAGGCTCCACGTCACTACCAGTGGCGGGAACCTGAAATGCAGCATCGCCCCTGGACTTCCCCACGGTGTCGCGCTCTGCCCGGGGTTTTGTAAAAGCTGCAGTTCCTTCCAGGGTTAGAAAAGACGCGCGGTTAGGGAGAAGGAGGGCAGCAGAATCGGGGTGGCTGCGTTGCCACCATGGATGCAGTGGGGAGTGCTGCGGAACCCCGCGTTACTTGGCCCCAGTAGCGCTCAACAAAAGGTGAGTGGGAAAACGGCCTGAGTTGCCTATATTCTGTGCTGTACATGCTCCTCCGTAGGCAGCTGATTCCACTGCTGCAGTATACTTAAAGTTTAAACAAATCTTAACATCTAGCCATTACCTTTCTGCTTGTAATTTATACCCATTATTGAGAGTCCTATCCTCTGTGGCCAACAGGAACAGCTCCCTGCCCTCAGCTAAGTAGAATCAGGTTCACTTGATATTGATATTTTTAATGCTCAATTGGACCATATGAGACGGCTATTTTTTCCCAGAAGAATTTCAAAGCCTTGGTTTTGTGGCTGACTTTCAATCACTATGATTTTAATCAAAAGCTATGATTTTCAGTTATTCCTTCTAAAACACTGGAGAGACTGAGGTAAGTTTTCTGCACATGAATTAACTTTGCTGTATCATTACACCACTAATAGGTGAAGTGAAGAAACTTAGGGACTTGCCGCACTGATGTGGAAGTAATAATGTGTGCCTACCTCACAGTTCTCCATTTCAGTTCATTCTAGCATAATGACAAACCTGGCCATTTTCAAGCTATATTGCGAAGGTATATGTCAAAATGGGCTGAGGAAAGATGGATGACAGGTGTATCAGAGAGAGAGATTCTCACGTACTCACTGGTTCAGTATGCATTCTGTTTGCCAGCTACAAGCAGGCAGTCTGTTATTCAATCAAGCAGTCTAAATGTCCAGAATACTATGGCATGAATTATCTTGATCTTGGTCCTCAGCAACACACCACTACACTTAATGATCTTTTCTAGTTCCTTCATGGCAACCCTTCCCAGTCTCAATCTCCTTCTAATTTCTTGGTCGCAGTTTCCCTTTTGGTTGTTGATGGAGCCAAGAAACAGAAAATCTTGACCAATTTAAATGTCTTCATTATTAGCCTTAAAATTATTAGCTCTGAGCAGTGTACATGTTTTTCCAACTTCTATTTTAACTTTAGGGGTAGACTAGAGTGAGAGAGGGAAAGGCAGCATGACGTAGCCTAATCTTGTCATATCTCAGAAGTTATGCTGGGTTGCTACTTGAAAGGAAGACCATCAAGGAAGACTTCAGAGTCTTTGCAGAAAGTCGATGACAAACCACCTCTACTTCTCACTTGCCTTGAAACCCCCTTGTTGTGTTAAGACCACGAGGACTGTAGACAATTTTTCCAGTGGTTGCGTTTCACAAGAGTAGATCACCCAGTAGCATGCAAACCAGGAACAGTACACAGACACACAGGTTCCTTTGCCAGGCAACAGGTGTTTCAAGGCACCAAACCTCTGCTTTCTCTTTGCTACATATATACAAAACATTTACCTATCAGGTGCAGGTGTCTTAGTTTTGCCCATGGCACAAATAGCAGCACACAGCACTATTATTGCACACAGCACTTGTCCAAGGTTAAACATAACTGTTATGTAGATTTTGCTCATCTAGTCCGACACTTTGACAGCACCTGACATGTTGGAGTTGCCATACATCAGCTGTGATTTCACAGCACTCTGTACATATACAGAGTGAAAAGAATATGATTGGTCCAAGGCAGAAGTGGGATCCAGCAGGTTCTCACAGGTTCCCGAGAGTAGGTTACTAATTATTTGTGTGTGCAGAGAGGGGGTTACTAATTGGTGATTTTGCCACATGATTTTTGCCTTAGTTACACCCCTCCTCTCAGCAGTAGTGCACAGAACTTGAAGCAGTCTAGCAGGAGATGCACCGGCGTGCGTGGCAGCCTGCGCCTGCGTGCATTCATTTCCCGCCCAAGGACCAGCGTAGCGGCTGCGTCCTTGCCACAGCCCCGCCCTGGAATGCCCGGCCATGCCCCTGTCGTGCCCTGCCCAGCCCCAATGGCGCTACACCACAGTTTGAATCCCACCACCATGGGAACCTGTTACTAAAAATTTTGGATCTCACCACTGGTCCAAGGTCTCCTAGGGAGTTTCATGGTTGAATGAACTTAAATTGATTAAGCAACCATGGTCTGTTGTAATAAATTTTATGGTGAAACACTGAAATTGTGACTGAATTTGGAAAAGAATGCAGTCAGATATAAATATAGTAGTAAGAAACATTCTGGAACAGATCTAAGATAATGTATCTTGTCTGTTTTGCTTTTCACACTCGTCTTCATCCTTCATAGGTCAACCATGATTATTCCAATCGGTGCTTTTACTGATTTTAGAAAACTCTTCCAATTAGCCAGGATCATTATGAAATAAAATTTAATGCACTGTTAACATTAGCATTTATGCCCACAGGGAGAAAGGCAGATTTACGGTCAGCTGATATCAAGGGCAGATAAATGACAGTGCGCATAACTCCTTCAATATAGTCAGAATCTTGTTATCTAAGAAATAGAGTCATATAAAATAATGGGGATTTGAACCTGGAAATGCTTCTGCAAGTCTCCAGCAAGAAAAAAGTTCTCTAGAAACATGTTGTGGTGACTTAAGAGAATGGGATAGGGATAGAGCCTGTGATTTTCATAAAGAAGTTCCCATATCTCATAATCCATTATCTGGTACTATCTGATCTAATCAATTATCATGGTTTGTCACAGCAGATTTTAATAAAGACAGTTCAGTGGTGGAGCACATGTTTTACATGGAAGAACTCCAATTCAGTCCTGGCATCTGTTCTAGTAGCTAGAATGTGAAACAAGGCTTGGAAGAGACCTAGGTCCAAATTTTCACTTGGCCAGGAAGCACATTGACTTCACATGGGCCAGTCTCTCCATCTAGTCTACCCGTGAGGAAAATCTGAAGCAGGAGAGATGCAGATACAATTGCATATATACCTGTTCTGAGCTACTTGGAAGAATAAGGCAGCTCCATATCGCTGTAGGTCAGAAACCTACATGTGGAAGATTCTTAGCAAGAAGTTAAAAAAATTATTGGGTCTGAGTTTGCTTTCCACTGCTGTGCTTCTCCGCAGCATACAGGTGCAGGATAACACTAGGTGTGTTCTAGAGTTTAGTTCATTCTTAGCTCAAGCAACCGAAAGTCTTCGAGTAATGACTGGATGAACACTCGTCTGGGTGATCTAGGCTGGTCTTGCATTGAGCAGGGGGAAGGCTAGAAGGCCTGTACAGCCCCTTCCAACTCTATGATTCTATGAACTCCACAGTAATATGCTTTAGAATCTTCAATAGTACATAGGAGTATTCTGTCAGAGGTTCTTTGGAAGACATCAAAGTAGAAAGGTAGCATGAATGTACAAAGTTTTAAAAACACTGGCTTATACCAGTCTATGCAAAAATAATTAACAAACAATTAACAGACAATTAACAAAATGGACCTCACATTCTTCTGGACTGTGTTTAGTCACCTGTTTGTCTTTTGAATCTACTCAAGACACCATTTAAGATTTCATGGCAAGGAGAACAGATTTTAATGGGAGGAAGCAAGATTCAGCAAACTCTAAACTCCTGCTAAAGAAAATTTCAAAAAAAATGTAGTAGATGGGTTCAAAAAGAGACTTGTAAAAGATCAATCCAATTTATTAAAATACAACATTTGAGAAAACATTCCCCCAAAAGATTACCACTGGTTCACTAACCATTGTCTTATAGCAGAGTCCTCTCCACAGTCCTTTGCAGAAAGTATAAACAGCACTGTACATTATTCTTGGGACCAAGACTGGAGCAGAGTTTAAAAAAAAATCCTTCTTGTCACAGCAAGAACTCTTCTGGGAAAAATACTGAATGAGTCTTCAAACTTGGCCATCTTCTCCTGGCAAAACAAAATGAGCCACCTCTGTACTGGGTGCTTCAGTGCAGTTCTTCAGGAGTCCAGCTATGGCACGTCCTGTTCCTTCCTCTTTCCAGTTATTGCTACTCTGAAGAAGGATTGCTTAGTTTTTTCCAGGTACTGAAATTCTCAAGGAAGATTGTTCAGTTTTTCCAGCTAATAAATCCAGCTCTTCCCATACTGTCCTTTTTCAGCTAGCTTTGCCCTTTAGAGAAGACTACCTTTAGTGCTTCTCAGTCAACCCCATCTTGTTCTTTTACTTAGCCCAGTTCTGATTCAGACCACCTTTTGGTGTTATGGCTATCATTTCAACAGCCTACCCCATGAGCCTTTGCCAAATATGCAAATTGCACTAGCCTATATGCATATCAGTTATCTGCTGGTCTGTGTCAATATATCTGTGATCTACTAATCAGACCTAGACATAAAACACTTGGTTTTTAGTACAGGTTGCACTTATAGTCAATAACTTTAGCAGCCAGAATTTTTGTTCCCTAAGTGGTGACACTAAGATGGGATAGAGCAGTGGTGGCAAACCTATGGCACGGGTACCAGAGGTGGCACTCAGAGCCCTCTCTGTGGGCACACGCAAACAGAGTGCCCCCCCCCCACATATCTAGGCTGGCCTGGGCCGCTGGGCTCGATTATTAGCATTAAACCTAAGACCTAGTTTTGGGGAAGCAGTGTAGGTAACCCTGTTAAGCACTGTTAAACCCCACTGATTTTCATGTGAAGAAACTCCTTTACCTGGGAGTAAGCTCAGTTGCTAGCAATGGGGTTTGCTTCTGAGTAAAGCCTCCTAGGCTCGTGATTCACCCATTGGAAGAGTTGCATGGTTGCTTCAAAGCAAAGCCACTGACCGCCACCAAGCTTACTCCCGAGTAACACATGCCTCAGAGCGAACCGGTTTTTTCTAAACTAAAACCTAAGTATTCAAGTTAAATTGCCATGTTGGCACTTTGCAATAAATAAGTGGGATTTGGGTTGCAATTTGGGCACTTGGTCTCGAAAAGGTTCGCCATCACTGGGATAGAGGCATGACGATCTTTATGCATTTTAGTTAATGATATTGACTGTGTTTCTGTGTGTGAGATATACATGTATGTGACAGAGGTCTTTATGGTGGGACTCTAGTTCACCTGAAGTTGAACTAACTTTTTTTGTAATGGAGATGTCCCTTTTTCACACACCCTTTTTTTAGTCGTGGTAAAAAAAAATTCTGGTGGTGGTGCCCTTTTTCACTTTCTGTGATGCCCCTTTTCCCTTTCGTGCCCAAGCATGTGCTTATTATGCATAATAGTTAATCCAGGGCTGAAGGTCACCCAGTAGACTTCATGTAGAGGAGAGAGAAATCAAATCTGGTTCTTGAGAAATCTGCTCCTAACCAGTAGACCACACTGACTATAATGTGCACTTTCCCACACAAACTGACTCAAATAACATATGATCATATGCTGGATAAGCATACTAGACTTTTATTGTTTGTGTATGGGAAAATGGCAGTATGATCCTAAGCAAACTTGTACACTTTAAAGTCCTGCAGGCATAGGGCAGGATATAAATCCAATTAAAAAATAAATAAGTCCATTAAAATCAATAGACTTTGAAGGCTTTACTCTTTTTAGGATTGCACTGTAAATATCTGAAAAGCTCGGAGCTCAGAATAAAACTGATGGTACAGCTGGCTAGTTAATGTTTATTTATTTACCAGCTTGCTTGATATCCCATCTTTATTTCCAGTAGGGGCTCAAAATAGCTCACATTGTTCTCTTATCCTCCATTTTATCCACATGAACACTATGAGGTAAATTAGGCTGAGGAAGTGTGCCAGTCCAAGTTCACCCAGAAAAGCCACAGCAGAGTGGGGATTCAAATTCAGGGCTCCAAGACCCTAATCCTACACTCTAAACACTACACCATCCTCCTCACAAGCTCTGCTCTTGGTGACCCCAATTTGCACTGATTTCATACCTAGCACATGTTCTCAGTCTGAATGACACATCAAACCTCCTTCCTTCTTTGTACCCAGTCTCCTTCCCTCTAGAGCAGGGGTAGGGAACCTGCGGCTCTCCAGATGTTCAGGAACTACAATTCCCATCAGCCCCTTCCTGAATGGCCAATTGGCCATGCAGGAAGGGGCTGATGGGAATTGTAGTTCCTGAACATCTGGAGAGCCGCAGGTTCCCTACCCCTGCTCTAGAGCATCTATTGTTGCATCTTTAAGATGTCCATTTCTGAAATGTCCACTAGTATTCAAGGACATAGAAATTCATCAGCTATCCAATACCACATTCTTCACCCTAAATGATAGTTATGATTTTTTCACATATGCAAGGCCATTATTGTTATAATGACGCATCAAATACTCATTGCTTTTATGTTTGCTGCATTAACTGCCGAGGGTGACATTTTGGCATTTTTCTTTCTTAATGACATTCCTGCCAAAAGGCCAGAATATATGTTTGGGGGGGGGGGGGATTTCCCCATCTCTATGGAACTGTATTGTTGCACAAAGGCAATAAAACCTTTACCGTGCTTCTATTCAATACATTTATTATCATCATTGTACTTCTGCTGCCTAGCTGAATTTCAGAACTAGAAAACATAAAGATAAATCTACACATTAAAATCTTGTCAGGGAGCCATGGCAGATTAATTGGGGACAATGACTCCTATCCCCACAGTGATCCATCCATCCATCCATATCCATCCATCCATCCCCATCCATCCATCCATCCATCCATATCTATCTATCCATCCATCCATCCATCTCCATCCATCCATCCATCCATCCATCCATCTCTATCTATCTATCTATCTATCTATCTATCTATCTATCTATCTATCTATCTATCTATCTATCTATCTATCTATCTATCTATCTATCTATCTATCTATCTATCTATCTATCTATCTATCTATCTATCTATCTATTATTGAGTTTTTTATACTGCCCTACCCCCAAAGGGCTCTGAACAACATAAATATACAACATATACAATTAAAAGCCCATTAAAATAAACACAGTGAGCAATATAATAAAACAGTGTCTGCAATAAAAACCCTTATTAAAAACCCTCCCAAAGGGGGGGGGGAAGGGTCCCATAGATGGTAAAGGGACCCCGAACACAGGAGAATAAAGTGGGGGCACTTGAGCGGCCAAGGAGTTTCAGCATGGGGATATTTGTTTAAATGAGGGGGGATGTCTTATTGCTAAAGGCAAAAGAAGAAGAGGCAACACCAGTTAACATATCCCTCTACTGGGCCTGGACCCAGCTTTGGTTGAACCACCTCTTTCCAGAAATGATCCACCAAATAAAGCAGATGCAGCAGGCAGACTCTTCTCCATCTTGCCTAGATAAGGTTCTGACAGACAGTTCTCCTTCTCCCAGCTGCCAATTTTATCAGACATTCCAGAGGGCAAAAAAGCAGCAGCCAGGTACCCTTCTGTCATGCCCAAGGGCAAAACAAAAGACCAAAATCACTGAGGGAAAGGGTTCAGATCCCTTCTCACACCATGCCCCCATCACCTGAAGGAGGGGTGAAGAGTTGGGTGGAGAAGAAGGGGACATGCTATGTTCCTCCTCACAGATTGGACCACAACCCACCTTGCAGGGTAAAGCCAGACACTGCTATGCCTGTACTCTTTCATGAGGGCCCATTAGGGCAACAACCCACAGGGATTTTTCATGGTAATGTAAATGGCCAATCTGCCCAAGTTATGCCAGACCTCCCTGAGAATCTGCAAATTAATATAAGCCACTGTGAAGACAGTGCTTTCTCGGACAAGGGGAGTAAAGATACGCAATCAATAAATTATGTAGACACAACTGCTCTGCTCCAGGGATCATTGTTCAAGGCTGTCGGTGCAGTGTGGTTCATGAAGACATTCTCCACCGAACTGATGGAGTGTACTTATTTTTTATTGATGGTACTTTGATACTTCCTCCAGGGAGCTCAGAGCAACTTGTATCCAGTTGAAAGGGAGTCTCACATCCAGAAAGCTTCCTGGACCAAATTCACTTTTTGGGTGTCATGAGCATTTGATGTTTGCTGAGAGTTGCCTATATAACAAAGGATGGCACCCATATGTTTAGTGGTGCTCATGGGATGCTGTGTCTCAAGTAAGCAAGGGGCCTGGATAAACCTAAGGAAGCTCCTGAAATGACTTTTAATAAAGTACATCATTTTCAAGTGAGAAACAAAACAACCAGTGATTTGGGACAAGGGGAAGACAGGTTGCTAGACAGCTTACCAGTGGTGGGATCCAAAAATTTTAGTAACAGGTTCCCATGGTGATGGGATTCAAACAGTGGCGTAGCGCCAATGGGGCTGGGCGGGGTACGGCGGGGGCGTGGCCAGGCATTCCGGGGTGGGGCATTAATAATTTCTCTGTTACTGTAAAAAATTCTTACTGTAAAAAAAAGTTCCTAATTTCCAGCTGGTATCTTTCTGTCCATAATTTAAACTCATTATAGCAAGTCCTATCGTCTACTGCCAACAGAAACAACTACTTCTCCTCTAATTGACTGCCTGTCAAATACTTAATACTTTCAAATACTTACCGGTAATTTTGTTTCTAGAAATCGAAAGAAGGATACTTTCCTTAAACAAGGAACTTTACCATATTACTAAAACATGTTTTTAAAACAGCCCAACAGGGAGAATTATCCCGTTTTCTACCTGCGCTAACCAGCCACATAGGAAACAACAGGACTTTATGATTTTGGGACCTAATGGAATTTCTAACGGAAAAGCAGACCCAATTAGTAACCCCCTCTCAGCACTCACAAATAATTAGTAACCCACTCTCGGAAACTGGTGAGAACCTGCTGGATCCCACCTCTGCAGCTTACCCTTTGAGGCCCAGTAACCTAGCAGTACGAAAGGAGCAGGATGGAGACCACAATTGCACTTACTTTTCAAAGCACAAGAAGTCTGAAATGCAATTGTAAATAGGTCTTGTACGGTTATCAAATTCATAAACTCAGTGCAATCTCATTTGAAGCTGTGCAAACCACATTCCAGACGTGTGTGCATTTAGGATGGCTTTCCTGTGTTTCACAAGTGCATATGATCACCAGAAAAAAAAAACTAACCGTCACTTTCCATGGAATGTGTGAATTTGGTGTTGGTGGCAAAAATCCGAAATAGACATGGCTGGCATTGAGTTAAACATGAAAAGTGAGAAACTCTTCTACAGCACTAAGGATACTTTCCTGGGAGTAAAACCCATTGAATAGAGCTGATATAGGATTCTGATTAGACCTGCTCAGGGTGGCACTGTCACCTTTGCATCCATCCTTCTACAGCTGAAGGCTGCAATAGAAGCAGAATATTCCCAGCATTGTGTTCCCGTTGTAATGCCACTGTAGGGGGTGAATCTGTATGGATAAGTAACACAGGATGGAGGAGCAAATGTTCCCTGGTCTTGCCCTATTTTCAGGCTTAGAGATGGACCCAGTAGGGGACCAGTGGGAGGGCATTTTCAGTGGAGAAGCAACAGACCTAGAAGAAACAGAGGCTTCTCCCTGCATATCCCCTGATTCTTTCCTGAAAGTCGTCCCCACATCCCTGTTACCTTGAGAAAGGCAGAGTGGGGACCATGGTTTTGCCAACATGTGCTTCTTAGGCAACTTGAAAATATGTAATAAAACTTATTTCTTTAGGCATGTACTGGAATAACCAACCAAACTTGGCAATGTTACTTGTCAGCATGGCATCCATGACTGGTTACTTATTGTTGCATTATTCCATACAGTCATTTAGTACCAAAAAAGGGGGCACCATTCCCAAAAGTACATTCCTCAGTTTCCTTTCCCCATTGCCTACAAGGTTATTGAGTTTTGCTTAAAATGCCAGCTGGAGAAGGGGAGGGATTCTTATGCATGATGGTTGAAAATAGCCTATACTACAAGACAGATTGTGTTGGGAGGGAACGGAGAGTTTGAACTAATGTATCTTTCTTCTGCATAAAATACCTAAATTATGCCTTAATTGCTCCTGAGTCTCTTTGTGTATAGTGCTGTATTTATCTGGACTACAGCATAGTTATGTAATCATCATTATTATGTCTAAATGACCTGACAGATCAGCATTTTGCTTGCCTGCTCGCCTGATGTGCCTTCTGCTATACATTAATGCAATGTCTGCTGCTTGGGAAAGTACCGTATTGATATCATGTTGACTACCTTATTATACAGTTTAGTGAAGTCCTCTCCACTCTTTCTTCTCATGGTCTAATTCTACTGCTCCTTGCCATTTGTTCTAGACAGTCCCAAAACTATTCTCACAGGTATTCCTTCGGGGAATTTGAAAGAAGGGCTCCAGCTATTTCTGGGGCAGGAGACAGTATTAACCTTGCAGCTTGGGCAAGATCCCTCCTAACCCCACCAATCATAATCTTGATATCATGTACAACCCAGTCTCAAGGAGTTTGGAGAGACTGTGACTGCTCAAGGTCACCCACCAGGCTTCATGTGTAGGACTGGGGAAACAAGCCCAGTTCACCAGATCAGAGTCCACCACTCATGTGGAGGAGTGGGATATCAAACCCAGTTCCACAGATTATAGTCCATCACTCTGAACCACTACACCACACTGGCACATTATACTCCTATTAAACATGCACAACAAGATGCTACTGCAAACCAGTCCTCAGATTTTGAGAGCTCCAAGTGTTGCAATTCATGGATTATAAGAAGAAAAAGAAGAGTTTGGATTTACATCCCTCCTTTCTCTCCTTTAGGAGACTCAAAGGGGCTTACAATTTCCTTGCCCTTCCCCCCTCACAACAACACCCTGTGAGGAGGGTGGGGCTGAGAAAGCTCCATAGAGCTGTGACTAGCCCAAGGTCACCCAGCTGGTGTTTGTGGGAGTGCACAGGCTAATCTGAATTCCCCAGATAAGCCTCCACAGCTCAAGCAGCAGAGCGGGGAATCAAACCCGGTTCCTCCAGATTAGAATGCACCTGCTCTTAACCACTATGCCACTGCTGCTTCTCATCTGTATTTCTGCTTGGGGCAGCTGACAATAAAAACACACAACAATAGTTAATAATTAATAACAACAGATGCATAAAACCAGTCATCATTGACAATGCAAAAGCATACCAAGTAGGATATACCCAGGGTAATCCTAAATTGACTTATACACTTATAGTGAAGTCAGTGTGCTTAGAAGGATGAAACTTGGTATACAGCTGCAGCACCAGTGCTCAAAAACATGCTTCAGTTGAATTTTGCAGCTAATCCAAAGAAAAATGTGTTATTTGTGTTTTTGAAAATGCAGAAGCATCATGCAGTAAGTGGCTGCAGACAAATTTGGCTTGCTCACATTCTCAGTTGCTTCCTTTTCTTCTATGCATATTAAATATTCTTCTTGTAAACTTGAATTTATTTTTACTCATTCTGAATAGGATGCTTCTAATAAAGATGCTAATGAGCACCAACCGGTGTAATGTTCTTTAAGCTGTTATTGTTAGTCAACCCATAATACCATGATTTTAATTACGATAATGGTCTCAAAGCTGATATTTGTTATTCTAGTTGCTACTTTTGAATTGGGTTAATTAACAGAAATGTTTTAAGATTGTATGGGAATTGCTTTCATTTCAGACACTGGGTTTAGTTTAAAGGCACTGGATTTAGTTTAAAGAATGTTTGGATATGGTGTGGGAAACCAGACAACTTTTGCATGGAACATAGAGCCAATGCGGACCTGATGTTTTGTCATGAGTTTAGTCAGTGCTGATGATCTGCAGCTGAACCATGTGATGGCTTTCATTGAAAAATGTTGCCTTTCAAGGGGTATTAATGCTCTGTCGACCATAGAGCCCATGCTTTGGTTGCAGAAGGGCCCAGCTTTGGTTTCTGCTGCTTCCTTTTTAAAGATCTCAGGTAGTAGAACGCTGCAGGTGATGAGTATGTACATTACTCAGATGGACCTATTTCAGTGCCATGTAATCTGGGAAAGCTCGTTTCACTCACAAAAAGTATTGCAGTCCTCAGATGATGAAAGTGCATGCAGGAACCCCCAAAGATTTGATTCAATTCCATTTTGGTATACTGCCCCATCCCCAAAGGGCCCTGGGCGGTGTTCAACATAATCAGCATAAAATACAAATAACAAGAAGGGCAAATAAGTAATAACCAGCAAATGATACCTAACATTAGGCTTTCAGCCGCATAAACTCTAAAATACTAATTTAACGATTGTCACATAAAAACAGTATCCCGCAAAACCTTACTTAAAAATCCTCCTAACGAGGAGGAGGGGGGTACGGTGGATCCCGAAGATGTAAGGGGACCCGTAGACAGGAGAACGAAGGGGGCACACTTCAGCGACTGGTCTCTCCAAAGGCCAGGTAAAACAACTCAGGTCTTACAGGCCCTGAGGAATTCACTGAGGTCCCACAGGGCCTGGACAGCTGGAGGAAGAGTGTTCCACCAGGCCGGGGCCAGAGCTGTAAAGGCCCTGTCCCGAGTGGAGGCCAGTCGCATCATTGCGGGGCCAGGGACCTCTAGCAGAATGGCCTCTGCCGAACGCAGAGGCCGAGCAGGGACATATGGGGTAATGCGGTCCCGAAGGTACGAAGGTCCCAGGCCACGTAAGGCCTTAAAGGTCAGCACCCACACCTTGAAGATGATTCGGAATTCAACTGCCGGTTTGGAAAGTCGACTCTAGGACATTATACTCCTCTATGGCATTATAGTTCTTCCTTTCCCCCAAACCACTCCTTCCCTCCACTTCACCCCACCCTCACCCAAATCTCCAGGTATTTGCCCACCTGGAACTGGCAACCCTACTGACTTCTCAGGACCCCAGAACATCCTGGTCTTTGGGAATTCTGTATTCCTTGTCTGTCCCTCTTGGCCTTGAATACAGCCTTGAATGCACAAAGCTCCCTCATCCGCCAGAGTTTTCTACTGAACACTGTAATAAGGGCTGCTCAACTATAGTCAATACAAAAGAGCTTAAAAGGAGAAGCCCAGTCTCCCATAGAGTAATGAGATACAAAGAAGGAGCATGTTCCTGTACTTTTAGCAGCTGCATAGAAGAGAAATGTGAGCAGATGCATGATAATCCGCCCCATGACAATGTTACCTGACAACCTGCCACAATTTCTGCTTGTTACCACAGCTATTTAAGTACAGTTAATAGAAGAAGCCCTGTTGTCCAGTGCATCTGGGCTCTTCTTCAGAAATATATGGGGAAATCTTGATTGAAAGTGTTGCTTTGCTGGTGGTGTAATGTCCTTTGCATCTTCATTTCGGTTAAATTGTCCTTCTGAATGAATGGATTTGAGCTCACCATGTCAGGGAGGCAAAAGGGAGTTTCATGCTTCTGGTTAAATGTTTATTTTCTTCACTTGGAAAGAACAGAAGCAAGCAGAAGAGTGGGATGAGATGCAAATCTGCCAGAGACGAAACCTCATTACTGTGGGAACAGATAATCACATTAGGGAAATTTCATATATGAGAATTAATTATAGAGAGGCCTTTGGGGGCATCATTATTCCAAACAAAGATGTTGGGGGAAAACAGTGATAGGACTGAAACGAGCAGAATGTGGTTGCCTTCTCATTACATGTGCCAAATTTGAGCCCAGCTGTTGCTGGTGTATGAAACAAGTGTTTGCTCCCAAGGTCAACCTTTGCTAAAGGAAGGGATTTCTTTCACCAGAATGAGAATTCCACATTGTCCCTTCCCCACTGGAGCCCAAAATGATCAACAGCATGCAGCTGCCAGATTCAGTGAGCTAAATGGACCAATAGCCTGACAATATGAATCAACTTATGGAAATCTACTCATCTCACCCTAGAGGAAGTCCTTGGTTTTTCACCTTGCATGCTGCACAGAAAGTGCTCTGAAAATAAATGCAAGCCACGTGAGACTAAATCTGTTTATAGGCCAGATATGGGGGGGGGGGGGAATCAGTGTAATTTTAAACTAATTGCCTGTCTCATGGAATCTAACTGATGATCAAGGAAAATGGACCTTCCATGCCCTTACTATAGCCAGAAGACTTACATTACAACACTGGAAAGATAAAAACCCACCTCAGGTAAATAAAATGGAATGCGTGCCGGAAACTGTACCAATATTTGAACGTATGGCATATAGACAGCAATTGCACATGAACTTGTTTTTAGATATATGGACACTCTTCATAGAAACTTATGTCCAGATCCACCACCACCGAGATTACATTTTTGTCTCTATGTGTATTCTTCTCTAGTTTTTTTTCTTTGTTTAGTTTCTGAGGGGGAGGGGGGGGTTGAAGGAAATAAAAAGAGAAAAACAAATATTAGTTGGCAAATGAGAAGAGACAACACACCAGGTGAAAAAAACAAGTTGATGGCCAGCAGTCACAATATTTAGGCTTTGATGATGATGTTATCCATTCAGTCGTTCTTGACCCTTGGTGACCCAATATGCAAGCTCTTTCCACATTTTTTCGATTAAGTACTGCTTCCTTCAGCTGGTTGATGTTCATGCCTGGATCAGCTTTTACGGTATCTAGCCATTGTACTCTTTGGAGTCCAGGTCTTATCCCGCCACTGACAAGTCCGAGCATCACAGATTTAGTCATCTTCATCATATAATTGGTACAGGCTGGGAGACTTGTGGATGAAATCTGGGAAGGGTGGGTTTGGGATGGGAGGGAACTCAACAGGGTATAATGGAATAGGCTCCATTTTCTGCAGGGGGACTCATCTCTGTAGCCTGGTGATAAATTCTAATACTAGACAATCTCCAGGCCTAATCCAGATGTTGGGAACCTTGTCCAGACCAGGTGCCTTCCCATCAGGTGTATCCAAGTACCCTAGTTATGTCGAATAAGTTGCTGAGTTTATTATTGAACTTCTTGTTCTCTGTGTACTTGGCTACAGATTGCATCTATTGGTTGATCAGTTGGTTCTTTCGAACATGAAACAGCACATAATTGAAAATATACCAATGTCAGTGAGAATCAGTTGCTAGAATGAAATGGCTGATTAGTATGACTCAGCTTTGCTCCTGGTGCTTTGCATTCATCAGAAATTTACTTTGAATGCGTCATACCGAAATATGTGGCAGTTCCAAGGCAATGTGATTAGGAGCATGGATCTGTATAATAGTTTGCTGTTGGGTTGATCTGACTGCATATTTGCTATCTTCCTTTTCCTACAAGTTCATATCACCAGAACTGAGTTTTCCGGGCATGATCCAACCCAAGCAAAGCATTTTGAAATGAAATTGATTTTCACAGGGGAGATTTAACCACCTGCTTACCTCTTACATTGAAATCAAATTACTGGTTAGACCTAACTTTTCTCCCAAGAGCACAAGGTAGAATAAAACTTGGGTTTTCCATCCTGTTTCATGACTCAGTAAGGTAAGATAACTGAGAGAATGACCAGCACAAATTAATCCAGTGAAATTCATTTGAAAGTGCAGATTTGAACTGAAGTCTTTCAAGTATGGCCCTGTAATGACTTTGTCGCACTGGATCTCAGTTGGAGTGACAATCCGTAGAATTTATGAGCACTTTGATGGCTTTATTATAATCCCAGTTTCTGAATTTAGTATTTGTTTGATCCACAAACAAGCTTCTGAACCCCTTGGCCTTGTGCACACTTTCCCTTGCATACAACTTGGATCTTGAAGGCATTGTGATGCCCAAGGATTGGATGACATGAGTGTCGTTTTTTCCATTGCCTACGGTGTACAACTTGTCACTTTGTCTGATCTGAGCATTATACAAAATGTATTGTAGCTTTTTGGAAAACAGGAAGTCTTCAATATCAGAAGATGGGAGAAAGGGGAGAAAGTGTGCATGTCCAAGGACTTCCAAGTCTCACTTTTATTCTGTCTAAAATGCACCCATTGCTTTCTGCTTTTGATTTCTTTTACCCAAACCAGTTTATATTCTTGTTTAAAAAAAACAGGAGTTTTCTTGCAAATAATTTCAGGGATGAGGGTGGGGAAAGAAGGGACATATTTGCAAATCAATGAATGAATATTTTCATTAATTAAATGCCATACATTCTTCTGCCTCCCCATTCAACTGAAAGCCAGTGGGATCACTTACTAACACAAACATATTCATGCAACTTTAACATATTTATGTGACTTGAGTTTTATTCTGCAGTGGTTACAGCACAGGAACATTATTAGAGAAGCTTCTTTTCATGATTATTCAGGAAATATAAGAGTAATAACATACATATCATTTGCAATAATTTCTCATGAACACTTTAAGTAGCTTGGAAAATTGATTTTCCAAAGAGTTGATTTTCCAAACACACACACACACACACACCCATTTTTTAATCGCAAAAGCAATGATTTTGGCTGTACTCTAAGCATCCAGAAGAATTGTATCCTGGCTTTCATAACCAATGGCTAAATAGATGGAAGCAATGTCATCAGAGATTGTCAGCAAACTTTTAATGGATTGTATAACACAAGACTACCACTGCTCCTCTTCACCCCCCACCCCCTACCCAGAATGGACATTGCATAGGAGAATGATAACGGTTGGTATTTAATCCATTACACTAGTTTTCCATAAGGGAAAAATCATTTCACAGGGGAGCACTTCAACAAGCAGTCTTTCTGTTGCAGACTAATCTGCTTCCAGGAAAATTTTGACCCCTTCATTATGCTGGTTGTATAATCTCACCATAAAGGTCAGAATGAAAAATGACTGAACTCAGAACTCCTTTACATTTTGTTCACTTCACTGTTTAGAATTTTGTTTTTATCAGGTTGGTTTTGTGGTTTGAGAGACAGACCTGATCAGACAAAATACAGCAGTAGTCTGGGGGTCTGTCACAGTATGGAATGCACTAGGTTGCAAGCATGTGACAAGAAGTCATATGAAATCACAGACATGTGGCAGACAAAGGTGGAACCAAAGTCATAGAATGATAGATAGTGGTCTCCACATTGCAAGCATGTATAAAGGTTTGGAGGACCACATGGTTAGGCTTCAAGTTGGTCATATTAGCAATTCTGATCAAGGAGAAGGAAGACAGACAGGAGATAAATTTTACAGAGAAGGGTGACTCTGAACCCCGCTGGTCTAAAAACAAATTCTTTCTCCTCATGAGTGACTTCATCTCACCATTCTTCTTGTCTTTCCAGTGTGAATGCAAAGAGAACCAGGAAGCTGTCCATATGTACACTAGCTATAGTTACTTCCAAAGCTAGCAAAAAATGGCAGTTATGTTTGTTTTTGCCATCAAGTCACAGCCAAATTATGGCAACTCCATAGGATTTTCAAGGCAAAATTCATTCAGAAGTTATTTGTCATTGCTGCTTCTGCATCATGACCCTGGTTAGTATTTGAATGGGAGATCTCCAATGGTCATGATACAGAGATCTGATAAGAACAGACTAGCCTGTGGCTGGTCAGGGTGTTCCACAGGGATTTATTATTTTCTAAACGTAACAGGAGAATATGCTTACAAATGGTTAAATGAAGCACTTTTGTAAAGGGAACAGGATTGTGACCAATATGAATGCATACAGAATGTATTATCTGTTTGCTGTATTATCTTAGTCTCACTGCTTTGTTTTTATTCTTATGTACTACCATTTTCTACATTATTCAACAAAATGTCTAATATTTTGTACTTTGAGGCTGCTGAAATCCTAGTCATATTACATTGCTTATTATACCTCTTGTTCAATTGATAGCATTTACTTACTCTGCAAACTGCTTTCAAGGAGGAAGGTTAAACACATACACTCAAGTAATCTAGGCTGGTCTTCCACTCGGATCCAGCAATGTGTAAGTAAAAATTGACTTTGCACAGTACTGCTTGTGCAAGGTCATGTATAACATATAGTGCTTTCCTCTATATATTATAGTACCCAGAAACTGGTCGTACAAGATGTTACAAAAGAAGAAATGCAAGTAGGGATACAATAATTTTGATTTAGTGCAACAGACTACCTTGTGTTTCTGCTTTCGCAAATATTTTGCATTGGATCCAACCTTTGGGAATGCACCCAAGGACTTATATTTCTAGCCTGCTCAGATTATGTCCATACATGAAGAGAACCAACTTAGCTTAGCTGGAACTGAACCAGCTTGCCAGCACGATCCAGCCAAAATCTAATACTCCCATTTTTTCCATTGAAAAGTTGAACAGTTGCATACAACTGGAGTGTATGGTGCATCTTGTGTTACATTTTTATTCCATAACGGCCTACATTTTCATTTGAACTAAAGTAAGCTATTTTAAAAATACAACAAAGTACCACTCAAAAGTAAATAATCTTGTTAGTCCCAATTCACGTTTTTGTCATACCTTGGACAAAAGAAAAAATATTTGAACTCCAGCACTGGGATAAATGTATAATCAACCAAGTTTTGTTTGTTTTTGTACTCAAAATGGAAACTTCAAGTTTACACATCTTAGTATCACATCATTCACTCTTGAGTATATTCCATTTCCCAGAACCCAGATAGAGCTATCAAGCAACCTCCAAGTTTTGATAGTTTATTTTTAGCCTGTGACGCTCTCATTATTAACTTGCGTAGATTTTACCATCTGCTAAATACCAGAATAGACGGATGGCATTCTTTCAAAGGGACACTATGTCTTTTTTTTATATGGGCTACGTGGGTCTTCCTTTTTCCTTAACGATGTTCTTATGTCACTTCATTTGCCCAGTGAATTCCTAGCAAGAAGCATTTCTGAATCTCATGCCTAACACTCTATGACATTTCTGGGAAATTGGATATGCACAATGTGATCAGTGAACAAAAAGATGAGGGAAAATGAAGATATATTCTCCTTTGTCAAAATTTCACTTGTCCAACTTGATGTATTGAGCAAGGCCAGTTGCTAAATCATTTGGTCAATGATATTTCAATTCTTTTTTTAATGAAATGCTTCAGTATGTCAACTCACGATCTGTTGATGTGTTTATACCCCAATTTTCTCCTCAGGACCCAAAGCATCGTACAACAACAACATTCTTCCCTCCTCTATTTTATTGTCACAACAATAATGTGAGGTAGGTTAGATTGAGAGAGAGTGATTAGTTCAAGCTTACTCAACAAATCACAATGGAGGACATGATATGTAAAGAAATGCAGAAAATTCTGAAAATAACAATGAAGAAAAAGCCTGACTTTTTTACTGGGATTAATTGGAGACTATATCCCAAATCAATATAGACTGCTTTTCATGTGTATGCATACTGCTGCAAGGACATTGTATGCCCAAAAATGGGGAGAAGAAAAAGAACCAACCAAGGAAGATTGGATACAGAAATAGCAAAACTAACCATTTTAATGAAGGACAGTAATAAAGAGAAATTTGTAGAAAACTGGAAACCTTTTATGGACGACCTATTGAGAAAATATGGTAGAAGAGAAATAATTGTAGGATTTGAGAGTTAAAAGAAAACAGCAGACTGAAATAGTATATTAGAAATGATATAGAGTGTAACTGATAACGAATGTAACATTCTCCCCATGGGACAGGAAGACCAGGGGAAGCCTAGTTGTCTACAAGCATGTGAAGCCATAAAGTAAAGATCAAGGAAATAATGCTCAGATGGCAGGCGAAAACATATAGCAGGCTGGTTACATATATTTTAATAGCAGTAGCAATTAGTTATTTTAAGCAGTTACACGGTTCCGGGAATGTATCTCAATCATTTAGATAGCATCCCCCTGATACATTCCCCTGGTATTCCTTGGTGGTCTCCCGTCCAAGCATTAACCAGAGACTACTTTGCTAGGCTTCTGAAATTGATAAGATCAGACTAACCTGGGCCATTCAAGTCAGAATCATGAAATTTATACTGACTCTTTTCACAAATACTGTTCACAAATATGAACAAATTTGCTAAGGAACAGAAGAGTCAACATTATGAATAAGAAAATGGGTTCCTGGGAAGAAAAAGGATGCAGCATGATAGAGACATCCATTAGAAACTTGCTGATGAGATGCTTTGTACAGGTATATCACAATAGTTGAATCCAACTTGTGGGATCCATAAGAACCCTGTAACTGATTCACATCTATGAAACTGAAGCATGGATTACAGTATAAGATGATTATGTAAAGTCATGCTCAGTTTCATGATTTTCTGAATAACTGGTCATGTCTTAAGGTGCTTGGAAATGCCACATGGTTACAGGTGTATCATCCACTTCTGGTAAACTACATCCCGAGAATTGCCAGACCCATTGAAATACAACATTCACCTACAATAGATCGCTAGATTCTTCTTTCTGCCCATAGCTTTCGTACATTCACATAGCCATGAAGGGCTTTGGCCCTTTCTGCACAGGACAATAAACCCGAGTGAGGGGCAGGTTAGATGAAACCATCCTCACCCCGGGCCATTTGCATGGCTGGCTGTCCTGTGAACATCCAGCCATGCAAGTGGGGTGCACGCCTTTGTACAGATGTGTGTGCCATTTCAGGTCCCTGCCTCTCGCAGGGAGGCAGGACCACCCCCAGGGCCATGTTATGGCCCGTTCTCCCTGTCTGGCTGTGCAGGTGGGAGCTGGGGGCTGTGATTCTTGAGTTTGATGGCAGCCCCCAAACACAGCTTCCAGTCACAGCCATTTGCTCAGATGTGGCTGTCAGCCACCTTAAAATAAAAGAATCACTGAAAATTCGATTCTCAAAAAAAATCTGCCCTGCGGCCAATAGCGTGGGTCAGAGGCAGGTTAGACCCATGTTAGGGGCGGGAACCATGCAAAGTTCATGCCCAACATGGGTTTTATCCCGCCCTTCACCCACATTTATTGACCCGTGTGGAAAGGGCCTTTGAGATGCACACTAAATCATATTCCTGTAGCTGCCTGTATATTCAGTCATCAATTAGTCACATCCCACACAACATCCAATGACTCAACAAAACAAAATATTTTCTTGAGAACATGTGTTTTTAGGATCTGTGGTGTGCATCTCAATAACATAATGTATGCAATTTGAATAGTGTCTTGATAATAATATGAAAATATAAGAATTTCAAACTCACTTCAAAAGCAGATTTGAACATTTCTACTTATGGCCCATTTTTTATGCCAATAAAGGCTTGTGTGTGTGTGTGTACTTATGGCCCATTTAAATAAATTCCTGAGGGGCTGGTTGTGTTAGTTTGCAGCAGCCCAAAGCAATAAATAATTTTGTGGCACCTTAAAGACATTTATTGTGGTAAGTGAAGCAAGTCAAGTTTATTCTGGTTTACCAAAATTTATGGCACAAGTTGTCACATGACCCTTTGTTGTTTGGGTCAATTCTGCTGAGGGGAGGGGGAGTATAGGAACTTCAAATGTTGTCTCTCCAGGTTTACTACCCAGATTATGTTTGCCAGTCATCTACACTCACCCAGCAAACTGGGTACTTATTTTATGAACCTCAGAAGGATGGAAGGCTGAGTAAACTTTGAGCTGGCTACCTGAACCCGAATTCCATCAAGACTGAACTCAGGTCATGAGCAGAGCTTTTGACTGCAGTACTGCAGTTTTTCATTCTGCATCATGGGACTCCTAGTTGTCTCTCTAGCTTTGTTTATTTTAGCTTCATGATTCTCAAAGCCAACATTACCTGAGCATTCTAAATTGCACTGAAAGTACTTGGCACTTTCTTGCATTGGTGCCTGTTTGAAATTTGCCTGGGAGGATCCCGGTGTGTGTGTGTGGGGGGGGGGGTACTATCTGATTGATCCAGCATTTTTTTCAATACCTGCCCAAAAGATGAATGCAGGGGACATCACTTGCAGTGTATCCTGCATACACGACAGTTAACTGGGAAATGATAAACAAGGATTAAATCATCTCTGTGTGAAGGAAAACCCCAGATTTAGGATCTGAATTCCCTCAGTGTGTTTAATTTTATGCAATACATGCCCTTCCCCATTAATCCCAACTGGTGGAAGGGGGAAAGAGAAAGAGAGAGGGGGGAATCTCTCTTTTTCATTGGGAACACAGAAAGATCCTCCAGGTTCCAGGAAGAACAGATTCCTCAGCTTGTGAAAGAACTGAACATTTCTGCATGGGTTATCTGGACGAGTTCAATGCTATTGGGAAGAGTATTTTTCCTGCTTCCCCCAAACAACATGGGGCATTCATGTACTTCCCTGGATTTCCTTGGGTTTTCTGAGACCTTTCCCAAACCTGCTTTGCTCTAATTTTTTGGGGGGAAAGATGGCAGTAAAGCCTTTATGTCAGTTGTGTGGGTACAGATCTGGATTTTCCTGCTGACACGGCAGCAACCTCCACTGATCCCGGGCTTTTCCCTTTGCATTTTTCTCATCAGTTCTGGCCCCACACTGCTTCACTTTATCCTGATTTCTGCACACATTTGTGCCTTTAGTTTTCACATCTTTTTATATGAAGATATTTTTTTTCTTAATTTTTAGACCACTTTTACCCCAATCTTTTTCTGGAAGCCAATTACTTAAAAAGTAATTCTGTGGACCCTTTCCTTGTGAAGATATAAGAGGAAAGTCATGCTTTGCAATGGAAGCGAATGGAGATTTACTTTTTAAAAAAATGAAGGCTGGGAACTCATAGAACCAGTGATGCCTACTGTTGCAATGCTTTCCCTGCCTGGTTACCACGGACATGTGAACACTGTGGGGCGGCGGAGAGGGTTAAGCAAATTAGACTATGGGTGAAGGGAACTAAATTATGTCTTCTGTCATGCCTTACTCTAGTACTTAACATATTTCTCTATGAGAACCTTAGCATGTGTCCTGTGGCACGTCTGTATCTATTATCTATTAAGAAAGAGAAAGGTTTTTCAACTAAGTGGGGCTCATTGTAAACAGTACTTTCTTTTCTCACCCTTCCTGACTTAGCCTTTAAAAATATCATTTAGGTTTCCTAATACCCTGACCCAACCTTTACCGATATGAGGATCCAAGTTATTAATACTTTAGAGCAACAAATATAGTTTGAAGATAGGCTTTGCCTGTGCGGATTGCATAAGCTATTTTATCTGCTCCTTATAAGAAGTATGGAGCCCGTTTGTATGATAATTGCTCTGCAGCTTGGAAATGAATAGAAGGATCATTTCAGCTGTACACAGCTGCACCCTGGGAGAATTGGTTCAGCTCACTTCAGTGGAGATATTTTCCTTGGAATTTATCTCCTGTTTTTTTCCAGCAAAATCAAATGAGATGTTTCACTAGTCAGATACACAATCCAGTTTATCTGTTGTATTAGTTTAGTTGTTTTAGTTTAGATTACTAAATTCTCATTTTTTTTAATTTTTCTCACACAAAACAGACGCCAACAACTACAAAAAGTAAAAAAGAAGGACAAACAAATTAAAACCTAACAAAATACAATCAATTTCACACACTACTGAGACTGAAGGGACTTCCAGCTCTCATCTTTGATAAAAGGTTGACTCCAGATTCATGCATAAAGTTAAAAAGACACATTACGTTATTAAAACCATTATTTTTTGATTTACTAATATTCTAATACATTCTACTGCTTTCTTTTAAATTTCAAATCCTGCTATTACTTCTCTGTTCAAATTTCCCAAAGGATATTCCATAAAAGGTTTCCAGTTTTGTATTTTTCCCCAAATGATTATCCCTTAATAAAGATGTCAATTTTGCCATTTCTGAATATTCAAAATCCAGTCCTCCTTTGTTGGTATTTCTTTATCCCTCCATTTTTGTGCGTGTAGACAAAGATGAGTTAAGACTGATCTCATAGATCTCATCTGGGATTTCCATTTTAATATATCCATGACTAGGATTGGCAATTTGGCAACTGAATCAGGGCTGATTCGAGTAATTCAGCTCGAATCTGGGTCGAATTCAAAGGGCCTGACGAATTCAGAGGGGCCAGGAATTACACCCCATCAGTTTCTGTCAGCATGGCCAATTGGCCATGCTGACAGAGGCTGATGGGAATTGTAGTTCCTGAACATCTGGAGAGCCGCAGGTTCCCTACCCCTGATCTAAACCCTATCTAAATCCATTTGAATGTCCAAACACGAATGGCGATTTGAGCATTCAAATGAATTGGGGGTTGGGAGCCTCATGGGCTCCCTTTAAAAAACCTTGAAAGCAACTTTATTTGCTTGCCTAAATTCAAGCTTATATATGACCTAAGACAGTGATTCCCAACCAGGGTTCTGTGGTACCCTGGGGTGCCATGAGCACATCCCAGGGGTATCCTGACAATGCTACTGCCCCCCCTCCTGCTGGAATCAAAAGGATTTGAGGGAGGGGTTTTGGGAGCCTCATGGGCTCCCTTTAAACAACAATGAACAGCAGAATAGTTTTATTTGTCTAAATTCGGCGTAAATTGGGGGAGATTTAAAGGGAGCTCTCTCTTTAAATCCCCCCAATGCATGCCAAATCTAGGCAAACAAACAATTTGGCTGTCAATGCTGCTTTCCCTCCCCTTCCCCTGCTTGTCACTACCCCCACCTTCTTCTCCCAGTGTCCCTGTTTGTCACCCCCTACCTTCCCCTCCCAGTGCCCCTGCTTGCCACGCCCCCCCACAACAATCACTCATGTGGTAAAAACGCACAGATCATCATGGATCCTCCTGATTTTGTTACCGCAGGTACAGGGTACAGAATCAGAGGCAAATGAGCCAAACCGACAAAGGAATAAAATTAAAGAAATAATTTTATTCAAACCAACAAGGGCTCCGCTAGAAACAGGAGAGTCGCACCCAAGTGAGCAAAACCAGGGGTTTATAAAGGGTACAAGCCAGAGGACATCAAAAGAGTAAGAAGACCAATTGGTGCAGCTAGAATTACAGAGTAAGTGTCACAATTAAGTCATCAATATGCCAGGATATGTTCTTAATGTTCTCAAAACATGCAGAGATTTAGATCCGTAGTTTGACCTGATTTAGCATATTTCACACTATTGACATCCTGTTCCTCGGATGTTCTTATTCTCTTATCTAAATGTGCCTTTTATGGCCCTGACTTAAACTAAACAAAAGAAGCTAACTATTGACACTTCTTTCTGGAATATCTCAAAACATTGGTGCCAGGGAGGGATTGTTTTTAGGCAGAAGGGAAGAGTTATCCCAGGGGTAGGGAACCTGCTGCTCTCCAGATGTTCAGGAACTACAATTCCCATCAGCCTCTGTCAGCATGGCCATGCTGGTAGGGGCTGATGGGAATTGTAGTTCCTGAACATCTGGAGAGCCGCAGGTTCCCTACCCCTGAGTTATCCCTTTATCATTGGGATTCCTGCATTCTTGAGCATGATTTAGAACAAAAGGGTCTTTCTGATAGCACTATGAATTCCATTAGGCCAAATGTTAATGGACCAGAGCAGGAAGCCTACGTGGTCTCTTGCTTAGCAGATTATGACTGCTGCCATCCAAGGCCTGACTAGGAGAGGAAAATATATTTTTTCTTTTCTGCTCTTACAATTTTTCCACTTGGTCACCCCAAAATCACCATCACACCACAGCCCAAGCCCATAGCTACATGTCTAAACACAACAATCATGCATCCCACACTCTGTGGTGCTGCAGTGGTGCAAAAAAAGCAGTGAGAGGTGTGGGATGGGGTGATGCTTCCAACCGCAAGCATCACCCCATCCCACACCTCCCACTGCTTTTCCAGCTGGCCCTGTGGTAGCTGGCTCTGTGGTAGAGATTTCAGTGGGAGGGGCTGTACTGGGGGTCTTGCTCAGGGTAGGGGCACCAAATTTTCCAGAGGGCTGCTGGAAAGGTACCCTGAGATATGAAGAGCAAGGTCAAGGGTACCACAATGTCGCAAAGGTTGGGAAACACTGTAAGAAATAAAAATCCCATTAATTCTATTTTAATATATGCATAGCCCTGACTGTGTTGGAATTTACAAACCTTGCTTGCATGCAGCAGCAGGGAACTCTGGGAGATCTCTATGAACATTCTAAAGGTGACAGTTGGAAACAGTTGCTCCCTGACTCTGGCTGAGGAAACATGTTGTTCTGTTTAACCAAAAAGGCTCTCACTGAAATGTTTAATATTGTCATCTGTGCTTGAAATTGTAACCAAATGATGAACTGTGAATGTAACGATGTATAAGTGATACTTTGTTTATGTATATAATCTGTTTCTCAGTTTAAGTAAAGCTCTCTCATGTTTAATGATTTTTGAGGTAAAAAGGCTGGTCTTTAGCTAGATAACTGTTCCTTTCATAATGTGGCGCACAAAGCTACATTCTGCTCATTATTCTGCTAACAGGATCATATAGAAATATACCTGTTGCCCTTCAACCTGGATAACCCCAGGCCAGTATGATCTCATCAGATCTCAGAATCTAAACATGGCTAGCCCCTGATTAGTATTTGGATGGGAAACATCCAAGGAACACCAGCATTGTGATGCAGAGGAAAGCAATGGCAAAGATTTGTTCCAGTTCTGCAAGTAAAGCTGCAGACTTTTGGCAATCTGAACTCAACGAAACTGACTTTGAATGAAATATGGATAGAAAATGATGGAGGTAATGTTAAAATTGTATCTAATTTAAACAGTGAATTTAACAGGAGAGACAGAAGTACAGTGGAGTCCTGTGTGCGCTATATCTATGTGGTTAATTGCAATCAGTTGCTAGAAAAACAATTAGTCATGCTGGTAGAAAAGTTTAATACATAATCAGATTTGCACCCAGAAGTTAATATATCTTTTGGATTTGTGTCATTTAACAGAAAAGCTGGACTGAATCATGCATTTAATGCTTATTTTTGGCTCTGCCTCCTTTTACCATCTGGGATGGGAACATTCTGATCTTTAGCGCTGATCTCCACTGACCCTTATTAGTTACTGCCCAATGTAGCTGAGTGCACAGTCATTGCTTTCTGCCACAGTGCTTCATGAGCAGGTACTCACAGAGCTATCCATGACCTGTGTCTGCCTAGGTAATTAATATTGTTACCAAGAAATTGGACTAGCCTATGTGGCTTGAAACTTCATGTACTCCTGTTGATCAGATTGACTCAATTTTCTCTTTGGCTGATAGCAAACACTAGAATTTCATTGTTTTTAAATTTCTGAGAGCCTTGATCTGGATCATTTCTGCACAGCATAATAGTAATGGGTTACATCCATTATTTTTGAATCCAGGTTTATTTTATTCTGTTTTTGTCCTTCGCATGCTTTCCTGTTTTCTATAAAGGAAATAATCCTTTTTCTTTCTGCCCCTTCACACAAACCCTCTTTTTTTTACAATGCATGCGCATGTATGAATGTCCTATTTTTCCTGCCTTCTGACTATTCCATCATCACAGTCTCCCTTCCATCCACTCCCACCATCTACTAAGAAAACACTTCCAATTAGTGGAGAATCTACAGCAACCCTGGGATTCAGGGATGTAGGTACAGATTTTTTTATGGGGGGGGCTCAGGGGGGGCATGCCCCCACCCGCCCCTGGGGTCGGGCCACACCTTCCCAAGCCCCGCCCCACCCCCATCAGCTGCACTCCCAGCCAGCAGTCCCTTCTGCCCTCCCCTCTGGGCAGAGGCATAGCTAGGAAAAATGAAGTCCGGTGCAAAATCTGAGTTTTGCGGGGGGGCCCAATGGGCGTTCGCTGTGATGCTGGAATCCACCCCCAAAACAGCATCACTTTCAATGGTATTTAAACTAGGGAGCCCAGATTCTCCTTTTAAATCCACCTTAAAGGGAGAATCTGGGGTCTGCAGTTAAAACAAAATTTAAAGTGATGCTGTTTTGGGGTGGATTATCCCCCACCCGTAAACAGCATCACTTTCAGTGTTTAAACTGGGGACCTCATATTCTCCCTTTAAATCCATACAGAAGGGGGTGGATTTAAAAATAGAATCTGGGAAAATTTGGGGGGTGCTTGCTGTCAGGGGAGCAATTGTTAAGCTAGCAGCACCAAACTTTCAGGGTATCTTTAGGAGACCCTCTTGATGATACCACCAAGGTTTGGAAACATTTGGTTCATGGGGTCCAAAGATATGGACCCTCAAATGTGTAGTCCCCATCTATTAGCTCCCATTGGAAACAATGGGGGATGAGGCACCCCCTTTGGGGGTCAATAGCTTTGGACCCCCTTGACCAAACCTCACCAAACCTGGGTGGTATCATCAGGAGAGTCTCCCAACAAATCCCTGAAATTGTGGTGCTGCTAGCCTAAAAACTGTGCCCTCTGCAGGCCAAAAACAAAAAACTAAAAAATTTCAAAAAACCCACAAACCGGGGGAGGAGCTTTAGACATGTAGTGGGGGGGGCTTGAACCCGAGAACCCCCCCTTACCTACATCCTTGCTGGGAGTCCAAGGAGGACCCCCCTTCCATTTCTCCAGCGTGAAAAAAATTGGGCTTTGAAACCATGACACATGTAAACATGAAGCATGCAACCCACCCCCACCCCCGAATACAGTTATATAAAAAATAATAAAATATGTCCATAAAGGGAGCAAAGTAATGCATTCCATCCAGATCCAAAGTGTACATCTGCCAAGCTACATGCCCTAAGCACCCAAAAAATAAAAAGGAAGTTTACATAAAAAGTTTACATAAAACTACTGTGTGCATTAAACCACAAACATAAAAAAATGCAGCAATTCCCACTCTTCCCATTGAAAACACTTGGCAAGTGTTAGGAAAAGTGCTGGCAGTTGCCATTACACCCATGGGCACCAATTAGTGAGCCCCTGAGATAGATCACAGGAAATAGACATTGATTATTATTAACTCTATGATTAGCCTATTAGTTATTAACTCTGTGACTAGGCCATTAATTTGCCTTATCCATTTATAAAAAGCTATCTAAGTCTACCAACCAATAACGAGGATCATGCCCAGAGGAAGCCCCATTCTGCCAAGCAGACCAACACAGAAATTCAGTATTTGCCCATCAAACTTCTCCTTACCTGACTCTGTCAAGAGGAAGGAATCAAACAGCATAATTAACAAGTCACATCAATCCCTTACAATCAGTTACCTCACTATGAATTACTTATGGGTGAACTGGGAAGAACAGCTGCTCAGTGCAGAGTTGTGTGGGCTGCCTGGTTTTAAAGTGCCCGTTGATCTTGAGTCCTGTGACTGGATCCTATAATTTCATTTTGTGAATGGCAAGGATCCTCCTGACTTCTGCTGGAATAACTCATCTTCTGATGATGCAAGACTCATTGCAATAAAGGAAGGCTGCACCATCGGCAGTCCAGAATGATAGGATCTCATTCCCAATCTACAAGGACGTCCTTTGACATGGGGGCTTCAAATTGCGTTTCTTAAGGTGTAATTTGCCCTTGCAGATTTGCACTGGGACAAATTTATGATGCTATTTGATTCACATTAGTTTGCAAACCCATGGCGCACAGAGGAAACAGTGGTGATTAAAGTTAATAGGTTGTCGAAGGCTTTCACGGCCGGAATCACTAGGGTGCTGTGTGATTTCCGGGCTGTATGGCTGTGTTCTACCAGCATTCTTTCCTGACATTTTGCCTGCATCTGTGGCTGGCATCTTCAGAAGCTTTAAAAGCCAGTGTGGTGCAGTAGTTTCAGATTAGGATCTGGAAAATCCAGGTTCAAATCCCCACTTTGCCATGGAAGCTCACTGGGTGATATTAAGACATGGGCTGATTCAGCATGGGTCAAAAACAGCGGTGTGAAAACAGTGTGAAAACAGTATAAACCCTTTTACACCATTTTAAACCCTTTTACACCATTTTCACACCGTTTTCACTCTGCTGTTTTTGGCCCATGCAGAATCAGCCATACACACAGAGGTGGGATCCAGCAGGTTCTCACAGGTTCCCGAGAGTAGGTTACTAATTATTTGTGTGTGCCGAGAGGGGGTTACTAATTGGTGATTTTGCCATGTGATTTTTGCCTTAGTTACGACCCTCCTTTCAGCAGTAGCGCGCAGAACTTGAAGCAGTCTAGCAGGAGGTGCACCAGTGTGCGTGGCAGCCTGTGCCTGCGTGCATTCATTTCCCGCCCAAGGACTGGCGCAGTGGCTGCATCCTTGCCCCAGCCCCGCCCAGGAATGCCCCGCCCCCGTCATGCCTGGCCACGCCCCCATCATGCCCCGCCCAGCCCCATTGGCGCTACGCCACACTTTGAATCCCACCACCATGGGAACCTGTTACTAAAATTTTTGGATCCCACCACTGCATACACATACTCTCAACCTAACCTACCTCATGGGTTTTTGTGAGAAATAGAAGAGAGGAGAATATGTGAGCTGCCTTGAGTCCTCAGTAGGAAGAAAGAAGGGGTATAAATAAAATAGATAATAAATATAGCTGAAGATTAAGCAAAAAATAAACATTAGGGTGATGGGTTTGTGAGAAGGAGAGTAGGAAATAGGAGAAGTGCAGAGACTGTGGAGGCCATTGAGGAAGTAAAAGAGGAAATAGTGAGGGAGGGGCTTTCACGGCCGGAATCACTAGGGTGCTGTGTGGTTCTTTTATTCCCTCCCCTGCTTGTTCTTTTATTTAAAAAAATACAAATTTAACTGAAATGAAGCCAGTTGGAATCTGAAAGGCTGCTTTTGCCGTGAAAATATTTTTTTCTCTTCCTTCTCTCTGTTCAGATTTTACCGTTTCTATATAAGAAGCCATTTGTTGAAAGTAGACAGCCTAGGGGAGACATATATACAAGGAAGGAAGTCATTTATAATACTGAGCAGTTTCATTATCCATTCTGTTTTTCAGAAGATTACTCTTGAACTATGTAAAATTCCCTTCAGGCTAAAATGTGATGTTGTAGGCCATTTTTTTAGAGTTATTAGAATGAAATTTCCTTTTTTTGGTTCTTACTGTGATAGGTGTGTCCTTCACTTTACACATGTCTTTTTGATTTGATGCTTGTCTCATGCCTTTTGTCCAAGAACCAGGACAATGTTAGGGTGGACACCCTATTTCCTTGTATTTGTTTACCCACTTCTGCGCATGAAACCTGCTGGGTGACCTTGGGCTAGTGACAGTTGTCGCGGAACTCTCTCAGCTTCACCTACCTCACAAGGTGCCTGTTGTGGGGAGAGGAAGGGAAGGAGTTTGTAAGCTGCTTTGAGAATCTCTGCAAGATAGAAAAGCTGGGTATAAATCCAAACTCCTCTTCTTGAAATACCATAATTAAATTCCTTCAAAATGTCAAATCCACATAATATACATTAGGTTAAGGTAACCAGATTGTCACCTTTTTAAACCGGGACCAGGGTGGGCGGGCGCACACGCGCGCACGGCCACAGGAGCACACTGCCTTTTGGGGTGCTCCCCAGTTTCCCGCCCTGTGACAGGGCGGGAAACAGGGGAGTGTGCCAGAGGGCAGTGTGGCAGCCTCCTGCGCCCCAAAAGGCAGTGCGCTCCTGTGGCCGTGTGCATGGGAGGCTGCTGCACTGCCTTCTGGGGCACTCCCCTGTTTCCTGCCCTATCACAGGGTGGGAAAAGGGGAGTGCTCCAGAAGGCAGTGCAGCAGCCTTCCAAAAATCGGGACAAACCCATGGGACGTGAGACAGATTGGTTTAAGGTTGGACTGTCCCGCCAAAAGCGGGACGTCTGGTCACCATGCATTAGGTGGATCCTGTTTGGTATGTTAGGGTTTTGCTTTAAGTTTTACCTAAAGAGTAAAATTTATGTTTGAGTTGGGTAACAAACAAAGTCAATGCTCTGAGTTTGTACTGTGAAAGGGTACCAGCCTGTTAGGACCCCAGGTCTGTGAATCCATTAGCTAGTAACATCAGTAGCATCAAACTGCACCATCTGAAGTAAAAACCTCTAGAAAATCTAAGCAATTGAACCTTATGAAACCTAATTAAGATCTATGCCAGTGCCTGAAAAATGACATATAAATTGAAGTTGTATATATTTATCTCCTGCCTACTTTCCATCCATTTAAGTTTTCTCCTTTCCCATCTCATCTGTTGGATAAATTTTACTGCTGTTCATTGAATCAGCCTCAGTATTGTTTGATGAGTTGACACAGGATTTGCTGTAGGTTAAATAACAGGCTTCTTACACCTTCTGTGGAATTATATGGCTGAACAATAGAGTTTTGAATCACCTCTTGCTACCATCCTAAGCAGCTGAGTCACTAAGAAATGGCAGAAAATCTGACCAGATCAGTCAGTGTGTTTGGCCTGCCTCAGAAAGTTAAGAAGGTGAAGGGCCCTGTCATAAAGTGGTTGGGAGCACCAGGATATGAAATAAAACTTACAATTGGTATTACCATTAATAAAATAAAATGTTTTAAGAGTTTTGTGAGGAAAACAAAAATTTTCTCAGAAATGGAACCCTCTCATAAGACTCAAAAGGCACAAGTAAGGTTTATTTTGTAATACAGATCAGTTGTAAACACAGATATCCCTGTGTTCACAGGGTGAAGCGGAAAATATATTCACGAGCATTGCTGAGATATTTTCTCTCAAATAAGCTTGACATTTTATATGGTTGAATTAATACTGACTATGCTGGTATTGAGGAAAACACTGAAGGATGACTTTGAAGCATCTGCTGTTGCAGAAATGGCAGTGATGCCTTTTGTGTATGTAACCTCTGCTTGTGGGTTCACTTAACATATATCAACATATAACTTAGTAATTCAACAAAACCATGTTATTCAACAGCAGGGAGACAACATATTATGGTTTCAAACACACACAAGTTCTTGCAAACACACACAGGCATGCTGTGAACAGCTAAAGGTCTTTTAAGTAATTGGCTGCCTGATCACCAACGGTGACCAGAACAGTTAGTTAAGATGACATGTGTTCTAGGATCCCTAGGGAGATGTGAGGTTCTGCTTGTAGGAGATTGCAGCCATAAAGCACAGTGAGCTTATCTGCCAAGCCTCCCCATGAAGATCTGTGTGGCTTCTCTACAGATGATCGCATGAAGCTACCTGAGTCAGACCACTGGTCTAGCAAAGACAGGATTGTTTTTTGGACTGGCAGCAGCATTCCAGTTTTTCTAATCGCCTGGTACCTCATCCTTTTAAACTGAAGGGGCTAGAAGGCTGATGTTGGTTTGTTCTGCATGTGAAGTCATGGCCCTTCTCCTTGTTTTAATACAGATAGTCAATCAACCACATGGTAATTCAGCTCCAAGGTACCATAAATATTGCTCTACTGCTGAACTTTTCTGCATCTTTCTTTTCATTTAAGTTCCCTTTACTTTCAGGGGACAGAACGATGCTCCCAAGGGGATAAAAAGTATAGGTCTGTAGGAGGGGAAAATCAGCAAAATGCTCCCCCTTTGACTGCTGGAAATTACTCTGTCCCCCCAAAGTTGTCAGAAATCAATTTTGGATTCAACTACCAATTCTACTTTCCTGAACATGTAATTCTGCTTGGTTTCCTGAAGATTAAAAAAATAATCTATTGAGGTCACGTAAGAGCATTACTGAAGTGACAGAAGGCATGACCGGCATGTTAAGTCAGGCTACGTTGTACAAGATCAAAAACGCAAGGGCATTTCAGTTGGCATCACAGAGATCCGTGGATTTGTGAATGAACATTTAGTTATGATATCAATGATAGAAACACATGAGATTTCAGTGCAAATGGCTATGAACCACAATGGGGTGGGGGTTGAGTAGAGTTTCCCCACTTCTTTTCTTGTTCTGGAATTTTGAACTTTTGTGTTGTATTTTATTGCTCCTTAATATCAGTTTTACTAGGAAATTTTTTTAAATGAATTCCAGAATTGGAGCATATACAGAGAATTACTGTCTGCTTGGTGTAATTAAATGACAAAGAGTGACAATCTGAAACTAAATCCAGATGAGACAAAGTAATATGAGTTGGGAAGGCAGCGATCTTTAAGGACACTGTGGTTTCCACCTTTGATTGAAACCTTTGCAACCTTTGCTGACTTTAGTAGTAGTGGACCCAACATTACTGGAGAAACAAGTTAATGCAGCTACAAAAATTGCTTCTTCCAAAGTAATTTATTCCTGAAGATGGACCCTACCTAGACTCAGCCAATCTGGCCACATGAATCCATGCCATGGTGACACGAATCCTAGACTATTGTAGTGCTCTGTACATAGGTCTCCCCTCACAGTCAACTCAGAGACTCCAGTTGATGCAGAATGCCACAGCTCAGCTATTATCAGGAGCAAGTTGGAGCTTGTACATCACTTTCATTCCACAATCATTCCTCTGGCTGCCTATCAGCTACCAGGCTCAATTCAAGATGTTCAAGGTGTTAGCTATCACATATGAAGTCCTTCAGGGCCTTGAATTCTCAGATATTCATGACCAGCTTTCCTGCTATGCTCCACCGAGACAGCTTTGCTCCTGAGCAGGGAGTTCTGCAGGTACCACCCTGCAAATGGGCAAGATTTAGACAGGAAAGCCTTTAGAAATAGCCAGCAATCAGATATGAAGATGGCCAATATGGAAGCCAATTTGAACTTCAAGCCAAATGTCAAAGTGGACCAACAAGTGGATCAAGTCAGATATAAATGAAAGATTTGATTACAGTGATTCTGGTGGGTTTTCCGGGCTGTGTGGCCATGGTCTGGTAGATTTTGTTCCGAACGTTTCGCCTGCATCTGTGGCTGACATCTTCAGAGGTGTATCACAGAGAGAAGTCTGTTACACACTGTGTCTAAGTGAGAAGGGAAAGTTTAGTGTGGTATATTGTCCATGTCCCAGGGTGGGGAACCAATCATGGACATGGACAACGGACAGTATACCACACTAAACTTTCCCTTCTCACTTAGACACAGTATGAAACAGACTTTTCTCTGTGATACACCTCTGAAGATGCCAGCCACAGATGCAGGCGAAACGTTAGGAACAAAATCCACCAGACCACGGCCACACACCCCGGAAAACCCAACAGAACCAGTTGAATCCTGCCGTGAAAGCCTTCGACAATACATTGATTACAGTGAGTTTGAATGCTGTGAAAGATTTTGCTGTGCTCAGAACTGCAACCATACAACACCAGGTTTGGCCAGTAACTCACACCAGTAAATATAAAAATAAAACTTTATTGAAGAAATGCAAAAGGTTACTTTAAAAAAACAGAATTACAGCTTGCCATAAACACATATAAAAACAATAAAGATTCACTCTCTACATACCCACATAGTCCTACCAGCACAGATGTTCTTGAAGCATATAGTTGTGAGGCATAAATTAATTTTTTCCCCTCTGGCAGCAGGGTTCAGGGAGCCACACGGAAAAGGGGAAGGAGATAACTGCTATGAAAATGGTGAGCCTTCATGCAAAATGTTGACCATAACTTGGTGACCATAACTAACCAGTCCAGAGGCTATCTTGACTGAACTTTCCAGTCTTGAAGAAAAGTTCTCCTCTCATCTAGGAGTAGAGTGACCTCCTCCCATCCAAAACCTTCAAGCTGCAGCAAATCTTCTCAGTTAATGGTTCTCCTGGGAAACAACCTTCAACTGATAAGCTCAACTGAACACAGCCTGCACCTGTGAACTCACTTAACCAGTGAAAGCTAGAACATTCTTTACTGAGGGCTACAGTCTCTACTACACCAATGTCAATATTCTCAGCTTCTACATTCCCAATCAGCAGTCACAAAAGCTCTGGTACTGCTTCTATTTTACAAAACCTAGTTCAAAAGTATAATCAATATCATACTGTCGCTGCACTTAGCAAAGTAAGACAGGTGGTTGAATACAATGACCTTCAGGGGGTGGGGATATATGTGTTTGTTTATCTTTAAATGTCCTGGTAAAAACCACAATCAGCAATAAGAAAGACCTAGAAATGCACGTTAAAACTATATTTCACCAGGGAGATTAAATACTAAAATCTTTCTGGAATGTCTTCATCAACCTTTGACAGATTAGGAAAGCAGGGAGGGAACAGCCTCAACAGGGACAAGGAATTCTACAGTTTTGAAATCAGTGGACATTTCCCCACTCACCACGATCCCCCCTATGCCGTGCGCTGAGAGGTCATCAAAAGGCGCCGTTTACAAGAGTGCCAGGGATGCCGCACGCTGAGGGGGTGCGAGAGCGGCAGCATCGGGGCGGCTGCGTTGTCGCTGCCCCTGTAGTGGGGAGTGCCGGGGGACCCCGCGCTACTTGAGGAGAGTAGCATGGGGCTTACGGTAAGTGGGGAAAGGCCCAGAGAGGATGAAGGAAGAGGTTGAGACATGAGGAATTATCATTTTCTAAAGGTCAGCCCTGGCTGAAATTACAAGCATGGCTCCACAGGAAACGAAAACTCTGATAGTACAAAATGTTTACTTCCCTTAAATTTTCAGGAGCACCTCTGGGTGAAGAAGAGAAAAAGCAACCTCACCTGAAAGCCATTCACAATATCTGTATTGTGCTTCACTGGAATGATAGTGCAGGGGGTAAATCAATACTTCTAATATTACTTATCAGCATGACTGTGATTCTATAACCAAGTAAATAAAAAAGTCCCCTTTTCTCAAAATACATGGTGGGTTGTTGTTTTCTTCTCAAACACTCCCCAACAGATAATTTTTCATGAACTTTTGACTCTAGATGGCTACAACTTACGAATAGTCATGGTGGTTTACTGGAGAAGGTCATTAAGTAGAATTAGGGAGATCAAAATACACATTCCTGTTACCAGATTAGGGGTCTGCAATTTGCCATGGTGGCAGGGGCTGATGGGAATTGTAATCCATGGTCATCTGGAGAGCCACAGGTTGCAGACCCCTGTACCAGACCAACCCATGGTGTGTTGTGTGTGTGTGTGGGGGGGGGGGTCTGTTAGTCTATATCTCTAGACTCTGAGATATTGCAATATCAATCACCTGTTATTACTCTCAAAGGCTGATCTAGTTAAGCCCATGAGCCAATGTGATATGATTAGTTTGCTGGACTATGTCCTGAGAGATTCCAGGTTCACTCCCCAGTTTACTGGATAATCTGGGGTATGTCACTAGTTCTCAGCCTAACTTACCTTATGGGGATTTTGTGAAGATAAAATGTAAAAGGAAAACTTTGTGTGCCATCATGAGCTGTGTGGAGTAATGGCGAGATAAAAATGAAACAGGTTTATAAGGACAGCTGAGTTTATCATGACTTTTTGAGTTTTACTATTCTACAAGGAAATGTTTAAAGTTATGCAGCTTGCATTATTCAGACCTGTACAAGATTCTGGATTTTGTCACCTATTCTAAGGTAAAGATGGTCACAGTAAATGTACCCAATGGCTATATGAGTGAGTATAGTTAAGAAGTTAAAATAAATATTACCAAACATAATTAAAATGAATGACTAAAAAGATTTTTAGATAGAAGAATTAAATGTAGTACAGTAAAAATTCAAGGTTACTGCCAGAACAGAAGTATACAGAGGAGGATGGGGTGGACCTAACAACATATCAAGTTAAGTATCAACTAAAATTATTCAGAAAAACCTGGTAAAACAGATAGCACTGGATCTAGACTAGATTTTTGTACTAACAGAAGGGGAAGCCCAATTTCTGCCAATTCCTCCTTTTTGCTGCAGACCCCCAATTTACTTCTTATGCCATTCCTGAGGGCTCCTTGTAACCTGCAACAGCAGCAGGAGACACAGGAAAATTCAGTTCCATTGATGGAAGTGCCTTCTGTTAGCAGAAGACATAGTCTGGATCCAACCCATATGTTTAATATGATGCCAAAAGTGCAGGAGTCTCCCCATTCTACTAGCCAAATAATTATGAAGAAAGAATTTCACAATCAAGACCCCACAACAGAGAAGGCCCAGGGGCCTGTATCCATCCACGTATCTTTAGAAGGTGGGGCATACAAAGTAGAGATGTTGTTGTTGTTGTTGTTAATAATAATAATTATTATTATTAAATTTAATAGACCGCCCTACCTCCGACGGGCTCAGGGCGGTTCACAAACCAATCAACATTTGAATACAACAAATAGTTTCAGTTAAAACAATAAATAAATTAAACATTAAAACACTAGCAGCAGTGATCTTCCACAATTAAAATAAGTAGATGATGTCCGGCATTAACCCCCCGGGAGGGGACTGGCCGATATTCAGTCAGCAGATGACAAAGCTGTAAGGAGCAACGAATGTTGAGTTTGATGTCATCAGATATGGGGCAGATTTATATGGGAACAGATTATCCTTCCTATGTGCAAGATATGTGGTGAAATATTTATGCTCCAGGTAGGATACTAGCCATTGTCAGTACTGCAATGGCCAGTATGGTGTCTTTAGAACCTATGGTCATAGTTTGAGCCCACCTTAGTTCAGTAACTGTTCATTGGTTATATAATCGAAAATGTACATTGTGTCAAAAAGTTACAGTACACAGTCTTTATGTCTCGCTTTTTTGTAGAACTACAAATGAAAGGGGGGAAAGCCTGTCACTTGATGGGAGGAATAGCTCTGAAGCCCGATATAATTAGGCTCTTCCTCTAAGCTTTCATTGAAAAAAAAATGTAAAAGCAGTGTACAATTGTTGATAGAAATGGCATGAAAGTATAAATTTCCATATCAAAGCAATATCCATCACAGTGTTTTATCTGCAATTTAATTTATGTGCTGCGTCATAGCTGTACTGGGTGATATCTTCCAACCGAGAAGCTACAGGATGTGCTAGTTTTTTGTAGCTTTCATGCATTCATGCATTTATTCTATTCTTAGTGGAATCTTATTCTATTCTTAGTGGAATCTCCTCATATGATTAAAAACACCCCCTTTTTAACAATAGTATCAAAACTGTTTGGAAATCTAGGAAAGGAGTATACGTTTCCTGCATGTTTCTTCAGAAATAAAGACCATTACAAATAGGCCTTACTTTTTTACAGCCTCAATGTATGGCCACAGAAAAGTGATGGTCAGAGACACTAGAAGTGAGTTTTAATGGTTCATATTCATATGACTTGACTCCAAACCATCTCAGCATGTGTGAGTTTCCACTTTGATATGGACAGAGCTAGCACTGACTTAAGCTCAGACATAACCTGTCCTCAAAAAAACTTGAAAACTGTGATTGTGTACTGTAACTTGGAATGTCATCTCCTTCACCAAAGTACAATTCCCAGAATGCTTTGTGGGAAGCCACTGCAGTTAAATTGAAAGAAAACCCATATAGTTTGTATTGCCACCCAAGGAGAGTGGCCAAGGGCCTATAGTAAGACTCAGGACAACCAATTTTGTGGAGGAAACTGGCCACAGTCTGCTTATTGGTTTTGCTGGCTAAGGAAGCAGAGGCATAGCATAGGGGATGAATCTAGCCACTGGGCAGCACCCTTGCTGCCCCCAATGATATCCCCCAGACCCAAATGCTGGGGACACTAGGAGCAGTAAGACAGCGGGAGCCATCTGGATGCTGGCCTCTAAATGAAATTCCCCTTGCTGCGTGGTGGTGCAAGGCACCCACAACCCCCACCTAGCCATGTGGCACTGAAGCTTGCCACATCCCCCAGGCTCCTTATGGGGCCCCCACAAATGGGAAGGGCCAGCACATAGGCTCCTTCTTCCCAAAACTGATCAGTTCCTATGCACAACCCGCCAAAGAGCAAGGACCCATCCCTCCTCCCACTAAAGCTTCCGCTCCTCCAGGCGCCATGCAGCTAGTGCTGAGGCTGACCCTTGACCTCCCCCTCGCTTCAGGGCACCAATGGCAGGCCCTGGTAAATCCCAGGCCTCTCTTTATAGATATACCCTAGCTAGTGAGGGACATTTTTCAACCATTCCTGAGTGTGACATAGTTTGCATCAACCCAGTTTACAAACCAGAAAAACAAGAGAAAAGTTTTGGTTTTTTTTAAATTATCTTAAGTGATTCTATATAAAGAAGCAGAAGCAAGATTTATTATTTGCAAAGTCATCTTTCCCAATCAAATTATACACAGTGAGCATGCTGCTTATCTGTTAATGAAATAAGGAACCATTAATACTGATAAAGCTGACATTACTGACAAGTATTATTGTGACTGCACTACACTTAGCATTTTTCATTTATGAGCCATTAATGCCATGACGTGGAGGGCGCTTGAGGGTTAAGCTCAAGATGGAAACAGTTCCTGGACATCTCTAGAACCAAGTGAAACTTAAAGAGGACTGGAAGTATGCCAAATGCTTTCCCTCTGCTTAACATCTGTCTTCATTAGTGGTTCCTGCTCTCCCTCCCTTATTCTAAAGTTTTACTGGAGTTGCTTAAGTATATTAACTTCAAGCACTCCGGTAAAACCAAGAAGACACTTAGCATGAGATCATGAACTGCTTAATCATTCAAACTCTGCAAGATGCTAGGGAGAAGAAAGTAGGCCACATAGCTGAAGCATTCCTCTTGTTTTTGTAACCAATGCCATTCCTCTCTACTCTTGGGCTGAGGCTATGTTTCATGAAGAATGTCCTTGAGCAAATTGTTCCCTCTTTGGTGATTCCCCCTTCCCTTTAAGAAATGTTGTAAAACTATTTAGAAGGTTGTTGGTAATGGCAGAAAGCCACTAGATTGATGTTCTCTGCTCAGCTGAGTCATGCCTTCTTTTTTCTTTTCTTTTTTAAACAATTTAAAAGGGACTTTTTTATTCTACAAATTTACAAGCGAAAGACGCCAACCAAAACAAAGAGTTTTAAAAATAAAGGGGGGAAAAACAGTTCTAAAACTGAACTTCAAGTTTGTTTTGCTTTAGAAGCATCCTTCGCCTTTTTTTTTTTTTTTTGGAGGGGGGGTTAATTTTGATCTTTTGAGCGGAACACCGTATTGCATTCCGGACAGGGGAGGAAGCCTTCTGCTTGCTCACAGGCAATGTTCCGCAGGAAAGCAAGCAGCAGTTCAGAACAGGAGGAACAAAACAGGAGTTCTTGCCAACTGTGCCAGCAAAGGGTGAAACGTTCACTACATTCGCTTCCCACTGTCTTCTTCTCAACACATTTTGCCTTCCGCTTAGAACTTCAGAGTGAAACCTGGGCCGGCAGCTGATGCCCCTTGGTTTGTGGTTGTCAAGTGGAAACCCGTATCCTTCAGACTGTTGTCACCCAGCTGGCTGTACCCGTATCCTTCAGACTGTTGTCACCCGAGGCTGTACCCCTTGGAAGGCTGTGGACTTGTCCCACGTTTCACCCACTGATGCTCGCTTTTGGCTGGCCACGTTGGAAACATGGATGGGTTGATAGGTAAGGGGGTCTCTCGGAAATATTCATGTTTCAAGGGCAAGGCATCTTCCGCATTGATTCTTTTGCCTGAGTAGTACGTCAGAAACTTGTTCATGAGATCAAATCCCAGGTCAGAGAGCAGAGCCAAACCTCTTGTGGAGATTATTGAATGGGTACTCTGTGAAGGTCATCTTCTTAACTGCTGGCAGCTCGTTATACCCAAGCCAGATTTTCTCACTTGGGGTTCCCAAGGCTTGAAAACTTTTGTTAATTTGATCTATTTCTGACTTCCACGGAAAGAGCAGCTTTTAGGTTAGGAGTTCTCCAAATATACAACCCACAGACCACATGTCAATGGCCATGGAATATTCCTTGGCTCCAAGCAGGAGCTCTGGAGCCCTATACCACAACGTCACAACTACGGGTGTAAACAGTTTCAAAGGTGACCCATATTCACGGGCCAGCCCAAAGTCTCCAACTTTTAGGATGCCTGCATGGCTCAACAGCAGGTTCAAAGTCTTCAAGTCTCGGTGCAGAATCCAGTTCTGATGAAGGGTTTTGACTCCCCGTAGTAGCTGAATCATCAATGTTTTCACTTCGCCTGGCAAGAATGGCTGCTTCATCGTTTCCATGAGACTCTTGAGGTCGTGCTCGACATAATTCATGACAAAATAGACTTTGTCCACATTGCTGCCGATGACAATTTCCCTGACAGTGACAATGTTTGGGTGCTGTGTTTTCAGGATGATGTTGATTTCCCTTAGTGACGTTATGGGGAAACCTTCTTTCTCCTTTTCCATTTTCAGCCGCTTCAAGGCTACAATCTCATCTGGTTTTTTGTCTTTGGCTCTGTACACCACGCCGTACATTCCTTCTTCTATTTGGTTCAAACACTGGAACTCCTCCACACTTCGACAGCCCTGAAGGGCAGGAAGGTACTTGGGTAGCTCTTGCTTCAGCTCCACCGACGACGACACGGGCGAATAGGGGATGTAGTCTCCCTCTGTCATGGTGTTGGACTGCGGGCTGGCCTCAGCGACCTCCTCTTCCTCCTCCGCTGCTTTGCTTGCCACTGAATCTCGATTGAACCTCAACTCTGCAACAAATGGGATGTGGTCACAATTCTCCCATTCTTCCTCTTCACTTATTTCTTCTTTGCTCACCTCTTCAGCAGACTGTTCAGAGACTTCTTCAGAATTGCTCCCCATCTGCTCTTCTTCTTCCTCTTCCTCCTCCTCTTCTGATTCCTCGCTGCTGGACTCTTCCTTTTCCTCCTCCTCTTCCTCCTCTTCTGAACCAGAGCCCGTTTCCCCTGACGATGTTTCTGCTGAGCTGGTTTTCCACTCACTGTCACTGATATCCTGAAGATCTGAAAGGGAGTCTCTCTCTTCTGGCTTTTCCTCTTTGACTGGCTCTCGGATCTCCCCTTGTTCTAGTTTCTCCTACTGCTGCTGCTAGAGGGGACTGCAGCTCCAGACTCTTCCTTTCTCGCTGTATTCTTCTCTCCCTGTTCTGCGATGTGCTGAATTATCTTGTCTGGTTTCCCATTCTTTCCACCTTTCCCGTGATTTCAACTCCTGCTGCTCTTTCTGTTGCTCTCTCATTTTCCTCTCTTGCTCCCAGCTGCTCCAGGCAGTTCATTTCTCCCCTGGACTGTGCCCTAGCCAGGTCCCTCTTTTTCTGCCTTTCCCATTCACAGCGGGCCTGATCCTGCTCTTCTCGATGCCTTTTCCTACATTCATCCTCAAGGTCCTTCTTTTTCACCCTAGCATGCTGCTTCCTTTCTGCCAAGCGGCTGCTGCGATGCCTTCGTTTCTCTTTCCTCTTCTCGTCTTTCCTGTGGTGGGCTTTGGTCCACTAAAAGTTTCAGATTTTCTGTTTGGAGAGCACTGATTTCAGTTTTATAAGCTTCATTTTTGTCACTGGCCTCCTTAAGTTGCTCAGTGTAAGCCAATTCTAAGGCTTGAACTTTGAGATTGGCTTCCTTGAGCCTTTCTGTGCACTCTTGTTAATGAAGCCAAAGGCCCCATGCAGCAGCAGCATCCTTCTTGGACCCCTGCAAGGTTTTTGACTTGCATTGTTCTTGAAAGGCACTCCTAAGAGCCTTCCAAGGGTCTGGGCACTCAAAAGATTCTATATCCCGGGGGCTCCTCCCTTTTTTGAGCACCCATTTTTCTAACTTATCAAAGGCTGAAACTTTTTTTGCCAGCAGCTTGATTCCAGACATTTTCCTGGCTTGTGAAAAAGTGACCACACAAACAGGATAGACTATTCCTGGCCAAGGAGGGTCTATGCCTTGATGTGCTGCTTGGCTTTCCTCCCCTAACAGCTACACCTCACAGGGGTGGGATCCTCCACAACTGTAAATCTGTGCAGGGATTACCTGGCTCAGAGACAGGATTTTATTTATTTATTTATTCATTATTTGGATTTTTAAACTGCCCTATCCCCAAGGGGCTCTGGGCAGTGTACAACATAGAATCCCAGTACAATCAAACAAAAGAGCATAGATTTTCTACTGGCTGGCTCTCACTATCCAGTAAGAGGTCCTAGGGGAGAAAACAAACTCTCTGGAACTTACAGCTGTTGTCTGGGGGCTCAGAGGCCTTAACCAATTATGGAAACCCTAGCACACATGGCCCCCTCAACTAATTACAGTCTACCTCTCATGGCTTCGGTTGCCAGGATTACGACCTGTTACTCGCCCCTTTGCAATACAGATTGGCCAGTTGTGGGCAGCTGAACAAGGCAGGTCAGGTGGTGAAGGAAAAACCTCCTGGTCCCACAGTAGATGCTTCTAAGCACAAGCATACAGAACTCACACACACGAGAAAATAAAATGCTGCGGTTTCTTTAAGAGCGTCTTCCTATGTCTGTACGGCAAGAAAAATAGGTGCATCCACTCTATTTTCTTGAAGTGCAGGGCAATGCCCACATAGCTCCACCAAATCTGTTACCCAAAATGGTGGGACACAATGACCCATTTTGGTTGCAGAAATTAGCTGTAGAGCACAAGGTTGCTTAGTGTCCCTTGAGGAGTGTTGGGTAACTTGATCGCTATATATATAGCCTATGTATACAGGTTTCAGCTCACTATAAGAAACCAGCAGAGAAAATACATTTCTTTTTCTAGGATTTTATTAAGAAAATAAGAAATGGAATAAAATAAATTCCCACTCACAATCACTCAGTTACTAAGGTAAAAACACACACATACAAGGTTTCCTAGGATGTAATTTAGAGATGAAAGACAGGTTTTGGATATAGAGAGAAGGGATGGGACATAAAAGATTATATTTACCAGTCTTGTAGTGGATGTCCAGGAAACAGAGACCTAATGGCTGTGCTCTGGATGATCAGATGTTGGAACAATATTATCGAGCACCATGACGGTGTGATAATACTGAACACCTGACAGGGGTCTGGGGTGGGCTTTTATAGGGAAAACCATATCTTGAAGCAGGGGGAATCCTTGAACAAAGGATTTTTCCTGCTGTTCCAGGTGATGTAATGGTCTTGAGTGTCAGACCATTGACCTGATGGCTGACCCATTATCTTGATGGGTTTTGCTGGCTGTTGGACAATACAGGTAACAACCCTCAATGGGCGTTACAACATAGATGGTCACAGGAGAATGAGTCAGAGGAAGACTCTTGAGTAGATTAAGAGAGGAAGAAAAAAGGACTGGTTTCGCCCAGGTGTGCTATTGTCCATATTCAAATGCTGTTTCCTGAGTATGGGCCAGGCATCAGGTTGGGGGGGGGGAGCATTCTTGCCCACAAGCCCATTCTTGCCCACAAGCCCACTTAGGTATTCTTGCCCACAAGTTCAGACACAGTCCCAAGATGGAGTTTCTGAATCCAAACAGAGTTCTACGTTCAGGGCACTGTCCTGCCAGGTCTGACAAGGCAGCATTCCAGGAGAAAGACTATTCTCTCCCCATCCGCACTACCCAGGTCAGGTTGCTGGCTTCTTAGTGTGAGTGCCAATATATGTTTCAATAGCCCTTGCATAGTTTGTCTTGTGCTGTTTTTGCACATATTTTGGCTTATTTCAGAGGAAAAATGACAAAATTGGTTATTACAATTAGAGGTGCAAAATGAATGGGGAACACATAACGATTAGCATGAAACAAGGAAAGTGTTGACCTGTGGCTATCTGTTATGTTATCTTTCTTTACCACTCTCATTCATTCATTTATGTATTCAATTCAGGAGTAGTTTTGAAAGCGACATTAATTATGCTGAATTTGTAACCAGGCTATGCCATTCCAACATTAAGAGTTTATTAATGGAGAAACACTTTCTCCCACTGGCACAGATCAAGTGCATAGGCATGGGCTTTATCGCGTGGAACAGGCATTTATCTGCCAAACTTTTCATTGCCACTTCCCAACACTGCCAGGTCAAGCAGAGGGCAGAGAAGACAGATTGTTCCAGGCATAACAAACTTCATGGCAAAAGCACAAGGCAAATTCCCTATGAAAGCTTTGCATTTGCAACTATCTGTATGCAACAAGATAAGGTCTTGGTAAGCTGCATTTATTTGTTTTCAAATGCCCAGGGAAACCACATACCTGGAAAGCAGAAACATCCCTTTCAAAATACTGTGCAGTGAATGGACATCTTGGTTATTTGTTTATGCAAGACTTGTTTTATTTATTAAGAAATATTTTAATGCCACCTCTCTGGAGACTTCCTCTAAGCAGCTCAGAAAGTAAAATCCAATAAAATCATAACCATAACAATATCAGTACTAACACAACATAAAAATGGACTAGAATGGTTTCTGTAAACAATTTTCAGGCTAGAAACAGACCATAAAAACAATGAAAAAGATTATATCCCCCTCAGATAAAAGGCTGGGTAAAAGGCTCTCAGTCATACAACACTCAAGGAATTCGTCTAGTCTCAGTGGTTTTAATCATAGAGATTGGAGTAGTTCCTAGAACAATGTTTGATGCCATTTCCCCTTTTTCCCAACCCACCAATACTCTCAGCTGACAACCCTATTTGCAAACTGTCAACAATTCTAAATGGGTTTTTCCTGATGTAAAATGGCCAGTTTTGCAGTACGTGACACTTCTATGTTAATAAAATTGTACTGCACATCGTCAGCCACCTACTTGAAGTAGCTCAGAACACAAAAGAAAAAAAATCATAAAACATAAAAACATTAAAATTAAAATCTTAAAAACCAGACATGAAAACAAAAAAGCATAAAAACACACAAAAGCATTTGGCAGCCCAAACAATGCCATTGTTCCTCCCCTTCCTTTCTCTATCCAAAGGTTCCAAGGGCCCTTGCAATTCATTAGCAATTGCTTGTCTTTCTTTGTCAAGCCTCCAGGATACAAAGTGGATTGGCAGATAAGAAAAAAGGGATGGACCTGGCTCTGGCAGTCACACCATTTCTCACCTGTGCAAGTCTTAGGTAGATCTGCAATGTAGGTGAGTGCCCTTGAGGTAGGACTAGATAACGTTCATGCAGCCATATTTCCTTCTAACAGAGATGAATGCCAAATTCCCTGCATTTTATAATAAACATGACCTCCAGTGTGAAAAGTGGTGTTACAGAAAACAGCATTACAGGATGTATTACTGCCTTTCGGAGAATTATTATTAGGGTTTTTTTTAAAAAAAAAACTAAAGGCCTCAAAATCAATTAGGGAAGAAACGGTTCTACCAAGGCATGTTTCATTCTTTGTGTGCAAGACTGTGGGAACTCTGGAGAACTCCCTGTCCCATTAGTGTCAACCAGTCTGTCATTTTGAAATAATATCAGTAATCTGTCCTCTGGAGGAGCACTTTTGGAACACAAGAATTTGTGGGGGAATGACCTAGAGCAGTGGTGGCAAACGTTTGGCACTCCAGATGTTATGGACTGCAATTCCCATCAGCCCCTGCCAGCATGGCCAATTGGCCATGCTGGAAGGGGCTGATGGGAATTGTAGTCCATAACATCTGGAGTGCCAAAGGTTCGCCACCACGGACCTAGAGAATGGGTAGTTGTCTAATAAGAAGTGAGAACTGCTTGAAGGTTTCAGATATGAGAAAGTTCCCATGTCACACACCAGACCTTGCTTGGAATAACTTTCAGATCTTGCAACAGGAAAGCCACCATGATAGACTCGAGAATGAGTGAAAATTTAAGTGTGGATGTGTTAGGGGGAGAGTATTAAGTGTGAGTGCATTTACACAGCCACACAAGCCAGCCAGAATGCATGGGTTGGGACCTATGAAGCTTGAACACAACAGCTCTCATGGTCATGGATTTGTTCCATATTCCCTCAGGAAACCTTCTAAGACTTCAGAAAAAAATGGATCCTTTCAGGATCCTATATGTTGGTGTGGGGGGCAGAGATCTGAGCAGCCCATGGGCTGCAGTGAAAAAGATCTGGAGAAGAAGTTTTGGTTTTTATACTCCACTCTTCTCAAGCCTCATGGAGTTTCAAAGTGGCTTCCAGATTCCTTCCCTTCCTCTCCCCACAGCAGACACCTGGTGAGGTAGGTAGGGCTGAGAGAGTTTGGAGAGAATTGTAACTAGCCCAAAGTCACCCAGCAGGCTTCATGTGTAAGAGGGAGGTGTTGCCAACCCTTTACCTTCCTATCTATTTGTGGCAGTCTCAGCCAGCCTCCTAACTATTCTGGGCAGGTTTTCTCACCTTTTCTATGACTGAGCTGTATTGATGGTAGCATGTGAAATGTTTTCTGATTGTTTGCTCAGCCTTAGGAACTCCATCCAGAAAGGTAAAGGGAACTGTTTTTACCTATGAAAAATCCCCCTTTTCAAGACACCAAAGAGAATTGAAGCAGGTTCAACAAACAAAAGTAACATTTATTGAACAAATTAGGTAGGACCAGGAGATATTTCAGTGGATGGAAATTAGGCAGGAATTAAGTATATACAAACATAAGCTTTGGCACAGGCACAGTTCTTAAGCTTTATAAGGCCGTTTCTGCACGGGCAATTCATGGCGGCCTGGAGACGGTAAAAACACCGTCTCCAGGCCGCCATTCGCACGGGGGGCGCAGCTGCAACGCAGCCGCGCCGCCCTCGTGCCGCCCGGCCGGCCTGAAGGCGGCGTTTCCCCAGAGCGCTTCCCAGCGCTCTTTTTGGGGAAACGCCGGCATGAAGCCGCTGCTTCGAAGCTTAACGGCAGCGGCTTCTATGCCGCCTCCCCACCTGGCGACTCACTCTTCTCCCTCGGTTGCCGCCAGCGTCGCTCGCCAGAGGCATCTGCTGGCCCTGCTGGCGCCTGCTTCAGGCCCGGCCAAGAACCAGGGGTTAAGTGTCCTCAGGCCTCGGGCGACGCGCCGGAGGCCCAGGGATAAGCCGGTCGGCTTGGGCGCTGGCTATGCTCCGCGGCGCATACCGCTGCCCAGTTTCTGCTTCAAGTTTGCTGACCGTCCCATGCGGACCCGGTCCTGCGTCTTCAGGCTCTGGGCGCTGCTAATGTCGCCCGGACTTACGCTGCTTCAATGCGCGGAAACGGCCCATGTTTCTTCAGTTCCTTAGATGTTATGAGAGATTCTTTCCTTAAGATGGTATGGGGTTGGTGTTACTAGTTCATGGATTCACAGTGTCTTTGGGTTCTAACAGGCTGGTACCCTGGTACACATATAGTTTTAAGCAGCAGTGGCGTAGGAGGTTAAGAGCTCATGTATTTAATCTGGAGGAACCGGGTTTTATTCCCAGCTCTGCTGCCTGAGCTGTGGAGGCTTCTCTGGGGAATTCAGATTAGCCTGTACACTCCCACACATGCCAGCTGGGTGACCTTGGGCTAGTCACAGCTTCTCGGAGCTCTCTCAGCCCCACCTACCTCACAGGGTGTTTGTTGTGAGGGGGGAAAGGGCAAGGAGATTGTAGGCCCCTTTGAGTCTCCTACAGGAGAGAAAGGGGGGATATAAATCCAAACTCCTCCTCCTCCTCCTCCTCCTCCTCCTCCTCCTCTCCTTCTTCTTCTTCTTCTTCTTCTTCTTCTTCTTCTTCTTCTTCTTCTTCTTCTTCTTCTTCTTCTTCTTCTTCTTCTTCTTCTTCTTCTTCTTCATGCTGTTAGCAATCCACTTCCTATAAATCTCCTTCCTGTGGTAAACTTAAGCAGAACACTAATATGCCAGACTGGGAATCCACCTATGAGTATAATTCCCATTCTGACTGGTTTAGGAATTCTTATTCTGCACCCAGAAGATATATTCCCATTCCTTTTATTTACAGTCACTTGTAAAAAAAAAGTCTCATTACTATTCCACTTTCAGTCTTGACCACTAGGAAAACTCCCAGTTTTCTTGTTTGAATATTTTCTGCTTTCAGCTCAGATTATTTCTAGTCAGATGAGATATTTTGCTCCTTCTCCCATCTTCATTACAGCCTTTTAACTTGCATGATGTTTGTTCAGATGGACCCTGTGAACTCCAGTCATCAGCTTTTTGAAGGTCTCTTGGTGTTGCTGGGAAAAGGGGAGCTGAAGTGATAAGGGACAGCTAAGTGATTAAGGAATCATTCATTCTCCTGCTTCCACAAGTGTAGCTCTGCTGCTGAGAGGAAGATAGGTTTTTAATCCCTCCTCACTTCAGTCCCTGACCCATATCCTCTGCAAGGGCCCCATGGTCCTGGAATGATCTTTCTGGCTGTTGGAAGAAGCAATGTTGAAAAGCATAAAAAAACACCATGTGTTTTCCACATCTTTGGTTGAGTACAAGCCATTATGATTCCTGTATTGCAAACAGTGTACAGGGAGAGTGGCTTATCTAAGCTCACCAAGTGAGTTGATGACAGAAACAGGATATGACCCAGGGAGCTCACAGTTCAACCTCTAACCTAGTATGATACATGAACTCTGGTAATAATCTTGTCCCGCTTACTCAAAGAGATTGATACTGGTGTCAGGAAAAACATGGGAAGTAATACAAATTTGAGAACACACCACAAAGGACTTTTGCCCCTGAAATACAGAGCTGCAAATACGCCTCTAAGTGGCATAAATGAAGAGGAAAGCAAGAAATTGATCTGGGCCTGAGTGTCACTCTACACAAATGACTTGGGGATAAGAATTGTTCTTTCAAATACATGTTTCACAGATCCATTCCCTTTCCAAATGATTTCAGAAAAACAGTTTTGCTGAGCTGTCTAAAACTGCTCATGAGTGTTAAGGTCAACTTCCTTGAAGCAACCTTTTAGCATTTCTTCATTTCAATTGAGGCTGGTACTCTCAAGTTATTTGTGATTGTTGACATTTTTGGTCTGTAATAATGAAGAAATTTCAATCCAAAAGCTGTTAGACTAGAAGTTGGTGTACTGTAAAGCTGAGCTTTGACACAGAGAAGTTGTGTGTCATGGTTTGAAGGTGAGGCTGCAAAGTCCAAGGGACCACGTGATTATAAATCTGACTTCATAAGGAAAATACTTAAGATTTACTCTCCAAACTGAGAGATAACAATGATATTTATTTATTTTTAAATGTATACCCCACCCTTCTCTGTTACATGCGTCAGCATATTGCAAATATCTCCATCCATCTGGGCATTGTGAAGGACAACTTCCAGACGGATTAGTTCTGTGACCTCTGAATGAGTCCATATTAGTATACACGGGAGTTTCAAGAGTCATTTAGCAGGGCAAGACTCCCTCATCTACATAGAACTATAGTTTCTTTAACTCACTGCTAAAAGTGATGAGATTCATTCATCTAGATAGTCAAGATAGATATTGGATGGATGGATGGATGGATGGATGGATGGATGGATGGATGGATGGATGGATGGATGGATGGATGGATGGATATGGATGGATGGATGGATGGATGGATGGATGGATATGGATGGATGGATGGATGGATGGATGGATGGATGGATGGAGATGGATGGATGGATGGATGGATGGATGGATGGAGATGGATGGATGGATGGATGGATGGATGGATGGATGGATGGATGGATGGATGGAAAGGGCTTTAGAAAAACAGGATGTCATGAAGCATCTAATCTATCATATATCCATCAGGGGTTCCCCCTTTCCACATGCCCGTTTACACCCTCAAAGAACTCTAGTAAGTTTGTAAGACAGGACTTGCCTCTGCAAAAGCCATGCTGACTCTTCCTCAGCAGGTCTTGCTGGAAGTAGGGGTGTAAAGTGATGCACATAGAGGCAGAAAATCCAAACTTCACATACACGCTACAGGGGTCAGTGCTATCCGTCACAGACCAGGAAAGGGATTTGGGTGTCTTAGTTGATAGTTCCATGGGAATGTCAACTCAATGCATGGCAGCTGTGAAAAAGGCAAACTCTACGCTGGGGATAATTAGGAAAGAAGTTGATATTAAAACTGCATAAGAACAAGCCTGCTGGTTCAGACCAGAGTCCATCTAGTCCAGTACTCTGCTACTCACAGTGGCCCACCAGGTGCCTTTGGGAGCTCACATGCAGGATGTGAACGCAGTGGCCTTCTGCTGCTGATGATGCTCCCGAGCACCTGGTCTGCTAAGGCATTTGCAATCTCAGAACAAGGAGGATCAAGATTGGGGTGCTGTGTGGTTTCCGGGCGGTATGGCCATGTTCTAGCAGCATTCTGTCCTGACGTTTCACCTGCATCTGTGGTTGGCATCTTCAGAGGATCTGACAGTAGGAAAGGAAAGCAAGTGGAGCATATATACCTGTGAGTAAAGGTCAATAGGTGAGGTCAATAGGATCAAGATTGGTAGCCATAGATCGACTTCTCCTCCATAAATCTGTCCAAGCCCCTTTTAAAGCTATCCAGGTTAGTGGCCATCACCACCTCCTGTGTCAGCATATTCCAAACACCAATTCCACGTTGCGTGAAAAAATGTTTCCTTTTATTAGTCCTAATTCTCTTCTAGTTGAGAGTGGAATGCAATATGTAAATATAGACCAATAAAATCATCTGTGGAAGAAAGGGAGGAAAGCTGAGTGCACTTCTGGATAAGATATATTATATTTCCATGTATAAAATTACAAGTTGAAACTAAAGGCAACCTGTTATAGTCTACTGTCATTTTAAACAGTTGTAGCATGCCCATTTTTCTCAGTAAAATTGATGGTTATTTAGTTTCCTTTACTCATTTTTGCACATTGCATATGGTATTCTCATGCACAACATAGGTTAATAATATGCATATTATGCATATAATGTTTGATGCTGATTTATGGATGCGCAAATCATTTTTATGTGAACAAAGCAACAGTCAACGGTGTGAAAATAAAACCTAACAAGTTTGATGTGCTTTTTTAAAGCTTCATTAATACCGCTCATATGCATGCAAGGTTGTGCATCCAAATTAAAGTGCAGCTGTGGCTCAGGTGCAGAGCATCTGCTTTTCATGCAAAAGATACAAGGTTCAGTCCCCAGCACCTGCAGATAAAAGGATCAGGTAGTAGGTGAAGTACAAGAAGTTTGTCTCTAAAACACCATGGAGCTGCTGCTAGAGTGCACAGCACTAACCTTGATAACCAATGGTCTGACTCAGAGGCCTTTTTCAAATGTCACAGTGGCCCTTTCCGCACAAACTTTAAAAGATGTTTTGAGGAAGGAAATAAAATGTTTCCTCGATTGAGTTCCGCATTGCTTTTACCCCCATGCGTTTTATTTGCAGCCTCAAAATGTTTTAAATAAATGTTCTTTCAAAATGATTCCATGGTTGAAACGTTTTGAAAATGTCCTCAAATAGATTTACTCCATTGGAATCTAATCTGGATGTGGAAGATATGTTTTCGAACCCTGAGGAGGGAATTTTACCAACAAGTTTATCTGCAAATGGTCCAGGAACACAGGAGGTTTTAATTCCAAGTTTGCAAAAACCTCTGCATAAGAATACAGACTTAATAAATATGACAACTTATATATTTGGCAGGATTTTTTTTCTAATGAGCTGATTTTAATTTCAAAAACTCTTGATTTACTTTAAAAAATATTTTTAACTGGGAGGCCAAGTTAGATATGATCTCCCAACGTTTTAAAGGAACAAGCTTCATGGAAAGGACTTGATGGGGTTGCCTCCCTTTCTCCTGGCTCTGCTTATGAGACTTTGAGGCCCAGGGTCTCCTGGCAGCCAAAGATATGTAACAAGTGGTGATTCATATTGGTCATTCAAAACTAAATCAAAACAGGTGGTCAAATCGTGGGGCAATTAGGTCCTCTTTTAGTCAGTCGTTGAGTGAAATCCAGTTGACTGCACATGATTACTTGCCCTCTGTGGATCACTACAAAAGTATCATTCCTTCTTTCAGCACATCTAAAACACCTTCATTATTGTTGAACTATTGCAAAACATTTTTCAGGAGGTATGATATTAAAATTACATGGCTATTTAGGAATACCAATAGTCATAGACTCACTGGGTATTCTTGTGCTATGCTTGATAAGAGAAAATGAGCTGAACAAATTGGTTACTGTTGGAAATCCTAACAAAACTGGGAACCTTTTAGAAGCTTATACTGAGGGATTTAAGGAGCTTGTGGATAAATGGAAGCAACTTGAGATGTCTTTGAATGAAATTCGTTCATCTCACCAACATATCCTTGATGAGTTGGAGGATGTTTTGCGTCTCAATTCTGCCCTTAGCTCTGTTCCAGAGCCAGAGCCTTTGGGGAATGTATTGTGTTTTGAAAATACTTCAACTTGTCCAATTTTACTTGTTTATGATTTTGTAACTCAATGTTGTTCCCCTCCCCCCCCCACCCGATCACTCTGCAAATGAAATGAATGGCGTGCCCACGACAAAGGGAAAAGAGTTGTCTGATGAGATGGGTCCAATTGAGTCTGAAATGGACTTTAGATCTAATAAAGTGCTCAAAAATGGCCCAGCAATAAAATCTCAAGAGAATATGTGGGTGCAGGAGTTGGCCGAACTTTCAGACTTAAAGGATAACTTTTGCCTGTTTTTGAATAGTTACAGTAAAAGTCTTCACGACCCCTGCGGGGTCCTGTCTCCCTCATTAATGCCAGTCAACTTAGAACAGGAGGTTTTTGATTATTTTAGATCATTACCAATGGAGGAACAGAAATATGTGATTGACAATCTGGAAGGAAATAGAGTAAAAATTATCAATATTATGAAAGCCTCTGACCGGTTGAGCTTAGACAAGGAAGTACCTTGTTTGAATGTGAATCAGTCTCCAAGCTCTTCAAGTCTTCCAGTCTTCCATCTAGACTCTAAAAATGGTTGTATCCAACAAAATGTAACCAAAATGTCCTCAGTTGCCTGTGAGAACTCTTTAAGGCATTTCTCACATTTCTATGCTGTCCCTGGACTTCCTCGTCAGCACCATTTTCTGAGCTCACTCCATTCCCCCTCACCTGTTTATTTTAATCATTCCTGTTTGTTTTTTATTTTGGGGGGGAGCTAGTCTTTGAAGCTTTGAGTTTATAAGGTGCAGAGAATCATAGCACACAGTGGGAAGCATTGAAGCATCAATTCTATATCTAGCTCAAAAAAAGAGATAAAATCACATAATGGCAGTCAGGAATCATTTTGAGAGGGTAAGTGTGGACATACATTGTGGTAAAGGTGGGAATTTTCAGAGATTTGTGCAGAAAGGGCCAGTGAATACATATACAAAATGTTTGTAAGAAACAGCCAATGCACGTTCGTTTTGAAATGAAACTGGTGGCAACTACCTTGATGAATGTGGGATTTAAATTGCACAGTCATATGTGAGTTGACTGCAACATGAGAATTACAGTCTTTTTTATATGCATGTATAAAGAAAAATCAAAAGTACACTGTAGACAAGTTGTATGTGTGTTCACTTTTGATCAGGACTATACCCTTTTCCAGATAAAGATGGCAGGAGATTTGTGAATTCATCCACCATTTCCTGGACCATCTTTGTTCTAGAGTGCTCCGCTTGGGTCCTAGTGCCTGCCTAGTTCTATCCCCAAGGCACTAGGACCCAAGCAGAGCATCCTAGAACAAAGACGGTCCAGGAAATGGAGGATGAATTCACAAATCTCCTGTCATCTTTATCCTGAAAAGGGTATAGTATAAAACAGCTTCATGTATTCATCAAGATCCACAGCACTGTATGGAAGGCTGGTTCCTTGTGTGAATTTCACTCAATGGATCATCCCACTATAATGCAGCAGATCCAGAAATATAAACACAAAGCCGGTAATCCCATCAGAACAATTTTCAAAAATCCTAAGGATTTTGTCATCGATTTTATTTCACATCTACCATAAATTGGTTCAACTGACAGGCATAGGAACACTTTGAAGTTCAAAAATAAACATTAGTAATAATAGTAATAGCCGATTATATAACACTTTGAAACTGGAACTGCAAGATATCCCATGTTTCCATTTAAATAAGCATCAGAGAAGCTACTTGCCACATATTGCAGGAAACAAAACAGCTGGTAAAAGTCAGCTCTAAAGCAAATGAGGATTATAAAGGCCCCGAGGAAGTAATCAAATTGTAAAGGGTGATAAAGCCTAATGAAAACAGATTGTCTGCCCTGATAACTGAAGCTGCAGCAGCAGTGAAGAGGGAATGGCTGCCTCCAGGCTTGGTGACAAATAAAGAAGTGAAACAGGCTCTGAGATCCTATTGATCCACAAGGAACTTGCTTCTAAATATAAACCCTCTCAATGGGCTGAAATGGATTTGGGATTTATGATAGTAGAGTTCCCCAACATTGATATCTCATGGCTCAGGGGCAGGGAGAGATTATTCATGGGGAGTCCTTGAAATTATTTGTCATTTTCAAACAACAGATTACTAGGCGCGTCTCTGCACAAGATTTTTCACTCGCCTTTGTCAGCTGCCATCTAAAGATGGTCAAGCTGATCCAAGTTGATTTTCGTCAGCTCCCCTTGTACAAAAGAATTTGCTTAATGATATGTATGCTGTGAGATTTCCCTCCATGTGTGATGCTCTCTGGTCAAACCTAGAAGTCCTTCTTAACTTAATTGCCAAAAGGCTGGACCAGATGTTTGCAAGGGCATCCTGTGATTGGCTATCTTCACTCACTGGCTACAAAGACAACAGAATTGAGCCCTGCCGGGATAGGGCAGGATATAAATTCAATTAAATAAATAAATAAATTAAAAAATTAAAAAATATAAATACATAAATATAAATATAAATGTATATAAATATAAAATAAATTTATTAGAAACCAATTCCAATTCTTAAAAAAACAAGAAACATAGAAACATAGAGTTGGGAGGCACCTGCAGAGTCATCTAATCCAGCCTCCTGCACAATGTAGGAAATTCTTTAGCTCCATACCCAGAAGATGGCCAAAAAAACCCCTCTCCAGGATCCCTGGCCCATCTGGTCTAGAGGAAAAGTCCAGCGCCCGCAAGGCTGATGGACCCCGCCCAGCCTCTTTCCCATTGCTTATGCAGTTCATAGAGACTCTTCCTCAAGTTTGCAGGTCCCGTTATGAAGTGCAGCATTCTAAGACAGCCTTCACTTTGACCTTTTGCGGCGGGGGGGGGGGGGTTCGAAGCAGTGAGCTGCTCTCAGCATCACGCAATGATTCCAGCTTCTCGGCATTGGCTGAAAGGGATGTTAGCATTTCAGGGCAGATACTTCATATCATGCTACGCCGGTCTAAAACCAACCAGCAGGCGCGCACCACACCTATAATCATACAGCCTTTGCCTCCTGGACTTCTTTGCCCCGTTGCCATGAGAGCAACATTCTTGTCTGCCCATCCCAAGTTCCCGGGTCCCCTTCTCATTCACAGAGACAGATCCTGTTTGTCTCACTATCAATTAGCTAGCATCTTCCAGATGTGCCTGATTAAATTACAAGCAGACAGAAGTGGCAGTCCAGGCAAGACACGAAACAATTCGCCAGCAAGGAGGACAAGGAAATGCAAGAATAACCTTCACATGTATTATTTGAGTGAATAAATATTCCTAAAGTGCAAAAACATCAATCTGAATTTACAATATTAATATACAACCATGTGTGCAAAAAACTTTGTTGTCTATACCAACATAATCCTAAATAGGAAAAGGTAGCATTCATAGGTAAATAATATCAAAGTCCTTATTAGGAACACATAGACATACAATAGTTCAAATTGATTGGCAAATAATATCAAGGTCCTTAATAGGAACAAGAGGACATGCAATAGTTAAATTGATTGGCAATGTACTCCAATAGACAATTCCCATAGACAGAAATGTACCAATCCACTATCGACACAGCGAGTTTAAAAATAAAAAGTTCCAATGGGATTTGAAGGATTATGAATCCAACAGAATTTATAAGTGGCAATTCCAAAAAAGTACATTCAGTAATAAAAAGAGAGTCTCTTGGAAAGATGGGTATAATTCCTCAGAGGGAGAGTTATCTGACAAAGATGACAACACTTTTACCTCAGAGGAGGACACAGATGATTCCACTTCAATATCTGCTCAGGAAGAGAAGGAGAGCAGAGAAAAGGGAACCTGACTTCTTACCTAAGGATGCTATTTTAGAACGATTTGCAGTGACAGCTGGCTCCTAGATGAATAATATTAAAGAAACAGAAACTATGCCAGAATCTTGGAAAGAAGCCATCATTTCAGTCATTCCAAAAGAAGGAAATGATTTATCTAATATTAAAAACTATCGTCCCATCTCGCTGCTAAATTGCGATTATAAAATTTTTGCTACAATCTTAGCCGAAAGGTTAAAACATGCGCTTAATGAAATAATAAGCAGAGCTCAAAACGGTTTTTTACCTAATAGATATATCAAAAATAACATCAGAACAACATTAAATATGATTGAATTACTTAATAAAAGAATCAGCCAGCAAGCAGCAGTAATTTTTATAGATTTAGAGAAAGCATTTGATAATTTAGACTGGAACTACATGAAAGAAGTGTTGAGAACATTGAATAGTGGAGAAAAATTATGAAAAATTTCAAATATGGATAAATGTAATTTATCAACAACAAAGTGCCAAAATTAAAATTAATGGGGAACTATCAGAATCTTTTAACATCCAAAAAGGAACAAGGCAGGGTTGTCCCCTCTCCCCTTTATTATTTGTATTATTGTTAGAGCCTCTATTTTTAAATATAAAAGAAAATAAAGACATCAAAGGAATAAAAGAAAAAAATATGAATATAAAATCAGAGCGTTCACAGACGACCTAATTAATTTTTTGGAACCAGCAAAGAAATCAATGGAAACTTTAAAACAAGAATTAGAAAACTATTACAAAATATCTGGCTTAAAAGTTAATGAAGCCAAGACTAAAATACTAATCTTCAACGTAACACAAAATAAGAAAGAGAAAATAGAAGAGACTCTAAAATTTAAGATAGTGAAAAAAGTTAAGTATTTAGGGATAATATTAACAAATTCCAATAAGCTATTATTTGAAAATAATTATAAAATAGAATGGGAAAAGATAAAAGAGAATTTGCAAAAATGGTCGAATTTAAATTTATCATTACTGGGTAAGTTCGCGCTGATCAAAATGACAGTACTAGCTAAGATGAATTTTCTTTTTCAAACGTTACCAATTGTGACATCAAAAAAATTCTTTAACGAATGTAGGAAAGATTTAACTAAATTTATTTGGGGAAAGGGGAAACACAGAATCAGCTATAGGGTACTATGTGATGATGTTAGAAGAGGAGGACTAGGTCTACCAGATCTAGAACTTTATCACAAAGCTGCGGGGTTGATCTGGTTTAGGGAGTGGATGATTCTAGAAGATAGAGAATTACTTAATTTTGAAGGCTGGGACTTATTTTTTGGGTGGCACTTTTACATCTGGTATGCACAAGGGAAGGAATTTAGAGATTTTATGGATCATATAGTAAAAAAATCTGTCTTTAAAATATGGGAGGACTATAAAAGGAAAAATGTTAATTTGACACCAGGGTGGATCTCTCCACAAGACTCCATCAAAATGAGGTCAGAAGAAAACAACACTTGGATATGTGAAGTAACCCTTGGTAAAGCACCCTTAAAGGAGCCTACCCTCCTATTTCCTAAAATAGAAAACCCCATTCTGATCTCATTCCTACCATGCTAATGCGTTTGAGGTCAAAACTAGCAACAAAAGGCATCTCTCCAACACGAGTGTTCATAACTGACACTATATCTCCCCTGGTCTTGAGAGTTAAACATACTCAACACAGAAACCATCCATCCAGTACCAAACCACACCTAGTAAAGTACGTACATAAAACAGACACAAAACAGAAGCAACAGAGCCTGGGAAATGTAATAGAGCTAGAGGGAGAAACTCAAGATCTGACCCTGGAAAAAGATCTCAGAGACTCGTTCCTTGCTCTTCCCGATCCAGAGCAACTGGAAATTATAAAGAGGCTGGAAACACTGAAGTGTGACCTAATTAAGAGCAAAAAGTGCCAAACTGAGACTCTGCAGCCAACACAGGACCCAAGAGACCTCCTGTACACAAAAGCACCAACCAGCCCAGAATCGCAGCTACTGCGGCTGTCTCCTAAAGGGCAAAAAGACATGGACGAGGCCCCTCAGACTCTACACCAAGTGCAGAGGGTCGAGGTAACCCACGAAATAGAGCTGGACTCACATCTCTCTGGAGCCCTATCCTATAATCTATTCAGTGAGAAGGTTGGGACCACATGGGCTCAGGAGCTTGCTGAGTACAATACACAGACTATGATTAAGAGCTTCTCGAAGGAACCAAATCTGAGTGATCTCTCGCCAGAGAAAATGGAGTCTAGACAAAGCAGAATACAAGGAAAAAATGGTAGTATCTTCATGGATCACCAGGGAACTCTGAACCAAATTACATCAGATTGACTAAAAGCCCCATGTCCAAATTCACTATCTATTCTCTCATGGAACGTTGCAGGATGGCATAGATGTTTGGCATACTCAATGGACCTTCCCTTTTTTAGATGAAATTTTGACATCATTGCACTTCAGGAGACTTGGATGACGGAGCAGCTGGAACTAGATGGTTACTCCGCCCTCTCAGTACAGGCTGTACGAGGGAAAGGCCCAGGAAGAGCCAAGGGAGGACTGGGCATCTTAATTTCCTCTACACTTAAGGTCCATTATAAGGAACTCCCTCCCCTATTTCAACTTGCAATGGCAATCCGTGTTACCTGGAATAAAGGAAGTTTAATATTAATAAATGCTTATATTCCACCCTTGAGCACTAAGATGGCCATAGAAGAAAACTGGAAAAACCTGGAATCATATATCCTGTCTTTTATTTTGGAATTTCCTGTTGCAAGGATATTAGTGGTAGGGGACCTAAATGCTAGGATGGGACTGAATGATTCCATGCTGATCTCCAAATTTAAGACAAAGTTGGGTTTCCTGGAGAGCGAGGATACGTGTTGGCCAAACAAAATAAGGTGCAGTAAAGCATTCCATGCTGAACTATGCGGGCGCCTGCCTCAGGCTTCTTGCCTACAAACTATCTCTTTCTATACTAAATGGATCTCTTCACAGTGACTATCCGGGGTAATTTACATTTATGGCTGGGACTAAGGCAAACACCATTGATTATATGCTGGTAGATGAACTTCTGTTCGCCCAGATAAATAATTTTCAGGTACTACCATACTTGGAAGGGGACCATTTACCCCTCCTTTTGCAAATAGCAACAGGAACAAAACTAAAACAAGATAACTATGCCTACCCAGTAGAACTGAATGCCACAGCGCAACCAGGCATCAGGGCTAAATGGTCTGATCAACTGGATGCAAAGGTAAAGGAGATACTGACACAAGAAATGTTAGAGTCCTTACAAAGAGCCACGGAAACAGTAGACGAACAAAATGATCCCATAAAGATGTACGAAAGGTTGATTCAAGATCTGAAATCCTGCATCTTCGTCAACAACATTATAGGACCCAAGAAAAGCAAGCCACCTTCCAAGCCCTGGTTTGACTATGCTTGCAAATCTGCAAAACATACCTTAGACAACGCTTTCAGGCAAGCCCGAATGGCAAATGAGAACAATAAAGAAGAAGCATATTCCATCCTGCTGGCAGCCAAAAAAGAATACAAGGCACAAATTACATTCAGTAAGAAAAAATATACAAAATCCCTCTGGAATACTGTTAATAGGGGCTGTTAAAACCAATAATCAATCGCTATTGTTGAAGATAATTACAGGCAAAGGAAGCCACCACATAACACACCTCTTTCCGTGAGGGAATCCCGTAGTTAACAACTGGAGTCTCCTTCTTCCAGTCCCTATATGAAGGGCCAGACCACACAACCTCCCCTCCGACACTAGAAACCTGCCAAAATGGCCTCCTGTTTCCCCGGGAGCAGTAAAGTCATACATAAAACAGCTAAAAAGTGGGAAAGCACCAGGGATTGATGGCATCTCTCCAGGACTCTTGAAAGCGAACATCGATTGGTGGGCTCCCTTTCTTGCATCCCTCTTCACCCACCTAAATGAATCCTGCCATCTACCAAAAGACTGGGGAATGGCCATTATTGTTCCCTTTTACAAAAGAGGAAACAAGATGGATCCCTCTAACTATAGACCTATAAGCTTACTTAACGTTATTAGTAAGCTATATGCCAAATATCTCCTAGAAAAATTATCTGATTGGTTGGACAAAGAAGCAGTCTTAGTCCCGGAGCAGGTGGGTTTCCGAGAAGGGCGATCTACGTTAGATCACTGCCTAGTTATTCAACATCTCATAGAAAAATATGCCTCCAGCAAAGCAACTTCATTATATGCTGCCTTTATAGATTTGAAAGCAGCCTTCGATTCTGTCTGTAGAGCAAGACTCTGGAACAAATTGAAGGCCACTACTATAGATAGGAGACTACTAGTCCTTATTCAACTATTGCATAATAACACTAATCTAAGAGTCAGATATAACCGGAATGGTTTTCTTACTGACCCAACCTAAAAAAAAAATAAGAACTTCTTCAAGGAAACATTAAAGACAGGGCTGTCTACTTGCCCCAAAGCTATTCATCTTCTATCTAAACGACCTTGTCTCACATCTGACCGACCCTACATTTCATCCCCCTAAGCTGGCACATCAGCATATTTCAGCTCTGCTGTATGCCGATGATGCAGTCATCCTCTCGAGGACCCCTGTTGGCTTAAAAAGAGCTCTAAACAAATTTACACTTTACTGCCAGCAAGAACATCTAGTAATAAACTTCCAAAAAACTAAGATACTTGCATTTGGAAACCGCTCTAGACACAGAAATTGGCAGCTTGCAGGAAACAAAATTGAACAGGTCCGCAACTTCCAATATCTAGGGGTGGTCCTTCAGGCTTCGGGCTCCAAATTTGCCCATCATACTCAAATGGCAAATGTCAGTGAGAGGTCAGCAAATAGTATCCTAAAATTCTATCACGCAAGAGGAGGTTCCTATGTTCCAGCAGCCCTGAAACTGTTTAAAGCAACTTAAAACAACAGCTTACAACTTAATCTATGGATCCTTTCTAGGATCTTCCTCCTCCTCTTTTGCCTCCATTAGAAAGAGTGCAGTCCAGAAGTTTTAAGATCATTAGTTCAGGTTCCAAAAAATGTTTCCCAACTCATGGGATTAGGCTTGAAACCGGGATGTTACCCAAAAAGTTGAAGCTCTAATCAGCTCTATCATCAATCAAAAAATGGCTTGGCTGCATTCATAACCCACAAGGCCTTCTCCCATTGGTCCTTCAGGATAATTTTCAGTCCAGCTGGCATAAGAAAAGTCCAAACCACCATACAACAGATGGGACTCTCCATACAAGCTCTCCCAACTAGCCATGGGAGCTGATAGGGCCCATATACAGGTCAAGCAGAGAATTTTTTGATATTGGAGAGACAAACAGATCTCCTAAAGACACCTAAGCTTACACATTGCACCGGAACACTTTAAGATGGCAAGTAACTACAGCACCATATCTGTTTTTCCTTGAAAACAGTAACACAAGAAGAGCTTTCTCATTGGCCAGATGTAATTCTCTTCCCTCCTCGCTGTTAGATGGGAAATACAAGAAAATCCCTTATGAAAAGAGGCTCTGCCCCTGCCCTCTAGGCGAAATAGATACATTAGAACACATGCTATTTAGATGTCCCACTTTTGAAAAGCCCCGAAAGGAAATCCTCAGCCCAGTCATGACAGGTCTAATAGGCCTAAACTACAAAGATGCATTGGTTTACATACTGACAGGTAGGGACCAGAAAATCACATGGGCAACGGCCCGTTTTTGTTTTTTAATTTGCAAATACAATAAGAGACATCTGCCGACTGAATAGTTTAGGGAGGGAAAGACTGAATGAATTGCGATCCTTTGAAGATATGGTCGGAGGCCGGAGTTTTTTAGTAATGTCACTATAGGTTTTAGCAAGACTGCACAGGCACTTTACAAGTGTAGTTATATTAACTTTTTAATCTTTTGTCATAATCAAACGTATTTTACCTACTACTTGCTTTTTCGCGAGTTGACCTTTTAGTATACAGTCACCGACTGTATATAAGTGCACTTCTCAGTTTGAAACACTTGGATAAGATACAAAAATCTAGTAATAAAAAGAGAGGGCGAAACCAAAATGAAAGAAAGACATGAAATCATAATAAATGGCAAAGAATGTCAGTGGTTCTTATATCACCAAGTGATAGAAAAATTTAAGACTGATAAAAATAAAGGGTTCCAGTTAGAAGACTCTTTCTTGATGAAAACTCTGAAAGAGACTAAACGAGGAACTATTAGTAAATTGTATAAAAATATTCTACAAAATGAATTAATAGACAAACAGATTAAGAAATGTATGATCAGATGGTCTCAGGACCTGAACAAAGGAATTGATTTAGAAATTTGGGAACAAGTGTGGTTAAAAAAACTGAAATTCTCTAACTCGATAAGATTGAAAGAGAACTATTATAAAATGCTCCATAGGTGGTATCTATATCCAAGCAAACTGGCGAAAATATATAAAAGTAATTCAGACAGATGCTGGAAATGCCAAATTCAGACAGGAACATTTATTCAGTTATGGTGGCAATGTAAAATTAGCAAAAAATTCTGGACTGATATGTATGAGACCATAAAAGAAATTCTGGGTATAGAATTTAAACTGGAACCAGAAACTTTTTTTATTAAATATCATAGAATGTAAGATAGAAAAGAATACTGAAATTTTACTTCTATATATGATAGTGGCAGCAAGGATCCAATTTGCCAAAAAATGGAAGACATCCTCAACACCTTCTGTGGAAGACTGGCTGTCTCAATTAATAGAATTTGCTGTTTATGATAAGTTATCAAATCTATTGAAATTTAAAATGTTAGAGAAATTTTTAGATATACGGCAACCAATAATTAAATTCTTACAAGTGAAAGACGAATATAAGAAATTATTTTCATATCTGCAATGTTAACAAATAGACAAATGAAATTGAGAAACGAAGATAAGATGTTTCTATTTAAATTCCAAACTAAGAGGAAGTCAATTTTGGAAATTCCATATTCTTTTACTTTCCAATATTCTGTTTTTCTCTTTCTCTTCACCTTTTTTTCTTCTCTTTGTTCTCCAGACACTTCAGTCCTTTGTCAGCCTATCTAATGCTACTTTTCTCTTTCTATTTCCTTCACTTTATGATTCTATATGTGTTTTAATCTTAATATATAAGTAAATGTAATTCTTATGTTTAAGAGACTATATTATCAATGTATAAATGCTTATTATATTGGTTCTCTTGGAAAAATAATGGTAAGACTTCTGTAACTTTTGTCTCTATTATAATAAAAATATATTATTATTTTTTTAAAGAATATGCAACACCTTTTTTGTTTGGGTTTGGCTTGTATCTCAATTGAAATTTAAATTGAACTGGCTCATTAACTGATAGAGCAGTTATCCTCTGCAGTATGCCCGAAGTGGCACCTGCAAAAATCAAAAGGCCCCATTTCAAAGGCTCTTTCATTTTTTTTCTTTCTTATTTCCTCCTCTTGTTGAGAACAATTAGCTTCACTTGTGAAAGAAGTATGTTAGAAGAGGGTCCCTGGGATAATTTTTTGAGACTTAAATCCTAACATAGGAAATTTATTGAGGGGCCTTGGAAGGCTGTACGAGGTTAACTAAAAATCTCGGAAGTTAACCAGCCCCACCTCATATTTTCACAACTTTTAATTGCTTGTACTGAAAATTGTTTATGTAAAATTATGCACTTATGTATGATATGATATAATGTTGGATGATGAAATGTATATATGAAGTGCATGAAATCACATGATTTATTGTAAACTTTCATTTATAAACTGATCAATTTGTTAAAATATACCACGTGGTTGTGGTGATAGCCTTTTGGATACTAATTGCATTTTTGCATTGTTTAGGTAGTACTTGTGTATCCATTCCCCTTTATACATTGCGTGATGACTGATTCATTAACTCATAGAGCAGTTAAGTGGCACCCGCAAAAATCAAAAGGACCCATTTCAAAGGCTCTTTCATTTTTTTCTTTCTTCTTTCCTCCTCCACATCTCCTGCAAGTGTCAGTGCCTTTTAATAAATCAGCATCGGCATTTAGCAGAACGCATTCCACATGCATCTTTGACTGAGTCTGTATCCCAAGCAAATCTCTTCCGGGTAGTATAACACTATTTGAGCTCTTGTTAGTCCTTTGAAAACTTGAGCAGGTAAAATTCTTCCAAAATACACTTTCCAGTTGCACACATGATTCTCCCCCTATTTCTTACTGTGTTCTCATTAGGAATACAGGGCTGAATCTCATTACCATTTAGGTGACTCACAGCCAAAAGCTGGGTTGATTTTTTTTGAATGATTTCTGGAACTGCATTCTGCTCATTAACATGTTCTCAAGAGTAATGTCATTTGCATACAACCTAGGTTATGGTTTTCTGTAGTGACATTTGCAGCAGACTGAATGTTGACAGTTGTCATTTTAAAAAATTGGACATGGGCATTACCATATAAACATCAGTTACCCTGCTCTTTTTTTAGGGGGTGGGGGCGCAATTGAATTGTAGTGAACCTGTATAGTTTTCACTGATTCTTTCAGTGAATTAAGCTCAGGCAATTTTCCTTGAAGTGAGCTCCTGATTGGATTTTCTCAATGTGGCCAAGGGCTGTGGTTCAGGGCTGTGGTCCAGTGGAGGAACATCTGCTTTGCGTGTTGAAGGTTCCAAATTCAACCCAGGGCATCTTGACTTAAAAGGACCAGACAGAAGGTGATGTGAAAAAACTCTGCCTGAGACCACGGAGAGTTTCTGCCAGTCTGAGTAGACTGTACTGAATCCAAGCAGGTGGGAAAAGCAGTCTGGTGGGAACTACACTTCACAGGATACCTTGCGAGCGAGTTGGGGCTTGCAAAGTCTCCTGAGAAGTATCGTTTCCACCAGGCTGCATTTCCCACCAGGCTGCAAAAAGCAGCTGGCTGAACTCAGGTAAGTGGGGAGGTGGGGCACCATGGGGGGCAGTGCCTGGGCGTCATTTTGCCTCAGGCATCATTCCCCCAAAAACCACTGAGGGAGTGGGAAGGATATACTTCCACTGGCAACAATAAAATTTGCCATACTGTTTGACTCAAAGCCCCATCCAAAGGGGGAGGGCAAATCCACCCTGGGGCTGTGCTGGTGGATTTGCCCTCCATGGGGCACTTACACTGGTGAAGGGGCAATCATGCCAGTGTGCAGCAGCAGCAGCCACCACCACCACTCTCTTAGCCCTGGAATGCAATACTGGATGCTGCATCAGCATTCCAGCACTGCTGCAGCCGCAACTGGCATAGCAAAGGCAGGGGTGGTCTTTTCTGGCATTACTCTGACAGGCCGCAAACCACACTTAAGCCAGTCTTTTGGCTGGTGTAAGTCTAGTGCAGCTCATTGATTTCTTAGTAGCAGGGAGGTTTTTTGACTTCTTCACACTACCAGGTACCCTCTTTGGGGGCAGCAGCTGGGTGCAACCATGACCAGGCACCAAAGGTGTAGCTCCAGGGAGGGCGTGATGCACTGGGTGTGCGCCCCGTGGGGGCTTGGCGGGGGTTTGGCGGGGCTTAGCTTGGTGTAGCATGGTGGGGGCGTTCCAGGGCAGGACGAGGGCATTCCGGGGCGGGGTGGGGGGGTGGAGGTCACACCAGTGCACCGGGTGCTTTTCCCCCTTGCTGTGCCTCTGCCAGGTGCCCAGCTCATGGATGGGACTGCCCGGCCATTTATGCACTCACTGTCTGCAACATGGTTCTGTGTTTCACAATGAAGTCTCCTCATGTTTCTTCATTAACATGTGAGGTGGTATCCCACTGCTTTTCCTGAGCCAAGCCAACATCTCCCCTGGCCCTTTGTTTCTCGGTCTGGAAGATGTTTGCCAGCCGTTTTATTTTTTTAATGATCTGTTATAGGGGCAACAGACCAAAAGTCTTAAAGGTGATGTCTGCTTGACTCAAAGAGATCAAACATGCACATATATTGGTTGTAGTGGGTTTTCCAGGCTGTGTGGCCATGGTCTGGTGGATTTTGTTCCTAACGTTTGTGTATGCGTGTATGTAATAGAGTGAGTGAGTGAGTGAGTGAGTGAGTGAGTGAGTGAGTGAGTGAGTGAGTGAGTGAGTGTGTGTGTGTGTGTGTGTGTGTGTGTGTGTGTGTGTGTGTGTGTGTGTGTGTGTGTGTGTGTGTGTGTATGTGTGTGTGTATCAATAACCAATGCAGGATATTCTACAGCTGAATTTGCCAGTCGATGAATTTATTTCTTGCAACAGATATTCAATTTAATGTTGATCTTAAATTATCCATCTTTGTACCAATTTTGTTTCCATCCCGCACTTTAGAATTCTAATATATTTTCTCCCCATTTAAGGACCTCCCTCCCCCTCTGGCTATTAACCAGAATTAAAGGATCGTAAGAACCAGCTCTCTGGAACACAGCTAAGATTCCTTTTATCTCTGTGTTCACCTGCACAAGAAGCTGTGGTTATTATATTTCAGCCACAGGAGTCCTTCATGTTGAACAAGAATGTAAAAACAACTAAGAACAGCCTTTACCAATTCAATTTCATGTTCTTTTGTTACATGCTCTGGTACAAAGTGGCCTACGAAAGACATGAACGTGTTTACTCAAATGAAGTAAACTTTCACAGCTGAGAGAAGCCTTTGCTTTCTAATGCAAGATTAGTGGATGAGCCAAATTATCACAGGGAAGCACAGCTGAAGAAACTGGAAACTGTCCTTGGTATGCATAGTGCAGGAGGGCTTTCTAGCCCAAAGGCCCACCCATTCCATATTTGCTCATATCTAGGTGCTGCAGAACTGTAATCCTCTCTATATTGGTGAGTTGCCCAACAGCTGCTTGGTGTTAGCTCTTTCCAAGGCAAAAAGAGTTTACAGATTCAGTATCTCCCACATTATTCTTCCTCCCCACCCATTTCACTACCAACCCTTCACCTGTCCACACCTGCCTCCTTCCTGATGGATACAACTAGACTACCATTTCTTTTTTTAATTGCTCTGTTAGAATTATATGAAATTACAATTCATTATGGCATTACAACATTATTTTCATTCGTATAACTTATTTGTAAGTTGAAACAGAAAAAACAACAGGTAAGAAAAGAAAAACATCAAAGAGAAGAAAAGAAAAAAGTCAGCAGTCAGAAGAAAGAAAAAAGATGTATAATTTGTAACTTTCATCCTTCATTATTTTACAATGATCTATCATGATTACTTGCCATTTTTAAACTATATTTCATTGGTTTCTGTCTGTGCCCACTTTATTGTCGTTTGAATAAAGTAATTAAACCAATTTAATGTTTTGAACAGCATATTTTCATTCTAGATACTTAAGCCACTGGTTCCACTGATTTTTTATATTATAGGATTCTTCCAATTCTTCACTCCTTTGTATCTGGGAGATCTTTATGAACTGTAATGCCAATCAAATATAGTTGGGATGTTTGAGGTTTTCCAATTCTTTGCAAGCACCAACCTAGCTGCTGTAGCTAGGTATTGAAATAAAATACTCTTCTTCTTATCTGCTATTTTGCTACACATTCCCAACAAGTATAATTCAGGTTTACATTTTAATGATATGTTAAGCATTCTTTGAACTTCATTATGAACTTGTGTCCAAAACATTTTTATTCTACTAGACTACCATTTCAATTTCTGCCTTAGACAGTTAAAAAATGCTGATATTCAGGTGAGTCAGGAATCAGAATTTTAACCTGTCCTCACCAGGTGAAGAATATGGGGAGAAGAAGGCTCAGGTCTTATTACAAATTGCAGACTGAGAAGGGATCCTGTGGGCTCAAGCCAACATTAAAACCATCCTTGAACAATAATCATGCAACAACTTGTTTGTCAGTAAATATTTTGGCCATAGCCGGAGGTATTTATTAACGAGGAGTTAACAGAAAGCAAAATTGATGCAGCATGGGGGGGGGGGGTGATCCATGCATCTGGGCAGCACGGTTGCTGTTCCCCAGAGCCACGCAATTCCACAGCCCGCCTGCTGGAGAAATTAACCATAAAGGGCAAGATTGTACTGTGGCATGCCAGTTGGACGATAGATCCCTGTCTGGTGCTTGTTCCAATCTGCCGCTAGGCGCAAGTCTAGGTAGCCCCTGCCAGGCATCCCACCCATCAGCTTGCTCCACCCCAACCTCTCAAGGAGGTGTTATACCAGGAGAGCACCTGCAGCTCCCCCTTCCCAACAGATCACCCTCATGTGCAACCCGCCAAAGAGCAGGGGGGAACCCTCTCGCCCTGCTCCCACCAAACACTTCCTAAACCCCCAGCCAATCACACAATTCCAACCTCAGACTATGCAGCCAAAGATCCATACCCCACTTTGACAGATGGACCCCATCCACCCTGTACAATGCCTGTAACCTGAAGGAAATATCATGGTGTGGTACCTCCCGCCCGCCTAACTTCTACACAAAATGTATTACAGCCCTGCAAATCCTTTCCCTTACCCGGTCCACTTGGCAGGGATCTACCGCTCCCCACCAAACATGACATTCCAGTAGGTGAGACCAGAAGAGCATTGTCCCAGGTGAAAGCTGTTGCAAAGTGTCAATGTCCATGGTAATCGATTGAAGAAGTTGAATGCGCTGTACAGCCAGGATGTCGTTCTCCCCAAGATGAACCTCCAGAGCATGTGGGGGGTTGAAGGCTGGTATCTTGCACCAGAGGAGAGGAAGAAGGTCATGCCAATGCATGCCTCTTTTCCCAAGCCAGAAGATCCTTAACTGGCGATGGAGGCCCAGGTCCCAGACCCAACCTGATGATGGTCAGGTCTTATTACAAACCAAGAAGAAAACATCTGAGATCCCTTTTGATGTCCAGGAGGATTTCCAAGAGATTATGTGGGCTTTTTCATACTGGGATACAACCCTGCTTCTCTTCTCAGATTGAGATTCCAAACCCCATTACCATTTAAGAGCCCGCCACTGTTCCTGAAGTTTCTCTCCACACCCTAACCCGATAAAGCCAATATATATATCCCACCCCTGTTGGAGCACTTTTAATCTCTTTTTGGAGAGTTACAGCTTTCATCTCCACCTCTTTGCAGGAATCTCTTTTTTGAGAGTTACAGCTTTCATCTCCACCTCTTTGCAGGAATACCTAAAGTCTCTGTCCTGTGGTGAAACCTGTGGTAAAACAACACATGGACTCTCTCCAAGGTGGACTCTCTCCATGGTTGCCAATGATAGTTTGGGAATTTCCTGGCGATTCAGGGGCAAAGCCTGGATAGGTCAAAGTTTATTGAGGGGATGGAAGTCAGCAGGATGTGATGCCATAGTATCTGCCCTTCAATGCTGCCTCTTCTCTGGAAAGAAGTGTTTGGAGATCAGTTGTAATTCTGGAAGAACTCTAGACTCTACCTGGAGGCTAGCAACAGTGCCCAGCCCCTGTGACACCAGCATGAATTCGGGGTCCTCAGTCTTGAGCAGGACATGGTGCAGAACCTTTCACACAATATCACATTTGTTCTATTATTAAAGAGGCATGGGGAAGGACACTTTGGGTTGAAAAAACCACAGGCCATAGAGGTGCTGAACACCCTCTCAGGAAGAACATCCTCAAAGAGAGGACCATCCCAGTTCTCGCAAGACACCCTCCTGGAATGTGACCTATTCACTTTGTCTTTGAAGGGACAGGAAAGGAAGAGGCACAGGCTCAGCAAGAACAGAGTGGGATTTTTTTCCTGCTGCTTGCTTGGCATTCTGCCCTCCATCCCCACTCCTTTCCTCATGTTTAGAAACACTTAAATGGCTTTGGTGTAAATCCCAGAGAACTCTCCAGTCTCACCTGCAGAAATCCAGGTTGTTCTGATTATAAGGAAAAGATTCAATTAAATAAAATATCCTATTTTTTCTGTTGAAAGGAAAACAAAGCCCTTTTCCTTGCTACTGGCCAGATTTGGGGGGGGGGGGGTGAGAATGGGACAGACTCAGTCTATCTAGCGGTAGAAATTTAATAAAATAAAATAAATAAATATAACTGGCCCTGAACAAACCTGGCTTTATCTATTGCCTGGAGAACAAGCAGCTGCAGGGAATCCTCCTTAACCTCTCCCAACCAAAAAGTTTTCTATTCCAGTTGTGAGTTGCCCCTCAATTTCTGACTTCTGCAGAAAGAAAACATTGTTATGCTAGCTTAACAGTTAGAATATTTTTAGAGTAGCAATGGGGAATAACTCAGCTTGGCAGCGAGAGGTAGGCTAGCAGTGGAATCTTTAGAACAACTATACCAGAAATATGGCTTGAAACGTTCCACAGAGGCCAAATTGAATTGAAATACTTTTATGAGTTTTTTGGTGCAACACATTCATACAGTGAGACATAGAGAAGCTCACACACACAGTTCCTAAGATATAAAAAGGGTAGAAAAATAGGTTTGGATGAAAGATTGGGAAGGGAACAGCAGGGAACCTACGTTCAGCTGAGAAGTTCTTGGAGAAGGCAAGAATTCAAATGGCCACCAGCAGCTGGAGCCAGCAGCAGCAGGAGCTGCTCTTGGGCGAGCTTGGAGAGCCAGTGAGCTTGCTAGGAGCTGGCTAGCTAGCCAGCTAGCGCTAGAGTACAACCAGCAAAAACTTGGGGTGCGCTGTACTTTTATACCCCTTAGTATAGTTTGAGGCAGGACCAAGTAAGTTTTTTCCTGGAGTTCCTGGAGTTCCATGCTGGGATTGCTGGGTGGAGCTGATTAATAGCTCATCAATTGATTTCTAAGTGTCAGGACAATAGAGCCAATGGTTTTGTGATTGGATCAGAGATAGCCTTGAGTGGCTTACACAGAACTCCTTTTAGGAGTCCCTGTCTTAGGTGTGTCATGTAAATTTGGCGGAGGTGTGAGTTTGACAAGGAGGAAGCACTTAGTAAACGTTAATGGTTGCTAAAAGGCAATCAGCTAGGAAAGCTTGTGGCAAGGTGTGCCATAGTCCCTTTGTATTGCAACAACCTTTGCTGGGTGCCGTAATCAAGAAACATGTCCATGAGGCTTCCAGTTAATTGTCAACTGGAGTGACTCATTCAATGATTTAATCTTGCAAACAGACCTTTTTGCACATTTGGTCTACTCTTGGTTTAGACATTCTGCTACACACACATGGCTGCTGGCATTTGCCAGTACATATTGTATGAAAAATCATATGAAATCCATATTTCAACAATGTGGGGTATGAAAGGTAGGGCAACAACATCCATTAAGGACCTTTATGTAGTTTCCACACCTCTTTCTGAGCAAGAATACTACATGATTGAATATCAGCCTAGTATCAGTCAGAAAGAAATGTCCTTTAAGAACTCACTTTTTTTGCACTGGCAAACTGATCTATATCTTCTGTGTTTTCTTCCTATATTCTTGTGCATCTTCCCTTTAGTTTCTAAGCCAGGTATATAGCAACTGCCACCAGAATGGCTGCTGAGGACCACTGTAGGACCCTCCCTATTGACAAATACTCCTTCTAGATTACTCTTATGACTTAATGCAACCATGGCATGACTTCTAGAACCATGTTCCATGTGCCTCTATGGTTCTTTACGTACCACCACCAACCAGAGTGGTCTAGAACCCAGGAATTTTGTTCTCCTGGTTTGTTGTCGTTTTAAGCCATTTTGGAAGACCATTCTTGTGTAAAAATATGGTTTAATCTAAAATGTATGCCATCTTACAATGACATTTCAAACCATCATCACAGGTCAGGTAAGTTAAGAAAGTCTATTTGGAATGGACAAGAGACACCCCACCAGGAACAGATACTAGCAAGTACAGGATATGCATTTTAAATGTTGATAACTGATCATCCCAGTATTAAGGCAACAATTGCTGCTTTCTGCAGCAGTTGTTTTCAGTGCAGAGAATATATATTTAAAATATTTCTCCAACTCTTAGAATGTCCATCTGTCTTCACCAACTGCCAGCAAGAGTGAAATCAAAAGGTAAGATTTGATTGCAACTGGAATTTAAGCTTCTTAAACTGCGTGCTCACAAATGCAGCCACAGAAACAAACCTCGTGCCTTGCAATGAATAGTTTATTTTCTGATGATAGTCACTGAATAGCCAACAAGTAAAGCTGTCTGCTTCCCTAGGCGAGTTCAGTATTTTATGACCTGTTGATAATACTTTGTTGAAGAGGCTCTCTAATTAAATGCTGTTCTGTGACAGTCTTCTGTCTACCCTTGTATTGATTAAAAAGATGACCTAAAGAAATGTTGATTGAATTTGACAGAAATTCAATCTTTTCTTATAGCAGCGCTACTTCCATGTAGGTAATAGGTTCTGTTCGAGTAATATGTCCCACCAAGAAATAGAAGCTGCTAATCTGTCTGTCACCAAATACATTATCTGTCTCTTTCTTATCAAAGGAGTCAAAAATAATGTCTTAAGAATCCAGTGTACTGAATGGGAGCTTTCTAAATAAGTAAAGATGTGGAAGTTGCTGTATTGCCATTGCAGGCTTCCTTAACAACATGCTGATAATTAGAGACAAGCTGAAGTGGAGGCTGTTCCTTGTGAAATTTTGCTTCCCTTAAATTTTAAAATGTTATTTATAAATATATTTACAGCCTGCTTTTCTCTCAGAGTTTACCAAGGTACCTGCTAACATCAGGCAAACTCCCAGTAATTACTGATGCTACCCACTGACACTTAGCTGGTCAGCATATGGAAGCAGACTGGCCAAATTAGGTGGGAGACTGATTTCATTGCCTATGTCACTTCTGGAGCTATGCGGAAGTGCCAGCACTACACTAAGGCAACACTCCAGCAATCACCCAAAAACTCTATGGAAACTATGGAGGTGGAAGGCTGAGTGCTAGAGTGTCTCCCTGGTGCAATTCCAGTGCTTCTGCATCATGCTGGAAGTGATGTCATCACAAGCAATGAAAATCACTGCCTCTCTTTAATAAGTACCTACCTTCCCCCATACAGTAAGTACTTACCTCCCCCAATTCCCACCAGTCTGTTTTGTCCTCACAACAGTAATCCTGTGAGTTTGAGAGTGAAAGGTGCAAGGTCACACAACAAGCTTTGTTAACCCAGTGAATATTCAAACCTGGGTTATAGTCTACTGACATTCTACCCACTACACTATGCAAGTTGTCAGAAATGGTGCGGGCGGGGGGGGGGGGGTTCTGCTGACATATAGTCTCCTCAGGCTGCCATTTCTCTTGTTCTGAATTAGACTAATTTGCTCTCAATGACATGAAGCCAAATTTGATTGGCTGAGTGACAGTCACAGGATGAATATGAATAGCAATTAAAAAAAAAACAGCATCAAAGCCAGTTAGGGACCAGCCAATTTTGTACCATGGAACAAAAATGGTATTTGAAAAAACATTTGGGCTTTCCCCCATCATTGGAGTAATCTTTATAACTATTCTATAATGTAGGTCACGGTTACCACACACATAATTCAGATTGCTGAGGAAGTGTGGCTTGGCTAAAACTACTCTGGGTGTTAATGATGACGTGCTTACTGAAGTGTTAACTTCAGATTAGCCTGTACACTCCCACACACGCCAGCTGAGTGACCTTGGGCTAGCCACAGCTTCTCGGAGCTCTCTCAGCCCCACCTATCTCACAGGGTGTTTTCTGTGAGGGGGGAAGGGAGATTGTAAACCCCTTTGAGTCTCCTGCAGGAGAGAAAGGGGGGATATAAATCCAAACTCTTCTTCTTCTTCTTGCTCTCCGGGTTGCCAATCCCAACTGCCCTAAAAATGGTCCTCATTTCCTGTGCCCATTAAATGGAGTGGGGTAAATTGTGGCACATGACACAGCAACATCACATATTTATTTACTGATATTATGTTTAGCCCACCTTTCTCATTGGGACTAAACACAGATCACACAGACTAAGACAATTAGATCCACAGGATGGGACATTCAATAAACAATGACATAGAATTTGGGTTGCAGAAATCAGGAACCAACCAAAAATCTGAAAACAGAACTGTAGCAATGTGTAAGTATTAACATGATGTTTTAAACAATTCGGAAATTACATAGTAGGATCCTACTTATATCAACCAGCAATGCCACCTATACACGATAGTATGGACGATAGTCTCTAAATATTTACCAAAATAACTTTGTGAACCATTGTATAAAGTTTTTTTTGGCAATTCTTAGGAAGGACTGACAGAACTTCTGGGTTTTTCCCAGAAGTGATATCATGTCATTGGCCTGTCAGACATTTTTAAATTTTTATCCCGTCAGTTCTCCAAGTGGAGTTGGGAAATGAGAGGAAGGAGGAGAGGTTCCTCCTCCTCCCCTGTCAGGAGACTCACAAGCCTAAGAGTTATAATACTTTGTGAGAGTGGAAATGGTTGGCACTGAATCCACCCCTGAAATGCTATTCACTGTGTGAGGAGAAATGTTGCTTTAGAATTACATCTAATATCTGTGGTTTTTATCATTTTTTCTTCCATTTTATTATTCAAACAGCCCTGTGATGTACATCTGGCTGGATTCAATGGATCTAACTGCGGTCTTTTCAGGAGCGGGCGGACCATTGCCTCTTTAAGCCGACCAGGGAAAACCCCTTGCTCAAGGGAGCTATTTATAATTTCCAACAGGTGACTCCCAAGCTCCTCCCTGCTGACTTTTACCAGCCAAGAAGGACATGGGTCAAAAGGACAAGTGGTAGATTGTACAGCTGGTGGAATCCTGTCCACATCCATTGGGTTGAGCAGGCTGAAGTGGTCCAAGCATGGAGCCAAAGATGGCCAAGGGACCTCCAGTTCACTTATTCTATTCAATGTCATAGGCAGGGTTTGACAGAGGGTCAAGACTTTGTCTGCGAAGTAGTTCACAAATGCCTCATAGCTTAACACCGATTCCCTCGATTTGGGATCCATAGCGGAGGTCGTAAGTGACCAAATTATACTGAACAGTTGCACTGGGAGCAAGCTAACTCCCGCGATAGAAGAAGCAAAATACAACCTCTTCGCTTCCTTCGCAGCTCCCTCAGAGGATCTCATAAACGTCCAGTACAAGTGTCTTGATCCTTCGTCAAGAGCCTGCCGCCACACTCGCTCTAGCCATCTCAGATCCCGCTTCATCTATCGCAGCTCTTAGATATACCAAGGAGCCAGGCTGGCGCAGGTGCAGAGAGGGCGCCTTGGAACCACAGCCTCGATGGTGTCAGAGAACCTGGTATCCCAGTTCTCTACCAGCTCATCAAGGGAGGCGCCAGTGAGTGGGGTCCCCACAGAGAGTCCTGGAACCACTCCGGGTCCATTAGTTTCCGCGGGCGGGCCATAATATTTAGACGGATATTTCTAAAATGATAATTACTTGCTTTTTTTAAAAAAAAACCAGCCACTCTGCAACAACCACTTTTAACAGTCTTCATTATAAAATGTATTATTTATGAGAAAAACATTTTAGAATTACAAGTCTTATACACACACATTTAGGCTATTTTATTAACTTTAGCAAAAGAACTGTGCCCTGTAATCTCTTATGAATAATGAAACCATGAGGAAATTTAGTTTGTTTTATCTATAATTTGTTAGCTCGCAATGAATATATAATAATGTTGTACAAGTGTACCCGCCCAATCACGAGACCAGAAGTGAGATTGCGAGTAGAGGTAGAGTGCAGCTTTATTGCTTAAGCAAGGGAATTGGTACAAAGGACCACATTCCAAAGCACAAAGCATAAAACCTTCATTTATAGAAAAAGTCTGCATAAATTAAATACTGTGTTCATTTCTAACTGATTATATGTGAAATCATTATTTTTGCGGTTGATTCTTACAGATTGTACAACCACATACCTTTTCTCTGGTATAATGTTTATACTCTAATTGGTTTCTCCCAATTATCCTTTTGCAGTTTATCTTTTTGCCATGAAACTTATCTGTGTGCTTGTTAGTGTAAGACACTCATCTATCAGTACCTAGCTGTACAGGTTACTTCCTAAAATCCTGGGTCCCACTCTAATTAAGAAGACACAAAGTTATCCTTGACCATTAAACAACCTCTTCGCCCTACAGTGCCAGGTGCAGAGAGCTATTACGCTCATACAATTAAATTTATCTTTTCAAAACAAGCAAGTTCTTATGAAGCTTTTGGAGACTTAAAATTGAGTCTCTTGATCTTAATATCACATTATTTCCCACACCATCCTTTCTCAGGCAATCTCTCCCAGCTTTCCCACCATTGGAGCTGCAGTAGCTATCCTTTTAAAACTTTCCCCAGTTTCAAATTGTTCAGAATTCATGAAGAAGCAATGTGGGGGGGGGGGCGGCAATGGAGTCTTCCCCCACAGCTCTAGTGCTGCTTCTCCCCACCAGCTGACCAATTAGAAGCTGGGGGGATTTTTAAAAGGATGGCTGAGCCAGCCTGAATCTTCTGAAGCAGCCAGCTCAGTCATCCTTTCAAAACTTTCCCCAGGTTCTAATCAGACTGTGACACTTCCCCTCCTCAGTCCTGCTCTTGGCAGCTCACTATTAATCTTTATTGATATCACAATATAATGCCAAAGAATTCACCCTCCAAAGCAGCCATTTTCTGCAGAAGAACCGATCTCTGTCACCTGGAGATGAATTGTAATTCGGAGAGATCTCCGCACCCCACCTGCCTACAACTGTAACTAGGGTAGAGAGTCTTGCTAAAATCCCCTTGTATACGGTAATGACATCCATTTTTCACAGAAGCTACAAGTTGATTTCAGAAGTGCCTGGAATAAACAAAATTAAAAATTAAAAGAAAACAGTGTCTTGGGATGTTCTTGATGGTTTGATGTGTCAGCATTTTTCTGCTTAGCAGGCAAACAGATGTGATTAAGAGGTGGAAACAAATTCATCTGGGCCACCAGACACCTTCAGCTCAACTCTTCCTATCTACCTACAAATACTAGCATACTCAAGTCAGTTGAGTATTCAAAATAGAGAGTAGGGGATTATACTAGTGGTCCTTGCAGTGAATCTATAGCACCAAGGAAAATCCTTTAAAAAGCAACAGTGGTAAAAATAGCAATGTGCAATCCAAAAACTACATACTATTGTGAACCTGTATGGTTGCATATAAATGTCAGTAGAGCAACAAAGAAAGCAGCGGAAGAGTCCTGTTTGCAAATCAAATCCATATTCTAGCCATAGCTCTGTGACATACCACATCTTTTGCATTTACTTTTTATTTATTTATATATTTATATCACATTTCTCGCTCTGATTAGAATCTAAAGCTACTAATAATATCATTCTCCCGTCCTCCATTTTTTCCACAATATTTCTGTGAAGTAGGGTAGGGCAGTGATGGCGAGCCTATGGCACGGGTGCCAGAGGTGGCACTCAGAGCCCTCTCTGTGGGCACATGCAAACAGAGTGCCCCGCCCCCAAATCTAGGCTGGCCTGGGCTGCTGGGCTTGATTATTAGCATTATACCTAAGACCTAGTTTTGGGGAAGTAGTGTGGTAACCCTGTTAAGTGCTGTTAAACCCCATTGATTTTCATGCAAAGAACTAAAGTGCAATCCTTTACCTGGGAGTAAGCTCAGTTGCCGGCAATGGGGCTTGGTTCTGAGTAAACCCTCCTAGGGTCTTGATTCACCCATTGGAAGAGTTGCACGGTTGCTTCAAAGCAAAGTCATTGACTGCCACCAAGCTTACTCCCAAATAACGCATGCCTTGGAGCCAACTGTTTTTTTCTAAACGAAAACCTCAGTTGGCACTTTGTGATAAATAAGTGGGGTTTTGGTTGCAATTTGGGCACTCGGTCTCGAAAAGGTTCGCCATCGCTAGGGGAGGGTGACTGTATTAAGGTCATCCATTGAGCTTCTGTAGCCAAATGAAAATTCTGACTTGGATCTCTCATACTCTAGTCTGATACTCTAACCACTATGCCATACTGAAATTGTGGATGCAGAAGATACTAGACTAAGTTCCTAGTATCTCCTATTAAACGATCACTGCCAACAGGACAGGTGAGCTTCTGCCAATAAGACGGGATTAAGGTAGAAGTGAAGTAAAACAGGTTCATAACTTTTTTTATATCTGAGTTATAGATATGGAAATGCAAAGAACAAATTGAAATATCACCAATGAAAATGGCTTTGAAGATTATCCCAGTGGTAATGGTCAGTGAAGCACACTCCTAAGACAGGCCTGAATGACAAAGGAACAAAACCATCCAAGTCCTCATTTGAAAAAATTCCAGCCTTTCTCCCTTATATAACTAATAAGAGGATTATATACTTCAAAAAAGGATTTTATCATCTCATAACACTGACCTGGGCCAACAGGTCACTGCTAGGATTGATAAACAGGATTTGGATTTCAAAACTGACCTCCTTTATAATAAAATTTGTTTCAAGAAAAAGAAATGGATCTAATGAAAATCCCAAAGCAGTTGACCTCTATTTGATAAGATGACAATGTATTGTTTGGACATCATTTAAAAAATCAGAAATCCAATCCAAATGATAAATGCTCTGTTTCACACTGTAAGAAGAAACCCTTTAACAAACACTTCAGAAATGTCTTTATCATCAGCTTTGGTATCTCGAACCATAATATAATGACAACCTGCAATGGTTATAGATGGCCATTGTACTATGTGGCAATTTTGCATATGGTAAAGAGGATTTTTTATAGTTTTCTGCTTCCACAGTGTCTCACTGAATAAGGTGTATAGTAAAGTTCTTACCACATGAAAAAAACAGAGATGAATAGTTCCCGCAATCTGCTTTATATCTGAAGTGGTAAATTTAGGTCAAGATGATACCATAAATGTAAAACATGCTGGCCAGAATGCTCAAATACATTACAAATGGCTACCCTCTACTTTCTCATCCTAGTGATCAGGGGGAAAATACCAAGATACTCAAAGCATATTTTAGGTTTGGTAGTCAATACCATTTTCAAATAAAAGGGTCACTATGGGTTCATCTGCCACCCCGGGAATTGCTAATTTGTTTATGGAAAATGTTGAGTTATTACATATTTGTCATTCAAGCAATCCCTTTAATAAGTACATCCTGAAATGTTTACATTATATTGATTGTTTTTCTTTTCAGTGACATGAGAATTTTTAGTAATGGCTCAGGGCATTACATAGTAGTGTAAATTTTACTTGTAATATGGATACAGATGAAATTAATTGTTTGGACAATTTTTGTAACATCTGACCATAGGCTGGCAGTGTAATCTTTTTTCTAAGTTTATTGACAGATACAGTGCCCTCCACTATACATCATATCATCCACTTACACTAAAGAAGAGCATTCCTTACAGCCAGCTATTAAAAGTAAAGAGGAATTCTACTCGTGAACAGAATTTCTTTTCAAAGGGCCAAAAAGTGATCAGACAATATTATGATTGAGAATACACAAACTATGCTCTAGATTCAGCATGGAACAGAATTGTGAACATTGATGGATGAAAACTTTTACAACACCAGAATAGGGAACAGCCTTATGGACTAACTTGGAATAACTGGATTACTCACATATATCTACTGACAACAAACACATTACTTTAAGGCATTGGCACATAATATCTAATGTGCCAGGCTGTGATGTGCCTCCATGTATTGGGTTTAGATGCAGTAGGAATTTGAGACAGGTGTTAGTGCATTCTGATTTTTCTTTTGAACTACATAGACAGGAAATAATAAGGTTTCCCTTGTGGAGTGCAAGCCTCGGGGTGTGGCTGGTGCTTCCTTCCTCCCCAAGGAGGTTGCCTAGGCCTTCCAGCTGCTGCCCTAGCCCGAGAAGGCCACCACAGCATGGCCGGGAGGCCTGGGCAACCTCCAGTAGACTGCGTGCCGAGGCTGGAGTCCTGCTGGAGGTTGCCTAGGCCTCCCAACTGCACCATTGTGGCCTCCTGAGGCTAGGGCAGCGACCAGGAGGTCCAGGCAACCTCCAACAGGACTCCAGCCAGGTGAGCAACCCCTTCGTGCCAAGCCACAGCCACCGCCTTCCCTCGCCTCCCCCCAGTCCAACGTGGAAAATTGAGGCGCAGCAGCCAGGGTGGGGATGAGGGGCATGCAGTGGGGGGGGCACGTGGCAGGAGTGCCTGAACCAGTTACAGAATTAGAATCCCACCACTGGGTACACCCTGGGCCAAATCAGGATTACAGTTGAACATTAAGATAGCAAAAATAACTACTACTGGGGAATTACACAACTTTGAGGCTGTCGACGAAGGAATTGAATTGTTTAAGATTTTCTATTCTTTGGCTCCATCATCAACCAAAAGGGAGACTGCAACTAAGAAATCAGATGGGGATTGAGACTGAGAAGGGCAGCCATAGGGAGTTAGCAAAGATTCTTACAAGAAAGGATGTTTCACTGGCAACCAAAATCAAGTTAATCCATGCCATAGTATTCACCATTACTATGTATAGGAGTGGTAGTTGTACAATGAAGGGAGCTGACAGGAAGAAAGTTGATTCATTTGAAATGTGATGTTGGAGGACAGTTTTATGGATATTGTGGACCACCAAAAGGACAACTAAGTGTGTTGTAGATCAAATGAAACCTGAACTGTCCCTAGAAACTAAAATAATGAAACTGAAGCTATTGTACTTCAGGAGAAGACAAGACTCTCTGGAAAAGACAATAATGCTAGGAAAAGTTGAAGTCAGCAGGAAAAGACTCAAGATAAGATGGATTGACTCCATCAAGGTAGCCATGGCCTTCAGTTTGCAAGACGTGAGCAAAGATGTTAACAGCAGGATGTTTTAGAGGTCATTAATTCAAAGGGTCACCATAAGTTGGAAGTGACTTGACAACATTAAATGAAATAAAATAATAATAATAATAAATAACACTTCACATACACAAACTAGAGAGAACAAAGCACCATAGCAAATATCAAAGCCACCATTTTTGATATTACCAACAATGCACCCTTTTAAGCAGGCATGTCAGAGTGCAATTACCAGCATAATCCAGTGGTCCACATTTCTCAAGAAGCATAGCACCCACTGTGCCCCATATAAGGATCTTTTTCAATCCAGCACCAACTTGAACACCTCTCTGATAATCAAAATATACTACAAATTACACATTGCGTACCTGGCCTTATCTTAATACCAAATTAGGCTGCACATTTAAGTTGAGCTGAAATGTCAAAAATCTGTCCTGTAAGCTTAACCCTCTGCATAATGAGACTAGTAACAGGTAATTTAAAATGTCAGCCCCCATTTTCCTTTTGTTTCAGGTCCTTTGAAACTAATGAGATTTGGAATCATACTTAATTAGAGCCAGGGGATTTCAAGGTCCATTCCTTGACATTTTTCTCCATTATTTATATTCTCCAAGCTCTGTCCATTTGTAGATCATACTGTGAGATTGACACCAGTGGCACAGCTATGGAATAAAATTATCAGAAAATGGCAGTCTGGTATACATCAATTCAATATATTACAGGCCAGTGGCCTGTATAGTGGTTAGAATGTCGGGACCCTTACGGTTATGCATCTGGTATTTTTATTCTGGCAGTGGACACATTTGGAATTGGCTCCCAGTTGAGTTCCGAATTGTCTTCAAGGTGTTGGTGCTAACCTTTAAGGCCTTACATGGCCTGGGACCCTTGTACCTTCAAGACCGTCTGACCCCGCATGTCCCAGTTCAGCCTCTGCGTTCAGCGGAGGCCAATCTTCTGGTGGTCCCCGGCCCTTAATTGATGCGGCTGGCCTCCACTAGGGCCAGGGCCTTTACAGCTCTGGCCCCTGCCTGGTGGAACGCTCTTCCTCCAACTATCCAGGCCCTTTACAGCCCTGGCCCCTGCCTGGTGGAACGCTCTTCCTCCAACTGTCCGGGCCCTGCAGGACCTTGGAGAGTTCTGCAGGGCCTGTAAGACCGAGCTGTTCCACTGGTCCTTTGGAGAAGCCGGCCGCTGATGGCGCCCCCTCCTTCCCTTTTTATCATCTGCGGCCTTTTACATCTTGGGCTTCTCCGTTCCCTCCTCAGAGGGATTTTTTAATTGCCGGACACGATGTTTTGTGCGCTGTTTTAAATGGTTTTAATGTGAAATTTAGAGCCCTAATTTTATTATCTTGTATGTATTTATTGAATGTGCTCTTCTTGTTATTTTAGATTATATCAGTTGTTGTACACCGCCCAGAGCCCTCTGGGGGTGGGCGGTATAGAAGTCAAATAAATAAATAAATAAAGAGTCCACTCTTTTTATGCACAAAACATGCAATGGTAAAACTATATGAGTGAAGGTTTTTTTAAAAAAGTGAAATGGGGGGTATTAAAAATTCTTCCCCAAAGAGAATTGCGAAATAATCAAATAACTGATGAGGGCACTTTTTTAAATTGCAAAGTTTAATTGGAAAGATGATGGTAGATTGAATATAGCACAATATAATTAGCAAGGGCACTGTCACAAACATACCTAATGACTCCCATTAATCTTGCACCTAAAAACTGATATTTTTGAAAAAATTATGTTACACTTTTTGATTACTACTTGTGGAATATTGCATATTTCCAGTTCTCAAGTTGAATGAAAGTAGGTGAGCATGCTAATTAGTTAGAAACCCCTGATTCAGATTTAAGATATGCATGTTATTTGATGAACTTTGAATTGCAAAAGTAGAAGTTTACTATCTATTCCTGCTTAAATTTTGTCATGCAGTTTTCTTTGTAGCAAATAGAAAAATAAAACAGCAGAATCTAATATTAATTATCCAATACAAATTTAAACAGTCGTAGTACACATCCCCCAGATACCAGTACCAGGCCCTGAAGTAGATATCTTCCACTAGGCAGATAAAAATGGAGGTTTCCAGTGGAGTCCCACAGGGCTTGGCTCTTTTCAGTATTTTTATATGGACCTAGATGAGGGGATAGAGGGCCTACTCATTAAATTTGCAGATGATACCAAATTGGGAAAAGTACTGAACATCTCAGAAGGCGGAGATAGAATTCAATGAGATCTGAACACACTGGAAAAGTGGGCAGGTGTGAACAAGATGCAACTTAGCGAGGATAAGTGCAGAGTTCTGGGGAATGCACTTCTGGGTAGCAGTGGGTGAACAAGATCTAGGGGTACAGGTAGACTGTAAGCTCAATACAAGCTGTCAAGTGTGATGCAGTGGGGGGGAGGCTAATATGGTCTTGGGGTGTATCCACAGAGGCTTAACATCCAAATTGCAAGATGCCATAGTCCTGCTCCACACAGCATTGGTCAGGCTGAAGCTGGAGTATTGGGTGCAGTTCTGGAGGCCTCATTTTTAAAAAATGTGGACAGAAGAGAGTGGGTGCAGAATAGAGTGACAAAGATGATCAAGACCAAACCCAGCAAGGAAAGGCTGAGGGATTTGGGAATGTTCACTCTGAAAAAGCGGAGGTTGAAGGGGAATGTGATTGTTCTCTGAGTATTTGAAAGACTGTCACTTGGAGGTGGGCAGGGAGTTGTTCCTGTTGGTAGCAGAGGATAGGACTTACAATAATAATAGGTGCAAAAGTACTGGATGGACAGTAGGAAGCAATGATTTACAGCAAGAGTTGTGCAACAGTGGAATCAGCTGCCTAGGGAGGTGGGAAGCTCCTTCTCTCTGGCAGACTTCAAGCAGTGGCTGGACAAACACTTGTAAGGGATGCTCTCTAGACTGATCTTGCATTGAGCAGGAGGTTGGACTAGATGGCCTCTATAGTCCCTTCTAATTCTATGGCGGATTACGCAGAAGGTGACTGGACCATGATGGGGGTGAATGTCCATCACAGAATATTTCTTGTATGGAGGTGTTTCCCCAAGTCCTGCTTTCACTTTCCATTTTTTCCACAGCAAGCAAGTCCACTACTAGCACAATTTTTATTAGTTTCACTATCAGAGCGTGACGGATTTGCTTGTGAGCACAGCTTTGCCCCAGAAATATTTCCTCTGTCCATGGCCAGACCTCCCACTACCTCACACTACCATCCATGCCTCCTCCCTCACCCCACCTTCCATGCCTCCAGTTCCTTCAAGTCAAAGAAAAGAAGCTCACTCACACGGGCTTATCCAAAATACACCAATCTCTAATTCTCATACTGATATATCAAGATATCGATATGATAACAGAGAGTGCTTGGAAATAACAAACCTCTCTGTACTTTGGTGGTGGCAGCAGCAGATAGTGTGCGTGGAGGTGAGGGGGATAGAATAGAATAGAACTCTGGGATGATCCCCTTCTTTAGCAGTTTATGGTCCAGGGAACTGCTTTACCTCTTTTTTGGGGGGGAGGATTACAATATCACAGGTATATTATTATACCTGCAATTTAAAATGCTTTAACAAATCAAAATGGTTTAACAAAGCACTGCTTTACCTCTTTTTTGGGGGGGGGGGTGGATGTTACAGTATCACAGGGTATATTAATATACCTGCAATTTAAAATGCTTTAACAGAGCCCTTTATGTTGCAACTACTGAGTGTGATGAGATCTGTGCCTTTAAAAAGGAGGTGATGGGCAGATTTAAAAGAACCAGGAAAAGCAGAGGCCCATTTGAGACCTCAGTAAGCAGCTGTGGGGCAAGCAAAGAATGGCTCCTCACATGTAAACAGGGAAATGCAAGGAGACCACACTACAGCCCCACTGCCCAGCTAAGAGACCCACAGTAAGCATTCCATGCATAATGGATCTACAATTCTATGATTCTATGAGTCACAGTCCCTGCTCCTTTTGGCCTATGCAGAGATGCTGATGATTTATGACTACATGTTGCCTCTCACTTGCCTTCTAAATGCTTTCCTTCCATTTAGGCTATTTCATCTCACATTCTGTTTCAAAAGCTATTATTCCCTGATATGCAAATCCACACCAATTAGCAGATAGTTATCTGCATATACTCAAGAGAACAACTGACACAACCAGTTCAGAGTACAGCAGTCACTGAAGGAATCTAGCCTGTGGTAGATCCCAATTGCTACATCCTATGTCCATCAGTCATATACAGAAATGTTAGTCTACCAGAAGCCAAATTCAGGCCTTTGTGACACATGATCACAGCTGGTTTAACAATGGCTGAAGCATTTAGAAATAAGGTTACTGTTTTCCCTGCAGCTGCTGTGCTCTGAAATGGTCATGTGAATCAGCCCATACGCAATATTATTTCCAGAAGAAAAAAAAACATGGACAGCTGTAGGAGAATTATGTTGTGTTCTTGTAAAAGGGGTGAAAAAATGACAATTGTTTTCATCAGAATGTCACACAGGTTCACAATCTGTCGGAACTTAGCTGAGGCAAATCTTAGATATTTAACTTTGAATTCAGTGTACAAGGTGATTCGCCTGCATTTATCTTCCTGCATTTTTGTGAATTACTAAGGACAGGCCATTGATGCATGGCCTTAGTTATGATCTGGATTGAAGAGATCCGCTTAATGCCTTTAATACCACATCACGCCACAGCCTGTGCCATTCCGAGCCGATCCCAGGTGCCCAAGAATACATTTGTATCTTCGCATTCACCGATGCAGCTCAATTTTTCCAGGGAATTTGGGGCTCAGGAGCCACTTGTATTTTCTGACACTTTAACAATGAATTCCTAAGGAGACTTATACCTTTCTTAGCCACATTGACTTTGGGGGGCTAATCATTTGCATATGGCTGGACTGTTAAACATGTAACTTTTTAGGGCGCACAACAGTCCCTGCAGTGCAATAGACTCATGTGCAAAGGTCTATTTCCTCCTCCATGTATACAGGGTAGGGTTGCCAAGTCACCCTTGGCCAGGGGAGGGGGGTGTTAAGGCTGCCAGATCCAGGTTGGAAAACCCCTGGGGATGGGGCCTGTGGAGCACAGGGACCTTATTGCAGGGGCATACCGTGGGTGGGGCAAGCTAGGGCGTTTGCCCTGGGTGCCAATGGCCTGGGGGCACATTGACAGTTGCCACGCCCCCCTCACCTCCACCGTCTTTAACTGTCTCTCTTTAAAATCGCCGCAGGCTTTAGCTGCTTCTCTTTATATTCGTCTCTTGTTGAAATCGGACTAGGCGAGGAGCCGGGAAGCGCCCTTCCCTGGCCTTGTCTCCGCCTCCAGCCTCGCCGGCCATGAAATTAAACATTATTAAATGCACAGCAGAAGGCAAACAAAGGCGCATGGCGGATCCCACGGCCGAATCCTGCTGCTCGGATGCCCGGCCCCTTCCTGGGAAGAGCTGGCTTCTGCTCCACCGTGTGCCGTCTTCTCGAAGCCGCCGGCGCAAACACAAGGCGCTTCTGCTCAAAACTCCCCCCCGCCCCCTACATGCAGCCGCTTTCCGCTGCTCCTGCCTTTGGCTCGAACTAGTAGGGTCATCCCATTTCGTTCACTATAGGGGGAGCCGAAGACAGGTGGAAAAATACTCTGTCCAGCTTTCCAAACACAAGAGCAGCGTGGCGCGGGCGCTCCTCCTCTTTCTCGCGCGCTCTGTTACCTGTGCGCGCGTCCGCCGCGCCGGCAGTTTACAAACTTTCTGGCTGCCGGCTTGTCCATTCCTCTTTCTTCCACACCCCCATTAATCTGTGAGTGGAGACAGCCCGAGCCTGGGTGTTGGACAATAGCCTGGCTCTCTGCTGGGGGGACGGGCGGGGGGGGGGGATTCAGCAACTTCCCCCTCCCTACCCCGGAATATTCTGTGCTTATTCCAAAGGGATCAACTGCCCAATCTGGCATTAGCCAATAGCCACCCAACAGAAAGCGAGGGAATCAACAGGCTGCTGGATGGTGACGGGGTCGCCTGAAGAGGGCAGGAGTCATAGTAGTAGGGGGGGGTCGCAGCATGCCCCCACTGCGACATAGAAAAGCTGCAACAGGTGGGGCTTAGCAGCGACAAAGGCAGGTGAGGCTGGAGAAACCCCAAGTGGTGATCATGACCACGGTGGGTTGCTGTAGGTCTTCAAGGCTCACTCTTATAAAAAAAAATAAGATTCCCATCCAGCCCAATTTAGCCCCTTTTTTTGGAGGTGCCTGGCAGTTCATATTTCCAGGTGTAATACCTTTTCTTTGTATCCCATCGAAGGCTCTGCTTTGGCACACCGTCTCCAACACCCCAACGGCAAAAACTGTTATAAAAACCGAACACTTTTGATGAAAGACTGGGGGCTCAAACTGTGCATCAAAGGCCCATGCAGTAATAGCATTAGGGTGGAAAGACAAAAGAATCTGGACAATACAGAAATGGTTGGAATATATATGGGAACAAATACAAGTAGAAAATTTTGACATAATGTCAAGAAACCAAATATGGCAAGAAGAACAAAAGGCTATGATATGGATCTGGACTGAATACAAAGACTGATGAAACGAAATTGGAATCACAGAAGAAAACTGGAAAAGAAGACTAGAAAGAATGGACCTGCTGCTGCACATTTAAAGAAAGAAGAAGGGGGGAGGGGGGGAAGGGGGTAAAAGGATATGGAGGATGAAATATAAAGATGTATAACATAAATTTGTAACAATCCAAAATATCAATTAAAAAATATAAATCTGCAAACCGTGCATCAAAGTTTTCCTTTAACATTTTCCACTGAAAGTGTGGATGAAATCCCCTTGGCGGCTGCTCAATAGCCAGACTCACCACAACAGATTTTAGATTTTAAATTCTTCCTAGTTTAGCCTTACAAATGGAAACACTCCTCTCATTATTTGTATTTCCTTGGGAGTTGGAGTTAGAGTCGATTAAAAGCTATACAACGGTACCTGGCGGCCCAGCGAAATGCTTGAAAGTAACAACGAGGCTCATGGGTAAAACGGAGCGAATAGTAACGAAAAGTAATAAGTAATAAAGAAAAAAAAATACCAGCTTAGAACAAACGTGAAAGGACTGAATGTAACAGGGCGGGACGAAACAGAGTGGAGCGATTGGGGCGGTGGCATAATTACCTGGTTTTTGCTGCCTCTATTTTGTGCTTCACTGGCCCCGGCTTTTTTTGCCTCGCTTCTCCCCTGGGGCTCTCTGCCTCCCCTGTTGCCTCCCTTCATGGCGGGCTGGTGAATCCCGGGACAGAACGTCTGGTGGCTTTCGTGGCTGGGGTTTGTGGCAGAAATCCCGCCAGCGTTTAGCCAGCGCTTTAGCCCTGGACTCCATTAGACCGAGAGCCTTGCAGCAGGTGGTAGGTGTGGCTTCGAGGCGGAGCTGGGAGATTGCAACATGTCGGGGATGCGGTGGCAATTCCCCGCTCTCTGACTTGGATTTTGTTGCCTGGATCCCTGCCGGAGGAAAGATTTGGAGTGTGAGGTGGCTGCGCTGGGGCCTGCTGTGAGAAGTCAGTGAGGCGGCTGGCCCTGCTGAATTGGCTCTTGAGGAGGGGCCGGCGCTATCTGGCTTGCCGACCATCTTCTCAACAAATCGCGGCTTGGAGAGATCTGCTCTGGTGCAGCAAAGATCAAGCCCTACACACCCACATAAGCAACAGAGGGAGCACTGGGGGGCCAGACGGGGAGACTGGATGCCCGACAAGACTCACCTGAAGCTGACTCCAGTGGGAGGAGTTGTGGGGAACCAGGGCTCAGCATGATGACATCACTGCGGCCTTACATCAGGCAAGTCAGCTGTGAGGAGCTGGAATGAACCACGCTTTGGCAGGCGACTGAACCGCGAGGAGTTCTCCACTTTCGAGAGTTGACGGGGTGGCGGTGGCAGAGGAGTACCCGGCTGCTATTCGAAAGTTATACCCTATGTCATTGTCCTCCAGGGACTTGTTTCTCAATTCAGGCGCCCTGCACGCGAACAGTTAGGGTTCAGGTGGTGTAGGCCTACATACCCACTGTCTGTGCAGTAGAATCCCTATTCCATCCTCCATTGATTCCACCAATTTGAATAACATTTATTGTTGTTTTGCAGAGGGCACGGAGATCTGGTGGCAACAGCTCCGATACGCCATCTAGTGCCTTCTTTTGGTTATTCTCTTCCTGACTCCTTGATGAAGTGTTTATAATCTAGACGGAGTATAGTAAAGGGTTGCATAGTGGAAGTGTAGTATTTTTTACTTGTTATAGGTTGTATTGATTGTATAGTATTGAGTTGTGGGGAAGTTATCCAGTTAGTTAACATTATATGGACATAGTTAGATGCCGGCCTGAAACACGCTTAGGTTTAGCTTAAGGTTAGCAGAATAAATTTTAATAGAGTGGGCCCGCTTTTAGAATGGGGATTTGAGTCAGGCTCTGGGTGGAGTGAGTTGACAGAGTTATGGGGGCACCAACGCTGGGGCTGGGGATACTGTGCTGATGGAATTGAGGCAGATATGTGCGGTGGCGGTGGCCATATGATAGAAATTTCGAGAATACAGTCATGCTTTCGTTAAGCCTTCTGACCTCCGACCTATCGAAGGGCGAAGGTGGCTGGGATCGGGGACGCCGTCGATGTTGATCAACGTGAGTCCATTAATAACAAGACAGAAGGTGCTCCAGGATTTTCTTGGGGCCCAGCAGGTGAACCCTGGCGTGTGTCACGAAACCTGGGTCTTGTAGTGAGACCGTGCCTTGTGCGAGAGTCAGCGCACCAGGCTGGCGTATCTCAATCGCGAACACAGGGCGGGGGTGGAGTGGCTTTGTTAGCCGATGAATCTATCCCTTTTTAGGGCAGTCCCCGTCCGGGGAGATCACCGGCATGGAATCGCGTCGGTCTCAGTGGTTGGCCGTGTGGAGAGGCTGGCGCTCTTCTGGTGTACCGGTCGCCTAGCGCGCGGGGGACGATACGCGGCTGCCTGGAGGTGGTGTCAGACACAGGGCTCGCGGTTCCCCAGGCTTATTGTCTTGGGGGGACTTCAAGCGTCCATGTCGACACATACCTCGTAATACAATGGCTGACGAGAGCTGAGTGTCATCCATGGCTGACGCTAGGCCTCTCCTTAATAAATTCTGGCCCCACTCGCGAGGCGGGCATAAGCTGGATTTGGTCTTGGTCGGGAGTAAATTTGGCCGTATCCTCTGTTAGCAGAGTGCCATGGTCCGACCATTATGCCCTGAAAGTCGAGGTGGACTCGCGCGCTTACCTGTCTGGCCGGGCTAATTTATGCCAGCCAGCGAGGAGACTCATGGATCCGCGAACACAGATGCCCTGCGGGACTACAGACCGGCAGGTGGAAGGACTGGAACTCGGCTCTCCGATGCCATGAGGTTGTTGCTCCCCAGCGTCTCTACGCCCCCGTTCTCGCTTGGCGGCTCCTGGTATACTGAGGAGTTCGCCATATGAAACGGGCTTAGAGCGCCTAAGCCGAGTGTGGAGAAATCACCGTGACAGACCGCGAACGCATCTTATAGGACGTTTATGAAAGCCTATAGAAGGTGGCGAAAGAGGCCGAAGAGTTTTCTTCTTCTCATCGCTAGCTCTGCGCCGGCACAGGTATTCCGTATAGTCCGATTAGCACGGCCTCCTTCGGAGAGGTCCTCAAATCCACAATTGAGCATTAGCTGTGAGGCTTTTATGAGCTTCGCCCGGATAAGGTGGTAGCTCATATTTCACGCTGGATACAATCCGGTGAACTGGAGGCTCCATGCCATCTTCAGGCCTTGTTTGGCCCAGTTTTCCGCTGCTCTCCGAAGCGTAATGTCGGGACCTAGCTGCTGTTAGACCTACTAGCAGCCATACCGGATCCGTGCCCATCCTGGCTGGTAAAACCTGCAGGGTGGAGCTCACGATTTATCTGTTGAGTATCATCAATGGCTCCCTCGAGCAAGGAGTCTTTTACAGATGGGTTGAAGGGAGGCAGTGGTCCATCCACTCCAAAAAAAGACCGCTAGATCCGAGGATCTGGCCAATTACCGCCCGTCTGAATCTTCGCTTCTGGGAAGGTGATTGAGAGTGTTGGAGCAGCTTCAAAAGGTTTCCTGGATGACAGCGATCGACCCTTCCAGTCCGGCTTCATTTAGCGCAGGCATGGGACGGAGACTGTTCACCGTCGCCGTCCACAGATATATCCAGATTCAGCTTCGACGGCGGATCGAGCGCTGCTGGTATTGTTAGATCTTACATGGCGTTGGCGTGGTCGATCATGACCTTTGACCCACATACAGCGCCTCGAGTCACGAGGGCACTGTCCTTCAATGGATTGCCCTCGTTCTCGAGTGCGAAGTCAGCAGTGAGGTGCGAGGGATCAGGCCTCGGGAAGTGCGCTTGACTGCGGTGTACCAAGGGAGCTCTACTATCGCTGCTATTTAATATCTATATCGGGGCCTTTTGCTCGACTGAATGCGGAGTTTTGGGCTGACTTGTCGCGAAATGCGCTGATGACACGCAGCTCATTCTGTTGATGGAGGGGAGCAGTCGCTGAATACTCCAGCACTGTTTGGAGGCGGTTGCTGGTTGGTTCGGCAGAGCAGGTTAAAACTGAATCCATCGAAGACGGAGATCCTCTGTAGCTTGGCAGCGGGGAGGACAGGATTTTCCAGCCACCCGGTGTGGGAGGGGGTCACGCGGCGACCCCTCCGTCTTAGCCTGGGGGGTCCACCTGGATTTGTCTCTCAATGGAGACCCAGGTGGCCCGGAGCTGCCCTTTTCCCACCCCTCCGCCAGGCCGGAGGCTGGCTCCTTTCTCTCCCAAAGCGGACAGCCGCAACCAGTCCATGCAACGGTCACCTCCAGATTAGACTATTTGCCAACTTCACGCTGGCCTTCCCTTGCGCTTGATCCGGAGACTGAAGCTGGTCCAGCATGCAGCGGCGCTGACTGCTACGAAACGGCGCCGCCGCGACCATATTCAACCTGTATTCGCCAGCTGCACGCTGGCTTCCGTGGAGTTCCGGATCATTTTCAAGGTGTTGGTGCTGACCTTTAAAGGCCTTCGCTGCCTGGGGCCCTGCGTATCGCCGAGGACGCATCACCCGGCATGTCCCTGCACGGCCTCTCCGGCTCAACGGAGGCTAATTTGTTAGTGGTCCCTGGCCCTCAATGATGCGGCTGGCACGCTGGCCAGGGCCTTCACCGGCCCTGGCCCCGCCTGGTGGAACACCCCTCCGGCTATTAGGGCCTGCGAAAGGACCTCAGTGAGTTCCGCAGGGCCTGTAAGACGGGAGTTGTTCGCTACTGGCCTTTGGAGGGACCAACATGTTAACCTAAGCTGGCTCTTTTGCATCTGGGCCTGTCATCTTGGGGTTCGTCCTCCTCCTCCAGGGAGAATTTTAAAATATGGGGTTGGCCGGACGCCTCTATTACTGTTATTATTGTTTACTATCGCTGTTTTAAAGGTTTTAGTTGTTTATTTATATCAATATTTCATGCTGTACACCGCCCAGAGCCCTTCGGGGATGGGGCGGTATAAAAGTCCAAACAATAAATAAACAAATAAAATAAAGTATTTGACAGAAATTGGAACTACCCCCAATTGCTGGCAGGCAGTGACATCTGAGGGCAATAGGTGTTCTGAGTGTTGCATAAAAGTGTTGCATAGCTGCTCACCAAGGCTATTCCCAACAGCCATTACTCAGTGCTACAGGTACTACCGGTATCTAAAGCCCTTAAATCTAGTGCCCGTGAACAACAGAGGATGCAGGAAATGTTAGCAGATTGTAGAAAAGGGAACGGGCAGATAGGCAGTACAAATAACCTATGCAGAGTTCCTCTGTACAGGGTTGCACTGTGGGACAGCTTCCCCTCCCTTGCCTTACACAAGACGCTGTTCTGCTTATTGTGTTGCAAAACAGACAGCTTGATTGACTGCCCTTGCCAGAATGATTTATGCTTTGTTTTCAAATGCATCTGTACCAATAGCTAAACCAGTAATCAAATTTAGTTATTCAGGGGCTGTTTAAAAAAAAAAACCTGTTCCAGGCAAGAGGTACAAAAACTGCTTAAATAGAAAGTGACACTATAGTTTATGAAATTGTATATAAAACTAAGAACAGTGTGAAAAAGCAAATTAAGAAATCAGTTGTGGAACTTCAGTTATCTAAAACATGGGTGTCGGATGTCTGGAGAGGATGTGGTTTCAGAGCTTGCCACCATTTTCTGTAGATAAGCCCCCTGCCTTATTAGGGTATAATACCATCATTCTCCAAAGCATCCACTTTCTCCAGGGGAAGTAATCTCTGTAGCCTGAAGATCAGGTGCAACCCTCTCTTGGGCTCATTCCACACATGCAGAATAATGAACTTTCAAACTGCTTTCAGTGGTCTTTGAAGCTGTGTGGAATGGCAAAATCCACTTGCAAACAGTTGTGAAAGTGGTTTGAAAACGCATTATTTTGCGTGTGCGGAAGGGGCCTTGGGTTTAGTGGGGGAGGGGGTGGGTATTTTGCCATTTGTTCTTATCTTATCTTGTATCTGTTTTATCTAGTTATATGGACCTTTTATTGAACTGATTTGTACTGATGTTACACTGTTGGTCCTCTTGTTGTGCGCCACCCTGACCCCTTCGAGGGAGGGTGGGTTATAAATGTAAAGTAATAAATAAATAAATAAATCCGAGGAGATCCCCAGGTCCCACCTGGAGGCTGGCATTCCTAACACAAGTGCAAGCAACATACTAGGCCATGACACAAAGTGAGAAGTCCACATTCCTTAACCATTATGGAGATCAGGAGGTCTGAGATGTTCTCTGTTATCTCCATCTAGCCCTCCTTTGCTGAAGTGCATGTTACGGAACTTCTGAGCTGAAGTATGGCACAGTGGTTAGAGTGTCAGAGCCCAGGTGAGAATCCCCATACTGCCATGGCATGACCTTGGCCCAATCACGCCCTCTCATCCAAGCCTACCTGACAGGTTTGTCATGAGGGAAAAAATATATGAGACAAGAATGGGGTAAGATGCTTGGAGTCCCCATTTGGGAAGAAAGGCGGGGTATAAATGAAGTAGATAAAGTCTTCAAGAAGTAAGAATTGCTAAAGAGAATGGCGATAGGCACAGATGTCCTGGGTTGTACTCTTTGTGCACATACCTGTGCAGGTATGAAGAGACAAAAATGAGGGGAGGTTATGGCAACTGTGAGCTTATGACATCCCTATCTACAGGAACTGGAGCATCAGTTATTTAATAACAACAACAAAAAAGCTATGTCTCCACACACTATTACAGAACTTTGCATTTAGTGCCTATTCATCCCTCCCTATATTCTCATATACAGCTACATAAAATAAAAGTCAGGTGAAAGTAATTTTCACATGTATGGCAAAATGAGAATAAAACATCTTGCCAGGGGCAAAAGTGAAGGTGAAGAAAAGAACAATAGGAACTTGAGATCAGAAATTTCCTTTTCTGAGACATTGATCTCTTAAATATATTTGCTCCCTCTGAATTAAGATAAGCCTTCTAATTGCATGTGTGTTACGGGGGATTAATTACTTTCCATTTGTCCTTGTCAGCTTTTCTAGCAACTGAAATCCTGGCATTTCATATTTCCAGGTGTAATACCTTTTCTTTGTATCCCATTGAAGGCTTTGCTTTGGCACACTGCCTCCAACACCCCACTGGCAAAAACTGGATACAAACCGAAACCTTTGGATGAAAGACTTCAGCAAATTTTATTCTTCATTTCAAGCTGTTGGGCTGCTCTTACTGGATCGCGGACAGCAAATGCTGCCATCCCCAGCAGAGTTACACCCTTTTAAGTTTATAGAAGTCAGGGGGTTTGGAAGGGTCTAGCTCTGTTTAGGATGGCACTGAAAGAGAGCATTGAAATATTTATTTAAAAAGTTTTCAGAACTCAGTCTTCTAACAAACCAAACTTCTGCTTTAGAAAAGCCCTAATTCCCTTCAGAGGTCCGATCAACAGTTTCAAGGTCAATCGACTGACTTGAAAGGAGACTGAACAAAACTTTAACTGGGCATTTGAGTTGTGTCAAGTCAGAGAGTCAAGGCAGGGCTATTCAATTAACCTTGCTGTTCACTGCCTAAGAAGAACAAAACGAGGCAGGGACAGTTGTTTTCTTATTAGTCTGAATTAATTGTTCTAGACTTGGGTTAGAGTAACAAAATTGCAAAAAAAAATACAGCTTAGGCCCAGATTAGGAAAGCATGCTAAAATAACCAGCACAACTAGGTTGCCAACCTCCAGGTGGGGCCTGGAAATCCCCTGGAATTACAACTGATCTCCCGACAACCAAGATCACTTCCTGTGGAGGAAAAGGCTGCTTTGGAGGGTGGTCTCTATGCCATTAGCATGGAGCAGCAGTGGCGTAGGAGGTTAAGAGCTCATGTATCTAATCTGGAGGAACCGGGTTTGATTCCCAGCTCTGCCGCCTGAGCTGTGGAGGGTTTTCTGGGGAATTCAGATTAGCCTGTGCACTCCCACACACGCCAGCTGGGTGACCTTGGGCTAGTCACAGCTTCTCGGAGCTCTCTCAGCCCCACCTACCTCACAGGGTGTTTGTTGTGAGGGGGGAAGGGCAAGGAGATTGTAAGCCCCTTTGAGTCTCCTGCAGGAGAGAAAGAGGGGATATAAATCCAAACTCTTTTTTTTTTCATTATACCCTGCTGAGGCTTCACATACTATTCTTCCCAAACTTTACCCCACAGTCTCCAGGGATTTCCTGGCCCAGAGCTGACAGCTTTACATTATATTAGCATACAGATACTTTATATGCTAAAATGGACAGACAATAATTCCTTACTTAGTCAGGGAGCTTGTGTGACCTTGGACCATTTCTCAATTTCACTAGTTATGCTTGATCACCAGCTGGGTCCTGCTTTCCTACCCTGCTGTTCCTTCTGGCTTCCTTCTCACTTGTGTCTCGATTGGCCCAGAGGCAGCATCTTCTAGGAAAGGTTTCCATCTAGCTTGGGCTGGCACCCCTTTCTGAACCTGTTGTTATGAGAATAAATTATGGGAAAGAAACCCAATGTTTGGCATTGTCGAAATCTTCCTTGAAGGATAAAAGTGTGACCCAACCGAGCTACCCAATTTATCTAAATTTATTCTGGGGGGAAATGGTAATTTATACGACTGCTCAAAATTCTGAAGCGGGCACCTAGGGATTTCGGTTGTTATGGCTGGCCAGTTGCCATGACTGGGATCACATTAGCATCAGGAGGGCTGTTCTTATAATTTCCCTAGGCAGACTACGATTTTTGCTTTAAAAAAATAGCAACAACTTCCACCTGGCAGATCTGCTTTTTTACAAAGTTTTAGGGAAGATGCCAGATGTTATTCTGACAATTCCAAAGGCCACCGTTTCTTTCTCCTTCAATAGATGCTTTAAATTTTAAAAAAAACTTTCACAGGGCAGAAAATATCAATCAGCTCTTGATTAGAAAAGGTGACTTCCACCTGGATAGTCTCTTGTTTAGGTGTGCTATCTTCAAGACTTCATTTAGGCTGGTCCTCTCATCCTCCTCTTTCAATGTGAGACCATTGTTTCTCTCTGCCAGTCACAGGTTTCTGGCTATTTATGTCTAAAATCCATCACAAACAGGACCACTCCATCACTCTTTATCAACTTATTAGAAGCCCCAGGGAGCTTTGTTTAGTACTTGCAATCAGACTGAGAATTGGGGTTGTCAGCTCTGGGTTGGAAATTCCTGAAGATCTGTAGATGGATCCCGAGGAGGACAGGATTTGGGGAGGGGAGGGAGCTCGGTGGGGTACATCAGCGTGGAGTCCACCCTCCAAAGCAGCCGTTCTTTCCAGGGAAGCTGATCTCTGTAGGGCTCCCAACTCCAGGTTCAGGACTACCTGGAGATTTGAGTGTAGTGGCCAGGAGAGTGGGGTTTAGGGATGGAAGGGACCTTGGTAGGGTATAATGCAATGCAGTACACTTTCCAAAGCAGGCTCATTCTCCAGGAGAAGTGGAATAAATGTTCTAAACAAATAAGTGATTGATGTAGTCTGGAGATCAGATGTAATTCCAGGTCAAACCCAAGGACTCTCAGTAAAAAATTTGTCAAAAAGAATACCAGGTGCTCTGGAGCAGCAGCAGCAACAGCAGCAGAAGGCCATTGCTTTCACATCCTGCATGTGAGCTCCCAAAGGCATCTAGTGGGCCACTGTGAGTAGCAGGGTGCTGGACTAGATGGACTCTGGTCTGATCCAGCAAGGCTCTTTCTTATGTATTGTCGAAGGCTTTCACGGCCGGAATCACTTGGGTGCTGTGTGGTTTCCGGGCTGTATGGCCATGTTCTAGCAGCATTCTCTCCTGGCTGGCATCTTCAGAGGATCCTCTGAAGATGCCAGCCACAGATGCAGGCGAAACGTCAGGAGAGAATGCTGCTAGAACACGGCCATACAGCCCGGAAACCACACAGCACCCAAGCTCTTTCTTATGTTCTTAATCCTGCCATAACATTAGTATGTGCATTGTAGTGTTTCTTGGTTCGGAATGTTCTAATTCAGACCACTGAATTTCCTGTCCAGCCTGCAGTTCAGTGAGCTCACCAGAATTGCTGGCAAATACCTCGCTTCCCTACATGGAAACTTTCCCTTTGGTGTGGTTTTGGAAATATTCCTGGGATCACTCTCCTTCCATTCCTATCAGATCAGAGGTAGACTTGCAAGTACACCTGGCCCTTCCTTTCCTTCCAAGACTGGAATAAAACAGAATCTGTTGTTTTTAAGCCAGGCTTTGTAATTCTGGCTTGATTGAGCCAGAATCCTGCATCAAAGTCAGTTGGTGCCTGCCCAGGAATTATTCTTATCTTAGGAGCTGCAAAGTAGCCACTTCTGTCCCCCATCACATGTCTTCATTGAAATTTTTTTCCCTTGCACTTCTTTTTGAATTATTGTTCACCTCGGTGCCTGGATCCTTGCTCTGGGAATGGGACTTTTGCCAGATTAGTACAGATAGTTTAGCTACAACCTACTTCCCTGCTCTACTTTCTCCCATTTTCCCAAACTCTGGGCTTGTTTCCCCTTCTTGAGTTGAACAATTTGCACAGCGAGGGGAGGGGCTCCTTGGAACATTTGGTTCTCAATGTGGGCATTCTAATTTTGGATATTATTGCTACGGGCTTGATATTAGCATGATTGTCTGAATTTGCTAATTCTCCAGACCAGCTGCTTCTATTATCTGTTTGATAATACAAATAAGCATTATTTTCTGATTTTTTAAAAAAAATCAGAATGTGTCTTTGCTTTTAATGCCACTATACATTAAGTTCCTAAATGATACTATTGGTCAGAGAAAATTATAAATTGTCTGAAAGTTTACTGACTCTCCTTTGGGTATGATGACCCCAGGAATCAAGATAGAGATTCTTTGGGTGACTTGCCAACTCTTTTCCCTGCAGTGTCTGGCTGGGAATGCGGGGAAGCCTTTTATTATTTTACACTTCAGACAAGCTAAAAATAATTTTTTTCCCAAAAAGGAAACAGAGAGAGACAATCTCTTCTGCATTTGTTTTCACACTGTCTATTTTAGTGGCTGAAATTAAGGGGGGAAAAACAGGTTGGCACAAAGACCAGGATTTAATATCCTGAACTGAAGCCAAATGGTTTTCTTCTCTTGGTGCCGTTCCTTCTGGCTTCCTTCTCACTTGTGTCTTGATTGGCGCATAGCCAGCATTTTCTATTAAAGGTTTCCAGCCAGCCACTGCTAATGTGCATTGGGAAAGACCCTTCTTGATAGACGAGGCTACCAGTAAGAGGCCAGCTTTCACCTAGAGGAAGAGACTCTTTAGTTTCCTTCCCTGTGATGCTTATCCTAACTCAACTGGCAACATAGCTTCCACTATACTGGGATGAAGGCAAGAGGGCCATAATGCCTTTCAGGTTTAGAATCTGTCATATTTTAAATCCAACCTTTCCTCAAAAAAGAAAAAGAAAAGAACAGCCTTGCTATATTAGACCAGTAGTCCATCTAGTTTCCTGTCTCACACAGCGGCCAACCAGTTACTCTGGAAGGCTGACACCAGAGCTTAGAAACTGAGGCCTATTTGATACAATGGCAGATACTATTTGATGCAATGGCAGATCACTGCATTTTACCAGCATTTGCAAACATGAACATTTCTCTCCCATTTGGTTGTTCTGATGCTACTTGGTTATCATGACTGTTTTTTGAACACTTTTCTGAAGAACCACAGAGGCTTTCTTTTTTCAAAAAGAAATGTCAAATTAGACCTGTCTTGGGGAGCACAGGCTGGTTTGGGACATTCCTTTAAAAATAGAACTATCCTGACAGATCTAGTTATGCTGACAGCTCCTCTTGAAGGTAGGTAAGATATCTAAACAAATGTCTTTGTATTACTAGTTTCTCCAAGGCTGAAGGGAGAGAAATTCATTCTCACTGAAGTTGCCTAAAATGCACCTTTGCTTTCACGTTGAAGACAATGTGAATCCCATCGGGTAATGTTTTTAAAATGTACCTTCACTGTTCAAAATCACAGCTGCCTCAGTAAATTCAATATAGTTCTTTTTAGAATGCTGGTGTTTTCTCTGAATATCACTAAGGCACTAGAATCTTCAGTAAAAACTCCTTCATAATCCAATGACTCTTAGGTCCGATCCAGTTAACCTTATCCCTTGACATTAATGAGTGATGTTTGATGTTTCATCCTAGCCTAAATATTTAGGAATATAAGAGTGTCTGATTCGGGTGCCTCCCCCATCTGATGTCTCAGGGTGCTTGCCCAATTTAAAAACAAAGACACATATAATTTCATACTATTTAATTCAGAATATTTCTATGTTGCCTCTGCAAAGATTTTCTGTTGAAAATCTGGAAGTGACATAGAGTAGCTCTAGGAAGTTTACAATTAAAAACCACAGTATTAAAATACTTGACATTAAAACACAAGGCATTGAAACCAAAGCTTACTAATCTTCTTCACCTTGGTAGGGCCGAACAGACAACTCCACTTTTAGCTACCCTTGATATAACAGTGGTGCAGAGAAGGTGAGAAAAGGGCCCCCTTTTTGGCCCATCTGAAGAAAACTATTAAAACTTCTGCTTGGCCCAGTAGCAACAGCTAGATTGCAGGTCGCTGTACCGGAAATGATGGCTGGGCAGATTCAAGCCAAAAGTGATGCTAATGTGGTGAGAAGGCTATGCGTGTACAGCCCGCACAGCCACCTTCACCCTTGGCCAGACAACTACAGAATCTGCTACCTTTAAGGCACATGCAGAAAAGTGAACTTTCAATCCACTTTCACGATTGTTTGCAAGTGGATTTTGCTATTCCACACAGTAAAGTCCAACTGTAAAGTGCATTCAAAGTGGATTGAAAGTGCATTATTCGGAAAGGGGCCTCTAACCTTCCAATGCAATGCTAGCCAAGTTACCACCTGCACCAAACTAGGGCGGGATATATGTTTTTGTGCAGCAGCAGATATACTGACTCAGGTCATAGTCCCAAGAGAATCCTGCACCGCAAGATACTTTTTCTTCAGCCAGCTCACTCCTCACCATATCCATCTCTCTCTCTGTGTCCCTCTATTTTAAATGCAAACCTGTTATTTTCACCCACAATAGGCCAACCATTCATCTCTGATAGGGCTGCTATATCTCCCCTGGCCAGGGATAGGGTTGCCAGATCCAGGTGAAGCCTGGGGAGGGCAGGAAACTCAGTGGGGTACAGTGCCATACATTCCACCCCCCAAAGCAGCCATTTGCTCAGGGGAATGATCTCTAGTCTGGACATGAATTTTAATTTCAGGGGATCTCCTGGTCCCACTTGGGGGCTGGCATCCCTAAATCCTCTGATTTCCCCCTCACGAGTGAATTTCCAGTTCTGAAAATATCCACGGCCATTAAAAACTCCCCAAATCATTGCACAATTGTGATTGTTTTGAGTGAGGCAAAGCATAAAAAGATGGTTTCCCAAACAATAACAGGGTTTCTGCCCCCCCCCCCGCCGTGTTACACACTTAAGATCAGTTGTACTTCTTAGAATAAACTCAAAACATATTTTCCGAGAGACAGTAACTAAATCAGGTAATTAGCTGCTTGTTCGGGTAAAAACTAAAACAGTGATGTGACTAATGGTCTGATTCTAAGATTGGCTGAGGCAGCAAATAAAGTGCTTAGGAGGGTGTCAAAAATTACACTGCAGAAATATGATAAAGGTTTTGTGCCAATGAGGGGACGCGCTTGACTGTTTCCAACATTGCTGCTGCTTGTAAACTCATTTTGAGGCACATTAAATCATTCGTTACGGGTTGTGGTCCAATTTTTCAGCAGGGACTGAGAAAGCAGAGCTGAAGGTCAAGAGAAGATTCTCTTGGAGATCCCACAAGCACTGAGTCTGCCCTGTGTAAGAATGGGACGACTCAGAAAGGGGTGGAGTCTGAAAAGAAGCAGAAGGCTGCAGAACTCATGAGGTTGGAAGAAGCAAGGCTACCAGGCTGGGACCTTGATTGACTTTTATAAGCCCTGAACACCTTGTTTAAGGTCACTGCAATGTTGTTGGGAACTAGTGGGAAGGGAGTTGTTTATTTTTGCTGTATTGTAAATGTTAGAATTTATTGTTTCAGGGTTTTTGTGTATGTAATTGGTGAGAGTTCTTTGGGGGATTTTCATCATCTTGAATCCAGTTCACCAAGCCTCTGGAGTCTTCATGAGCCAACCACCAGCAGGAAGAATGGACTTACCATTATCAGACTGTAATTGGAAGGTCTTGGAATGAAACTTGAACAGGACCTTGGAGTGTTAAGCTAAATGTTAATGTTTGATAAGTGTCATATGTTAAAGAAAATAAACCATTTTGTTTAAAATTTATTTGTTGCAAAGTCCTTCCAAGTTCTGCCCCACAGAACCCACAAGCTGAGGTTACACTGGCAGCCAAGTCCCAGGCTGAGAACTATCCATAGGCACTGGAAAATCATTTTTTGTCAATCTAACATACCTCTCAGGGTTGTTGTGAGGGTAAAATGAAGGAAGGGAGCAATACATATGATAGGATAAGAGAGAAAGAGATAAAAATGGGGTGGGTAGGTTATTTGTTCAAATCATTATGCACCAAGGTGCATTTTATTTAGGCAATGAAGACAAATGTTCCCTGAAGTTGCCACACACTTGCTTCTTAATGGGGCTACAAATAAGAAATTCAAAAGCAGAGGATCAATCCAACCACTGGCAGAGAGAGAGAGAGGACTTGTACTTTCACCTTCAGAAATAAGCTCCAGTAGATTCTGGACTGGACTGTTAACTGGTTGACATCCTCGGAATTAAATCTCATGCTGCCACTAAGGTGACCTCTCCCAGTAGCTTTGATGTATCTGAGCTCCGCCCAGATCCACTGCTTGCTGTGATTTGGATGAGTTTTAAAAAATGCCTGTCTTTTCCAGGTGGCCCAGCATAATTCTGTTTCAGGGGTTTTTTCCCCCCTCCCCTGAGTCACAATGTAAGAATAAAGGAACAGGAAACCTAAAGCGTTCTGTGAAGTCTTTTGTGTTATGACTGTAAATGGCAGATGGGAAATGTCTGGAGTAATTATCAGGGCATTTGTCATAAGTATTCTGCAACCCTGGAGCATAACTGTGTTCTTTCCCCGGTGGGAACAGTGCACTCATTTGCTCTCCCCCCACCCATCAAACGTGTACTTTTATGCTGGATTTAAGTGTTAAAGGTATTTCTAAATTCAAAGGTCTTTCATGTTACATGAGGTATTTTTTTTCCACTTAGCAGGAAGAGGAAGATGGTGGTAACAAAGAGATCTGCTGTATGCAAGACTCATGCCACTCTATGTCAAAAAGATCTGCAAAGGAAAGATCTGCCGCCCCAATGAAGTGTAGCACCTTTGTTCAAAGAAGCCACCTTCCAACAGTGAAGAAATGGAAGGTGGTCATGTTTAAAGTTCATTTATATTCCATGTGGCCGTGAGCTGTTGGTTGTTCATCCAACATCCCAGCCCTCAAGCCTGAAGTGAGTCATAAAAACCTTCATATCCATGAATTACTCAGGAGGAGAGTTCCTTAAGGAATCTCGGGTTATCTCCCAACCACTCTCTATCACTGAGCTGGTGATTTACACCTACCAGCTGGTGTTCTAGCTGTTAAGCTCCCCCGCAGTTCACAGAGGCAACAACACTCCATCACTCCTCCCACCCAAAGCTAGGAGGCCTCTTCAATAAAAGTTTTCCAGTGTTCCACTGAACACAGCTTAGAAGGGTCAAACAATTTCCCCAGAACACAGAACAACTGACAAGAATACAGAACCAACCTTAACTTTCAGAGATGCAACAGCACCACCCACTGGTACAGAGTGCTTGTACAACCATGACAAAGGCAAGTGGCGAAGAAGTATCAATGGCCACACTATTTGCTATATTATGAGTTAGTTAGGATAGCTAATATGAATCGGTGCATCACATCCAGTTTTTTCAGTCTCTTGAATTTACATATCTATGCATCTGGCCTCCCTCCCCTCTTCAAACTCTGGCATCTCTTAATGCATCTTGTGACTGCTCTGCTAGTAAAGCTGCTAGGACCAATCGGTGCAAAACAAATTGGACACACTATGTTTAAAAACTAGTGGTTCCATAAACTAGAATCATACCAATATCATAATAAGTCTATTCTTTACTGCATTTGATCATCACTTTTGAAGTTAGAAGAAGAGTTTGAATTTATACCCCCCCTTTTCTCAAAGCAGCTTCCCTTCTGCTTCCCTTCTCCTCCCCACAACAGACACCTTGTGAGGTAGGTAGGGTTGAGAGAGTTCGAAGAGAACTGCGACTAGCTCAAAGTCACTCAGCAGGCTTCATGTGTAAGAGCAGGAACCAAACCTGGTTCACCAGATTAGAGTCTGCTGCTAACCACTACACCACGCTGGCTCTCAGTATTCTGTGTACTATCCGCAACTTTAGTTCAGCTCAGTCATCTCCTCTTTTTTTTTGCTTTTTACTATTTCCATTCTCTACTTTCCCGTTCCATTTGCTTGAAACTTCTTGCAAAACCAGGGATTTCCCCCTCTACCACTTCAATGCTACTGAAATGCTTTTTCTCTTCTCCAACTTTATTCTTCTTCAGGGAAGAGCTGGGCAAAAACAGCCCTGGAAAAGAGGAGGAAAGGATGGCCTGCTCAGGCCTTGTTCCCAGTGGGAGAATGGGGATGGAAGGAAGGGCTTTGTTGTGGCTTCTGTACAGTCTCTGGGCAGGTGACAGCCACCAGTGGCATCTCCTATTGGTCTTGGGCTGAGTTGCCACAGAGCTCGAGTGGTCAAAGCAGGAGAGAAGAAAAAGAAGAGTTTGGATTTATGCCCCACTTTTCCAAAACGTAAGGAGTCTTCGAAGTGGCTTACAAACTCCTTCCCTTCCTCTCCACACAGCAGAGATCTTGTGAGGTAGGTGGGGCTGAGAGAGTTCAGAGGGAACTATGACTAACCCAATGTCACCCAGCATGTTTCATGCGAAGAAACACACCTGGTTCTCCAGGTTAGAGTCAACTTATCTTAACCACTATACCGCACTGCTCATGTCTCAAATTATTTCAAATACCGTGATGTCCATCTTTTATTGCCATGCAACTTTATGTAGGCATGGGTTGTCCTTAAAAAAATTCTGTACAGATGCAGACACTGCATCAAATAAACTTCAAAAAGGGTATCCATTCAACACAATTAGAAGAAAGGTATTAAATGCAATCTCTTGCAAAAAATGCCTTTTTTGTATTGCAGATGTCTATGCTGCCCTTCCAGCTAAAACCTCAGGGCAGTCTATACGGGGACATCCAATTTTAATCCACACAGCTGCCCTAGGGGATAAATGAGGCCAAAAGACAGCCATTTGCCCAAAGTCACCTTGCTCTTCCCCATCCAAAATGTTCTGCACTGCATCACACATTCTCTCATGCTACATTGACTCTCAGCAGCCTCCTTTCTGTGTAGGATGGCCAAACTGATGTTTACAAAATAACTCTTTCAATCCAAATAATTGCTTAACTAGCTGCAAGATTGTAACATCTGTCGTGGGCTCATTAATAGCCTGAAAAACTGCTACATAACCAGAGCAGATGTCATCGCAGTCCATTCCAGAGACTAGTCTGCAAGGGTGATCTGTTAGTGGACAAAATCATCCATCTGGCAAATGTTAATCCAAGTTTGCTAAAATAATACATTTCCATACTTGATTCTGGCCACCTGGCCAATGAGAAGGAGCAATACCAAAGCAGGGTGAAGATAAATTTCCAGTGTTGACAATCAACCAACCCCCACCCCCACCCCGGACTGTGTTTGCAGACTACAGTAATGAGGGAGGGTGCTGAATTTTGTGAGCACATTATTATTTCAGTTTGAAAATCCCAGTTTCTGGCACACATTCCTCCCTCTCAGCATGAAACTGCAGACACCTTTTCCCCTTCCCCTGGCCATTCTGATAACATTTAATGGAATTATCACCATGAAATTGATGCCTTCTTTTGCAACAATTTCATATCATTGGTTCATATAACTTCATATTTATATAAATCTGTTTTATTATGCCCCTATCAATGCTGAAAAACAGAAAGAAAACAGGGAAAACAGCAATGAAAATGGCTGGAATAAATCAATATATTTATACCTTCCTCCCTGCAAAAACTGAGTCCAAGTCCTTGCAGCCCTGCGTTACACCTTTGTCGAACTTCCAACACAGCTTGCTATATAGATTTTTGAAAGGAAGGAAAGGTTTGAGAGAACAAGACATCGCCAGTTGCTAAAATATAAATGTGGACTACTCCATTCTGTTTTAATGTATTTCTGAGGTCAATCACTACATTTACAATATGCAGCAGCTGAAAGACACATGGGACTTGCTGAAAAAGTGGAAATGAACGATCTTCTGAAATGAGACCCAACATGAGGTAGCTACTAAATTGCCAAGATTAAGAACTCTGATGGAAGGGCCCAGGCTACCATTGTTGGCCATCTAAATCAAGCCAACCCAGAATGGAAAAAAAATCAACAGGACAGAAAAGGACATAATGTATTCAGAGAAAACACTAAAACCACAAGGAAGCAGCAGCATGTATGGATTTCCCTCCCTGTCTCTCACTCTCTAATGCAAAGTGTTCTTCATATGAATATACATATACATAAATATTGAATTATTGAATAAAAACCTATGCACATGTAACCCCCATGCTCAGAATGGGTTGACCCAGTAAGGGGTGGAGACTCAAAGCAGCAAGAGGCTGCAGACCTCATGTAGTTTGGAGGAGACAAGGCTACCAGACTTGGACCTTGATTTGTATAAGCCCTTAACACCTTGTTAAGGTAACTGCAATGTTGTTGGGAACTACTGGGAAGGTAGTTGTTTATTTTTGCTATGTTGTAAATGTTGGAGTTTATTGTTTCAGGGTTTCTTTTTGTGGTTGTAATGGGTGAGAGTTCTCCTGGAAACCTTCATCATGTTGAATCCTGTTCACCAAGCCCTTGGAGTCTTCAGGAGCCAACCCACTTGCAAGAAGAAATGGACTTGGCATTACAAGACTGTAACTAGAAGGACTTGAAAATGCAACCTGAACAGGACCTTGATGTGTGATGTTAAATTTATTTATTTATTTATTTATTTTTTCGATTTATTATACCGCCCCATCCCCGTAGGGCTCTGGGCGGTGTACAATACAATGCACGTATACAAATAAAGATGCACGTAAATGCTGATGTTATATGTTAAGAAAGTAAACCATTTTGTTTTTTAAAATTTGTTGTTGCAAACTCATTCCAAGTTCTGCCCCACAGAACCCACAGATAGAGGTTACACACACCCATGGGGCTCAATTCCAACAGGTTTTCCACTGGTAAAAAAGGACGGAGGTTATGGGATCTGGCTGGGCAAAAGCCATGTGGGGTTATGGGATCTGGCTGGGCAAAAGCCATGTGGGACAGGGGCTGTAATAAAGCAGTGAACTGGATGACTGTGTAAAAGATCTAGCTGGATAAATCCACAAGATGGGAGAAAAAACAATAACCTTGTGGAATGCTGCAAAAGGTCATAGAACTGTACTCAAAAGCGGTGATAGGATCTCTCCTGAAGTTTAGCTGTATTATTTTATAATATAATTATTTTATAACACTCTTGTACTACACTAATCAGAGTGCCTTGGAATCATCTTGGCTGAACTGCTGCGCTTCAGAGCAAATGCCTCCAATTTTGAAAAAGACTAGGTTCTTCTACTGACCTCCTTCACCCAAAGTTACTGTTTGGGAAGACAACCCATCTGTATTGTTCTCCAGAGTTTCCCATGTTTCTGTCGCCAGGGCAGGCACTCTGTAGCCAATTTGACCTACTGTCTTCTGAGACAGGCAAGCTGAGAAGCCATGACTCCAACTCCTCTTTCAGATTTACATAATGAATCAGTTTAGAAAACAGATAACAAAGAGGAGGCATGATAAAGGTTGTCAAAATTATGCACAGCATGGACACAGCTGTCAAAGGGAAAATTTTCCCTCCCCCCAAAAAGTAGAACTCAAGGCCTCTAATGAAAGCTGAAGGGCAGCAGATTCAGGATGGGCAAAAGGGAAAAAAATTCTTTACACAGCTAGTGATTAAAATGTGGAATTCACATAAGGACTATATATGGATAAGGAAAAATGATTGAAACTGTATAGTCATTGCATAAGCCTTAAAAACTATGATTGGAATTTAAGATGTTACATTTGTTTATTAATTACCGGTATCCTTTACATTTATATCCCACCAAATCTCCCATGATAGGACTCAGGGTGGCTCACAATAAAAACATACAAAAATAACCCATACGATAAAATAATAAATAGTACAACATAAGCATCTAAAACATTCTAAATAACATAATTTAAAAACAAATTACAAAGACAGATGGTGTAAAAGAACCTAACATGGGAGCACAAAAACGGATGCACGCGCCATATCCAGATGAGGACTAGGAGCAGCAGTGGTGTAGTGGTTAAGAGCAGGTGCATTCTAATCTGAAGGAACTGGGTTTGATTCCCCGCTCTGCTGCTTGAGCTGTGGAGGTTTATCTGGGGAATTCTGATTAGCCTGTGCACTCCCACACATGCCTTGGGCTAGTCACAGTTTTTTGGAACTCTCTCAGCCCCACCCACCTCACAGAGGGTTTGTTGTGAAGGGGGAAGGGCAAGGAGATTGTAAACCCCTTTGAGTCTTCTACAGGAGAAAAAGGGGGGATATAAATCCGCACTCTTCTTTTTCTTCTTCTAGATGAAATTTAATTAAATCAAATGATACAGATGTATGCAAGCTTCACAGTGATTATTATGTTTGATTTTAACTTTATGTTTAAAATAATATTTAAAAATATGGAATTCACTGTCTGTGGATGTTGTTATGGCTACTGGCATAGACAGCCTTAATTGGGGATTAGACAGATTGATGGAGGATAGGTCTATCGGTGGCTACTAGCTGTGGTAACTAAAAGGAGCTACCACATTCCGCAGGATTAATCTCTTAATATCATTGCCAGAAGGCTGCACTAAGGGAAGGCCTCAGTCTTTATGCCCTGTGGTTGAACCTCCAAAGGAACTGGCTGACCACTTTGTGAAACACGATGCTGGACTAGATAAGCAATTGATCCAGCAAGGCTCTTCTTATGTTCTTAAGTCCCTCAAATGACTTGGCACTTGGATCAAGGGGAACCTACCGCTTGACTTCAGTCTCCACAAGATCAAGTTGAGGGTCACAAGGTATGCATAGATCATAACCGGGCATTTTAAGCACTGAAGCATGCTGCTGATTGTGAAATTTTACATAACAGGACAAATAGAGGAACAGTCAGGATGAACTGGCTCTGGTGGGTTTTCCGGGCTGTGTGGCCGTGGTCTGGTGGATCTTGTTCCTAATGTTTCGCCTGCATCTGTGGCTGGATGAAGTTTCCTTCTTGCTTCTCTCCACAGTGTGAACTACAGAACATTTTTCTGCTCCCCTATCTATGACAATACTAAGTATAATATCAGCAGGGATAGAGAGCTGAGCAGTACTGAGCATCTGAGGAGTGAAAAGGGGGCATATAGGACATTTTAGTATGTGCCTAAAAACCTGAGTAGACAGCAGGATGTTGGAGATAAAATCTTGACTCCAAATGGACTTTCAAGTCTGACAGCCAGAAACGGTGAGGGCTTAGAGCTCAGAGAAAGATTTAGGATTGACCTGTCAAGGCACTGAATGATGTTCTGAGGAGTCTTTTAGCATTTGAGAAATAAAGCGGAAGAATAAAAGAAAGAATCAGGACATAGGAAAAGCCCACAGAGTCAGATATCAGATCCTCCAAAGTCTGTCAATGGTCCAGAGTTACTTCCTTGAAAGTTTATGTTGAATGGGTAAATAATATACCGTAGGTAAATAATACTGGGCATTTTTTTTACCTGCTAGCTATGGTTTGTTTCAGCAAGGAAGAGGGAAAATCCTGCAAGGGAATGTACCACCAATGTTCCTTTAATGATGTGATACAGTAAATAGTTATTTGCCATTCTTTTTATTTATTTATTGCCATCAAGTCACATCTGACTTATGGTGACCCCTGGGAAGGTTTTCAGGGTTTTCAGAGGTGGCTTGACATTGCCTGGCTCTGCATCACGACCCTGGTATTTTTCAGAAGTCACCCATTCAAATACTTACTAGGGTTGACCCTGAGTAGCTTCTGAGATGTGGTGAGCTATCCAGGACATGGCATCTGCCTGTATTACTGGTGTTTTTATTTCTTACTCCCTGCAAGGAGCTCTGGGTGGTGAGCTAATTTCCTCATTCTTCCCGTTTAACAATTACAACAGTTCTCTGAGGTTGGTTTGACTGAAAGAATATGATATGTCCAAGATCACCCAGTGTACTTTATGGCAGAGAAAGGATTTGAATGCAGTCCTGTTGAGGCAAGCTAACCACTGGGTCAGGCAGCAGGATCCCACCCAACCTTACCAGCTGCAGCAGTGCCAGTCCTTCATTGCTCCTCGTGATGACAGCAAACAGGTAGGACAACTCTCACCAGATCTTGTTCTATTGGGATGGCACCAACCTGTCCTCATTTGGTCAGGAGTGAGTCTAGCCTGGCAGCACCCACCCAGTGTACCCAGGGCAGGCTCATGGGTGATAAGGCTGCAGGAATGGCATCTGAGACAACAAGCAACCCAGCAGGCAACAGGTGGGGATGCAAGCAGCAAAGATGGACTCTCACAGTGACAAAGGTACAGATTTTTTATGGGGTGGGTTCGGTGACTGAGGGTTTTCTGGCTGTTCCATTCCATGCATTGTTTCAAGCAAGTCGGACATGTAATGGGAGGGGTTTGAACCCAAGAACACCCCCCCCCTGTTTACCTACGTCCCTGCCTCTGAAGGAAAAGGCAGCCCTGAAGGTAGATGTGGAGGGGAAGTCATTTGGCAAAATCCCAAACTGATGGGGGCAGGATAGAGTTGCCAGCCTACAGATGGGCCCTGGGTGGGGATCCTCCAGAACTGGTCTCCAGATGACAGAGAACAGTTCCCCTGGAGAAAATGGACAGATTGGAGTGTGGACTCTGTGGCATTATACTGTGTTTGAAGTCCCTCCTCTCCCCAAATCCCACCTTACCAGTTTCCACCCCCAAAATCTGCAGGAATTTTCCAATCCAGGGTGGGAGGCGGAGGGACCTGCCCAGGCCAATGAGAACTTTCCACCGATCTCTTGTACTTCCTGATCACATGGACACAATGGAAATGGTCAAGAAAGCATGGCATCCCACTGATTATTTAAAGGGGGCTTAAAAGCAGGCTAAAGATGTTGGTGATCCTGCTCAGAGTGTTGGGGAGCAGAGCTCAGTGATGAGGAGGAGGATCCTGGTGTTGCAGTTGTGACTCCTTTACCACTGTAGTCAAGTAGTAAGAGCAGTTTTAACAGAGGAACAAGCAGCAGGCCAGGTGGAGTCCCATGTAGTATTACACATTGCAGATAATTATACTGACTTTTGCTACAGGACTGTTGTAAGGATTACACGGGTAACTCTTAGGCTCATTCCGCACATGCAGAATAATGCACTTTCAAACTGCTTTCAGTGCTCTTTGAAGCTGTGCAGAATAGCAAAATCCAGTTGCAAACAGTTGTGAAAGTGGTTTGAAAACACATTATTTTGCGTGTGCGGAAGGGGCCTTAGTGAATACTCTAAAACCTGAAAAAAGTCTGCAAAACTATCCAGCCTATTTTTGTTCTGTTATCCAATCAGGTGTGAATTTACCTACATGGTAATTTATAGACTAGTCTCACTTGAGACTGGCTACCAGGTGAATAGTTTATAAACATATGTTCTAAAGATATAAATTGTAAGTATTACTTTCATTGCAAGAGACAACACTGGAGACTTATAGAAGCCTTGTTTTGTGAGTGTGTCTATATATATTTCTATATCTATATTTCTCTCTGTGTCACACACACACACATATATTCTTCCACCATACTTTAAAATATTTCAAAGTGGTTAAGAATACCTCAAAATATGAACAACAAAGGACTCTTTAAAATCCAGCTCAACAAATTAAGATTAAACTAAGTGATCAGCAGTGAATAAGTAGTTAAAGTTTTTATGGCAAATTATAATTAGTTGTAATAATAAAGAAAAACAATTTCAAAAAGCATGTGCGTGCTCACACACATACACACCTCTCCCTTAAGGCCAGTAGTGAACAAGAATGAACCAAACTCACCACCATAATCAAAAATAATTAGCAGAGCATAATTAAAAGCAGATCAACAGAACAAAATACACTGTGTTATCCAATCAGCAAATTTTGATTGTGTGTTCCTGCATTGCAGAGGGTTGGACTTGATGGCTCTTGGAGTCTCTTCCAACTCTATGATTCTAAAAAAAACCACACACAAAGGGGAAGAACCAATAATAATGAACCATCTAAAATTGTCCGAACAAGAAATAGGTCTGATTATCAAAAGACATCGTATTCTGCACTAGATGGAGAGTCATGGAGAGGTCATTATATAGGCAAGATGTTACAAGGCCCTGTCCTTTCATTGCTGGGGTTGTGTTTGTTGACTTGGCTGCATAATGTTCTTGACTGCAAATGTAGCAGAAGAAACAACTCAAGAAACATGTATATGTCTAACACAGTTCTGAAAAGCTCTCTGCCAGTCTATCATATGCCAAGAAATCCAGCTCCAAACCAGTTCCTTTCCCTCAAATTCTGGTCACTTATGGCAATTAACACACAAGCATTTTTCACCCCCATGCCAAAGAATTTTCCAGAGGTTATATACATGTTCCAGATAAGTGTTTCTTACTGAAAAAAGTATTTCTGGTGGCATTTAATTGCTCCTTTAAGCTGAATTGTACTTTCTGGATAGTACCACCTTGGAGGCCTTATTTAGCTGTAAAGGCAGCATAGAATTTTAAAATTAAACAATAAATAAATAAATAAATAAAACCACTGCTAGTTCTATCATGCCCACGTGTTCTAACATGAGCCTGTCTCCCAGGAGCCTTTAACTCAGGACAAAACTGGGTTGAAAATCCCCAGGCAAGAACAGGAGCGACCAGAACCTTTGTACCCAGATGGAAGCCTCATAATCCCAGCCAAAACAGAAAGTTCAAGTAAAAGTCCATGAAAAGGAGGTCACCAATTCCATCAGGGACTCTGGAGGAAACACTGCAAAAGATAACCTGACCTTACAACCTACTGAAATAGAGGAATCAGTTCTGTTGCATCACACACTCCTCATTCTGAGCCATCTAATTGCCCAGGTCTTCTCTGTTTCCATTAGAGCAGTGGTTCTCAACCTGGGGGTCGGGACCCCTTTGGGGGTCGAACGACCCTTTCACAGGGGTCACCTAAGACTCTCTGCATCAGTGTTCTCCATCTGTAAAATGGATAAATGTTAGGGTTGGGGGTCACCACAACATGAGGAACTGTATTAAAGGGTTGCGGCATTAGGAAGCCTGAGCCCTTTGGGGGAGGGCGGTATAAAAGTGGAACCAATAAATAAATAAATAAATAAATAAATAAGGTTGAGAACCACTGCATTAGAGCAACTGGAAAGGAGACAGGGCAGTGGTCCATTGACAGGATCCCATTGCACAAGTTGGTCAACCAGATGCTCTGTAAAGGCCCAAAAGCAGGACTTGGAGGTCAAAGCTTCCTTATGCCATTGCTCCTCAGCCCTGGTATTCAGAGGTTATTCCTTCAGATCAATCCCCAGGAAGGAACTGTTAGATTTCCCTCAGAAGGAAATGTACCCATTTTGCAAGTACAGTCTTCTTATTTCTGATATTCCCTTTGACGAATCATCCCAATCTTAGCACTAACAGGATCAAACCTTGTCAATAATACTAATCAAGAGCTGTCAAGGTGCAACCAACTGGTGGCAACTGCTCATAGATTTTCGAGGCAAAAGATGAGCAGAACATTGCTTTCCCCTTGTCTTCCTTGGTGGACTCCCCTCTAAATACTAACCATAGCCAACCCTGCTTAGCTTCCATACAATGATGAACTCGGGATGCCATGATCTGTTCAGGCAGCTCAAGCCTTGTTCTGGACCAGGGAAAAGGAGGAGCTGCAGCACTAGACATGTAATGCCATCTGCATCTTGGATCTTGCAATCACTTCTGTGCTTTAAATCCTGGCATCCGGCTGAACAGCTCCCCAGCTTTTTCAGCAGTTCTGTCCTGCCGGACAGTTCCAGTGCTGATTTTGGACTCCAGCCTGCACAATAGTTGCTTCTTCTGCAGCAAGTCCTGCATGGGCCTCAGTTTCCGAAGGCTGGTGTCAGAATGCTGAGCTGGAACAGGAGACACAGCCCATCCAAGGATCACTTCAGAACTTGATGAACTTGGTGACTGTGTAACAACTTGCATGTGTGAATGAGCCGTCACAGATCTGACATCACTGAAAGCATTTCCACTGCATTCCATTCCAACAATGCTTTTTCTGTGACATTGTTGGACAAATTCATCTACCAGCAAGCCAGGATAGACACATTAGAGAGTAGCTTGTGCATGGGCTGAACCGGCTTCCTGCATTTGAGCTCTAGCCTCCTGTTTTAACACATAAGCTCAGCCCCGGGTTATCTTAGGCTGATTCCGCATGGGCCAAGAACAGCAGGGTGAAAACGGTGTGAAAACAGTATAAACCCTTTTACACTGTTTTAAACCCTTTCACACCATTTTCGCACCATTTTCACACTGCTGTTTTTGGCCGATGTGGAATCAGCCTTAGACAATAACCAAATGTCTGACATTAAGAGAAATTGACTTTTCTCGTAGCTAAGTAAGTATAATCACTTGCTGTTGGACAGGTTCTCCAATTTAAGTATGTTACTCATTGCCAAATTCTCATTTTAGAGAAAACATCCCATTCGTAGAGTTCAAAGCAGTCTGCTATCTGAACGCTGACCTTGTAGACATTTGCTTTGCTTCAGAAATTCTACATATGGTATTTCCAGACCACTTGGCAGAAATAGAAAACGGAAGTCAACATTCAAACAGGCACATAAAACCATTAATGTTTCCCTCAGAACATTGTAGCTTCTGGAAAACAAAGCAAGATATCTTACAGATTAATACAAGCATTGTGTCAAGAGTCCATTCTCTCAAATGCATGAAGGGTTCCATTCATTTTTTTACCTGAAGGGTTCCATTCATTTTTGAAGAGAGAGAGAGGAACAGAGACAGAGAGATGTCCAGTTAGCAGTGCAGGCCCAAGAACAGTTGCCTGTGAATAAGGCCCAATGATTCTGGATAAGATACTGGATGCTAGGGGGATGCTATCAAGTTGATTGAAAGGCATTCCCAGAACCATGTGCCCACTTAAAATAACACATTGCTGCTAGGGAGATATATTTAACCAGCCTGCTATATGTAACCACTGCCATCTGTGCATTATTCCCTTGATCTTTGCTTTATGGCTTCACATGCTTGTAGACAACTAGGCTTCCCCTGGCCTCCCCTCTCATGGGAACAATGTTGCTTTCATTTTCCCTCTGGGGCGAGAACCCAGGTGGCTTTCTTCTCTCACTATCTGCTTGTGACACTGGGGCGTCTCAGCTCCAAAGATTGTTTTCACAAATTCTTGGAAACTGGGAGGGGGGCTTGCTTTGAGGATAAAGGGGATTCAGAGTCCGTTTGTTGGCTTAAGGCTCCAAGGGTTTGGGGACAAAGAGGATTGTGAATGCCAGCTTTGGCAGAACTGGCTTTGCTCATGCAGTACTTCGATGCCTGCTCAACAAATGCTATTGATCAATACTTCAGAGTCCGTTTGTTGGCTTAAGGGTCCAAGACCTAACAGTAGACTGGTTTAGGATTGCAGTGTAAGTTGACTTCAGTGAACTTAAAAGCATGTAACATTCCTTAGGACTGCTGTAAAAAGTATCAAGTTAGAGTGAATCTCCCAACTATTCTCGGATCTCCAGAGTAAAGCAAATAATATACCAATAATGAGGGACAATTACTTCACATTGTGAGACATTCCCTCTCAGTTTTGAGTTCATGCATGTTCCAACTCAGCAGCTTCATGTTTTTGAATCCACCTGGTGTAGTGGTTAAGAGCAGTGGAGTCCAATCTGAGAACTGGGTTTTATTCACTCCTCCACATGAAGCCCGCTGGGCGGCCACGGGCCAATCACAGTTCTCTCAGAACTCTTTCAGCCCCACCTACTTTACAAGGTGTCTCTTGTGGGGAGGGGAAGGGAACGTGATTGTATGCTACACTGAGAATCCTTAAAGGTAGAGAAAAGCAGGGTACAAAAAAAACCCCCCCAACTCCTATTCTTCTTTGCAGAGGGAGTATAATTACCTTTAAGTATGCTAGTGAATGTCGTGGCAGGTAAAAGTTCAGAAGGGCTCTTTTTCAAAGGAACAGGATTATAGTTTGTGAAAATGCTTATTGTATGCACTGTCTTGGTTTGTTGCATTGTCTTTTGTATCTCGTGTAATCCTAGCCCCACTGCACAGTTTATTGGAGGTCTTAGCGATATACAATTATTTTCTTTGAGTCTCAGCAACAAAGAAAGGAGAGAAAAGAAATAACAGTAGGGAAGCCAGAAGCAGAACCAAAGTTATTCTTCCCAAGCTGTGTGTTTTGATGGTACTGGATATACGTTTAGGAGATGGGCTGTGATCCAGTGGAACCACAGTATCGCAGCTTCAATCAAGCAGCTTCACTGAGAGCATCAGTAGGTCAGAGATCATGTCTATGGCTGGCATACCCAGGCTCTCAGTCTCGGATTGATCTTTGGTACTTCCTGTTAATAAGTTTCAAGTTCTTTCTTTGCCTAATACCTTAAAATGTTTCCACCACTCAGCCAGCTGTAATGTGCTCCAGCTCACTACAAGTCAGTGACATTTTATTAGTAGTAGTATAAGCATTAACGTTGGCAACTCAAGTATTCACAACAGGAACTAAACACCTGGCTGCCAGGAATATGGTGCATTATTTTGTTATTATTAATGCAAAAACCAAGTCAATCAGCTTGTCATTTGTCCATCCATTTGCTACAGAGCTCCAAATGGATAGAGCTGTTTTTATAATGTTGCACTCCCTTGGAGGGGAAGGCAGCGACAGAGGAGATGAAATATACTGAAGCTGGCTGGCTATTCTCATGAATCGTCTGCATGTAGTGGTGGGGGAGGGGATCAAGCCCTCAAGCCTCCTCCCTGCCTTGAGCGATACTGGAAATTATTTCCAGGAATTTGTGAAATGGGAAAATAACGGCACAGCATGTTTCTTTCGCAAACATTGTCTCTGCCTCCGAAACACAGAGTTCTAGGAACAGCAACTTGCCACTGCTTCTTCTAAGGTTTCTCTTTGCTCTGTCTCCCAGCAATCTGGTAATGGGAAAGCTTTTGCTGTTTAAGGAGATAACTACAGACGTAGTGATTGGCAGTTGCGTGAAGCTGTGACAGTCTGATGTTGGACAGCACAGAAGAGAAGGGGTTGCTTTATTTATTTATGTGAATATTTACGGCCTGCTTTTCTGCCATGCCCAGGGAGAGGGGTGGTATTGAACGAAGTTTGAAAAAATTAAACACACACCAAAATACAATTGGTAGAAAAATATGCAGTCCGGCAATGCCACAGGAAAAGTTATATGCAACAAAGACACCCTTGCCAATATAGTTCTGACAGGAGCACGAGCTCCAAGCCACAGCCAAGGGACACAAATCCTTTGGCTCACCTAGGCTTGCCCATCTGGCCAGGCCCAGCTTTCAAATAGTTGCAGAAGGAAGAGAGGTGGATCCCAGCCTAGGCCTTATTCAGCTGGTCCAGTTGCCTTCCATGTCTCATGATTTATATATCCAGTCTGCAAATTGTGCCCATTCATGTAACTGGCTGACAACTTGCTATAGAATGTGCAACTTACTATGGGGTTACCAACTGGCTCACAATTCAGATGGGACTGGCATAGATAGTACTTCCAAGTGCTTGGAACAAAGGGGCCCCAAATGTTCATGGTTTTCAAAGCAATTCAAACAAGTATTGCAGTGGTGCATGTCCATTTTGAGGAAGAGAAGTTGACTGTCCCCTATTTAAGATGTCTACAGAGAAAAACAGAGAAGTAGGACATCAAAAGCTTCATTGCACACTCAATATAATCATGGATATATAGATCCTCTGAAGATGCCAGCCACAAAAAATCAGGCAAAAAATCAGGAGAAAATGCTACTAGAACATGGCCATACAGCTCAGAAACCACCCAACACCTCAGTGATTCCAGCCATGAAAGCCTTTGACAATACATGGCTATATAGTCACCTCTATGCAAAATTGTTTAATCGTGACTAATTGCCAAAATAACTCCTTATGAGCTATGGAAAAAGATCTGTTATGGTTGTGTCCCCCAGACTTGAAAAGTCCAACTTCCAGGATGTGCCCACTTGCTCTTAGCAAAGTAACAGCAAGCAGAAAGACAAAAGAGACAGTAGCAAAGACCATTCTGATCCCTAGGACACATATGTAACTATTACCTGTTGATTTCTTTAAGCTGAAGATTGCTACTTTTTAATACTTTGGTAGGCTAGTTTTATTATCGGCACAGATTTTATTGCAACTTTTATTTATATTTATTCATTTATTCCCCATTTATACTCTGTCTTTCTCCCCAAGGAGGACACAAAACAGCTTCCATTGTTCTCCTCTTCTCCATCTTTATCCTCACAACAGGTTAGCTGATAGTTGATGACTGGTCCATAGTCACCAGCAAACTCCTATGCCATCTAAACCTGAGTCTGACAATCTAAGCACAATAGCATACAGGTACTTGTTGTCTGGTTATTTACCATTTTATACTGCTTTATGAGAGTGATTTTCTTTCAATTTATAATCTGCTCTGAGTGCCCCTTTGCAGAAGGGCAGGGTAGAATTGTCCCAACTGAATAAATAAGCATTACCCTGCTCATTATGCTGTTTGCTGTGTTTTCCCCCTGTCCTTGTAACTACGCCAGTCCATCTGTCTCTTTCTTTTGTCTTTCTGCTTGCTGTTACTATATGCTAAAATCTGAAACAGGACTGGTTAAAAACTGTTGAGACAATAGCCTGCATAAACAAACACACAGAGAGGGAGATTCAGCCCTGAATACATTCTTATCTTACTATTGACACAAAAGGTGAACCATCTGTACCAAATATGGATGCATAACAAGCCAAAGTACATGTTTCCAAGGAAGACACATAAATAATCAAGCTAAGACCAATACAGCATACCTTGCACTGAATAGGGCAGCCCTAACAGCTCAGATGAACCCAATCTGGTCAAAATTCAGAAGCAAAGTCAGTGTTTGGATGGGAAACCACTAAGGAAGTCCAGTGCAGAGGAAAATAGTGGCAAAACCACCTCTGCTCATCTTGTGCCTTGAAAACTCTACGGAGTCAGCATAAGTCAGCTGCAACTCGACAACACATTCACTCAGGATGAAACTGTGCAATCCAAGGGAGGGGGGCAGAAGCCACATTGGAAGCAGCATGCCCCCTACATCAGCACAGAGACACCTACCACACCGTTGCTTCTGCACTATTGGGACCTGCACCGATGTGGAAGGGGGTGTTCCAGGGATGTTCCCAAGGGAAAAGCCAATTTTAGTTGGCTTCCAGTACAGTTTTGGCCTGGGAATGTCCCTTTTTTTGAGGCCGAGACTTAAACCACCAAAAAGTTTGGGGTAGTCATTCATGACGATGGGCTGTCCCAAGAGTGAAAAGGAGAAGCTGCCCAGCTGCTGGGCTTTTGCAACCAGTGACTATTCCTGTGTTGAAGGGAGGGCTTTGTAGTAGAGCACACACTAACATGCAGATGGTCTCAGCCAGGGATGGGATTCAAATAATTTAACAACTGGTTGTTTACAAGCACCATTTTAACAACTAGTTCTGCCGAAATGGTGCGAACCTGCTGAATCCCACCACTGGTCTCAGCTCTAATGCCTGGCTTTGACACTGAAAATATCTCAGTTGTGGGAAAACATGTCCAAGGCCTTAGAGAATCACCGACAACACTAAATTGAATAAATGCTGGCCAGGAAGACTGATGCCTCCCCATTCTTGATGGCACTCAGCAGTTCCTACCAGAACTGATTAGGAATTCAGGGTTTTATTGGACCCAGCATCCCTATTAGAAAAAGTGGGGGAGGGGCAGTTACAAACCATGCATTAAATTGCCATGCATGTACATTGGTCTCTTTCCTAGACTCAGCCTGTTTGGCTATTCTGATCCATGCAATGATTAGTGTGGATGAAGCTAGACTGTTAAAACGCTTTCCTTGGAAACAGGCCAGAAACAGTCAGTAACCATTAGTGGCGAAGCTACCAGGGGATGGGGGTGTGCAACGCACCGGGTGAACCGATTCTGCTCATGTGGGGGGCAGAAACATCCCCCCGCCCTCCCTGTGCCCCCCGCGCCCCCCACGGTGCACCCCCTTACGGCGCACCCCCCCCCACGGCGTACCCCACCCCATTTACTTTTAGGAATGGAACATCCCAGAGAAGAAGTCTGCCTGCATTGCCTGGGCCTGGTGGGAACTATATTTCCCAGGGGCTCCTGGGAAATGTAGTTTCTACCAGGCCCAGGCAACGCAGGCAGGCTTCTTAGGCCTGCTCCTTTCCTAAAATTAAGGGTGGGAGTAAAGAGTGCCACTGGGGGGTAAAGCTGCGGGACGTGGAAAAGCGATGAGTAGCTTTCAAGCCAGAGTGTGCACTGGAAACATCTGACCTAGCGCTCGCCCTCTGGTAACCTATCCTGTATGTATCGATGGGCCTATCCTGTATGTATCGATCTAATCCCATTTTAAAACCAACTGTAATTGTGACCATCACTTTGTCCACTGGCAGTTAATTCCATAATTTAATTACGCATGGATTAAAAAGTCCACCATTTTATCTGCCTGGAATATGTTGCCTTTCAATTTCATTGGGTTTCCCTGAGTTCAGGTGTTGCGAGAAGAGGGAAGAGAACTTTTGATTCACTTTCTCCACCCTATCTATATTTTTTATAAACGTCTATTATATTCCTTCTCCATCATTTTGTTTTTAAACTGAGGGGCTATTCAAGGTGCTGGTTCTTACTTCTAAAACCCTTCATAGCTTGGGACTCACGTACTCACAGGGCCTCTTCTCCCCAGAGAGTTGTTCTGCAGCAATTACATTCATCCAACCAAAGCATGTTCTATCACACAAGCTTGATAGCCTATCCTCTGCCTGTGCTCGGGCACCTTCCGTGCTGGTTCTACACTGTGGAAAGGCAGGACACTCACCGGCTGTGTTCCTGCAGAGCCAAGCTATTGTGGTAAGAATTTGACCAAGGAAAGGATTGTTAGGGTGAATACTTCAATGCTGGGTAGCTGGTTGATGTATCCACTAGATCCGCTAGTTGCTGTTTTATGCTTAGGAGTGGTGCAGTGGTTAAGAGCAGGTGGATTCTAATTTCGAGAACTGGGTTTGATTCCCCACTCCTCCCCCTCAGTGGCAGAAGCTTATCTGGTGAACCAGATATGTTTCTGCATGCCTACATTCCTGCTGGGCGACCTTGGGCTAGTCACAGTTCTTCAAAATTCTCTCAACCCCACCTATTTCACAAGGTGCCCGTTGTGGGGAGAGAAAGGGAAAAGAGTCTGTAAGCCACCTTGAGTCTCCTTACAGAAGGGAAAGGTGGATTATAAATCCAAACTCTTCTTCTTCTTAAACTTTTGTGAGGAAAGGCAATATGGTACAGCCCAATCTTGTCAGATCTCAGAAGCAAAGCAGGGTTGGTGCTTGCATGGAAGACCTCCAAGGAAGACTGTGCAGAGGAAGGCAACGGCAATCCATCTCTGCTTCTCACTTGCCTTGAAAACCCCTTGCTGGGGCTGCCATAATTGGGGTTGTGATTGGATGGCACTTACAGACTTAGTTTAAACTTTTCTTGTAACCCAGTCTGACTTCCTGTTAGGAAAAAAGCAGAGTAAAAATGCCACTGACAGCCAAACCAAGGCCCCTTCCGCACACGCAAAATAATGCATTTTCAAACCACTTTCACAACTGTTTGCAACTGGATTTTGCCATTCTGCACAGCTTCAAAGAGCATTGAAAGCAGTTTGAAAGTGCATTATTCTGCATGTGCGGAATGAGCCCAAGTGTCAGATTTGGTTTAAAGCAGTTTCCTATGGATAATGTGTTCCAAGTATGAAAAATAGCAAAATTACAGGCCAAACACTTTTATTTTAAAAACGACAGAAGATAAGGCAAGAAAGTTGTTTGGTATAGCTAACCTTTACCAGAAACTTCACTTCTCAAAAATTTCTTTCCTTTCACAGGAATTTAAGAAGTAGGCAGCAAGTTGTTGCTATCCTTATTAAAAAATTCTATACATCAGCAAGCAGAGGAAATGAAAACCCACACAACTGGACCGTGAAGAGGCAGGGAGAGACCCAGAGGTTCTGCTGCATCTGTCAGAAGTGTTTTGTCTCAGATCTGCGCAGTTCTAATAATTACTTGAAATACTTGAGTAAATTACTTCCTAACCATTCCTGCCATATGGGAATGTGAGATGTCCCCCTCGTTTTTAGTTAGCACATAGACCTGTTCTCCATCTTGCATCCTTGGAAGACCTCTAGCTGCAAAAAGGAGCATTTCACTTGGACAAAAATTGGAAATGTGCAGAAGAATTTTCACTCTTGTACAAATTTAAGAACATAGGAACTGCCCCCAGGACACCAATGCCTAAAAGACTTAGACACCAAAGTCTAAAATTTTGCACTCCAAGATAGTCAGCCATCTGCCTCTCAGAGTTCACAAGCAAGTGTGACTGTGAAAAGATTCTCCTGATTTTTGTCCCTAGCATTTGGCTCTCAGTGATAAACTGCTTCTGAATATAGAGGCTCAATTTAATCGTCGTGGCTAACCACTTGATTTCAGTAATTTGTATGGTATCATGATGGCAGTCATAGATGCGAGCAAAATATTAACGGCAAAAAACTACCCAACCACAGCCACACGTAGCCAGATAAATGATCACTCAAGAGAGAGAAAGGAAGAATTGCTAAAGAGGAGCAGTAGGAAAAGATTGTCATTTTGTATTATTTTGACGTAGTACTAGTACTCGTAAAAGTAGTAGCGGTAATAGTAGATATGTTAAGAATTGGTTAGCCTCTTTAGTAGTGTTCATATAGGTGTTAAATATAAAACTATCAAAAGTTTTCCCCCTATTCAAAGTCTTCCCTCTATTCAAAGGCTCTTCCCCCTATTCAAAGTTTCAGGGAGTAGTCATGATAGTTTGCTGTGGAACAGTTGGATGCATGTTCGCTAGCACCTGAGAGACCTACAAGATTTTCAAGGTATGAGCTTTAGAGAGTCAAAGCTCCCTTTTCCAGACATGAGTTGGAATGGAAATCTCTGAGTCCTTATATCTCAGTAAGAAGGTGAGAGGATGTTGAAACAAAGGAATGCCAAATGCAGAGGTACAGCTCATATTGTAATCAGTTTAGAGGCAGCAGATTAACTGTGCAGTGAGTTAAGAATTCTGTGTCCCTCTCAGATGTATTGTAAATCACTAACTCAGGGCATTTTTCCTCAACCACTCAAAAATGTGGTTACTAAAAAAAAATCTGTGCAGAAAAATAATGTAGCCAATTATGACCTTGTGCCAAATCTGCCTTTCCTAGCAAAGCAATGGAGAAAGCAGTAGCAAACAAACCTCAGGTCTGCTTGAATAACCTGTCTGCTCTAGACTTTCCAGACTGGTTTCAGAGCAGATTATGGGAGGGAGAGAGCTTTGCTGGCTTTAGTTAATGACCTTTGTCTAAAAATAGACAAAGGTCAGATCTCCCTGTTATTTCTACTGGATTTATCTGCTGCCTTTGAGAAAGGGGACCATGCTATCTAGTTGAGGCTCCTAGAGGCAGAAGTAAGCATTGTGGGTTGTGCTTTGGACTGAGGCAAGTAATTCCTTATGGATCAGACCCATTTGAAGAACATTCTATACCAATTCTCTCTCTCAATATTTGACATTTTGCAAACTTAATTTCTTTAGTCAAAAGATTTTCCCATTGACTCATGTGTATGTTTTCTCCAAAATTTTGCATCCATGTTATCATACAATTTTTTACTTGCTCTTTCGGTATCCTATCACAATAACTTTTGTCTCCAGTGATTCGAAAGTCATCTTCCTTCTTAATTGGTCGCCTCCTTTGGCCGTTTGTTCACTCAATTTTGATTCCATTTGATGACATAATGACCTCAGAGGGGACATGCTTTTGACAAAGCACCAGTGCCAAGAAGCAGAAGTAATCTTTTGCTCCATCAAACTCACGTTGCTAAAACTGGAAAAATCGCTTTGCTCTTCTAATTTAGAGGGCACAACTGGTTTTACTTCATTATAATTTCTTTTTAATCCATTATAATCTCTTCGCATGGTGCACTAACACCCAACAAAAAAACCATCTCATTTAGCAAAGGGAGAATTTTGCTATCATCCCATAATTATTGTACTGTACCACAGACCATCACTCAATCAGTTCCTAAAAGGACACAGACGTAAATACTTGATTCAGGCAAGACCCCCCATGCTCAATCTGATTTTCTCTCTGCCAAAATGTCTGCATGGTTAAAGCAATACTCTAATTAAACAACTGTCAAGTGTCATACAAATAGCAAAGGCCACAGATTCACAAGAAGGCTAATGTGTGGACCATTATGTATATTTCTTCAATATACTGAAGGCAGTAGGAAAAGAGGAAGACCCAACATGAGAAGTTGACTCACTAAAGGAAGCCACAGGCTTCAGTTTGCAAGACCTCAAGGCTAGCAATGATTGGACATTTTGGAAGTCATTAATTCATAGGGCTGCCCTAAGTCGGAAATGACTTGACGGTACCTAACTCAATTGATGAGCTGATTTGAAATCTGTTTGGCATTCAGAAGCAGACAATGGCATAAAAAAGCAAGACTCGCACGTTCCATTGACATAAGGAAGATGAGAAAACACTTTCAAGGATGAGAAATTTGGTAGCTGCTCGGCATGGATGGATGGATGGATGGATGGATGGATGGATGGATGGATGGATGGATGGATGGATGGATGGATGGATGGATGGATGGATGGATGGATGGATGGATGGATGGAGGGATGGAGGGATGGAGGGAGGGAGGGAGGGAGGGGTGGAGGGAGGGAAGGAAAGAGAGAAATAAAGAAGGAAGGAAGGAAGGAAGGAAGGAAGGAAGGAAGGAAGGAAGGAAGGAAGGAAGGAAGGAAGGAAGGAAGGAAGGAAGGAAGGAAGGAAGGATCCTGTATCCAACAAAATACTTCATCAAACATAATGCCATCTCAATTTCCACAACAGGGGACAATGAATTCTGACCATTTTCCCTTTGCCCTATTGTTACCCAGCTTAACAGTATAAGAATTTATTTTTAAATAGCAATTACTCAGCTTGGCAGTGCGAGAGGCAGACTGGGTGGGATCTTTTAGACAACTATACCAGAATTGGCTTTTGAAACGTTCTACAGAGAATGCACAAGAGACCAAATTGTAGTTTAAAATACTTTTATATAAATTTTGGTTGCAAACAGTCACACATTAAGATATGGAGAAGCATACACACAGTTCCTAAGTATATAAACAGGGAGGAAAAGAGGTTTTGGATGATAGAGTAGGAGGGGAAGTGGGGACCGTACGTTACCTAAATTCAGCTGAAGAAGATCTAGAAGAAGGCAAGAATGCAAAGGACGATATTGCGTCTCAAACCAATGTGACCAAGAGAGGTTCAGGCTAGTATTGAGCACTGAGGCTCAGGTGTGCAGTCTTTTTATACCCCTTTGCGCAGGTAAGGTGGGAAATTTGAACTTAGGTTTTGTTTCTCTGCAACTGCTTGGGGTTTCCTTGCTGGACTTGAGCTAATTAGTGGTTCTATCTATTGTTTCTACTTCCCAGGATAATAGAGTCAATTGGTCCTTGATTGTATCAAGAGCTCTGAAAGGCTTTATGCAGAGCAACTCCTTGGAGTTTCTACTCAGGTATTCAATTTGGCTGAGGCTTTGATTGGATCAGGAAGGGATCGATTGTTAGGGAGGTAGAGGAAATGCAGGGAAGGAGCAATTGTTGAGGAATGGTTTCTCAAAGGTAGATTAAATATAACGTATCAGAACAGCTTAGAGGGGTGTGGTATCCAGGAGTTCTACAGGTTCCATTATGTTAGTGGAGTACTCTGGCAGTTCTGGCAGGGTGAGATAATCAAGATGCATGTCCTTGTGTTATGAGGCTTCCAGATTGTATCACTGGAGTAACTCATAGATCTAATCTTTGCAAACAGACCGTTTTGCCTTAGGCTTGCTTTCAGCTTGGACACTCTGCTATCCACCCATACAAAAATGGAAACTGGCATTTTGTAGCACACAGTATAAGAAATAATATGAAAATCCAATATTTAATGAGGCAGGGGATGAAGGCCATGCTAACACTATGCTATTTCTGGGGATCTTTTGGTATGTACCCTCTGTTACCCAAATTGCTCACTTTGACCAAAGAAGCATCTCCCTCTAAGGAAAAGCCCATACACATCTGTGCTCAGGGCAAATATTATTGGGACCATATTGCTTGTTGTATACTAGGGTCCAAGACTTGATCTGATACAAGGGTGTGCAGATTCTCAGAATAAACAAACAGGCATTGGTTTAAAATTAAGCATTTATTAAGAAAAAGAATAATAGCAAAGGAAGTTATCAAATTGAATACAAAGTTTGAAACTTGAACACGAACACACTATAGGGATGTTCTAGAGATCTTAATTTCTCCTAAAACCTGAACAAAGAGTATGAACTTAAAGACAGTCTAAAGAGATGTGGGGAGGAGAGACAGAAATACTTGCATGGTCCAGTGACTGTAATCCAGTAAACGAGGAAGGTGAAAGTGGGGTGGAAAGAGGGGTGTGATCTTTACAGATGCTTGCATTCAGATGGCAGAGTTGATGCAAAGAAATGTGCACACCTTTCTTCAAGATACATTTTCACCCAGGAGTTTGGAGCCAGCTGTTGGAGCCCAGTGCCAGGATGACAATCAACAGCAAGAACACTCAAAAACAGAGGCTCATTCCGCACATGCAGAATAATGCATTTTCAAACTGCTTTCAGTGCTCTTTCAAACTGTGCAGAATGGCAAAATCCACTTGCAAACAGTTGTGAAAGTGGTTTGAAAACGCATTATTTTGCATGTGCGGAAGGGGCCTGAGATTCTTGAGGCTAACTTTATATTCCAAAAGTGTGAAGATCAAGTGAGAAAATAATACACGTCTCAAAGCAGATTGGACTGAAAAGTTTCAAGCCTCATTGGTTGATCAGTAAGATAACAAAGAAGGGAAAGTTGGGATATCAATTACTCCTTATGAAGCCCATGGTGTAAATGAAATAATAAGCATCACTATTTGTTGGCATTTAATTCTGGCTGGCGGGGAGAGGAGATAGTGAGGGAAATAAATACATCAGAAGGAGAGCTTGATGGGTTGAGGTATCCTGGCTAAGAGATAGATAGGTCCTGTGAGTGCTTGTGGAAGGCAGAATGTAATCAACTGAGACAATGTTATGACCTTTAAATGGGAAGGGGGTGGGGGGGTCAGCTCGCAAATGTCTTTCCAAAGCATTGAGGTCTCATTGAAGTGATGTGATTTGAAGTGCAGTGTTTTCATTTGGCCCCTGGATTAGAGAAATATATTCTAATTTACCATTCCAAACTTTAGTAGAGGCAAAATTAAGAAATAAAATAAAAAGGATGTGTAGCTCTTCTGGGGATCAGTGAAGGGATCCCAGCTGTGTACTGAAGTATTGATCTGAGACTCTGCTTATGGGGAATACCTCCCCAGCCCTGGGGAATGACAAAATTTTTAGGGGCTAAGAGGGTTGCAACAGAAAAGGGGGAAAATATTTTCTCCATAAAGTCTGCAGACTAATGGATACTCGCCAACATACTGGATATACATGCTGGGGAAAGGGCGTGGAAGAGAAGGGTGGACAAGGCCCCCAAAAGTCAGTTGTACCACCACCTTGTGTTTGCTTTTTCACCCTGAAATATAGCCCCTTCCTCAAGAAAAGAAAGATGAAATCCTGGAACTTCAAACCAATGATTGAAAAAGCACATAGTAATAAACATACTCCTGCTTTTGATTTCAGTTTCTTTTATCTGGAGACTGGATGAGTAGGAGTAATTGAAGGGAAACCACTTTCGCTAGTCTCATAAGGGATTTGTTTCCTGTTTAGAATCTGAGATGAAACTCAGGTTGCAAACCTCTACACACACATACACACATACACACACAGAGAGAGAGAGGTCCATTTAATGACTTTCCTTTCTGTTTGTGAAGTAGCTAATGAGGCATCCATATAAACTGTAAGGAACAATGCACACTCTTTAAAGCTAGCTCTTGGTAATATCATGGCATGGTTATTAGGAAATGGCTAATGGATGGTCATAAACATTTACCAGTTAGAGACCTGTTAGAGGATCAGATTGAATCTTTCTGAGATAGTTTTATTCTCCTTCCTGTTCATCGACATGCTTTGTCCATTCCTTTCTGATTTCTTGAACATTCAAATAGAGCTTTTCAAATTCCTTTTTACATAAATTGTTCTTAAATAGATGAATGGGAACAGGAACTGACAGCCATGACATCATGGAGTTTTCCATGTACAGATAGAATTGTGTGGTTTTCCTGTTGCTGTCGTGCCTGCCAATACATACATGCATACCTTGTGCCACCACAGAGCACAGGGTTTTTCTATTTCATTTTCTGCCAATCAGCAGAAAATTATAATAATCTAGGTATCAGGTTCAGTGAATTTCCAGCTTTTTTAAAAGTACAACTCTAGCACTTTTATTGCAGAGATATAAGGGGAAACAGACTAGCATACAAAGAGGTTAGATGTGCAATTGTCGTGTGTGTGCGTGTGTATGTCTTTTCCCCCCAAGTGCAGGATAGCTGTTATACTGAAAAAATTCAAACTTTCCTATCCACACAGGCATCCAGGCTTTGCTTTAATCTTTCCCAAAACTTTGCTACAAAGCAGGGCGTGGAAGAGAAGGGTGGACAAGGCCCCCAAAAGTCAGTTGTACCACCACCTTGTGTCTGCTTTTTCACCGTGAAATACAGCCCCTTCCTCAAGAAAAGAAAATATCGAAATATCGAAAAGGTGTATGAATGTACCAAGATACTGTGCCAAAGTGGAGAAAATCCAGGGCAAATAATCCATGTGGAAAAGGTCATATAATGTCTCCACAAGCAAAAATGTATGGTGATTGCCTGTACCTAGACACCATCACAAAGAGGTTTCTGCCACAGTCCCCACCTTCCCCACTGCCTTAAGACATTTTCTGCATTACATGGTTCAATTGAATAGAATTTGGGCATCGGTATAAATCCACCCAAGCCCCAATCAAAAACTACTTCTTCATTGGTGGAACAGTATTGTATCACCTGCTGGACTGTATAAAGGGGATATTCTCCCGCTCCCCCCCCCACCCCCAATCCATTACTTTCTGGGAAATCATTATGTGACAAAATATTATAAGTTTTTGTCCCACTTGCAGATTTTTATAGTAGCTGGATGGTTTGAGTTACATGTGTATCAAATTTCAGCCTTCTGTCATCGAGAATGACAATTTTTATTCCGCTGGGAAGGAGCAAATGGGTCAATCAGTCAAGTCAAAGCATATTTTCTCTATATGCTGATTTTTTAAAAAAATCACTTTGCACTGAACTTTCAATTCAACATTTTTGGGGGCAAAAGCTTACACATGAATTCCTTTCCGGATATGAATTATTCTGACTTTAGACCTCTACCACCACAGCAGCTTCTGAAATCCCTTAGCTGCAGGGATGTTTGCTGAGGTGTTTATAAATCTCCATGTCCTTTTCTTCCTCTGACACAGAGCTAGAATGCACAAAAACAAAAAAAACCCCCATCATATCCTGACATGTAAACTTTTTTTATCTGGCCGCTCCTGGCCGTTTGAAGGAAACAGAACTTTTTTTAAAAAAAATCAGAAATGGGTGAAGAAAACATTTTGGCTGGGATATCCAAGCTGGTATTCTCTGCACCCATAGTGACATTTGCATTTTTTAAAAGCCCTGTAGGAGCAAAAGTCCTAAAACAGTCATTTCACTTGAAATACAAGCCGTACTGTTCTTGCCGTGTGTTAGCTCATCTCATGTCTTAGGAAAGTATACTATGACTAAGCGACAAGCAAGACATTTTGAGATCAGTCACTTTCATCTAGACATGACAAAAGCAAGATGTGATAAGATAATACTGTAGAATCTCAAGAGTTCAAGAATTTCTGGCTTTAAAGGAAAAAATAAGTACTGCTGCAATATAATAAAAGTCATGCTATGAATAGCCCCGTTTGACTCAGAATGACTATGCAAATATGATGGTAAATAAAAGTACCACAAACAACAGTTTGTTGTATATATGCAGACAACACTCAGTGCACACTTCTCATGGAACAATCTCAGATGATTTTGATATGAAGATGAATGATGTAACCATATGGGCAAGGCCATGTAGCCACGAAGACCCCAGAGATGTCACCTAATTGTAATAGTGTGCCAATTTCATAACTTTAAATGGTGATTTTATCAAGCAGCTCAGAGACTGACAACCAGAATGGCAACAGTCAAAGCCCTGGTGATCTGACCCTCTATAATAGAAGCTACTGTGTAGACAAAAAAACTCTTCAACGGTAATTCCGACGGTGACCATAAAAAAAAATGTATTGTTGAAGGCTTTCACGGCCGGAATCACTGGGAGTGCTGTGTGGTTTCCAGGTTGTATGGCCATGTTCTAGCAGCATTCTCTCCTGACGTTTCGCCTGCATCTGTGGCTGGCATCTTCAGAGGATCTGATGTAGGAAAGCAAAGCAAGTGGAGTATATATACTGTGAGGTCAATAGGTGAGGCCATCTGAATAGAAGTAGCTTGGCATGTGAGTAACAATGAAGTCTATAGCATGTGAGTCACAATGAAGAAAGCAAGGTCAATAGATGAATGCATCTGGCTATTGACCTTTGCTATGCCATCTTACGTGTAATGACTCTATGCTTCAGAAATTCGTGTTACATGCTGCTTTCAACTACTATCCTCAGCCTCTTCATGCTATACCTCCGCTGCCCCTACATCAGATGATCCTTTGAGAATGCTAACCTAGTGTATCGAAATCAGCGCTTCCATCGGAAGAGAATATTTAACTAAGCTGTCTCCCAACTAAAGCCACAACACTCAACATCAAAATCTGATTAGGAGCTTGCCTCACATTTGATGAAGGGTGTCAAGCAATGTTGTAATGGGATGTGACAGTTCTGTAGATGGAAAGAACCTCTGGTGTCTCTGGGGCTGGGGAGAAGGAGAGAAGGTGCATAACACTGGATAGAGAGCATCCTTTCCCAACTGAGAAAGGAAATGTGCTAAGTTTTTGATTTGTTAATAACTCAATTGGAAGGACCAGGACTGGTGGGCTTGAGCCCCCTAATGCCTGACACCCAGATTGGCTGAAAACCCTGGAGATCATGTAATGTGGGCTCTGAAAAGAGAAACTGTTCATTTGTCTGTGGTCCATAGTGAGCATTTGGTGATCCATGGGTGATTCATTTGGTGATCCATTGTTGGAGCACACTTTGGTATGCATTTGCCATGAAGGATGATAGATGGGAATGATGCTAAAGAGGGTTGCAGGTGCATCAGAGAAGGGGACATCTGGTAACTATTAAAGACCAGACATATAATGGATTATAATAATCTATTTAGTAACTGTCTCTGTGTTTAATTTACTTAGCACACCTACATCTGTCCTTGTACCACCCTGAGTTTGTGCCTTGCAGAAATAAAGATGTTTAATAACAGAGAGTCTTAATAAGCCCTTAGCCACCTGCCTTGACCCTTTGGCATGCTACAGTGTGACACCCTGTAGAGTTGGCCTCAGGCAACCCACAAGAGAAAGGGGTGGATTTTATCAGAGATGGTGGTGGCAACAGTCAAAAGTGGGCAAAATATTGACTAGTCTTGCTCCACATGAGAGGTACAATGTGACATAGTTACCACCTTAAATGTGTGGGAATATTTGAGAATATTGTCGTGGTGGTGAATTTTTCATAACCCATTCTAACTTTTGCAACATTGTCAACAAACCCACTTGGCATTCTGACAGTCAGTCTGTAGAACAAGTGAGATGGCCTGAAATAAAGATGTTCCTCTCCCCCCTGTGAGTGACACCCTTGAATTGGGATGTCACACTAAGGCACAGCATGTTTGACTGCGTAGTCTACAGATATATTAAAAATAAATTTCTATTGAGATGATTCAGTGGGTGGGTTTCTCTCATACTGTCTGTCTGACTGTCACATGTGGGCTTAGAATTTGTTCCCCAGATCACGATTTATTTTAATTATTCCTTGTTGTTCTGTTCCAATCCTGAGGGGATTTTGCCTTCTGTTGCAGTACGTGGCTTTGTTTGGGTTATTGTATGAATTATTTTGGACAGTGTGGCCACTGCATACCTTTTCTGCCTTTGCTTTTAGCAAATTTTGATGTGGCTTGTAAATACTGGATCTCTGGAGGGACTGGTGCATGACTTTAAGGCATTTTCAAATACTACTCAAAAGTAAATTCACAGCATGTACACTCAACAGGAAGTGGTTGATGATTTGCAAACAAGTACACCTATATATCTATTGACAAACAAGCATTTATCACATTCTTCGATGCAAACATTAAAGGCATTGAGTGTAAATTAAATAAAAAACAATCAGTTAGGGTTAGGATTAAGGCAGGGGCTCAGGCTTGCCTTAATGTTACGTTGAGTTCTAGGGCGCACTCTGAGAATAGAGCTATGGCGAGTTTCCAAATTTTTGGGTTTTGTTACAATTCCTGGGAACTATTTATGACCAAGAATAAAATTAAATAAAAAATAATAGAGTTAAAGGGTTAAAGGGTTAAGAAAGGAGCGAGCCTCGAGGCTTGCCTTAGTGTTATATGTTGAGTTCTAGGGCTCAGTCTGAGAATAGAGCAATGGTCAGTTTCAGGTTTTGGGGTTTTGCCATAACCCTTGCCCTTGCCTTAACCCTAGCACTAACTAATTATTTTTATTTAATTTTTATGTCATAAATTGTTCCCAAATTTGTAACAAAAATCCGAAACCTAAAACTGACTGTAGTCCTATTCTTGGACTGCGCCCTAGAACTCAAAAAAAAACGAAGGCAAGTGTGAGCCCCTGCCCTTGCCTTAACCCTAACTTATTATTTTTATTTAATTTTTTCAGTCATAAATTGTTCCAAAAATTGTAACAAAAACCCGAAACTTAAAACTAACCATAGCACTATTCTTGGACTGTGCCCTAGAACTCAAAATAACACGAAGGCCTGCCTGAGCCCATGCCCTTGCCTGAACCCCAACCCTAACTTACTGTTTTTATTTAATTTATTGTTTGTTACAATTTTGGGAACAATTCATGACTGTATAAATTAAGTAAAAATAATGTTAGGGTTAAGGAAAGGGCAGGGGCTCAGGCTTCCCTTAGTGTTACATTTAGTTCTATGGCCCATGTCAAGAATAGGGCTATGGTCAGTTTCATGTTTCGGGTTTTAATTTTGCGGTTTTGCCATACCCTTTGCCCTTGCCTTACCCCTAACCCTAACTTCTTTTTTAATTTAATTTTTTAAGTTATAAATTGTTCCCAAATTTGTTACAAACCCCCCAAACCTGAAACTGACTTATTATTTTTATTTAATTTATTCAGTTTCGGGGTTTTGTTACAATTTTGGGAGTGTTGCACTCTGATCTGGAGGAACCGGGTTTGATTCCCAGCTCTGTCGCTTGAGTTGTGGAGGCTTATCTGGGGAATTCATATTAGTTACGGTTAGGGTTCAGGCAAAGGTTAAGGAAAAATCCCAAAACCTGAAACTGAACAAAGCCCTACTTTCGGACTGCACCCTAGAACTCAACGTAACACTAAGGCAAGCCTGATCCCCTGCCCTTCCCTAAACCCTAACTTATTATTTTATTTCATTTATTCAGTCATAAATTCTTCCCAAAATTGCAACAAAATCCAGAAACCTGAAACAGACCATACTCCTATTCTTGGACTGCACCCTAGAACTCAACGTAACACTATGACTATGGCAAGCCAGAGCCCCTGCCCTTTCCTTAACCCTAACCCTAACTTATTATTTTTATTTAATTTATTTTTTGTTACAATTTTGGGAACAATTTATGACTGAATAAATTAAATAAAAATAGTAAGTTATGCTTAGGGTTAAGGCAAGAACAGAGCTCAGGCCCATTTCCATAGTATGCGACTGTGCTAGTTCACAAGGCTTTGATCGAGAATAGGCAAACAGTGTGAGTTTTAGGTTTTGGGTTTTTGTTACAATTTTGGAAACAATTTATGACTGAATAAATTAAATAAAAATAATAAGTTAGGTCTAACCACAGTAGCATCCTGGCTCTCCCCATGTTCAGTGGAAATAAGGCAGTTGCAAAGGACCCCGTCACCTTTACTAACCTCTTCCGATAGGGAAACCACTCACTAACCTGTCTTGCCAGATTTTTCTCACCTTTTTCTCTTCAGGAACTAAGGTGCTTAAGAAATTAGTAGTGTTTGGTATAATTAAAGAACTTCCCCTTGGTCTTCCCAGAAGTTGAAAAATGCCCCTTTATAGCCTTTCTAGACAGGTCTCTTAATAAGACCTTGGGCTAGTCACAGTTCTTCTGAGCGCTCTTAGCTCCACACAGGGTGTTTGTTGTGAGCGGGGATGGGGAAAGAGTTTGTAAGCCCCTTTGAGTCTCCTTGCAGGAGAGAAAGGGGGGATATAAATCCAACCCTTCTTCTATACTGTACTTAGTGACAATCGTTTTCAAGGTTAAGGTGTGGTCATGGCAGGTGCCGTAGGACGCTTTGGCACCAGCATTAAGCTGCATCTTCACTAAGCCAACTAAGAGCTTATACCTCACTGTGTGACCTTGAAGCCCGGCCTGTGCTCTGGGCTCCGATTGGCTCTGCGTTCCCGCAGAGCCAAAGTGGGTCGCGTTATATGCAGGCACTGGCTGGCACCTGCATATAAAAGGGGGCGTCCACGTGGGCGAGCTTGACACTAATGTTTTATATTTATAATGTTGAACTTGAATACATGTGATGTCATTGTCTATATCAAAGCTTCTCAAGAAGAGAAGACTGAGAAGAAAAATTAAGACTGCATTCTTCTCTGGGAAATAGAAATGTATTAACAAAAAGACTGCATTCTTCTCACTTCATTTTGCAGGGGTAGCTGTGAGAAAGCTGGGGAAGAGCCTGTATTCTAACACAAGATAGGGCTGAAAAGAAGGTCCATATGGGCTCATTTGCACAAAAGGCTGAAATCCATAAGCACTACATTGAAGCCAAAGGAATTGTGAGTTATGATAATAGACCCTATCTGTGAATGCCGCCACAATCATACATGTTCTCCTGTGTTTCCGTACGTGATGTTCCCAGTCTGGATTGGATCACACTGTGTGCAGGAAAACCTTCAATATCCCCCCCCTCCTATTTCCATCAGCAGAAATGGTACAGAGAAGGAATTATTTGGTCTATTGCAAAGACTACATGACCATCTGCAAACTTGTCCACTTTAGTGCACATTACCCGATTCTAGATAGCTTATGGGTTTGTTTAATACTGTAAGGCCAGCCCATATTGACTTTGCCATGTAAAGGATGGTTAGCAGAACTGACCCTAATGAAAGGTCCTTCCAGTTCTGTGGATGCATCAGCTCCTTGCAGACAGACACAGGGGGTCTCCAAGGACCGTACGTAATCTGCTGGCTAGAAAATGGCAAGACTTGCTCCTAGTGCCAATGTAAAGGAGAAAAGGTGGCCAGTGTGGTGTAATGGTTTAGGACCGTGGTGGCGAACCTTTGGCACTCCAGATGTTATGGACTACGATTCCCATCAGCCCCTGCCAGCATGGTCAACTGACCGTGCTGGCAGGGGCTGATGGGAATCGTAGTCCATAACATCTGGAGTGCCAAAGGTTCGCCACCACTGGTTTAGGATCTAGAAGACTCTAGTTTGAATATCAGCTCGGCCATGGAAACTCAGTGTGTGACCTTGGGTCAGTCACACACACTTATCCTAACCTACCTCACAAAGTTGTGAGGATAAAGTGGAGGAGAGGAGAATGATGGAAGTCACTTCAGATCCTCATTAGGGGGGAAAGGAAGCAAATAGGTAAACGAATAAATAAATATTGCTGAATAATAAAACCTGTTTTCTTAAAGTGCAGTTTTAGCTGTTTCACCAGAGAAAAACAATGAGCCGTTTGTGTTGTTTTTCTTGGCCTAATTATTAAGGTGATGAAAAGGAAAAATGGCTTGTGAATATGTAACCTCAGCTTGTGGGTTCTGTGGGGCAGTACTTGGAAGGAGTTGCAACAACAATTTTTAAACAACAAAATGGTTTACTTTTCTTTACAATTAACACTTTTAAAACATCAACATTTAACGTTACAATTCAAGGTCCTGTTCAGGTTGCATTTCAAGTCCTTCTATTTACAGTCTACTGATATTGCTAAGTCCAAATTCTTCTTTGCAAGTTGGCTGGCTCCTGAAGACTCCAAGGGCTTGATGAACAGGTTGCAACATGATGAAGGTCTCCAGGAGAACTCTCACCCATTACAACCACAAAAGAAAACCCTGAAACAATAAACTCCAACATTTACAACATAGCAAAAACGACAACTACCTTCCCAGTAGTTCCCAACAATATTGCTATTACCTTAACAAGGTGTTAAGGGCTTATAGAAATCAAGGTCCGAGTCTGGTAGCCTTGTCTTCTGCAAAGAGCTCTTGCAGTCTTTCTGCTGCTCTGAGTCTCCACCCCCTTACTGGGTCAACCCATTCTGGGCCAATCCATTCAGGGCATGGGGGTTACAAATACACATCTGACTCTTCTCTGACAGAGCAGGAAGTAAAGAAAGAAAAAGAGGAAGCTAACACTCTGCTTCTAAGAGTAGCTACTCATTCGCTTTATGCTCACACGTGTAAAGAGAATACAGATTCAAACCATGCCCCTTTTATTACATCAAAATGTCACAATGGGGTTGCAACTGAAATTCTATGTCTATATCATAAGTTTCAGCCTCATTTTGAAACAGATATCTGAAACCTAATCAGCAAGTTCCAAAAGAGGAGATAAGGGATCATATTATGCTACCTTTCCTGAAACAGATATTTCCTACTTTTGTAAGGTTTGCAAATTCAAATTAAAGAACATGAACAAAATATATAGAGTAATATCACTATTAAATGTATTTGTGAATCCTCTTTCTGAATGAATATTCAAGGTGCAAACATGCAAAATAATAAAACATGCAAAAGGCAGAAGCCCTTAAAGACTGCTTACACCAAACCCTCACTGTAACAAACATGCACCGCAAAACAGCAGAAGTAAACAACTGAAAATGATAAGAAAAACAGTTTGAAAACAACCAGGCATAGTCACATTAATCCAGGGGTTTACATATTTTCATGCACTTCAAAAGGCGTTCAGAGCACTAAAGTATCTTTGGCTGAAGAAAAATGAGGGTCAAGATGAGCCATTCTCTGGAGGATATGCCATAGGTAACAATTTTAACAACACATTCCCGGGAATAAGCCCTGTTCGATTAACATGAGACTTTCTTCTCAGAAGACCTGTTTAGGATTACTCCTTTAGTGTGGATGCTGGTATTGAAAAAAGCATTTTATACCTACTTATGTATTCAAACCATTCATTGAAATTATTAAAAAACAAAAACTACCCATTTAAAAAAAAACCCTAATTATGGTGGTAGGAAAATAACCAATAATATGGATGACTTAGTAAAGGGAGCCAGGGCCTTCAGTGTGCAAGACTTGAGCAAGGCTGTTACTGATAGAACATTCGGGGGATTATTAGGGTTGCTGTAAGTTAATGTGTGGTAGCTGTGAGCCTAAGTGGAAAGTGAGGAAAATAAGTCAGTGTGAAATTTATTAGTTTAAGTGGAAAGTGAGGAAATTAAGTTTTGTGAAAATTATTAGCCTAAATAGATAATAAGAACAATAAATCTTTATCGCTAGGTCTGTCTAAAAACTTGAAAGAAGAACTAGATTTATCTGAAACCATTGCACTTATGTAATGTAACAAAACTGTCATACTGTTTCACTCCTAAGTAAACTTTTCGTGTTTAGGTGAAAAGAACTGTCTTATTTAAAGGCTCCCCTTTTACCACAGAACCATCCCATGAGCTGACCATTCTATCATTCTCTGAGTTGAACTAACAGCTCCATCCAAATGGTGGGTTGCCCAGGTGTGGCATCATGGCCATGCTAGCCCACTGCTACCAAAGGGGCTTTCTGATAGTGTGGGGAGGCTACAAATGCAAACAAGCCTCCCTGCTGCCATGCTGCCAGAAATACCCTATTGGGCTTAATGGACTTACGCCACCCAAAAGGTGGCATAAGTCCAAAGATCTGGCCTTCGGTGCAATGGGGGCAGTAGCCCGGAGGAAGTCAGCTAGCATTGGTTCCTCCTCTGATCATGCTCCTGGACTGCCCCTGCTACTCTGGCAGGGGTGCAGGGATGCTGGCACGGCATCCAGCTCCATGTCCCACCACTGGAGAGGGCCATGTGCAGGCAGATTTGCCCTTCAGCTAGGGCAAGTACCCCAGGGAGGGTAAGTCCATCGGTGCATCCCCACGCCATTCACAACATCAGATTCTCCCCCACCCCACCCTGGATGGGGTCATAAGAATTCTAAGGCAAGAGGATTTGGTGGCAGTAAAAATAAGTATGAAACACTAAGAAAGTCAACAAAGTGGCATATCACATTACCTTAGATTGCTACAGAGAGTGTCTTCACAGATGTTACATATATTAGATCTCAGAAAACAGCAAAATCTTACAAGCACCAAAATAATAAACAGCAGCAGTGATGTGACTTTGTACAACATTACCAGCACAGGGGAAGATACCACTATTGTGTATCAGATACAATCATCAGTTGAAAACAGTAAAACGATTAAATTGCTGAACTGCTGATCAGCCATAACAGTACAATAAAAGAAAAATTGAGGAAAAATTATTAAAATCATTAATAAGCATTCATTGCACATAAAAACTAATCATTAGAAACCTGGATGAATAAAGAAGTTTCACTTGGCTCTAAAACCAGATTTCAGTAATAGAAAGCTCTTGAGACCAGTGCAACGCTTTGAAAAGTCTTCCCAGCTCCCTAATTGTCAGTCTGAGGGTAAAAGAGTTGGGTGGTTATATTAATAAGATTTGCCAACAGGTCACTTTGGAGAACAGGGGTTAGGGATTTGTCCCATGATCCACTACTCCTGTTTGAGGCAGCCTCCAAAAAAATCTAGGGGGATCAGGTTTGTGGATAAACATGCATGGTCCATCTTCATCAAAACTTGTCTGATGCTGAACAGACACAGCAACTGTAATATATGAAGGCTCCAGCTGACATACTCAGTGACTCTGATGGCTGCTCCATTAAGTCTTTTGAATGGTCTGCAACTATAATGGCAAATTGGTCCAGCACAATGAAGGCCTCAAATCCATCTCCCAGGTGGAAATTATGGAATTTGAACAGCAGGTTCATTGCAAACTCTCTGGAACCTGACCACAAAAGGGGGAAAGCAAAACACTTATGAAAATAGCAAGCCTTATGTGTTCTTTGCTCTCATGAACTTGCTCTACAGCTGGTCAAAACAGTGACTTTTGAAGACAGTACTAATGGGGTGCAGGGAGCTGCTTGTTGTATGAAACTTGTCCTTTCTGTAGTGTTGTGTGGGTGTTTTGTGTTCCTCTGAAACCACACGGAGCCCAGAACAAGGTGTGTAATTGATGCTGCAGGTCTAAAGCTTTATACTGGATTCAGCCTTACAATAAAATTGGCAGCAGTTAGAACAATTTTTTTTTGTTGGACAACAGAAGAGCAAAGCCACTGCCATCCTCACCTGCTCCTTCTGAAAAGGTAGGATGAACATCCTGCCAGATATCAGCACTGTACCCACCAGCACTTCCTTTTGCAGTGTTCAGCAACTAGGAACAATTCATATACTGACAGAACCCTTGGGAGATCTTGTGATGGCAACAGAAAGCCAAGTAACTTGATGGCTGTGAGAGGTCCTAGAAACAAATACCCTAGTCAGACTCCCTCCTCTCCCATTCACCTGTCGTATATTTATTCCACCCTTTCTCCACGAATCTCAGGGTACCATAGGTGGCTGTGCCCTCCTCCATTTCATCCTCACAACGGCTTCACAAAGTACATTCAGGTGACAGACTGTAGCTGGTCCAAGACCACCCAGTGAATTTTATAGATTAGTAGCCATTTGAACCTTATGGTCTAACCAAACATACCACACTAACTGGTTGTTGTGGGTTTTCCAGGCTGTGTGGCCGTGATCTGGTAGATCTTGTTCCTAATGTTTCGTCTGCATCTGTGGCTGGCATCTTCAGACTTTCTGCCACTGTCTTGGTAGTAGATGAACACCTTTTCATAGCTCATTGCTATCTTGGAATCCTTCTCCTTCTTCTCTTTCACTGTCCCACTGTGAATGCAGTAATCCCAAGAGAGCAGATGTACGATATCATGCTCCATAAAGGCATGTTAGTCCAGAATTCCAGTGTACTTCTAGGTATTACATTCCATTGGTCCGGTGAGCAAAACAAGTTGATGTAATTGGTACAATGGAATAAATACTCAAGAGCTTAACACTGCAGTTCACATCTTGCTTGTGTAACATAGGGGTTACACTTGCCTCTTATGAACAGGAAGTCAACTGTTCGGCGAGTTGTGTGGAAGTGTCTGCTCGATTTCAGATACGTATTTTTGAACGATTAAGTTCCTCTTGCACACTATTAGAGTGCTGTTTCTCAGCAGCAATCCTTCTGCCACTCATCTGTCACGTTTGCCAGGAGAGCCTCTCTCATTCTGCTCAGCTTGTTACAGTGTAACCTGAATGAACCAGAAGCTGCCACAGGGATTAACACTGAAGAACATTCATGAATTTTCAGTATTAAAAAATGAAGACAAGAAACTGCTGCTTATTCAAATGACCTCTGGGAGAAGGAGACGACCGTATGAGCACATTTTTGTCCTTTCTTGTTTATTATCCCCAACTGATATATGAGAGGAATGCAGGTGTGTTCTTGCTGTGCAAGTATTTTCTATTTTAAATAAATCAGTAAATAAGTTTCCATAGCAGGTGGGGCAAAATACAGAAAGCTTGCTTCACTGTGCAAAGGCAGAGAGAAAAAGGGGCCAGGAAGAGATTTCTGTGCCCTGAATATTTCTGTTTTAAGTTTTGCAGTATCATTTTGCACCTTTGACGACATTTCCAAGAAATCAGTCTCAAATATGCATAGAAAAGCTACTTTTAAAAGTAAATTAAATCTTGGTTAACGATTTTTGGTTTGCAAGTTTAAGCAAGAAATAGACTTCACAGACACTGGAGGTCAGACAGTTGGATCCAGCCAGCTTTTTAACCCACTCTCACCCAATTTCTGTCCATACTACAGTCCCCATCCAATGAGGTTTTGTCCATTCAGGTTCAGTAATCCCCAGCATAGCCTTCTTCAATAGTCAAGAGTGACCCCTCTCCCATTTTTTTTTTATCCAACCCATTAGAAACATTAGGAAAGTAGGAATGCTTTTGTTTGGATGAATTAGTGTTGATGGATGCTGTTTCTAACCACGGTTTTAACCCAACCATTGCCTACTTTAAATGTGACACCTTTTTATGCATGAAAACAACATATGATGGTCTCAGACTTTTGTTCTAGGCAACTGTAGTACACATGTTCAAGAGCAAAGTTCTCTTGAAGGTTTCATTTAAAAGATCCCTGGTGTATGAGACTTAAGTCCATCTAGGTCAGCACCCTGTTCCAACATTGGCCAACCCTAAGGAAGCCCACCAACAGGAAGAAAAGCAATAATTTGTCCACTCTTTCATTCCAGCAACTGCCATACTGTTTCTGAAACAGGGAGTTTCCATTTAGCTATTAGTACTTCTATGATATTAAAGTTGTAGTCAAGAAAAAACTTGCAGAATCAGCCCACCCACACTGAAGAAGAAGAGAAGAGTTGGATTTATATCCCCCGCATCTCTCCTATAGGAGACTCACAAACTCCTTCCCCCTTCCCCCTTCCCAACAAACACCCTGTGAGGTGGGTGGGGCTGAGAGAGCTCAGAAGAACTGTGACTAGCCCAAGGTCACCCAGCTGACGTGTGTGGGAGTGCACAGGCTAATCTGAATTCCCCAGATAAGCCTCCACAGCTCAGGCGGCAGAGCTGGGAATCAAACACGGTTCCTCCAGATTAGAGTACACCTGCCCTTAACCACTACACCACTGCTGCTCCCTGAACCCAGGGATTTCTCGAAACAGGGGACTCCTCAAACATGCAAAAATACATGACTTCCTTAACTAACTGGAAAAAAATAAAACACAAATGAAAATCTAGATCAAGAATATGTCTGCTACAAAAACATGCAATGTTGATCTAGAGGTGATTCAAAAACATCCTCACATGCCCACAAGTTGGAATGCCTAAAGGCTACTGAAGGACCCCCCATCCTCCATGAATCTGTCAGATCAAGGTTTAAAACCACATGAGCCAAAGGCCAACACACAGCATGCGGAAGCAGATTCCATCAATTAATTGTGTTGGGGGAAGTACTTTCTTTCCAAATCTGCGACCAAGTATGATCATACTACACACATGTGAAACAACTACATGTTGTGGTGTGGTGCAGTGGCTAGAGAGTTGAACTCAGATCTGGTGGACCTAAGATCAAATCCACTCTCTGCGATGGGAAGTCACTTGGGTGACCTTGGGGAAGTCCACACACTCAATCTAATGTACCTCACTGGGTGGTTCCAAGGATAAAATAAAGGATTACAACATCAGCTGCTTTGGAGAGGAAAGCAGGTATAGATCAAGTAAATAAATACATGTGACAATCTAGATGTTCTTTTCATTTTTTCCCCTCCCTGCAGTGGCGTATCTGCCTGGGGACATGGGGTAACCCATGTCTCCAGGCACACACCATCTGGTCATGTGGGGGACGCAAAATCGGCCCCCCACATGACCAGAGAGTCAGCCTCCCCGAGGGAGGCAACTCTGACAATGCATGGAGCCTAAACAGCCAAAACAGGCTGCTGGCTGAATTAAAGTAAGTGGGGGTGGGTCAGAGTTGTTTTCAAGTTTGGATGATCATTTCAACAACATACCCAAGAGCCTTTGCTCAATATGCAAATTGGTAAGAAGTCAGGGTCAGGGCTCCTTGTGGGGGGCGCCCGGAGGAGGTTTTGTCACCCAGCACCGTTTGGACCCTGTACGCCTCTGCCTCCTTGCAATGGATGTACTCTCCAAGTAATGCTTGATGTCTCCCTTATCTTTATCCTCAAAAAGAAGAGCATGGAAGAAATTAATTGAAACAAAATCAGGCCAATTTGGATGAACTCAGTTGCACAGCAGCTCCCAGCTCATGGAGTTCAAATGAGGTGATGGCCACTGGCAGAATTGCATGCTTTGCACATCAGTACAAACTGACTTAAATGGACATTTGTGGAGGTGCGTCCAAATCTGGGTTTTGCAGCTTTCATACAAATGTAAAGAGGTCACTGTGTACCAAGAGTTTGTGTACATCAGTCTCAGTTAGATCTGGGGTTTCCAAACCTTTTCAGGCTCCTGCCCCTTTGGCTCCCAGGCCACATCCCTAGTGCCCCCCCCCCCCACACACACACACACATGAACACACAGCTCTTTCTTGGTATTACTGCTAATGCAAATTCAAAACAACTTCTAGCACTGTAAACACACACACGTATTTCGCAAATAAATCATGACCTAGTAAAAGTAAACCAGTTTCTTGAGCTGATTTAGCAATGTGAAAGGGTGCATTCACAACTCACCTGTTATGTCTTTACGGGATGGATGTGCTCGGTAAAGGGATGTCAGCTTCTCAGCCTCAGGCTGCAATGCACTAAAAAGAATTCTTATATTGCCACATGCAGTAATGTTCAGCCTGTTTCTCTGCTTGAAAAGAAGATTGCAGCGAAGACCCACTCTACTAAATAGGATGTTGGGAAGGCAATGCAGTACATTTTGACTTTGTCCCACAGTGCAGGATCTTTTTGAGAGAACCATGTAAATGGGGCACAGAAATTGATTAATAAAGATGCCTTTGCTCGCTCTCTGAGGGCCAGCCTCTTGGCTAACACCAACACCACCCCCACCTCCACCCCTGCTACACAGCAAGGTGAGTACTGTTGCTTTTCCTTTTAAAAACTCTTGCCTTGCACAGCAGCAATGGGGCCCTTTGCTTTTGCTCTCCCAGCACATTACAAAGCGAGAATGCTGTTGCAAAAAAAAAAAAATCTTGCCTTGCAAAATAGCAGCAACAACATGGCTTTGCCTTGGTATTCCCCAACCCCCTGGACTACACAGCGAGGAAAATGTTGCTGCTGTGTTGCAAAATAAATCGTGCCTTGCATAGCAGCAGCAAGGGGCTCTTTTCTTTGGCTCACCCTCCGATCCCAGTCTACACAGTGAGTGTGACGCTGCTTTTCCTTTAAAACTCACCAGTCACCAGGATGGAAAGATGGTACCTTTTCCTCGCCACCTGGTCCAGGAATTCCTGCACTGCTCCTTCACCACTCCAAAATTCTCAGCCAATCCCCTACTGCCCCAAATTCCTCACCGCCCCTCTTGATGTTTCCACCACCTCAGGGGAGGGGGGAGCAATACCACCCACTTTGGAAATCCCTAAATTAGATAATAAACTGGTCATGTATCTTCAAGTTACACAGATTTCCTTGAGGGAAGAAACAGTAGTTATCTGCTCTCCTTTGTGTTCCTTTGCCAGCAGTAAGGCATGGCCCCATCTATGTTTGTGCTGTCAAGTCACGGCTGATTTGTGGGTTTTTAAGGCAAGAGACATTCAGAGGTGGTTTGCCAATTGCCTGCCTCGGTGTGGGCTGAGAGAGTCCTGGGAGAACTGTGACTGGCCCAGGTTCATCCAGAGATTTCATGTAGAGGAGTGGGGAATCCAATCTGGTTCTCCAAATTAGAGTTTGCCACTCTTAACCATGCTGGCTCTCTCTGTATCTGAATCTGCAGCACCCTTCAAATCTCACCAAGTTATTGGAAGATTTATAAAACAAACTAACGAAACCGTTGCTATCAGGTTTGCAGTTTTTGCAACCACGCCACAAAGAGTCACCTAGAGTCAACTTTGATGAAACTGTGTCAAGAGCTTGTTAGAGGACTTCCTGTTTTGAAATGTCATAATTCAGCTCAAACTTTCAACTATCAGACCTTTGCAGAATCTCTGCTGATAACAAGCACCCCCGAGTCACAGCAGCTGCTGACAGCATGGGAGGTATTATCGATCATCCACTCTTTGAGAATTTCAGAGCACAGCAATCATCCTTGATGCCTCTCTTCACAATCCCGAAGATTAAAAACAGGCCAGGTTCACACAGGGCTGCAGGGAGAAGGAAGGGTGGTACTGAAAAAAAAACTGGTTTAATGTGTATCATACACCAGTACAAGGTGGCAAATCTCAAAATGAACGGGGAGAACAACCTTGGCCCTAATTTTTGCCCCTTCTCTTCCCGTTTTCCTTGAGCATAGAGAACCATTTTAAAATTTTACTTAACTAAAATTTTACAAACTAGGATCTCTGAAACCCAGATTTAATCCCTATTCTGCCATAGAAACCTGCAGGGGGACCTCGGGCTAGTCACACACTCTCAGCCTTGATCCTGGCAAATATTTGGATGGGAGACCTCCAAGGAATACCAGGGTCATGATGCGGAGGCAGGCAACGGCAAACCACCTCTGAAAGTCTCTTGCCTTGAAAACCTTACGAGGTCACCATAGGTCAGCTGTGACTTGATAGCAAAACACACACAAATAGAGCACCAAAGATGCCATTATTCAAGGCAACCTTTTCAGTAAAAAGACTCCCAGAAAGGTTACTCAGCTTAGGTCAGGGTTAGATGTAACTATCATCTAACTGTCATATAACTATTGTGTGTTCCTGCATTGCACGGGGGTTGGACTTGATGGCCCTTAGGGTCTCTTCCAATTCGATGATCATCAACAGAAAACACTGTGTTTCCATGTAAACTGATAAGAATAAAAAGAATTTACAAACATACTTCTGCAATAGCAAAGAGCACTGTGGCTTCTGTATTACAGCAGTATCATACTGTAGAGTTTTTTGAAGTAGGATTTGTTCAGATGCTCAAAGTGCATCTAGTGCATCATAGTTGGCCTCTTTTACAGGATAAGGAGGGGAGGGGAAATCACAGATCTGTGGAAGGACTAACTGCAGTTGCTTCCTTAAAACCCCCATAAAGTGTTCTTTTAGTTAGAAAGTCAGAAATGAACTACTATCCTTCCTTGGAAACCAATCTCTGAAGCATCAGTTGTTAAAAAACTAAATATGAATAATCTTAGGAGCTTTCAAACAGAACTCTTTCTGGCAAGAGCATGTGAAAAGTAATCAGGCTCTTCTACCTACTTTATAAATCAAGTCTTTTAACACAAGCAGGGACATTCACACAGCCTGCTCCACAACACACTAGTAAAGGCTGCCACCTGGTGTTCACTCCTTTCAAACTTACAAAAAAATGCAGTTCATGAAAACATAGCAAATAAAGCACACAGTTGAATTTGTCACTCCAGGCCAGAATCCAAAAAGCTGTTCAGGCTTCTTGGAGGTGTTTTAGGATAATAAAATTTCTGCTTATTCTTCCCCTTGAATGGCCTTGGCCCCTGTGCCACATGACTAAGTGCTTTTGACCTCTCCGGCTTCCAAAGCAGTTAATCACAAGTTTGAGAAAAACAAGTTTGCAGGCCATGTTCTGCCCCACAAGTGAATCTATTTTTGGTGCGTTGGTACTTGCGCGCCAGGACTGCAGAATGGGGGCAGGACACAAGTTTCAGGGTTCAACCTGAAGTTCTTACAATGGGTTTATTACTTGAGAGAAACAAGACCCTAACTCCTCCCTTGGGTCTATCTAAATCAGAGTACTTGCTTGTCTTGAGCAGGTTTGAAGCTGTAGACTGTGTCTTCTCTTGGCTACTTTCAAGAAAGTCCACTGTGTCTTGCTTCCTTTCAGTTATTTCAGTCTTTGTCTGGTTCTAACTGCTGTTAACCTTAACTTGTGCTCTATGGACCACCATATATTAATATGTACGTCATGAATATTCCAGTCTCCAAGTACCCTTAGCACCTCACTCTGACTGACTGGCTACGGTAGATTAAAACAGGAGATTGCTGGGTAAAAAGGGAAACTGCCTATTGGGAAATGTCTTAAAGGGACAGGGGCTAACTAAAATACCCTCCCTTAGAAGACTTAACAATGAATTGAAACCATGGCCCTTGAGTTCCCAGGAAGAACACCAAGGCTTTTTGGATCTAGCCCATTTCTGTCTTCTCTTTAAGTCAGTGAGTTAACTGCAGGATCAGCAGAACCCCCAAAGAGGAGAAAGACTTCCTATGACAGCAGTACAACCCAATGTTAGGAATTAAGCCTAACATTTGGTGGTGGAAAGTGTTGTCAAGTCACAGCTGACTCATGGCGACCCCATAGGGTTTTCAAGGCAAGAGACATTTAGAGGTGGTTTGCTATTGCTTGCCTCCTTGTGAGCTAAGCATTCTGAGAGAATTGTGACTGGCTTAAGGTTACTCAGCTGGTGTCATGTGGAGGAACTGAAGATCAAATCTGGTTTCCTAGAGTCAGCTGCTCTTAACCACTACACCATGCTAGCTCAAGGCTAATGTTTAGCAAAGTAGTTAACCTGAGTCAGGGCTATACCAGCACAGATTGAGGGCTCATGGGACTGCACATTTCTCTATAAGAGGGGGGAAATTCCCCTCCTAGAAAATTAAGCGGCAGAGAGGCTAATTTAGAAACCTTCTCTCTGACAGCTACATTTTCTGTGTGGAATGACTTCTTTTGTTACGGAAGAACATTTGGACACCAGGTCCTAACTGCAGTGATGCAAACCAGGCCGTTTTATTACTTCAGCAAGAATGAACCTTCAAGATGCCAATCATGAATCATTCCTTAAAAGGAGAGATTGGAACAATAGTGAACCCCACCTATGCTTTCCTGTCCCAGGAATTGCTTGCTACGGAGATGTTTTTCTTCTTGTGAGGTCTATTTCCTATCTTCACACCAGAGGCATAGCTCTAAGGGGGCTGGAGGGTGCGCGTCCCTGTGGGGGTGTGGCGAGGGCATTCTGGGGGCGTGGCGGGGGTGTTCTGGGGTGGAGGACGCACCAGTGCACCGGGCGCTTTTTCTCCTTGTTGCGCCTCTGCTTCACACCTTGTTAAAAGAAATATGGCTGAAGAAAGTCGGCAGAGGTGGCAGGGTTTGCTCAGGATCCCCTCACTCATAATTTGAAATGCCTTTGCCAGCTTTCCAACATTTACATGGCCACCTGCTTGGACCACGCAGCCATACCCCTGTCGCATCACACTGTGATTCCGAGCAGTGAGTGCATCATTGTTTGTCTGCAGTTTAAATCATTACTTGAATGCAAATTTGTGCAACCAACTGAGGCTGAATTGAAGGTGAATTTTAGCCTGTGGGGGAATGTTGTCTTTCTACGTCAGCATCCTACTCACTATACAATGAGCCAAGTGAGAGGGAAAAAATACAGTTTATTGTACACAAAACGGGAAGCTGATTGAACAGCAAAGGAACCAGATGCTGTTTCACCATAGGCAACTCATATCACAGCGAGCAGATGGCAATGTGACTCAGCCGTCATTGGAGATTTCATTCATACCCACTGCAATTGCAAGCTCCCACCTTACTGAAGATTGCATCTGGAAATTAATGCTTAGTCATAAAAATATACATTGTTAAGGCTCAGAGAGGGGGACAAGCAATACAGCACCTTATATTTTACTGAATTAGTAGCAATTTTGCCCTCCAGAAATCCCTACCAATTTAGTTACCGAAGTAACTAACAGTCAGGTCTGTTTGAATCTGATCTCTTTATCTGTTATTTTCACACTGGAGTTTGCTATAAGGAAACTTTGAATGAAATTCATCTACTGCCTAGATTAGAGGTTAAAATCACTTCCTACTATATTTTTTCTCCAATTTGAAGCTTATAAGCCTGCTTTAAAACTTACCAAGATCAACAGTGATTCAGAAAGTAGCCCAACCTGTGCACTCAAAATTGTGACTTTAATCCAGTGGTGCACGAAGGGCCATATTCGTTATTAACATCAATGAGAGCCACGGTTGCTCCCATCCCTGGGCCACAGCTTGCCTATTCCTCAGGGCAAAAACCAGCAGCCAACCACAAATCCCACAGGACATGGGATCTGCCTGCTTTCCTGAAACATGGATCAAGTGTCACATTGGGGAACTGTGTTCAGAAGAGCCACAGGTGGTATGTCATACAAGTTCCTAAGCTACTGAGTATCACAACTCAAAGAGAGAGAGAAAAGAATGACTGAATAGAACTATTAGAATTCCTCCCCCCCCCCCTTTTCTTTTTTTGGTTAAGAGGCCCGGATGCTCATGGACATCCTTTAGCTGCTCAAGTTGAGCCTTTAGTCGAACTGCCCCATTTGAATTCCTATTTATTTGCAATACAGTAATGCCTTTGAGACACCACAACCATCTTGGCAGGCAAGCTGAGTACACAAGCCTACTCAATTGCCACGTGTTTTTTTTAGAGAAAAATGGAGACAATTTAAAATGTATCATATCACAATATCTGTTTCTAAAGACCGAAAGACCACAATATGAAAGATCACATATGTTTAACAGCATCGTTCTCGACTTGAAAACTCAACATTAGCTGTGACTTTTATATGTGTAAAAAAATGCACACGTGTAAAAAAAGATCAAGTGTAGAAAGGCTGCAACTTGGAGTATGAAACAAGAGGCCTCTTGAATATGATGCCTTGTCAAGTATTATGTGGTCACAGTCTAATGAAAAACCACCCACACACAATATTTTTTCCACATTTCATTTAAACAGCAGATAGGTACATACAACAGATAGGTACATACAGACACACAATTCTGGCTATCAACAGCACAAAGTTCTTCAGTTCATTTCCAGCCTGAGTTACAATTATTTTGGCTTGTTTAGAAGAAACCTGACCAGCTGAAGTAGAACTTCATCATCAAACCCTTTTACATCATTGTCTTCTATTGCCTCATAGAGGGGCTTACTTTCAGTTCCCCAGCAAATATTTTTCCTTGGGTTATCTTTATCAGCCTCAACAGTTAAAGCCAAGGTATTCAATTGGTAGCAAAAGAAGGCAAAATATCTCCCATCAGTAATCACAGCCTGCGACACGAAGGGCCGGGTTACATCTGCCTCACTCCAGAAACCTGGGAGAGGAGGGGAAAAATACCAGTTAAACAAAAGGACTTTTCTAACAACAAAAGAATGCAAAAATCATGTAAACTCATTGTAAAGTGATGCAATTTGATTGCTGAGACTCTTCTGTCAGTCATTTAACTCACAAAAGGGAGGACAAGAGAAAAAGAGTTTGGATTTATATCCTGCTTCTTTCTCCTGTATGAGGAGTCTCAAAGGCTCACAAACTCCTTCTCCTCTTCTCGTAACACACACCTTGTGAGACAGATGAGGCTGAGAGAGATCTGAAGAACTGGGACTAGACCAAGGTCACTCAGCCGGCTTCACATGTAGCAGCAGGGAAATAAACCCAGTTCACCAGGTAAGAGTCAGCAGCTCATGTGGAGGAGTAGGAATCAAACCTGGTTCTCCAGATTAGAGTCCATCCCTCTGAACTCTGAATGAGCTTGTATTCACAAACTGAGCCATGTAAAAGCTTTGTGCCTGTTACACAGTACAGGTCCTGACTTGGGTGGCCCAGACTAGCCTGATATCCTCAGATCTTGGAAGCTAAGCGGGATTGGCCCAGGTTAATATTTGGATAGGATACAAAAAAGGAAACCCAAGGTAGCTACACAGAATCTGCCTTGAAAACCCTACAGGATTGTCAATTGGGACTTGTCTGCACTTTCCTCCACCACCACACTGCAGAGTGTAGCTGGCTACATTTTCCTCCAGTCGAGGTGAACTCCTCTCTCTCTTCTCTCTACCAGTTATGAATTGTCACTGAACTATTCAAGATGTCTGATCTCAATATGAGACACTGCAAAAAGAAAAACTTATACAGCATCCTGCAATTTGCAAGCTAACACCACAACAATTCTACCTTAAATGTCAATAGTACCTGGAGATCTGTGCTGCAGTTTCTAAGCCAGCAGCAGAACATACTGAGATCAGTAGTAGAGGATCTTAAAGGCCTGTATATGTACAACACTTTGGTTTTTCCAAACCCCAGCACTACGCTAATGATGTAATGTTACATTACTAGGTGACCATATAACTTCTAAAACTTGGATTTGAGAGACTGCCCACATTTAGCTTATTACCATTTTTTAATTAATGTAATTTATTAAAAGCATTCCAATAAAAGCGTAATACTCGCCAGTTACTAATTGCCTTACCCTGGTACATGGCTTGTGCTCCAGTCCACGCAAAAAGACTTGCAATTCCATTGGCACGATAAGGGACTTCAATCTGATCAGCAATACCTAATCTTATCAGTCTCTCTCTTTTCAGTCTTTCAGGAATCAAATGAAATTGTGTATGGCCATATTTGCAGGGATCTGCTAACTTCGAACCTAAATCCCCAAGGGGAAAAAAATGGATCCTTTTATACAGACAAGTTGAACACTCCGAAAAAGTACCAATCCCTGCAAAGATTTCTGAATGTCTTTCACTTCAAAATCCTCAGCAAGAATTATGCCAATAGTTAATAGTTGTTACTCAACGTAAAGAAATAGCGTACAGAATTCACAAATATAAAATTTAACATCAATCAATATTAAAGGTTATTTTTTTTTATAAAAGACAAAAATCAAATACATGTATGGATACCTAAAAAGGCATCTTAGCAGTAATGTTTTGATGTAGTGGCCTTACCTATAAATATTCTGTTGTCGTACTGCCTTTTGAACAATGGAAGTTTGTCAGGTAAAACACTTAAAACAGGAACTTCTCCAGGGGCCACGTAGTCCAGAGGGACAAACTTGGGAAGAGAGAAAGAAAATAACTTAGCAAACAAAAAATTATTCAAGCATAGTGTAACACTGACAATGTCTCCATGCTACAAAAACCATTCAAATACCTAATCTATATTATGTTTGCTTCTGTATAACTTTGCCCTAGTGTTCTTCCTCTACCCCTGCCCCTGGAGTGTGGGGATGAAAGAAATAAATATAATACACAGGTTTTCGTGCACACTAATATGACAGCTGCCAAGACAGCATGAGAGAATGCAAATGGTCTGTGCAGCCATCTCACCACAATCTTGCTGCAGCCTCAAAGAGTTCACCGTCTTGTTATAAGACAGAGAGACTGAGCCATACGAAAATATCTTTTAAGTACCTTAAAAGATTAATATCCTTTAAGTGCTTTCTGAGAAGCAGGGATTTAATTGAGGAGGTGCACTTAAATTAATTGACTTGGTTTCTGGACTGACTTTGTGAGGTTTTATTCTTTAGTGCCTTTTACTTAAACTGCTCATAGGAAAAGGCTGTTCTTATTTATAGCTGCTACATGTAGAAATTAGCTGGCTGTTGTGTGGGAAGAAGTTGCAGAAAGTGTTCTTCAGTGATACTCTGTAATATCACTGCCCTGTAAATCAGCTGCAAACATGGCTCAGGTTCTCATTTCACCAGGCCCTGTGCTTCACATGAATGCCCTGTGTTCTCAAAATCCCCAGTGTTTGCATACACAGGACTTTAGCACCATCACTGCTGGACTATGATGAGCACAACAATCAGGAGTGGCAGACAAGGGACTGTCTCTGTAGCCTGATGCAGGATTACTAATACAGTAAATAAGTAGGGGACCTGCATGAGAGGCATCTCGTTCCTCCTCCCCCACTACTTCCTCTTCCCGTTCCTGGCAAGCCCCCACAGCCTCTCCCCTTATCCTGCTTCCTTTTCTCCTTCCCACCCGCCAACCAATTTATCTATATATGACCCCACCATGCTTTCAGTTTCCCCCCTTCTCTCCTTGGCAGACTTTCCCTGGGAAAAGTTTGGCTGAGTTCTGCAGTGCTGGCCAAAAGTTGGGCCCAGTTGGATGGCAGTGAACATCCGACGATTTATGCAGAACACTTCATTTTCTCACTTCCCCCAATCCTCACCTTTCCCTACTTCCTCCACCTCCAACCCATCGACCAGTTTTTATAAAGGCATAATTTTACTTAGAGAACACTGTAGTGAAACAGTTCCTAGGTAACCTCTTCTACTGTGAGGACTACTAGAATGCAATTAAAATAAATTACATATTCCTGTGAACGACTACCCTTCTAACAGACTGCTTGCTATTGAGTTTACAAGATCAAACCAAATAGATGCTATCCACTGCTGTGGTTTTACATTCCCACTGCTGTTGGGTAATTCCACTGAAAATCTGTATTAGATAACCACCATGTTATTCAATTACTCCTGATGCAAACCTTTAGAAAATGACGCCCTTTACATATCTGAATAAGTCATTGTGCTGGAGACATTCTAATCTGGATCATGTGGATCAATGGATCACAAGAGAACCTGGGAGCACACTTTTCTGAGGACAGGTCATTCTGTGACACGCTTCAAAATTGAGCTCCAAATTATCTCAGCTCTCAAGAATTTTCAACGAAGAATATTTTACCTCAGTTAAATATATTGAATAGGTCAGTCATGTTGCACCCTGAATGGGTGCTACAAAATACAAGCTGAAATCAAAACCAAAAGATATTCAGTGTTCATACCTCTGAAAGCTGCTTTGGTATCCGAAGCTGACAGTGAGGTTTATCATCTATCTGAAATCTCATTGGATCAGTTCTGCCCCTCCGATGTCCACGAGGCACAACCACCTCACCACGCAGCCAATAGAAATTTACCTCTGATTTAAAATCTAAAACAATAAAAGTGTTGCCTGAAGTCAGAGCTATTCATCCCTGTTATCAAGACTTGGTCACAAATGAATTAACTTCATTTAGCCATAAAAAAAATATTTCAGGTATGCTTATGTTATATGCAACTCATTCAAAGGGCAAAGAGTCCCACCCAGATCTGGATAGGTATACACACAGAAAAATTAAAAGTGAGGTAATTTAAATGCAACGTCTGGAAATGTCATCTTTTTTCTTGTCTGATTCTCAGTTCCTAAAGTTTGTGGGCTTCCTCTTAAATAAGAGTCATGGCTACACAGCCTGGCCAGAAACTGGGCAACAAAGCATTATTAATTCTCAAAGGCTTGATGTTATGTTTGATTTAAATTCAAGGCCAACTTAATAGTGTCACTGAACTGAATTGTGAGTGACACAGTCTACACAGTAGATTAAATGGAGACATTGCTCAGGTTTGTTTCTGAACTGCCATCTATTATTTCTTACCGTGGTGCTCATTTACCAGCACATAATGAGCTACTGTCAAATTAACATAAACAAGTTTTAGGCTACTTAGTATAGTTTAACATAGATCAATGGGATAATTTTAACATTAAACATTAAGAACAGCAGGTCCAACAATGTTTAAGTAATAAGTCCCAGATCAAATTTCAATCACAGACTCATTCAGGTGGCAATCCAATGCACACTTATGTAGGATTAAGATCTACTAAACAAAGCAGAATTAACCTGTGAATTAGCACATTATCAAGATGGATCCTATGGACCAGTTCAGGTAGAGAGTATGCTCCTTCAAGCATACTCACTCTGGAGTAAATCCACAAGCATTTAAGAAATAACTGCGTCAGAACGTCAGAACAAAAACTATTATTTAAATGTTATTTTCACTTGGCTTCTTTTCCCAGTGGGGAACTTCAAAAGTGGCATACAATACTGTCCTTCTCTCCATTTCCTCTGCACAACTCTGTGAGATACATTAGACTGAGAAAGTGTTCCTAGAAGGGGGATTGGAGAGGAAAAAAATAGAAAATGTACCGTTGAAGGGTTTTACAGCTGGTGACTGGCAGAAAGGTGGTTATGGGTACTATAAAATAAATGCAACTGTGACTGTTTAAAGGCTGTAACTCCTACTAACTGCAGACAGATTATTAACTAGAGTCATGCTTCTTAAAAATACTTTTTGGAGCCTTGGTTGACTTAGTCACATGCACAGTCTGCAAAAGTGCATGTTAAATTAATTGAACACACACTGTTGTGGACTGGGCACCTGACGACGTCAACTACGGACCAAAAAAAGTATCTTTAAGAAGCAAGACTCTAGTTACTAATCTCTCTGCACTTAGAAGTTACAGCCTTTAAAAAAAATTAAAGCTGCATATAATAGTTTTCATGTCCACCTTTCTGTCAGTTGCCAGCTGTAAAAGCCTTCAACAATACATTGTCTAACTTTGTTCGCTTTCCAATCCCCCTTCTAGAAACACTTTCTGAGTCTAATGCAGTGATGGCGAACCTTTTCGAGACCGAGTGCCCAAACTGCAACCCAAAACCCACTTATTTATCGCAAAGTGCAAACACGATAATTTAACCTGAATACTGAGGTTTTAGTTAAGGAAAAATGATTGGCTCCGAGGCACGCATTACTCAGGAGTAAGCTTGGTGGTAGTCGGGGGCTTTGCTTTGAAGCAACCATGCAACGCTTTGAACAGGTGAATCACGACCCTAGGAGGGTTTACTCAGAAGCAAGCCCCCCCACGACAAACTCTGTGCATGCGTGCCCACAGAGAGGGTTCTGAGTGCCACCTCTGGCACCCGTGCCATAGGTTCGCCACCACTGGTCTAATGTATCTCACAGGGCGGTCGTGAAGAGGAAATGGAGGAGAGGAGAACAGTACTGTATGCAATTTTGAAGTTCCCTCACTGGGAAAAGAAGCCTTTAAAAATAGTTGCACTTATTTCATTGTACTTAACAGTCCGTCTCTTTGGACTTACGCCATCTTGTTATTAACTGGTTTTGTACTGCTTTTATCATTTTATATTTATGTATATATGTAAGCCACCTCGAGTCCCTTGGGAAATTGGGGGATATAAATGTAAAATATAAATAATTTAAAAGCCCCAGGGAGACGCGTGACTGCGCGGCCCCAAGCTTGACGTGGAGAAGTTACGCACCAGCGGATGAGGAAGCGAGGATGGGGTTGAGGTTGGCCAGGCGGGCGGTGAGGGCAGGCAGCAGGTGGGTGAGGAAGGGAGCCGGGCCCTGGTCGAAGGAGCGGAAGAGGAAGGGCTTCTTCTTGCGCTGGTAGAACCGCTCCTGGAGCAGCACGTCGCACACCACGGAGCGCAATTCGGCCACGTCCACGCCGCCGGCTTCGCCGTCAGGCGCAGCTGCCCCTTCCAGGGTCGGCAGCCCCGGCACGAAGACGGTCTTGGTGAAGTTCTGGTACCAGCGGTCGGCGTTGATAGCCGACGTCTGCGGGTAGACCACGTACTTGAGGCGCTGCCGCTTCGTGTACAGGCGCAGCTTCATCTCCACGGAGGGTGCCTCGTGGATGTCCTGGAACCACAGCTCCCGGCGCCGGAGTTTGGCCGCATGGCTCTTGGCCGTGAGAGAGGCTACCACGGGCGGGTACAGAGAGGGAGGCGGTGCCGGTTCGGCCGTCGCCTCCGTCGCCGAGGCCTCACTGTATAGACGCCGGCCGTTGCACAGCAACTGCCGGATTCTGCGCGCCGCCATTTTCCCCATCGGAAGTAACGGAACAGTTTCCGGTATCTCCGAGTATTGTGATTGGCCACGTATCCTCACGTGTGGCGGCCAGACTCGCTGGTCCCCTAAGGTTCTATAGGCAAGAAGCCGAGGAAAGGCTGGTGCTGCGCATGCGCGGGAGCGTTCTTTTTTGATCGCGCGCGCGTTTAAGTAAACCAGCTGGGTGGACGATTGCATTTATTTTGGAATAGGAGTTTTTGGAAATACTGTGTGCTAATTCTTGCTATTGCTTTTTTTAAAGGTTTCATAGATTGCATAATTGTAAATGTAATCTGTAGAATTAACTATACGTATGAAGGCTGCCTTTGTCTTATCTTGTGAATACATCATTATGTCTTTTCATTTTGTTTGGAGTCCAGTAGCATTTTAGAGACCAGCAAGATGACTTTTCCTCCTCTTAAGGTCACTAGTCTATATATATAAAAAGCTCACAGTGTTTTTGTTGATGATAGTATACCTCAGTAACTGCTGGGCCAATTCCTCTGAAAATTCCCAGCCAGTATAGTCAGCCAGGCGAGAGCGTTTTTAGATGTTCACATACCTGAAATTTCACACCTGGCCCAGGTAAAATGCCTTTTTCCTGGCGCTCCCTGGTAAAGGACATGCAGCTGCCTGTGTGTAACTGTCACCTTTAGAATGTTCGTGCTGCTTAGAATGTTTGCTCAGATGGCCAGATATGAGCAGTGAAAACAGTACATAGGCAGTAACTCGAGTGGAAGTGAAACACATACACACACACATACACACGAGGGAGAGGGGAGGGAGAAAAAGAAGAAGAAGAGTTTGGATTTATATCCCCCCTTTCTCTCCTGCAGGAGACTCAAAGGGGCTTACAATCTCCTTGCCCTTCCCCCCCTCACAACAAACCCTGTGAGGTAGGTGGGGCTGAGAGAGCTCCGAGAAGCTGTGGCTAGCCCAAGGTCACCCAGCTGGTATGCGTGGGAGCGTACAGGCTAAACTGAATTCCCCAGATAAGTCTCCGCAGCTCAGGCGGCAGAGCGGGGAATCAAACCTGGTTCCTCCAGATTAGATACACGAGCTCTTAACCTCCTATGCCACTGCCACTGAGAGGGAGGGGTGGCAATGCAAGGGAAGAGAGGGAGAGGAAAGGGAGGGAGGGGGAGGCATGCAAGGGAAGAGAAGTGAGAGAGGGGAGACAGTGAGGGTTGGCATGCAAGGGAGGGGAGGCAGGAGCCAGGCATCCTAGATTCCCTGAATACTGCGGTTACAGTTAAGAAAATCAGCCACGCATTATTCAGGAGTAAACTCGGTACAGCAACCGTGACATACTTTGAATGGCTGTGTCGCGCCCCTCAGAGGGTTTCCTCAGAAGCGACACCCATTGCCACCAACCAAACTTACTCCCAGGTAAAGGATGATGACCAGCCAGCCTAGATGTGTGGGAGGGGTGCCTTTCCATCGATCTTGAACAGTGGCAATAACACATTATCACTGGACATCACACAGTATCAGGCTGCATGTTTCCATGAGCACGTACTGCTGGCCTCTGCAATTGATTTCTGCTACTGTTCCTTTCCCATTTCACCACAATAAGCCACAGCAACACGTGGCCGGCCCATGCTAATTTTAAATAAGATCATTTAATTTAGAAGACAGACAAAAAGCAAAACAGACAATCCTTCAACAGGGACCGATAAAACAGAGGCTGTGCCTAATGAACAGGATAGTTCTGGTGAGGCAGATGAAATGTCAGGTTGTGTGTTAAATTGAAGCTCATGGGCAAGAGAATGCATTTCCTTGCATGATGTCTCCATTCTCAAGATGTCTTAATTTCTAGTCTGGGGAAAGTAGTGCTAATCTCTAGACATTACTAAAAACCCATTATCAAAGAGGTTGCAAAGAAATGCTTCAATGTAAGCTACAAAACAAAAATAAAGAGGGTTTACTCGTGTAGGTTTTCCCCCCTAATGTTGAATCCTGTGGCACTGTAAACACTGTTTTCCTACAGCACTGGAATGCCTGGTCACCCTAGCAAACCTATTGCGATAGATCCACCCGCATAAAAGGAATTACAACAGGATAACTGATATATGGACCTTACTGCCTTGAAAAGTAGTGCTGGCCACTGGTTTAGATGGATTTAAAAGGATGTACAGATTTATGGAAGATTATGATGCCACTGATTATCAGTTATGGCTGCTGAATGGGGTTTCACAGGCCAAGTGCCCCTGATAGTCAAATTCTTAGGATGAGGTGAGGACTATTGTTTGTAGACCCTTCTTGTGTGTGCTTCTCTTTGACATTTTACTGGTTTGGAAACAGTATGTGTGGCTGAATGGTCCATAGTTACTCTTACATTCTTATGTATTTGTTTAAAGTCATTTTGGCCTTTTGTTTTTGCAAAACCAGATACCTGGAAACAAATTAGCATCATTATGTTGTTTCTCCTAATTTAAGCATGCACAGGATGGAGTGTGCACTGTAACAGCTCAGTGCCATTTGGGTCAAGGAAACATGGCAAAATATGAATTGAATCCAACCAAATATTCAAATGAAAAAGGAAAGAACACCTAAATGCCTATGCTAGAAATCATGTAAGGAAATGGTGGGGTAGGTGGGAAGGATATTGGGGGTGCGGGGGTGCCATCAGCAATGGTATGATATCACACCTCTGGTAAAACGACAGATTACTGACAATTCCTGGAGAGGACTGAAGTAACTTCTGGTTTTATCTGGACATAATGACACATCATCAGCCCAATGGCCATTTTTTGGTTTATTTTTGTTGCAAAGTCAAGTAGGGTCTAAGCTAAACAAGCTTCCCTCCTGTCCAGAGGACACCTTGTATTTTCAACAGTTATTGCTGGATAAAACCCATTAAGTAAATCAAAGCTGCCTGGTAGAGGCAGAAGTAAACTGAGATTTGTACTCAGACAGTCTATCAAATTACTTTCAGGTATTTGATGGATATAGATCACTCCCAAAGTTATCTGATGAGGTTAGAGGTTATTTTATTCTGTCATAGGCTGGACCTGTAAAAATATAGGGGGACAAAGCACACATAATAGCAGATAAACAAAGCATTTTAGATGGAACCAAATTGTCAGTGACCTGAAAAAGTCCATTTATATTGCTGGCCGAGGGGCATTTTAGTCTTCTCAGTTTGTCATGTTTTCAAATTAAATTGAAGCACATTATATGACACATCAAACACCAGGCAGTAAGGTAATGTGGAATCGGTTGTATTTCCTCTCAGAAGGAGAAATTCCTTTATTTTTGTTGCAACAGCCTATTGGTTTCCTGGAACACTAAGCAGGGTCTAAGTTAAACAAAGCTGCCCTCTTGTCAAGAGCACAAGCTCAAGAAGTTACTTTGTCAGATGAAACCCATGTGGAAAACCCCCCTCAGTTTTCATACACTTGTCTTAACGTATTTCACAGTATAGCATATGTGAGGCAAGCAGTATTCCGATAATGCATATAATTCAAAGCTAACCAAAATAAATATATCCAGCATTATGAAGAGACCAAGCATCACTGAGCCAAGCAAACTACATTGTTCTGCTTGAAAGCAAGATCCTTGAAATCAAAGAGGTTGCCTATCAAACAAATATGTTTCATATGAGGATGTTGCATTCCAAACCAGATTTTAGCTGCCTGCGGTTCAAATTTGCTGAACTAGCAAACAAATCCTTAACATGATGTGTACTTCCTGCTGCTCCACACATCAGTATCACAAAGTATAATATTACTATGATGTTCCAGATATACCAACACCGCTGGTCAGAACTGAAGGAACAATATGATTGGCTGGTAAAAGACCGCAGTTTGAAGCCACTAATCCCCCCCAGATATTCAGATTATGTTTGGGAGTCTCTGTTCCAGATTGTTGCCAATCATTTCTAAAACTAAGTCACAGAAGGCGGTGCCAGGGAAATTTTGGTGGATCACTTTGCCTGCAGTTTATACCACAAGTCCCGCATTCTATCATCTTCCTTAAATGTCTGGGAAAGATCACAAGGAGATTTGGTTTTGTGGCATCCATATGTTGGTGATATCTAGTGGTCTCTTGTTTTTCAATCTAATTCTGTGGAGTCGGTAGAAAAGATTAACTAATGCTAAGAGCAGCGGTGTTCACTTTTTCAGACCTGGGATTCAATGAGCCCGGCCCCTGCTAAGCTGCGAATCTGTGACAGGAAGTCATGTGACATCATGGTCATGTAGCAGAAAGAAAGGGAGACAGAGGCCCCTTTTGCACGTGCAATTTAATCCACTTTCAATGCACTTTGCAGCTGTGTGGGATAGCAAAATCTACTTGCAAATAGTTGTGAAAGTAGGTTGAAGGTGCATTATTCTGCATGTGCAGCTTCAAAGAGCACTGAAAGCAGTTTGAAAGTGCATTATTCTGCATATGCGGAATGAGCCATGATCTCACTGATGTCAAGGCCCATGGTAAGCAGAATAGAAGAGCTGGAGACACAAGCTGAGCATTAGCTCAATAGTGAAAAACAAGCCAAGAGTCAGAGCTGTGGAGGAATCTTCAGCAGTAAATGACCTCAACTCACTGTCATGGTGCTGTTGTCAACATGCATGCAAAAAAAGACAGGAAGCATAGCATCTTTGTTCTCTACATGTCATATCTTCTAAAATGCAGCCAAAAATGGCTGATGTAAAAGGGCTTATGACCAGCAGGAAGGACTCTGGCTGTGAACTACCTGAAGGTCCCAACCTATGCCTGAAGATTTGGAAGTTGTAAAGCAATGACTGGGAGCAAACATAGGCAGTACACCCTGCACCCCTAATCTGAATAGCCCAGACTAGCCTAATCTTGTTGGAGTTCAGAAGGTAAGCAGGATCAGCCCTGGCTGGTGTTTGGATGGGAGACCTCCAAGGAATACTGGAAGTGTGACACAGAGGAAGACAATGGCGAAACCACCTCTGAACGTCTCCTGCCTTGAAAACCCCACCGGGGTCACCAAAAATCAGATATGACTTGATGGCAAAAAAAAGAGGGGGTGTCCTAAATGTTAATGGGGAATTGCCATAATGAACACATCTTTTGTACTGACTAAACTGGATCCAAATTTATTTTCAGGCACAGAGGCAAGGGCTGGCTTTGATTGTCATACCCCAAGAAGGGTCCAGAGTTCTTGAAGGACTGCATCTGGCCATATCAACCAGCTTGATATTTCAGTTGGCCCTGAAATCACTGTCTTTCTTTGAAAACCTGCTCTTTAAATGTTAGATTTGTGGGAATCTTGTAAGAACGCCTTCTTGGCTTCTGTCTCTAGATTACAGAATTCCTTCCTCCAAGATATACCTATATGCTCTTGTAGGATTTCCAAAGCGATGCTTATTCCATATGATCTTGGATTATTGTTACTGTTTTAATTATTCTCTCTGGGGTTTAAACCTAACTGCTGTATAGTTCTGTGAAATTTGTTGATGTTACTAATTTGATTGTACTTTCTGCTTTTTATCATTTGCCACTTTTGGGTGGAAAATTTGAGATAGGTTTTTAAAAACAGAAATGAAGTCGAATATCTTCTACATTGGCAAAATGAGGAAAATGGTTCCCTTTCATAAGAATAAATTTGGTCTAGAGACTGTCAACTACTGATCCCTCCACCAACACAAATATTTGTTCCATTTTGTAATACTAGACACTCCTAGGAGCAGCAGTGGCGTAGGAGGTTAAGAGCTCATGTATCTAATCTGGAGGAACCGGGTTTGATTCCCCGCTCTGCCACCTGAGCTGTGGAGGCTTATCTGGGGAATTCAGATTAGCCTGTACACTCCCACACACGCCAGCTGGGTGGCCTTGGGCTAGTCACAGCTTCTCGGAGCTCTCTCAGCCCCACCTACCTCACAGAGTGTTTGTTGTGAGGGGGGGAAGGGCAAGGAGATTGTAAGCCCCTTTGAGTCTCCCGCAGGAGATAAAAGGGGGATAGATAACCAAACTTCTTCTTTTAACTCCTCCTCTTCTTCTTCTTCTTCTTCTTCTTCTTCTTCTTCTTCTTCTTCTTCTTCTTCTTCTTCTTCTTCTTCTTCTTCTTCTTCACCTCATTGCTTAAATTTAGTCCATTGTGTGGACTAAATGTTCCAGGTTCAGTTCAACATGTATGCATTTGAATGTGAGTAAAATCACCTTGAGCAATAAATTAGCGGTGACAGAGGAAAAAGAAGCAAGTTGGAATAATTAAAATTAATTTTGGTGTCACTAAAATAGTATGGTAATACTCATGTTATAGGCAAATGACAATAGGGAGGGGGAGAATTCTCACTTTTCTAAGATCAAATTATGTTGAATTAGCATCTCACAGAGCTGCTCTGTCTGTGGAAGTCTTCGTTTTCTGTCTCCTGACATCCAAAACAAACTATTTATTTCTTGTGTGGACTGTGGACTGAGAAATAATGCCAACCTTCTGGCTGCAAGAAACAGAGGATTCTTTTCTCTGCAGTCCAAGAGTGAGGCTGTGAGCAACCAATCCGTTAGAGCAGATTGAAAGATCAGTTCTCACTGTTGGATGGCTGGTGCTCTAAAAAGCAACAGATCCCAGCAGCCCCAAGCATAAAACTACTGTTGTGAATACAGCCAGAATCAGAAGCAGATGAGGGGAAAAAATAGGGAAGATATTTCTACCAAGATGTGCTTGAACCGCTGCTAGGATGCTTTCTTCCAAATAAAATGTTCAGATCTGAGGCACTAGATGTCACCCTGTAACTACTAAAAAAGTTTGTGTGGTGCAGTTTATGGACAGTTCAAGAACATCACTAGTTTATTCTATGATATATTAAATTGTAACTCCAGAGGGCAAGCCAACATAGTTAAGCACCGCTATGTCCCTTTGCAATAATTCTTAGCATTGACTGAAAATTTGTCTCTGTTTTGCAGTTTGTGTGAATGTGCTCAGGAGTCATTTTTCATGAAAAAAAATATGTATCTATTGGCTTAATTCTGTGTTTAGAGTTGCAGAATTTGCAGTGTTCTCTGTCATTTTTTTAGTCAGAGCCTAACAAAGAGGAAGCAGAGTAAGGCCTTTTTCACGTCTCCTTGTATCTCAGAATGATATTCCTGTCAAGTGTGCTGCTACGTCTCTGTCAGATATGAATGTTCAATGAAATGCACTAACTGTAGGGGGCTTTTAATAGAAAAAGATAAATTTTTCTATCAGCTAAGCTGTCAATATGCAGTGCTAGCAAGGTGAAATATCCATATGTAGCTCAAGCCTGCCTGGCACATTACATTCCTTGCACAGTTTGTCAACAATAGTTCATGCATGCACATTGTTCAGCTGTAATGGCAGGGGCTGTGGCTCAGGGGTAGAGCATTGACTTGGTCCCAGGTTCAATCCTCGGCATTTCCAGTTAAAAGGACCAGGTAGGAGGTGATGTGAAAGACTTTTGCCTGTGATCCTTGGAGTGCCACCATTAGTCTAAGTAGACAATAGCGATCTCAATGGATCAAGGGTCTGGCTCATTATACGAGAAAACTGTGCAGGGCCAGTTTCACTGGTCCTTGGGCAGAGAATTATGGGGCGGGGGGAGCTCCTCATGCAATTATGGCCCCACTCACACCTCCCTGCCCATCTGGCTGTGTTCTTCTCTCACACTTCGTAGTCATCTGTCCTTCCCCCACTTTCCTGCTCATTTCCAGTTCTTCCAATGTTTGCCCACCTTTTCCTGACAATGCTGCGCAGTGCATACAGCTGGGAGCGTCAGTAGTGGGAGGCTCACAACAAGCAAATAGACAGCAGGGGAGGGAAGTGGGTTGGGGGATGGCAGCCGTGGGTCCCACCAGAAGCCTTGGGTCTTGGAATTTGCCCCACCATGTGGTATACTGCTGCTAGCCCTGATACTGTACAACAAATGACCACTTAGCACGCATCACTTGTACTGTTAAATACTAATCTAGCATGGCCCTAAATCTATCTCATGCAGTCTCCTAGCTACACCGCGACTGTTGTGAATAAGGTTTGGCAGCAGGGCTACTTACTTCAGATCATCTGTCCTTTGGATGGTGAGGAGCCATTATTTAAAATAATAAATGCCTAAAATGTCACAGTCTTTCATTCGAAGTGAACGGATAATGTACGTTAATGCTTACTTTCAAATTATACCATCCATCTTCCATTTCTGTGTGAGTCTCATATTTTGAATCTGATACGTTTGCAACTGGCCAAGAATAAATTGCTTCTAACTCGATTTTTGACTCAGCCAAGATTTTTTAATATATGATATAATAATAGCTCGAGCTTAAAAAAAAAAACTGGTCTGCAGGATCACTACATGAGCAACCCCAAATAGGGCTACCAATGTTATTAATTGAGGAAGACTCCCTGGAGTGTGATCTTAGGAGTGGTGCTTTTGTCAATGACATTTTTCTTTCTTTATAGTTTTGGACTATAGAGTAAAACAAGATCTTCATTCAGTAAACTTGACTTCTGAGTCCTTATGGATTGCAAAAGGAGTTAATTTATGTTTGTTCGATCAGGAACTCCTTTGTTTCAATCCTGTTTTCTACTGGTAGAACTTGCTTATTTTCAGCCTCATCTGAAGGGGGAGCTGAATTCGATGGTGGGAGCGGCGCAGGGCTGCGCTTGCCCCAGCAGAGGGGCACATCTGCCAGTGGGCTGCCATGGCAACCCTCCTCAGTGGTGGGACACAGTGCCGTTCACTGCCCTAGCATTCCTTTGCCCTCGCTGGTGTATCAGGGATGGTCCAGGAGTGTGGCCAAGGCGGGGAACTAATGTTAGTTGCTTTCCTCCTGGCTATTGCACTGGTGGGTGGGGCTTTGGACTTATACCACCAAAAAGGTGGCATACATCCATTAAAACCCAGCAACAGGAAGGCCTTTTTTGCATTTTCAGCTCTCCAAGCTGCCAGGAAGCCTCCTTGGGGGCGGCGGAGCAAGGCGGCTGTGGTGCTGTGGCCAGACGGGCCTGTTAGATGGGGCTGCCCATTTAGTCAATGTTTATGCTCCCTCCTTCCAAGGAATTCACCTCTACTTGTTTAGCAACCACTTGTACCGGCACTTCTAGCAGAAGGAAGGGAGTGGGGAATTCAAGAAATCATCCATTCTGCAGTCTCCCCTATTTTCCCCCATGCTGTTCCCTGGAATCCTAGGTTAGGTATAGTGGGCAGTATGCCTCCTGTAGGTTGTGGGAGGAAAGACCTGGGCTGAAAACGACAAACAGTTATGTATGATGCCTCATCCTCCTGAAAACCTGTACGTGATGTGTGTTTGGTAAAAAGACCATGGTGAGTACCATGACCAGAGCATGACCAATGCATTTCCATCACATTTGGGTTTTCATGCATTACCGTACCTCATTTCCTTCCATCATCCTACCTTGAATGCTCCCAGGAGCATAATTTTGGGTGACACATCAGGCTGTTACAAGGGAAGGAAGGAAAGTTTGTTTCTGTGAGGACTACTCTAGTCATGCTTCAGAGGATTTTGGCCTGTCATAAGCATAACAAAGTTTTGTCCACAAAAGTGGACAAAGCTCCATATAGCTACAAGTATAAGAAATGGTTGCCATATGTGACTTGGTGGCCAAACCACGGCCATATCAACCCATGGCCAGACTCCTAGGCTTTCAGATACTTCAGGCCCTCTCCAGCACTTCAGTCTTTCACCCCACTACAAGTGATAGCTGAACCCTGGTAAGTAGGTACTAGACCGCAGTACATTGCCCTATATCCATTTTGAGGGTCTCCTGAATAATTTTACCCACTTGTATGCAATCCAGGTCAGAACTAGACTAGACTATATTGCCCATGGAGGTATAATAAGGGAGGAGGCAGCATGACGTCACAACCCTGATTCTAGTGTGCTATTGGCCTGGTCTCCCACTCCCCCCCTCCACACTGACTCAAAACAAGCTGTCGCTAACTGCAAGTGTGCCTTGCAACTTGCTCTCAACCATCTCGCACACCCGCTCAGTCCACCTGTCAATGACCAAAGCTCTAGTATGTTGGTAACAGTGCCTCAGCAAAAATGAATAATTAAATACAAATTGACGGACACCTAGTCCATGCAGAGCCCCTAGGCTTCAGCCTAGTCAGTCTTATGGATAATACTGCATCTTATGGGCACATTGACAATAAATATCATTGACACACACACACACACGCAGGCGTATAAGTCGCGTCGCGATAAAAGGCGTCGCGTCGCGTAAGGTCAAGATATCGCGTGAAAAGCATAGTTTGTAAATGGGCTAGCTGACTAGCTAATCCACTGAGCATTTTTGAGCTTTTATTACAGTTGTTTTGAACGTATTATTTGTGTTTGGGCTCTGTGTTGAAAGATACTTTCCCATTTGGGGACACATTTCTAAACATCAACAGTGAAATAACAGGTAAAACCGCTATTAAAATGCCATGGCACTCAACACCTTTTCTGGTGTCTGCCAAGTGGGGACAAGTATGGCTTTTGCCCTGCAAGGCTTCTGATTGGCTATTGAAGATTTTATTGTCTGCAGATTTTTTAAAATGTTGCTTTGGCAGTATCTGTCACCACAGCACAAGAATATGTACTGAGTTACTGCAGTTCAACTGTGACAATCATTTTGTGGCTAAGTCCACCTCTTGTAGCAGCCATTATGTGGTAGCCATTTTGTTGCTGTACCCACCATGCTGTGTCAGAATTCCAAATGTGCTTTCAGGCTCTGAAAGGCTGGGTACTCCTGACTTTTTAGCCATAGTTTTTCAAACCCCTAATATAAATGAGACTTCATATTAATCTCTTAGCACAGCTGGATTTGTTTTATCATCAATCAAGACCCATTGACCCTACTCTAGTCATGTACAGAACAGTAAGGAGAGTTACTCTAGTCTAAGGCCATTGAAATGAATGAGTTTAGATTGGAGTAATTCTCTTTAGGATTGCACTGCAAGGCTGTAATGTTTTCTTGAGTGTAAGTGCCATTCAATAAAATAAGACATTTCTGAGTAGAACTACTTCCTATGTCTCATTGAAACCACAGGAATGTAGTAACTAATATTCTATTGTTTTCAATGAAAGTAATAACATAACTGGGGCAATTGACTGTATACAGCAAATACTTTTCTGCTCTCTTAAATAGTAATGGTTGGCAGGATGAGCCAGAAACGATTACTTCAATGAGTCTGCCAAAAAAACTAACTTTCCTTGCTTTGCAATCTAAAGTTTCAGTTCCAAAAATGTTCCCTAAAGTTATACTATAGTGCATTTTGGTTCAAGAAATAAGTCTGCAGAGAAAACAGAATGTAAACCAACAGCCAGTTTCCATTAATTAAAAAATCTACATTTATGATGGCTGTTATGATATCAGGTTGATGTGCATAAAATCTGAAAAACCACAAAAATCCACTTTTAATAACAATTATTATTATTATTATTATTATTTCTTTGCTGCTTTTTCCCTTGTGGGCTCAGGGCAGTTTCCAATGCATTAATACATACCACAAATGTGTTACCTTGTCAGAAAGAAAAACAGTCAGGGACATCCCACACACCTGGGACATGAGTACATCATTCATTCAGTTAGAACCACATAAATGGGAGCATGAAGATGTATACAGAAGTGCTATGAAGAGCTCTAATACTTAAACCCATGACCATTACGCATAATAGAGTTTGGGTCCAGATCCCCCGCTCTGCCAGACTTGAAAGGGTATAACTTAGTTTAAGAGGGAACTCATGTCAATCATTCTGTTCTGTGATTAATTACACAGCAGATGCAGATATGTGGCAAACTATATGACAGCTTGAATGGTAAAATGGGACATTACTTCAAATGTTCAAATGCAAGGTTTGCCCTACATATTTAGGGTTGTCCTTTGCCTGATGGGGGGCAGGCAATGGTGGGATTCAAATCATTTAACTACCGGTTCTGTTGGTGGGATTCAAATCATTTAACAAGTGGTTGTTTATAAGCACCATTTTAACAACTGGTTCTGCAGAAGTGGTGCGAACCTGCTGAATCCCACCACTGGGGGCAGGTGATCTCCTACACCCAGCAGGCCTTGCCCAAGAGCACTCCATAATAAACAAAGCAGCATATTATTGTCCTTGATTACTGGATCTCAAGCCTAAGCAATGCTACTCCTAAAATTACCAACTTTAAGGTGAAGTCTGAAGATCCTCAGAATGAGATCTGCCATCTTAATGTGTGTCCTGGAGCACTTACCTTAGGAGGAAAGGCTGAAGAGTCTGAAACTTTTCAATTTAGAAAAGAGATGGCTACTGAGTGAGACAGTATGCTGAACCAGATGAACCTCTGACCTGATCCCGCAGGAGTCTTCTTAAGTTCTTATGTTCTTAGAATTACAACTGATCTCCAGACTTCAAGGATCAGTTCCCGTGGAAGAAACTGCAGACTCCATGCAATCACATATCTTCCCTAAGCACTATCTACTGTAGTCAACGGCCCCAAATCCAGAATTGGCAACCCTATATACCCGTGGTGGCGAACCTTTGGCACTCCAGATGTTATGGACTACAATTCCCATCAGACCCTGCCAGTATGGCCAATTGACCATGCTGGCAGGGGCAAATGGGAACTGTAGTCCATAACATCTGGAGTGCCAAAGGTTCGCCACCACTGCTATATACCTTTCTAAATCCACTCAAGTCAACTGGTCTAACAGGATGAAGCTCTGGGGTGCTGTGTGGTTTCTGGGCTGTATGGCCATGTTCTGAGGGATAGATATTTCCTGAGTCAGGTTGCTGAGGGACAGATATTTCCTGAGTCAGATTGCTGAGGGAAAATGACAAACTGAGGCCTGTGTTGGGAGGGCAGCATTCTCTCCTGACGTCCTCTGAAGATGCCAGCCACAGATGCAGGCAAAATGTCAAGAGAGAATGCTGCTAGAACATGGCCATACAGCCCGGAAACCACACAGCACCCCAGTGATTCCGACCATGAAAGCCTTCGACAGGATGTAGCTCTGTTTAGCCTTGCATTGTAAATCTTTCTCCAGGGTTTAGAAATCAAAGAATTATTAGAAAAGTCACTTTAGGACACTTACTTCACTCTTATGCCCTCCCAACACAGGCCTCAGTTTGTCCTTTTCCCTCAGCAACCTGACTCAGGAAATATCTATCCCTCAGAAATCTTATCCTCTTTGACATTATGTATAGCAGCACTAGCTGATGAATCTCTGTTGAGAATCCCAAATCCCTACCACTCTCTTCATTCGTGAATACACCTCTGTTGACAGGGGTTTTTGGAGGAAAAAATGGATACTGAGTGAAATCTGGAATTGTTTAGGAGATCCTGATGCTACTTACAGTAATTTGAGAAATTGATAACATGTTGTTTGAAATGACAGGATATCATTCTGCTGTCAGAAACCAATAGAGAAGTGAGTTGAGGGGCTGGGGAAGGAGGTGAGGAAATCCTTAGCTTTATATTTAGAAGTATGATACTCTTTTTTTAAAGTGTCCCTGGGAAGTAAATGTATAGTGATTAAAAGCACATGTTGCTAAATTGATGTCCTGGAAAAAACCCAACTGCCTAAATGTCATACAGCCTAATTTAATTCTCACTAATCGTAGTGTTTGCCAAAAACCATGATGGTGGTGTGAGGTTTGGTAGCAGCGTCTGAGCAAACCATGGAGACTTGTAACCTTTTAAATGTAAAGTACAATTGTTGTGTCTCATCCCAGTGATTCATAGGAAGTGTCTCATCACCAGTAGAGACATCTTTAACCTTTACAAGAAGCAATTCACTATATTAATTTTGTTACATTTTCCCATACTTTGTGACAGGTAAAATAAAAGGATTCATTGCCTGTGTTTTATATGTGGAAACATCACCCCTTGTCATAAAGGTGATTCAGACATTCAGGAAATGCATTGTGGTACAGTCCTCCCACAACTGTATTAGCCAGGTGTACATTGCATCTTTGCAAGCTAAGGATACAAGCTAAAAAGACAAAAAGACACAAAACATCTTGAGAACTATGGAACGGGTTTACATTTAAACTCAATAAATCATTCTGCAATTTGACTGTACGGTTCAGTGTGAACCATTGAAATAGATGCTCACTAGAGGAAAGAATCTATTGGCAGGCAATTATGCCATCATTAATACATTTTCCTGACTCCTGAAGAACTTTTGCAACTATTTGCACAATGCTGACAGTTTTTTTTCTTTAAAAAAAATCAAATTTCAGCCCACAAAACATGACTTTCCTTGTGCCTCTTAACATAAAAAGACTCACAATCTAGAAGAAGCAGGAAAGGAGAATTAACCAACATTTGGTTTGTTAATATTTCTGTTTGTCACACAGATTCTGAAGCTACGTCCGTATCATGGCTGAAGAATGTGTTGTGAGATTATTTTTCAAATACCACCTCTGTCTTCACTTTGGCTTTTGTCCATGCAAAAGGAGACTCTCATTCTTTCTTTTTCTACTAACAGAAAAGGTGCTTAAATCCCACTCATGTGAGGCATGAATATGTGATCAAGTTTCAGTCAATTGATGGCAACCCCAGCAAGGGTCTTCCAATTGAGGTGGCTTGCCATCCCCTTCCTCTGCAGTCTTCCTTGGTGGTCTCCCATTTACGTACCAACCCTGCTTAGTTTCCAAGATCTCACAAGATCAGGCTCTACCATGCTCCATTCCTTTCTCTACCCAAGATAAACCTCAATAATTTATTGGTATACAAGTATTGTTGAAAAAAATGTGTACATTGCAGGAATTCATGGAAGCAAACAGCAAATTGCACAAATTTACGAGTTCACCCAAGGCAAAATAAAATATTTTTTTCACCAGAGGCAAGGCATGAGTTCACCCAAGGCAAATTAAAGCAATATCAAAATGGTGTTGCTGATCAGAATATCAGGGAGGAGAAATCTAATATCTTCTTTAAAGGTAACCTTTTGAGTATATACAGATATCCAAGGATTTTTTTAAAAAAAATACTCCCCTGGTAGTGGTGGGATTCAAATAATTTAACAACCGGTTGTTTACAAGCACCATTTTAACAACCGGTTCTGCCGAAGTGGTGCAAACCTGCTGAACCTCACCACTGCATGTATGGATTTATAACAGTGAGAATGTGCTAAACTTAAGAGGTCTGAGTTCAAGGTGTGAAATATTTAGCTGTAACATTTGAGGGGTTTTTAAAATGACAAAATGAAGCTACATGTTCTGGATTATTTATTTCTTTTTCATTATCCGCTTTGATATTCAGCAACGGAAAGTTGGCCACAGAGAGCTAAGAGTGGAGAGCAAGAAGTTGTTTAAGGCAGGAGGTAGGTCTCATACAACATGATCCTGTTGCGTTGTCAGTGAAGGGACCACAGTTATACAGCATTAGCAGATCCAAAGATTTTCAAGTAACCCCCTTTGTCCTAAATTCCAGTAAATAGGATATAATAGCCATTTTGGTTACCCTCTTAAACAGTTTAAGAGTCCTTTGGGAGATGCCGAAAGCACTGATGTTACATTGTTAAGCCAGGCACCGGCATCTGTTTGACATCTGCACCTCTTCATCAAATGAATTTAATTTGCAAGCAATTTTGACAATGCTACAGTAGCATCATCTCTTAAATGTGTCTACTGGAACTGACTTTGGGTGAGTAGGTTGCAATTAATTATTTAATCTGACAAATTTTTCTGTTGCTTAAATTACTTGTTTGTGTTGTGGCCATGCCAAGGGCTTTGAGTCATCAGTCTGTGATGCCTCGAGGACAATTTCTTATACTCAGAGCTGAAGGCCTGGGAGGTAAACTCCAACAAGAGAATGCATCCTCTATTGACCTGCATCCTCTGTTGAATGCATCCTAGAAGGGCTGACGCATGGTGTAGAGCATATGCTTTGTGTGTAGAAAACTCCAAGCTTATTCTTGGATATCACTAGTTAAAAGCTTTTAGGCAGCCATTGTTGGAAATGACCATACTCAGCCTGACTCCCAATCAGAAGAAACAGACTGATCTAGGTGGACCGATGGTACAAGTCATCTGCCTATGTTAGCAATATGTATACAAGATCTTCTTAAGCAAGAAGGTCCACACTGCTTGCTAAACATAATTTTGAATTTGGGTTGCCGACCTCCAGAGAGCCTTAATAATTGCAGTTGATCACCAGATCTCCAGATCAGTACCCCTGGAGAAAATGGAAAATTCTGGGAAATATCATTGATCTCACCTGGAGGCTGGCAATCCTGTTTGATGAACATGTTGCTGGAAGAACTGATAGCCTTCTGTCAGTTGGGCTATAAAAATATAGATGCATTCTCGGCAAAAGAAGAATAAGAGTTTGGATTTATACTTCACTTTTCTCCGCTGTAAAGAGTCTCAAGGCAGCTAATAAATCCTTCCCTTCTCTCCACAACACACCTTGTGAGGTATGTGGGGCTGAGAGAATTCTGAAAGAATTGTGACAAGCCCAAGGTTACTCAGCAAGCTTAATGAGGAAAAGGGGAATCAAACTGGGTTCTCTAGCTTAGAGTCCACTGGCTCTTAAACACTATACCATGCTGGCTCTCAAATAGAGCTCTGGAAAGAAAATGCAAGCATGCCTGTATTTTAATCCTTTCTAGGGATTACATCACACCCCCATTTTGAAATGGCTCCTCCCTTTCTTATCTCATTGGGCCTGCATGTAACAAAAAATATTGAAGGTTGATCGGTTTAGTTAACTTAAGACATGGGTGTACACATTCTACATAGCAGAGGGCCTGTATGACTAGGTTGACTACAGTAGGACTGTGTGGGTGTGAGAACAGAGTGCTGCCTTTTAATCTAAGACGAGTAGAAGAGACTATTCAACCCATCAAATCAAACCGCAGTATAATGAATGGTTATCCCTCTACTTGTCCACAGGCAAAAATTCAGTCGGATTTAATTGAATAGGAATTGTTTCCATTACCTAAAGAATGGAAACCCTGAATGGCACATCTAATATCTATCTCCCTATAACTAAGTAAAACAGTGTTTAGTTTGATAGCCTCTAACTCTTCTAATTAGCAGTCCAGGGCAATCATGTTTATTTTCCCCAACTCCTTATTGATGTGATAATAACAGTCTTTGAGCTGTTACTGATCAAAGTGTTGAAAGCAGTTCAATTTTTATAGACAAAGTAACACTCCATCATGTATTTTAAGGGGATCCATTATGATTTTAACTATTTCAGAATAATTGAAAACGATATAAACTATTTTTTTTCACCAACACAAGCTAATTATAGACCACATTTTTGTCTTCTGGTACAATTTTTCAATCAGTAAGATAATAGGTTGAATCCAACCAGTTTTTCCACTGGTACAAAGGCTTTGCTGATGATCATGAGACCTGCATGGACAAAAAGCCATGTATGTGGCTGTAATAAGGAGGGGAGTTGGAAGAGACCGAGCAAAGAATTGACTGGATCCAACCCAAAATGTTAAGGCACAAGTGGGCCTCATTCATAACAGCTTCTGTGATACCTGCAATCAGCTGTCCTTCTCGTACTGAAACTTTAGGAGTTTACTCTCAAACATCTCCATATACTACCTTGGACTAGTTTTTTCCCACTCACATCTGCCACTATGAAAAAGAGGTGGCCGTATTAAACTAACTTGCAGTTCAGAGTTGTAGGGTCCTGGTGGAAAGCACTGTCAAGTCACAGCTGACTAATGTGACCCTATATGATTTTCAAGCCAAGAGATCTTTGGAGGTAGTTTGTGATTTGCTGGCTTTGTATAGCAGCTCTGGACTTTGTTGGTGGTCTCCCATACAAGTACTAACCAGGGTTGAGCCTACAAGACTTTTATGATCTGACAAAGTTAGGGCTAGAATTACAAACCATAATTAAAAAAAATCCTTTTGTATATAACTTTTTTTTTAAAAAAAGGAGGGACTCATCATTCTGAATAATTTTTTGTTTGAGTTAGTAGCAGCTTTTCACTCTCCCAGCCTTGTTTACATTTGTGATTTGCTTCTAACAGCCCATTGAGATGGGATGGATGTTCCTGAGTTTGCCCTATTTTAGAAAGTGAGGTTTTAGCTGGGAACTCTTTTAAACTTCACCTTGGGCGCCCGTCTGATTGGGACCACAGTGGCACAGAGGGAGGAGGCTTTTCTTCCTTTCCTTCTCAAAAGGGAACATCCTTGGAGCAACCCTGGGTATGCCCTTCACATCTAGATGGGCCTTGTGCTGCAGGATTTTCATGGAGTTGTGGTGAAATATGCAGCTTCCTCAGAAGACTATGATAATTATTCTCCCATATTGCCCTCCCCCACACCCAATTTCATCCCATCGGCTGCAGTTCTACACTAAAAATATGGCAAGTTGTCATCGGCAGGGCCAAGAAAGCCAAAAATGCAATGTGTGTAATTTACAGATGTGACTGCAAAGACCACCAAGCAACTTGTTTCATAGATGCTGAAATATTTCAGATCTGTAGATCTGGCTGTACCATGACATGTTCTAGAGTTCAATGTGAATTGCTTGTATTTATAGAACACCTGTCAAAGGACACACAACATTTTTCACGTAAATGTAACTTTTATATAAATTCACTCATCAAAGCTTTTCAGTAGCAGGATGTTCATGCGCCTACACTTGCAGGTGGCAAAATTTTACCTTTCTTCATGTACGCTGCTGCCGCCACACTTTTGTTAACTAGAGTCGGGCTCAAGCATGCTTTAAAAGTGCTGGCCCAGCAATGTCAGGAGAAACATCTATCCATCAATTATGAAAAGACTCTGCAAGGAAATCTGATCAAAAACGACGTCATTTTAAATTAGGGCTTGCTTGCTTATTAACATATTTGAATCGATCCATGATTTTCACAATGGGTATGGAAAGAATGGTAATAAGGCTGGATTTCTTCCATACTTAGGGATGTGATGGAGGCTGTAGCCCATGTTTCTGAATACAGATTGTGGTAGATTAAATTAATAAGAATTAGTAGGTAATGATCATTCTAAGTGACACATTTCTTCCAGCTTGATTTGTTTCCAGTACCACCTTAGAAATGAACACAATTTTCAAGATATAAGCTTTCAAGTGTCAAAGGTCTCTTCCCAAAAGCTTATACCTGAAAATCTTGTTGTTCTCTAAGGTGCTAGTGGACTTGAATCTAGCTGTTCTACTGCAGATCAACTTGAATACCCTCTGAAACATTTCTTTCACTTTATCAAGATTTTAATGAGTGCAGCACAGGAGAACTTCCAAGTGGATTGTGTCCTACAACAGGAGCTACCATTCTGAATATTACGTTGGAAACCAAAATACCCTGGGCTAATTCTCTGCTTTTATGATTGCTGAAATTATCATCATGAATAGTTCACAGTTTAAAATGTGAGGAAACAAGTCATGTGCATGGGACTTTTTTATTTAGATTTTTATCCCATTTAGTCAGGTTTTTATCCCATTGCTAATAATATAGCAATACAATAACCATAATAAAACTGGTTTTGGTGGGTTTTCTGGGCTGTGTGGCTGTGGGGATCCCTTCTCACTAGACACAGTGCGTAACAAACTTTTCTCTATGATACACCTCTGAAGATGCCAGCCACAGATGCAGGCGAAACGTTAGGAACAATATTTATCAGACCACGGCCACACAGCCCGGAAAACCCACCAAAACCAATTATATCCAGCTGTGAAAGCCTTCAACAATACAATAATAAAACTGTTTTAAGAATTTGCTCAAAGGTAGGACCCTTTTAACAGGTTTTGAAATATTCTACAACCCAGTGTTTTGATGCATTTAAATTAGGTCGATGCTCTTGCACGCTGCTCCAGATATTTCTCTCAATGTGAAATGAGAGCTTGACAGGGAATTTTCAGCTGGGGGTGGCCTTCTTCTAGGTATTCTACTGAATGAGTTCTAGCATGTAATTTGGAAGCGATTGGTCTGCAGACTTCTGGATGGAGAGTGACCCCAACTTGTTTTCTCAAAGAAATTATGCAGTTATGGTTCTTGGTTTGTGATCATGTCTACATAGGAAGGAAACTTCCGATGTGCTTTTAGAGTGTGCACCAGTTTTGAAGGGGTGAATGAATCAAATGATTTGGCAGTCCCAATTCTTTGGCCAGTGATGGATTCTTCAGTGGACTAACTTTGAAAGTATAAACTCTTGAACTGAGCATCGAAATTCTTCTCACTGTGATTTGTATAAACATTTTACATCCTGCAAAACTGTGCTCCTACTAGGCTGAGATAAGATTAACTTATGGGGCTTGGAAGGGTACAGAAATTGCTTCACTTATAACCTTCTCGCATGTTTTTGCTCCTTTTCAACAAGGCATTTTTGCATTTTATCTGAAGGAAAGCAATATCCTGTTGTAACATTACAGGCTTGCTGGAAAATTTAATAAAGCAAATATAACACTGGCACAGGTTTTGACTTATAATGTGGCATTTTATTTGCTTCGCTTGGTGTTAATGGGAACAAAGTTATTACTATTGATTTCTGACAGTGATTTTTTTTCACATGCCAAAGTGAACATTCAGAGTCATATTCCCATTCAGCAGAAGCACAATTTGACCTTAAAATGTATCATAGGCAAACATGGGATGTTAATCTAGGACTTCAGGGATTTGGAGAATGTTTCCGGAGTACAGGGATACGTGTTTGGATTAGTTTGTCAAAGAGCCCCTACAATAAGTTATAGAGTTTACCTACAACTTACCTCAGCTACATTTTTTTCTCCCAGCTGAGGAAATCATGCCATTGACTAAAAGTCTGATCTTCTCTATATGGCTCATTCCGCACATGCAGAATAATGCACTTTCAAACCACTTTCACAACTGTTTGCAAGTGGATTTTGCCATTCCGCACAGCTTCAAAGAGCACTGAAAGCAGTTTGAAAGTGCATTATTCTGCATGTGCGAAATGAGCCTAAGAAGGCCATTGAACAGGCAAATTTACCATAAAAGTAATTTGCAGAGCTGATCCTAGAGAAGTGGACTATAGGCAATGATGTATGCGGGAAGCTGAGTACAGGGTCTACTACAGGAGATGAATCCAAGCAGAGTCCTGTCCAATAGGGCTGCCAGTGTCAGCATGGAAATTCCTGAAGATTTGGGGCCAGTGCCTGGGAAGTGCAGATGGTGTGTGTGGGGGGGGTGGGGGGGGAAGCTCAGCAGAAAAGTGATATCATAGAGTCTACCCTCCAAAGGGCTATTTCCTCCATGGGAATTCATCTCTGTAGCCTAGAAATCAATTGTATTTTCAGAAAAATTCCAGGGCCCACCTGTTGGTAGGTAACTAAGTGTGTGGTTAAGGATGCCAGCAGGTGAGTAGAATGACAGTCAAGGAAATCGGGGAGCAAGCATCATGGATAAGGTTAGGAGGCCAGAGCAGTAGATGTTGGCCAGCCCTGATCTTGGGACAATTCTGATACATCCTCTGCATCCTCAGACGACTGACCACAAGATACATCATCATCATCATCATCATCATCATCATCATCATCATCATCATCATCATCATCATCATCATCATCATCATCATAATTAATTAATTAATCAATCAATCAATCAATCAATCAATCAATCAATCAATCAATCAATCAATCAATCAATCAATTAATTAATTAATTAGATTAGATATACTGCCCTATCCCTGAAGGGCTCAGGGCGGGGTACAGTATAAAATATCACATATAAAAACATACATACAATTTAAAACAATTATGTCCTGAAAAGATCTCTGTTCAAATCCCAACTAATCATAGCAATCACAAGTTTAAATTTCCTTGCAAAAGACCATTTTCCTAGCAAACCCTGAAAAGTGCATATGACCTGTAATGGAAAGATTTAAGCCCTTTGAAAATGTTACAACCCCATCTACCAGGGAGGCACAATACCTGCAATACACACAGACTCCTGTGGCCACCATATTCCCTTTACAATGATGGCAGGAGATCGCCACCCCCATTACTATTGCCTGCTACTCAGCTGGACGATGGAAGGAATATAGCCAGCAAAATGCAGGGTATGATTGGCTGCCCAGGGTATGATTGACTGATTGGGCATCACATCCCCAGTGTGATGATGCAACTTCCAGCACAACCCAAAAGTGATGTCATCGTGTTGGGTGACTCTCTAGCATTCACCCCAAACTCTGTGGTTAAACTAGGGCTGCCATGCACGGCCTGGCAATTGGTGGGAGATGAGGGAGGTGGGAACTTTACGTTTAGATGGAGGGACGATTGACACCTCAGCTCAATTATGTCACTTCTGGTGCAACCCAGAAGTGACATTATCACACCAGGAGCAACACTCTAGCATTTGCCCCTTGACCTAAGTGTAAGTTCCCACCTTCCTCATCATCCACCAATTACCAGGGCATGCATGACAACCCTAGTGTAGCTGCCATTTCATGTGAAGAGGTCAACACATTGATTTTCTATCTTTGTACATCTATGACACATGCAACATAAACCCATAGTTATTTCCAGGTTTTTGAGTAGCATGTTCTTTAGATATCCTAGAGCAGGCAACTTTACCCCCTGCCCTCTGCTGGTGCCCAGGGAACACCTGAGAGCCAGCATGGGATAGTGGTTAAGAGCAACAGACTCTACTCTGGAGAACCAGGTTTATTTTCCCACTCCCCCACAGGAGGTCTGCTGGGTGACCTTGGGCCAGTCACAGCTCTCTCAGAACTCTCCCAACCCAACTTACCTTACAAGGTGCCCGTTGTGGAGAGGGGAAGGGAAGGAAATGATAAACTTCTTTGAGACTCCTTACCATTGAAAAAAGAGTTGGAGTATAAAAGCCAACTCTTCTTCCTTGTGATTCCCCATTATTTGTTAGCTGCTAGGAGGCAGGATACATGCTTTTCCACCTTCTCCAAATAAATAAAAATAACAGAGGAATTAAAATATTCATACCCCCACCAAAGAAACTGCTATTTCCCATTTCATGCCTCAGTTCCAGCTGTTTTACTTATCTTCTCTGTTTGTGTTTTGTGGTATACTTTTCCTCTCTAAACGTAAATGCAGTCTGATAATATAATCATTAAAAGGCAGCCAGTTATATATAACTTTGAGAGAGAGAGAGAGAGAGAGAGAGAGAGAGAGAGAGAGAGAGAAGAGTTCATTGGTCATATGTGTTATAACGTCTTGCTCCATTTTAAACTATGGCAGCTTTCCAGATATCATGCACCTTTGTAGATGTTTAGTAGCTTTACAAAAAACACAATGACCCAGTTGATGATGTTCTTCATGCAGGAGGGATTAGGTACCAAAAAAAAGTTGGAATACATTTTTTTCAGTATCATGCTTAGTATACTACTATGTGTTGTGCCCTGGATCTTACAAATATATGCTCTGAATAAGCAACAAGGATATATTTACAATACAAGTTTAGTTATAATGTACACTGTGGTCGAGGACAGCAAAACTATAAAACCTGTTTTTAAAAGTCTTTCCTTGTCATTGTAGACAATTACAGTGGCTCTGTTTATGACAGATGACCATGAATTGAAGCTGTGGAAGGCAGAAACTAGCATGCCTAATCCTGTACCATCTCCAGATAGTGGATTTGGGGGGGGTGGGGTTGAAAGGTAACATGACCCACCTTAGCCCTGCCTCTAGCTCCACCCACCAAAGGAGGGAGGAAGAGTGTGTCCAGCCAACACCAGGCAGGAGTTATGTGGCAAGCTGGATGGTCAACTGGGGTGAGACTGGGTAAGGCAAGACCAGGTTTTCATGATTCACACAGTCAAAAGCTTTGCTGTAATCTACTAAACACAAGCTGCTATTCTTCTGGAACTCTGTCATATGCTGCAGTAACCAACATAAATTTGCACTCTGATCTCTAATGCCTATTCCTTTTCCTTGGGGTACAATAATCAGGCATCTCATTCTTAGTCAGGTCATCTTAATCTCCATGGATTAATCTGCACAATCCAGACTGAAGGACAGAACTGATTCACTACCCAAGAGATCGAAGGAGTTCAAGGTGAGCTCCAGATAGAGTTCAAGGTGAGCTACAGAAGTACTGGAAGTTTATCTGGGGCTCTCCTTTCTCCTAGTTGGTGGCAAGGAAGGGAGTGACTGACCATGCTGTTCAGATTCAAGAGAAGACCCCATGGCACAACAAATACAAAGGTAAAATGCAATGCAACGCATCACAAAACAAATGCAATGGTAAAAGACCGTGTGCCAGCTCTGCTTAAGGACCTCTAACAATTCAATCCCAAAAAGAGTTATACCCTTCTAAATATGCTGATTCAATGGGCTTAGAAGGATGTACTGTGTTTAGGATTGCACAGTCTCTAGATCTACAATTCTGCAAAGAGTTGGAGAAGAGATGTTTCTTTGATCGTCCTCTTTTGAAAAGCAAATGCAAAGATTCATTCAACTTCCCTGCAATTTCCTTATCAAGCTTGCAGACTGCTCTTCTTTTTATCTTATCTTTTGCTTTGCGACTTTCCCACTTAAACCTTCTGTTCCAGGGACCTCCGTTTTAATAAGGCACACACCACTGGCTGTCTCTTTGAGCCTTCTGACAAAGGGAAACAAACATTTCCCACCACTTCTTCACGGAGGTCAAAGTTCTCTGTCATGCAGGCTGCTCTCTCTTTTCAAATAGGAGAAGCACATCAGTCAATCTGATAAAAAAAGTAGTCAGAGGAAAGCAAAGCATGACTCTGGAGGCTTTAAACTGTCATCCCTGTATTTTCTTTAGCTTTTGAAATGTTCCAAAACTTCCATTATCTTCTTTCAGATCTCTTGAAGGCAGTTCTTGAATCCCAATCCAGTGCTCGCACAGACTAATGTTTAATAGAACTGATCACACGGCTTTGCCAGCTTCCAAAGATGATTATCTCCCCTTGCTTTTCATCATACTGACAATTAATTGCTGCTCATCAGTGGGTTTGTGAAACATCTTGCTAATCAATGCGTTTGGGAACTCGGAGGGGGGAATCTCTGAAACTGAAGCCACCCATTACAATCATTTGTGCTATCAAAACACAACTGGAGATTGTCTTATCTTTGGAAGTGTTTAGTAGTAAAATGTATTCATTTGTTTATTTATAGAATGGAGATCCTGCAAACCCTTTGACTACAAAGGTTCTCACACAGTTTTTTTAAAAATGCACACAGCAGAAAAGCAACAGTGGAAATCAATAGCAAGACGCGAGAGACAACAGGTTTAAAATTAATTCAGAAATGCCATAATTTAAGAATTGTACCCATCAAAAACACACCCGTTCAGAAAATGAATAATTAGCAATTTCTTGTTCCACTACTGGCCTATTCAAAGCTCAAGGAGTGTTGTGTTGGTCACAATCGACTGTAACCAAGAGTTGGTCTGAGTTAAAGATGGGGCTGAGCAAATGAGCCCGTCCTGGTCCCATCCCCTTCTGCCCATGTGAATGACACAGTGATGCCTATAGCAGAGTTTTGGATGGGACCCTGTGAAATGGTTCCCCTACTATTTCTTGACTTGACATTATCTAAATAGCTGCCACCTTCACTGCCCAGAAGGGGGGGTGGGGGTGGTGAATACAAAGCCCAGTAAAGCACAGTCTTTAATCTGCCAAGATGGGGATAGTGACTCTGATGAAGTGCTTTGGGCTGGAGAGTCAGGGAAGCTTCATAGTTATTCACAAGTGGAATGATGAGCAATTCTCTGGACTCCAACTGGTAGTGGAAGATCACTTGAACCTTGAAGAGAGCTCAGAAATTCAACCGGATCCAGAATGTCTCCACTCAGTTGTCACTAGGAGCTAGTCAAAATATGCCAATAGTGCAGTCACTCCATTGGTTGTCAGTTTCTGGGCAAAGTTCAAGGTACATTTATCACAAACAAAGTGCTTTGGGGCCTAGCACTGCCTCTCAAGACATGAACCACTGCAGCAACTCACATCATTTCAGCAAAACATTTCAGTGGCATCACCCTGCAAATGAGGAAGGTCTTCGGACCAATCAATCACACTCTGATTTCCGGGAAGATTCTCCCTGCTTTGAATGATGGGTTTTTTAGTTTGGACTCCTTTATATTTGGATTCTCAGTTGGATTCTCGACCCCCAGCACTTGGGCTTCTCACTTTCAGTGTGGAAATGCCTCCATATCGCTGGTCCTACACCTGGCATTCATCCAACTCCAGCTGACATTGACTCAGCATCCTTATTTTAACCCTTGCTCTACAAGGAGGAGACTCAGTGCTCTAAGGGGCAGACTAGGCTGATAAAATAACCTTAGAACAGGCTTTGCATGCCTCTGAAAATTGGTGCAGAACAATTTTTAAATTCTAGTAAAGAAAGAAAAGATGTAGTGCTGTAAGGATTTCAGCAGAGAAAATAACATGTGAAAATGGAGAAGTGAAAATACTATATAAATGCTAACATTATTATTATCATATGGAAGAGTATAAAATGAAGATTCACTCTTTTCCAAAGTTTTATTAATTTGCATGGGGATCTGTATGAATTTAAGGATGTGTTTGCTTAGAAAACAGAGCAGTGCTATGTAAGTCATCCAGATTTTTCAAATGGAAAAATTTATAATGCATTGGAAACAATATAGACAGTTACATCAAAATCACTCTTTTCCAGAGTTTTATTAATTTGCATGGGGGTCTGCGTGAATTTAAGGATGTGTTTACGTAGAAAACAGAGCAGCGCTGTGTAAGTCATCCAGATTTTTTAAATGGAAAAATTTCAAACGCATTGGATTCTTTCCGAAACAAAAATGTGGAATTTCAAAATCCAGGGACCAAAAAATCACATGAAAATAATGTCACAAGTATCCTTTACATACATAAAAGAAAAGTATTTGCAGTTGAAGTGAAGGTGGCCAGAACAGATACACTGTAGGTAAAATCAGTTGTCAGATATAAGGAGAATATTCTGCGTGATTTTCATCCATAAGCAAAGCACTCAGTTACTACAATAAACGGATTAATAGCATTGAATCCAATTGGCAGTGTGTTGTACAGCATCATGTGCCAATCCATAAAGCAATCCAGCAATGCAAGGAACTGTTTGTTGATGAAAAGAAAGAGAAAAGAAAAGAAAAAGCAGATTTCTCAGAAAAAGTTTAGTAATCTTCTCAAATAGAAAACAGCCACATTCAGTTTCTTTGTCATCTTATGTCCCATGAGAGTTGGTTCAGTGTGACAAATAGAGAGGTATTTTTCCTTTCATAAAAACAACAATAGAACAAATTTGTATAATCTAAGACAGTGTAGATTTGTAACTCTATGTTGGCAGCAACATTCTTTGCTGACTATTGACTTCAACTGATTTAGAAGGATTGTAGCTATTTAGGATTATACTGTTTGTCCATCCACAAATGCTTGTTTCTTCCAGCGTTGTTCTTGTATCCCTTGTTTGTGTTGTTAATATTTTATATATTATTTTTAAGAGTTGTATTCCCCTCCTTCATTCAGAAACTGGTCAAAAACAATTAAAATGTAATCAGTCATGCTTAACATTTCATTCCCCACCATAAGAATGGCAGAAAAAAAAAATTGAACAGCTAGAAGCAATACAAAAGACATTCAAACAGCAGCTAGCCATATTAGTACACTTGAAATTTAGGCATCAAAGATAAAATCAGAATCAATTAAACAAAAAAGGTACAGATTTCAGGTAGAAGAGAAATAGAAGCCTCAGTAGAAGTCAATATACATAGAAGGGGAGCAGGAGAAATGTACAGACCCCCACACAGCCAAACATACTGGCTCTATTTGGCCATCTCCGTATAGCCACAGGAATATGGGATGTCATCCTCTAGGTGGGTCTGAGGAATCCCTTGAACTATAGATAATCTCCAGACTGTAGAAACCAGTTCCCCTGAAAAAAAAAGGAAAACTTTGAAGGGTGGCCCCTATGACATTGTATCCCACTAAGATCCCTGTTTAGGGTTGAGCAATGCCGAAAATATTTGGTAAAATTCGGAATTCAGGTTTATTCAGGCATAAAATTATCTGTATGCCTGAATACGTTGAATAAGGTGAATATCATATTCAGTATACCCAAATATATTCAAATATCTCAAATAATTTGGGTCGTGTCTGATTTTTTTGTATTTTTTGGGTTTTTAAAGCTATCGGAACCAAAATTTCAGGTATCTTCTGGATACTCTCATGGTGATACTACCTGAGTTTGGTGACATTTGGTTCAGTGATTCCAAAGTTATGGACCCCCAAAGGGAGTGCTCCATTCCCCATTGGAAACAATGGGAGCTAATAGGAGATGGGGGTTATACCTTTGAGGGTTCATAATGTTGGACCCCCTGAATCAAACCTCACCAGGTGTGAGTGGTATCATCAGAAGTGTCTCCTGAAGATACCCTGCAATTTTGGTGCTGCTAGCTTTAAAAATGCACCCCTGACAGGCACTGCAAGGTACGTATTGGGTTATTGTCTGGGGGTGGATTCTGTCGTTTTTCTTTCTGTCTTTAAAATCCCCGGGAAGGGGGGGGAATGTCTAGTTTGCTGTTTTATGACTCTTTAAGCATTTATAATGAGTTGCAATTGTTATAAATGAACTCGCTTTCCATTTGGAAAACAAGTTCATTTATTATTATTGCAACTCGTTATAAATATGCTGTGTGGAGTAGGTATGACTGAAGTCAGCAACAACCCCAGAAATCTCCTACCCATGTTGGCGCAGACTCCGGCATCAAAGGAGTGCCAGTGCTGTGGTAACTTCCATGGTTGGGCACTGCGGAGCCACATGGTCCCCTGCCAGTGGCATGTTTGCACCCTGCTGGCACATTTGCCCCTTGCACCGCGTGCATGCCTTTCAGTCCGCTCCCTTGGTTACACTGCCATGATCACACTTCCTTCCTTTCCCCATAACAGGCCCCTTGTAGCGCAGATGGAGTCGAGAGAGTTCTGAGAGAGCTGTGATTAGCCCAGGGTCACCCAGCAGGCTTCATGTGCAGAAGTGGGGAAGAAAATCTGGTTTACCAGATTAAAGTCTGCTGCTCATATGAAAGAGAAGGGAAGAAAACCTGGTTCTCCAGATTAGAGTCTCCACTTTTATCCACCATACCATGCTGGCTATATAAATTTGAGGAAGCCTCCTTATTATTATTTATTTCATTTTTAAACATTTATGCCACCCTTCCAATGACCTTAGGGTCTTTAAGGCAATAAAGAATAAAAACATCAATACAAGCATCGAAACACAGCTACACCACACACACACACACACACACCTCATTTAATGAAATTCATAAACAGGAAGGAGGGTCAGCACAGGAATGTCATAAAACAGAAAATCCTTCACCTGTTGGCAGAAGGTAATGCTACAGGGAGACTGCTTAGGCTTCACAAGGGTTTGTTGAAGGGACTGATAGGATAAAGGCTGATTAATAATAATAATAATAATAATAATAATAATAATAATAATAATAATAATAATAATAATAATAATTGGCACTTAAAAACAATTGGCGCTGACAAAATCACCATATGTCAGCTGCAAAAGGCCACCCAGCTCGGCTCTGCACGCATTATTCGTCGATACATCACACAGTCCTAGATGCTTGGGAAGTGTCCGACGTGTGATGTAATACAAAATCCAGCATATTGATCTTGTTTGCTGTGTATAACTGTTTTGTATCAATAATAATAATAATAATAATAATAATAATAATAATAATAATAATAATAATAAACCACAAGCCACAATGAAATACCATAAAAATTGTCAATGGTTTAGCTGACACACCAAAAACTAGAATGAACCATACTAGTTAATCACCATGGAACAGGAAGGTCTCATAAGCCTGACAAAGGTGGCTGGGCTTGGGTGATTTGGTCACTGAGAAAGAGCAAGGCAGATTATTTCTAATGTGGTATTGAGGAGGCACAGGTGGTTGGTGGGTTGACCTAAGATGATGTGAGTTCATACCGGTAGAGGTAGTCCTTTAAGTAGTCCAAAGTTGTAAATGGTGCTAAGCACCACCATTTTGGACTAAGACCAGAAATGAACAGAAAACATCCTTTAATATTGGTGCACAATGTCCCAAAACTGCTAAGAAGTGGGCCACTGCATTCTACCAACTGAGCTGTCTCCCAGGGTAGCCCCACACAGACTTTGTTATAGTAATCTATACTCTTTTCCACAGAAAGATGAAAGTACAATTGTGTATTGTTTCACCATATCCTGGACCTTCTTTGTAGTAGAATGCTTCACAGGTTCCTAGTGCCTACCTAGATCTGTAGTTGCCTACCTAGTTGACTACCTAGAATGCAGAAATAAAAAATCTCCTTTTAGGAGATTGAAGGGGCACGGACGGGCACACAAAGTTCTGTTTTATGTTTCCGGTCTTCATTGCTCCACCTTACTTTACGTTCCTTTTTCTAGTGGCTGCCACTTTCTCCTTCTCTTGTGCACCTGTAGATGGTTAACCTCGAGGTTTCTGCAATATATTCACCAATGCTTAGGCTTGGCTGCTCTTCCCTAAGTGTGAATACACATTCAGGGTTACTTGCTAGTCTGGCTTCAAATGGTCTGCCCTCTGCCATTACATTTTAAGTAGCAGCGAAGAGAGTTCTCTGCAGAGTTTGAAAAGCCTGCTCCTGCTTTGTCAGCAATTTTTCAACGGGAAAGAATGACACGGTTTGAAAAAGGCAAGTTTTGCCAATTTGTCATTTGAGGCACTATAAATGCTCTTTTATCACTGTACCATGTTTAATAATGCAAAGAAGGATGGTTGTGATGAAGGCTGCACTTAAAAATGAATTTTAATGTTCCTAGACATTCTGGATTACTTCCTGCTGCAGAAGCACACTACTTTCTCTTCAGCCACATCACTACTGACCACACTTTTATATTACAGTTGAAAAGAGTATATACAGGGACATTCCACAGGAATATATACTCCACTTGCTTTACTACCATCAGATCCTCTGAAGATGCCAGCCACAGATGCAGGCAAAATGTCACGAGAAAATGCTACTGGAACATGGCCATACAACCCTGAAAACCCACAACACCCTAGTGATTCCAGCCGTGAAGACCTTCAACAATACAAAGAAAAGAGTATAGTTTGTTATCCGCCGCAGAAAATTAGATGCTGAGGTAGCTGGTGCTCGGGAGCAGCAGCAGCAGCAGAAGGCCATTGCTTTCACATCCTGCATGTGAGCTCCCAAAGGCACCTGGTGGGCCACTGCGAGTAGCAGAGTGCTGGACTAGATGGACTCTGGTCTGATCCAGCAGGCTAGTTCTTATGTTCTTATGGGTGCCAAGGTCATAGTTTGCCTGGAATGCCAAAAAACTTTGGGTCAGCTTTGGATGGGTCACCATATGGTCACCATATTTGGATGGGTCACCATATTTGGATGGGTCATCACATTTGGATGGGTCACCATGCCATACTGAGCAATTTGAACTAGTGGATCACCATACTGGAAGGCTGAGAACTACTGGTCTCACTGACTGCTAGAGAGAAAAGGGCAGAAGTGTCCTTCCACACTGTCAATAGTAGGTAGATTTATGGCTTTGTTCCACTGGAATTTATCACACAATTTCTTACCTCTGCAGCAGGTCAACATGCCCCCTGAAATACTGTTCCTGCTCCTCACCAACATTTCAGGAGGTATTTTGGGCTGCCATGGTGGGAGGAAGGGCGAGAAAGGCACACACTGCAGGTGAAAATCCTTCTACACACCAGAAGGTTCCAGTGGATCCAAACCCATATCAGCTAGAAGACCTTCCTCAGTGGTTCAGTGTGAGCAGACCTTGGTGGTTCATTATGGTTCATTTTCCCTTTACATAAGTAGTTGTACTGGTTTTACAACATTTCCAGCTGTACCCCATCAGCTACTGAACACTGCATGACACTACCAGCCACACCTCCTCACCAGGAGTCAATAATTACCTAACAACATTTTCATATACATGTAGAATTCATTGTTAGATCTGCCATGGTTCTGAAGGAAGGGGCATCTATCCAACCATCTGCAGGCCACACAATATGGGACTGTGCTGTAACCCACTGAGCCCCATGAAAATGCTGTGCCTGGGAGGTCAAGTAGGGATCCCCAAGAACAACATAGCAGTGGAGATCTACAGCAGGAGAGAAGCACAGGTGGAAATCATTCCCACCCACCCCCTCCCTGCTATAGCTCCAAAAACAGAAATGTCATTCTGTCAGTGAAACTGTTGGATATATGCCATTAAAGTTGATCTTCCAGTCATTCCACCACCCATAGAACTGCTTGACTTTTACATGTCCTTATGACTTCTAGAATGGAAATTGACAATCATTTCAATTTCCTCAGGATTTAGAGACTGTGATTCCCCTCTAATTTTTTTTTTATTACGCACATGCTTTATATCTTTTGACCATCCTCATTTGTCTCATATGCTGCAGAATGTTTGAGAATGAGAGGGTGCAAAACAGCCGATATGACCCATTTCAAACAAAACAGATGAAAGTTTCGCAGCTGAAGATATTTTAGTGGCTTGGTCCATCTGCCATCAGACATATGTTGGCAGGAGGATGTCTGTTTCTTGTCATCTACTAATTGGAAGAACAGCAGGATTTAGGAGCTGCTTAGGTATTAAGGGGAAAGTACACACCACACACCATTCACATCAAACTTGTGATTGGAGCCAGACTCCTTTATCCTCTGTATCTGGGGAAATAAATACCCAGCATCTGATAGAATCTTGCTGAGCAAATAGGAAGAAATAAGTTTCTAAGGAGGAGTGGCCAACTCTATTCAATTTAAGCTATGAGAAAATGCATTAAAGAAACCCTCATTCCACAATATGTTTCCAGAAAAGAGTATATTTGCCTGTTGGGCAAATGCTGCTTTCTTTTAATGCAGGCTTGAACAATTCAATAACTGAACACATGAAGACATGAAGCTGCCTTATAGTGAACCAAGCTTTGGTCTATCAAAGAAAGCATTGTCTACTCTGACTAAAAGCTCTCCAGGATCTCAGGTAGAGGTCTTTCTCATCATCTACTACCTGAGCCTTTTAACTGGAGATGCTGGGAATTGAACCCAGGACATTCTGCATACCAAAACAGATGCTTCTGAGTGACAGCCCCCAGTTACATCTCACATTGTGCTTGCAAGGCATTTGACAAACCACCCATCCCTGTTTCCAAAGCCTAAACAGGCAGCAAAATCTGGCTGCTGATTGAGATTTTGACAGGCTGACATACAAAGGCCAGATCCTAGAGAATCCAGTGTGTCCATCAAACACATTATCTTATTCATTTTTCAAAAAAATATATGCTTTCTTTCTACCCAGTTAGGGTCACCAATGCAGCTAACAGTTAAGACAAAACATTATTAAAATCATATTATAAAAACAATTTATAAAGCAATTAAAACTAATTAAAAACACATAATAAAGGCACATAAAACAATAATTAAAATGCAAGGCAGGGGAGAGGAATAATTGAAGGAACACTGAACAAAACAAAGAAGTCTTTACTTACACATGGAAGACCATGACAGATGCGAACAAATATCCCTAGAGAGAGATTTTTGTAGTGTCATGTCTAGGTAGTTCTTCTCTTGGGTTGTCATCCCCCTAATTTCAGGAGATTCAGAGGAGTACTCAAAGCAGGGCTTTGAAAGATAACCTTAGCAGTCAGGTAGGTTTATATGGGAATACGTGGTCATTCAGGTATGCTGGTTCCAAGCTTTAAAGTATCTTAGGCTGAACTTACACATTGGTGGATACTGCTGTATTGTTACAGTATTCTAATCATTCATTTTTTGTGTCTTGTCCACAAGGAAAATCCATGAGGTGAATGTTTATCATGGTATAATATCTGACAACATAAGAAAGAGCCTGCTGGATCAGACTAGAGTCCATTCTAGTCCAGCACTCTGCTACTCGCTGTGGCCCACCAGGTGCCTTTGGGAGCTCACGTGAAGGATGTGAAAGCAATGGCCTTCTGCTACTGCTGTTGCTCCCAAACACCTGGTCTGCTAAGGCATTTGCAATCTCAGGTCGAGGAGCATCAAGATTGGTAGCCATAGATCAACTTCTCCTCCATAAATCTGTTCAAGCCCCTTTTCAAAACTATCCATGTTAGCGGCCATCACCACCTCCTCTGGCAGTATATTCTGAACACCAATCATGCATTGCATGAAGAAATGTTTCCTTTTATTAGTCCTTATTCTTCCCCCCAGCATTTTCAATGTATGCCCCCTGATTCTAGTATTGTAAGAAAGAGAAAAAAATCTTTCTGTTGACATTTTCTACCCCAGGGGTAGGGAACCTGCGGCTCTCCAGATGTTCAGGAACTACAATTCCCATCAGCCCCTACCAGCATGGCCAATTGGCCATGCTGACAGAGGCTGATGGGAATTGTAGTTCCTGAACATCTGGAGAGCCGCAGGTTCCCTACCCCTGTTCTACCCCATGCATAATTTTGTAGACTTCAATCAAATCCCCTGCAGACGTCTCCTCTCCAAACTAAAGAGTCCCAAACACTGCAGCCTCTCCTCATAAGGAAGGTGCTCCAGTCCCTCAATTATCCTCATTGCCGTTCTCTGCACTTTTTCTATCTCTTTGATATCCTTTTTGAGATGTGGCGACCAGAACTGAACACAGTACTCCAAGTGCGGTCACACTACTGCTTTACATAAGGGCATGACAATCTTTACAGTTTTATTATCAACTCCTTTCCTAATTATCCCCAGCATAGAGTTTGCCTTTCTCACAGCTGCCACGCACTGAGTTGACATTCCCATGAACTATCAACTAAGATGCCCAAATCCCTCTCCTGGTCTGTGACTGATAGCACTGACCCTTGTAGTGTGTATGTGAAGTTTGGATTTTTTTGCCCCTGTGTCCATCACTGTACATTTTGCTACACTGAACTGCATTTGCCATTTCTGAGCCCACTCACCTAATTTATAAAGGTCCACTTGGAGCTCTTCGCAATCCTTTGTGGTTCTCACCACCCTACATAATTTGGTATCATCTGCAAACTTGGCCACCATGCTACCCACCCCTTCTTCCAGGTCATTTATGAATAGGTTAAAGAGCACTGGTCCTTGGGGGACACCACTCCCTAAATCTCTCTATTATGGGAACTTCCCATTTACACCCACTCTTTGCTTCCTGTTTCTCAACCAGTTTTTAATCCATAGGAGGGCTTCCCCTCTTATTCCTTCATTGCTGAGTTTTCTCAACAGTCTCTGGTGAGGAACTTTGTCAAAAGCCTTTTGGAAATCCAAGTAGACAATGTCCACTGTTTCCCCCTTATCCACATGCCTGTTTACACCCTCAAAGAACTCTAGTAAGTTTGTAAGACAGGACTTGCCTTTGCAAAAGCCATGCTGACTCTTCCTCAGCAGGTCTTGCTTTTCTACATGTTTTATAATTTCATCTTTAATGATAGATTCTACTAATTTACCAGGAACAGATGTCAAACTGACTGGCCTGTAATTTCCCGGGTCCCCCCTGGATCCTTTCTGAAAGATTGGTGTGACATTGGCCATCTTCCAGTCTTCAGGGATGGAGGCTGATTTCAGGGATGAGTTGCATATTAAAGTGAGAAGATAAGCAATTTCATGCTTGAGCTCCTTAAGAACTCTTGGGTGAATGCAATCTGGGACATACAACATGTGTGTCTCGTGTATGGTTTGGATCCTGTTTATTAATTTATTTCTTTGAAATGTTTGTATCATGCCTTTCTACCATATTAGGGCTCTCAAAGTAGAGAAACATTAAAAAGATATTAAAAACAAACATGTATATATATATTACATCCATACAGCAAATAAAAACAATCAAAGAGGGAGGGTCTGTAAAGGAATGCTAGATGAAACAGAAAAGACTTCACCCACTGGTGCAGGATTGTGATTAAGGGGGGACATGTGAATTGCCTTCAAGAAAGAATTCCACAGTTTTGGTGCCATGACTAAGAAGGCCCTTTTGCCAGCAATCTAGTTTCAGATGATGAAGGCACTTGTGGCAAGGGTCCTGAATACAATCATAATGTGTGGGTAAATTCATATGGAAGTAGGCAGTCCTTAACATATGCAAGTCCCAAAAAGTATATGGCTTTCAAGGATAATAAATTGGACTTAGAAACAGATTGGAATCCAATACAGATGGAACAAAATTGAAGAAATATGGTCCCTACAGTCTCTGTGACCGACTCCAGTAACAGCATTCTCTCTGCAACATTCTGTATCAACTGCAGCCATAAAACAAAGTCTTGGGACATTGTTCACCTTGTCATTACTTCCAGCTTCAGTGGAGGTTGTTCACTGCTGGGCAGTTTGCTCCATCTGCCACTAGCACTTCAGCTTCTGTGACAGGTCCTTGAAAAAACATTGGTCTTGGCAGGGTACCAGTCCCCCACCATGAGTGGGGAATTCCCCATCCTCATCTCTTGTTTCCCGCTGCTATTTCATGGATTCTTAGAGAGGCATGACAAGCCATTGTCAACATTGTTGACCTTCCATGTCTCCAGCCTCAGTCTCCAATTGGTTGCCAGGGAAGATGGGAGGGGCAAAATGGCATAACTTGATGTTGTGATATCACTTTAGGCTGCGCAACCAAAAATGATGTCACTGTGCTGCTGGATACTCTAGAGTTGACTCTAAACTCGATGGTTTTACCATAGAGGTTTGGGTGAATCCTAGCGAGTCCAGTGTCAAAGTGACTTCACTTCCACTTAGTCCACTGGAAGTAGTATCACAGCAACGACAGATGCCATCTCAGTAAACCAGTCCAGCAAAGTCTTACAAGGATAGTCATCCCTCAGCTGGCAATTGGAAGTGCTGGTGACAGAGGAACTGAGGTCTACCACAATGGACTTCCCCCATAGCAGCTGGGGGAAAGTATGAGAGAGGGAGTAGTATAGGATTCAAGCCAGTGTGGTCAAAAGAGTCTCCAAACCCTAGCTTTCTGTGCCCCTCCCTGCATAGGTGAGACAGATGGTGATCACTTTCTGTGGTGGCACTTCCTTTTGAAATGCACCCCCCTCAAGAGTTGCCTAGAACTTATCTTATGCTCGAGGCAAAAAAAAATATTTTTAACCCAGGCTTTGAACTAAAGTCTTTAATGTTTTTAGTTGTTTTATGATTGGCTTTTATCTTGAAGTTTGTTTTACAAGTCTTTTTAAAGCTAGTTAATGGTTGTTTATGCTGTTTTATGCCAGTGTGTCCTTTTTAATATTGATAATGTATGCTTTTGTTTTTTATGGTTCTATGTGTGGTAAAGGGTTACAAAGATGATACAGCTAAGGAAGAGTTAATGTGACAGGCAGGTTTGGGCAGAAGAAACTGTCCTGAGTTGTTAACATGGCTGCCGAAGTTTTTGCTGTTAGGGCTCTTGATCCAAGTTGTATAATATGTAAATAAAGGTGTTGAGTTTCTTCATAAGCAGTTGGGATTAGTTCTCTGAGGAAACAAATGGATTTTGCTAAATTCCCATTATAGCACTATGGATTTTTTTTAACTTATGAACCAACTTGAGCAGGACTTTGTAAAGGCAGCACATAAATTCCCTAAACTAATTATTTGTTTGTTTGTTTATAGTAGGGCTTGCACTTTTCATATTCAGGTGTTTACCAAGCATTTATGCAATAAATCTTAAAACCAATTCCTAAAAACCACTACACAATATTATGTAGGCAATAAATAAAATAAAACACAATGACTGGAAACATTTCATAGACAATAGTGCCAGGCCATGATCTATACAAGAGGTCAGAGAAAGATGAATTTTATAATCTCACATCTAGATTAATTAATCACTTGATCAGTTTTGTGGGTAAATTTAATATTTTCCAAACTTCATCCAATCCTAATCAGAATTTCATCCTTCGAAACCCATTGAAGTCATAAGAACATAAGAACATAAGAACAAGCCAGCTGGATCAGACCAAAGTCCATCTAGTCCAGCTCTCTGCTACTCGCAGTGGCCCACCAGGTGCCTTTGGGAGCTCACATGTAGGATATGAAAGCAATGGCCTTCTGCGGCTGTTGCTCCCGGTCACCTGGTCTGTTAAGGCATTTGCAATCTCAGATCAAAGAGGATCAAGATTGGTAGCCATAAATCAACTTCTCCTCCATAAATCTGTCCAAGCCCCTTTTAAAGCTATCCAGGTTAGTGGCCATCACCACCTCCTGTGGCAGCATATTCCAAACACCAATCACACGTTGCGTGAAGAAGTGTTTCCTTTTATTAGTCCTAATTCTTCCCCCCAGCATTTTCAATGAATGCCCCTGGTTCTAGTATTGTGAGAAAGAGAGAAAAATTTCTCTCTGTCAACATTTTCTACCCCATGCATAATTTTGTAGACTTCAATCATATCCCCTCAGCCGCCTCCTCTCCAAACTAAAGAGTCCCAAGCGCTGCAGCTTCTACTCATAGGGAAGGTGCTCCAGTCCCCTCAATCATCCTTGTTGCCCTTCTCTGCACTTTTTCTATCTCCTCAATATCCTTTTTTTGAGATGCGGTGACCAGAACTGGACACAGTACTCCAAGTGTAGTCGCACCACTGCTTTATATAAGGGCATGGCAATCTTGCAGTTTTATTATCAATTTCTTTTCTAATGATCCCCAGCATAGAGTTTGCCTTTTCACAGCTGCCATGCATTGAGTTGACATTCCATGAACTATCCACTAAGAGCCCAAATCCGTTTCCTGGTCTGTGACTGTTAGCACTGACCCTGTAGCTGATGTATGTGAAGTTTGGATTTTTTTGCCCCTATGTGCATCACTTTACATTTTGCTACATTGAACTGCATTTGCCATTTCTGAGCCCACTCCCCTAATTTATCAAGGTCCGCTTGGAGCTCTTCGCAATCCTTTGTGGTTCTCACCACCCTACATAATTTGGTATCATCTGCAAACTTGGCCACCACGCTACCCACCTCTACTTCCAGGTCATTTATGAATAGGTTAAGAGCACTGGTCCCAAAACGGATCCTTGGGGGACACCACTCCCGACATCTCTCCATTGTGAGAACTTCCAATTTACACCCACTCTTTGTTTCCTGTTTTCTCAACCAGTTTTAATCCATGGGAGGACTTCCCCTCTTATTCCTTCATTGCTGAGTTTTCTCAATAGTCTCTGGTGAGGAACTTTGTCAAAAGCCTTTTGGAAATCCAAGTAGACAATGTCCACCGGTTCACCCCTGTCCACATGCCTGTTTACACCCTCAAAGAACTCTAGTAAGTTTGTAAGACAGGATTTGCCTCTGCAAAAGCCATGCTGACTCTCTCAGCAGGTCTTGCTTTTCTACATGTTTTATAATTTTATCTTTAATGATAGATTCTACTAATTTACCAGGAACAGATGTCAAACTGACTGGCCTGTAATTTCCCGGGTCCCCCCTAGATCCTTTCTTAAAGATTGGTGTGACATTGGCCATCTTCCAGTCTTCAGGGATGGAGCCTGATTTCAGGGATAAGTTGCATATTAAAGTGAGAAGATCAGCAATTTCATGCTTGAGCTCTTTAAGAACTCTTGGGTGAATGCAATCTGGGCCAGGGGATTTGGTAACATTTAGTTTATCAATGGCTGCCAGAACTTCTTCCTTGTCTATCACTATCTTTGCTAGTTCCTCGGATTCGCCTCCTAAGAAGCTTGGTTCAGGTGCAGGAATGTTCCTCACTTCCTCTTGGGTGAAGACAGATGCAAAGAATTCATTCAGCTTCTCTGCAATCTCCCTACCATCTTTTAGCACACCCTTTGTTCCTTCGTCATCTAACGGGCCTACCGCTTCCCTTGCTGGCTTCCTGCTTTTGATGTACTTGAAGAACTGTTTGTTGCTGGTCTTGATGTTCGCAGCCATGCATTCCTCATAATCCTTTTTTGCCTCCCTTACTGCTAACTTGCTTCTCTTTTGCCACCATTTGTGTTCCCTCTCATATTCTTCATCAGCCAAACTGGACTTCCATTTTCTAAAAGACATTTTCTTTTTTCTGATAATTTCCTCAACCTCTCTTGTTAACCATGGTGGCTTTCTTTTGGACTGGGTGCTGCCTTTTCTAACCTGTGGAACACATTCCAGCTGAGCTTTTATTACTGTGTTTTTAAATAACCTCCAAGCATCCTGGACAGTTTTGACTCTCTTGATTTTCCCTTTCAGCTTCCTGCGCACTATCCCCCTCATCTTTGAGAAATTTCCCTTTCTGAAGGCAAATGTAACTACATTAGTAGTTGCCACTTGTTCGCATGCTGAGATACTGAATCTGACAGCATTGTGGTCAATGGGTTTAGAAGGCGGTAATGAGGTGGCATTAGTTATATTAAATACACAAAACCCCAGCTATACTAAGCAATATTCCTACTCAAGTGTAGCAGAATGGGAGGGAAGGGAGAACAGCATAAAGACTGGGTATCCCTGCTTTCATAGATGGGAAACCAGAAGATTTAAATGCACACTCAGTCAGTTTGTCTTATACTACACTATTGTTTGAGGTTCTTTAAAGACTTCTTTTATAAACATATAGCATGTCATCAGAAGTAATGTATTCAGAGAGACTCGGAGCATGAAGTTTACTACTTCCTAAATCGCTGAAGACATCACTTTAAAAAATTGCATTGTAATTAATGGCATTGTTCAAATCTATGTGCGTTGTGCAGCTCAATTTACAGTTCTGGTACATTTTTTTTATTGCGAGGCCTCCATGGTGGTTTCAGATCAAAGCCGAAAGATTCATCCTCATATTATTCATCTGGGATTTCTTTTTAATCCTTGACACAGCCAGAAGGGAGCATTGTCCGCTCAGATTTAATCACTGGGAGTTCTGAGGATCTGAAGCGGGGGCTGTATCAATGTCTGGCTAGAGTTGAGTCAGATGCATAATTCCAGTGTTGAAATATGGTCATAAAATAACGGTCATGTGAGTGATCTTCTAATAGTACCAACTCCCCTACGAAAGGCGTGCTTTGCACTCAGTTCATTGCTCTGAGACACTTCCACTGACGTACTACATTTTTTTAAAAAAATGCAGAGTTTCAGAAGTCCCCAGTCAATGAGCTGACCCTAAATATTTGTGGTTCTTCTAGGAATACAGCAGGAGTCAACATGGCAACCAGGTGTTTCTCTATTGTTGAGGGTACATCTGCACTTGCTGTTGAGGTGATTCTGTTACGATATGTGGACTTTGAGAATTTGCCATGTATGTTTGCCAGGCCAACTCCAGTTAATGTGTCTTTAACAGTGGTATATTTTTATTTTAAAAAATATTTGTCCCTACCCCTTCTGCAATAGCTTCCTGAAACATTGTAAATCTCAAAGAGCGCAATATGACAGGAAAAACATAAAGCCAATAAAAGATTAACAAAGGACATTTTTTAAACTGCAGTTCAGTTGTTGGCCACAAGTCCTCCATGGCACTGAAGTATAAGTAACTCTTCAGCAAGTTCCAGAGGAGCCACCGCTGTAAACAAACTTCTTAGATTTGTGGATCAGTCTGTTCATTTCTCAGTGCAAAATGTGAATATTTTTCTCACTTTACTCTCCGTATTTTCTTTTATTTAAAAAAATCGAAATCAAACACTGGTCAGCAGAAGAAAGAATATTACAGTTTGTAACATAACACTGATCATAATCCAGCATACATAATATATACATCTATCAAATTTAGGGCTGTGGTATATTTACTGTGCCTATCTGTGTGATTTAGTTTGGCCCCATTGGGTGGAGCTCTTGGTTTCAGATCCCAGTTCTTGCATGTCAGCCAAAATTGGTTGTAAGAGTGGCTCTTTTTGCAAATAAAAAGCTGAGGTGCTGTGTGGTTTCCGGACTGTATGGCCGTGTTCTAGCAGCATTCTCTCCTTAGGCCATACAGCCCGGAAACCACACAGCACCTCAGTGATTCCGGCCGTGAAAGCCTTCGACAATAAAATAAAAAGCCGTCATTTTGGACCAGCTTGTCTCTGCTGAATAGACCTAAGAACTAGTGCTTGAGTGAGTACTGTAGTCCAGAGGATATCACAATGGCTACCAACCTCCAAGCAGGGCCAGGAGTTCTCATGGAATTACAACTGATCTACAGACTGCACAGACCAGCTCCTCTGGAGGAAATGGTTACTATACAGAGCAGACTGTGTGATACACCATACATTCTAAGTGCAGGGCCCTCCCCGGTCCCCGGCCCCTCCATGATGCGGCTGGCCTCCAAGCGGGCAAGGGCATTTACTGCCCTGGCCCCTGCCTGGTGGAATGCCCTTCCTCCAGCAGTTAGGGCCCTGCGGGACCTTGGAGAGTTCCGCAGGGCCTGCAAAACTGTGTTGTTCCAACGGGCTTTTGGGGGGGCCAACCGCTGAGCCCACCCCTCTTGTTGCCCTGCGCATTGGCTATATATTTGACCATCTGCCAACCCCCTCCCTCCCAGGGTTTGACCACTGGGGTCTGATACCCGACATCTCTTATTATTAATCACTTACTGGCAGTTACTGCTGCTATAGTTTTATAGTTTTGAGGTTTTGTATTATTTTAACTGGGGCTATTCGATTTGTTTTATTGTGTTGTTGTTTGTTGTTGTACACCGCCCTGAGCCCTCCGGGGGTAGGGCGGTTTATCAAATCGAATAAATAAAATAATAAATAAATAAATACCTCCTCAGTTCCCCCTTCCTCAAGCACTGTCCCAAACCTTTTCAGGCCAGAGTTGGCAACCCTACTGAAATCTATGGAATTAATCATGTAAGTCTGAATGACATTTATTGCAGTGAGATCGTGCCTCATTAGCTTTTGCAAGATTGTACCCTTTTGTTATGCTCTGTCATGGAAATTTATTATAGCTTTTCCCAGGTACTATGTTAGATTTTAGGTTACAGTGGACAGTAATGAGAGAGACGCTATACATTTTTCACTTTATGTGCCAATTCCATCAGGTTAACGACTGTGATACAGATAACGGAGAGAAATGGCCTCCGGGTATTATTCAATATGTACAATTTTGTACTTATACTGGTTGCTAAGGAAAGCAAGAGCCAAGTGTGATCTTAGAAGTTTTAATATAGGTTGGAAGCTATCATATCCTCAAATTTAACCAAGTAGGATTCCAGACAGGAAATCCTGACATCTTCATTGGTCAACAGTTCCTGCACACTTTAGATATCCCTGGACATCTGGAAATCTCATAAGAGCCTTTATGAATCTAAACATTTAAGACATTACAATTGTGTGTACTGGGAGCCTACCAACTGTGTATAGATTCTCCTTATATATGTGGTGGTCATTTTGTATGAACAGGGGCAACACATTTACCCTGTGTGTACAACCTGGATTTTTCAGGACTTACAGTCACACCTATGTAGGCCCGTAGAAAATACACATGGTGCCCTGTTCACACAATATGGCAATTGTGCCTATTGACAGGATTATGGTTGGCATATGTTTCTTACATGTGCTTGGCAGGACTCCAGTAAGCACAACTGTAATGTCTGAAATGGTCCTCTGATTCAGATACTATCAAAGATGGCTGCAAAGATCAGCTTAATTTTTGTTAGAAGTTGTACTCTTCCTTACAGTTGTTTGTTTTTCTGTCATACATTTTTGACTACAATAGGAGATCCTGTCTAAATCTTTACTCTCACATACACACATACACATATATACATAGAGATTTTGGTCCAATAGTTTTCTCGTTTCCAGTCACATAAGCATATGGTTGGAAAACAAGCAAATCATGGGGGGTTTTTTCCCCCTTAACAATACACAGGTCAGCATATTCAACGTGCCTTGGAGTCTTTTAATCAAGCAAAGTTAAAGAAGGTCATGTTGTTCAATGAGCAATTTCCTCAACAATCTAAGACTTACAATTGACATCCTTCCAGCATGAGAACTTCTAACAAAGCATAATCCTGATCCTGGATCATAATAAAAATAAATGCAGCAAGTATTTAGCTGACATAATCCAGTGTCACTTTTAATTTTTGTTTCTTCAGGAACAATGCTGCATCGTAGGACATCTCTAACCCCAGTAGGAGCCCAAAGATCATGGATCAAGACAAGTGAATTCTTAGGACACTGAAAATATTTATACAGTATTTCCAGCCAGAAGCACGTTCTTGCACTTTTTTTCCCATTGGCATGCATAACAGAATGGTGTAATTGAACGCAAACACTTGGATGTGAATCTCTGTTTTCAGTGTAACTGGTGGAGTTCTGTTCACTTTATTTAATGTTTTGCTTTCTAGGTTGCTGTACCTTATCTGGCCTAAGGCTGATAACAATTAAAGAAAAAAACAGAACACAGTAAAACCTGCAATTAAAATGACTCCATTACTCTTAGCAACTGGGAAAAAAATCTTATAAGCAGTCGATGAACACTCAACAGGATGAACAGCAATTGCTTTCAACAGAGTTAGTGCAATGTTTCCATTGCTCTGAATGAACTCTTAGCTGGGCTGGGTGATTTACACCCAGAGGCATATCTAAAGTGGGGCAGCCAGGGCACATTTTCTGGGTACCACTTGAAGGGGGCAACTTCAGCCACTCCTTCTCAGGAGTGCAATTGTCATGAGTCAGCCCCTGGGAGATGAGGAATCAGATGCAGAACCGGACACCATAGACCAGGAGCTGGCTCCTCGAGAGGAGTTGCAAGCAACAGAGCCAAGTCCTTCCCTGCCAACTGAGGCTGAGCCAGATGCAGTGCAGCTGGGAGAGCCTTCAGCAGTCCCAGGGAAGCTAAATGATGAGCCAGCTGCACAAAGAAAGCAAAGACAGAGATAGCAGCTCAGTATTAAAAGGAGAAGTATTAAAGGCAGCTTGATATGGCAAAAGCAGAAACTAGAGCTAGAAACTGCAAGCTAGAAACAGGATTGAGTCTTTGCAGGATCCCGGCCTTGTTAGTAAGGCCATTCTATATAAACTCTATCTTGGGCCTGGGTGCAATAAGCTCCTCCTGTTAAGCTCCACATGCCTAGTCTTCCTCTGAACTCTAGCTCTCAGTCTGCCTGCTTGATTTTCTGCCTTTGCCTTGACTCTGGACTGTCTGACTACACCTTTGCTTGCTGTCTGCCTTGACTGTGGATTCTTTGATTATACTTTTGTTTGTTTCCTGATTTGATTCTGGACTACCTGACCACACCCTAGTTAAAACCTGCCAGCATCCCAGTGGTGTTGCAGCAAGGTTAGGAATGCTGCTGATCATGCCCAAGACAACCCTGGCAGGCCAAGTGTGTTGTCTCTGTCACAGTAATTCCTACAGAAAACATCCTCGTGTACTGAGGAGGTTGGCTCTTGTTCAGTGCTCCCAGCAAAAGACTTTCCCTTCCTCAGACTACTTCAGAAGAATGTCATGAAGCAGTTGCAACTGATGGGGCTCATGAGTCGCACTGCTGTTTTCAGGTCACTGACTGACCACCAGATCAGTGGAATTCAGCCTCCCTCTACCTCCCTCTGGTTAACCTTGAATTCTCTTGAAAGGTTGATGAAAAATACATTAGACGGCAGATTAATGAACTCAGCCCTTTCAGGTCACTCTCTGGATCTTTCCTGCCTGTCAGAAAGATAGCCAGTCCCTGCTGACTCTGGGAATGGCTTCTGCCAGGAACATCCAAGGTTCTGATTGTGGCTAAGTGACTACCTAGCTTCTTAGTGTAAGTGGCATAACTTCTGGGACACCCTCAGGTCATGTTACTCAATCAAGGCAACTAAGTTGACCAATCTTTTTTAACTTAATTCCATGTTTTAGGGTAATTATTTTGAAGTGACATACGGTTCGTGTTATAGACAATACCGCACCAAGGTACTTCACCTTTTTCAAATCTAAATCCTGTTTTACTTATCAGCTCTGCTTGATCATGTGTACTCATATTTTTAACTACAAACTTTGTTTGCTGTTTATTAATTTTAAACCCTGCTAAAGCCCCAGTTTGGACATTAAAGTCTCAACCCCCTTGACAGGGTTTTCCAAGATCAACACCAAGTCAGTAAATGCTCTTAATTTATAAGTCTCTTTTATTTTTATATCTTCAATCCTCCCATCAAATTTTATATCTCTGTTTAAAGCTTCCAACACAAGTATAAACAAGAGAGGAAAGAGTTGCCATCCTTGTCTTGTTCCCTTCTATGTCTTCTTGTTCCCTTTCATTGAGCCTCCACTAACAATTATTTGTGCTGTTTTAAGTATTTTAAATCAAGTCCACGCATTTTGTAAAATTCTCTCCAAAGTCCATATTTTCCAAGACCTTGAAGAAAAAGGACCAGCTTTTTTCTGTGACATTTGACCAGGAAAAAATGCATGGATACATTGCTCAGAAAAGAATACTGCTCCCCTCCCCATTATAGTCAAGCCCAAGGCTTCTGATCTGAGTGCCCCTAGCAGCCCAAGCCATCACAGTAGCAAATGCAGTGAAGCAGTGCCGTTCAAAGGAAAAATAATGCCCAGGGCAAAATGGCACCTGTGCCCCCTTGCCCCCCCCCCCGTGCCCCCCAAACACACTTTATGTACTTTTAAAAACAGCCTTCTTTGGTCCATGGAGGCTGCTGAGGGCTGCAGAGGCAGCCTAAGGGGAGGGGTGGGGGAGCGATTCTCTGCCCCCACCTGCGCCTGGACCTGGGGCATTTGTGTCCCCCCTTGCCCCATGGTAGCTCTTTCTCTCATGGTCCCATTGACCTTTGTGAGAACTTTCAGAACAGTTACTTCTTGGGATGCTTTGCTTCAGTTCCTATGCATTGTTACTATATTGTGTACAATGCTCTTTTTCCAATGTTCACCTGACATCTCAGTAGATGCTAAATGACTACCCTGAAATTGAAGTAGTTTGATCACATTATAAGAAGACTAGAGTCACTGGAAAAGACAATTAGGCTAGGAAAAGACAGCAGGGGAAGCGGAAAACCCAACATCAGATAGATTGACTCTATAAAGGAAGGCATGGCCCTCAGACTGCAAGATCTGAGCAAAGCTGTTGATGGCATGACATTCTGGAGGTCATGAATTCATAGGGTTGCCATGAGATAGAAGAGAACTTGGTGGCACTTTGCATACACCACTCTGTAATAATAAAACCACCTGCTGTTAACACAAGAGTAGGAACAGAATCCCAGAGAACCAATCATCCCAGGAAACGTTCATACTGGCAACTGATGCTGTGCCGTCCTTTATCTTGTGAATGTGAACAGGGTACCCACTAAAGAGTAGGAAGCAAATAAGTTATGGATTACTCATAATTTGACTTTTTAATACTTCCCTACCTTACTTTACATTTTTTTCACTCTTTTTCCAATCAGAACCTGATGAAATGTTTCAAATAAGATAGCTAACAATGCATTCCATTCTGTTCACATGTAAGTCAATGGCAAAACATCTATCATCTCTTTTCCTGGTCTTGGATTGAAGTTTGGCACAGCCATCTAGCTCCGTTGCCCTCCTAAGGCAATGTTGTATTGTATGTTGCCAAGTTATGGAGCACTGGAATTTCCTATAATGACCCATTAAATATCCCTCAAGCCCAATGAGGTAAAATTTGCAAACATTTTCCTGTATTGATGCTTCCTCTGTTTCAAGTATGAGTTCTAATCTTATCCCCACCCAGCCCTTTTTTATTATCAAGCTCCTGAACTGCTGTTATGTGTGGACTAGAGGACTTGCAGTCACCATAGTTTTGAAACTGACTTATCTGAGGGTAGGTTAAGTGTGGCTTAGTTGTTAAAAATGGAGGACTCTGTAATCTGGAGAACTAGTGTAACCCCCATGCTCAGAATGGGTTGACGCAGTAAGGGGTGGAGACTCAGAGCAGCAAGAGGCTGCAGCAGACCTCATGTAGTTGGAGGAGACAAGGCTACCAGACTCGGACCTTGATTTCTATAAGCCCTTAACATCTTGTTAAGGTAAACTGCAATATTGTTGGGAACTACTGGGAAGGTAGTTGTTTATTTTTGCTATGTTGTAAATGTTGGAGTTTATTGTTTCAGGGTTTCTTTTTGTGGTTGTAATGGGTGAGAGTTCTCCTGGAAACCTTCATCATGTTGAAGCCTGTTCATCAAGCCCTTGGAGTCTTCAGGAGCCAACCCACTTGCAAAGAAGAAATGGACCTGGCAGTATCAGTAGACTGTAAATATAAGGACTTGAAATTGCAAACCTGAACAGGACCTTGAAATGTGATGTTAAATGTTGATGTTATATGTTATATGTTAAGAAAGTAAACCATTTTGTTTTTAAAATTGTTATTGCAAACTCATTCCAGGTTCTGCCCCACAGAACCCACAAGCTGAGGTTACACTAGCTTTGCTTCTCACCTTTCCACTTGAGCAGCAGACTCTAATCTAGTGCACTGGGTTTGTTTCCCCCTCCTACCCATGAAGCTGGGTGACCTTGGGCTAGTCACAGTTCACTTTGAACTCTCTCAACCCCACATAAGTCATAAAGTATATGTTGCGTGGAGGGGGGAAAAGGGTGATTATAAGCTATTTTGAGATTCCTAAAAGGTAGAGAAAAGCAGAGTGTAAAAACCAGCTCTTCTTTCTCCCCTGCCACACCCAGATCAGATGTCTTTCAAGCTGGTTCCCAGTTGCCAAGCTGATTTTAACAGCTTTGGTTCACACCAAGGCCTCAGACCTTTGGCCCTGCCCAAGTTAAAATGCATGCAGAAAGAGGAGGCGGAAAATGTCAGCCTAGGCAGACCTCATTTGCTCCTATCAGCTGCAGCCAGCCAGCAGGATCGTTCTCAGTTTCCTTTAGGAATCTGTAATTATAGAATTGAGAGGCAGTGGAAAAAACTTCTTTTTCATGGGCTTTTCCAGGGCTTGCCTTGTTCAGATACCTGAAACACATCATAAGCATATGTGACCCTTATCCCCTTGGTTTCCCTTGAGACATATAAAGAATATTTTTTCATTTCCTTCATCGGCACAAGCATATCTGACTTGCCACTGCCTGTGCTGGATTAGGCCTAGGGTTGATCTATTCCAGAATGTTGCTGCCAAAAGCATCCAATCAGATGTGTCTGGGCAGTTTACAAGCCAAGTATGTTGGACAGCTTTCCACCATTCTTGTCCACCCAGCCACCCCCCCCCCCCATATTTAATAATCATCAGAATTCTGCATGTATAAGCCCTGCAGTTTCCACACAGTTAGTTACACTTTCAACTGTTCACATGTGAGAATGGGTGAGGTCAGGTGTTTGCCAGGGTGTAAGGAAGGCAAAGGAATACCACCTTCACCCCAGCTTTGCCTTTCTCATTTTGCATAGAGCATCACAAAGGTCAATGGGACCATGAGAGATTTCTCAATTTATATCCCAGCTCCGCCAGGTTAAGGAGGCCCAGGGGGAGAGGAACTCTGAAATCATAGAGCCAACACTATAGGAGAGCCTAAGCATTCTTTTCATTATATCAGGAGACCCCCTTACGTAACATGTTTGCTTCCTGATGAAGTTATAGATCCTCATCTTGATGATGGCATTTCTTCAAACAGAGCCACTCACAGATAAGTGTGTATCTGTTGGTGGGGGTGTCAGTCATTCAACCGGTTTTACTCAGCCTTTCTGTAAGCTTTCACCTTTGTCTCAGGGTAGTCACCATTGTTCAAACTCCATAACTTGACAACAAACTCCATAACTTGTGGCAGGGGAGAAAGAGAAAGCTCTATAACTTGACAACATACATTGTTCAGCAAATGGTGCCTAAAGAACAAGGAAGGGAACAGTCAATTTTAACGAGGCTGCGCATGCTTGCTAGCAGTTTATATACCATGTCGATTTCGGCAAGGACTCTGTGCGCCGGGCAGCAAGTTGCTGTCTGATTTTCATCCAACTCGAATGCTTTGGCAGTGACGTAATTCCACTGACTTTGATTGAATTACTCTTGATTTACATCAGGGAAGGCAAGATCAAAATCAAGCTGTTAAGACTACGTCTGGTATGCAAGTGTAGCCCCTCCACAAGCCTGGCTTGTCTATTTGACAAGAAACGTCTGCTCCCCTGTCCCCGGTAATCACAGCTATGAGCTACTGCAGTAAGCTCCGGTCCTCTTTTTTATCTGTATAAAACAACATTATCTTTTCTGGGGCTTTATTGGAGTCTGTGGAATGTATGCCTCCCATTTTGTTTAAACATATAATTTGGAAGTAGTCTCGAGTCAAATGTTGAATATATGTGCCGGCTAACACCCAATCTTTAGGTGCCCGAGCTAGTAAAAGAGGCATTCAAAATTGAGATAAAGCTTGACACATGGTAAACAGAGTACCCTGCTTAATGCTGACCAGGTATGAAAGGGAGGGGGAACCTTTGGGATCAACAGAGCTCCTGGGAAAAGGATGAATCTACTCTCAAATATAAGATACAATAAGATTAAGAGCATTGTTTGGGGTGGGCAGGTGACTGTGATTAAACAGGATCAATGAACTGCCTCCATAAAAACCCTCCCAACTTGACTCACTTTCCCATCTGTGACTCTCTTTACAGGAAACCAGTTATTTGGTTCTGTGAGATCAGCCAGCACAATATATAAAGGCATTTTTACCATTTGTGAAACTATTCAGGCCTCCCAGACGATCCAAACATATTTCAAGGGTGTGCGTGCGTGTGTTGTTTTTTTAAATCATGGTCCAAATCAGAACAGTAGTTTGTTCATGCTTTGTTTGCCCCAAGTTCTGTTTCCCCAAGAAGGAAAATGTTGGGTGGTTTATGCTTCAGATTAGCTTTATACAGCAAGTTACTGCTGACTGTCCTCATATTTCTGATGTCCTGGGTTTATACAGTAAAATAAATCTGCTGTACAGATTTCTGTTCCACCTTTATTAGGAAAGTTGTGGTATTTGGTATCAGTGCCTTGCAATGTGACAGTATGGATCTGCATATTCTACAGTGCTGCTCATGTCTTCTCTTTGAGGGCATGTTCACGTGAAGAAGTTGCTTTGCTTTCTTACAAACTGCAATATCTGAGAGTAAGAAGGGTAACACATTAATGGAGGTCATTGCCTACCCCATTCACAGTCAGAACTAATATGTGATTGGGCAACAGTGTTTGGGTGGTTGTTCCAATGAAAGCTTATCTGAAGTACTTAATATAATGGCTGAGATGGATACGTAATTAAAATATTCAGTTGAAATCAGTTGTAGGACATCCATCCATACTAGTGATAGTTGTGCTCTTGCATAGTTCATTCAGTATGGGCTCACCACAGTTAATTAGAAGAGTTGGTTTTTATGCTCCACTTTTCTTTACCTTTAAGGAATCTCAAAGTGGCTTACACTCACCTTCCTTTCCGCTCCCCACAATAGATATCTTGTGAGGTAGGTGGGACTGAGAGAATTTGGAGAGAATTATAACTAGCCCAAGGTCACCCAGGAGGCTTCATTTAGAGGAATCATAGAATCATAGAGTTGGAAGATACCCCATGAACCATCAAGTCCAACCCCCTGCAATGCAGGAACACACAATCAAAGCACTCCCGACATATGTCCATCCGGCCTCTGTTTAAAAACTTCCAAAGAAGGAAGTTATCCAAGTTCTCCAAACTTCTCCAAGGCAGTGAATTCCATTGTCGAACAGCCCTAACGGTCAGGAAGTTCTTCCTAATGTTCAGGTGTTCTTATGTTCTTATGTTAGGTGGAATCTCTTTTCCTGCACCTTGAATCCATTACTACGTGTTCTAGTCTCTGAGGCAGCAGAAAACAAGTTTGCTCCCTCTTTGACATGGCATTCCTTCAAATATTTAAATATAGCTATCATGTCCCCACTTAACCTTAACTTCTCCAGACTAAACATCCCCAGCTCCCTAAGCCTCTCTTCATAGGGCATGGACTTCAGACCTTTTACCATTTTGGTGGCCCTCCTCTGGACCCGTTCCAGCTTGTCAATATCCTTCTTGAATTGCAGTGCTCAGAACTGTACACAGTATTCCAGGTGAGGTGTAACCAATGCAGAATAGAGAGGTACAATTACATCCCTTGATCTTGACACTATACTCCTATTGATACAGCCCAGAATTGCATTGGTTTTCTTGGCTGTAGCATCACCCTGCTGACTCATGCCTTGAGAACATTCTGGGGTCACCATTCTGGGGTGACCATAAGTTGGTTGCAATTTGACAGCACTTACCACAAAAGGCAGTCCTAGTATGAGAAGGGAGCAAAGGTATCTCTTTTTTTAAACTGAGTGCAAGTCCCTACTTCATAACAGTTCATTTCATGTTCATTTGGCTTTGTGGTGCAGGATATTACCAAATTGAGATCCCAATGTATGATCTGCACACTGCAGAGAGAATATCTACTTCCATACTAAAGAACAGAACAGAAGGCATTAATGTACAGTATCTCTGCCAGCTCTTGCCTCATTCTGCAATAGAACAGTTTGTTTTTAAAGTGCTACATGAGCTTTTAGAACAAGCCCTACTGAACTAAATGGGAGTTGCTTAGGAATCTGACAGTGCATTGCTTTTTATTTTAGTGAGTTTTGCTCAGAGAAACTTCCCAGTGGATTGTTCTTCACATCTAATTTGGTTTAGCCTACAGATAAATCCAGACACACAAAGCTAGACGTTTCTGGATTCCTGGTTTGGTTTTGTGGTGCAGAATTCAAAAACTCTTGATAAAAGCTCCCAGGTATCAGCTGTTGGGAACTTTCCTGCTATATGCCTTTGAGAATTGCTCCCAGTCACAGCAGTAGACCACAGTAGAATAGGACCAATTGTTTGATTCATTAGAAGGTGGTTTTATATGTTCAATTGTTCAGCCAACGGGGTAAAAATTGGTTAAGGAAAAGGCAGGTACCCTTTCCCTTGATACGTATCTATTTACCAATTGCACAAGCATGCTCATTCCAGTTTGTGGACTAACCCAAATACTTTGGCTTATTAGCCAGCGAGAAAGCGGTACAGGATAAGGTGCCATTGCAATCTAGAGAGAAGGATCAGATGTGCTATAAATTAAAGTTGTGTGCCTTAAATCTCAATTTTATACCATTTTAGTGAACCATTTTTGATATCCTTCCACCCAACCAAATAACTCCAGCTGTTTGCATGCTTTCACTATGCCTTGGACAAGAATAACTCTGATGTCCACTTCCACTTTGCCTTGTTTGGATGCATTGTTATAAATGTATTCCAACTGTTTTAACAGTCAACAGCGTCCAGGTGTTTCTGATCCTAAACACTTCTTTTTTTAGAAAAATACAGCCTGGGTCTCGCTGCCAAGGTCAGTGAGAGCTGATGAGTGAGTTCTGTTATATAAACCAAGGCTTCCCAAGGTTTTGAGAAACCTAGAACACAAACATTTCACAATGCCTGTAGGAAAGAAAATATTGCGGTTGAATCTGTTCTCTTCAGGTCTTTTCCCCCTCCTCTCTTTCATTTGCATCTTTCTGATTAGTGCCTTATTTCCCTCCGTGTATCAACACCCTTCCTCAGTCACAAACTAATGCAGTCCTACTTTCCAACCTATTGTGTGGAGAACCGTGAGGTGGGTTCTTATTTCCAGTCTGCCAGTTAATAGCTTTCCAAAACAGTGCATGTCAGCAGATTTGAACAGGATAAGCCTTCCACATGAACCTGAGAAGTTGTCTTATAGTTATACTGAAATAAAACACTGGTTTATCAGGCAGACAGCCCAATCCAGAGCCCTGTGGTGGCCCGTGGTGGCACTGCTGTGACAATGCCCTGCCCCCTACAGAGAGCTTTTTGCTGGCAACACCCTCCCTGCTGCCAATAAACACTCCATTGTGCTCATTGGTCTTACACCATCCTAAAGGGTGACATAAGTCCAAGGCAAGCCCTGGGAACTGGTATCCCAGGAGGCAAAACTGGGGTGGAAGCTGACTAATGTTGGCTGTACTTCCAGTCACACCTCTGGCAAGCCCCCACCATGGAAGCACAGGAATGCTGATAGTGTTTTGCACCACATCTGGCCATCATAGAGGGTTACTGTGGCTGGCTGTTGGCAGATTTGCCCTTCAGTCGGGGTAAGTGCCCCAGGGAGGGCATATTTGCCAGCATAGGGCCCCGCTGCCTCCACAATTCCCTTCACACACACACTCACCCCAGATTGGGCTGATAGTCCACTCAATCTAATCAGACAGGTTGCCTGGGGTCTCAGGCTGAGTTCTTTCCCATTGCCAACTATTTGATCCTGTTAATTTGAGATATCAGGGCTTGAACCTGAGACCTTCTGCACACAAAGCAGATGTTCCACCACTGAGCCACAACCTCTCTGGGGGCTTTTTGCATTTTTTTTCCTCAGCTGTTCTGACTCAATACTGCTTCAGTTTATCCCCCAATCTCTGCAGGCATTTTTTGTGCCTTCAGTTTTCACTTCAGTTTTTGGCTGTTTGTTTCTCCCCCACCCCTCAATTTTTTTCTGGTTCTTTTGAAACCACTTTTTTTTCTGGTAGCTGATCTTGAGTCAGCTTTTTCCTTGTGCATGTTGTGCCTATCGACTTTCCCAATAATCCAGACTCGAGTGTTAGCATCATCTGTTGATTGATTGAGAGTTGCAAAGAGTATGCACACCTGGCATTGCCAGATTTGAGAATTCCAAAGCAAAGAATTCCCTCCCCCCCCCCCAAGCTTCCCAAAACTGAGACCATTTACTGGACACAGAGCTCACCAAGGCCAAAATGTGAGATAACCAATATAAGCAGGTGCAACAAAGCAGCAATAAGCAACCATTATATTCTGCGTGCCAAGGAAAGGGGTTTTAGGTGTCCCCGTCTCCCAGCCTTCCTAGAGGCATGGCAAGATCGTGTGACAGCACATCTTGGCAGTGCATAATGTTTGTGTTTGTTTTCTTTCTTCTTTATCCTGGCCACTCCCACCCACCTCTACCCTATTTTTCAGTGATTGGACTATTTTCATCCCATATTCAATGGAAGGGCTGCTGCCTCTCCTGTCTGCTCCCCCTCCCCCCCGCCCTGAAGATGATTTCAGTTTTTATTGTTCTATAGTCTCCAAAATATTGATTTATTAGTACAGTGTTGTAATGGTAGTTCAAGCGAGTTCTCTGAATTCCAAGTTTTCTATTTTTTTAAATGCCTCTAGTTCCTTTTCTGACAGAGATATTAGGGATATTCATGGATTCTCAAAGAAGAAATAGAGCCAAGCAGTAAAGGTTTGTGACATTTATTAATGGAACCTGTCTACTCGATCTTTTGTAGTGCCAACATTTCTTTCCTCTATAAATTATATAAATTATATGTCCTAAAATCATATTCATTTCCTACAAACCCCATCATACTCTCCTTTTAATTTGTTGTTATTATTTACATTTATATATTCTTTTGTGCAATTTTGCAAAAGTTAAAAAGGTTACTTAGTGTGCCGTCATTGTGAAGCTCAGAGCTTTCGTTTTTAACAGCTTGAAATATACCTCCAAAGTACGGCTCTTGGTCCAGCTGGTCATCTAGAGAATGGTATGTCCTGATACCAAGAATTTCGATTCGACCAGGCTCTAGTGACAGCTGAAATACTGCTCCCTGCCACTGAGGTTCACAGAAGAAAGGAATCTTGTGTCAAATATATTTCACTTTTAGGGAATGGGGCTTGTCAAACTGTCCAGAGGCACAAAGCCCCATTATATCACATTTTCCAAAATTATCAATATCCTTGGGTTGCTGTGTGGTCTCCAGGCCGTGTTCTAGCAGCATTCTCTCCTGACGTTTCGCCTGCATCTGTGGCTGGCATCTTCAGAGGATCACAGCCACAGATGCGGGCAAAACGTCAGGAGAGAATGCTGCTAGAACACGGCCATACAGCCCGGAAACCACACAGCACTCCAGCGATTTCGGCCGTGAAAGCCTTCGACAATACATCAATATCCTTCTTTAGTATGGCATTCAAAGCAGAATGAGATACTCTAGAGCTGATCATACTGGTCCACTGTTTAACCTGGAACTGCCATTACTTGTTCATGCATTTGTTGTGTTGCATTCCACTGGTTTTTATGTTGTTTTTCTATCTTTTGACCTGATTTGTGGTGATTTTTTTTAAAAAAAAACACCTTAAAATATAATTAGAGACGCCATCCCAGAATGTCCATGCTGATGATCAAAGTCCTACTGGGATTCTAAAGACTTTCCATTTTAAATGCACTTCTTTCTTCTTCTTTTTTAGCTTTCTGTTTGCTTTTTGGCTGGCTGATTTTTCTTGGCATTAGTTAATCAACTATAAATTATTAATTCTTGTTTGGGGAAAACTGGGGATATAAGAACATAAGAACATAAGAACAAGCCAGCTGGATCAGACCAAAGTCCATCTAGTCCAGCTCTCTGCTACTCGCAGTGGCCCACCAGGTGCCTTTGGGAGCTCACATGTAGGATATGAAAGCAATGGCCTTCTGCGGCTGTTGCTCCCGGTCACCTGGTCTGTTAAGGCATTTGCAATCTCAGATCAAAGAGGATCAAGATTGGTAGCCATAAATCGACTTCTCCTCCATAAATCTGTCCAAGCCCCTTTTAAAGCTATCCAGGTTAGTGGCCATCACCACCTCCTGTGGCAGCATATTCCAAACACCAATCACACGTTGCGTGAAGAAGTGTTTCCTTTTATTAGTCCTAATTCTTCCCCCCAGCATTTTCAATGAATGCCCCCTGGTTCTAGTATTGTGAGAAAGAGAGAAAAATTTCTCTCTGTCAACATTTTCTACCCCATGCATAATTTTATAGACTTCAATCATATCCCCCCTCAGCCGCCTCCTCTCCAAACTAAAGAGTCCCAAACGCTGCAGCCTCTCCTCATAGGGAAGGTGCTCCAGTCCCTCAATCATCCTTGTTGCCCTTCTCTGCACTTTTTCTATCTCCTCAATATCCTTTTTGAGATGCGGCGACCAGAACTGGACACAGTACTCCAAGTGCGGTCGCACCACTGCTTTATATAAGGGCATGACAATCTTTGCAGTTTTATTATCAATTCCTTTTCTAATGATCCCCAGCATAGAGTTTGCCTTTTTCACAGCTGCCATGCATTGAGTTGACATTCCCATGGAACTATCAACTAAGATGCCTAAATCCCTTTCCTGGTCTGTGACTGATAGCACTGACCTCTGTAGCGTGTATGTGAAGTTTGGATTTTTTGCCCCTATGTGCATCACTTTACATTTTGCTACATTGAACTGCATTTGCCATTTCTGAGCCCACTCACCTAATTTTCAAGGTCCACTTGGTGCTCTTCGCAATCCTTTGTGGTTCTCACCACCCTACATAATTTGGTATCATCTGCAAACTTGGCCACCACGCTACCCACCCCTTCTTCCAGGTCATTTATGAATAGGTTAAAGAGCACTGGTCCCAAAACGGATCCTTGGGGGACACCACTCCCGACATCTCTCCATTGTGAGAACTTCCCATTTATACCTACTCTTTGTTTCCTGTTTCTCAACCAGTTTTTAATCCATAGGAGGACTTCCCCTCTTATTCCTTCATTGCTGAGTTTTCTCAACAGTCTCTGGTGAGGAACTTTGTCAAAAGCCTTTTGGAAATCCAAGTAGACAATGTCCACTGGTTCACCCCTGTCCACATGCCTGTTTACACCCTCAAAGAACTCTAGTAAGTTTGTAAGACAGGATTTGCCTCTGCAAAAGCCATGCTGACTCTTTCTCTTGCTTTTCTACTTTTATAATTTTATCTTTAATGATAGATTCTACTAATTTACCAGGAACAGATGTCAAACTGATATAGTATAGTATTTTAATACTGATATAATATAGTATTTTTATTTTTTTAAAGGTAAACAGAGTAATTGTCCATTTAAAAATGGCTGTTATTGCTACAGCAGTTATAATTCTTTTAAAATAAATGTGAGCAGTGACTGTGGTTGATTGAAAACTGTGGTATTAAAAGTTGTTCAGCCATACTGCTGCATGTAAAAGCTGACACTGAAATGAAATCCATGCAATGCCTTTTATTGGGACCAACCAAATTGACACAAACATTGTGCAAGCTTTCAAGCTCACCTGAATTATTCATCAGGCAGGATACTATATATATATTTTTACAAAGATAAAGGGTGGAAAGAAGTTTCTTCAAGCTATGGTGTTAATGTCTAATCTACTACTACTACTACTACTAATGTCTACTAGCAGTGGTGACTGAAGGGAACCTCTGCAGTTCAGAAGCAGTAAGCTGCTGAACATCAGTGCCAAGAGACAATGTCAGAAGAAGGCTCTCCTGAGAACTAGTTGGCCACTGCGTGAGACAGAATGGTGGACTAGATGGACCACTGGCCTGACCTAGCAGGGTTCTGCTTATGTTCTTACCTATGGGAGCAAGTTATAGACAGATCAGAGAAAGTTTAAGAGTTTCCATTTGCAATGTGAAACTATGATTTCATGGCACTCAGACCCAGCTGTTAATATTTGACCTTTGGCTGACAAAATCTACAGTAGGCTTGACAAACTCTGCTGAGACTAAACAAATGGGATCAGTGATGATGACTGCATATCACCTGCCCACTGGCAGGCAGATGAGGCTTCCTCTTGGGCTCAGTGATGACAACATGAAATGGGTGGATCGAGGAATGGAAGGGTTTCGTTATTCTTCCAGCCCTCTGGCCAGTTTCTGTTCTTCCTTCCAAAAGTGTGTCAGGATGGCTGGAATCAGTTGTGCCTGTTCTCTAAACTGGCCAAGTATCAGCAAAAGAATTTGGGTGGAGAAAGGAATGAGCAATTCTAGCTCAATATCTCATTAAAATCTTATACAACCATCAATATCTAGAAATTATGGTGGCCTTTATCATAGTTCTATCCAGAGTAGGGATTAAACATTGCATAAATGTGCATCAGTAAAACATCCAGAGAGAGAGAATTTAGCTGTGGATCATATGTATGAACCCAAGATTTCTTTTTTGTGATGCTTCATCAATGCACATGTGAGCATTCCTAATATAGAGATGGGAAAGGTATACATGAACGGAAGATACAGAGAGCTGCCACAAGTGTCCATACTCTGATCCTGAAGGTAGTTTTTAAAATTCTTCTGATTAAATAGAATGAGGGAGAAACAATTTTTCAGCCCAGAGCAAAATTTAGAGCAACAAAGGAATGAAACGGGGTGGGGTGGGGGAATTGTTCATTCCTATGGCAATTTGTCTGACCTGGATACACTATGTATATAAACTCCTGAACTATAGATTAAGAACTCCAGCTTTATAAATCAAATAACTTCATTGAGACTATCAATTGCTATCACTTTGTTCAATAAAGCACTACTGGGCAACTTTAGGTTCACAAATATTGCATGAAGGTTTGGGTGCTTGCAACTATCCAGCCTCTGAACAAAGAGATTTCCGAAGTTCTGATCCAGAACAGTGCTGTGGGGGAAAGAGAACGTTGTGTTTTTAATTTCATCATCACTTGCAAAAGGGATTATGTGAATTTCACTTTCATTAAACTGCACAGAGAATTGTATTGGAAAAAAAATGATTAATTCCTGTTGCGTTGGAAGATGGCTTCTAAGCTGAATCCAGTACGTCCTAGAAGGAAAGTAGTGGAAGAGAATAATTAGGTGGGAAAGAGTTAAATCAGAATAAAAAATTACAAACATTAAATATGATGATTTGGATTGATGAGCCCGCCTTCCCTGAAAGGCAACATCCAGATTAAAGAGCTTTTAACTGTTCTTGATGCAATCAAAGGGTTATGGTCTTCTGCAAAAAACTGAGTTTTAGCCAAAGTTTATGTAAGTCGTTCGCATTACTCACCCTGTAATGATGTACTTGGCTTGGTTGTTTGCGGTCTGCTTCTCATTTGTTTGGTATTGCATTCCAAGATTGCAGTGACTCATAAATTTCCTTTAGTTTTACTATTGTAAAAGATCAGGAATACAAAAGACTTAGCATGTCTTGCATGAAACATCTCAGATGTAACAGTGATAGAGTGTGTGGGGGGGGGAGCTCCTCTTACGGACCAAACAGGTGTAGAAAAATGGCTCACCATGCAGAGTATTTCAAAGAGGAATCTCGTTACTTACATAATTTTCGTAGCCGTAAACATAGTAAACTGGAGGGGAGTGGGGAGATCTCTCAAAGTGATATTTTTCCAAAATAATAGTTGAATTATAGTTCCACTGTTGCAGTAAAGCTGGAGCTGCATAAAAATAGACTCAAATGTAACAGGCAACATTCTTTGAGTGCACCCAGACTGAAACGATTTTAATAGCCATTTCCAAGAAAAGGGTGTCTATCAGAAATATCTGCACTCTCGTCCAAATGCATTTCCCTGTTTGCTCAGTAGAGAAATTGATCTGGCATAAAACGAACATAGGTTTGCAGTTCAGATGTTCCTTCTTATGGTGATGAAAAGGACCAACTTATGGCAACCAACTTATAGCGATCTCATAAGGTTTTCAAGGCAACCTGCAAACAGAGGTTGAAACAGGAACCCTGACCTTTCTTGGTGCTCTTCCATCCAAGTAATAACCTAGGATGCCAACCTTTAGGTGGGACCTGGGGACACCCTGGAATTACAGCTCATCTCCAGACTACAGAGATCATTTCCCTTGGAGAAAATTGATGCTTTGGAGCACAGGTGTGAAACTTGCAGCCCTCCAGATGTTATGGACTACATCATGCTGGCAGGGGATGATGGGAACTGTAGTCCATAACATCTGGAGGGCAACGAGTTTGACACCTATGCGACCACGAGTTTGACACCTATGGCATTGCACCCCCACTGAGATCCCCAGCCTTCCCATGCTCTATTTCAAAATCTCCAGGAATTATCAGCCTGGATCTGGCGACCCTACCTTCTACCTCTGTTGGTAGCTGAGGGAGGGGGGACCTAGCATTCCAGGACCAACCTTACTTAGCTTCCAAGATCTGTTGAGATTGGGCTAATCTGGCCAATCCAAGCCTTATCTGTTCCTTCATTATTAGATTTAATTGAATGCATACCGGAAAGGAGAACAAATTAGTTGCTGCATCCGAGTACTTGAAGGTGAACACAGTAGTTCCACACAGCATTCAACCAACTCGATATTTCTCAGCAGCCAGCTTGCTGTAGTGGTTCAGAGCTGGTGGGCTCTAATCTGTAGAACCTGGTTTGATTCCCCGCTCCTCCACATGAGTGGCAGACTCTTATGTGGAAAACCAGATTTGTTTCTTCACTCATACATTCCTGCTGGGTGACCTTGGGCTAGTCACAGTTCTCACAGAACTCTCTCTTTTTGGGGAAAGGAAGGGAAAGGAATTTGTAAGCCCCTTTGGGACTCCTTACAGGAGAGAAAGGCAGAGTATAAATCCAAACGGCTACTACTACTACTACTCTTCCTCCTGCTCCTCTTCTTTGGTTGTGTAGGTGCACATCCCAACTGTCAGCCCAGCTCACTTTCCCCACACTACAACAGAAACCATACTTTCCCATCTTGATTCAGTAACCCCGCAGGTTGAGTCCAGATGGTCTTATTCTCTGTGGCACCTAGGTCACTGGTTGGAGGAGGGAACTGGAAGCCATTCAAGCCAATAGGCTCATCCTAGTCTTGCAGATCCAGAGATCACCAAAGACTCAGTTTTGTGCCTCTGCCTCCCATATAGTTTGTTTATTATTTTTATACTGCCATTCCTCCAAAGAACTTCTTTTGCCATCAAGTTGCAGCCAACATATGGTGACCCCATAGAGCAGGGGTCTTCAAACTATGGCCCTCCAGATGTTCATAGACTACAATTCCCATGAGCCCTACCACTTGGCCATGCTGGCAGGGGCTGATGGGAATTGTAGTCCATGAACATCTGGAGGGCCATAGTTTGAAGACCCCTGCCATAGAGTTTTCAAGACAAGAGTTAAATGGAAGTGTCTTCTCACTGCCTGCCTCTGTATAGCAGCCCTGGATTTCCTTGGTGGACTATCATTCAAGTAGTGATCAGGGCTGATTCTGTTTAGCTGCTGAGATCTGAGGAGATTGGGCTAGCTTGGGCCATCCAGTCAGGGCAGCATTAATCATTCTTCCTTTTTCCATTCTCACAACAACCCTATGAGGTTGTGAACTACTTGAAAAGAAGATGACTCAGAATGTAAAATATGACCTCCCCTAAAAATGCTAGACACACAGAAAAATTATTACTGAACTTTACTCTAATGTGTATACAAACAGGAGTCTACCGCATACCATGTAGCTGTGGACAAGAGTCACAAAATAAAGAACCACCAACCTGGCATGGCGCTCAGACATGAATCAAAGAACACGAAAGGCACTGCAGACTATTTCAGCCAGAAAAATCAGCAATAGCAGAATACATAATAAACCAACCTGGACACAAAATATTATTTGAAAACACAGAAATTCTGGACCATTCTGACAACCGCTACGTCAGACTACACAGAGAAGCCATTGAAATCCACAAGCACACGGACAATTTCAACAGAAAGGAAGAAACCTTGAAAATGAACAGAATTTGGCTGCCAGTTTTGAAAAACACTAGAATCAAGACAGTGACTAATCAACTCCACACAAACACAGGATGACTATAGACAATCAAAGGAAACAAAGGCCAGATTACTTCTATTCAGATGCCTCACCTATTGACCTTGCTATCTCCATTGTTACTCACTTGCCAGGCCACTCCTATTCAAATGCCCTCACCTATTGACCTTTACTCACAGGTATATACACTCCACTTGCTTTCCTTTCCTACTATCAGATCCTCTGAAGATGCCAGCCATATATGCAGGCAAAACGTCAGGAGAGAATGCTGCTAGAACACAGCCATACAGCCCGGAAACCACACAGCACCCCAGTGATTCCGGCCGTGAAAGCCTTCAACAATGTATACAAACAACCCTCCTCTTTTTTTTTTTTGCCTAGTCTTGCATTTGAGTAGGTATGGTAGGTTAGGCTGAGAAACAATAATCTTTCATACAAGAGTGGGTATTTGAATCTGGATCTTTCTAATGTAAAGTCTAGCACCTTAGCCAGTACACCCTGCTGAATTCTGTTGTATTGCTTCAGCTGAAAAAGTTATTGCTGAAGACTTTTTCCAGCTGTGGACAAGATCTTGTAAGGAACAGCAAGCCATGTGTAAATGTATACGAAATGGGAAAATAGTTAAGAATACATTCCTAATGGGTTTCTAATTATCAGTTGATGGTAAAGCAGAAAGGCTGACTGTCAGTCATGTTTCTCTCTCCCACCACTTTACAGTATTTGTGTGATTCAGAGTGAGGGGTCGCCTTAGTCATGGGGCATCCAAAGTAGCTGGCTCAGGGCCCTTTGCTGGGATGCACTGCCCTGCTGTCAGATGTATCCACCTTACTGCCTTCCTCAAGCCCCTTGGCCAACATAGAGTCCTAAGTGGCTTCACTTAGGCAACAATCCCACATGCTGCTTGAGGGGGCAGTAAGTTGGTGAAGTTTGGTTCAGGGGTCCAAAGTTATGGACCCCCAAAGGGGATGTCCCCATCCCCCATTGTTTCCAATGGGAGCTAACAGGAGATGGGGCTATCCCTTTGAGGGTCCATACCTTTGGACCCCCTGAATCAAACTTCACCAAACATGGGTGGTATCATCAGGACAGTCTCCATCTGAATAGGAGTGGCCTGGCAAGTGAGTAACAATGGAGATAGCAAGGTCAATAGGTGAGGCATCTGAATAGAAGTAGTCTGGCCTTTGTTCCCTTTGATTGTCTATAGTCATCCTGTGTTTGTGTGGAGCTGATTAGTCATTGTCTTGATTCTAGTGTTTTTCAAAACTGGCAGCCAAATTCTGTTCATTTTCAAGGTTTCTTCCTTTCTGTTGAAATTGTCCGTGTGCTTGTGGATTTCAATGGCTTGAAATTTTGGTGCCACTAGCTTTAAATATGCGTCCCTGACAGGCATCCCAAGAAATTGTCCAAGATTCTCTGCTCTGCAATGCCTTGGCACCATTGTACCCAATGGGGAATTTCTATGCAGGCTGCACATTTTTGAAGATAGAGGCACCAGACTTTCAAGGTGGCTTCAGGAGACCCTCCTGGTAATAGCATCCAGGCTTGGTGAACTTTGCTTCCGGGGGTTAAATTTTATGGACCCCCGAAAGGTTTATTTTGTTTCCCCACTCCTACACATGAAGCCTGCTGACTGAGTTCTCTCAGAACTCTCTCAACCCCCCCCCCACTGCCCCCAGAAGCAAAGTTCACGAATACTGGATGCTATTACCAGGAAGGCCTCCTGGAGCCACCTTGAAAGTGCCCAGATTCGGGCCGAATCCTGGATTCGGTGCACCCGAGTCTCCAACCCTAGTTGCTGTGGTTTTGGTCTGCTGCTCCTGGCCACCAGGCAGATTTCTAGAACTACAGCCCAAAATGCAAATTTATTTTTAAGTTTATTTCCATACCTATTGATCCTTCTGTGCCAGTTGATCTTTCCTCCCCAATGAGAAGACTTAAATACATCTATAACATAATGCTCCCCCTTCCTCCATTTTATGCTTCCAACAATCCTACGAAGTAGGTTAGGCTGAGAGTGAGTGACTGGCCCAAGGTTGCCTAATGAGTTTCCATGACATAGTAAGACTTTGAACTTGGGTCTCCCAGTTCCTGGCCATTATAAGACATTGAATCTCTTAACATTTCTCTAGCCGTGTGGATTCAGCATTAGTGTCATTTGGGCCTGCTCCCTAACAATTTTATAGTAGTCCTGCAAATGTGGATTCAGTTGCAAGTTAGCATGTGCTGAATTCGTTCAAATCGCTTCAGTGTGTGCCAAATGCAGCATTCACTGTATGGCTGCTTGGTTTAATTTAGCCCTTATATTGGCTCAGTGTGTAATCTACTGTTGGATCAGCACTAATCGACAACCGTGACGTTTCGCATGTAAGTAATGTGGCTTGAGAAATGTAGATGAGGTCACCAGTTTCCCATGATAAGAGTCTTCTGCATATGGTCAGGATCACCCATAGTTATCACTCATTTAGTGTATCGCCAGGTGATGACTTAGATGGTGTAAAGCAGCCACCACAGATGAATCATCATAAATTAATGTTCATATCGGCTGTATCTCAAACGCCACACTTTTGAATGGCGACAGAACACACATTCAGCTGCAAGTCATCAAGTGTTAAGTAACCATGCCGTGATTGATCCAGTGATGTACCTGTATGTGTGAAATGGCTTCGGATGGTAAACATGTGTTGAACAGCTGTTGTTCAGCTGCTGCCCAATTCTTCATTCTTGGAACCAAAATTGCATGGCTGAAAATCAACCCGGCCATGCAATGGTGCTAATGCTCATCATAGCTGTTCATATTTATTTTAATTAAAATATCTATTTTCTGTCCTGTATAGGAAAATCTATGCATATCACACCATCAGATAAATTGTACAACATAAAATAAAACAAATAACAGAAATATATAGTTATAAATAAAACAGCAAACTTCATGCTAAATTGGAACCAAATCTAGTGGAGAACAGGTACCACACATACACAGCAGATACCAAACATCCCCTGGGACAGCACAGGATTTGCATAGAACAGTTATCTTCAACCTGATATCCATCAATGGATTTCCTTGTGCTCATTTCTTGCTTCAACAAAAGCTTCTCTTCTCCAAAGCACAGAGCCAGTAGTGGCCTTCCTCCACTTCACTGGAGCAAGAGGCTCTACACAAGAACCCAGGATCTTTGTGTCTGCAGGTTGAAGCCATCTCCTCTTCAGAAGATTCTTGGCTTGCAATGTCCTACCATTTTGGGACTGACCATAGGATTCCATGACAATTATTTTGTGGTTGGCCCTAGCCCCAATGATAGCCATTTTGAAGCGGTGGTATGCCCCAGACAGGCAATTCCAAAAGTGGCCATAGCCTCACCACAACTGGGGGTGGGGGGCAGGCCTAGCACATGAAGACCTGTAAGGATGGGACAAAGTAAACCTATCAGGGAAAGGAAGCTCCCATTTACAGCTCTGATGTCACTGCACTATAGACACTGGAGAAATATGTAATGGATAAATTAGTTATCTGTCTTCTCATGTTTCATGACATTTTCTCTGTTTCATGTTTTAAGGGCATGATAAGGTTGTGATGGTTAAGAAACCCACTTCTGAGGGGCCATAACATCAAGACAGCAAGATGGAAACTAAAAGGATCTTTTGCTGTTTTAAGGCAATACACAAAGGACTAATCCATGATGCTGTATGGAGAATGGCCATTTCTTCTAATGATCGCTCTTGAACAGGTCCCAGTCTCCTGACAGAGGAGATCAGAAGTTTATTTATTCCAGGTGTCGGGTGAAACCCTGGTGCCTCCAGCCAAGAATCACTCAGCGCTATATATATATTTTATTCATAATTAATTTAATTATTCTAGCCTATGTCAAAGAGATTAAAAGTAAATAGGCATGCATGTCATTTCTTATTCTACCTAACCTGAATTTGAAATGAATTTTTAGCACAGCTTTTGTAGCAGAGGTAGTCCCACTGAATTCCAAATCTTACAAATTCAAGGATAATAGAGCAGGCCTAGCTTATATGGACATATTTACGCGAGCCAACTCATATAGAGTTGCCATCTTCTCAGGCAACCTCTCATCCCAGGGCTCCAGATGGGCAAAAGGGGCAAGGAGCTGTCACATTATGATGTGCCATGTTAATGACATTATTTCCAGTTTGCACATCTTTGTTTAAAAAAACTAAAAGCGTGCAAAAGTGTGCAACACTGCAATGCTGCTCTCTACCTTCTAAAGTCTTCTGCAGATTGTTATAGTTTACCTGGTAACCCTAATACAATGTATTGTCGAAGGCTTTCACGGCCGGAATCACTTGGGTGCTGTGTGGTTTCTGGGCTGTATGGCCGTGTTCTAGCAGCATTCTCTCCTGACGTTTCGCCTGCATCTGTGGCTGGCATCCACATGATCCTCCTGATTCATGATCCTCTGAAGATGCCAGCCACAGATGCAGGCGAAACGTCAGGAGAGAATGCTGCTAGAACACAGCCATACAGCCCGGAAACCACACAGCACCCAACCCTAATACACATGACTATTAAATCTTCTAATTCATAACCTCTAAGGCATGATATGATGCACTACTAAGCATAAAATGATGCTTCCCCAATTGAACATTGATAGCAAACCCTGTTCTGTCCTTCCTAGGATTTTTTCGGGGCATGTAGTCAATGTGTTCATAACACAATGCAACATATTGCACAATTGTTTCTAACAGTGGACAGCAGATCTGGTTCTTGTAGGTCTGTAAGTTGTTTCTCCAAGGCTGAAACGCTGAACCACTGCAGCACTGACAAAACGAATGCCTGCTTTTAGTTTTACGCAGGAAGTGGAAAGCAAATTCTCAGACCACTTGTGCTAAGCATTCCAAACAGCATTTCCGATTAACCATAAATTCCAACCAAGGTAATGTTTCCAGCAGGTTTCCATACACTTACATTTAAATATCCGACCTTAGATCCAGTGCCTTAGTGCAGTATACTTGGTTGAAAGATAGTGAATTTTCAAGTTCCACACAGTGGATTTCAGAATAACAAGGGGGTTTGCCTTTGTTTCCCATGATTAAGACTGGCACCTAGAAAATATGTTATACATCCTATTCTGAAGTTAATTTCTAGCACAAAATAAACATGAAGCAAGTAACTGTAGTTTTGTCATGTGCCTTGAGATAGGTTGTATCTTCCTGACTTTAAGTCTCCTTCTCTGTATTCAGAAGTATGTCCATTTAAAGTTTCTTTAGTGTGACCCTCAAGATCACTCTTCCCAGGAGGCTGTGAGAATCAGCAAGGAAAAAAAGGAACAAAAAAGTTATAACAGCAAAGAGAAAGACAGGAAGGTAAAGTTATATGAGTTTCTGCTTTGAGCCCTCTAGCGTCTCCAGCTTGCAAAGTACAAGACACAAAATAGCACAGTTGCTTGGTTTTGAACCACCATCCAAAAAGGGCTAATGAACGGTTCCTTCAGCATCATCCACATATCCTCAGAACATTCTTCTGTGTGACAAATGCCCATGCTGTTGAGGGTAATTCTATAGGTGAGAATTCCTTCTACCCTAGATCTGAAAGCACACAATCATGTGTCAAATGCAAACAGCCAGGCTTGCTTTAAAACAGTTGCTGTTTGACTGCCACTGGTGATATCATGCAATACTAGATCCTTCTGCTCAGTTAAGAACACACACAGTGCCCTGCGGTGAACCCCATGTAAGCAAGTAAACAAAACACAAGACGAAGTGATGTGTGCACACGCTGTCTTTATTATGTGCAATCAAATGCACAGTGCCAGCGGCTCCAGGTTTTATACAGCTGTTCAATGCGGCTTAGCAAATCGCCTAACAAGTTATGTGTCAGAGGTTTCATGCAAGCAAACAAAAAAACCTACAGGGTTCGCTTGATAGCAGTACAAAGGACACGCTTATATTGGGCTGACCAACACAGTTAATCTAGCTTTGTGTGACTCCTTCAAGAGCTCCCGCTTTGGAATCCTTCTGATGAGATGTATAACTGTACAGCCTGGGTATTCACTGGTTTCAGCTTTCATCAAATTAAGGTTCAGGTTAGAAGGAGCTTTTAGCTAACTCTTTTGTCAAGGATCATAGAACCCTCAATTCATTTTTAGTGGTTTAGTGAGAGAGCTACTGTTTTCTTTAGCTTTTGAGAGAGAGGGGAAAAATCAGTTTTTGAGACGTGGGTTTCTCTATGTACAGTCCAAAACAACATTATATTCTTCTAAAGTCCACTGAGGTTAATATTACTGAGGATTTTCATGCCTCTGACTTCACAATACCTTATGTTCAGAATTGACCTAAAGGCAGTGGTGGGATTCAAAAATTTTAGTAACAGTTTCCGATGGTGGTGGGATTCAAACAGTGGCGTAGCGCCAATGGGACTGAGCGGGGCACAATGGGGGCGTGGTCAGGCATTCCAGGGGTGGGGCATTCCTGGGTGGGGATGTGGCAAGGACGCAGGGCGTGCACACCCCAGCTGCAGTTCCCCTTCGCCCCGCCTCTAGATTCAAATAATGACTGTTTAAAGTATTTAAAAAGCAATATACCATATGGTAGTGTATTATTTCTTTTTTATATAATTATATTGATTGATGTTAAATAATAACATAAGTAAGGAGAGAAACCAAAAACTGTTTACAATTGTTAATATATTACAAACATATCTAATTGTCTATCTCTCTCAACCCCCCCCAACTAAAACATCCTATATTGCCTCCCTCCTTCCCATATTTCCTTCCCTCCCTACTTTCTACTTCCCCTTCAGATTCCTATAACTACTTTATTCCACTTGAAAGAAAGCTAACAGAGAGAGAGATCCAAAATCCTTAATCTAAAAGAGTAGTTTAAACTCCTCTCTTTCCAATATAAATTTCAAGGGGAAAAAAGAAAATGAAAAATCTTTACCTATAATACTTTCCCAACCTTTATACCAATGAACAAAAAAAATAGGATTACTGTATATTGTATTATTTCATACAGTTCATACACACAATGGGGGCGCCATTGGGGGCAATGGGGCCGCAGGGGGCCCTCCCCCATTTGACGAGATTTGTTGTACCCAGGGACAGAGATTACCCCCTTGTCCCTAGTGGAGTTAATCATTAATAACCAGTTCTCCGAACTGAGAAAATTTTAGTAACCGGTTCTACCGATTAGGTGCGAATAGGCTGCATCCCACCTCTGCCTAAAGGCCATTTGATGGAAGCTTTCACCCAAGTCAGGTGAGCTTGTCTGAACTTGGAAGGGTTGCTCATGGTCACTGCTTGGGTGGGAGATGCCTAAGGAAGACTGTGGTTGTTATGTTGAGGAAAGCAATGGCGAACTAAATCTGCTCATCTCTTGCCTGGAACACCCTTTGGATGGGTTCACCATAAACTGGCTGTGACTCAATGGCACATTCTTCCTCCTTCCTCTGTGTTAATGAAAACCTACCAGATTACAGAAGGAAGACCAACACAAATAACTTACACATAAAAAATACCAACAGTCAATAAGATACGTCTTAAAATAATTTAAGTATCTCAAGCAGATAACCATACTGCCTATTACAAGGCATGTGTGGGAGGAATCCCAAGGATGTATAGGAATATTGAGTTCCCTAGTTCCAGATTTACAAACTGTTTAGGATGGATTTATTAAACTGCCTACATTAAATGGGATGCATTTGACCACTAGAGCCCCGTTGTGCAGAGTGATGAGCAGCAGTATTGCAGTCAAAACTTTGCTCACTACCTGAGATCAGTCCTGATGGAAGTTGGTTTTGGGTAGCTGACTCAAGGTTAACTCAGCCTTCCACTCTTCTGAGGCTGGTAAAATAGATACCCAGCCTGCTGGGGGTAAAGTGTAGATGACTGGGGAAGGCAATGGTAGACCACCCTGTAAATATAGTCTGCCTAGTAAATGTTCTGCTGTGACATTACCTTGTGAGCTGGTAATAACCCTTTGATTGACCCTGTGACTTTTACCTGGCCATTGCTCTTCTTAAGTCAAGAGTACCTTCTCCTTCTCTGTACTCTGCCTTCCACTGGTCATTAAGGAGAAATGTGACTGGGCTGAGAGTTTTGTCAGTTTTCAACAGAAATTTCATCCACTCTCTTATAATTTGTGAGCTGGTAATATTCTGTAAGTTGTCCAGCCTGTTCCCCTCTAACAGATCATTCAAGACCTTGGTGGAAATCTCTTGGTAACTGTCAAAGACAGCATAAGTTCTGATACTATGGTTCCTTCCCTGATTGCCATGCAAAAAATTGATGTTGCCATCTGCCCAAAATTATTTTTCCCTTAGGTAATTCCATCAATCTGCTAACACAGTTCATGTTGCTATAGAAGACTACAAAATGATTTGGGCCATCTCTGTGCAAGCCCTCACCTGTGTTACCCAAAATGCTGGGGCCCTTTTAGAGTGGGGAAATAGCAAAGTGCAGACTGTGCCTTAATAAAAGGTTGGGTAAGCTCGAGATCTTTGTTACCAAAGTTTATAAAGATGGGTTAAGAACTAGCCTGCTGGATCAGACCAGAGTCCATCTAGTCCAGCACTCTGCTACTCGAAGTGGCCCACCAGGTGCCTTTGGGAGCTCATGTACAGGATGTGAAAGCAATGGCCTTCTTGATTTCCACAAGAAAATTAAATTTTTTAATGAAAAAGTGTAGAGGGGAAAAAATTGGAAAAGTGAGAAATTTGGGGGGGAATAAAGGTGATAATAACCTGATCTAAATGTGGAATGGTCTGATGAGCAGAGTCCAGCAACCTGCACTGAACTCTGATGAAAGACAGAGTAGGAAGCTAGTAGACAGTGTAACTGAACCAAGGCAGCTCAGAGGACACTGTGTGCAACACAACTATACCAGAGGTTTCATCAGAAATTCTGAGCACTGACTGCAGGGTGGGCAGCTAATTTTTGGGAAGATCAGGCCCTCTAGCCTTGCTAAGAGAGCTTAATCTTCCTGGAAAAAGGAGTGTCTTTGTCTTCCTGAAGAAGAAAAAAGTAGACACAAGTTAAATATTGGATACTTAAAATTAACATTGGACACTTAGACTTAATGTTCTAAGCCAGGGAGTGTCTGGAGATAGATGGAAGCTGACTCAATCACAGCATCAGGACAAAGCCGATGTAAATGAAGGTGGTCTTGGGTGAGGTTAGTCAGAAACCAGAAGATGAGATTAGTGTTTCAGGTCTATAGTTTTGCCAACTTTTTTTTAATTAGATGATGTGTCTTCGAAGCTTCACAGACTCAATATGAGGATCAGCATGGCTTGTCATGTCAAGTCTGTGAAGCTTCAATGACACGTCATCTAAAATAAAAATTAGGAAAACTATATATTGCTGAAATTGGCAAGAAGAGCTGAGTTTAGTGATGTACTTTATTCAGTAAAAAGGAAACTAGTCGTGATGCCTGCAGTGCAAACATCCCAGGAGATCTTCACAAAATGGCAAGTGTAATGAAGCAGGCAAGTGGCACATTTACAGTATGGGAAGGAGAACAACAGGCCAACTCCTTCTCTGGGGAAACCTCTGGGATGGAGAAAAGGCAGCCACCGAGGGAGGAGTCCAGAGCTGTCCTCAGGTCCTGCTCACCCTGGACTTGTTGAAGGGGCTGGAGTGTTCCTTCCTCTGGCCTGGATTGGGGCCAGCCCCAGCTCAGTGTACGATATCTGTGACCACAGGGAGAAAGCCATTGCACAGGTTCAGCAGTTCAAGGCATTGCATGCCTCACCTTACCCCACAAGCTGTGTGTGTGTTGCAATTGGCTGGCAATAAGTCGTCACCACATGTTACAAGCCTACTGAATTTCATGATATGATTGCCATAAACTCTAAAATTGATGGAAGAAAGACTACTTTTATAGCAATAAGCTGTTAATTGTTATCTCTCAATGTGTGCACAGAAAGAAGGGCCACAATATGTTATTTCTTTCAGAGTTGGAACTGCATAAAACTAAAGATATTATAGTGCAGTCAGATAAATTAAGCCTTTTCAAAACTGCATTAGCAGAAACCCTAGATCCTCAGGAAGAGCTATAAAAACAAAATATCTATTATATAACTTTAAAAAAAACCTGCAGAGTATCAGTCGTAGCAGTAAGATCATCCAAATGGATCATAAAATTTGAGGTCCAGAAAAGTCACCCAAAAATGTGAGGTTGTTACCCCAGCTCACCATTCAAAGCTGTTCTAAGGAATTTTTGTTTTAATAAAAGGGGGGGGGGAGGAAAGCATCATTGAAATTATCCATTTGAGAGACATACGAGATAAAAGTGATTCTGAAGGTCTGTTATAACAGAAATGTGATTCTTCTGAAAATATATGCATGGTATTTGTGGCCATCAATACTATCTTTCATAATAACCTCAAATGATAGCATACTTAGGCCAGGAGTAGTATTTACTCAAATCCAAGACTAGATTTGCCATCAAAAAAAGGCGAGGAGATGATATTGCATTCACATACATATTACAACTATGTCTATTAATTGGTTGTGGTGGATTTTCCAGGCTGTGTGGCCGTGGTCTGGTAGATTTTGTTCTTAATGTTTTGCCTGCATCTGTGGGGCATCTTCAGAGGTGTATCACAGAGGGGAGTCTGTTACACACTGTGTCCAGTGAGAAGGGAATGTTTTTAGTGGGGTATATATTGTCCATGTCCCAGGATAGGGAACCAATCAGTAAGTGTTTGGGTGGAATTTGCTATGCAAAGATGTGGTTGATAGTATTGTATTGGGGGTGGGATTTTTCAGTCCAAGTGGTGATTCACATTTGCATTCCCTGCAGCAGCAACAGTCTTAGTGTCTGGGTGGAGTCCATTGTCCATGAACCTAGCATGCCCTTGGCCTTTGATTCTGGTGTTTTTAATTACTGGTAGCCAAGTTCTCAGAGTCTCTTCTTTCTTGTTGAAGTTTTCTTGGTGTTTATGGATTTCAATGGCCTCCCTGTGTAGCCTGACATAGTAACTTTCCGAATCAAATATAGTTTGGTGTGTTTCTGTTAGACTGGATGAAAAAGAAAATATGAGAAATCCTTTTCATCTGGTTTATAAAACTTTAAATTATTTTATACTTCTTTCAGTAACACAAAGGGACAACTACATTGAGGTTCTGGTAAACTGCAAATGTATATACATTTACTTCATCCACCAATTAAAAGGTAGTTGCTTAATATATTGAAATTGTTTAAAATTATTGTTTATTCTTATGCTTGCTTATGGGCTGTACTCTGGACAAAAGGCTATTTTTAGGACAGAACCATAATGATTTCCAATTTGGCAAAGGAGTTTTATCTTCCTATCTCTTCAATCTGAATGCTGAACATATCCTAAAGAAAGCTGGATTAGATTTAGATGAAGGTGGAGTGAAAATTGGGAGGAGGGACATTTGAGATGTACTGATGGTATGAGATATACTGATGATACTACTTTACTGGCAGAAAATAGCAAAGACTTGAAACGACTCCTGGAAAAAATTAATGCAGAAACTGCAGCTGAACATCAATAAGACAAAAGTAACAACTACTGGGAAATTACTCAACTTCAAGGTTGACAAGGAAGAAACTGAAATTGTTCAAGACTTTCTTTGGCTCCATCGTCAACCAAAAAGGAGACTGCAACCAAGAAATTAAAAAGAGATCGAGACTGGTTAAGAGCAAGAAAAGATTCTTTAGTGTAAGGATGTATCACTGACAACCAAGCTCAAGTTACTTCATGCCATAGTATAACCCATATTACTATGTATGGGTGTGAAATGAAGAAATCTTGACAGGAAGAAAGTTGATTCCTTTGAAATGTGGTGTTGGATGAGAATTTTATGGATACCATAGTCTGCCAAAAAGACAAATCCATGGACTGTAGATCAGATGCAGTCTGAATAGTCACTAGAAGCTAAAATGACTAAACTGAGGCTACTGTACTTCGGTCATATTATGAGAAGAATCACTGGAAATGCTAAGAAAAGCTAAAGGAAGCAAGAAAAGACGAACTCCCCGTTGGGAAATATCTGGAGATTTTGTGGGTGGGGCCCAAGGAAGGCAAGGTTTGCCTAGGGGACTTGATCTATATGGATACCTTCAGTGCCATGCCGTAGGAAAATGGCAGCTGGGGCAACACCTTCTCCGTGCTTCCCCCTGTGTCCCCCACCCTCCAATGCACCTCCTGCACCCCACTTACCTTAGCTGGCGGCGGCAGTACCAGCGGCTGCTCCAGCGACAGCAATACCAGTACCAGTGACAGCAGTCCAGTCAGCCTGGAGGGGCGCCCGGCAGCAACCCAGCCAGGCTGCTCCTTCAGCTGACAGAGACTTCACTGGCTGAAAGAGCAGCCTGGCAGGGCTAGGCTAAGGGGCATCTGGTGGGCCGGAGCAGCTGGTCCAGGAGCCTGCCATGGGCCACAGCTCAGCCCCGCTAGGCTACTCCTTCAGTCGGTGGAACCCTCCCCCCCCATCCCGCTGAGCCACTTGCTGCTGAGGTGCAGCCACAGCCCGGCTCCTGACCAAGAGCCAGCCTGTGGCCAAGGCTCACAGCTCAGGCAGGTGCCTGAGGCCGGCTCCTGCTTCCCCAGCCTCCCTGCTGACAGGGAGGCTAGCTTTTGGGCAGGAGCCGGCCTGCTACCACAGCTCAGCAGCAGGTGGCTCAGGCGGGCACCAGAGCTGCAGTTGGCCACCCTGTCAGCAGGGAGGCTGGGGAGTGCAGGAGGCAGCCTGTGGCTGCAGTGCCCACCTGAGTAGAACACAGGGAGCCGCCGGGTGCCGGCCTGTCCCGCAAGGCCCCAGCCAGTGCCGGGCACCCCCCATGTGATCAAATGGTGTGTGCCCAAGGACATGGAATGCCTCCTATCTCCATTAGTGGTATGCCACTGGATACCTTATTTTTGAAAGTAATGAGTAAAGTGTGTGGCCAAAAGAGGCAAAGACTGTTCAATGACAAGGGATGCAGGCCACAAACATAAATGGCTTTAAAGGGGGATTTGGCATATTTGTGGAGGACAGTTATGTTGATGTCAGCTGTCTATGATATCTAAACAGACCTCCATATCCAGAAGCAATAAAACTCTAATTACCACTGCTAGGAAGCAACATCAAGGGGATTCTATGTCCTCTTCGTGGGCTCTCTTGGGAAGTTAGTCAGCCATTTTGTGAAACAGGCTGCTGGACTAGCTAGTCCACATGCCTGATCCAATATGGAACCTTTCATATTCCTTGAAAGTGAATAGTGTGGGTGCCTTCATTTGCTTCATTCAGGAAGGTGCATATGACTGTTTTGTTCCAGAGGACATTTGGTGGATAATAAACTGTTTTGGGCTGTATTTTAAATAATGTATTTAAACTATGTACTGGTTTTAACTTGTTGTTCATGTTGTTTGCATCCTTCCAGCTTCTGCTGTTTTTTTAGGCACCATGAGTTTTTAGTACTAAAGTGGGTTACAATTATTTTAAATAAATAATTTTTAAAAATGTTCTTCTGACACATGCATTTTGCCTGGAATTGTATCCATACTTTGAAAATGCAAAACATTTGCCTTATTTTAGAAAGATCTATTAATCTTGGCATGTTTGCCTGGGATTTTCCTTCTGTTGCAAAGAATGCTACACACTTCCTCTTTTATTACTGTAGTGTGCAAAATTGAGTTGTATGAAACCACAACTGGTAGAGTGTTATCTCTAAAGCCAATTAAGTTTGGAGAACTAAAACCACAACCTTTTTTTCTGATAAACATTGTATCGTAGGACAGTCTTGGAGCATTCTACAAAAAAAAAGTCAGTTGTCTATTGGGATCTAAATTCATTTAAGATTATGTTTCAGTGGTGTGCAGATAAGGTCTGTGGCAAAAAACAGTTGGGATTACTTTGACTGGTGTTTGTTTCATGTAATCATTTTATTGGGTGTTTTTGTTCAAGTAGAACACCAATGACTACCCATTGTTCCAGGTTTATTCCTTTTGTCTACTACAACAATATTTGGCCTGCTGTAATCAACAGCTGAGTCTCTGAAGAAAACAATACATGAAGCTGAACAGATTTATTCAATAAAGTCATTTTTTCCTCCCTCTCAAAAATATAAAAAAGGTAGTATTTAGAATATGTTATCTGTTCCAAAAGCTTACATCATAAGTGAACATGTAGCTGAACAACCTAATTTGGGCTAAGTCAATTTATTCAGAAGTAGTCACCCTCATATAAAATAGCCATAAACACAACACTATCCATACCAACAGATGGGGTACAAAAAGTACCTCCAGAGGACTGTGACCTGTGGTTATAGCTTATTCAGGTCCAGGGTCTGTTGTTGATACTGATGATCTGAGTTATTTGTACTAATAAATTAATATGATTTCTAATGTTTAGGATCCTGTGACAACAGGATAATGCCCAGATCTCAAGCAGAAAAGACCTAATTCCAGTCACAGTTTTTTTAAATTAACCCCCCTCCCAATATGCCAAATGTTTTTCAGGGCACATTCTTCTTCAAAAGAAAAGGGCACACCATGATAACATTTTCGGGGCAGGGGGATGTATGTAGCATTGCATTACACTGAATCCCTGGAAGCTCTATTCCAGAGATTCCTAGAGGGACAGCACATCAGTTCCCGATTTCTCTCAGAAGTAGCTTTTTTTAAAAAAACATTTTTCTACTACTGCCACTCCTAGAAGGATGGGCCACAAGGGTTGCCCATGAAAAATCTCCCTTTAATCCTGATACACCTAAGGATGACCAATCCTGTGTCCTGTTCCAACCAGTCACTCTTCCTCACCAGTTGCAAAAGAAGGGTAGTACCAATGCCAGAAGATAGGTAAATTTATGTATGTATGTATGTATGTATGTATGTATGTATGTATGTATGTATTTATTCTATTTTTAAACCACCCTCCCTCGAAGGGCTCAGGGCGGTGTACAACATAAGACTATACATAACACATAGAGAATAGTATAAACTACGTAATACACATAAAATGATTCAGATTAAAACCTATTCAAAACAGCAACAATAAATACTAAAAGAAATGATATCTGTAACAGATGGCGATAAAAGCCCCACCCCCCACCCCCAACCGAACCCACTGGAGGCCAAGATCGCTTGTAAATCCCTCAGGGCCCTGGTTTCCCTAGGGAGCCTGTTTCACCAGAGCGGGGCCAGGGCCGTTAAAGCCCTGACCCTAGTAGAGGCCAGCTGGATGTGTTTGGGGTGGGGGACCACCAGCAGGTTCTCCTCCAATGATCGGAGGGACCTAGCGGGGCAATATGGAGAGACACGGTCCCTCGAGTATGTAGGTCCAAGGCCACTTAAAGGTCAAAAACAACACCTTGAACATGACCCGGAACTCAATGAGCAGCCAAGGGAGGTGGCACAGGACCAGTGTTATCTGGTCCCGGTTCGACGTCCTGGTGAGGAGTCTGGCTGCCGCATGCTGAAAGAGTTTAAGTTTCCAGATCATATTCAAAGGCAGGCCAGCGTAAAGTGAGTTACAGTTATCAAGCCTAGAGGTGACCGTTGCATGGATGACTGTGGCTAGGTCAGAATGGGGGAGGTATGGAGCCAGTTGCTGTGCCTGCTGCAGATGGTGGAACGCTACTCGGGCAGTCTGGGTAACCTGGGCTTCAAGCCAAGTCCAAGGTTACCCCCAAGCTTCTAACGGACTAGCCAGGGGTAGGGAACCTGCGGCTCTCCAGATGTTCAGGGACTACAATTCCCATCAGCCCCTACCAGCATGGCCAATTGGCCATGCTGACAGAGTCTGATGGGAATTGTAGTTCCTGAATATCTGGAGAGCCGCAGGTTCCCTACCCCTGGACTAGGCTAAGTGCAATACCTCGCCGCCTAGCATTGGCAGGCAAAAGTCCGCTCCCTGCAGCCAGAGGCGTAGCTGGGCCAGAGTGCGCCCGGTGCGCAGTCTGGCTTTTTTGCCCTTCCCCCCATGGTGGTGCCCCCCACTCCCACTCCCACTCTCATTCCCACCCCCACTCCCACTCCCACTTACTTTAGAAAACCGAGCAGGCTAGAGAACAGGCCTTCTTGTTCTGGTGGGAACTACATTTCCCAGGGAATAAAAGAAAGAAAGAAAACAAGCATTTGATAGCGGACCCAGGAGAGAATCCCGCTCCTGGACTGTGTCTGAACTAAAAACGTTTGAAAGATTTATTCTGTTTTGTATTTATTAGGTAGAAACTAGTTTGTATTAGATAAGAATAGGATTTGTAAGTTTCCCTGTACTTGTGTTTGTATGGAACCTCCTTGGCCCAAGGCAGAGAGCCATCTCTGCCTCACCCGGACCCATCCCATTCACGTGTAAAGTTTCTTGATGCACGCGGACAAAGGGAAACCTCTGTCGAGGCGCCTTGACCTGCCTAATCCCATCAGCAGGCAGATAAGGGGAACACGTCATCGCTCTCTGCCTCCTGACCCTGGACACCTGGAGAAAACCTTTGTGTTTCCCCCATCAGTGAACACGTCATCGCCTCGCCCTGCTCTGGCGAGAAACTTGAGAAGGGGATGCCTATCGGACATTGATTGGTTCCTGCATGTTGCAATGTATGATTGGTTGTTTTGAATTTTGTTAATGAATGGTGGTGGGCTGTCTTTGGTTCTCCCGGTCCCCCGACGGGAGAAAGTGTACTTAAGGGGTTGCAAAGCTGCTAGGCGGCAGAGCTGTTGTGCGGAAGGGAGGTGCTGACACCTAGGTCAGCATCTCAATAAATCTCTTTTATTTATCTGAGCCTTGTCGGGTCTTGCTTGGGTTCCTGGGCGCTGCCGAGAGCGGGATACCTCTGAGTAAGGAAAGTGTTATCCTGAGCAGCGCGGTAACACATTGGCAGGAAGAATCTGGGGAAATTTAGGGGGTGCCTGTTGTCAGGGGTGCAATTATTAAGATAACAGCAGCAAAATTTCAGAGTATCTTCGTGAGACCCTACTGATGATACCACCCAGGTTTGGTGAAGTTTGGTTCAGGAGGTCCAAAGTTATGGACCCTCAAATGTGCAGCCCCCATCTCCTATTAGCTCCCATTGGAAACAATGGGGGATGGGGCACTCCCTTTGGGAGTCCATAACTTTGGACTCCCTAAACCAAACCTCACCAAACCTGGGTGATGGTATCAGGAGAGTCTCCCAAAAAATCTCTGAAATTTTGGTGCTGCTAGCCCAAAAACTGTACCCCTTGCAGGCCAAAAACGGAAAAAACACTGAAAATACAAAATCCCCCACAAATGAACCTGCAATTTTGTCGCCCACCACAAGGTGGCGCCCTGGGCAGCTGCCCACTTCGCCCAATGGGAGGAACGCCTCTGGCGGGAACACCTCTATAAGAGTAGGAAGGGTCAGAGACTGAGGAGGAAACTGTTGGCTGGGACTGGAAATTCCCATAGAGCTGTGGAACTATCCCGAACACGAGAGAGAGGCAGCCAGTGAGTCCTCCTCCCTCATTCCTGAGGCCTCAAGGAATAATGGGGAGCTGGAGATTCCAGCCCAGGAGAGGCTAGCCAGGAGGCTAACAGCTAACAGGGGGTGCCACACCTGTTGATTTTCTTACGACTTTACAGATTATTATTCATATAACCATGCTGCCTGTCTTAGTGCCTATAATTTTTTTCTATTGGTTTTATATTTTTCCTTTGTCTTTCTGTTAATTATGTTAATGTATTGTCGAAGGCTTTCACGGCCGGAATCACTGGGGTGCTGTGTGGTTTCCGGGCTGTATGGCTGTGTTCTAGCAGCATTCTCTCCTGACGTTTCGCCTTCATCTGTGGCTGGCATCTTCAGAGGATCTGATAGTTGGAAAGGAAAGAAAGTGGAGTATATATACCTGTGAGTAAAGGTCAATAGGTGAGGGCATCTGAAAAGGAGTGGCGTGGCAAGTGAGTAACAATGAAGTGTAGCATGTGAGTAACAAAAGAGATACAGCAGGTCAATACAGGTGAGAGCATCTGGAATAGGAAGTAGTCTGGCCTTTGTTCCTACTTGTTTGCTCTATAGTCATCCTGGTGTCTGTGTGTGGAGCTGATTAGTCACTGCTCTTCGACTCTGTAGTGTTTTTTCTTCAAAACTGGCAGCCAAATTATGTTCATTTTCATGGTTTCTTCCTTTCTGTTGAAATTGTCCATGTGCTTTTGGATTTCAATGGCTTCTCTGTGTAGTCTGACGTAGTGGTTGTCAGAGTGGTCCAGAATGTCTGTGTTTTCAAATAATAATCTGTGTCCAGGTTGGTTTATTATGTGTTCTGCTATTGCTGATTTTTCTGGCTGAAATAGTCTGCATTGCCTTTTGTGTTCTTTGATTCGTGTCTGAGCGCTGCGTTTGGTGGTTCCTATGTAGACCTGTCTACAGCTACATGGTATGCGGTAGACTTCTGCAGTAGCTAGAGGATCCCTCTTATCCTTTGCCTGGAATGTAGTATTTGTTGAATTTTTTCTTTAGTTGGGTCTGTAGATTGTTTGTAGGTTTACAGGCCCTTCTTTATCAAGTTTCCTTCCTATGAGGTCTAGTGGTTCCCTGATGATGTGGCTGGTAAGAACACTTTCCCTCTAGATGGCTCTTTATCTTTGTTCATGTGGCTTGTTCTTGGTCTTGCAGCTCTTCTGATGTCTGTAGCAGAGTAACCATTAGCCTGTAGAGCCCGGTTTAGGTGGTTCAATTCATCTTGAAGGAGGTGGGGTTCACACATTCTGTTTGTGTGATCTACCAAAGTTTTTATGGTGCTCCTTTTTTGTCCTGGATGATGATTGGAGTTTTTGTGTAGATATCTATCATGTGTGTGTAGGTTTTCTGTATACTTTGTGGCCCAATTGTTGGTTTGGTTTGCGACTGACTAGGAAATCTAGAAATGGCAGTTTTCCTTCATTTTCTTTTTCCATAGTAAATTGGATGTTTGCAGGAGGTTTGGAGATGAAGCCTGGAGAGGGCAGGGTCTGAGGAGGGGGAGGACATCCGCTGGATATTATAGAATCTACCCTTCAAAACTGCCATTTTCTCCAGAGAAATGTATTTCTGTAGTCGGGAGATTAGTCATAATTCCAGGAGATATCTATCCCCCCACCCCAAGATTTGCAACCCTATAGTATTATAGGCAAGCTAAGTCAGATTTTCAAACACGTTATTTGCAAGGATCTCAGCAACGCTGCCCCAACCTTAAACTGAATGCATTCATACAAATAATGCAATAAACATATAGAATAGGATTACTAATCTCCAGGAAGGGACTGTAGATCTCCTGGAATTGCATACTCTCTAGGCCAGTGGTGGCGAACCTTTGGCACTCCAGATGTTATGGACTACAATTCCCATCAGCCCCTGTCAGCATGGCCAATTGGCCAATTGGCAGGGGCTGATGGGAATTGTAGTCCATAACATCTGGAGTGCCAATGGTTCCCCACCACGGCTCTAGGCTAGCCCACAAATTTAATAAAATAAATAAAATAAATACAGAAGTCAGCTCCTTGGCGAAAACAACTGCTTTGGAGGTGGACTCTATGGCATTGTAGCCATCAAAGGTTGTGGTGTTTCATATTTTGCTATCATCACCTGTCCTTCAAATCAATTTAGGATTACCAGGTTCACACACACACACACACACACACACACACACACAGAGAGAGAGAGAGAGAGAGAGAGAGAGTCACTGGTGGGGGGTAGGAGTAGGGCTGCCAGCTCCAGGTTGGGAAACTCGGGATGATTTGGAGGAGGACAGGGTCCTCAGTGGGGTACAAGACCATACTGTCCACCCACCAAAGCATTAATTTTATCCAGGGGAACTTGTAATTTGTAGATGAGCTGTATTTCTGGGAGGTCCCCAGGCCCCACGTGAAGGATGGCATCCCAAAATTACCTGCATCATCTTTGCCTTTGTATCTATTTTAGCTACAATTTTCCTCTTAGTTTTGAAATAGACTCCAAGGAATAGGGTGGGAGGAAACTGAAGGAACAGGAGGCCGATGATCCCCAGGAGAAGGGAAGTCATTTCACTTTTATTACTCCCCATAAGTTAGGCTTTTTGCAAACACGTCGAAGTGCGTGAGTGGAGTGACTCAGCTGATGAATGGTGCTGTTTTTATTATATAAATACAGGGTTCTTTTTTCAGACTGAAAGCTCAGCCAGTTTCCAGCTTTTTCAGTCCAAAAGAAAGCTGCATAGGTTAAGGCCCCAGATGGTCATGTTAACAACTATATTTTTAAGCACACCATCATTGACACTGGTTAAATTCAACCTGAGAGACCCAAATATAACATGATATGTGTTGATAAAACATCCCAGGGTACAGGACGTCTTTTAAAACCATCTAACATTTGTTAACAGTGCTACAACAGAAAGCTATCGGGTTCGCTATGAACTTCACTCCCTCAAAAGGAGCTTGTTATGTTTTTTCCCCCCTTCTCTTTTGGTTAATGATACCTGAAGTGCGTCATAAAGAGAAGCGAGTTCAAACGCTGGCTCCCTGCACATGGTTATACCCTGCAGGTATACTATTTAACACTCCACTTAGACAGTGTCTTTTTGCTTCCCACTTGAAACATAATGAGGGAGTTGAGGCATAGGCTGTGTTTTGTACCGTTTTGATTTTAAAAGGGATTACAGAAAGGCAGTCAAGAACCACGGCACAGTCTCTTTTTGCAACGACACTGTAGACTGCATCACTTTGGACTTGAGGCAGGAAGGTTATAGTGTGGGAGGGGTGGAGCAGTCTGGCTTTCTATGAGATACTGGCCCCCCAAGAGTCAATTTCCAGGCATCAAACAGTTCTATGGGGTTATTGTCATCCTAATCCCATTCTAATAGTTTGTACTTCAACACACTGAAAGAAACCTCTTTACAAGTTGAATTAGGTGCTGAAAGTTTGATGAACTTCAATTCGTTCGGAGGACCTGCTAACCACAGAAGTCCAGCCTACAGTTCCACAGGAACTTGGGATCATTAATAAAATCCAGAGTGGGAAGTTAAACAGTTGCAGTTGTCTTTATTCTCTGCCTTGCAGGGTGAGTATGTTGTAAGCTTTCCATGCCTTCTATAGCATCCCTCTGTCCTTACTACTACGGCATGAATGGGAGGTGAAAGCAGAGTTGGTAAATTGCTGGTCATGTTTTGGCTTTAAAAGATTTTGTAAACTGAATGTCAGAGGGATTGATACAGACATATCAAAACAATATCATTGCTCCCTAAATATACCTTTATTGGAAACCAATAAACCAGGAATCTCTGGAAAGGGAATAAGGGAAAAGCAGAAACAGACGGTGGGATGTGCTTCATTTAGATAAAACACAGTATTTTAAATGCTAGGTTTTCAAACCAGGGATGTCGCAAAGTCTGTCTTTGGAGAAAATGCTTCCTCTTCCCTCCAAATGCCTGATCATTTGAGGATTGAATGTAACTGCACATTTTTAAATGAACAGAATATTAGCAACGGTAGATTTTTTTAAAAAAAATGAAACAGGCTGAATGGATACACCACGAGGATTATAAAGTGCTGTCTTTTTATCTCTAAAATTTTATTAGCCATTTCAATCGCAACCTTCTTTTGATCTTTAGGACAAGTAACTGAATGAACCAGTTCGCTAAGATATTTATACTGTTGAAATTGAGGATCAAGATAGACCAGTGGTGGCGAACCTTTGGCACTCCAGATGTTATGGACTACAATTCCCATCAGCCCCTGCCAACATGGCTAATTGGCCATGCTGGCAGGGGCTGATGGGAATTGTAGTTCATAACATCTGGAGTGCCAAAGGTTCGCCACCACGGAGATAGACATACCACTGGCTATTTCTTGAGTAGAATTCCTGGTAGAGTTCTCCTTTAAATAGAAAGGAAATGGTGTTGGAGGGCGGGGGGGGGGGATTCAGATTTGGACTATGATGCAAGATGATTAAGCACCATTCTCGCTTCATGGTTTTCCCAGTCAACATAACCCAGCACTATTTGTCTCACTGGGACAAACATGCTGGTGCCCTTAACAATGCTAGCCAATAATTCCCCCTGGCTGCTCCAGGTTGGGAAAAGATTGGGGGGAAATGGCTAACCTCTCATTTTCTTGGACCATTGTCCCAATCTCAGTTAGGCTCTTGTCAATCTCCTATTTAAAGGGGGTGAGGGAAACTCCATTCATGGGACTCCAAGAATCACATCTGGTTTGGTCCTAAGTTACAATAGTATAATGAAAGCCAATCATGGAAGAGGAATACATCAATAACAGATTCCTGGCAAATCTTGGCAATCCTAAACAATTCAAAAAAGTGGTGGTACATGTTGACAGTCATCTAACTGAGACTGACAGCATTCATTTATTTTTGCCCTCAAAGTCAAGAAATATGTATTTATTTGTAAACATTCACATGTGGATGACAGTCAGCACAAAGCGAAGCCACTCACTGCAACATACACAAACAAAATGTACCCTGAACGTAGAAAGACATGCCAGCTATCAAGTGGTTAAGAACAAAGCAAAAGGTCTAGTCCTATCATTTCTCCTAACTGAGCTTAGTTTCTCAGGACTGTGTTTTGATATGAGCTGGTTCACATCAATCCTTCAAGATAAAATCAGTGCAGACAACAGATGTTTATTCTTAAACAGCTTAGGCATCCAGACCACATCAGAAAAAGTCAAGGGAAGCCCTTTTGAACTTTTATTTATTGTTGTCGAAAATCATTCACCTTTCATCTCCTTTAACATTATATCCTTTTAAAATTTCCTAAAAGGTTGCACCTGCTTCAGCAAGCTTTTAATTGGGATTTCTATGGCTGCTATATTTGATGCTCAAGTTCCACTGAAACATTTACACAGTCAAATGCTGCCGACAGTTCAGGTAAATGACTAGAGAGAGTTTTAGCACAGCAGAGTGTGTCTTATCTTATTATAACTTTAGCCTAAAAAAATTTTGTGCTGTTGCAATAAATTCGTTTATAATCTATATATATAAAAAGCTAACCGTGCGTTTGTTCCTCATGCCCTAACGTGGAAACGCCTGTACCGAATGCTACCAAATTTTCCCACGACGTCCCTCCCCATTGTGGGCAGTTAATCAGACCTTCAAATCTCCGAAAGTCCATACCTGAAACCCGTAGCAGACCAATCAGGGGCTGCTGTGCCGGGTGTGGGGCAGCTGGCTTTTGCCCAGCTTCGCTGCAGACATGTGCGTGCATGCCAGTTTCCTAAACATGAAGGCTGCCAGACTCTTCCTCGGGCACAGCGAAGAGGAGCTGCTTCCCCTAGGCACCCCGTAAGAAAACAGCCATAACGCCTCTCCCTTCCTCTCTTCCCTTTCCCCTCTGAGCTCACCTTTCACTACTAGCAAGCCACAGCAAGCGTAATGCGGCTGGCCCGCTTAGTTTTAGATGAATTCCTCAGTCCTAAAATCTCATAGGGAAGGTGCTGTCCCTTAGTAGTACGGCATCTTCTTTCCACAAAGGTCCCAGATTCAGCCTCTGTTATCTCCACTTTCAAAAAAGAATCAGGTAATGTGGGATGGGAAAGACCTCAGCCTGGTACCCTGGAGAGCTTCTGCCAGTCAGAGTAAACAATACTGACCTTGAGATACAAATGGACCAACTCATTATAAAGCAGCTTCCTGTGTTTTAGGCACAATTAATTCATATTGAAATCAGCAGGGTGAAAGATAATATTTTATGCAGTGAGTACAGTGAGGTTTCTTCCCTAAGTAAAGGTACATAATATGAATCCCATTTTACTGAGACTAATGAGATTTAGGGTAGAAATATGCAACCCACATTAGGATGTGTTGATCAGTACTTGCCACACCTATTGGTAGTCCAGTAATTGGATCAATATTTACATGAGTGTTACTTATTAGACAAGAAGTAGGTTAAGACCTGCAGATATGTTTAGAGTCTTGCAGCTGGTTAGGGTCCACAGAGGCCCACATTAAAATCCTCACTCACCATGAAACTGTATGACTTTGAGGCAGTCATGCTCTTAGCCTAATTTACCCCACAAGATTTAGAGGACAATAGTCAGTTAAGATACTATGGATCATGGTCTTAGACTGGATTATACTCTGGGTGACACTGCTCAGGCACATATTCAGATGTAAATGTGCCCTGAAGAAGCCATCGGTATCTAATTAGTTTTCCTATACCAAATTATTAACCTCCTAGGAATGTCTCAACATTTTTGATTTGTTTGGAGTATAGTACACAAGTAGAAATGTTAATAGAGAATTCTCACTTCTTTTTTATCTTTTCATTAAACACAGCAATTGTATTGTTAATACTGGCTAACTTAAAATAATATAACAGTATTATTCATTGATTCTATGTAGATAATTTAAGGAGCGTGCTTACATGAGCCCCAAACATCATATCTACGGTTGCCAAGCAGTACTTGGCAGCCAGTGAAAGGATTGTGTGGGGTGGACTGGGGGGGGGGTGTCAGTGTGTTGGGAGAAAAGCAATAAAATAAGGCCTTGTCCAATTATAGGACGTTTTTGCCATGGAATTCTTGGTGATCCTTGTTGCTACCTGGAAGTGGCAAAGCAGGGGCAGAGCGAGGGGGAACTGCTCCTGGGGCACGCATGCACCCTGTGCCCCTGCCACATCCTCACCCTGCCCCCAGAATACCCTCACCACACCCTCACAGGAGCGGGCGCCTGGTGCATTGTGCACCCCCCTCTTCCCCCTTGGTGCTATGCCACTGTGACAGGCTCAGAGCAGCTCACAACAAATTTACAAGAAAATTAATAAAAACATCGATATAGCCTACTCATCTTGGCATCCTAAAAACCAGGAGGTAATAAAACCAGCCAAAGGAGGGGAAACAATCAAAGGATAGAGAACACAAATTAATAAAAAGAGAAAGACAGAGAAGGATGGAGGAGAGGGAGGTCAGTGAAGATGGACACTGTTGCTACCCTCAAGCATAGGCCTAGTACAGGGGTAGGGAACCTGCGGCTCTCCAGATGTTCAGGAACTACAATTCCCATCAGCCTCTGTCAGCATGGCCAATTGGCCATGCTGGTAGGGGCTGATGGGAATTGTAGTTCCTGAACATCTGGAGAGCCGCAGGTTCCCTACCCCTGGCCTAGTAGAACATCAACTCACGGGCTTTGGGAATTGAAATAAGTTCCCCAAAGCCCAGGTCTCATTTGCCAGAGAATTCCTCTAAGCTGGGGCCAGAGCTGAAAAGTCTCTGATTCTGGTTGAGGACAGCCAGATATTTTTGGTTCAGGGACCACCTGCAGGTTGTTTCTCACCAAATGTAACACTCTCTGGGGGGCGTATTGGGGGAGGCAGTTTTGCAGATACAAAGGTCCCAGACCATTTGGGGCTTTAAAGATTGACACCAGAAACTTGAACCTGATCTGGTATTCCATTGGAGCCAGTGCAGCTGATGGGGTACTGGTTGGATATATGATCTTCATGGTGTCTCCATAATGACCAGTGTAGCTGAATTTTAGACCAGCTGAAGTTTTCAGAGCAGTCTCAGGGACCTGTGCAGTTGCATTCTGGACCAGATGAAGTTTTCAAACCAGTGTCAAGGATAGCCCTGCACAGAGTGAGCTGCAGTAGTCTAGCCCGGAGGTGACTGTTACAAAGATCACTGTGGCTACATCAGCAGGGGTGTACTGCCCGGAGAACGTGTGCGATCAAATGTCCTCAGACTGCAGCCATTTAGTCATGCGGGGGCAGAAAATTGCCTCCACACCCCTCCTCCTTCCCTGATGACCTCTCCCCATCCCTAGCCACCCCTTCCCATTTCCCCCACCCCTAGCCACCCCTTCCCATCTCCCCCACTCCTAGCAATCCCTTGCCACCTTCTCCAATCCCTACCCAACCCTTGCCTCCCTCTCCCCACCCCTAGCTCAGCTGGCATTGTTCTGAGAGGTGGTACGGGATATCTAAGTGATCAACTGATGGAGGTGATTGGTTTAGAGAAGGAGCCATGGAGATGGGTCAAATATACACAGGACTGAAAAGTGCTGGGGGACGCCTTGCTCAGTGCACATCTGTAGTCATCAGCATCAGCAAATCTCTGCCTATGCAGATTGATTGGGAACCATGGATGCAGGCACCTTGTACGATAAAAATTACCCACAAGAATCAAGTTCCTATAGTAATGGGACCACCTCCAAAAACTGGTCTACTCTTTTCTCTGCAGTTCCTCTGCTCAGGAGTAGTTGCTGTACTTTCCCAACTCGGGTGACTTTCTGTTGAAGAAAGTGCATGGGCTGTAGGGGGAGGGGGCATGACGATCTGTGATGCCAACCCCAAATGTGAGAAAAATGCATTTATTTATTTGGTCACTTATTTATTTGGTCGGTTGTTTGTTTGTTGGTCTTATGTGCTGCCCTTCTCTAACAAACCTGGAGGCCCCTGTAGGTTCAGTGATGGAGGTGTGGAGAAGCTTGGTTCTTCTGTAAAGGGTTGATTTGAGACCTGTTAAGTGAGGCACTTGGCAGAGGGGTTCAATTTCAGTTCTTGACCCAGGCTCCATTTTCTATAGATACGCCCCTGCCTACATGTGGTGTCCAACCTGGATCAAGACTATGGTGTGTTGGGAAAAGGGACTTCCTTGCATGCCATTTTCCTGAACTGAAATGGTCCTGAAGGGAGAGGGTTCAATCACTATTTCAAAACATAATGATGAGTTTGTACATGAGCTGCCAGGAGTTATGAGCAAACTTGTACAGAAGCAGGTTCTGGTATATATATATTTATTGATGAGGATGTGCACACAGCTCCTGACCTAGTCCAGCTTTTGGGACTATGCTAGGATAGTAAGAAGCAACTGCATGGAAGCAGGAGCAAGGGCTGGATTTAGTTTGTTCTTTCTGCTTCCTGTTCCTTCTGAGCATCTGATTGGCATCATTGCCAGTTATCTGACAGTTTCCATGTAGATGGATTGGAACCCATGTTTTTAGCACTGATAGGTGTAAGATATTGCCCTTATGTGTGTATTAAGTGCTATCAAGTCATTTCTGACTCATGGCAACCCTATGAATCAATATTCTCCAAAACATCCTATCGTTAACAGTCCTGCAAACTGAAGCTCAGGGCTTCCTTTCTAACCTGAGAGTTATATCTTCCAGCACTATATATTTTTTTCATTTTGGATTGTCTAATCATGGGTGTTCGAGGTAAGGCTTGGTCAAGGTTTGCCATTGCCTTGAGTCTTATGATCTTATTATCATTATCATGTATTGTACTAATTAAACCCTGCCTTGCTCACTGAGACGTAAGGCAGATTACAAAATATGATAAAAACAATTCCAACAGAAAAGATTCTAATGAACAAAACAACACCATGGAGCTGGGACTGAAGAATAGGACAACAATGCAAGCAGACAAAAATAAAAACTATCTGAGGCCACTTGATAGTCAATACAAGCAAATAACTATCTAACGAAATAAAACTGTCTAAAGTTCATGCAGAAATACAGAAGATTTCAAAAATCATTTTAATGGATGCCAAGACTATGTTGTTAGATGTATTATCCAAAAAAAGTTCCAAAAATCTCAGAACTGTTTTGATATTTGATAATAGCAGCCAGCGTAGTATTTGCAACAGAATGGAAAGCAGAAGAATGCCCCAGCCAAAAGGAAAAAGGGAAAACAAATTAATGGGAAAACAAATTAATGGAATAAGCAACAATGGCAAAGCTAAGCAATTTTCTAAATAAGAGTCCAATTAAAGAATTCCAAGATAAATGGAAAATTTATTACACACATTATTTTCAAAACTAAAAATAATGGTGAAAAGTGAAATATATGGTTGAAATAATGGATGTAAATTAGAATATAGAAAATTTTAAATGGGGTAAAAGGAAAAAAATATGAGCTGTATCTTGTGAGAAAAACATTAGACAATTATGATAGTAATTTAGCATTTTTACCAATGCATTGTGTCAAGACCAATAAACCATCAATTTAAATTTATCATTTGCAAAACCATCTGAAGGAAAGCCATTCTGACATTTTTAACAACAAAGAACATATTTAATTGGTGGGCCATCATATTTCTTGGGAATTGAAAAGTATCTAGAGTTAGGCCCCTTTGCAAGTCTGAGCTGGGGGCCATCTGCTTTACATCCTTAGAAAGCAGTTCCTGGACCATCACAGTCAATTAGTCTGTGGATGGAATGTTGTTAGAGCTACGGAAACTCGGTGGTGGTTTTGAATAAAACTCCAGCCTATAACCTCTGCTAATGAAATCAAGAACCCAGGAGTCCATAGTTATTTAGTGCCTTACCAAGAGAAAAGGAGCTACCTTTTCCAAAAAGAACCATGGAGAAGTTGAGGAAGGATCGTATAGGCATGGGTGAACCTATGGCATGGGTGCCAGAGGTAGCACTGAGAGCCCTCTCTGTGGGCCCACGCAAACAGAGCCGCCCCCCGCCCCCACCCCCACACACCTAGGCTGGCCTGGGCCGCTGGGCTTGATTATTAGCATTAAACCTAAGACCTAGTTTTGGAGAAGCAGTGTAGGTAACCCTGTTAAGCGCTGTTAAACCCCACTGATTTTCATGCGAAGAATTAAAGCATGATCCTTTACCTGGGAGTAAGCTCGGTTGCTGGCAATGGGGCTTGCTTCTGAGTAAACCCTCCTAGGGTCGTGATTCACCCGTTGGAAGAGTTGCACGGTTGCTTCAAAGTAAAGCCACCGACTACCACCCAGCTTAATCCCAAGTAACACACGCCTTGGAGCCAACCGTTTTTTCCTAAACTAAAACCTCAGTATTCAGGTTAAATTGCCGTGTTGGCACTTTGCAATAAATAAGTGGGTTTTGGGTTGCAATTTGGGCACTCCAGGGGCATTACGAGGCAAACTGTAGCCCTGGGCAAAACCTGAGTTGGATGCCCCCCCCCCCCATGGGTGGCCACTCCACCACGACTAATTTTTTTTTGGTTGCTGTAAGGGGTGCATTTTTAGACATATCAGCACCAACATTTCAGCGTATCATCAGGAGACTGTCCTTATGGTACCCCCCCAGGTTTAGTGAGGTTTGGTTCAAGGAGTCCAAAGTTATGGACTACAAAAAGGGGTGCCCCATCCCCCATTGTTTCCAATGGGAGCTAATAGGAGATGGGGGCTACAGTTTTGTTTTGAGGGTCCATAACCTTGGCCCCCCTGAACCAAACTGCACCAAACCTGGGGGTATCATCAGGGCAGTCTCCTGATGAGACCCTGAAAGTTTTGAGACTGTGCCTTCAGAAATGTGCCCACCCCAACCTGCAACCCCTGTCTTACAAACTTACTAGAGTTCTTTGAGAGTGTAAACAGGCATGTGGATAAGGGGGAACCAGTGGACATTGTATACTTGGATTTCCAAAAGGCTTTTGACAAAGTTCCCCACCAAAGACTATTGAGAAAACTCAGCAATGAAGGAATAAGAGGGGAAGTACTTCTATGGATTAAAAACTGGTTGAGGGACAGGAAGCAAAGGGTGGGTATAAATGGGAAGTTCTCGCAATGGAGAGATGTAGGGAGTGGTGACCCCCAAGGATCAGTTTTGGGACCAGTGCTCTTTAACCTATTCATAAATGACCTGGAAGAAGGGGTGGGTAGCGTGGTAGCCAAGTTTGCGGATGATACCAAACTATGTAGGGTGGTGAGAACCGCAAAGGATTGCGAAGAGCTCCAAGTGGACCTTGATAAATTAGGTGAGTGGGCTAAGAAATGGCAAATGCAGTTCAATATAGTAAAATGTAAAGTGATGCACATAGGGGCAAAAAATCCAAACTTCACATACACGCTACAGGGGTCAGTGCTATCAGTCACAGACCAGGAAAGGGATTTGGGTGTCTTAGTTGATAGTTCCATGGGAATGTCAACTCAATGCATGGCAGCTGTGAAAAAGGCAAACTCTATGCTGGAGATAATTAGGAAAGAAATTGATAATAAAACTGCAAAGATTGTCATGCCATTATATAAAGCCGTAGTGCTACCGCACTTGGAGTACTGTGTTCAGTTCTGGTCGCCACATCTCAAAAAGGATATCGAAGAGATAGAAAAAGTACAGAGAAGGGCAACGAGGATGATTGAGGGATTGGAGCACCTTCCTTATGAGGAGAGGCTGCAGCATTTGGGACTCTTTAGTTTGGAGAGGAGACGTCTGAGGGGCGATATGATTGAAGTCTATAAAATTATGCATGGGGTAGAAAATGTTGACAGAGAGAAATTTTTCACTCTTTCTCACAATACTAGAACCAGGGGGCATTCATTGAAAATGCTGGGGGGGAGAATTAGGACTAATAAAAGAAAACACTTCTTCACGCAACATATGATTGGTGTTTGGAATATGCTGCCGCAGTAGGTGGTGATGGCCACTAACCTGGATAGCTATAAAGGGCTTGGACAGATTTATGGAGGAGAAGTCGATCTATGGCTACCAATCTTGATCCTCCTTGATCTGAGATTGCAAATGCCTTAATAGACCAGGTGCTCAGGAGCAACAGCTGCAGAAAGCCATTGCTTTCACATCCTGCATGTGAGATCCCCAAGGCACCTGGTGGGCCACTGCGAGTAGCAGAGAGCTGGACTAGATAGACTCTGGTCTGATTCAGCTGGCTTGTTCTTATGTTCTTATGTGGGGAGGGCTGTGTTGGAACTGACTGGGTATGTCTCTGCTGTCATAATCAAGTGACAGAGCAGTCCAGACTGAAGGAGCTCAGGAATGAATTCACCTTCTGACTTGGATTCTTCTGGCAACACTATCAGATGGGGGGAGGGGGATCAATAGCAAGACTGAGTGCTTCAACAGGCTTCAGGCAAGTGTTTGTTAGATTGTGCTATCTTAGTTTCTGCCTTCTAAGGAGGAAGGGTGGAGAGGGGTAGGGGAGGGATACAGCAGCAAGTATGGAGATAGGGGGAAAGGGGAGGAAGCAGGGACAGAAGGAGGGTGAGCAGTCAGAGGAGAGAGGAACAAGGAAAAGGAGGAGGAATGGGATACCTCTGCATGTAAGTTTCTTGCATGTCCCCGTTTGTCCCTTAAAGAAGCAACCTCATGACCTGAAGCATTGTAGTATAGTTTTGGTTCTTTTATAGGAGGGTCTTTCTGAATATTTCTGTTTTGCAGAAGTATAGGGAGCTTCCTGAAATCCCTGGACAGGCCATTCTGCAATAAGGAAGCCACCACTAAAAATGTTTGTGTATGGGCAGTTGTTGATATTACCTTCAGAAGTGTAGGCTTAGGTGAACATAGTGTAACATAGCAGAGAGGCAGCAGTCCTTTAGGTAAGTTTGCTAAGGACTTTATAGATAACAGCTAAACCTGTCAGCTCAACCCAGTATGTCACAAGTTACATGAAAATGTTTAGAGTTCAATGAATCACTCCCTTAAAAATGAGACAAGTGTTTTCCCTTTCCCTAGTTATTTAACAACCCTGACTGATTACCTATGCAACCTCTGTAGCCATATTTTTTCCACTAATATTTATCTTCTTTCCTGCAATATCAACCTCCTACACTTATTTCCTACATGGGAATTTAAACCAGCTGCAACATCGTTAAGTAGGTTTGGGGTTCAGTTTTAACCACATGATGAAGAGCTGAAGGATTTGGCCTTTCAATAAGATTTTTTTAAAAAAATCATTTTATTCCCTGCTTGGTAAAAATTGATGCTATCAAAACAAACAGGAGATTAAGCTATAAAGGTCTGGAATGCACAGTAGGCACGAAGTTTTAAGAGTTACAGATGTTTTGCACTGAATAGTTGATATATGAATGCAGCTCTATCGGAAAGGTAAATATTTGCAAAATAATTGGCTGGGACATATTAATGATTTAATAATTTTTGAAAACATCTTTTCAATCTAAAAAAAGTCTTTCATGCTATACATGACCAATGGATACCAAAAATATTGAATTCAGTTACGTAATTATAACTTCAGTCCTAAAAACACTTTTCTGGGAGTAAGCCCCAGTCAATAAAATGAACCAATAAAATGCTAATGGGTGGATCCCACTCAACACATGTGAATCTAGCTTGCTAACTGCACCCTTTACTTGTTAACAGACAATGGTTCTTTCCCCCACCCTGGACACTCCAACAGGTATATATACTCCACTTGCTTTCCTACTATCTGATCCTCTGAAGATGCCAGCCACAGATGCAGGCGAAACGTCAGGAGAGAATGCTGCTAGAACACGGCCATACAGCCCGGAAACCACGCAGCACCCCAGTGATTCCGGCCGTGAAAGCTTTCGACAATAAAATGAACCTTATTTCTGAGAAGCGTCCCTTAGGATTTCTCCCTACATTGCCAATGCAGTAAAGCATTGTGATTCTAGGCATGTTCTGCAGTCAAACATGTTCTGCAGTCACTCCCAGTAGGGACAGAAGACTCTGGAAAACCAGCATCGTGCTTTGCAGGAAAGATCCCGTCTTGCTGTTTCAGACTGCCCAACTACCACTCTTTGAATATGGTCTCTTAAGGAAATGCTGTGCTAGAAGTGCAATGCTGATCTAGCTATAGTCTGATTCAGGTAACATCATGTATTCACAATGAAAACCTACTTCTGGCTCATTCCGCACATGTAGAATAATGCACTTTCAGACTGCTTTCAGTGCTCTTTGAAGCTGTGCGGAATAGCAACATCCACTTGCAAACAGTTGTGAAAGTGGTTTGAAAACGCACTATTTTGCGTGTGCGGAAGGGGCCTCTGTCACAGGTTATATAGCATCCTGCACCAGTTTTATTTGGTGCAGAATCACCCTTTACCCCAGAGGATTGTTCTTATGAGGATAAAAGAGATGTGAGGAGAGCATTATGTAGGAACATAAAGTATAAATGTCTAAATAAATCAACAAATGCCCTGCAATAAATGCACTGCCACTTCATGTCAGTGAGGTATGAATGTATGTTTTCTCCCTATCTTTCTCAGTTTAAAGCACCATTTAACAATAGGCCTTGGACAGCTAAAGCATTCTGTTGATGTTGCAGGAGATTTTTCCTGGCTCCTTTAAGCACCAGGAGTAAACTTGAGCTTAAAATGGCTTCAGGGAATCAGCAGGGATGCATGCAGGCAAATTTGTAGCATCAGAACACCAAGCAAAAGGACATGAGCCGATATGTTATCCCATCAAAAGAAAATGTGTATCTAATATGCTATTGATGATGAGTGGGACTGCTTCATTAAAAACACGAAATTGCTCTCAAACAACTTTTTTTTTCAAAGTAAACAGGTCTGCTTTGAACATGAAGGGGTTACCTTCAGACAAAAGTCTAACCTGGATGTATAGAGAGTTAAGCTGATCCCTGTAATTTTCTCTTTTGTAGTACAGGAGGATAAAGAAACAGATAGCTTAGATGTTTCAGATGTTAGACTTCAATGAACCAAAATGGATTTCTTTTAAGATGGCGCCATTTTAAAACATCTCATTTCACTTTGTAGCTCTTGCAGGTTTGCTTTTGTAACTTCGCCAATTAAAGAATGCTTCATATGCGTCCCTTTTTAGTGATTACCTTCTTTGGAACTCAGATATGCTCACAGACTTAATTGCAATGTGAATCATTGCTATGCCTGCTTATAAAGAATCGGTCTGCTTCAATGCCTCAGGGACAGATTTTAGAGGTTTTGTAACTGCAGGCCAGAGTTAGCTGTTGTAGCATACATTTTAAACTTTGACCTGCAATATGGTGGACTAGCTTATGGGTGACCATCTTGGGTGGCTATCACAAATGGCCTGGGCTCTAAAGTGAACCCTGTGTGTTCATATGTTTTTATTTAATTATTTTGTATCTTATTTTAAATGCTGATGTTAATGTTCAAATGCTTTCATGTTTTCATGTGTGCCAGCTTGAAAACCCTATTTGGGTGGTAAGACAGCATTAAAATATTTTGAATAAAATAAATAAGAAAGAAAAAATATAAGGCAAAAGGGCTTGGTTCACTGTGCCCCAAAGAGAGCCCTGTTCACCTGTCTGCATCTCTTTGTGTCAGATTCCTCATTCAGACAATAAATCACTTGATTGGTTCAAGGCTTTTATTGAAGATATGTCAGGAACATAGAAGGAGAGTTCTGGTGAAAACCGTGCCAAACTCTTGATAATATGAGTTAAATGTTCCCACCCCCACATGAGAAGCAGACAGTTCGCATTGTCCAGCCTGGAGTCTCTTCCCAGCTGCAAAGCTCCAGGGCAAGGACGTAGGTGAGGAGGGGTTCTCGGGTTCAACCCTCCCCATTCATGTCTGAAGCTCCGCCCCCCCCGGCCCCCCATTTGTGGGTTTTAAAAACATTTTAGTGTTTTTTTGTTTTTGGCCTGCTGGGGGTGCATTGTTTAGGCTAGCACCACCAAACTTACAGGGATTGTTTCGGGGATGCTCCTTATGATACTACCCAGGTTTGGTGAGGTTTGGTTCAGGGGGTCCAATGTTATGGACTCCCAAAGGGGGTGGCCCCATTCTCCATTGTTTCCAATGGGAGCTAATAGAAGATGGGGGCTACACCTTTGATGGTCCATAACTTTGGACACCCTGAACCAAACTTCACCAAACCTGGGAGGTATCATCAGGAGAGTCTCTTACTGATACCACCCAGGTTTTGTGAAGTTTGGTCCAGGGGGTCCAAAGCTATGGACTCCCAAAGGGGGTGCCCCCATCCTCCATTGTTTCCAATGGGAGGTAATAGGAGATGGGGCTACACCTTTGAAGTGTTGCCAACTCCATGTACAGAAATTCTTCAGGATTTGGAATAGCAGCCTGGAGAGGGTGGAGTTTGAGGAAAGGAGGAATATCAGCAGGATATAATCTCATAGAAGTCGCCCTCCAAAGTATCCTCCAGGAGATTTCTGTTGTATGGAGATTGGTTGTATTTCCAGGAAATCTCAATGCCCTCACCTGGAGGTTGGCAGCAGTTGATGGTCCATAGTCTAGAGAAGCAAAGAAGGCCCCACCTTCCATGCCCAGACTGACAGAAAGTAACTGACAGAAAAAATCCAGGAATCTTAATGACAGACTTTGAATTAGACAGTATCACCTGACTACAGTCCAGAAAATTATGAGCTGCTGAATGAATGTCCTAGCTGGAAATGCCTGTAGATCAGCAGCCCAGATGGCACAGGATGCAGAGATCAAGTGCCTGATCCACAGGCCTCCTGTGGCATCTGACACCTGGTAGATGAGGCAAATCCTTCCCCAAGGGATAGAAGCATATCATGTGCCGTAATATGGAGTAGAGTGCAACTATCTAACACATGGAATTGAATTGTGCCAAAAAAATTGGACACCACTGAGATAGCAGTTACTTGAGCTAGATCCAATAGATATGGCAACATTGTACTTCTCACCTTGTTGTTTCTACCACCTACTAGTCAGTGTTATTTTTTAACAAATCTAAGTGGACTTGTATATGTGGATTGGCAACAGCTTAGGCAGACAAATAGAATGGAAAGGCTGAATAGACAGAAAGAAATAAAAATAGTGAAGGCTACTTATGCCTTCTTCAGAGTAGATCAAACCATGAAACTCAAGGAGCATGAATCAGTCTTTCCACACTGCTAAACAACTGGAAGTGCCCTTTAACACTATCTGATGCAAAACCTTACAAGCGAATAACACAGTTCTTTTTCAGGAGTAGGCCCTGTGAAGAATCCAGCCACATCAGTACCCACTTTTCCATTTATATTTTCAACAGAAACCGCCTGCAGTGCCCTGCAGTGCCCCAGCTGCCATGGACTCCCCCCACCACATCCCATGGATTATCTAGCTTGACTTAGAACCTGCGCCTTTTTTATGTAGCTTCCACTTTGGGGAGCAGGTTCCTGAGGAGATTGGAAGAGGGTGCTGTTTTCAGTGGGGTCTTTAATAAGTAGACTTTGGGTATCTTTTATGGAGCGAGGGGGTTATTTGGAGTTTTGTTAGCTGCCTTCATCCACATGCGAAGGCAGAATATAAACATTTTCATATTTTAATAGCTAAGTAGGAGTCAGAGTGGCGTAGTACTTAAGAGCAGGCAGACTCTAATATGGAGAACCAGGTTCAATTCCCCACTCATTCACATGAGGCCTTTCACAATTCTCTCAGTCCACATGGAGGCAGGCAATGGCAAACCACCTCCAAACATCTCTTGCTTTGAAAGCCCTACAGGATCACCATGGTCAGCTGTGACTTGATGGCACGCGCACACACGCACAGGCACACACAAAATAACTAAGTTAATAATTTGGAATCCTCATTTGGCTACATTTTCTTGCACTATTGAACCATTTTTGGTACCAAAGATAAGATATATCAAATAAGGTTTTGAGACTACATGGGCTTGTGGGAATCCTAACAGTTCATTGTACTCTGATGCCCTCAACGCATAATTGAAGAAAAAAGATGGCTCGTTGGCCATGTAAATTAAAGGTAGGCATGTTTAATCTCCATCTGCAACCTACTTATATTTGCATCCCCTTATCTGCAGTTCAGATGGCTCATAAACACTTTTGTATGTGCAGTCTAAGGGATTCTGGGGCTCTGAGGAAAAGTTCAAGATGGGGGCTCTATGCCCTCTTTATTCCCACCAAACTTACTCTGAACAAGAATAAAACACCCCATTTCCACAATGAATATCCAGTCAAAAATGCATTACACTTTGCATTTTGACTTTCTACCACTGTTTTCTGTCACTCTCACCAACCATAGGGGCCCATCTAGCATTTCCAGGGCTGCCTCGTATGAAAGACCTCCCCCCCCCCCCCACACACACACACACCGCAATTTTGAGCCATAAACTTCAACATGGGAATGCTCCTTATGAAGAATTGTTCAAGCTGGCGTTTCTTATTCTTCTGATTTAATTCTTAGGGTCTTACATGCAGAACCAAAAGTGCAAGGGAAATTCCAAGTGGCTCATTCATATTCACATTGGGGAGTCCAAGCAACGGCTTGGATCCCGACTAGTGTTTTTGTGGACTCAAGGATTTCTACCCATGGAACAGAACTTTCTTATCTCTCTCTCCTCCTGCAGCTACCCAAAATCCTGTTCCTGAGGGACAGGTCCCCCCTCCCCCGCATTTTAGGCTGCTTCCAAAGACAGGAGGTGAGAAAAATGCTCTTCACAGATATCCTTGAGCCCACTGAAATGCTAATCTTTATTCAGCCCAATAGCTAGAAAGCTTTGCTTTAGTATAGCTATTACTTTATCAGTATATTTTGATTATTATGAGCCTCTGTTGCCATGTTTGAGGGAAGAACAAGTCTTTAATAAAACACCTATTGCTAGATGTGTGCTTTGAACCACATTCCATGAATTCCAACAAAAAAGGACGCCTAGAGGTATCCATAACACTGTACCACATCCTAAAACAACAATTTTTTTTAACCTCCTCATATTCTGTCATGCTTCCCAGTTGAACTAGCCCAGTGGTTGTTACCTTTTCTTCTTCCTTAAATTTTGGAAGATGCAGGAAGTCAACAACGTTTAGTTTAATAATCATCATCAAACATGTGCAAAGCAAATCCCAATTCCTCTTTTGGCTCCCTGTATGTGCAAGCTGTCATCCTTGATATCACAATTTAACACTGTAATAATGTCCAAAAGGAAACATGGGATAGGGGTAAATTAATGAGCTTGGAATGGATGTTAGTAAGATATTGTTGTAAGTTTTAACTGCTGCGGCTGAATGTTCACATTATTTTATTGCACTGTTTTATCTGATTTATGTTGTTCGCCGCCCTGAGTCCTATTGGATATAAATTTAAAAATAAATAAATAAAAATAAAGTATGGACAAAGGGTAGTGACATGCTCAAGGTGCAGTTAGGTTACAAATTGTTGAGCACTCAGAATTGTCCTTAATTGTGTTGTAAACATTTTTCACAGCTATGTTCTCATAGTACTTTCCCAGGGTGCTGTTATTATGCCCCTTCAATATCCACCATCCAACACAAGAAAACAAATCTCTTACAAAAAACGTTTTTTTTATTCCTGAATCAAGGAGCAAGCTGCTTGGTCTTTCTAGGTTCGCCAGAGATGTTCTGAAGATTCTTTGTGCATTCTGATGCTGCTACATGGGAATGGTAGGATGAGCTTTTTAAGTTCATTGTACGCACCACTATGACGAATGTTGCTGAACCAATGGCACAGGTGCAAAAATGAAAACACAAAACAAAACATGCATGTCGAAATACGTATGGTTGCTGTTTTTTAAACACAATTAGTATGAACACTGTATGTGAACATTTATTTCTTGGTTGAAAGTGCTGTCAAGTTATGGAAACACCTATAGGGTTGTCAAGCCAAGAGAGGTGGTTTGCCATTGTCTGCCCCTTTGTAAAGATGCTGAACTTCTTGGGTTGTCTCCCACCCAAATATTAACCTGGTCTGACCTACCTTACTTAGCTTCTGTGATCGGAGGAGACCAGGCTAGCCCAGGCCATCCAGGTCAGGGCTGTGAACATTTCTACCTAGAGTAAATGCCATTCAAAGAAACAGAAGATGGCATGGGCAGCCCAATCGGGGGGGGGGGCAAATTCCCCTCTGGAGCTGGTACAAGGGGCAAATGTGCTGGCAGGGGGGTTACGTACCTGGATGGCCATGTGCCACATAGCTCCAGGCACCTGACCCAGAAGCCACGGCTTGTCGTCAACCCCACCAGTGCAAAACACTGTGCCAGATGGCCGGGGGAGTTATGGGGGTGGGCTTCCACTGCCTGCCCAGCCCCCATGTGCCAACAGAGCAGGTGATGGAGATATGCCACTTTTTTGTGACATATCCCCATAATCCCCTATAGGAGATTTTTGCGGGTGTTTTTATGGCTTTTATGTTTTTGGACTTTCCGCTCCTCAGGAAAGTCCTTTGGTGTGGTGCCATCCCTGCCTGCCAGCCCACTCTGGCTGGGATTGAAAAATATTTTACAGGTTTTGGTTGCAAAATCAAAATGAAGATTTTTTTAAAAAAAGCAGGGATGAAAAATCTGAAATCATCCCTAAAAGTTATGCAGAATCCACAAAAGATGAAAGAGATAATTGTAAGTGAGAAGATAACTAGGGCTGTGGCTGCCTTTTTTAAAACTGAAATTCAATACCTAGACAGTTGAAGAGAAGCCTCAGTCTGTATACATGGTATGAATTTGCACCCTATTTCCTAATTTTACCCACTCTATATGTTTCTCAGACTTGTAATTCCTCCACAACACATTCTGCTTTCTGTAAAATGTCAACATTTTCAAACTTGTTTGTGTGTCAATAAATGTGCAATATTGAGAACACTTTCCTGGGAGTAAGTCTCATTGAATAAACTGAATAGGATTCTGCGTAGACCTGCTAAGGATTGCTTCCTAAATCAGTGAATTTCAGGGAATTAAATTAGGTATGTGCAAGTACACTGCGTATAAAACCCATGCGAATTGCAAATAATAAAAAGAATTGGGGGGGGGGAGCCCTATGCATATTGGTGCTTGAATGATTTACAGTACTTCTAGAGTTAAAGGGAAGACATGGACACAGATAAAAGGATATTCTATTTGGAAAGTGCCAGTATCACCATTAACCGTCTCCAATTATTAGAGCCACTGGTCTTCATCTGAGGGCCTCAGCTTTCAAAACTCTTTATTACCTGTGTGTCCATTATAAGTTACTTGGTTGCCGCAATTAATAATGCATTAGGTGCTTTTGAGAGGTTTTATTTACGCTGCTTGCCCTTCCATGAAACTAATCCACACCTTCATTATTTATGAATAATACACACCTCTCCAGTTAACAACAACTAAATTATGCAGAATTAGAAGACAACGAACAAACTAATTCACAGAGCCAGGTTGATCCTAGTTGAGATTATTACATCGGTTTGCCTGTGTGACTGATTACCTACAAAATATATTTAAACAGAAATGGGCTGATTGCAGACAAATTGGCTATGACTTAATGGAGTTCAACAATGGAGCCTGAAGCAGAGTTAGTCTAAGCCCACTGGTGTCTACTTAGAATTTCACTTTAAAAAATGGGTATAGAAAAGCCAAAGTTAATGCACCGCGTCTGAACCCCATTGGTTTTAGTAGAATGCTTAAGCACATCAGAAAGCTCTGTAAAAATGCACATGTGAAAACCCAAGTTAAGATGGTCATAAATTCTCCAAATCAGAGAAACCAAGAATAGCTCTGTCCAGAAAACATAGATATCCATTACACTAAATGAAGCAACAATATTTTAGAATGTGGGGTTTAATTAGACATGGGATCAAATCAAATGTATTCAAGCATAATTTCTATAAAGCTGTACTTTTTTTTTCTCCTGAAGTAACTATAGAGAATTAATATTTAGCAACACAAAATGACAATTCCCTAGATCAGTGTTTTCCAACCTTTTCAACGTCATGGTACCCTTGACCTCACTCTTCATATCTCACTGTACCCCTGCCATACTCCCCCCACCTTCCCCTCCCAGTTTCCCTGCTTGCCACCCCCCACCTTCCCCTCCCAGGGTGAAGGGAAGCACAGGGGTGAGGGTGGGGTGGTAGGAAGTGGCTGCTGACCTTGAGGCAGGCCCTGCCCCCTGGGCCAGCTCCATATCCTTGCTGGTGCCGGCAGGAGACCCCACAAAAGTGAGGGGGGCCAGTAGCATTTCCGCAGTACCCCTGGGACATGCTCATGGCACCCCAGGGTACCACGGAACCCTCGTTGGGAATCACTGCCCTAGATAGTCTAGGACAGGGGTCTGGAACCTACGGCTCTCCAGATGTTCATGGACTACAATTCCCATCAGCCCCTTCCAGCAGGGCCAAGTGGCAGGGCTGATGGGAATTCTAGTCCATGAACATCTGGAGAGCCGTAGGTTGCAGATCCCTGGTCTAGGAGCAGGAAGAAGTCAGCATATTGAATTGGATCTAGCCAGCTTTTCTGCTGCTGAAAAAAGGTAGGTGCTGAGCATCATGAGAACACCCTTTGGCTATGCTGAGCATCATGAGAACATTTGCAAAAGCCGCGTTTTACAAGGCTGAAGGATGGAGGGAAATTGGTCAGACTGACTGAAAAAGCTGGCTGGATGAAACCCACTGCCTTCCAAAATAAAACAGGGCCCCCACTTCTGTATTTTATATTTGCAACAGAAAGTGTGTGTGTGGGGGTGGGGGGGGGTGAGATGTTCAAAAGTTTAAAACAAGATCCAATGATCAGTTCACTCAGAGTGGTTGAGGACCACCCACAACTGTTGTTAGATAAGACACCTTGTCTGCCAAGTGACAAGAAACAGGAAAATAGGTGAATAATACATAAATTGTGCAATAAGATAGAAGACCATGCCAATTTTGTTTGTTTGTTTACGAAATTCATAGCCTGACCTTTTTCGCTCAAGGCAGATTACACATAGTGAGCCAGTTAAATTACAAAAGAAGGACAGTCAGTAACCAGTGCATTAGGTTTTTTGAAGTCTTGGAACCACCAGAAATAACTGAAGCATATCATAAATATTCACATGATACATTAAGTGGTACAGAAATTACATAAATATGATCCTACTTACAATAAGAGAAACACAGTAGTAGTGTAGACCACCATCAGTTAGGGTTGCCAGGCGCCCCTGACCACCAGCGGGGGAGGGGAAATAGAGTTGCCAGGTCAAGGTTGGAAAGCTTCTGGAGATTTGGGGATGACACCTGGGTGTTAGATCTCGATCTTTGAATCAATAAACAGACTCTGGATTATTGATCAGCAGTGTTTATTGGAAGGCAACAAAACACCTAGCTTGTAAAAAGCCAGTTCTGACGAACCTGGTTTTTGCAATCCCTTTTATTCAGAAATAATCTCCCCTCCCATTTTCCCAAAGAATATGAGAAAGAAGAGTTACTTTGGAGACAAGGCACCCCAAGGTTGGCAACAGATAGAGATGAAGCTACCTGCCCCCCTACCCACACAGAGCGACGGCAACAGAGATCAGTTTACCTGGGGAAAAGGGCCAATTTGGAAGGGGAACTTTATGGCATTATACTCCATTGAAGTCTTTCAACTCTGCAAATCTCACTATTCTCAGGCTCCACCCCCCCCCCCAATCTCCAGGTATTTCCCAACCTAAAGCTGGCAACTCTAGTTGTAGGGGAGCCCTCCGCCACCCCCAAGCTATCATCTCACCGAGACTTTCCCAGTGGTCTTAGTGGCTAATCTGCCCCTGGCAATTAGCCTGTTGGTGTCAAAGAGCATGAACATGCTGTGGACCTCAGAATGGCCTGTCACTTAATCAGATCCCTGATCAGAAGTAGCAAACAGGTTGGGAGCTGAACCAGCAGGTGTTTAAGCATCCCTGCCTCTGCCATTCACCCATTTCTTCAAAGGTTGCTTCAGCAACAGCAGTGCAAGAGCTGCGTACTGCTACTTGATCCACCTGATATAATTAATTACAATGTTGAGCTGTCCATTGGCTTTGGAATGATGATGTTATCATAGGACACCTTTCCACCTCTCTAAAGCCTACTTCTGTCTCCTCAAGAGCATAAAGCATTTAAATATGTAATCCCTACCAGTACTCTAAATTCTGCATTTTGACAACATATGCATCGAGTGATTTACAGATAATTTCTGAAATAAATAATGGAAGGACTCTGGTCATGGACAATGAAAACACTTCCTACTAGTGGAAAAACAATGGGTAGTGGGTAGTGCCTTAACAGACCAGGTGATCGGGAGCAACAGCCGCAGAAGGCCCTTGCTTTCACCTCCTGCATGTGAGCTCCCAAAGGCACCTGGTGGGCCACTGCGAGTAGCAGAGAGCTGGACTAGATGGACTCTAGTCTGATCCAGCTGACTTGTTCTTATGTTCTTATGTTCTTAGTGGGAATGATGGACAAGGGATATTGTGGAATTCAAACTATACTTCTGCCGAAAGTGCCCCCAGATGCTTACTGTTTCTGTTTGATTGTGCTTTATTTAAAAAAAAACTTCAAACAGTTTTAATTATAGGTGGATGTGCAAAAATTGCATTAAAAGTGTCACCCTAAGTCCATGGAAGTCCATAAAATTCTCTGTCCATACACAGCAGGGGTCTATTGTGAATCCAGGACTAAGAAGGATATCACTCTGCTTGGGATGGCAATGGAAACACACTACGTTAACTGAAACCATCTGAAACCATTCATAAAGTGTATCGTTCCAGTCAGGCGGTGCTTGCCAACTGATGTGAATGCGTAGGTGAGAACATACTTGTGGACACATAATGTGGGTTTCAAATTCACTGGCACAGCAGCTAGGTCTCAATTGCACATTTGCTGAAGTGGTACTTGGAAACGTTTCCACAAGGGCTTTTGGTGTATTTTTATCCTCAGAATGCACTAGTTGACAGCCTGAAACAATGCCATACATGCCCTTTTGTAACTTGTAGAATTAGCTTTATGAAACCCAGCTGTTTCAGAGAAACCCCTGACCAGCAGTGTCATCTAACATTTTGTACAATTCTGCTGCAGCCCTGATTGGGTGGGTTGGCATTTGTGAAAATGGCTTGTTAGTGCAACTGATGGGGTTACTTACCATTCCCGGAGCAGAGAGCAGGATATGTTTTGATAATCTGCACTGTACCCAGATCAAAATCTGTACACAATCCATATTGACAATTAAAATGTCAAAAAAAAGCTGGACTTTGATGTATCCTTCCAGGGAGCTGAGAAACAGCAGAGGAGGAGGGAAGGATCCATTTAGCAGTTTCGGGCTGTACTGTAAAATAGCAAAACTGATATCAAGATGGAAAGAAGGGCTAGTGGGAGAATATCTGATTCGAGCCCCCTTCTATTTTAAATTGCCCAGACATGTGGAGAGGAAAAAAATGAAGAATTCTGCCCATATATTAATGACAAGCATCTGCCTTCCATGGCTCAATAATCTAACTTCTCATTATTTACACATTAGGACACAGAAACACTGCTTGTTTGTTTTAAGCACTTTATTCTCCTGCTATAGGCCACATCCGGCCCTCACGTTCAACTTGGAAAAAAGTGATTGTACATTTATAGGTACCTGAGCACAATATTAACTGCATTTCTGTTTCTCCCTACGAATAACCAAGAGCTTTCTGATGTAAACTGTATATTGGATTGCCAACTTTGGATTGGGATATTGGATTGGAGATCTGGGAGTGGAGCCAGAGAATGGCAGGGCTCGGGAAGAGACCTCAGTGGGGTATAATGCCAGAGTCCACCTTTTGAGGCAGCCATTTTCAGTAGTCTGATCTCTGTAGTCTGGAGATGACTTGGAATTCTGGAAGAACTGTAGGTCTCCAACCCTGTGAGCTGCAAATAGTTTCCCACCAGAAAACAGTGGATTCAAAAGAGAAAATCTCTCTCTCGATCTCTACACAGCCTGAGCTCAGGGAAACTGAAGGCCTGTCTTCTCTCACAGATACATACTCACCCAGTAAGGCCATCTTTTGAGCCTTTGCTCTGTGAGCTCTCATATATGGAAGATAAATCAAAGTGCATAAGAAACCAGTAGGTGTGGAGGCAGGGGGAGAGACTGAATCCAGCAATTTGTCCTAGAGCCCTTCCGGACACACGAGTCGACTCAGGTTTGACTCGTGTCGGCGGAGTCTTACCTTGACTCGAGTCCTCCCGTTCCTCCGCACAGCAGCCGACTCGTGTCTCCGGAGCCGAGCTCAGAGGGCGGGACCACCTCCCTGTGCTGCGTTCCGATTGGTTGCTGTGTCCCCCGTTCTGCGCATGCCCACAGCTTTTCGCGCCGCCACGCGTCTCCCCTTCTGCGCATGGGCGAAATACTTAGTTGTGATTGGCTACATGGCAGAGTCGAGTGACGGAGATTCCGCACTCCGTCGGCTTCGGCTCGAGTGCAACCCGAGTCCGCCAGTCGACTCAACTCCCCAGTAGAGTCGAGAAATTCAATGGCGAGAGGGAGGTGAGTCGAGTCAGACACGAGTCCGACGCTACGTCTGTGCGGAGGACTCGGGTCGGACTCTAGTCGATCTCAGGTCGAGCACGACAATGCGGAAGCACCCCTATGATCCTCTTTCTTCAGGAGAACCTTCTGATCCCATGAAAGTTGACTCCCAGAATGACCCGGGTCAGAGGATCACACCCTGGCCCTATGACCACTGGAAATCAACGTTCTTGGGGTCAGAAAAGACTGCTGACGTTGGGGACTGTGGCAACAATCTGCACCCCATCAGAATCATCTTCTGATGAACTGCTGGCCCAGAATCTTCTCAGTACCTTGCCTATGTTGTGAAATTCTCTCCCTACAGATGCTCATCTGGGATTAAGCTTACATTATTTTAGTTATCAGGAGAAGATCCATCAGCAAAGATTAATTGGAAAGGGAAACAAGGAGGGTATACTGTTTTTAATATTCTGTCTGCATCCAATGAGTTTCTTGGGAAACTGAGGGAAGCAGTTGAGAGGCGGGGACAGAAACAGAGCAGTGTTATCTGAGGGCAAGTCTGTGGGAAGGAAATAAAGAATCCCACTGTGCTGTGTGACATCATGCTTGCAAAGAATTGCAAACGCAACATTCAAGTGAGACCTGGAGATCTCCCGGAATTACAATTTCACTCCAGGCTACAGAGATCAGTTCCCTTGGATAAAATGGCTACTTTAAAGGGTAGACTGTATAACATTATACCCCACTGAGGTCCCTAGAACTTGTGCATTATTTATTTACTTATTATTTATTTCCTTTATACTTCACCTTTCTCCCCATTAGAGCTCCACTGACTTATCTCATTCGCCTTTCCTTCATCCTCATTAAAATTTAAAATTCTGACAGGCTTGTGCAATAGGCAGTTTCTCCCATGTGACTTTCCATGTGCCTTTGTATCATCTACAAAAAGTTCCAAGAGCCTTCCTTTGAAGGTAGAAGTCTCACGCTGTCTGCATATTGGAATGGGGCTTTGTCTATGGTTTGTCTGCTTGTCTATGGGATTTGTCTATGTTTTGTCTATGAGGCCAATGGGGCTGCTACCATGTTTATACCTTTAGAACATCAGCAAAGATTTCTTCTTTGGAGAGAAGGGTCACTAGGTGGGAACCAGGTGGAGATAAATCCAGGGGCTCTTGCTCAGGGTAGAGGTTTGATAGAGCTGGGCAGGTCACATGATTTGTTTTATACATTTCAGCTAGATGAAAATAGGTAAGGTTGACTTTAAAAGGCATTTTTGTCTGGAGGGTCCGTGGCGGCTCTGGACAACTTGGGAGCCAATGTTTGTGCTTGGTTGTACATCTGTTTCTGTTCACTATCGTACGTGCAGCATTTATGCTTCAAAAGATTGTTTCATATATGCTGCCTTCATTGTTATATGATGACCGTAATGATAAATTTACTCATGGGGAGTCAAAAGGGATGGCATCATTATCTTCACATCTTCACTAAGAAAATGCACAAGGATAGCAACACTCTGATTCACCTGATAATGCACAAAGTAGCTGGGCTCTCAGATCACTAGCATGTTCACTAGCTCTATAGAGCTGAAATGCATAATTAGCACCTCATGTGATAGACTTCCTGCTGAAATATACCATTTCATATGACGGTTGGGGGTGACATAACAAAATTAAATGTTAGAATACTTCATTATACTGGAAAATTTGTAAAGTTTGTGTGTCAGGAAGAATGCTAATGTGAGTCTGGTGCAGTAGTTTTGTAAAAGCATTCCAACACTGGATTTCCTTCATGCAATCTTGAAGTGATATAGTCCAGCAACAGATGAAATAACTTGATGGATAACGTACATTTGCTCGACTCAGCAGGCAGTTTGCATTGCCCGACTGGCTAGATCTACAGCAAGTAGCTAATGTAATTGGCTTAGAGAAAGGCACTGGAGACTGGTAAGATATCTGTCACGTTCATGGAAGTTTGGAACATGCATGTTTCGTGAGGCACGCATTTTTGGTCTGAAAAACATGTAATGCTCAGTGCCAAGTTTTTCCCCCTAACATTTCTGGGTTTTGTTCATTTGTTTGGTTGTTTTTTTACAAAGTACTCCATCTGAGTCTGAAAAGTAAAGTAGAAATTCAGTATGAGAACTATTGGGGGAATTTAAGTCCATAATCCTTTCCCCTTTCATTTAAAATCATCCACAGATTCCCCCCTCCCCCATTCCTGTTTGCTGTCCGTTTTGGTAAATGCCTTAGAACCATTTTTCAAAAGAAGATTTTTCTTGCTGGAAACACAATCCAGACAGAGTAGCTGATACCTTGGTGCCATGTAGGCAATCAGATCTGGCCACATTGCAACAGCAAAACAAAACAAACAAACAAAACAAAACAAAATGCAATGCAATGCTTTCTGTGCCATTTTGTAGCACCAGCAAAGCTTTCCAGAATGAAGGGGTGTGCGTGATTTTTTCCCTCACAAAATGTACCTTTCCATTTCAACTTGGCCCAAATTCAGACAAGATCTTAGTTCCCTCCCCCAACCTGAAAAACGTCATAGCTAACCCATAACTATCCTAAGGGAAGGTCTAACAGCCTTCGTAGTATCATCGGAACAGATCAGTGAGAGTCCCTGTGAATAGAACGTGCCGAATTGTAGGAAGGTACCTTTGCCAAGAGTCGTTCCATTGTTTTCATATCAACAGTGGAAAGCAAACCCTCTTAATTTAAAGCATACTTGCATACGGGGGGCCCAGCACTCTACAAATCCTCTATCATGACACTGATTTGAGGCCAGAGGCCCTGAAAACACAATGGCAGGGAGTTTCTTTAAGGGAGGGCAAGACAGAGACATACCTTTACTTTTAAAAAAGGAAATCCTCTCGCTTAGGTGTTGTAAGACTGTTTTCTATCAATAATTGGAATGAAAACAGATGGTCTCTTTTGCTGCTGTTAGGTAGGAGGCAGGTAACTTTAAACCAGTCGATGTTGCTACAAGAATGTGATCACCTACCATCAAACTGAAATCAACAAAGCCTGAATCTGGCAAATTCTGCATGAGTACTGCTTTCCAGAGGAGTGGTTGCTATATCCTAGCAGTCTCAGCAGACAGGCAAACTCAAGAGCCAAATAGACAGCATATTGCATTTGCACAGCAAATGGGTCCAGTTCAGTTCCCTTTTTAGCCATGAAGCTAAGAAAGCGCACTGGGAAGTCACAGCCTTTCACTCCCTCCTGAAATGCTTCCCAGATTAAACTAATTCATGCCAGTTATGCAGCTATCCCAGAAGCAACCTTGGTGTGGCCAAGCTGCTGTGTACAAAAACCAGTGATATCGCTGAAGATTGAAGAGCAGGTTTCAGAAAAAGATTTTACATCAGGCAGGTATAGTTCCAATATATATCGGTGCTCTGGGTGAACCTTGGGGGAACTGATGGCCTAAAGACAAAACCAGAATGAAACATGGAGAATTATAGGTACGCTAGCAACAAAGTCCATCGCAAGGAATATGCAATGGGTGGAGGAGGGAGATAGCAAAGGATGGAGGAAGAAGCATCTTCCCTCGTAATAGGTAGGTAGGCAGGTAGGTATAGGTATATTTAATTTATACACCACCCTCCCCCAAAAGGCTCAGGGTGGGGCACAACAACATAATAACAACATCAATAAACATAACATCGTAGAACAACCATCAATAAATGCATCAATAACATAGGGTCAATAAACATGACATCATAAATCATAACGTAGCATCATAAATCATAACCTAGCATCATAAATCATAACCTTGTACAACAACCATCAATAAACACATCAATGTACATAGGGTCAATAAAGATAGGATCATAACATCTTAAACATAATATCATCAACATAACAACATAGACGTAGTATTATAATACCAATAAAAATCCATACAATACAGTAATAATAGAACATATAAGCATCATAAATACAATTAAACCAATTGAGACCAGTTTACCATGAATTAATAATTCAATAAACAGATGGTGTCACCATACAAAGGAATACAAAGGTAAGTATATAGTCATGCCTATTGAACAGCACAGGCAGTAGCACCACAAGTTAGCTAGTAGAAAAAAATCCCCAAAAAGCCGGTTTGCACAGAAGAAAACAGATAGAAAAAAGAAAGAGAGAAAAAGAAGAAGACAAAGATAAAAAGGAAGGGTAACCTGGACCTGTCTGCCATCCGGCATCCAGACAGCCAAGGGCAAGAACAAAGAATACCACCACCTACCTGGCCGACTGCCACCCAGCCAGCTATAGGTGGTCTCATGCTGAAACAGGTGGCCATCTGCCACTCAGTCACCTATTTCGCAACAATGTTGGACTTAAGAATAAAAAACCCACACCTACACTAAACTAGACCCACCTAATTACCTTAGCTTAAATATCTAACTATCTGTGTCCCACTAACTGCAAAATTAACTAACTACTAACTACTAGCCAATACATTCTAATTACCGACACTATCCTATATCAAATTCCATTATATAACTACCTCCAGTTAATTACCTAACCAAATTCTATGCAGACAATCACTTGGGCTTAACTGGTGCCAAAGTTCCCACCCCACCCCAACTTCTGGTGCAATGCTGTGTACCTATGTGGGCATGAATCTGTGACCTGGGGGTGGAAGAGGTGGGAAAAGTGTGGCTTGGGGTATGTTAGAAGATAAGGATTGGGGGGGGGGGGAAGGGTGGCCTGGCATGGGGGAGGATGGAAAGGTCAGGCTTGGAGTGCAGAGGGTGGAAAGGTCAGGCTTGGAGTGGGGAGGGGTTGGAAGATGTGGCTTGGGTGGGGAAGAGTTGACAGGTGAGTATTGCGGTGGGGGAAAGCAGAAAGGTGAGGCTTGGGGTGAGGAGAGGTTTGGAAGGTGAATATTGAGTTGGTGGGGGTGGAAAGGTGAAGCTAAAGTGGGGGAGAATGGAATGGGGATGCTGGGGAGGAAGGTGGAATGACTTTGTGGGCTGGCAGAGCAGTGTGTGGCTAGGTACTGCTGCTCTGCTGCCAGAATGGGCTTCTGAGGTGGGGAGGTGGGAGAGCTCTGTGGCTGGCAGAGCAGATTGCAGCCAAGGGCCTCTGCTCTGCCAGCAGCGTGGGCTTCTGGGGACGGGGTGGGGAGGCAGGAGGACTCCTGTGTTGGGAGAAGGTAGGCAGAGGAGGGTATGGAATATTACCCACCAATGGGTGAATCTATCTCATTGATGGAAAGTTCATTGTTGCAACATTACATTTCTTAGCCTTTAACTATGGTTAGGATGATGGTGCCATTTGGTAAGTCAGTGGCACAGCCTGGGACACAGATTCATATCGGTTTTATTTTATTTATTAAATTTATATCCTGCCCTCTCTGGGTAAAGTCTGTTACTTCCCTCTGTGATACACCTCTGAAGATGCCAGCCACAGATGCAGGCGAAACGTTAGGAACAAGAACCACCAGACCATGGCTACACAGCCTGGAAAACCCACCAGAACCAGTTGAATCTGGCCATGAAAGCTTTTGACAATACTACATTTGAGTTATGGAGCAGCACTGGCATAGGAGGTTAAGAGCTCATGTATCTAATCTGGAGGAACCGGGTTTGATTCCCAGCTCTGCCCCTTTGAGTCTCCTGCAGGAGAGAAAGGGGGGATATAAATCCAAACCCTCCTCCTCCTCCTCCTCCTCCTTCTTCTTCTACTAAAAACCTTTGTGAGGTGCTGAGTGTCAATGTGGAGTAATGGTTAGTATATTAAGCAAGGACTGTGATGACTTGTTTTCCTTTAAGCACCAACAAAAGGGGAATATAAACCAGGGCTTTCCCCTGATGTTACCTTATACCATCGATATTCAGCAGTTTATTGCTTATGACTTTAGGTTCCCTTTACTTACTAGGGCTAGTAGCCACTGATCACACTATCCTCCATGAATCTCTCTAATCCCCTTCTGTTAAGCCATCTATGCTTGTGGCTATCACTGCATCAACTGGCAATGAATCCCACAATTTCATTACTCATTCTGTAAGAGACTTACTTTGGTCCATCCTGAATCAATTGCCCATCAGGTTCATTGGGTCCTCCCAAGTTCTAATATTATGGAAGAGGAAGAAATTTACTCTTTGTGATGTTCTCTTGATATGAAATATCTTGACCTGAGACACTGGAGAACAGCTGCTGGAATAGACAAATACCAATCTTGATAGCCCAATGACTTAGTATAAGGCAACTTGTGTTTATACTCATCACTACACTGTCCTAATAAGTTGCTTGCCCACAGAACCACTCATGGTTGAATCTAGCAACCATTGCCTGGTTAATGACTAAGCACAGAGACATTTGCAGATATGTTTATCTGTTCTTTGCCTTGCATAACCTACCATAGAATGGGCAGTTGGGTGTGTTTTGGTCTTACTTCCTTTCTTTGTGGGGAAAAATTAATGTCTTCTAAAAGTAATATGTTGTATCAAGCTTTTGAGTTTGGGCTCCAAAATCTACAATGTGTGGAGGCAATGCCTCTTTCATTTATAATTAAAATCAACTGTAGGAATTACAGTCCTTTAAAAAGGGAAATAGCACACAAATGAATGCAGCGTTCAAATTCCACGTTTACTTTAAAATGTTCTACTTTCCAGCACAAGGAAGTAAAAATATGTGCTGACTAACAGAATGCTTACTGCATGGAAATATCACTCTTCTTTTCGTTCACACAACTTCTGACATTTTTTACCTCTCTAATCATCGAAAACATGGTTCATAAAGTGTTCAGTATTTCCACTGGAGCCGTAAAGGAAGCAACCCTTGTTAGCATGTCATAGGATAAATAAAAGGTGTTTCCTAATCTTCCCCTTTACTGTAAGACAAACACAGCAGGAAGACTAAGATAATAACTCTTCTTCATTTTCTGAATACATCAGGTTGTTGCCAATGCCAGCAAAATGGTTGACAAGTAATTTCCTATTGCAGTATGAGGAGAAAAATTATGGAGGCAGCACAGCCTTGTATTTAGGACCATAGAAAATCGATGGGTAGAGGTTTCTGGGACAAGATATGAAGGCAAAGGCCTTGTTCAATGGTTTCTGCCCACAGCCTTTAATTCAAAGGTATATCATACTGCCTGTGAATAAAGACTTCTAACAAACTATCATGAATATTGTGAGATCTGATCAGCCTCAAGCTTTAATCCAAAAATTAGTTCTTAGCCTGTTCTCATACTTTAGCCACCTAGCCTCCCTTTTTATTACATTTTTTTCACAGACCCTCAAGCCCTCCTCTCTTTGAGGAGTGAGGAATATGCTGCCAGAGGTGGTGGTGATGGCCGCTAACCTGGATAGCTTTAAAAGGGGCTTGTACAGATTTATGGAGGAGAAGTCGATCTATGGCTACCAATCTTGATCCTCCTTGATCTCAGGTTGCAAATGCCTTAGCAGACCTGGTGCTCAGGAGCAGCAGCAGCAGAAGGCCATTGCTTTCACCTCCTGCACGTGAGCTCCCAAAGGCACCTGGTGGGCCACTGCGAGTAGCAGAGTGCTGGACTAGATGGACTCTGGTCTGATCCAGCAGGCTAGTTCTTATGTTCTTTCTGCACTTTTACCAGAACTTTTTCACAGACCCCACAAGCTTCTTTCCTCACAAGCACATGACACATGTTGAACAGCCTGTTTTCCAAAGTGCATGCTGCAAACCACCTATGCCCCATAGAGGCTTTCAGCATCTCAGGTCTTCAAAACAATACAATGAGATTCTTACTGGCTATATCTTAAATACAAGCTTAAGGAAAATGTTTGAATCACCTGTACACAGCCTATGCACAGGTCATGTTTCAGAAGATAGTTGACTCTGTAGGGCCACACAACCAAAAAAAGGTGGTGGCCCAAGTTTTACTTAGACTTGCTATTTGATTGGCAGGGATTCTGAACAAGTTACAAAAACAGTCATATCTTCTAGCCAGATGACAGGTAAACAGGTAAACAAAGAGACATGGAAAAACTTTCAGAGCAGCTCATATAAATAGAAAGGGACAAACATTGTACAAAACCTAAACTTCTAGTATTCAGCTGAAAACTCATTGGCTCTTGTCTATTGATGTAGAAAGTAAGCTCTCTCCCCCTCCCTCCCTCCCTTTCTTTCTGTCTACTGAAATCCTGTACATTAGAATATGCAATGCAAAATAATTTTATTGAAAAAATAACTGTAACAACAGAACTAGGGCCATGTGCCCTTGATGCCCCCTCCATCAATTACATTGGTTCTCAGCAACCTGTCAGTAGACTTTGACGAATGCTCCAAGGTGATCTTGGTGGCAGGTCTAGGAGCTCAAACCCATCAAGAGAGTAGGACATTGTTTCTGTCCCTTTACTCTAAGATAGAGAGTCCACATATCTAGAAAACTGAGGGTATTTATTTTTCCAATTAGCTTGAATAGCTCTGTTACCCAAAATGCTGGGATCTGCCCTTTTTAGTCTGGGGAAATTAGCAAAGGGCAGACTTGGCTTAATGAGAGGTTGGGCAAGCTATGAATCTTGGTTTATGAAGTAAAATTAACAATGTTATTAAAAGGAAAATAGTAAAAATGCAAGCACACGAAAACAAAAACATTACAGCATACATACAATCCAAGGAGTTGAGTAAATAGGCCTGGAAAAGTGAATGAATTTAGAGATTAAATGGGCAATATTACCTGATCCTAAAGAAGGAGTCTGGAAAAGCAGAGTTCCAGTGCCCACACTGAGCTTCAAGAAAGTAGGGGAGAAAGCAAATGGTATGCAGCACAACTGAACCAAAGGCCAGCTCAGAAGTACTAGACACTGAATGCTAGTGAGGGGCTAATTTGTACCCAAAAATGAGTCCTGGGGGGTATGCTAATGGAAGTGCACTTCTGAGACAAAGGACAAGGCTGGCTTTTTGGAAAAGGGACAAAGAGAGAGATTATCTTAAGCGCTGGCCAATGGGCTAGGTGCTTAACTTGATGGACCAAACTAGGAATGGCAGGATGAAATCAATGTTTTAGGGGTTGAAGTTGATGTCAGCTTCAAGACAAAAAAGTAAGCAGGGGCTGTGGTTTTAGGAGTGGTTTGTCAGGAAGCTGAAAATGAGATTAGTATTTTAAGGCAAATGTCAGGCAGGAACTTCACTGATGAGCAGGTTTTGCATAAGCTTTGTCTAAGCAGCGGCAGGACTGGGACTTGGGAGTTGTTTCCCAGGCTGGAAGGCATTGTTGTTCTTAACCCATTAAAGGGGAGGTGCAGTAAGGTCTTTTGCATTGTTGGTATGGTACGGGTAAAGGGAATTTCAAACTAGCTGGCTGTCTTTATAGGTGACACTGGTAAATGCAAGGGATGGGCTTCCCAACTTGGCCAAGCATTTCTAGGGCACTCTACAAGGCTGGTGACATAGGTAGCAACACTGTTCCAAAAACATGTCACTCTCATCCACCATATATTATCCTGATAACAGATCCACTTTCTGTCCTTTAACAGGACTTCTGTCCTTTCATGCCAACTCTAGCTTGAAATATTCTTGGATATTTGGGAATGGAGCCTGGGGAGGGTAGAGTTTGGGGAGGCAGCTCAGCTGGAATGTCATGCCTTGGAATGTATTTTCTGAATTCCAGCTCCCACTTGGGAGTTGGCAAGCCTATGTCTTTACAAAGCCACACAGAACCCCAGAGGCCTCCAAATTCCAGTCTGAGAAGTCTACACCACAGAATATCACAGTTTCATTTTAAAAGTCTGATTTTCACATGCAGAAGGATAAAATACAAGATGGAAGAATCCTGAAGTGATAGAATGGACTGTACCACTTCAGTTTGCAGGTGGAAGATAATGGAAGTTAACATGTTAGTCTGTTGCCCTCTGTAAAAATCTCCCTGCAAACAGAAAATAAAGAACAGCAGGTGAAGAGAGGGGGCAGGAACCTGAGCTCTTTTCAGCCCTGAAATCTATTCCCCATGAGCTAACTGGCGCAGTCTATTTAACTATTTCAACATTCTGCTTCCTCATTATTTGGCATGGGTAAGTGAGGCCTTACTAACCTCAGCTGAAGAGCTTTTGCATCCCTAGAGAAATGTGGATTTATAATTTACTTCGGTCCAAACACTGACTTGTTTCTTCCTCTGGGTCCAAAATTATCCATTGGTGGGATTTGAGTTTGGCTCTTGGTAGGGTATTATCTTGGTAAGGCTTTTTTAAATAGATGGATTTGCTTTGTCATTGCACAAAATGGCAAGCATTTCCTGTCCAGCAAATGAAATGTCAAGAGAAACAAGAACCTACAAGTTGCTTCTTCATAGAAGAGTACTACAATAATCCCATGCACTGTTTCCTAACAACCCTCAGTAAATGGCATCGCTCCTTGAACACCTTTGAGGTTCACCCTCTCCTTTGTGACTTGGATTGGTAACCTTCTCATTTTTAGTTTAGTCTTACCATGAAGGAATTGAGAAGCAGTTACTTTGGAAGACTATTATTCCACAGATTCCAAACATCTGTCATTTACAAAAAAAAGTAACAGGTAATGGAAGTTATTTTGACTTTTTGCTCCAATATAAACTTGTCTTAAGGCATGTATTACCTTTCACTGTATCTTTCACATGAATCCTGTTCAAGTAAGCAATACATTCTCTGAGCACAATCCAGCAAAATATAGTCATGACTAAAACCTTGAGCTGGTTGACCCTGACTACCCCAGTGTCATCAGACCTCAGAAGATAAGCAGGGTCAGCCCTAGTTAGTACTTGGATGAAAGACCACCAAAAAAGTACATTGTTGTATGCAGAGGCAGGCAATAGCAAACCACCTCTGCCCAGTTGTGGGATCCAAAAATTTTAGTAACAGGTTCCCATGGTGGTGGGATTCAAACTGTGGCGTAGAGCCAATGGGGCTGGGCGGGGCACGACAGGGGCGGGGTGGGGCATTCCTGGGCAGGGCTGTGGCAAGGACGCAGCCACTGCGCCGGTCCTTGGGCGGGAAACGAATGCACACAGGTGCAGGCTGCCACGCACGCCGGTGCACCTCCTGCTAGACTGCTTCAAGTTCTGCGCACTACTGCTGAGAGGAGGGGCGTAACCAAGGCAAAAATCACCAATTAGTAACCCCCTCTCGGCACACACAAATAATTAGTAACCTACTCTGGGGAACCTGTGAGAACCTGCTGGATCCCACCTCTGCCCCACCATAGTTCTGAAAATGACCAGGTTGAAATGTTTACACAAGGTAAATTTGCCCTTTGACTTAGGGGAATTTGGGTTTTTTTTAATCTTGAAAAGTAATATGAGAACTATAGTGTAGTCTTATGAGACTATAGTGAGCAATATGAGACTATAGTGTAGTCACACCCTTTTAAGTCCATTGCAGCTCACACTGCTGGTGAGGTCACGCAGGTTGGTGAGCAATTTACCAGCCCCCTTTGTCCATAGGTAGATAGGTAGATTCAAACCATAGGTAGATCCAAACATTGAGAAGGGCGAGTTGTATTTTTACAATCAAATAAATAGCATTTTTCTCTTTGAGCAAACCCCCCCTCCCCAGATTAAAAAAAATACAGATACAGGTAGAGAAGATATTTATGCTCGCCAGGATATTGTGGCATGGTAAAAATGAAAGGGTCATGCACAACAAGTCTACAGAGGTCAGAAGGTCCCAGGTTTCCCCTGTGATCAGGAAGACACCACCTCTGGCAGTGCAGAACCTCCTGACCTAGGCAAGAATCCAAAGAACTGTATTGAATGAGTTGTGTAAGCTGGTGACCTTTACTTTAGCTTTCATCCAAACAGTGGCCTATGCCATGTGGCTATGCTTGAAACTGTTGGTGATTTCAAAATCAGTATGTGAAATAAAATGGGAGAAATCTACTGCTTGAAGAGGTTTTTTTAAAAAAAAAATCCACCAGGGGGTCCAAAATTAGCCTATCCTAATTTGTGGCTCAGAAGCTATTTTGTTTTTCATTAGGCAAATGCAAGTCATTCATCAGACTTTAGCACAACATCATGTTGGTTTAACCCATAGGACTGAATGTCAGTCATTAAGTTACAGGAGATAGAGTTGCCTTCTAGGAAGACCACATCAGCTTTGGGGGGAGGGAGTTGCCAGTTTAATGGCAGAAAATTTCCTTTGGGAGATTTTTTTTCAGTAGGTTATTGTAATATTCTATATGCTACTGTCTTTGATGATAACTTGGAAACTTTTGCTTCGGCAAAATTTGTTGATCATGGGTATACAGACTTTTCAGTTTCATAAACGAGTGCTAAAACTGGACAGGGAAGGCTGGTATACTGCCCACCAATCTGCCTGACCTCACCAACAGTGCAATCTTCAATGGACTTAAAATTATGTGACTCTGTTTAAGACTACACTACAGTTCTCATATTACTGTTCAAGAGTTTATAGATGTGTATCTTAACATGCACAAGCCTAAAGAGGTAAAATGTGGATATATGAATGGCCAAAGCTAGCCTGATCTTATCACATCTCAGAAGCTAACCAAAGGTCAGCCATGGTTAGTACTTAGATGGGGAACCATAGGGTTGCCAGCTCTGGATTGGGAAATATCTAAAACTTTTGGGGGATGGAGCCTGTGGAGGACAGAGTTTTGAGAGGGGAAGAACTTCAATGGGATATAATGTCATAGACCTTCCAAAGTGGCCATTTTCTCCATGTGGACTGATCTCTGTCAATTAGAGATCAGATGTAATAGCAGAAGATCTCTGTCCACCATGGGTTGCCAACTGTATTTCACCACCATGCATATCTATCATGCTATACTTATTAGGGAGCCAGAATTATATTAAATTCCTGGTCAAGTGTACATTCAGTGGAAAAATAGAATTGTTGCACAATAAGTTATTGCAAGGAACACAATGCTTCTCTGACACCATTAACGTACAATGTATTGGAGTATAGTATACAGTATTGTTTCAGAGGGTAGCCATGTTGGTCTACAGTAGAACAATTAGATTTGATATGTTGTTGAAGGCTTTCATGGCCAGAATCACTGGGGTGCTGTGTGGTTTCCGGGCTGTATGGCCATGTTCTAGCAGCATTCTCTCCTGATGCCAGCCACAGATGCAGGCGAAACGTCAGGAGAGAATGCTGCTAGAACACTGCCGTACAGCCCAGAAACCACACAGCGCCCCAATTAGATTTGAGTCCAACAGAGACCAGCCAGAGTTTCAGAGTATAGGCTTTGGGGAGCTTTGTGCCTGGCAAAGAGAGGTGTGGGAAACAACTCAAAGAGATCCCACAGCAAATGAAAATGTTTTCACACAAAAGAATCACTAGGGAACAGCATGCAAATAAAATGTTTTGAGCTTAAAAATGTTGCGGAACACCATAGAGGAAATATTTTATTTCCAGCCTGAAAATGTTTAATTTGTATTGTGCGGAATGGACTAATGTAACCTGGCAGCTGTTTTGCAAAATCTGGAGCACTTGGGTTACATTGGCTGCAGCACTGTGGTATCCTTGCTTCCTTGTAAAAAAAAAAAGTGACCCTGAGCTCATTCCTAAAGACTGCCATTTCAGCAGCAATGGAGATAGCGTCAGGATCTTTTCTACAGCCTCCTTAGTAGTCAACATCCTGCTTTGCATGACATTGCCTTTTAAATCTGATTGTAGGATTTTTAGCCTTAAGCACTGTGGATCATGGGCCTGTGGGCATTAAAGAACATTGAGTGGTTTCTACCACAAAATGGCTGACATGATGGCTGAGGCCCATCATATAATGTTGGGAGGTTCCAAGTAAAACATCTAGCTGTGATTAGGGCGGGTCGTGGAGATTTTGTGGGATGACAACTGATGTCCAGATTACAGAGATAGTTCCCTGGGGAAAAACAGCTGCTTCCAAGACTGGATTATATGGTATTATATCCCCCTGAGGTCCCCCTTTTCCCTAAATCCCACCTCCACAGGCTCCATCCCCAAATCTCCAAGAATTTCCCAACCCAGAGTTGGCCACTGTAGCTACAGTGGAGATAAATTTTTATGAAAAGGTAGAAAGAATGGTGTGGCCCGCTATGCTCTTGTGAAGCGCTGCTGTTCCAATGGGTGAGTGGATGGCCATAATTGGCTGTTTCCTTTGGGGAAGAAGATTCTTGTAGAAAATCTCCAACATGGTTTAAAGTGGCAGATTCTAATCTGGAGATTCGATTCTCTACCTATAATTTGGAGATTCAATTCCCTACTCTTTCATAAGAAAACTGCTGGGTGACCTTGGAGCAGTCACAATATACTCAGAACCACTTCCAAATGTCCCTTGGCTTAAAAACCCTACAGGGTTGCCAGAGGTGGGATCCAGCAGGTTCTCACCAGTTCCCGAGTGTGGGTTACTAATTATTTGTGTGTGCCGAGAGGGGGTTACTAATTGGGTTTGCTTTTCCTTTAGAAATTCCATTAGGTCCAAAAATCATAAAGTCCTGTTGTTTCCTATGTGGCTGGTTAGCAAAGGTAGAAAACGGGATAATTCTCCCTGTTGGGCTGTTTTAAACACATGTTTTAGAAATATGGTAAAGTTCCTTGTTTAAGGAAAGTATCCTTCTTTTGATTTCTAGAAACAAAATTAAGTTTTTGAAAGTATTAAGTATTTGACAGGCAGTCAATTAGAGGAGAAGTAGTTGTTTCTGTTGGCAGTAGACAATAGGACTTGCTATAATGAGTTTAAATTATGGACAGCTGGAAATTAGGAACTTATTTTTACAGTAAGAGTTTTTTACAGTAACAGAGAAATTATTAATTCTCCGCCCCCGGAATGCCCCGCCCAGCCCCACTGGCGCTATGCCACTGTTTGAATCCCACCACCATGGGAACCTGTTACTAAAATTTTTGGATCCCACCACTGAGCGTTGCCATAAGTCAACTATGAATTGACACCACATCCCACCACAACCAGAAAATCTCCACTTATTTTATCAGTGGAATAGGATTAATTTGCATCCTCCCTCCCACTGAAGCCCAAGATGCCCTCTGAAATTATTCTTCTGGGGGACATTAAACTCCCAGGATGAGCAGGAGGGGGAAGTCAGAAGCCTGAAGCAGAAGGAAAATTAGTGCAAACTGCCTTCCCTTTCCATTAGCAGAATTTTCCTGCTAGACTGAACCCTGTACACACAATATTTGTGACGTAATAATAATGTGTACGTTTATGCACACAAAATGTTAGATTGCTTTAATCTACTGATGAACAAATAAAATTGAAGAATGAATTTTATGGGAAACATTCAGTGCAAAGAAGCAGAAAATGACATGAAAGTAAGAATCAGGGATTGTTTATATTATAAAAAAAAGCAAATTTGAAAAGGGCTTTTGGGAAACAACCCAACAGCTATGATAAAGTCAGAATCATCCCAATAGACGAATTAAAAAAGGAGACTTGGACTTCTCAGAGACAAGCAGGAAGATAAATCTAGAATTTTGATGAAATATCAGACAATTAAATAAAATGTCAGGTGACTTATGTATTGTAAAACTACGCCAAATATAAATGAGATAGCATATAAATAACGAGCAGTGAATAACATTGTGTGTTCTAGTGAAGCAAAGGAAATGTAGATATTTCCTTTAACTTCTTTGGGTGTGATGTGTTATTTCCTTTTTCTGGGAAACAGTAAAAATGAACCCACTTTTGGTAAGAGGTGCCTCAGATGCTCACTGAGGTTGGGCAACGCCTTGTCTGTTGTTGGTAGAATAGAAGTGCTGTCAGAGGCCACAGATGAACTGCTTTATAGAAGCTGGAAAACTGCCCACAGTGGTTTTCTAATATGCTGGGAATATTCTGAAGATGAGGATGTTTTTGCCAGTTTATAGCATGCAAAGCGCAATGCAAACCATTCCTAGAAGCATGCAAATCCCATTGTGTGCCATCAGGCAAGGTGTACTTTAAACATCTTGGCATGTTAAGGGAAATGTAGTGTTCAGTGCTCACAATGAAGCACCAGTGATTTGGATCTGTGTGGCCAATTTCTGAGGCTGGCAAGTTAGAATGACTGGACTTCAGAAGGTTTTTTACTAAATCTTTAACATGCTGGATGAATTTGAAATAATGCCCGAAAGAAGATACCATATCATTAAGCTTTTCCTATACACTCTGATGTTCATTAAAAAAAACTCTAAGCAATTTGCTAATAGCTCCAAAATCTGATTCATTTCAGTATTTGGAGTTTTTTATTCAACCCGACATTTCCCACAATTTAATTAGATTATTATAACCATAGCAAACTTGTAAAATCATGGTCCATCCAAAGCCATATGGCCTACAGCCGTGGTGGGTGATTAAGTTTTTCTAATGGTACCCAGAATAGGGCTGGGAGTCAACCTTCCATGCATGTCTGCACTCTGCAAATTAAGGCTGATTTAGCTGTCTGTAAAGCGTGAACCAGTTACAATTGGCCACCAACAAGTTCCTGAAAGAACAAGGCTTCATATGGCATCCCTTTCAGTTCTATTGGTTCAATGAACAAAGTACTGATTTCCAGAAGTCGGTGATATTCAAGCACTCGAGGTGACAAATCAGGATGGCGCAAGTATGCAGCTAATTCAATTCAACTAATCAGTTCATGTAATCTTTTACCCAGTATGACAGCCTGGTATAATAATCAAGACAGTCAGACAGTGCTGAAACTTACTGACTGTCTTGATTCACCCCTTACAGAAAGAAGAAGAAGAAGAGTTTTGGATTTATATCCCCCCTTTCTCTCCTGCAGGAGACTCAAAGGGGTTTACAATCTCCTTGCCCTTCCCCCCTCACAACAAACACCCTGTGAGGTGGGTGGGGCTGAGAGAGCTCCGAGAAGCTGTGACTAGCCCAAGGTCACCCAGCTGGCGTGTGTGGGAGTGTACAGGCTAATCTGAATTCCCTAGATAAGCCTCCACAGCTCAGGTGGCAGAGCTGGGAATCAAACCCGGTTCCTCCAGATTAGATACACGAGCTCTTAACCTCCTACGCAACTGCTGCTCCTGGGTATACCCATGCTTGGTATTATAAACAGCAAGGTTTTAAAGGCTGTTTGAGAAAAGGTAGTGTGCTGTGTAGTTCAACCAGAGTTCTCTCTACCCCATATTTCTGTTGACAGACTGAACCCAAGTGACCTATGTAGTTGTTATACATAAGACATCAGGAAAACATGATTAAAACACAGTAATTTTTATTCACCACCAGGGATAGGAAAATTGATGAGGTTCAGTCATGAAGATTAAAACTATTTAGAAGTAAGGCACAGCTTTTCCTGAGCATGTTCATAAATTTTCAGATATTAACTCCTGAGTGTGAAAAACAGCTCTATGTCTAGCTTCTATTTGTGTAGTGAGTATTGGCCTTTCCTCAGCCTCAGGATTCTCACAGTGCAAATCTGAGTTCCTCTCAACCACAGATCTCTCACTAGATTCCCTCACAAACTGGGGCTTCAAGGTAACTATTGTCTCTTCTTCAAGCATTAACTATGCCAGCCTGGTTTCCCACACCAATCAGATTTTGATATTTATATAGTCTCCTGAAACATATCTCCTATTTGACACTGGAGACAAGCACTGATTGGTTTAGCCCAGGGGTCAGTAACCTTTAGCACCCTAAAAGCCATTTGGCTTTGCCTTCCCAAGCCCCGCTCCTCAGCCTCCCCAAGCCCTGCCTTCAGCCAAGTGGGCGGGATAGACAGCAGTAGCGACGCCAACGATGGCAAGTTGCACTTGGGATGTGGCGAGCGTGCCTCCTTTCCCACCCACCCACCCACCCCTCCCTCCCTCCCTCCCTTCCTCCCTCCCTCCCTTCCTTCCTTCCTTCCTTCCTTCCTTCCTTCCTTCCTTCCTTCCTTCCTTCCTTCCTTCCTTCCTTCCTTCCTTCCTTCAGTGTCCTTTCCTCTCCTTCCCAGGCGCCAGATGAGGGAAGGAGGGGAAAGGACGCCGAAAGGAAGGAAGGAAGGAGGGGGTGGGGAAGGAGGCGCACTCGCAGTGTCCCAAGTGCAACTTGCTGTTGTGGCTGGAGCAAGCTTGCAGAGCTACACGCCAGTAATGCGAGGGGACGAAGAGCCGTGATGCAGCTCTCGGGAGCCAAGCAGATTGGCTGGGACTCCTCAGCTGCCCCTAGAAGCAGCTCCCCTTTACATCTCTCCCACCCACAAAAGTCTCCTTCCTGTTCAGCCCCACTTCAGCTTCTCCTTTTTTCCATCCCCCATCGCTCTGATCTGTAAACTTTTGCAGTCTTCAGCCCCACATGTGCACACACCTTTGACTGGCAAAAGGCAAGGCTTTGAAGGCTTGTTGTGGCTGCATATCAACCCTCAAAATAGTCACTGAAATCTCAGAACATACTCTTGCAAAATCTCAGTAGGCATTCATCTCTTAAAGCTAAAGCCATTGCATCTATTATTTTGGTATGTTTTTTTTTAAAAAAACACACCACTCTCAATATATTAAATGTTAGTCTTTTCAGCAAACCTGGGCTTCCCTCATTTATTTATTTTTTTTACAAACCTTAGGGAAGTCCAGGTTTGCAGAAAAATCTAAAATTTAACATATTGAGAGAGGTATTTTTAAAAAATCACCGTCTGTCCCTCGCTCATTGTGTGGGGTTTTTTAAGGGCCTGCAACAGAATTAGAGATAACAACTAGAAGAACTGTGAGACTTGAGGGGAATCTCCAAAACTTACGAAGCGGAATCTCATCCCCCCCACCCCAGTTACTGAGCTGGCCAGCCATTCCCCAGCTAGCCTGTCTGCAATGCCACTGCCTCCATCTGGCTCATGTGGTGGGGGCAGCTCCAACTCCACTCCATAGAGCTGCCATTGGGGACATACTGAACTCACCTTCTGTGTGCCCAACTGCATGCTAGCAGGGAGACACCTGTTGGCGGGGAATGGCAATCCTACTTCTCCCTCCATCTACTTGTAGTGCCATTGCCTTTCCCCACCTGGTTCATGTGGCAATGGGGGGGGGCAGCCTGCTCTTCATCACCCCTCTCCTGCAATACCACCAGAGCATGATAGTGCCAGCAGTGGCACCCAGTCCTCCCCCCCCCCGCCCGCCAACCCAGCTGGATCAAGCAGCAGCACTGCAGGGAGGAGTACAGGTCTCACTTCTTCACCTCTACCCACTTTTCCTGGCTCATGTGGTGGCGGGTGGGTGGTCCTCTCGTCTTCAAATGAGCCTACAAAATGAGTAGTGAAAACTTGTGAACCAAAATAATCGAAACCACACGCAAAAACATACATACATAAACCTTCACTGGCGTCAAAAATATATACCATTATAATAATTAAAAGGAGAGACAGTTGATTAATCTTAACTAACTTTAAAAAACACAAAAAATATTTTAAAAAATGAAAGGGGAACACAATTCTTTTGTAACAGAATGATATTTTTCAATAACAATGCTCACTTTTGACACACATGTGTTCAGTGTTTTCAAGGCTTGGTTTTAAAGCAAATTACGTACATTGTTTAAGTAAACTGAATACAAATACCACCGCTGTGTTTCCCATTAAGAAAAGCAAATATTTCTCAGGTGGTTAGGCATATTCTACCCGTCAATGGTACAATGAAGTTGTTAACACAGAGACAGAAAAGCATAAAATCCATACGGTGCTTGAATAAGGAAGATAAAGGATTATCTCTGCCTCATATCAGCCTGCCTGGTTGATAAAGTTATCTTCCATGCATGGCAATTTCCTTCGAGAATCAGTTTTAGCTGAAGTCAGGTTGGATACTGGGAAGACTTTTCACTTAGAGCTGAATGTGATGCCAGTTGGGCCTTCCAGATTGGGTTAAAAGTTTGCTTGTTATGAAAGGCCTTTAATTGGATTAATGGCATTGCTGACAGTTTTTATCATTTTTATTGGCTATTGTGCTGCTCCTGAACTGTGATTTGGCAAATTTTATATATAATATTATGAAACAAGATAGTTTCAGAGGGTAGCTGTGCGTTGTCCTGCATTAGATCAGTTATTTTTTAAGTCCAGTAGCAACTTAGAGACTAATATGATTTTGGGGTATGAGCTTTCAAGAATCAACACTCTGGTATCTGATGAAGGAAGCACTGACTCTCGAACACTCATACACAACAAATCTTGTTGAACTTTAAAGGGCTACTGGAGTGTAATCTAACCATGAACAAGGTTTACATTGGTACACCACTTTGAGCACAGTTTTCTAGAATGAATAGAAACAAAAATAAATACTCGTGAACACATGAAGACGCCTTATCCTGAGTCAGAATTCCGGTCTGCTAAGGTCTTATCTACCCTGACTGGCAGCAGTTCTCCAGGTTCTCAGGTAAGTGTCTTTCATATCACCGGCTATCTGAACATTTGTTAACTGGGATTACCGTAGATTGTACATGAAGAACTTCTGCATGCCGCAGGATCTAGATTAAAGTCTTTCACATTACTTAACACGTGAGCCCCTTTTAACTGGAAGTTCTGGGAACTGAATCTTCTGAGTGCAAAGGAAATGCTCTACCCCTAAGCCACAGCCTCACCCTCAATAACACATAAACACAGAATTTTCCACTGTGAATCCAGGTTTTTTTTTTAATAGGGGACAAGGAAATGGGCGAACAATTGATCTGACTCCAATAGGTTGCCACAGCCTTCAATTGTCACATCGTCTGGCAATTGATAACAAAACTACGACATCTCTCTATGAATCACCCACAGGTTATTTGAATTTGGATGACCATGAACCCACAGGTTACTGGCAGAGGTAGGCACTGTATACCAGTAGCAAATAGTTGATGTAACCAACATTGTTGTTGTTATGATGATAGCAATCTAATGCTTAGTATCCATCTAGAGTTGCGTCTATAATCTTTAAAAGATATTTTGCTACACTTTCGCAAAAGTAAGGATCAAGGTTATCTAAGATTAAAGGAATCCTAAGAGCATCAGTTAAATGATTGTATAGGAGTGAAGCAATGATGGGTTGGGTCATTCTGATCTGTGAATCCAGTTCAGTGACTATGATACTAATATGGGGGGGGGGGGGATCTTGCTCATAACAATACAAGGCCTCCCATGCTGGATAGCTCCCTTCTGCAAAAGACCCAAATGTCCCAGGCACATAAGTGCTTTCTGACCATATGTGACAAGTTTCTTGAATGTCAAGTTTACATTGATCACCATCCACAATTCTGCCATACATGTAGAAGCACTGCCTCATTTTTTTCTGAACTTCATCTACCTTTCATAAGTGATCCAGTAAGCATCCAAAGCTGTTGGCTTTTATACTTTCAGGGGACGAGTAGCTGCTGATTGCTTCTCTCTCCATAGCCTTAAGTGTGCTCTGAATTGATTGATCGATCGATTGATTGCATGTAGTACAGCCTGCCTAATAAAGTCTGCCTACATCTTTTATTCTCTGTCTTACGACATAAAAACAAAGAGCAGGCATTTGGGCTTTTCTACCACTTTTCTACCTTGCCTCTTCCTCCTTTTTTTTTTTAAAATCTGAACATCAACCCTAAAGAAGAACACTAAGGAACACAAAAGCCTGCACACTATTATATGACATTCTATTTGACTGTGCTGATCTACTTGATCCCAATGAATGAAAGGTAATTTTGTAGCTTTTGGATTGATTCTGGTAGACCAACTTATCTGTCTGCAATTTTTCCCCAGTGGCTTAATTCCATGTAAGACTTTTTTATGATCTAGAACAGGGGTCTGCAACCTGTGGCTCTCCAGATGTTCAGGGAATACAATTCCCATCAGCCCCTGCCAGCATGGCCAATTGACCATGCTGGCAGGGGCTGATGGGAATTGTAGTCCCTGAACACCTGGAGAGCCACAGGTTGCAGACTCCTGATCTAGAAAGCCTGAAATGCTCTTTTGGGTGAGTTGCATTCCAGTTGTGCTTTGGGGGGCAGACTCTGTTCAGGAAACTACATGAACATTCCTTGTGGCACCTATGACCCAGCTCAGATGTGTATGTTCTACAACTGATAGATGGAAATCTGCATGTATGTACGACAGCATTCAACATTCAGTGTATGACAGAATTCAATATTCAATTCAGCGCATTTTCCCCACACAATCAAGATCAAGTAATCAGTGTTTGACTTACAAGCGGTGTGAATGATTCCCTCTACCCATGGATCCATTCCACATTTCTCTTTAGGAGCACAGGAATCCTGCAATGATTTAGATGGGAACATCCAACCTGACAATTTCGAGTTAGGGTTGCTAACCTCCAGGTAGTGGTGGGACATCTCTTGGGATTACAGCTCATCTCTGGACTACACAGATACATTCCCCTAGTGAAAATGGCTGCTTGGGAGGATGCAGTCTATGGCATTCCACTCTCCACTTGGCCACCCTACTTCTAATGCTACTGTCACCGACACCCTGAAGAAACCACACTGTGGTGTAGGAAGTAGCTGCATTGTCGTGTTTTTGCACATGATTCAAAAACTGCCAGCGCAATGTGGAAAACAAACATAGGAAAGTCTCAAGCATGCCACTACTGTGTCTTTAGAGTGGGTTCATGCATGTAAATATATCTATTCACTATCGCATAATTGATGTGTAACAGCTAAATGTATGTGCCAGTGGCACTGATAAGAAGGTCATACCTGCAATGGCACTTTCACATATCCTAGGCATCCCCAGATGTTACACTTATCATGTGAAGAATATCCATCTGTGAACCAGAGGTCCAGGCTTTAGGAGTCAAGTGATGACAGATCATGTGTGAATCATCTTTAGGCCAGCCTTGTGAAATGGGCAGAGTGTCAGAAAATGATCTGGGTGAACAAGATTCAAACCCCCACTCTGCCATGGAAGTTTGCTGGGTGGCCTTGGGCCAGTCACACATTCTCAGCCTAACCTAACTCACAGGGTTGCTGTGAGGATAAAGTGGAGGAGGAAATAGTGTATGCTACCCGGAACTCCTGTAAAGAAGGGCAAAGTAAAACAAACAAGCAAGTTAATGCAAAGCTCTGGTTAAAAATTCCCACCAGTTTAAAGATTGCTCCCATGTAGGCAGGGCCAGAGCGAGGGGGAACTGTGCCCGGGGCATGTGTGTGCCCTGTGCCCCTGCCATGCCCCCACCCACCCCAAAAAACCCCTGCCCCCCAGAACCCCCCCCCCCGGAACACCATGCCCCTCCACAGGCAAGCACCCCCCGGAATCCCCCCGGAACACCATGCCCCTCCACAGGCAAGCACCCCCCGGAATCCCCCCGGAACACCATGCCCCTCCACAGGCAAGCACCCCCCGGAATCCCCCCGGAACACCATGCCCCTCCACAGGCAAGCACCTCCACAGGCAAGCCACTGCGTGTAGGTCACACCTCTCCTAAAATAAGAAAGAAAGCACAAAGTGCTATGCATTCCAAATTAATTGTAGCAGCATCTCAGTAGATAGCTAGATAACAGCATGCGGGTCTGGCTATTCTTTGTTTATAAAAACAAGATTAAAAATTTACTTTTATGAAATCAATATATATGACAGGAATGCAACTTAATTAAGTTAAAGGGTCATAAAAGCAAAACAGAGGGACACAAGGAAACAGGGCAGTGTGAAGAAGAGTGTAGCATTTAGACCCCTTTATTTTCTGCCAAGAAACAATACTAATTTTTTTAAAATGATGAAATGAAAGAGCACTGTCCTTTTTCTACTTTAAATTCTTACTCTTTCAAAACATGGATGTGTTTGTGTTGCCAAAGTTCACAAGAATGCATCTGGATGAATGACTCTTGAACATTTAAAAGATCTTGAAGGAAGAGAGTGAGAGATTTACAGTTTGGGAAGTAATAGCAGCTACCTCTTCTAGCCGAGGACCTGCACTGAAGATAGCTCCTTTTCAAACCTAGCAGAGGGAACAATTAATAAAGGGACCCATTAAGGTCTGATTGTTGCTGCTAAAAAGAAAGGTTGGGTTTCAATCCTTTGAAGTAACTGAGAATGATTCAGGCCTCATTACAGAGATATAATCTACATTCATACATTTATGTTAGTGATTCAGATCTATTGGGACAGATTGAATTCCGTTAAATAGTACATCTTTCCTCTGGAACTTTTCTCAGGCTTTTTCAGGCTAACCTAAGAGGGGACTTAACAATAGAAAGTAGTAGGGTACTTAGGGATTCAACTGTGCTGTAAAAGAAAGGCTATACAGAAAGTAGGAAAAAAGGAACGAGATATAATCTAAAAAGCTATGTCAGTTTTTCATTGGGCCTCTGTTTGTAAGTGCCCGTCCTGTCATCACACATTATAGAGAAAGAAGGACCCTACGAGTTCTTCTTCACTAAATATTGTACCTGCCGGAATGAGATTTAATAGGATTGGGTCTAAGTCCGTTTTTATTTTAAATAGAACTTTTCGTTCATGCAAAAGAGGCAATGCTTCAAACTGGGTCTAAGAAAAAAGCACATTTTTTCACAAAGAAACAAAAAACCCTCACAAGTGATTCTTTTAAAAAAAACAACCCAAGTTTAATTTAAAAAAAAACTCACACTTTATTAATCCTTCAAAACATTCTTGTTAAAAACCTGATATTTAACTGCACTCTGCAAACCAAGGCTGTCACTAAATGCACATTGGGAGTCTCATTTGAATCAGTGGGTTCATTTGGAATAAACATGCATATGACTGAGATCACTATGGTAATTATTATAATTATCCATTATCATCCCAGCCTTTGTCCAATGAGGTAAGAGTGGCATGCATGACTCCTTCTCATTTTGTTTGCACAACAACCCTATGAGGTAAATTGAGCTGAGAGAAAGATAACCCAGTGAGCTTTCTGGATTAATAGGAATTTGAATCTGAGGCCATGTATGTGGAGGGGGGGTTGTTTAAGCAGGAAAAACCACAGCAAAGTGTGTACAGCCAAGACGATCCACTAATTTGGCCCACCACCCACTTCCTTGTTCAATCCCTGTGGGAGAAACTACTCTTGTGTGGGTGAGAAAAGCCAGAAAAAGCAAGAAAACCCAAAGAAAGAGAAACACATGTTGATTCCCTTTATTTCCCCTGAAGTCGCCCTTTGAGAGCTTCTGGAAACTGCCGACATTCTCAGATCTGAGAGAACAGTGAGTTCTGGAGAGTGGGAAACGTGTGTGTAATAGAAAATCTAACCCAAAGGGAATGTACGCTCAATGTGAAAGAGACCACAAGTGCATAAAAGCCCTGAGTCATCCAGATCCTAACCCAACAGACCAAAATTTTTCTTTGTGTGTAAATTGTCCTCAAGTCACAGCTGACTTCTGCTGACCCCAGTCCAGGGTTTTCAAGGTGAATGAGAAGCACAGTCTGCAGTCTTAACCTTGGTGGTCTCCCATCCAAGTACTGATCTTGTTTAGTTTCTGAGATCTGACTAGATAATGGGCTATACCATGCCGCCTTCTCTCCCACAATAAGAACTCCTTGCCAATATTTCAAACCTTAAAGATAAAAGCTACAACAGAGTTGCTGTTCCCTGCAACTAGTCGTACACGTGGCCTTGAACGAAAGCGAGCACCAAAAGATGCAGCTTGTTTTATTTTGTATTTTTATACCACACTTTTCTCCCAAATAGGTACCCTTAAAACTACTTATACTTCTGTTCTTCCCTTCTCCATTCAATCCTCACAACTTGGCAAGGTTGGTGAGGTTAAGAGAGAATGAATGACTAGGAGCCCCTCCCCCCTCCCTGACCATGACTAGCTTGCCAACCTTCCAGACTATCTGCCTACCTGTGCCCTTCTTCTTCCCAAGAGCCCTCCCACATGACCTTTTTCTGATGGCACCAGGTGGAGTGGGGCTGGAGAGAGCCACCGTTGCTGCTAAAAAATACTACCTCTATACCACCTATCCAATAATGCTGGGCAATGCGTGTAGCAGGGAGAATAGATGGCGGAGCACCTAACAGATAGGGGCAGGGTGAGCAGGCAGGTGGCAGAAATGGCACATGGGCAAGAGGTTGGTGGCAGTTCTGTCCCACCTCATGGTGTGCTGACTCCGCCCCTGACTGCATGAAAGAGTTTGCAATGGTTGCCTAGAAGCTCTCTGTCTTTTGATGGGAATAATATTTCACAAAATGAGTAAAATTTGTTCTTTGGGCTGAAAAAATGCTAATTTTCTGTCATAGATCTACAGTGCAAGTAGGGTTGCCAACCTCCACTCAGTTTTGTGGAACTTCTATAAATGATATAGCAGGCATAAAGGGTCACTTCGTGTGGAATCTGTAAAGTATATAGATAAATAGATATAGAAACCAAGTTATTTCAGTATCCTACCTTACCTTGTAAAAAGGATCGGGATTAATTTATAAATTGTAATTTCATATACATTATTATTTGTCCATGTAATGAACTATATTTAGGTAGTACACCAAGGCCAATTAAAATAGGAATTTTAGAGTATAGTTCTCATATTAAAAATAGCATTCTGGAAGCTTTGGTACCGGTATCTCATTTTCACACACTGGGACATAAACCAGATCACCTTACATATTTTGTTCTTTTTAAATATTGTGAACAGAGATTCAAGAATGTGACTGTCCATAAACAGATATTACAATTAGAAGTCCATTTTATTTTTAAATACAGAATTTAAATATGGAATTTTAAATATGGAATTATTTTTAAATATGGAATTTAGAAATAAAACCCTGGTTTAAATTCTCATTGGGATTTATCTCTGTATCAATAAGTTTTTCAGGGTGATGTCGTAGATTTATCCCATCTGAACCTCGTTTAAGAGAAAGAGTTTCGATTTAAAATAGCTCTGTTTTGCATTGAGGATGTTTGACAGCCATTTGTACTATAAGCATCACACCTTTATGTCAGATATGTAAATATAGGTATATAATTTTGTAAGTTCATAATCTGTTAATTTCTATGTAGCCACTGATGAACAAGAATTCTATTACAGAGCAATTATTGCATCTAGAAAATGTATATAAGGCCATATTAAGCAAACTACTATAAGGTCTATATGTTTCAAAAAAGTTAACACAATAATTGTTTCTTAGTTTTGTATAAATTATTAAACATGAATTAATAAGCCTGTGTTTCATTATACAGTTTCATATACCTTATTGACCCTCTTCTGAAGAAGGGGCATTGAAACAAGTAAAACGGGCAGCTTGAAAGAACTTGGAGCGCTGCTCATGATTGAAGTATTGTTTATCTGAATGTACTGAGCTTAGAGATTCCAAGCCAGGGGCATCAAACATGTGGCCCGAGAGCCTGATCTGGCCCCCTGACAGGACTTATCAGGCCCACAAGCAAGCTGAGGCGGTCTCCCTTGCTATGGATCAGGATCGATCGGGAGTGAGGAGGAGTTGCCTCAGCCAGCTCGCAGGCCTGATAAGCCCTCTCAAGGCAGCCACCCCACCCTATTGCAGGCTCAGCAGCCCAGGCATCCCCCCCCCCCCTGCAATGCCATTCCGAGGCCAGCCGAGATAGTCACCTCCGGCCGAGGCCAGGCCCAACCAAGTCACATTTATGTAGTGATGAAGGGAGCCGGAACTACACCCGGGGCATGAACTGCCCGCACGCTCCCTCCCACCCTGAAACGCCCCCGACACGTGACTGCAATGGGGGCTGCCGGCCCGAGCTGCCCCAGATGTCTCCATTGCATCTACACCTCTGCATTTATGTCAGATTAGGCCCTCCTCGTAACAAATGAGTTTGACACCCTTGTTCTAAGCCATGAATGGATTTTTTCCAAGCTCTACTGATTTACTTTTTGAATTGTTGAAATTTCACATAATAGTTATGATTTCATATATAAAAAGCTACAATTATGCAAAAAAGTTATTGATACATTAAGGCTGTAAATTTTATTTATGACATAGTTTCATAAATCTTATTGAACTTCCTTTGAAGAAGGGGCATTGAAACAAGTGAAACTGGCAACTTGCTCAGTTGGATTTTATACCTAAAAAAGATACAATTACACTAGCGAAGTTAATGATACATTAAAGTTGCAAGTTTTCTCTGTGATTCAAGTTAGAATGCTTTATTGTTTAATACACTAGCAATCCATTTATCTTGATACAATTTGTGATTTGTGAGTGCTTGATTCTGTAGCATCCCCCCATACAACGTTCTGCTGAACCTACAGGTGGTAGCTGGAGATATAACTGATCTCCAGCGGGCAGAGATCAGTTCACCCAGAGAAAATGGCCGTATTGGAAGGGGAACTCTATGGCAGTAGTTCCCAACCTGGGGTACACGTATCCCCAAAGATACACAGCAGAGTGGTTGGGGGTACATTAAAAAAACATAATGGGTTTGCTAATTCAGGGGTTATTTTAGGGAAATAGGTTTCCAGGGGTAACACGAGTGAAAAAAGATCGGGAACCACTGCTTTATGGCATTATACCCAATTGAAGTCCCTCCTTTCCCCAAACTCTGCCTTCCTCAGGTTCCAGCCATTCAAATATCCAGGTATTTTCCAACACAGAGCTAGCAACCCAAAGAGCAAGCCTAAGGAGAGTGATACCCTTTAAAGTCCATTGTGGTCTCAGAACAGTGAACCTCTGCTAAGGACGGCACTGTTGGCTACGAACTTCAGTGAAAGAGGGAGGTGATGGCAGACACCCCATCATTTCTGGTTCTTCTATGCAACGGCATAGTTGCGTGCATTGTCCAAAACACTTTGGGAAATTGCTTTATGACGATCCTCTTCCTCCTCATTCAAACTCAGTCCTCCAAAATATCCTAACATACCACATTCATTCCAGGCATTGAGTGCATGCTTCAAATACAAAGAAGAAACATGTTAAAGTGGCACAAACAATGTCACAAAGCACATAGATTCCAGCCACTAAACTTTCTTTCCTTTTCTTTTTCATTTTAAAGGCTGTTTATACGCCTCCCTCTCTGATCAAAGTCTATAAATTTCAGAACCAACTCTGGTGAGGGAGCAAACATCATAATTGAAGAAAATCATTTCTAATTTTCTACTGCTGCATTACCAATAAACTCTCCAGCACAACCTAATGAATCAATCCAATCTGAGAACTTTTTGTTCTGTATGTATGCTCTGCTAGTCAAGGGAAGATTAATTCCAAATGTACAATATATAATGCCCTGGCAGTTTTTCCATTGCATTCCATTGATCAGCATTTTCTTTAGATTATGCTTCTTCCAAGCAAACTCTATGTTTACATACAAGAGAATCCAATTCTTTCTTTTTCATTATTTAGAGGGCTAACTTTCCCGCTCCAGCTTTCATTGAGAAGATGAAATAATAACCCCTCGCCTTGCATGTTGTAAACCTTATTTTATGCTGGCAAATGCCAAAACACACTTTCGTGTTCTTCTGCCGCAGAACCTCTTTTCTAGCAGGGCAGTGTCCATGGATCCTGAGAAACTATCAGCAGTGAGCCATTCCTTAGCACCGCGGAAGGTATACAAATTTGACACATTCCCTTGGAAGCCTGTTAAGCGTTTGCAACCACAGGGATCAGCACAGGAAGAACCTAGTATATCTGTCATGATATTCCTTGTGAAACATGACAGGTCACTGGGAAGGGTGGATAATAACCACACCTTCTTGAAAAATAAAGCATCACATGCCCTTCCAAAACAATAGGTGGCTTTGAAAAAAAGCTTTCAAACTGGGAAATATGCATCTTTGTGCAAAGGCAGTTATTGTAGCTGTGGTAGTTGTAGTAATAATAATAATTATAATAATTATTATTACTAATATAACAGATTTTATGGGCATATCTTTACAATGCCAAGGAAAGTTTTCTCCCCCTTCCTCAATTCCTCCCTGACATCCTCTTATTTTCTTTTGAAGTCAAAGTCATGATTGGGTAAGTGAATCATGTTAGCAATTAGAACGCGACCGCTTAAGGGACCTTATTATTTCAAGGCAAGTTTGGAAGTGATAAATCTTGAGAAACTCAAAAAGGAAGTGTTGGTTTTAAAAGTGTGATCCCCCCCCCCCTCCTTAATTTCAGGAACGGAAGCGAGAAATCACAGATTCATTTAAAGGAGGAGGAGGGGGGGAGGAACGGAGAGAGGGAGAGACCTCCGTGGAAGCTGGCAGAGGAAAGGAGAGCAAAAGGACCTAATTATGTTTCCTTTCTTTTCTGTCTCTCTCTCTCTCTCTTTTATATTCTCTCTGACCAGCATATAAACTGCTTTCGCAGGACTGGTCTGCGCTATATATCCTTTCCAAGCCCACCTCCCCTTTCCTTACAGGGGGAGGAGAGGAGAGAGAGAGAGAGAGTCAGCAAGGCAACAAGCGCCAGGTGGCTCTTAAGCACTCACTGCCAAAAAATAAAATAAAAAGTCCTTCTCTAGAAAACAAGTTTAAAGGGAGAGCGAGCGAGAGAGAGAGAGAGAAAGGAGGCGGGGGGAGGAGGGGGCTCCCTGGAGGGGATTGGCTGAGCCTGGAAGACAGGGAAATTAGCAAAGCCTGAGTCTCCAAGCCATGCTGGTGGCCAGCAGATCCTTGCAGAAGGACGGCGAGGGGAGCAATTAGTTGCGTGGCTGCCGCTGCTGTCGGAGAGGACCGGAGGGGGGACAGAGGGGGGAAAGGGCAGCTCCCGGAGGCTCCGGCTCTTTCTCTCTCTCGCTTTTCCCAGCAGGCGCTCGCTCCCTGCAACGGGCCGAAGGGTTTCAGATGTCCCGCCGCCGCCGCCGCTCTGACCCCCTGCAAATATAACCTGGCCACCAGAGGCACGTCTCACTTCTTGGGTTTGTAATCTCTCGTATTTAGGATACGGCTTCCAACCTGCTGGAGATCTAAAAAGAACGGGGTGGGTGGGTTCTCTGCTCTGTCCCTGCGTTTCAGAAATCTATTTTGAATAGATAGAGGTTTATTTCCAGAGGGAGAGAAACCGGCGCGCGCGGGGGGGGGGGGGGGGTTTTCCTGCTCTTCAGCGGAGCCGCGTTTCTGGACTTCGTTGAGAAAGAAGGTGCATAAGTGGAGAGGGCAGTGCGGTTGTACTTTTGAAAACGTTTCAGCGGGGATCTTTTCGCGTCGTTGCTCGTTCTCTCCTGTCATCCCTCTCTCTCTTTTTCAGGCCTCCCTGCCTGGAAGGTGGTGCAGCCAAGAGTGAGGAGGGGGGAACTGGTCTCGCCGCCCCCCCTCCCCAACCAGGAGTTGGGTGTTTAGGGGGCCAAAAGAGAGAACTGGCAAAGAGATCCAGCTCGCCAAGAAAACTGTAGCTTTTTTTTTTCCCCCTTCCTTTTTCCAACCCGAAGGATTAATAAAGAGCCAGCGAAGCGGAGGGCAGGGGTGGGGGGCAGCGGTTTTCTGGAGCGCGTCGCCCCCTGCGGCATGGATGCGGGCGCCCTCCCTGCAGGCCAGAGCACCGCTCCGCGGGCGTTAAGCGGGCGCGCACCCCCGCCACTGCCCGCACGGCTCACCCTTCCAGTATGTTTCTTTTCATGAGGCTCTTCCCAGCGCCCAGAGCTTCGGGACCATGTGCAAATGGAGACTGACGCAGGGTGCCTCAGCCTTCGGCCACCTGCCTGCCTCCTCCTCCTCGTCGTCTTCTTCGTCCTTCTGCGGCTGCTGCTGTTTCGTGGTGCTCCTCTTCTGGATGTCCGCGCTGGCTTTGCCCTGCCATGAGCCGCGCCGGGACACGCCGCTCCCCAAGGCCCCCAACTCGTCCTCGTCTTCCGCCTCCGCTCCGGCCAGCGCCGGCAGGCACGTGCGGAGCTACAACCACCTCCGCGGAGACGCGCGCTGGAGGAAGCTCTACTCCTTCAACAAGTTCTTCCTCCAGATTGAGCAGAACGGGAAAGTCAGCGGCACCAAGAGCCACGACTGCCTGGACAGTGAGTAGCCTTCCTTTCTCTCGTCGCCTGGGCTTTGCACTCTGCTCACGCACCGAGGCGCCGCCGCCTTTCGGGGGGGGGGGAGTTGCGCGCGCGCGCTCCGGAGGCTTGAGTACTGGGATGGGAGGCTTCTGGTTCGAAATAAACATTTACAGACACCCCCCTCCCCCAAATCCTGGCTCAGTATCTGCCTAGTCCCCGTGCGAATGAAGTTTTGCATAGATTCCTTTGCAGCTATTTTAATTTCTCGGACACTTGGTGTGTGGGGGGGTGGGGGGTGGGAGGGCTGAGGGTCTTTAGTGCAATTCTCTGCAGAATTACTCCAGTCTGAGCCCTGGGAAATAAGGCTAGGCTTTGCACCGGACTGTTATGCTCTAAGAAACTGCTGGTCCTTAGTCATTTTTTAGAGGCAGAAGAGTGAAATAAACAGGGAATCTCCCCCCCCCCCCCCGCGCGCGCCGCCGCTGTGTCCAAAGCATCACCTCTGGAGATGATAGATCTGCGATGTATTCGGGCTTGAATCAAGCACCCGAGGATAGGAGAAAGAAAACCGGCTGGGAAGGCAGGAAGAGCAAAGTTACCAGCTGCTTAATTTGAAATTCTTATATCTGGTTTGCGCCAATTTGAACTCAAAAGCAGTGCATCTATGCTGGTTTGGGAAGTTGTGTCATTTCAACAGGTCAGGAAAGTTGGGGGAACTCTGGGGGAACTCTTGACCTGAAGAAATGTACTTGGAAATGACATGTTCTTGAAATGTGGAGCAGTTCTTTAAACGGGGAAGAGGCAACTGGCAGATAAGTATTGCTGGATCTTCCATCTTCTCACCCAGGCAGCATTACACAGGCAGGTTTCCCCCTTTCTCTTAGGTTTTTTCCCCTGTTTGCTAGCCCAGGGGTGTCCAGCCCATGCTGGCAGGGGCTGATGGGAATTGTAGTCCATGGACATCTGGGGCTCCAGAGCTGGACACCCCTGAACTAGCCGAATGGCTGTCACCAGTGGTGGGATTCAAATAATTTAACAACCGGTTCTGGTGGTGGGATTCAAATAATTTAACAACTGGTTGTTTACAAGCACCATTTTAACAACCGGTTCTGCCGAAGCGGTGCGAACCTGCTGAATCCCACTGGCTGTCACCTCATGGAGTTCCAAAACGCAGGCATCTGCTTCGTGCATCCCTGGCCTTTAATCAAGTCTTTACATTCTGCATTGTCCAACAGCCCTTATGCTGCTTTAGTAAGCGTCCTGTCAGAACTGCCTCCCCTTGCACCCACTAAGGGGTCTCATGTTGCAGCCCAGAGAGAGCCTTGTAAACATCTGGGGCTACATCCAGGCACCCAGACCTCACACACATCTCACTGCGCCCCATTTTTCCCTTTTTTTTAAAAAAAAAGTCAATTATATATATTTTAAGAGTAAAAGTCATGTTAACCTTTTCCATGGGCAGAATTGGGGAACTGCAGCCTTCAAGTCACTTTTCTTCGCCTGCACAGTCTCAGTATAAGTAACTGCAGTAAATCACAGGCTCTTTCACTGTAATTTTAAATGACTCCATCCTTGAAAGACCAAAAGGTGGGGTGGGGGGGGGGATGACGTAGCAGGTTGGGTTGCTGGCTAAAACAGCTGGATTTTAACAATATTTAATTCTTACTCAGTGGCCCCTGTTTAGCACACCTGACTCTGTATTCTCTGTTCATGTAGCCCAGTATCTATTATCGCTTAGTGGTTTGTGTGGTACATGATGTGCTAAGGAGTTACTGTATGCTTCACGTTTTATTTTATGCTTTTGTGAAACTGGGGATGGAGTCATACAGCCAAGATTACTCTTGAGTACTTGCTTAATGGGCTATAGCAGAAACAAGAGCATTCTAAAAACCTTGACTAGCTGAAGCACTTGGACCTGGAAGACTTGGGTTCAAATTTTTGTTTGGGCCATGAAGTTCACCAAGGAATCCGTTGGCCAATTGTTGTTTTCCTCAGCTGAACCTACCTCGCAGGGTTGTTGTGAAGAACATAGTAGGTTATAATCACCTTTCATCTGTATCTTCATCATGGAAGACAGGGCCGTGTGTTGTGTTGGTACCTACATTTTAGAGGGTGTCCAGGCAGCCTGGCGTGATCCCCCATGATCTGATGTAGGTGCTGCTTGCAAATTCAGAAATCCCTCGAGCTTCTCCCGGCTGTCTTGGGGGTTCCATGCAGAGAGAATGGTGGTAGGTTTTTAGCCCTGGATCTAACCATTTCCCAGCTATGTGTCGCTTTTTGCCATTGAGATCTCCTTCTATTAGGAGGTTCATCTACGTACATAATGAGTGCTTAATATGTCCACTGTGACTTTTGACACAGGACTCTGTTTATAGAACCTGTTTCCCTTATTCATTTTGCCATATTCGCTTATAGAGCTAGCTGTTTTTTCTGGGGAAAGGGCAGTTTTGGGGAGTGGTGCCTTCCCTCCCCCCTTTTTTTGCAGGCATTTCTCTGGGATATATTAGCCTTTTCCAAGAGTTGCTTACCTCTGTTACCTTCTTATGCTAGAAGTAGGCTGCAGTTGCCTTTTTTTCTCTGGATAGTAAAACTTGAGGTTAATCTTCCAGAGCTCAACAGAAGCAACTTGGCTTCACTTAGTACGTCCATTGTTCATGTATAAAATTCAGTTGCTGCAAGATAGGTTTGTCGCAAACATATTAGACCCATTCGTAGAGGATACTATTAACCATGATAGTTAAATGGAATCTCCGGCTCTGAATTCTAGTTCTGGTGAGGGCTGTCACCTTCATGCCCTGTTTGGGAGATTTCCAGAGATTCTGTCCGCCCCTGAGGAAAAAATAATGTTGGTTTAGATACCACGTTGGTCCAATTCAGCAGGCTGTTCTGGTGCCCTTTGTTTTTCATGAATTATTTTGAGGGAGAAAGGCTTGGACTAGTTTAGGAATAAATGTAGCAACCTGTTGCGTCACCAGCCAAGAAGAAGTAAAAAGGTGCTTTGTTATCAGTATTTCTGCTACAATACTCCTGCAAAAAGAGTGTGGGAACAGGACTGCGTCTTTTATTTTGGCTCTTGTACACTGACTGTCTTCCCATGCCTTTACAGTCTGCCTGTTACCTCTACAATGGAAATAAGGCAGTGGAAACATTTTACTTGTTTAACTTGTATATGTCAGACTTCTGGTAAATGCAGGGGAACAGAGCAAGTCAAAAGGTGGCGCTCTCAGGAGCTTCGGTGGGTGTGCATTTGTGTAAAGTGTCAAGTTGCAACTGACTTACGGCGATCTCATTTGTAAGCTTTCCTGAGACATCTGTATAGGACAGGGGTATAAGCTGCAATAAATAAATAGGCGTTTCAAGGCCAGGGACACTCACAGGTGGTTTGTCATTGCTGTCTCTGTGTAGCAACTCTGGATGTCCTTCGCAATCTCCCATCCAAGTATTAACCAGGCATTTAGCTTCTGAGATCTGATGAGATCAAGCTACCTTGGGGAATCCAGGTCAAAGTAGAGCGCCAATATGTGAACATTGTCTTTCACAAAAGGCTTTATCCATCAAGCAGCCTCTCCACCATATAGTCATGGTGTTTTTCTTAAGTGCTTACAGCTATCTCTGAACTCCTTGCAGCGATATCTTAGGAAGGCCGTGGTATGCATCCACTTGTAGCCACTGGGAGGCTCTGCAAACGGAGACTCCATTTTATTCTCTAAGTCAGTCCGCTATCAGCAGCTATATTAAATCACCATACCACCTTGTCTAGGAACAAACACACACAGCAAGTGGGAGTAGGCAGTTCCTGGGAGCAGCAGGTACAATGTTATGTAGCATTTCTAGTTCTGCCATCACACATGGAATTTCCTGCATCTGATTTGCAGGACTGGGGTTTAGGCAGAATGAGAAACCAGAGAAATCTTGGCTCTCTGTGGGGTTATGTCCTTAACCTGAAGATAAATTTAGGGTTGGGTTGTCGAAATCCGCCCCATACAGAAGAGTACCACAAGGCTGTGCAGAAATTCATGAATTTGTGAGATTGTGCATTGAGAGAATCATAACTGTGAATGCAAATAAGTTTCCACATTGTTGGATGTCAGCAACAGTTTGGGTACTTTCTCATTTGGTACAGTACCTGTCGGTTCTGTAACAAGTATGAGCAGACAATGCTAAGGGAAAACATGCATGCTTCTTGTTTGGGACTGCAATTTGGTGGCAAGTGCAGCAAGGTGGGAGTGTACCTCATGCTTCAGTGATTATAGGTGCCTGACACCATTTACCAAACCTCTCTGTTCTGAGAAGTCACTCATAGAAAACATAACACATTTATCTTCTCTGCTTCTTAAGCCACTTTCTGGGCATAGTCCCCATACTGAACCCTGGTGTGATCCTGTGAAGAATTATGCAGGATAACTGGACAGCAGTGGGCTTCGTGGACCTTTGATTTTGACTCCTACTGTTAACAGTGATACAGCCATTTGACACAAGGTGTGGAATGCTGTTATGGAATGGAATACTATCCATTGCTTGACTGTGCATCTGGGAAAGGGTTCCACAGGGCTTTCAGCTTCAGCAGCCAAAATGTCTTGTGTTTTTCTTGAGGATGGATGCACTGCCGACTGGTACATGGTGTCGATTGCTGTCATTCTCTCGAGAATCTCTTCCCAACTGTTGTAAGCTTTTCCTAATTGATTTAAAGATATGTTCCATACTAGGTGATAAGGAATTGTAGATATTACAGTTAACCATAGGAAAGCTGTGCATGAGGTACATTGCAAAGAACAGTCTGACCTTTTTGTGGTAAAAAAAAATCTACCTGTTCATTGTGGCTTTTATTTAAAAAATGCTGGTTTTATGTATATTCAGTCAGCTTGCTCTGAATATTTTTGTTTTATTTATTATTTGGTGATTCAGGGCAGTGTATGTATTCAAAGTGTCATCAAGTCATAGCCAATTTATGGAAAACCAGTAGGGTTTTCAAGGCAAGACACATTCTGAGGTGGTTTGCCATTGCCTGCCTCTGCCTAGTGACCCTGGTATTCCCTTCCAAATACTAGCCAGAACCAACACTGCTTAGCTTCTGAAGTCTGCCATGACCAGGCTAGCCTTCCATATCAGAGCACTCAAGGACAAGTATAATCTTTTCTTTTCATTCCTCTTCCACTGTTTAAAAGGCCTCTCCAGGACCTCAACTGTATGCCAGATATGGATTTGGATGCCTGAGTATTTTCTCATAAAACCAACCTGAAGGTTTGGAGAGGTGTTTTAAATTTAGGAACAGAAGAAAGGGTTAAAACCCTCTTTCCACATTGCCCCTTTTCCTATCTTCCCAGCAGAAGCCTTGGGCTGTAAATTAACATAAAGAACTTTGGTCTCAGCCTCATCTGGGAGGGGTAAATGAGAAGTTACCGTAACTACTTCTTTTGAGGTTTGTGTGATACCTTTTTTAAGTAGTGGTTCATTGCCTTGGTGAAATGTGTGTGTGTATTAATAGGAGAGCACAATTGTTGTTTACTGCATAAAAAGATTAAAATACAATTTTATTTTATATTGGTTTAATATTAAAGTATTTGATGCCATCAAAGTTAAAATTGATACTACCATGGACACTAAGTGTAGTTAATACAATAGAGTAGACCTTGAGAGCAGTCCAGCCAAGGTTTAGCCCAAGTACCTTATTTCTCCGAAAACAAGTCAGGATCTTATATTAATTTTTGCTCCAAACGATGCATTAGGGCTTATTGTCAGAGGGTGTCATTTTTTCCCATGATTTTGTGCCCCCCACGTGACCAGATCAGCTGCACCGGGGAATCTGTAACTTGGGCTTATTTTTGGAGTAGGGCTTATATTTCAAGCATATTAGGGTATTAGCACAGGTTTCTGAGATTTCATTGAGAAATTTAAAATGTGTGTATAGTGTATCTATGAAACACTTAATCTTGGTTGAACTGTGCATCGCAATAATGGTTTCAGTTGAAATTCAGCTTTTAAGAAAGGATCTGCAAAAATTGATTGAAAAAAAATCTCTGGTGATATACCAGTGAAATCAGATCAAAGAAGCTGTTCTCATTCAGGTGCCCTGACCTGGATGGCCCAGACTAGTTTGATCTTGTTAGATCTCAGCAACCTGGTTAGTATTTGGACCATCAAGAAATACCAGCAGCACAGTGCAAAAGCAGGCAATGACAAACCACTTCTAATCGTCTCTTGCCTTGCAAACTCTTTATAAGATTGCTGTAAGTCGGTTCCAACTTCATGGCATTTTCCTTCACCACACATAGTCTGTTAAAACAGCTCGTATGCCAATAAAGCTTGAACTAGATCAGCCCAGCCAAAAAATGTTAATTCAGAAGCATGTTAATTCCATTGAGACTCAGTTAAATTTGGATGCTGTTCTAAGTTAGAACATACCCCAGTGTCTCATTTAAACTGGTACATGTCTTGCATGTACAGCGATAGCACACTAGGAGTCTCTAACCGTGGAGTGAGCACTGAATTTGGCATGCTTAACTTTGTATACATAGAAGCTAAAGGACCTGTTTAAATAAGGCACAGGGCATCCGCAATGCCCTATGGGTAATTTATTCTTCCCTGCCCAGTGTTGCATTTACTATGAGCCTGAGTTTTCTTGGCCTTCCTTTTCTGAGTAGACGCGGTGGGGGGGGGGTTGGGAACCTGCGGCTCTCAGAACAGGAACTACAGGAGTCAGACCACTTATCAGCTCTCCTTACCAGCATGGCCAATTGGCCATGCTGGCAGGGGCTGATGGGAATTGTAGTTCCTGAACATCTGGAGAGCCGCAGGTTCCCTATCCCTGGCTTAGGTTTTCAGAGAGTGAGTCAGAATAAACAGCTGGATGGGAAGCTAACCAGGACCCACTTGCTAAGTAGCTTAAACAAGATTCATTTCAATAACAGGTTAGGTCCATAAATTCTGTATATTAAGCACTAAATAAAGGTTTACTTTGGCAGATGTTTCTCAACTTGATTACATAGTGTTATTACCTCAGCCTTTCCTATACCTTTAAAATCATAGGAGTCGGGGTGAATGATGGTGGTACTGTCAAAAAGCCTGGGACAGCTTGCATAATTTAGCCTTGCTGGAGTATATCTGTCACTAGATATGCGTAGGGTGGAGTGGTTTTTGTTTTATTTTCTTTGCCGTTAGAGCTTTGCCCTGAAACTTCAGCTCTCAGGCTAACCTCATTGTTGCAGCTGCAAAGGTTGTTCTGAAAAAAAGCTCGGCCTGAGAAGCTGATTTCCAGGAGTGAATAAAGCAGCTGTAAGTCTCTCTGTGGTGACGACTGCTAACATGTGTGAAATAACAGTCAAAGGGTAAGTGTTAAAGGACTGCTGGTTCAACATTCCCCTAGAGCAGTGGTGGCGAACCTTTGACACTCCAGATGTTATGGACTACAATTCCCATCAGCCCCTGCCAGCATGGCCAATTGTAGTCCATAACATCTGGAGTGCCAAAGGTTCGCCACCACAGCCCTAGAGAGTACCTACACAAGACTTGGGGAGGGGAGGAAGAAACCCTCCACAGTGATTTGCAGAATTGGAAAAAGGACCAGATTTTGGATCATTCGGCATTCCTACATGAGTGTGTTTATAGAAAGATAATGTTGATCCACTGTAAGTGGCACAGTATGGTAACTATGCATTTTATCTTTTGGAATGCAGCTTTGAGCATTCAATAGAAATTAGTATATGATACTTATGTGGTAAAGTTGTCTGTCACATTACTGATCCTCAACGCGTTGCCCATGGATGCTACAGCACCCACCAATCTGTTTCTTGGTGCCCACTGCCCTCTTCCCCAAAGCATCTGTTTCACAAACTCATGAGGCAGTCCTGGCTTTCTTCCATCTCACTGGAACATGAAGGGCTTCGAAGAGTAGGAAGAATCACATTAATGTCTGTGAGGAACACCCTCTTGGAAACCGTACTGAATTATAACAGTACCCTTGGCCTGAGACCACCCATTCTGTGGCAAATCTCATGGCAGCCATTTTATCTGCTCCACCGATAGCAGCTGTTTTGTGGTAGTGCCCACTGCCTGTTTTCAAAATCCCACGGGCTCAATCAATTTGAAAACCTCTTGTTTAGATCATTTTGGTGCCTTTACGGAACTTATAAAACATTCCTAGCTTTTCCTTTGTAGCCTCACACCAATATTTTGAAGTATATTGGTTAGGCAGCAAGGTCACAAAGTGAGGTTTTTTTAAAAAAATGTGAGGATTTGAAACTTGGTCTTTCCAGTTCTAAACTCTAACCAAACATCTCACTAGCACTTATGCGAGTCACTTGAGGAATGCAGCCTTTGAATGCAAAGTATGCCTAACTCAAAAGTAACTTGAACTAATTAAGAAAGTCAATGTCAAGTGGAAGATGCCAGCCACAAGATGCAGGTCTGAAGATGCCAGCCACAGATGCAGGCAAAACATTAGGAACAAGATCTACCAGATCACGGCCACACAGCCCGGAAAACCCACCACAACCAGTTGAATCCGGCTGTGAAAGCCTTCGACAAAACATCAATGTCAAGTGTTTTGTCTGGGGGGTTTTTTGGTTCATTATGTATGTAACTGGACTCCCAAGTATAAGGATAAACCACTTTGAGGAAAACACCCTATCCATGAACACCCGTCCCACTGCATTTGTATTTTAGTGAACCTCTTCTCAGCCCACTGTGGGGATCCATGGACAACATTAAAATTATGGTTGGTTTCGGGGCTGGATCCCAGTGGATAAGGGAAGAATTTATATAGGGTGCTGGCTACTCTTTAGTCCTTATGTGCTGAAGATGCAACCCTTTAGTCCTTATGTGCTGAAGATGCAATACACAGTGTTTTTCTACAAATATGTCTGGAAGGAGAAGATCAGTCATGACTGGGATGCTTTTGGAATTCTTATCCATACTTCTCCTGTGGTTTTGGAGTTCCAAATTGCCTGATCTTGTTCCCCAAGCAGAATGTTATTCATTAGTAATTCTCCATTGTCCTTTTTATTATTTCCTAACTTTGCTTTGAGTGCTATACTTGTGCAATTTTTTTTCACAACGTTCATCTCTCTCAGTTCATATGCATTTCTCCCCTCTAAGATCCCAATCAGAATAAGAGACAAATGACCTGTGCGTGTATGGGGGTGGGGTGGGGTGTGGGGCAGGGGAGCGGTAGTGGTTGAAACTACTGAAACAGTTTCTGCATAATCATTTTAAAAGGCCCTTTGAGAACTGATTTTGTATATTAAACAATAAGTGTTTTTCTTATATTAAGCCTTCCCAGTATTACTGGTTTTCTCTCCCCCCCGCCCCCCCAATAAGCACTAGGGTATGTTGTTGACAGTTTTAAAAAATAGGCATTGGGAAAATCGGAAATTATATTTTGCCTGCTAGTAGATACTGCTGTTTCCTGGGTAGGGAGGCTGTGTGCTTTTTATTATACCAACTGGTTTCTCATTTAAGTCTCAGTTGTTTCTAGAACTCAGCTACATAATTTATAACCAGTGACTTACAACTCTGGGCACTTGGGATTTATGAATGAGGAAGGGATTGTATTCTTTGGTGTCTACATGACACTCTCCTGTTACTTTTACTCATTCCCATAGGGCAGACTCTCTGCACAGATACCTACAGTCTTATCATAAATCTATTAAAATATACACTCGTAAGGAGCCATTGTCTTCATAAATCTGATTTATAGCCACCTGCTAAAAATGACTATGAAAACATTTGGTGAGAATCACCCTGACAACCTACAACAAAGCTGACACAAAGGCCAAAGGAGCTAGAATGTCCCACACTATTTCAACAGGGCTAAACTTATGGATGCTGTTTGAATAGAGAGTGTGGGCTTGAAAGGGAATTTTGCTTCAGGAAAGGACTCTGGCAGCCATGTTTGGCCTAGAAAGACTTTATAACTTTATAACTAGAAAGACTTCATAAAGAAGTAGCTGATAAATGTATATACATTGAGATGTATTCAGAAGTAATCCTATAAAGTTCAGAGGAAGGTCCTGTTGAATATGTTGAGATTATATGCACAAGAACTAGTGTAGCAAACAGGTTAAGAGCAGTGGACTCTAATCTGGAGAACAGGGCTCGATTCTCCTCCATCTGCTGGGTGACCTTGGGAGTTCTCTCAGAGCTCTTTCAGCTCATGCAGAGGAAGGCAATGGCAAACCACCTCTGAAGGACAGTGCATGCACACATCCAGCATGCACTGTACAGTGGCAGGTGCAGGAGTGGAAATGGACAAAACAGTTGTCTTATATTTTAAAAGCTCCCTGTGAGAAAGTGAGTTATTTTTCCTCCCGGTCCGATAAAATGGGAGAAGAAGTAAACAAACTCTTTCACTATTGGCTGAGCAGTGGTGTAGCGCCAATGGGGCCAGGTGGGACGCAACACCCTGGGTGGAGCAGCGGAGGGGGCATGGCAGGGCATTCCGGGGAAGGGCGGATGGTGCCACTGCAGGGGTGCAGGGCATGAGTGCACCCCAGGCACAGTTTCCCCTCGCTTTGCCTCTGAGGCTGAGAGATAAATTTTAATCATTTAATAGGAGGAAAATAATAATGAGAGCACGTCACCTATGGACTAACACCCATATCATACAAAAACACTGTGGATCTTTATTACATCAAACGAAGGTGGGGGTGCATATAACTAAGCACAAACCTGGGTTTGCTACTGAATATATATTCAACGGAGAATTTATCTCCTGGCTTAATCAGCCATGGGAAGGGAGCTGATGCAGACTGGGACCATGACAAGGGGAAGTTAGTTAATTGTTTCCCATGAGCTGTTTTTCCTCCAGATCTATTCGCTTTCACAGATGCCATTTTATCTCTGGGGTAGAATGGGCAACAGGTATTTGAACAATGCCTTTATGTATTCCCTCGTGGGTGGAATAGGGATTCCAGAGTGGGGGGAAAGCGATTAAGATGGGGAAACTAATAGAAGAGTTACTAAACTCAGGTCAACCTCTGAGGAAATACAGTTCTGGTTGTAGAAAACTTCATGAACCATATATATTACAAGAAGGTGCTGGTGATATTGTATGGAGATTCTTGTGAATTCACCCTAAGTTATGTGAAGTGACATGACCATTGGTGTGGAATAGCCTTCATACTCTATGTTGTAAAACAAAGCTACTGCAGTATTGCTGGCAAAAATCTTCTTTAGGGTTCCCAGGCTGATAAAGATTAAGTCAATGGACTTGTCTGATATTGCCAAATAATGGCTGAGACGAACAAAGCAATGAAGGTCATTGAGTTCTTTTATAGTTGGTATTGTGTTTTAATGCTTTTTTAAAAAAATCTGAAGCCTACTTGAGTATTTTTTCTAGAAGGTGGGCCAAAAGCTTTTTCAATGACAGATAAAATTCAGTAGGGGATACTTTAGTGCAGCGGTGGCAAACCTATGGCACAGGGGCCAGAGGTGGCACTCAGAGCCCTTTCTGTGGGCACACGTGCCCAGAGTTCATCATTGGGGGGGGGCAAAAAATCACACACACACACACAACTCGGCTACCCTGGGCACGATTCTTTACCTGGGAGTAAGCTCGGTTGCTGGCAATGGGGCTTGCTTCTGAGTAAACCCTCCTAGGTCATGATTCACCCATTCGAAGTGTTGCACGGTTGCTTCACCAAGCTTACTCCTGAGTAATGCATGCCTCGGAGCCAACCATTTTTTCTAAACTAAAACTTCAGTATTCAGGTTAAATTGCCATGTTGGCACTTTGCAATAAATAAGTAGATTTGGGTTTCAATTTGGGCACTCAGTCTCAAAAAGGTTCGCCATCACTGCTTTAGTGGTTTCTAGGATCCTCAATTCCAAACCGCTATAAATGGATGGAAGATGCACATTTTTAAAGCCCCTCGTCCTTCAACAGCTTCTACTACCTCCATGTGTTCCTGGAGCCAGAATGCTAAACCTTTTTTCATTCCCTATCTTGATGCACCTTCTCCATCTTTACTTTACAATGGCACCCAACAGACTATATTGCTACTGTCTTTTCATCTGTGACTCCACAGCCTTTTCTTGGATGCCAAAAACCGAAGCATGTACCATTTGTATTTGACACAGTCTAGATGTATTTTGATTTTAAAAAATTCAGTGTGTGAGAAGCAGTCTTGAGTTTGGATATGCCTGGCAGAGAATGTAGTAGTTGAGATAAGAACTGTTGCTTCTAGAAGTGTAGTTCTTCTGAGAGTTTGCTTTGGCCAAACCAATTAGTCTCTTCCTATATTACATCCTGGATATTGTTTTATGACCTAGAAATAAATAAATCACCTAACCAGGGTCAATGAGGAAGAAAAACCATTTCACATATATACAAATATGTAGTACCCTTGCCTCTTCTCCCGCATAATAAAATGGAAGAGCCAACCTTGGGTGGTTTCTTCTTTTTCCTTTGATCTTTAGGAATAAAAACAGCTTTTACTATCATATGCTAATTTTTTTCTTTTTAATTTCTGTTTGTTTCATAATTTTGTCTTGTTGGAATCTACCCTGAGGCTTTGGAATAAATCGACATAATAGGCGTTCTCAGAAACATCTGATTCCCCCACCCCCAAAGTTCAGGTTATATAGCTGTTTCTCTGTATATACATAACCAAAAGAGGCAAGGGGGGGGGGCAGAATTCAGTATTTCCATTCTACTCCTTAATGGATGGAGTATTAAAATGCACTATGTTTTTAGTGAAGGTGTTTACTAAATGTGGTCTGTGAAATAGGACACGGTTAAATTGTGACTTGAGTCATCCATTTTAAATAATGCTTTTACAAACATTCTTTGCTTTTAAACTGGGTCACTAGTGTTCTTTCTTTGAACACTCTGTTCTAATTGGAACAGTAAATCAGTGAAGATGCTCAGCGTAGATTCCCTTGTATGGTGGACAACTGGACAGTGCCTTTTTACTACCCTTGACTTGTGGGATTGTGTTCAGTATCTGCCGGTTTAAAGACATGGTGTCATAACGAAAGCATTGCCTTCTTTCATAGTTCAGATAAGGCCAGTTTCCTTCTTCATTTACTTAAAGATAATCAATGCATTTAGGCACGGCTTTACGCAAGTGTTTGCTCCAGGACATCTTTAGCAGTCCTAAGGAAAGTGAAATCAAAATTGCAGATAAATAAAATGGGTCATGTTTCCATGTGTCTTAATATACACATCTGCAGAAGAGAAACAACCACAGTTAACTTGTGCTCCCTTGTGCCAGCCTAGGTCATGACCTCCTTCACACACACATATGTAGACACATGAAATAAGTTCTCCTTATTCTGTTTCCATTGATTGCTCAAGTTCTCCTTCTGTGTTTCCTCACTCAGAAGCTTCTGTTCTCTGTTAGCACAGCTTAGAGAAGGGAAGGCCTGGAAATATTCCAGACTTGGATGGAGCGGTAGCATTTGGAGGGTGGGGGGTGGAATTGAGGGCCGGTATGGGGAAAAGAAATTGAGGAAACCCTCTTGTGAAAAAAATATATTATTTTGAATCAGTAAAGTTGTGTGGGATTTTTTTTTTGCACTGTAAAGATTTGAGTTATTTTTTTGCAAAGAAAAATCTTTGCTGTTTCTACATTTTTTCTGATTTGAAATTATATAACTTTTTATTTAAAATGTCAGTGGTTTCTACTTTCAGCATTTTTCTTCTTTTTAACAATTGGTGAAATTATGGTGCTGCAACTTGTCACGTGGGAGGGAAGAGGTAGGGTTTGGTCAGCAGATCTGAGGTGTATTCTGTTATAAATGATTTCATTTCCCATTTATGAAAAGGGGAAACGAGTTCATTTACAGCGATTGCAACTCGTCATAAATGTGCTGTGCGGAATCCACTTTAGTGTTACATGCAGAAGTCTTAGTTATTTTTTTGCAAAGAAAAATCTTTGCTGTTTCTACATTTTTTCTGATTTGAAATTATATAACTTTTTATTTAAAATGTCAGTGGTTTCTACTTTCAGCATTTTTCTTCTTTTTAACAATTGGTGAAATTATGGTGCTGCAACTTGTCACGTGGGAGGGAAGAGGTAGGGTTTGGTCAGCAGATCTGAGGTGTATTCTGTTATAAATGATTTCATTTCCCATTTATGAAAAGGGGAAACGAGTTCATTTACAGCGATTGCAACTCGTCATAAATGTGCTGTGCGGAATCCACTTTAGTGTTACATGCAGAAGTCTTAGTCCATAAAGGCCCAACTATGCATTGTTTTTTCCTCATGCCCTCTTAGAGTTGAGATGTGCACTGTGAGATCTGGACGTAGAACTCAGTTTCCAGGTGCATGTGGGCTGATGTGAATTGGCTGTAGTCGTACATGGGCAGCAGCCACTGAAATGGTCCTTAGGCACTACTGATGTTCAGACCATCAATACATGTGATTTCCCAGTAGGGCAAATAGAGGCTCTGTGGCCATTTCAAGATCCAGAAATGTTGTGGAGAACCCCCCTCCCCCAACCCTCCCCCCACCACAGTGCTGCTCTGAATTTGCCTCTTCTTGTCTGGAAACTGAGATCCAGCTGAAGAATTCACACAGCATGTTTGATCACCAGGAATTGGGAGAGAATGTGAAATAGATGTAACTAGTTTAGCATTCAGATAACATGTTTTGAGAAATTTCTGAGACCATGGAGAATTTGTGCCCATCTGGAAATAAGCAGAAGTCCATTTTTGTGCCTGTCAAGTTGAGACCACTCTAGATTACAGTTGAAAAAATAGTATTTTTGAAATTCAGAGTAAGCTGTTGAATCTTTTGAGAGTTACAAGTAATCGTATTCCGAGCTTTGATAGAGTTGGGCTTCTGTATGCAGGTATCTTTTAATTCCTCTCCTTTGAGTCATACAAGAAAACTAATGCTTATACTGACCAATCGATTCAAGGAATTGAGGGAGGGTGTGCTTTTCTTGACAACAACCAGTGGGAATGTTTGTTGCTTGAGATAACTTGTGTGTGCACCCGGTGGTTGTGCACTCACTCATCTAGATCAGAGCCATACTGTTCACATGAGTTATGAAATGTGGGGTCATTGCCTAATTCAATAGTTGCCAGTTTTTTTCTGATGCAAAATGGATGCATGTGTAAATGTATGCAGAATCATTATGGTTGTGTTCTGCTGAGCAACACTTTTCCTGTAGCAATAAATAAGAATTCCTCTGTAGCTGTGCCACTTTGATGTGTGTGTGTCTGTTAAATGTAAATGGTCTCTCCAAGCCAGGGAGGCATATCTACATTTAGGATCCTCATTTGCCTGCTTATGGCAGGAGGCCTCCAATTTATTGCAACCCTTGCCCACCAATGCTTAGCTGATCTGCTGGCAGAAACTGGGACCAAAAGGGCAGCGGTGCAATCATCCTGGGGAGAAAAATTAAGAAAAAACAAGACTTCAGGTACTTACAAGAAGTTTTGCCCATACACTTTTGGATGATTCCTAGAGTGACCTAGAAGGAACAAGTCGGATTTACAGGTACTCCCAGGCAGTGGTGGGTTTCAAATAATTTAACAACTGGTTGTTTACAAGCACCATTTTAACAACTGGTTCTGCTGAAGTGATGCGAACCTGCTGAATCCCACTACTTCTCCCAGCCCCTGGTAGGGAATGGTGGGGTAAGGTTAGCAGTTTCAGTTTTGGAAATTCCTGATGGTACCAAATTTGTGTGCCATGGGGCACACTCATTTGAGGATGAGGAATGCCTGCAGCTGAGGAGTAGAAAGTGGAAGCGGGGCTTGAGGAAATACATCCGAACAAGAAATCTTGTGGCAACACACATTTGCCCCCATTGGCCTATTAATTTGCTTTCTGATTAAATGGTTCCTGTTAGCCATGCCACCCTCACCCCATCCCTTGTCACCCTCCCCCACCCCAGCTACCCCTCACCACAGAGCATGGGATGTGTGATTGTTGTGTTCAGACATGTGGTCAGGGGATTCGGCTGTTATGTGCTGGTGATTTTTGAATGACTGAATGCAAAAATCATAAGGAGAGGATCTGTGTTTTCCAAGCAAGTTTTCGTGCCACTGCAGTGCCATGGAGCATGGGATGTGATTGTTGTGTTCAGACATGTTGCCAGGAGTATGAACTGTAATATGCAGGTGATTTTGGGGTGACCAAGTGGAAAAATCATGAGGATGTATGAGGATCTGTGTTTTCCAAGCAGGTGTTTGTGCCATTGCAGTGCCTTGAAGCATGGGATGTGTGATTGTGGTGTTCAGACATGTTGCTAATGGTGGGAGTTGTGATGTGCTGGTGATTTTGGGATGACAGTGCAAAAATCATATGGATCCATATTTTTCAAGCAGGTTTTTGGGCTACTGCGGTGCCACAGAGCGTGCGATGCGTGATTGTTTTGGTGCTGCCTGTAGACTGAGGCAGGTTCTATAGTTTCATGGTGGTTTCATTTCATTCCAATTCCAAAATCATATGATTCATGAGGATCTGTTTAAAATCATCTGGATCTAGCTTTTACCCAGATTTGTGAGTTGGGTGATGGTGATATGATGGTGACTTTGAGATGACCTGGTCCAAAAAAACTTTTGTTTGGTTGTGGTGGGTGAGGGCGGCTGCCCATACGAGAAGGGGGGCGGTGTGCGCGGAAAACTCAGATTTTGCCCTGGGCTCCATTTTCCCTAGCTATGCCTCTGGTTATGGGTCAAAAGCTGTTCAGAGTAAAGCAGAAATTGTCTATCATAAAATTATGATCACTACTGTAAGGATTTATGTGTGGCTGTCCTCATAGAATGATATAAAGGACTGGAATTGGAGTTTTGTAGGGGGAGGGAGATTCTTCCCCACTGTAACAGCATGATGTAAGAAAAACTGAACTTGGAAAAGTTGTTAATTTGAACCCTATTCAGTTATGATACTGTCAGAAAAGTAGTGCTTCCTGTGTATTTACCTCATATTTACCACGAATTGTATGATACAAGCTTTTGAGTAAGGATCTGTGGGATACAGGATGAGGCATATTTAACCCAGCTGTACCATCAGTCCTCTCCTTCAAATGCCGCCATGGGTGATTACACTCCAACTGGATTTATGTCCAGTTCGTAATAATTCTAATTGGAAGCTCTTTGATAGAGGACAGTCTGTGAGTAAGAGAAAGACTGGGTTGGATCCAGGATAAATTTTCTGGTAATGGAAGAAGGGGGGGTAAGATTCACCAATTTCCTCTTTCTGTTGTAGACCCAATTTGCCTCTCAACCTGTTCCTGAGAGTGCCCTCTCCTTCCAGGAATAATATTTTGGGAACACAAATGGGCTACAGGGAAGGTGGCAGGAGCATACAGTTCCTCTGATAAAAATATATATTACATGAGCATCAAAATTTCAGCTGGAACCCACCTCTTCTTTTCTGCCTGCTGTTTCTCCCCTGCAACTACTGATTCCCCTGCTGTTTCTCCCCTGCAACTACTCCCCTGCAACTACTTCCATTGTCAAGATTGACAATGGAAGTTTTATCTTACTGCCTTCAAATCTTGCTGGAAAAACTGTCTTTCTTTTACACCATCTCCATCTGTAAGTGGAATTGTCAAATAGCCTAAGATGAAAAAGGAGCCTGAAGACCTTTAGAATTCCTTGATTCTCTTCTATTTTTTTTCCTGTTCAGATCTTGATGCTGCATTTCACCTTTATCTGTCCCATCCCAACGGAGAATGAAGTTCTGTTCTTCAAAACTATCTTTTCACACAATGTTTTTCTATGGTTACTGCTTCAAAAATGTGTGGCATGCAACAATAGGAATGCATTAATAATGTTTTTGTGGTCATTCACTTTCCCTTGGGCAACTGTCATATTCTGTGGGGGTTTTTTGCTTTCCAGTGAAGAGAATATTGCAGAATCATGCTGTGTCATTTGGAAAAACAAAATTTTCATTGTGGTTCTATCTACTGTCTCTGATTGCAATATGGAAGTCTCGAATAGACACAAAAGCATATCCTTATGAAGTTTCCGGGGACTATTGGGAATCTTAACATAAGCAAGCAGAGAGAACTAACTCTCTCTGGCCATGTCAGCAAGTGGGATAATACACCATTATGTAGTTTAAATTTAGGGGCGGGGACTGAAGTTGTCAAACTGTAAAAAAGTTAATGTTATCACCAGTGAACTAACGTAGCTCGGGACTGGGTTCTCCAATCACTTTTCCAAAAGCTCCAAACCTCCTTGAGCAGGTTTCCTGGAGAGGTGACAGAAAAATGTTGTAAATAAACATGCAAACTCTTGTTCAGGAAAGTCACTAGGATACCTCAACCAACTTAATGGCAATCCCTTAGTGCAGCGGTTCTCAACCTGTGGGTTGCGATCCCTTTGAGGGTCAAATGACCTTTTCACAGGGGTTGCCTAAGACCATCGGAAAACACAACATGAGGAACTGTATTAAAGGGTTGCGGCATTAGGAAGGTTGAGAACCACTGCCTTAGTGTTTCAAAACAAGAGACATTGGGAGGTGGTTTGCTATTACCTACCCATGCATAGCAAGTCTAAACTTCTTTGGTGGTTTCCCATCTAAGTACTAATCATGGCTGACTCTACATAGCTTGTGTGCTCTGATGAGATTGGGCTAGCCTGGGTTATATAGATTATGGCATTATTTATCCCTAGAATGCTCTGTTAAGTATAACCTCATTCTTTTTTCCCACTTTTTAAAAATCAACAGATGGCTGAATGAAATCTACATATCTGCATATCCCTTTATTTCTCTTCCTGAAATAAAAAAACCACACCTACCCTTTCCTTAAGTCAATTTCAGAAACTTTTATGGCTCCATGGGTCCTGCCATATGACAGTAGTAGATAAAGGGTTTTTAACAGTATAATTTGCTTTCCTACTCAAGTACTTCAGGGGTGAGGAAAGAGCTTTGGAGAAGGAAAATGGAAAAAAACTTTTGAGAATAAAGAATGGAGATACAATCTATATTGGCTAATTATCTCAAGGAATACAATGAAATATAGTGAAGAACCATTCACTCGCCACTTAAACCCCTGGGACAGGGTTATTTAAGGTTCATTAATAAATCTATATTGGGGATCAAATAAAAGATGAATAGCTTGCCTTGAATAGGCCAGAGAGCCAAAAATTAAACCTCATAAAATTTCTTGAAGATCTTTTATTGTCTGAAAGAATATCCCAGGCGCCTGAACTGTTTATCTTGTGCTCATTGGGGAAAATAAAGTTTTTTTAAAAAAAAATGACTGCAGAGGTTTTTCCTTGCTGTGTAGCTATGGTCAGGTTGTTTTTGCTCCTAATATTTTGCCTGCATTTTATGGCTGGCATCTTCAGAGGTATGACGAGGCGAAGTGTGTTACTTTCTGTGGCACAGAAACACATCTCACAGTGACATACCTCTGAAGATGCCAGCCAAAGATGCGGGCAAAATGTTCTGAGCAAAAATTGCCAGACCATGCCCACGCAGCCCAGAAAACCCACAACAGCCAGTTGATTCTGGCTGTGAAAACCTTTGACAATACATTTAAAAATGTTTTTTGATGGAATTGAATAAAGAATATGAGATGGACAACCGCTTGGTGGGTCTGTGTTTATATAATGCATTTTTACCCCACTCCCCACCCCCAAGTTATCCTTGCAACAGCCTTGTGAGATTGGTTCAGCTGAAAGCTAGGTCATCCAGTGGCCTGCTCCATATGCAGCAGAATAATGTGGTAATCAGGTGGCAGAATATTGATATGGCTGAATGGACTGTATTACTTTAGGCTGAGGGATTTACATTTTTCAAGGTAATGCTCATGGACTGAAGTCCACTCGGCATTTAACAACTGCGGACATTCAGTGCTGGGATTTATGTTAAAACTTCTCAGACTGCATTGTTGACTCTCTGAAAGTACAAAACTGACACAGAGTATGCAATAAACGATTTTGGAGGGGGTTTTATGCATACATGAGAGAAGGCATGAAAGTATGACTTTTCTCGCTGGCTGTCTGAAGTGGTACAATTTGTTCTGCCATCTTCCAAGACATTCTGTTGCACAGATAGATAAGGCTCTAGTCTGGCATTCTTAATACCATGCTGGCTCTAGCCATTTACTAACTGTTCAGGCTTTTTCCATATTTGTGTTGTGGTCTGGACTACGTAAACCAACAACATTCCTGAATGAGCAACTGGCCACTGTGAGTCAACATGGAGTACAATGGAAGAATTGTACTGGATCCAACATTATTACTACAGAAACAAGTTCATGCAGATGGGGAAAAAAAAGGAATTCTGCTAGCTTCATTTAGTCCAGAAGATGGTGCCATACTTTGATTCTGCTGATCTGTGCATGCGGATCCATGTTTTGTTACCTGAAGGCTAGACTACTGCATTGCACTCTACACAGAACTGCCCTTAAAGACAACTTGGAAGTTGGTACAGAATACTGCTAGGTAGATCATTCTTGTCACACCCATTCTGCAGGTATTCAGTTGGTTAATGATCAGTTATTGAGTTCAACTCAAGATTCTGGTTATCATCTACAAAGCTTTAATGTGGCCTCAGACCCACATACACACATGACCTCTTCTCCTGGTATGTGCTACTGCCTCTCTGAGCAAAATCTTTTAACGTTCCAGACTACAAATGGGTCAGATTGTCATCTGGGTGTTCACATGTATTCTCAGTGATGGCTTTCACCTTGTGGAATGACATACCTGAGCAGGCTACACACTTTTGTCATTCTGCAAAACTTGCAAAACAATAATGTTCAAGAAGACATTTTTGAAATGAGATTAGAACTGTCAGAGAATTGAACAGTCTAGAAAGATACCATTATAACGGAGTAAGTTTTTAGTTCACTCAATTATTATTGCAGATATTACCTTCTTTCACTGAATTGTGTTGTATAGTATACCTTGTCTTATGTTGTTCATAGTGTTCTTTAATTCTGTAATCTTAGACCTGTTGCATTGTTCATTGGTCGTTTTATACTATTTGACTGAATAGTTTTATATTCTGAAATCTGCCTTGAGTCTGAGTGAGAAAGTGTATAAATAAAGTAGCTCATCAGGTTGTCAGATTTAGAGTGGAGAGTCCTAGCTTCAATCCTTGCCAAAGTTAGTTGCTACATATTTATTCTATCCTTGGCTTAGTCTTCCTTCCAGACTAACCACATACAAAGTGATTGTAAGGATAAAATGGAGAATGGGTGGACCATTTTTACTGCATTGGTGTCCTTGGATGCAAGCCAGGAAGCTAATATCATTTTGGATTGGGCTGACCCAAGATATTTTGTTCCCCCAAGTAGATGAGTAGACCTTAGAGAAACTTTGGGATTCTTTGCAAAGGATAATGTTTTGCAATTGTTGATTTGAAGCTTTTGTACGCAGCATCCTCTATTACATTACAGGATGTCATCAGATCTTGGGGATCAGCCACTTTGGGGGAACACGATATTCTGCCATATCCAAAATTACATTAACATTCTGGCCTTCCTTCAAGGAGATCAGGAAAGTGTAAATGGTTTTGTTCTCTTCACTTTTGAGTGTTGCAAAGCATGTTATCAAATATCCGCTGCTATGAGAGCACGCTTCACCATCATGCGTGGTTTCACTGGCACTTGTAAATACATTGCTATTCGACAGTTGTCAAGCCGGCCATGAGTTTTTGAGAACTCCTTCAGGATGGTTGCTTCTTATTAACACCAGGGTTTGTTATTTCAGTAGATAGCTGACTAATAATCACAGAGTTCCTTGGGTGCATTTTGAATGAATCCAAAGAGGCATTTCAGTGCATGTTTTCTTTTCTTTTTTTTTGGATTCATGTTCTGCATTTCCCAAGGAAGTGCAATAGAAAAAACAACCTGAGAAATATTCTGCAGTTATGAACAAGCGTAACTAGTATAGATTTGGTCTGTGTACTTTGTGGCCTACAAACCATTATGATTTATAGCAATGGTCCCCAGTGTGGTACCCATGCGTGTCATGATGCCCACCAGTGTATATCCTGACAGCCACATCTTCCTTCAGCCTTTGGAGGGTGGGAGGAATCCAAAGGGTCCTGAATGCAATAAGAAAAAAACCCAGGAACACCACATCACATCCTGCAAGCTGACTAGCAGAGTGCTTAATTTAAGGGTCGGCATGCCATAGATTTTATGTTGCTGAGCTTGGTAACCTATCACAGAGATGATACTGGGAGTAAATCTTTTCCTCTCTTTGGAAACTGGAACCAAGCAGTATAGAAGGGGATAGGCTCGAAGTTTATAACATTTTGCATAAAGTGGAGAACGAGGATAGAGATAACCTTTTTCCTCCCCTCCCATAATTCTACAACTTGGAGGCACTCAGTAAAGTTGATAGAAAACAGATTCAGTATGGACAGAAAGTACTCCCTTACTCAATGACTAGTGTCTGAATTCACTGCCATTGGCCATGGACATAAATGCTTTCAAAGCATGATTAGACGGATTCATGGTCTGGCAGCGACTATTAGCCCCACTGACTAAAGAACCTTCATATTCAGAAGCAGTAAACCTTTAAATACCAGCGCTAGGAAGCAACATCAGCTGGAGGCCTTGGCCTCTGTGCCCGGTTTGTGTGACCCTGGTTGCCCACTGCACGAGACAGAATGCTGGTCTAATGGATCACTCTTCTGGTCCAGCAGGACTCTGGTATTCAGGACTCATAAAGCAAAGAGCTGATCCTGTTGCCATTGGCATCCATTCTGTGATGACACCACTCCAGTGGCTGACATTTTGTGATTGGTTGCCTTTCCCCAGTGCCCTTTCTTAGAATCCGCAAGATTGGGGACCCCCTTTTATATCCATGCATCTTAACTAACCCAGATAAAAGTTGTGTGTTTGCTGCCTTGCTAAGAGGGGGTGTGGGAAGATCTGAAAATTGCTGGTGGACTTATTAGCATTCTAATCAGTCATTGTTGTATGTTCTTCTGAAGGTGAGGGAATAGTCAGGGACGGGTCTGTGATGACTTTCAGCAGCCCTGGCTTCTTGTGATCGCGAAAATGGAGGAAGTGGCTTATTAAGATCCTGGTAGTCCATACCAGGAGCTTAATACTTTCCCTGACCTACCCTGATTTCATCAGATCTCAGAAGCTAAGCAGGGACAGCCTGGTTAGTAGTTGGATGGAAGGCCACCAGGAAAATCCATGATTGCTGTGCAAAGACAGGCAATGGTGAACCACCTCTGTTTCTCTTGGAAATCCTACAGGGCCCCAATGAGATTGCTGTGACTTTATGTCACTTTCTACCATCACCACCATGTTGGTATCTCTGTGTGACCTCACTTCAGAGTTGAACCCTGCAGCCAGAGGAAATATGTGAAATCCACAACAGTTAGAAAACAATCTTCTATGGCTTCATGCCCCGGACCACACACTGAACAGCCCCTGGAAGTGACAACCAGTTTTTTCCGCAGAATTTACCGTATTGGCTTTGCTTGCTGCCTCCTGCCACATATTCACTTGCAGACAGAGCCCACAGCTGATTCTGCTTATGGGACAGGAAGAGTTTTGCAATGGCTGAAAGGGTCATAAATGGGAGAGGGAGAAAGAAAGTTTCTTCAAAAAGAGCATTTGCTCGAGCATACTTCTGGTTTTAACTTCAGTGGTTCTCTGGGTGTTTAGCAGTAAACAAGAATGGCCACACTACTCTGTCATTCCTTTCCTGCATTTAGCTGCATGCAAAATTAGACTGGAAGATCTGCATTTTGTTGGATGTTGTGCTGTTGAGGTCATTCACTCGCCACATTTTCCTGTCAGCATAGGATGTTGTTTTGCTCTGATTGTGATTCTGCCCTTACCCGCCGTCCACCATTATATGTGGTGTCATGCTGTGGTGAACTTGGAAGAAACTGTGAGCCTGTTTGTGCTATTCCGATATCATTGTTTCCACACTACTTTTCCTGCATCCCATTAAGCAACAAACATTGCCATTCTGAGCAGAGTTAACACCCGTCTCAGCCCATTGACTTCAGTGGATTTAACTGGTCATAATCCTGATTAGCATGGCCCTCAAATGCATCAAATTCTTAGACTACAACCTATGTAACTCCCTCTCCTCATAAGCAGAGGTGGGATCCAACCAGTTCTCATCACTTCTCTAGAAGTGGTTACTAATTTTTTCTGAGTGCCAAGAAGGGGTTACTAAAGCAACCTCCCTGCCCAATAGGGACTGGAGGTGCGTGTGTGCGGCGACGCCACTGTTTGAATCCCACTACCATCGGAACCTGTTATTCAAATTTTTGGATCCCACCACTGCTCATAAGTCTATATCCAGGTTTCAGTCAATGCTAGCTAGAATCTGTACATTGTCTCTTACAAATTAAACATTTCCCTAGAGAGTCACACACTGAGATATCCTGCTGATTCTTCATAATGTTCTTCTGCCAATGAATTAAATTCCCAAAAAAGATGACTGTGGCAGCTGCAGGTGAACTCCTTTGCTACCAGGACAAGAATTTGCAGTGAACAAGAAGGACTAATTGAAATGTGGTAGTGGAAAGTGCCATCAAGCCGCAGCTGGCTTATGGCAACCCCATAGAGTTTGGAGGTAGTTTGCCTGCCGCCATGTGAGCTGGGGCAGTTCTGCGAGCACTAGCCCAAGGTCACTCAGGAGACTGCTTCATGTGGAGGGGTGGGGAATCAACCACAGTTCTGCAGATTACAGTCTGCAGCTCTTAAGCACTACTACAACATGCTGGTTGTCGCTTGGAATAGTAACACCAGAAGATATGCACATTATGAAAAGTGTACTTTTGTTTCACAGTGACTTTTTCTGTGCAAAGCAATGTTTTTGAAGCATTTTGAAAAGAATCATTTTTGTGGATTTTGACCACGTAGCCAGGAAAGTAGTGTTTCATTTGAAAATGGTCCTTTAAAAGAAAAAAACAGAGAGCCATATCTTCAAAGCCACAGAAACTTGAAATCTGTGCAGCGTTGCTGATAGAGACATCGTATCTACATAGCATCAAATCTACCATAAAATAAGGAAAAAGAAAGAAAAATGGCACGTTTGCATAATCAGCAGGCGATGGAAATGGCGGGCAGCCACAATGCCAGTTGAGAAAAAGTCTAGAGGAAACTTAGCAAATGGCAGGCAGCTCAGAGGATCGCTAAAGCGGCAGAAAATGGTGGGCAGCAGAGAAACAAAAGTGAGAGCTTCAAAATCGGACTGGAGAAAAAAATGTTTCCTGATCTCACACAGCAAGCAGGAAACATTCTGGGGGGAAAGATCTCTAGTTCATTGTATCCAAATAAAACGATTTGAGGCAGAAATGCAATGTTTCCAGAATGTTTTGGGATAAAAGCTGTGCAGAATTCTTGGAGGAAACTTTTTATTTCCCTGCCTTAAAATGTTTTGTTTGTGCTGGGTAGAAAGGGCCAGTACTAGAAAAAATAAACCACAACAACAAACTGTTCCTGGAAGCGTAACATGGAAAGAATGAGAGAGCTGTGGATTCCTACCAACGTTGCTGGGACTAACATTGTAACTGTATGTTTGATAAGTGGCGAAGGCACCATTATTGTCTGTTGTGGAACCTTCCTTAGTATAATCCTTCACTTCAGACCCAGTTTCTTCAGTGGAATTGTACTGGGGATAATGGCTGACTGTGGACATCATCTAGGATTGCAGCATAGATCTAGGAGGCCCTGATTTCAATCCTAACCTTTTCATGAATTCACTAGGCTGTCTTATGGGGGGTGGGGCATGGTCTCATGCTGATGTGATTGCTCCCTCCAACAGCATAAAAGGCACCAGTTCAGGGGAGCAAATGCACCAGAGTCTTGCCACCCTTGAGCTCCATGGTGGCGAAAACTGGGGCCACCATGGAGTAGCACTGGTGTCTGATTGGACATCAGTTGGAGGTGGGTCAGGGCATTCCACCCAGGCTTTAGAGCCAGGAACATAGTGGCCAGATCGCTGGTTGGGTGGCATAATTCCATTTAGCCCTACGGAGGGCTTTCAAATGGGCAGGGGGAAGATTCTTTTCAGCTGCTTCCCCTTGTTACCTGAAAGCCCTCTGGATCTGGCAGGGTGGCACAGCAGTGGCCCTTTCCCTGGTCTCCTTGGGCTTTGGATGGGGCTATTCAGATATGCAGCTGTCTCTTACACACAGACTTCACTCTACATCTGCACTATGAGGCTAGTAATACTGACCTACCTTACAAGGCTGGAACTCTGCTGTAATGCTTTGCAAAAAGGAGAGCCTTTGTTCAAAATAGGGCTTGGAGCCTCAAGAACTGCAAATATATGGCTCTTGAAACAGGCAGGCTAGTCTGCTTGCTACCTGCTTCTTGTTTCCTCTAGACTATTTCCCCTTCTTTTTAAAAGAAACTTCTCTCCTTGCTTCTGTCAACATTTCCTTATGCCGAGGGAAATTTCTTTCAATATGCAAACACCACTACAAGGAGCCATGGGGTGTAAGAAAACCAGACACTTTTCACTTCACAGACAGCCAGATCTTTACTGCTGTCTGCAGGAAGTTTTGCAATTCCTGCTTACGCCGTTCTGTTGATTTCAGCAACTGGCTAGCCAGGAATTGCATTTGCCACAGGCTTTTAACAGCTGCAGGATTTCTTGTGCAGGAGAAGTTGGTGGGAACTTCCATTTGGGTTACACTAACAGCAGCTGAGCTCAAATAATCTGGGGTTACACAGAGGTGTCGTTGAGCAGGTGATGACGCTTTCCTTTTTCCTTCCCTTTCCATTCAAGGCAGAATTGAACACTCTGAAAGAGTGTATGTTTTATGCTTTTTCACAAAAGAGTGAGTCACATAGATGGCACACTTCGTTTATCTTTAATATGCAGTATGGTCCCCACTTTAAACGAAAACTAGGTTAGTACTTAATTGTGTATATGTTTATTTATTGCAAATCTTGTTTTGTACAGCTGATTGTGCAACACTGTTCATCAGATGTGTCTAAGGGCTTTTGGCTGTTTATAGCTTTTGCTATTCGTTACAGTCTGCAGATTATTAAAGGATGTGGTGGGATGATTAGTCTAATAAACTAAAGAGGACTGGGTGCCTGAAAGGCAAAAGCTTTTTTTTAAAATGCAGCTTGGGAAGACAATTTGTTATATCCTGTGAAGCTGCACTGAATGCTATAATTGGCCCAGTGCACTACTTCCTACCATCCAGTTTAGTTTACAAGAAGCAGGACTTTTGTTAACCACAGTATATCAATCCAATGAGGGCTGGCTCTGACGGGAAGCAGGCAGCTGCCTCTTCTCTTGCGCACACGCACACTAACAGCGGTAGAAGAAAACAGTGCATCTAGCCCTACATCGCTGAGTGCTCAGTCCCCTATAGGAGTACCCGCTATAAGAAGCCTCATAGATTAATCTATGGGGTTCGTAATACCTAGCTTTCAGTTAACTTTCTTTGGAAGTCAGCAAAAAATTATCTCAAGTCATTTGGATCCAGCGAATACGCAAACAGAAATGTAAATAGGTTCCATTTGCTTAACTTCAAGTGCTTTCCCTCCGATAGAGCCAATGCAGTGTAGTGGTTAACAGGGATGGACTCAAATCGGGAGAATCAGGCTTCATTCTTCACTCCTTCACATGAGCACAGTGGCGTAGCACCTAGGGGGCGGGAAGGTGCGCAACACACCGGGTGTGTGCCAGTGCAGGGGTGTGGAGGGGGCATTCCGGGGCGGGCAGGGAGTGGCAGGGGCGCAGGGCGCATGCGTGCCCTGGGCACAATTCCCCCTTGCTCCAGCCCTGCATGAGCAGCAGACTCTAATCTGGTGAACCAGGTTTGTTTCTCCACTCCAACACTTGCAACCTGCTGGGTGACCTTAGGCCAGTCACAGTTCTCTCAGAACTCTCTTATTTCCATGTACCTCACAAGGTACTTGTTGTGGGAACAGAAAGGCAAGGAGTTTGCAAGCCACTTTAAGACTCCTTACAGTTGAGAAATAGACTATAAATCCAAAATCTTTTCTTCATCTTACAGTGTCCAGAAACCGGGTGAAAGGAATTCAGGTTATATTGCCTATAACTTAGCACAAGAAGCTAATAAGAAGGGTTTTTTAAAAAAATGCCTTTATTTCACACTTCTGCTTATGCGCTAATTCTAGCACATGCAGAACTCATCCAGTGGAATCCAATTCTTGATCTTTATAGTGAAATTGTCCCTACTTTTTTTGGCCCTAATTACACCTGGCGTTTGCGAAATGGCTCTTTGATGAAGTGGAAGCTTGTCAGAAGGAATAGCACCAAATGCAGGATTGGAAAAATGCTTGCAATTATGGGGGGCCAAATTCCTGGTGAGATGAGCCCGACGTTGCACGGCTTTCCGACATTCAGGTTATTCTGCTTACTGATAAAACTGCATTGCGTGGTGACAGCAAATGTTGCACAGGCTTACAGGATGTCCAAAGCTAATCCCGAGTTTTAGTCATATAAAGGCTTTTCCTGTTCCAACAAATACCTTGTTAATTGCTCTGTGTCCCTATATCAGTTTTTGACATTCTGTGTACTAATGATAGATTTGTTTTCTGGTATGTGTTAAGAAGGGCGGGAGAGGGAGAGCCAGGACTCCTGAATCGTAAGTCACAAGCCACTAAAAGTGTCAGAATCCCACAGCAGGCCTTTGGTGGCTTGTTAATATCTTCTCCTTCAAGGAAACAGCCTAATTCACTTAAAGATAATGAAATCCATGCCTTCGATGGTGAAGCTTCTAAACCGTGTCAACCTCCACAGGCCCTGCCTTCCTTCTTCACCTCCTCCTTTTCTGGCTTCCACTGTTAAACATGAAGTATGATATTTTTATGCCTGTGGTCTCTCAGATGTCACACATGTGGAAAAATGGAATCCGTAGTTACTGCAGAAGGAAAAAAATATACACAAAAAGATTTGAAAAGTCTCTGTCCATTTCCCCCCACTTCCTCCGCCTTTCCCCTCAAATTTATATTGTCTGCACAGTGTAAAAAGGATAAACCTGGATGCTGAATGGAAAGACCAGATGTATTCCTAACCTTTTGCCCTCATTATTTGACTTTGCTTCTGTTAAGTCAACCAAAAAATTGTTCCAAATAACAGCTTAAAATAATGAGCCATAAAAGAGCAGCAAAAATGATATTGTTAGCTAGTCAGATGAGTTAAGAGTAATTCGTAAAATGACGAGACCTTTCATCAACTATTATATTTTGTTGAGAATCCTAGATGTTTGGTGTCTAAGTGAGAAAACTCAACTGGCACTTAGTTCCCCATGCTAGTAAAAATACTATAAGAAAACGCAGGACCATTCTTACAAGGGTGTAATTCTGTTTAGAGTTAACACTGTAAATAACTCTTTATTGGGTTGTATTTCTTTAAGTGGTATCTCAAAGCTTCTGTCTAAAACGTGTCACCGTTTTTTCCTAATAGGAGGTCTGAGTGAGGGCCAAAACAGATGGAGATCCCATCCACATATGAGTAAACTACACACATGTAGAACCCCAATTTGGATTGTGAGTGTACAAGAAGGGGAAACGGAGTTCAGCCCTTCAACACTGATTTGAGTTTCTAATTAAAATTGGACTTCCCCAATTGATATTAGCATTTTAAAGAGAAAAAAGTTAAGTGGTTTTCTTATAATACTAATACAGTGGGAGAAAAAATCAGCAGGAGAAAAGACATGCATACTTTCACCCTGCTTGCTGATTTGTCCTTGCAAATACCCTTCCCTGGTCATGGTTCATTATTTTTTCCCCAAGTCAGGTATCAAATCCAGAGGACAGCCCAACTGGGGAAACAGGGGCTGGAAAGAAGAATTTGAAATAGAAAATGATACCACAAATACTTTATATTCCACTTGCTGATCCTTCCTTCCAAATTCCCTCTTCCCAAATGCATTAATGTTCTTCTGGGGAATGCAGTTTTGGCATTGAAGACAATTGGTATCTCTACCCTGGTGGACCACGTATATCTGACGAATGAATTTGTCTCTTGGCCTCACATGGTTGCTAGTAAAAATGAAGTTGAGTCGCGGCTGTAAAACTACAAACATGGGAGATGACGGCTAGATGCATCTTCTCAGCACATGGGCAGCATTAAACCTTCCTCCTGTTTTCATATATATTTTACCTTTTCAAACCTTATGGATGTTCACCAGGAAACAGATGATGGACTAGCACAGGGGTAGGGAACCTGCGGCTCTCCAGATGTTCAGGAACTACAATTCCCATCAGCCTCTGTCAGCATGGCCAATTGGCCATGCTGGTAGGGGCTGATGGGAATTGTAGTTCCTGAACATCTGGAGAGCCGCAGGTTCCCTACCCCTGGACTAGCAGCATATTTGCCTGCAGCATAAAGCATGCATCAGCCTTGATAGCATATTAGGCAATGAGAATTTAATTTATGCTCCTGAGACTGCAATAGCTCAGTAGCTGTCATAATTAACTGTTGGTTTCATTTGTTTTCAAGATGGAATGAATAGTTTTGGTCAAATACTCATGGGCCACACAGGATGAGAATACCACAGCTTTGCGCCTTCCTTCAGCACCAAGCAACTGAGTACATTAAGGCAGTTACATTCTTATATTATTTGCTCCAGCAAATTGATAAATGTTTCGGTGGCAGATAAGAGGAGTAATAAGATTGTAGAATTCCATAGGAATGTGCATCTAGATATACCCAAGGTGAATTTTTTTAACCTGAAATTAGCCATTTTGACTCTGGGAATATCTAGACAAAAGAAAAATATGAAACATCATCTCCTGAAATGTTGGGAGTGTTTCACGGACAGAGGAAAAACAAGCTAACCCCTTGAAATATTAACATGTCAGTTTCTCTCATGAACCTTTTAATGTTTCTTTAAATGAAAATGGTAGAAGGCAGATCCAGGACTTACTCAGATATCTGGGTCTGAAGTGCAATTGTTGTGTCTTCTTGGAGCGCGGCCCACTCAGGACCCAACAGCTAGCAGAGAATGGTTGCTGGGCCTGCCTTCATTTTTTTTGAGGCTTGGGTGAAGGTTCCCAACAGTTTCTGAAGCCACCTGCAATTCCCTCAACACTGGCCCAAGCCTTGAAAAAATGTAAGCAAGCCTGGCAGCCATTTTCCACTGTGGTTTTTGTGGCCCAGGTGTGCGTTGCTGTGAACCATGGATTCAAGGTATATTGTAATTCTCCCCCCCCCCTTTGAAGTTGCCCATGTGTTTCCAACAACATAAAAAATAGCAGGGGACAGTTTGAGATTGGGACAATGCCAGGGAAACCTTCATACCCCAGCCCTGATCCAAATTGAGCCCCCTACCACCAATGCTGCTATTCATCAATAAAAATCACTCAGTTGGTTTATTCATGGATTTCCCAAAGTCTTGTCTTTGCTTCTCATATTATAAGCCAAAGGGGTCAGTGGTCTGGTTCAACACACAGGAGTATCACACACTAATGTCACCTGCATTTATCCAGCAGTGGAATCTGTCAAATGGAAAGTTAGTACAGAATAATGATTGTGGAGGTAGATTTAGATATTTATACCCCACTTTTCTACTTAGTTTGGACTCAGAGCTGCTGACAATGGGTTGGGTCCAGACTAAATTTTCTATTTAAGCGAGTCATTGGAGCAGAACATTTTTCTTCCCAAAGTACTTTTCTGAGGGTTAGGAGACCCTCATGAGAGGCCAATCAGTGATAAGTAGCAGGAAAAGTGTTGAAATGACCCCACCACTTCTGTTAGTGGAAAATCCCATCTTTTCCATATTTTTAAGTGTGTTTAAGTGAAGATTTCGTGCTGGGTGCAAAAAGAGTAACGTGTGTATAACAGATAAGACCTGAGCACCTGATTGGGATCTGATATGTATATAGTTGGCACAGACAACAGAGTGATGTGTGCCTGCAAACACCTGTGGTCTGGCGAAGCACGTTGTTAGTTAGAGCAATAAATAGAACTTCTGCACCGTGTACTGTGTGTCTGTCAGTGGTTTCTACATTGCATTCTACAAGGTGGTCTACTCTGAGTAACCGCTGCTTCAACAAAAGTGTTGTGAACTGTTTGTATCTCCTTGTTGTACACTGCCCTGAACTCGCATAGGAAAGTGAAGATTAGAATATAAATATAAAACAAATAAACCTGTTCCCAACCCAGGGTCTCCTCCATTTTATCCTCATAACTCTCCTTTGAAGTAGGTTCACCAACTTCTAGGTAGTAGGTAGAGATCTCCCGCTATTACAAATAGTCTCCAGGTGGCAGAGAACACCTGGAGAAAATGGCCACATTGGAAGGTGGATTCTGTAGCATTATACTTCACTGAAGGCCTTCTCCTCCTCAAATCTCACCCTGCTCAGGCTCCACCTCCAAAATGTCCAGGTATCAAGCCAGATTAAACTAAGAGGCAGTGCATGGGCCAAGGTCATTCAGCAGCCTACCATGGCAGAGTGGGGATTCAAACCTTGGTCTGTTGTGAGGATACTGAGGAAAAGGCAGTGTTGATTCTCCTCAGACTTGATTGGCCTTTTAATATATATATATGAGTTATAGTGGCAGAAGCAAATGGTCCTAAGAATTACTCAGAGAGAGAGAGATTTCAAGTAATTCTTAGGACTATTTGCTTCTGCCACTATAACTCATTGGAGTCAAAAGATGGAAAAGAGAAAACAGAAAAAAAAATCCAGCAGTTTAATAAGTATAATATGCCACTTGTTCCATTTTAAATCAAATGCTTAGAAGGAATTAATTCCTGCATGCTTAGGATACAAAATGGCTCCTGAATTGTTTTTTTGGGGGGGAGGGGGGGGAAGGAATCTGAAATGTTCTGTGTGCATGGGGCATTTCATAAACATCTTTTTGATTAATTCCTTTGGCTGTGACGCTGATAACATAGATGCTGTAGACGTCTGATTATGCTTTTTGACATTTCCTGTTTTCCACAATGGTGGATCAAAACAGGTATAAAAGGACCCTGGGATAGAAAACATTACTGGACTATGTGGCACATTCAGGTTAAAAATTCTTAAATGTTACTAGAGCTTTGAACTGAGAGGGTGGGCTTGGCCCTATTGTCCAGTACCGAAAGCCAAAACTTCCATCTTTTTTTGCCTCACTTTGTACTCTGGACTTGGCAAACCAAGGGAGTTGAAGTGCTCATGCTGTGAATTCTAGCATCTACCCAACATATTTTCATAAAATTCTTAAGAAAGATAATATGCTTCAGCCCAATTCACTTGAGCCAGGAAAAAATTGCATCCTCATATTCCAAGTATAGGAGGGTGAGCCAGAAAATACTCAGTAAGAATGGTAAATGGTCAGCAGCTTTGCATGTGTAGGGTAATAAAAAAGGGAAAAGAAGGAGGAGCAGAAGAGGTCACGATTATTGCAAATTAACTGCTCTGCAGAGCAGCTTGTAATTCATTATATTGCACTATTTTATTTTTTATTTACATCCTTTATGCCATTCCTTTCTCTCCAGTGGAGCCCAAAATCACTTATCAGTATATCTTTTTTCTGTCCACCATTTCATCCTCATAACAACCCTGTGAAGTAAGTTGGGCAAAGAGTGTGTGACTGGCCCAAGATCACCCAGCAAACTCCTGTGGCGGAGTGGAGACGTAAACCTGGCTCTCCCAGATCCTAGTCTGGTACTCTTAACTGCTAACTGGTATACTGCACGGACTCTTTCCAGTGTGCATGGTACTTTCTAAAATATAAGAAGGCAGATTATCAATCTTGCTTTTATCTAGTTGCCCAAATGCCAGTACTAGGCAGCATCTCTCTCTCTCTGTCTGACCTTTTAAAAAAGTCTTATCTCTCTGGGCAACCACAGGCTCTGTTTAGAGCCACTTTCACAAGAGCATGAGACTTTGGCCAATTATGCTTACTCCATGGCTCTGAGCTGCCCAGTGAGGCTGTAGTGTAGTCTCCTTGTTTACATGCAAGGAGCCATTCTCTGCCTGCCCCACAGCTAGCCTGTGGGTCTCACCAGACCTCTGCAGCTTTTCCTGGTTCTCTTAACTTTGCCCATCAACTCCTCTGAAAGGCACAGATCTCATCACACCCGTAGTTGCAAGATAAAGGACTTTGTTAAAGCCCTCTACATTTGTATTGATATACATGTGGTAGCATGTCTATCAATATTGTAGCCCCTTCCCCAACAAACCCCCCTTCCCCAAAAGAAAGAGGCAAAGCAATGTGCTGGACCACATGCTGCTGAAGAAGGGGACCATTTGCTAGATCCCCCTTCCACTCACTCTCTGTTTTCCTGTCACGCTGCAGTCAGGAAAATTGTTTTAAAATACAGGTGTGTTCAGAGGTGGGATCCAGCAGGTTCTCACAGGTTCCCGAGAGTAGGTTACTAATTATTTGTGTGTGCTGAGAGGGGGTTACTAATTGGTGATTTTGCCACATGATTTTTGCCTTAGTTATGCCCTCCTCTCAGCAGTAGCGCACAGAACTTGAAGCAGTCTAGCAGGAGGTGCACCAGCGTGCGTGGCAGCCAGCGCCTGCGTGCATTCGTTTCCTGCCCAAGGACCAGCGCAGCAGCTGCGTCCTTGCCACAGCCCTGTCCAGGAATGCCCCGCCCCTGGAATGCCCGGCCACGCCCCTTCATGCTCCGCCCAACCCCATTGGCGCTACGCCACAGTTTAAATCCCACCACCATGGGAACCTGTTACTAAAATTTTTGGATCCCACCACTGGGTGTGTTTGAAATAAAGTTGGTAAAAGGCCCTCCCAATCACTGTGGAGGGTGGAAGCATGGCAGAGGAGGTGGGGTGGAGACCAAAAGAGACACTGGTCATACTGTTCCGATATGAGCATTTAGAGAAGGGCTGGCAACATGGAATGATTGCCACTCACCCACCTGTATTTTCCATCATTGGACCACTCCCATGAGAAGGAGCTGGATTGGATTGATTCTGACTAAATTGTTATTGTCATCTATAAACTTTTTCTGTTTTTAGATTTAATAATGGGTTTACAGTTGTGATTTTAATGTTTGATTATTTTGTATCCCACCCAGAGCCCTTCGGGGGTGGGCAGTATAATAAATTTAATTAATAAATCAATTTTAAAAACAAGCAGTACGAAAGAGTGGGAAGGGTGGAGCTAGGTAGGCTGGCCGTGGGTGGAGGGAACATGTCCAGGGCAAAGCTGTGTTCACTTGCAAATCTGACTGCTCTGACAACAAAGCAAATTAAAAAGTCACTCTAGGTCTCACTTGCCACAGAGAGAACGGAAAGTGAAAATGGGGCTTGAGGAAATACTTCCATACAAGAAATCTTGCTGCGAAAAACATTTTGCCCTCATGCTGCATCAGACATTTTGTGCATAATCAGCTTTTATGGGAAATTCACGGGTATTTGCAGCATCAGTAGCAAAGCAAGAAGATGTTGCTTGGTGGTTGCTTGTCAGGTTCGTCCCTACAGAGGCAGAGCAAGGGGAAACTGTGCCTGGGGTGCGTGCCCTGCACCCCTGACACAGCTCCCTACTCCGGAATGCCCCTGTGACTCCCTGGACACACCTCCGCCGCTGCTCCGCCCAGGGCGTTATGCTCTCCCCATCCCATGGGCACTACACCACTGTTCCCCTATCCCTGCACCCATGAATATTATCCTTCTATGACCACCATCCTCACACTGGCAGGAAGATGTGTTTAACAGCTAAAGATCCCTTTTACCATACAGAAATGACGTAAAGCCAGCATGTGTTATGAGGCCACACTTCAGATAAATGAAGGCTGCCCTCAGTTGCACACACCTATTTACATGCATACACTCAGTGACTTATGGGTTAGTCTTTAGAAAGTGACACAAAACTTCTTTTTTCATGGTTATGTACGTTCTGTTAAAGTTAACTAAAAATATGGAAACTTTTCATTTTATATATCAAAACTGCAGACATCGCTTCTCATGTTGTTCTTCTGCTAAAGTATGTTTAATGTTGTAAAACCTTCTACACAGTAGCTTCAGGATCTGAGACAATAGAGTGTGTCTAGATAGAAAATGTGTAGCTCCTCTCTGCACTCTGAATGAAGTTTTAAATTCTGGACTAGAAGCAGGAAAACATGGCATTCCTGTTGATGAGATTTCCGTCTGTGTTTGCCTCATTTGTTCAGAGGCATAGATGCAATGGGGACATCTGGGGCAGCTTGCCCCGGGCGCTGCCATTGAAGTCACGTGTCGAGGGCGGGGCCAGATGTTTCAGGGCCGGGTGGGAGGGGGCGCGGGCAGTTCATGCCCCGAGCGGAGTTTCCCCTCCCTTTGTCACTGCATTCGTTACAGCAGTTCTTTGACATTTTCAATTGAAAATATTCCTCCTGAATATGTAATGCATCATCATGTAAAAAGAGCAACAAGTATTTTCTGGCACACCCCCTACTTGGTAGGGGAAGAAATCTATGTGACCTTTTCTCAAGAGACTACTTGTGGTCTATGACAGGAAAATAATTGATTTAATGGAACATTATCATGCACTGTGTCTTTGCATATAATTTGTAGGAAGATTAATTGCAAAAATGTATTGGAGAAGCTTTATAAAACCATCTTCCCCTCCCCATCTAGCCTTCTGTATTCTCCCAGTTTATTGCTTCAGTCATCGACCAGCATAAAATAACAATAAAGTGTTAAAAATGTAAGATCAGTCTTAGAAACATAATTTTGTCCCAAATCAGTCTTAAAGCAAATTAAGCATTTTTTTAAAGCCAAACAGCTTTGAGTTCCAGTGAAAAGTAGTTAGAGGAAGAGAGAAGAAAGAAATCACATTAGTAACATTACAAGAGTGTGTGGGGAAACAAAAATGTTATTCACTAAGTGAAGGCGATGTGAGTGTTGATTGTCAGTTCTGAAATTGTGTGCGATTACTGTCCATCCATGAGGTGAAGCTAGATCAGGGGTCTGCAACCTACGGCTCTCCAGATGTTCATGGACTACAATTCCCATCAGCCCCTGCCAGCATGGCCAAGTGGCAGGGCTGATAGGAATTGTAGTCCATGAACATCTGGAGAGCCGTAGGTTGCAGACTCCTGAGCTAGATTGTTCAGTACTTGGTTTGAATGTGTGAACAGATTCCAATCAAAAGGTCTGGGAGATCCAAAAAGAAATGTCTGTCATGGCTGGTTACTAGTGGAAATCACAACTTAATGCTGAATCAAATGATAAACACACGTGTGAATGAACTCTATGAGTCAAACACAAATGTAAGTAAATAGATAAATGACCTAATAATAATACTTTCCTGTGGTATCTGGTTCAATAGACAGTTTCCAGAATTATCTCCTGGAAATTGGTGGGCATGATGTCATAGCTGATGATGTCCCAGAAACTTGGATTCTTGCACAGCGCTACTGCTGCTAAAAATGGTCCACTCAATAGGGTAGAAGTGAAAGAGTATCAAGGACTCCAGGATGAAAGGCTAAGAGCCATGGGGTATAGGGGCTTAGCAATGGGCCATGTGTAAAATGCTCTCTGATAGAAAGGATTGCTGTCAGCAAAGCAAGATGTCTTTGTCTCCCTCTCCCTGTGATGACCACAAAATGCCCTTCACAGTGCTCCACAGGAATAGCATGAGGACAGATTTGTCCAGTCTGCAGAGGGAGGGGGAAATTAGTTAAAATACCCTCCTTTTTCATCAGCAGGAATTTTTCTCTTTGATCCAGCGCTGTCTGGCCTCAGAGCCCTTTTCAGGTGCAGAATTGAACATTGGCTGTTGCAATTGGTGGGCAACATGAAACCTCTGGATTGTTTAGGCCTGGTGTAAATATTAAAAGATGGTGTTGTCTTTGCCTTCCCACCAGCACAAAACCTTCTGTATGTATTTTCGGAGGCTCAAGCTTGGCAGCTTGAGGGTCTTACCTCTGGGATTCAGGACCAGACAGTGGTGTAGCACCCATGGGAAGGGGGGTCCCAACGCCTCAGGCGGAACAGTGATGGAGGTGTGGCTGGCCCGTTGAGGGGGCGTGGTGGGGGCATGGTGGGGGTGGGTGATGCTGCGGCAGGGGCACAGGGCGTGCGTTCACCCCAGGCACAGTTTCCCCTCGCTCCACCTCTGGGAATATACCATTCACTTCCAAATTCTAGTCTACATTCCTGAGGAATGGGTGGGAATAACCTGTACTCTAAAGATGCCCTCTTACCTCAGAGAAGAAGGAACCTTCACGGTGACTATTCAAGATTCCAATTTCAAAAATGGAAATATGGACAGTCTTGGAATCTGAAATGGATTAAAATAGTCCAGGACAGAAAAAAGGGCAAGCAAGCAGTGTACAAGCAAGGCTCTTAATGGTGTCTGGAAAGAATATGGTCTTCCACAGTGTATCACATTACAATAGTCCTTACAAGTATTCTTTGGCTATTGAATATCCTTTGGCTATTCAGATCAAAATTTTGTACATGACATTTTGTATAATGCCTGAATTCAGACAGAGTAGATAATCAAACTCTCTTTTTTGTGAATGTACATGTGTGGGATTGCATATTTAGTGGTGACCATGTTTAAATATTGTTGCAAGTTTGAATTTTCCCACCAATTAACTCTGCACCCTGTTCATGATATAATGACTATAATGATTGAGTGGATTCTAATAAACCCTTGTTTTATTTTCATAGAACATGTTGTGGGAGTTGTCTCACCTGGCATTTCAAACAAATCAGTTTTGCCTTTGGGATATACAAAATTTGTCTCGTTGTTTTTGCAGTTTTTCACCTATAGTGGCATGGCTTGTTTGGGACATTTGCCAGCGCAGAGTTGCACTATCCTCAACCCATTGACTTCAACGGGCTTAGAAGGGTATAATTAAGTTTAGGACTGCCCTGTTACCTTTAGAAGTGGATTTTGCAATTTTGGTACACACTAAAGCCAAATAATCACATACACATTACCACACCACATTCTTTGTTCAAAAGTGAAGTCAGCAGTGCAATTTAGAAATTGTTGCAAATTTTAGCCACCGTCACCTTGATAGTTCATTGAGGTCCTGTGTAGTAAAAGCACAATCTGCACCATCAATTGATCCATGAATTAGTATTGCCTGTCTCAAACCAATGAACACCTTTATTAGGCATATAAAAACAAAAGAAAGGTAGAGCAAGAGAGGATATACAGCAAGTAGCTAAATAACGTTAGCACAGGAACTGGGTACACTCAAAAGAAATTTTGCAGTTTTTTAGAGTACTTGGACATCATTGTTGAATCCCCTATCTCATGTGCTACTGACTTAGTTCATTCAGCAAGTGTATGCAACATTATGTGGACTCATTTGTCCAAAAAGGCTAGAATTTCATGAATTGTGAATTTAGGCAACTTGTGAAATTCCATCTTTAAAAAAAGCCAGATCCACATGATATTCACAATTCTGCTGCATGTTTGAGATACTTATCTACGGCTCATTCCGCACATGCAGAATAATGCACTTTCAAACTACTTTCAGTGCTCTTCGAAGCTGTGCAGAATGGCAAAATCCACTTGCAAACAGTTGTGAAAGTGGTTTGAAAATGCATTATTTTGCGTGTGCGGGCCTATAATAGCACATATGCAATTATGGGAAATGGTTTAATTTGAAAGGATGCCTGATTATCGAAACATTTACATCTAACCTTTCCTTGTGGTTTGAGGCAGCCTACAATAATAGCTTTTTTTTTTTAAAAAAAAGGTCAATTAAAAATAGAATAAAATAACAATCCTCATGTTTGTTGTGTTCCTAGTTATTATTATTGGCTAGTGTTTTTGATAGAAATGACGATTGAATTGTATGTTTCAATTTTTGCTTTTTAAGCCATCTAAGCAATTGGATTTTATTCTGGGGTTTGTATTATTCTCACGGTATGACAGATATGACCGCCCCCCCCCGCCCCCCTGTTTGTGGAGACTGTCTTTGCTTCCATGCTGTGGCAGCTCTCCACTTACCATAAGTGGATCACTTCACCAGAGAAGGGTGTTGGGAGTTCTGGAGGTTTCTCACACAAGAGTGGTTTCTGGTAGAATGCCAAATTTCTGCCTCTGCTTTGCAGCCAATAAGATAGATGGCTATGAGCTTGGCAGCTGCCACAGGCTGTGAAAAGAGAACCCAGCTGCCAGCCTGCTACAAAATCAGAAGGTCATTTATTTATTTCGATATTTATACCCTGCTTTTCTCCCCAGAGGGGACCCAGTGCTATGCTCATGGGATCTGTACAGAACAATGTTATATTTTAAAACAAAAGAACAATTATGTTATGGCAGATATATGACCTAGGCCTGCTTCCATTTATCTGTATATTCATTCACTTCTTCACAAGGGTCCAGGAATAGAAAGTGACAAAATATGACATTTTCACATCACATTGCATCATTAGACTTCTGATATCAACCAGTTCACAACCGCGCCATAGTTTGTAAGCTCCAGACAAATGTGTCTGAGTGCAGACAAACGTACTGAGTTCTGAACATTCTCAGATTAGATCCTTAATCCAACAGGATGCTCATACGGCCAACTAGAAATTACAATTACAGGTAAATCTGTGTTTGGTAAAATCTCAAAGCACAACTAATTTGCACAGATTTACGGTACATCTATTTTCACCCATGGGGGCATGAAATGAGCTCCACATATTTAGGAGCCAGGAGAAAAAGTGTCTATTTCTTCTTGGTTAACTATCCAGTTGTCAACTGTAGTTCAGTGTTAAACAGTGTCAAAATTATAGTTACCTGATTAGTGCATATAGAGGCTCTCCATGATAGGCAGATTTTTTTTTCCAAGACAGGGAGGGCATTATTCTAACGTTGGGCATTTCCCCACTTACCTTTGTTGCCCTTTGCTGCGTGCTACTCTCAGTGCGCGTCATCTCTGGCGCGCGCCCAGCCGTCATCAAAAGGCGCCATTTCGAGGAGCGCCAGGGATGCCACGCGCTGAGGGGGCGCGAGAGCGGCAGCGTTGGGGCGGCTGCGTTGTCGCTGCCCTTGTAGTGGGGAGTGCCGGGGGACCCCGCGCTACTTGAGGAGAGTAACGCGTGGCTTAAGGTAAGTGGGGAAAGGGCCGTTATTAACATGATTTTTCTTGTGCAAATAAATTCCATGTTCTGTAATGTTGGTTCAGTCCACATTTAAAGTACAAATTCTGTATCTTATATATAGTAACTTGCTTGAATTATAGTTTTATCATGGAGACCTGTTTATCTACGTAACAGTGTTGGATAGGGCTTTTTTTAGTCAAACTGAATAAAAATATTCTTTCTTCAAAGACATCCTACCTACATCCGCCTATACTTCCATTTCAGACGTAAAAACACTTGATAGATGTGTTTTCTTATTATGACAGATCTTTCTAATATAATATTTCCTGAGGCCAGCATGTGCAATTTTATCTGTTCATCACTTTTCCTGACAGATGTATCAACAGGGGATACTTTCAGCAAACTGACTTTTAAAAGATTTCACGGATAGAGTGCTCACCATTATAACTGATGTATGCAGATAATGTATACCACATGGTCAGTTTGCAAAAAAAAATGTTGTCTTGGTGTCTGGTTTTAATCAGTGACTAATCCTCGAAATGTCGCAATCTTAGATTGGAAGAGCCATTACACTCTTCTGTAAAAAATAACTGTGGATTAGAGGTGAAACTGCATTAAGAGGCTACAGAAGTTAATTATGTCTGAAGGTTTCCAGTGCTGTGTACATCAGCTGGCACTCTGAGAAAGCTAGGTAAGTGCTATGGGAACCTTTGTTATTAGCAGAGTGGGAAAGCGGCTAGTTATCTCCCACTTGGCACCACTGCAAGGGGAAGAGTTGGCCCAAGTCCTACAATTTACTATACAAAGGGGTTAGAGTATTGGACTGCGATCTGGGAGACCCAGGTTCAAATCCCCACTTTGCCAAAGAAGCTTGCTGGGTGCTCTTGGACCAGCTGCACACTCTCAGCCTAATTTACCTAATGGGGCTGTTATGAAGATAAAATGGAGCAAAGAAGAATGGTGTGAGCTGCTTTGAGGTAAAAGGCCAGGTAATCAGAAACCCTAACCAAGAAGTGTATCAAGGGAAATGGCGCCAAGAGCAGCTCCTCCACCAGGTGCCCCCCCCCCCGTTCTCAGGGGTGGGATGGGGCTCAGACCGAGCCCCACCCCCACTTCTCTGCAGGCTGGCTTCTGACATCCCCAGGGCCTGGGGAGGGCAAAACCCAGCCTGCATGGAGGCTGGGGGCAGGGCTCGGTGGCAGTCCTGCGGCTGCCCACTGCCAATCCTCATCCCCTCGCCTTTCTGGAGGGGGGTGGGGCTCAGTGGCATGCAGCTGGGCTGCATGCCATTTTGTAATGTGGGGGTGCTCGGCACCCCCCATGTGATCAAAAGGCTGCATCTGGGGACATGGATGACTCCATGTCCCTATAGGTCCGTGGTGGTGAACCTATGCCACTCCAGATGTTCATGGACTACAATTCCCATCATCCCCTGCCAGCATGGCCAAGTAGTCCATGAACATCTGGAGTGGCATAGGTTCGCCACCACTGCTATAGGCCATATCCCTCTGTCCTAACCCAGTGCCCTGAGTGGGTTGGAAGCCACCTGAGACTCTTCTGAGCAGTTACCTAATGCTCCTGCCTAATGTTTTAGGAGCATGGGCAAGACCCTTGCCTGAGTGTGTGTGTGAAAGATTCACACGTGGTTCCCTTGAAATAGCTATCACCAAAGGAATGGACAAGCTGCTGGCTTCTTTGAGATGCAGGCCTCATTTCAAGGGTGGACGCAAATGTGGCTCTTTAGATTGCTGGCAGCTCCCTGCAAGCTTCAGAATGAATGCCATTACTCTAACCACTCAACCACACTAGCTCCCAAACATGGGAACCTGATATTCTGATCAGGTCAAAGGAACCTGCCTTTGCACAATGATTTAAAAGACTGGAATTGCTTTTCTCACAGGAGAGCTGAACACCAGTTGAAAGTGAGGCCATTGCTCATAGAGTGCCTGCTCACCCCCACAGTTACCTGAATGGGTTTACCTAACTTTTCCACCTGTTCAGAAATCTACAAAACTTTGATTAAATCATCGAAAGCAACAGTGGATTAAAATAAATGCATGACCTGGGAAGGGGGAGGCTTTCTTAAACCACTCTCTTAAAAATGATTGTTCAACATTGCCTAGCCAGACTGGGTTTCTGCCTCCCACTCTCCATCCATTCCCAGCTGTAGATAAACCATTTATTATAAAAAGCACTATCAGGCCTCCAGCATTTTCTTCTTATAAGAAAACCGGACCTGTAATGGCTGTTGCCAACAGTGGCTTCTGTGGAGAGCAGGAAACACTTCTTTTTAATCACGCTACTATGCTCAAAGTAGCTTACCAGGAATTTGAATAAAATATAAGGAGGAGGAGGAGGAGGAGTTTGGATTTATATCCCCCCTTTCTCTCCCGTAGGAGACTCAAAGGGTCTTACAATCTCCTTGCCCTTCCCCCCGCACAACAAACACCCTGTGAGGTGGGTGGGGCTGAGAGAGCTCCGAAAATCTGTGACTAGCCCAAGGTCACACAGCTGGCATGTGGGAGTGCACAGGCTAATCTGAATTTCCCAGATAAGCCTCCACAGCTCAAACGGCAGAGCGGAGAATCAAACCTGGTCCCCCCAGATTAGAATGCACCTTTTCTTAACCACTACGCCACTCCTGCTCCTGTAGTGAATAAAATAGAATAATTGTTGGATAAACATGAAATCAGAAAGGCAGTGCATATATGCTCTGACCTGTATAGCTCAGGCTATCCCAATCTCATTAGATCTCGGAAGCTAAGTAGCAACAACCCTGGTTAGTGTTTGGATGGGAGACCAAGGGAGTCCAGGGTTTCTTTGCATGGGCAGGCAATGGCAAACCATCTCTGAATGTCCCTTGAAAACCTTATCCATAAGTCTTCTGCCATTTGATGTCGGAAAAAAGTGAAATCAAAATGGCAATGCATATACAATTGTTCAGTTTTTAAAACGTTTTCCTTGATGTCAAATAATGGATTTGTGGAGGGGTGAGCGTTTAAGTTAGAAATTAAAATATGATAAGTATGTTGAGATATGATGTGGGACATTTCTTGCTGTCAAAACGTGCTTAGAGATATATAGCAAAATGCCAAGAAGATGTTGTGAACAAGAAAAGGTACAAGTTTTGCTATTAGACCATGCCAGTAAATGTCTGCATTTGTTTATACATTATTACTGCATACAAATCCAAGATGGTCAGTAGCCAAATGGCATCTTTGTGATGTCCAATTTGATTCATGTACTTGGATCCTCCATGCCAAAAATTATGTTTATAACATTTTCATGTGTTGTGTAAGAAGACAGCTAGGTAGTTGAGCTAATGAAATGACTACATGGACAATCCTGGCGGTGCATTTTTCAGGGGAGGTCATATTTGACACTAGTCATGGAAAAGGCTTTATTTTGAATTCATTGAAACAGACTTGGCTATTGTTGCAGGTTAAAATGCTCCAGATCAGCATTTTGAGAGTGGATCCTGCTGTCAAGCACCAATGCACGCCCAGATCCTCGGCAGGCTATTGCAACCTTTGGCTGTAACAAGGGTGGACAGCTCCAATCTGTCACAAATCAGGGGAGAGAAACTTAGTTCTCCCAAGTAGAAGATGAGATAAACCTTTTCAGGGGCCTGCAATTACAAACTGCAATTGGCAGAGTGCACGATTAATCACCCTTCCATATTTAAAAAGTTTCCTGAAAATAGATAACGAGACACATTTTTATCCTATAGTTCATCCAAGTTGCTCACAGCAGGATATATGGTTTTCCCTTCAACATTTTATTCTCAGATTAGGTTTAGAAAATATGACCCAGGGAACAAGCCTATAGGCAGGTCTACTCAGATATAAGTCCAGTTCTATTCCATAGGGCTTATTTTCAGGAAAGCATTCTCAAAATTGCAAAACAAGTACATTTTGTAGCATTTTGGGGATTTAGTAAATTGTTTTTCAAGATCCTAGTGCAACACCAACTACTACACTTCTGTGATATCAGGGGAAAGGATCTGAATATAGTCTTCTCCTTAGCAAGCTTGTTCTCAGCATTCAAGGATATTTTGTGTGTGTAAAGCTCAGAGGTGTATCTGGGGGAAGTGTAGCCACCCTCCCCCACCACGAACAAACAACTTTTTTTGCATCAGGTCATCTCAAAGTCACCTCAAAGGGAAGGGGTGTGGGGGTGTTCTTCTGCCCCCCACATGACTGAACAGCCAAAGCTCAGGGACATTTGACCCCTGGTAAATCTAGACCCCTGTCAAACCACAAAAGTTTCTAAAACACATAAGTAGGGAGGCACAGTACTGGGCTTCAGACATGGAGTGGAGTCAGATAACAGGGTTAGATCCCACAGGAAATGTTCTGTTAATGGAAAGAGTTGTGGTTCTCCTTAATTCTTCCATCCCAGTTCAGACTTCATCCTCATGCTCTTTCTGGGTCCCTATTCAGTCTGTGGTGAATAGCTTGCATCTGTTCACACGTGAAGCAGGCTTCTATTGAATCAGACCATTGGCCCATTGCAGCCAGTATTGTCTCAGACTGGCAGCAGCTTTCCAGTGTCTCAGGCAGACAGGTTTCACATCACCTACTGTCAGATTCTTTAACTGGAGTTGACAGACTTGAATCTGGGACCTTCTGCATGCCAAGCAGATGTTCTCCCCCTAAGCCACAGCCCCTCCACACAGGACACAGTATCAAATACGCGTAATAAGCGGACGCTAACATGAAGATTCTAATGTGAATTTGATACAGAGCATGGAAATCTGCCAAGGTAGTGTGCACATGTGTCAGAGTTGATAGGCTCTTAAAAATAATTTTATGTGGGAAGAAGGAACAGTGTGACCACCAAGGGGCTGCATTCCTTCTAGCTAACTTTATCCAGCTAGATAGAAATAATAGGGCTGGATTGCCTTGAGAACAAACAACCATGGAACCAGATATTGTACAGATGTGTGCTGTCACTTCAGCAAACAGTTCTAAATATTAAATAGAAATTATTTAGTTCATATCTGACTCCCATGTAAGGTTTGTGGTAGGTATCGATCCAGAAAGTCAATTAAAGTAACATTTGAAATCTGTTTTAAAAAATGTTATATATTTGCTTAAGTCTGGCTGTTGAATGTTGAAGAGGGTCTTACATCACTTCCAGAAAATGCATCCCATAATTGCAGGCCCCATCTTTTCCCATTCTTGACAGTACAGTCTGTAATATTCTGCATGTTCTGAACAGGAATCAAACTGAATAGCTCATTATAACAAATTTTGAGGAGTATTTTCTAAACTGCAGAACTAAGAAAACTGAAGGATTTTTCCTTCTTTCTGCTCAGGACAGTCACTGTTCTGAGAAAATTGTTATGCCTCTAGTGGTTCTGTTTCAACATTGTTCGTGGGTTACAACTCTAACCTGTGCATCCTATGAGAGTGTAGACTGGTTAGTTCTCTCCCCCCCCCTCCCCCAAATCCTCTATATTTCCATATTTTGAGGCACCATGGCAGAAGTTGTTGGAGGAGATTAGATATTGAGGTATGGAAAAACAGTGATCCAAATCATAGCAGAAATTAGGTTTAAGTTACAAAATAAACAGTAGGTCTTGTCTTAAGGGCCACTTCAGGATCCTTTTGTTGGTGCTTACAACATCATCTTTGTTGGAACTTGGAAAAGGTTCATTAAATTAGATGGAAGTTGAATATGGAGACAAGTACCTAATAAGGGTTCCCAGATGGTAGGAGTTTGGAGCCTAAGGCATGGGGGTCTTGAAAGTCTTCTAAAATTGTCATCTCTCTTTTTTGGATCAGGGAATAACTTATATAACCTGACTCTTGTGGTTACGTTAGCTGGCTTAATAACAGAGTTAAACAAAGGGACAATGGGTTATGTATTATAGGAGTTACAATAAATAAAGAAAAACAGGGAGCATTCTGGAAAGAAGAGCCTTACTGGAAAATAGATTATTTTTGGTACAGGAGAGGACTCCCTTTGGTTAAGGTTAGCCTTAGCTTAACCATTCTACTTTGTCTATTTGCTTGCTTTACAGGATTGATCTTTTAATTCTGGTCAGTCATAAGCCTTTGAGATAAGGTTATACAAAATTTAAATTATGAAATCCATGCAATTAGACAATTTGTAATATCTAACCAGAGGTGGAGTTTGGGGGGCAGAACCAGCAGTATATATCAGCCTGGCTGAATCAAGCTTTAGATTTCAGGCTTGAGGCCTGCAGTTTAAGCTGGACCCGGCCAGGCTGAGCCCAGTGTTGAACAGGCACTCCACTCCCTGTTTGGTGCACCAAAAATGAAGTTTGGTGCAAGTCCAGTTGAATGCTGGCTGGATTCAGTGTTTAACTGCGCCCCCATTTCCAAACTCCACATAGAGTTCAGGGGCAGATGCAGAGTTGAACACTGAACCAGCGTTCAACTGGTCTCACCCACACCAAACTCCACATGGAGTTTGGAGGCATGGTACAGTTGTTCCCAAAGGCTGTGGGGCACAAGCTGGCACCCCTTGAGGAGGGGCATTCGGGGCACGTGTCCTGCCTTACCTCACCATAGATACACTTCTGACCAATACCCCAGTGTTGTGGTGTTTCTGAATGTCTTTGTGTTGTATGAAGTTGATTTTCTTTTTTGGTTCTCTTGCTTGAGCCAATACACTCAGCCAGTGGTGCTCGTGATTCTGGTTGGAATCTGGCTGCCTCTGCCCTGGGCAGAGTAGGCACAAGCAGCCACCATCATGAAGATGCCCAACTCCCAGATGGAATGGGCTCAAGTATCTGTTACCAGGAGTGTGTGGCCCAAGGCTCAAACAAGCCAGACAAGAGTGGTGATTTCAGGAACCCTGCTAATTTTTCTTTCTTTTACTATCTATAACAAACCGTGCGTTTGTTCCTCACAGTCTAACTCAGGAACTGCTGGAGCAAACGCCCTGAAACTTTCAGGGAATGCTGCTCATCCATCCGAGCGTGTTTTCCGCTCCTTGGAAGCCTCAGGTACCACACCTGAGACAGATAAATCCGATAGGCAGGGGTGGCATCCAGTGTGCATGCGCAACTTCTCTGAGCCATTGGAGACAGCCAGGGGCTCAGCGTTGCAGAAAGGCGCAAGTGAAGGGCCGGAAGGAGGAAGTAAGCCAGCTGCCGTGGGAAAACGCGGAGGCCGAAGCAATTGGGCCCAGTCCCGGTCCCAAACTGAGTAGCGCCGGGGGAGGGGAGAGAACGGAAAGGTCAGGCAGTGGCCGCCGGAGGGGCAGAAGGAGGAAGCGAGTTGGCTCTCCTTGGGAAACGCAGAGGTAATCTAAGCCACAGCAACGCATGGCCGGGTACGCTAGTTTCTTATATTATTTCTACCCTTGCAAGGGCCACCAAGATGGCTAACAATTGTCAACAAAAATAAAATCACATTTTAGAACCATTAAAACCAACCCACTCAATCATCAAAACTATTTAAAACAGAGTTGAGATGCACAAATAGACAAAAAAACCCAACAACAATTAAAACACTGGGCATGGGGGTAGGGACATGGGTTGTTGCCCCCCCCCCAGCCTAAGGTAGCTGCTGCAGTGCCTATCGCTGCCCTTGGTTACACTGACCATGATTAAGATGGTTGGATATTTTAATGAGATAAATATATTTAATGAGAATTTGGATTTCTTGCATTTTAACTTCCTGATTTTAGTATTTAAGTGCTTCATTAACTGCTTCCTTTGGACCTCCAGGATGAAATGATAATGGTCGGGCCTAGGACCACTATTTCCCTCCTTGTTTAATCTGGTTTTTATTTTTACCCTCTTTATCCTAATGTAATTGGACTTTTTTTTAACTGTCACCTGTTGTTGAAGAAACTTACTGCCTACTAAGGGGAAGCCTCAAAGACTCATGTTCTAATTGTGCACAAGTGCATTAATAGTTCGGAAATGCTGTAGGGGACCGGGTATAGGAATCGTGTAATTACTCAAGATATACATGTTAAGGGGAGAAAGGGCCCTCTGAGCATTTGTCCTTCTCAATAAATTCTCCTCACTTTGTATTACTTTTGTTTTGTTTTTTCTCCTCACACCCTTAAAAATGCTGGATTGCTGTCAAAAAATGCTGGATTGCTGTCAAAGTGTTAAGAATAGATGGCTTTCTGGGAAAATGTTCTACCAAAGAGGCTGATAATATAAAGCATTTTCACGTTATATTTGTTAAAAAAAATGAAAATGTAAACTAATTAAAGTTCCAGAAGCACAGGAAGCAATAAAGTTTTAGTAGAGCTTAGCATGGAACGGAACAGTGCTGTTTAATCAGTCAATTTAGAAAGCGGGAAATCTGCTAGAGAGCATGCCTTAGCAACTTCCTTGGCAAAACTTTCTGATAATGCTCCTGTTTGAATACATTAGCAGAGCAGCGTTTTCCACTGTACCCCTAAACACAGTTATACTCATCTAAGCCCACTGACTTAGAAGTAACCCAGTTGATTATTGTTTCATTAGATTATTAATGCTCGGCAATGCAGAGAGCCATAAGCCAAGTTCTGTATCTGAAATAACGTATATGTTAAGGAAAATGCATTTGTATAGAAATTGCAGTGGCATGTGAAAAGAAAGACCTATCTCCTAGATAACAGGGCTTTGAAATTTAAGGCCTTCTTTCCAGTCTGGTCCAAATTGATGCTGAAAAAGCCCATGGGGGAGGAAGAAACTTCTCTTCCGCCACCTTCAACTGTTCTGTTAGGCTTAGGTTTTACATCCATCTTGAGAACATGGCCTGAACTGATTATCCAGAGGGTGATTTGATAAGGAGCAATGAGGTACAAGATTGGAAAAAAGCATTCAGATCTGGAATACAGCAAAACGATAATGCCAGGCATAGAGCAGCAGAACCAAATACTAGAGCAGTAACATTCAGCTGTATCGGATGCCCCAACATCCTGTGCATCACTCAAGAAGGGAATACAGGAAGACAGAGGAAAAGAGGAAGGGAAGCTAGGTCTCCTCCAAAGTTAGGAACCACCCAGGAGATGGAGACTAGGGTATTCCCTTTTAGGGCAGCACTGAGGGCACTTTCGCATATGCAGAATAATGCACTTCCAGTCCACTTTCACAGTTGTTTGCATGTGGATTTTGCTATTTTGCACAGTAAAATTCAGCTGCAAAGTGCATGGAAAGTGGATTGAAAGTGCATTATTGTGCATGTGTGAAAGAGCCCTAAGAGCCAGATCATGGTTTGAGGTTTGCTAGCTCCAGAGGTGGGATCCAACCAGTTCTCACCATTTCTCTAGAAGTGGTTACTAATTTTTTCTGAGTGCCGAGAAGGGGTTACTAAAGCAACCTCCCTGCCCAATAGGGACTGGAGGCGTGTGTGTGCAGCGGCGCCACTGTTTGAATCCCACCACCATCGGAACCTGTTATTAAAATTTTTGGATCCCACCACTGGCTAGCTCCCAGTTTAACAAGGACACCCTAGCCCTTAAAAGTTGGCTGATCCAGCAAAGTCCTCTTGTCTAGAGCTTAAGTGTGCTGAAATGGATAAAGCCACACCTGAGACGATTATAGACTAGATCAAGCTGGTTCACAACCCTGAGCATTGGAGTACATAGGCATCTTTGGCGATAGTTTCTGACTTCAGTTATTGGTCTTAGAACTTGAATGAAAAAACTAACTTCTGGGCTTGGAGTGTTGGAGGCTGAATTCAGATGAGGTAACCAAAAATTAGAAAGAGGGAATTTTCAAGTTCTGGGAATATGAAGAAAGAAGGGAAGTTGCGGAGTGTGGGAAAGGTGTACTGAAGGCAGTCTTGCATCACTGGTCAGAGTTTGGCTGATTCAGTCCTCAACTGATCAATATTGGATCATGTGAGGGAAAAATCTTTTATGCAGATGCGTGTCTAGGCTTTCTAAAAGAGAAATATTAATGCAATAGGACCCTTTTGTGCCTGCATTTACATTTATGAATTTTAGGAAGCTTTAGATTCATGAGCTTGATCCAAGCAGAGAGGAGAAGTTCATTTGTTGCTTGTGGGTTTGTTGATATCATGGATACATGTCTGATTCTTTCCCTTCCTTTGCTTCTTTGCTTGAGGCTAAAAATGCTTTTGGGGAACCTTCAAGTCACTAGCAGAGAACAGCTTATTCCAGTGCCAAGATGGACAGGGGAAGTAAAAGACCAAGAAGATGAATGCTTGATGGCAGCTCATTCGAAAAGAAAGTTTAATCAGTCCTAACGTTATATAAGGCAAAGAGAGGGTTTTATTCAAGGTCCTTTAATTGAAATAATTTTACAGCCAAATGCCTGTTCGCAGGCTATGGTCGCATGCAGGCCTTTGATCTGCAGTCACAGGCCATGGGAAGTACACGTGTACATATGTGGATGAAATAGCATGTTTGCCTGAGAATGGGGATTGCACTCCATAGGGCAGATGCTCCCCGCTTCTCCTGAGGACAACAGTTCTAACAGGAGAGATCTGCAAGGGTTGCTTTCAGGAAAACATCCCGTTTCCTAATGTTGCGCTGCGCTGTCCAATGTTTAGAGAAATTCGAAGTAGGTGGTATGTACTCATCAATCAACATTTGCCAGCCTCACCACTTGCTAAATTTTCTTCTGCTTTCTTCACAAGTATAATGTCCCAAAAGAATGAGGGAGAGCTGCTGGGCAAGGGAGCCGCTGATAGATTATTTTGCCAAATTCAATTCAAAACAGGGAGGTGCCCAAATAAAAAACAAATGTTTCGGCAGGCAAGGATGTCAGCTGAGGATTTGATGTTTTATATGACTCCATGGTTTGAATCAGCTGCTAATTCTAATCCTGGCCGCCGTTGTTGCAAAATAACTGCTGCTACGCCCAATAATTTCTTAATAAGGGCTGTTTTACACGTTACACAGAACAAAGCCTGTTTGGCCACTGAGTGTATACATGCTCAAAAGAGACACATGAGGCTGCCTTATGCTAAGGCAGACTATGGATCTATGAAGGTCATTCTTGTCTACTCAGACTGAGAAAAACTCAACTCAAATATAATCCTTTTCCTTCATTCCGCTCAGACTGGCAGCAGCTCTCTGGAGTTTCAGGCAGAGGTCTTTCCCGTCATCTGCAGTCTCCTCCTTTTAACCGAAGATTCCAAGGATTCAATGCAGGACTTTCTGCATGCCAACCAGATGTTCTACCATTGAGCCATGACCTTTCTCTGAGCTACAGCCAATCGGGGCTCCTGAATCTGTGTACCTGTGTGATGCAGATGTTTATCACACTCATATTTTTCATTTTAAGGGATGCAATTCACAATGTTTTGAAAACATAATGGCCTCTAAGCCTTTCTCCAGCATCAACAGTCTTACTCCAATTTAGGAGGTACTTTCTCCTACAGATGAGCTACTTGAATTGGAAAATTTCCAACTCTGCCAAGTGGAGTTGTAGTATACAAGCCAGTCTGTGAAGAGATCTTGAAACTTACTTCTTAAATAGATATTATTGAAAATTTAGAGTCTGGTTACCCTGACTGGGTCTGTTCCTTGAACTTTGTGCAGGGGCAAGGGAGAACAAACCTACCACAAAAAGAATGCCCATGTTTCTTAACAACTGTAGGTGTCTTCTCAGTTGGCCTTCATTGTTAGGAAAATGGCTGTGCCAAGCTGTCCTCGGGGCTTGGAGGAAACAACCCCAAGACAAATTTGAGTGGCTTCCTGACACTACTGCTCTACACACCTCAGACTACCACCTGTGAGCCAGCACGGTGTCATGGTTAAGACCAGGTTTGATTCTCCACTCCACGTGAAGCCTGCTGGGTGACCTTGGGATGTCACAGTTCTCTTAGAACTTTCTCAGCCCCACCTGCCTCAACAGGTGCCCATTGTAGGTTGAGGAAGGGATTGTGATGGTAAGCAAGTTTCAGACTCCATTTTGGTAGAGAAAAGTGGGATATAAAAAGTAGCATAATGTAGGTATGTACCCAGAATATAAAATATCCCTTTCTCTAAGTATCATTTTTCCACACATCTAATTAATCATCCAACTCTTCCATAAATTTAGTGGTAAAATTATTTATGTATGTATTTATTTATGTATTTATGAGTATTTTTGTCTTCCCTTATACAGATGTTTCTAGATGGCTCACAATGAAGTTAAAACGATAAAATATACCAATAAAAAGATAACAAATAAAATTATAACAATAAAAATGTCATTAAACCTCATAAAATTAACCCCAACCCCCCACTCTCTGCATGGTATTGTGGTTACAGAAATGGATTGTATCTGGAAAACTGGGTTTGATTCCCCACTCCTCATGAGAGGCAGACTCTTATCTGGTGAACTGGATTGGTTTCCGTGTTCCTCCTCATGAAGGCTACTGAGTGACCTTGGGCTAGTCACAATTCTCTCAGAACTCTCTCTACCCCACCTACTCACAAGGTGTCTGTTGTGATTTGATCAAGCAGTTTTTCATACTGAGCACTGAAAGATGACCACAGTATTTGCAAAGCTGAGAAAGACATCTAGGAAGTTATACGCCTCTTTCTGGCAAAGACACATATGCTTGCATATATAGTAAATAGTTTAACTGTAATTTTTTTAATAATCAGGGGCCATTTGCTGTGGTATAGAATGTAAAGTTGATGGAATCCCTTAGGCACACTCTTAATAAACTGTAGTACTTCTGAACCATGCCCCTTGGCCAGCAGGTTCCTGATTTCTTTGCCTGTTACCTCTGTGGGTTGTTTTAAATGTTCAGAGATGTTCAGAGGTGGTTTGTCTTTGCCCTGCATAACACCTCTGGTATTATTTGAAGGTCTCCCATCCAAATACTGACCAGGACCAAACCCACAACTTCTGAGCTTTGATGAGATCAGGCTGTCTTGGGCTATAAAGGCCATGTTGACTCTCATGTTGGTTCTCTGGCAGAGGCGTAGGGGGAAAATGATGCCCAGGGCAACACCAGCCTCCACCAGCTAAAGGAGCAGCCTGGGGGTGGGGCTGAGGGGCGCCCAGCGGCAGCCTAGCCAGGCTTCTCCTCCAGCCAAAGGAGCCTCTGCTGCCTGAAGGAGCAGCCTGGTGGGGCGGACCCAAGGAGAGGGGTGCGGGGGCGATTCCTCACCCCCCACATGACCAGCTGGCATGCGCCTGGGGACATGTGACCTCACATATCCCCATGAGCGCGCCACCTCTGTTCTCTGGAATGTAGAACTGTATTCAAGAAAAGATCTATTATCTTATCTATTGTTCTTACTGTGTTTGTTATACCTTTTGGTTATTCTTTGTTGATGCTTCCTAGAATTACTGGGGAGTATCTGAAATCCTCTGTTGCTTTTGCTGTTTCAAAACAGCAAAGAGAGAGAGAGAGAGAGAGAGAGAGAGAGAGAGAGAGAGAGAGAGAGAGAGAGAGATCTATTCAGTGGAGTTCTCCAGTCTTTGCCCAAGACACTTTGCCCAAGGTCTAAGCCGTTCACCATGTCTTTGATATGGATTAACAATAAAAGTTTGTGGGCTTTTGGCTTCAACCATAATTCTTGGTATTTCAGTGTGTAACTATTTCTTTTGTTACTGTTTTTCTGGAGCTGTTATGCTTGGTATGCTCAGAGCAGGCAATGGTTTATTAGATTATTATGGATTTCTAGCTCCTTTATGTATCAGAAAATATTGGTGCAGTGTATGAGGATAATTTGGTTGAAAATCTTTTGTGCTTTTTGCTTTCCTTTTCTTCCTTGTAGCTATATCCCTCTTTGCCTCAAGATTGTTTTAACTATGGTCTCCTTCATATATAAACAAGAAGAAAAGAGGAGTTTGGATTTATACCCCACCTTTCTCTCCTGTAAGGAGACTTAAGGTGGCTTTCAAGCTCCTTTCCCTTCCTCTCCCCACAACAGACACCTTGTGAGGTAGGTGGGGCTGAGAGAGTTCCAAAGAACTGTGACTAGCCCAAGGTTGCCCAGCAGGAATGTAGGAGTGCAGAAACACATCTGGTTTATCAGATAAGCCTCCACCTCTGCCATATATCAGAAAGTGAGAAATTATCTCACTGTCCAGAAGCTGACAGAAAAATTTGTGTTTGTAAACCTTATTCAAGTTAATGGGTGGTTTGAAGATTCTAGAAATGCAGGATGATGCTTTCTTTCTTCCACAATATCAGGTATGCGGTTCTTGCTTGCCATTTTATCACAGGGTGCCTCCACATGGTAACAATTATCCATATAGTATTTACAGTATTAATTATATGACAATTTACTTACTTTAGTCCACTCCACAGTTGTCACCCACCCCCATCACTAGAGTACAATAACATTATCATGATGCACTTTGTACTAGTGCCTGTGTGGTGTAGTGATTAAGAGAGGCAAATTAACCTCGAGATCTGGGTTTGATTTCCCACTATTCCACATGCAGCGTGGCGAATGACCTTGAGCTAGTCACAGTTCTTTTTTTCAATTATTTTATTAGTTTTTATACCACTACAACATCTAATATGGAAGAGAATCCAAAAGTGAACCAGTCACTAAACTACACATACAATAGAGGAGCACACGACAAACAGTACAGAGAACTATATTGACTTCCCGCCCAAATCCCACGGCTAATCTTATCTATAATTGTAATAATTTTTAAGTTTATATCAAGACTAACAAGCTTAAATTTGACAATTTTTTCAAATTAAGTTCTCAATATCTTAGAAAAGAAAATAGAAAATTCAAATTTATCTCCCTAACTTGAGTCCCAAAATTGAAGGCTATTACTTAAAGTGTCATAATCCCTCACTGATTCCCACCCCCCACACTGACTGTTTGAACTTGCCTATGTAGATTTCATCTTGTTTTCTGCGATATATAATATTCTGTCTCATTTCACCATCTCTTACTTATTAATTCATTTTACTTTAAACAACTGAATATTCTTGAACAAGATTTTTCTTTTTCTTTCAAATTTCTTAACCTTTACTGTATGCTATGTGTTCAAATGCTGATGAAGTTGCAAGATTTTCAATCCCTTGAAGGTAGGCATTTGTCTCTCTAGTGTTGTTATACAAACGTTTGAAGGGCATGTAGTAAGGGCATGGAGGGTCCATTTTTTGTTGAACAGTGAGGATGGGCAGATAATTTAAAATGACACCAGCCTCCTCAAAACTCAATGAACATTCTAATACAATATTGATACGAGTAATAACTTCCTCCCAGAAAAACTCAATGACAGAACATGTCTAAATCATGTTTAAGGGATGTGTCCTGTGAGTTCCAGTGGCTACAATTGGACATATGAATATCTTTATTTTCTGTTTCATTTTTGTCCTTTGTTATGAAGATCATTTTCATCCCATGAGCTCATTTTGGCAAATATTCCATTTTCATTTTTGGGGGGAAGTCATTTGTTTTCAATTTGCCATTTTATGCTTCAATTGATACAAAAACAGGTAGCTGTTTTAACACCACTACTTCTAGTAAATTTGTTAATGTGGTGTGGAATATTAGATAGATGCCATTTCATCCCAAGTGTGAAGAAGCCATAAAAGACACTTGAACTTTTAAATAGAACTAGTAACATCCCTAGTCCAACAGTAGGTTCCTGCTGTTCTCTATTTCCACTTGTCTTGACCTCCAGATGGTAAAATATTTAAGGACCAGATTAATCCTTTAGCCTTCAAGAGAGGCAGAGAGAGCTGTCTTCTTGAAGAATTTATGAAAGGAGTGACATTGGATCATATACATCTCTGCTGAATCCCTTGAACTGGAGAAGTTATTTTGCTTAGCCCCCTGTGTTGAAGAAGAAGTTGCCGGGAGACCTTGTCATAATCCTCCAGTGTGTTATATGGCCCCACGCACTGTGCCTCCTATCACCAGCAAGTCCTCCCCCTCTCCTGCCCCCTTTGAGAGTAGAAGTCCACTGCATTAGTAACCTTTTGAATTGATGAAGTACCTGGCAGTGCACATAACCCTGACAGATAGAGAAGGTGTCAAATGCTCAAAAGCACTTGAGAGCCGGAGGCACTTTAATCTGTCGGCGGGTGATCATTACGATTATGGTGTGTGACATGCTTGTGATCACAGCTCTTGCTTTAGAGTCTTGTCTGGCTTGCGGGTAGCCATTTATAACATGCACAGGGAGTCCCTGATCAAACATTATCCTGCCAAGCAATTGCAAACATAATGCTTTATAACAGAGATTCAAGATCTGAGGCAGAGATTCTGTCATGGGTACTTACACCAAAATCTTCCATCTGATTGCTAAAATTATTCATTGCATGTGTGAAAATGTGTTATGACATTTCTGTTGCTAAATTTAATCTCTTGTCTGATATTTGGATCTTAAAATGCCACTACCTATATTAAAATTCATTAGTTTACCCACTGGTATAAAATTCAAGCCTTTGAAACAATATGTACAAATCTTACAAATAAAACCAAACTTGTTTGTTTAGTTAACTTTTCCTGCAAAGGGTGGTCTCCTATCCAGGCAGTTGTCAAAGCTATTTAACTTCCATAGGAGGATTTCATTCTATACTTTCAGGCCATTGTCTGCTATGTTATGGTTACCGGTATTTGGCTGTATATACTGTTGTTGTCTGCTTCTACAACAATGGAGCAAACAGATTATACTGCTATACTGGAAAGTGTCATCAAGTTGCAGATTATGGCAACCTTGTAGAGGTTTCAAGGTGAGAGACATTCAGAGGTAGTTTGTCATTGCCTGCCTGTGCATAGCAACCCTGGTGGTCTTCCATCCAAATACTAACCAGGACTGACCCTGCTTAGCTAGATCTGATGAGATCAGGCTAGCCTAGGCCCTTAAGCCTTTGATTTGACTATGGAGGCATATCTGATAAATAAAATTACACTGATACTTTGTGTAACTATAGTGCAAAGTGGTTTAGGAAGCTTTGGTTTTGACCACCTTATAGTTCTTTGAACTTATAGTGAAAAGGGAAGATGGGGAAAGCACATCAAAGGCTTAAGGAACTGAACATGTAGTGGAGATGCTTTCATCAACCTGAAACAAGTCTTTTATTTCCATCATTAGCAGTTTGGTCAGTACTAATTCCTACAAATCAGAAAGAAAAAAGTGTGAGCGGCATAAGACCAAGATAACTCAAGACCTTTGTAGGGATATCTAATAATAAATGATTGAACAGTAAAGACTGGTTTAGTGTGTATGTCTTGTTGTGAACATTTGACCATTAAAAGCCAGAGTAGTAGGCAAGCAAAGTTCTTGATTGGTTCTGGTGGGTTTTCTGGGCTGTGTGGCCATGGTCTGGTGGATCTTGTTCCTAACATTTCTCCTGCATCTGTGGCTGGCATCTTCACAGGAGTATCACAGAGAAAAGTCTGTTTCACACTGTGTCTAAGTGAAAAGGGAAAGTTTAGTGTGGTATATTGTCCATGTCCCAGGGTAGGGAACCAATCATTATTGGTTCCCCACCCTGGGACATGGACAATATACCACACTAAACTTTCCCTTCTCACTTAGAAAATGATGATTGGTTCCCCACCCTGGGACATGGACAATATACCACACTAAACTTTCCCTTCTCACTTAGACACAGTGTGAAACAGACTTTTCTCTGTAATACACCTCTGAAGATGCCAGCCACAGATGCAGGCTAAATATTAGGAACAAGATCCACCAGACCACGGCCACATAGCCCAGAAAACCCACCAGAACCAGTTGAATCCGGCCGTGAAAGCCTTCGACAATACAAAGTTCTTGATGTTCATGAACAGATGGAGGAGGCTGAAGTGAATGATTGGTGTTGTCTCTGCTGCTGCTATGCCAGCAGATAATTCTTGCATGTCCAATTTACCTGCCTAGCAGAACTGTACAGCAGCCATAGGAAGAACAATGGCCTGAAGTAAGATGCAGGGCCAGATGTCTCTGAGGCAGAACCATAGACTCCCTTACTTCCCATCCTCTAGAGCAGGGTGGTAGGATGGCCCACCTCACGTACAAGTGATTTTGAAGATGAAGAGCGCAAAGAGGATGGGATCAATTCAACACAGATAAGATAGTGAGCTTGTTAATGCTTAAATGGTTTAAATTTTTGTTTGTAAATTAAGTTTTTGATCTATTCATCCCAGAAAATAATCATCTTGCCCTCTGTCAGTTCAAGCAATGGAACTTAGGTTATTCCCACCAAAAAACATTGATCAGTTCATAAGCATAAGCATAAGCATTTTATTGTCATTGTTCACGCACAACGAAATTTACAGCAGCATTCCTCGATGCACACAATTTCAGACTCATACATCATCCTCACTTTCCCCTTCCTCCACCCATCCCTACACAGCCCCAAATACATCAATATGAAGCAGCGGAGTTTAGCATAGCCACAGCTCTAGAGTAGAAGCTGTCTCTAAGCCTCTTTGTCCTAGTTCTGAGGGCCCTGTATCGTCTGCCAGATGGTAACAGTTTAAAAAGAGAGTGTGCTGGATGAGACGGGTCCCTCAGAATATTTTGGGCTTTATTTAGGCTTCGGGAATTATAGATTTCTTCCAAGGAGGGAAGAGGGCAGCCGATAATCCTTTGTGCAGTAGTGATCACCCTTTGGAGTGCCTTCCTATTCGCCACTGTGCAACTGGAGAACCATACACAGATGCAGTAGGTTAGGACACTCTCTATAGCACAGCGGTAAAAGGACACCAGAAGTTTTCCATCTAGTTGTTGCTTCCTTAAAAGTCTCAGAAAGTACAGTCTTTGCTGGGCTTTCTTAACCACCGCGGCAGTCTGTACGCTGCATATTTCATGCATATTTCCAAACCATGGTTTAGTATTGCCTGGCTGAGCCTTGGGCTTCCATATGTTTTTGGTTCAAGTGCTCAAACCAGATTCAAGATTTACCAGTTCGGAGGATGAGTTTTCTTTTTCGCCTGCGTTTGCAACCACAGTCCACACTAAACAGGAAGCAACACTGTAAGAATGTGAGGTATAGAGGATGAAGCATGCAAGACTGAGGTTTGGTCACATAATGCTTTGGAGTTAATGTGTGAACTGACCCCATGTTGAGAGAAAAACACTGCAAACTGCACCACTGTGGTGTTCCCCCCCCTCGCCCAGGACCTTTGGGCAATGTATCCTTCCCTCCCCCCTAACCTGGGGGTTGGTCTCCCCAGATGATGACTCTCCCCGTTGGCCCAAGGGGCCAAGAAACCACCATGCCCACAAAGCACTGGGTGTATGGGGCAGCCCTTGCCCACGCCACCCTCCTCCTAGCAGGCCTCCTTGCCTCCCTTCCCCTGTCTGGCTTGAGCTTTCACACCCTCCCTCTCTCTCTCCCTTGTTGCTTCACAGGAAGAGGAGTTTCCAGGGCTTTGTCCCTCCCCTGTGGCCTCACAGGGAGAGGTGTTTACAGCTTGCGTGAACGACTCCCACCCTCCTCTGCCGCCTTCCCATCTCCCGCAGTGCCAGCTGGTGCGGAACTCAGTGGGGTAAGTCCGGGCGCTGCAGCTGAACCCGGACAACCACCATGAGATAAACTTTGGCATTTTGCTCATTCTATTTTGGATCTTAGAACAAAATATCATTAGGAGAAACATGTGGAATGTATTTTAAGTTTTTGACCAATGGCTAATGGAATTTGGAGTTTCTGGACAATGAAACTTTGACTCATCCCTTGTAAAAGAACAGGTGCATCAACAAAATTTTGTGTAGCAAGCCCTGGTATCTTTTTTTTGTGCTGGGGGGAGACTACAGGAGTCCTGGAATTTGCTGCTTTTTTATGTGGTAAGCTGCCTGATGAGCAGTGAGTAATGCAGTTCTCAAAAACTACACACATTACTTTGGAGTTCCTGACTTACACATGCAAGTGTAGAGGCTAATCTGTTTTGCTCGTGAAATCCAAAACAGTTATATTCTTCCAAGCCCATGAACTTCCAAGGATTTAGAAGGGAGTAGCTCTGTTTAGAATTTCACAGTTAATGGAGGCACCTTATATGCTGCTTTTCAAATTAAGATCTTGATTACTACGTTGTGAAGTCTTTATCTTTGCTAAGATTGCTGTGTCTTCATGTTCTTCATCAGGTACTACCAGTGGTGGGATTCAGCATGTTCGCACCACTTCAACAGAACCAGTTGTTAAAATGGTGCTTGTAAACAACCGGTCGTTAAATTATTTGAATCCCACCATTGGGCGCTACCCATGAATTATCAGAAGCTCTAGGGCTGTAGAATTGTTGAAGCCAAGTGAAAATTAAAACCCTAATTATCTGAAACAAAACAACTCTTAGGAACAGCGACTAATAACAATTCCTAAATCATGTTTGCAATCTGTATACTGCGCTCAGTAAATAACAATCTACTTGTGACCCATAAGCAGTCCCAGCCATGTGGAATGTTCTGATGAATGAGACCCTGTGATACTTGTCATAATTCTGTAGGGCCTGTAAGACAGAACTGTTGCTCCAGGCCTATGGTTGAAGATGGCAACTGTGTTTCATCTGTTTGGCCTCTTGTTTCCCCGCTCCTATTCTCTGCCTTTCCTTTCCCCTTCCTTTTTATTTTATTTTTTCTCTTTCCCCAATCCAGTATGATTGGAACTGTGTGCTCTTATTATCCCTCCCCTTAGGATAACGTATTGCAAATTGGAATTTTATATGATTTTAATGTACTTTTGTGGTTTTATCTTGTATGATGCCCTGAGCACACACAGGAAAGGGTGTCCTATAAATTCAATAAATAAGTAAATAAAGAGAATCTCAGCTTATTTATGGTAGGGGGCGAGGACTCGGAAGTTGAACGCTCCACGTATTTCATTCTTACTGGACTGCAAACATTAATGGGATTCCATTCTACGGAACGCTCCACGTATTTCATTCTTACTGGACTGCAAACATTAATGGGATTCCATTCTACGGATAGAGTTATAGAATTGATTATGCAGGTGGGGACAGGGTTACTTAATCTTCAGAATTGGGATCTTTTATACGAAGGTCTTCTTATGGGTTAGACCCTGGATCAGTCACATACATACCATCAAACTAGCCATACAGAGTGGATGTTGTGACAGTAAAATAGAGGGAAGGAGAATGATGTAAGCTATTTTGGGTCCCCAGCGGGGAGAAAGGGGAAATACAGATGAACTACCCCAGATGTCAGTGTCCATCCGTTGTCTTTCTGTAGTTTCTTTACCATTCCTCCGTTCTTTCTCAAAATTGAATCAAAGCTATGGCTTGAGATAGTATGGAGAAGCAACAATGAAACCACAAATGGACAACAGGGTTGTGCGGGAACTCAGCGAACAAGCCCAGCAGTTCAGCAGGTGAAACATGAGAAAATGTAGGTATGAAATAATACGTTCCTGAGCAATGTGACAAATAATGTATCACAAAAATGTTATATAGAAGAATCCTCTGTTGTACCTTGACTGAGCTATCTTCAAAAATGCTCAAGTAATTCAGCAAGCTATAACAAAACAAGTTTCACACAGCCCTACTGAAAAGTATAAATCCTTGAATATGAACTGAATATAATCACATTGTAGGAAGTAGACTAAAGTAAGACAGGGACTGGCCCAAAGTCACTAGTAAACTTCATGGTGGATTTGAACCAAGGTTTCCCCAACTTATTGTCGAAGGCTTTCACAGCCAGTATCACTGGGGTGTTGTGTGGTTTCTGGGCTGTATGGCTGTGTTGTAGTAGCATTCTCTCCTGACACTTCACCTGCATCTGTGGCTGGAGATCCTCTGAAGATGCCAGCCACAGTTGCAGGTGAAACATCAGGAGAGAATGCTACTAGAACACGGCCATACAGTCCAGAAACCACACAGCACCCCAGTCTCCTCAACTGTTGTTCAACACTGTAACAAGTATTCAACACTGGCTGCTGTTTGAGGCCTTGTCTTGAAAAGACAAGAAAATCACTTACTACTTTGCATCTACCCATCCTTAATAATATGGTACTTTCTCAAGATTTCCATGCTTGTGTAGTTGGATATTTGGATATTTGAAATGTACTATCCAAATGGATATTTGAAATGTACTATCCAAACACCTTTCAGTTTTCACAACTAAGACCTGAATTGCCCTCTTCCAAAGAAGAGAAGCCAAAAATGCCGCAAGGATCTTTTAATGTGAAAATAAGGAATATAAAATGCTTATGGCCTTTGGAATCAAAACAATGCTATAAAGTTCAGGCACATAACAGCTAGAAATCAATCTTTCTGATTCTGCTCTCAACCACAAACTTTCAATGGGATATGCAAGGCATCTAGAAAAGGCATGTAGATTAGCAGCTAATTTAAGCAATAAAGGCAATTCTCTGTGATGTTCTACCTATTAAGTTTTTTTGGGGTCTTCTTTTCAATGTCACAGTAACATATCTAGTCCTCTTCACAACCACCCTGTGAGGTCAGTGCTGAGCAGAACTGGGCCCTCTGGCATTTCTAAACTGAGGAAATTCCAGAGGCAAAATGGTGCCAGCATCTCCAGGGACATTGTATTGTCTACTTTGGGCCTTAGAAATGATGCCAGTGTGGGATTATGTAAATGAAGCACTGAGGTGGTGAACATATGGGATCAGTCAGATTAACATAGATCCAGTTGAGTTCTATGTGGGAGATAATGCAAGGTCTTCATTGTGGGACATCTCGCAAGATAGGAAGCCCTACCCCAGTGGTGTCATGCCTCCTTCCTTTCAGGAGAAGGAATGTAGAGTGATGTTATATGGGTGCTGGAGTATGACAACTAGTGGTTTGGAAAAGAAACTATCACCTGTCCACTTATCCCCTGTCATTGTCACTACCTTTCTATTAAGATGTCCTGTACATAGCCTATTGGCCATGCTGGCAGGGGGCTGATGGGAAATGTAGTGCATAACATCTGGAGTGCCAAAGGTTCGCCACCACGGGCCTATATGAATCCATATAGGCTATGTCTGTTTCCAGCATTCCATTCAGTCCATTTTGCAATTCTGAGCCACTTGCTTGTTGCTTCATGAATTAGACAGTTATATGTTCAGTTTTGCCATGGGGTGAATTGCTGAAGTAGGAAGCAGAACTTGGCTGGGTGTGTGTTTCTTGCAAAGGTACAGTCTTGAGAATATAAATGGCCTTGGCGTCTTACATATTAAACCAAGATCTCCATTTTCATCTGGGAACTCTTAGCATTGATTCATAGGACCACCATTCCAGGATGATGATGTACCTTCAGTATGAGCTGACTTCCCCAGGGAATTGTGGCTAGATTAAACCAAACATGTACTACTCATGACCAGAGAAGCCATTTGTTGTGAATTACTGCTTTAACCAGTATGAAAACATTGGCAATATATTGAAAGTAACACACTAGCAACACATTCCTAAGAACTTTTTTCTTGGGAATAAAACCTATTAGTAGACCTGAATAGGATTATTAACAGACTGGCTAATGAGGATTGCTCACAATCTACTTGTGATGCTATCAGGACTCTGCAAACAAGCCTGCTGTGACCTAAAGGATCCTGACTTTTCTTGCAAAATAAAATATCGAAAAACTATTGGATATTTCTGTCTCTACCTATTGGAATGACACTGGCATGTACATTGTTTCAATCTTAACACAGAAAAATTACTTAAGCAAAGCACTTTTGCCTGCGGAAAACCTACTGAAATGAACGGAAGGTATGACTTCATGCTAGTCCACTCGGCTTCACAAGGATTTTGCATGAGCAGGTTGTGTTTCTTGTACATCTTCTGTAACCATGATCCTTTTGTGGGAGGATCTACTTTTACTTAAACATCAGCTCTGTAACTACAAACATGTTACACAACTTCACTTTCACTTATTTTTTATGACTGAGAGGGGTTTTTTTTTATTCAAAGCATTAAGAGTCTCCTACTTCTATACCCACCTTCTTTGGGTTTTTCTTATCTTGTTTTAACCATAAATGGGCATAAGCTAAGACTGTCAGGTTTGCTTTATTCTCCTATAATAAAAGTCACAGCCTCTAATCGTTACCAGCAATATTAGTGGCACACCAATGTTTACATCCTGAATATGCTTCTAATTTTCCCAGTCAAAGGCAAATTGTTGGCGATATCTTAATGTTTTGTTCTTTTTAGGCACTTAATGCCAAACTTCAAGGTTATGATCTTGAGCAGAATATTTCCCAGATGTGTGGTAAAGTGAAAAGTGACACAGCTAACAGGACCTGACTTCCTATCTATGTTAGTCTAACTTAAGTGAATATTAAGTCAGGATTAATTAAAGCCTGAGCCCAGACAAGATTTCACCTTCACAACAGGCTTGAGATGAAAGGTTAGTATTTGTGCACATTGTAACATAAGCCACATGTTAGGAAGAAAACTAGGAATCAGTTGTCACAATCAACATGGTTTATAGTACCCTCTCAGGCAACCTCTTGTCCAAAGGAAGTGGTCTTGCAAATATTGAACTCTGTTCCGTATCTTTTTCAGATTTAGGGCCTCTTTTTCAGTAATGTGGCTTGCAAAAGCCCCTGTTATCTTTAGCAGTAACACGTGACTGTGGAATATGTTCAGTTCGTCATCTTTCAAAGAATGTCCTGAAAGGTTAGTAACTGACAATGTGCTGCTACTTAGGGTTATGTGGTTTGTAGGCCAGGTGTACAACTAGCCAGCTTCCATTGAGGACTGTGCCCTCTATGCCTCACCGCAACCAGACTTCTTCTGGCTTCTTCCTGGGCCCTGGGGCTGACTTCCTGATTCATTGTATCACCAGCAACAGGCTGCCTCTATTGTGGGTTCTGGGGCTAGGAGGCGACCTGGCCTTGATGGCTGTGGCATCCTTCCTCAACCTCCTCCCTGGGTACAGGTCCTTTTCCCAGGTGATAACTGGGCTGATGGCAGGGTGGGAACATCCAGGGAGGCTGGAAGAGTTGACACTGGATAAAATAATATGCCGATATTTTTAGATTAAAATTTCATGGTGAAAAGCTCCAGATATGGTTGCCATGATTGCTTTTGGGTTGAATGGAAAGTTATGTTTGTTTGTTTGTTTAAAATATTTATATCACATTTTCTCCTGATCAACAGGACTCAGTTTGTGAGCTGTAGGGTGAAATTTTATGAAGGTTATGGGATTAATTGTTTTCATGTGAGGCTGAAATCCCATGCTCACTTGGAACTAATCCAGCTCCATTGTGTTTGGCGGGACTTGTTTCCAAGCAAATATGCGGAGGTTGTAAATGTGTTCCAAGTAAAGTCTTTCAATCTATGTGAATTCTAAAACTATGTGTGTTTTTTTCTTTTTCATGCATAGTTGGGAAGACCATTATTGTGCTGTCTGTTTTCTTTGGCAAATGTTTCCTTTTCTCACTGGTTTTAATGACACATTTATGCCATTTTTTAAAACATTTGATACAAAAACTGTCACCAATTTTAGTGGCAATGGTGCCACCAAATTTCATTACTAAGATCAGTAAAAAAAAAGATGCCACTGTTTCCTCCTAAGTGTGGAGAACTCATAAGAGAAATATGAACTTTCAGACAGAATTAGGGTTATAAAATTTTGATTAATATCTCTCACGCTGGGTAGAAGAATCTTTGCCATCTTAAGAGAGGTAGAATGAATATGAATAGTAAGTTTGGGGTACAGGTTTACACAGAGCACAGTCATTGTCTGTTCTGGGATCTGAGAATAACAGCAGACAAGATGGTAAAACAGTATACACATTTGTCGAGAATAATAAGAGCGGAAGGGTGTGAATCGATGGTGCTCCTCAGACCTAACTTCAAGGTTGCTCGACAAGTATGGAGGCTTTAGGCATCCTGCTTTGCTTTTTGTTTCTTAATGAGGTGATGGAAGAATGTTTAGGGAAATGGTGCCTGTTGTTATTGCATTGGAGAGAATGTTAACATGTTTGTTTCAAGGAGAGACGCTACATGATACAGGCAAGCAGCCGAGTGTAAAAGTTGAAAACACTGTGAGAAACATATGTCAGGTGCATGCAGTAGACTGGACGATTGTTTACATATGTGTACCAGAGTGGTGGGCTTGAGTTGTTTTTAACACTGTTGTATATATGGAGGTTGAACATGGCAGCTTGTACTCAAACATAGTGAAGGGGGTGGGGGAGTTGAAATGCTAGAAGTTGCCATTGGTTTGGTGGATGCAGAGACCTCAGGGGTCTGCAGGCAGTCCAGAGGAAATTCAGTTAAGGCACAACTTAGCTCTGATTGTACCTTCACAAATATTTCCAAGGAAATGCTGGCAGTTGTGTCCTAAAAAGTGAATGGGGTTTGTCAGAAGCTGGCAGGGACAGTTAGCCTATTTTCAGAAGAAAACATTGTCCTTATTACGTGAAAAAAATTGTATTATGTGGCACTTGGGGTAGATTTACAGGTGAATTGTATTGCAAGGCTTTTCATTTCCTCTGGCTACAGAGATAATCTTTGTTCATTCTTCCTTGATAATATCTTTGGATTCAGCCTATAGTTCAAATTCAGTAGCAACTTAGAGACCAACAAGGTTTTCAGGATATAATTTTCCAAAAGACAAAGCTCCCTTCATCAGATATCTGACAAAGACAGCTTTGACTTTTGAAAGCTTGTATCCTGAAAATCTTGTTGATTTCTAAGGTGCTACTTGAAGCTAGTTCTTCTACTGCAGATCAATACAGGTACTGTCTGAAACTCTCCCATGTTGTGATTCTGTCTGCTCCCTGATCCAACATTAAGGTTTGATCAAATTGCCTATGTTTAAGATTGTATACTAAAATTCCATTTTCCCCATTTTGGACCAAATTTATGTCCCCCCCCCCCCACCTTACTCCCCAGATTTGCCTCCACTATACTAAGGTCACTGTAGTTTCCTGAAGAGAATGTATTCCTATAGCGAAGAATTTTCAGTGTCCTCACCAGACTTCTATTTCCAGATTTCGAAAAAAGATAATAGCCCATGGCCCCCAAATTACTTTGAACAATTTGCTACCATGTTCTTAAGAAAAGGGTTTTTTCTAATTTTGGACCTGAATATGCTCTCGCAACTCTTTTGGTATTACTAGGAACAAAATGAATTCTAATGGCATCTTGGATCATTAAACTTCTGTGAAACCTGTTTCAGACTGGTTGAATGTTTTTCTTAATGAGCCATTAAACATGTAAAATAAAAAATCTTCCAAATATTAAAATTCCATTCTCAACCATGACAAGCCCCCTAACATAGGAAAAGATGCTCATGATTCTCTCAAAATACTCAAAAATGTAAGCTTAGGTCTCATAGTCTGTAGGGGGAATGCCTCTTTCTGTTGGCGTGCACCCCTAGTTTGGCAAACAGGTTATAAATATTGTGTAATGAGAACATGTGTGCTTAACAAAGGAATGATTTTATTGATTAAAATGGTCAGAAAGCTCCAGGGAAAAAAACTTGGAGTTGTGCAGACACATAACACCTTATTCCAGTTCATTTTCCCGATATAGTTCCTCTATTGTCCTTTAGACTTAAAAAACAAACAAACTAAAACCCTCAACTGGCTGCAACCTGAAATCTGTGTTTTTCTGGATAACTCATACTGCTACAAAACTTCTATAAAACTTCCATGAACCACATTTCTAAAAAATGAGGTGGGATGCAGTGGTGAATTTCTAAAGGTGTTCTGGATCTATCCGTGAGTTCCCATGTGGGTGTCCATCATTTTACAAGAGTAAACAGATATCTCCAAGTGACAAAGTTCCTGTTTTTCAGTGCAGCCCTAAATTTGCATATGCAAAACTCAGCAGTAAATGAAATAGAGCTATTTGAGCAGTTTGGTATTCTCTTATGAAATGCCTAACAATTTTTCTTGTTTTAATGTTTTGACTCATTTTTCAAAGCAAGCGGAGAGGTTACCAGTAAAAAAATTAATATCTTCTGAACATTTCCCTCAAAATCACTCCCCCCTCCTTCCCCTGAAATTTAATAAATGGTCCAGGATTTTCAAACATCTCAATATTACTTTTTTTAAAGTTCCCACTAGATTTGTTGTTGTTGTTGCTTTGTGGAGAAATCATTTTGTTGTGATAGTATCGCCTGAACTTTTTTTTAGTGGACTATAGTTGAGGTGCCACTCTTGTCTTGTATACAGACGTCTCTCGTGTTGCATGCAAAAGACCCAAGCAACCTGAAATCCTGCCACCTCCAATTTAAAGTACTACACAGAAGGACTGGAAAGACCTCCGCTTAAGGTACTAGAAAGATATTGCCAAGCAGAGTAGACACTACCAAACAAGATGGTACACTTGTGGTGTAGTGGTTAAAGTGTTAGTCTAGGATCTGGGAGGCCCAGGTTTGAGTCTACACTTCTGCTGTGGAAGCTTGTTGAGTGACCTTGGGCCAGTCACATACTCCCAGCCTAACCTACCTTACAGGATTATTGTGAAGATAAAACAGACAAGAGGAGAAGTTTGTAAGCTGCTTTGGACCCCACTGGGAAGAAAGGCAGAATGTAAATTAAGTAAATAAAATTGGTTTTAAGGAGTGTGCCAAATAAGACATTCTACCATTCCCACTTTGTTTGGCACCTGTGCATGTTGAGTCTTTCCTTCATGTTGCCACTGACTTGCCTAGGTTCCATTTAAAAAGTGTCATATTCTGACAGAGTCATCTGGGATTGGTGGAGACCAAGAAATGGCTCAACTTGTGTGTACTGAGGAAGGGAACAATGCAGAGTTTAGGCAAAGTGAGATTCCCACTCAAAGGACTCCCAAAAATGTGCTTACATACCACACTGATATCCGTCTAAGGACCCCAGAAGCTTGGGACAGATCATGAAGAAATAACTTCTGGTCCCGGATGATACCCATTCTTTGAATTGCTGTTCCTGAATGTATGGTTGTTTTTCAAAGAAGATCAATAAACTAGAATTTTGCAGTAATTGTTTTTATAAGAAATGAACAGCAACATTGACTTTATGCTCATTTGCCTGTGATCTTCTGTAAATGCACTTGGTTTATGTTTCCATCACTCTTTTTTCTAAAATAGTGTGAAAGTTAGGAAACGGTGTTCAAAACCACACTGGGCTCTTGTTAACAATTCTCTTTGTGGTGCGAGATGACCAGCCATTGTTTAGCTCCTTTGTTATTTTGTATAATGAGTACTTGTTTTAGCTATAAAAGGGCAGTTGATTTTGAGGTAAGTACATTTGGCTTCTGTGGGGAACATACTTCTGTCGTGGGACCTATAAAACCAGCACATGTAATGACCCCGGGGCATATCTCACGTTGATATTAGGAATGTTTCTAATTAGAATGAATTGGAAATGAGTTGGGCATTGAGAACCAAGCTTTTACAGTGGATGTGGTCAAACAAGATTAGCCATAATTGTTGCAGTTTACAGAGTTTCAACAGTTACCCCAAAAAAGTGTGCTATCTATCTTAAAATCATAATGGAGACCACAAATGTGTATTCCCCCACCTCCTAAAATTCCAAAGGGCCTAAACATCAACTGAGCAACTACGGCTGAGAATGACCGCATTTGCTTTATTGCTTTTTTCTGCTTGTTTCCATAATGATGAAGTGTCTGATTTACACATCTTCCAGAAATGAACGGTGTTAGCCTTAAGCCCATTGTTTCCTTTTATTAACTGAGCCTTCCAAAACACCTCAGAGCCTTTGAGACTGCATCCTTTCACAATCACTAAAATCAATCAGAAACACCAACTTAATGCAGCCAAGTTGATGAAGGTCAAAGGCAAAAGGCAGTTTAGAGGGAGGTTTTTCCTTGGTTGCTATTTCAAACATAGAGCAAAACAGACTAACAGCATTCAGCAGGTACCGAAAAGGATAAACATTGGTTCATAGTACTATCTATTGGTTAAAAACCAAATTCCTCCCAATGAAGAGAATATGAACAAAACATGTACAGAAATGTGCTTCAGTCTTAGAATACATAAAGCTCAGACACAATGGCATAGCTCATTCTGTGTGAACAACTTCTATATTGTGCACATGAATTCTATTTTTTCTACTTTGTTTATAAACTCCTGTCCTTTGGAGGCTCATTAAAAACTAAAGGCAGTAGGTTGGCGTCAACACAAAATTTCCCTTTGTGCCACAGTTATTTCACAAGTAGAAATGCAAGAAAAACTATTAGTGGACACTTACACAGAATCAAACGTTTGTGTTCCTGATTATGTTTCAACAAGATCTTGTGCAACTGGGTACTATACTGTAGTAGATAGGGAGAAAAGTACAAGGTGTCGCACAGGATCATGGACAAGCAGAACTGTACTGTCTGTTTCTGTTTCTGTCTGTGTATCACTGGATCCAAGCAAGTGAATATAGGCCAGCCTCTTTTGATACTTACAAAGCACCCCAGCTTGGATCCTGAGGTAAACTTCCATTTACAGAAGTTATTTCTATCTGCAAAATGGGACTTCTTCACTATCCTCCTCTCACTGCAGCCAAATTAATCCTTGAAATACTTCACCTGGGGAGAGAGGCCCCCAGTAACAGCATGGGGGGGGGGGGTTGAATGTTTGCAGTGGGAGGAGGGAAGTGATAATCCGTCCCTCCTATCAACCAACATTTTCCATGTTAGCCTAGGCCAGTGATGGCGAACCTATGGCACGGGTGCCAAAGGTGGCACTCGGAGCCCTCTCTGTGGGCACGCACACACAGAGTTCGTCATGTGGAGGGCGGAAAATCATCCCCACACACACACACATCTAGGCTGACCTTGGCCACTGAGTTCAACGTTCGCACACCGTGGTGAGCAGGGAGGACTTGGCTGCCGGGCCTGGTGCCTGTGCTCTGGGTGGCTGCTGCCCGAGGGGGGGGCAGAGGAGGCAGAGATGCTAGAGAGGCACAAAGCGGTGCACACGGGACTTGCTGGAGGCTAGAGCAGGCTGGCCCCTGCTCAAGCGGGGTGGGGGGGCAGGGCGGAGGAAGAGGGAGCCAACCGGTTTTTTCTAAACTAAAAGCTCAGCATTCAGGTTAAATTGCCGGGTTGGCACTTTGCGATAAATAAGTGGGGTTTGAGTTGCAGTTTGGGCACTCGGTCTCAAAAAGGTTCACCATCACTGGCCTAGGCACTGAGATGGAAATGAGACTGAAAGATAGAGACATCCGCCTATGGGTTTCATGTCTGAGGAGAGATGTCTCCCGTTGGTTGCTGTCTTCCACCCCAGATATAGTTCTTTGTCATCCAGAAGCATGATAAAAGTAGTAGTCTCATAGAGTTATTTGCATGCCTTGTAGGCTTAGGCCAGTGATACAGTCTCAGTGGCTCAGGAGCCACAGCTGGCTCTTTGACATGCCACTTGTGGTTCTTCAGGGCAATGTTCTCTAATGTGACACTCACTCCCTGTCACCACTAATCTGTGACCCTCCCTGAGCTGCAGACCTCATACCATGAGTGGAAATAAAGAACCCATACTCTCCAAAAAACCCACAACTTCTTCATTAAATTTTAATTTAATTTAAAACTATATATTTAATATTAATAGTTATAGCTTACCTTATTGTATGTGTGTGTGGGTGTGGGTGGGTGGGAGTTTACACAGAGTATGCAGAAATTATGTATCTATCACTAGCTTAGAGAATACATTAGCTTAGGCTATAAACCAGAACAAAATTAAGTGGATTACCCAGGCAAGACTGATTTCATCAGGTCTCAGAAGTTAAGGAGGCTCAGTTCTCATTAGTATTAATGAGAAGTTCACTACACAGAGGCAGGCATTGGTAAACCACCTCTGTTTAGCTTTTGCCTTGAAAACCTGTGGAGTCATTAGAAGTTGAGTGCAACTTGATAGCACTTTCCACCAACAGCTCTATATTTGTGTTTGCCCTGGGATCTAATAGAGTACAGGTATAGAATCATTATGGCTGCATTCAAATGTCCTAAACAAGCCACAGTTTATGGTTTGTGTGCCGGGGTTCCTTCCTGGTGCACTACACCAAAATTGAAGACTTCATAATTTTAAAGATCAGTTTCTTGCAATATCCAGACTGAACACCATATTTTATGCCCACAAACTCAGATGATAAAGTACAGCTTATCCTTATGTGGAATTTTGGTTGGCAAGCAAGAAGCAAACCACAGTTTGTTACATTTCCTGATTCAGCAATTACAACAAAATGTGGTTTGGAAATTTCTAATATATGGGCTGCAAGTGAACAGAGGAGGGAGAATGCATGCTCTAAGACTTCTGAGCTCATTATTAGACCAAACTCATTTCCTAGATGGTCTGGCTGCTGCCCATGTTTCAGCATCCATTTACCTTCTGTAAAGTGGAAATTATAATGTTGTTGGCATGGGGATAAATGAGATAAGGAACATAAAATATTTGTATAAGCAAAAAGTCAAGAATTAGAATAAGTGCTGCAATGATACAGAATTATAGAAGATGCTTCAGCTACTTATTTATTTTTAAACCACAATTTGACTTTATTAAAAATATATAATGGAGGACATCCAATTTAATTCCTGTGGCATGCAGTGAAAATCTCATCAGTTCTGATTTAATCTTTGGTTCTTGCTCTGAGGGGCAAACATCTTGAATTATGGAGATTCCCACTGGCTGCTCAGAGAGGCAAGACTTATTTTGTCACTTGCTGTCTCTTGTGTGGCAGTCTGCCAGCTCAATTTGTTTTCAGTCTCACATAGGGAGAGCAGCTAAGATATAGCTCTCTGCAGCAGTTTCCCATCTCTAGCTTTTTACTAATCACTTCTGCCAGCCATCCATTGTTAGAAAATGAGAGAGATCCTTTAAAGCCGCATTTTCCTTTCACACCTATGTCCTTCTCCTTGACCTCCCATCTCCTTCCCCCAGAATTTGAGTCTCAGCAGATATGGCTTTCTATTTGAGGAGGGTGCAGACCCAGGCCTAATTTCCTCTCTAATTCAAGGAAATGATATGACCAGGAGCAGATGCATCAGAGGAGAAAGAGATCAGGGGCGGGGGTGGGCAAGTAGCCATATCTTAAACCCTACATCAGGAAACAAAAAAGCATCCTACCATGGGTAGAAAAGCATCTACCATTGATGATGACAGAACACATCCAAGGTTCCCTCAACATTCACGCAGATTGGTTGAGCAGAGAGAAGATCAAGGAGAATGAATGGTCACTCAAGAGGGAGGCTTTCCAGTGGATTGTATGCAGGTTCAGAATCCCAAACATGGATCTCTTCGTCTCCTCATCCAGTCATCATGTTTCACGGTTCTTCAGATAGCAGTATCCAGGAGCAGAACAACCCTAACATCTCCCTGGCCTAAGGAGAGTCATACCAAAAGCTTGATGGAAGATACTTCAGGAGTGAGCAAGCATGATCTTCAGGGTGCCAGAGTGACCTCTCAGATCAAGGTTTGTGTCTCCAGTGGAATTATCCATTCAAGAGCCCTGGCATATTCTGGTGAGCCAGAACGTGCTTCATCAGGGGGCCGATGTGGCACCCAGATCCACAGTGGCTTCAGCTGACTGCTTGGTTCTTGAGAGGAATGAGCTCCTAGGACCAGGCTATTCTCCTGAGGTTGTAGAAACTATCATGGCTTCCAGAAAGTCATTCACTGAGCACATGTACAACTTCCCATAGGGAAAGCCTTTGTCAGCTGGTATAACCGTAAGCACGTGAACCCACAATACCCCGGACTAGAATAGCTCCCAGCATTCCTACAGGACACGACTCAACAACATCTAAGGGCTTCCATCCTGCAGCATTAGGTAGAGGCCATAGCAACTATAGTACTAAGCATAACCTGTGCAGTCCTGACAAGACATCCTCAGATTGTGCAGTTTTTAAAAGAGGTGATACAGACTAACCTCCAGTCATAACCAGGTTTCCTGTGTGAAGATTACACATAGTACTGTCAGCTCTCACTTCAGCCACATGGCACACACTAGATCTGCCTTAGGATATACATTCAGTATACGGAGCCTATTAGGAAAGCAGACTTCATATTTATTTCCATGACAGGTCCGAAGGAAGGAATATATCCAGGGCAGCAGTCAGTTACAATGTCAGACAATATATCATACAGGCCTACAAGGCCAACAAATTCCAATACCACCAAGAATCACAGAACACTGCATGTAAAGCACAGCTACCAACATAGTCTTAGATGGTCAGGCCTGAGCAGAAGAAATATGTAAAGTGGCTACATTATTTCACCTATTCTAGCGCTAGAACAAGTGAAGGAATACTGTTATAGTGAACAGGGGTGTTAGTCAATGGTTAAAAAGATCAGCTGGATCAGGAAAAGTTAAGGAGTAGCCTTGGTATTTGAGAACATGAGATGTCTGGAGCTCTTTCCATTCTTCTGTGGATTAATCCCTCTTTTTCCTTCTTCTTTTTCCCCCGTACCTCAAAGAAAAATGTGTGTGTTTGTGTTCCTTCCTGTCTTTCATATATATATATATATATATATATTCCTTCCTGTCTTTCATAGTAGCTCGGGAAAGGTACAAATTGAGTTAGCAGATTCCCACATGGAAGAGAGGAAGTGATGAAATAAATCCTACCTCCCTGATCTGCAGTTGGGAATCGCCATAATTCAAGATGCCCTCCTTATGTCAAAGCAGAAGGAACCCTCATGGTTTGCCTGAATATGGATATAATGTGAGAATTCAATAAAAAATCTTACTGGAAAAATGTGTTCCCTTGAAAGATGTGTTGGATTAAAACATACTGCTTGGCTAAACTATTATATCAAAGCAAAATTCATTGTTGGAGAGTGCAATGCAGAACACTTGCCAGTTTCAGACTGAAACAATATGCTATCCCATTCTGTGTAGCACCCAGCAGTTTCAGAAACCTGCTGTGCTGAAAAATGATACATTATTGGTCAACAAGACTTGAAATTTATGTTGCAATCCTTACAAATGTAGTACGATAAACATGTAATTAAATTTTAACTCATTTTGACCATAAACTTTAACAAATTCCCTGAAATTCTAATGCAGTGCCGGGGTCTGGAACGACACCAGGCTTAGCGATGGGGACCCCCATTTGTTTCTGCACCAACACAGCCACTGTGGCTTCCGATGCAGGAAAGAAGAAGAGGAGGGAGACTGTCTGAGAAAAAGGGAAAGAATGGGAAAGAAAAGGAAATTGACCAGGGGAAGAGAAAGTAAGGAGCAGATTGTGAAGGAGTGACAGGAAAGATTGGGGGCATTGCCTGAGATGGTCTGGGACTGGGAGCAAGAGAGAGGGGATATTGACATACAAGAGGTGAGGGCACCAAGGGAGAGTAAGAGAGGATTGATAGAAAAGGGGATGGGAGAGAAAGCATGGGGGGAAGGACTTACATAGGAGGGGTAAGGGAAAAGGGGGGTTGAGGGAAGATTGATAGATAAAGGGTAGGAGAAGAATGAGAATACTAGAACCAGGGGGCATACATTGAAAATGCTGGGGGGAAGAATTAGGACTAATAAAAGAAAACACTTCTTCACGCAACATCTGATTGGTGTTTTGAATATGCTGCCACAGGAGGTGGTGATGGCCACTAACCTGGATAGCTTTAAAAGGGGCTTGGATAGATTTATGGAGGAGAAGTTGATTTATGGCTACCAATCTTGATCCTCTTTGATCTGAGTTTGCAAATGCCTTAACAGACCAGGTGCTCGGGACCAACAGCCACAGAATGCCATTGCTTTCACATCCTGCATGTGAGCTCCCAAAGGCACCTGGTAGGCCACTGTGAGTAGCAGAGAGCTGGACTAGATGAACATAAGAACTAGTCTGCTGGATCAGACCAGAGTCCATCTAGTCCAGCACTCTGCTACTCGCAAATGGACTCTGGTCTGATCCAGCTGGCTTGTTCTTATGTGAACTTTGACAGAGAAGAGGGGGATAGGGAAGAAGCCCCCTTTCTGCAAGGTTCTTGTAAGCTTCTAACAGCCCAATCCAAAGCTGTTGGGGCGGGACAGCACTGCTCCAGTGCCTCCCCGGTCCCTCCAAAGGATTTTCTGCAGTGCGAAATGCCCAAAAAGTAGAAAGAAAAAAGTCTTCAAAAGTCCCCTTAGGGGAAAGCAGAGATACACCATGAAGATTGTGGTGTTCCTTCGAAACCAGCTCCACTGGCACAAGGGGGCTGATAGAGCAGTGGAAGCTGACCAATGTCAGCTCCACCCCCAGGAATGCTCTGCCATGCCCTAATCATGCCAGCACAGCTCAAGGAAGTGTTGGAGCTCTGATGCAGAGCTGGGCACTGCGACTGGGTGTCCCAGGACCTCGCAGAGGCCGGACACCGGCCAGTTTGCCCCTCTGCCAGGGTAAGTGTCCCAGAGAGAGCAAATCCACCTATGTAAGCCTATACTTCACACACCCTGCCTGGATTGGACTGCCGTAGCAACATCTCTGGAATTCAGTTCGTATTCATGTTCTTTGGAAGAATCGGTTCCATTTGATGCTGTGTGCACAGTAATTAGAAAAAGTCAGGAGAGTGGAAAGTATTTATTTCTAAAATCTAGATCCCTCCCTTTATCCAACAAGCTCACCATGGATTCCAGTTATCCTATTTCATCCCCACAACAATCCTGTGAGATAACTCGGGTCTGGTGACTTGTGCAAGGCCACCAGATTTGATTCTAAGCAGCCCAGGTGCCAGTCCAACATTCTGTCCATACTGGCTGTTACAGGTGACGTGGTCTAGAAAAGCTATTGCAAAGAAAGTGCTTTATAACATAGATTCCATGGTTATCTATTGTTTCTGGCATACTTCTTGTTGGCATTGTATATTTCTGACTGCAGCTTTTGAGTGAATGGGTGTGGAGCAGTTTAAAAACAAGCAGCAAAGTATATTATGAGTATGTGTACTCTTTGTCAGCATTTTATCATTTCCAGCAAGGTCAGTGGTATTCAACCCTAGGGCAAAGGTCCTTGGAGTGTGTCCAGAGCCCCTCTTTCTAGGTCACAGGCCACTCTCCCCCAAGCTGCCATTTTTTTACCACTTTTAAGAAAGACTTGATGTTAGTGCACATGAATAAAAGTGACACGCTTGCATCTCTTTGCACATATGCTATTAGGAACAACAAGACCACTCCGTGATAGACAGGAATTCTCCAAGACTCATGGCAGATTCCTCATTGTAACCTGCCTTCAATCTGGTTTCAGGGAACAGCAGGCAAAAAATGCTCTAAGTAAATAAACATGGCATTCTTCCCAGTATGTACAATTCATTTCATGAGCCAAGATCTTTTGGTCTGGTATGCATCATTGTGCCTTTGATGCCTGTGATGTCAGAACTCAGGGTTCCCTATGAATATGATGTCATAGACTGCAGCCTTTGAATTCCAGGTCGGTCCTGGTACTGGACAGACCAAAGACCACCAAGTTAGGCAGTTTGCATACCTCATAATTACCTCAGGGCTGCCAAGAGCCCATACCATGCCACCAGAAAAAAAATCCTTCTGTGTCTCTTCACACAAGTTGTTTGATTACAACAAATAAGTTGCCATTATCCCCTAGCAGAACCTTGCCCAATTTGCCAGATCAACCCAGGATTCCAGAATTGTAGCCCTACTCCTCTTGGTAGCCCTGGCCTTTATAACTACTTTTTGTATGTTGGTTGCCATGGATACAGTAGGATTGGAATTCATTTTACCTTTATCTCTAACATGGCTGTCATCACAACACCTTTCCACTTTTACTCTTGTTCTATAACTGGAGGAGGGGCTTAGTTTAAGATGGAGTGACAAATTTTTACAATGGGGATATAGAAATTTATTTAAAACTACTTATTTATTTAAAATAATTTAAAGCTGCCTTTCCATGCAACGTAGAGTCCCCAAGGTTAAAATCACATCTATATATATAAAAATCTAATAGTGTGTTTGTCTCTGATGGGCTCCCTCAGAAGCTGCCGGATCGCCCCCAAATTTTCACAGGACATCCCTCCCTGTTGCGGGCAGGTACTCGGACCTTCAAATCACTGAAAGTCCATACCTGAGCCAGGTAAAACGTCTTTTTCCTGGCACACCAGGCCACGAAGCTGGCTGTGTTTAACTGTCACCCTTAGAATGTTGGTGCAGCCTGTCTGTGGCCTGAGGGCTTAGAATGTTCACGCCGATGGGCAGAGATGAGCAGTGAAAACAGTAAATAGGTAATACTGTTAGGTAATACGAGTGGAAGTGAAACACAGACACACTTTGCCGTGTGAGACGTCAGGCAGGTAACTTTCACTCTCTGTGCCTCACCCACTGCTACCACACAACACACATCCAGCTCATCCTCACACAACTCACTCTGGCCTCCCTCACATCCAACCACCACTTACCCACTTCCTCACCCATATTCGCCACAGCTCTCTTTTACTAAAAGCGAGCTGCAGTTTGCCTTTTTCTTCTAAGAAAATCCACGGGGTGGGGGCGAACCAACACTACCAGCTCCACTGCTGGTTCTTTTGCACGTGGCCCTTTAAGAACCCAGGGAGCTGGCCTCGATCTGAGCGCCTCACCACCCTGCCTCTGCTGCCTGACTGGGATCACCTCCTTGCCCCAGTTCTGCCTTACCCAAGCCAGGACTGTGCGTGTCAACCAGCCTCATGGACAGCGGGATTCGCACTCTGGACAGTTCTGTTGTGGAATGGGAAGGGTTACCTTATACTAAAAAAACAAGACAGCACCATATAATGATGTGCATTGAGGAAAGAGGGATTCCATTTGACCACCCCAAAATGCTATGCTGGGGATCATTGGACCTGCATGGACATCTGTGTGGGGTGCGGACTGTGATGAGAAGTACAATTGCCACAGCAACGCGTGGCTGGGCCCACTAGTAAATGTATAAAAACTATTAAAGTAGAACCCATAAACAAATTGACTCATGTACTGGAGGAAGGGCCAAGGAAAATCAGCGGAGGAACTCCAGGCAAAACAAAAGTCTTCACTCAGTGGCAGGAGATAATGATAGAAGGGGATAGATGAATTTCGCTGGGCAAGGAGTTCCATAATTTTGACCTGTTCTGAGGTTTCTACTCATTTAGCCTCATATGGCAAGGAATACACAAAGCAAAGTCTCTGAAGAAGGCTGTAGCAGTTTGATAGGTCCATATGGAAGTAGGTGGTCCTTAAAGATTTTTCTCCATTCTTTTGAAATTAATGAGAACAAACATCAAACGTTTATATGGGGAACAAAAAACCCAGGAATATCAAGATTTTCATTTTCTCCTTTTCTGGTGCCTGCTCATGCAGTTTACAGAAAAGGAAAATAAGGTAGTGTTTGGATATTTGATACAGAAGGTTTCCAATTATTTGAGTCAAACATACAACAAAACAAGAATTATGTGAAGTGGTCTTTCTTGCCATAGTAATTTTACAAACTATTATGGCTCTTTGGTTGAGGCCTTCATTCTGAAATCTGGCCAGGTCATTTCTTAGGTGAGGGGAATTTTCATCAAGAATTCCAAACTAGATGGAAGAAAAGATATTAATACCAGAAGAAGAAGAAGAGAAGAAGAGTTTGGATTTATATCCCCCCTTTCTCTCCTGCAGGAGACTCAAAGGGGTTTACAATCTCCTTGCCCTTCCCCCCTCACAACAAACACCCTGTGAGGTGGGTGGGGCTGAGAGAACTCCAAGAAGCTGTGACTAGCCCAAGGTCACCCAGCTGGCGTGTGTGGGAGTGTACAGGCTAATCTGAATTCCACAGCTAAGCCTCCACAGCTCAGGCGGCAGAGCCGGGAATCAAACCCGGTTCCTCCAGATTAGATACACGAGCTCTTAACCTCCTACGCCACTGCCTTCAGTTGCCCTATAAAACTGAAAATGTTCTGTCAGTCTGCATTCCAGGGATGACAGGTAAAACTCTCAGACAATGTTGTTCAGAGTTGATGAAAAAACAAAGTGACTGCCATCAAAATCAAAAGCAATGGAAACAAAAATAATAAATATAATAATGCAAATGAGGTGACACTCCATTGCAACATCTCAGCTGTCATTTTGAGTGTCACCTAATGATCACAAGTAAACAATGTTTCAGAGTAGAGCAGCAGCAGCTGTCATGATCCCCACTTACCTGGCTTTGGACAACAACTGGGATGCATCTGAGGAGAAGCCTGAAGAGCCAGAAATATAGCCTGGGGAAAAACAAGAAGCTGCAGAAGACCTCTACAGGGCAGATGCCCCTAGAACTTGACCCTAAATAACCTGCCGTGGAAGATCTTCTAGAACTTGCTCTTGAGGAGCCTGCAGAAGGATGTGCTCTGCCAGAACTTCTATCTGTCCCCCAAGATCCTGGAGTAACCAAGCACTAGCCCAGGATCCAGCCCATCCAGTAAGAGCAGCAGAGACAGTAGATTCATGCTTAGAAGTCCAGCAAAGATGGAGTGCCAGGCTGGCAGATCATACTCCACCTCATGGGCCAGATCCTGGTGGATATAATCCTTTCCAAGATTCTGGCCCAGTTAACTCTGACAAGGCAAGTCCCAGGTGTTACTTTTGGCTCAGCCCATTTAAGCCTTGGGCTCGGAGGGGAAGCTTGCTGGATCAACCAGCCTATAGGTGCAAGTCTGTGCCCCTGTTCCAACTCCTCGCCTCTGACTTCAGCTCCCACTGTTGCTATAAGCCTCACTATCCAGGCTTGAGGACACAACTCTAGAAGCATCCTGATTGGGCCTGACTGCAGAGTTCAGGACAGCAGGCATGGAGGAAAGGGGGAGGCAGCTGTGTGGGCAGCTGTGTGGGTGATGAGATAGGTAGTGGCAGAAAGCAAGTTAGGAAGGGAGAAAGAGAGCAAGAGGCAGAAGAAAAGGCAGAGGCAGCAACAGGAAGGGGTGAGAAGTAGGAGGAGCTTTTCTTTACCTTCTCAAAGCAATGTATTATCACATTCCCTTCTTCTTCCCACAACAGGCAACTTGTGGGGTAGATGGGGCTGAGAGAGTTCTGAGGGAACCAAGCCCAAGATCACCCAGGAGGCTGTGGAAGTGTTGGGAATCATACCTGATTCTCCAGATTTAGAATCCACTGCTCTTAACCATTACAACATGTGGTAGATGAGATGACCACAGGGCTCACTTTCTGCTGCAGTCTTTCTCCTCCTCTCCACCCCCCTCCCAATCACAACTAATTGATCAACTAAGGGATCTGGTTGGGAGTGTCAAGTACAGTCAACACACATTTCCCTTCAAGTCTTAACCATCACAGTGAGCTGACTAGAGGTGATGGGGAGTGGGGAAGGCTTTGCTGCACAAAGGACATCCTGCACTTGTCTGCGCCAAACCTTCTGCCCCCACATGGAGTCCTGCTGGCTTTCAGCCCCAGTCTCTACCCCCTACATACATGTATACACACACACCTCTCAGCTAGGCAGGCAGGAGAGCTGGCTGTCCCATCAGCTCTTGCCTGATGCAGAGGTGGAGTGGAAACCAAGAAGGGAGGATGCAGTGGCCAGAAGGGGGCAGACCTTTCTCTGACTTGCGACTCCCTGCAGATCTGCAATTTGGGTGTTTGAGGGTAGCGCCTCCTGGAACTACAGCCTGCTCTCTTGAACCCTTGAGAATGCCTGTCAAAGTGGAAACAAACCCATGGGCAAGATAAAATGTTCCAGACGTTTTGTTGCAAGTTCCCGTTCATTTTTTTAAATGGGAAGTTAATAAAGGTTTTGAAATGAAAACTGATAGAAAAATATTTTTTATTCATTTTCACTTATGGTATTCATAGTCATGCTTTCTCCTGGCCTCTAGGCAGATTACACAGAGTGAGTAAATGCAATCAACAGGATAAGACATTCAGTGAACAGTAAATGGGAATTAGGGTTGTGAAACCAACCAGAAGGTTAAAAACCAAACTAAAGCAAAGCATAAATCTTAACATGGCACATGGTGCAAAAAAAGTACATAGTAGGAATTCAGTTGCAGCAACCTATGCATGGTAGTATAAATGTCTTATTTGTTCAGACTTGAAACATGGACCAGGAAGGCACATATAGTGCAATTTCATTGTTTTCATTGTTTTTAATTAATCTGTAGTGTTGCATCTGATGGTCCTGTTGAACTGAATGAGGAAACTTCCTCTGAAGTAAGACTGATTCTACTGGAGAAATACTTTTTTTTCCTGTGGACATAGGATTCCTTCCAATCAAAAGATTTTAGGGGAGTCACTGGATCAGTCCATAATACACGGGGAACCAGATATTGTGAATAGATTCTGCCACACAATGATTTGAAATTGCCATATGCTCCATACAGTATCTGCTTATTTGGGTCTCTTCTGCTGTTCCTGGTTTAAGCACAAATATCTGGATGATGTTGCTGATTAAATCTAATACATTATAGCAGCAATACAGAAGGCCACCAAGAAATGCTTCTGTGTGGCGGCAGCTCCATTAATGTTATTTATGTTGTTTATGCACAGGCGGGGGCAGCACTGGAGTGATGTCTTTGCACACGATAGAATGTAAAATTTCCACAAATATGGAAGCCAGATCATTTATCAAAAAAAACTATGCCAGTGTTCCAGATGTATGCAAGCAATGTCACAGAAGCAAAGCCAAATCTTTCTGCGTTTCTTTTGAAATTGTTCTCAAAAAGCAAAATTTCTGGCCTACAGATACAGCTCTGATTTATGGTACTGCCGAGTATTCATTACCCTTTAATCCCCAAATGATTTTTTGGGGATTATCTGAAAAGATCAGTTCAAAATCTAATGTAGAGATAATTTTGGGTCTGATTTACAGCAGTTAGGCTTTGGGCTGGATCCAGCCAGTGTTTCCAGTGATGAAAAAAAGGACCACCAAAAATGTTATGCTGGAGTCATGGGATGGAAGCTATAAGAAGGAGGGGAACTGGATGAGATAGTGTGATGAAGCTGTTTGCTCCAATCTTGGGTCAGCCTGGCCCTCCTTCTGTTATACAGTGGTATCAGACATACTGAAAGACTTCGTTAATTATGAAATTAACATTATGTAAAGTTTAGATAAATGTTTAGTAATGTTAATTTTTTTTGATGTAATCACCAATTCTTATCTTGTTTTAGAACGACAGATTCTTGGATGGGAAAGGGCAGGATATAAATCCAATGAACTAACAACCCCATCCAGTGGGGGGCAGAAGGGTTTGAGGGAGTGGTGTGGCCTTGTGCCAGCACATTTGCCCCCCCCCCCCGGGGCACTTACCCTAGTGGACGAGACAGCTGTGCCAGTGGCCAGCCACCCCACCACTGCAAAACCTGATATTCCGGGGCACGACAGGGCTGCATTGGGGTCCTGACCATAAAAGGATGAGCTGGGAGTGCAGCTGACATTAGTTGGCTCCCACCAGGTGTTTGCAGTGAGGAGCGCAGAGTTCTGGCCCTTGGTGTTACTCTTGGGGTGGTATAAATCCTGTTAATCCTATGTAGGGCTTTCTGGCTGCATTGTTTGTTTCCTCCTCTCATGGAGGAGGCAGGGCAGCATTGCAGTGGCAGCATGTCCCTGCCCTAGGGTCAATGGTATTTTACAGAGTCCACTCTAACAGTACTAAGGATCATTCACAGACTGTCCCTGCTAGTTGGCCAAGGCTATGTTAAGCTGGAGCAGAAAGTTCTGGATGGGTCATCTACATATCCATTAATCATGCAACGGTATTGTGGGGTTTCATAACACAGTTCCATTTAAACTCTGAGGAAGGAAGTTTTAGGAGGGTAGATGGGCCCCTTCCTCAGATATATAGATGTCCTGGTTTATACATTTGACAACTCCACCCAGACCCAAGCAAGTTGCAAAACTGTCAGTGATATACTACCATACTTTCCTATCATCAGTAAAACCTTGCCAGTAGTTGTTTTGGGGTAAAGGGGGGGTGGGTACTAAATGTGTATGATTACAAACAGACCAAAGTGCTGGATCTCCCTGTATTCTGATGGAAAGCAAGACTTTGGGTGGATATTGCCACCTATATTAGCATGCCCAACACAGATTCTGAATGCTGATGATATCGTTTGATCATCTGTCCAACAGCAGTTTATTTCAAAGTATCGGATAATGATTCCACTTTGACTCTCGCTCCAAAAAGACTGAAAGCCAATAGGTTCCACTTTGCAGGTTTTACTATGGGTGGAGTGTTCAGCTGACAAGCTGGCCCTGAAAAGAGAGCTATCATGCACAGCAATTGCAGCCAACTGCTAGGAGCTCAGTGGTCTTATGCTGCTGCCTGGATATTTGGGGAAGGAGACACAAGTTTTAGACACGAGTTTTAGAGTGAGAATCGAGAAGAACGGGAATGATCAGCTTGTTCTTGTCTTTCACAGAGATGGAGACCCCCCTACTTTGGGGAAACTGTCTATAGTTGCTTCAGAGGGGAAAACAGCTAAGTAGGTTTGATTCCAAATAGACCTGAGTAGGGGGATTTGTTTTGTGTTTTTTTGCCTGATATCCGAGAGAAAACTGGCACACCAAACTTAGCTTCCCTGTGCCTGAGAACACCAACATGGTCACCAAATCTAAGGGTTGCTGATGCTTTCTACGACAGAGAGATTAAGCTTTATCAAAACATTCTATAAGTAATAAAGTGCTTACCACTGTTTCGGCCTATTGGGATGAATCTGGCGTTCCATTGACATGTGCTATAGATTTAATTTAATGCTGTGGTTCAGATATCTCTTGTGATAAATTTGAGTGAAAATCTACCCTAAGAAGGGTTGAGCTCTTTCAATATTTATGGAGTTTAAGAGGCAGGAGTAGAAAAGGAAACATGGTAATTGAAACAATGTTTGGGTATATCTGTGTGGTGAAGCGTTATGAAGGCAACTGGTTAGTTGTAGGGATGATTTTGAATTTCTCATCTGTGCTGTTTTGATTCAGAAATCCCCATTTTGATTTAACTTCTCCGTTGTACAAATCCCAGCGATGAGTATACATTTTCATGATACTTCAGATCTCTTTTTCCCCCATTATATTTGTATACTTTTAATACCTTTTTTGTGTCAAGTGCATACCAATGGCATAAATATATAAATGGCACAAAATAGTATTTGAAAAGCTAATAGATGAGGAATATCAATAATAAGAAAGCAAAAGGACTCACAACAATGTACTAAATGGAAAAGGGCATGTATGTACAGTCCCTTTTCATTGCTCTGAATATCTGGAATAAGGTACAGACTATAACTTGGAAGGATTCATTTCAATTCATGTTCAGAAAAATCTTCTTTAATGGTGATAAATTGATAGATCTGAGTCATTCTCATTTTCCTTGTATTGTTAGGTGTAATGCTGATTACATCTGTTGAAACTGGAGTTGTGGCAGTTAAATCTTATAGCACCAACTATTTCCTAGCCATGAACAAGAATGGAAAAGTCTATGGTTCTGTAAGTACATTTCTTCTGCTTGATTATAACTCATGCTTGAATAGTTCTGTTGATCACAGTAAGGTTTAATTCTAAATAAGGGGCTTTCCTTACTGTAATGCTGGACTTAGATGGACAATCACAATCTGGTTGTGATATGAACAAGTCTGAAGTTCTCCTGGTCATGAACTGTCTCCTTCCACTTTCTGCTTTTATTTATTTATTAAAATAGTTATATCTTACCTTTCCTTCTGGCTCAAGTTAAATTACAAATAGTAATAAAAAAACTCCAACAACTACTATGTAAAGCTACCCAGGGAAGCCACTGGCATCCACAAACATTGGGACAGTTTCATCAAAAAGGGAGACAGTCTGAAAATCAACAAAAACCTGACTACCAGCACTAAAAAACACCAAAGCCAAATCTCAGAGACATTCAAATGCAACCGCAAATGAACTCCACTGAGGCACATGCTAATGTAATTGTGAATGTAACTGCAAATGAACTCCATCCAGACACTTGAAGTGTGCCTCACTCCCCTTCCCACCTGTGAGGTGGACAAACCATGTACCCCACCACACAATCACTCCACGTGCCACAAAGAGGCACACATTTCAGCATGACATGATATGGATGTGGATAAAACTTTAGGAGCAAAAACTACCTGACCATGGCCACAAAACCCCATAAAACCACAACAGCCCATTGGTTCCTGCTGTGAAAGCCTTTGACGATATCATAATGAAAAAGTTACAATTCAAAAGTGTTCCAATCTGGAACACAAAGACTGAAGACTTCCTAGTTTACTCAGGCAGCAATCCTAAACAAACTTATTTATTAGTCAGTAGTCATTGAACTCAGTGAGATTAAGTTCTGTGTATACATGCTTAGGATTGCAGTGGAAGTCTCCAGTGTAACCACAATTTGTTGAGGTGTCCAAATTCAGGTTTATTCAATTGGAGTTTGTTTCTCACACACAATCTGGGATTGGCTCAAAAATACAGTAAACCTGATTTAGAATCCCTGTTTCTGGCTAACAAAGGCTTCCTATGCCAAGTAGCAAGAGGCAGAGAATTTCAGGCTCATTCATATCACGAATAAAGTGTGGTTTATTCATGATGTCTACAGTCTTTATTTTCAGTGCTGTTCAGCAATCTCTGCTCATGCCTGAAGTTTCCTAATACTTCCTTTTGCTAAGATCACAGGCTCTGTCATTTTCCCATTGCTTTTCCCTAAGGTTTCTAACTATGCAGCTCAGAACATTTCCAGTGCTTTGTTTTTCCACAGGAAGTTCTTCATGTCTAAAAATTCACTGTTTTGTGAAATTAATAACAATGAATAGATTCCACAGCCAACATAAATATTAGGCAAGCTTGGCAGTTTCAAAGTAGTTATTTAGGTTTTTCAGGTGAGCGTCCCTAGGAATTGTGCGAGAGGGTATATGTATGTTTTACTAGTTTTTACATGGAGGAGGAGCATAATATTACAAATATAGTGACCCAAATGTTTAAACATTTGGTTACAAATTTGCCTGATTGGGTGTGCAGCATAAATCTAAACCAAAGCCCAAACTCTTCTTTATGTCTTCACACACATGGTGGAAGGGATCGCAGATGAGAACTCGAGTAAAATGGTGTCAAGGAGCACAACTCTGAAACTAAGGGGACCTCTGGAGAGAAATTTAAGTTCCATTGAAATAGATGAATGGACAGAAGAATCTAGGGCACACTGCACACATTTCTTTGGATATGCTAAAATTAACATGTCAGCCATTTTCAGTGCCCTTGGGTTTTTTCTTAAATGTACACAATGCTATGGGAAGTATATCCTGTATCGCCTTTACACTTTTGTAAGTTTTATTCCAATAAGAATAATTTCTGCATAAAACTTTGAGGTTTAAACTACTTGTGATTTTTTTTAAAAAAATCCTAATCAAATATTTCAGTTCAAATATTGTGGCGGACTCTTCCTCTACCTTACCACTTAACTTGGAGGAGGGCACCCTAGGCTAGAGGAGGGCTCCTTGGAGAATTGGTGGATCTACCACATTAGTTTCTGTTGGGATACAGAAATTAACATGAGGTAGTGTTAAAAAAAATCGTGCTAAGTATAAATTAAATGTGCTAAATCATATCTTACTTTATTTAGTACACTGGGAAAAACCTGGAAATTTTTCAGAAAATTCTCATCACTGTCTATGCGTTTGTAGAAGAGGAAGTTACACAGATATTTGTATCTGATCCAGCCCTAGTGCCTTCCAGTTTTATCTCATGCTGAGCAATAATCATATTGCATTTTATTGCAGTGAGCTATAGTTAGGCTTACACCAGTTAGGCATTTGAACTAATTTCTGAAAAAAGAATGCAAATGTTCATGCATGATTCCTAGATCAACTCTAGATTACTAAAGAGTGGTACATCCTTCTAAGCTTGATGATATCACTAAACTTAGAAGGGTGTCACTCTGCTTGGGACAATTACACAATTAGGATCCACGAAGTATTTAAACTTTGAAGATTTTCATGTGGATTTTCATGATCCTTTAATTTTTTAAAAACATTTTGCTAAATTTAACCTGGTCTATTTCTTAAGAATATTCAAGAAGTATCACTTGATTCAACAATGTGTTTGCAGCAATTAGAATCTGTATTTTTGGTTACTTCCCTCAGCTTGCCAGTGAGGAGAAAAAAGCATTTGAGCCTCTCAGATTTAAATTGAAAAAGGAAAGTGACAAACTGAGGCCACAATCCATCACAGAGTTGGTTGCCTTTGTGCCCATTGATTGTGGCCTTGGTTCATTGCCTACACTGTTAAATGTTAGAAATAACCAGTGAAGGGTTCAATAGTACATGCACAAGCAATACATGTAGGCACCCAGGGCCCAGATGTTCTTATAAAACAGGGAATCTATATATTTTTAAGATTTATGCTGTAGCTTTAATTGACATTAGAAATACTTCCAAAGTTCTACTCATCCATACTTCTTCCCAGATTTTTTTTACTCCCAAACCTCCTACCTGCTCTAGCTTCTAAAATGGAATTGATGTGCTAGGCATCCTTGGTTCCCCCATTTCTATATCCACATTTTGCTCAAAGCTCTGTCTATACACAGCTTGTCAAACTTTTCAGTTACTCCAATCATTACTTCCTTTTCCCTTCTGAACCACACTGATGAGCACCTGTGCTTCAATAAAGCAGTCTTGATGTGATTGTGCATACTACTGTAACAGGTTTCTTCCTATTTGGTTTTTATCCATGTGTAAACAGATAACATTCCCATCAGTACAACACTGCACAAAAACTATCACATTAAACTGGTTCTGGTGGGTTTTCTGGGCTGTGTGGCCGTGATCTGGTGGATCTTGTTCCTAACGTTTCACCTGCATCTGTGTGTAGCACAGTGTGTAACAGACTTCCCTCTGTGATACGCCTCTGAAGATGCCAGCCGCAGATGCAGGCGAAATGTTAGGAACAAGATCTACCAGACCATGGCCACACAGCCTGGAAAACCCACCAGAACCAGTTGAATCCAGCCGTGAAATCCTTCGACAATACATTATCACATTAAAATTCCTTTTTTTCAGTATTTTATCATTGTACACATTAAAGAAACAAATATATTTAAAATTACACCAAGCTGCATATTCTCTCTAGTTTTGGGGTTCATTTGATCCATTCTCTCTGTTAACTGGACTTACAGATGAATGAAATGAAAGAAATGTATCCCTAAATGGAAACAGAGGCTCGGTTCAGACATAATGAAAACCCGTGGGTTTCTTAAGCTAACCATGGTTATGTCATCATTCAAATGCAGGTCACTTCACTAGCTGTGGTTAAATAAGACCTGCCAAGTTAAAATCAAAAACTGCATGTGAGGATCTGTAAGAATTATGCTGAGGGATTCTAACCTGTCCTCACAACCCCAACTTTGCTGCCTTAGCAAAACTGGCATGTACATCCCTGTCCCTCTTGATACCAGTTTAGCCATGGCTATGGTGCCCCCCCCACACACACACACACAATTGCTGCCATTTTGGCAACAAAATGGGATGGGGATTCCACTTCCACAGTGAAGCTGAGAAAATACACTGGGGCTGGCTTCTGAGGCCAAGAGCTACACTGAAACCGATGATGGACAGTATGGCTCCCTTTTAACGTTTTTAAAACATGTTTTTAAATGTTTTCAGATTTTTCTGCAAATCTGGAGGGGGTTCTTAAGCTTGCAAAACTATTTGTTTCATGTCAAGGTAACTCTGATCTGCAGTTTTAAGTATCTGCAGATGGGACCACACACGGCTATTCGAATAAGATGGTTGAAGTTAACTGATCACTGTTAGCCTTCCCTATGTATTTTTTTTGTGCCATACAAACCCTAGCTGGTTCTTTTGGTGCCACCATTGTTCCCCTGGTATGGAGACAGCTGCCCAGTGCCAAGGCAAAGGCACCAGCATTCGTCAAGTCAAATCAGATTCAAGTGGTTATTTGGAAGTTGAATCCTGGTTTCACAAACTATCATTAAAATAAACCATTGTTTTGTGTGATTTCTGAACCAAGACACAGATAGGTCAAGATCAGTTCTAACTGTCAACAGTCGTGGCGAACCTTTGGCACTCCAGATGTTATGGACTACAATTCCCATCAGCCCCTGCCAGCATGGCCAATTGACCATGCTGGCAGGGGCTGATGGGAATTGTAGTCCATAACATCTGGAGTGCCAAAGGTTCACCACCACGGAATTAGAACAATAAGGCATATGTGTGACCTCAATTGAATTCTGGTTCATTGATATCTTTATACCTTATGATCAAAGATTTTACAAATGCCTGTATTTTACTAGAAGAATTAGATATTTCTTAACAACTACTCTATTCTTCACCACTAGGTAACTTTGGGTTGCTAGGATACATAGAAAATTTATCCAGACTTGGATTCTCTTGACTTCCAATAAAAATCATTTAATAACATTGGATTAGATCCAAGGACTCCCTACTGCTAAGCTGGATAGAATGAGTCTCATCCATTAAGTTTTCATCCAAAGGAGGAAGTCTGTCTCTTGGAGATTTTTGGTGGTGAAAGAAGACTTGGCAGAAGAGAGTCATTGAGTGCAACTTGGAGGAAGTCATCTTTGGATCCAACCCATTATTTCTCTTAAATGTCCTTTTTCCAGTTTACTCATATATGGCATAATAATATTTAACATATATATAGCCTACATTAACTCAATAATAATTAACGAATTAATACAATAATCCACTACATTAACTCAATATCCACACAACATCCTTGCAATATAAATCCATATTTATATGACTTGACCAAGGGCCTCCTACTCAGCTCAGAGCTGATATAAGATTTGAATCATATTGTTCCTAGTTTGGAACTCATCACCAGTACCCAAATTGCAAAGAATGCTACTTTTTATCACTTGAAGACCAAACTAAACAAGTTGACATTGATCCAGAACATACCTATGCCTGTTTTATGACCTCATATATGAGCCTTCAATTAGCTGCTATTGCAGCCTTCCAAACTGTATGGAAACTTGCCACTTACACAAACAAAGTTATCAGAAACATGTTATCTTTCCTCTTCCCATAAAGTATAGGAGGGCACAGCATGACTACAAAATACTTATTTGAAAAATATATTCTTCAGAGCTCAACATATCTAATAAACAGCTAGCAGTACGGGGTACGTGCTCCCATGATCTGTTAGGAATGCCTGGGATTGAGCTCAAAATATATGTGTAAAAAAATTCCTCCCATTGGCTCTGGTGCATGGAACATTTTAACATCAATCCCATGATTAACAGGTTACTGTAAGCCTTCAAGAATGCTATGGATAGACTTTTCATTTCCAACAGGATGTCCTATGCTTGGACTCATGCTGTTATGATGTAGCAGCTTGGCTTTTATAAGCAGATAGATATGAAAAATAGCCTCTATAAATTGTTCCTTTCCAAGATTCCCAGCATTTTTTCAATAAGATATTGGCCATGTGCAGCACATGTGCTAATATGAAGCAAAAGCAAAAACATTTCATAAGCATGAAGACCAACAGAGAACATCCACGAGTTATCCTCAGGTTCTTTGTTACACTTATCCAAACCCTGAGATGGACACACTAGAGCTAGTTTTAGAAGAGGAGGAGGAGGAGTTTGGATTGATACCCTGCTTTTCTCAACTGTAAGGAGTCTCAAAGTGGCTTCCAAACTCCTTCCCTTCCTCTCCCCACAACAGGCACCTTGTAATGTAGAGGGGGCTGAGAGAGTTCCCAGAGAACTGTGACTAACCCAAGGCTACCCAGCTGGCTTCATAAAGAGGAGTGGAGAATCAGCTCCGGCTCTCCAGATTAGAACCGGCTGCTCTTAACCAGTATACCACACTTAAGAGTAGGTCAAATGAAATAAGTTATATTTATTTTGAATCCACCCATTTGCTGTGCTTGGATTAGAAACGAGAAATAAAAATAGTACAGAAGTAGAATTTTTGTTTCTTAACTGACAGTGGGTGATGTGAAAGACCTTGGTGTTAGACCCTGGAGAGCAGCTGCCAGTCTGACTAGGCGATACTGATGTGACAGTGGTCTGATTCAGGATATGGCAGCTTCATTTGTACTATTATAAACTGCCACAAGATGCATATTGCAAAATGAGTGGAGATGTATATGCCAATATGAAACTGCCTTATGCCAAATCAGAAAATGGCCCACCTAAGTCATTATCGCCTGTTCTGTGTAGAAGAAACTTTTCAGGGTTTCGGGCAGTGAAAATTTCACACCATTTCTTACATAAGATCCTTTAACTAGAGATGCCCAGTATTTAACCTGGAACCTTCTGTATTGTCAAAGGCTTTCACGGCCAGAATCAACTGGTTCTGGTGGGTTTTCCGGGCTGTGTGGCCGTGGTCTGGTGGATCTTGTTCCTAATGTTTCACCTTCATCTGTGGCTGGCACCACAGATGCAGGCGAAACGTTAGGAACAAGATCCACCAGACCACAGCCACACAGCCCAGAAAACCCACCAGAACCAACTGGAACCTTCTACCTGCAAAGCACATGCTTCAGTTCAGAACCATTGCTGGGAAAATACATCTCACGTCCTGTTTTGGTTCCCTGTTAGCCCTGCCTTGTATCTGCCCTTCATAGCAAATGTACATATACAACTCTCTTTTCTATTTCTATTTCTTTCTTTTGATATGGTGGGTGGTGCAAAAAACTACCAGGTAGGAGGGAATTCCTCCTTTGCACCTTCCTATTCAGTCTAGCTTGGGGCAGATGTTGTAACATGTTTTCTCCCATCCTTTCAGTCATTTCAATCCAGTTTGTTTTGGTACCCCAACCATTTGGCATTCAGAAAGTTTCACAGTATCCGTGCTGAGTACACAAAGCCAAACAAAATCAGATTCTACATAACATAGTGTTAGGTACTAGTATGTTTTTAGACTAGATAAATATATTTTGCATACATTGATTTAGTAGTGCAGTTTGGTTTTCAGTGCTGCAGTGTAGCCAAACATAGGTCAGTATAGGCTGGACTATTTCGTAATTTACAAGAATAGGATTAAGCCCAAAATCATTCTGATCTCTAAGTTATCTCACGTAGACATTTGGCCTCTGTTTGTACTAATATTCTAAGGGCCAGTGTGTACGTTGTTTTTGTAGCATGACTGTTACTTCCAAAGGACCAAATCTCATACCACAAGACTGACACTGGGCCTTTCCCCACTTACCTTAAGCCCCGCGCTACTCTCTCTTCAAGTAGCGCGGGGTCCTCGGCACTCCCCACGACAGGGGCGGCCACAGTGAAGTCGCTCCGATGCTGCCGCGGTCGCACCAACTCAGCGCGCGGCATCCCTGGCGCTGGAGAAAACGGCGCCTTTTGATGACCCCGTGCAGAGCGCGGGGTCGTGGGGACTCCCGGGCGCGCGCCAGGGATGCCGCGCGTTGAGAGCAGCATGCAGCATAGGGGGGATCACTTCGAGTGGGGAAAGGCCCAGCAAGAAGACCCCACCGGACAGGCAGGTGAATGCAACTGTTACTCAACTCTGATTACCTTTTCAAGCACTACTTGTGCATTGTGAGACTCATGCACATAGAAGCTGCACTGCAAAATAAAGTCAAAATCTGCCCCCAAAACCACTTATCTAAATAAACTAGCAATTTATTTTTGGCATGTTCTTGCACATCAGCCTTGCGATCAGCCCTGTGATCTCTATTTTCTGTCTTTGTTTGCTTTTTTATTATTGTTTTTGTTTTTGTTCCCCAAACAGAGAGCGTTTAACAATGACTGTAAACTAAAGGAGAGAATAGAAGAAAATGGATACAATACATATGCATCATACTCTTGGAAACACAATGGAAGGCAGATGTTTGTGGCGTTAAATGGAAGAGGAGCCACGAAAAAGGGGCAGAAAACAAGACGGAAAAACACCACAGCTCACTTTCTGCCGATGGCTGTCCAGCCACAGATAGACTTCTTCTATTGATAGCAGTTGAACCAAAGATCATTTGTCAGGAATACTTGGTAATCCTCTTGAAGAGGAAAGGCAGAAACAGAGCAGACGTCTGCTTGACTGAAAAGGGGTGGGGGTGGGGAGGAAGGCTTTGAAGGTTTTGTAGTTTCTGCTGGCACATGAAGTCCTTCTAATTAGGTCTGTGTCATATCTTATAATCAAGACACAAGCCGGATCAAATGGGATAGGAGCTTTTTCCAGTGTGAACAAATTATTATTATTATTTTTTATCTCTGCGATAGAACTTAAAGGACAATGTATGGAATGATCTTCGGGGAAAGTTATTTATGGAATACTAACTCATATCAAAGACCTTTATTGCTCATCCAAGCCTGATGATCCAATGAACAGTTAGGCATGCAAGCATTTACTGGAAGCACATGGATCATACACAGAAATAAAGGTGATTCTGGAATGGTCTTGTGGAAGACATGAATAGGATTAAGAAATATAAGCACATTAGAGTAAAACTGTTCTAACAAAATAAATAGTATGGTCTCCCTTTGTATGCTAACGCCATGCCTTTGTACTTCTCCCTAAGTTATTTATTTAATAGGATGTTAAATATCTTTCTTTCTTTTTTTTGAAGGATTTTCTCAGTTGCTTCCTGTTTTGTAATTGTTCTTTTCTTCCTCTCAGTATTTTTTTACCCAGTTGTATGTTGAAAGCATCCACAGGTGTCTGAGAGTAGGGAATGGACAAGGCTTAAAAGAAAGTGTAGGGTTGTTGTTTGTGTTTTATCTTTGCGTGGGGGGGGTTCTTCCTCCTCTTGAAACTGGGTTTCTTTTAAATTTTGCACTTATAATCAATAGGATCAGATATGCATGGGGATTGGCACTGTGCATGATTTTGTCAACACCTTCAGTGCTCCCTCTCCCACAGGAACAGCATTTCCCATCATGCATCATCTGAAGAGTCATGCTGCTCTCCCACAGGAACAACATTTCCTGTCATGCATCATCTGAAGATTCATGCTGCTGTTTTGAAATGGACAGAGTTGAACTGATACTCAGATGTGGGTTCATCTCCAACTTATTTCAGTTCAATCCTTGATCCCAGAGAGGCTGAAATTTAATTGGAAGTAGTCGACAGGTTTGGGGTCTTTTAAAAAAATAGATTGTGAGTGCATCCTACCACATCTTTGAAAAAAAAATTCTTCCAAATTAAAGCTGAATTAAGTCTGTGGATATGATAACATCTGAGGGCACAATTTGTCTCCTCCTCTCAACCTGTAGAAAAAGTAAGACAAAAAAGAGCCAATTTTTGACTGCTTATACTTCGGAAGAGCCCCAATAACAAGATACGTGGTTTGGAAAGTGCATCCTGTTATCTGAAAAGTGGCCCAATCCAGGTAAGGGAGGAAATCCTCTGGAGAAAGCAGTGTGGGGCTACACCAACACGTTTGCCCCCTCTGCTGACACAAGGGGCACCTTTGCTGCTGGAGGGGAGGAAAGTGGCAGCGGCAGTCAACTGCTCCTCAGCTCCATGACAGCTAAAGCCAGAAGTCTAGGCCGCCACAGAGCTGCACTGGTATCCCAATTGGACACTGGAGTGATGGGGGCTGGCTGAATGTTCCTGGGGGTGGAGCCAATATTAGTCCAGGTCCCGAGTTTTGGACTTACGTCACCCTTTTGGGTGGCATAAGTCCCTTAAGTCCTATGGAGGGCTTTACAGTGGCTGGGGGTTTGGGGGGATGTTTTCTCCCTCCTCACCGGAAAACCCTTTGGGGGGCAGCAGAGTGGTACCATCCCTGACCACCTGTGGCTCTGGATTGGCCTGGAACTTTCCCTTAAATCTAATGGGTTTTTAATGCTACAGAGGAGCTGAAGCAGCAGGATTAAGTAATTCTAGTGTCCCATCCAGAGCAGGAGCCTACCCATACCCTCCAGGAACAATGTGCGTACATCATATGTGACTACAGCTCACATCTTTTTGTGGGGGAGAGTGAGCAAGTTCCTATGAAGAGAAGCAGCATCTTTGTTGCTTCTGTGTAATATTTGATAGCTGCCCTAAAACATTTTGAATCAGCTTTATATAGCAGTGTGGGTCATGTCAAATGGGGAAAGAACCTGCTACAACCCTACTGGTCTAGCTGGGAATAATTCCCTAGGGGAAGATGTAGGATTGGATCCAGAGTCGTGTGTGTATGTTTAACAGATGCTGCCTGCACTTTCTGCAAGCAACTTGCTTTCAAAAACCTGGGTGGCAGTGACTTAAAATGGCCGAAAGTGTACAGAGTGTGGTCAGCTGAGAGACCTTTTGTGCAAAACCAATGACAGACTGTAAACACTGGGTGTCTGTGAGCAAGACCAAGTGCTTGTCTCTTATTGTTCTGTGTCCACGTTGTGCTGCTTGTGAGAGGGGGCTGGAACATTATATTTACTCTGTGCCATTTTCATAATATCCCTATCGCCTTCCAAGTGAAATGGATTTATTAGAATGAATGCACCCCAGATGAGCAAGATCCCATCCTTCACACAGTGATTGCATAATCTAATGAGGGACAGTGACATGTCCTATTGGGGCAGCCACTGTGACCCCAGTGTGAAGCAACAACATCTATTGCCTTCTCTGAGGCAATTACAAAATTGATTTTCAAACACCTTGGGAAAACAGTAATGTCCAAAACAGAAACGTGCCCTCTCCCTCAAGTGCACTTGTGTCACAGGTACACAAAGGGCAGACCATATGATAACTCTGGTTCTGGGATGTACCACTTGTGAGTGCAGGTAGGGATTACATACGTGAATATTCCCTCTATTATTCCTATTGCCTGTCTCCTCACAGAATTTTTCCATCAGGCTTGAAACACGTTAAACTGAAAAGTGTCATCTCATGACAAATTAGTTTTCTGTCTGAGATAGTATAGTTTTGCTCTATATTGCCTGAAATAACGGTGTGGGCTATATAATAGCAGACTAACTCCAGTCAGTAGGTAAGAACCATCATTATGGTAACAACAGGGAGACTAAATCTAGGAAGTTCAAAATAACAGTGATAAAAAGATGATTAGTCTTTTCCTCCTAATATTCATTTGTGTTATTGTTGCAACCAAAAATGGTTGGGGACACTTAAGATACATAAATAGAAGGTTAGGCCATGCTTCCTACTTAGCCATGTTTTTGGAAGATGCCACTTTGGCCAGGGGAAGACATTCTAGAAAGAATTACCAGTTACATTTGGATCCCCGAAAACTCTCATTACAACAGAGGAGCATTCAAACCTATAGACCCTATCCTGGTGTCTGAAGTAGTACAATTCCAGAAACAGTTTTGCCATGTGATTTGTTGTTTGTAGAGCGCACTTGTGGGAACTAATTGATTCCATTGTCCTTTCCATTCCAACACTGTCTAGGTTAATCACACCATAGTGAACAAGTCTACTCTGAAGTTAGTGACAAGGACTGCAGCCACTGTTGGTCCATATGTGTATATATAACTTTTGAGAGCCAGTCTAAAAGTAACATCCGTGTTCTTCATTTATCATAATGTATACAATGGCTCTGAAATGCCATATATGGGACACATTTTTAATGGAGTGCTCCTATCTTCACAGCTTACACCGAGTAAATGCAGTCTTCAGTTAAGCATACTATCAACTTTGTTCAATCTGAAAAAAAAAAGTATATGGGTTTTTTTGTTTTACTTTTTTTCTTTAACATTAGAGAGCTGTGGATAGTTCATCAATATAACCATAATGAGATTTCATTTTGTTAGAGCAAGTTAAGTAGAAACTGTACATCAAGCCAACATGTACCACACTCTTCACATTGTATTCCACTAAATAAATGAATAAAAGTGTAATGTCTTCTTTGCAGTGTCTGTAGTGAGGAACAGAGGTAGTCTTAAGAATATTAAATTTTGTTCAAAATAAGTTAAGGGATTATCATGATGCTGCAGTTTTGTCTTCAGTATTTTGTGTCACAAAAGAGAGACTGGTTAATTGTGTCCCTTGGGGGAAAAATGTGAATGCTTAATCTCTGCTAAGGCTGGTGATTTTGTGATATTTTAACTTATTTGTGTCCCTATAAAACTAGGCCTTTGTAAGTTTTAGGGGGAGGCATCAAGTCACAGCTGCCTTATGGCAACCCCTGGTCATGTTTTCAAGGCAAGAGATGTTCAGGGGTGGTTTGCCATTGCCTGCCTCCACATCCCGATCCTGGTATTGCTTGGAGGTTGCTCATACAAATACTAACCAAGACTGACTCCACTTAGCTTCTGCGATCTGATGAGATCAGGCTAGCCTGAGGCCATCCAGGGGAGGGGCCTTTGTAACTAGAGCTATCAAAGGAGAAGGGGTTGATATGCTCACCATTCATCTTATTGGTAGAAAGCTAATAAAAATCTGCTGTCCTTTCCTCCCCCATCCTTTTGCACACATGCAACTCCAACCCTGGGCCAAGATCAGTAATGGGACTTTGATACTTACATCCCCCTTTTCATCCAGCCTTTCTTTTCATCTGTATGCCAGTTATAAGATTGTTTTGTGGGATGGATAGAAAGGCTCTATTAAGCCCTAACGTGAGTGTTCCAATTGTATGCGCTAGGTGAGAGAGAGAGAGAGAGAGAGAGAGTATGCTAGATTACAGCATCTTCCAAATTGTCTCCTCATACTGTGAAATGATGAGACTGTAGTTCATGTAATTAAAAATGTTTGCTCTACAAAGTGGATGTTAAATCCATTGCATAATCCAGTGAAATGAATGCAAATACACTAAGGGTCTAGTGTAGCTTTCTGCTTTGTTCAAGTATGGCTTTCAGAGGAGAAACATCTCGCTGCACTGTGCCCAAGCTCAAGCAAATGATAAAGCATTTTGGCACGTGGTTAGTATATACCATTAACTTTGCTTGTGGATGAGCAGAATGTTGAAAACATGTAAAAGTACCGACAGAAGGATTTTTGGATGGATAGTTGAGACAAATTGAGCTATAACAGAGTAACAAAATGCTTGTCGTATCAGGAGAGCACTTTCTTTGTGTCATTGTTTATTTCCAAGTGATAATTGCATCTGACAAGGCATGGTAGACCACCCGCAACAAAAATTAAAATGTTTGGTTGGTAAATGAAGGATTGGGTGACCAGTCTTAATAGTGTCTATGGCATAAACTAGGTTCTCATTTCATGGAACCGTTAACATTGATGGGGGGAGGGGTGATGTGTAAACATTCATAATTATACTATTTCAGAATGCTCAGAAGCTTTTCGTGAAAACGTACTACTGCTCACAGAGGCCAGGAAATATTAAATACAGTGAATGGGGGGGGGGGGGATCCTGAAACATTTTTCCTCAGTCTTATGACCATGTTTTTATTTCCCTTGATGAACTGTTTCACCCAAGACGAGGATTTCCACATTTAATTTAAATTTCATGAACTTTATCCAAAGTTTCCTTTGAAATTTCCTCGATGTCATTTGGAAGAGGCATCTCCCTTGATTAAATTTTCACATTTGTTGAAATCTCAGTTTAGGAACTCCATCTGGAGAGATTTAGCCAGCCTTATCACAACTTAGCTGGCTCCACTTCAAATTCCTCAACCTGAGGAAGAACATCAAACTTTACTTCAGATTTAAATGAATTTTTTTAACAATGTTGAATGGAAGTTGCAGTCATTAGGTTGGATCTTACAAATCTGTTCTGTTAGGAGGAGAGCCTTCGGCATCAGAGGAACAGGTTGAGTGGGTCCAACCTATTCGCTGGTTTGTGAATATTTTAAAAGAAAAAGCTGTCAAAGGCATCATAAGGAATCGACACAACTAACATACTTTGATACCTGCTATGGTAGGAGTGTGCTACAGTGGATTTCCCAGAATAATTTTGCTCCACTGGAACACAGAGCACAATTCACAATGAATTTCTCAACAGGTAATACTCACTGAAATGGGTTCGAGTTCTGGTCCAGTTCTCATTCACTTTAGTGAGGTTTAAGCTGTAAGAATTCCCAGTAGGCATGCCCTGAAGTGTTCCTCTGTCTCCATCATAAAAATGAGACAATCTGAGTAAGAAAAAAAAGAAAAGTTATTGTATGGTTTTATTAAAAAAAATAGATTGAACAACATGTACAATATATTTAAGTAATAAAAATTAATAAAATTCTGGGAATAGAAAACAAGTTTGTTGTGTTTATTTTGCTCCTCTGAAACTACAATCGAATAAATATGATAGCAAAATGAAATACTCCAGTAGTGAAAAAATGGGTGTTAAAAGTTTCCTTTTAACTCCTGCAGCAACTCATGTAAACATGCATGAAGTTTCTCATGAATATAAATACAACCTAAGCTGCCAGCATTCCCAAAGCTACATGTTCATGTGTGCATCTTCAAATGCCCCTTCTGCACTTGCAGAATAATTCACTTTCAGTCCATTTTCACGATTGTTTGCAAGTGGATTTTGCTATTCCACACAGCTGCAAAGTGGATTGAAAGTGCATTATTCTGCATGTGCAGAAGGGGCCTAAGTGATACTGATGCATGTTTAAGTTACATTCCTTATTCTTCAACTTTCATCTAGCTTGCGTATGAAGTAAATGATTTAAAGGTTTCAGGGGGAAAAGTTGGCTGATGGAATAGTTGTTACTGTATATTGCACCATAACCAAAAGAGAGGAAAGGAATATTAATGCAGACAACTGGAATAAAGTCAAGCCACAACTTTGTTGAAGTTACCCATATCCAACTAGTTGGGAGGGGATCTGATATGCCCAAGCACCACAGAAGCCTGCCTACGTACTCTTTGACCCATTGGGAGAGGAAGATGTCTGAGAAATGATGAGGCATGTACTGTTCTTTCCATGTAACTGTAGTTGCCAGTTCATTTTACACCTCATTTACAGACCTTTAACCTCCTTAAGGGCATATTAGGTGCTTCTTTTCACTTACATCTTGAAGAGGGAAGAGTCCTTCCAAAGAGTCTATTGTTGTTCATCTATTGCTGTGCCCATGGCTTTACTGCTGTGGAAGTGATTTACAAGAACAAAAGAGGATTAAATCACATCAGTGGTTCATCTAGTCCAGCATCCTATTTTACACAATGGCCAACCAATAGCCCAAAAAGCCAACACAGAGAATATGGAGGACAAGGTATTTCCCTGACATTGCTTTTTGGCACTGGTATTCAGGGGTGTACTGTCTTTTGATGTGAAGAATCCCTTTAGTCTTCTTCGCTAGTAACCATTGGTAGAACTCTGTTTGATGAATATTTAATCCCTGTTTAAAGTTAGTGGCCATCACCTCAGTGAATTACACAATTAATCACTAATTGAATCAAGACATACTTTATGTGTCTGTATTCAATTCAACAGCTTCATTGGGTGCCCTTAAATTCCTAGTAACAACAACACAACACAAGCCTTTATTGGCATATAAAACAGGACAAAATTTTAAAACAAAACAAGGTTAAGAAATACAGTTAAAATTACAAATTTCCAGTATAAAAATTGCAACAGTTTCACAAAAGAGCACATCAGAGCTGTTCAGGAGATTGGGTATCTTATAACACTCATGCCACTGAGAACATTGCAAGAAAATGGAATTCATGTATTTCATGCGTATCTTATTGTATTTAGGGCATAGAAACAAAGAATGGTCAAGTGTTCCAACCGTAGTCATATCACATGAACAAACTCTTTTAGAACGTTCCATATTCTTAAATCTTCCCTCCAGCAGAGCTGATGGCAGCACATTACATCTTGCATCCTAGTATTATTGGGGAAGGGGGGATTTTGTGATTGTCTGTCTGAAAAGCCCTGAAGTGTTCAATTCATTTTAGAGAAAAGGTGTTTGAATCCACCATCTTGATTGCCCTGGGTTGAACATCCATATCCTCTGATACAATGGACATCATTGATGCTGGCTGTTCAACCTTTTCTCAGTTCAAGATGTGAATTCTTCTTAAAAACTAGTTGTCAATCAAGAATTTTAGTTTAAAAAACGGCTGGGACTTTAACCTGACTGGAATCCCATGAATTGGTTGAAGCCAATTCCTACTTTGTATGTGCAGCTACACTCTAATGTACAATGATGTGTACTGAATAATGTGGAAATCATATCAATCTTAGTATATTGTTCAAAGCTCTTCACATGCAATCATTATAATAACCTTGTAAGATAGATCAGGATTCCCTCAGAATATAGAGAAATGCTCTGTGGTGTTTTCCCTGTTCCAATATTGTCTATCTGCATAGCTAATTCAATGTTCACATTTCTCACAACACACACATGGACAGATTCTGCAAGGGCCCAGGGAGCAGCGAGGTGCTGGTGTACATGACACTGGCCTGAGGCCACTTGCACACTTGTGCGTTGGCGGCCCCGGCACTGCCACAGCCCATGGCAGTGCCTCTGCATGAGGTGCACCGCTTTCGTTTTTAAAACTTACCCCCTCTTCCTGTGTCACTCCATCAGGACGAGGGGGCACGCCCCTGGGGCCCTGGCAATTCCCAGGGGGCCGGAGGGCAGGAGGCATGCCCCCTCATCCCCATGGAGCGACGTAGGAAGAGAAGCTAAATTTTAAAAACAAATGCGGACAGGAAAACGGTGCCTTCCACCTGGTGCTGTTCGCTTGGCACCAGGTAGGAGCCACTGTTTTCTAAAAGACTCACTCGTAAGTAAGGAAAACATCATTTTGGGGTGGGGGGAAAGAGCAGTGCTGCCTCGATTTGTAGGCAGTAGCCATGGGAAGTTCCCCCCCCCCCCCGGTGTTTTTATTGGGCCAGCACCAGTGATTTGGGCCCCTGCAGAATCCGCCATGAATACAGACATGAAGCTGCCTCATGATGAATCAGATTGGTGGTCCATCAGTGTCAATACTGTTTACTCAGATTGATAGCAGCTCTCCAGGGTCTCAGTTAAAGTCTTTCACATCACCTCCTACCTGGTTCTTTCTCAGTGGTTCTCAACCTGTGGGTCGCGACCCCTTTGGGGGTCAAATGACCTTTTCACAGGGGTTGCCTAAGACTTTCTGCATCAGTGTTCTCCATCTGTAAAATGGATAAATGTTAGGGTTGGGGGTCACCACAACATGAGGAACTGTATTAAAGGGTTGCGGCATTAGGAAGGTTGAGAACCACTGCTTTAAATGGAGATTCTGAAGACTGCACCTGGGACTTCTGCATGCATAGTACAGGCTGTTCCGCAGAACCACAACCCCTTTCCAAAAGGTAACAAATAAATATTTGATTCAAGTCAAAGCATCCATGCTCAGTCTAATTCTCTATTATTTGCTAACAGTCAGATGTGTGTGCCTCATCTTTAGTCTGAGAAAGAACACATGAATACATAAACTTGCCTTCCATGGAGTTAAACAATTGGTATGTCAAGGTCAGTACTGTCTGGTGATGGCTCTACAGGGACATGCGTAGAGGTCTTCCACATAACTTACTACCTGTTTGTTTTAACTGGAGCTATCAAGGACTGAACCTGGAACCTTCTGCATGTAAAACAGACACTCTGCCACTGAGCCATGGCCCAGAAAGTGAAGAATCACAAATGCTTGTTGTGCCTGTCAGTATGGAAACCCTTCCTCCATCTGTTAACCCAGTACATCTTATAGGAAAATATGTTATGCTTGATTGCCTATATCCCATGGGGTGGGAAATGGGATAAGTCCATTTTGGCTCTATGCCCAGCCAAGTGTGTTTATTTGTTTCATTTGGGTTAATTAGGAGCTGTTCGATCCAGACATTTCTGAACATGCAGCAGCACAATGCCTATTGTGACTGAATATTGTGCAAGCACGAAAGCAGCACACCCTTCCTAATACAGAGATTGCCTCGACCTGCCTAGGCTGATGATGCTGTAGCACAGGTAAGTTAAGCAAAGCAGTAATGGTGAACTGTCAGCACCAGTTACCTGGCCTATCTCCATACCATTGTGCAGGCACAAAATTAGTAAAAAAAAGGTTGTTTGTTAAGAGTTGCAAGGAAAAGTGGCTATGATATGTGTCAAACTTGGTGTCAAACTTGGCAAAATATGGCAATTGCAAGCAAGGCAAGTTCAGCTATTAATGACATTTTTGGAAAAATTCACAACATTCCTAATTTTCAATGCACCCTTTGGGGTTGCTGAGCTTAACATTTTCATCAAGATGGAAACATATATTGTTGCAGATAGTCCTATATTATCTTTTTACAAGGGTCTGGGCCTGCCTTGTTGAAAAATAAAATGGCATGGGTGTTGTCGCTAACAAAGATGGGTCATATGGTCAGTGAGATGGTTTGAAAAAAGTTCCAGCAAATGTATGACATGAGATACTGATGAAACATCAGCTTGTTCTGGACACCTCAAATTTAGAACTTACTGAATCTTGAGAGTTCAGAAATACCACTATTATTCCAATCAAGAACTATTTTGCCTTTTCCCCCCAGAAAGGTTCCACCTGTTACAATTCACACCCAAGCCTTTTCTATGATATCCTCTTTATTACGGGGAAGATTCAGGAAGACATCCACAAAGTAATGTTTCCGGAAATTATGCAAAGCAAAAATTTTAGAAGGGCACTGGACAGAAGGTTTCAATTTGAAATATAGTTATGGATCAGGGAAAATGTTCCCATTGATGAATTGTAAATAACATGTACAGGGTCATTTCATATATCACTACAGAAGGTTGGGAGCCATTTTTTAGAGTTTAGTCCCACCAAGCTGTGGTAATTTTTATTAACAGAATGCTTTGGTAAGTGAATACCTTGGCAGAGCAGGACAAGGCAATGACAGAGGTAGAAGAAAAGCTATCTGTATTCAGCAAGAGGCAGAGATTCAGAACTCAGACCAGTAACCACACTGGCCTCAGTGATTTTAAATACGCGTTGAAGAATTAGTTAACTTGCTGATCTGGTTGGTTGTGCTAGAGATCTCCATACTGCTTCCTTCTGTGACCAAAGCTAGATGATGGTGGTCATGAATGTTGACTGACATCCCTCAGATCTTGAAGTAAAAGTTTGCCACAGCCTCAGTTCACACCCTATGTCAGCAAGCCATCAATGGAAAGCCATCCAGCTCAACATGACATGATGAGTGTTATGGTAGTGGTAGAAAGTGCTGTCAAGTCACAGGTGACTTATGGTGACCCAGTAGGATTTTTAAGGCAAGAGATGAAACAGAGGTGGTTTGTCATTGCCTGCCTCTGTATCAAAGGCGTATGGGGGCCATATGGCACCAGGAGGCAAAAAAAACCCAGGCATCCCCACCCCCATGCAGTGCTTACTCACGAGTAAGCTCTGCTTACTCACGAGTCAGGCTCCCACCCCTCTTCCTGGCCCAGCAGGAAGATTACAACTGGAATAGGACATAAAGGGTGCTCCATCAAAATGTTTTCACAGCCCCACAAATCATTCCCATTTAAGAGTGTGTGTGTGTGTGTGTGTGTGTGTGTGTGTGTGTGTGTGTGTGTGTGTGTGTGTGTGTACACATGCACATGCAAACATGAGATTATCTTGCCTTTAGCCTCTCAATCGGGAACCAAAGTTGGAAGGAGATTGTTTACCCCCCTTTCATGATAGATCTCTGTCTATAATTCAGAAACAAATGGAAAGGAGGAATCTGGATCCAGTCATAGGTAAAAGGAAGGGGGCCCTCATTCAGCAATATAGTTCACTCAAGTTGCAGGTTACAGGATTGGTGTAAAGATGAAGAGAACAATGTATGCTTCTTTGGCAGGGTATAAATGAAGTAAAATAAATATTTTCATTGTCAATGAACTAGATGGAGATACTGAGCTAGACTGGTTTGTCTATTCTTGCACCTTCTCAGTACCAGGCTGAACCACCACTGATTTTCAAGTTACTACTAATCTGTGGTCTGTGTTGCAGTTGAAGGGGTATTTGAGAAAATTTGGTTTCTTGTCCTATTTTCCCCTGTCTTTTTCTTTAAAAAAAGTATGAGCTTGTAAATGTTTATCGAAAGCATAGAGCCAATAAACAAGTAAATCATAAATAGATCTGCCAGCTTCAATTTTCTCTTTCCATTTCACATTAACCTTATGTAAATGGCCTTCCTGGCTACACCACTGTTTCCCCATAAAGTGTAGGTAGATATAGCCTAAGGGAATGAAACTTTCTCACTATGAAAAATAATCATAAAATTAGCAGCTTTTCCAATTTCTTTCTTGATAAATATACCTTTTTGGGGAAAAAGAGTTAGACTGCTATGGGGAGGGATAGTTCAGGTTTCATTTTCATTTAACCCTCCAGGTCTGTTGAGACTACTCGTCAGTTTCAATGGTTGGGGCTGTTTTGTGATGTGATGTAGGTTACTTGTCCGCTGGGAAGGAGTCTGAGACCACCAGCATGTGCTCCTATGTAAAAACACTACACAGCCATTACCGGTAATAGTTTTCCATCATTACCAACCTGGGGTCAAATGCAAGGCAACAGCTTAGAGAGGAAGGGCTCCATATCCTGTTACAAATCCCCTGAGCCTCCCAGTCTCCCAGAATTAAGCATGCAAGTGCACATAGAGTACTGAACAGGCTGGACAATGTAAGGCTAAAGACTTATAGTAACTTTAAAAGAAAGCAGCTCCAATTGTTTTTTTAAAAACTCACTGTTTTCCTATTGGAGTTCTGCCAGCAAACTTTAACAAGTTGTAAGGACCCCCCCCCCCCCATGCCGCCCTTTTTTGTGTAAAAAATTATGTCTACCCCCACTCAGAAGTGACAAAAAAATTATTCAACACAAGCTGTATGTACTTTACAAGCAACTTGGTAGGCAAAGTAAGGCCGGTAACTCTCACCCACCAAGTCTTTTCATCCAGACTATGGAGGCTCATCACTGAATTCTGTTTGGAGACATACCCTTGGGCTGACTGTTCCAGGAAGAAAGTGAGCAAAAGAATCACTTCTTTACATAGTGAGTGATGAAAATGTGGAATTTGCTGCCAGACCCTGTAGAGATGATCATAGAGACAGGCAACTTTAAAGGGGAATTGGACAGATCCATGGAGGATAGGTCTATCAGAGGCTATTAACCATGGTGACTAAAGGGAACCTCTGAATGGCAGTACCAGGAGGCAACATCAGGGGAAGGCCTTGACTTCTACACCCTGTTCCTGGACTTTCAGAAGAACTGGTGGACTACTGTGTGAGATGGGATGCTGCACTGATCCAGCAGGGCTCTTCATATTTTCTTATGACTGATGGGACAGTATGACATTTTATATTGCATATTAGTTTCCAAATGGAATTAGCTGTATTGGTAATCACTAGTATCCACTACTGAAATGTCAAACTGAAAAACCTGAAAGATGCATTGTGCTTGTATTATTTGACTTATTTCTTGATGTGAATATGTGGATCACTTCTGCAAAACATGCCTGAGGAAAACCATGTTCCAACATGGAAATTTTAATTCTGTCGTTCTGTGCATTTTTATGTTTGTGACTGATTTTATATCTTTATGCTGTTTTTATTAGTTCTACATGGCTGTTTTTGCTGTTTGCTGTTATGCTGTTTTTATTAGCTCTATAGTCAAATTTTGACTGAGGCAGGAGATAGATATTCTCAGGCAGAGGTGTGTGGTGGTGGGCAAAGGGCGCCTGGAGGCAACTCCTTCTCCAGGTGCCCCCTACCCCCGCTCTCAGGGGCGTGTCCCCCCGAGCAACACTCCCAAGCACAGGGGAAGTCAGAGCCAAGGAAGTTGGTTATGGTTGTTGATGATCCTGGACAAGTGATTAAAAGAAACCACACTTTTCAGAGGCAGTAAACCTTTGAATACCAGTACCAGGGGGCAATATCAGGGGAAGGCCTCAACTTCTAAGCCCTGTTTTCTGGACTCCAGAGGAGCTAGTTGGCCATTGTATGAAACAGGATACTGGACTAGACAGATCACTGATCTGATCCAGCAAGGCTCTCCTTATGCGCTTATGTTTTAAAGTCCTTCCTCTATCAGGAAGCCATCGTGGGCCAAAGGCCCATAACTTTTCTACAGCCATTACATTAGCTCAGGGGTAGGGAACCTTTAACACTCAAAGAGCCATTTGGACCCGTTTTCCATGGGAAAAGAAAACACTTGGAGCCGCAAATAATTTTTGACATTTAAAATAAAGATAACACTGTATATATTGGGGGTTTTTTACCTTTTACTCCGCTCATTCTGAGAAGCGCATGGATGTGTCCGCCTTGCTGCCTGCAGAGAAATGGGCACAGGATGGGAGCCCAGCGGCTTCCGCACACTCGCCGGCTGCCGGGAAAGCACCCGCCCCGCTCCAATGGGGCAGGCGAGAGGGGAAGCCCGCGGCGTGGCCCAGCCGGCTGCAAGCAGTTGGTGCACCCACCCTGCTGCCTGCAGGGCGGGCAAGGATGGGGACAGAGTCTCGGCTCGTGGAGCCGCAGTGCAAGGGCAGAAGAGCCGCATGCGGCTCTCGAGCCGCAGGTTCCCTACCCCTGCATTATCTCTTTTGGTGCAACTATATGTACATTATGCCTATTCCTTCAGAAAGGTGGACAAATTATGTTGTTGAAGTGCTTGAAGGACAAAGTAGATGATATGAACATCTAAAAAGTCAATCAAGTCAAAATATTTTATCTTCTTTTCACCTTAAAATATTGAGATCTTTTGATAGGAGGAGGAAGAATTCTTAGCAACATCACAAAGGCAACAGGCAGCCAAGCCATGGTAAAATACATGTACTAGAAGGTGGGATAAATATTTATGACTAATAGTGCAATCCTAACATGACTAACAGCGCAATTCTAAGAGCATTTTCCTGGAAGCTCCAGTAAACAGACTGTAGTAGTCTATTCAGTAGGGCTTTCTTTCCAGGAAAGCAAAATTAGGATTTTACTGCATACTTTCCTTAAATATCTTTAAACTATTGTTTATTCTGGGCTTGTTAAGAGGATGCTAACTCATCTTTATATGCAGATCCAGAGTAAACATACTTGAAAGAAAAACTCCTCCCATATTGTCCACCTGATGAGTTAGCATCTTCTTAACAAGCCCAGTTCTCTGCACCTATGCCTGCAGAGGTGAGGAAAGTGGCAACCAGAAACAGGGCTTTTTTCAGTGATGGCCCTTCACCTGTGGAAATGCCTGCCCCACTGAGGTTCATGTTGTGCCTACTATACTTCAGGCCCAAGGAGAAAACATTTCTCTTTACGCAAGTTTTTAACTGAAGAGCTGAATTTTTTACTGTTGTTTTTTATGGTCTGCTTCTATCCTTTTAATGAACTACTTTACAGATACTGTTTTAAGTTCCTGAATATTGTTTTATGTTATTTTATGTTTTTTATGTTTTTTATTCTTGTCTCTTTTTTACTGTTTCACTTATAGTCCATCTTTCTTTACAGGGACTTACAGTGGATTACACATAATGCGTTAGAAATGAGGGAAAAAAACCAAAATAAAAATATCAGTTCCTCTTGTGGGCTCTGGTGGTTTATTTTATGGCTGGTTGTAATATTGATAATTTCATTGATTTTATTTTATTGTTGTGCTGTTTTTCACTTTGTGAAATACCTCAGGCAGTTCTCTTGGGAGGTTGCAGACATGAATCAATACATTTATCGTATACCCTTGACAGAAGAACGGTACACTCCTTCTATCTGGGATGGTCGTCCTCTTCCACCGAGCGCGCAGCTTCGGGAGGGACGCACATGGAGCGGTGAGGGAGGTAGGGGACACCCGCCTAGCCAGCCAGATCAGCCGAATCAACCCTGGCGATCAATGGGGTGACAGATGTCGCAGCCAGATCGCCCTCACATCCTCAATACATTTATCATATCTTTTGAATAGATTATTTACTTCATTTGTATACCACCATTTTACCCGATGGGGACTCAAAGTAGCTTACATTGTTCTCCTCTCCTCCATTCTATTTTCAATGTTCTGGATGATCCTGGCCCAATATTCTGGTCATGTCTGATTTAATTATAAGTGTGCCTTAAGAAACTCTAGGTTTCTAGTTAGCTTTCCTATATAAGACCATTTAATTCCTGGCAAGAAACAAAATCTTAACAATGCATGTCATGCCCCCCGAGAAACTCTTACTATTTTCTTTCTTAAGTCTCAGTTGTCCCTTTAGTTACAATGGGTTTAGTTCCTTTTGTATAGTGTTCTATGGGAGGGAACTTTAGTTAGACCCTGTCCCTTTAAGTAGCCCCCTAGAGGCAACAAACAGCTTTACAATCTTTTTTATTACCCAATAGTGTTCCTGTTCAGTTAGTTACAGTCTAAGGTGCCAGTGGAGCTGGAAGGCTGTAATATCTGTTACGTATAAGGTATATAAGGTATAGAGCATTAAATATAAGGTGTTATAGAAAGTGAGGCCCACATAGAGGACACTGAAGGAACCAAGAGGAAGCACTGACGAAGTGGACTTTCTTGGAAGAAGTCAAGAAAGGATCAAGGTCTCAAGCTTCAAGCTGATCCAGTCAAGCAAGTACTTTATTTTAGTCAGACCCTGGAGGGAGTTAGGGTCTCAATTCTTCTATACAATAAAACCTCTATTTTATTAACTGACACCTTTGCTTGAGTCTCCCACTCTGTTCTGACCGAGTACAGGGCACCTAGAATATTTTACCTGGGGGACAGAACAATGCATCATCCAAAACACAAAAGTAGGGAAGGGTACTGGAAAACAGAGAAGGAAGGGGAACATCTGGCTGAGCTTTTGTTTCCATTCCTGTTTGCAGGTATTTAAACCTAGCTACAGCCAGAGGTTCTACTAACAAAGGAAGATTAATGAGGACATCTCTGCTAGCAGCATTACATCAAGGCCAAATTTCTGTTTCACTTCTTGTCTACAGGTATTTAAGCTTAGGTATTTAAGCCACAGTCACAAGCTGAAGGCAGCAGCCAAAAGGACCTTGGCTCTTAGCCCATGGCTTGGGGTCTATGGCCTTGAGTGTGTTACCCTAGTAGATTAAGAACTAGTCCAGGGTGTAATTTATTGTACTTTTGTGTTTTCATTCTGTATGTTTATAACAGGCTTTGGTTCCCCATTGGGAAGACAAAGTCTTTTTTTAAAAAAAAAACCCTAAACAAATGAAATGATGACAGTGGGACCATCCCAAATGTTGGAGACTATATTCAAAGAGTTTTCTTTTGAATGAATTGTGCTTCCGGGATCTGCTTTCACTGACCTTCTCTCATGATCTAGATGTGTTATTGAAGCCTACTATCCATACACAAACACCCCCACACTACAACAATGAGGCCGGCTTAAATTCTTAACTGATACTTAGAACTGCATGGAATTAAACAGTTAACTTCCCCAAGGCTTCAACACACGTCATTCTTCTGAAGGTTCAGCAGGACTTCAGAATGAGCAGAAATTCTTGTTTCTCCGAAATAGCTTCTCTCCTCCGTAACATGCAGCGACTTTTTGGTTTTAATTATTGATGTTGTCTTTGTTTGTTTGAGGCCTTCCCAGTTTCTCTATGTTGTTAACATTTCTCCAGTAACATTGCTGCACTTTGTATAAATACAAAGAATTTTCTTAACTTGAGCCAGATCGCATTTAATACTTCACCGTATAACTAGTGCGGCCGTAATTAAATAGAGGACAGATGGCAGTCCTCTTGTAATACATAGAAATCCTGTGAGGTTTGCTATTTTTTTTATTGAGCATGAAATACATAACAGATTTCTTGCCACCTAGGTAGAACTGAATGTGATACAACTTTCTTCCACCATCTCATGTTCGCAAAACTCTGTAGACTGTGGAAACTTGTCAGGCAGAAAACGCTTTCACTTTTGCAAAAGCTTTCTGATTTAAAATCTTGGATGTCCCTGTCCTTCTCAAGGAAAATAAAAAAGAAAGATATTTCACGGGACAGAATCTAGTATGATGGAGTTCCATTTCATTTGGGACAAAGGTCCGGTAAGATCCAATCATTGTCCCCCTTTTTATTTTTATTTTTTGCTCAGAGGTCACATGCACAGATATTCATTCTACCAAATATGCACATTTCTGCTGATGAATGGTTGCCATTGAAAGCATGATTTGAATGCTGGGCTGGTAGTTCTTGAAATAAAATATTATGGGCAAGGTACAGGTGCAAGCCTCAGATGCCCCCCGCCCATTACATGGTAGAGCCCACGTATCCAGAGAAGGAGTCACACATGCCTGGGGCGTAGCTATAAGGGAGCAGCAGTGGCAGGTGCACTTTGATCTGGAGGAGCCGGGTTTGATTCCCAGCTCTACCGCTTGAGTTGTGGAGGCTTATCTGGGGAATTCAGATTAGCCTGTACACTCCCTGCACTTCAACTGGGTGAGCCTTGGGCTGGAATCTGCAGCTTTTTGAACTCTCAGCCCCACCCACCTCACAGGGTGTTTGTTGTGAGGGGGGAAGGGCAAGGAGATTGTAAGCCCCTTTGAGTCTCCTACAGGAGAGGAAGGGGGATATAAATCCAAACTCTCTTCTTCTTCTACAATGGGGACATCTGGGGCGGCTCGCCCCGTGCACTGCCATCACAGTAACGTGTCAAGGGCAGGAGCAGGGCAGTGGCATGTCAGGGCGGGGCACCCAGCTAAGCCAAAATTAACCCAGCATTGAACAGGCACACCCTGCTCCAAACTCCGCATGGAGTTCGGGGCTCCCAAACTCCATGTGGAATTCACGCAAAGGTGAAGTTGCAGGGTGGGGAAATGGCTTGACAATGCACCCCACATGTGACCTGCCCTGCCCCTTGTGCCACCCCATGTTATTCTACTGCCTCCATGAATCTGTCAAATCTCCCTTTAAAGTTGCTGTGCCTGTGGCCATGACTACATCCTCTGACAGCAAATTTCACACTTAAATCACTCACTGTGTAAACAAGCGAGGGAATCCCCCACCCCCAGTGGAGGTTTAGGAACCTTGATGTGTACCCAACGCATGAGCAAAAGAAACCTATATGAGAGACAGAAATAGAATGAAAGATAAGGGAAGGAAGAGGCTTGAGGAGTTGGGGGGAAAGTTATACTGGAATCTTTGGGGAGCACTGATAGTGGAGTCCAATTAAATTATTTTATTTGCTAATTTCAGGTTAGAGGAAACTAGAATAATGCACTTTCAAACTGCTTTCAGTGCTCTTTGAAGCTGTGCGGAATGGCAAAATCCACTTGCAAACAGTTGTGAAAGTGGTTTGAAAACGCATTATTTTGCATGTGCGGAAGGGGCCTTAGTTCCTTGGTTAATATTTATTTGGGACAAAGCTAACTAACTTGAGATTGTGCTGATATCCTAATTAACTCAAAAACAAAAATTGATTCTTTGCTTACAGAGGTATTGGGACTCATGTCCCAATAGCAAAGTGTTTTTGTCCTTATAATTAACGAAGGGATGAGGCTTATTTGCTCTTTTTGAGGTGTTAGACATTGTCTTAAGAACTCCTTTAAGTCCTCTGTAATATTTGTCCTTTGTTGACACAAATACTGACCATATTAATGTTACAATAGACTCAGGAAGACTGTGGGAGCCACTACAGAGAATACCCATGAATGGGCAGTGCCAGTGTTAGTTCCAGTACAAATAGTAACAAAATGTTTGAGCTCCTACCAACCAGCTTGCTAGCACGCAGGCAATTAACAGTTCCTCGGACTCAGAGTTATATTTTAAGAAAAGCTATTTCAGATGTCTTTAGTAATAGGCCTTTTCCTGATGATCCCTTCCCCCCACCAAATATTACGCTAGCTTAAAGGGAAGGAATAAAAGTTTCAATGCCTGTAAAAGTTGTGAGTAGCTTGTTAGCACAATTCAGAACTAGAAATGCTTTTAAAGTTATTGCGGTTGTTGTTTTAAGCTTTAGGAAGAGAGGATTTAAACTCAGCTGTTCTCACATTGAATACAGAAGTGTAGCTCCCAGGAACTCCCTTCATGTAATAAAGATGTGAACAAAGTGAATTCAGATTACAGGGTTAATAGCGCATGCTGGAATTTTTACTGACTGGCTCTTCTGTTTGCTGAGCCTATTTTTCACCTGGGCTGTTTATTTGATGACTCTGCTACAGGGATCCAAACTCTTGCTATTCCCAGGTTACATTACTGTAAAGAATTCTCTGAACCAGGGGCTGACAACCAGCAGAGTTTGGGGGAGGGGAACTTACTTTCTGGATTGATGGCTAAATTGGCAATGGACAGCACACCAATCTTATGTGTGTAGATACTAACGAAGATTCTCTTTAGTCTCCAACTAGAGTCCATTAAGAGTTCCAGGTCTGTCTGCTTGCCCATCACATAATCGTGAGCAGAGAGACAGGTGGGCTGTTTAATTGGAGATGAGCAAGAACAGTCAACTAGATATAAAAACACTGTTTAAAAACATGTTATCACTTCATCTTTCTGTTGGATCAACATTCATGGCTGCCAATCTGTCTGGATATGAAACAGTTCACATATGGTATTTCCCTTAGTCTCATGGGAGTGGAAGAGAAGAAGAGTTTGGATTTATATGCCACTTTTCTCAATAGGGAGTTTCAAAGTGGCTTACAAACTCGTTCTGGTTCCTTCCCTATAATAGACGCCTTGTGAGATAAATGGGCAGTTAGATGGAGATAGATGGAGTGAGATAGATGGAGGATTCTGAGACAACTGTGACCAACCCAAAGTCACCCAGCAGGCTTCATGTATAGAAGTGGGGAAACAAATCAAATTCTCTAGATTAGAGTCCACTGTTCATGTGGAGAACTGGGGAATCAAACCTGATTATCCAGATTAGAGTCCACCCACTTTTAATCATTACATCACACAAATACACACCCTGGAATCATTTAAGTACCTGATCTAACTATCAGTGTCCTTGGGAGGAAATCAACAGCATCTTCTGCCCTGGAACTGAAATACACATGAGAGAAGGAAATGAAGCTCCAACAACAAAGCTATTGCACAGCCACAAAGCTGTTCAGCATGCTGTTTGACTTGGACATTGGCCAGGCGAGAAGGTCTAAATCTTGGCGCACAGCTGGCAAAAACAGTTCGTTCATCGGCCAGCAATGTTCACTGCAAAGGTCTTAGCATCCCTATTGATTAGGCCTCACGAATGATTCAGATGTAAAACAAGCCATGGTTGGTCATTATGTAAACAAACTGGGGGGATGAATCCTTCCAGCTCTCATGTTTGCCCTCCACCTTCCCCTCAATGCTCCCTTAGCGCAATTACTAAAGACTTCCACTTTCACAGTAAACCACAGTTTGTTTTGGTATGGTTTCGAATTCTGGCTTATGTAAAGCTCAATTTGTGGCTGGAATGTAATGACAATTTGCTGGAAAAGCAGAAGTGATTCATTATTAAGCCAATATACTTGGGCAGAAAGGAGGGTGCACACAAGCCAAAGAATTTCCCAGGCTCAGTTACATAATGCCAAACTGTGGTCAATTCATTCCTGTTGCACTGAGAGCTTTAGCATATGCAATTCTAGAGAGGGAGCTGAAACATTTGAATATACTGCATGCATGCATGTACACAAAATTCTTTCTAAATATCAAAATTGCTCCCAAATGCAGTGGGTGAGATTCAGATAGCTTTTTTGCTTCATCCTACCCAATTCTCCTCCTTTCTGCAGCCGCCAGCCTACACTTTTTTTCCCATGCAAGTTGCATGATTCCCAGCACAGCCAGTTGGTTGTTTAAAGAGACCCCTTCTCTCTTTTTCTTTAGTAGAAGAGATGGTCTGCTCCAACTCAGTATAGGGACAGAGATTTTCCAGGGGTAGGGCCAGTACTGGGATTCAAAAATTTTAGTAACAGGTTCCGATGGTGGTGGGATTCAAACAGTGGCGTAGCGCCAATGGGACTGGGCAGGGCACAACAGGGGCGTGGCCAGGCATTCTGAGGGTACGGCATTCCTGGGCGGGGCTGTGGCAAGGACGCACAGCACTCGCGCCCCAGGTGCAGTTCCCCTTCGCCCCGTCTCTAGATTAAAATAATGACTGTTTAAAGTATTAAAAAAGCAATATACCATACAGTAGTGTATTATTTCTTTTTTATATAATTATATTGATTGATTTTTAAATAATAATGTAAGTAAGGAGAGAAACCAAAAACTGTTTACAATTGTTAACATATTACAAACATATCTCATTGTCTATCTTTTTCAACCCCCCCCCTAAAACATCCTATATTGCCTCCCTCCTGCCCATATTTCCCTCCCTCCCTACTTTCTACTTCCCCTTCAGATTCCTATAACTACTTTATCTATTCCACTTGAAAGAAAACTAACAGAGGGAGAGATCCAAAATCCTTAATCTAAAAGAATAGTTTAAACTCCCCTCTTTCCAATATAAATTTCAAGGGGAAAAAATAAAATGAAAAATCTTTACCTATAATACTTTCCCAACCTTTATACCAATAAACAAAAAAAAATAGAATTACTGTATATTGTATTATTTCATACAGTTCATACACACATGGGGGGTGCCATGTGGGGCAGGGGGCTGCAGGGGGCCCTGGGGGATGATTTTGCATCCCCCACTTGACAAGATTTGTTGTACCCAGGGACAGAGATTACCCCCTTGTTCCTAGTGGAGTTAATCATTAATAACCGGTTCTCCGAACTGAGAAAATTTTAGTAACCGGTTCTACCGAATAGGTGCAAATAGGCTGCATCCCACCTCTGGGTAGGGCCCAGAAAATCCAAGCTGTCCCTGTTAAACAGGGATGGTTGGAGCAAGCATATTGTTAATATAGCCATGTTGGTTGAATTTACGTTAACACAAAGTATAATAAACACCAATAAAGAACCAGATACCACTGATTTTTGTATAAGTTTACTAGCTAAAAGGAAGGGTAAATATGGAGAAGGAAACAATAAAATGTATTCTATACTGGCAGCCTTGTTACACTGGTCTCAGCACACGGCTAAAATAGTCCCACTACTCCAGTACAAAGAAACTTTACAGCCGCAGATTTACCTGTTCTCAAGAATGTAGTCAATGGCTACTAAAATGGCCAATGCCTACTTGATAGGTCAGCTCATTAGACTGTGATCTCAACATCTTGTTAACATACAAACAGATTGTTCTCTGGTTGTGACATACACTTGTAATTCTCAACAAGTCAGCACGCTGAAAAGCCATTTTGCATATTGATGCCCTGATTTTGCACATTGGCTCATCTGACAAAGCTATGAATTTCTGGACAGACACAGATGAGCACCTTCAGAAGCTACCCATTCAACTCCTGCCTTTGTCCTCCCTTTGGCTCAGAATAATTACCAGCAACTTGGTGGTTGTGCCACATATTTTGTTCTGTTCATGAATGGAGGATCAAGTTGCCTTGGATTCCCTGTTTTGCTTCCCAGTCACTCCCTGCACCTGTGCTGTGCAGGACAGATCACATCTGTACTTTGAGCAAATCTCTTTGTTGTTTCACATTTCCACATTTGGACACAGATTTTTATGGGAACCGGGAGGGCGGGGGGGTGGAGTTGGAAGGTTTTCTAATATATTTGCAATTACTTTGTCTTCTTTTAATACACATATTGCATTTCCACTGTTTTTTTGTGATGCTTAGTTGTTTTTAAATTAAAATATTTCACAGTGTGACATTCCTTAATTATAGCAATCGAATCAGAAGGAAACCCAAAGCTCATTGTGCTTTTAGGCTTACTGTGACCCTGCACAACCCTACATCTGTTTACTGAGATAGTCCCCACTGGATGAAATGGACTTACTCTCTAGTAAAGATGCTTAGAACTTCAAGCTTAATTCTCATTTGCTGGATCATAATAGTAGCCACTTTACTCCCTGTGCATATGGCATGTATCATCACTTATGAAATGCTAAATCTGTTGAAAGGTCACCATCGATGACATAATTTCTTGGATGCTTCTGTATGTGTTTGTTCCCGTAGAGCCCGAACTGAACTAGTGTACACATGTTGCCTTCACTGGACTGGAGTTTCTTGGGAAATAGTTTTGAAGCATGGGGTATGCAAGTGTACCAGCTTCATTTCTGGGAGGAGCCATATATCACCATAAGATCTAGTTCTCAGGCACATTATGTTCTCTTCTGTCATCACTCCCCTACCCCCTCACTTTCCCAAATGCAACCATTGAACCTCTGAATTCAGAGGGGAGAAGAGGCTGGGGGGGGGGGAGTATCTCAAATTAGCATTAAATATATATTTTTAAAACTGCAACCTGTATTGAATTAAATTAAATTAAATTAACACATGAAAACAAAATTGTACATATATCTACAGTAACCAACAAACCATTTCTTATGTTCACTAACAATATAACACAGACTTCCTACCTTTGCCCCAACATATATCTTTCACACTACACTGGAAAACGTACATCAGATAAAAATTACTTTCTCTTTGCTAAGTTTCAATTTAACTGATTTCCAAGCTTATTTAAAAATACATTCTTTGAAATATTAAGGAAAGGTGTAACAGGTACAATGGTTGCATTTGGTTTAACTATCCAAATTTTAAACAAAGAAAGAAGAGAATTTTCTATCGAAATTATTTACATGCCCCTTGTACAACACTGCCAGGGATAAGTAGTATAGGATACCTTATTTTATGATATTAAGGGATCCCAAGTGTCTGCATAATAATCCCAGCTTTGATCTCTTAGCAGATAAGAAAGTGTATTCATTTCGGTAAAATCTATTAGTTTTAGTATCTAATATTCCGGCAAGGTTATCCTTTGATCTTCCCATAACTGACTCAGAGAGTAGAAGAAGATGGGGGTACCTCAAATTAGCATTAATTATTGGTGACCTCGGGCCACTCACAGTTCTCTCAGAATTCCCTCAGCCCACACAGAGGAAAACAGTGGGAAACCACCCCCTAACATCTTTTGCCTTGAAAACCCTACAAGGTTGTCATAGGTCAACTGTGACTTGATGATGCTCACATAAACACAAGTGATAATACCAGTAGTCCCATCTGATGACTAATCACAGTCATCATCACAGTCCTTGAATGAAGGGGAGGGACTATGGAGAAAGCAGTATCACAGTAGTGACACAGATTTCAAGGGAAATTGGTATCATCTGGGTGTGCCGACAGGCATGAGTCCTTAGGTGCAAGCATAAGGGTGCTTATCCTTCAGATCTTAGACTCTTGGTCATCACCTAGACCTGTTTGGAGGATCTGCTGGGTAAGAAAGAAAAAAGGTGCTTTGCATTCAGGAGTCTTTTCCCATCCTTATGGTGTTTCGTTTCTATTATTTTATGTTGTAAACTGGTTTGGCTCACCATTGAGGAGAATCATAGAATTGGAAGGCTGTCTAGTCTAACCCCTTGCTCAATGCAAGATCAACCTAGACCACAGATGTCAAACTCGTGGCCCTCCAGATGTTATGGACTACAATTCCCAGCATCCTCTGCCAGCATCATGCTGGCAGGGGATGATGGGACCTGTAGTCCATAACATCTGAAGGGCCGTGAGTTTGACACCTATGACCTAGACCCGTGGTGGCGAACCTTTGGCACTCCAGATGTTAAGGACTACAATTCCCATCAGCCCCTGCCAGCATGACCAATTGGCAGAGGCTGATGGGAATTGTAGTCCATAACATCTGGAGTGCCAAAGGTTCACCACCACTGACCTAGACCATCCCAGGAAAGCGTTTGTCCAGCTGCTGCTTAAAGGCTGCCAGTGAGGGGGGAGTTCATCAGCTCCCTAGGTAGCTGATTCCACTGTTGCATGACTTTTACTGCAAAACAAAAATCCTAATATCCAGTCGGAACCTTTCTCCCCATAATTTATACCCATTATTGCAAGTCCTGTCCTCTGCTACCAACAGAAACAGCTCCCTTCTCTCCTCTAAGGGACTGCTCTTCAAATACTTTAAGAGAGCAGCCATGTTCCCCCCACCCCGACTCCTCTTCTCCAGGCAAAAATACCCAAGTCCCTCAGCCTGTTCTCATAAGGCTAGGCCCCCAATCACCCTCGTTGCTCTCCTCTGCACCTGCTCCATACTGTCTGCATCCTTTTTGAAGTGAGGCCTCCAGAACTGAACACAATACTCTTGGGGAGGCCTGACCGACACAGTGTACAGTCAGACTATGACATCTGACTCTTTGGATGTTATGCCTCTGTTGATACACCCTAAAATCTCATTAGACTTTTTTATCGCTGCATCACACTGGCTGCTCATATATAACACACTGTGCACCCCTACCGCAAGATCTTGTTCGCACATACTGCAACTCAGCAGTGTATCCCCTATCTAGTATGTGTGTTCCTCATTTTTATTACCCAGATGTAGAAAAGCAAGGTATTTATTATGAAGCAATAAATGGTATCGGAACTTCAAACTCTTAGTATGCTAACCACACACAAAGGTGAAAAATCCCATGTGCATTGAAATGCCTAAATTTTTCTTGCTCATCTGGTCTCAATGGGTTTTTAAAAAAATAATTTTACAGAAAAGGAAGAGTTAAAAATAAAAAAAATGAATAAACATGGGCAAACATCATGATGATGATGATGATGATGATGATGATGATGATGATGATGATGATGATGATGATGATGATGATGATGATGATGATGATGATGATGATGATGATGATGATGCATTTTAGGGGTGATCATATTAACTGGATCTGCATTTATAACAGGGGTAGGGAACCTTTAACACTCAAAGAGCCATTTGGACCCGTTTTCCATGGGAAAAGAAAACACTTGGAGCCGCAATATAAATAGTACGGCGTTGGTCCGAAAACAAAATATGAACAATGGCACCTGCTGTATTGGGCATTTTTTACCTTTACTCCCACTCATTCTCACAGAGAAAGGCTGCTTTACGGAAGACAAGGAATGAAGCCATTATGGCCGGCTTTCCGGCCTTTGCCGAGCCGCCAGGAAAACCTACCTTTAGCTCAATGGAAGTGGGAAGTGAGAGGAAGCCATGGCCTTGTGGCAACCCGACTTGGCGGGCAAGGGATCAAAACCAGTGGCTCAGCTGCGATGGAGCCCATGAGCGCCAAAGGGGCAGAGAAAGATGCCATGCGGCTCTCGAGCCGCAGGTTCCCTACCCCTGATTTATAATCTTGTATAGTTCATAGTCATGTTAATAAAAACAGTTTAACATTAGGTAATACACTGGATAAGAACAACCTTAATAATTAATCACTAAGTGGTCCCAGTGTTTAAGGCAGGCTTCAGCAATGCCTCAAAGCAATACTGTAAAGCAATATTCTTAATCCTGCATTATAGCTGGAGAACCAGAGCCAAGGGAATACTGGTCCATCTAAGGCAGGATTTAGAACCTAGGCTCTCAGATGTTCAGAAATTAGAACTACGAATTCCATCAGCCTCTGTCAGCATGACCAATTGGCCATGCTGGTAGGGGCTGATGGGAATTGTAGTTCCTGAACATCTGGAGAGCCGCAGGTTCCCTACCCCTGAAGGTGACTAAGTGAATTCTTGGCTAATGCAAGGTTTGAACTAGGAACTTCTTGGCACTTAACTTACCCTCTTAACCTTATGCCAGCTTTCATTGCAAATCTTGCTCGGTTGCCATAACGAGCAGGTCTAATCTGAAAAATTCCTTGCAGTTTTAAAAGATTCCTCACCCTAACCTTCAAACAAACAGAATATATTAACACCCATTAGATTCAGTTATATTATACAAGTCTCTTGTAATCGAAAATGACAACTTCAGACCAGTCAGCATGCTCGACTCCCAAGTACGATTAGTATTATTAAGTGAATTATTTTTCCAATAATTGACATATTTAGTATAATCTGTCATAATGTTTTCACTGCCAACCCTCTGTTGCTTTGAACTCAGTTGCATTTGTTGCGGTGGGGAGAGATGACATCTTGATAGTTTTTCAAACTTAAATGACCCCTAGATTGGATGTGTCAAAGAGAACTTAATTTGGCTGGCAAAAAGAGAGGGCAATATAAGGGAAAGAAAGGCATGCATCATGCCAAATCCCAATATTTAAGCAGACGGATGCCAAAGTGTTTCAGAAGGAAGCAGAAAACTTGGACACAGTGCAATGTGCAGTGCAGCATCAATGGTTAGAGCAGGGGTGTCCAACTCTGACACCCAGATGTTCGTGAATTATGATTCCCATCAGTCTCTACCAGCATGGCCAATGGTTAGAGTGTAAGGCTGTGATCTGGGAAACTGGATTCAAATCTCCACTCTATGAAGCTAAAGACCATACCAAATGTGCTTTTTTTAAAACCTGCTGGATCCAGGCTCCTTGAACCCAACCCTATATATCCAGAGCCACACAGCAGCTGCAGGTAGTGTCTATTAAAAGGAGAGCCTTTTTTAGCTTGGAAAGTCACCATGGAAAGAGGACCTCCTGCCTCCCTGCTTAGCTGTTTCCCCAGACCAAAGCATATTAGGTGGGAGTTATTTCCCCATTATTTCCAGTGTTTATAGAATACTCCATCTGGGTCAGTAAAAACAGGGACATCACTTCCCCTCAGCACCATTTTGGCCCCGGGAAAAATGGGAGTGGAGGCAGGGGCCCTTCTTCCTCCTGTGGCAGCATTTCAAGATCAAAAGAACTTTCCTTTTTTATATAGGCCTTCCTCACAGCTGATGTGTGGATATGGGGCAATGAAGAGGTGGGCAATGGCCCAGAAACTTTCCATGCTCAGAAATGACAATAGATTCTCTTCTTGCCAATGCTCCAAGAGGGAAAGTATCAAGATAACCATGATGAAGACATGGCACCATAGAGTGGTCACCTCAGGTTCCCTTCTTATGGTAACAGTAATCAGTGGGCTCCACCTAAATTGATTTTCCATCTAACTATACCACAAGCAAGTGTGGGATTGTTTCCACATTTTATGTTGTATGCAACCTAACTAAGAACATAAGAACAAGCCAGCTGGATCAGACCAGAGTCCATCTAGTCCAGCACTCTGCTACACGCAGTGGCCCACCAGGTGCCTTTGGGAGCTCACATGCAAGATGTGACAGCAATGGCCTTCTGTGGCTGTTGCTCCTGAGCACCTGGTCTGTTAAGGCATTTGCAATCTCAGATCAAGGAGGATCAAGATTGGTAGCCATAGATCGACTTCTCCTCCATAAATCTGTCCAAGCCCTTTTTAAAGCTATCCAGGTTAGTGGCCATCACCACCTCCTGTGGCAACATATTCCAAACACCAATCACACATTGCATGAAGAAGTGTTTCCTTTTATTAGTCCTAATTCTTCCCCCCAGCATTTCAATGTATGCCCCCTGGTTCTAGTATTGTGAGAAAGAGAGAAAAATTTATCTGTCAACATTTTCTACCCCATGCATAATTTTATAGACTTCAGTCATATCCCTCCTCAGACGTCTCCTCTCCAAACTAACGAGTCCCAAACGCTGCAGCCTCTCTTCATAAGGAAGGTGCTTCAATCCCTCAATCATCCTCGTTGTCCCTTCTTTGCCCTTTTTCTATCTCCTCAATATCCTTTTTGAGATGCGGCGACCAGAACTGGACACAGTACTCCAGGTGCGGTCGCACCACTGCTTTATATAAGGGCATGACAATCTTTGCAGTTTTATTATCAATTCCTTTCCTAATTATCCCCAGCATAGAGTTTGCCTTTTTCACAGCTGCCATGCACTGAGTTGACATTCCCATGGAACTATCATCTAAGACGCCCAAATCCCTTTCCTGGTCTGTGACTGATAGCACTGACCCCTGTAGTGTGTATGTGAAGTTTGGATTTTTTGCCCTATGTGCATCACTTTACATTTTGCTACATTGAACTGCATTTGCCATTTCTTAGCCCACTCGCCTAATTTATCAAGGTCTGCTTGGAGTTCTTCGCAATCCTTTGCGGTTCTCACCACCCTACATAATTTGGTATCATCCGCAAACTTGGCCAACACGCTACCTACCCCTACTTCCAGATCATTCATGAATAGGTTAAAGAGCACTGGTCCCAAAACTGATCCTTGGGTGGCACCACTCCCTACATCTCTCCATTGTGAGAACTTCCCATTTACACCCACCCTTTGCTTCCTATTCCTCAACCAGTTTTTAATCCATAGAAGGACTCTTATTCCTTCATTGCTGAGTTTTCTCAATAGTCTTTGATGAGGAACTTTGTCAAAAGTCTTTTGGAAATCCAAGTATACAATGTCCACTGTTTCCCCCTTATCCACATGCCTGTTTACACCCTAAAAGAACTCTAGTAAGTTTGTAAGACTTGCCTCTGCAAAAGCCATGCTGACTCTTCCTCAGCAGGTCTTGCTTTTCTATATGTTTTATAATTTTATCTTTAATGATAGATTCTACCAATTTACCAGGAACAGATGTCAAACTAATTGGCCTGTAATTTCCTGCCCCCCCCCCTTCCACGTGCACAACTTCCCTGGAGAATTCCCTTTTGGACCTAACAATTTTCAACTATTAGTTGAGTGCAAAAGGCTTATCCATTCAGTTGGCATGTGGAACTGTCCTGCCCTGTTTGCAGCCACTCTTAGGACATTTTAACCAAGCAACTCAAAAGGCTCCTGCTTCAACCAGATCTGTAACATCAATGTTAATTGGTCCTGCAGTGGTCATGCAGGGCAGGGGGTTTTCCAGTAAGTCCTCGTGTTCCTTGGAAGATTGCCTGTGCAGTATAGTGATTAAGACCAGAGGCCTCTATTCTGGATAACCAAGTTGGATTCTCTGCGCCTCCACATGAGCGACAAACTCTAATCTGGTGAACTGGGTTTGTTTCCTTGCTCCTCCACATGAAGCCTGCTGGGTGACCTTGGGCTAGTCACAGTTTGTAAGCCACTCTGAGACTCCTTGGAGGTAGAGAAAAGCAGGGTAAAAACCAACTCTTCTCTTCTTCTTTATCAAATATTCTTTTAAAAAAAAAAAAGATATAGCTGCCAATTTTCCCAGAAAGGAAAATTGACTACTGCTGAGTGTAGTCAGTGTCTACTTGGAACATTTCTGAAACTGGTGGTAGTACCTGGAGAGGATGGAGGACTTTGGGGACAGGAGGGAGCTCAAGAGGGATGTGGAATCTTAGAGGCCTTCCAAAGCTCCCATTTCTTCCAGGGGAACTAATATCTGTAGTATGTTGTAATTTCAGCTAGTATTCTAGGCACAACCTTGAGTTTGGTAATCGTACTGCTGCTGCTGATCATTCCTAAAGTGCAGCTGCAGGGAAGTGCCCATGCTAACTGATTTTGTGTCCTCAAACATATCCCAGAATCCTCTGCAATATGCAAGGGTGCTTTGGCATACAAGTTGATGTGGAAAACCTGTTGGGCAGTGTATGGTAAGTACTTGGGATGCCTGATCCATAAACTGGTAGAAAAGATCACCATCAAAAGACAGATTGAAATTAAGAAAACAGTATGGAAGAAAGTGGTATGGAAAACCACGAGATGGAAGACTGAACATGGATAGAAGGCCTTCCAAACCCAGCCGGTACTAGAACCCACTGAACAAAATGTCTTTGTTCTCCTGTAGCCTTGCCTGGCCCTTATATATCAGAACAAAAATCAGCTTTCAGACTAACCATTTGAAATAGAATAGAGAATAATAATTTTTCAACAACCTTCAGTGTAATCTTGTGGTTTAGCTGCTGCATTTGAGGGGGGAAAAAACTCTTCACAACGTTTGTGGAAGAGGGGACCAAATTCCATCTCTTCTTCAAGTTGGCCTGTTTGCGGCTGAGGAGGATTGTAAACTATTGTAACAAAATGTTTTCTTTTTCTGGTTGAGAATTAAGCTTGCTGAGGGGGAAATTCATGCGTTAATCAAATTGTATGCAGTTGTTTTTGTGTGTGGCAACAATAAAATACCCATTTTGTTTGCTAGAATTTGTCTTTGTAAAAGAATGGGTTATTACAATGACTGCCCTTAAAAGTGTTTTTTTTAAATAGAATTGTCATTTCTCCGCCCCACCAAATCCTAACTTTTAATCTTCATGTGTTCTGCCAATTATTACAAGGTCTTATGGTGGTTTCCTGAACAAAAATTACATCCTGAAGTCTAGTGTTTACTACAGCCTGTAGATCATTAAAAAAAACCCTGTGCATTTTATATATGCATTTAACTTTGTGCAAAACTGGAAATACTGGCAAGTGGCACTTAATTATGGTAGTCCTGGATTTCAACCACATTTTCTAGAAGACAAATTGATCCATGGTGGCTTTTTTCCCCTTGTGATACTTTTAGAAGCTACATTTTAAGAAGCTGCCTCTTGTCATGGAATTATATGGAGGAACCAAAGCCACAGAACAGCAATCCAGTCCCTAGGGAGCAAAGTAGTGACAGCTGGCGGTACACCGTTTCCTGTGAAATCCAGCTCTTTCTGTTTCTGTAAAAAGTGGCTGACAGGTATTAAACTGAGGGAAAACTTTCCTCAAGGAATTAAAGTCTTGTGGAGCTACACCTTATCCTCATCTCTACATTGGTACCAGTGCCCAGACCTAGGCTTAGGGAAGGATATTGGCTCCGTGGTAAAGTAGCTGCCCTGCACCCAGGAGGTATCAGGTTGAGTTCCTGACACTGCCTTTTAATAAAAGATCTAGGTGACATGAAAGACCTCTGCCTGAGACTCTACAGAGCTGCTGCCAATCAGAATGGACAGTAGGGTTATCAGATACTCCCTGGCAACAGGCAGAAGAGGGAGGGAGGGAGGGTGGGAGTCTTACCAGCAGCAATTTGAAACCGAGGCCTTTGTCACCATTGGTACATCATCACTTCCTATGCTCACCAAAAATGATGTCGTCATGCCACTATCGATGTGAGGGACACTGTAGTATTTGGTCCAAAACTCTAGGATAAAAGCTCTTGTTACAACAGAGCTTTTGCTCAAACATCACCAGTGATGCAACAATGTCACTTCCAGTAAGTATTGGAAATGATGATGTGCAGAGGGCTGCACCTCAGTTTTCTGCTGAAAAACCCTGAATGGTATTGGGGGAGGGTGCCAAAGTGGAAGATCCCCCCCCCTCAGCAGGTGTACGGCAACCCTGGTAGACAATAACGACCTTGGTGGACCTGACTCAGTACAAGGCAGCCTCAGTGGCTGTAAGGGAGGTACCATCATACCAGCACAGAGGTGTAACTATAAGGGGAAGGGGGTACATTGTACACTGGGCACATGCTGGTGGGGGCGGAAAATCCCCCTTCCCCACTCCCCCCACCCTCACCACTCCCCACTACTTACCTAAGTTTAAAAGCAGCCTGATGGGAACTACCTTAGTTTAAAAGCAGCCTTTAAAAGCAGCCTTAGTTTAAAAGCATATCCCTTTTTTGTAAAAATGCAGACTTTTCCTCCGCTGATTATTTATCCTTTTATCTTCTTGTTTTACTACATCCAGCGTGCTTATTGTTTTGAGCAGGTATACAGGTATACGGGGTATAAATATTTTAAAGAGATAAATTAATTAGATTGGTCAACTGAGAGATCTCCAACTCGAGGATTGAAATGGAGACCTGCTGGACTGGCAGATTTGCAGTAGCTCCAGCTATCTGCCATATGGAGAGAGTTCTGTTTCAAGTGGCAGGAGGGGGGGGGAAAGGAGGAGACCCCCAGCCATGTTAAAGCTCCAGCAGATTTGCTAAACTGGAAAGGGATCCATTTTCCAAGCTCTCCCAGCCTCCAGACCCACTGCTGAATTAGCAGCTGAGGCTAGGTGGGCAGTAGTTAAGTAGGGTTGCCAGCCTCCAGGTGGTAGCTGGAGATGTCCCGAGATTACAACTGATCTACAGGTGAAAGAGACAGAAAACGACAGCTTTGGAAAATAGACTACATGGCATTATACCCCATTCCCAAACCCTGCCTCCCTGTCCTCTTCCTCAGGCCCCATCCACCAAATAATTTTCTGTGCAGTAAGGAAAAAAACCATCAGTCCATGGAGGGCAGGTCAACCCAATGCTTCTCAATGGGAGGTATGCCAGTCTTCCAAGTGGCTAAGATTCTCACATTTGTGTCTACATGTCTGCACACAGCTCATTGAAAATGAAACCCAAAAAAAGGAAAGCTATATATTGCCAGAATTGGCAGGATAAGCTTACAACTGTGTACTCTTCAGGCTGGAAAGGCACCCAGGATCGGAGCCTGCAGAGCAAACATCCTGGGGCTACCTTCAGCAAATGGTGGCAGGGAGAATCCCCTCAGCAGCGCACAAAATGTCAGGTGCAGACTGAGGGTGAAACTGACCAGAGAGCAAAATAGTTGGGCAGGAAACAGTCTCTTTTCCCCTCTGATGCCTTTGCTGTCTGGATGGCACACCAGAAGCTGCCTCTTTTTCAGACATCCCGTGGATGTCTTCTTTTGGATGTGTGGAGGGAAAAGAATCAGTTGCCCCTTTTTTCATGCAGGTTCTTAAAAAACAAGTGGTAAGGGGGAGAGGGAGCGCCAAAACCGGGATGAATCCGTGTTCGGCGATCAGGCAGTGGGGGAGTTCTTCGTGAAACCTTGATATTTCGCGTGAGTATCACACGATCAATTGACCGTGGGGATTCCACCTAAGACATCCCACAGAAATATTTTTGAGCAGTGTGGAATGGACCTCTCTGTTGTAACCCCCAACTTCCTTTGGTGTCTCCCATCCAAATACTAACCAGGACCATCCCTGGTTAGCTTTTAGGATCTGACAAAATCAGGCTCGCCTGGGGTATCCAGGTCAGGGCTTCTTGAAGGTATATTACACCATTAACAAAACTGTTTCATACACCATAGGAAGGAAGGAGAGTTTTCCCCTCCCTACTACATCCATTCCTGAAAAGAATCACATAATTTAGACCTTCTGTATTTAGAAGAGAATGTATCCTTTGCACCTGAAAACAAATTGTAGTTATGAAGAGGGCAGGAAAAAAACCCTTTATAGCTCATACAAAATGTCATTTGTCTAGTTAACAGTGCAGAGCTAATCTGTGGCAGGATCAAGTCAAATGAAAAATATTTACTAGAGCTTTCTCTCCTCAACAGTGATTGTAAGTAGATTATCAAACTGCATGGGGGAATTTGGGGTAACGCCCACCTGGAGTCTATGCCAGGATTGCCCTAGCTTTGGAATAAGGGTACAACCTCCCCCACACATTCGCCCCAAGTTCCAGAAACATGGGACCATCAGGTTTGTATTTTTCTATCTTTAATAGAATTATTCTTCCTTGTTTATCTTCTCCACTTACTTTAAATCATTTTCAATTATTAATTGGATGAAAAGTAGCTTCATGTGATACATGAAAAAAAACATAATTCCAGACAGATGTAATTCCAGTTTATTTACCATGTTGGTTTTGGGCTTTAAAGTTTTAAACAACACCAAAGTTGGAAAGTTTCCTGTTGAACTCCATAACATCGAGATCTGAAAACAAATCCAGGACTCAGAGGGAGCCACAGAAGAATGGAAAAGAAACGACAAGAGATGTTGACAAAGAGACCTTTCATCTAGCAGCACAAGGGCTTGAAAGAAACATTTCTGCAAATATGGCACCAGCACTTGTCATGCAATGACCAACATTCTTAATGCAGTTCAACTCGACTCTCACGTTTTTCTATTACTTGTGATGTTGTTGCACCAGTGGTTGAGGACAAAATCCACGACAAGAATCCTTCTACACATCCCAGTGTTGCACCAAGGGGACCTGTGTGGTTAGAAGATGTTTGTCCTACTGCATCCATAACTGCTAAAAAGCCAGGCCTCTTTGAGAATTGTACTGACATGTTCAGACACAGATGAAGAAAACAAGTCCATAAACTGATGTTGCTAATAAAGACCTCCAGTGTACCTTTAAATTAGATGATGCACTGAAAGACAAATGCATTGCTGTGTACAATTCCCCTGGAGAAAATGGTGCTTTGGAAGGTAGACTCTATTTCACCCTATCTCACTGAGGTCTCTCCCCTCCCCAAACTCTGCTCTTTCCAGGTCCACCCCAACACCTCCAGGTTATTCCCAACCCAGAGCTGGCAACCTTACCTATAAGGTTGTTTTCTGTCCCAAATACAACAGGATCTTCAGGTGCAAAAGGTTCCTTTACTCAAGGGCATCACTAACTGCTGCTGATCATAGTATGGTGGGTGGTGGGTGGTACAGCAACTGATTTCCCAGCTCCCCAACAGCGCTGCCTATTTCAGTCTATTTGCTATTTCTATTTACTGTATCACATAGCAGTCTGGTTCAAATGCAATACCAAACCATGATCTGGCACTATGTGAATGAGGTATGGTTGAGCCTTGTACTCGCATGTCCAATGCCATGTCTCCCTTTCTTAGTAATTTCTTCATTCTCTTCCTGTTTCACAGCAAACCTTTGTCTTATTGTTGTGGTTTGGAAGTACAAACCATAGTTGACTGATGTAATGATAATTTCAAGAAACGGGAGAAGGAATTACAGCACTCAAGGGCACAAAGAAGGGAGGAAAAGCTTGTGAATCTTAGGCTTTCCATGTTCTGTACCAAACTATGGCATAGCAGTCCATTCATGGTTTAGTGTTAACTGAGGATGCGTCCATCAATTACTACTAATTGAGTTAATTAAAAGTAACCTCTGCATCCAGAGGCAACACAGTTCTGCATACCAGTAATAGGAGGCAATGATAGGGGAAGCTCTTGGCCTCTGCATCCCATTTGTTGGCCCTCCTACGCAACTGGTTTACCATGGTAAACATAATAAACTTCCTGCCTTACTGGTACTGGCCCTGCCCCTTCACTTAGGCTCCATATGCAGGGCTGTGTCCCACTGCAGTTCTCAGTTCCCTGTCACCCTTGCAGGGCTGTTCACAAGAATATCACAAAGAAGGGGGAAAGCTTCGAGAAAAAAAACATCCAAACTTCACATACACGCTACAAGGATCAGTGCTATCAGTCACAGACCAGGAAAGGGATTTGGGCGTCTTAGTTGATAGTTCCATGGGAATGTCAACTCAGTGCATGGCAGCTGTGAAAAAGGCAAACTCTATGCTGGGGATAATTAGGAAAGGAGTTGATAATAAAACTGCAAAGATTGTCATGCCCTTATATAAAGCCGTGGTGCGACCGCACTTGGAGTACTGTGTTCAGTTCTGGTTGCCAAATCTCAAAAAGGATATCTGGGCTAGTCTGGGCTTTCAACATCAGGACAATAATAATCATGGAGCTCCATAAATTAAAAGATAAATTGCATGTCTATGTAGCCTAATAAAAGGAAACTGGCACTTTGTGAGGTAGGTGGGGCTGTGAGAGTTCTGAGGGAACTTTGACTGGCCCAAGGTCACCCAACAGGCTGCATTTGGAGGAGTGATAAAAACAAATCTGGTTCTCCACATTACAGTCCACCCCTCATGTAGAGCAGCGAGGAATCAAACCTGGTTCTCCAGATTAGAGTCTGCTGCTCTTAACCACTACAGCATGCTGACTTCCAGCCTCCATCTGCAGGCTAAGATGTGCAGGACCACTCCATTGGCCATATACATTCACATTTCATGGCACAACTATAAATCAGAGATATTGGTATGATCTTTCACCAGTATAACTACTGTAGCCACTTTTTGGCATTATGGGACAGCAGGTTCCTAAATAATTCCATTCAGCACTTTTAAAAATGACACCAAAGATTAGCAGCATTAATGGCTTTCAATTAGAAACCATTTTTCAGAACTTTACAACATAGGCCAAGTAAGCCATTCCACTGACAATGATCTTGGTTTGCCACCTCAAGTTAAAAATAGCTAAAATGGGCAACGCTGGTTGTGTTGAAAGATCACCATTCCTCAGCATTTTATAGTTAATTTCTTTTCAAACTATAAAACAATCTCTTATAACAGCTCAGTTGTATTTTGAACAGCCGCATAAATGAAACGGAGGAAAATAGCCAGATGTTTTACCAACATAAACTGTCAAACCAAACCATAAAAACAACTCAGAAAAAAACCAAATCTATTTAAGTAGAAAGGATCTCAACTTTTTCATCACTGCTGCCAAAAACTCCGAGTTCCAGTTGTCCTTCTTTCTTGCACGAATTGAGGTTGTGATTGTTCAGCTGCATTCCATGTTGAAAAGCTGCATTATAGACATGAACTTTGCCTGTGGTCAAGTTCTCTCCCTTCTCTCTTTGCATGCAAAGCATGACTGCTGTTTGATTCAGGCTTTCCAAAACCAAGCCTTCGAATTGCCGTGACAACTGAATACCGAGCTGAGGCAAATTGTGGTTTGTTATCTTCCCACAAACTGGGGTTCTATACCAGAAGACCATGCCTTAGGGCCAAAACAGACACAACAAAGTTCATAGATTGCCATCCATCTTTAAAAGGTAAATTACGCCTATACCCAGAGGTGGGATCCAGCAGGTTCTTACAGGTTCCCGAGAGTAGGTTACTAATTATTTGTGTGTGCCGAGAGGGGGTTACTAATTGGTGATTTTGCCAGGTGATTTTTGCCTTAGTTATGCCCCTCCTCTCAGCAGTAGCGTGCAGAACTTGAAACAGTCTAGCAGGAGGTGCACCGGCGTGGATGGCAGCCTGCATCTGCGTGCATTCGTTTCCTGCCCAAGGACCGGCGCAGTGACTGCATCTTTGCCACAGCCCCGGCCAGGAATGCCCCGCCCCTGGAATGCCCGGCCACACCCCCATCGTGCCCCGCCCAGCCCCATTGGCACTACGCCACAGTTTGAATCCCACCACCATCGGAACCTGTTACTAAAATTTTTGGATCCCACCACTGCCTGTACCCAGCACTCATTTGGTTCACGGATATTCAGGGAGCCTTTTCAGTCATTAAAAAAGCCCATTTTGACTAGTAGACCAGAAATGTACACCAACTAGACAACTGTCAATGAGACCAGTTCTCTGAACCAGCCAGTGGGGCTGGGTATGAGGAAAGGATTAAGAACAGACCATGGGAGCTTTAATTAGTGAGAGGTTGAACAGTTGGAGCTGGGAGTGAAAAGGAGCGTGAAATTAAGAGGTGCAGAGATAATACATCTTTGGTTAAGTTCCCCTGTTGGTGTCACTGAGGTAAAAGGAATTCAAGCTGGGTTTCATGGGTCTAATATGGAAATAAGTTGTAATAGACTTTTGTGTAGAAACCTGCCCAAGAGAAGTCCCCCTCCCACATAGGCATGTACTGTATAAAACTCCTGGATTATTAATATTTACCTTTACTGTGTGTTTCTTGGTGCATAAACATTGTTCTGGTTCAGTCTAAAAAGTAAAGCTTTTTTGTTTCTGTAAGTTTACTTTGTTATCCCTAAGTTATTAGTCTAGGCTTCATTCGTTTTACCAGGGCCAGATTCTATCCCCTCAATTTTTAAAAAAATTCTGCCTGGAAGTCTAGCAGATTGAGGTAGGCAGGAAATTGTGAAGGTAAAAAAAAGTGTCAGCTTGGTGACTATCTCTTGGGAAATTCATATATTCATCTTTTTCTCCTCTTTACAGTGCTAGGAAAGTGGAGAGCAGGATACCAATTAGTGAATGTGAGCGGGAATGAAAGGGATAAACCCCACATCCCTTTCCTATATGGTCCAATCCATATTGAGGCTACATAGACATGCAATTTATCTTTTAATTTATGGAGCTCCATGATGATTATTGTCCTGATGTTGAAAGCCCAGACTAGCCCAATCTTCTGAGCTCTCAGAAGCTCTGCAGGATAGGCAAGTATTTGAGTGGGACACCACTAAGGAACACCACAGAGGCAGGCAGTGGCAAGCCACCTCTGAATGTCTCTTGCCATGAAAACCCCACCAGAAGTTGCCATGGTAGCTGTGACTTGACCGCAATAAACAAAAAAGAAGAGTGTCACAACTATTTATACCCTGCATTATCTCCTTAGCCAAGGGGTGGCTCAAGGCCCTTAGGTTTTATTGAGTTCCCCACCCAGGCAAATTCAAACCAGAGATTTCCTTCTGCGTCACTCATTCTCTTAGCCACTATGCTACACCAGATATTGCACAAAGTCATTCTAATTCTAATTCAAAGCAATCTTTCTAAAGACACAGGAAAATAGATAAAAGAATGACGGCCAGTATTATATAGAAGGAAGGAGTTGTACACCAAACCAAGTAAGGCGAGATCAAAGATGATCAGAAGACAGGATGGTAAATGTCTCAAGAAAGATGAAGTAGATGAAGGAGATGTTGGTGGTGGTGTTGGTGTTAATGAGGCAAGGAGTTTTCCCCAGACTATAAGTATACTCTTGTGCCTTCGAGCACAAATTGGAACATACTTGTTCTTGATTGGCATTCTGGTAATTGCATTACTCAATTCTAGGCAATTCACAATTGCATATGCAAACTAATTTCAGTCTATCATTTGATAATGGGTGATAGGAAAAGGTTTATCAGGAGTTTTTTATTAGTGATGACTCATTAAAATGTGATCAATGTAATCATTCACTTCTTAACACATGTGTGTGAATCAGCCCTAAATGTCAACAGGATGGAAAATATTATCAGGTGTTGTTTTTAGCATTAAAATGATGCAGTAGCAAGAGAAGTCAGAGTGACAGGAATTTTATTCTCAGTACTGCTTTGAAGCAACTAGAGCCTTCTCAGAGTCTGAATTTGGCAGACCAAGGTCCAGATTTCCTGGACCAAGGCAGTCAGGCAAGCAATGATAGGAATGTAGTGTGAATTTTGTACACAGAAAATTGGATTGTGAAATGAAGGTATTTTACCTCAATAATGTGTAAAATGTTCTAGGAGTTCTGTGTTTGGAATTTAACTCCTAGGTATGCATGTCTCCAGTTTGGTTTGAGATCACAGTGAATAGGAGGGGGAGCTTTAACTTAAACTTTCACCTTCATACTGTTTTCCCAGCCTGAAATAGTCTCAGGGAGCCGGTGCTTGCCCTGTTGGGGAAATTTATGTGTATGGGTTGTCATGTACCCTCTGGCAATTGATGGAGAGGTGGTGGGAACTTACTGGCAGCAAATTGAGGCCTAGACCTCTGAAGACGTGTCAACACCACTTCTGGCATTTACTGGAAGTGATGTTATCATGTCATTGGTACTATGGGGATGCTCTAGTATTTGGGCAAAACCTCTGTGATAGGAGCCATTTTTGCCATAATTTTGTTCAAACACCAGAGCATTCCCACACTGAAGACAATGTAAAGACATCACTTACATTGAGCACTGGAAGTGACATCAACATGTTGCCAGCGACAGAAGTCTAGGCCCCAATTTGCCATGGCTAAGTGCCCTCACTGGCCAGCTGAATGGTACCAAGGGAGTGCCCCCAAAGTGATCAATCCCCCCTGGTGGTGGTTTGTCAACCCTAGTGTACTGATGGTCAACAACTAACTTTCCACAATAGGGAAACAGCAACAGTCCGGGGCTGTTTCTGCTTTGTTAACAGCCTGGTAAAAAGGCTAAGGTGCCTTCTCCCTGTGTGCCATGATCCTCAACTAAAGTAGGCCTAGGAATTTAGTTCAAAGTACAGAACCCCCAGACCATGTCTGTTGACAGAACCTCTGAGCAGATGCAAGTACATTGTAACGTGTGCAATGGCCCTCCATAGGCACCAAGGAAATGGCTTCTGCTCCAGTGTCCTCTTTCTTAAAGTGTTTTTATAGAACAGCAAAAATTACCTGGAAGCTTTTGAGTAACAAAAATGTTATTTCGCTAAATTAATAAAGGACTGTATTTAGGATGGTTTTAATCGCAGTGTCCTTTTGCATACATGAATTCTTGTGTTTGAATCTCTGGCAACCTATTTTGCTCAGATTTTTGGCACCAAAAATAGACTTTGGCTCTCTCGTTCAGTTCTTGTAACAAGTACACCATGAACTCTGATGTTAGTCCAGTGAAGCCCACTGCTTCGAGGTGCAAGTATGCGACCATATTAGTACAGTGTGAAGTGTCCCTCTGTGTTGTTTTTGCTAATATGCGTGGGTTTCCTTTGACCAGAGTTTCAGATAGCTGTTTGCGTGCTTATACTTTACAATGCCACACCTTTTATCAGAGACATATGTGAATTTTTAGCAGAGGGCAAGACAGGCTCTTTTCTTCTTGTGGTATCGCATCATGAAGCATTAGAGAAGTTTACAGCATTTTTTAAAACTTCTGCTTTCTGAAAGAAATAGTAGGAAGTATATATCCTTCTCTCTTCCATCATTAGAGGACTATATGGTTCCACCACTATATCACTTCAGCAACAAAATGTAACAATGCATTGGAACTCACACCTCTGTGAAGGAAAGGGAATTAATTTGGAAGTATCCAGACGCAGACTCCATTGTACTGGGGAACAAACCTTATTACTGCTCTGCACGTGCCCTAAATAACTCATTTTGTCCCAACAGACTTGTGTAAAACTTGGTTTTATGTCCATACTGTGCAGCCCTATCAATGGTTGTAGGAAGTACTGACCAATGTATACTAAAGCAGTTGTATATTGTTCTCAACTGGACACCCTCAATCTGTTTTGTGGACTGAACCCTAATATCTCTTATTGTAGTCTGAACAATGAAATTCAGCTACTGACCAATCATGGTTCTTATAAAAGCATCAGAATATGCTTTTAGCCAGACGGATTCTTTTCCCTTCTGTAAGTCTTGCTCATGAGTCTCAGGCTACACACAGCTTTTGATGCTTGCTGACAGTAAGGAAACAGCAAGCTCTATGTTGGATTGCTAGTAAAGTATTCCCCAACAGTCCCTCTCTGTGAAAGTTATTAAGAAGGAATTTATTTTTCTAAGCAAGGAGGAGGAAAATAATCATTCTACTTATCTGGATATTAAATTAGATAATACAGTAGAATTGCAGCTTGGACAATACTTGAGCACATTTTCTTTAATGGGCAACCCTATTCTGCTCCTTAGGAATTAGGAGAGACAGAGAGAATTCTAAACCAGGACAAAACTGCTTGGGCATATATGTGCTGCATACCTATGTCAGCTGGATCAGTTTGTTACAGCTTATTTTTATTTACTTATTTTTCTGCATTTTCATGTCTGCATTTCATGCCCCTAAAAAAACCCTCCAGATGGCTTACAATTATAAAAAATGGCAACCAAGTGAAGACTTGATGCTGAAGGAAAAGGGAAGGGACAGATATACACAAATTCAGTCACACAATGAGCAAATTGGGCGATCCCCACTGGAGATGATGGACAAGTCAAGGGCTTCTAGCCAAACTAATGGGGAAGGGTCACATTTTTTATTTTTTTATTTTTTTCAATATTAACAGAAAGAGGACAGGAAAACAGTAAGAATATCGATAGATCTTTTCTTGAATATAATTCTAGGAGTTGAGGGACAGCATGGTTATACAAATAATATTTTGTAAAATCATTAACTAATCAATGTTTTACAATTTTTTCAAAAAATAAGTATATTCTAATGAACTGAATTATTGAAACAAATTGATATATGAGTTCTATCATTAGTTTCCAAAAAAATTCTTACAAAATATTATCCTACTATCGAATTATCTTCTTCCTACTTATTGTAATTCCTCATTCAATTTTTCCCCTTTTTGACTCTCTTTCAAAGCAGTTTCCCATAGAGTAAAACCTAAGCAGTTATTAATAGTTTATACACATCACTTCAACTATATTCTCATTTTTCATTGTTAATTTTATTTTTGAGAATAATGTGAGAAGTACATTTGCCATTTATCTTGAAATTCTTGATTTGATCTCTTATTCTCAGAGTTCAGTAGTTTTGCCATTGTTGCCTCTTCCCTTAATTGAGGGGTCTTATGATCTCTCCCTCAGAGGAAACCATTTAATATGGTCTCTTATTCTCCCAAAGAATTCTGGGAACTATAGGTTCATATAGACCAGTGGTGGCGAACCTTTGGCACTCCAGATGTTATGCTGGCAGGGGCTGATGGGAATTGTAGTGCATAACATCTGGAGTGCCAAAGGTTCACCACCACCGATATAGACCAATGATATTCACTCAGTAACTTGGGAGTCACATGTGGCTCTTCTAAGCATCATTTCCCTAATTTGGCACTTTCAGGAAAGTGGGTGAGGCCATTGACCTTGGGTTTTGTGGTTGGCTGTTGGGCACCCCTTTAAAACAGCCACCACCAGATGAATGCAAACCTTCCAGAGGTTTATAATATAATTCCAGCACTAGAGCAAATTTGTCTCTTTTTTTTCCTGGTTTGTGGCAGCTGAGAATATGGCTTTGTGAGCCACAGAAGGAGTATCACATATAAACTTTCAGAATTCTTTTTTATTGTCCAAGATATAGATATATCCAAAACTGCTCTGCCCCTCCCCCATTCTTTCTTTCACGCTGACAGCCTAAAAAAGCATCTTCCTGGTGTCCAATGAGAAAATATCCACTGATCATCAGCAAGTGAACAGGTATAAAAAGATGCTCTTTTGACAGCACTTACAGTATAAATATACACTTACGAAAATGAGGGTTCCCATCTTTGAGGTGAGGCATGGAGATCTCCCAGAATTCAAACTTGTCTCTACACTGCTCTGATAGCTTCACAAACTGTACCCTCTCCAGGTTTCACCTTCAAATCTTCAGGAATTTCTCAACCCAACAACAAATGCATGAGCCATCTATGTCAGAAAAGATTGTTAGTTCTTTCACAAGTACTTCCTGACATTGTAGATGTTTATTTCTCAGAGTACCAGTCTACAAGCACCGTGTTATAGAAAAGAGTGTCTGCAACATTTCAGCATGAACAAACACAGCCATGAGTTATGGAAGTGTGGAGGAACATCTGAAAGTGGTAACTCCCCCCTGTCCATTTCTGTTTGCTTTCTTACACTCTTGTAATTTCAAAACAGAGACTTGCACTCAGCTAAACGGGTTCTTCTTCTTAAACATTACAAAAAATAAATATGCTGTCAGGATAAACGCTTCTGTTCACAGCACTGGTCTCGGATCACATTTTTATAACCGTGTCACAATTTGCCCACTCCAAGTAGATGTTTGTTGCAAAAACAGCAGCATCATGCTAAGCAGCCCAACTCCAAAAATCAGGAACACATTTCATGCTTGATGTGTATCACGTATGACTCCTGTTCACAGTTTTGTATTCAAATTAAGGACCTTAAGTTGAAAGGCATTTAGATTCAAGACCATGCTTCATCCAGCTAGATAGGGTTGTCCACTCTAAGCTGAGAAGAGATTTTGGTGGTAGAGCCTGAGAAGAGCAGGGTTTCAAAAGACCTCAGTAGGGTATAATGCTGTAGAGCCTAACCTCCAAAGCAATCATTTTCTCCAGGGGAACTGATCCATGTAATCTGGAGATCAGTTGTAATACCAGAAGATCCAAAGGCCCCACCTCAAGTGTGGGAACCCTAAGTTATAGTGACACAGAATTTTTTTTTGCACTCTCTTCCACTAAATGTTGTGTTTTTTCTTTAGCATATCAGAGTAATAGTCTAGCACAGGGGTAGGGAACCTGCGGCTCTCCAGATGTTCAGGAACTACAATTCCCATCAGCCTCTGTCAGCATGGCCAATTGGCCATGCTGGTAGGGGCTGATGGGAATTGTAGTTCCTGAACATCTGGAGAGCCGCAGGTTCCCTACCCCTGGTCTAGCAACTGTACTAGCCCTTGGGTTCTGGATCTGTAGATCAGTGGTTCTCAGCCTTCCTAATGCCGCGACCCTTTAATACAGTTCCTCATGTTGTGGTGACCCCCAACCCTAACATTTATCCATTTTACAGATGGAGAACACTGATGCAGAGAGTCTTAGGTGATCCCTGTGAAAAGGTCATTCAACCCCCAAAGGGGTCGCAACCCACTGGTTGAGAACCACTGCTGTAGATGGAAACCCCCATTCACTGATGAAAGGCATGGAAGGTTAGATCCTGAAAGCAATATCAGGAAGTAATATCCCTGGTTAATAGCTCTTGAGTATCTCAGCAAGAAAGCAGACTATAAATAAAGTAAATCCATAAATGAAAACAAATTAATAACTTTTTGAGACTATATTCCTATTGATGTGGTGGAGGGCTGGGGCACATCGTATGCCACATGGATGACCTCTCATGGGAACTAGATGTTTTGGGCCGACACCTGATTGCTGGGGTCCTCCAATTCAGATGATTCTTTGTTACTAAACAAAAAAGGGGAGGAATCCCATATAGTCAGGCATTTGTCACAGAGCATCTGCATCATTTATGAGGTTACCTGAATGGGACAAGGAGGGGGAATGCCCTGATCCTCCACTACACACAGAGCAGGTAATGAATTAGGACTTAATCTGTCTATGAACCTGAACACAATCACTGTAAGTGTCAATTGAGGCCCCAAACACATGGAACAGTTGTGTGGAGGAGGATGTGAGCCCAGGCCTTCCACATTCTGGCCCAGATTCCACCACTCTGGTTCTCAAAACTGTGGCCTCAGAAGCTGAGAGAGATATTTGCCAGTAAGCCTGTCTGCAAAGCTTAAACATCTTCACACAGTATATACCAGCGGTTCTCAACCTGGGGGTCGGGACCCTTTGGGGGTCGAATGACCCTTTCACAGGGGTCACCTAAGACTCTCTGCATCAGTGTTCTCCATCTGTAAAATGGATAAATGTTAGGGTTGGGGTCACCACAACATGAGGAACTGTATGAAAGGGTCACAGCATTAGGAGGCTGAGAACTACTGGTATATACCCAGCTTGAAGCTATTGCAGCCTGAGGAAATGTCAGCATATTGCTATAAATGTTCACCTTCATCTTGTAGGTTTTTTTATTTAAAAATGGGTTTTCCAATGGTCACTGAATCCTCCCTGTCTCCAGATGGAATAATCGTTACCTTCTTTGTTTATGCCATAGATTTTTCCATCATTCCTGTGGGCACAGTTACATGTCCAGGTCTGAGCCTTTTTCTAACTGGTTCCCCATCTCCAGTCTGTGGTTCTCTGTTCTCTAGATAATAGGAAGCATAGTAATAGAAGAAAATCCTTAATTAGAGATTATAACTAATGATGTTTTTGGTGCAAAAAAAATCCCCCACAAGACCAGAGAAGGAGTGCGTGACCATAGAAGCGATGAGTTTCGGCTTTCATGTATGCTAATAGTTTCTTATTAGATTAAGACTTAAATACCTGATATTTGTTTCTTGGAAACTTGAAAATAATTTCTGGCTTTAATGTTAGATTTTTCCTGGGCAAGCTGATGACCCGTTAAAGCCATTTACCATTACAAAGTTTTTAATTTAGCCCAATCTGTGGCATTAAATGATTGTGTATGATTGCTACCCAGACAGAATCAGCCTGCAATTTGACCAAGGCTGTAGCCAATCACTCAAACATTTGAACAGGGCAAGAGTACCAATTAACCCCATCAGTACTGAGACAGTGAGCAACATTCTAATCTCAGAGAAGCATCTTGAAACAATCAACTTGTACAGCACTTCATTCCTCATCCCCCCTACTTAAGATGCAACAATATTTTCTGCACACATGAGGTCTATTCCTCACTAGAAGTCTGTTCCTCACTAGGCTATCCTCTTAAATGGGTTTAGCAAGATCGATCTGTTGAAGAATCAAAGCAAAGGACAGCACACATGAATCTTATTTGGCTTGTACTGGGGTCATTTTGTTTATTAAATGATTTTAATTTATTCCGTTTTTTATGCCTGTTCAGATTCTTTCTTTATTTCAACCAGTGCTGATAGGAGATGTACTTCTGCCATTTTTTTTACCCAATTGGGAAGAAATTCTTAAGGGCTATATCTCTCACCCAAGGGATTCTCCCTTCAAAATTCCAGGCAAATTGAAGAAAAGTGCCCTTGTTTTAGTGGTAATTCCTCAATTGCAAAAAGTGGCATGAGCTATTTACTTCATTTATAGATGGCTTCTCTCACTGAGACTCAAGACATGTTACGACATATACAGTGTGTGGTTTTTTTAAAAAAGCCAATGAAACAGCATAAAACATAAAAATAATGTAGAACTAAGATTACAAAATTTGGAAAGAAAGAAAGAAAGAAAGAAAGAAAGAAGAAAGAAAGAAAGAAAGAAAGAAAGAAAGAAAGAAAGAAAGAAAGAAAGAAAGAAAGAAAGAAAGAAAGAAAGAAAGAAAGAAAGAAAGAAAGAAAGAAAGAAAGAAAGAAAGAAAATGGCTACATACCATAATGCAGAAAGTGGATTACAAATGTGGAAGACAACGCAGGTAAATGCAAAGTGATTACATACAATAAGCATTGCCGTAGACTACAATCCTGTTTCCTTAGAAAAGCAACCTGAACTTTTTCATTATACTATAGTTCTAATCCCTTTATAAAAATCTCCACCACCACAAACACTTCCTCTTCCTGGTGATTGGCAACACTAGGCTTTTCTGATTTCCTTAGACAGGCCATTCCACAAGGTGGGAGCTTGGGAGCTACAACGGAGAATGTAGATGGATAGATAGTTGCTGATCACTCATTTGTGGAAGGTTTTGCTTGGGTTGCAAGGGGGTAGGGTTGACAGATCCAGGTTGGAAAACTCCTAGAGATTTGGGAAGGGAGCCTGGGGAAGGGAGAGACCTCAGTGTGGTACAATGCCCCCACCGAGAATCTCAGATTGGAAGACTCTCAATCCAACCAATGGCAAATGGTGTTATGATCCCCATTAGGGGGGAAAGTGGGATATAAATAAAAATCATAAGCATAATTCAAGGTTCTGGTTAAAACGTGCAACACCCTTAATGGCCTTTGATCCACATTCCTACAGGACTGCCTGTACTACTACATCCTGCCCTAACAACTTCATTCCTCTGAGGGAAGTCCAGGGTTGCCATCCTCATGGTGGGGCTTGGAGATCTCCGGGAATTACATCTCCAGATGACCCAGATCTGCTCTCCCAGACAAAAAAGTTTCTGGGTGGGGGGACTCCATTCCCACATCTCCACCAGCTTCCCAACCTGGGTCAGACAACCCTACAGGTGGCTGGGGGGACTTGGCAACCCTAGCATACACAAAAAACTTCATACACTATATCAAATTTAGCCCTCTGCAGCACACAAGACTGTATTTTAGAAAGAGTTTATCTAATGCTTTCATACCTCAACCTAGCCTATGTGATGCTCAGTGCCAATCCAATTAAGGTTTTGTGGCAACTCTAATTTTCTCGAGGAACCAAGTCCGGGGAGAGAAATGTGCCTGGTAACCATAACTCAATTCAGTATAAGATAAATTGTTTTGTTCTGTTTTGCAACTAACCTTCTGAAATGCGCTCTAAATACTTTTACAAAACCCAAGAGCCATTTGTGTAACAACATTACCTTTTAAAAGTTTATCCCCTTTCCCCGCCCTTTGCATTTCCATCACTGTGCAGCTCTCACAAGAAGCTAATCGTCTCATTTATTATTGGAAACTAAATACAGTAAATCTTTTTCTGCGCGCTCATGTAAACATACAAGCATAAATACACTTTTGGAGTCCCCACGCCATCGCAGAGACATTAACCCCAAGTCCATTTAGAGAGTGTCACGTCCAAATCCCAGGGGCATTTTTGCCATAGATTAAAGAGAAAATAGAAGCAAGATGAGAAGGCAAAGTAAGCAAAACAAGGCCATTAAGTAAATCAGAGTTAGAAGCAAACATTCCATGTGCAACCAATTTAGAAATGTCAACACATCTGGCAGGCAAGGCTCTTTCTCATGTATTCACATGATAAATATTTTTATATGTAAACTATACATTATCAAGTATGACTCAATTTTGCTGAAATAACATTTAGGGTAATTATATATCATGAGGCTATTTGGAACACCCCTATTTATTGGACCATCTTCTATGATTGAACCTCTGGCTGTCAGAGAAGATATCTGGGTTAGAGAATATAGTGTATTTGTCCATACTCATTAATGGTAGATTAACAGACTCACATCTATAGCTGGCACCTTCAGAGGCACGTCACAGTAAGATGTGTTTCTCTCCATGACACCAGACCATGGCTACATCATCCTCACATACCCAAGGGATGCAAGTTGGTATGTTTATAATCCCCTGTTTTATTTCAGCATCTCAGGTGCTTTCTGCAAACCTGGTGATTTCCACTGAGGTTTTGGAAAAATCCACCCTCTCCTTACTTCATCCCACAGTGCAGATTTTTTTTAGGTTCAGGATTAGATTAAATTAAATTAAAACCTACTTTATAGTTCAATTCAAGTATGTCTCAAACACACATCTTCTCTATTTATATATTTCCCTTCTCTTACCTTTCTTTGGGAGAGGAGGACTTTCCAAGGCTGCAAGACACCCACTTCTTTCCTCTCATCAGGAACAATGTACACCTGAATTCCCCTTTAATTCTCCCTTTTTCCAAGCTTGGAAATAAAATAATATTGTACGTTTGAACCTGGCTTCCTGTCTCACAACTGGGGGTAGACTACAGATCTGAAGTACTCTAGGTCAGAGCAATTTGTTACCTAGATTTTGAATCTCTGCTTTGGAAATCAGGCTTTTCTTCAGATTTAGACAGATAGGTAGTTATGGTCAGCTCTACTTACTGACTCTTGTTTTTCCTTAGGATATCTAACTTTCTTAGGTAAAGCAACTCAGATCTTGGATGCTTGGAATGGAGAAGAAGAAGAAGAAGAAGAAGAAGAAGAAGAAGAAGAAGAAGAGGAGGAGGAGGAGGAGGAGGAGGAGGAGGAGTTGGATTTATATCCCCCTTTCTCTCCTGTAAGGAGACTCAAAGGGGCTTACAAACTCCTAACCCTTCCCCCCTCACAACAAACACCCTGTGAGGTAGGTGGAGCTGAGAGAGCTCAGAAGAACTGTAACTAGCCCAAGGTCACCCAGCTGGCATGTGTTGGAATGTACAGGCTAATCTGAATTCCCCAGATAAGCTTCCACAGCTCAGGCGGCAGAGCAGGGAATCAAACCTGGTTCCTCCAGATCAGAGTACACCTGCTCTTAACCACTACGCCACTGCTGCTCCAAGATGATTGGCTTTTGATGTGGCCTTCCAGTATTGGGTGTTATTACTGTGAACACAACATTTTTTTGATTGCTTGAATTTGCTAAACTGTTAGCCCAGCTATTTGTATTATTCTCCACGATACCTTTTATTGCTGTGAAATAATCAACAAGATGTACTGGTTAAGAGTGGCAGATTCTAAACTGGAGAATATAGTTCGATTCCCCACTCCTTCACATGAGGTCTGCTAGGTAACCTTGGACCTGTCAATAATTCTCTCAGCTCTCTTAGCCCCACCTCCCTCACAAGGTTTATGTTGTGGGGAGAAAATGGCATTGTGACTGTAAGTCACTTTGAGATTTCTTGATGTAGAGAAAAGCAAGGTATAAAAATCAACTCTTTTTCTTCTGTTTCCTTTCTATGGCTCATTCCGCACATGCAGAATAATGCACTTTCAAACTGCTTTCAATGCTCTTTGAAGCTGTGCGGAATGGCAAAATCCACTTGCAAACAGTTGTGAAAGTGGTTTGAAAACGCATTATTTTGCATGTGCGGAAGGGGCCTATCTGTGTTTTCTCTCTGGGTTCTTCATAAAGAGAGAAGACATATGTAACAAGATCCCGCGCTTGATTAACTCAGAAGCAAGTTGCACAGAGTTCAACTCCCAAGAAAATAGGCATCAGACGGCAGCCTTTAGGCAGTCTGTTTGAAAGCAAACAGGGTCCATCTAAATGTGAGAGGAGGCCACAGAATACTACTGGAAACAAATACATTTTCAAAGAATAGATTTACATCTCACTGAAAATTCTGTCTGTTAGCCTACCTTTTTAAAAGATAAAATAATGAGGTTGAAAGAGTAGACACGACAATAAATATTTTTCAGATGATTTCCCCATCCCCTGGGAATGTACTGACTTCAAAAGATTCCGAAGTTTGGCTGTGATAACCATCCAAGCTTTTAGGTGTTTGTCAAGCTTGGTCCAACCCTTTTAAACATTTTAAAGTCTCTAGTACTAGGCCAGAATTATAGTAACAACAATGTGCCTCGCAGGATTTTGGCCTCCCAGCTACCCATCTCTGCCAGAAGTAGGGAAAGCAAAGGCACGCAAACACTAACTTTGTTATTACTTTTTAACTTAAACCTCTTTCTTCCTTCCCCTAACCTGAACAAAACAATTGAGCTCTGATTCCATGCAAGTTTCAGTTGAAAGCCTGCATCGGTTTTAATTCTATCATAATTTATTATCTCATCCCTCATTTTCAAAATCCAACATACTTTTGCTCATCTTCTGAGTAGAAACAGATGTCGAGAGCCTTGCAAATCAGCTCGAGAGAGGAGAAGAAGTTGGGGACTGGAGAGGAGCGTAGCGCTTCTTGCCGGGAAAGGGGTTTGAGATTGCAACTCAGGCAGACGGCCTTGCAAACAGTGGGCTGGATTCTAGAGGATGCCAATGGAAGATAGTTGTAGAGATGGATTCCCCCTCACTCTCCCTCCCCTCACCTTAGCCCAGAAGCTGCCTGTGAGCCTGGAAAAACCTGTGCTAAGGGCTGGGGGGGGGGGTCATGTGTGTGAAAAGCCACACAGAACTGGCAACTGCTCTGACAACAAGGATGTGAATGAAATCATCCCTCTGCAATTTCCAACAACAGAGCCTCAAAGCGGCAAAGGCAGAATATGCAGGGAAGGTAGATTTGCTCATTTCCCCCCTCCCCAGAGCACTCATCTGTGCTGCATGGCTTTTCATCTATTTCGTAGGCTCACAGGCAGCCACAGAGGGAAAAGAAACTCTGGCCCTTTCCCCACTCACCTTTGCCCGAGAGTTGCTGCGGGCAATTCCCGGCATGCACAATTCCTGGCGCGCGCCCCGGCTTCCCCACAACCCCCCGCTCTGCGCGGGGTCATCAAAAGGCGCCATTTGAAAAGGCACCAGAAATTCCACGCGTCGAGGGGGCGCGAGAGAAGCAGCGTCAGGGCGGCTGCGTTCTCGCCGCCCCTGAAGTGAGGAGGGCAGCTGAACCCCGCGCTACTTTAGGAGAGTAGCGCGGGGCTTAAGGAAAGTGGGGAAAGGGCCTCTGTCTCCTGTCCCACTGAAGTGCAGTAACTGTCCCATTCATCCATTGCTGAAGTAGGATTGGTCTCCATACGATCTGAAAAGACTGCTCAGGAATGCACAGTGTCATGGAGGTAATTGCACAATAGCAGTGGGCAGCCATCTCATGAACCATCAGTGGTGCTGCTAGCCACCAGGAGTGGCCCAGACTAGTTTGAGCTTGTCAGGTGTCAGAAGCTAAGCAGAGGCCCTTTCCGCACAAACTTTTAAAAACATTTTGAGGCTGGGAAATAAAACAAGTCCTCTGTGGAGTTCTGCATTGTTTTTACCCCCAAACATTTTATTCGCAGCCTCAACATTTTGTAATGAATCCCATTTCTCTGGCTGGAATCCCATTTCTCTGGCTGGAACGTTTTGAAAGCATCTTCAGTTGCTGTGTGATCTATTGACTATGTTTCTCACGGTTCTCTGCTTCCCTAAACTTCCTCCTCGAGGCCATTTTCTGGGCTCACTCAGTTCCCCCCGTCTGTTTATTTGCAGCATTTCTCTGTTCTTTTATTGGGGGGGGGGAATCTTTGAATCATCAAGTATATGAGGAGAATAGAATACAACATAAGGCTGTGAAGCAGTGAAGCATTGATTCAACACAGAACTCAAAAAAGAGGGGGGGGGGGTCATGTAATGGTGACCAGGAATCATTTCAAGGTGAATGCAGACATATATTGTTCTAAAGAGAGGAGGCTGAAAAGTTTTAGAAACATTTTAGGGGATTTGTGTGAAAAGGGCAATGACTGGTAGTTAAATAGGAAACCATAAAGGAAGCTCACTATTCAAAGGAAGGCAATAGCAAAGCATCCATGTTAATCTCTTGCATTGAGAACCCCATGAAGGGCTGTCGTAAGTCAGCTGAAACTTGACAGTGCTGCTGCTGCAGTTCAGAAATTACAGGCGCTAGACACAAATGTCCTGAGCTATTGATATTTAACTACCTTTTGAGGTAAACTCCCTGCCATTGACAATGGTCTTCTGTGTGTCATTGAAATGGATAATATTGCAAGGAAAATATGCCTCTATGCATCTGTATGGGTTGCATTCTTCAGACACTGCACTTGAGGAGAGATCATGGCTCAGTGATAGAGAACTTGTTTAGCACACAGAAAGTCTGTGATTCAATCCCTTGTATCTCCAGTTAAAAGGGTCAAGTAGCTGGTGATAGGGAGGAAAAGCAGCATGGTAGGACCTAGGGATCCCCTGGAATTACACTTCATCTCCAGAGATCAGTTCTGCTGGAGGAAAAGATGCTTTGGAAGGTGGCCTATAGCATTGTACACCACTAAGATCCCTGTCCTTCCCAAGCTCCATCCTTAAATCTCCAAGGCCGTTTCCGCACGGCCCTTTTATGGTGCCCTGGGGATGGCAAAAACGCCATTCCCAGGGAGCCATTCGCACAGGCGGCGCTGCTGCAACCTGGCTTCGCTCCCCCTTTAAAGGGTTGTTTTTGCCCCAACAGCGTGTTCCCGGCGGCGCGGTGCGAACGGCACCGCCGGCAACACACTGTTTCCCTTCCCTTTCCCACTCACCTTGTCCCCGTCGTCGGCCTGCTGGCCTCCGAAGCCCCTCCCTCACTGTCCTCTGACCTCTAGAGGTCGGAGGGCAGCGTGGGCGGGGCTTCGGAGGCCAGCAGGCCGACGACGGGGACAAGGTGAGTGGGAAAGGGAAGGGGGCAGAGGCGGCTCCATGCGGAGCCGCCTGTCGTCCGCCGGCCTCTCCTGCGGCCGCTCGCACGCTTGCGTGCGAACGGCCTCCGCCCCCACGCCAGCAGAATTCTTGCCGGCGTGGGGGCGCCTGGGGGGCCGTGTGGAAATGGCCCAGGAGTTTCCTAACCTGGATCTGGCAAACTTACCTCCCACATCCCCAACAGTGACCAGGAGGGACCTGGAAACCCTAGTGGCATCCAAGGGTCTCCAAACCATGGCTCTCCCATCAACTTTTCCTGTTGGCCATATTGGTAGGGGCTGATGGGAATCGTAGTCCATGGATATCTGGAGGGTCATAGTTGGAAGACCATTGGTGTAGCCCAGGGGTAGGGAACCTGCGGCTCTCCAGATGTTCAGGAACTACAATTCCCATCAGCCTCTGTCAGCATGGCCAATTGGCCATGCTGGTAGGGGCTGATGGGAATTGTAGTTTCTGAACACCTGGAGAGCCGCAGGTTCCCTACCCCTGGTGTAGCCCAATCCTGTCAAATCCCAGAAACTAAGCATGGTCAGTACTTGGAAGGGAAACAACCAAGGAAGACTCTGCATAGGATGGAACTGACAAACCACCTCTGCTTCTCACTTGCCTTGAAAGTCATTTGCTGGAGGTCACTATAAGTCAGCTGTGACCATCCAGCACTTTACACACACAGTTGTGTATGTAGAATACCAGTCCCTTATGATACCTGATATCCTAGTGACAATATTGAACTTGATAGTTCAATAGGACATCACCAAGGAAGTCCATGGTTGCTATGTAGAGGTACACAATGGCAAACCACCTCAGTTCATCTCTTGCCTAGAAACCCCAATGGGATAGCTGTAGGTCAGTAGAAACTTAAGGATACTTTGTATTACCAAATTCCCAGTGGTGGGATTCAGCAGGTTCGCACCACTTCGGCAGAACCGGTTGTTATAATGGTGCTTGTAAGCAATCAGTTGTTAAATTATTTGAACCTCACCACCAGAACCAGTTGTTAAATTATTTGAATCCCACCACTGCAAATACCCACTGCCAACGTTCCCCGTAAGCTGTGTGGCCACCATATTTATTTATTAAGTTCGATTTGTACACTGCTCTCTCCGCAAGGGCTCAGAGCGGCTTACAACAGTAAACATATAAAATCTGATTAAATAAACAAATAAACAATTAAAACACTTAAACAACTATAATAATTAAACTCCAATCTCGTCTAATTAAAATACATTTAAATTAAAATTGAGTTAAAACTTAATTTCAGATCAGAGTTAAAATAAGACTGGCAACAGATGCCATTTAAAGCAGATAGGGAATTAGGATTTGGGCAGGCAACAAATGCAACTGAGAACAGAATTACAATTTCAGTTTCAGTTTCCAGTTTTTGGCCTCAACCAAAAGCCTGGCCGAACAGCTCTGCCTTGTAGGTCCTGCTGAACTGAATTGCATCAAATCCCGCAGGGCCCTGATGTTAGGTGGGAGAGCGTTCCACCAGGTAGGAGTAAGGGCTGAAAAAGCCCTGGTACTGGTTGAGGCCAATTTGACAGTAGTAGGACCAGGGACCACCAAGAGGTTTGCAGTTGCTGACCTCAAGTTTGCTCAGGGTGAGGTAATGTGAGGTAATGCGGTTTCGAAGGTATGCAGGTCCCAGGCCACTTATGGCCTTAAAGATCAAAAACAATACCTTAAACCTGATCCAGAACTCTACCAATAACCAAAGCAATTTGTGGAGGATGAGGATGATGTGCCCCCTCATTGATGCCCCATTTAGCAGCCTCATGGGTGCATTTTCTACCAGCTTCAATTTCCAAATCAGATTTATGTGCAGGCCAGCATAGAGCAAATTACAGAAATATAGCCTGTAGGTGACTGTTGCATGGATCACAGTGGCTAGATCAGATCAAGAGAGATATAGAGCTAGCCACCGTGCTTGGCGTAGGTGGGAAAATGCCATGCGTGCAGTGTGGGTTAACTGGGCCTTCATAGAAAGGGAGGCATCCAGAAACATCCCAAGACTGTGGGCAACAGGGACAAGTTGTAAAACCATTCCCTCCAACAGTGGCAGCTGAAAACCCTCCGGTCTCTCATTGCGATTCAAACAGAGGACCTCCATCTTAGATGGATTTATCTTTTCAACCAACCAGCAATGGCCTCCAAACAATGCTGGAGAGTTTTAGGGGCAGTCGCTGGACAGCCCTCCATCAACAGAATGAGCTGGGAGTTAGTAGCATATTGGTGACAATCCAGCCCAAAACTCCGCACCAATTTGGGGAGGGGACGCATGTAGATGTTAAACAGCAATGGTGACAAAAGTGATCCCTGCAGCACTCCGCAACTAAATGGGTGACACTGGGAGAGCCCATGGCCATGTGCAACCTGTTGTCCCCGACCCTGGGGAAAAGAAGAGACCTAGCTCAAGGCTGAGCCTTGAATTCCAGTGGGCATGAGATGGTGGATCAAAAGGTTGAAATCAACCACATCAAAAGCTGCTGTGATGTCTAACAGTACCAGCAGCCCTGTTCCTCCTCAGTCCAGTCGTAAGCAGAGTTCATCTGGGATGGCGGCTAGTACAGTCTCCGTCCCATGAACAGCACAAAAGCCAGACTGGAAGGGATCCCACATTGATGCATCATCCAGGAATGTCTGCAGCTGCTCCATCACTGCTCTCTCAATTACCTTACCCAGAAACAGGAGATTCAGTACTGTGTGGCAATTGGCCGGATCACCAGGATCTAAAGAGGGTCTTTTTAAGAGCGGGTAGACCACTGCCTCCTTCAGCTGACTGGAGAACACTCCTTGCTCAAGAGAGTGGTTGACAATATCCAACAGGTTACTACTCACTTTATCCTTACTGGCCTTTATTAGCCAGGACGGACAAGGATCTAGGTGGCAAGTAGTAGGTCTAACAGCAGCTAAGACCCTGTTGACATCGTCTGGGGAGAGGAGAAAGACTTCCGGTCTAAAAATGGACCGGAAGACGGCAAAGGTGCCTCCAGTTCCACTACTTTATCAAAAGTGGCAAGAAGATCATGGCAGACGGATGAGACTTTATCTGCAAAGAAGCTCGCAAGTGCCTCACAGCTAAAGGCCAATTTCTCATGTTTTGAATTTGATGAAAATGTTGAAAGCTGCTGAATAACCCTAAATAATTGAGCTGGGCAAGAGCTAGCAGATGCAATCATAGATGTGAGGAAGTCCTATGCAGTTCCACACAGCGCTTGGCAGAGGCAGAGCGAGGGGGAATTGCACCCAGAGCACATGCGTCCTGCGCCCCTGTGATGGTGCCGTCCACCCCCGCCCCACTCCAGAACACCACGCCCCCTCTGCAGCCCAGCCATGCCCCCTCCTCTGCTCTGCCCGGGGTGTTGCACCCCACCCGGCCCTGTTGACGCTACGTCACTGGCGCTTGGGAAGTTCTGGTCAACAACTGGGAATGCTTAGAGGGACTATTGCCCAGGTCTTACTGTGCCCAACTTCTCAGGTCAGTAGGGCCAGCTCTGACCTAGACCTAGACCTTTTCCTTTTCAAAGTTGCAATCTGGTGGAGGGTGTTAGTGGTTTCACCACCTTCCTGGCTAGCGAAGCTCAGTTTACTACATCCTGAAATTCTCATTACTTCAATGAAACTTGGTTATTTCCAAAATCTTTTCCTGAACTCAGTTAGCTGGTTTTGATTTTATATTACCAACACTGCATTATTTATGAAGTGTTTCGCTCGTATTTGTTGATTTCATTTTCATACAGTTTTTATGTGACTTTATTGTGCAATGCTCTGTGTACTTCAATAGAAAACTGGCTTTCTATCATGAAGCCAATGATGATATATTAAAACCACTTCTTAGTAGAGCAGTGTTTGTAATTACTCTGTAGCTGAAGAATTGCATTATGCATTTTGCCCTTCACTTCCCCTCTACTTCCTGCCATACAACTTCCAGATTCAAGGGGCAATCATAGAGTGTGAAGACTAGATGTTCACAAAACAACCATGTGCTGCAAGAGCTATGTAGATGATCATGAGAAGGGGGGGCTTTGGCATGCGAGTAAAGTACCTTCTTAAAATACATTAGTCAATGAATAGGGATGAGTTTGGGTTCTCTTCTTTTAGGAGCCTCCTCTTTCCTTGCTAATACTTAAACCTTAGGTTTGTTTCTGTCAGGAGTCTCCAGAGAGTTGAAGGGATGTTGTAAGGCAGTGATGGCGATCCTATGGCACTCCAGATGTTCATGGACTACAATTCCCATCAGCCCCTGATTGTCCCATCAATTGGCCATGCTGGCAGGGGCTAATAGGATTTGTAGTCCATGAACATCTGGAGTGCCATAGGTTCGCCACCACGGTTGTAAGGCCTTTCTTTGCTTTTGCTGTATTTTGTAACCTTCACCTTACCTGTAACACCTAGACTATCTTTAATAAACACCATCTTGAGCACACACAATTGGTCTCTGCCTCTTTTGAACCTGAGAGCAAGAATCTATCTGGTCCAAACTTTGAAAGTAAGATGTTGTGTTTACTCTTGTTGTCCCAACAATAGGAAAGTGAGTGAAGGCTAAGAAGCCAAGTAATCTTGTAATCTGCTTAGACTAAGAAGCCAAGTAATCGGCTTCGTTTATGCCTCACAGTTTTACCAAAAAACTTTTGTGAACTTTTCTAATAATTATATTTATACAGCCTTTTGGATTGTTGTAACTATTTCAGACACACTGGATTGTATTTTTGGGCTTTCAGAAGTGGATCCACCCACGCACTTGGCCTCCCCCAACAGCTCTTTTTGTTGGAAGAGAAGGACTTTATGCTGTTTCCTGCCTCGACCCACAGAGGGGTTTTTACTAGATAGCCAGTGGCTAGATAGGGACCTAGGGATTGACACCTTTACTCTATCATGCTGGCTCTATCCCTTTGATGTTAGACTGATACTCTCTGGGACTTCCTTCCCTCCGCCTTCTCGCACTCTTCTCCATCTTACTTCTTTCACCATGCCTAGAGGGAGGATGGGTGTTCTGTGCATCCATCTCTATCCAGCTAGATTAGGACAGATTAGTGAACCTATCTACCTACCTTTCTATCCAGAATGGAGTTCACGAATAAATACTCCTTTTATTAGATTAGAAACTACAACGGACTCCAACTTTCTTTTGTGCAAGCTTACATGCACATGGAATCCTCACATGTACGCACACAAGGTAAGGCTTCTGCTGTGCTTCAGCCACCCGTGCGCTCTGCTTAATGTGAACAGGGATAATCCCCATTACCAGGAGATTATTCCAACACTTTTGACCAACAAATGTTGATGTCAAGGGATACACACTCAAATTGCATAAAGTGGAGATTGTAGAGAAGGTCCAGGTCCTATCTCCAGCATCTCCAGTTAAAAGGACCAGGCAGTAGGTGATGTGAAAGAATTCCACCTGAGACCTTGGAAAGACTCTTCCAGTCTGAAAAGACAATACTGACCTGGATGGACCAATGGGCTGATTCAGTTCACGGTGTGTTCATGTGTGTTCATAGCAAACCAGGCAGTGCCTGGGAACCAGTGGGAGGACTGGGGGAGAATTTTTAAATGCAGTCTTATGCACTTACTTGAAGTTCTTACCGGAAGTGGCAAAGGGTAGCTCTTCTAGGAATTGCCAGAAACTCTATGGTAAATTTGCAAAGTTACAGCAATTCTTAGAGGTGTCCTTTTCTCACTTCTGATCAGAAGATGAAGTTACATTTAAAAAAATATTCTACCATTGCTACAAGTGGCAACATATAACAGGACCTGTGGTTGGGATTCCCCCTTCCCACCAGGGGCTGGGAAGCCCTGTGTAAAGGGGAAGGGGAATAAGGCATACACTTGATTGTGCTGCTGGTATCTGAATTGCTTCTGACAACACAGGGGTGCCAGTGGTGTAAGGCAAGGACAATTTTGCCTAACTAGGGTCTCCAGACTCCTACTGCTCAAATTTTACCTGCAGATGCCTGCAAGAGAACCTGGGACTTCTACATGAAAACAGATGCTTTCCCAATGAGCCCCACCCCTCATCAATCTTACATGTGGAGCAGGATCTGCATACATCAAGGTGACCAAAGATACCCCATCTGCTCCAAGGTATTCACCTCTTTTGTAATTAGTATGTTCCAGCAATTCATGTTCTGGTGCTGAAAATTGTAGCTAACTGCGGCTAAGCTCTGTAAATCCTGGCTCAAATGAAGTCCTGTCATAGAAAACTACCAGGGATGGCCACACATCAATAATAAGGCATATCTTTTCTATTCTGGAGGGTCTTAAATTAAATCCCTAGCATATTCGGTGTGGTTTAGTAGCTAAGAGTGGAGAACTCTAATCTGGACAACTGGGTTTGATTCCCTACTCTTCCACATACTGTCTGCTGGGAGACCTTGGGTTACTCACATTTCTTTTGGAACTCTCTCAGCCCCACCTACCTCACAAGGTGCTGTAGGGAGGGGAAGGTAATTATAAGCTACTTTGAGACTCCTTATAGTAAAGAAATGTGGGGTATAAAAACCTACCCTTCGTCTTTAAAAAAAGAATGGGCTTGAGATGCTGGAGAGAAGCTAGAAGCCAATGAAGATGACAGGTGTAAAAGAGCACATTTATCTGACCCAAGAAAAGACACCTTCCTATACAGGCTCATGTCAAACTGATATTTTGCATCTCAAGCTTTTGCCCTCATGCTTCTCCCCCAACCGCTGCCAAAGGACACAGATACACATTCGTAAGTTATAACAAGTAAATCTAATTTCCGAATGTGTACTCAGCTTGTGCCATAATTGGTTGTGCGCTCGGTGACTGAGTTGTGTGACAGTCTAGCAAGTGCCTCAATGAATCAAAAACATACACGGCAGTGTGCGGTAGAGGCTGGCTTCAGAAACAGAAGAAATGTGCCTGTGACCATTTTGGCAAGCGCACAGCTGGAAAGACAAATGTTGTCATAACCTCCACCCGCTGGAATCTGGTTGTCGGTTTAGTTAACATATCCCCTGGCTATTTGAACTGGTCACTTAAGAAGTCAACAGCAAGTCAAGCTGTCATGCATTCCTTTTTTTTCTTTTTTAGGGATTCTGTTCCCCCACCCCCACCAACAGATGGTTTCCCTGCGTTCATGCTTATGAATCAAACTATATCCCTTTTGGTGCATATAGAAAAATCAGTAGTGGAAGAGTGCTCACTCCATTTAACTCTGGCAGCATGAAATTCTGTTACAAGAGAGAGGAACCCATATGTTTTAGATCAGCAACTTTTGATCTTTCTAGTCATTTTTTCTGTGTATCAGAAGCCTACCATCTAGGCCTACCAACCTCCAGATGGGGCCGGGGTATCTCCCAAAGCTACAGGTAAGCTCCAGACTGCACAGATCAATTTCCCTGAATGAAATGGCAGCTTTGGAGGGTCAAGCGACCTATAACATGGTAAGTGTAGTGGTTAAGAGCAGGTGGATTCTAATCTGGAGAACTGGGTTTGATTCCCCACTTTTCCACCTGAGTGACAGAGACTTATCTAGTGAACCAGATGTTCCACACTTCTACATCCCTGCTGGGTAACCTTGGGCTAGTCACAGTTCGTTGAAACTCTCTCAACCCCATCTACTTCACAAGGTGTTTGTTGTGAGTCTCCTTACAGGAGAGAAAGGTGGGGTATAAATCCAAACAGCTCCTCCTCTTCTTTTTTGCGCTGTGAAACAGAAGTTTTATCTAAAATTCTTGTCTAGGGGAGAAATCTTATCAGTCACATCATTTCTACATACGTGAAAAGTTTTATCAGCCTCAGTATTTCTACATGTGAAATCTGTCAGCTAGATTTGTTGCATATAGCAGGTGCTCCTGCAATTTATGGACTGTGCCTAATGGATATCTTGTTGGTTCCCTTCGTGTCAATGTGTCCATAGCGCTGTTTGTTGCTTGCTTGCCTGCTCACATGTTTCATTCCGTGCACTAGATAAACACTTTCACTTCATTTGGTTGGTTTCGGTCTTTGTGGCACGTCAGTTTTCTTCTTTACACTGCATTTTTACTGCTCCGCTTCTTTTGCTTTTTTGAGCTTTGGAGAATCGACACTATTGCATTACTTCCATGCTGAGCACCTTCCCTTCTTTAAACTCCACCTTCCCCAGGATCTGCGCCCAAAATGGCAGGAATTTCCCAAGCCAGGGCAATGGGAACAGTCTCTTGCTCTCCACAGTGCTCCTGATACACAAAGTCCTGATTTTATTTATTTATTATTTGATTCATATGCCGCCTTCCCCATGGTGGGCTCAGGGCAGTTACAGAAAATCCCATTAAAATCCTGTTATGATTTATTCATTTTCATAGTGCCTAAAAATCAATTCTAACTAGTGGGGAAAGGAAGGGAATTAAGAAATGACAAGGAAAAGGAAAGGAAAAGAGGAATAGGGACAAGGAGGCCAGGGATAATAGAAAACACTGTTACTGTGCTCAACCCTAGGTTCAGTTGAATAGCTTTGTCTTACAGGCCCTGTGGGATTACACATTTTTGGGGTGAATTATACAATTTTTTATACATTTACAGCTTTAAGGAGGTGTATACCAAAGCTGAACATTCAGAGAATATCCACGTATTGCCCCATTCGTGTGAAATAATGACAGCACGGATTAGGGGCACTTGAGGGTAGCACATTCTTCTGTTAGTGGTCTCCCAATAGGCATGATTGTAACATCTCAAAATAATTATTGTTATTAGGGAATCTTTTCCATGTGAACTTTTTTTTTTTTTGCCAAGTAATCCCAGCATATTTCCAAGAATTCTGGACAGAGTTCTGAAGCACGCGCTCACGGGCAGTGACCTGCCCTGTTTTATTGTTGCATACCACAGTGCAAATGTTCAGAAGTGGTAAGCAAGCTGTTTTGCAGAGAAACTTGTCTGCTATTGCTTGATCTTCTTCTTATCAAGCAACCCCTTTAGTTTGGAGACGTCTGAGGGGGGATATGATTGAAGTCTATAAAATTATGCATGGGGTAGAAAATGTTGACAGAGAGAAATTTTTCTCTTTCTCACAATACTAGAACCAGGGGGCATTCATTGAAAATGCTGGGGGGAAGAATTAGGACTAATAAAAGGAAACACTTCTTCACGCAACGTCTGATTGGTGTTTGGAATATGCTGCCACAAGAGGTGGTGATAGCCACTAACCTGGATAGCTTTAAAAAGGGCTTGGACAGATTTATGGAGGAGAAGTCGATCTATGGCTACCAATCTTGATCCTCCTTGATCTCAGATTGCAAATGCCTTAGCAGACCAGGTGCTCAGGAGCAACAGCCGCAGAAGGCCATTGCTTTCACATCCTGCATGTGAGCTCCCAAAGGCACCTGGTGGGCCACTGCGAGTAGCAGAATGCTGGACTAGATGGACTCTGGTCTGATCCAGCAGGCTAGTTCTTATGTTCTTATGTTCAAGAGATGAGATCTTCTCCTCTCTCCCTCTCTTCTTGAATGTCAAAAACAAAATAGAAAGCAACAGGTAAAAGAGTGGAAGAGATTTCTTTCACATGAAGCCCTTTGCCACTTCATTAACTTGGACAAGGAGCATGCTGGGTGATTCTGACCCACTCACTCTCTCCCAGGTGGTTCTGCTGTGGGTTGCTGACCTCCAGGTAGCACCTAGAGATTTCCCAGCATTACAAATGGTCTTCAGACAACAGACATCAATTACCCTGGAGCAAATGGATGCTTTGGAAGGCAGACTCTAGGCAGAACTCTCTTCCCTCCCCAAGCCCCGCTCCATACAGGCTCTACCCCAAAATCTCTAGGAATTTCCCATCATGGAGTTAGCAACCCTAAGCCACTTTGAATCCTCACTGGGGACAAGAAAGTAAGGTTTAAATCAGGGGTCTCCAGCCTATGATCCTCCAGATGTTCATGGATTATGATTCCCATCAGTCCCTGCCAACATGGTGAATTGGCAGTGCTGATGGGAATCACAGTCCATGAACATCTGGGCAATAAGTTGGAGAGCCCTGGTTTGTTTGGGTGGGTGGATGGGTGGATGGGTGGATGGGTGGATGGGTGGATGGGTGGATGGATGGATGGATGGATGGATGGATGGATGGATGGATGGATGGATGGATGGATGGATGGATGGATGGATGGATGGATGGATGGATGGATGGATGGATGGATGGATGGATGGATGGATGGATGGATGGATGGATGGATGGCCAAAAAATGGTCAATATGAAGATGATGAAGCCCAAAATTTGGATGCACTCTCTACAGTTCCTCCGTGGAACCCTGTTACAACCGAGAAGTGACCAAGCTAATTGACCAACTGAACAATGATAAGGCTCCAGGCTCGGATTATATTTCAGCTGAAGTATTTAAATCTATGTATTGTCAAAGGCTTTCACTACCGGATTCAACTGGTTGTTGTGGGTTTTCCGGGCTGTGTGGCCATGGTCTGGTAGATCTTGTTCCTAACGTTTCACCTGCATCTGTGGCTGGCATCTTCAGAGGTGTATCACTGAGGGAAGTATGTTAACAGAGGTGTATCACAGAGGGAAGTATGTTAACAAGATCTACCAGACCACAGCCACCAGCCCGGAAAACCCACAACAACCAGTATTTAAATCTAGTCAGCACTGGTGGGCCCCTTTAATTGCTGTTCCCAGTCAGATAGAAAAAAGCAATAGTAGTTCCTATATATAAGAAAGCTCCAATATCCTGTCCAGACAACTATAGACCCATTAGCCTGCTGCCTATTCTGTGCAAGTTCTGTGCTAGCTATCTCACAAATAAATTACCCCTTTTATAACACAGAGAAATATAGCATTGCCAGTGAAAACAGTTCTTTTCCCCACCATTTTCTGCTGCTGCAGAAATCCTCATGTCGCCTACCGTTTGCTGAAGATTTCCCTTGGATGTTTCCTCTGCTTGCATCGCAGTCATTTAAAGTACATGAATAAACTTTGTTTTTCCTGGTGATTCTGTGAATGTGTTTTTCCCTTTTTGTTGCTGTTGTTTTCAAAGCTACGAAGACTCCTCAGTGAAAACAAACAAACAAATAAGAAAAAGACGCATTTGTGGAATCACTTTGTGGAATCATTAAGCAAAACTAAATTTATTCAAATACTTTAAACACTGAAATGGCAGGTGGCGGCAATGCAAGCAAAAAAAAACGTCCACGGGTAACCTTCAGCAAATGGTAGGTGGCACGGAGGATCTCTGAAGCAGCAGAAAATGGTGGAGAAAAGAACTGTTTTCACTGGCAATGCTATATTTCTCTGTGTCATGCAGTTAAATATGCAAAAACGGTTCTTTTTATAATGTCTGCAAGACGTTTTATTTTTGCTGTGGAGAAAAAAAACCAGTGATAGATTCAGCTCATAGTAATCAAACAACCTATATTAGAATATGCCATTTTTTTATTCTCAGTCTAAACATACACGAATAGCTTAACTGTGAACTGGACTATGTACTCAACCTTGCATAGGATTTAGTCTTTTTAAAAGCAAGTTTGGATTGTCTAAGAGTTGACCACTTTGCTTAACCCTCTTGCATGATGTATTAGTTAAGAGCAAATGGACTGTAATCTGGAGAACTAAGTTCGATTCCCCACTCCTCTACCTGAGTGCAGACTCTTATCTGGTCAATGGGGTTTGTTTCCTTGCTCCTCCACATAAAGCCTGCAGGGTGACCTTGGACTAGTCACATTTTTTTTTCAGAACTCCTCAGCCCTACCCAGAGGCATATAGGGGGGAAATGGCACCTGAGGACAACACCTTCTCTGGGCACCCCCTGCCCTGTTCCCACCCCATGTCTGGGAGTGTGGGTCAGAGGCATGGCTCAGGCCCCCCCACCTCCCTGCAGGCCAGCTCCTGACATCCCCAGAGCCTGGGGAGGGCATAAGCTGGCCTGTATGGAGGCCAGGAGGCGGTGCTCAGGAGGCGGCTGCTCACTGCCAAGTCCCCCCCACTTCCCTGCAGGCTGGCTTTTCCCAGACCCTGGGAATGGCAGGAGCCACCATGCAGGGAGGGGGCAGGACTTGGCAGGGATGGTCCAGGAGCCAGCCTGCTGCCATGGTGCCCATCTGAGCTGCCCCCACCCCTGAGGGCCTGGGGAGGGAAGGAGGTGGCTCGGACAGCGCTGTTGCAGCAGGCCGGCCCCTGGCAGCAGGTCGGATCTTTCTTTAGGCACCTCCCCTGTGCCAACCCAGCTCTTCGGAGCCAGGTCAGCGCGGAGGAGGAGGGGTGGAGGAATTTTGTGTCCTCCCACCATTGCGCCTGGGGTCATGTGACCGCCCTATCCCCATGGGCGGTATGCCTAGGCCCCACCTACCTCACAAGGTGTCTGTCATGGGGAGAGGAAAGGAAAGGAGTGTGTAAGCCACCTTGGATCTCCTTACAGGAGAGAAAGATGGGAATAAATCCAAACTCCTCTTGCTCCCTTTCCTCCTCCCCCTCCTCTTCTACTTCTTCTTCTTCTTCCAGCATTCTGAACTGCAAAATGTTTTCTATTATACAGGTATTTATTTTCTTCCAGGAAGGTGAAGATGACTTTTGCCAGTCACTATAATTGCTAGCTTTTTCCAGTCTTTACAAACCAGAACTGAAATTCTATATTTAGAACCATTGTTTTCCCATTATATGTATTGTGTGTGGTTTGTGAATGCCATCGGAGAAGTTATAACAAACAAGTATGATCCATCCAAATGTACAGGGTTTCATTATCTAACTTCTGTGGTCTCAGAGTCAATACTGGGTTCCTCATTTTGTTCTACTATTTTTAAAAATCCCCTTGAGTTTTCTCTAAAAGAGAAATTTCAAGTGGTTCTGTGCACTGCTAGTGTCACCAGCAATATTTGGGTAAATGTTGTCCCCTGCCCTGTGAAAGCACTGGGTGATTACTGATACTTGGGGTGACATCACATCACAATGTTTGCTAGGCAGACCGTGTTTATGGGGTGGTTTGCCATTGCTTCCCCGACTGTCTACACTTTATCCCCAGCCAGCTGGGTACTCATTTTACCAACTGGCCGTGTAGTATACATTCTGTTAATTTCTCTAATCAATCGTCTTCCTTCAGAGTTATTCTTTAATTTATTTTTTGCGTATGAGTTATCACCTGGCAACGTTAACAAAATCTCACCAAATTTCATTCACTGTGTAATCCAAAGTGGTAGTGGGGGGTGGGGGTTGATGCCATATTGGAAGTGGTGGAAGAGTTGTACTGGGGCCAGTGCCTCTAGCATCAAGAAAAGTGGCACAGATGCTGGTGCAGAGGGACTTACCTCAGCAGCAGGGCACCATGGCGCCATTGCCTAGAACTTTCCACCCACACCATTAATTCTCTACCACAGGAGGCTGTGCCAACATGGAGAGGACATTTCAGGGTCATTCCCAGGGGCCAAAGGAGTTTCAGACTGGGAATGCTCCCTTTAGTGGTGCAGACATGCCACCAAAAAAGGTGGCGTACATCATATCCCTCTAAGGGCTTCTGGGACAGAAATGAGTTTCTTGTTGCCCACAGCACCCATACCACTGATTGCCTCTTTGGAGGTAGTGCTATGGCAGAGCCCCTGGCCTCCGTTCTATCTCTCCCCTCCTTTTGGATTGGGGCTGTCCCTGATATGCAGCCAAGTGATTTGCCAGTTGGTTTCCACCATGTGATGGGCAGCCATAAGGTGCTTTTTGAATTTTAAATGCTTAGCTCACTGCCATTCAATGCAATGTCAATCACAGATCAGAATTGTTGTACTACTTTTCAGAAAAAGAAGGACATGGAAGACAATACAGTGTGCACACAGTGTATTGGTGTCCATCATGCACCTCATCCTGCTCCACCTTAAGTCACCTTCAAGTGCTTGCTCAGTTTATTTGCACAGGCTTATAAAAAAAGGCTCTGCTCTGCTTCAAATTCTACTGCAGCGGCCAAATGTGACCCTGGCCTTTTCACCATGCTGAGGAACTCTTGCCAGAACAGGCGGAGATGATATCCTTTGGCAGTCATGCATTTTCCCCATTGCCGGGTCTACCGAAGGAGCACCGACTGGTGGGAGAACTTTGTTCTTAGTGTGTGGCATGATGAGCAGTGGGTTTACAATTTCCATATGTCCTGCCAAATTTGTATCTGCCCTGAGAGGAAGGCTAGTCTGCCAGAGTATCAAAGTGCATGTGCTAATTCCCCGTGGAGAAGCAAGTCACGATGGCCATTTGTAATTGGCAAATGCAAACTCCTTCCATGAAGTTCACGAGCAGTTGGGTTTGGGACTTTCCCCAGTGAGAGAATCTCTTAGAGGTTTATTTACCACTTAGCCATGGAGATCAAATTGCTGAAGGAGATTGTCCATCTGGGCAATGAGGTTGCGAAGTTACTTTTTAAAATCATCCCTCAACAGCGTCACAATGCAATTTTAACAGAAATAACTGCAATTTTAATGGAAATAAGTATTGAGCTTGTATGCTGCCCTTTCCCAATGGGCTCAGGGAACATTTCCCAAAATCATTTATAACGTAACCAATATAAATACATTTAAAACAGTGGTTCTCAACCTGTGGGTCAGGACCCCTTTGGGGGTTGGACGACCCTTTCACAGGGGTCACCTAAGACTCTCTGCATCAGTTTTCTCCATCTGTAAAATGGATAAATGTTAGGGTTGGGGGTCACCACAACCTGAGGAACTGTATTAAAGGGTTGCAGCATTAGGAATGTTGAGAACCACTGATTTAAAACAATATAAATACACTTAAAAACAAATACAAATACATTTTAAAATATTTAAATCATTGAAAACATTTTAAAATATTTAAACTTTATGGCACTGAGAAAGTGGGATCAGAGGGGGGAGGCCAGACTGATGGAAAACTGTAGCTGCCTCAACAATGCACCTGGTAGAATAGCTCTGTCTTGCAGGTCCTGTGGAATGGCATTATGTTCCATACGGCCCTGGTGTCACTGGGCAAAGTGTTCCACCAGTTTGGGGCCAGGACTGGAAAAAGCCCTGGCCCTGGTTGAGACCAGCTGGACACCTTTCAGGCCAGGGATCACCAGTAGGTTTTCATATGCAGAGCATAATGCTCTTCAAGGGAGGTGTCCAGAGAGATTGTCCCATAGGTATGTTGGCCCAGACCATTAGATCTTTGAAGGATTAGCACATTACCACTGTACCAGATGAACAGAACATACCAACTGTACTCAAATGGAAATTAAGGAGTGAGTTTTAAAAATTCCCCTTTTTTTGCAGATAATGGATGGTTTTGCACACCTTGCGTTCTCCTACTACATCAGTGTGATTGATGACACACACCTTCCCATTCATTCGCCAGGAAGAAGTAGTGATCAGTATGGCAACAGGAAATATTTCTGCTCCATCCTTTTCCAGAGGTCCATTGAAAAAAACCAGGCATTTCATCAAAGCACAGGTAGGATAGAGTGGGAGGAATCACGACGCCTTTGTGTTTTCCAGCTCTTTGATAAGTGGTGCAATGGACACTGAGGGCAGGGGTGTTCTGGGCAACCCAGCCATCACTCTCCAAGGTGTGCTTGTTCCAGCTCAAATGGTGGCAGATGGTCAGTGAAGCCATACAACAGAGATAGGAACATGAGGGAGAAGAGCTTTGACCAAGCACTGTGTAAGGCACACAGTGTTGTGGAGTGCACCTTCAGCAGGCAGAAGCTCATTCGCAGTACCTTTCAGTGCTCCTCGCAGCATTTGAGGAAAATGTCACCCCATTACTGCATGTGTTATTCTTCACAATAGTTGTGAGGAAAAGGGACACAACGGTCGAGCTCAGTGACCTAGGGACATTGTTGGTCCAGAGCTGGAAGAAGGCAAAGCAAGCCAACCGGAGTCATCTTGAAGTGGGCAAGCAGCCGCAGGATGTTGGTTTCCAACTTTATGCTGTTGCATGAACACAGGTGAACTTGCACGGTTGGCTAGGGTGCCCTACATGTCCCAAAGGAACTAAAAAAGCTTTTGTTCTGTTTTGTACATTAAATTAGAGTGGGAAAAAAAATTTGCACTAAGATGTTTCTACTTCTCAGCTCAGTTCAGTTTTGAAAAATAATGAAACATCTCTTTGGGTGGTCCTTTCATATAGCAGCAAAGTTAATGTCCCAGTACAGCTCTTGCCTTCTACACATGCACAATCACTTGTGCAGTGGGGGGGGGGGGAGTGGCACTGGCTACAGTGGGACCACTGTCCTAGAAGACATCGGAACTATAATTATATCAGTGTAGCCTCCCAGCCATTTTCCGATCTTTAACAATGCATGCTGCAGCTTGCCATTGGCAATAGATGTTTGGTTCCTGTGGGAAAGACTCTTATCAATTTCAGCTATCATTCATAGGAGCTAAAAATTATTGAATGTAGCAAACAGCCTGTTGTGGGAGTAGAAGAGAATGCCACAGACTAATTTGAATGGCTCCTCTTCTGTGTTCCTCTATAAATCATTTGCCCAACATTACTGCATAATTTTGCTAAAAATGCCACCTAGAAGATGCAGGAAATTCTGGCAGCATGACATGTTGGACATTCTGCTCATGATAATCCTGGATTCTGGGCATGTAGGTGACCTTATGGTGAGCGTCCACTTCAAAAATGAATCCGTTTATGAGGTTGCTTGCCATCTGAGCCACAGGGGGTACCATGGGACCCCTGACCAGTGCCAGTCCAAACTTAAAACAGGAGCAGCAGTGGCGTAGAGGTTAAGAGCAGGTGCATTCTAATCTGGAGGAACCGGGTTTGATTCCCCACTCTTCCGCTTGAGCTGTGGAGGCTTATCTGGGAAATTCAGATTAGCCTGTGCACTCCCACACACGCCAGCTGGGTGACCTTGGGCTAGTCACAGCTTTTCAGAGCTCTCTCAGCCCCACCCACCTCACAGGGTATTTGTTGTAAGGGGGGAAGGGCAAGAAGATTGTAAGCCCTTTGAGTCTCCTACGGGAGAGAAAGGGGAAATATAAATCCAAACTCCTCCTCCTCCTCCTCTTCTTCTTCTTCTTCTTTTTTTAATAGTCTGGAAACCAGGCAGGGCATTCCCAGAGAGAGTGGGCAGACTCATCCCCATGCCTGTATGCTAGTGGGGCATCCTTGCTGGGAAAGCAGAGACCTACCTCATTGGTGTCATGCCAAAGCCACAACATCATTTCCAGGGCAAACCAGAAGTAACCATAGAGTTGTGGGTGAATCCTACAGCATTGTGCCAATGCAAGGTTTGTCTCTTCTGGTTCACACTGGAGTGTTGCTGTGATGCCAAATTCTGCCCCCTGCTTCAATTCAACCTCTGCTGCCCTGTTGAGCCGTGGTGTAGAATAGGTGGTCCAGGACAGGAGGGCTTCCATTATAGCACGAGACCTGGCCATTGTCAGACCTGATAACTATAGTATGATTATATCACTCACTCCCAATGAAGAGGGGCAACAGAATTATCCACCCCAGGGGAGACTGCTCGTTGCAGCTCTGCACCTGCATCCTTCAAACTAGGACCCCCTTCCCTTATTTTCATGCTCAGAATGTGATTTATGGGGTAGCCTCTAGTGAAGCTGCTAATTCTTATTTCAAAAATAAATTTATTTGCTTGCTTGTTTGTAGTCTTGCCTTTCTCCAAGAGAGACCATTGGAAAATAGTCAGAGGTGGGATCCAGCAGGTTCTCACCAGTTCCCGAGAGTGGGTTACTAATTATTTGTGTGTGCCGAAAGGGGGTTACTAATTGGGTCTGCTTTTCCGTTTGAAATTCCATTAGGTCCAAATATCATAAAGTCCTGTTGTTTCCTATGTGGCTGGTTAGCGAAGGTAGAAAACGGGATAATCCTCCCTGTTGGGCTGTTTTAAAAACATGTTTTAGAAATATGGTAAAGTTCCTTGTTTAAGGAAAGTATCCTTCTTTTGATTTCTAGAAACAAAATGAAGTATTTGAAAGTATTAAGTATTTGACAGGCAGTCAATTAGAGGAGAAGTTTCTGTTGGCAGTAGATGATAGGACTTGCTATAATGAGTTTAAATTATGGACAGAAAGATACCAGCTGGAAATTAGGAACTTTTTTTTTACAGTAAGAGTTTTTTTACAGTAACAGAGAAATTATTAATGCCTCGCCCCCAGAATGCCCGGCCACGCCCCTGTTGTGCCCCGCCCAGCCCCATTGACGCTACCCCACTGTTTGAATCCCACCACCATGGGAGCAAACCTGTTACTAAAAATTTTGGATCCCACCACTGAAAATAGTGCAATAAAAAGCAATGTAAGATACCACAAACAATGTAAAACTGGATTACAAAAATGAGAACATGGTACAGCAAAACCTAGATAACGTGTGCAATAAGCAGAGGGGGCTTCAGTGAAGTATGTTTCCAGTTTTAATCCCGGGGAAAAAGTGTGCTTTGGCAATCAGAAGATGAAGAAAAACTATGCTGAAGTCATAAACAGAAGTATTTTTGTCCTAATGCAGTAGTCCTGTAGTCATATCTACAAAGCCTCAGGCTCTGAAGCATCTATTACTTAGTGGATTTTGCTGCTGTTCTAAATTCTGTTGTGTCCCCTTTACTTGATTTCATGCTTAAGCTTCTTTTCGGTAACTTCGCTGCCTGAGTCATTGGGCTGTTCTTTCCTAGCATATGGAAACAGGCAGGGAGTTGGTGCAAGAGAGGGCTTCCAGTATTTTGTTTATGAGAGCACCAATCCTGCCCTCTGCATCCACATTCCATTAACGTATGGTTTCAATTCAGCCCTTAACTCTTGAGCTCCAATACTAAAGTCCAGGCATGTAGAATCCAGCGAAGTGGATCCAACAGCATATTTCTTCTACAGCAGGGTTGTCCACCTTCTGTACTCTCTGGAACTGGCCTGATTTCCAGAGGGTTGCACAAGGATTTAGAAATGTAGGTCTCCAGAGGCATTAAGTACCCTGTAGCAATAATGGTGTCACACTTCTGAAATCTTGATTCCTCAGTTTGTCTCCTAGCCTCATTCTCTTGGTCTCAGGATAGATACTATTTGTGGCATACATTGATGGGATTGAGAAATGTGTTTACTTCTAGAAAGAGATGATGATATGAAAAAAAGGAAGGAAGAGCCCAAAGAACCCTCACAATTCCAATTTCAGCCTACTTTACTCCTCTTGACACCCAGTAAATGCACAATGAAATGAAGAGGGACCTGAGCCAGCCAACACCACACAATGACCACACAAGATGGCCTTTCCCTTAGGACCCACTAAAACTGTCATCATCTTGAATGAATATTGGAGTTCTTCTTGAGGCTAAGCCATAAACAAGATACAAGAACTGTTGTCAAGTGTCAACCAACCCGCCCCCTTTTGGTAAATTTTTCAGCCCCATATAAAGCCTTCATTAATAGATTTCGATGAAAAATGATCACACCAACTATGAACATCACCACACAATGTTAGCCCATCCTTAGAGAGAACTAGAACCTGGAATCTTCAAGTATTTTAGCATATAAACAAAACTGATTTAATAAGCATGCCTTCGTTTGAACGTTTGTTTTTTTTTTGTAGGCAAAATAGCTATCATTTTCTGGAAGGCAACCTAACTTGTCTCTAATAAAAATGTCTCCAAATGAATGAGAAAGAACTGGAGGCTGGAAATTATGAAAACAAACAATTGACCACATTTCAATTTTGTGGTGCAGGAAGCGATGGAGAGATGCAAAACGAGAACAAAATCATGCCAAGTCGTCCAGAAAACAGAGAGAAAGAAAGAAAGGAAGGAAAACAGGGTGTGTATCAGAGCCATTTGACTTGTATAACCATTACTAAATAATTAATTTATATGACTTTGCTAACTTGCTTAATTTTTGCAGTGGAGCCCTTTGTGAGATACAGATATTCCAACAGAATTGCATAGTACATTTTTGAATTTTCAACTGAGTTAAGCTGGTGCCCATGCCTCCCAGTCCAGTGCATGTCTGCTGCATTTGCTAACTGTCAGCTGCAGTTACAACATCATGTCCAAGTGATAATTCATTTTTACCATTTGCCTTATATTCAAGTTGAAGGGCCTGTAGTAAGAGTTCTGCCCAGCACAAGCCAAGTTCACATAAAGGGCCCACCCAACAAGAACAGCAATGGAGCAGTAATAGAATACTCTCATTATGTATATATTAATCACTGTCACAGCCAACTTATGACAACACTGTAAGGTTTTCAATGAAAGAGACATTCAGATGTGGTTTGCCATTGCCTACCCCTATATAGGAACCCTGGCATTCCTTGATAGTCTCGCATCCAAACAGTAACCAAAGCCAACCCTGTTTAGCAGCCAAGATCTGAGGAGAACTCTCCTTATGTACCTCACCTATTCACTCCCCATGTCTTGGTCCAAACAGGGAAGTTGATTCTTGGGTTTTCACTTGACAATTATGGACACTCTCGCCCTTTGCTGCAATTGCAGTCAAAATTCTGCCATTTTCAGGAAGCTTATTGGCCCATTCTACACATTCCACACAAATGAAATGTTTTCAGGACAGAAATAAAAGCATTTTGGGGTGGAATTCTTCAGTTTTTCCCCCAAAATGTTTTCAAAATATTTTATTTGACCTCAAAATGTTTTTTTCTCTGAAAATGTTAACTAGCAACTTTTTCGTGAAACCATTTTGAAAATATTTCCTGCTTGCTGTGCAGAAAACAGGAAATGTTTTATTTTTTTCGTGCCTGACATTATAGCTTCCACTTTTGTTCTCTCCACAGCTTGTGCCCGCCATTTTGTGCCACTGCAGAGATTCTCAGTGCCACCCGAAATTTGCTGAGTGATTCCCACTGATGTTTCATCAGCTGGCATTGTGGCCAACTGCTATAACAGTGTTTAAAGTACACAAATAAAGTTAGTTTTGCCTTGCAATTTTGTGCATTGTTGTTTTTCCATTTTTTTGTTTTCAGTGAGGTGTTTTCATTTGCAGTGAGGTGTCATCGAAAAAAAAGAAAAATGACACATGCATGGAATTGCAAGGCAAAAATAATTTTACTTGTGTAATAACTATTTATTTAAACACTGAAATAGTGGCCATCTGCAATGTCAGCTGAGGAAACATCCAAGGGAAACTACTCAACAAAAATGGTAGGTAAAAGAACCATTTTCACTGGAAATTCTTTTTCTACACTATGCGGACAAAAAAAAGCAAAACCAGTACTTTCTAAAATGTCTGAAAGAAGTTTTATTTGTGTTGTGCAAAAAAAGCCAAAGCTACATTGGTATGACTGAGATTTATTACAGTGAAATAATTAATACTTTCTCATCTTTCTAAAGGAAGGAAGAAAGGAAAGAAGGAACAGTTTCTCCATGATGTTAAGTGAATCCTTATTTCTTGCTTCTGCACTAAGGAAGTATCATGTCCTATCCACATTTGGACTGAGGACATTTTAAGGCAGAAGGTGTCAATTCTTCATTTGAGCTTGAGACCCTGTTATCTGCAGAAATAATTTCCGATCAGCAGTTCCTTGCCAAGTGGGTCACAGTGAGCATTTCTATTGCCATTTGAAATAAAATAAGTAAAACCTCAAATGTCATTTGTACTCAAAACTCAAAAGGTTCTAACACCAGACTCACCAGGGATGCAAGCTGGAAAATAAAACCCTGAAAAATCTAGAGAGAGTAAAACTGTGTGTGACATTCAGTCGCGTGTGTTTTGAATTACTGTACATTAATCAAATGTTTTGTGAACCATTTTAAGTAAGTGGAAGAGACTAGTGGAATGAAACAATATAATCCAGTATAGTGAAAACATGCATGCCCTAAGGCGGAAAAACTTGTAGTTTTCTTTGCCATAGCATAGCCAAAAAAAATGTTCTTCTTTATTTCTCTCTGTGTGTGTGTTCATGCAATGGACTGAAGGGTGCTGAGAAAGTCAAAATGCAAAAGAAGTTTAGACTAGAGTGTATGATGGTTACTAGCCTCTATCAAGAGCAACAAATTCATGGTCACAATCTACTGAAGATTCCAGGCAGCTTACAATATAAGGTTGTTACTGCAAAAAAGAACAAGAGCTTGCATGGACCAAAGCCCACCTCATCAGAAGAACGAAATTGTCACTGAATTGGGCAGGCTTATGTAGGATGAGTTCAGAGAAGATTTTTTAAAGTTTATTTTTTTAACAAAATGGAGCCAATTGATCAAGCAATGCAGTGTATTGCTCAAATGAGTGAGAGCCAACTGACATGGGGTTGCCCATGCTAGCAACCATTGGTGATGAATGAGTGCAGAAAGATCAATAGTATAAACAAACACAACAGGAGTAGCCACCTCCAAGATCTGTGATACCAACCCTAAAGAGACACCTAACCTTAAAGTGGGAACTCAGAAAGATCCCTCCAGCTTCTAAAAGAATGAATCCCAGCTGCCTGACAAAGACCTCAACGGTTTTATTTATACACATGCTAGACGTGCATGGGAGTTTGTTTCAATTCATTCACTTTTGTTATTAATTCCTAAAGTGTCTATTTTGTTATTGAGTTGGAGCAGCAGTGGCGTAGTGGCTAAGAGCAGGTGCACGCTGATCTGGAAGAACCGGGTTTGATTCCCAGCTCTGCCGCTTGAGTTGTGGAGGCTTATCTGGGGAATTCAGATTAGCCTGCACACTCCCACACATGCCAGCTGGGTGACCTTGGGCTAGTCACAGTTTTCTGGAGCTCTCTCAGTCCCACCCACCTCACAGGGTGTTTGTTGTGAGGGGGGAAGGGAAAGGAGATTGTCAGCCCCTTTGAGTCTTCTACAGGAGAGAAAGGGGGGATATAAATCCAAACTCTTCTTCTTCTTCGTTATTGTTTCTTCTGTTTACTATTGTTTCAATCTCATAGTTCTATTTTGTTATTTGTAGTACCCCCTTGGGTCTGACCCCAAACTGGGGGGGGGGGAGGCTGCAAGACTTGGCAAGGAAATCCGTCCTGCCAACTTTCAGACAAATAGAATAAAGGGTCTCATTTTCTGAGATGATGAAATACACCTACATTAATATTAATATTTATGGAAGAACTAATAAGAAAGATTTCAAACTCACAGTAAGACAGACAGAAGCCCACAGCGAGGCAATCTGGCACAGAATCCACTCAGCTTGAAGAACTGTGGTATGATGAAGAAGAAGACTGAGAAGACAAGGGCATTTGGTGGTATAAAGAGGACAAGATATCTGGGTTAGCAAGCAGTAGAAGCAGCACCTGGCGACAGATTCACTTGGGTGAAGGATAAGAGTTGGAGATCAGCAGGCTAGTAAGAGAGCACATGATGGAAGCAGAAACTTGCCACAGCTTTACCAAGACAACTCTGGATGGCTTATAATAATGACACCAGTTGATTCAGGAAGGGGCAACACCACAATAATGGAAGAACCAGAACAAAATGAAAGAAGATCATGTTTTGCCCCCTCACGGGCTGTTTGGATGGGGAATTTGTTCTGTTTTTATATAAATGAAAATAATTACAAAATACCCTATTATGTAATAATTGTAATTAACTAACAGGAAGCAAGTCCTTGTAGGAGTCATCTCACTTCCCTCTTCCCCATGATTTCCTCTTTCTCTTTCCTAAAAGCCCCTATTTCCTCTCCTAGGGTTGTCAGATCCTGCTGGAGGGGGGGAGGTGCTGTCCAGCTGGCCAGAAGGGGTCTTACCAGGCTTAAAATGAGGCCTAGGCCTTGATATCCCTGGAAGTAACATTCATTATGCCACCAACATCAAGGAAGACACTCTGGTGTTTGGACATAACTCTATAGTAAAAACAGCTCCGACCCATAGTTTTGGCCCAAGTACTACAGCATCTCCCTTGATGACAATGACAATGTGATGACATCATTTCCAGAAGTGATGTCACTGCACTGGTGATGTCAAGGTCAAGGCCTCCTTTTAGGCCCCTCAACCTCCACCGGTTGCCAAGGGATATCCACATTTATTTGCCTCTGTCTTCAGCTTTCCCTCTCCGCTCTCCAGTGGCCACTGCCTAGGAAAACTTGTATGGTGGGATTCAAATAATTTAACAACTGGTTCTGGTGGTGCGATTCAAATAATTTAACAACTGGTTGTTTACAAGCACAATTTTAACAACCAGTTCTGCTGAAGTGGTGCGAACCTGCTGAATCCCACCCCTGGGTGGGCACCTTCAGGGAGTTGTGCAGGGGTTCCTCATATCCCCCTCATATCCCCTTCCCTCTGAGTTAGATTTACTTGGCAATAAGTCCCACTGAGTTCAATGGCATTTATTCCCAGGTGAGTAAGAAGAGAGTGGCAGCCATTATTTATGACTAGTAGTAAAATCCGCTGTAGGTTAAGAAATACAGTGGGCCTAGATAGGGCGGGGGTGAGGGCAGGTAGGGGCCAGGAGGGCTTGCTGGTGGTGGTGAGGAGGGCAAGGGGGCTTTTGGAGCTCACTGAGTCCTGCTCCCTTATTGGTGGAGGGTTTGTCGTCAAATTGTTCATCCCTTAGCACTTTATTATTGGTAAGATTCTTCACTTTTTTTCTATAGCATTTGCCTTCCTCTCCCTTCCATCCTCCTACCGTGTTTCTTCTTCCTTTGATCCCTTAGCATCTTGGAAAGTCCATGACAGTCAGACTAGAGAAACCCTCAAAGATGGCAAGCCTTTAATCACTAGAAAGGCAATAAGATCCTGCCCATTTTCTGATGGAGCAATTCAAGTGGCAAAGATTCATTTCTGTGCTGGGAGTGTTTGCATTCCTTGAAAACACATAGCACTTTTCCTGGTTTCCCTCAGCCATCTCACACTTTTGGACATTTTTCATAAAGGCAACCTTATCGCTGATCTATCATAGTTCCATAATTTATATTTTCAGGACAGCATGAAAATGAGTCATTTCTCTGAGCAGGCCATTTGTGCACCAATCACTCCCTCCTACTTAAGTGATCCTAGCTTTATGCTCTACCGCCATCCCGCAGGAACACACTGTTCACGCAAACTCTCTCCTTCCTCGCTTGTGTTTGTCTTGTAAAGTCCAATTTTCTCTAACTGCACCGTGCCACGCACTGTAAACCACATTTTTGTCCCATTTAAACATTGAAACCACAATAGACACTGAAGAACAAAAGGAACCACACACCCTGCCTTTTTGGACAGAACTCCCACACAAGAATAATTAGAAGCATATAAAAATCCAACACTCTCTCACACACCGAAGGAGTGAGACAGCTGCTGGGCCTCGTGCAGCCTGTTTCAACCTCTTCCACTTTCAATTCTGCCACCAAAACTTTTTTTTAAAGAAAAAGTGCCTCAAACAGTAAACAGGACAGGAGAAACGTAACATAAACAATCTGGGACACAATGGGAAGAACTCTGTTAATAAAGATTTCCTGACAAGTGTGTAGTTAGAAGTATTTGGGAAGCCTTTATCTTAATAAATCAACAGCCACCGCATACTTGTCTCTATTAGGATTTGTTGACTTTCCCTCCTTCTGTTGAACAGATGAATGTCAGAACTGTGAGTTGGTGGCAAGGAAGGTGAGATGGAAGAAGGAGCAACCGGCTAACTGTGTTCCAGCCTCTCAGCTAGGACGGTTGGTCTTTCCACGGGAATGCAGCTTAGTTTTTCCAGATGCCCAAAATTGGCTCAGATAGTACAGGAATGCCTGGTGCCCACAACATCATTCTTCCCTCTTGGTGGAGAGCTGGCTTATGAAATAGAGAACGCTGCGCAGAGAAGAAGAATTTTACGAATGAGTCTCCAAAGAACAATGCAATTGAATGTGTCTGGAAAAAATTGTAAAAAGTCTGCTCTTTTGGCATAGGGATGTTAAGTAAAGGCAATCAAAATTAGTCCAGAGCTAACTGAACTACCTGACTTGGCAGCTCCAGAAATTTCTGGTATTTTCTGAACTTTACCAGTATTACACTGTTTTCTGCATTTGCCCACATGGACAGATGCAAATTATGACTGTTTTGCCACCATTTTTATCTAGGAAGACAACCTCTTTTATCTACCAGAAATGTTCCTGATGGGCGGATGCACTGGAAGGCCACTGGAAGGTGGAGATGAACTGCAGAGGGAAGGGAGTGTGGCTCAGAGGTAGAGCGCCTACCTTGCATGCAGAATATTCCAGGTTAAATCCATGGCATTTCCATTTAAAAGGCTCAGCTAGTGGGTGATGTGAAAGACCTCTGCCTTCAGCTCTGGAGAGGTGTTGGCAGTCAAAGTATACAAGCCTCCATTTGACATTGGTCATGCTCAGTATAAGGCAGTATTGGGGCATGGCAGCTCTGCCAGTGTTGCAGGCATTGCTAGGCACAGACCCATGGGCAGCAGCAACAATCACCAGTGGCTTCCCTCTGCACTGCCACCAGTTACTGGCAACGTGTGATTGGTGTTTGGAATATGCTGCCACAGGAGGTGGTGATGGCCACTAACCTGGATAGCTTTAAAAAGGGCTTGGACAGATTTATGGAGGGGATGTCAATCTATGTCTACCAATCTTGATCCTCCTTGATCTCAGATTGCAAATGCCTTAGCAGACCAGGTGCTCAGGAGCAGCAGCAGCAGCAGAAGGCCATTGCTTTCACATCCTGCATGTGAGCTCCCAAAGGCACCTGGTGGGCCACTGCAAGTAGCAGAGTGCTGGACTAGATGGACTCTGGTCTGATCCAGCAGGCTAGTTTTTATGTTCTTATGTTCTTAAAAGGAAGAGAGAGTAGGTGAGGTTTAAGGCTGCTAGGGCTGCTGCCAGCTGCCCTAGTTACACCGTGAAAAAAAGTTGACATTACCTATGGTTTTACCATAGAATTTCCTGCAATTACTAGAGCTATCCTAGTCACTTCCAAGTTTTCCCCAGAATTGAAATACCAGCATAATCAACATTTCCCCACCCCAATTCTCCCATCACTAGTGAGTCAACACCAGTTGTCTATGGCACTACCTAGATCTGAGCTCAGTGTGGACTCTGCCCTCAGCCTGAACACTAATCACAGTGAATGCCTGTGTTCAGGAAGCAATGGTTAGGTGTACCAGGCAGTTCCCTATTGCCAGTTCACCTGTCTTTATCACTAGTTGCCGATTTCCAGGTGATGACTGGTGATTTCCTGGAATTACAACTGATCGCCAGGTGACAGAGATCAGTCCTCCTGGAGAAAACGGTGGTTTTGGGAGGTGGACTCTATGGCATTGTTCTCCATTGAAATCTGCCCCCACACCTCACCCTCCTCAGGCTCCACCCCCAAAATATCCAGGTATTTCCCAACTGAGCTAGCATCCCCTAGTTAGCAGGATGAAAGCTCACTCTTGCAACTGTGTTGGATAAAGGGAGCTTTGACTCTCAAAAGCAAAAACTAGTGTGGGTCTCTAAGGTGTCATTGGCCTTAAATCTAACTGTTCTTGCCCCAGTGCCACCTCTAAATGCCATTTACATCCACCTCTCAATGCCATTTACATTACATTATACATGTATAATTCCATGCATGTTAGCTATGCCGGGCCCCCACAGAGTTTCAGCATTTCAATGCAACCCCATGCACAGTTAACAGATTCTAAGGTTCGAACCCATTGATTTCAATGGACAGACTGGAGTCGTGTATAGGAACACCTTGTTAGTCTCACAGTGACCCCAATGGCTTTCTTTTAATCTTCCACCGTACTATGCTCTGAAATAACCATTAAAAGACATCTGAAAGGAGATTCATTTTGTTTAAATAGGTTCAATTAGGAGCCGGTCTTGAGTGGTTTGACAGCAAGATGAAAGTCAATTAACAAGGCCTGCCTTGTTTTCAACAGCTTGTGAAACAGTCCCAGCTTTTTCAGGCAAATGCCTCCCCTCCTGCCCACCCCATCCAAGTGCTCTTGATTATGAGACTAAGTGTGCTTATTAGCCACTTCTAAAATAAATCATCCCAATAAAACACAGGGAGATGGTAGCCTCCAGCCATTCAAATGGCTCCTTGGTCAGGAGTAAAATGAGTTGAGTGGGTTTGCAAGGAAATGCAAGGAAATGTGATTCCTGGCTGTGTAGTCATTAGAGTTGCCAACTCTGGTCTAAAAAACTCCTGAAGATTCGGGAGTGGAGCCTGAGGAGGTGGAGTTTGGGGAGGGGAAGAACTTCAGTGGGGTATGATACCATAGAGTCCACCTTCCAAAAGATCTAGTTTGCCCAGGGGAACTGATCTCTGTAGCCTGGAGATAAGCTGTGATTCCAGTAGATCTCCAGCCACGAACTGGAGACTGGCAGCCTTAGTAGTGATATCCCTGTGGTGTCATCTTAGACAATAGAATGGATAAGGGAGGGTAAAACATCTTAAGTATGCAGAGACCAATGTCTGAATCCCACCACTGATGCAATGTCTGAATCCCACCACTGATGCAGACATTTGGAACAAGTTCCAACATATCCCACTCTTGCACATGCTAAGTTTTTCTGCTCTTTCATTTCATTCTGCTTTATACATATTATACTTGGCTATTGTTAGGAGTACCTCATACTCAGTCTTATCCATGTATTACTCCTTTGATTAGATTTTTTTTCACACTGACCTTTGTAACATCCCCCTTCTCACTGTACATAGAATCAGGCCATGATTCTACATTGATTGTACATTTCTTGATTGTACATTTCTTGCATCTGAAAAAGTGAGCTGGGACTCACTGCTTTTAGTTGCTAAGATCTACCTGTCCTATGTAATTTTTCCTACAACAGACTAACTTGGTGAGATGGTCCCTCACACCTACCAAGGAAATAACAAACTAGGAAATGACCTAATTTGTCAGATTTTCCCCACCTTTTTTCACCTTAGGAGCTGAGCTGCTTCAGAAATGGAAGCATTTAGTGACAAGAAGTACTTTCCCAGAGGGTGAAAGATAACCCATTATTTTAAAACCTTCCTAGAGAAGCCCCTTCTCAAAACACACCTAATAATAATAATGATAAAAGTTAAACCTAGAATTAAATGCAAAACCAAGAATTGTAATGTCGAAGGCTTTCACGGCCGGAATCACTTGGGTGCTGTGTGGTTTCCGGGCTGTATGGCCGTGTTCTAGCAGCATTCTCTCCTGACGTTTCGCCTGCATCTGTGGCTGGCATCTTCAGAGGATCCTCTGAAGATGCCAGCCACAGATGCAGGCGAAACGTCAGGAGAGAATGCTGCTAGAACACGGCCATACAGCCCAGAAACCACACAGCACCCAAATTAAAACATTGGTCAAGAAGGAACAAATCACTGTGGGAATGCAGAATAAAAGAAAAAAGTCTTCCCCTGGTGGTAGAAGATGGCAACAAAAGGGAACAGACAAGTCTCCCTGTCGAGAGAGTTTCAGACTTTTGGTGCCCCAACTGAGAAGGCCCTATCCCAGTTTGCTGCCTAATCTCAGAAGGTGTAAATTGACCAGAGTGTGTGGCTATAGTGTGACCGTAGATGTGACCATAGTGGTAAGATGGATTCATAAGAGAGTAGGCAGTCTTTGGGGTAAGTTGGAACCAAACCATACACTGTTTATTCCAGTTTCACCCAACCCTTTCCTGACAAGTCAAGCTCAGGACGGCTTCCAATAAAATTCATGCAATTTAAATATATAAATACCATTAATACCCCCAATTTACAGGACAATGGCACTTTAACACAAAAGGGGGACCTGTCAAAAAGAGGACAGGCCAATTAAAACTTTTACAAGATGAAAAAGAACAATAGTGTAGAAACAAGTAATAGAGAAAGGGAAAGGAAGGTGAAGGAGACCAGCAAGATGAAAACTATCGCTGTCCTCAACCACAGACCCAGAAGAACATCTCAGTCTTGCAGGCCCTGCGGAATTACATTAGGTCCGACAGGGCTCAGGTTTCACTTGAAAAAGTTCTGGCTCTGGTTGAGGATGCTTTTGGGGCCAGGAACCACCAGTATGTTGTCTCCTGATTAACAAAGCACTCTTTGGGGAGTATATTGGCTTTGAAAAGTCAATGTGGCTTTGAAGGTCAATACCAGAGCCTTGAATTGTGCCTGAAAGCAAAGTAGGAGCCAGTGGAGATAGGCCAGGCCTGGTATGATGTGGTTCCTATGACCTGTTCCAGTAAACATCCTGGCTACAGTATTCTGTACCAATCGCAGGCTCATTCCGCACATGCAAAATAATGCACTTTCAAACTGTTTTCAGTTCTCTTTGAAGCTGTGCGGAATAGCAAAATTCACTTGCAAACAGTTGTGAAAGTGGTTTGAAAATGCATTATTTTGCGTGTGCGGAAGGGGCCTCAGTTTTAAGGTCAGCCTAATGTAGAATGTAGTGAGGTAATCTACTCTAGATGTAACCAAAGAGGCCAGTTCTTTTCGGCCCAGGAAAGGGCATGGTTGAGCTATCCCATTGAAGCCCCACCTGGAGGTAGACAACCATAGCAAAGGGTTCACCAAACTCAAGCTCAAAAGGCACATTAAACTGGTCTTCCCTCAGACTTCTCTCAAGATCTCTGCTAATCCTTTTTCTTTGAAGTTTTAATAGAAGTGTTTCCTTCAAGTGCAACTTCACCTTCCACATCTTCTCCCTGTTATTCCCTTCACATCTCTTTCTTCTGCTTATTTCCTATTTGAACTTCTCTATGTTGTATGATAAAGAGCACAAGAAGAGATACCGGATCAGCTTGTGATATTAATAGGGTATTTTTTTCTCTCTTCTTTCCAGGCATTATTGTAATTTGTAAATGGCTTACACTGTCAAGTTTTGCCAGAAAGCATTAACATTCTTGAGCAGGCCAAATACCAAAAAGAAAAAAAAACTTGTAAAACTTTTCTCAGTGCTTGAAGATCTAAAGGAAGAATGTGCTTTTATACTATTAGCTAGATAAGATGTTAGAAAATGAGCATTTATCATTTCCATACAAAATGCTGAGCAAATGGGATTTCTTATAAATCACATTGGTGGCTAACTGGAACAGCACTAGATGGTCCTCTTGTGTGCACCCAAATTTTGCTTTATATTAAGACGAAGGAACATCACTTTGAATGTTATTCTGTGGTCAATCACTGCAGAGCAGAAGCATTCAAAGGCAGTGGCTTACATCCAATCATCCATGTACATAAAGCAGAGCAAGGTTTTTTCCTGCATCTTTCTCCATTCCTTCCTCCCCTTTCCATCCCTGAAAAGATCATTTATAGCAGTGATGGCGAACCTTTTCGAAAGCGAGTGCCCAAATTGCAACCCAAACCCCACTTATTTATCGCAAAGTGCCAACACGGCAATTTAAACTGAATACTGAGGTTTTAGTTTAGAAAAAGGAGTTGGCTCCAAGGTGCGCGTTACTCAGGAGTAAGCTTGGTGAAGCAACTGTGCAACGCTTCAAATGGGCGAATCACAACCCTAGGAGGGTTTACTCAGAAGCAAGCCCCATTGCCAGAAATCGAGTTTACTCCCAGGTAAAGGATTGTGCCCAGACCAGCCTAGATGTGTGTGTGTGTGTTTGGGGGGGTGATTTTCCACCCCCCACATGATTAACACTGTGTGCGCGTGCCCACAGAGAGGGCTCCGAGTGCCACCTCTGGCACCCGTGCCATAGGTTCGCCACCACTGATTTATAGGGTCTCAAGACACATTTGGAGGAACAGCTGCATAGCTCATCGAGCAGGAGTGAAGAGGGACCCCTTCCCTTATGGGAAGTGCACTTGCAGAAGAGAGAGGAGAAGCACTTTCACCCTTTGTTGCTTCTTATTGATTAGGGTTGGTAACTGTAGGTCAGAAGCGACTTGACAGCGCTTAACACACACACACACACATACTGTTCAACAGCAGCTCTACAAGGTCTCAGGCAGAAGCCTGCCACCCGTTAACTGAGAGCCTTCAACCAGAGATATTTGAGTTTGAAACTGATCTTGTGCATACAAAGCACATCACTGACAGTGTGCAACTTTTGCTGAAAGGCTCTGTCAAGAGCTTGAGAGTCTTGCTGGATTCTGGTCTCCTCTTGGAGAAACAGGTGTCCATTACAGTGCCATTTTCCAGCTAGAGCTAGTTAGGAAGCTGACTCCCTATTTGCAGGCACCTGATTTGATCACCCCAAAGCTATATTACAGAAACACATTCTACAGTTCTCCTTGAATAACCTCCAAGATATAGCTTGTGGCACAAGTACATTTACTGGGCAGTTCCTTCTATTCTCAAAACACTTGCTGCACAGATGATGCCGCACTGATCCTGCTGGTTAAGAGAGGGCTTGATTCCTGTCTTTTTCATCCCGTTGTGCTACAGGGGGGATGCCACTGGAAATGGCTGACCCTTTGTGATGGTTGTTTGCCAAATAGCCTTAAATGTGAGCATCGTTGCAGGGCTGGCCCAACCACGAGGTCAACCGATTTTGAGAAGTATGAAAAGTCAAGGGAAGGCTCCTCTACTGGCATAAAGCAACCTGGCTTCTAGAATCCCCATACCTGTTGACTCTGGGCTTCTGAAGGTCACATGATGGAACACAAAGGACTTTTGAAAGTGTATCTGTTTTTATTTTTACACTGATCATTGGAATGTCCCAGTCAATTCATTTTAGAGCACTCATTTTTCTCTCAATTCAGAAGGAGGGAGGGCAAAGCCCTAGTTCATCTAGGGGTCCTAAAACCCTTGGGCTGGTCCTCCATTCATGGTTAGAACAGGGAGGAATTCTAGATGCAACCAGGGGGGCTGGGGAGAGATCATCGTACTCTAATTTTACTGTACAGAGATTCAGCTCACCATATGTTTCTTTTGTAATGACTCAGAGGTTCTTTTGTTGGTATAGCCCAGCACAGGACCGAAAGCAGTAAACATTTAAATTAGACTTGATTAAAATGTTAAAATGAAAAATATATATATAAAAATAAGTATGTCTGTGAATGTAGAATATCAATGAGTTAAATGGAATCAATTAGGTATGCAGAAAAATGACTAACGGTAACCAAAATTGAAATATGATGGACATATGGGATAAATAATAAAAACAATCTCTCAATTTCGAGCAGCTTTCCACCCCCACCCCCCATGCTGTTGCCCATCCAATGACCTTCTGTTTCTTTAAGAGACTGTGTCTCGAATTAAAAACATGGAAGGTAAAATTGCAAGCGTGGTATGCTCCAACTACTTGGGTGGTGATTTCGTCCGCATATGCTTTAAGGGCATTTCTTGGGTAATGGCAATTGTTGTTTTTTTAAACATATATAGAGGGATATTATACATATTAAAGGATAACAGCCAAGACTGAAATTGTTCAGCATGTTGCATATGTCTATCCATCCATACTGGAAGGAGAGAGGAGACTTGCCAAGAAGGAGGAAATGGGCACAGAGCTGGTTTATAGCAAACTGCAACTTTCCCCTCGTAATGAAAAACAAGCCTGCAAAAAGTTTCTGTGTGTCCCCTTTCTCCTGCCAACGAACAATACTTTTTTGTGGGATTTACCTCAGGTCACTATGAAGAAAAACTGCAGGCCAGATCTAATTTCCCATAAAGTGGAACCATTCTCCTGGACTTTAATCCACTTCAAACAGGGTCTTGTGTGTAGCAAAAAGAAGGGAACTCCAAGGACACACCCTCTCTTTGCCTGTGGGAATCATCCTGCCCTCCCAGTGGAGAACAATTTTTCCTCCTTTCTTCATACTATCTGTTGGAAGAGTGCGAAAACATAATCCAAAGAACATATGAAGTGCATGATAGACGGCCCCCTAATCAGCACGGAGCTGACATTTCAATAAAAAATATCTAGCAGATGTGAACTGAGCAAGTTATAAAACCATTACATTAATACAGGGTTTTTTTAACCCCGTTCTCAAGAGAGTGGGTGTAACATAATGGCCAAGAATGGCAGCTGGGAAGTTTCTGCTTTAAATCTCAGTACAGCCACAAATACCCTGACCTAGATGGTGGCGGATAGGTAGATCTTCTCAGATCTCTGAAGCTCAGCAGGGTCAGCCTTGGTTAGTACTTGGTTAGGAAGCCACCAAGGATATCCAAGGTTGCTACGCAAAGACAGGCAGTGGCAAACCACTGCTGTTCATATCTCTTGTCTTGAAAACCCTATGGGGCTGCCATAAGTCAGCTGCACTTTGACAGCCCTTTTAACCATCACCACAACAACCACAAACTCCTTGAGGGGACTGGACTAAAGCCATTATCTTCTCACTCAGGCCTCCCTATGTTTGCAATATAGCAATGATAATCATAGGAGCTGCGTGGCATAGTGGTTAAATACTTGCACTGCCACTCACACGGTCAGGAGTTCGAGCTCCCTGTGGGTCAGATATCCTGGCAGCTGGCTCATGGTCAACTCAGCCATCCATCCATTCCTTGGTCGGTAAATGAGTACCTGGGGGTAAAGAATAGCCGGGGAAAGCAATGGCAAACTACCCCACAAAAACGGCTTGCCTATGAAATCACTGCTCACAGTGGTACCCCAGGGTCGGACGTGACTGAAGGGGAAACTTTACCTTTACCTTTAATAATAATTGTGGCCTACCTTGATGAGCTCTTACAGCGATATGGGAAAGATGGGGAACATCTTTGCCAGCTGTACAGCATTTCAGCTGAGCTTTTGTTTCCCCATCTTGTTGCAGGTATAAAGTTTAGAGGCCGGGGCAAGCTTTCAGAGTGAGGCAAAGGGCACTTGGCTCTTGACCTGTTACTTGACCTGGATGGACTAGGAAAGCATCTGCTGGGCATGTAGAAGGCCCCAGGTTGAATCCCTGGCATCTCTAGCTTAAAAAGAAAAATTAGATGCTAAGTGATGTGCTTCTGCTTAAGGCACTGGAGAGCCACAGCCTGTCTGAGCACTCAATAGAACACAACAGAACAAAGTGTGGTGGAACAGAGGAATCAGCAAAAAAAATAAAAAGACCTACCACACAAATAGCTACAAGATATTATATTAGATCAAACACATAAATCGGGAAGAAGAGACCAAAAACCAACAATGCAACAACCAGGGCTGTTTTTTCATGGCGAAATTGCACCTGGGTGGACCCAGGATCTCACATACCGGGTCAGTTTTGCTCCAGTCTGTGATTCTTCAAGTATCCCTGCTTCTGCCCCTATGCTGCTCCAGCTGTTTCTTTGCAGCTGTTTCTTTTCATTTGCCCCGTTTCTACATTCTGATTGACCGCTGGTTAAGTCACTCAAGTGGCGCATTCTCCCCCATTCCCCCATTCACTTTCATGGAGGGAGAAACTGTGCATTTAGAAAGAGAAAGGGGGGAAAGGGGCAATGAAGAGCAGTCTGCCTTTCCCAGGCAGGACGAGAGAAAAGCACGTGAGAGGGGGGCAGCAGCCCTTTTGCGGCAGTGAAAGACTCCATTTAGGAAAGGAGGAGGGAGCCCTTTTACGCAGACGGCTGGGAAGCAGTGATTCCTTCCACTCTCGCCTCTTCTCCTCTCTGCCACCCTCCCTCCCCCACCGCCTTTCAATCTTCTCCCCTCCGGCAGATGGATTTTTGCCACTGTGGCTCAGCAGAGGGTGTCCGCCTCCCTCCTCTTGGGCTGCACACAAGCCTCTGCTTAATGTGATCAAAGCACCCGCATCTTAGCAATTTGCATTTCCGGCTCACACTTTTAGCATGGAAAGTGTTGGGTGGGCCAGAACGGTGAGGCGGGAAAAATACAAAAGCTCTGCCCCAGATCTGCTCCTGCAGTTTTTAATGGAACCAGGGGTCGCACGGGGGTATTTTAAAAGTACTACCTTGATAGCAATTTCTGAAATTTGCGGAGCAAAGGCAATACCACAGGGCAGGGCCAGGGCAACAGAGGGGCAAACATGTTGCAGTTCCGGGAGCCATGAAGAATCCTCAAATGCACAGGTATATTCCCCATGCTCACACCGGTGCAATTTCGCTATGAAAAACCGCCCCAGTTGCAAAAAGAAGCAAAAATCATGCACTAATATGCGCTGAAAAGAGCTGAAAAGAATACACAGTCACTGGAGAAACAAGGTGAGTAGGTGCAGAATAATACAACAGAGGCTAAAGAGGCTAGGCACATACAAAGTCTTCTTAAGAAATGCCCAGCCTCTTAAGAATTTGAACTAGCCCTTTAAATTTTTAGACTATGGGCGTTTCCCCACTTGCCACAACCCCCCTATGCCGCGCGCTGCTCTCAGTGCGCATCATTTCTGGCGCATGCCTGGGCTTCCCCATAATCCTGCGCTCTGCGTGGGGTCATCAAAAGGCGCCATTTGGAAGAGCGCCAGGAATGACGAGTGCTGAGGGGGCGCGACAGCAGCAGCGTCAGGGCAGCTGCGTTGTCGCCGCCCCTGTAGTGGGGAATGCTGGAGGACCCCACGCTACTTGCCTACAGTAGCGAGCAGCTACTGGTAAGTGGGAAAATGCCCTATATACTCCCAGTTTGGGCAGGCTCTATATTTTATGCCAGCTGATGAAGTAGTTTGGATTCTGCAAAACGGGGAAGACCCGGAATGTCCCGTCTTGTTTTTGAAGACTCTACACAGTGTTTGGAGGACTTACCAGTATTTACTTGTTGCATTACTTAAAAAAAGATTCTACAAAATCTCTGGAAGAGTTTATGCTTATTTGGATTTATCTCTTGTATTATTCTGGACCTACTCACCTTGTTCCTCCAGTTTTAAAATCCCCCATCTGTCCTTGGTACAATGTGTGGATGCCTAGATCCACTATAAGGTTCAGCTCCTGGTTGTTATATGTTTGGTTTTTTGTCTCTTCTTCCTGATCTATGTGTTTGATCTAATATAATTTCTTGTAGACATTTGTGTGGTAGGTCTTTTTATTTTTTGCTGTCACAGCATAGATAGTTTCCTGTGTTCATTTTTTTTTTTTTGCTGTCACAGTATTTTTTGCTGTCATAGTATAGATAGTTTCCTGTGTTCATGAGCTGGCCCAGCATTTCCCGGACTGCTCCATAATTTACTATTTGATTCATTACAGTTATATTTATGTACTATTGTAAGTTGCCTTGGGTCCCAAGTGGGAGAGAGGCAGGGTATAAATATCTAAAAATAAATGTTATAAAAATAATTGAGATAATATACGGGAAGCACGCAGCTACCAACCTCTAGGTCCGTGGTGGTGAACCTTTGGCACTCCAGATGTTATGGACTACAATTCCCATCAGCCCCTGCCAGCATGACCAATTGGCCATGCTGGCAGGGGCTGATGGGAATTATAGTCCATAACATCTGGAGTGCCAAAGGTTTGCCACCATTGCTCTAGGTAGAGCCTAAATGTCTCCTAGCATTGTAAGTGATCTTCTAACTGTACAAATCAGTTCCCTTGGGAAAAAAATAGCACCATCAGAGGGTTGATTCTAAGGCATGTTATCCCCATGGATTTCCCTTGCTTCCTCAAAACTCTGCTCTCCCCAAGCAATGCTTGCAAATCTACAGGAATTTTCCATCCTGAAGTCAGAGAAGCACCTTGGATACATGAAAACATACTATATAAATGCTAAGTATTTAAAGAATGTAGTTTTAATTCCATACAGACGTTTCTCCCCTAACCCATCTCAGGAATTTTTAGCAAACACAAAGACCCTAGCATTTATTCCAGTGCTCCACGTGCAAGCAGAGTGGGTACTGGAGCCTTCTCAGGTGTGGCTCCTCAAATCTGCGATTTTCTGATCATTTGTCACATGACTTGACTCACATGGTCAGGTTTAGATCCCAGGTAAAGACTTTTCTTTTGATAGTTCCAGTTTTTTCCCCCTTCATTCCTTACTTTCATCTGTGTGATGGTAAAAGTCCCGTGGACTTTTAAAGTTTTAAATTTGACTGCATTCGTTCTTTTTACTTTATTTTATTATGCACCTTGCATTGCCAATCACCTAAAGTCATCTGCTGACAGTGTTACTCATCTTTAAAAATTAATGAATGCATTCTCTACCCACTCCTACAAAAGCTTTCCATTCATTTCAGCAGAAGAAGGAACACACCATGCGCATTTCTTCGAAATGAATGAGGAAGGCTGCCTGCAGAAGAGTGCTGAGTGGTGTGCACATCTGCTGGTCCCTGCATCTGGATAATAACTGCACAGTTGTTTTCTCTAGCTTGTGACAGAAAGAGGAAGAAAAGCCAAACTAGTAAAAAAACTGATGCCAATGTTTTGACAAATGCAGGGACTGCTGCATTTTTTACAAAGGAACAATCAGTTGGAGACATATGCCTGGCTCACATGTTCAGGAGATCATCAAGAACTAAATAAATCAGAAGAGCCCTGAGGTGGAGAACTGCGGGTCTGAATGATCTTTCACATAAAAGCAAAAACACCATGCAACTAGAAGTCTAGCATATCAGGGTGGAAAGGTCTATTCCTCTGTTTGCCTGCTGTGCTGGTTTTCTGTTTTGCAAGGAGTTTCTAAACTGCATTCCTAATTATGATCCTTGCTTTTCATACCACAATCAGTTCTACTTCCACCATAGCTGGATTTGTGCCACCTCTTTACTCTGCAAGGCTGGCAACCAGCAGGACATTCATAAAGGCAATGTAGCCCTCAGTGGCCAAGTAATGACATCACTTTCCATACAACCAGAAGTGACATCAGTGCACTGCCAGGAACAATCTAGCATTCAGGCAAAACTCGATGGACGATGGTTAACCATAGTTTTGCCCAAATCCTAGAACATCTCCTGCAAAGCACTGAAATCTCTTCTAGTCACACAGGAAGTGACATTAGATGTCAGGATGCTTGTGTTGTCCCCATTTTTCCATTTGAGCAGCAGTGGGAAGGGCCCAGTGGGAGCAGGGGATCCCTAGCCTCCAGCAGTTACTTGGGAAGCCTATGCATATGTGAATCAGACCTTAGTTGCTGTCTCAATAATGCAATGTGGATGGTGCTAGGAGTATCTTTTCCAACTTTTACCGGTTTGCTAACAACAATTAATTCTTACAGAAAGCCAGCCTAAGCCACAATCACACATGCCTTGATGAAATCCAGATTAGAGTGCCGCAGTGTTCTATATACAGCTGCCCTGTAAATCGAGCCCGCTTCCTTACAGTACGATCAGAATTACGACATTTTAAATTTCCCACCGAAAAATGTGGGAACCTGCTTTGTTTAAAGCGCAACCGAGCAGCCATATTGTTGGTCCAACTGGTTCAGCATCCCAAATCATTCAGTGGTCAACCAAAAGCCTCCAGAAGGCCAAAGAGAATGTTGCCTCTGAACATGGGATTTCTATTTGGTCATTGTGGCTAGTAAGAATTAACAAGCAGAGAACCCAGAAGAAGCCATGGAGGCATCTTATTTTTCATCCTGTACCCGCTTCTTGCTCACCATGTGAATAAAGGTAAAGTTTCCCCTTCAGTCATGTCCGACCCTGGGGTACCACTGCGAGCAGTGATTTCATAGGCAAGCCGTTTTTATGGGGTAGTTTGCCATTGCTTTCCCTGGCTATTCTTTACCTCCTAGCTATGAGCTAGGTACTCATTTACCAAACAAGAAATGGATGGATGGCTGAGTTGACCATGAGCCAGCTCCCAGGATATCTGACTCACAGGGGGCTCGAACTCCTGACCGTGTAAGTGGAAGTGCGAGCACTTAACCACTACGCCACGTGGCTCCTCACCATGTGAATAGTTTGATCAAAATAAATACTAATATATGGCATGTTTGTGCTCTAGGGGGAGCTGTCAGGCATGCTTTCTATTATCTGACAGTTCATACTTTGAATCTAGGGGTTAAAATAAAATTTATTGCATTCAGCTCTATGCAAGTGGGACTGATTTATTTCCCCAGCTGTGCTACCACTTCACACTCTATTTTATCTGTACCTCTGTTCTGGCAGTTCTTATAGGCCCTTCTTCTCTCTGCTTCTTTCTCTCCCTCCCCTAACCAATCTTTATTTGGCCTGCCAGTATCTTGCTTTCACTGCCTCCCTTCCCCAGCAACCTCTCTTCTCTATTCCGATCTAACTAACTTACCTTGTTCTCCCTCTTTTAGTTTCTCTTTCATTCCTCCACTTCCTCTGCTTTCTCCCTCCTTTTCATCATTTACCTGTTCTATCTCTCTTCCTCCCACTTTTGGGTGACAAAAATCAAAGCTTGGAAGGCTCAGCAATATTGTTAGAGTTGTCTATCAGCCCCAAAAATGTCAACCAAGATCGAAGAACATAGTCTTATAAGGTAAAGATAAAGGTAGAGCCCTGTCCAAGCACTGGGTCATTACTGACCCATGGGGTGATGTCACATCGCAATGTTTACTAGGCAGGCTATGTTTATGGGGTGATTTGCCATTGCCTTCCCCAGTCATTTACAATTTACCCCCAGCAAGGTGGGCACTCATTTTACCAATCTTGGAAGGATGGAAGGCTGAGTCAACCTTGAGCAGGCTATCTGAAACCAACTTCGGTTGGGATCAAACTTAGGTCATGAGCAGAGTTTTGACTGCAGTGCTGCAGTTTACCACACTGTGCCACAGGGCTCCTTAAGTCTTATAAGAACTCAGTGGAAACCATCTCGTCTTTAGCAGGGTTAACCCCACAATTTTTTTTAAGATTTCAGATTTTTCTGTGAGCCTGGAGCTTCCTTCAGGTTATTTTTAAAATCCCCCACTTGTCCTTGGCCACACTGTGTGGAATGTCAACTCAATGCATGGCAGCTGTGAAAAAGGCAAACTCTATGCTGGGGATCATTAGGAAAGGAGTTGATAATAAAACTGCAAGGATTGTCATGCCCTTATATAAAGCTGTGGTGCGATCGCACTTGGAGTACTGTGTTCAGTTCTGGTCACCACATCTCAAAAAGGATATCGAAGAGATAGAAAAAGTGCAGAGAAGGGCAATGAGGATGATTGAGGGATTGGAGCACCTTCCTTATGAGGAGAGGCTGCAGTGTTTGGGACTCTTTAGTTTGGAGAGGAGACGTCTGAAGGGGGATATGATTGAAGTCTATAAAATTATGCGTGGGGTAGAAAATGTTGACAGAGAGAAATTTTTCTCTTTCTCACAATACTAGAACCAGGGGGCATTCATTGAAAATGCTGGGGGGGGGGAGAATTAGGACTAATAAAAGGAAACACTTCTTCACGCAACGTGTGATTGGTGTTTGGAATATCCTGCCACAGGAGGTGGTGATGGCCATTAACCTGGATAGCTTTAAAAGGGGCTTGGACAGATTTATGGAGGAGAAGTCGATCTATGGCTACCAATCTTGATCCGCCTTGATCTCAGATTGCAAATGCCTTAGCAGATCAGGTGCTCAGGAGCAGCAGCAGCAGAAGGCCATTGCTTTCACTTCCTGCATGTGAGCTCCCAAAGGCACCTGGTGGGCCACTGCGAGTAGCAGAGTGCTGGACTGGATGGACTCTGGTCTGATCCAGCAGGCTAGTTCTTATGTTCTTATGTTCTTGTGTGGATATTTAGATCCACTGCAGGGCTCAGTTCAGAATTAGATATAATGATTAAACAGTCTTTCATGAACTTGTCTAATCCCTTTTAAAGCTAATTAGCCATCCCCACATCCTAAAGTGGCAAATTTCACAAGCCAGTCACTCTTTATAAGAAGTCCATCCTTTTGTCTATCCTGAATCCATTGCCCATCAACTTCAATGTGTGTTCATTAGTTCTATTATTGACAGGCAAAAGGGGAGGGGGGGAGTTCTGTCTCTTCAGTTTCTCTTCCATTCAAAATATTTTAACTTACACTCTTAGTTAAAAGAACCATGAGGTGACTTCCAAGAATTAAAACAAAACAAAATAATCCTACACTAACTGAATGCAACCACATAAAACCAACCATAAAGCAGCTACCACATCGAATTATAATGCACTATAAACTCAGAGAACGTAACAATATGTGTGGTGCTTAAAAAAAAGTGAACAGCGGCAGATCAGAAGTCAATTATAAATGCAATTTTAAACAATCAAACAAAACCAGCTGAAGGAAACTAAAAATAACCAAGGCAAGCAAAGGCAGAGCCAAACACCAGCAATCCACGGATGCTGACAAAAATAAGCATGTTTTAGCTTAGTGTAAAATAAAGTAAACACAATACTAGAACCAGGGGGCATCCATTGAAAATGCTGGGGGGAAGAATTAGAATTAATAAAAGGAAACACTTCTTCACGGAACGTGTGATTGGTGTTTGGAATACACTGCCACAGGAGGTGGTGATGGCCACTAACCTAGATAGCTTTAAAAGGGGCTTGGGCAGATTTATGGAGGAAAAGTTGATTTATGGCTACAAATCTTGATCCTCTTTGATCTGAGATTGCAAATGCCTTAACAGTCCAGGTGCTCGGGAGCAACAGCCGCAGAAGGCCATTGCTTTCACATCCTGCATGTGAGCTCCCAAAGGCACCTGGTGGGCCACTGTGAGTAGCAGAGAGCTGGACTAGATGGACTCTGGTCTGATCCAGCTGGCTTGTTCTTATGTTCTTATGTTCTTATGTTCTTACTAGATGAACAAATGTTGCCATTTGTGGGTTGGGAAATTCCTGGAGATTTTGTGGGTGGAGCTTGGGAATGGTGGGATGGGAGAAGGGAGGAACCTCAGTGAGGTATAAGGCCATTTAGTCTACCTTCCAAAGCAGCCATTTTATCCATGGGAATTGTTCTCTGTAACCTGGAGATCAGTTGTAATTCCAGAAGCATTCCAGCCACCACCTGAAGGAGGCAAAATATCCTAATAGCAAAGGCTTTGTCCCTGGTAGTTACCCACCCCATCTCTGAAGGCAAGGACCCAGAGGCCAGGATCTTGGAAGATGATCTTAACTGACTGGCCTAGTACCAGAGCCGTATCGAGGGGGAACTGCACTCGGGACACACATGCACACTGATCCCCTGCCCCGCCCCCATCCGCCCCCACCATGCCCCGGAACGCCCCATCACACCCCAGAACGCCCCCCACACACACCCCTGCAACGGCACGCATCCAGTGCATCATGCCCCTCCTATCCCCTTGGCACTACACCACTGCCTGGTACCATAGCTTCCAGCAATTCCTAGAAATATCCAGACATAAATTTTTTTGAGTTCTACTCCCTTTCTTTCCTGTAAGGAGACTTGAAGGGGCTTGCTAGAGTTGCCAGCCTCCACGTGGTGCCTGGAGATCTCTTGATCAGAGATCATTTCCCCATGATCAATGACTTCTTTGGAGAGTGGACTCTGTGGCATAGAGGTCCTTCTCCAAAGCTCACCCTTCCAGGCTCCACCCTCAAATCCCCAGGAATTTCCCAGCCTAGATTTGGCAACCCTAGTTAAGACTATCCTCTGTCTGTCTCCCCGTCTGTGCAGGTGAAGCAGATGGAGAACATACCCATTTCTAGATTTTATGTACTGTTTTGCAAAGCTGAAAGAACAAGAGCAACTGTAGAATATACACATTTATATGTATGGCCATAGGCATAGAATTCAAGGGACTGGTTGTGTTAATATACTTTGAACATGGATATTTCATAAATTGGTTCAACATGAAGTATTTTTGCAATTTGCACTGGTCCTTTACATTGCAAAGCTGGGTGGTCCCCCAACCAACTTCTCCTTGGTGTTAAATCAGGCAAAGGTGTTTGTAAACATGAGGCCCAGGAAGAAAGTATTTTCTACTCTTAACTACATGTGTGATTTGTAATAAAACTTATTTCCCTGCCAGCAACAACAGCAGAACCAAATCTGGAAGGGTATTAGTTAGTAGAAAAGAAAGTCGCTCATTTTGAAAGAACATTCTTTTCTAGGTTAGGTTGAAAACTGCTCAAAGCCTGGGACTCTTTTTCAATGGATCAGATTTTGACACTACAGTGAACACTGATTTTCTTTATTAAAAAATATATATTTATACCCTGCTTTTCTCCCTAACAGCTGCACAATGCAGTTGGAAACACTGATATTTTGGAAGTTAACCTTGCTTAACTTCCAAGATGTGATGAGACGCCCCCCCCCCCATGCACCAAACTTGGATGGTATCATCAGGACAGTCTCTGGATGCTACCCTGAAATTTTGGTGCCACTAGCTTAAAAAATGCACCCCCTGCAGGCTGAAACGTGAAAAAAACCCAAAAATTACCAAAAAAAACCCAAATACCTTGTATTTGACTTCATTCATATTCAGGCAAGACATATTTGACTGATTTTTACCCAAATATGCCCGAATTCACCCATATTCAGGCTGAATCCAGTATTTGTTGCACCCAAATCTCAAAGCCTATTGTGGGCATCCTCACTGTCATTTGGCATCAGGAGGTATCCACCTCATTGCCGTCTTTGGGATCCAACTATTCTCCATGCAAAGGACATGGCCAACCACTCGAAGTCTTCTGTGTGCAACAGTGGTATAGAGTTTGCACACACCACTCCTTCAGAGCATTTCTTCATTAGTGATGTGGTCATAATATTAGATCTTCAGGATTTGGCGTAGGCACTTCTGTTGGAAGACATCAGGCCTGTTGTTGATACTTATTCATGCCTTCCAGGACTCACTAGCATAAATGTCTGTCGGGATCACAATAGAGGTGAATAGGCAGAGCATGGTCTTTAGGGCACTGGTTGGTGAGCACCAGATCTTGTTCATTCTCTGAAAACCAGCTGCAGCCTTTCCAGTGTGGCATCTGACATCTGCCTCTGCAGCTCCATTCTGCCCAAGTAGGTGAACCTCTCCACTTTCTCTAGCTGCTGTGATCCAACAATGATTCCCTGTGTTCCGGCTGAGGAGCTAGCATACATGATCTTTGATTTGTCAGTGCTTATCCTGAGGCCAGTTTTGCCAGTGTCTCTATCCAGGTCAGTAGTTGCGCATCTTCCTCAAGAAGGCGATGTCATTAGCAAAATCCAAGTCACCAAGGCAGTCTTCATCAGGTCAGTGTATGCCATTGCCAGAACATGTTCTGGTTCTCCACAAGATGTAATCAAGGGTGACAAGGAAGAGAAGTGGAGACAGAATGCAGCCTTGTCTGACCCCAGTGGTGATTTCAAGGAAGTCTGTGCAGCCATTATCTGTCTTGATGCAACAGTTGGGACAGCTGGATCGTAGGTACAAAAAAACAAAAGGGGGGATTAGAAATGTTTTACAAATGTTTTAGTGGAAAAAGCCACTGTCATTCTCCATGAGTCTCAATGAGAAAGAAAGACTATAAAGTGAATAAAAACTTTAAAATATTGGATTTTATTGTTTGATTTTAATTCATGCACCACTTCATTGGAAGGCAACATCAAAATATTGTAAATAATATGCAGTTGGATCCATTAGTTCCTGCTTAAATATTATATAGGACTGAAGCAGAGCACAACCACCCAAATGACTACAAGGGGCAGCACAAGAAAGAAGGTACCTATGAACCACAGGGACTTCACTCACTCCTGGCTATTGATGACATGGGACTGGGGGAGGCAATGAACACTGGACATAGCCTGGACTCATCCAGAAGTGTCACTGTAAGAGCCAACTGTGTAAGAGCCATCCACTGAAAACTGCCTCTTGAACTGCGATGCGACGGCAGCAGCGGCGGTACAGGGATGTTAGTATGTGCCACGTTCCACCACTGGGGAGGGCCACGATGGCTGCTCACCAGCGGATTTGTCCCCAGGGAGGGCAAATCTGCTGGCCCAGCCCCACCCTCTCCCACTGGTAGATTCACCCCCCTCCTTTGGATGGGGCTGTAAGACTACATTACAAAGAAGTATATCCCAAAAGCCATTTTCTTGCTGATAATAAACACATTTCTTTAAAACTCGCTTAAAAAACACAGTACTAGAATTTCCCAAAAGGCAGATTGGCACTACCAAAAAGAACATGTAGTGGCTTCTCAGATATCTCATAATTCAGAACCATTCTTATCATTGTACACATGAAGCAACCTTACCCTAACCCTGAGCCCTTCGGGGGAGGGCGGTCTATAAACCCAATAAATAATAATAAATAATAATAATAATAAAACAGACCTCTGTCAAGGTGTCAGGCCTGCGCCATTCTGGGCCTGGAAGTTCGCACATCCACACCCGGCTGCAGATGGCCCAGCCATTATCATCGTTCAAGGCTATGGAGGCCTCCCCCTGCTCACATGTAACTAGTCAACAGAGCCTATCAGTTCATCCTTATCTGCCTTCCTGAAGGAGTGAACTGTCTGTCCTAAACAGGGGTCTGCAACCTGCAGCTCTCCAGATGTTCACAGACTACAATTCCCATCAGCCTCTGCCAGCATGACCAATTGGCCATGCTGGCAGGGACTTATGAGAATTGTAGTCCATGAACATCTGGAGAGCCGCAGGTTGCAGACCCCTTGTCCTAAACAATGCCACTGTTCCCACCATCCTTTCACATGCTGATATGGAAATGCGAGGGTGGGGGGATTTTGGGTTGAACCTTACTGTAATTTACAGGTATATACCAGAGGTCAGAGAGCCAAATTTCAGTTTCGGCTATCTGAGCCTTGGACTGACTCGGTTCAAACAAAGCTCTTGAAATCTTCTTGAGTCTCATTTGATGACCGGAGTAACAGCCCCTAACACAAGGTCAATATCATCTATTGTGACTGGGAGCAGGTTTCCAAGGTCATAGGACAGCAACACTGTTTGCATAATCTGACTTGATTATCCACCCAAATCCTTTGGGCCATTGTTGCCAAATCCCACAGTATATGCATACACAAACAATATATATAGTATGCTATAGGTAACATGAATATAAATGAAATACTATTAACAAAAATGAATATGCATTATAATACATAACTAATACTAAACATATTTATGGAAAGCAGACTTGAGTACAGTCTTGTGGTTAGAGGATTATATAGTAATGTGTGGTAGTTGTCAGGACCAAATTGTAGCAGCTAAAATGCTGCAATGGTCCTTTGGAAGTGTCTGACTCCCCTCTTTTTGATGGTTTAGCAGGAGGGCCGAGTCCTCATGGTGGGCTGTCTTCAGCTCTATGGGTCACAAGCCCGCCCTAGGCAGTAGCAAAATATTGTTGCTGGTCTACATTGGTCTGAGGCAATTCATTGTTTGATTTTGGCAACCGAAGTATCAAATGGAAAGGGAGCTTGTATGTTTCAGAGACTGTATTTCATGCATCATGGGCGGTATGCTTACCGAACACTTTAAAGGCCTGAGGGCATCTTGCAAATTTAAGCCAAAGCTGTCTCCCTGCCCAGTATGCTTTTCCACTTTCAGCACACATTTTCCTTCATTCCGGTTAGTGTGGCTAACTAACCTTCTGAAAGAGGGATTGATAAGCACAATGACATTTCAACTGCTTATTTTTCTCTCTGTTATGTTGTTTTTGTTTAGCTCTCTTGCATTTTCTTCTCCAGCCATCTGGTTTCATCTTCTGCTTCATAGCCTCATTGTGTTCACGAATTTCCCCCTTTCCCTTTTATCATGTTCTTTCCATCTAATGCTGGCTGGCTTTGCCGGCCGGGGCTGCCTGGAGGTTCTCTAACTGATTCGGCCTTCTCATATGTAGCCCACTCTCTCGCGCAGGCTGTCCTCTGAAAGGCAAAACACATGGGGAAATGTAAATCTGTGTTCAAACCTAATAAAAACAAACAAACAGATCTAACATTTGGAACAGAGGCTCTGAACTTGTTAGGCAAGGTTAGTAATGGAAAGAAAAATGCATCCCGGAATCAAAGCTACTTTACAGGTTGCGTAATAAGCGGATGATTTTGACTGCTTCCGTATGCAGATTATTCCCCACATGACAACATGCACAAATGTAGAAAATGGGCACAACCAAATGGGCACAACCAACTTCTTTCCACAGACTTTGAAAAGGAAAATAACTCTGGGTGCCCAAGTAATTTTGCCTTGTGGTATTGAATGTTTAAAACATTACACATTCTAATTCCACCATAATTATTATCTTGAATCCAAAAATTGGGACAGTTGATAAATCCTAGTAGTGCCTGTCTTTTGGATCACTGATTTTTTTTTTTGCACTGCACTGCACCACCCACTTTACTATCTCCAGGAGCCATGTTAAATTTACCAATGTTGGATGGAAGTTTCCTGCATCCCTCCCTCTGCACCCCATTGATTTCCATGAAATGCTACTCCTGGGGAATAAAACATGTTAATGGCATGCAGGGAAGTGGTCTAGAATTGGAAGAGGGAATCAATGGAAATGACCAATTTGTGTGCACTGGAAATGCTTTCTGTTCTGGAGAAGTAGACCCCAACCCAAACTAGAAAGTGCTGTGCCCCATTTTTTTTGCTGCCGCTTGCTGTGTTCGCCAGGCCCGACCCAGAGCTGGAAAAAAGGGGGGCTTTGTTTTCCCCTGCTCGCACCAGCAATTGAAAAAGCAGGGCAGAGATGCTCATTCAAGCTGCCACCCCAAAACAACAACCAATCAGAACGTGGGAGACTGGGGATGTTTGTGTAACCCCCATGCTCAGAATGGGTTGACCCAGTAAAGGGTGGAGACCCAAAGCAGGAGGAGGCTGCAGACCTCATGTAGTTTGGAGGAGACAAGGCTACCAGACTCGGACCTTGGATGTATAAGCCCTTAACACCTTGTTAAGGGTTTCTTTTTGTGGTTGTAATGGGTGAGAGTTCTCCTGGAAACCTTCATCATGTTGAATCCTGTTCATCAAGCCCTTGGAGTCTTCAGGAGCCAACCCACATGCAAAGAAGAATTGGACTTGGCAGTATCAGTAGACTGTAAATATAAGAACTTGAAAATGCAACCTGAACAGGACCTTAAAGTGTGATGTTAAATATTGATGTTATATGTTATATGTTAAGAAAGTAAACCAATTTTGTTTTAAAAATTTGTTGTTGCAAACTCATTCCAAGTTCTGCCCCACAGAACCCACAGATAGAGGTTACATTTGCACATGAACGGATACACTTGCAGTGTAAATACAAAAGACCTGTTGTAGTCATGATGGTTACCAACCTCAGTGTAGGGTGTGGAGTTACAACTGCTCTCTAGCCTACATTTACTCAGAGGAAATGTCAGTTTCAACATTCATCATTCATTCATCATTTCATCGACCATAAATAGAAACAACCAAAATAATAAAAGGCTTACCAAACACCATTTCTGAATTACAAAAATACAACAGTTAACAATTAGGACACCACATAAAAAACACATTAAAATGCCTTTTAAGACTCTGTTGCATAATATACTTTTCAGATCCTGTAAACTGAGGCACAAAATCTGTTGACTTGTCATGATTTCTGAGGATTCTTATCTGATAAAAAGGTAATCTAATTTGATTTTATTAGTTTGACAAAGACTCCTGTCTACTAGCGGGTTAATAATTTCTGGTCAAGCCGTCTTGTAATAAGGACATTACAAGAGTATATGTTCAGTTGATTCTACCTCACTTAATGGGCATGAGCGTTAACCTCTTGGAATAAGGGGCTGTCTTAAATCTACCCTCAAGCACCATGGATGGGACAGCTGAATACCTAGTGGGGGGTGAATGCCCTTTGGGTATTGTTAATCTCTCACAAGGCCAGATAGACAGCTGGAGCAACAATATATATTTAACATTTGATGGATAATTAAAATCTGGTGATATGGAAATGTTGGATTGACACTCTATACCATAGGTGTCAAACTGGCGCCCCTCCAGATGTTACGGACTACAGTTCCCATCATCCCCTGCCAGCATCATGCTGGCAGGGGATGATGGGAACTGTAATCCATAACATCTGGAGGGGCGCCAGTTTGACATCTGTGCTCTATACCTTCTATCCTCAGGTAAAGAAGTTGTTTTGCTTGATCAATTCCACTTGTTAAAAGGACCTGAGAAGAGAAGCCAAGCCTACTGACCCTTTTTAGCACAGCCCTCAGCCAATTGGACTGATAGCTGTCTTGAAATATCAAGGGGGGAAAGGCCTTGATTCTCTTTTAACCATGTGTGAATAAATACAATACACACTCTAGCCTCCACCCTCATCATTCCCACCTCCAGAAATGGAAGCTTTTGAGCGCAGAACCTTGGAAGAACAGAAGTCCTAGATTGACATCACATCCCTACTGAGCTCTCACCCCTCCTCTTCTTTCCTCAGGAACTAATCCCAAATTGTCAAGAATTTCCCAAGCGAGAGTTAGCAACCTTAGGAACAGAGCCTCGACATACAATGGGTTGCTAATCTAAATTAAAACGCATTTAATTTTGTTTTCGTGGTGTTAGGTCATATATTTAAAGTCTTACATTTCTGAAATGCAGGAATAATTCCACAGGAAGCCCACAGAGTCACAGCAGTTACCAGATTGGAACTTGTCAGGATCTAAATTGGGATCAAGCCGTTTATGTCGGCCTCTGGACCGCATGACATTAATTTGTTCCACTGGCTTGATTCGGCAAAGGCTGATGTGTTCCCCATGTTGCACAAAGTAGTTTGCCATCTTCCAAAGTGTTAAACTTGTTTATAGAACACATCTGTTGCCCTGTATCATGTAAGCACTGCACATTGTGTTTATAAACCACTACGCATAGAACAGGTTTTTAAACTTCTCAAAAAGTCAGAAGAGCATGAAATTTCCAATTTAAATAGCCATGTTTTTCACTCGCTCATTGGATTCCCTCCTTCACCTGTGCAAAGTCACATCAAAATAATTATCTTCCGGAGTGAAAATTCCATTACATTTTAATTCTGAATATATTATAACTCACAACTTTGCAATAATAAAGACTATGTGGCGTGATTATAGTAAACCAATCAAGCAATCAAGAAACACATGTTAGAGACAAGATTCTTGTGAACATCTCCTTCTAAAGTCCCTTTAGAAATCTAATGGTGTTTACCAAATAGCATGTCGACATGCCTTGTGACCATAGCTGGGAAGGTAGCCATGGGTGGGAAGTTTTGGCTTGGAAACCCATGCATTTTACTTGGTATGCTCTCATAATTTCTTGTGGGAGCGAATCCTCAAGCACAGCTGAAGAACCCTTCCAATCTGCTCCTTCCTGTTGGCACTCCATTCTATGAACTCTCCATGGTCTGTTCTCCACCTGTTCTCCTATGTGCCAAGCGGTCTGAGAAATGACATCTTTCCATGTCCTTGGAATTAGAGGTATCCTTTGGCACACAGTGGGGACATCACTTAAGAGCCCTTTGGAAGTCCTGTTTACAGATACGCATAATTCCTCTCAGTAGTATAAAACAATTTGGAAACAGTTGCTGAGTCTTGCCTCGAAATGATGCTCTAACTCTGTGTATGAAGTGAAAAGTCAAGCATAGCAGTGAAATGAGCCAACCAGAATCTGTCTCTTCAAATTCTGGATGCCATAACTTTTTTCCATGACTAATATATCCCATGCCTGTTTACTCTATTTAATCACATTGGTGCATCCTTCCCCCTCCGCTCCCTTTATTCTGCTGTAGAGTGTGCTGCTACTAGGGCAATTAGCATTGAGTACTTCTGTTTTTATTTCTCTCTGCACAGCAAATACCAACTCGCAAATGTCCGGTGCTTAAGACATTCTGGATTCTAGCTAACCACAAGATTTCACTGCTAATGAAAATCCTGTATACAGGCCAAAAAGACTAAGGTCTTGGGAGAAAGCTTCCATTGCATCACAAAACAATCCAACACACTTCCAGCCTACTTTTTTCCAACGACTTCAGGACAGAGTACCTAACTCCATTTTAATTCTCACAGAAACTCCTGACAGTGAAGACGTTGAATCCAGCCAGCTCTATTGTGGTTGAAAAAGAGAGGAACAGCCCCACTGGACCACTTTAGAAGGCCCATGCACAGGATAGTTGGATCAGCACAGACAACAGTTACATAGGATAAGGGTTGTACCTACATAGGATAAGGGTTGCACAGAGGTACCTATGGAATCTCAACAGAGGTATATATGGTACATATGGACAGTGGTGGGATTCAAAAATTTTAGTAACAGGTTCCAATGGTGGTGGGATTCAAACAGTGGCATGGCGCCAATGGGGCTGGGCGGGGCACGACGGGGCAGGGCATTCCTGGGTGGGGCAGTGGCAAGGACGCAGGGCGCGCACGCCCCAGGTGCAGTTCCCCTTCACCCCACCACTAGATTCAAATAATGACTGTTTACCATATAGAATGTTTACCATATGGTTTACAATATACCATATGGTAGTGTATTATTTCTTTTTTATATAATTATATTGATTGATTTTTAAATAATAACATAAATAAGGAGAGAAACCAAACGCTGTTTACAATTGTTAACATATTACAAACATATCTAATTGTCTATCTCTCTCAACCCCTCCAACAAAAACATCCTATATTGCCTCCCTCCTTCCCATATTTCCCTCCCTCCCTCCCTCCCTACTTTCTACTTCTCCTTCAGATTCCTATAACTACTTTATCTATTCCACTTGAAAGAACACTAACAGAGGGAGAGATCCAAAATCCTTAATCTAAAAGAGTAGTTTAAACTCGTCTCTTTCCAATATAAATTTCAAGGGAAAAAAAGAAAATGAAAAATCTTTACCTATAATACTTTCCCAACCTTTATACCAATGAACAAAAAAAAAAATAGAATTACTATATGTTGTATTATTTCATACAGTTCATACACATGGGGGAGGTTGCCATGGGGGGCAGGGGGGCCGCCGGGGGCCCTGGGGGACGATTTTGCATCCCCCACTTGACGAGATTTGTTGTACCCAGGGACAGAGATTACCCCCTTGTGCCTAGTGGAGTTAATCATTAACAACCGGTTCTCCGAACTGGAAAAAATTTAGTAACCGGTTCTACTGAATAGGTGCGAATAGGCTTCATCCCACCTCTGCGTATGGAACCAGACTATCCTTCAAAGAACCCAGTTCCAGACTGTCCAGTGTTTTGAGATCAAAGCCAGCACTTAAATCTGTTCTTTTCAAATGCACAAGTGGCTAGTAAAGACCATTCAAAACTTGTAACCTACTAGGGAAGTTCCCAATGTGCGACTTGCTTCAAGAGCTGCTTGAGGCCAGAAATCAGCCAAATCAAGCCCCAGTGATGTTGGCAGCACTTCACCCTTGAATTTATCAGATGGAGGCTTGGGAGCGAGTAATGGGAAATCCTATATCCATTGTCCGTGATGTTGCCTTGACCTGGTTGGCCTGATCTCATCAGATCTTGGAAGCCAAGCAAGGTTGACCCTGGTTAGTACTTGGGTGGGAGACTGCCAAGGAAGTCTAGGATTGCTATGCAAAAGCATGCAAGAGGTATTTTCTTTTTCAAAACCTGTAGAAGCAAAAGGCCTGGTTGTGCCCTCTTCTGTTGTCCTCTCCTGGTCTGCAAGAGAGAAATTCAACGGCCTGTAAAATGGAGATGGCTCTGACCTGGATGACCCAAGCTAGCCTGATCTTGTCAAATATCATAAGCTAAGCAGGGTCAGCCTGGTTGTGGGTGTCAAGAGTTGCTACACCTTGTTAGGCAATGGCAAGCCACCTCTGAACATCTCCTGACTTGAAAATCGTATAGGATTGCCATAAGTCAGCTGGGACTTGACAGCACCTTCCACCTAAACCATCTCCTCAGGTCTCCACTGCTAGTATTACAGGGGCCAGTTAGCTCATCTTGTTCCTGGCCTTTTGGACACCCCAATTGGTCCTACCTGACAGCACTGCTCAACAGCCTCATAAATGTACTTTGAACACACTTGAAGCTGCCTCTCACTGGTGGATTCCACACAACAAATGCAAAGTGGGTTGCAGTTGTTATAAAGGAACCTGTTTTCCTTCTTCCCATTCATATGTGCTGTGCAGGCAGCGAATGGAGCCCATGGAAACAATCTGGGTTGCTTTTGTACCTTCGCACTGAGACACTTCTCTCTTTTTTAAAAAAAATTACCTGCAACACATGTGTAGCTGTGCAGGCATACAGAAGCGAATCCCCACAGCCAGGCTGATCATCCCACAATCTGATTGGCTGCACTTGTGTAGCTGTAAAAGAAAAAGAACCTCTGTGCAACGACAGGGGCCACAGGGCAATAATGTACATGTTTCTGTGGCAGCTGGATTCTCCCTGGCTGTGGAAAGCGTGGTGGAGGGGAGGGAAATAAAGTGCCTCCTGCCTGGCTATTCATGCAGGAGCTGCTCCAACCTGGGATTTTGCAGAAGAATCGTAGCTTTAGCGACTTTTGAAAATCCCGGGTTGAGGGAAATAAAATGAGTCAAACTCATTTTGGGGACAAGACCTGTGTGAAGTCCTCTCCCAAAAGGGGGACTTTGTATTTCACTCTACACCCATTATATTTGCTCTGTGCAGAATCCACCACTGAGTCAGGCTACTGGGCTACCAAACTGTGTTGTGATAGGAAACAGCTCTCCAGGGTCTCACATGATCGATTACCTGATTCTTTCAGCTGGAGTTTTTGGCTGAAACTTTGACTATGTGTATACAAAGCATGCGAAGGATGGTATGTCAAGGTCAGTACTGTCTTCTCTGAGATGCAGCCGCACAGTATTTTAACTGGAGGTGCTGCGCATTGAACCCAGGACTTTCTGCATGCAAAGCAGATGCTCAGCCACTGAGCCTTTCCCTCTGTATAGGCAGCCAATCTAATCTGGATATTATCAGATAATAGATCAACATGGCCAAGGGATGTCTTCCAGATGACTCAGTAGGATGCAGGTCATTGTGTTTCTCTTTGGAACTGGTGAACTCCACCCAACAGAGATAATGACCCTCCTTTTTATTTATAGGTGCTTAATAAAATATTGTTTACATGGGCCATGTTCCAAAACTGAATTGGGTGCATTTAAATCCATTGATGACCATTGGCTTAACTCTTCTTTGGACCATGACCATTTATAGGTTGAAGGAGAAATGAGCCAAGATTTCCTGATTTTGGCAGAGGCTATTGGCATCTTTTTGACTTACTCCACTGTCTGATTCACCCCTTGAATCTGCAATCAGATCAGAGGTCCAAGTAACTTTAAATAAATTTTTAGGAAACTGGAAACCTATGATAAAATATACAAATAAAAAGAAAAAATGAACTTAAGACAAGTGGTTTTGAAGCCTAACAAATTTCAAAATTAAGATTTAACACAGAAAAGTGTGATATTTATCAATTTATCAGTAGTGTTTATAAAGATATAACTTTGATTTTGTTATGAAAGATCAAGAGGTATATTTATTAGAATTAATACTTGATGCAGACAAAATTGGGAGTCCATATGACAGATAAATGTACCTATCTATATTTGTAATCTTTGTAACTTAAAAAATCCTGGCTTTATTTTGAACCAGCTTCAACTGTCTTCCAAGACAGCACATTCTTATAATCCAACCATGAGGCTACAACAGGAAAAGCATTGTGAACCAGACACAGCTAACAGGAGGCACTCTTGGTCAGTACACCAATCTATTTTTCAAATGCAACAGGGAAAGCTGCTTTGACTTTCCAGAAGGATCATCATGAAGCAGGCTAGGATAAGAACATACAGAAGATGTGTAATGGTCACCACAGCATGTCTGAGGGAACAAAGTCATGTGGATGGTTCAAAAAAACTTTTAGTTGGTCATAAAAAATGGACCAAAGTTCCATGTGGAAACAGACGAAGATGCTGGTTTAAATCTTGTCCTTATTTGTTGAACTATGAACAACACCATCATTGGCTACTACTGGGGTTGGACCATTGCCACCGAGATAACTGGAAATCATCCGATGCTGCCCCAGTTTCCATAGGATTAGGTCTTTATTCTTACTCACCTCTGATGGCGTAGTGCTGATAAGCAACTTGTATGAACTACTGAGCAGAAAGCTGCCTTAAGAAAATTTGCTCTACTTCTACTGACCGTTGTATCCTTATTAATTTCAGCCTAATGTTATTTGCCTGCATCTCCTTTGCCACAGCATCTGGGCACAGAAAAAAAATTATAAACAAGAAATGTAATAAATAAACTGCCCCAAAAAGAGACAATTACAAACAGCCCCTCCCCATATTACCTCAGCACATCATAGGAAAAAAATCCCAGCGCTGCCTAATCCAAAAAATATTTCATTCGAACAACATGCCTTGCATCATTCGCCAAAAGGTCAGTCGGCCTGCATTTGAGCAAGCTACCAACAGAACCTGGGTGGTCTTGACAAAGATGCATGCCAGAATTTTGGGCGTTCTGGTTCCTAATCTTGGCTCCCAAGGAGACTGGCTGAATAACTACCAGTTAACTCCTTGTAGTGGGACTACAAACTGTCGGACAAAACAGTTTGCGGTAGAAAATATTTGCCTGCAGTTTCAGATCATGAGATGCAGGAAAGTAGCCTGTGTTAGCCCATGGATGACACAGAGTCTTGATTCACCATATCTGAGACTTTTTTTAAAAAAATAAGCTTTTTACATTTGTGAGGTAGACATTTCTACTTGGGAAAAAATGTAATTTCTAGTTTATTTTTTGAAGGGATCCTGATGATTCATAATTTTAGGATAAGAAATTTTCTAGTAAAAGTAAAATGGGGGGCTACAGTGCATGAACATAGATTTTTCTTGGAGAAGCTGCCAAATTCAGCCCCTGGTTTTTCATTCAAAAACAAGTAGCCGGTGTTGGGAAAGCATATTCTCTGTTGGAGACCCCAGAAAGTTGCTACCAGTCAGAGCACACAATACTAAGTTAGATGGACTGATTCAGCATCAGGCAAATTCATTCAGTGGAATGGCAAAAACTCCATCTATCTGACTCACCCATTAAAAACTGTGATTGACTCTGGGTGGATTATTATTGCTTCTATCATGCTTGAATGCTATGACTGGTGGCACAACATGGTTAACTGTCCATTGTTCAAGATTAACACAGCTGCCAATTCTCTTGCAACAACAGTATCTAAATTGGTAAAAGCTAAAATTCTGAGGGAAAAAAGAAAAGCAGCTAAACAATGCGACATAACACAATTAGATTTTAATTATTATTTTCTAGAAATAGATGTTCAATATTGTGCTTGTTTGAAAGCTCTGACACTTCTCATTCAAGAACCATGAATCTGTTTATCTTGAAGGGATCAATTTTGAAGCCAGCGTACAGACACCAAACAGAAAACATGCAGCCAAATTCAGAGCGTGCAGTGGCCAAGGTCCTTGTCCCTACCCCACTTCCAAAGGGGGTTTCAGGCATTTTAGGAAGTCCCAAAAACAAACAAAACTAGCAGTTTGAAAATACAGCATTCGGCACTTTCTGCTACACTTTCGGGTTGTGTAAGCTTGAAGCCACGGAGGGGGCGTTCCCAGGCTGAAACCTTGGTGGGAGCTGACTAAAATTGGCTCTCCCTGGGAACACCCCTGGCCTGCACCCCACTGTGCTGGTGTGCTATTCTCTGCTGAAGTAGCTTTAGAGCAACAGGCCCTTCCAGTTTTGGGTGCCATGGAGCTGTGTGGCACCCACCTGATGGCATGTTTGCTCTCTCTGCCGGCAACATGGCAGCATGGGCCCCGCCATCCCCTCAACCCACAACCCTAAACTTTCTGTTCTTATATATCTACATAGTCAGACAAAAGTTGTTCTGAGGTAAAACCCACAACCCACAACACCATTACGATTTTCTTTTCTCACAAACACTCACGTGATTGGTTATTGATCTGATCACGTGGTTGGTTATTGACAGGATTTTACTGTCCCCCTTTTTTCTTGTTTCATATTTACAGCATATCAAACTCATTACTTTATCCTTAAAATACATAGGTGTGAGATGGAATTTTGTTCCAGAAAGGAAACCAGTTAAGCACACAGAAAGAACCGTTACAAAGAAAATCATAAAATATAGGCTCAAGACATTACCCTCATCAAATGCTTGGTGTTAAGCATGAAAACATTCCTCAAAAAAATATATGGGAGATTCTTCAGTGTTCATGCCAAATTCTGAAATAGTTTCCAGAATTCATTTTTCACGATACGGAAAGAACAGAAAAGGTGAGAGAGCTCTCAACTCATGCTAACTGCAGTGTTTTCCCTACAGTTCCAGGTTCCACACATAATCAGAGAAAGCAAATAATACTGGCATCATAAATTTTAGATATATACAAAAGTATATAAATCCAAATTTTTAAAAAAGTATTCTGGTTAAAATTCTCTTTTCCTGAAGTGCAGCAGGCACTTTTTGGAACAAAGAAATGATTGACCTATCTATAAATGAAGAGAGAGGTTTGGCAGTAACTCAGACGTCTTACTGTTTCCCCCTGTCCTTCCATTGGTTCCATGTACATGAAGCCAACAATAATTTGCAATCCGTGAACCAAGTCGGAATGCTGGATTTGAGTGTAGTCCTATTGATTTAAAATGGATTTTAAAGGATTTAAACTCAAGATCTTTCGTTTCTCTGGACTGTGAATTAAGCTGTTTAAAGTAGGCCTAAATAAGGTCAAGATGTTTGCTTCAAGGAATATAAAATGCTTTCTAGTGTAATCCAAACCTCAGTCACGATATAACGGCCACTGTTAAATGAATAACTCACATGGATACTTGAAAAGCATTTTGTAAAAGCAAAATATAGCACAAACAATGCCACCCTATTCAGATACCAAAACAGGCTTCCTTCCTTCCTTCCTTCCTTCCTTCCTTCCTTCCTTCCTTCCTTCCTTCCTTCTCTCTCTTTCTCTCTCTCACTCAACAACTTGACTTTTGTAGAAGGCTTTCACGGCCGGATTCAAGCGGTTGTTGGGGGTTTTCCAGGCTGTGTGGCCGTGGTCTGGTAGATCTTGTTCCTAACATTTTGCCTGCATCTGTGGCTGGCATCTTCAGAGATGTATCACAGAGAGAAATATGTTATATACTGTGTCCAGTATATAACAGTGTATACTGTGTCCAGTATATAACAGACTTCTTTCTGTGATGCATCTCTAAAGATGCCAGCAGCAGATGCAGGCAAAACGTTAGGAACATGATCTACCAGACTACAGCCACACAGCCCGGAAAACCCACCACAACCACCTTGACTTTTAGTCACCACTTTTGGTTTCCACCTGTTTTCCTATATCCTTTCTCACTATCATCTTATATCCCTTCTTCCATTCACACTTCTTAACAGGCTCAAAAGGTAAACAGACAGCTCTGGCAGTGAACCTGAATTTCTCTTGAATTTCCATGCAGGGCACATGGTACTTTGCTCAAGAATCTATAGAATCTTGGGATTTTTGTGTGAGTTTCTGCTCTCACATCAATTAAATGTGGCCATATTTCTAAATCTCTTTACAGTTGCACATAAGCCTTCCTCAAGCAGAAACATTAGGGAGCTGGTGCTGGTCAGGGTAGTCAGGATAGGCCTATGTCTAACAGTATAAAATAGTGAGGCAGCTTCAATGGTACAGTACCTGCTTTGTATGTTGAAGGTTCCCAAATTCACCCCTGGCATCTCCAGTTCAAAAGACTGTGTAGGAGATGTAGACAATATTGACCTTGATAGATTAATGGTTTGAATCTTTAAGTATTTGAAGTGCTGTCACTTAGAGAAGGGCAGAGAGCTGTTCCTGTTGGCAGCAGAGAAGAGGACTTGCAATAAGGGGTTGTAAATTATGGACAGAAACATTCTGACTGGATATTAGGGAAAATATTTACTGTAAGAGTTATGCAACAGTGGAATCAGCAACCTAGGAAAGTGGTGAGCTCCCCCTCACTGGCGGTCTTTAAGCAGCAGCTGGACAAACACTTGTCTGGGATGCTCTAAGGCTGATACTGCATTGAGCAAGGGATTTGACTAGATGGCCTGTAAGCAGTGGTGGGATCCAAAAATTTTAATAACAGGTTTCGATTGTGGTGGGATTCAAACAGTGGCACCACCGCACACACGTACCTCCAGTCCCTATTGGGCAGGGAGGTTGCTTTAGTAACCCCTTCTCGGCAGTCAGAAAAAAATTGTAAGCGCTTCTAGAGAAGTGGTGAGAACTGGTTGGATCCCACCTCTGCCTGTAAGGACCCTTCCAACTCTATGATTCTATGATTCTATGAATCTAGACAACTTCAGGTTCAGTTTGGCCAGTCGATCTGTAGGGTATAGTAACTAACTGGGAAGTTAAACAGATGCGTACTGTATTACACAAATGTTTTTGTTTTCAGGTATGCCATCAAAAAAAGAAAAAGTCATCTTAAAGTCATATACAGATATGTCCAATCTACAGATATGTCCAATATTAAGTCTTTTAGGGGTATAATATTTGGGGGTGCGTCTTACATTTAGTTTTGCCTTGCCACTAAATAAAGTAATCCATATTGTGAATTACAATTCTGGCCACATCCTGACCCATAATTCAAGACTGGAGTATTTGCAACAGAGATACTGTCCAATATTATTGACCCATAATATCTAAAAGTACATGTCAGTCTCCACCTTTCATTGTGTAACAAGATCATCACCTGCCAGGGGTCAACAGATTCACAATGTAATAGACAAGTTTCACATGGTAACAATTTCTAAACGTTTCAGTCAGCTAGATATCACTTGCCGCATTTTGGTCACCCATGGTAACTGTACTATAGGTACACCCACAGAGTAATGTCAGAAACAGATGTCTTCAACAATACCTAGCTTACGGCATTGCATGCTGCATTATCAAAAATGTTTACAGACAGAAACTTCAGGTCTTCCAGTGTGTATTTCAGCCCTTTCAAATCACTCTTGCTACAATACTAAAATAACCTCAGATGTAGCATGGAGGCAGTAGGAATACATACCAAAGAATGCGAAGATTGAATAACATTCTTTCTCAGATGTCAGAAGTTTGGTGATAAACTGATGGATGTTGTTCTTCGCCTTTTCTGTCTGTACTTTTCATGGGAAACTCCATCCTTTATTCGTGCTGTGAGACGAGCGTCAATATGGAAACCATTAGGGCAATTGAATTTGGAATTTAGAAATTGGAAGGAGAAGTAATAAATTGAATAGGCTATTTGACAATAAGATTAATACTTGAAACCCGAAAACAATTTTGATTTGCTTCCCTGTCTAGTGCTCATATAACTAATAAAAACAGGACTTGGCACATCTTGAAGCTGTGACATCTTTTTGTTTTTATGATTTCAATCTAATTTTTTTAATTTCAGTTGGGGGGACTGGATTAGGTGCCCTAATAGTTAACAAAAATAAAATTGACTCTAAGAGATTGATACTAAGTGTTTATAGATCATGGAAATGCAGGCATTCAAGACACACCCTTCCTTTCATAAATATCAGATTATGTAACTTTGTACAAAACGTTGCTTAAAACACACACACAGAGAGAGATAATGAAAAAAACATTGTGTCCAAGTTTGCATGAATGAGTTGACAAACATGTAACCCATGGAGCAGTGACACACTGCTCTAAATGATAAATGCTAGGCCAGTTCAGACATAACACTCCCAGTCCTACAAATTTGAAGATGGGAAATGTGACACATTCTAGCATGTTTCTTCTTCCCTTTCCCCTCCTTACACATTCCATGGGTTCTTTATCATTGTTTGTTAGTAGTTTGCCATCACAGGCAAATTTTGATTTGGACAAACCATAGTTGGACAGGAACCCAGAGTTGCAAACTATGATCAATTGTCCAATCAAAGAGGAAAATTATTAACAGACAGGAGCAGCAGAAGGCCATTGCTTTCACATCCTGCATGTGAACTCCCAAAGGCACCGGGTGGGCCACTGCGAGTAGCAGAGTGCTGGACTAGATGGACTCTGGTCTGATCCAGCAGGCTAGTTCTTATCTTCTTATGAGAAAAAGGGCTGCACAGCAGTTCTTCAGCATTAATGTCTGAGACTTAACTTCAGGCCTGCCTGAAAGCACCACAGCATTGTGCCCTCCAACCCTAACCCTAACCCTTGAGGGATACCATGATTAGTGGTGTCAAATATGCTACATCCTAAATACTTCTTGGTAGAGAGGTTTTAACATGAGTAATAAAGTAACTGCTGTGGTTGCTACTGGGCTGTTGTGCTTTGTGCTTAGTAGGACAACAGCCTGTCAGCCGACTCATTTGTGTCTGGGCCTATCATGCAAAGGCTGTTGTTTCACCGGCAGTTTCCGGCAGTGCAGCCAAGCCAGTAAAACAGGACATCCTGCTCATAATTAGTTTCTCAACCTCATCTTGAACTGTTGCTTATCCAATCAGTCTTGGCAGGTTTCATCAGCAGCCAGAACTGGAGCATTCAAATTTAACCGGACCCTGCAAAGGAAGAGCTTAAATTCCAGCCCAAGATTTGGTCAAATCCTGAAGATAAGCCTCAGAAGACAGTCAGACCACTTGCTGCCCCAACCTTTCTTCCAAGTCTCTCCATTGGGTCTCTCCCAGGGGCCTTTGCCCTGGTCACAGCATACAGTGAACTGTTGGCTGCAGAAGACTGTGGCGTGGAGCAGATGCGCTGAGAAGCACAGGGCCAATGAGTTGTGGGTGCTACTTGCAGGAAAGGAATCTGTACAGCTGCTTCTGGACTATGTAGAAAAAACCCTTCCAGGCTTTTCATCCTCCTTTCCTAGTAAACAACTATTTCAGGCTCAAAAGTGAGCAGCATTTACTGACACTAAAACTGAGAAATGCTTTCTGCACTCATTCAAATGCTCACCTGTGCAATGAAAAAATTAGATTCCACCCTTGCCTCACATGCACACATGCAATGGAAAGTCAAAATGATTCCCTTTTCCAGTTCAGGTAGCCAACTGCATGGTGAGAAAAAAATGTCCTGTCCTTTTAGTGGGATGTTATTTACCAGGTGATGTTGTCTTGGTCCAAACTTCTGGAGAGGCGTTCCTGGCGGGGCGCCATTTCTCCCAAGGGGGTGGACTTAGCCAGGATCAACACTTGCCGGACGGTGTAGCGTTTAGTGCAAGAACAACGGGGAGTGTGCATAGCTCATTGGGACATCTCGCACAAGCTGGAGCCTCTGTACAGGGACGATGGGGTTCATTTATCTTCCTGGGGGATGACTGTTGGCTTCATAGCGTATGGGGTGAGTCGTGCGATTGGCTCAAGGTATAGTTGGCATTTGGCAGGAGCTGATTTCAGCTCTGTGGCATGTTGCACATGGGGGACTGATCTTTAGCTTGGAGACAGCGGGGAAATACCCCCTATGATGGAACCTCCTTAAGAGGTTTGGGGTAGAACAAGCCAAAGGGGGACATGCCCAGACTTGGGCTTCTATGGCTTGTGCCCCTGGCAGCAAGGAGTCTTCAGGAAGTGGCAACTGCCCATCTGGAATCTCAGAAGCTGCTCCAACGTGTGGTAATCTTCCTCAGCAGGCAGGCTGGATGAAAATTTAGTGGGGGGGGGGCAGCACTTGGACTGCCCAGCACGCAGATCAGACCCCCATGCTGCGCCTTACGCTTCGTTTACCTTGAACCAATAATTATTAATAAAAGACTATGGTCAACCTATGGCCAACCTTTACCACCTGAAAATGATGTTGTTTTGGTTTGTTTAATTTAGCCATAATTTTTCAGGAGGGTTATTAGCTACTTCACTCAAGCAGCAATAGGAGGCTCACAAAATTGTGTGTAACTGAATTTCTGTGCCGTATTTGATCTGTCCACTCCTGAATTGCCAGTCTCCCACTGGGGATGAGAGCTGCACTACCCTCATCTCCCTTGCCTCAGCTGGTTGGCAAGAAGAAATGTCTGGATGACATGGAGGAGGGGGTTGCAATCAGCATCCTGAATGTGATGACACTGCAACTTGGAAGTGACATCATCATACCCGGGTTAGGGAAATCCTACAGCATCACCTCAGCGTGATGACATGACTGAGGTGATGCCCGAGGTGATGTCATTGTCATGCCCGAGGTGATGTCATTGCTCCAGGGCAAAGCTTGCCCCCCCCCAAAAAAAACCCTGAAGCCCTCCCTGACCCAGCACCTGGCAACCCTATCACTCACCAATACAGTACACTAAAATGGACCAACTATGCTTTTTTCACTCCTCTCATTTCATTGTCTACAAACTTATAATTTCCAATAGTGCCTCAGTAAATGCCAGGAGATTGGGGGTGAGTGCCTGGAAAGAATGGAGTTTCCAAATGATGTGACATTTTTTCATGGTATTCTATGCTGCTTCCTCTATTTTCAATGGTCTGTACCATCAAGACTACAGGAAATTTCTAGGGCATCGTTTTTTTTCTCCTGCTCTTCTGTTCCTCAACAGTGGGAATCTGGGATGGAAGCTGGTAATTCCCTGCCCTGATGTAGTAAATAGAAGACCTACGTGCATGGAATTCACTGCAAAGGCTTAGGGACTGTACACACAGTGGTGTACCGAGGGCAACATGAAGGGGCTCAAGCCCCAAACATCATTTTCTTGGGGTTCATTTCAAATTGTGTCCCCCCCAAATGCCCCCCAGTCAGAAACTCCATGTGGCTTTCGGGACATAGGCACAGTTGAACGTCAGTGAGCAGGGGTGACCCCACCTCAATCTCCACATGGAGGTCAGGTGTGAAGTTAACTGTCTGGTCCCACACCTGATATCCATGTGGAGATTTGCATGGCAAATGCCTGCTTGAGCCAAGCTTGCTTCCAGCCTACAGCTTAGAGCTGGATCCAACCCAATCTGAGGTCATCGCCCTCTAGCTTTATGCTATTGGCTCCACCCCCAAGCTCCACCTCCAACCCAATTTGGAGCTTTGGAGTGGAGCCAACAGTATAAAGCTAGAGGGGGGCAACCTCAGCTTGTGTTGGATCCAGCTCTAAGCTGCAGACTGGAAGCTGAGATCAGGCTCAAATAGGATTTTCCCTGCTTTGATCTCCAGGTGAAAACTGGACGTGGGGCCAGCTACATGGAGATGGGAGTGAGGTGAGTGCAGCTGGCCCTAGTCCCAATCTCCACATGGAAATTGGAGTGCAGTGAGTCCTGCTGATCTCGGTTTCAATCTCCATCCTCACTCACTGGTGTTCAAATGTGCCTTTGTCTGACGGGATGGAGGTGCAGTGCCCAGGGTGAGTCTTGGGTGCCAATTTAGTCCAGTATGTCCCTGCATACCCAGGCTCTGAATGTAAAAGCCCCTAAATTCAAGATTTAGTAGTAGGGCTACCAATCCTCCACTCCCATTGTGGTGGCGGGAGAAATTTTTAATTTTTTTAAGTACTGCATGTGGGACTGCGTCACTTCTGGTAAAAACCTGGACGTGATGACCGGTAGTTCTAGGAATCATCAAAAGCTGGATTGTAGCCCCAAGTAGAATGCATTGCTATAATCTAGTCTGGATTTGTTTGTTTGTTTATTTATTACATTTATAGCCCTCCCCGATCAAAGATGTTATGTAAGCATGGATCACTACGGCTAGATCAGATTAAACCAGGAATGGATGCAGCTGACTCAGCAGCCAAGTTTCAGGCAATTCCAAGAACTACTGGTTGTCACTTCCTGGAAGTGACTTCGTCATGCCCACACCACTACCTCCCCACCATGTGTTAGATTTAGTTAAGAATTATGGATCTGCCCAGTAGTGTGTGTGAGTGCAGTTTATAGAAACTGCCCAAGAGATAAATGTAAAAGGTAAAACTTACATTTATTCAAGCATCTCCAGTTCACAGCTTTGTTCCAGGAAAAAGATAGATAGAAAGAAACCCTAGTCTAAGAATTACTATCCCTATGACACTCTAACGCGCCATCACGTGTGTGCAAGTGAGAGAGTGCTTCAGTGGGAAAGCCTCACTGAAGCAGGCAGCCATTGGCTATGCGCTCAGGTCAAAAGCTAGGACAGAAGTGAGACCAGCATGGGGAAGAAAGGAAGTTAGTGGGCGGTCTCCTGGCCCAGACAAGGAGGGCAAACAAGAGAGGCAACAACACAGTTAGAGTGAGCTACACAACACCCCCCCAGTGTCCAGGCATGCAGAAGTCACTCATTCCAACACCATCTTCTCACCTGCTGCCTAGTGAGACCTGGCAATCCTAGTTAGTACTGTTGGGAGAAACCTTTGCCTGACAATCTGAAGAGCCAATGTTGGTCAAAACAAGCACTAGACATAAATGAGCACAGCAGCTTCCCATGTTCTTTGGATCACAGACTTATTTTAAAATATTCCTCTTTTAAGCAACTTCCTTTGGCTTTTACTGCAATCTGGAATGCCAGTTAACCACTATTTCTGATCTCCTCTTGTTCATTTTACACCATGTTCTTATGTTTCCCTTAAGCTTTCCATTTCATAATTGAATTTGTAGTTTCAACCATTGTTGCCATTTTATGTGACAACTATTGTTCCTCCCGCACCCTTTCTCCTGTTCTTCCCTGACCAAAAGGCTGTTGGAGGTTTTTTTTAAAATTCTTTGTTATTACTTCACTGTATAAGAACACGATGAAGGCTAGTAAGCCAACAATCTGACAGTGAGCATCTTCAAAAAGTCAGTAATCAGATCCAAAAGCTCTAGAGAATTGAAGGGATATTCAAGGTCAGCACAATAAAACAAGGCTAGAAGGCTTTATTTTATGAAAATCGACTAATATGGCAGCTAAACAGACAAGTCAAGTTGAGCATGTTAAATTATGTGTCCTAGCACCACGTCTCATATTACTGAAATAACATGAAGCTACAATGAGGCATTGATGGCACTTTCCATCACCACCAGGAGGAGGTAGAAGAGTTGTAGCTAAGTAAGGCAACATATATTTTGTGCATAGGAGACCTCCCAGCTCATTCCTTGGTCTTTCTGGTTGAAAGGCCTCACACGGTACGTGCTGGGAAAGCTCTTTCTTTGCAAGAGATCCAAGTGATCTGCTGCCAGTCCGATGGATGGACATAGTTCAAGGCCCCTTCCTGTGTCCACCATTTCTGATTCTGTTTTGTGCCCAGGAGACCCCCTAGCTCATTCCTTGGTTTTTTTGGTTGAAAGGCCTCACACAGTGGGTGCTGGAAAAACTGACCATCAGGAGGTTGGATTCTGTGGAAACTCCATGTGTCTCTTTTTATGTTCTTATGTCTCCTCTTGGACAGAATCCACAGACAAGAGACCAAGCCATGGCTTCCTGGGCCAAAATTGGGCAATTAGAGTAAGACTGGCTTAATCAACTTCCGCCTTGGTGAGTCCCTTGAGTATCAGCAGCAAAAGCTCAGGCTAATTGATGGATCCACATCTTCTTATATGGACTCATGTGTAGAATGACAACCTCTAGGTGGTGGCAGGAGATCTCCTGCAGTTACAATTGCTATCCAGTTCACCTGGAGGTAATGGCTGCTTTGGGAGGTGGATTCTATGGTATTATACCTGTTGAAGTTCCCCCTCCCCCCCCCACCCCGCAACGAGGCTCCATCCCCAAAATCTCCAGGTACTTCCCAACTTGAGCTGGCAACCCTACTCATGTGATAGTTTTGTTATTCTGGCTATTTGAATAACCAGCTTATAGTGGCTCAGTCAGCCATGAGTCCTGACACATCAGTTGCCGGGGAGGGGGGAGTTGCTGATATCTGCTATGCTTTAAAGCAACCTCTCCGAAGAGCTCCTAACTTGCTGTTTCCTCAGAACTTATTAAGAGGGCATTTGGGGCTCTCCATTTGTGGGCTGGAAAAAAAAACCCTGTCATATATGAGGATGTGGTTGGGGTTTTGAGGTTATTTTGCTGGATTCGGGTTTATTTTGCTGTTTTATTAGTTCGTGCTAAAAATTACTGGTTTTAATTTTCACCTACCTTGGGCCCCAATTTGTGTTACAAAACAAGGCTGACTATTATTATTTTAATTAATAAATATCCAACACTGATCCAGTGATATTCATTAATAGAATCACGTGATATGGGCAGATCAGTTGATTTCAAGAGCTAGCCATAGGGAAGTTGTAGCTATGCAGATCTGGCAGCATATGAATCAGCCCCTGACAGAACAGGGAAGCACAAAAGTGTCAAAAAACATGATTTGCAGTTCAGAACCTAACCTGAGAGCCAATCAGGTATACTCTTGTTTGGATGGATTTTTGCATTAGTATTCAGGCGCAAATGCAGCTTAATACCATTACAGCTCTGGGGGAAATGTATGAGCCCTGCAATGAATCTTTCTTCAGATTCGAAATATGGAAGGGTGCTATTATATTAACTAGCTTGACCAATAAGATGGCCCTCTGTATCCAACCTTAATCCACTTTGAAAAGAATTCGTTTATCAAGTTTCTTGGTTTAGAAGCATGAAGATTACCTAACTCTAGTTGGCCTCCTTAATCAATTTAATGCTCATAAACAAAACAATAATGCCTCGGACCAAGTGTTCACATTTATTATCTAATTACAAATGGGAACACAGCTTCAGAATTTGGCCTCCTTCCACCTAAGACATATTGGCACCCAAATAATCAGTTTCTGTGTTTGTTTGTTCTGGTGAGGGAACTATTTGATGCTTGCTTCTAATATTCTAGCAGCCAACTCTTCCCCCAGGCCTGTCCAAGAAAGAGACAGCAGGGAGTCAGGCCAATAAGTCTTTTGCTCCAATAACTGGGCAGAACAAGCCAACGGTAAACAAGGAGGAAGGATAAAAATTATAACAGAGAGAGTCTGAACATTGTGGAGCAGATTTCTGTGGAATCCTGATACAGCTAAAGCCATTGATCGATTTTTTTATTTTACAAATTTTGTATCTCGCATTACTGCATTCACAAGGGCCACGTATGTGCCTAACAAGCTAAAATACACATGATGAAATCACATTTTAAAACCAGCAATGTTTAAGGGCTTGGGAATAGGGTTGTCAGGTATTCCCTGAAAACTGGTGGTGGGAAGGTGGGATAGGACGTACTGCCAGCCAACTGGGGTCTAGGCCTCTGTCATTGGCTATGCATTGACATCACTTCTGAACAGCAGTGAGCAGCAGTGGCGTAGTGGCTAAGAGCAGGTGCATTCTAATCTGGTGGAACCGGGTTTGATTCCCAGCTTTGCTGCTGAGCTGCGGAGGCTTATTTGGGGAATTCAGATTAGCCTGTACACTCCCACACATGCCAGCTGGATGACCTTGGGCTAGTCACAGCTTTTCGTAGCTCTCTCAGCCCCACCCACCTCACAGGGTGTTTGTTGTGAGGGGGAAAGGGCAAGGAGATTGTAAGCCCCTTTGAGTCTCCTGCAGGAGAGAAAGGGGGGATATAAATCCAAACTTCTTCTTCTTCTTCTTCTTCTTCTTTTGCAATTTTGAAGTCAAATAATGGGCATCATAACAAAATGGCTGCCAGAAGGGATGGATTCAGTCACAAAATATTGGGAGTTTCCACAATATGTTAGTTCCAATCTGAGCGTAACCCTGTGATAGAAGCAGCAGTTCCCTATGTCACAAGCAAGATGCCTCCTGAGCATAAGTGAATGACAGCTGGAATTGGACCTTTGCTTTGATATCAAGAAGTTAATTGGCAAGCGTCATGACACCCACAGACACCACACTGGAGACCACTGTTCACATTATGCAATGGAGTGTATTATATTTCTATCCACCCCAACCTCTCAGAGGTTCACAGCAGTTTACATGGGATTATCCCAATTTTTCTTCCCATCAGTTCTGTAAGGCTGAGGGAGCAATTGACCTGATGAGTTTCTTTGCTGAGATGAAATGAGACTGAAGCACTGAAGGCTTTTCAGTGCAAATCCAACCACTATGTGACCACGGGCTGAAGAGGCTACTCGTTCTGCAACTAAATTAAACTGAAGTTTCTTTCCACACCTAAGCATTGCAGCAGGAACTTTAAAAGAACCCTGCTGTTCTATATGCCTGTCCTTGTGAATGTATATCACTTTGATGGACCGTGACCACAATGAACAAAAGCAATAGCTGATAGAGTCTTAATTCAGAAGGTATCCTCATCATGCTGATGTTAAAAGTAGGTCATGATTTTTGCATACCACCAGTTTTTCATATTTTTTTAAATCTCCATATCTATCAATCTAGTGCTTTATCAGTTTATTTAAAATATTTGTATGCTGCTTTTTTGGACAACATCGGGACGCCGTACTAGCTTGCAATAAGAGAACTAGGGGTGCAATAAATATTAACAGCATTTTTAGGCAGGGGTTAAAGATAAAGGCACTGGTCTATTAGGGTACATTGCCAGGTCTTCCAGACTGGTTAAATTAATGGAGTTTTAAATTGTGAATTTTAGTTGATTTTATGTATTATTGTTTCTGGATTCCTGTTGTACACCGCCCAGATCCCTCCGGGGGTGAACGGTTCTAAAAATTGAATGAATGAATGAATAAATAAATAAATAAATAAATAAATAAATAAATAAATAAATAAATAAATAAATAAATAAATAAATAAATAAATAAATAATGCCACTCAGCACCAGTAACTAGAGATTCTATCAAACTCAACCTGCTTAGCAGATAATTTCTAAATATTCATAAGACTTACAACAATAACCTATCTTTTCTCTTATAGTATAATCATTCATCAGTGAAAGACCAAGAAGAATGTATTTCTTTTTACAAAATAAATGCTAATAAATATCTTCTGTTTCCAAAGGGTTTTTTTTTTGCATAAATTGTATATATCTCAAATATTCCTACTCCAAGGACAAAACAAAAAACAAAAAAAGCCTTCGACAATACATCAACGATACAAAAAAACAAAACTTCATAGCTATGCATCAATGCCTCCATCAGTATACATTTTCCTAAGCATTGACATGTTATTTCCTACACAACCAACATAATTACAAAAGCAATCTTTGGGGCAATTAACCTCCAGTGTAGTTTAAATTTCATAAGTACTTCAAACCGAATATCTAAATGCAACACAAAATCATAAGCAATAAGTCATATCATAGATGCCCCAGTAAAAAAAATGTACTTGTAAATTACTCTCAAGTAGCAGTACTCTCCAGCTACAGTAGCTCCATGGGAGTACAGCAGTCTGTGCAAATGCACTTTCCAAGCTTCCCAGAGCTCAACTCTCTTAAAATAAAAAATAATATACCAATGGATTACAGAGTGATATATGCATTATCAATAAAACACCCAAGAATCCCTCATATCAAATTCAATACAATACCAAGAATGCTGTTATACTGCTGGCTCTGGCTCTGCAATGGTCTTCAATGGAGAGCATTCTAATGCCTGCTCATTCCAATTTAAAGGGTGAGTTCCCAAATTTCATATACCTGTGAGATTCCCAAAAAGAAAGAGAAGTCTCTGGCTTGATTGTCATGGAGATCTTCCAGACTGGTCTAAGACCTCCTGCTGGCTGCCCTGTTCCCCTGCCATCACTTGGTGGGCCAGCATGGGAGAAATGAGGGGATATCATGGTTTCTGGCAACACAATTACATCACTTCCGACATGACCCAGAAGTGATGTCACTGCACAGGGGGAAAAGCTCTATCATATCCCAAAACTCAAATGTTAAACCCAAGTCATCAAACAATGTCAGGGTGTCTCCCCCAATAGAGAGGGATCCCACCCACCCAAAAGTTGGTTCCTGGTAGCCGTTTCAGGCTGCCAACCCTATATGGGGGCTACACTATTGGTGATGGGAGATGCACATAAATGGCTGCTTCCTCCACAACTACTGAAAAGCTCCATATGATGTTTAGTATCTGCAGATTTCTCCCTCATCTACAAAATGCTCTTTTATTCATCAGTGAAGAATTCAAATAATTCTTCCACACCACCAATAAGATCAAACAATTCTCTCCAGTGCCAGCAAGAGGTGGTGGTTAAAATCATCTGGGAGAAATGTACACAACTGAGTCATTAGAAAACAACAGTCCATGAGAAATAATCTTGGCAGTAGCCATCCCACATAATGTTTAAGGGCAGGTCATCTTGTGTGGGTCAGGAAATTTTGGAAATTCCAAATGGTTGACAAGGTTCCTGTTATCAGAAAACTGGGCCACTGGAATGATTATGATGTTTCATACAGATGTTTGTAGTCAAAAGGTTTTATGTACTCTTGTAGCACTACCTAGACAGCCTGAACTCCCAGTTAGCAAGTTGTTAGATGGGGAAATAGAGCACCAGAGGTGGATTCTTATACAGACTAGCCAAGCATGGTCCTCCTCAATTTGCTAGCCCTGCCGTTCTTCCAGAACTAGCTGAGACAATGCTACCTGCAGCAATAATTACATCACTGTGGAGATCAAAGAGAACCAGGCTTGTGGCTGTGGAGGTAAGAGAAGCCTGGGTAGAATAATCACATCCTTGTTGACCACTGAGATCAAGGAGTCAGCCCTTTATGACTGTTTGGATTTTTTTTTAATTTTTACAGGTGGAGCTTGGGGGTGGAGCCAAATAGTATAAATGTAGAGGAGGATTGGCTGTGTGCTCAGCCTGGCCTCAATCAGGCTTGGATCCAGCTCTGGACATGGGGGTAATTGTGAGCCCAGTTGGCCACGCTCCCAACCTTCACCTAGAGGGTGAGGGCGGAGCATATCCTGCTTGCTGGTGCTCAGCTGTACTCCCCAATGGGGCATGGTACAGCTGTGGGCAGGGCGTGGTGCCCAGGGCTCACCTTGGGCCCTATTTTAAGAAGCTACGCCTCAGCTGGCATCACACAGCAGGGCTTCAGTTTTCTCTGGCAGAGACTGCGGGGGTGGGGGTTGCTCTGTAACAGTATGTGGTGGTTTTTTTTAAAGATGTATCTCCTGCCTATATGTATCAGGGACTGGGTTACTGGTTGTCTTTCACCAAAAAAAAAATCTAACTTCCTAATGCCTTTTCATTGCTGTCCTCCTAACCCTTGTTTCAAATCAGCATTTGCGGGTGGCGGGGCTCTTACTCAATGGGTAAAGGATGCCAGACATCAAGACACACTCAGTCCAAGAAAAAGAACACAGACGGCATGAGGGAATGACATGAATGGACCGTATCAAATACGCAGAAACAAATCAGGTTGGCAACTGTAAGATGTAAGGATAAAGCAGCAGTTTAGGAACGATAGTTTGGAAAGCACCCAAGGGCAGGAAGCCATTGCTGAGGCAGGAATTAAGCTCAGGATATGGTGCTGATCAAGGATTTAATAGTGCAATCCTATGTAGAGTTACTCCAGTCTACATCCCTTGAAATCAGTGGAGTATTTCTGCACAGGATTGTGCTGTCAGTGTCAAAAGTCTCACTCCAGGCTTCCCAGCTGTTCTTTATTTCAAGAAGCTGTTCCTTCTTTAGTGTTAAATCTCCCTTTTTAATCAGAGATGCACCATAATTGCAAAAAGCAACTTGAATACATTACAAGGACAACATATTCTAACACATTGTTACTGTTCTGACACACACAATGTTATTTTCTTACAGTCTCTCAATGTGGTTCTTATTTTGACCATAGCAACAAGAATATCGATAGCTCAGCAATGGGGAAAAAGAGGCGGGGGGGGGGGCGGGAGAGAAGGGGAGGAGATTAGCTATGTAGAGTATGGCATGCAATGATAACAGAGAAACTCACAACTTGTAAATGCAAGTGGGAAAGATAGCACTGGTCGCTAGTGATATTTTTAATTAGCTGACTCCCTTTTACTGGATTTTGGAATAAGTACTGCCCTTCAGATAAGATTAACAATGAGGTACTAAAATGCATCTAAATCTGTCTAGAGGTTGTGTAGACATCAGAGGCGTTCCTCCCATTGGGCAAAGTGGGCAACAAAATTGTGGTGGGCGACAAAATTGCAGGTTCGTTTGTGGAGGATTTTGTATTTTCAGTGTTTTTTCCGTTTTTGGCCTGCAGGGGGTGCAGATTTTAGTCTAGCAGCACCAAAATTTCAGAGGTTTTTTTTGGAGACTCTCCTGATGATATGACCTGGGTTTGGTGAGGTTTGGTTTAGGGAGTCCAAAGTTATGGACTCCCAAAGGGAGCGCCCCCTCCCCCATTGTTTCCAATGGGAGCTAATTGGAGATGGGGGCTACACTTTTGAGAATCCATAACTTTGGACCCCCTGAACCAAACTTCACCAAACCGGGTGGTATTATCAGTAGGGTCTCATGAAGATACTCTGAAATTTTAGAGCTGCTATCTTAATAATTGCACCCCTGACAACAGGCAGCCCCTAAATGTCCCCAGATTCTCTTTTTAAATCCACTCCCTTCCTGCCAATGCTTGTTTTCTTTCTTTTTTATTCTTTCAATGCCTTTATTTATTATTATTATTATTATTATTATTATTATTATTATTATTATTATTATTATTATATCCCCCCCCCCTTTGGCACTGATTTAAAGGGAGAATCTGAGGTCCCCAATTTAAACATTGAAAGGGATGCTGTTTCAGGGTGGGGGAGAATCCACTTTCAATGTTGTTTAAACTGGGGACCCCAGATTCTCCCTTTAAGGTGGATTTAAAAGGAGAATCTGGGCTTCCTAGTTTAAACACCATTGAAATTGATGCTGTTTGGGGGTGGATTCCAGCATCACTTGTTTAAACTAGGGAGCCCAGATTCTCCTTCTAAATCCACCTTAAAGGGAGAATCTGGGGTCCCCAGTTTAAATAACATTGAAAGTGATGCTGTTTCCCCCAATTGGGGGGACTGGATACAACACCATAAAATGTTTTCATAGCAGTAATAAAACATTTTGAAAGCATTTTGAAAATGTTTTCCAAAAATTATTTCTGCTATGTGGCATGGCCCATTGCTGTGTTTTGTGAGTTGGGGGATGTTCTATAATGTGATGGAGGATGTTCTATAATGTGATGGTGACTTTGAAACAACCTGGTGGAAAAAATCATTGTTTGGTCACGGTGGGGGAGGGTGGCCGCCCATGGTGGGGGGGCTCAAACTCAGGTTGCCCAGGGCTCCAGTTTGCCTAGGTACGCCTCTGGTAGACATTACTGATATATTTAGATTTCTGTATACTGATTTGATGGAAATATTTATATAGGGAATGTATGACACAAATGCAGGGTTCATGTTATGAAAAATGACAACATAGAAATTAAAAATCAATACCTATAATTTAATATTTGTCGATATATTGACAGGATTCCACAATTTTGCTTCATAAAAATAAATATTTTTTAAAACCTTCAGTCTAGGTTTTCTAGCTTTTCTATTTCAATAAGCTGTTCCTTCTTTTAGTCTTACTGACCCATCAGAGATGCAAAATTGCAAAAAGCAACTTTAATATATTACAAGGATAACTGGCAGCCCAAGCCAAAGGGGAGGAATCCCTCTGTGGAAGTGGCATGGGATTACACTGGGGCACTTACCCTGGAGGAGGGGCAAATCTGTCACACCCAGTTGCTGCAGGGCTCTAAGATACCTGGCCAATGGCATTCCCACACTGCCCAGAGGAGTGTCATGGTGGAGGCATCCCAGGGGTGGGGGTGACCTTAGTTGGCCTCCTGATCCCTTTCAATTCCTGTGCAACAGCAGAATTGCCAGCGGAGATGCACCACAATTTTCATACCGTATCTCTATTCTCTCTTATAGGGGATTTAAAGGTAAGTCTTTTTTTAACTTTGTGGGCTTCCTGCACCTTGGGAAAGCCCTTTGGAGGGGGCGATGCAGCACTGTGTCCCTGCCCATCAGTCCAGTCTCAATTGGGATGATTCTACAAATGTGTTGCTAATATCCTGACACATGCGACATTGCCACTTTCTTACAGTTTCACAATATATTTTTTTCGATTTGGGGAGCTTTGCAAGTGGCAATCTTACTTCAGTTTGAAATCTCAAGGGTCTATGAGGGGATTTTTTTTGCACAAAACATATTTTAAATGTTTTGAAAAGGTCTGTTTTGGGTTTCTTTGCCCACATAGCATGGGAAAATAAAGTGTTTCAAGTGAAAATGATTCTTCCCTTTTTTTAAAAAACAACAACACAATGTTGTATCTTTGAAGCTACAAATACTCGAGATCCAAAGCCTTTCTGTAGCATCGGACACTGACAATTTAGAAACTGGAAAAATAACACATTCACGCAATCAGCAGGGAATACTGTGTTTATTACTGCACAGCAATGGCAGAAATGGTGGGCAGCCGTGATGCTAGATCAGAAAACTTTTGTAGGACACTTCAGCAAATGGCAGATTGCAATCAGAATTACACTGCAGCAGCAGAAAATGCTGAGCAGCAAGTGGTGAAGAAATGAAAGTGAGAGCTCACACCACTGGCGTAATGCCCATTGGGCAAGTGGGCAGCTGCCCAGGGCATCACCTTGTGGGGGGCATCAAAATGCTGGGTTCGTTTTTAGGTATTTTAGTGGTTTTCCATTTTTGGCCTGCAAGGGGCGCAGTTTTTAGGCTAGCGGCACCAAAGTTTCAGCGTATCATCAGGAGACTGTCCTTATGCTACCCCCCAAGTTTGGTGAGGTTTGGTTCAGGGAGTCCAAAGTTGTGGTCTCCCAAAGGAGGTGCCCCCATCCCCATTGTTTCCAATGGGAGCTAATAGGAGATGGGGGCTACAGTTTTGAGGGTCCATAATTTTGGCCCCCCTGAACCAAACTGCACCAAACTTGGGGGGTATCATTAGGGCAGTCTCCTGATGAGACCCTGAAAGCTTTGAGACTGTGCCTTCAGAAATGTGCCCCCCCACAGCCTGCAACCCCCATTGACAGCAATGCAGAAAACTCAATGCAGAATAAAGATTCTTGGGCAAATTTCTAGGATGCCCTCCTGAAGGGGGTGCATTTTTTTTGATATATCGCCACCAAAATTTCCAGGGGTATCATCTGGAGATGATGTGCAGACCCCTCAAGTTTGGTGCATTTTGAGTTCAAGGAGGTCCAAAGTTATTGGGACCCACTTAAAGCTGGCAGCCCTATCTCCTTAGAAGCAAGAAGAATGGGGGGATGGGGCACTTTTGAGTGGGTCCATAACTTTGAACCCTCTAAACTCAAAATTCGCACCCGAAACTTTGGGGAGTACCTATAAGGACAGTTTCCAGATGATACCTTTGAAATTCCTTTGGTGCCGGGATACATCCAAAAATACGCCCCCTGCAGGAACATCCTAGAAATTTGCCCAAGAAAATCTTTGTTCTGCATTGAGTTTTCTATATTGCCGTCCATGAATGGGGTTGCAGGCTGGGCTTTGAGAGACATTTCTGAAGGTATTAGTCTCAAAACTTTCAGGATCTCATCAGGAGACTGCTCCTGATGATTACCCCTCAGGTTTGGTGCAGTTTGGTTCAGGGGCCAAAGTGCTATGGACCCTCAAAGAACTGCAGCCCCCCCTGTCTCCTATTAGCTCCCATTGGAAACAATGGGGGATGGGAGTCCCTTTGGGAGTCCATAACCTTGGACTCCTTGAACCAAACCTCACCAGACTTGGGGAGTAGTATAAGGACAGTCTCCTGATGATATGCTGAAATTATGGTGCTGATATGTCTAAAAAGGCACCCCCTGCAGGCACCAATGTCCTTGTGCAAAAAAAAAATTGCTTGTGGTGGAGTGGCCGCCCATGGTGGGGGGCGGGGCATCCAACTCAGGTTTTGCCCAGGGCTACAGTTTGCCCAGGGCTGCCTCGTTACGCCCCTGGCTTACACTGAATCAGATCTTTGGCATACCAAGGTCAGTAATGGTCCTTTCTGCACAACAGAAATAAAACATCCTACAGATGTTTGTAAAAGATCCATTTTGGCTTTTTATTTATTTATTTATTTTATTTATTTTTCAAATTTCTAAACCGCCCACTCCCAAAGGGCTCTGGGCGGTGTACACTAGGCCAGAAACAGTACTACACACAATAGGCCACATTTTTGTGTTCACACAGTGCAGAGAACGCAAGTCCAGCCAAAATGGTTCTTTTTTTCCTGCCTGCTGCTGGCCTACAGAGCTATGGCCAATTTCAGAGTTGTGGCCACTATTTTGTGTGCTGCTGCAGAGACTGTCCTGCCGCCACCATTTGTTAAAGGTTTTACACGGGAGTTTCCTCTGCTTGCAGATCATCCGCTCACGATCTAAAAAAAAGTAAGGTTTATTTTGCCTAGTGATCCCACATACGTGTCGTTTTTCCTTTTTTGTTTGTTTTCAGGGGCATGTCTGCAAAGCGACGATGACACAAATATGCACATATTGCAGCTTCTCTAATCCTGATGTCATGACATTACTTATTAGAAGGTCTCATCCTATTGATTGCATCAATTTATCCTGTGCAATGTGCCTTGAGTCTCAGTGAGAAAGGTGCACTATAAATAACACAAACATATTTAAATATATAAAGGCGTTACAGCTGGCCAATATGTTCTTTCCATTTTTCACCACCTTGTTAAGAAGTAAATAATCTGCTACCCACTTTATAACTTTTTTTTATTTATTTATTTATTTATTAACCTTTAATAGGCATAGACAGATCAGGATCTACACTTTATAACAAGAGCACAGAATGTGAAACCAAACCACCACTGCAGCTGAAATGACCACAGAACTGTACTGCAAATGAGGTTGTCTCTTCAACACCATGAGGTATTTATAGCTTTTTAAAAGTGCTGTCAAGGGTGAACCCTTCGTGCCATTAAAGTTTTGCAACTGTCAATTCTGATCTCATTATCCGAATATCTAAATATGCACACTGAGTCTCTGAGAATGCCACAGCACATTCACAAGAATTGAATTGACTTTAATTCTTTCTGCCTTCTTTTCATTTAACTTGTTTACTTCTTTGTCAGCAAACCACAACCAAAATATCCAGAAATTGCACCACCGTAAGTCAGCCAATGAAAGAGCATGTTCTTCAGCATGTGACCCAATGTTAAATTATTGCAAATTGCAAGTGTGTAAACAGCTGGAGCTGAAACTGTGACATTTTCCCCAGGAAAGAAATTTCAACCCATTTTTTTCTCTCTTCATTCTCTTCCTTTTTGAGAATGGTGGGAGCACAGTGATGATGAGAATGATATTTTAGAATTATTTCTGCTTGATTTCCTCCTGTATTGTGTGTATACCCTGTGGTTTTTGGATGGGCAAATGATAAATTAAAGAAAAAAAGATTCATAATTGAATAGAATGTGTAATTGAACAGAGTATGTGCAGCTCTGGAGCAGCAGAAAGCTTATTTACAAAATTAAGCAATACAAATTTATACTCAAATCCCACAATATATATCTTCAAAGGACTCACAACCTAGCCATCAGAAATGCTAACAACCATTTTAGTAATGTAGTGAAGGTAAAAACAAATGCAAAAACCTAATCGGAGAAATTAAAAATTCCTAAAACTAAATAAATTAGCCTAACATAAGCATATGGAATGAATGGCTGCAACCAAAGCATAAGTTAGCAATAGCTCATGTAAGGTTTTCAATCTGTTTTTCCTTCAATGGCTTTTTTAAAAATGTGTAGGGGTTTTTAAATGACAGCTTGGGCATTCAGTGAAGACAGCTGCTCAGAAGCTGCTGAAAAGCTAAAACATATTCCAGTGCACGCACATTATGAATACATGGAAACCTCTGTGGCCTAATCCAAGAATCCTGTAAATGGGACAGCTGTGTTTACTTCCTTCATGTCTATAGTTGCCAACCTCTAGGTGGACCTGAAAATCTCCCAAAATTACATTAGAGATAGACTACTGAAAATAAGTTCACCAATGTCCCCATTAATGCCCCAATGGAAGCATGCTATGATAGGAACGTGAGAGGAAAAAGCTGTTTCAAAAAGAAATAAACTCTTGGCAAAAATGCAAGAAATACAAAATGGTACAACGGTTATTATATTTTCAACTAGTTTCAAAATTAAAAATTACATACATACAGCTAGCGGTGCATTAAGGGAGTTGGCAGAATTTGAAAAGATGGTAACACAGCAAAAAAGAACATTTATTAGGCCAAATTTACAAGCTATAGCTTCAGTTTGGTACAGAAGCAGAACAAGGCAAAACATGTATGGTTCGCTGGATGTAAAACTTTGAGGAATGGGAAACTTTATGGACAAAAGTTGCAAAACTCACTGAAAATCAAATATTAAGAGAAAATTGAGTTCGAGACAGTTGAAGGCTGGTGAGCCAAGCTTGCCCTGCCCAAAATCTCTATGTGGAGATTGGGAACAGGGCCAGCCAGGCTCACCTTGCCCCCATCTCCACATGAAGATCAGCTGGAGGGCACAGATGAAGGCCAGTGAGCAGTCTAGCCCTGCTCACAATATCCATGTGAATATTGGGAATGGGGTCAGGGCCAGCTAGACTCACCTCACCCCCATCTCCATGTGGAGGTCAGGTGGGGTCAACGGGCTGGCCCCACCCCCAATCTCCACCAGGAGCAGCAAGGGCCCATTTCAGCTTGGCCTCAGTCAGGCTTGGATCCAGATTCGGTCAGATCAGGGGTCTGCAACCTGCAGCTCTCCATATATTCATGGACTACAATTCTCATCAGCCCCTGCCAATTGGCCATGGTGGCAGGGGCTGATGGGAATTTTAGTCCATGAACATCTGGAGAGCCACAGGTTGCAGACCTCTGGGACAGATGGAGCTGGGGGATGGAGCCAACAGTATAAAGCTAGAAGCTCAAAAGCAACTGACTGAGTCCAAGCTCAAACAGGCCCTTAATGCTCCCATCTCCTGGTGGAGATTGGGGGTGGGGCCAGCCCATTGACCCCACCTGACCTCCACATGGAGATGGGGGTGAGGTGAGTCTAGCTAGCCCCATTCCCAATATCCACATGGATATTGTGAGTAGGATGAGCCCACTCACTGGCCTTCATCTGTGCCCCAGTCCCAACAATACATGCTGAAATCCAGAAAATCTTAAAAATTAAATTTGCTATGGAAGCCCAGAATGTGTTATTGGGCATTCTGCCCAAAAACATTCCAAAAAGCTTGAAAGAACTGTTTAGATATATGATATCAGCTGCCAGAGTTATATTTGCATCAAAATGGAAAGCAAAAAATTGCCCATGATGGGAGGATTGGAAAAGTAAGCTATCTGATTATGCAGTAATGGCAAAACAAATGAACTATGTGAATAACAGACCAACCAAAGAATGTCAAGACAAATGGAAAACATACTATTCATATTATTCTTAAAAATGGGGAACAGAGGAGGATGTAGTTGAATAACAGTTATGAACTACTAATAATCCATTAGTTATATTGTTTTTTGAAAGGGAGGGAAGGGGAAAACATTTAAATACACAATGGATTATATGAACCAATTTTTCAATATCCTAAAAATAATTTATTCTGTAATACTGTACATTATTATTGCAGTTCTCAAGTATTTAATAGTGTATAATTTTCTTTTCTCTATAAGAAAAGGACCTCTGTCTTTTATATTTTTCTTTTTCATTTAACTAATAAATATATGTGTTTTTTTAAATCTCCCAGATTTACAGCTGGTCTTCAGACAACATAGAAGAAGACTCTATGGTATACCTCACAAAGGTATACCCCTTCCCCAAGCCCCACCTTCCCAAGGCTCCACCTGAAATCGCCAGAATTGGGAAACCTATTTAGGCCAAAGAAAGGATGCTTGTACAAAGGCAGTTAAGATTCAGTAAGAATTATGAAGAGATCAATCCCACCCACCTTCAAAAGTGATGTTCACTTGTGTCTTCTACCATTACTGTGTTATTATTAAGCCTTACTAAAATACTACTATTGTTAGCTGCTGCTATGAGGGTCTCTGCCTTAGTGGTGCAAAATCTGTGTTGCCTGTAGAAGTGTCCAGATTTAATCCCAAACATTTCCACTTAAAAAATCTCGAAAATCAGGTGCTGAGGAAAGGCTCTACTGCTTTAGACCCTAAAGATCTGTTGCAAGTCAAAGATGACAGTACTGAGCTCTATAGGCTAAAATGTCGTGACTGAGAATCTGAATCTGAAGCAACATTGAGTGAGAAAAATTGAATTGGAATGCAAGTCATCACACCCACATCTTAAGAACATACAAAGAACCATTCTGATTCATATTAGTGGTGCATTTAGTCTAGCATCCTGTTTCATACAATGACTAACTGCTTGCCCTGAAGAACTACCAAACTGGACACAGAGGTCAAGACATTTCCTGATATTTGTTTCCAAATATTGGTACTTGCTTTCTTTCAGGAGCATTTGGGGTCATTTTGGATGAATGAGATTTCAGCTTGGGTTTATCCAAATGCACACCCATATCTCTGCACGATGAAGAATCCCATTTGTTATCTGGGATTAGCTGACAGGACTATGTCACTCCTTTTCTGAAGTCCCTTCACCAACTCCAGATTAAGTTTCGAGGTTCAATTCAACATATTGATGTTCACCTTTAAGTCCTTTCATGACCTGGGGTTCACAAACTCCCTTCATGTTTCTGTGTGGCAGCTCTGTTCCTGCCAACAATTTCTGTTGTCACTATATCCATGCCTAATAGCTTGTTCTGCCACTGTTTGGATCAGATTTTTCAGCAGCTGCCCCATAACTATGGGTCAACCTCCTGTAAGAGGTCATGGGGTTCCTGGCCTCCTTACTTTCAAGTGAGTCTATAAGACACAGTTATTTCAAAAGGCTTTGGGGGCACCCTGAGAGTAGGCATAAGGGGAATACCCTGTTGATGACAACATTTGGTTTTCATTGTCTTTTTGTATCTGCTGTTTTAATGGGGGGTTTTTGTTTGGCAAATTGTCTTCATATTGTTGTTGCCCGCCTTGACTCCTGAAAAAAGGTCGGTACATAAATATTTTAAATAAAAAATAACAAATTCACAAATTCAGAAGGCCAGGATGCTGACCCAGGAGAACAGAAAGATCTGCATGCTTACAGTGTGGCAGGTGCACAAACACTTAACAGCCTTTCACAGATCTGAAGGGAGAATTTTTATGTAATGTTTCTTGGGTTTTTTCAGGTATCTAATGGATGTTTTGCATACAAGTTCCTGGTGTTGTTGTTGTTTAACACACCAAATGCCTTTCCCAGAAGGGGGTATACATTTATTCCTTCATTTGTCCAAAGTAATTTGTGGGGCTTCATATTTTAATTTCTTTAAAAGTTCATCAACAGTGTAGTAATGATAATGAAAACCAAACCAAAAAACACATGTTATTCTACATTTGTAGTTAATTATGGCTGTGGTTTATTTCTGCATAAACCACATTTGTAACTTATTGGAAAACAACATGGTTTATTTAAAAAATATGCATTACATCACAAGCAAAGTGACTGTAGTACTACCAAGCTAGACAAATTTGAGCCCATATTAGAATAGTTTTCTCTAATTAAAAAAAATCCCTTGGAAGCTCTACATACCTGTAAACTGGGATTGGAAATAGAATGGGGGCGAAAAGTATATAACACCTAAAATGCACTAACTGGGGGAAATCATTTCTTACTAGAACACATAAAACTGCCTCCTAATGAGTCAAACCACTGGTCTTTAGTGAGCATTGTCCATTCTGACTGGCAACAGCTCTCCAGAGTAATGGGAGTAATATTTATTCATTGTTTAAATGTATATCTCATGCTCCTTGTCTAGCAGGGCTCAGAGTGTCTAGCTCCATCTAGCTCCCAATAACAACTGAGTCAAGCTATTCTGAACCAATTGGAGCTTTTGAATTGATTTTGAGGGGAGACCAATGTACAGTGCATTACAGTAGTCTAGTCTTGATGTTACTGTGACATGGAGCCAGGTGGCCAGATCAGCCATCTCAAAATAAGGGCACCTCTTTGGGGCCAGGCTGAGTTGGAAGAAGACTTTTCTTTCTGCCACATTAACTTGTTTTTTCAGCAATAATGTTAGGTCCAATCTAGCCCCAAGGCTCTGAACCAGATCATCAAGGATCAGCTGAACTCCATCCCAAGTGGGGAGCATAGTAGCCATCAAGATCTCTGCCTTCTCAACCAACATTGTCTCTGGCTCATTCCGCACACGCAAAATAATGCACTTTCAAGCTGCTTTCACAACTGTTTTTGCCATTCCGCACAGCTTCAAAGAGCCCTGAAAGCAGCTTGAAAGTGCATTATTCTGCGTGTGCGGAATGAGCCTCTGTCTTTTCAGGGATTCCTTTCAATTGGTTCACTTTTAGCCAATTCACCACAGCACCTAGGCAGTGGTTTAGCACCTCTACCATATCGCCAGGAGACTTGGATGAGGATATATATAGAATTGGGTATCATCCACACATTGATGTCAGCCATCCTCAAAGCTATGACTGATTTGTCCTAAGGGTTTTACATAGAGATGGAATAGCATGGGGGGATAGAAATGTGCCCTGTGGAGTACCACAGGTGAGGTCCCACACTGATGATAACTGATAACAGCAACCTTTTGAGTACCATCTATGAGGAAATATTTGAAACAATTCAGCACACATTCTGATACTTACTTCTGCCTCCGAGCACTCAACAAGATGGTATGATTTATCGTATCAAAGGCTGCAGATAAATCCAAGAAGAGCAACAAAGAGGCATGACCTTTGTCTACACTCAGACTGAGGTCATCAACAAAAACTAGCAGAGCCATTTCTGTCCCATAGGGCCACTCCCCATTTACCTCGTCTGAGTGCAACCCCGCAGCGACCCCTCGTAGAAAAGCCTCCGTGGCTTTTGACAACGGAGACATTTGTTCCCCACTCATTTTCCATTCAGGAAATAGCGCGGGGTTCCACATCAAGAGTCAAAGAGGCAATCGAGCGTTCTGATTGGCTGGCACGCGTGTGCATCATTTACACGTGGGAGTTGCAGCCAGCGGAAGGCGGGACTCCATGTTGATTGGCTGGCCCGAAAAGTTCGTTTGGATAAGCTGAACGCATTGTTTTAAGACGTCTGCACATGCTGACGTCACTACCTGTTGCAAATTGCTTGGGCAGAAAAATGAAAGTAAATATCGGTTTCGGTTTACACCGCCAACAACCCTGTGCTCAGCAGCACTTTGCCAGAAGCTGCAAAACGAGGTGGAGCTCGAGGCAAAAAAGAGCAAAAAAAAGAGCAATGTTGGGCACGTCTTGTTGTGCACACCGTCTCAATTTCCGAGCTAACTTTCTGGATGGGGAATACCCTCCCTAAAAACAAAATGGCGGTTCCTGTTTCCTGATGTGGCGGAAGCTGCACGTCAGAGGAAAGCGAAATCAGCCCACTTAGCGTAAACAGCCGAGGTTCCCCACCCCCCTGCGGCACCTGCGGGGTTTTTGAAAATGTTGCTCTTTTCAGAGGACCTAATTTGCCGCGCGACAAGGAGGTGGGAGAGCGGCAAATTAAGGGCAGCTGCGCAGTGGGCGCTGGTGACGTGGGGAACGTCCATCCTCCTCGTGTCTTTTAAAGAGGTGACCCCGCGGCTTATGGTGAGTGGGGAGTGGCCCATAGTCTGGTCTAAAGCCAGAATGAAAGGGATTTAGAGCAGATGAGTTATCCAAGAAGACCTGAAGTTGGTCTGCTACTGCTAACTCAGTCACAGCACAGAAAGAGAAGTTTAGAGACCAGGGCCCTTTCCGCACGGGCCAATAATGACGCCCTGGGGACGGCAAAAACGCCATCCCCAGGGAGCCATTCGCACAAGCGGCGCTGCCAAAATGCAGCAGCACTGACCTGGCTCCCTTCCCCCTCCCCCAGGGCGGCCTCAGGCCGCCTCCAAAAACCTCCTTCCTGGAGGGAGGTTTTTGGCACAACAGCGCATTCCCGGCGGCGCGGTGCGAACGGCACCACCGGGAATGCGCTGTTGTCCTTGTCCCTCTCCCACTCACCTCGTCGCCTCTGTTGCCCTGCTGGCCTCCGAAGGCCCTCCCTTGCTGTCCTCCGACCCCTGGAGGTCGGAGGGCAGCATGGGCGGGTCTACGGAGGCCAGCAGGGCGACAGAGGCGACGGGAGAGGGACAGGGAAGAGGCGAGTTGGCCAGGGCGAAGCGGCAGTAAGCTCCACCTGGCAGCCGTCGTCCCAACCATGGGTTCTGGGACCATCCATCATGGGGCCGGTCCCAGCCAGCGTGGAAATCGAGGTTGGCGTAGATTACGCCGACCCAACCCCTTCCGCCTCTGTGCAGAAGGGGCCCAGGTGATAACTGGCCACATCCTTTTTCTGTTAAGATAGCTTTTTTTTAACTAATGGATGGACAACCACTTCTTTGAGGGGCTAAGGGGAAAGTGCCCTGAGTTATTGATTATTTTATAATAAATACTAAGGGTTTGTTGATGTGGTCTTTACATGATTTTAGCAGCAAGGAAGACCATAATATAAATGAATAAAGCTGTACATGAGTTGGCTCTTAAGGTGTAACAGAACTTGCTGCATCAGCTCTTTAATCCTTCAGACACACACACACACACACACACAAACTCACTGACAAACACTTGTATTCACTCTCCCCACTTAGAATATCTAAAGAAGGCTAATTATGATGACTTCTCCAATCAGCCCACCTGAAGAACGCACTAGACTGCTAGGGAATTCCCAGTCACTCTATCTACTAAATGACCAAATCAATCTTTCCCAAATCTTGGAGATACACTTTGTTTCTAAATTAAAAATAGAGCTACACTTCACCTCAAATAAAATAAGTTTATTTTTAGAAGGTGACATAGGGTTACCTGGCCTCTGGGGGGCCCACCACTTTGACTCTCTTTGATTTACTTTCCTTGGCATGCCACAAAACTGAAAACAAACTGAATCATCATGCATGCATAGATGCGACAAGCAGCCCTTTCTGAGTATAGGCAAATCTGCTGCGTCTCTGCATCGTAAGTAATGATTGAAATATGATAAATTACAGCAGCAACTCATGCAGAGAGACAGCAAGCAGCTTCCTTGGCAGCTTGGGCTCCTAGGGTTCTCAAATTATGTTAATCACGTGATCTGCTAGAAGTTCTCTTACAGCACTGTTTGGCGATAACTTGGAAATAACCTCATCCATTACAATTATTAGACAAACAGCTTGGGAGCCAGTGCAACGTAGGGTTTAGCATGCCAGACTTGAATCTGGAACCTCTGAGTTCAACTTCCCCCCATGTTTGAGGACTGTGGGGCAGCCATGCACACTCAGCTCAGCCTACCTCACAGGGTAGGTGTGTGGATAAAATGGGAAATGAACAGTGTATGCCACACCCAGCTCTCTGGAAGACAGGATTAAAAAATGCATCAGGTAGAAGCTGGTATCTGGTTACAACACCCAGATTGACACTAATCATTGTACAGTTTCAGTGATACCTCACTAACTGTCCGATTTCTCAACTTGGACCTGTACAAGTTGCGTGAAATATGTCCATTAACCTTGGCTTCTCCACCCTGGGAATCCAAGGCAATCTTCTGTCTTTGATTAGTGAGAAATACATCTGGAAGTTCAGTTTACACTACGCAACCTACCCTCGGCTGCATATCTTACTCTGTCATCTGGACCGTATAGTGTTAGTGTCAACAACAGCAATAAACAATACAGATGCAGTGAACATAAACATTTCAGAAACCGTAAGTACAACCATCATTCAGAGCTTTACTGAAGAAATGACCAACATTTTCAGCATTCTAGGATTTTCTAGATTACAAACATGAATAGTTTCAGCAAAAGAGGAGAGAGCAAGAGAGAGAAAAACCAAGTCAAATGTCCAAAATCTGAACACTGAAATGAAAGAGTATCAGGAATAATAATTGCCTGGAATTCACAGCAAAAATAATGTATTGAGAGATTACTTAAACATGGAGGTGTGGGATTTTGGTGAATGTGACCCACCTTGATGCTGTTCATCCAGCATTCTTTGAATTCATTGCTATTATTTCTTTATTTCAAACAAATCCAGCTTATTTTTCTCTGGGTATTACTTCACACATCTTGTCTTCAGGGTTGCCAACATCATGAAGCATGGGGGGGGGGGGGGGGGTTGTCGTGTTATTTACCAGGTGATATTATTTAGCTCCTGCCATGAAAAGATTCAGCTGCCCATTTCCACTCCTGTGGAAGTCTCTATTGAAATGTGAGGATGGTTTTTTTTCTCTTCAGGCTATTGACAGCTTGATGTATATTCAAAGTCTGAATGCCACTCTTTTCTCACCAGTCTCTCAGCCCTTGTTTCTCAGTAGAGCCTTGCCTGTTAGATTAATACCTCATCCACTGCCACCGTTCACTCTCTTAAAACAATCCTTGCTGCTTGGGTGCTGTGTGGACACACAGCACCCAAGTGATTCCGGCCGTGAAAGCCTTCGACAATACAATAAATCCTTGCTGCCATCACAGATCATTTATATAATGTTGTCTTTTCCTACCCTGTCTACTTTTCCCTAACCAAAAGGAAGCCTTATTATGTACATCCGTGCACACATATTTGTACATCTTTATAATTGATTATATTATATATAGAGATAAGTACACATATTTATAGATTATACAAATATAGGAATATTAATAATTTTGTAAGATTTTTTAAAATAGTACGAATGGGATTATTTTTTAAATTTAGACATGATTTTTAAAATGGGTATATATTTTAAATTTGGACACAATTTTTAAATTTATTTAAAACAATTTTTTTTGAATTTCATAAATTTAGTATCACATTAAAGAAACTCGCATACTACCAATTTTATACATAGTTATATATTTATGCATATTTTTATATAGAACCCATGTTGGGCTAAGTAAAAATCCAACCAAGGATGATTGCACTGATGAAGAATTACGAAACCGGCATGTAAACGTGTGATCCATTCTGACGATGATACCGATCCTCGTGCATTACACGTGAAACCTTATGAAAGGTACGACATATTTTGGTGACTAAAAACAATGATAAATGGGAACTTTACAACATTGAGGAGTCACTGCTAACTCTATACGTGAGGCATCTTAATACAATGGGACAAATACAATACAATAGAAAAGTAGGACGAACTGTCTCAATGGACTTATTGAGATGCGTCCCCTTTAGGAGGAATGGAGTCCGTACTTTCAATTTGATGAGAAAACAAAGAATCTGAAGCGAATGCTGAGACTCCAGTTTGTTATGTCTGTAACGATTGTTTATTTCCCAATGCATGTGGGTAAGGCATGGTGCACTGTCATAAGCTTCCAAGTTTTTGTATCCAATACATCCAGCTCAGCCTGTGTCCACTTGATGATTCCCGCAGTGTACCTGATGACAGGTATGGTGTTGTTGTTGTTGCTGTTGAGTTGCTGTTGCTGTTGTTATTGGTTGATTTCACAGCTGCTAGTTCTTTAGCTGGTTGTTGGCCTTTCATCATCATCATCATCATCATCATCATCATCATCATCATTCTTATTATTATTATTATTATTATTATTATTATTATTATTATTATTATTATTATTATTATTTAAATTTGATAAACCGCCCACCCCTGAAGGGCTCTGGGCGGTGTACAACAAAATCACAACTAAAACAATGTGCACAATAAATAAGTGATAAATAGTTAAAATACATAACTCAGAATAAGCAGCATTCTAAAACCCAGAAAAACAATATTAATAATACTAATGATGGCTCCTAGTCCAAAGGCCGGGAGGGGACAGACAATACCGAAAGATGTCACGCTGGTAGTGCCAGTGACGGTGCAGCACGCAACACAGGGACTTCCAATCTGCGGCTGGCCTACCCCTAAGCCCGGTGGAACAATTCGGTCTTATAGGCCCTGCGGAAATCACTAAGATCCCGCAGGGCCCGCACTGCTGATGGAAGTGTGTTCCACCAGGCAGGGGCCAGGGCTGTAAAACCCCTGGCCCAGGTAGAGGCCAGCCGCATCACAGAGGGGCCGGGGATCATCATCAAGTTGGCCTCAGCAGAACGCAGAGGCCTACCAGGGACATATGGGGTGAGACGGTCCCAAAGGTATGAGGGTCCCACGCCGCGAAGGGCTTTAAAGGTTAACATCAAGACCTTGAAAACAATCCGGAATTCCACTGGAAGCCAGTGTAGGCGGCGCAACACACGGGTGATATGGGCTCTAAAAGAGCCACCCACCAGAAGTCGCGCCGCCGCATTCTGGACCAGTTTCAGTTTCCAGATCAGTCTCAGGGGAAGACCCGCGTAGAGCGAGTTACAATAGTCCAGCCTGGAGGTGACCGATCATTACAATTCAAGCCTCACCCAGAGGCATAGGAAGTTGTAATGTATTGGCGTAGTATTCATGCGGATTCCAGCCCGAATGGCACATCTCACCATTACACATCTCATTATGACATTCCTCTGAAGATGCCAGCCACAGCGGCGAAGCCACCAGGGGCCGATGTGTGTGCAACGCACCGGGCGCACCGATTCTGGTCACATGGGGGGTGGAAAAATCCCCCCACCCCCCACTCCCCCCACGCTCCCCCTGCAGCGCCCCCGGGCCCCCCCATGGCGCACCCTCCCACGGTGCACTCCCCACTTACTTTTTGGAATGGAACCTCCCAGAGAAGAAGCCTGCCTGCGTTGCCTGGGCCTGGTGGGAACTTCATTCCTGGGAAATGTAGTTCCCACCAGGCCCAGGCAACACAGGCAGGCTTCTTTGGCCTGCTCCTTTCCTAAAAGTAAGTGGAATAAAGTGCCGTGGGGAGGTCTGCCGTGGGAGGGGGTGCCGCGGAGGTGCGGGGGCACGGGGGGGGGCGAAAAAGCCAGAGTGTGCACCGGGTGCACTCTAGCCTAGCTACGCCTCTGGCCACAGATGCGGGTAAAGTGTTAATAGCAAAAATTACCAGACCACAGTCACACATTGTCGAAAGCTTTCACGGCCGGAATCACTGGAGAGGATCAGATCCTCTGAAGATGCCAGCCACAGATTCAGGCGAAACATCAGGAGAAAATGCTACTAAAACACGGCCATACAGCCTGGAAACCACACAACACCACAGTCACACAGCTTGGAAACCCACAACAAATTATGATGAGGATGATTTATTTGATTTATAAACTGCTCTCCCCATAAAGTGGACTTAGAGCGGTTTACAGTTTTAGGATCCAAACACATGCTTACCAAGATATAAGCTATTAAATTTGTAGTACAATTCCAAACAAATGAAGATTCCCCTGCCCTTCCATGATTTCTTTTTCATATTAGGTAGAAATCAGTAATGACGGAGGAAGGGCACTTTTTCAAATCCAATCTTGCTTCACAACCTCCTCGTGGAAACTAAGTGATGTTTACTACTTAAATACCAGTTTATGCTTCCTGTAACGTCAATCAGTTTTTCCTTGGTTAATGGCAGGAGGAGCTTAGTAAATATAGTACATATTTTACTTGTATCGGGAGCGCTGTTTTTCTTTTCTTTTCTTTTTTGATTTGGAGCTACTGCCTGTGAGCCTGTTAGGAACATTAACATACTGAATGAGATGAACACAGAGATAAGAGGAGGCAGCCATGCTAGAGAAAGATGGTAAAGAGGACAGGTTTGTTCCACTTAGCAAATGTTGTTATAAACCTGAAGAAACATTAGACTCTAAATATTTTGTTGACCGCAATTTTCTTTACATTTACTGTTGAAGCTTACTGCAGTAAACCTTGATGTTAAGCCAAGATGTGTTGCAAAGATTACCTTGCCTTGTTTATTCAGGACAAAATCATTAGAAAACCACTTCAGCCACAGTGACTGGAAATAGCTGTCCATTAGCATTTAAGATGACCTGAGGTTGTATATTGTGGTCTTTTGCCAGGAGACTGTTGTCATATTGTGGTAAGATACTTTCACAGAATCTAGCTTTTACTTAATGAAACCAACAGATCCTAGTATTGTCTATTCCAACCCAGGGTTGTTGATGCCAAACATGTACTCTGCCACTAAGCTCCAGGCTGACAAGTTACAAATAGCCTATCCTCACAGTGATACGGTCATCAGTTCAAAGAATAAATAACTGTATTAATTGTGTCCATAACACAGTGACAGTGGGGAAGACCTACTGAGGTCATCAACCTTCCAGTTTTGAAACATCCCAATTAACTGGAAATGAAACAGAGGATAACATTTCTGAAGCAATGATTTCTCTGCGCCTACAGGGAAAAAGAGACAGTGAAACCCCCAACATAGTGTTGGGGATTTGATAGCAGCGGTTCTGGGTAATATACAAATAAGTTCCGTTTGTTGGGGGAAGAAATACTGAGCTAAACTTCAAAACATACATTTGGAGCCAAGGAGTTGGTTTTCTGGATAGCAAGAAATATACTGAGTTTATTTCTATCTAAAGGATAGCCTCTTCTCACATGACCCCATGCACTATCTACTATCTTCAAACTGCCTCCTTCTGGTTGTTCCCGCATTAAAGAGGCCACCATGGCCTGTAGCGTTTGGGTGGTTATTCCCACTTGATCAAACAGGCTCCCTGAGAAGGTGAGGAGAAGAGCTGTCATTGGAAGCTTTTAGGAGACTCTATAAGGATTTTTATTTACCAGAACTTTTATATGGCAAACCACCTTTGAACATCTCTTGCCTTGAAAACCCTGTGGGATCACAATAAGTCAGCTGCAACTTGATGGCGCACAGATTGCAGATGCCCTGGGTGCCCCAGATTTGCCTGGTCTTGTGATATCTCAGAAGCTAAGCAGGGTCGGCCAGCCCTGTGTAGTACTTGGATGGGAGACCACCAAGGAAGTGAGCTGTACAGTGTTAAGAGTTTTGAACGAGTATCTATACTTCTGCCATGGAAGCTTGCTGGATGACCTTGGGCCAGTCATACTCTTTCAGCCTAACCACCTCACAGGGTTGTTATGAGGATAAAATGGAGGAGAAGAGAATGATCCAAGCTGCTTTGGGTCCCTACTGCAGAGACTGATGGGCATAAATTAATTAAATAAATAAGACCAGGGTTGCTACACAGAGTTAAGATCCAAATTTGGTCCCTGTTGATCCCATGGAAATGGTTAAAAGCTATGGGTTCCACTCAGCCACATTTTCTGCTGCTGGAAAAGGAAGGAGAGACCACTAAAAAGATTGTGCTAGGGGCCATGGGGACTGTATGGCTATAATCCATGTGGTATGGGGAAAAATTGGGAATGATTGAGTGAAAAGGCTAGGTTCAACCTTATAATAAAGAAAAGAATGAATGCAATAACTTAATCAAGATGTTTACCTCAGAACTTTAACAAATCTTATGTCATAAATTTACCCTTTCCATTTAGAACAATTATTTATACATTTCATGCACATTAGGGTAAACTTTACATAGAAAAACAATGCTGTGGCTACACAGCACTGGTGTAATGCCCATTGGGCAAGGTGGGCAGCTGCCCAGGGCATCACCTTGTGGGGGGCATCAAAATGCAGGGCTCGTCTTTGGGTATTTTAGTGGTTTTCCATTTTTAGCAAAGAATGGGGGATGGGGCACCCCTTTTGAGGGTCCATAACTTTGAACCCCCTAAACCAAACTGCACCAAACTTGGGGGGTACCATAAGGACAGTTTCCAGATGATACCCTGAAATTTTGGTGTTGATACATCCGAAAATGCGCCCCCTGCAGGAACATCCCAGAAATTTGCCCAAGAATCTTTGTTCTGCATTGAGTTTTCTGTATTGCTGTCCATGAGGGTTGCAGGCTTGGGGGGGGGGGGGACATTTCTGAAGGCACAGTCTCAAAACTTTAATGATCTCATCAGGAGACTGCCCTAATGATACCCCACAGGTTTGGTGCAGTTTGGTTCAGGGGGGCCAAAGTTATGGACCCTCAAAACTGTAGCCCCCGTCTCCTATTAGCTCCCATTGGAAACAATGGGGGATGGGGCACCCCCTTTGGGAGTCCATAACTTTGGACTCCTTGAACCAAACCTCACCAGACTTGGGGGGTAGCATAAGGACAGTCTCCTGATGATATGCTGAAATTCTGGTGCTGATATGTCTAAAAATGCACCCCCTGCAGGCACCAATGTTTTGCACCAATGGTGCAAAAAAAATTTTGGTCGTGGTGGAGTGGCCGCCCATGGTGGGGGGCGGGGCATCCAACTCAGGTTTTGCCCAGGGCTACAGTTTGCCCAGGGCTGCCTCGTTACACCCCTGCTACACAGGCTCCATTAAGTTCTGTTTTTAAAAAGCGGGCTGAAGTAGATAGTCCAGTTATGGGAAGGGAAAAATCTCCCCACCCAGAGAAAACCCAAAGAGCAGAGGAATGCCCTTGCCGAAAGCTTGGGTAGGAAGGTGGGGGAAGTTCCAGCCCAAACTAGGCTTCAATCCTAAATATTCTATTTGTGATATTTCCAAAGTAAGATAGATTTTGTAAAATTTGTTCATGAGATTACAGTGAGAGTCATGGGATCATTCAGTGGCTAGTGGTCATGGCACAGTAACAGAAGACGAGCAGAATATCCCAGCTATAGATGTGGCCACAATGTTGCGAGCAAAAACTAACAGACCACAGCCACGGAGCCTAGAAAACTCACAACAGCCAGTTGATTGTGGCCATGAAAGCATGCAACAATATATCCCAAGATTATTGATTTATTTGAATGTTTATTCTAACCTACTTCTGAGGAGCTCAGGGTGATTTAAGTTTCTCTCTCCCCACCCCCCAAAAATCCTGTCAGATAGGATAGGCTGAGAGAGAACAACTAGTCTAAATTCAAACAGTGAGCATCTTTTACAAAAAAAAAAAAAACACCCAGATCTCCCCAGTCTTCGCGCAGTCTTCCAACAACTGTACCATTATATCTCCGTTCTCTGGCTTCTCCAATAAAAGGACCCCCAAACGGACAAGAAACTGCTCAATCCTTAATCAGATCCTTCCACCAGTTTTTAAAAAGAGCCATTTATGCCCTGGAGGTCCTGCAATCAGATTAGTGCCTCATGGGGAAGGAAGAGGGGTTGAAATTACTTCACCCCATGTAATTTCATTAAGGAAAACTGCCCTCTGCCTCATTGTTAGTCATTTAAAGGTGGGGGAGGGGAGATGAACACCTGTCTTTTCCCTTTATCGGGATACTAAAAGCATAGGAGAGTTAATTTCATTTATTTGTTATTCTTATTTTGTATAGGACACCCAAGGAAAGAAAATGGTATCTAAGAATTGTTTGCATACCACAGCTTTTGTCTATTAAGCGGTTCTTAAAAACCATGAAACAACGCCGTTTCTGGCTTTTCATTTACAGCTGTCTCCCCAAACCAGGCAGTTAAGCTATATTTGGATGTTTGTGGAGATTATGTCTTTGTGTACTAATTGCATACGTACTCTTGACAGCTTGCAACAAAGGCAATATTTATTTGTTTGTTTAGAAAAAAAAATTATACCATCTCTCCAGAAACCTTCCAAGGCAGCTTACCAAATAAAAACAAAAATCTAGATGAACATTAAAAAAATAGACCATAAAAACAGACCACTGAAAACGTAAAATAACATTTCACGACTAAAAATAGTATTTGAAAAATCACCCCATTATATTAACAAACATATTATAGGACCACGGCTTTGGTGTGGCTGCAGCCCCCCTCACTCTACCACTTTATTCATGCATACCACAGTTTTCCTTTCTTTTCCCAAAGGAGCGTATCAGAGTCAGTGTCTTCCCACTTTTCAGCATAAAATGTTCTCATGAAGTATAATGAAAACATCTGCTGGCAAAATCCAGTGAGGAAATTATTTTGTTCCTCAATTGCCTTCATTGCTGTTAAGGATGCTAAAAATTATTTTACCCCCCCCCCTTTTTTTCTTTTTTGCAACACCAAGTAAAATTACAGGAAGATGAATAAGCCGTAAGGGATCCTGATGTGAGAACATCTTAAAACAATAATGTTAGCATGGTAAATTAGGTAAAGATTTGACTAAACCGGATTGGGAAATGAGCTGTTCCTTATGACTTCATGTCATGACTAAGTTTGGAAACGTTATCAGCCACAAATATAGCAAGGCAATCAAATTTGATAAGAAGGATATTTATTATAGAGCAGCAGTGTCTGAAAGGACCCAGAGAGGTGCTGAGCCAAGAGCCGTTGCCATGGCATCATTATATTGCAGTGATGGCGAACCTATGGCATGGGTGCCAGAGGTGGCACTCAGAGCCCTCTCTGTGGGCATGCGCAGAGTCCCTTCCCCCCCCCCCAACATCTAGGCTGGCCTGGGCCGCTAAGCTCGATTATTAGCATTAAACCTAAGATAGGCTGACCAGACGTCCCGCTTTTGGCGGGACAGTCCCGCCTTTAAACAATTTGTCCCGCATCCCGTGGGTTCGTCAAATTGTCCCAATTTTTGGGAGGCTGCCGCACTGCCTTCTGGGGCGCAAGGCAGTGCGGCAGCCTCCCGCGTGCGCGGCTGCAGGAGCACGGCCTTCTGGAGCATGGCCTTCTGGGGCTTGCCGTTTGAAACGGCAAGCCCCAGAAGGCAATGCGCTCCTGCGCTCCATCTGGTCACCTTAACCATCTGGTCACCTTGACAGGGTGACATTTCCCAAGCCCCAGAAGGCAGTGCGCTCCATCTGGTCACCTTAACCTACGACCTAGTTTTGGGGAAGCAGTGTAGGTAATCCTGTTAAGCGCTACTAAACCCAACTGATTTTCATGCGAAGAACTGAAGCGCGATCCTTTACCTGGGAGTAAGCTCAGTTGCTGGCAATGGGGCTTGCTTCTGAGTAAACCCTCCTAGGGCCGTGATTCACTCGTTGGAAGAGTTGCACAGTTGCTTCAAAGCAAAGCCACCAACTATCACCAAGCTTACTCCCAAGTAACGCATGCCTCAGAGTCAACCGTTTTTTCTAAACTAAAACCTCAGTATTCAGGTTAAATGGCCATGTTGGTACTTTGCGATAAATAAGTGGGTTTTGGGTTGCCGTTTGGGCACTCGGTCTCGAAAAGGTTCGCCATCACTGTTATATGGGGTACTGGAAACCACATTATATGGCGTTCTGTCACTTGCACTATTTAATTTCTAAATGAAGCCTTTGAGCGAGATCATCCATATCTCCGGAACTAGGCTTCATCATCATGCTTATGACAACCACCAGACGAAGCATCTTTGAATCACAATCCAGTGTAGTAATCAAGATGAGAACATGATATAATTGAAACCAGAACTACTGGAGATGATGCTGATGCAGAATGCCTATAATCTGGAAGGCCCCAATTACCACACGATAGACAGAGTACAGATTGTGATGTCTATTCCGGTATCAAGTCTGAGGGTGTTTCTGGGCCTAGATAGGAAATTTGAAGCTCTTTGCAGACTGAAAGATCACATTTCTCCATGTGATCTCCTGAGTAAGTCAAGGTCTGGCCAACAGGCTTTATTAACTGTGTCTTTATTTCACAATATGAGAACAATAAGCAGATTTCTCTTGGCTTTGGCTCAGTCTTCCTGAGAAAGTCCACAAAGTTCAAGGACTATAACACTTTTCCCCCCAGGCATTTTGCTAACTGTCTGATGGTTTATATGTGGGCTTCTTATATACTTGCTTTATTCTCCCCTTCTCCTTTTATCTTCACAAAACCCCTGTGATACGGATTAGCACCAGGGAGTGTAACCCTGACGTAATGGCCCAGGCAAGCGTGATCTCATCATATCTGGAATCTAAGCAGGGCCAGCCTTGGTCAGTACTTGGACAAGAGGCCATCATTACACCGATCCTATACCATCTGCACTGGCTGCCGATTGAGTTCCGGATTATGTTTAAAGTGTTGGTTTTGACCTTCAAAGCCGTTCGCGGTCTCGGACCTGCATACCTGAGGGACCGCCTCTCCCCATATTGCCCCGGTAGGCCCCTCTGCTCCTTGGAGGAGGACCTACTCATGATCCCTGGCCCAAAAATGATCAGGCTGGCCTCGACGAGGGGCAGAGCCTTTTCAGCCCTGGCCCCTACCTGGTGGAACAGGCTCCCTAGGGAGATCAGGGCCCTGCTGGACTTACAGAGTTTCCGCAGGGCCTGCAAGACGGACCTGTTCCACCAGGCGTTTGGCCAGCCTGGTTAAAAACATCTACCATGTCATCTGGCCTCCCATGGGCACGGGGGGGGGGGGGTAGCCAGACACCATCTACATTTTTAAATGGGTTCTGTTTTTTATGTAATTAATATTTAAATTATGTTTTACTGTATGTTTTAATCTTGTTGTAAACCGTCCTGAGCCCTCAAGGGGAGGGCGGTATATAAAACTAATAAATAAATAAATAAATAAATAAATAAAGGAAGTCTAGAGTTGCTACACAGAGGCAGGCAATGGCAAACCACCATGTCCTTGCATGGAAAACCCTATGAGGTTGTCATAAGTTCATGGCACTTCCCACCACCAAGAGCATATGACTGGCCCAAAGTCATCGAGGAAGTTTCCATGGCAGAGTAGGGATTCAGCCATGATTCTCTCATATCCTAGTCTGACATTCTAATGACTGCACCATGCCTCCCCATCACTGGAAAAACCCCATTGGGCTTAATGGACTTACATCACCATTTCTTCAGAATTCAGGAATTAATGGTTAACTGGCAAGGTCATATTATTAATCAATATGTTTTTATTTAGGTCACAGTCTTAGCGACACCCACTATATTTTTTTCCCTTTTGCTTGGAATCCTTCTTTCTCTTTGACCTCCTCAAACACAATGGAGATGTCTTTTCTTTACACATTGAAAATGTTCTTCTGACATTTTTGCAGAGATTATCAACTTCTGTCTTGTATCCTCTGAATAATTTCTCTGCCCTTTAATTAGCAAAACATTTAATCAGCCTTAAAACTTAACAAAAACCAAGTCTTGGTTTTTTTCCCCATTGCTAGTCAGTATATTGGGAAAGAACAAATAACTGGAATCTTAACTCATGCTTGATGCTGCAAAACCACTCCTAGCTTAGATGATCGAGAATAATAATTCTTTTTTTTAAGTTGCATGAAACATACATCGTTTATTTGACTCACCATTGTAGCTCATTTCTGGAAATTTATTTTAAACTGGCCCTTTTTCAAATCAACCGGTAATGCACACAGCAAGCCAGTAGTAAGCCAGTAGTAAGCCAAATTAAAAATGAACTTAAGTTCTGCATAATTTTATTCACAGGTTCAGAACAATGGATCTCCCCCAGGGTTGAATAGGGACATAGGATTCTTATTCCATTACAGATTATAATTCTCTCCCCCAATCATTTCCTCTGTGCTTCAAATAAATGGATTATAATGTGCATTGTACCTCTGCATCCTGGGTTCCTCTTTTACAACACACTTCCCATTTTCTGACCAGGAGACAAAGACTCAGAGATCACCATTTCTACCCATATCTGACAAAGGGAGCTTAGAGTCTCAAAAATTTATACCCCCAAAATCTTGTCAGAATGTAAGGTGTCACTGGACTTGAATCTAATTATTCTACTGCAAACTAACATGGATACTCTCTGAAATTAAAAAGAGTTTCTTCAGACCCAGTGGCAGAGACTCTCATTCTTTTACTATACAGAGATATGGGTGCATATAGGAGTCTAAAGGGGCTTATAGATTATCTAGTCCAACCCGTTGAAAAATGCAGGAGATCCATAGCTAAAGTATTCTTAACAGATGGCAGTCAAACCACTGCTTGAAGGTTTCTGGGGAACATGAGTCCACCGACAACCTAAGCAATCTATGTAAACATCAGTGTGTGACAGTGAGATCAAGGACAGTGAGACAACAGAAAAAAAGACACAATGGCCCTGAAAAAAAGGACCAGTCAAAGAAACAAATGCACTCCAAACAGAATCAGAACAACAAAGATGCTTTATAGGTTGGATTTTTCTCCAGACAACTGAAAGCAAATCTAAATAGTGAGAGAGAAGATGCCATCATAATAGCCTGATCTCACCAGACTAAGCAGGGTTAGCACTTGAAAGGAAGACCACCAAGGAAGACTGTAGAGAAGGGCAATGGTAAACCATCTGTGCTTCTCACTGGCCTTGAAAGCTGCTTGCTGGAATTGCTGTAAGTCAGTTGAGACTTGATAGCACTTGACACACATACACACATTCTCTGAAGCCTTATATGAAACAGAACGAGGAACAGAATGTGTGGGAAAACCACACATAGTCATTTCATGTGTTAGAGCAAGGCAAGCAAAAGAAACACACCCTCAGCAACAAGGACAGGCACTGAGGATACCAGCATATTTATATAAAGGAGCAACAGCACCCAATGCATGCACCAATGACAGTTTATATGACTTGTGAAGTTGTGACCTACCGAGAAGAGAAGGAGAAGAATTTGGATTTATACCCCATTTTCCTCTCCTGTAAGGAGACTCAAAGCAGCTTACAAACTCCTTCCAGTGGCGTAGTGGCTAAGAGCAGTGGCTAAGAGCAGGTGAACTCTGATCTAGAGGAACCGGGTTTGATTCCCAGCTCTGCCACTTGAGCTGTGGAGGCTTATCTGGGGAATTTAGATTAGCCTGTGCACTCCCACACACACCAGCTGGGTGACCTTGAGCTAGTCACAGCTTCTCGGAGCTCTCTCCGCCCCACCTACCTCACAAGGTGTTTGTTGTGAGGGGGGAAGGGAAAGGAGATTGTAAGCCCCTTTGAGTCACCTTACAGGAGAGAAAGGGGGGATATAAATCCAAACTCTTCTTCTTCCTCTCCTCACAACAGACATCTCGTGAGGTAGGTGTAACTAAGCGAGTTCTGAGAGAACTGTGACTAACCAAAGGTCACCCAGCAGGATTTCTGTGAAGTGGGGAATGAAACCTGGATTTCCAGATTAGAGTCTGCCGCTCATGTGAAGGAGTGGGGAATCAAACCCAGTTCTCCAGATTAGAGTCCACTGCGCTCTCAGCCAAACACTGCTCTCACCAGCCATGACGTATGCCCTGCCGTGTGTTGGAAAGACGCCTTTTATAGCATCCCAACCTGACAGCACAAGCAGAAGATTTCTCAAACCCCTGGTGGTCTGCGTGCATGGCTGGTGGGCCATGTCCAGCTTGGCGAATCACAGGTTGGGCAGGTTTGTGTGAACAGGACCCCCTCCCCAGCTCATGGGGTCATTGACATTGTTCACCCATTACCTTGCCTTTGATGCAGACCTAATCTAGTTAAAATGGAAATGTATTAAGAAAGTCAAACAATTAATTGATCCAAGAATGATTGTTTCATGTCTTGTGTAAATCACAGCTAAAAATTCATTTGAGGAGCACAGCTATAATGGTAGACTAAACAGAGCTTGGCGTGAGCAGAGGGGCTTGGTGTGGGTGTTAAAAGTTGTTCAGCGCTGCACATGGTCAGTAATCCTCACCAGAAATGTTAACTCAATTTGTCAGTATTATCTTTATGTCAACAGTAATGCTTAAATATTTACAATAGCCATAGTACTCCGAGGGGTTAGCAACGCAAGATAAATTGGAAAAATGCTAACAAAATGGATGGTACTAATAGAAGCCGTTGGCACACGGTATTTTGCAATTTCTTTTATACGTGAGATTGCCTGAAAGTCAGGTTTTATTATGTTTTGATATTTTGCTGGCTGACCTAAAGGTCATTGGTAAAGATAATATAGAAATTCAAGCAATAGTACTGTTTTTTTAACTTTCCCTAAGAACACACAGAACACGTTGCACGTGGTGCATTTTTGCATGATTTGCCAAGGTTGCTTCCATTTTTTCCTATGTTGTATAAGAGACTGGCTGTAGTTACCCTAAAATAAATTCTGGCATTTATCCTGCAGATTGACCACTCCTTAGCAACTGTGGTTGCTATCCACTCCAGTTACACTGAACCGAGATACAGCACAATCAGAAGTACGATTAACAAACTGTGACCTTGCCACCATTTTTCACTGTTTCAGCTCATCTAGGTTATATTTCTGCAACAAAATCAAACTGCCTTTGAAGGCCACCTTGGAAACTTTCAACAGATCTAAAATTTCAGCAGGAGGGGAAATTGTGGGAGATGACTGCCCGTTTGTAGGATCCAAAATGAGTGTCTGTCCTGTTGCAAGTACTTAGAGGCCTGGGTGTGGCCAAAAAGGTGTGATCACTTGAACATGAGATAAAGCTCTTAGGCTGAGAATCATAGCCTGGAGCCAGCAGAAAGATCTTTTGGCAGAGAGATTATCTATTCTATTTTTAGAAGTCTTCCCCCAACACCCCATCCCATCTCGTTTCTTCTGTACTGCTAAACTTTATTTTTGCATTGTGAACCACTTTAGTTCACTGTTGGGGAGACAGGCAGAATACAAATGAAAAAGAGAGTGAATAAAATTAGATAGCAGGGAATATGCTGTAGTGAACATATGGTATACCACTTATATTTCAGGATTTGGACTGCCTCCCAAGTATAATTCAACGTGTTGGGATTAATTTATGCAACACAAATGGTCTGGGCTTAGAACACCTGAAACCTATTCCATATTTATAAGAACTTTTTTATTTTATTTTATTATACTTGCTATCCTGCTCTTCCCAGGAAGAGGTCGGACTCCAAGCGGCTAACACACATAATTTTATACCAGGTAAACAATATCATATACAATCCAACAACAATAATAATCATTCCAGTATTAAAAACATTAAGGTTCACACATAGGGCTCTGAAGAGGAGGAGGAGGAGGAGGAGGAGGAGGAGGAGGAGGAGGAGGAGGATTTGTATCCCACCTTTCTCTCCTATAAGGAGACTCAAGGTTACTTACAAACCCCTTTCCCTTCCTCTCCCCACAACAGACACCTCTTGAGGTAGGTGGGTCTGAGAGAGTTCTGAATAACTGTGACTAGCCCAAGGTCAACCAGCATGAATGTAGGATTGCGAAAACACATCTGGTTCACCAGATAAGCTCCGCCACTCAGTTGGAAGAGGGGGAATCAAATGCAGTTCTCCAGATTAAAATCCACCTGCTCTTAACCACTGCACCATGCTGGCCTAATAAAGCTGAACAACAGCATTCCCCACACTACTATAATTTAGATCGACTGCAATGCAGGGGAAGGAGCGGGGGGGAAGAAGTCTGAAGGCTAGCAAGCTGGAGGAGAACCGGTAGCTGCCTTGACCAAAGGTCTGGTGGAACTTCTCTGACTTGCAGGCTCTGCGGAACAGAATCAGATCCCACAGGTCCTGGTCTGAGGAAACAGAAAGTTCCACCAGGCCAGATCCAGGACCAAAAAAGCCCTAGCTCTGATAGAAACCAGAACTATTGAAATCTTCTTTATTCATTCTCTGAATGCCTTGCCAGCCCTGGCCACATGCCTTGCCAGCCCTTCCCCTGGCCACCAGTGGGGTTGGAGGGGTAATTGCCAGTAGATTTGCCAGCTTCCTAGTGGCAATCTCTTGCTATTACAACTTATCTCCAGGCAACAGAATCAGTTCACCTGGAGAAAATGGCCACTTCAGAAGAGAAACTCTATGGCATTATGCCCCTCCCCAAACCATCCCCTCCTCAAGCTCCACTCATAAAATCTCTGGGTATCTCCCAACTCAGAGATGGCAACCATAGCAGTCAGATCCAGGCTGGGCAACGCCTGAAGATTTGGGAATGGAGCCTAGGGAGGACACGGACCTCAGTGGGATTCAATGACATGGATTCCACCTTCAAAGCATTTCCATTTTCTCCAGGGAAACTGATGTCTGTAGTCAGGAGATTAGCTACAATTCTGCGGGGTCCTCAGACCCACTCAAAGGCTGGCATCCCTACTTTTCACAGTTAAGTAATTCTCAACCTGTTGGTGCCATTGGTGTGCCATTCTCTTTCCAGAGTCACCCAGCTGGAGCCTCCTTCACTGATCGCTTTTAGATCCCAAGCTATCTTTTTTAATTCTGCTGTGCTTTTGGTTAACTTTTCTGGTCGACTTCTTTTAATTGCTGGTCTGCTTTTCTTCTGGGTGTAGACAGCCTGCTAGCTGCTGGTTTGTTTCATTTAGTCAAATGCCACTGAGAAGAACTGCAAGGTGCTTCTCAACAGTCTTAGATGAACTCTACCAGAGTCTCTCTGTATGCAAATATTTTATCCATTGAAGCAAATGGGGAAAACGACCTACGCAGTTGTCAAGTGCATGCATTGAAGCACACCTCATGGATCAGGAGATTGCCATTTTAAAATGAAAATATCATTACCTACCCTGAATCCAAATAAAAAACCATGAGTAACCTGTTTTACATGGTGAATGTCCTTTGTTACTGCTCCTCCTTCTTTCAGATGTCCATAAATACACACACACACACACACACACACACACCCTGAATGTTCTTTATGTGCTCAATAGACCTCTAATCTCAGGTGGGTCTTTCTAGGTTTTTTTTAAAAAATAGATATAACCCACTACCTTCTTTTTCCCCACTTTCATCTTCCAGGCAGAATGTGCTTTATTATTTCATTAAAGAACCCAGCTGGGATTTGAACGTTTCTTTGAAGGAAGCACAGAAGCAATGTTTGGGAAAGGCCTGAAATCCCATCTTGTCTTTGAGCTGTCACTCATGCTTTGAGTCTTTTGCTCCACATTCTATTAGCCATTCTTGCACTGGACTGGTGATATCCGATTCCCGTTTCTGCAGTTCCCATCCTTTGTCTACCCCTCTATTCTCTTTACAATAACACTATTCAGATAAGGTATGTCTTTGAATTGTCAACTACTACTCTTTCTCCTCCACACCCCTTGTAAGGATACCCTTAGTGCTTTGGAGCAGACAAAGCCGTGAACCTTTTTACTGAAATATTACAACTCACTTTTCTAAAAAAAAAAAATACAGCTGAGAATTAGTGGTGCGAGTCCTCTCTGTTTTCGCACAGTTTACCTTTGCAAGTTATGGAAGCCCCCTCTTTGATAAACAAAGGGATGAATGGAACACTGCAAAAATAGATGTTTGTCGTATATTTCTTGTGGATTATGGTACTAAAGGGGAAAATGGCGGAGGCTTATGCATAGCTAAGGCACCTTTTGTGACATTTTGCTCAGATAAATCCCCGTTCAGTTCTATGCAGAAAGGTTTAGAAAAGATTTCTGAAGTAAAAGTATCAGAATTAAGACATAGGCTGTATGATAGGGATGGGGCATGTACATCCATGCTCATAAAGGGGAAACTATGGCCCCTTCCACACAGCAAATGTATAGTGGATTGCAATTGGGATAAAGTAACCCGTTTTCCTGTTTTCACATTCGCATGCATCCATGCCGGCAGCGATTGGAGGCCACGGAAACAATTCGGATTGCTGTTGCGCCTTTGCACGGAGACGCCTCTATTTATTTGTAACTATTTCCACAGATTCATAGCTACACAGGCATGCACAAATGAACCCCCACAGCCATGCCGATGTCCCACAATACGACCAGCTGCACCTGTGTAGCTACACAGATGCTAGTCACAAAATTTTAAAAAGAAAAGGGAGGCAAATAAAGCAGCTCCTGCCTGGCAGCTCACGAGCGAGTGGCTGCAACCTGGGATTTTTGAGAGGGATCACTTGTTTAATAATTTTTTAAAAAAATGTGGGAAATAAGAACGTAAGAAAGAGCCTGCTGGATCAGACCAGAGTCCATCTTGTCCAGCACTCTGCTACTTGCAGTGGCCCACCAGGTGCCTTGGGGAGCTCACATGCAGGATGTGAAAGCAATGGCCTTCTGCTGCTGCTGCTCCCGAGCACCTGGTCTGCTAAGGCATTTGCAATCTCAGATCAAGGAGGATCAAGATTGGTACCCATAGATCGACTTCTCTTCCATAAATAACACCAGGCAGACTCGTTTTGGGGGCGAGAATCTGTGAGAAGTTCCCCCTCCCCCCAAAAAACCCCCAGGTTTATTTAGTTTATTGGTCCATGTAGAAGGGGCCTATGTGTTTTCTGTTGCAGATAAAACCATGTATTTACTGCTACAGCATTTGCAAATGGTTGGGGACTGGTCTGCAAAAAGAAGTAGTGGATTACTTGTGCGTGCAAAGGTTGATTCGGATTGGAATTAACATTCATAGATAGAAGTCTCTCTTTTTGAATGAGAAACAAGATGCACAAGTCACAAAAGAGCCACCTTGGATCACTAACTAAGCACTAACAGCAAAGGAGTGAGGCAGCAGGCCTTCCTTGGAAAGCAGGAGATCGTTAGTTTTGTGTCACTGAAATCCATAGTCCTTCACAGCAAACATGTTCTGTAGGCAAGTATATTGTTTTCGACAGTCGCAATAATTTGATGGTCATTTGATAACATTTTCTACCACTACATATAATGTGAAGGGTTGTTTTGCTTACCAGTTTTTCTGTAGTCCTCCACGTGTTACATTGAAGGTCAGAAGAGACCCTGCTATGTATGTGCAGCTGTATATTGTAACAGTCTGTCCATTCAATCAAGAACCCGACTTTCTGATTGTGTAGAGATCTACCCATGTATGGTTGTTATACATAGGTTCTATTCCAATTTAATCATCAAATACATGCCCATTGGACTGCTACTGTGACCTGTTCTTCATTTACGTAGTGTTCATTGTCTAAAGAGGACTATGGACTTCAGTGACACTGGGACTAGAAAGTATATGTTTAAGTCCAGACCATCCCAGACTGGCTCTGATAGTCTACACTCTAATGAAAGAAAAACAGGGGAAAAGCAATGGCGTCAATTAGTTCTATCCAAAAGAAGCATGATTATGTCTTCAAGACTAACAGGTTAAAAAGCAGTAAAACAGGAGAGATGCTAAAGATGACATGAACAGTCAGGGAAGGTGGTTGGAATTCATTTGACAGTGATGGCATGAATGCCATCCAGTAGATACAAGCACCTACACCTAATAAGTATGGGAGTTGCTCTGACTGGGGCATGAGCCTGCATGGTTACATTCCTGAAGTTGTGATCTGGAAGATCCAGGTTTAGATCCCCACTCTGCTGTGGAAGCTTTCTGGGTGATCTTGGGCCAGTCACTCATCCTAACCTACCTCTTAGATTTGTTGTGGGGTTGAAATGGAGATAGGGAGAATGGCTGTAAGCAACTTTGGGTCTTCACTGGGGAGAAATGTGGTGCATGAATGATATAAATAAATGGCCTTGTACTAGAAAGCTGAGTTGACAGGCTAGTATGAGCTCCAGGATTTGGGCACTGTACCTTTAAAGAGACTCTTTAACCTGAAAATACAGCATGCATACTAAGATTTCTGTATCTTTGACTTAGGTGCAAAGTGCAACTCATTGGGTGAGTGGTCTTGGGACCCAGGAAATACCCAGCCTCCACAATGTCAGGAATTAGCCCTGTACCACAATACCACAATAAGTGTTGGTCAACAGGGATTCCTCCACAATGGAAGAACTTGCTGGATTAGCCTTGCCTGGATTGTTCAGCGATGGCTGCACTGTTCCTACAAGTATTCCAGAACATCTTGAAAGACCCTCTGCTTTGCATGTACCTGTCATTCACATAGGGTTAGGCTCAGACAGTTTTTATACTGCTGAAAGTGGAAAAGTGCACCCTTTGACCACAAAATAAAACTATACCAGGGATAATTTAACTTGAATAAAAAGAGTTTGAATTTATACCCCACTTTTCTCTACCACAGCGAGTCTCAAAGCAGCTTAGAAACTCCTTCCCTTCCCCTCCCCACAACAGTCACCTTGTGAGGTAGGTGAGCCTGAGAGAGTTCTGAGAAAATTTACTGGCCCAAGGTAAAACAGCAGGCTTCATGTGTAGGAAGTCTCTCTTTTTGGGGGAAACAAATTCAGTTCACCAGGTAAACGTCCGCTGCTCATATGTAGGAGTGAGGAATCAAATCCAGAGCAAAGTCCACTTGCTCTAACCACTGCATCATGGTGGCAACACAACACTGGATATGCAGAAGCCATATGGGGCTGGGACTGCAGTTATACAAGGTTTATTTAGTGAAGAAACAGGCTGGATCCAACCCATTCTTTCAGCCAAATGTATGACCACATGTAGGCACCATTCAACCTTTACAGCATTCAACATTCCTTCCACTTGACCATAGGAGGAATCAAGCAGTTTAGTTTGGGAATCCTTTTGTATACAAAGACTTTATCTCTGTTGCTCAAAAAGGCAAGATTAGACCCAATGCAAATTTCCCCTAATGATAAGAGAGATTTCTCAGCACATCTGTGCACGGTGCACAGAACATCACCTGTAAAGTAGCACTGTCTCCCTGGAGGTGTTTAATCAGAGACTGGGGAACCATCTGTTCGGACTGCTCTAGCTTAGGATTTCTGTATCAGGCATGGAGAATGACGAGATAGCTTCTAAAACCCCTTCCAACTTTAGGACTCTACAATTCTGATATTAAAAACCATTTATTTCTTTGCTTTGCCACTGTATCACTTAAAGACCTCTCAGCAGGTCCGCTAAGTCTATTTTATGATTTTTGCTTGGCTGGAGACACAGTGGGGGGTCAAAATTCTTGGCTCCTTTTGCAGCCAATGGCAAAATTCCTGTTGACTTCTGTAGGGCAAGGATTGCGCCCACAGCGATGTTTACTTGCAGATAACGAGGCCCAACCGAAAACCTGGCTCACAGGACACATTTTTACTCATTGGCGATGATGGGGGGAGAATGTGGCGGGGGAGTGAAGAATTAGTTCCCTTGGCTTACGCTGTATCATTACCCTTGAGCTTCTTCAAGATAACTGATCTCAAATCTTATTCCTGTAGATGCAAAAATGGAGGAAGTTCCATTTTCTTGTCATGACACTTACTTCCCAGGAGGCACCAGAAGTAGCTGTTGGCAGCGGCTCTATGTTCAGATGTGTCACATATTTGGACTGTTATATGATCCATCTTTGCTGCTTTGCACTCTTAAAACCCTTTTTTCCCCAGCTCATGAGCTGCTATGTATTTTTAGCCTTTGTAAATGAAGTACCATTTAACTTCCCATAAACTTGCAACCCGGCTCATTTTCTTATTACAAAAGTGGAGTTTCTTTGCTATTCCAGATAGAAAAATGTACAAAATGCAAATGGGGAGCTTAGAAATTCATACTTTGATTAAACGTGTGACACACTTTGTTTCATTAGCTGCAGAATTAAACATTTGCATTGACGAAACCCTTCACGGCCAGAATCACTGGGGTGTTGTGTGGTTTCCGGGCTGTATGGCCGTGTTCTAGTAGCAGAGGATCCTCTGAAGATGCCAGCCACAGATGCAGGCAAAACGTCAGGAGAAAATGCCAGTAGAACACAGCCATACAGCCCAAAAACCACACAACGCCCCAGAATTAAACATTTCTTGGAACCACTGGGCACATAGAACATGAAGGTGTTTATTGGAGCAACCATGAAATGACCTACTCAGCAGTATGTCTCATATTGCTCAATTGTACCATCATCACAATCAAGCCATTCACATGCAGCTAAGCTATATGCAGTGCAGTCCTAAGTAGGTCCACTCAGAATACCACTGAAGTCTATTCAGTGGGGCTAACTCCCAGAATTGTAATGATGGTCACCTATAGTTTGTGCATTGTTTCCTCCACACAGGGAATAGCGCTGCTATGGCAGCACCCCACGAACTCCAGGGGGCTTTCCAGCAGTACAGGGAGGCAGAAAGCCCTTTCTAAAAAACCTGCCACTGGAAAGCCCTCATTCGGACTTAATCGAAATCTAAACCCAGGTCCCGGCACAACTGTCCACAAACCTGGGTTGGACGCTACCTAGCTTTGGCTTCACCCCCAGGAATGCCCTGGCCAGCCCCCCTATACCAGCATCAGATTGGGCACCAAAGCAGCTCTGCGGCAGCCCAGACGTCCAGGTTTTGCCGCTGTGGAGCTGAGGGGTGGGCAGCCATCAGTTCTTTTGCCCTCTCCATCAGTGGGGGTATCCTTTGTACCAGCAGAGGGGGCACATGCATTGGCACAACCCCACACTGTCTCCATGACATGATCCCCCCCCCCCCAGGACTGCATCATAAGTTGTACATTCTTGCTGGAATTCCCATGCATGTCGCAGTTTCAATTGTACCATCATCACAATCAAGCCATTCACATGCAGCTAAGCTATATGCAGTGCAGTCCTAAGTAGGTCCACTCAGAATACCACTGAAGTCTATTCAGTGGGGCTGACTCCCAGAATTGTAATGATGGTCACCTATAGTTTGTGCATTGTTTCCTCCACACAAATGTAAACAAGTGCAACGTCTTCATAAATCTACATGCAAAAAATTCTTGTGTAAATATGCTCAGAAACCCATGGACAGAACAATACAATGCAATTGGAAGAGTTCCACATGTTCATGGGGAAAATGCGTAAACATGCTCCATTTTTATTTAGAATACAGTTTGTATGAACATGCTTGACCTGTTCAGGTAGTCTTAAAATTACAAATCCCATACTGCAGCATAACAAGAGAGCTGATCTTCTACAAGGCAATCAGGATCCTGTGGGGCTTGCGACCAAACAGGGTTTCTAATAGGGGAGTTGAGGTTGAGACTGGAAATTGATCCAGTGAAACTAGACCAGTAGATCCAATAAAACTGGACACAGTTCAGTGGTGGAGTCCAATCCCATGCAGAACTTTTTCCTGAAAGTGTGCGGCAAAATCATCCCAGCAGATATAAGGAGGCACCCCAGCCATAGTCTTCCAGGGGGAGGACAGAAAGCCAATAACCACCCTAAATAACACTGCTGGATGGCTACTTGTGAATACAATGAGGGTGGAGAAATACACCTTCTTCACCACCACTGCTGCCACTTGGTAGGCCCAAAAATGGTCTCTTACCAGTGTCTGGTCAGATCTACATTGTGATTTCCATTGCAGATGAAGCATACCCATGATATTCTTGCAAGAAAAGTTAGTAAAATGTGGAGTAGAAAATGCTTTTGTTAGATGGATTTGTAATTGGTTGACCGACCAAACCCAAAGGATGCTCACCATTGGCTCGTCTTCATTACGGAGAGATGTGACTAGTGGGATGCCACAGTGGGCCAGTGCTAATCAACATTTTTATAACTGACATGGATGATGGAGTACAGGGCATGCTAATCAAATTTGCAGATGCCACCAAATTAGGAGGGGTAGCTAATACCCCACAAATTAAGGTATTATTAAAATATCACATATTTAATATAACCTGTAGTATCATCTTACCCTAAATTTGGCCTCCTTCCTCAAAGCACCAAACACTCCATGATTTTATTGTCCTCTTGGTTTTCATCAAGACCAAAATGACACCTCATGTCATCATGTGGGCTATATACACAACAGAGTAGAGGAGAACGTCTTGGGCTCAAAGATTCCTCTCTTCTCCATGTTATGATTGGTTCAAAGACATGTACACATCAGTCCTGGATGTATGATATGCTTGCCAGAAAAAAATGGTGGATTGATCACTCTCCTGAGTGTCAATTGGCATGTCATATGTTCACAGGACATTGAGTCAATATTGTTCACTATTTTCAATATCTCACAGGGACCTTTTCATTTTGTTATTGGCTTCACACTGCCATCCTCTTATCGCTGCTATGTTTCCGCTATATAATTTTTTATTGTATAGAATATTGTTATATTTGTTACATTCAATATATTTATTCAAACTATACATTTTTCCTTTTTCTCCCCCCTTTCCCCTTTCTTTTCATTGGTTATTCAAGCAAGCAGCAGAAGGTTCATTCTTCTTATTCTCTTGTTCCATAGTTCTTCGTTAAATCCGGCTTCTTCCATCCATTTCTCATACAATGTCCATAATTTCATAATATCTTCTAATTTCTCTTGCCATAGTGTATTTTTGCCAGTCTCTCAAAAATTTCTAGCTGTATCTGTTCCCAAATATATTCTAGCCATTTTGAGACTGTCCATTTCTTGTTATCTTTCCAGCCCAACGCTAACACCGCATGTGCTGCTCTAATCATTATTTTATACATTGGTTCCAAAGTTCTATTTACTCTTATATCATCTATTATTCCCACTATTAATAAATCATTGTTTACATCAGTCTTTACTTTTACTAACTGTTCTACGTATTTCAAAATGTTTTCCCAAAACTTTTTTACCACTTTACATTCTATCCACATATGAATATAATATGCTGTTTCCGCTACATCCTGATGCACCTCATAGACAGCTTTGGCTGGTTTGGCTGAATGGATGTAGTTGCAGTGTTCCGTACAGCATCCACACACCAGCACAACTCACAATGTTGTTGAACTGGTGTAAGGGCCATTAGTGTTACTGGGAAACCCTGCCAAGAGCAACTAGATATTTTGCATCTGTTAAAAATTAGAGCACTTCACTTAAATGGCTTTTAAGTATATCACATTTTTATCAGTTCTAATCAGCATAAATTTCAGCTGAGGGGAAATGGAATCAGCTACTAATAATGAACTGTGTGAGTGATGCCATGGACATACCGGATAGTCAACGACCGATAAAGAGAGAATGGCTCATCCCTTGCCAGGAAATGAAGAGGAGTACATTAACCCAAACAGTAGACTTAATAAAATCGCATTAAAATCAACTCCCCAGGCAAGCTATTTGAGTGTTTCTTAGATATTTTAAATATCTTGCTCACTATAGTCTGTAAAGGATGGAGATAAAGCGAGAGTTTCATTCCTAAAATCTGATAGGCAAGGTGTAAGAAGTTAACACCATAACCATATCTGCTAACTCCAGGATGTGGGAGTGTCAGGATATTTTTTGCTGAGGTTGGTGCCCGGCTCTCACCTTTTCTTTAAAAAATTCTTATTAATACCTAAAAACAATTTAACAACAGACAAGTTACAGAGATTACAAATACACATAGGTACATTTATCTGTCGTATGGACTTTTAATTTTGTCTGCATCGAGTGTTCCAAATTCCAAAAAATATATATATACCTCTTGGTCTTTCATAACAAAATCAAGATTATATCCCTGTAAACATTACTGATCAGTTGCTAAACATCACACTTTTCTTTATTAAGCCTTAATTTAAAAATACATTAGGCTTCAAAGCCACTAATCATACGTTCGTTGTTTTTTTTTCTTTTTTATCTAGTTTCCAGTTACTCTTCTTTAAGCAACAAGGTAAGCTTAGGCCTTTTCCGCATGGGCCATAAACGGCGGCTTGGGGACAGCAAAAACGCCGTCCCCAGGCCTCCATTCGCACAGGGGGCGCAGCTGCGTCGCAGCCGCGCCGCCCTCACGCCGGCCACCTGTCCTGACGCCGGCGTTTTCCCAGTGCGCTTGGAAGCGCACTTGTTGAGGAAACGCTGGCTGGAAGCCGCTGCCGTGTGAACGGTAGCGGCTTCCCGGCGCTTCCACCCCCCACTCCCTCCCTGTACTTACCTTGTCCCCGGGCCTCCGGCGCGTCGCCGACACCTGGGGACATGCCCCCCTGCCCTGCGCCACTGAACCAGGCGCGCAGGGCCAGGGGGCGTGTCCCAAGGCCTCGGCGACCCGCCGGAGGCCCGGGGACACGCCAGGTCGGCCAGGCGCTGGTGCTCCGCGGGGCCGGCTGCCCGGCTCTTTCTAGGACCGTCCATGAGGACAGTCCTAGCATCGTCGGGTCGGCGTACTCGACGCCGACCCGGCCACTTCCGCATTCGTGCGGAAACAGCCATCTTTGCAAATTCTAATATCTTCACCCACCATTCTTCAGTTGTAGGAATAGCTGGAGTCAGCCTTGCCCTGCACCGTCGTCAGCATCCGTGGAGAGAAAATAGTAGTGCTTGTGTCGAAGTGTGTTCTACCTTCCTAAAATTCTCTGCCTTTGAATAGACTTTATTTGAATAACTTATGCATAGAATCTCCTCAGCCTGGACCTTCTCTTATTCTATCAGGCTAGGGTTTCCAACCTCCAGGTGGAGGCTGGAGATTTTTTTTACTATTACAACTGGTTTCCAGACAACAGAGATTAGTTCACCTGGAGAAAATGGCCACACTGGATTCTACGGAAACATATGCTATTGAAGCCCTTCCTCTCCCCAAACTCCACCCTCCTTAAGCTCCACCACCAAAATCTCCAGGTATTTCCCAACCTGGAGCTGGCAATCCTAGCCCAAGCCCAACAGAGGAGTAAATGCTATATTAAGGTGACCACATGGTCACCTTCGCGAACCGGGACAGGCGGGAGCGCGCAGCTGCAGGAGCGCACTGCCTTCTGGGATGCTCCTGTTTCCCGCCCTATCACAGGGGGGGAAACGGCGGCGCCCCAGAAGGCCGTGCGCTCCTGCGACCGCGCAGGAGGCTGCCGCACTGCCTTGCGCCCCAGAAGGCAGTGCAGTAGCCTTCCAAAACCCGGGACATTAGAAAAAACCCGCGGGACAAGTTGTTTCAAGGCGGGACTGTCCCGCCAAAAGCTCCTCCTAAGAACGACAGTATAACAATTTTTTGCATATTGCTACAGGGGTATGCAAGATGTATGGATTTAAACTATCATCATCCTTAGAAATATGATCACTCTTACCATCCATTGGGACATCTGAAACTGATACCATATTTTCCCTAGCACCCTTTAAGGGTCTTATGCTACCAGCATGTCAAAACCCCTTTATTTGTGGCACACATACTGTCCAATGGAACATTTGTGACACAGTAAATGAGAGGCAGCAGGGATTTATATCCAGGCCACCCCAGGCCACATTCAACACTACACCCCCTGTCTCAAGCACACATAAAACAATCAAAAACAGAGTTTAAAAAAGAGTTAAAATACACACAGATCTTAAAAACATTGATTAGGAAGAAGGGATCACTGAGGGAATGCCAAACAAACTAAAAAGTCAGTCTATTGGCAGAAGACGACTATAGATGGAGACAGATTAATTTCCTTGAGGAGAGAGTTCTAGAGCTTTGGTGTCATAACTAAGAAAGCTCTCTCCTAGGTTTATACCCACCTGATCTCAGAAGGCAGGGGCAGGTTGGGCAGGCTCATAAGGGAGTACAGAAGGTTCATAAGGAACCAAGCAGTCCTTCAGTTAAGTTGGACCCAAACCACACAGGGTTTTAATATCATTAACTATATGGATCCAAATCATACAGGGAGTTAAGTTCAAGAGGTTTGTTTGAAACATATCATGATAATTAGCCATTTTTTCATCAGTCCAAGATGTTTAATGGATGAGCTCTTGGGACAGTCATTGGCCCTTTCCACAGGGACACTAAAAAGTTTTGAGCCAGGAAATAAAATGTTTCCTCCAAGGAGCTGCACCTAGTTTTTACCCCCAAATGTTTCATTTCCAGCCTGAAAACCTTTTCAATGCATCCTCGAGAAAAGCAATTCTTCCGTTGAAATGTTTTCAAAATGTTTCGACTTGCTTTGCAATCTCTTTAAGACGTTTTGCATGCTTCTCTGCACTCCACGGACTTCTTCCTCAGGACCATTTCCTGAGCTTGTTCCATTCTGTCTTTGCCTGTTTATTTTCAGTTCTGTTTTGTTTTTAATTGGGGGGGGGCGGGTGTGAAATCTACAAAGCGTTGATGACACGTCTTATAGAAAACCACAGCACAAAGCATTGAGGCACGGAAGCATCGAATCCACAAAGAACTTTCCAAAAAACTGAAAAATCACAAAATAGCAGACAAATGTGGGGGGGGGGGTTTGAAAACATTTTTGGTGTCTTGTGCAGCAAGGGCGATTGTCTCTCAGGCTGAGTGATCTATCTCACAGGGTTGTGAATTTGAAAGGGGGGAGGGAGGTAATCATTGTGAGTTTCCTTCTAAGGAAGGGTGAGATAAAAAATGTAATAAAATAAACTAACAATTGTTCTTTCTTCTGAACATGTAACTGCTGGTGTGAAAAAGACCCCCATAATTTAATTTTGTTCTTTACATATGTGGCCAGGTCCTGTGCACTTTTTTGTTATTTTTAAAGACATTTAAAATTAAATACAAATACAAGAGAAACAGAATCAGACCCTGAGAATCCTTAAATGCAACCCAGATTACATCATAAAATAAATGACTTGCTCAGATTATCTGTTATTTGAAAACAGACTTTTTTAACTATGCTATCTATGTGAATAAAGCCATAAACATTTCAGTTATCAACTCATCAGAACTGCTTGTACAAGCATAAAACATCTTCTTGGAACCAGGTCCCCATCCTACCCCCAATGGAGCCTCTTTCTCGTCAGCTGCACAACTGATTGATTCATTTTCAAAAATTAGACACCCAAAAGTGTCTAATTTTCAATGAGGAGAGATGGTGGGTTTCTAGCTGGCAAAACGGTTTGCAAAATACACATAACACTAAAAAAAATCAAGCATACAAGGTGATGCAAGGAATAATAAATTGAAGGAACACTCCATTGCAGAACATTTCAGTCCCACACGCATACATGAATCAGAGAATTTAGAGACCAATCCTAGGTTTCCTTAGTAGTAAGTTCCTTTTTTTTTCAATTGGGCTTACTCCCAGGAAAATGTTCTTAGGGCTGTAGCCATAATGTTTTATATAATCATCTAGAAATATGAACAGCCATCGAGTCATAATGAAGGATTATTGGTTGAGTTGCTGTGATGTCATGCAATGTCCACTTTCTTTTTAAGCCCAGTGGAAACAGTCAGCAATATAATGCTGACAGTGAGGTTTTTGTGAGGCAAAGGAAAGGACAGTTGTACTGGCAATTTTAAAAAATGTATGAGATCTATGGGGGAAATGTGCCCAATATTGGCTTCAAAGATCTCATTCAATGTCATGTATGCTGAGCAAGAAAAGGAGGGCTGTAAAGTTGAGTGGGGAGCAGTTCTAGAAAATGCTAACAAACTAGAAGAGAGAGAGATGTGAAACAAGGTGACTAAAGCATGATGCTGCAGTCTTACTACTGATCGACTGATGTCTCTATTGTTTATTCTGGCCAGCAGTGTTTCTCCAGGGCTTCAAGGAGAGGGCCTTTCATGACAGCTCCTAGCTGTTCCTTTCAAATTGAGATACCAGTCAAGGATTGAACCTCTGATCTTCAGTAAACAAACCATGATTTGAATGGGGACAAGGCAGTGGTGGGATCCAAAAATTTTAGTAACAGGTTCCCATGGTGGTGGGATTCAAACTGTGACGTAGCGCCAATGGGGCTAGGCGGGGCACGATGGGGGCGTGGTCGGGCATTCCGGGGGCGGGGCATTGCTGGGCAGGGCTGTGGCAAGGACGCAGCCACTGCACCGGTCCTTGGGCGGGAAACGAATGCACGCAGGCACAGGCTGCCACACACGCCGGTGCACCTCCTGCTAGACTGCTTCAAGTTCTGCACGCTACTGCTGAGGAGCGGAGGAGGGGTGTAACTAAGGCAAAAATCACGTGGCAAAATCACCAATTAGTAACCCCCTCTCAGCACACACAAATAATTAGTAACCTACTCTCAGGAACCTGTGAGAACCTGCTGGATCCCACCTCTGGGACAAGGGATATAGTCAATACTTTGGTATCAGACAAGGCTTTTTGGCTAGTCATTGGGGCTTTCAACTGTGCCTAGAAACCAATAGGCAGCCAATTAAGCTGTTTCTCAAGCAGAAATATGTTGCCAGAAATTTGTATCAGTCAGTACGTTATTGTTGTATTTTGTATCAACAAAGGCTTCTGAATTCTCCTTAGAGACAGCCCCAAAGAGAGCACAAATTCACTAATACAAAATGGATTTGATTGCAATATGTATGGGCAGGGCAAATACTTGTGATTACTGATAGTGGGAACACAGAAAAGACCAAGAGCTGGTTTCATTGAGTGTAGAGGGCCCAGTGGCAGCGTGATTGAAGGAAGGGAACTGGAGAGATGGAAGCAGAGACAAGAATGGACAGAAGCCTGACAGAGAGAGAGAGAGAGCTGGAAGGCAGCAAGGTGAAACCAAGGAGGAAAGTGAGATGTGAAGAACACTCACACATGAAGTTAGGTTGAATAGTATTGGCTGAACAGGCAGGGGATACTAGAGTGTATAGACTACATTAAAGTCCGAGTATAGAATGGAATTATTGGCTTTAGGTCTCCAGTATAATACAATAAAACTCCAATGCTTACCAAAATATTTATTAAATACACTTTAATCTGCCTCATGCTGTCAGGATTTGCACTTATCCTGGCAGCTTCCCTGGCCAACATTAATCTTATATTGATTTTGGCCTTTTTGGATGAACATTCACATTTTTGCTCCCTCTGTATACATGTACAGGGAGTTGCCAAAACTGCAACCTCAGAACTGGGCCTCAGGATGCTTGCGGATTCATTGCTGTACGAAGAGCTTAAAATGGGATTGTTGCAATAAGCGTGCAAAACAAGTAAAGTTGTATAACCTGGCCCACATTTGATACACTGCTGGAGAGCACTTCTTCTGGTGAGAGGGAGGTTCGTTTCCCTTCCACTGCAGTCCCCTTCACTTGTTATTTCCAATAAGTTTTTGATCATCAGGAATAGATTGGGGGGTGGGAGTCTCAGAGGGCTACAGTAAGATATGTCAAGCAGCAAAGAACCATTAAACTAGTGGCTGTCCACTCATAGGTGTCTGGATCCAAAGATTATGGCTCAAGATAACCAGTAGACAGAATCTCACAACAAATCGCAACTGACCGAAGAGTGTGCCATCAGCAGAGCCAGACTTTGTCTCCTTCCTGCTCCCATTATGGCATAAAATGCACTCCCCAAATAGCTTCTTCTGTGGGACAGGGGACCCCCTGTTCATAAGTTACAGCGAACGCTAGGGTTGCCATCAAGGTGGTAGCTGGAAGTTTCCTGGGATTATGACTGATCTGCAGGCAACAGAGATTAATTCTTCTGCAGAACTTTGGAAAATAGATTCTATAGCAGGGGTCTGCAACCTGCGGCTCTCCAGATGTTCATGGACTACAAATCCCATCAGCCCCCACCAGCATGGCCAATTGGCATCTATAGCATTGTACGCCAATGAAGTCCCACATCTTTCCCCAAGCCCTGCCTTCCTCAGTCTCTAACCCCCCCGCCCATTTCCAAGTATTTTCCAATCTGGAGTTGGCAACCCTTGTGAACCCAAGTGCGATCCATGTACCCTCTACACTTGATTTGTCTTCATATACATGTTGAGTAATTCTCGCATTACATTCAGGGCATGTATTCATGAATGGGCGATTTCTCACTGGCGATTAATCTTGGGATAGTCACCCAAAATATCCAGGTTTCCTCGTGATCTCCCCACTGCCAAACCATGGAACACAGATCAGTCCCATTTCTGGCGCTCCCCCCCCCCCCACAGGATTTTCCTGGACCTGCTTGTAGATGCACCTTTTTGAAAAAACACTCCAATGGAAGCAAATAGGAGATGGGGGCTACACATTTGAGGGTCCATAACTTTTTGCCCCACAAACCGAACTTCACCAAACCTATGTGGTATCATCAGAAGAGTCTCCTACTGATAGCACCCAGGTTTTGTGAAGTTTGGTCCAGGAGGTCCCAAACTATGGAGTCCCAAAGGGGGTGTCCCTATCTCCCATTGTTTCCAATGGGAGCTAGTAGGAGACAGGGGCTGCACATTTGAGGGTCCATAACTTTGGCCCCTGAACCAAACTTCACCAAGCCTGGGTGGTATCATCAGAAGGGTCTCCTAAGGATACTCTGAATTTTTGGTGCTGCTAGCTTAACAATTGCACCCCTGACAGCAGGCACCTCCCCACCTAAGGGGCAGGCTTAGATGTCTTCACTAGAAACATGCTGCAGTAAGGATATTGGAACCTGGATGAAAAGGTGCCGATTCTTTTGAAACTTGGTTGTATCTAGATTAAATTTTCAGTGGGAATTTGCCCAATGTGTCATTGAAACTTTATATTTATACAGGTACTAGTCCCTAATTTCAACTATAAAAGAGACATGTGTTGGGTTTTTTTTATTGCAAACAAATGTGTGCATTTATATGCAGATTGTACATGCATTCACTGTAACACATGAACAGGGCTAATATGAAGGAGGAGAGGGAGATTTTCAGTGGGAGAAGGGGAAATCAGCAAAAATTGCCTCCTTTTCTGTTAACAGCAATTTTCGCAAGGTCCTAATATCTTTGCCAAACTCACAGGGTCAAATAACTCTTCCAAACTTGCAGGTTTTATATACTGAATGCCCTCTTGCTATAAAACATTGCTTGGGCCTATGCTTTCATATGCATCCCCAAGGAACCTCATTGAACCTTGTTATCGATCCTGTGTCAGGAATACTGATGCAAAACTGATTAAAAAAATAATCACAACAAAAGCTCTTGAAATACTTCGCTTTTTTGCTGTTGAACTTTAAATGAATCCTTCTCTACAGCGCACAGTGAGGAATCTTGCTCCTTGCAGCGTACAAATTGCTTCCGTACCGAACAAACTCTAAAAATGCCATTCTAGTTGAAAACAAATAGGGAGCGAACACATTCAGCAGTGGCGAAGCAAAACAATTCCCCCAAAGGACCAGCCGTTGTGGTTGACACCTGTAATGTGCCGACATTTTCTCTGTGATCCAAAACAGAAATAGGCAAAATAAGGGGAGGGGGGGAATGTCCAGGCACCACTTTCCTCCCAGACAGCAAAAGAATTTGGAGTGGGTGAGATGAAAGAAGGCGTGCGCATTGTTCCTTGGGCACTGCAGCTGGTGGGAGAAGTGCTTAATGAATGCTTTGGCCTGGTGCCCATGTTGGCCTGAACCAGCCTTAGCTGTGAAGCGCAGCTTCGGGGAAAGCTCATGTTTTAATTTCAGCTCCGTCAGCACTTCCTTGGCAAGGGATCTTCGCTCATTCCAAGCCCTATTTTTCACACTGTAAGGAACCATTGACTTCCTTTTTTATTACAGTGGGGTGACATACCAACGAGGATTAGCGGGAAACAGAAGAGGAACCCACTCTTTTTCTCGGTTACTTTGGTGAGATAATTCCTTCAGGTTTGTATCATGTTCCATTTAATGCTCTCCATTTTCTGAGTCCGCGTTTTCCTCCACCCCCCTCCCTCCTTTTCTCCCACAGAAGTCCTCTCAACTGACACGCCGACAAGACCGCCTTTCTCTGATGTCTCAAAGTGCCTAGACTGACGTGGTATCAGATAAACCCTGGGGATGAGTGACTGGGGTTAACTAATGAAATTGCTAATTAAAGCCCAGTTTTCAACACTCCTGAAAGATTAACTGGACCAGACCTTTAGAAAACAGGGGGAAGTTTTACTTTCAACGGGGTGTACGCTGTTTGGTAAATAAAAGGCTTTAACTATTTCAAAGGAAATCATGCCATGTAACCTGCAGAAAAGGGGGGGCAGGGTCACTTCCACCTTTGTGTTTTTCAGATACAGCTCAAAACGGAATAATTCCCTTAAATGCATGAGAAGTCTCTCATTTGCAAAAGGAGATACATTTATAATATGTAAGAGTCCAAACAATCAAGCTATATCAGAGCAAAGCAGAATGTTTTTTGGTGAACATTTTCATGGTGGCAACAAAAGATTTCCCATTGTTGACACTCCTTGGGAAAGGGTCCCTTTAGTTGCATTGCTCTTAGGTGGTCCAGAGTGACATCGTTTTGTCGCAGATCTGATTGGTTGTGTCAGTCCACATGACCTTATTTATCTGATGTCTTGTGACATCAACACAGCATTTGTAGTTTTGGGTTCTCATCCCACTCATCACGTGCTCCCTAGTTTCAGGCCAGTCACCCAAATTATTAATGTTGGAAAGAGGAACAAGCAGAAGTGAGAAGAAACAATGGTGTGTTGGACCTAGATATGAAACTGAATAATAGTTATTGTAGCCCAAAACTTTTTATAATTGAACAAAAAGTCAATACAATTATATAAAGTTGCCCAAATTCCCCCTTCTTATTGCAGATTCCCACCAAGCTGTTTCTTATGGTGTGGTGTAGTGGTTAAGAGCAGGTGGACTCTAATCTGGAAAGCCAGGTTTGTTTCCCCACTCCTCCACATGAGCAGCTGAGTCTTATCTTATGATCTGGATTTGTTTTCCCACTCCTCCACTTGAGGTCTGCTGCGTGAACTTGGGCTATAGTTCAGCCCCAGGACAAGGAGAAAAAAAGAGAAAACCCCTGTTTAAAATACACTGTTTAAAAGATGTGGCTGTTTAAAAGATTTGGCCCTCTGTAAAGAAAAACCAGAGCTCACTCAGCCCTCTCTGGCCCACTCCTCTTCTCCACTGCGCCTCTTCTCCGCTGGTTCCAGAGACTAACTGAAAAGATTTAAAAATTTGAGAAGCCCCACCCCTGAGCAGACCCACCAATCAGCAGCTTCAACAGCAAGGGGAACGTCTTATGTAGGGTTGCCAGTGCTACTTTGGCAAATGCCAGAAGTTTTTTAGGGCAGTGGCGAGGGTGATGTCATTTCTAGATGACTTTCAGGAATTTCTCCTAAAGATAGTGGAAACATGGGAAAATTCCTAGAGTGTTGATATGGCGGCCATTTTTTCTCTTTCTCCTCAGTTTTTTGAGGACAGGGGATTATGACTAAGGGCAGAAGTTTATCCACTGTAATAAAGTTGCTTGCCAGTTGATGTTTTATCTCCCATCCATCTTTTCTTGTCTAAAAGATTTAATGCATGAAACTGAAAATGATGTAGACAATATATGGACAATTCCACATTTGACCCCACTGTTTTGTGCTGAGACTGTACATGCACAAAGGGATGCTCTGATGTGACAAGACTGGTGCAAGGACTGAGTTGCAGGGAAGTTAATTGTCAATAAGTAAAGGGTTTTTGACTACCTCATGTTCCTCTCTTTTGTTTTGGACATCAGATCAGATCCCCTGCACTCATGATTTCTTCATGACTTCATCACAATCATAACTTTTTTGTATTTCTATTATATTTTGCAATGCTATACACACACACAGCAGTGGCATAGTGGTTAAGAGCAGGTGTACTGTAATCTGGAGGAACCGGGTTTGATTCCCTGCTCTGCTGCCTGACCTGTGGAGGCTTATCTCTGGGGAATCCAGATTAGCCTGTACACTCCAACACACGCCAGCTGGGTGACCTTGGGCTAGTCACATATCTTCTGAGCTCTCTCAGCTCGACCTACCTCACAGGGTGTTTGTTGTGAGGGGGGAAGGGAAAGGAGTTTGTAAGCCTCTTTGAGTCTCTTATAGGAGAGAAAGGGAGGATATAAATCCAACTCTTCTTCTTCTTGATATTTGGATGCTTCTGTTTTCATCTTTTAGACCTCTGGTATTTTGTACCCCTTGTCTTGTCACTCTGGAGACATGGCAGCCTGAGTTAAGTCCATTTGTGGTAAGATGATACCACACATTGAGCTCGATGGAGGTCGTTTTGGTGGCAGGTTTTGTTTTGTATTTTGCCTCCCTGTGATGCGAAAAAGCCCTCTGGGTGTGGCAGGGCAGCACCACAGCGACCACAGCTCCAGCTGTGGATTGCTCAGGATTGGGCTGCCTGTCATTTATAAATTAATGCAGCCTCAGTGATCTCAATTATCTCTTTGTGAATCACAAAACTTAATCTACAGCAGCAAACCCAAAACCTATACACTTGCTACCTGCGAAACACTTGGAAACTGAGGGGAAGGTTTATTGTTCAAAACAAATCTAGATCTCTCAAATGTTAGGAGGCTGCATGTGTCTCCTTAGTGGGATTGTCATGGTATGTCCATCTTCTCACAGCTCTCCACAGCATTCAGTCGAATATTCTTTCCTGGTTGGTGCATGCACCAAGTAAAATATTAATAGTAAAAAGTTTTCCCTTTCAAAACCCATAAAAGAGTAATGGTCATATTGTATTTTACATCCTGTTTCATCCTGGTTGGTCTTAATAATTGGGCTTTATCATTCCTGTGTCAATTAATGAGGATAAAATCTTTGAGTCAATCGGTGATTCTGAACATGCCTTAGTGCTTTGCTTATTCTGAGGGTTCCCATGGTCATTCTGTGCCAGACTTCACTGGTTCCCATGGATGTTTTGTACCAGACTTCAAATCTATGATGAGCTGTCAGCACCGCACATGTGAATGAAGTGATTTTAGTGACTGAAAAGAAAAATAACAGGTCAGCAGCTGCGGAGATGATCGGCCTTTGCCAAGTTTCTCATCTCAAACCACATAGACCACCTGTACGGATGAGAGATCCATCTAATCTGCATTCTGGCCTGCCCAATTAGTGCCAGCTGTGGTTGCTGGCCCAAGTCCACTGCACTCATTTCACAGGCATGGTAACCGCTCTTAGATCGCTATCTAGTTAGGCAGGCTTTCAGGTAGGAGGCTGGCAATAATGAAGGCCATTGCCATGCCTTCCCTTCTCACCCTTTAGCTGTAAGCTGATGCTTCCATCAGTCAGGCCAGATAATCATGTTCTCCTGCTCCACCAGCACCACCATGCCATGCTGCCATAACAGCCACAGTCAGAAGCACACACAGCAGCAACACAGAAAACATAAGAAACAAGGGACAAAGCAGCATTGCCAGTAGACTCTTCCACAGTTGAGATGCTCCCAAAATTCATCATTCCCTGGACATACTTTTTTTTTTGACAACTCAGATCATTCGGGGTGTACTTGCCTTGTCATCGTCTAACTCAAATATTTGTTGAACAGCTTTTAGGTAATTCGGTAAGTGAAATCAGCTCTCCCCTCCCCCAAGCTCATTGATGATTAGGTGAGGTAATAAAGTAATGTGGGGAGGAGCCCTCCAACTTCTTTAAGGTTGTGAGGAAATGTGCATGCACCAAGAGCCTCTTTAAAGTGGACTTAAGCAAATGCCAAAGAGCAAGGATTTTTCAAGAAATACAGTGTATATTTATAATTGCTGGCTGATCTGCTGTTTATTCAAATGATTGTCAGGTGAAATACAGCAATGACAGGCTTGTAGGGGAGAAGTAACTAGGACTCTCATTGGGCTGTGTGAATATGTACGATTGACATACTGCTGATTGCACTTCATTGCGCTGTTTGAATATGCAGGAAGTAACTTGTCAACAGGTTCAAATTGCTTACAAACAGCTGAACTGCCTGATTAAAAACTGGCTCCCTGTTCACCACTAGTGAGCAGAATGAGGGTCCAACAGCAGGTGTTTGAGTATCCTATTAAACAGCAATCCTCTCTGCCCTGCAGGCATAAGCTCAGGGATAGAATTTTGCAGCTAAAATGTTGTGTTTAAGCAAGCAGGTTACCTTGCCAGCATTTGAATTCAGATTAAACAGTAATTTGTATTGCATATGGTAAGAGCTGTGGAAATGCACTTACTCACTTTCAGAATCCAGCTGTCCAGAGAAATCTTTGCTCTCTTTCTTCGGCTTCATCAGTTATGAACAATAATGCATTAATCTCTTTCGCAAAAGGCTTTGATCAGATTTTAATCCACTTCACCTCATTTGTGTTTTACTGTGTTCAATTGCTCTGAAACTAACAGCATTAAACTGTTTCAAAAGTTATTGTCTAACAATGGCATATACTTAATGAGAACAGAAGGCACTCAAGAAACCATTTAAAAGCTAAACTACATGAGATCCCTTAATGAAGTCAATTCGAATGACCCAGCTGGTCACTTCTTTTCACCACCCCGCCCCACCCCTGGCAACAAATTTAGCCACCATGGTTGCAAATTGCTACAGCAGGAATTGGAATACAAGATCAAAGGCCAGTTTGTGGTTTATCATAATTCTGCAAATGAACAACTGGAAGCATTTGCCATGGCAAATTAAATCAGGAAGGAGATCCAAAGTGGCACATTTGCACAACTCTTGTTTTTCCATCCAGTCACAATAGACTGAAAAGGGGTTTAATAATGAATCTGTTGTATCAGCTTCTCAGAGCATCTCTGTGTCTGTAGTTCCACAGGAAGGAAAGGCATCACAACATGTCCCATCACACTGGAGTCACAGGAAAAGGAGGAATGAATCACTTGACAAAAATCAAAGTCTATTTGAAAAATTAACTGGGGGAAGGGTGTTCATAGTACCGTGGTGGCGAACCTATGGCACTCCAGATGTTCATGGACTACAATTTCCATCAGCCCCTGCCAGCATGGCCAATTGGCCATGCTGGCTGTCATAGTACAATACCTTTGTTTAGTAACTACACCAATTCACTTGTTTAGGCATTTATTAGATACTTTTCTTACTCTGTCTTTCTGAGCCGGGAGAGATTTAAAGCATTTTCCCCACAAATGCAAATACTTCCATCCACAGATGACTCACTATTTAAAAACTATAATGGCTGGGAAGAGGTGGCAAAGGGGGAGAGGTGAAAGGAAATTACACTTAGAAAATCAGCAAACATTATTTGAAAAGCCTCCAACCATGCCATGAGAAATGGTACAGCAAGGAGAGTAGTGGTTTTGGAAAGATTTTGTTTTTTTCCTTGTGCTTCATTCAGGGTTTTCTTTAATTACATTTGAACTGAAATAGTACTATATTTTACTGCTTTTTGTTTCATTTATATTGTGTTGAAAATCACCTTGGCTGATTCTGCACAGGCAACATGAGTTCATAGAACCCGTTTCACTTGCCTGTGCTGCCGTTTGCACCAGAAATGAAAATTAAAACAGGGGAATGAGACTTTCAGAGTTGCCAGTGATTTATTTTTGAAATTCTTGGAGCACAGAAGCTGCAGCAAGTTCCCATGCAGAGTGAAATAAATACTGTGTCATACTGTATATAGCACATGACAACGCAAACTGCAGAAAAATATGGAGTGGAGAAGAAAATGTACATCCCTTGTGTTGAATGCTGCAGTGTTTAGAGCCAAAGATGGCTAGGAAGGAACTTTATTGGCTTCTTTCTCATATATTGGTAAAAAGAGGTTTGTGACAGGAAACATTTAAGTTAATTTACTAACTGAATTCTCAGAGAGGTTCCAGGTGGGAAAAAGAAGACATCCCCCATCCCCTTTTTTTCTTTACAAGCAAAGATAATGCAAGATTTTGGAGCTTTTTTGCTTCAAAACTTGTAAGGGAGACCAGGATCCAATTACTACTGCTTCAAGAGTCAGCTCGTGGGTTAGGGATACTGTGATGTTTGAAATGTTTGAATTCTCCCTTGCTTGTAATTATAATATTCATTTTTATTTTCAGTTGAGTGCCCTGGTGCAAAAGAATAATGCCCCCATCTAAAGGTGGGGACAGATTGCCATTCAGATGCAGCCAACCTCATGCCAGCATCTTTGCCTCCTTCGGTTGGCATAAGGGGTACCCCCCCACCACCACCATCACCAGTGGAGAGGGCTAGGATGCTGATGACCGGGTCCTTCAGCTCCACAGCAGCAAAAGGCAGAAATGATTGCTGCTGTGAAGTTATCCAATTAGATGCCAGCATTGGGGGGGGGGGGCATTCCTGGGGGTGGAACCAATGTTAGTTGGCTTCCATCCAAGCTTTGCAGCCAGGTATGCCACAGCCAAGGGCTCGGAGTTATGCAACTCCATTTAGTCCTATGGAGGGCTTTCCAGTGGCAACGTTTTTTGTTTCTTGTTTTTCATTTTTCCCGCCTGCCCGAGCTGCCGGAAAGGCCATCTCAGACTGTGGATTTTTTTTTTGGCCATTTAAAATGAGATTATCTTGAGTTGTGAATGTGTCTTCAACACAGGCAAAAGGAAGTGCATCTTCACTTAAAAGAGTAATTAACTTGTACCACTGGGAAGGGGCCATGACTCCATGATAGAGCGTCTGCTTGGCATACAAATGACCCCAATTTCAAGCCCCAGCATCTCCAGTTTAAAGGAAGAGGTAATGGATGATGTGAAAGATTTCTGTGTGGGAGATGGTGCCTGGCTGAGCAGACAATACTGACTTGGATGGACTTGGATGGTCTGATTCAGTATAAGGTGGCTTCATGTGTTCATGCGACCACAATATCTAATGATGGAAGCTAGTTGAATTGGACAAATTCATAAAGGATGTGTCCATTAAATGATTATTAGGCATTATGACTAAATGGAAATTCCATATTCAGAGGCTGAATACCAGGGCTTGGGAGCCACAAGAAGGGAAGCTTTGGGACACTCACTGCATCTAACTTGTCAGACTTCCAGTGACAATTGGTTGGCCACATTATGAAAAAGGATGCTGGACTGATTCTTCTTGGTTTGATTTTTGTGTGCTGCTTTTGTGCCTGTGAGGTCACACTTCATCAAAGTGGATCACTGAAACTAGCAGCTGTTGTTGGTGATGCAACGACTCCTAGTTGTTGAAAATGACTTAAACCATTTATGCACTTGTGATCTGCTAAACATTGAGCTTACATTCCTTTCAGGCTGTGTCAGCTGGCCCTCCCTCCTCACCCCTGTTTCAAAGCTGGTCATCCATGTGTAGGTGAAGAAGGAAAGAAGGATTTCTTGTCCCTCTGGCATAACTGGGAACCAAGCTGGGGGATGGGGGTTTGCCTACCCTACTCTGAAAGCAATAGGTGGCATATGGGAGCAATATGGGGAAATATGGCTTCCATTGTACATGGTACCCTGCAGCCTGAGGCATTGGTTTGGAGGATGAAGGGGTAACCCTCACACCAGATGCCTAAGGCCTCCATGCTCTGAGAGACTTGGGACAGGTGCTACTATCTTTATGCTACTGCAAGTGCTACTATCCTTGAGCACAGAGGGCATTTGAACCAGGGTTTTCCACCACTGTACCCATTACAGTCCCATTGGTACAACTTAGCTCTTGTGTTACCACTTCAAAAATTTAGGCTAGGAGACAAAATATAATTGCCTCCAATGGTTTATTTATAGTTATGATTATTAAGCAGGAAAAAGGAAAGATTTGACAAGGTGGCTACATTTCTGATGAAAATTTGCAATTGCTGAACTTAACGGGCATTTTTTTTTAATCAACTCAGCACAAAACTATCCAAGTGTCTCTGAGGTGTTAAAAATGATACGAACCCACAAGAGATTCTCAATAGCACCCCAGCAGATAATTCGCTCACTCAAAATAAATCTGATAAGGAAAGGTGTCAATGCACTTTGCCAGATTGTTTCTGTGCAGTGGATGTAGGAGTACGCAGTTATCCAGTACTAATTCCCCCTTCCCTCTCCCTCTCCCTCTTCCTCTCCCCCCACAAATATCGTTTATATGCAGACACATCAATGCGAACATTTCCTTCATTTCACATTCACCCTGGCCAATACTTCTTCCAGCCCCATGTCTCTACTTGCTTCGTACACTTTACAGTGACCCCAAGGGTCCACAATTTCAGCTTGCTCTGCGGAAAGAAGCTGACTGTTGTATAGCCATCTGTCCAAAAGCTTTATTTTAAGTAGCTGTCAGGACAGAAATGGAGATTAATATATAAAAGGTTTTGAGACTTGTGTGTACACACACATTAGAATGCAAGCATTATGCAGTTTTGGAGTATATGTGACCAAGCACAGCATAAGCTGTACAGTAGGTGTGCATATAATGATACATAACATAGTTTTGAGCCACTAATTTTTAGACTATACTTTGGACAAGCCCAAGGGTTCTTTGCAAACTTTTCAAGGATTTTTAGGCCCAACAAGACATGAAAACGGTAGGTCAGTATCCACTCAAGAGAATCCTCTGTAATGCACATGAGTTATACGAAAGGGACTGAATGCATGAAGCTGCCTTGTATTGAATTAGACCATCAGTCAATCAAGATCTGTATTGTCTAATCAGACTGGGGCTAATTAGGAAAGAGATTGAGAATAAAACAGTCAATATTGTAATGCCCTTGTGCTAGGAGGAGCCTACATCTGAAACGTACTAGGAAGTTTTCTTTGAAAAGTGGCCAGACCTTATTGAAGACCCCATGGAAAGCAACTGACTGAAACAACCATGGAAAGCAATTTTTAGATTCTTAAATTAATGTGTGGCAATGCTCAACAGCATATATCCAAAGCATCTGACCCCAAACCTACCCTTTCACAACATTTCAATCTTTAGTCAAATAAATTTTATGTGATCTGTATCGTGTGTCCAAAATTTTAGTGGATTGTAGTTTAGGTGGCAAAGAGATGTGTGGAGAATAGTTTTACTGATGCTATTTGCCATGGTGACTGAATTGTGTTCTTTTTTTAAAGTGTCATATTTTTACACAATACCAACCACTTGGGGTTCTGATGCAGAGGAAGATGCTGGATCACAGTCTAGCCCTACTTAAGATCTTTCACAGGAATCTAGTTGACTGTTGTTGGCAATAAAATGCTAGACTGAGTAGACCTTAGCCAACTCCAGCAAGATATAATCTTGCATCTTAACTTACAGCCCTGAAGCACAACTCTAGTCCTCCACGCTTTCTTCTCCCTCATCCAGGGTGAGAATATAAGGACCCTTGGCACAGCATTGCTAGTTCACCCCATGAACTTATACACACATTGGTCATGCGGCATTAAATCATTACCATCAACACGATCATCTTGAGCCAAAATATCCAGATCCTTAAGTGCCTGAATGCTATCTCAGACTCCAAAAGAATGCAGTACCTTACACATCATTGGGACTAGGTCATGCATGTAAATACCAAAATAGGTAATAAGACAACACAATAGGAGGATGAGACAACCGAGGATGAAATAACACAAGAAGATTAGAGGAAGATAAACTAATCCATATGGAACAGGATTTTTTCCTCAGCTCTTCTTGGACTCTTTCTTGAGACAGACAAATAGTCAGAGTCTCAAGACTGGAAAAATACTTCAGATTCATAAACAATAGATTTTTAAGGTTTTTGAGAACAGGATCATAAGGTTGCATAGGCCTAGTCCTAGCCAATGGTCTGGAGTTTTTAAACAGTCAGGAATTCGGGAACTTACTATTTTAAGGCTATTAAAATTAAATACGAGTTTCATGATATTGTATTGTCAAAGGCTTTCATGACCAGAATCACTGGGGTGTTGTATGGTTTCCGGGCGGCATGACCATATTCTAGTAGCATTTTCTCCTGATGTTTCACCTGCATCTGTGGCTGGCATCTTCACAGGATCTGAAGATTCAGATCTTCTGAAGATGCCAGCCACAGATGCAGGCGAAACGTCAGGAGAAAATGCTACTAGAACACAACCTTATAGCCCGGAAACCACACAACACCTCACTATCATGATGCTTTCATTCATTTATTTAAGGCATTTCTGTACTACTTTTCTTTCCAATAGGGCCCAACACAGCTTACAAAAATTAAAAGAAACCATTTAAATAATATGATGGAAACTAATAAGACAAACAAGGACTTCCTAAACAGGACCTCATTTGCTGGGCTGGCTATTGGGGCCCTCAGACTGCTGAGTCATGGCCTACGAGCCTCTAGCCTAGCTCAAGCTAAGCACCTGCAAACAGAGGAGAAAAAAACCTCGACCCAGATAGTATCCAATTTCTCCTGACAAGCAAATGAACAAAATCTTCTCTGTTTGCTCCACTGCCAGAAAAGCCACTGGCCACATAAAGCCTAAGTGGCAAACTAGATGCACACTTTTTAAAAAAGTTATATCCAAGTTACCCGGACCTCACTCAGGCTATTTATGCACTTGTGGTCTCCTTTGCATTGAGTGTACATTCCCTTCAGATTTGATTCTCAGTTATGCACACATTTTCCCCTCGTTGGAACTCATTGCACACTCAGGCCCCTTCCGCACATGCAAAATAATGTGTTTTCAAACCACTTTCACAACTGTTTGCAAGTGGATTTTGCTATTCCGCACAGCTTCAAAGAGCACTGAAAGCAGTCTGAAAGTGCATTTTTCTGCATGTGCGGAATGAGCCTCAGATCAGAGAATCTCCATAGTTTCTGAAAGCTGTTAAAGTGTGACTTTTTCTCTCCCTTTGCAGGGAGAGTGAAGGAGATCACCATGCATTAAGCTTTCTTTGGGTTTTCCCACTGCTCCCCACCTTCTCCTACTCACACAACAGCAGCTTCTCCCACTCTTTGGGCCACCATTTCACAACAATCAAAAAGGCTTTTTAAAAAAAAAATCAGAACCTGTGAAATTGACATGGCCTAGCAAAGTAATGCTAGACCAAATATGTCGGAGGGTCGGGGGAGGGGGAAGGCAGCAGGCAACCTTCCCAAATGGAGTTTGTGCAAAAAAACATGGAAGCGGCAGGAGAGCAAAATGACAGATTGACTCAGGTAGGGACACTTTTCCAGAGGAAAATTCTTGTGTAAACAACAAACTGCAGGAAAATCTTACTGTGAAGCAAATAGCCACAAAGTAAGTAGTGCCTGTGTAACCCCTGTGTCAGAATGGGATGACCCAGAAAGGGGTGGAGTCTGAAAAGAACAGAAGGCTGCAGAACTCATGAGGTTGGAGGAAGCAAGGCTACCAGGCTGGGACCTTGATTGATTTTATTAAGCCCTTAACACCTTGTTTAAGGTAACTGCAATGTTGTTGGGAACTAGTGGGAAGGGAGTTTATTTTTATTTTTGCTATATTGCAAATGTTAGAATTTATTGTTTCAGGGTTTTTGTGTATGTAAATGGTGAGAGTTTTCTGGGAACCTTCATCATCTTGAATCCCGTTCACTCTGAAGTCTTCAAAAACCAACCACCAGCAAAGAAGAATTGGACATGGCAATATCAGTAGACTGTAAATATAAGGACTTGAAAATGCAAACTTAACAGGACTGTAAAGTGTAGATATTAAATGCTTTAAAAGTGGGATGTGAGGGCGATCTGGCTGCGACATCTGTCACCCCATTGATCGCCAGGGCTTTAAAAGTGTTATTTGTTAAGAGAAGTAAACTGTTTTGTTTTAAATTTAGTTCTTTGCAACTCCTTCCATGTACTGCCCCACAGAACCCACAGAAAGAGGTTGCAAATGCATAATTGGCCTCTGATTTCCCATAGCTCCTGCCTCCCCACCACCATCCCCGGCAACTATTTCCTGTCCAATACAGCACTGGGGAAAAGTTATTTCCTCATGTTTGCTGCTCCACATGGAGTATTCCATACACACGGAACAGCAAAATCAGGGAAATAACTCCCCATCCAGGACTGAGTCAGCACAGAAAACTTTGGGGGAGGTAGTATTCTGAGTCCAAATGGGCTCTACTTAATTTTTTTTAATAGCCATTCCCCACAGCTGCCGTGTGGCTTCAGAGAACCAAAGGACCTTTCCCCACTTACCTTAAGCCCCGCGCTACTCTCCTCAAGTAGCACGGGGTCCCCTGGCACTCCCCACTACAGGGTGGCGACAACGCAGCCGCCCCAACGCTGCCGCTCTCGCGCCCCCTCAGCGCGCGTCATTCCTGCCGCTCTTGTAAACAGCGCCTTTTGATGACCCCGCGCAGAGCGCGGGATCATGGGGACGCCCCGGCGCGCACCAGAAATGACGGGTCGGGGTGAGTGGGGAAACGCCCACTGTTGGGTCTGGAGAACATGAACCAACATCTAGAGTGTCTCTAAGTACCTGTAAGCAAAGGAGAAAATGAACTCAGCCCTAATGGTATCCAGCAGACTCTTCCCCACTTCATCCTCAACTCAACTTTGAACTGTTTTCTTCAGACAAAAGCAGCTATGCAATTTTTTTTTTTGCAATCCTTTTGTTATCGTTGGGCCTCTCAGCTGCTTCCAAATACATCTCAACATCTCAACTTCACACTTGAAGTGTGGTGTGCATATTTTCACTCTATTGAAAACCACAGTTTCGTCCAGTTTCACACAAAAAAACTTTTCTGGATCAAACCAGTCTGGTTCCCACATGGTCAACCATATGTTTCTTGGAAGCACACAAAAGTGATACATGAAGATCACTGATAATCCCAGTAACTGGTATTCAGAGGCAAAATGGAGGTTCAGATGCATATATTACTACAGTATTGTTTCACCTTCCCTGCTTACCTTCCTATTCCTGACATTGACCTTAAAGGCCAAAGTGGTCTAGGACCATATTATTTCATACATCTTCTGTTACCACATTTGCTTGCCTGATATTTTTCTTATATAAGATGTCTGGAGTGTTGCCTGTGTCCCTTCACCACTAGACACTTAGGATAGGGATTTTTAATGATTGTATTAAGGAGAACACTTTCTCCCCAGCACAAGATTTTTACAAAAGGGAAACGCTGTAGTAAATAAATTGGTCAGAATAGTACTTACATTAAGGGAAAGTTGCACTGTTCATTGTAGTATGTTGTTTGCACATGCACTGTATAATGTTTTAATTGTTACCATCCTGTTGGTGCATACTTTAAGGTATGTCTTGTACTCTTCTTCTTCATTGTCTTTTTCCCTCCCTAATTTTGTAGTTTCCCTGGAAAAGGTAGACTGTGAATAAAGTAACAAAATAAAATAAATTATCCCTGTCATTGTTCATATTTTGATGAGTGATAGAAACCTGGCTATATAATGAAAGCTTTTGAATATTTCTGAGGTCAGGTTGATTATTTTTTTGCTCTCTTTCTTCAGTGATTTTAACTCCTGGCAATTTTAAATTTAAACTGATTTTGAGTTGTTAATTCTTTTGATGCTGCATTACCCATTTCTGCTGCTATGCCTGCCTAATTCTGTTCGACTGATGAATAAGAAAATATTTATGGAATTTGCAATGTACAGTGTGCACGTTGCCCTCTCATCTCTGAAGAATTTTTTAAAAATAACCAGCCAAACAAAACCAGCAGAGCATAAGGATTGCCATGAATGTACTAACTGTACGGTGTGCAGCCCACTACACGCAGATGTAGACCAAACACAGCATCCTCATCAAAGGCCTCAGATCTCCAGCTGAATACTCATCTCACTTTCCCAAGATGGAACTCTCCGACTCTCAAAACAAAATGTGCCATAAATATCTCTTATGTGGGAATAGATCATTTAAAGCCCATTCCTACCTTATAAAGCCATACCGAGTAGAATGAGTTGCACTTATTGCATGCAGCGAGACCATAATCAAGTCCTCTGCTAAAATCTGAACATGGTCACCCATGCCTCCTTTTCAAGATAATAAAAGCAACATTTAACTTATGCTCAATTGTTACAATAACTCTGAGACGCAACAAATTGATTTGGAGTCATGAGCTGTCCTAGTCTCTAATTTTGGTTTGTGGATGTTAGGGTGACTGGCTGGCAATCTCCAAGAACGTGGGGTGAGCAAGATTGCACAATTTCACTTCCTGTTTTGGAACAAGAAGTAATATCATAATGCTCTAGGAATTTACAAATTTGCCCAAGTGTGGCTTTAAGTATCTTTAAGCAAAAAAAATTACAAATCACTATGGTTTTCAAACTATAGATATTTGAAAATTTATAGCACATTTCGCTTTCCTTCCTTTTCTGAAATGGGAAGTGATGTCTTGTTACTGCTTCCCCTGATCCCCTCATGTCCATTGAGTCAGGGTGATAGACAGGGAGTGTTACCAGGAAATAATCCACTTGAATCTGTTAACTGGCAACCCTACTGACAGGTGTTCTCAGTTTAATATTAACTATGACCTGGAAGATCCAAATTCAGGTCCTTGGAAACAGTGGCGTTCCTCCCATTGGGCAAAGTGGGCAGTTGCCCAGGGCGCCCCCTTGTGGCGGGTGCCAAAAATGCAGGTTCGTTTGTGGAGTTTTTTTGTATTTTCAGTGTTTTTTCTGTTTTTGGCCTGCAGGGGATGCAGGTTTTAGGCTAGCAGCACCAAAATTTCAGGGTTTTTCGGGAGACTCTCCTGATGATATCACCCAGGTTTGGTGAGGTTTGGTTTAGGAAGTCCAAAGTTATGGACTCCCAAAGCGAGTGCCCCATCCCCCACTGTTTCCAATGGGAGCTAATAGGAGATGGGGGCTACACCTTTGAGGGTCCATAACTTTGGACCCCGTAAACCATACTTCACTAAACCTGGATGGTATCGTCAGTAGGGTCTCACAAAGATACTCTGAAATTTTGGTATTGCTATCTTAATAATTGCACTCCTGACAGCAGGCACCCCCTAAATTTCCCCAGATTCTCCTTTTAAATCCTACCCCCTTCCTGCCAATGCTTGTTTTCTTTCTTTCTTTTATTCTCTAAATGCCTAATAAAGGTTATTATTATTATTAAATCCCCCCCTTCGGCATGAATTTAAAGGGAGAATCTGAGGTCCCCAATTTAAACATTGAAGGTGATGCTGTTTCAGGGTGGGGGAGAATCCACTTTCAATGTTGCTTAAACTGGGAACCCCAGATTCTCCCTTTAAGGTGGATTTAAAAGGAGAATCTGGGCTCCCTAGTTTAAACACCATTGAAAATGATGCTGTTTGGGGGTGGATTTCAGCATCACTTGTTTAAACTAGGGAGCCCAGATTCCCCTTTTAAATCCACCTTAAAGGGAGAATCTGGGGTCCCCAGTTTAAATAACATTGAAAGTGATGCTGTTTCCCCCAATTGGGGGGACTGGATACAACACCATAAAATGTTTTCATAGCAGTAATAAAACATTTTGAAAGCATTTTGAACATGTTTTTTTTAAAAAAAACATATTTCTGCTGTGTGGCATGGCCCATTGCTGTGTTCAGATTTGTGAGTTGGGGCATGTTCTATAACGTGATGGTGACTTTCAAACGACCTGGTGGAAAAAATCATTGTTTGGTCACAGTGGGGGAGAGTGGCCGCCCATGGGGGGGGGGTAAAACTCAGGTTTTGCCCAGGGCTCCAGTTTGCCTAGTTACGCCACTGCTTGGAAACTCTCTGTCAGTCACTCTCTGTCAATCTCACAGAGTTGTGGAATGCTAATAGTTCAATTGAACTACGGGGTAGGTATTGCGGTAGGCGGTGGCCATATGATAGAAGACGCACGAGATACAGTTATGCTCGTCCACCTTCTGACCTCCGACCTATCCCGAGGGACGATGGTGGCTGGGACCAGGGATACTCTGCTTCGTCTTTGGTGTTGATTAACGCCAGGTCCATCAATAATAAGACCAGGGTGCTCCAGGATTTTTTTGGAGCCCAGCAGGTGGACCTGGCGTGTGTCACCGAAACCTGGGTGCGCGAAGGGGAGACCGTCGCTTTGTGCGAGGTCGCGCCACCGGGTTTCGCGTGCCTCCACCGATCGCGAACACAGGGCCGGGGGGGTGGAGTGGCTGTGTTCATCCGTGAGTCTATTCCCTTCAGGGCGGTCCCCGTCCCGGAGATCGCCGGCATAGAATGTGTCGGCCTCGAGTGGTTGGCCTTGGAGAGACTGGCCGTTCTTCTGGTGTACCGGTCGCCTAGCGAGCCGGGAGACGGCCTGCCGCGGCTGCTGGAGGTGGTGTCAGACTGGGCGTTAAGGTTCCCCAGACTTATCGTCTTGGGTGACTTCAACGTCCATGTCGATGCCGCCTCATGCTCGGCGGCCACGGAGCTGGTGTCATCCATGGCGACACTAGGCCTCTCCTTAGTAAACTCTGGCCCCACTCATGAGGCCGGGCATACGCTGGATTTGGTCTTCGGGTCGGGGGTGAATTTGGTCGTATCCTCTGTTAACAGAGTGCCATGGTCCGACCATTATGCCCTGAAGGTCCGGGTGGACTCGCCTCAACACCCCTGTCTAGGCGACGGGCTAATTTATGCCCGCCCGCGGAGACTTATGGATCCACTTGGTTTCCTGAATGCTCTGCGGGACCCTGAACCCGCCGGCACACTCGATGAGCAGGTGGAGGACTGGAATTCCCGGCTCTCCGATGCCATCGAGATTGTTGCCCCCCGGCGTCCTCTACGCCCCCGTTCTCGGCGCTCTCCATGGTATACAGAGGAGCTGCGCCGTATGAAACGGGTGCTTAGACGTCTAGAGCGAGTGTGGAGGAAATCTCGTGACGAGGCTGCGCGAACATCTTATAGGACGTTTATGAAAGCCTATGAGGTGGCGACGAAGGAGGCGAAGAGGGTTTTCTTCTCCTCTTCTCTCGCATCCGCTAGCTCCCGCCCAGCACAATTATTTCGTATAATTCGGTCCTTAACCTCCCTGTCGGAGAGGTCCACAAATTCACAATTGAGTATTAGCTGTGAGGCTTTTATGAGCTTTTTTGCGGATAAGGTTGCGTCGCTCCGCCAGGACCTTCCCTCCACGTTGACGACAATTAGTGAACTAGAGGCTCCCTTGCCGTCTTCGGGCCCTTGTTTGGCCCAGTTTTCCCTGCTCTCCGAAGCCGCTGTTGACAGGACCTTGGCTGCTGTTAGACCTACTACCTGTCCTCTGGATCCGTGCCCCTCCTGGCTAGTAAAAACTTGCAGGGCGGAGCTACGACCCCATCTGTTGAGTATCATCAATGGCTCCCTTGAGCAAGGAGTCTTCCCAGATGGGTTGAAGGAGGCAGTGGTCCGCCCACTCTTAAAAAGACCATCGTTAGATCCGAGAGATCTGGCCAATTACCGCCCCGTTTCGAATCTTTCGTTTCTGGGGAAGGTAATTGAGAGAGTGGTGCTGGAGCAGCTTCAAGGCTTTCTGGATGACGCATCGGCTTTCGACCCCTTCCAGTCCGGCTTTCGTGCTGGGCATGGGACGGAGACTGTTCTCGTCGCCGTCACAGATACACTCCGTATTCAGCTTGACCGAGGCGGATCGGCGCTGCTGGTATTGTTAGATCTTACCGCAGCGTTTGACGTGGTCGATCATGACCTTTTGACCCACCGCCTGGCCGCCTCCGGGGTGCGGGGCACCGTCCTTCAGTGGATTGCCTCGTTTCTCCGGGGTCGAAGTCAGCAAGTGAGGTGTGGGGATCAGGCCTCCAGGAAGTGCCCGCTTGACTGCGGTGTACCCCAGGGGGCCTTACTATCCCCGCTGCTATTTAATATCTATATGCGACCCCTTGCTCAACTGGTACGGAGTTTTGGGCTGACTTGTCACCAGTACGCTGATGACACTCAGCTCATTCTGTTGATGGAGGGGGGAGCGGTCGCCGCCCCTGCGGCTCTCCAGCATTGTTTGGAGGCGGTTGCTGGTTGGTTGCGGCAGAGCAGGTTAAAACTGAACCCATCGAAGACGGAGATCCTTTGGCTTGGCCGCGGGGGGGAGGACAGGATTTTCCAGCCGCCGGTGTGGGAGGGGGTCACATTGGCGCCGACCCCCTCCGTGCGCAACCTGGGGGTCCACCTGGATTCGTCTCTTTCAATGGAGACCCAGGTGGCCCATATAACCCGGGTTGCTTTCTTCCATCTCCGCCAGGCCCGACGGTTGGCTCCTTTCCTCTCCCGGGCGGACCTAGCCACTGTGATCCATGCAACGGTCACCTCCAGGTTAGACTATTGTAACTCGCTCTACGCGGGCCTTCCCTTGCGTCTGATTCGGAGACTAAAACTGGTTCAGCATGCAGCAGCGCGTTTGCTCACAGGCAGCGCCATTTATGATCATATTCAGCCTGTGCTACGCCAGCTGCATTGGCTCCCAGTAGAGTTCCGAATCATTTTCAAGGTGCTGGTGCTGACCTTCAAGGCCTTACGCGGCCTGGGACCCTCGTATCTTCGGTGACCGCATCACCCCATATGTCCCTGCACGGCCTCTCCGCTCTGTGGAGGCCAATTTATTAGTGGTCCCTGGTCCCTCAATGATGCGGCTGGCCTCCACATGGGCCAGGGCTTTTACGGCTCTGGCCCCGGCCTGGTGGAACACTCTCCCTCCGGCTGTCAGGGCCCTGCGGGACCTCAATGAGTTCCGCAGGGCCTGTAAGACGGAGCTGTTCCGCCGGGCCTTTGGAGGGACCAGCCGCTGAATGGCGCCCCCCCCCCCCAGTTGGGCCCTTTACATCTGGGCCTGTCATCTTGGGACCTGTCCTCCTCCTCCGGGGAGAATTTTTTAAAAAATGGGGTTAGTCGGACGCCTCTATTATTATTGTTCTTATTGTTGTTACCGCTGTTTTAATGGTTTTAGTTATTTATTTGTATTAATATTGTATTCACACTGTACACCGCCCAGAGCCCTTCGGGGATGGGGCGGTATAAAAGTTTAAACAATAAATAAATAAAATAAATAAATTTTTAACCTGATTTCATAGGACCATCCTACATGTTATGGCCACTCACCAGAGCCTTCTTTTCATCTCCTCTCCTGGAGACATTTATCATGGGATAATGTTTTGGTGGGGCACAACTTAATCTGATCCAGGACTATATCATGTTGCTAATGCAAACATCATGCTGATATGATGAAAGTCCCTCATAATACATGGCAAACTATGGGATTGGCGTGTAGATTTAAATGTAATTATTTGGAAGACAAACCAACTATTTAGATAATACATGCTTCCCAAAAAATGTGTCTTTTTAAATCACGAAGAAGCCTTCTAAATATTTCACTTAAGCTGTGTCACATGTCAAATTAAGGATCAGTCCCATAATAACCATATTTTTCTTTGAATTTTGATCTTCACTGAACATGTATCACATGAGAGTAAAGACTGAAAATTCCCACTGTTTTCAGAAAGCCAGAAAGCACCATACAAAACAAGACCATAACCATTTGTTAAAAGCATTTATGCTTCATTTGGTAGAAGTCAACACATCTCAAATTCATATAAAAAATGCTAAATCACAGAGTGGGTGTTGCTCACCTGGAGGAAATACGCTAAAAAGACCCTAACTAATTTCCTAACTAGCCGGCAGGGTTATTTCACATCTGGATTTCTGTACCTCATTTAGGCAGAAAAACACTAATACAGTGTCTTGACACACAAATTTACACACAATAGCAATTTGTTACAGATATTTATGTTTCACCTGAGGGTGAAAAAAAAACGTATTGATGAAAAAACATGGCCATTTCTTATTTGGGGTGTTTTCCCCCCAGTCATCTTATAGTACTGGTCCAGGAGGATTCATTTTATGTTGAGAATATGGGTAGTAGATATGTGTTGCAAAGGTTTATATAACATACCAGGAATTAGTATTAAATCTATTAACAGCATCACGAGTGGTTATATGCACATTATTGGAAATCCCAGTCTTTCCTTGGTAATGCTGAATGGTTACTAAAAGTCTGGGTTATGAGAGTGATAAAATTAATGTGTTTGCAACAAATAAAAAGAATTACAGGGCAATCGCAAGAAGATTTATGCCCTTCATTTTTCTTTGACTTAGAAAGGTGTAACTCTAGGGTTGCCCTGTAACTGGCAAGTATCTGGTAATTGCATGTTGTTTGAAACTGGGTTTGTTGTATATTATGTTCATTGTGTATATTTATTGTGTTTTATTGGCCTATAAATTAAATAAGATAATTTTATTTATTTATATAAAACATGTGTACACCACCTTTCCACCTGATTAGGGCCCTCAAGGTGACGAACGAGACATTAAAAATCTTAACAGTCCAATCGGGGTGGGGGGGGGGGGGGGGATCCTCCTTCCACATGTCTCCAAACCCACTAGTGCAAAATGCTATGCCAGTGATGGCGAACCTATGGCACGGGTGCCAGAGGTGGCACTCAGAGCCCTCTCTGTGGGCACACGCACACAGAGTTCATCATGTGGGGGGTGGAAAATCACCCCCACCCTCACACACACATCTAGGCTGGCCTGGACCACTGAGCACGACGTGCGCGCACCACGGTGAGAAGGGCGGACTCGGCTGGTGGGCCTGGCTTCTGCCCGAGGGGGGGACACAAAGGAGGCAGAGATGCTAGAGAGGCACAGAGCTGTGTGTCCGGGTCTTGCTGGGGGCTAGAGCAGGCTAGCCCCTGCTCGAGCAGGTGGGGCAGAGGAAGAGGGAGCCAACCAGTTTTTTCCAAACTAAAACCTCAGCATTCAGGTTAAATTGCCAGGTTGGCACTTTGTGATAAATAAGTGGGGTTTGGGTTGCCATTTGGGCACTCGGTCTCAAAAAGGTTTGCCATCACTGTGCTCTGCTGACTTTGCTGGGGGCATTCCAGGGGTGGGCCAGGGGATAGAGCTGACCTTAGTCAGCTTCCACTGGCCATCTGACCCCCTTACACCATTGGAACCAACCTTTGAGATAGGTCACATTTCCCATGGCATATCTCTGCTTTCCCCAATGGGGGATTCCAGATGGAGTTTGTTTAAAACTTGTTGGTCTTCCCATGCCACAGGAAAGCTCAAGACGCACTTTCCACTTTCTGCATGTGGTGGTCTTAGTTTACAGTTCAGTCCCACTATCTGAAACTTGGCTATTTTATCAAGTTTCTTATCTGGCACCACATCATTAGAATTTCTATAAAGAGCTTTTCTATTTATCTACATGGAAAATCTACACATCTTGGGTCCACCTGTGACCAAAAGAGATGGTAGTGCATTGAACTTTTGTTACTTAATAAAATGAAAATGCCCAGAAACAGGGCCAAATAGACTTTAAGGGGAATGTATCATTTCCCCTGACCTGCACATCCTCCATGAGTTTGCCAATAATAAAAGGAAGACATGATGCCCCATCATTACATTCATCATCCTTGTGCTCTCATTGCAAGAAGCAGCCAGAACATTGACACATAGCAGTGGAATGCTGTGTCTGATTAGATCATGTCTGGTATTTCCTTTACTACATGTTATGAGGAAGATGTGGGTGTGTAAAGTGCCATCAAAGGTGTTCAGAGGAGGGCTGGAACGTGTCCAGAGGATGGCAACCAAAATGGTAAAAGGTCTAGAATCTGTGCCCTACAAGGAGACACTTAGGGAGCTGAAGATGTTTAGTTTGGTGTAGAGAAGATTAAGAGGTGGCATGATAGCCATGTTTAGATATTTGAAGGGATGTCATGTTGGTGAGGGAGCAAGCTTTTTTCTGCTGCTCCAGAGGCTAGGACCAGGAGTAATGGGTTCAAGAGACTCCACCTAAAGAGATTCCACCTAAAAATCAGGAAAAACTTCCTGACAGTAAGGGTTGTTTGACAGTGGAATGCACTACCTTGGAGTGTGGTAGAGTCTCCTCCTTTTGAGATTTTAAAAGAGAGGCTGGACAGGAGTGCTTTGATTATGTGTTTCCTGCATTACAGGAGGTTGGACTTGATAGCCCTTGGGGTCTCATCCAACTCTATGATTTTATGAAATCACAGGTAACTCATGGTGACCTCAGCAAAGGGACTTTCAAGGCAAGTGAGAAGCAGAAGTTGTTTGCCTTTGCCCTCCTCTGCAGAGCCTTCCTTGGTGGTCTTCCTTCCAAGTTCCAACCCTGCTTAGCTTCCATGATCTGATGGGACCAGACTATATGCTGCCTTCCCTCCCTAAGTGGAAAATATAAATTGATTTAAGCCAAATACCCCTTGCCTGGTCCACTTACAGCCATACATGTCATAAAACCCGCATTGTGAATTGTCACAAACTACAGAGACTACCTATAAGAAAGTTACCTGAATGATAAAATGCAAACAATGAATTTCTGAACACATAAGCTGCTTTATACTGAGTCAGACCGTTGGTCTACCAAGTTCAGTATTGTCTTCTCTGACTAGAAGCAGCTCTCCAGGCTCTCAGGGAGAGATCGGTCTCATTTCCTAACCTCCTGATTGGCTACTAGGGCCTCTCTTCATCTAAATCCAGCACTGTATCTGCTGGTATACTCTCATGCACCAGTTACGCTCCTCAGATAGCTTTCTCCTAGTGGTAGCCTCACCTAAGAATGTCAGTTTGGCAACACTTAGGGTGCTTCCGCATTGTCGTGCTCGACCTGAGATCGACTAGAGTCCGACCCGAGTCCTCCGCACAGACATAGCGTCGGACTCGTGTCTGACTCGACTCACCTCCCTCTCGCCATTGAATTTCTCGACTCTACTGGGGAGTTGAGTCGACTGGCGGACTCGGGTTGCACTTGAGCCGAAGCCGATGGAGTGCGGAATCTCCGTCACTCGACTCCGCCATGTAGCCAATCACAACTAAGTATTTCGCCCATGCGCAGAAGGGGAGACTCATGGCGGTGCGAAAAGCTTTGGGCATGCGCAGAACGGGGGACACAGCAACCAATCGGAACGCAGCACAGGGAGGTGGTCCCGCCCTCTGAGCTCGGCTCCGGAGACACGAGTCGGCTGCTGTGCGGAGGAACGGGAGGACTCGAGTCAAGGTAAGACTCCGCCGACACGAGTCAAACCTGAGTCGACTCGTGTGTCCGGAAGGGCTCTTAAGTCACTGGCATTTTCTGTAGTAGGCATGGCATGGCAACTCACAGGAGATGGGGGAGGCAGGGATTTCCATTTATAAGAGGCCCATCAGAATCCCCAGCACAATGAGGTCACTTATGGCGTAACCTGGAAGTGAAGGCCTTGTGCCAGGACTGATCCTCAATGTATTTGCCTTAACAAGACTTGTCCATCTAACCCAGCCTTCCCTAGGTCCACTCCAAAATATCCAGGAATTTTCTAACTTGAAGTTGGCAAGCATACTCTATGATTTAACCATAGAGTTTTGGGTAATGCTACAGTGTCACCTGGCATAATTATATTATTTCTGGGTCACAATAGAAGCAACATCATCATTGTATTGTCAAAGGCTTTCATGGCCAGAATCACAGGGGTGTTGTATGGTTTCCAGGCTTCATGACCATATTCTAGTAGCATTTTCTCCTGATGTTTCACTTGCATCTGTGGCTGGCATCTTCACAGGATCTGAAGATTCAGATCCTCTGAAGATGCCAGCCACAGATGCAGGCGAAACGTCAGGAGAGAATGCTGCTAGAACACGGCCATACAGCCCGGAAACCACACAGCACCCAACATCATCATGTTTGAGACACCATTTTGCCCCAACATTGCCTTCTATTGCCAGTTTAGTAGCGGTGGGAAATGGGAGTTGAAGCGAGAAACTGGTAACTATGTATTGTCAAAGGCTTTCATGGCCAGATTCAACTGGTTCTGGTGAGTTTTCCCTCTGTGATACACCTCTGAAGATGCCAGCCACAGATGCAGGTGAAACGTTAGGAACAAGATCCACCAGACCACGGCCACACAGCCCGGAAAACCCACCAGAACCAAACTGGTAACTCTTCGTCTGTTCCACTGGAATGCCTACTAGACTGGGTGCAGCAGGTGTCCTCATTTGCCATTGTCAAGAAAGTATGTAGGGCTATTTTTTCCAGACAGCAATTTGGTGAGGGGTAGACTGTTTTTGGCTGTGATGTTAACTGTGCGTATTGATTTTTAACCACATTTTCATTGTGTACTGGTTTTAATGCACTGCTGTTTTGTTACTCATATTCTCCCCGGGGTTCTCAAGTGTAGATCCTGGGGTTTGAACCACAGACTTTCTTCATACAGATGCTCTACCACTGAGACGCAGCCCCATAATGCTTCTTTTGAGGATATTTGATTAATTCTCATTAACATCTATGAAAGTCTCTGGTGTTTGAAAGAGAGTGTGGAGGGTGGGATCTGTATATATTCTTATTGTCTGTGTTGCAGGTATTTGTAGCTGTTTGCATTTACATTTTCCCACACTCTTTCTGCTGCCTCGGGGAGTTATTTATAGTGGGGGGGGGGGTCTAATAACAGCGTACAATATTGTAAAGGCCCTTAATGACTCCCTGTGGCACTAAATGAGCCTGGGAAAATATGCACAAACTCAGCAATACAAATGCAAGCACTCCATTCTGAGTTAACAAAATTAGGGACATATTAATTACAGGGGGGGATACAATTGTTAAAATGTAGATGATGTGTTGAAATTTACACTGATCTGATGAAAGGGGAAATATGTTTAATGGATCAAAAACTTTGTTCACAGCTATGATCTACTGCTGTGTTTGAAAATGCTGCCTTCCTTCCTTTCTCCTGCCAAAGAGAGGCCAAAAAGACAAATGGGATCCATTCAATGACTTGCACAATGGACAGATGAAATGACAACTTTCAGATGCTTTCATAAGGGGTCTTACAAGCATTACAGCGCTTTGGAAGGAGGGGCCCTGGCTCAGTGGTAGAGTCTGTGCTTTGCATGCAAGAGGTCAAAGGTTCGATTCCCAGCATCTCCAATTAAAGACTCTCAACTAAAATATGTCTTTGACCTTTGAAACCTTAACCGGCTGCTGCTGTAGCCTTGCAATCTATACATATTGTCTTTCCATAACAACCAGTCTCAGTTTAAGATTAGGTAAACTGGAACCTGCTAGAAAACTTGTTAGCTACTTGAAGCTGACGGAACTTCCTTTCTCAACAAGTGAAGCGGTGCTCACCTCTTCAGCCTTCCTATCTGAATTTAAAACTCTTCTTTTGCAGAATGCCTTCAAACTGGATTAGAAAAACAGTGGTCTGGCCCTGAAATTATTTGAGGTGGGTTTATGTTAATGTCAATTGAATCTGGGAATAAAACAGTTTCACGAATGTACCTGTGTAAAGGTCACTTGAGGACTTTTGGGTAAAGAAGGCAGTTGACAAAAGATGAAAAGCTCTGCTGGGTCAGACTGATGATACCACTGTGCCAGCACTTTGTTTCCTATTGAAGCCAGCCAGAAGCAACCAGGGACCCAGAAATCAAAGCCTCCACCTGTTGTTGTTGTCTCCAGAAAATCGTGTTCCATGTGATGCCCACTTGACACAACTGCATATGGTGCTTTAATTATTTTACAGTCCAATCCTATGTATAATTTCTTGGATGAAAGGCCCATTGATTTCAAGCAATTGTTCCCACAAAAGTATATAGAACTGTAGTATGATGACCTAAGGACCTAAGTTTAGCGAAACAAATTGACTGATGTGTTGGGTTGAATTCTACTGAGGGTGTGTCTACCCTTCATCTAAACTTGTTTAACTGCCCAGGGCCACCAAGCTGGGGGTGGAGAGGACTGGGGAGACAAAATTCCTGGGGCCCAACTCAGCTGGATGGGCCCTGAAGCAACATCATACTGCCTAAAGTAGCATCATACTGCATTCAGAATGCATCTTGATCTAGGTTACTTTTGATGTAGTTCTGCACAGCAGCCAAAACAGGTGCAGGAAAGGCTGAGCACAGTAAATAACATTTGCTATGCTTTCTGCTTGATCTGCCTTTCTGCAAAGTTTACTTGCAGATCCTACTAAGCACATCAACCAAACCAATGCTGGAATAAGGCAAGACCAGCCAGCACAGCTCATAGCTTCTACAGTCATTATCAGGCTGTTGTTTCCAGCAATCTGTTTCCTTCTTTCTTTCCTTCCACCCAGCTCCATAGTTTTGCTTGCTCAAAATCTGGCAAATCTGCCCCAGTCTGGCAATGAAGGAAATTAAGGTCACACTAGAAGTGGTGTCGTTTTCTGCAGAGAGAATGAAAAGTGAAAGTGGGGGTTGAGAAAATATGTTCATACAAGAACTCTTTGCTGTGATGGACATTTGCCTCCACTATGCATAATTGGCCATGGTGTAGATAAGGGTTGTACAGGGTTGTTACCCAAAATGGGGAGGTCTGCCCTCTTCAGAGTGGGGAATTAGCTAGGGGCAGGTCTCGCTTAATGAGGGCAAGCTCAGAATCTTGGTTGCTAAAAGTTACAAAGAGCTGCTTTTGCAAGACATCCACAGGAGAGCAAGATACAGTTTAACAATTTTATTAAAAAGTAAAAATAATAAACATACAGACATACAACAAACAAAACAACAGAACACGCATGGAGTCCTAGGATATAAATAGCACTAAGTGGATAGGTTTGGAAAAGCGAAGGGATTTGGGAATTGAAAGGGTGATATTACTTGTTCCTAAAGGGTCTGATGAACAGAGACTAGTGACCCGCACTAAGCTCCAGTAGAAGAAGCAACACATTGGGGACAATAACAGCAGACAGAGAGGTGTCCAGGAGATACTGAATGCTATGTGTTCTGAGAGGGAGCTAGTTATAGGGAGAAATGGGCCCTCAGGGTTATGTAGAGCAACCCTTAATCTCCCAAGACAACAGGAAGCCTTGCCTGTCTGGGGGAAGTCAAGAGAGGAACATAAACTTAAAAGTTGGGTAGTTAACCTAACCGTTTGAGTACTTGGCTTGATGGGCTAAGCTTGGGAGTGCCCGAAGGTAGGAGAGAAGCTGACTTAATCACAGCTGTAAAACAATGGCAATGCAAATAAGGTGGTAATAAGGCAGTCTTGGAGAGAAGTTACTAGAAATTAGAAAAATGAGATTGGTTTCTGGGAAGATGACTGGCAGGAAATTCTTGATGGGATCCCATTAGCATGGTCTTTGTCTCAATGAGGCAGATAGACCAGGGCTGATGGTGGGAACAGGCTTTCCCAGCTGAAGGCATTGTCTTGCTTTAATTCCTTTAGAAAGAGGTGAGGCAGGTATTTTGCAAGGGAGATGTAGGCAAGGTTTTCTGTCCTTGTGGGCCAATACAGAAAATGGCACTTTGACTCTGCATGGCTAGGCACCCCAAGGATTGGCAGGATGAGTAGAGACAGGGCTCCCCCAACCCACCATGGGCCGGTCTAGTAACAAGGTGGCAGATAGAATCTTTGTCTGGGGGCTCATGGTAGCTCTCAGCAGCACTATAACAACCAGTCTGTTTTCTTAGGGAACCCTAGAAACGGTAGTTCTTTGAGAGGAGTCAAGGATCCCAGCACAGAATTTTCAGCAGCCTGCTCAAACAGTGACTTCCATAATTCTTTGAAGAGAAGGCACAACAGATATAAAAACTGATTTAAGATCATAGGTCATATAGAGAACAGGGGCAGTACAACCTTTGGTGTTGGTTTGGTTCTGAATACCAGGCATCCTTCTCTTGTCGTGATAACCAGAGTTCTTTACAGAGGATTCCAGAAATGACATCTCTGAACACTCAAACTGACGCTCGCAATAAACCAAACATCTCTGTGCTAATCCCAGAAGCAGCAACGGGGGGGGGGGGGAAATGCCTATGTCAGTCGTTTCCCAATATTTTCATAGCTGCTTGGTACTAGAGGTTATGAATTTCAGATGGAATGTGTTGACTCTGGGCTATGTGAGCACTAATAGCAGGTGCTCTGGGATTTGTCTGCTCTTGTGGTAGGGAACTCAACAGTGGCTAGTACAGCTCTCCCAGACATCAGAAAGGATCCATGAAGGTTGCTTTGACTGAGTTTAGGGTACATTTTATAACTCTGACACTTTGTTCTGAAGAGTTCTGACTTGGGGCTAAGGAATTTTCCCTTTTCTTCAGTGAATAGATAAATCAATTTTATATCAGAAGTACCGGTGGCCAGTAAGAGAGCCTGTTGGTAGGAGGTATCCTTTGCCACTATGGGACAACCAAGATGTCATGGGACTGTATAAGAAACTAGTTGGACAGAAAAATGGATGTCAGTCAACACTGATGCCTATGTTATTACTGAGTTACTAGCAGCCACTGGCAAACTAGAAAATGGCATCACCTCTGTGGACAGAAGCCGACAGGGAGCTCTTTCCAATAATTAAAGTGTCATTGGTCAAACTTTCTAACTCTAGCATCTCATTAAATTTGGCTATCAAGTCGTAAGGAGAATTTGACAATGAGTTAATGTGGGGTTGTCTGTTCAAACTGATTAGCAGCTCTAGCAGAACAAGTGAACTAATCAGTAGGGGTGTGTATGGAAAAAATGTTCTTAGTCATCAAATAAAATTGTAATATTCATTTCAATTATTTTTTTTCTTTCTGTCCAGTTTATATTTATAATGGAAATAAATTAGAAACTAAAAATTAAAAAGGCTTGGCCCAAGCAAAAATAAAAAGGCTCTGCCCCCAAAAGAAGGATCTGTACCTGTCTGAGGCTTATCTGCAAAGGTAATTGTCCCGAAGACTCCATGCTCCTCCTGTGCAAAGATCTGATTGGAAAGAGAAAATGCCATTGCTTGTGGAATCAGAAGACTCAAGAAGGGCCCAACCTACTGTAGACGAGTGGATCCATAAAACACAAGAATACCACATCGCAGACAGTCTATCGCAGCAAACTAATCAGTCATCAAGAAATATAGAATCTATGAAAGACAGAAACTCAAAGTGAGATCCTTGGAAATTGTTTATTAAACGAAGATATAATTTATAGAATGATAGTTAGATCGTTTATAGATAGAAACTGTTTAATGTATAGAACTGTACAATTTACTGTATGATTATGTTAGTAATAACTGAGAAACTTTGAGTAAATATATACAGAAGATATTTAAATTTAACTTGGTGACAAAAGGTAGAATTAAGAATACACAATAGCAATTCAGGATAAGTGTTTTTTTTTTTCAGCATACTAATTAGATAAGATGTAAATACCAAACTCGCTAAGACAGCGAGACAAAGTTCAGGGGGAAGTCCTTTCACTTGGGTGTGGGACAGAGGGTCTATCCTTGCAACTCTATTATTCTTTTATTTTAAAATTCTCTTTTCTTTCTCCTCTCTTCTTCCTTTTCACACAACATAGCAAGAAACAGATCGATATGTAAATCAAAAATGTTAACTGTAAGTGAAGATAGACGGAACCATCTCTCCCTTCTGCTTCATGTTTTCTTTTTCTTCTTTCTTCCTCTCTCTCTCTTTCTTCTACACCTAACATTGTATTTCTATTTCTTATAGCTATGGTAATAATTAATGTATATTTAGTTAAGGGAACAAAAATGAGCTGATATAAGTTGAACTGTCAATGATATGGAAATATGCTGTTTTACGCATGATATGTTCCCAGTAATATCAAAGCTGTATGAAACGTTTTTTACTTTCTATTTATGTTGAAATTTAAATAAATGATTTTTTAAAAAAGAAGAAGAAGGGCCCAATCATGTGCTGTGTGTAGCACTGCAGTTCCCTAAGTTGAAATCAACATGCATTTCTTTGGGGAGGGTAATTTAGTTTCACTAAGAATCCTGGATTCCTAATACTATTCCGTCACGGTAATGGCCCAAAGCAGCAATTTCCATGTATATCTTCGGTTTGGGTATTTCATTATGCATACCCCTACTAAATAAACAAGAAAATTAGGGAGTTGAGTCCTCTCTCATTTGGTGGAAATGTGGTGTCTGTTCTGCAGCCACAATAATTTGACATATGGTTAATGCACAAATGGAAACATGAAAATATAAAAGGCTTGTTGGATTAGACTTGGTATCCATCGAGTCGAACATCCTGTTTCAAAACTCATGAGGCATTGTAGCACTCTGCTGTTGTTTGCCCCCAACAGGTGATATTCAGAGATAAATTGGCTCTGAATATGGAAGTTCCATTTAGTTATTATGGTTAATAACTCATGATAGTCCTGTCTTCCCTGGCAATGTCTGATGTTTTATGTGATTTTATGATGTACACCGCCCAGAGCCCTTCGGGGATTGGGCGGTATATTAAGTCAAATAAATAATAATAATAATAATAATAATCCCCTTTAATCACCTAACAGCCAACACAATATCCTGTGGTGGTGAGTTCCAGAGATTAAATATGCATTACATCTGTTCTGACTCTACCTTAAAGAAGCAAACATCCTTGCCATTTGACTTCTCTTCCCCACAGAGCTAAATCAGAGAAGCAGAATTCTTACTCAGTTTTTCTGAGCTGCACTGTCAACTGTTTTAATGCTTCTCTGTCTGAAAAAACCACCCCATACATATACAACATCACTGTGTCACAGAAAAAATTATATGCTAGTTTTTCTTTGACATAATACTCACGTATATATAATATATATTTATAAGGGAGAAACATTCCCCAACCAAAAGGAACACTATATTGTCCTGGACAAGCAAATGCACTGTAACTTATTTAGCCATTATAGTCAGATCTTGTACTTCGGGATTCAGGGGTACCGTAGCCTTCTGCTATGGTAATAATAATATTGGGCTTTTAGCAGACAGCACTGTTTTCTGTAAGAGAGAGTACAGTGTTATGATCTTCACTGCTTCTGCTTTATATCTAACTGACATTTCTTATTGATGGGTGTGTGCTCTTTAATACTCTACTGGAATATACAGTATGATAGCTGCTTGGCTAGCAGTGTAAAATTTAGACACCTATGACTCAATCCAAAACAGAGTTGCCTAAATCCAGCAAGATAGATCCAGCAGTGAAAGCTCATAGATCTTTACTACCGAATGCATAAAACGCTACCCAAAGGAAGAAAAGAATCTGGCATCCAGATTTTTCACAAACAGAATACTGGCACTGTCAGCTTCCAGATTAATCACAGTGATTACATTAGCCCTTTTAGGATGTTCTAAGTTTTTGACTGAACATGCAGGTGGGGGGAAGAGTGGGATTGTAGTGGTAAACTGCACACATGCATTGGGGTGTTTTTTACAATCTACATACAGAGACAGGTTTTTTTTGTGTTTCTGTTTGAACACAAACTTTGAGATGGCAAGATGCCTAAAGAAGAAGGAGGAGGAGGAGGTAAAGGTGGAGAAGTAGAGGAGGAGGAGTAAGGAGGGGTTAGTTTTTCTACCCTCTTTTTCCTACCAAAAAGTTTCAAAGAGACTTACACTCATCTTCCCTTCCCCTCCCCACAAGAGACACTGTCATGATTTTAATGTGTGTGTGTGTGAGTTTAAACTGAGAGCTGAGTTGGAGAGAGAAACGGGGGTGAGAGGGGGATGAAAGAGCAATATGATTGATTGACTCTAGAGTGTGCATGTGGAAGGGATGTGCTGAACTGGCAGAAGATGTCAGAGAGTCAGAGAGAGAGCAGGAGAGACAGGATTTCAGAGTGAAAAGGATGAGAGTGTCACAGTGGCGTACCGTCAATGGGGACATGGGGTATCCCATGTCCCCAGGCACAAACTGTTCTGTAGTGACAGAATGGCGTGCGCTGCATCCACCAGCACCGGGCCGGGAGCGCCCAGCAGGCTTCCGGCTTGGACCAGCTGCTGCCACCACCACCACCCCACCTACTCACGGCATCCGATGGATGGGAGAGCCAGCCCAGCAGCAGCCAGCGCCAGGCCAGGAGTACCTGGCAGGCTCCCAGTCTAGGCTGGCTGCCCCCCCCCCACCACCACCACTATCAGAGGCCGTGAGCAGGCATGGTGTGATGGGAACCCTTATATCCCGGGCTAGGGAGAGATATTAGCCCACCGCTAGCCACCAATTGTAACAGGGTCGCTTATATTCAAGGCGAGGGAGAGATATATTACCCCACCACTAGCCACCCATTGTAATGGGATGGGTGGCCTACAATCAAGGCTCCCACTAAACTGACCAGTGGGGTTTCCTTTGCCACCCAAAATATCCCAGGCTAGTGTTCAGGGATCTTCTTTTTTTACTCTGCTGCCACCATTAAAGGGAAGGAACTAGGAATCCCAAAAACTCCTGCTGGCTTCCAAATATATAAAGGATCCCACCTCACATTCACTCTTGGTCTGAGGGGGAATGTCCTTCAGAGTCCCGTATACAAAAAATGGAGTGAATTCAACATTAGCTGGGATTCTAGTCCCTCAGACAGGCACTCTTCCACCTCTCACACACAAACGCAGGCTGGCACGAGGGTAACTTAAACACAATGAATGAAATTTATTTTGAAAACAAAAGAAAGGCTTCTTGAACTGGCTCAGAGAGGTACTAACGCTTGATGGTTTCAGAGAGGTTCTTTTCACTTAAAAGTTACAGAGCTTCAGATATTACTTAGGTTTCCCAGACTTAACCCACACTCAGACACACGCAGGAGTCTCTCAGAAACGACTTGGCTTTAATATGCTTTACCTTTCCTCACAGACACACCCTTGACCTTATTTCTTCCACTACCCACTGTTTCACACACCCTCAGTCCTGGCCCTGTGAGTTTCAGGCATTACACAGCTTCCCTCACTCACACACACCAAACCCTCTCTACCTAGACTGGTATGGTACAGGGGCTGGACAGACTCCTAGGTCTGGTCAGTGTCTACTGACAAGCCTCTGGCCGGCACTTCGCTCTGCACCAAAAAGCCAGTGCCTTCCTTCCTCTCAAAGCTTCCTTCACTTGTGGAGAGTCACTAGAATCCTGCCAGCTACCTTTTCACCAGAGACAGAGCTGAGTGACTTCACTCCACAGACTCTGCTCTCAACTGAACACAAGCTGTTCTCTTCAGAACTCTCCACAAAGAACTGTCTGACAGGCTCTCTCTGTCTTTCTGTTTATCTAGCAGCTTTTAGCACCCCCTTACATTAACCAGGGGCAACAGTGCCTTCCATCGACCAATCACCTTGCTTTTATTTAAATTAGGGCCTGCTGCCATACTGTTATTGTCACCAGGCCTCTTTAAGCAGGCCTGCTTCACACCAGCCCTTCAGGGTGGGGCAAGTCCGTTACACATGGCCTCCAATAGAGGGGGGCAGAAGCAGCCGGGGCCAGGCTGAGAGCACCCAGCAGGCTCCCAGTCTAGGCTGGCTGCTGCTACCCCCCCGCCTCCAATGGAGGGGGAGCAGCCTGGCAGCAGCCGGCACCCAGCCAGGAGCGCCCCACAGGCCTCTGGCAGGTTCCTGGCTCGGTACTGGTTGCTGCCGCACCCACCCACCCCCACTGTTGGAGGCCGCAAGCAGCCCGAATGTACATAGTTGTACACAGCTTGTTGTGTTAATTCGGGAAATATATAGTTTTTCCTTTTAAGAAATTCGATGAGCTGTCTTTGAAGACACAAACACACAATATGAAAATTAGTGTGGAGGATTCTCATAGTTAACTCTAGTTAGAGATATATAGTTATCTCTAACAGCAAATTTCCTGGCCATATACTAACCACCAAGGCCATTAAACAGGGCTACCTAAAGACAAGACACTTAAGCAACTTCTCAGATCTTTTGCAAAAGTATTCCTTGATAAAATAAATGCCAGACTGAATAATATTCTGATCCCTGCTACTCTATCAGTTTCCATTCTAATTCCTCCTTTGATCCACCAAACATTACTGCTTGGTCAGCCAATTTCTTTCCAAGCCCATTTGTGATCCCACCTGGGAAAGGATAGTATTTTTTTAAAAAAAATTCAAAGTAAAAAAACTTTTGTATGAAAATATTGATGTAATATTATATACCATATGAAGATGTGCAGACTTGGAATCCCAGTTTGTTTATTATGCCCAAATCTTTCTTTGTTTTCATCTTTTCCACAGTATCAGATTGTTAGGTAAATATTTCAGCTCAGTGTTATCAATTGCAGAGAAAGCTGTGGGGATGGGGGGAAAGACCTAATTTCAAGCCAAATATGGAGTTTTGTGTCTTAGCTCAAGAATTAGATATTACACAAGAATTTCTTAAGATATTTTCCCCCTTTTCCTGGGAGTTGTCCAAACTCACAGAATCTTACAGTTCCTAAATGACACGGTATTGATTTGTTCAGAAGTTGCATCAGACCAGTTTAAGTGCACAGTTTAGGAGGTCTTTGAATGAAAATAATGGGTTAAATGAGGAAAAGCTTCACCTTTATCTCAGAGGGTGCCATCAGTGTTTTGGGGTGGGTTTCCAGGGGCAAGCAGTTCCATAATTATGGTGATGTTGTTCCAAAAATGAAAGGTTGTGATGCATCTAGAAAACTGTAACACAGGAGTGATGGTTTGAATTGACTGGGTATATCTTATGTTGTGCAGTTTTGAGCGAAAGGGAAATGACAAAAATCTTGTTTTATTGGACACCTAAATTCCCATTTTAAGTGTGAGCTGCTATTTATTGAACCATCAGAATGGAATCTGAAAGGTGTACAACATTAAGTTATGCATACCATCCCTCACAGCACACTGTGTTAAGCAGCTAAACCCTTATAAGCCAATTGACTTCAGTGGGCTTAGAAGGGTATAACTCTGTTTAGGATTGCAGTCTCAGTTATCTATTGAAAGCAAATAATGAATTCATGAAGCCATCAGCTTCACTGGACAAGAATGCCTCTAGACAGCAATTTTGCCATTTTGGTTAGCTTGGGTATGCTTTCTATTTTCGACACCACAGCTATACAGGTTCCAGTACAGGACAAGTGTGTAAAACGTTAGGGCATGATAACATTGTTGAGAGTCTGACTACTGTAAATTGTTCTAAGACTGTGTAGCAGCAGCTACATGGCAAAGTTTCCTCTTATATTCAGCAATTGTTCTTTTGAAACATTATTTATTTATTTTACCAGATTTATATTGTGCCCCCTCACAAAAACCACAGGGTGACTAACAAATTAAAACAGGCAAGATAAAAGCATGTTTTAAATCCATTAAAACCAAACTCCCTCCTTAAAACTGGAGCTAAATACCTACAAAGACATAAAAACAACAATTAAAACACTGGTCAGGAAGATGAGATCATTGAGGGAATGCCAAATGAAGCAAAAAAAAAAGTCTTTAGCCTCTAGCAGAAGATGGCAACGGAAGGGGACAGACTAATATCCTTGAGGAGAGAATTCCAGAGTTTGGGGGCGTGAGAAGGCCCTCCTTTAGGTTCCCACTTGCCTAATTTCAAAAGGCAGGGGCACCTGAAGCAGAGCCTCTACAGATGATGGTAGTGGCCACTTAGCTAGTAGAATTCCTTTACCAAGGACCCAAGCAGCATGCGGAGGAGAGTTGGGAACTTTAACCCTTTCATAATCTGCCATTTTCTTGCTGAAGGAGCTCACTTCTGAGCTGCCTTTACTCACGTTGGTGGGGGGATGTGCCAGTACCAGCAAGAATAAAAACAGCTTGAGGGTGTGTGTTTTTTCCAGCAGTAAATGGCATGGCAAGAAAGGGCAACAATTTCCTCCTCCTTCCCACTTTTCCTCTGAACTTCTCCTTCTTGATAAATCACTTCAGAGACTGCAATTGCAAGAGAAAAAAATCAAAATAAAACAGAAAAGAAATCCATATTATGTAGCTGGGCCTTGAAAAGGTGATGCTTGGTAGCAAATATGCTGCCTTGCAGGAGTGCCAGCCTTCAGTTGGGGCCTGGGGATCCCTTGGGATAATAGCTCATCTCCGGACTACAGAGACCAGTTCCCCTAGAGAAAATAGATGCTTTGGACGGTGGGTTCTGCAGCATTGTACCACACAGAGGTCCGTGTCCTCTCCACACTCCATCCCCAAATCTTCATGAGATTTCCAACCTAGCTCTGGCAACTCTATCCCCCACCGATGGCTGGGGGGGACCTGGCAATCTTAGTACTTGTACATTTTTAAATAAAGTAAGAACATAAGAAAGAGCCTGCTGGATCAGACCAGAGTCCATCTTGTCCAGCACTCTGCTACTCGCAGTGGCCCATTAGGTGCCTTTGGGAGCTCACATGCAGGATGTGAATGCAATGGCCTTCTGCTGCTGCTGCTGCTCCCGAGCACCTGGTCTGCTAAGGCATTTGCAATCTTAGATCAAGGAGGATCAAGATTTGTAGCCATAGATCGACATCCCCTTCATAAATCTGTCCACGCCCTTTTTAAAGCTATCCAGGTTAGTGGCCATCAAGAGACCAGTTGTTTCTGTAGCTGGAATGATTATGGTGCAAGACTCCCCCTTGGCAGATAAACGGACCAAACATGCTGGGAAAATGAGCAAACAATGTGTTTTTCCCCCTTCTGTAAAATTAGAAGTAAAACAAGCAGGCATTTCGAAAGGTTAGAACACTCTCTTTCACTTTCTGCAGCACGCACATCCACCTCTTCCCCGGAAATCTACACTTGACACTTTCGACCTTGACTGGCTTTCATTGTGTAACTGATGGAGTGTGTTGAATGTCAGTGGCAAGAAAACAGGTTGGGCAAAAATAACTGCTTCTTCAAGTCTCTTTCTCAGCAACTAAGTGCAGGAAAATAACTTATTTTCTCCTGTTTCCTGCAACATTTTATTCATCTAAGCAGAAGAAGTATTTCTCCTACTTTGGTTAATGTCAGATCAAATGAGAATAATGTAACCATTCCTGGTTTTGTAACAGAGGAGTTTCTGGGTCAGCAGAATTACTCAATGGGATGGAATGTGTGGTCCAGCTTTTTAACCCTTTTCATTATCCTTCATCTTTCCATTGTTGCTTTAAGGATATCTTAATGCCATTAACACCTTTAAGGCTAGAACAAACTGCCTATCTAAAATGGTCCTTCTCAGTTTTCACATAAGTCTTGCAGAAATCATTGTTGCAGAATTCTAGGTGGTCGGTAAAAACTAACAAGATACAAGTCATTGCAATGGGCGAGGTCTCTGTGCAGTGAAGGTCTGCATATTGCAATGGCTTCTGGAGATGTATCACTCAACTATATGCACAGAGACATCTGCACTGACCCTGGAAAACCACAGGCTGAAGATAGGTTTTACTCTTATTGAAGCTGTGCAACAACATCTGTAACACTTTAGCTGTCATCAAAGGAGGAGGAGGAGGAGGAGGAGTTTGGATTTATACCCTACCTTTCTCTCCTGTAAGGAGACACAAGGTGGCTTACAAACTCATTGGATTTATACCCCACCTTTCTCTCCCTTCCTCTCCCCACAACAGACACCTTGTGAGGTAGGTGGGGCTGAGAGCGCTCCGAAGAACTGTGACTAGCCCAAGGTCACCCAGCAGGAATGTAGGAGTGCAGAAATACATCTGGTTCACCAGATAAGCCTCTGCAACTCAGGTGGAGGAGTGGGAAATCAAACTCGGTTCTTCCCGATTAGAATCCACCTGCTCTTAACCACTACATCACCTGCTCTTATCCACTACATCACAGCCAATGAATACTTTTGGGGCATTGGTGCTTTCTAAAGTAGGTGTGCATCAGGCCAATGGTCTTCATTCCAGGAGCAGGGATGCTCAGACAGCATTTATTTTGCTGCTGTTTGGATGGGCTCACTGCTAGAGCACTTGTGCACACAGCATGGTTACTATGCACAAAGAGAGGAGCTGAAAGATGATGAGACAAGGTTTTCAACAGTGGAAAAGATCTTGCGGTGCAGAAGAATGAAGAGTTTGGATTTATACCCGCTTTTCTCTCCCACAAGGAGTCTCAAAGCAACTCACAGACTTCTTCCCTTCCTTTTCCCACAACAGACGCCTTGTGAAGGAGGTGGGGCTGAATGAGTTCTGAGAGAACTATGACTAGCCCAAGGTCATCCAGCAGGCTTCAAAACCAGTTCACCAGATAAGAGCCTGCTGCTCATGTGGAGTTTTGGGGATCAAACCCAGTTCTTCAGATTAGAGTCCACTGCTCTTAAGCACGACAGAAGGCAGGCTCACAACCACCCAGAGGTGGGATCCAGCAGGTTCTCACAGGTTCCCGAGAGTAGGTTACTAATTATTTGTGTGTGCCGAGAGGGGGTTACTAATTGGTGGTTTTGCCATGTGATTTTTGCCTTAGTTACGCCCCTCCTCTCAGCAGTAGCGCACAGAACTTGAAGCAGTCTAGCAGTAGGTGCACCGGCGTGCGTGGCAGTCTGCGCCTGCGTGCACTTGTTTCCCGCCCAAGGACCGGCGCAGCGGCTGCGTCCTTGCCACAGCCCCGCCCAGGAATGCCCCGCCCCCGGAATGCCCAGCCACGCTCCCGTCATGCCCCGCCCAGCCCCATTGGCACTACACCACAGTTTGAATCCCACCACCATGGGAACCTGTTACTAAAATTTTTGGATCCCACCACTGCAACCACCACCATCCACCAGTAAAAGCAGTACATTGGAAGACCAGTATGGGAATGGGGGGTGGGTAAACAGAGAGAAGACAAGGCAATGGCAAAGTCCCTCTCAACATCACTTACCTTGAAAACCCCACCAGGGGTCACCAGGTCAGCTGCTATTTGACGGTGCATGCGTGCACACACACACATTCTGTCTTAATTAAACATTCCTTTTGTCACTGGTTGGGGTCCTGGCACAGCTCACAGCCCCTCTTGCCGGGGTTGGAGGCGTCCTTTCTCCAGCCTCAGATATGGTCATTTGAAGCTGGGTTCTTGGAGCCCTTCCCACAGCTGTTGGGCCCTGTGGAGGGCCTAGGATTTGTGGGTGAATCCTCCTCGGCTGTTCATGCCCTTACCGTTCTTATACTCTCCCCCCAATCGAAGCTCCTCCCCCAGCCCCTTTCTCTGGCTCTTCCATCAGAGCCTTTAAGAGCCTTCTTCCCAGACAGCCCTCTTTCTTGTCCCTCCCACTGAGATACAGGACTGGCCTGCACCTGTTCACCCGGCCTGAGGGTCATGGGCTGGTGCAGGGTGGCTGGGCCTGCCATGAGCACCGACCTGCTGCTTATGTATGTTGGAGCTGCACCAGCTCTGGCCAAAGTGAGGCACAGCAATCCTTTTCTGACCTTCCCCAGGTCATTGCCGGCCTTTTCTGCTGCACTGTGTGTTGGAATGAGTGACTTCTGCATGCCTGGACACTGGGGTGGTGTGTATCTCCCACTAACTGTGTTGTTGCCTCTCTTGTATGCCCTCCTTGTCTGGGGCAGGAGACCACCCACTAACCTCCTTTCTTCCCCATGCTGGTCTCACTTCTCACCTGGCCCTTGCCCTGAGCGCATGGACAATGGCTACCTGCCTCATTGGGGCTTTTCCACTGAAGTAGCTTCTCACTTGCACACATGTGATGGCGTGTTAGAGCACCCACTTGTCGTAGGGAAAGTAATTCTTAGATCAGGGTTTCTTCCTATCTACCTTTTTCCTGGAACAAAGCTGTGAACTGGAGATTAGGAAATAAGCATAAGCATTTTATTGTCATTGTGCACGCACAATTAAATTTACAGCAGCATTCCTCGATGCACACAATTTCAGACTCATACCCCATCCTCACTTTCCCCTTCCTCCACCCATCCCTACACAGCCCCAAACACATCAACACGAAGCCACGGAGTTTAGCATAGCCACAGCTCTAGAGTAGAAGCTGTCTCTAAGCCTCTTTGTCCTAGTTTTGATACTTGAATAATGCTTGAACAAAGATGCTTGAATAAATGTAAGTTTTACCTTTTACATTTATCTCTTGAGAAGTTTCTATAAACTGCATTCACACACACTGTTGGGCTGATCCATAATTCTAAACTAAATCTAACACTGTGGGCAGTGGTGGGATCCAAAAATTTTAGTAAGAGGTTCCCATGGTGGTGGGATTCAAACTGTGGCGTAGCGCCAATGGGGCTGGGCGGGGCATGATGGGGGCGTGGCTGGGCATTCCGGGGGCAGGGCATTCCTGGGTGGGGCTGTGGCAAGGACGCAGCCACTACGCCGGTCCTTGGGCAGGAAACGAATGCACGCAGGCGCAGGCTGCCACGCACGCCGGTGCACCTCCTGCTAGACTGCTTCAAGTTCTGCGCACTACTGCTGAGAGGAGGGGCATAACTAAGGCAAAAATCACATGGCAAAATCACCAATTAGTAACCCCCTCTCGGCACACACAAATAATTAGTAACCTACTCTCGGGAACCTGTGAGAACCTGCTGGATCCCACCTCTGACTGTGGGCCTCTGCCCCAGCCTCTGGATGCCAGCCCCCTTTGGTCCCCGGTCCTTGACTGGGTCTGGGGAGCCCTCCTGGGCTCTGCCTCAACTGCAGGACTGCTGCTGCCCCAGCAGCAGCCTGCTTCGGGCTGGACCATTGCCTGGCCACCCTGCGAGGCCTCCTCCACCTGCTGCCATTTCTCCCTGCCGCCTGCTGAGCTCGTGCCAGCCAGGTGATCTCTTCCCCCAGCGCTCCTCCTGGGGCCACTGGGCTGCACCAGGGCTGGGCTGGGAGTCTCGGGAGGTGGTCCCCAGACTCATTTTATGTATATTTCTGGGTGAATGAAAGAAGGTGTCATGACAGATGCAGAAAAATCAGGGAGAAAAATGCATACATAATGTCCTAATATTTTCACAGTCCACAAGTGTATCAATCTAGTATGCCTCTGTTCACTTGGCTAATTAAAGCAGGCAGCCCCCAAAACCTTCTTACAAGCTTTGTGCTGAATCCTGCAGGGCATCATTTACCCAAATCTGGGCAAATGCATTTGGCTATTAAAACAAAATTAACCCAGGCTTGTGTTTTATACTATGGTAGTTGTATGTCATTAAGACTGTGCATCCAGGTTTCCCAGTGGTGTGTAAGATTGCCTCTCATTGTTAACATATGACACAGTTGTGGCCTGGGGTCGTTAATATCTGATCCAAATTAATGAGAAGCAGAAAGAAGGAAGTGGCCATAAGAGGAAAAGAAAAATCCAAGATTACAGTGAACTCTATTACCCCAAAGCAAGAAGTCTTCATTGTATGCAAAAAAATTGGTTCAAACAGATCTTTTAAAGCAGACTTTTTAAAGTTTATTGGGCAGCATGGAATTTTTTTTTCCTTAGAGAATTCCTAGGGGAATAGTCTAGTCTGTTCCAATATGAACTTGGAAGCTAGTTATAAACATCACATTTGGTTAGTAGATTTCCACCTTGCTTCACTCTGAAGGCTCTGCCCATTGACAAAAAAGTTCAAACTGAAAATTGAAAAATTCATCACAAAGAAATGAAATTTTACTACATATTCCATGAATGTCTCCAAAACAGATATCGCTTGGTGAACCTTTGGTAACAATCACATATGTTGTTCTTGCACAAAACTGCCTTATACTAAATCAGACACATTAGTCTATGAAGGCCAGCAGAAGATGTACCGCATTACTTTAATTCCCTATCATTGAAGCCAGGTCCCCTTCTGCACACGCAAAATAATGCGTTTTCAAACCACTTTCACAACTGTTTGCAAGTGGATTTTGCCATTCCGCACAGCTTCAAAGAGCATTGAAAGCAGTTTGAAAGTGCATTATTCTGCATGTGCGGAATGAGCCCAAGACTGTTATTAAGGGAACTGTTTGATTCATACATGTTTTGTGTACTTTTTGTATGGTGGGATGTTTTGTATGTTTATACTGTTCTAGATTATTGAGGCACCCTAATTACTTTTTCACTTCACTTAGTAAATGGAGAAGCTCAACACAGGAGTGTTGTTGTATGTGTGTCGATGATAGTAGCAGTAGGACTGGCGGTAGTTTCATCATCAATCAGGACCCACACTCCTCTCTGATGAATCTGGAGGATCTGCTTGGTTTTTTGATTCAAGCCTTTCCCTCAGTTACAAGATTTCTTAGAATAACGAGGGCAAAGGCTTTGTGGCATTGCTGAGAGGTAAGTCTCGTATTAAGCCTGAAGAGTACAGAGATGACTGAAGGAGGAAGGGGTGTGTGTGTGTTGCGCTATGGGATGAATTCTCTTTAAAGCTTGTAGTTTCCAGGTCTGTTTATCACCAGAGACAGACTTCCCAGCTCTATCCTGTCCCAAAAGTACAGTGAAGTCACTTTGCCACATTATATGGCAGAATTTCACACAGCATTGTTTGGTCCCTTGCTGAGACAATTCCCCTTTTCTGTCTTCACTCTATCTGGCAGCCCTCAACCTACCTCTCAAAGGAGATTGGATGTTCACCCCCATAGGGTCAGTTGTCAAAGCAGCTATGCAGCTGCTTTACCTCTCAGGGGCATGACAGCCTTCTGTCCATCATATGAATGTCTTCAAAACAGATATAGTTTGGTGAATCTTGCAATCTCACAGCACTCATGGGCCAGACACAAGACCTGGCTGTACATCCCCTTGCTTTTATAACTACCTAAAGCTGTCCATCACTCTGCCTCTCCAATGCCCTTTACTTGTTCATTCTCCACTAAAGCCTAAAGTCAAAAACCTTCACTGTCTCCCACACTATCTCCCCTTTATATCACAGTGTGGTGTAGTGATTAAGAACAGGTAGATTCTCATCTGGAGAACTGGGTTTGATTCCCCACTCCTCTACCTGAGTGTCGGAGGCTTATCTGGTGAACCAGGTGTTTCCCCACTCCTACATTCCTGATGGGTGGCCCTGGGCTAGTCACAGTTCTTTGGAACTCTCTCAGCTCCACCTACCACACACGGTGTCTGTTGTGGGGAGAGGAGGGGAAAGCCATCTTTCCTGTAAGAAAAGGTAGGGTATAAATCCAAACTCTTCTTATTTCTAAGCTATGAAGTCCCCAGTTCCAAGGAGCTCAAAGCTGCATCCATTGTCCTTCCTGCTATCACTGGTAAATTGTTAAAACGACCCAGTGAAGTTACATTAGGGCTCATTCTGCACATGCAGAATAATGCACTTCCAAACTGCTTTCAGTGCTCTTTGAAGCTGTATGGAATAGCAAAATCCACTTGCAAACAGTTGTGAAAGTGGTTTGAAAACGCATTATTTTGCATGTGCGGAAGGGGTCTGAGTTAAGAGTAATAGGCCCAATATCACCCAGTTACCTCCATGGCTAAATGGGGATTTGAAGCCACTCTCCTATCAAGTCTGAAACAAACAACGCAGTCTTACCTGGCCTTTGTTGAGCTGGCAACTACAGAGATGAGGGGGTGAAAAGAATATCCCTCCCTGTGTATGCCTCAGTAGTCACTGCTTAGCTGTCCTTTTAAAACTTCACATACACCCATTTCTAATCGGCCAGACTTCAGCTGCAGCTGAAGACATCAAGGTAAGAAGGGAGATAGACTGGGGATACTGATAGAGAAAAAGAGGGGAGAAAATGTCAGAGAAAATGAGTGGGGAGACTGATGCACAAGCGGGAGAGAAAGAGGTGGGCAAGTCGGTCAGGGAATGTTAGAGGGGAAAAGGAGGAAGACTATTTGAGAGGGAGAAGGAAGCAAGGATGGAGGTGGAATGTGGATGGGTAGGAAAAAAGAGTGTGAGATGAGGGGATTGGGATTGGAGGGAGGGTCCCCAAAACCTGGAACTGGCAATGGCATCAAGGTCAAGAATTCAATAGCATTGTTAGTGCTCTAGCAGTTATGAGCAAGCACGCTTTTGAGCAATTGGAAAGTAGAGTGCTAGAAAGAATTAGCCAAAGTTGTCCAGGCTTCTTCTAAACCTTTAATTCTACAAACCATGCAAGCATTTCTGACTTGCTGAATTCTCAGGAAAGCAGTGTCTCCAACGCTACCAGCTTTTAACAGCTCCAGGTTGGTGCAGAGTAAGTGACATCTAGAGGTCACTACAGTGCTAATTCTTCAACAGTTTTAACTGAAGAACCTGCGTTCCAATCCCATCACCCATTCATTGCATCCCAAATGCAGTCAGCAGGGACTGGGTGTATAAACTTTAGTATTTTACACCAGCTAAAGTTTCCAGGAAGCCTTCAAGGACTGCCCCAACATAGAACATGTTACAGTAGTCTATCCTTGAGGCTACCAAAGCATCGATCAGGTACCAGTTAAGTACTTTTTAATTAGTCATTTTAAAGGTACACACTGGAAGCTGGAGATTCACAGAACTATATACCAATGCTACAAAATGACTACAAAGAGTATAACTCTGGTGGAATTCTATGAGCAGGAGGGACAAACTACAGATGAATTAGCAGAAATAATTGGTCAGTTTATTTTTCCTTCGAAATTTTTTTTAAGCCTTTATCTCCGGCAGTATCCAACTCATGAAGGGAAAATATGCCATTTTAGAAAAGGTTTTGTGATTGTTGGCATGAGGGGAAAGCCATCCTCTTGTAAAAGTGCATTTTAGTTACAAGGATTTTTTTTTTACAATTCAATTTTTTGTGGATACAGAGGGTAGTAAAACAGCAACCGCTTATTAGCTCTAGACCCAGCTGCGATGGAGCACTCAGACCCTCTTATTTAGCACAAATCACATGTTTGTAGGCTGAAGCTCTAACTAATACAGTTGTTTGTTTCTTCTAAGTGACTTCGGACCAGCTGGATCATGCAAATCACGGCCATGGGAACAGAAGAATTTGGTTACTGCCAGTCCACAGTTGCTGGAACAGCAGTCAGTAAAATCTAGCAGCTCTCGGGAGTCAAATGTTTTAAGCTCCCCGCCAATATCTACAAGGGGGCAGCCCAAAGTTCCCATCATTCAAATTCTTTCTGAAGTTTTCCTAACAGCCTAGAAAGTTGCTCAATGCATAAACATAAGTGGTAAAAACATTTCAACCGGCTCATTAGTTGGTTGTGTCTGAGGGATTGGAAAACAGCTCTGATCCACATAGTTCCCGCTGCCCAGAGGCAAATTAAAATCTAACAATCAGGCCAATCGAAGTGAAATACTGTACTACAATTCCGGGGGGGGGGGGACAGAATCCAGAAAGTAAGAGCCATGTGGTCTATTTTATTAGGGCCAATCCATGTAGCACTGTCCGAGATCCATTTGAATTTCTCTGGGCAGCACAATTTCCACGTACAGATGGCAGCTTTTGTGACTCCCCTTCATGCTGTAGCCCAAATACCATCCTAAATACCTAGGAGCAGCAGTGGCATAGTGATTAAGAGCAGGCACATTCTAATCTGGAGGAACTGGGTTTGATTCCTCGCTCTGCCGCCTGAGCTGTGGAGGCTTATCTGGGGAATTCAGATTAGCCTGTGCACTCCCACACATGCCAGCTGGGTGACCTTGGGCTAGTCACAGCTTTTCGGAGCTCTCTCAGCCCCACCTACCTCACAGGGTGTTTGTTGTGAGGGGGAAAGGGCAAGGAGATTGTAAGCCCCTTTGAGTCTCCTACAGGAGAGAAAGGGGGAATATAAATCCAAACTACTACTCCTTCTGGTTGTACCTGGGGCACCCTAGGATACATTTCAGGTGGAAATTTTGGACTGCAATGTGGAACCAGTTGTGCTCCACAGGTGAAAATCATTCCACTCCACTGGATTCAAGCCATAGTGTGCCACCTTTCAAATTCTCTAGACTGCTTCATCAGGATGAATTAACAAGGAAGATGTTCCAGGTCACATTCCTCTAAGTCACTTCCAAAAGGGAGTACCCAAACTGCCTGAATGCTCCAGAGGAAATGATGATCAAAGCCTCTTTGTTCAGCACTCCAGAGAACATAAGCAATGACTCAAGTTTGAAGGGAATGATCTAAAATCCCAGAGCCACCTTTCCCACTAGTTCAACGACATGACCAGGAAAAACCACCCAGCCATTGCCTGAACTGCCATTCAGGTCATTCATTCATGGCACGTAGATTGTCCTGCTGCTCTATCACCTCCCTTGGCCTGATCATATTTGGACTTCAACTTCCCGTGAACATACATCATACTCCACACATCAAAAATTCAAATCCCCCAAATACAAAACTAGACTCTTCTGCACCCTTGACCCAATACTACTACAGATTCTAACTCTGCAAGGAATTTGGTTGATAGTACATAGAAAGGGCACTGCAAGGTGTCCACACATGTAGTAGGTTCTCATCCAGAGCCAACACCAATGAGTATGAACCCATCAGACCCTTCTCATCCAGACAGCAGAGTATGTTCACTTGTCTTCCATGTTACTCTTCTTCCCTAATCTAACTCTTCACATATTTCTACCTGCTCCCCTTCCTCTGGGCCAGTTTACTCTGGACAAACCATGTAGGAGGGACGTAATCTGGACTAGCAGTGACTTTACTTGAGCATTTAGCATAAAGGTAACAGTAGCATTGTGAGGATGTGCAAAGTTTTCATTCATTTGTTATACCCAAATTGCCATGGTATAACTGGAATTGCTTGCTGGATTGTACTTTTGTCTGGAGCTCACCCCTTATCCTATCTGTATTGGAGCAATACAGTCACTTGCTGGGTAAAGTGCTTGCCTCCTCCTATCTTTTCTTCTCAAGTTTATTGTGCCAGATTTGGGCACTTGGGTACAACAGATTCAGAGCCTTTCTTGCACTGGACTCATGTTTTAGAGTTTTCAATATGGGGGACATTATCCAGATACTGGGTCTGATGGGGACACAACAATATGTGTTCTGATGTCACACAAGGTTCCATCTGCATCTCACAAGGGGGAAAAAATCAGATGCCAGAAGAATACTGTGAGAGGACTTGGAATTTTGTTAGCTTTATTTTTTTTTAATAATTCTCTCAAGTTTCATAATATAAACACAGTTTCTAAAGTTAACAATAGTACTTCTGGTCCACTTACAAACCACTTGATTTATCCAAACTAAAAGGAAGAGAGCCATTTTAAAACCAGTTGAACGCTGCAGCCTTCAACGTTCCAAGTCTAACATAACTGGTGCTCCTCTTCTTAGCCACGTTTCACATCTAAGTTGCACAGAAACATACAGTATCCATACAACCAAATGCAGGTCCCAAGCAGGTCCTACCGAAATATAGCTGCCCAAAGTCTTACATTACAATATTGTGGCTCAAATGTTCATATGCTGCGGAACAACCTGTTAAGCGCTTCCTGATGAGCAACAGGATGTATGTATGTAGCCAACCACACTGTTCCTCCAATAGAAAAGCATTTCTGTTTGTAGACAAGGGAGCTGATTCCAGCCAACTGCCCCCGCATGCTGAATACCCCTATGCTGCACCTCAGAGTCTGCTGATATCCCCCAGTGTGGAACAAAGTTGGCTGCAGAAGGAGGGGGGAGTTCAGAAATCCTGCAAAGTCCACCCTGGTTGAATCCGTGCTGCTCAGCACAAGCTATCAGAGTGCTGCTTCTGCAGAAGTTCCAGCAAAATTAATAGGAACTGAGAAAGCACATATTCCCATTGGATCAGTGGACTCGGAAGCTCACTGCTGGATTTAGCCCACCGCCACTTCTGGCTGTTTAGAGTATGGGATCCTTGCCATACAAAAAACAGGAGGTAGCTAAACGGACAGTTTTCATCTGCTATTAAATTAGAAGGTTCTGATAAAGATCAGGATTCAACAAACAGTGAAGTTGGGCTTAGTTTTAATCACGATGCCGTAGTCTGCCTTTCCCAGATGTTAAAGCTTCCTCACACAAGCCCAGTTATTTATTTTGCCCATGTCACCTCAAGCGGTTGCTACATCATTACGCAAAACATGACAAGTTCATTTTGTTAGTCAAACATTTGAGTTCTACTTGAGTGTACTAAACATAATGAAAGCCGCACTGGAAGCTGTAAAACAAACTGATTTACCACTGAGAAGCAGACTTTCGATATGTATACTGAATAGGTTGAAAAGGAAGACTAGTAATCCATTAATCTCTCTCTTCCTAAAGTGTATTGGGTTTCCGTATTGTCCACATGATTTATTTTAAACAGTATTTTGGATAAACTCTCAAATTGAATCCCTTTTTTCCAGCATTGGAAGTTTGTTGGACAAATAAGTGCCCATTTCCAGCATCTTCACACAATGACTCTGAAATGTATAAAAACTCATTTCAAAAGTACCCACCCGAAGTTTTCAAAGGTTGCAAGTACAGTAAAAATTTAAACATCCAAGATGAAGTCCAAGATGAAAATGTGACGATGAAAAAAAAAAAATCAGCCAAATTAAATTCTGTATTAACTAAAAACCAATAGTGAGAAGAGAAGCCAAATAATTTTTTTTAAATGGCAGCAACTTTTTTTAGGTCACACTAAATGGACAGATCCCCTTCCCCAAATTCCTGAGTGTCCTTGTATTACACATGCAGCTACCAAGGAACAATTCCTCTGAAATGCACTGCATTCAAAAACAGAATTATTCCAGATTGTGGTTTCATAACCTTCCATTCCGTTGCTTGATTTCTTACACACTTACAAACATTTTCATTTTGTTCCTGGATCTTTGCTTCTCTCTAAACTTTCATTTCACTATCTTTTCCAGGGGTCTCCAACCTATGGCCCTCCAGATATTCATTGATTACAATTCCCATCAGCCCCTGCCAGCATGGTCAACTGGCAGGGCTGATGGGAATCATAGTCCATGAACATCTGAAGGGCCGTAGGTTGGAGACCCCTGTTTTAAACCTTGATGTATAGCAACACTTGGAGAGTTTTTGTTCACGCCGGCCAAACAATAGGCTTTTCTTCAAACAGAAGGCATTCAGTTCTGCAAGGTGTCTCTCACTTTGGCCTGTAGGGCATCACAGGTCTTCTTAGCATCTCCTAGGAGCATGGCAGTATTGGGCTTGTAAAATATTGGATTATCCACAGCTGCATAGCCAACGCCCAGAGATCTCTTCATAACAATAACCTGCAGACAGAAAAGTTAAGAATATAAGAAAAGGCCTCCTGCATCATCTCTGTGGTCCAAAACCCTGTTTCATGCACAGAGGCCAGCTTGTTGTTGTAGAGAAGCAGTTCCCAACCTGGGGTACGCATACTGCCAGGAGTACACGCCAGAGCATTTGGGAGTAGACGAAAAAATTACAAAACAGGGGTACAATTTTATGGACAAGGGATATGCGAGTGAAAAAAGTTTGGAACCACTGCTGAAGAGGCAAACAATCTGGGTGTACAGGTCAAAGCCTTCCCCCACTGTTTTGCCTCCTAACACCGGCATTCACAGGTTTACTGCCTCTAGATGTGGAATCACAGAATCATAGAGTTGGAAGAGACCCCAAAGGCCATCAAGTCCAACCTCCTGCAATGCAGGAACACACAATCAAAGCACTCCTAACAGATGGCCATCCAGCCTCTCTTTAAAAACCTCCAAAGAAGGAGACTCCACCACACCCCAAGACAGTGCATTCCACTGTCCAACAGCCCTTAATGTCAGGAACTTTTTCCTGATGTTTAGGTGGAATCTCTTTTCCTTCACCTTGAACTCATTACTCCTGGTTCTAGTCTCAGGAACAGCAGAAAACAAGCTTGCTCCCTCACCAACATGACATCCCTTCAAATATCTAAATGTGTCTATCATGTCTTCTCTTCACCAAACTAAACATACCCAGCTCCCTAAGTCTCTCCTCGTAGGGCATGGATTCCAGACCTTTTACCATTTTGGTTGCCCTCCATTTTGATTGCCTATTGGAGGTTCTTTTCAGTCACCCTGGCTAGTAGCCATGCTAGATAATGCATAGATACAGGGATTCAACAAAAGGCAAAGAATACAATCATATATGAAACATCTGCAGAACAGGCTTTGTATCTCTGTACTTGGATGGCCAAGGCTAGGTCAATCTTGGAAGCTAAGCAGGGTCAGCTTCAGGTTCAGAAGAATAAGAACAGCAGACTCAGAGATACATGGTGATATGACTCTCAAAGGTTTTCACACAAATAGAGAAGACACAGAATTTCTATCAAATTGTTTTATGAACCCACCTGCTTTGCCTTCCAAACTTCCAGAACGGGCATCCCCGCAATGATAGAATTTGGGTCTTCCTGGGCAGCTGAGTTCACTGTGTCATTAGCTCCGATAACAAGGGCCAGGTCTGTGTCTGCAGTTACAAAAAAGGAGCATTTTTTTAAAAAAATTAGGAGTTTCCTTCCCCAGAATTAAAATTTCAATTATCAGCAATATCAAGAAACTCTACATTCATTCCTCTTAGGGCAGTGGTGGCAAACCTTTGGCACTCCAGATGTTATGGACTACAATTCCCATCAGCCCCTTCCAGCATGGCCAATTGGCCATGCTGGAAGGGGCCGATGGGAATTGTAGTCCATAACATCTGGAGTGCCAAAGGTTCGCCACCAAGGTCTTAGGGGCTATATATTTACAGGGATGTGACAGTATCAAGAAACCCTAATTAGTTTCTTTTAAGGTCTATACATCCGCAGGGATGGCCCTTCCTGAAACTAATTCTCAAAATAAGTTTAGCTGTTTTTCCTGGCAGCTTAAAAACCAACTGCATAAAAATTAATGAACAACAGCATGGAAAATTCCAATACCGGCATTTAGCAGAGCAACGGACAGAATGATGAAGAGTACTCTAGAGAAGCCTGGTACAATTCAGCCTGCTAAGAATTTTTTTAAAAAAATACTACGGTCAAATACACACTAGGGCCCCTTCCACACATGCAGAATAATGTACTTTGCAGCTGAATTTTACTGTGCGGAATAGCAAAACCCACTTGCAAAAAATGGTGAAAACGGATTGAAAGTGCATGTGAGGAAGGAGCCTAGGGCTGATTCCGCATGGGCCAAAAACAGCGGTGTGAAAACGGTGTGAAAACAGTATAAACCCTTTTACACAGTTTTAAATCCTTTTACACCGTTTTCACACCGTTTTCACACTGCTGTTTTTGGCCCATGCGGAATCAGCCTCTGTGAAGCTGCTTTGCAGTTTCTTGCTGACGACAGAAAAAGAAGTCAAGACACAATTCACAATCGAATATTTTAGAAAAGGTTGACAGGGTTTGTGGTTCAGGGGGACTGTGGCTCAGTGGTAAAACATCTGCTTGGTATGCAGAAATTCCCACGTTTAACTCTGAGTCTCCAATTAAAAGGATCAGGTGATAGTAGTAGATGTGACAATACAGATGTGAGTAGACAATACAGATCCTGATGGGCCAAGAAGGTCTGACTCAGTATAAAGCAGTGGTGGCGAACCTATGGCACGGGTGCCAGAGGTGGCACTCAGAGCCCTCTCTGTGGGCATGCGCAAACAGAGTTGCCCCCCCACCCCCCCATCTAGGCTGTCCTGGGCCGCTGGGCTCAATTATAAGCATTAAACTTCAGACCTAGTTTTGTGGAAGCAGTGTAGGTAACCCTGTTAAGCGCTGTTAAACCCCACTGATTTTCATGTGAAGAACTAAAGCGCGATCCTTTTCTTGGGAGTAAGCTCGGTTGCTGGCAATGGGGCTTGCTTCTGAGTAAACCTTCCTAGGGTCGTGATTCACCCATTGGAAGAGTTGCACAGTTGCTTCAAAGCAAAGCCACCAACGACCACCAAGCTTACTCCCGAGTAATGTGCACCTCGGAGCCAACCATTTTTTCTAAACTAAAACCTCAGTATTCAGGATAAATTGCCGTGTTGGCACTTTGCGATAAATAAGTGGGTTTTGGGTTGCAATTTGGGCACTCGGTCTTGTACTGTTTGTACGAAACAGGCTAGTTGATCCAGCGCTCTCACCTGGGAAGTCATGGTTGATCTCATCCATTTCTAGAACAATGTCGTAAGGGACTCCGGCTTCTGCAAGGAGGACGTTTAGTTGGCCAGGCATACGACCAGCCACAGGATGAATGCCAAATCTAAGGATGCAGGAGGAAAAGGCAGTGAGTTTACATGCGTAGAATATAGTATCAAAGTGTTTTGCAATCTTTTTGCTAACAAAGTTATTGTTAACAGTTTAGAGATTGAAATCCAAGACAGAATTTGGATGGGAGCCAATCAAAAAATACCAAGGTTTATAGGGAGGCAGACAATTGCAAAACACCTGAGAACATCCCTTGCCTTGAAAACTCCACAGGGTTGCCATAAGTCACTTGTGACTTGATAGAAAAGAAAAAAATGAAGACACATTTTACATAATATTTGTAACATTATAAAAGTCATCTACTACTAATCCAGCAATATTAAGTTTATTTTTCCCTGAGTATACCTTATATAAAATATTATAACAGTTTTGTTGTCTGCTATTTTATTTTCAGTCCCTCTCCTTTTAACTCCCAACCCTTCATTCACTTCCCCACACACACAAAGGGACAACACTGTTGTTAATCTGTCACAGGTTTTTACACCACACTGCTTCTGCTGTGAAGCCCAGAGTGGCATACTTAGCTCCACTGGCCTCCACAGCAAACCTGTGATGTGGGATAGGCCAAAACAGAATGACCGACTCGAGGTCAGGCCCTGAGCTTCAGTAGGGTTATGAGGCCAGCTTCCCCAAGTCCATTTCCAGCCCTCTAATCATCATATCACACTAATTCTCCAACACACTAAATTTCATTGTGACCATCAAACCTTCCTTACGGTGCAGCCAGATCCCAGAAGCAGATGGATCCGTAGTGTTATATAAAAACAGTTCTTATGAAGCACTTAAGAACTAGGAGCTGCACAAAATCTGGGTTTGCACTTTCGGACAGTGCAGACAGGAAAGCAGAATGGACTCAAAGAAAAACAGATCAGAAGTGAAACGCCCAGGAGAAGGACTACATTTTTTTTCCAGAGTTGTTAAGCAACTATAATGAGGGAAAGGTACTGAATAGTGAAGGGCAGAGAATTCCAAGGACGAGTCCAAACTTCTCTTTACAAATAATGTTTTAATCATACGATTCCCACAATTCAGGACATCTGATTAGGCAAATCTGTACCCAGGGCTTGGAAAGGTCTTTAGAGCAAATAGTTCACTGATGGTTTAAAAGAGGGGAAAACACATCCTGCACAAAGCATAGTTGTCCTAAGAGAACATGTCCCCAGCAATAAACTTTTTGATCTCTGCTTTCTGGAGCCAACCAAGGTACAACATTAAATCTGCGCTGGGGCCAAGGCCAACAATGGTGGCTTCAAAGCAGGATGTGTTTTTAACAGAATAATGGAATAAAGAATCTAGAGACTACACTGCAACCTTTTAGATTTTTTTAATTGAATAAGATTATAGCACAGTTGCACGCCAGCTTGCTATTAGCCTTTTTTGAACAGGAATTTCTTATACTGTCCATGCGCACTGTGTGTTTTCCCCTTTTTTCTGATTTATAGGTGGAGCTTTCTGAGGGAGAAGTTAACAGACAAGGCTTGAAAACAGAAACGCAGAGCTGCAAGCTGTCTGATGGAGGAGGATTCTCCTCTGGAGTAAAAAGGAACATATTTGGGTTTGGGATCACGAAGGGTTCTTGCTGCTGTTCATATTTATTTATTTAAGAGTTTGGATTTATATCCCCCCTTTCTCTCCTGTAGGAGACTCAAAGGGGCTTACAATCTCCTTGCCCTTCCCCCCTCACAACAAACACCCTGAGAGGTGGGTGGGGCTGAGAGAGCTCCGTAGAACTGTAACTAGCCCAAGGTCACCCAGCTGGCGTGTGTGGGAGGGCCCAGGCTAATCTGAATTCCCCAGATAAGCCTCCACAGCTCAGGCAGCAGAGCGGAGAATCAAACCCGGTTCCTCCAGATTAGATAACACGAGCTCTTAACCTCCTACGCCACTGCTGCTCCTATTGTTCATATTTGATTCTGTTATTCTGTTTTGTTGGTTGTTAGCCGCTCTGAGCCTTATGGGGAAGAGCGGGGTACAAGTCAAATAAATGAATGAAACGAAATAAGCAGTTATGTCGGGAAATAGGTCTAAGGTTTAGAGAGTAATCCCTAAGTGTGTAATGAGAAACAACTCTGGTGAAAGGAGTGATGCCAGGCCAGTTTAAAGGAGAAATAGGGAACTATGTTAACGTTCATGACTCCTCCAACTACAGAACTACTGTGAAAAAGAAGCTTAAGTTTAAGAAACATACCCATGACTGCCAAGAGAAATCACTCTCAGTAAAAAATAAAAGTTTAAGCATTTGTATGTGAACTACCTTTGTACATCTGGAATGACAACGTATCACTTAAATATAACCATCTCAAGTTCCTCAATTCTGTTACTCTGTTACAGACCACAGTCCTGTTATGAAGCTTTGCTAACCTGACTTTTAAACTCCCCCCCACAAAAAACCAGACAAAACCATTTTTAAGTTGTACTTCAAAAAGCCTCTTGAGTGTCGCAGATTTCCAATCTTTTATAGAAGATAAGGATCCATTACAATTAGTGGCAGTGGTGTCATATCAATTTATTAGTCTACATAGAGATAGTGAGAGTTGGTGTGTGAGAGAATACAAATGTTAAAAAACAACAAAAACCAAAAAAAAATTTAAAACAAGAGGAGTTCTTGTCATAGCAGCTGACCACGGTTAGTATTAATACCAGCCCAAAAGCAACCCTGCTCCATGGTCACTTTCAAAGAGAGAAGGCCCAAAGAAGGGGAATTCATGCTAAGTTATAGAGAACCTTACACAAACTCTCTGAACTTAATGCAAAAAAAGCATCCAAGTAACTTCCTGCTACAGTGAAAACCAATATGAATATTAAGCTCTCAGTTTGCAAAGCGTATCTACTTTCTATTAACAGTTCCAAGAAAACTCAAGGAGAGATCTCACTGCAATCCTAACAAAGGCCAGCTGTAGAACCCCAACGCAGAATAGAAAAACAGATAGGTAACAATATAATGAAGCTTAAGATTTCAAAAGTCAGCCAGCAACTCAGTAACTTAAGACCCGTGAACATGCCCTGTTGTTTCCAGAAGCCCTGCTGAAATGCCATCTGTGTTTAAAAGATATTAGACCTTTTCTGTGCTGAACCCCCACATTAAAGTCTGGGTAAGGAACAAAGTTCGCCTTGATTTCTAACATAAATGACATTCAAGTAGCTCTTATACCAATGCCAATTTGGACTTTGCACTTTCCCCAACTATGTTCAAAGTATTTAACCTATGCACATGTACATACATTTCCTTCAGTTTCTGGATTTTACCCAAAAGAGAAGTTAGGAATAGGAGTTCACTTCTAATATTATTATTGCTTGTAACAGAGTAGGAAGAAGAGAAGACAATTGAGAGTATCCTCTCATGACCACCTCTGTGACAAATCCAGACGTGCATTCACATACTCACTCGGGGTTTCTCTGCCCTAACTTCTTAATTCACTGAACACTGCCTCTCAGTGTTTGACTATCCACAGGTTACTCGTAGTGCAGCATATTCAAAACTAAGGATCTGCTCTGGAAGCAAGGATTCAACCTGCGCAATATAACCCTATTCCAGTCAACCAAAGGAAGTGCAGGCAACCTAGAAGAATGGCAATAGACCACAGTAGGTTATGCAAAGCCAAAAATTGCCTAATAAAAACTTCCAAGTCCAGTTTTTCCCACTGGTCTGAGCAGCAAGGGGACTCCAATTGCTCACTCTCCCTGGGTCAGGATATTTTCATGCAACTGGACAAGAACAATTAGATTCCAAGACTCTTATTCCCCACAACTGTTTCCTATATTTACCACCAGTTCTCTTGAGCTTTGATTTCCATATATTAAAAAAAAATACAAGCACTGATTTTGTTCACACGCTCTCACTGATATCATAATCCCGAGGAAGCAGAAAAATACTCCTAAGAAGCCTGCCATCTGAGTGCATAACAGGCTCAGACCAAAATTGTGTACACTAGAATAATCAGATGCAGAGAAGCCAGTAGAGCAGGGAACATGGCAAATTTATAACTTCTAACAAAACTCAGAAGTGTCATTGGGCACACTGAAAAAGGCATCAAGCAGATGCAACTCAGTAGCATCACTTACATCCCAACACAAGCTACAACATCCCCATTTACACAGAGATTCCTGATCAAATCATAGCCAAACAAATTCTGCAACAAGCTGGGAGTATGAGCTTTGGTCACATTGATGCAGTAAAGGCATATTTCTTCTAACTTTATACAATGAAGTTGTTGGCTGCACACAGCTGGGCAGCCCACACAGCTGGGGGATCCTCTGGTTTTGACTGTGAAAAGGAAAGTCTTTGAGACAAGTAGATTCAGCACCAGCTTTGGCAGCCCCGTCAATTAGCAAGACAGGGTGAACCTAATCTAGACTTAAGCAGAAAACAACAGATGTTTAAGTCACAAAAGCCAGATGTGATTCCACTCATGTGTACTACGAATACTCTCCGCTTTTACTCCAGCTTTCAACTCAAGATCTTCTTTTAATTCTCTCCCTCACCTACTGCCACATATAGTCTTATCTATCTTCTTCCCCACCATCTCCCTTTCTTCTCGTTCCACTTTTAAAAAGTGTTGTCAAAGAGCAATCTACCTTAAGTAAGAGTGTGAGCCAATTTTAGCCCCAACCCAGCGTGGTGCGAAAAGGACCTTTCAGTGATCAAATTCTGGTCAGAGACACGGGCTGCTCATTAGATGTTGTATCTTCGGCACTGCGGACCCAGTTTCCTGATCAGCATGGCCCAGGCAGCCAGGACGGCTATCGGAATAGCGGCTACGGAAGACGATTAAAGAGAGCAGAATGATTTACGTTAATGCGATTACTGAAAACTGACTTCCCTGTGTTTTAAACACAATGGCTTCAACTGAATTTTGTGCAAGGTCATATGGAAGAGTACTACAGAAGAGTATTATGCATCACAAAATCACTTTAAGGAAGATAAATAACTAGGTTAAGATGGGCAGCATGAAAGTTGTGTGTTAATAAAGGTAAAGTTTTCCCTTCAGTCGTGTCTGACCCTGGGATACCACTGCAAGCAGTGATTTCATAGGCAAGCCGTTTTTGCCATTGCTTTCCCCGGCTATTCTTTACCCCCTAGCTATGTGCTAGGTACTCATTTACTGACCAAGGAATGGATGGATGGCTGAGTTGACCATGAGCCAGCTGCCAGGATATCTGACCCACAGGGGGCTCACACTCCTGACCGTGTGAGTGGCAGTGCAAGAACTTAACCACCACGCTATACGGCTCCTTGTGCGTTAATACAAAGGCCCAAAGGACCACTTTTTCTGTTTGTTTTGTTCTCTGACTGCAGAACCAATGTACCCAATCAAGAGACCCTGTGCAGATGTGTCCCAAGGTTCCTTAAAATCACAGCCAACAAGATCTGCATATTTTGCTTATCGATGCAAGCACAGAAATAGGTATTGAACACTACCTTGGGGAACTGCAGTAAGCTATTATGGCCCTTAACATATATTGATAGTAATCAGTGGCTTTTTATTTGTTTTATCTTGACCAGGTACTTAATTCCACTTTTTGGGGAGACCAGGATATCAGCTTTAAACTCAGCCAAACAACTAGCCTGTCTAGGTGACTATGAGCATGTAAGCTTGACAGTGCTTGGTGAATTCTTAACAACCAGGTGGAGGCTCAGGGAGATTTCTGGTAGCTGAAGAAATGGCATCAATGATGTCTCCTATTCCAGCACAGTGGAGAATCTGAGAAGAACAGAAGCATGTCTGGATGAAACAGACAGCTACTCCTGAGTCCAACACCAGGTATCCAGGTTGACTCAGGCAGAGTGGGACCTGGGACAGCTCCCAGTGGCAACTCCCAGAATTAACAGGTAATTAACATAATTACTTCAGACTGCACCTGAGGTCCAATAAGGCACGAAATAGCAAAGCTGTCCTCTTAACTGCCATAGTCCTACCTGTGGCTATAACCAAGAATCAGTTTAAAAGATGAGTCCAGAAGAGTGAAGGCCCTTACAGCTGTGGAGGGGCTGCGGATTCTGGTTCCTCATTTTAAAGCGGGGGTGTCCAACTCTGGCGTTTCAGATGTTCATGGGCCAATTGACCATGCCAGGAGGGGCTGATGGGAATTGTTGTCCATGAACATCTGAAGCGCCACAGTTGGACACCTCTGTTTTAAAGCATTCAAGGACTGGTTCATACATGCCAAAGAATGCAGTGGTAGAACAGAATGCACCACTTTGGATTCCAACTTTGTTCCACAAAACTCTACAAATCTCCTATTGCTTGTCTGTTCTTGCTCTGCTGATTCTCTATTTTCAGGGAGTACAACAACTACATCAAAGCTTTTAAAAATGCGAGCCTCCAAACTTTTTTAACCTGCAATATGAGGAAGGGAAATGGTGATAGAGGGTCTTTACTTCTGTCCTCCAGGCATTCCAGCCAATCCTTGCCTACAGGGGGAATTAGCCGACACCAAATGGAATCAACCAATGAGAAGCTTTGAAACATCTGGGAGGGAGTTAAATAGAGGGAAGGTCTGTCATTGGCACAGAAAGGGTTTGGGGAAACAACAGAGTACTACCAGGAGAATAGTTAGCCTATCAGACTTCAATGGCTGGAGGAAAAGAACTCAAATATCTATAGGGGCAGTAAAGAGGCAGGAACAGAGCAGGTATCCTGAGTTACCTTATGAAAACAGTAGGTTAGGGATCTGTGAAGCGATTGTGGAAAATATCCCAAGAGACAAGCTAATTCTCCTTCAACAGGCTGAGATTCTTGGGTTCAAGGAGGAGTTCCAAACGAAATCATTTTCTTTCTTTGGCAGAAATAGCCTGTCAGTTCAATAACACTGTGTATAGGTGAAATTGTAACTGTTTTAAAGCAGAGCTCTGCTGCCCCTTGCTGTAAACAAGTAATAACTTATTAAGTTCCTTGTCCTACCTACCATACCACTATGCACTGAGGTCTTCTAAAGATGAGACAATTGTGAAAGGAAGGTGTTGGTGTGAATTACGCATGAAAAAATAGCAGAAAATTTACTCAGATTCCTATTCCACCTCCCCAGACACATAATCCAGGACAGTTAGTAGTTTAAAATTATGTTACTGATCATTTGCAACCCATGCCATAACTAAATCAATGTGGTTACAAGGTGGGTAGAGAGATGAGGAAAGCACCTGGCCATCACAAAAATCCATTCTACCATTTCAGGATTTTTATTTTTTAATTTATTTTATTTTATACTCGAACCCCACCCTACCCCCCAAAGGGCTCGGGACGGCTTACAATTGTCACCTAATTGCCATCTGAATCTGCTGGACGTGGAAATCAGGCATAAATCTTGGGCCTCTGAAAAAATAATGGGGTATTAAATCCCATTTCTCCAAGCGGCTTCAAGAGTGGTCCTCCTCAGTCTAGCCAACTTGGAGTTTACTATCTCTGAGGCAGAGAATTGCAGTGCCACCTTCATAGAGGTCTCCTCTGAATCAGACTACCTGCTACACCAGTGGTTCTCAACCTTCCTAATACCGCAATCCTTTAATGCAGTTCCTCAGGTTGTGGTGACCCCCAACCATAAAATTATTTGTGTCTCGGTTCCTAAGACCATCGGAAATATGTGTTTTCCGATGGTCTTAGGCGACCCCTGTGAAAGGGTCGTTTGACCCCCCCAAAAGGGGTCGCGACCCACAGGTTGAGAACCGCTGTTCTAAAGCTATTTGGATTCTTGAAAGTGACAACATGTGGAGCTTCTGAGCCTCCACCCCCAATCACTAAGGGAAATAAAGTAAAATTCTGCAAAACAAGCAAATCTACACACACTTATTTTTGTCTCTTTTCTTCCTTTTTTTTTTTCAAAATGTATAGAGATCACAAGGTCCAGTTTGTCTTGGTACAGACCTTGAGAACATAAAACCTTTGCAATTGCCTTCCTCTAACCAAAACAGAACTTTGCAACATCTTGAATACAACATGCAGACAGGGAAAGAGGAAAATTGGAAAAGGATTTACAGCTCCTTCCAGCTCTCGCTGATGGCCCTAGAAATTGAGTTGCAATGTGTTACAGCGTCCAAACAGAAATACATATTTTTAGGGTGCAGAGGCTTAAGAATAAAGGGAGTGGTACAAACAGTTGTTAATTACGTTGTGTTCTGGGGCTGCAAGCCATTAAACCTTTGACTTGCAAGGTTTGAGATGTTTATTTTATGCCTTTGTTGAACAAGGCCTTTTTTTAATGTTTACATTCTACGGTTAAGCACTCAAGGGAAAATATTGAGGACACTTGACCCCATAATATCACAACTGCTACATGAATTCTAAATTTAAGTGGCATTTCTAAGGTTGCATTACTGGAACATCTCTTTGTTTTAAACAAGCCATATAACATTTTGTGCAGGACATTAAAATGAGCATGAGTAGTTTACACAGAGTTCTCAAAACAAACACACACAACCCACTCAGGATTAGATCCATCTCAAAAGAAACCAAAAACCTAAGAAAGCTGTCAGTGATCTAAGTCTTAGATCGTTGAACAACCAGTTCAAGGTCCATTTAATGGAGTTGTTTTCGATCCAGATTCACACTCCTGCACTCAAAAGATGGCCCTGGAGGATATTACTGTTGCTCAACTTAGCTCTCAATCAAAGAGAAAGGGAAGGGAAGGGAAGAATAGTTAAAGAGAAAATGAAATGGAGAACCTGCTACCCATGCAGGGCTCAGTCCCAGAGCCCATTTTAAAGAAGAGAGGAATGACTCTCAAAATATACTTCCCTTATTAATGTTTCATCCCAGACCAATTTAGGGTTTAGTTTTCTGAGTCCAGCTGTGATCTTCCAGGTAAGTTCAGTAAAGCAACTCTTTCTTAGCACTTAGCCCATTAGGAGAGGGACCATGGATCACTGGCAAAGAATCTGTTTTGCATGCACAAGTTCCCAGGTTCAATTTGTGGCATCTCCAGTAGTGCAAATTTCAATTGTGGCCCGTTTTGTGATGGGATGTTAGGTGCACATTAATCCTACAAAAAGGTATGAAAATAGGCATTCCAAGAAACGTGCCATACTCAGTTCTGTTGACTGAAATTCTACATACCCACAACATGCACAAAATGTAAGAAGGCAATATAACAAGTATTTTCTTCGCAACAAGTTGAATTTTCAATGAATTGATAAGATTCTGCAAAGATTTTTCTCATGTCAAATAACGGTTAGTACAGATTATTCTCTACCCTTAGGTGGGCTCCAACAGAAGCATCAATATGACACGTTAAGTCATTTGTGATGTCTTCAAAGTATGTTATGGCTGCAGGCAAGTTTAATCAGAATGAAGCCTCAGAACCAGAAATCAGGTGTGATGTCGGGATGACAGTACGACAAATGCAATTTTACTTGGCACAGCACAGGTACAATAAACCAATCACATGTCGTGGTTAGCCTTTATCCACTGCAGATGTGTGAGCATGTCAAATCTGGATGGAGAGTGTGCTTCTGGTGCCCTGAGGCTCCATGGGCCAGCAGGAAGCTGAGGGTGAACAGCTGAACTCAATGAACACCAGGGGCACACCATAAGGCAATGAAAGGCCAAACTTGACGCAAATGGTAAATATATAATTATTTCATTAAAGCCCGTCTAGGTAAATCACTGTGGCAAAGTCCTGCCAAAAGGAGCTGCAAGATCTAATGCAAGAGCTTCAAAAGAGTTCCATCAGTGGTTCTTCCATGCAAAACAGACATATAAACCCAAGAATTTTAACACTCATCGAATTTAAAAGAAATGAAGCTGTTCCACACAGCTACACACAAACCAGCCACTGCTTGGTTTAGTTAAAAAGTTGGGGAATTACATTCCTGGAGTAACAGATGCACAAGGTTACTTCCTGAGTACTAGTGGGAAATCTTCACAGAACCAAGCTAGATGCAGTGCTTGTAAATCTAAGCCTGGATCTCTTGAGAGTGGGGGGGGCACTGAGTGAGGGGGGGGCAACTGAGACCCCAACAGAGGGATAGGGAGGTGGAACATGACTTCCATGCTGTTGTCCCAAATTGGAAATACTTTCCCCAGAGAGCGAGACAGGCACAATATGAATCTCTCTCCTCGCCCCATATCTAGGCTACAGGCAGCCCAAGAAAGCCATTTCTGATAGGGTACACATCACAGAACATAAGAACATAAGAACTAGCCTGCTGGATCAGACCAGAGTCCATCTAGTCCAGCACTCTGCTACTCGCAATGGCCCACCAGGTGCCTTTGGGAGCTCACATGCAGGAGATGAAAGCAATGGCCTTCTGCTGCTGCTGCTCCTGAGCACCTGGTCTGCTAAGGCATTTGCAATCTGAGATCAAGGCAGATCAAGACTGGTAGCCATAGATCAGGGGTAGGGAACCTGCGGCTCTCCAGATGTTCAGGAACTACAATTCCCATCAGCCCCTACCAGCATGGCCAATTGGCCATGCTGACAGAGGCTAATGGGAATTGTAGTTCCTGAACATCTGGAGAGCCGCAGGTTCCCTACCCCTGCCATAGATCGACTTCTCCATAAATCTGTTCAAGCCCTTTTTAAAGCTAACAGAACAGTGGAACAAAAGAAGAATTAGACTCCCTTCCTCCAGTACTGTAGCCTCCGCTGTAGATCCCAATCCATGGACAGAATGGAAAGTTACCGGAAGGGGCACGAGTTCACCCATTGCTTCTACCCACAAAGAGAGAGAGAGAAGTGAAGATAATGAATTGGCTGAAGAATCCACGCCAAGCACAGAGGCACTGGATACGGTTGCCTTCCAGGGCAGTGGCCCACTGGGAAATTTCTCTGTAAGTTACATGGCCCATCCCCTCCCAATATCACACACATACCCCCGCAGCTGCTTTCGGCCGTTACATCACACACCTGAGATGTATGGAGTATAATGCAAGGAGTCCAGTGGGGCAGTCAGCCGGGATTATCCCACAACACTAGCACTCATGTTTCGCCAGTAGCAGTTAAACCCAGGAGGAATTCCAAGGAGTTGAGAATAAAAAATGCAAACCTTTCTGGCACTCGACATAACCACTTGTGTTCGTGTGGATAGAAGCAAGAAGCCATGAACTGCGATGATTCTGGCACCCCCCCACCCCACCCCAACTGCAAGCAGAATACAGAACATGCTGCTCTGGCAATGAAGGTCAGAAGGGGAGAGCCAAGCACAAAAAAGGAAGCAGCTAGACCACACAGGCAAAACTGAAGGCAAACGAACCAGCACAACGCTCGGAATTACAGGAGGGCCAAACAAGCCCATAATCTTGTTTTAATGCCTTTTGATCAGGAATGACATTTCAGGGACAGCCAAGATGTGTTTCGACAGTGTTATGATCACAGAACAAAACAATTCTATACGGTGGAGCGTGAAACTGTGTGGTCCGTGACAAAGACTCTGGCAGGCAGGATGCAGCAATGAACTTGCACATTTCTATTTTCAGTAGGAGTGATACCCAATGGACTGAGAAGGACTTAAGCATTTGCACGGTACCTCCGAAGAACTAGAGATCATCGAGTGAGTATATGTTCCATGCACAAATAAGAGAGTGGGGGAATGGTACACTTTTGGGTAGGCATGTGCAAAGTCCCATGTTCAGTGTTTGCCATGGTCTGTTGCACAGCATGAGAATTTTGATCGCGGCAATATTTTTGGCTTTGCTGTACTTATCTGGATCTGCTCTTCTCCCCTTCCATTCTCCACATCAGTGATTAAGAACATAAGAACTAGCCTGCTGGATCAGACCAGAGTCCACCTAGTCCAGCACTCTGCTACTCGCAGTGGCCCACCAGGTGCCTTGGGGAGCTCACGCGCAGGAGGTGTAAGCAATGGCCTTCTGCTGCTGCTGTTGCTCCTGAGCACCTGGTCCGCTAAGGCATTTGCAATCTGAGATCAAGGAGGATCAAGATTGGTAGCCATAGATTGACTTCATAAATCTGTCCAAGCCCTTTAACAGGTGGGTTGTGTCATGACTTGGCATAGCACACAATCAGCTGCCACAGTCCCCAAGGGGAACAATTGGGAAGGCATCCCCAACTCCTTTCGAGCCTGAGCACTCTAGACTTCTGACACAGGTTGGTGGGTACAATCACAAAATGGCTGTCATGATCATCCCATTTCTGATTTGATCCCGCCATGTCTCCTGTGGGATCCCTTTTCTCTTACCTTTCCCCCTCATTCTTAATTAGTGTGGTTGTACTTTCTCACTCTCTATACTTTCGCTTCCCAGGACAATGCCTTATCAGTTCATTAGGCAACCTGCTGTTGTAGTTCTCTCAGTACTGTGGAATATAGTTTCGACCCGGGGGAGGCTGCATTGTCTCTGGACCACGGGACTGGTGGGGTGCCATTTCCCCCAGGGAACTAGTAGTGTGTGACAGGGAGGCATGGCATGGGGTATCATAAAGGACACTCGCTAGTGCTTCAGTTCTGACAACAAAAGTCTGAATGCTTATTCCTGATGCTGTTTCGTAATAAAGAAATCATCTGAACACAGAGTCTTGTTATTGAACAGTCCAGGGGCATGACAATGGCTGCCACAGGAGGCAGAGCCAACAATATATACACACACAAGCCCAATCGCAGCGGAGAAAAGGGATAATTTTAAAAATACATTGAGAAAGAGGAGTTATAAAACCCAACCAACACTGTGCTGGCAGCTGCTGCTGAAACAACATTGTTTTAATCTGCTCAACCCACCAGATTTCCAGCGTCCAATCAGAAGCCCAGTTCGGTAACAGCCTTATGTGGCGCCACCCACTTTTTAAAAAACATGGTAGGCACTAAGAAACGTGTCAGCAGGTGCCATGGTGCCCACAGACACCATATTGGAGGCGCCTTGTTCAGGGAATACGATTCACATTTTGTTTGGAGAGAAGACAGTGTTCAGTGGAAGAGTACACAGTTGGCTGCTGGAAGGTGCCAGATTCAAATTCTGATGAGATCAACCACGTACAAGGTAACTCCGTGTTTATATTTAAACATATACCTTGTTTCCCACAGCAGAGAACATTACATATTTATTTTCAAACCACTGGAATCAAAAGAAACTGAGATCAAGAATTGCCTGATTGAAATCTTACAAATGACTCCCAGTTCTCAACAACTGATAGCCAAACTACACTGCTGTTGCACTAGAATAGTCTTAAATACTAGAATGCCAGAGTCCACCCTCCAGAGCAGGCATTTTCTTTAGGGGGGAAAAGTTAACACAGCAATTAGATACAACTAAAAACCTGTCAGAAGATGACAGTTTCCTTAAAAACTCCAACAGGCTGGGCATACCTGCCCCTGAAGGATATTTCCCAACAACAAGAAGAATTGGTTTTTACACCCCATGCTTGTAAGGAGTCTCAAAATGGCTTACAATCATCTTCCCTTTCCCTCCCCACATCAGGCATGTTGTGAGGTAGGTGGGGCTGAAGAAGTTCTGAGAGAACTGTGACTAGCCCAAAGTCACCCAGCAGGCTTTTTGAGGAGGAATGGGAAACAAATCCTCTTCACCAGATAAGAGTCCGCTGCTCTTAACCACTGAACCACTTAACTACTGTATATACTGACATAATCACATTTCTAGTATATTTTTTTACACACATCCCACCATGCCAGGTCAAAGACACTGACAGTATACATAACAAGCAGCCACAGACCCCCCTGCTCCCGCGCATATCATTTCCCTCCCACCTTATGCGCTTACCTCACGTTCTTGCCCTTCTCTATCAGCATTTTTACCAAATCAGCAATTGGGTATTGTGCTTTGGCAGCACACAGACCGTAACCTGTGGACAAAAACGAAACCTGACATGTATGGTGGGCTTGGGCAGCATCCCTCCCATTTCCCAATTTGAAGGATTTGGGATGCTAGGAAGTTGCCAGTAGGGACAGACAAAGATAGAAACCCCCAAACAGATTACTTATGGGTTTTATGTCTTTGTATGTATGCAAACAGTTTTTAATTTGTTTTAATGTTATGTGTCAGGTGGTTGATTCTGATGATTTCCAAATGTTAAGAGTTAGTAACTGTTGGTAATTGCAGGTGGTTATATTGGGGAAATTGTCATCACTTATACACAATGTATGTCATGTCTATATAGTCTATATTGATCATTAGTTACAGATATATGACAATTTTACATTGTTATACATCTTGCTTTGTTACTTATGTAATTGATATTTACCAAATATCCATCATATCTTTTGTTGAATGTTTAATGTTGCATGAAGGTTAAAGTGATAAAACTTTTTTCTAAAAAAATATATAAATGTTATTTTCTCAAGTGTGTTGAAAACGGTTAGCTCCCTTGGAAGCCACTGTAAGGACAGAAAGGTGGGACACAAATGCTGTAAATATTTTTTTTTATTTATATCCCCCCTTTCTCCCCTTTAGGAGACTCAAAGGGGCTTACAATCTCCTTGCCCTTCCCCCATCACAACAAACACCCTGTGAGATGGGTGGGGCTGAGAGAGCTCTGAGAAGATGTGACTAGCCCAAGGTCACCCAGCTGGCGTGTGTGGGAGTGCACAGGCTAATCTGAATTCCCAGATAAGCCTCCACAGCTCAAGCGGCAGAGTGGGGAATCAAACTCAGTTCCTCCAGATTAGCATGCACCTGCTCTTAACCACTACTGCTACATAAAGCAGCCTGAATTGCGCACCCACACCTACTGTACCTGGAGTGATGATAATATTGTTGGCTTCCTTGATCATGTCAACTGCATTATCCACATTCACTTCTGTGTGAGTGCCAGAGATTTCCATTGGCTTCCCGCCAGCTGTTGAAGTTGTACCGTATCCACCCAGGATCACATTAGCAAGGGAACGGTTCATGGCCTAACAGATAACACACAAAACAATAAACTGAATATTTTTGTAACAAGTCAGTTTTCTAACATAATGGCTACAGTTCCACAAAGAAAGATATCCGACACTTAAAAGTTTTTTTTTTCTCAAGGTTCCGCTTATTTACTCCTCTTTTGGGTTCTGAGACGTTTATGCAACCCAAACATGGTTTTGTCCAAAGACGATAGAAGATAACAAGTTCATGTCGCTGGAACACGTGAGAAGAGAGAACATGGCAAAATGACTCTGGAAAAAAATTAGAATCATAGAGTTGGAGGAAACTACAAAAGCCATCCAGTCCAACCCCCTGCCACACAATGAAAGCACTCCTGACAGATGGTCATCCAGCCTCTGTTTAAAAACCTCCAATGGAGACTCCACCAGACTCCGAGTCAGAACTTTCCACTGTCGAACAGCCCTTACTGTCAGGAAGTTCTTCCTGGTGTTTAGATGGAATCTCTTTTCCTGCACCTTGAATCTATTACTCCTTGTCCTGGTCTGAAGCAGCAAAAAAGAAGCTTGCTCCATCTTCAACATGTTATCCCTTCAAATATTTAAACATGGCTGTCATGACATACCTTAACCTTTTCTTCTCCAGACCAAACATACCTAACTCCCTAAGCTGCTCTCACAGGGCATGGATTCCAGACCTTTTACCATTTAGGTCACTCTCCTCTAGACCAGCTCCAATTAGAGAACGATGAACTGGAAAGAAAACTGTGCCAATTGCTATTCTTTGGCATTTACTCTGTATTCCCTTCCCCCTCCCTCTTTTAAAAATGAGGTTGTGTAGGTAACCAGTAGTATAATCTCTATAAAGAATCCCGGTGATTTTTTTCATGCTGCTGATTAATGCACACTTGCTGCCACCCGGCGGCCATCCAAAAATTGCACCCTAAATTAAAGTTTTTTAAAAATCCATTGTGACTTGTAAGCTGGACCAATTTAAATGAACACACACCCAAAGTGATATATTTTGGGTTGCTCACAGACAGCCCTAAAATGGACAGCTTAGACTAACCCAATCTTGTCAGATCTCAGAAACTAAACAGGATTGGCCCTGGCTAGTATTTGGATGGGAGATCTCCCAGGAATAATTCAGGATTATGACACAGGTAGAATCATAGAGTTGGAAGAATCCCCAAGGGCCATCAAGTCCAACCCCCTGCAATGCAGAAACACACAATCAAAGCACTCCCGACAGATGGCCATCCAGCCTCTGTTTAAAAACCTCCAAAGAAGGAGACTCCAAGGTAGTGCATTCCACTGTTGAACAGCCCTTACTGTCAGGAAGTTTTTCCTGATGTGGAATCTCTTTTCTTTCATCTTGAACCCATGACTCTTGGTAGGCAGTGGCAAATCACATCGGAACACCTCTTGCCTTGGAAACCTGACAGAGTCACCATAAATCAGATGTGACTTGATGACAATTTCCACCACCACTATGAAGAACTTACACAGCATCATCACAGTTAACAATAGGAGTCTTTGTATAACACTTGTAGTCTCTATGTCTCATTTCAATTTTAACCTTCTTCTATGGAGGGAATGAAGAAAAAGGTAGCCAAGTAGAAGAGAATATGGACATAGCCTGCCTCAGCGATAATAATTAGGTGGTCCAATATGTGTATGATCTGATGAACAGCCGCAAGCGGTACAACATATGCACTATGGAACATGAAAGGAAATGGTTTCTAAAAATGGATCTGGTAAGTTACCTGGCACTCGAATGTGAATTCTGCCTTTTGACCAAAGTGGTTCTCAACATTCAAAACAATTCAATGTTAAAAATTAAAGTTTGTGAGCAGAAATATGGGGGAAAGAAGGAGATTGGTTTTTTCAAGTTCAAAGCAACAAACACCCTCACAAACACAAAATCTTTCTACTGCACATGAATGAATAAAAGAACCAAACATGAAAGAGCAGGAAGGGCAGACTGGGATGATCTTCTTACCACACACATGATGTAAGAGAGAATAGCACCAGAGGAACCAATCAAAGCGCCCACAATTGTTAGCAAGTTGTTGTTCAGCAGGAATCCCTCGGCACACAGTGCCCACCCGGAATAGCTGTTCAGTACAGTAATGACGACCGGCATGTCCGCCCCTCCTATGGCTGCTGTCAAAGTTACACCCTAAAGAATGGAAAGAAGACAAACGCTGAAGGTGCAAAGTCTCCACCACACGTTTGTTTTGCATGCAACAAACAGGGCCATTGCATCCAATCAAATTGTTTGTCATTTAGGACAGACAAAAGAAAATGCTTCTTTACACAATGCACAGTTAAAAATGTGGAATTCGCTGCCAGAGGATGTAGTGGTGGCCAAAGGCACAGACAACTTTAAAAAAAAGATTAGACAGATTCATAGAAGATGGGTTAATCAGTGCCTAGTAGCCATGGTGACTAAAGGGAACCTCCATGTTCAGGGGCAGTAAATATCTCACCACCAGAGCCAGGGATAACACCAGGTTAGTCTCTATGTCAGTGGTGGCGAACCTTTGTCACTCCAGATGTTATGGACTACAATTCCCATCAGTCCCTGCCAGCATGGCCAATTGGCAGGGGCTGATGGGAATTGTAGTCCATAACATCTGGAGTGCCAAAGGTTTGCCACCACAGCTCTATGTTCTGTTCGTTGGCCCTCCAGAGGAACTGGTTGGCTACTGTGTGAGACAGAAAGCTGAACTAGATCAGGGGTAGGGAACCTGCGGCTCTCCAGATGTTCAGGAACTACAATTCCCATCAGCCCCTACTAGCATGGCCAATTGGCCATGCTGACAGAGGCTGATGGGAATTGTAGTTCCTGAACATCTGGAGAGCCGCAGGTTCCCTACCCCTGAACTAGATGGACCACTGGCTGATCCAGCAGGGCTCTTATGCTCCTATGAATCCTAGAAGTCTCCATACAAGAAAATGACAGAATGATTTTGTCTTGGTATATAAGTGTTACCACTGGCTTTCCAGCATGCCGAACATCAATGTGTAGCCATAATTATGGCTTGTCATTCTTTGCTATTGTAGCATGCACACACTTACCATGACAGCAGACAGAGCTGAAACAGACCCCAAACAAGTCAATCCTGTAGTGTAACTAGGATCAATCATGTAGGGAATCATTCCGCCTATGCTTGCCGTTAGCAAACCAGCGTTCATTAAGTGTCGACCCGGCAAGAGGAGTGGGGCGGAATTCAGAACACCTACAAATATAAAATACATGAGACATTCAAGCTCTAGAAACAGCCCACTAAAGCGAAATTAAGGGGGTGGGACAGGCTATTAGGCCCCTTCTCCATTTCAATCTGGTCCCTACACCCAGCATGGCATAGTGGTTAAGAGCAGGTGTCCATTCTCCAATTAATGTTCTTACAATTGTACTCAAAGCAAGGATTACGTAAAAGGCCACAAAAGGAAAAGATATTATTCCATAATTTCCCTAAGAGGGAGGTTTTTTCATTTTGTAGGGCAGGAGAAGCTCCTACTTCTTCAGTCAATACGTAGAATACTGTCTTGTCTGATGCAATTGCATTTGCAAGCTTCTAGCCAATCACCAAAGTGCACACCTGTCCCATTTCACCTGGGCAGCAACCGTAGCCTCAATGATGCTACTGTGAGTTGCTTGAAGCTTCTCCTGCTCCACAAAACAGGGAGAAACCACTGGGAAATCTGTCTTACAGATTTTATGGAACAATTTCTTTGAACTTTGTGGACCATTACGCAATCCTTGCTTTGTGTACAATTCTAAAAACATTAATCGAAGATTCTTTATTCTTGTATTAGGTGGATTCTTGTATGTGGTGCTACGTTTGTCAGTTGGCATTTCATATTAAATAACTGCACAAGCTTTAGCGTTTAGCATCCTTTTTGCAGCCAGAAGTACAGAGTTTGTGTTTGTGTGTGTGTGTGTGTGTGTTGTCTGTCATGTCAATAGGGAACACAGGCAAATCTTGGTTAGTTCAATACAGTTTCTCTGGATCACCTCACAGATGTTTCTCTAGGGCTGTAGTAAAGTAACCCCTGAGCACACTATTTCATCAGCAGTTAGTTCCCTGCACATTTAGAGATAGATTTCCCCTCACAACACTGGGCCCACAAACCTACTCGTGTTGAAATGAAAGCTGGAGATTGTAGTATTGTAGTACAGAGAAAGTATTTTGCATTAGGATTGAAGTTCTGCAAATGCTATCATGGCCTTACAGTTTTTTTTTAATTGAAAGGTTTTTGTTCGAGTCAAATGCAGTACAAAGAAACTCTCCAATGAGGGGCCAGGACTCAGTCACATGCAAAAAATCCCAAACTCAATCCCAGGTATAAAAAAGTCAGGAGTCCCCAGATGTTTAGGAACCTGTGGCGACCTTTGGAATTCTGATACAGTGTGGTGAGTGCAGTCTCAGATTGGTTGTCATAGGAGGCGGAGTCAACCAAATGGTTGCCATAGTTTACCTTCAGTCACAAAGCGAAGAGCCACCCTGTGCTGTGGTGACAGCTGTTGTCAAAGCAACATTTTTTAAAAATCTGCAGAGTCAATCAAATCTCCAAAGCCTATTTGGTCCCCTGACTTTCTAAAAACCAAAACAGGTGTCAGTGGGTGCAATAGTGCCCACAGAACCGCATTGGGGACCTTGGTCTTTAGTAAATAAAATCTCTGAGCTACCCAGAGGAATAGATCTCAAGTCGCAGGTGCTGAGAAAGACACCTGTCTGAAACCCAGAAAAGATGCTATCAACTGGAGTAGATCACACCAAGCAAAATGATAACCTATCAAGTAGCTTCATTTATCCCAAGCTTAGTTCCCACTGAAGTGGTTAACTTGTGTCAGGGATACACCACAGCTAATTAGTTTCACGAATAAACTCGTCCCAACAAAAGACGGAGTTGGTTAGAAAACTAGAAACCAGAGAAAAGAATTCTAGCTTGGCCTGCTCCCTGATTCACTAGCTTTGTGCGTACAAAAAAATGTGCATATATGATAGAATCAGAGGAGCCGTCGAAGGCGTCGGCTAGCCCACCCCCTGCCTCTTCTGGAACCAGCATCTTCCCGTCAAGACAGGTGTTAGTATTATCTGTGTTTTGTGTATGTCAGTCTAAATGCTCTGTAGTCTTATGTCTGAAATAAAATAGGTTTTGTTTTGTCTTGTCAGTAATAAATCCAAAGCCCCGGATATCGAGGTCCTCTTAGTTCCTTTGCAATCGAGGGGCGTTAGAAAGTGACCCCTTATTGGCTCAAAAAGTGTAAAGCCGGATCCTAGAAGTTGAAAGAAAAATCACCTAAGCGAACTATCCAGTTTAAGACAGGGGAGGGATTTTTTTCTTGTCAAACTTACAAGTAAGGACTGCAAAGAGCTGTGAGAGTTCATCCTAAACTATGGTTTGGTTTTCCAAGACCAACAGAGGGAAAGAGGCTGAACTCCAGTCGACGGACTCAGCTTTGTCCTGTGTACTTTTACAATTGGAGGCATTAGCCCCAAATTGAAACATAAGGAGCAAAGAAAAGTTGGGAATGTCTTTGAGAAAGGTGGACTCTTTATCGCTTAGACGGAAACATTTGGCCCCAGAGGGCACCTTTAATCTGTATACAATCCAGTCCTTGTATCAGATCCTTTTAAATAACGTACAAAGAAAAAGGAAGCATATTTGCTTAAGGGAACATTTATGGAGGTCAGTCTGAGTCCAACTTCTTACGACTCCTCCTGGATCCTCATTGATGGTGAGATGCGTAAAACTGCCCTCCTGAATTCAGGCTCTGGGTTGGCCCCAGAGTATGACAAAGATGGGCTTTTCCACCACCACCAAAAGGCTTGCAACCTTTCCCAAGTAATCCTGCAGTGGTTCTTCCCACTTCTCAGTCCTCTGGAACTGGCTCCCTGCCATCAGTTCAGCCGGCAGGAGGGACTCCTGTGCTGTCGACTTTTCAGACAATGGGACCGTCCGTGCTCCCCTCACATCCATCATTAGGAGAGGGAGAAACGGGACAGGAACAGAGGGAAGATGCTTGCCAAGAGGATGCCCCCCTCCTCCTCTCCCTTCCAGCAAATTCTCGGACGGCTGGGGGAGAAGACAGATGGAAAACGACGCCTCTGCTGCTCATGGGTCAGTTCAGCAGATGAAGAGAATATATGTGTATATATATATTGGGAGGTTGTTAAAAGAAACAGACTTCCCCTTCATCTGCTGTGACCGAGCCCAGAAGTATCAGACACAGAAAACCGACTGTCCCTAAGGTGAAAGGTATTTTCACTTCAAGCTAAGAAAGTGATTCCTGGGTTGGTGGTGAAGTTACCACCACCACCTGAGAGTTTTACAACCGCCCTTTTAAATCCAGTGGCGGTTCAGCTTACCCCCCTCTAGATTCCATCATAGGCTCTCCTCCTGCTGTGGCACAGAACCAGAGCCAGGACGGGGGCACGAGGAATTTCTCTCCATCAGTCAGCTCATCTGACAGTGAGAGTTCCTGCCAAAGCTCTATGGTGATCCAACTCACTACACAGCCTGCTGTGTTTTTTTTACCAGTGGCAGTGTAAGACCAGGGGATTTAAAAGTTGTTCTCTCTCTCCCCAAAGGGAACGGCAGTGGGCTCTAGTGAGACCTCAGAGCCACAGACGGCTTACAAGCTCGCTCTGAGTTGGTTTCCTCAGTTTTTCCTTCAGCCAAGGCCTTAGGTAGCACCATCGAAAGAATGTTTCTCTTTCCTCAGTGCGGGAGGAAGATTCTCCCTGAACTCAATATTTCTGAGCAGCAAAGCATGTCAGGCAACATTCCTGATCACCCTTGTTGCAGCTGAAGGAAGAAATTGCGGACCATGTTACAACCTATTAATCTTTAAACTCTCAGACTTTGTCTCAAAGTGATGCGTCTCCAGCAACAAAAGCAGCCATTCTTTTAGTTGTACAGCTTTAGTTTTCAAACTGTCTCCCAAGCACAGACACCTAGACAAATATCGTGGGTTGCCAAATTATGGGACTTTTCCTGTTTATTATAAGCAGGATAGCATTGCAAAAAGGGATTTAGCTCAGGAATTTTGCAGATACACAATGCCCAGTGGCTTATCTGTGACTGTATTACAACTATAGATATTGTGCTGCCGGGCTGATTTTTTGGGATAAGCCCTTAGAATTTCCCCAACTGGAGGTCTCTGCATATTGCTTTTTTGCCCTATGCATTAAACATTTTACTGGCTTTCTTTATGCTTTTGGAATTGTTCATGCATATGCGGGGCTCTGATACCAGCAGAAGTCTTCTAACAACGACAACCTTGGGTGAGTCCTCCCAAGAACGAAAGAAAACGACGGGGGGGGGGGGGGCCATCCCCTTGCAATAAGCCACTCTGCCTAAACCTTCCAGAAGAAAAAAAAATGCAAAAGGAGGGATAATCAGTTCAACTGATGTTTTAGGATTAAATCTATGATAGCAGTAGCAGAGAAAAGTTTATAGAAGTTATTTTTAAAGAAATTTAAAATTTTGTGCTTTTAGATGTAACCTTGTATCCAGTTTTCTAAGGCAGACATTTCCAGCTTAAATTACAGAAGTGGAAGCCTCCAGTACCCAACACAGTATTTCTTGGTAGGCTCGGCTTTAGGGGAAACACCTTCACCTCTGTGGTTATGGGCTGGCCTCGCTGTCAATACAAGTTTGTGTGCAGCTATGGCTCACATGATCTGAGAGAGCACAAAGATTAAATTTGAAACTAGCTTTTACATGCTACTACCGCACATTAAGTAAAAAATACTATTGATACATTCTGCAAAGAAAGAATTGAAACAGACAGATGCTAGATGCTAAAGCACCAGGCTATGGTGCTGGAGCATCTTTAAACAGAGTAGGAGGTGAAAGCTGAAATTGAGTATGATTGTTTGAAGCTGACACATTTTCAAACCAGAACTATATCAGACCTCAAATAGGATCTCACAAAGTAGCCATTTCAGTATCTGAATTATTTCTTTAAAATGTTAACAAGGATCTAATAATGAGTATACAGTCCCCTGTGAGACTGCAGTTTTAACTAAGTTTCCTTCCTATTGTCTTGCATTCCCCTTCACTTATTTAGTTCTCTTTTTATTTTCAGCATTCTAATGATAATAAATGCCCTTTTATAATAAACATAACAATTCACAAACAAAAAAAGCAAATGCCGCCACCAATTTGCATTTTGTTTCTGCTCTGTTTCTGTCTTGGTCTACTAAAAATAGATTGTACTGAATCATCCATTTTCAGTGAAGCTGATGTGAGTATCCACCTTGATTTTTCCTATTGTATACATCCTTAGTACTACATGGACCATGTAAATATGGAGTTTCAACACCCTGTGTTTTCTTTCTTGCCCTAATTTTATTTGGTTCTGACTCAGCAGATTAGGGGATCCTTTGGGCTTCTTTTTTCATAGCACCGATACCCCTCCTCTGCTGATCCAAGTTTGTTTTTTTCCTTTACCCCTCAGTTAAACAGTGCAGGTCTTACACCTATTCTTCCTCTGTTGCTAGCCTAGCTTAAAGAACTCCCTGGGATGCTTGCTTTGTTCACAATTCACAATTGTACACACTACTAAGTGTACACTGCACTGTTTCTGAGATCCTGTTGTACCCAAAGATACTAACACTTGCCCTTTTCCAAAACCAATGAGACCACCCATAAGAATGTTCCAGGCTCCTTGTTTAAAGAACAGGATCTCAGAAACAAGAAACATTACTGATAAAAGAACAAAATGGTTTTCGCTCACATAACGCCAAAGATGAAATGCTAAAATCTCCATTTTGGGACAACCCAAATGCTTGAGGTGCTTGATGATGTGGGCATTTTGGGTTGTATTCTTTACTACCATTTGGATATAGCTTGTCTTTACTTCCTATAAGGTTCCTTCAGCCCATTGCCATTCTGCTCCTCTAGCCCACTTTCCTTGTCTTTCTTTCTTTGCCCCTCAACTTTATTGTTCCATTAAGTTTACTTTCTATCTTTATTCCTTGCTCTTGACACAACCCCATACTGCCTCTATGCTAAGTATTTTTTTTTTTTGAATTGTGTGTCCATCCTGTTTTCTTAAAGTACCCCTGTGCGCAGCACTGGAGTTGCATTATGTTACAATATGTTCATGTTCCCTTTCTCAGCTGCATCTTTTTACCCTTTCTTCTTAAATAAAGTTTCTAGTTTCTCCTCCTACAGTTCACATTGCCTATATCTCTCCGCTGCATTTGAAGGGGGGGGGAGGGAAAGTTTTGGCCAAGAAGCAAGAGATATAGCTCCCTAGAAAGCCCTGGCCTGGAAGGAGATAACAGCAGAAATACAGCTCCCTGTGGAACTCTAGGGCTGCCATTCTGGACATTACAAGGTACAAGGCACAATCCCTCCCAGTTTGCATGCCAGCACGAGGCTGCTGGGCTGGTCGCTTTGTTCGAGCCATATGCAGAGCTCTAGCACCAGTGTAGCCTGCTGGTGTGGCTTGCCCCAACTGCAAAACAAAACCCATGCGGCTGCATGCCCCAACTGTTCAATATTTTGTCATTTAGCCACCTCAGTCCTACCGCCAAATCCATCCGGGGATCTCGCCGAGATGCGGCCTGCTGCTGGACTTACCGCCCGCTATATCCTTTTGAACCGGTGATTGGGTGTTCCTGAAATCCTGGAAAAAGGAACTCCTGACTCCAGTCTGAAAGGGTTTCATACCAGATCTTGCTGACCACCTATTCCTCGGCCAAAGTGCAGGGGTGAAAGCCTGGGGTGCGCACTACACTGGGCGTGCCAACCAGCCTCCTGTAACACAAGCTCAAGAAAACGCCAGTGGAAAGACCAGAAGTATGGAGTTCAGAGCTTGGCCCTAATTTTGCGCTTCACGTTTTCAAGCGCCACCAATCAGTTGCCGAGATCCGTTGTTCCTGTTAGTTCTGTTGTTCCTTCTGATTCTGCAAATTGTTGTTGTTTTTCTTGCAAGCGGGGACTGGTCGTTCTACCATGGACTCGGACTCTGATTGACTTTGTTGGCGGTAAGAGACTCAGAGTTTTTCCTTTAAAGAACCTGGGCCCGTTTACCTACATCATAGACTTATAGACATTCTGCAGTTGAGGAGCACAATCCAAGACACATCCTCTGAAGACTTGCGAGAAGCTGGAAGGTGTGGTTTGGGACTCAAAAAATAGAACAGTGTTGAAAATCTTGTATTATCACATGTCAAATCACATGACTGCCAGGTTTTATTAGAAGGAGACCTTGCATATTCCTGGTCCATACTATACATTGCATCCTCCTCCTGTGCAGTGGCCAGGGCTTGGATCACTCAGCGACCCGCTCCCTCATTTGTATTGTGCCCCCATTATTTTCTTCTATCTACTAGTTAAGAGATCCTGAGGGAGTGACAGTTGTTTTCTTTTGATTTTTCAAAAAAATAATAACTGCACACCCATATTAAGGAGTCCCCTCCAGCTTCACTTCTTGTCAGGACTAACAAAGCAAAGACATTTGACTATTGATTACTTGGTATATACATGTATGACTTCATGTAGAAAATTTTGTTTGTCACCCAGTTTCAATTTCCAAGATTACTTTAAGACAACTCCTCCTAAACACAGTTTGTGACTGTCAGGTTTATTCCTTGGGACCAAGATGTCCCCATATTCATTCATAATAACCTACAGTCTCTATTGTACAGTAATAGCCATTCCTGACCATCCACTCCGCCCACCTTTGCAATATGTTGCCAGTCTAGGAAACTTGTCTGATTGCTGGTTGTGTTATACAACACAAGTAGCCTATACTGGTACCTGGTCATGATTACTCCAAATGGCCTTTACTGTCTCCTAAAATTGAGTAGATTCGTGTCTCTGTGGGGTGGAAGTTGGATTGCCAGGGAGGGAATTATATACCACCTCAGTCCATACAGAACATGCTTGATATTTTCCTTTATGCATACGTAAGACTAAGGGCACAAGGTACTATGGTTCCATTGATCCTAATAACTGTGGTTCCATAGTTTCTTTTGAACAATTTGAATGGTCCCCAGGTAGTTTATATGATCAGACCTGATGGAGTCTCACAGGGTTTCATGCAACTCACAGACACACAAACTACTCTATATTTGTCCACAAAACCCCTGGATGTGTATTGCCACCTTTATAAGATATATAAGAGAAACAATGCTAATGCTACTATAACTTGGGAAGGAACAAAGAATTCTATTCTGACCTGGATGGCTTTTATGTATGTTTGTACTTCTTGTAGAATATTAGGAAATGCTGTATCTGCTTCCTGAGCAGCTCTATATTATTGTCTGAAAAAGGATGGTATTTTATTTGTGGCAATGCTGGACGAAAGGTTATACATGTAGAGTGGACAGGGTTATGTTCTTTGGGTACTGGGGTACTAGAGTTGGGAAAAATGAAAAGGCAATCAGGGTTTAAATTTGGGAGAATTCGACTACCTAGGGCTGTCATATTCCCCATTGTAGTCACCTCAGGCTCAAGATCCTTCTGCGCCTCCAGTTCTCACTAGTTTGCTTAAAGCGCAGCAAAGTTTTCAGGGTGCATTTGAAAGGGATCTGTAGGCACAGAAGGAAAAGAGTGAAAGTAAGAAGGAAATAGAAAGTGGTAGAAAGTGAGAGAAAGTAGAGAGAAGAGAAAGAGAAAAGGAAATGATTTTAGATTTACCAGAAGGTTATTTCTTCCTTCTCCCCATTATTTAGGGAAAATAATGGAGAGAGAAAAGATTCTGGCAGAAATACAGCTTAAAGTCATTTCACAGAATCAATAAAAAGTTTCTTTGTTAAGAAAAAGCATTCAATGTTCCTGCATTCCAGAAAAAGATACTTTTAAGGATTGTGTACAAGTAAAAGGCTAATGAAAAAAATATCTTTAAATAAAGCACAGACCCGAAAATAGAAAAATAGAAATAAAGCATTTAAATGATTATTTCCAACTGAAGTATACTTTATATGTAACCCAAGCAAGTTTTCTTTGAAGACATTTTAGTGTTAAGAATTATGGCTCAGAAATAGCAAAGGTACTTTGCTTTCCAAAACAGCCCCTATTGTCTCTTCCCACATTCCAAAGAAAAGATACTTTTACTTAGCAATGAGCTGAGAAAGTGTGTGTGTAGAAAAATAACTGACAAAGCAGAATTAAAGCAAAGAAAGAGAGTCAAGCCATGTGAGAAACTATATTCTTAAGAATGCTATTTAACAATGTATCGCCATGATGGGAATATTGAGTCATGAATTGACAGGGTTTGGCTTTGCAACATTTATGATGCATCAGCTGTCTTTATCCTATAAGAACTGTGACTTTTGTATACTCAGGGCGACTCCTCTGATTCTATAACAGACCCTCTGAGGGTTTGGAATAAAAATTATTTATTTAATTAGCCCTTGTCGGCTCAAGCTTATTAGCTAACTATTAGTAAACACGTTACTCTGTGGTAACATATACACACGTCATAGCAAGCACCCACTACTCTGGGCCTGCAAGGCTACAACACAAATGTAGGTTTACCACCTCAGTGAGTACCAGAGAAAATGAAACAAAAATTTCATAGACGCATGTATACAGAAGTGACGAAGAGCGTGTGTTAGCCCTCCCCTTCTCCGCCAAGATAAGAAAATGAATATTACCTTGTAGCTTTCCATAAGCAATCAGAGAACCGCTGAAGGTTACTCCTCCAATATACGTGCCGAGATAAGCAACGATCTTGGTGAGGTTTGCTGCTTCGTTGGTGGCGAAGTGGGGATACTCAATCATGTACTCTGCTACACACGTAAGGACTGCGGCCAGGCCAACCAAGCTATGAAAAGCAGCCACTAACTGAGGTAAATCTGAAATCTGGATACGTTTAGCGATTGTCAGACCTGTGATGACAAAACAGAGCATAATATTACATGCAGTTTAATGGAACCGTGACCTTCCTTCCTTCTTCTGAAGAGAGACATAGGCATGTTTAGGCATCCCTAGATCCTGAACAGCACAAGGTCAGTTTTCACATTAGACCAGTGGTCCTCAACCATCCTAACGCTGCGACCCTTTAATACAGTTCCTCATGTTGTGGTGACCCCCAACCCTAACATTTATCCATTTTACAGATGGAGAACACTGATGCAGAGAGTCTTAGGCGACCCCTGTGAAAGGGTCATTCGACCCCCAAAGGGGTCGTGACCCCCAGGTTGAGAACCACTGCATTAGACTATCAATGACTAAAAGGAAAGGGGGGGAAATACTAAGGCAGTGGTGGCGAACCTATGGCACGGGTGCCAGAGGCGGCGGCACAGAGCCCTCTCTGTGGGCACGCGCAAACAGAGTCACACACCCCCACACACACACACACATCTAGGCTGGCTTGGGCCACTGGGCTCAATTATTAGCATTAAACCTAAGACCTAGTTTTGGAGAAGCAGTGTAGGTAACCATGATAAGTGCTGTTAAACCCCCAGTTGCTGGCAATGGGGATTGCTTCTGAGTAAACCCTCCTAGGGTCATGATTCACCCATTGGAAGAGTTGCACGGTTGCTTCAAAGCAAAGCCACCGTCTGCCACCAAGCTTACTCTTGAGTAACACATGCCTTGGAGCCAACCGTTTTTTTAAAACTAGAACTTCAGTATTCAGGTTAAATTGCCGTGTTGGCACTTTACAATAAATAAGTGGGTTCTGGGTTGCAATTTGGGCACTCGGTCTTGAGAAGGTTCGCCATCACTGTACTAAGGCTATACACATAGCGCCACATAAGCAAGAGGATTATTACAATCCAGTTCAGTTTAGCAAGGTATGCCTGCTGGGGGCCTCTGAAACAGGTCAGGAGAGAAGTAGAATACTTTTCACCTGTTTCGCTTCTAGTTCCACAGATCTCTTCTGCCTCTAGCTAATTTTGTTGGCAAGACTAGTTAGGGTTATAGAAACAAACAGCATGTAAGGGGAAAAGGACTGGGCTCACAATTGGGAGGATGAAGTGAGGAAGGAGGACTGGCTCATGGATTAAGGCAGTGGGCGAAGAAGAATGAGAACGAATTGTTCAATTCTAAATGAATGTGAGAGAGTTTTAAAGGTATAAAAGTTTCTTGAGCAGAATTCAAAGAAGGGCCAGTTTGTGCTCCTGTCTCGTGGAGGTTCAGTACAGCTGAGCCGTGACATACTGAACCTCCGGAGAACAAACTGGCCATTTTCACACTGACTACGCACAGGAAATGATTCAAAATGGTGAGAACTGAACTAACAGATGAACCACGTGAGCGGTAAACATCAGTGGTTCACAAAGTCAATTCAGAGCCGGTAACTTAATCTGCCGAAGGAAACAAATCAGCTCTCAAACTTCTTCTACATCAGGTTATGTTCGCACTTGACACACTCCGTACTCACCAATGGTACCCCCGACGGCCATCGCGCCTGACATCTGAGCCAGCAATTCAGGAGATGGTTTCAGGCCTCCAAGGGTAGCAGCCAAGCCTCCAGCCACGCCCATCATGCCTAAAGTATTGCCGAGTCGAGAAGTCCCTTGAGTGGACAGCCCAGCTAGGGCACCGACGCAGCACAGGCCTGAACCTAGGTACATCATCTGTTTAAAAAGAGGAGCGGGAGGAGATATATAGTTTATACATATATAGTTATACATATATAGAGAGAGAGAGTATATAGTTTATATATACAGACATACATACATATGTATGTACACACACACTTTACATAGGACTACATATACAAAATCTCACATTTTATGCCAAAAAGGGGGGTTTTATTATTTATTACTTGATTTGATTATTTTCCTGGCTTTTCCTCACCAGTGTCTAGAACAGAGAGTCTAGGAACATGCCTTGATTTATACCCCACCTTCATCTCCTGTATGGATTCTCAGAGCAATTTACATACTCCTTCCTGTCCTTGCCCCGCAAAAGACACCTTGAGGGCAGGTGGGGCTGAGAGAGTTCAGAGAGAACTGTCATCGGCCCAGGATTACCCAGCAGGCTTCATGTGTAGGAGCAGGGAAACAAACCCACTTCATCAGATTAGAGTCCACCACTCTTCACCCAACCTCACCACAATATCAGGACAATATCAGTAATGAGGAGCGCGACCAGGGCAGAAGCAAACAGAGAGAAAAGAACACGGTGGGGTGGGGGGGGAGAAAAAGGAGGAACAGGAGAAGAGAGGCCAGCTAGAATGGAACTGTCGCTGTCTTCAACCTCAGGCCTGGGGGAACAGGAATAGGGAGGGATCTTTTTTTTTTACCTGTTCAACATTATAGCCACTTTGGAGAGCTGCTGCATATCCCCCTACGAATGTACCAGCAGGCAACAGATATAAATAATTGTACTCTGGAGGATCAGTGGGCCGTTTGAACATATCCAGCATTCTCTGTGTGACCAGGAAACCACCTTTCCACCAGGGAAGACAAACAAGAAGAAGAGTTGGTTTTTAAACCCTGCTTTGCTCTACCTTTAAGGAGTCTCACAGCAGCTTACAATCACCTTCCCTTCCCCCACCCCACAACAGACACCTTGTGAGGTAGGTGGGGCTGAGAGAGTTCTGAGAGAACTGTGACTAGCCCAAGGTCACCCAAGCATGTAGATGAGCAGGGAAACAAATCTGGCTCTCCAGATTAGAGTCCACTGCTTTTAATCACTACACCACAAAACTAATGTTGCTTGAAACCCAGCTGCCAGCATTATTGATATCACTGGATCATATGCCTCAGAGCACAGGCAGATTACATTGAAGGTGAAAAGACTCTCTTTTTGAGTGTCTTCAATACCACTCTGGAACAACAGATGTTTGGGGGTGGGGGAAAGAACTGGAAAGACACGAAATATGAGGGGTCATTAGGCACATTCATGACAGGCTGACAGTACTTACTGAAAGGTTGTAGCAGATATCCCAAAGGCCCTTGCTATACTTCAGGGTTCCCCAACATGTTGCCCCTGGTTGTCATGATGGTCGCCTGTACTTCCTTTGGTGCCAGCTGAGCTTTCAGGAAGTGGGTGGGGCTTATTTGTATTGGCTGCCCTCATTCAACTGAAAGGGTTTTGCACTGGAGGACTGGGAGGACTAGTCAGCACCTGGACTGTCCTTAGTCACTGTATGGTTCCATTCTCCCCTTCAGGCTTCCCTTCCTCCCAATTGGTGTGAGGGAGAGATATTCTGCAAAAGCCATTTTGGGGGTCATGCTCACTACCAGGCCTCAAAATTCAAAACGTGCCTTCAGGCTCAAAACATGGTTGCAGAGTCCAGTTGTATTTTATGCTTTGGACACTAGCATAAGTTAGGTACCGTATATACTCGTATATAAGCCGACCCGTGTATAAGCCGAGGCACCTAATTTTACTGCCCAAACCTGGGAAAACTTACTGACTCGGGTATAAGCCAAGGGTGGGAAGCCGGGAGGCAGAGGCTTTGTCAAACCCAGCCAGCAGGCAGAGGGAGTTCCTTATTTGGGCAGTGACTCCCCCTGATGTCACTGCCCAAATAAGGAGCTCCCTCTGCGGGGTTTCAGGAAGCCCAGCCAGCCAGGGTGCCTCGAGGTTCCCCCTTCACCCTCCGAGAAGGAGGGCAGCAACAAGCAGCTTCCGGGTGGCAGGGAGGTTGTCCCTGCCCCCCGCCCCCCAGTGATGGATAGAAAATGGTGACTCGCATATAAGCCGAGGGGGCTTTTCTCACCTTTAAACAGGGCTGAAAAACTCAGCTTATATGCGAGTATATACGGTAATAATATTTTGGCAAGCCAGGGCAAGAAAAGCCCTCCCAACACCTGTCATAGAATCCCCTACTATATTGCAAATCCACATTGTCATCTCTCAACGTGTGTTGAATCCTGCAATCATTGTCCAAGTTGGGGAGGGGGTGCAGTCTGACCCCACTGAACATCATTCTCCTAAATGAAGACACACATTTTTGGATTTAAATTCACCAGTAAATATCACCACACCCATGTTTGGGTTCCTTTTGACAAAGAGAAGCTTAACAAGGCAGCTAGTCAATACCTGCAATGTTGACGGAAGACACAAAAGCAGCAAGAACAGCAAGACTTTGAGGGACATTTTCAGGGAGGTATTTCCCCCCCATCAGTGCCAATCCACCAACAGCAGTCAACCCTATTTATTAAAAAGAAAAGACAACATATTGTTGCTGGCTGTTACCTAGCTCAGCATAAACATCACTACATCAGGTCCTCAACTATTTTATCCTGTCTTTTATATACAAGTCACTTTCTCTATCAAAACCTCTCTACGTGTTAGGTTTTGGATTTTAAGTTAATAAATGGATTTTAGATTTTGGATCAGAAGTGTTTATTGAAGATATTAAGTCTCTAGTTTGAGAAAATCAGTTTTGCTTGAGTTGGCTTTCCCAGATTCTTTTATTTTAAATCAGCTCCTCCCTCCTGCTTTCCAGAAAGAGTGAAAAGATTTGTTTAGAGGTCGAGGTGACTTCAAGGCCATGATGGGGTATATGTAGTCATCTGTCTCGCCTCCCCCTTGGGCCAACAGTTATATCTTGTTAGTCCAAGATTGAGAGGCTTCTCAGGGTATTTGCCTAGTTATCTACAATCGGTGTCAAAGTTGCACATATCAGAGGAAAGGAAGGAAAGAGAGAAGAGTATTTTCTATATATTTATTAGGCTATTTATCAAATAGGATATAATTGAGTATGTAATGTCATTCTAGTTTTGGTCCCGACACTAAGCAATTTAGAGAATGTAAGCAAACATTACTAATTTTTAGAATCTTGAGAATTAATGGCTGTCCAAAGAAGGGAATAAAACCCAGTCCTCCTGGCTTTTGAAGAACAACTCATAAGAGTCATTTTTAGTAACCATAGTCATAAACTCAAACTTTCGGCCTTTCCATCAACCCTGTGGAAACTAGCCCAGCTTTACCAACTTTGGCTCTCCTTTGGACATCATACATTACACATGTTTCCCAACACTGTGTCTTATTTACACATTAGGTGTTTAACACTGAGATGCATACACTGAAAACATCGTAATGCATGAATTAGACCAGAATGACAACTTCAGGCAGAAAACATCAATGGTTGAAAACGTGAGCAGCCATTGCCTTACCTGAGATGGCGTTGGTCACAGACATGAGGGGCGAGTGGAGCGCAGGGGTCACGCCCCACACGGTGTGGTACCCAACGATTCCAGCCAAGCCAAACGTGGTTACCATCTGAGTGAAAGCGGAATTGGGAGCAGCGATGCCCAATCCGAGCACGGTGCCAAGACCTGAAAGGCAACACTGCCATTAAAGCCTTGGAGAATGCATGATTACAAGAGAGACAGAGAGCCCCACAATTTGTTTATGTATTCCCCCTTTCTTCCATCATGACATTCAAGAGGGATTCCCTGGGACAACTCATATCCAAGTACTGAGTAGGCCTCAGGCCTGTACAGCTTCAGCCAGGCCACTGTATCATGTGCCCTCCCAAACATGCTCTGAAGAGTTTAATATTGATAGAACTTCCATTCAAGTCTTCCTCTCTTTCTATGGTGCCTGCACTCAAGTGCAAACTATTCAAAACACACACAGACAAAAGGAATGATTTGTCTTTCTTACTTTTGTAACATGGCCAAACCAGTAAAGCACAGCATTCAATAGGACTCATGTTACCCTATTCCATCTCTTCCCTAACCCTTCCCATCCAGTTGTAGAGGCTGAGCTGATGCAGAATTCATGTACCTCCTGAGTGTCTACATCAAGTTCTCACTGTGACCTTTCAAGGCTCAAAGGGAATATGGCATCACTACTCTCTTGAAAAAGCATACAGGGACTGAGCTTTGATCTGAAAGAGAAGCATACACACTAACTTTCAATCCCATCTCCCAGTTTTCTAGACACATGTTATGTTTTACAACTTTCCTAGATCCCTTGAAAAACACAGGTGTGGGAGGCAAGGTGCAGTTTAATGCAGAACTGTCTTGAAAGGGTGCACCGGATTTCATTCCAACAAGAATTAAAAACTGCATCATAACTGAGATTTTATATCTTTTGTAATGCCCCTGAAAATGGGTGGCGTCGGCCTCGGTCTATCTGGACCTGTATTGTAAAGAAGTCTGGAAACTATATGCTCCGGACAAATAATTTTGCAAAAGCATAACAGAAACGAACACCACAACCAGAAGTAGCATCAACAGAATACCAATAGCTGACAATTTTTTAAAAGAGAAAATAATATCTTGCATAATTGCCAAGTCTTCTGCTTTCGCACTTCGAATTTGGCTCATAAAATGAATGCTGACCTGAATGTAATCTCAGCAATGTTCACTGGGCCCTCTTCTGTCTAGGGCCGTGGTGGCGAACCTTTGGCACTCCAGATGTTATGGACTACAATTCCCATCAGCCCCTGCCGACATGGCTGATGGGAATTGTAGTCCATAACATCTGGAGTGCCAAAGGTTCGCCACCACTGATCTAGGCAATAGGAGTGTGAAGAGTAAGAATATTCTTTAAATTAGTAATCCCAGAGTAATTTAGTAATAGGTTTCACTGAAAGAGCTTTGTGCTTTCTCGATTGTGACACCCACCTTGCAAAAAGGCACACCTGAGGTCAGAAGGGCTCCCATATACTTGTCAACCCACAAATGATGTTAAACACAGCTGTTCAGGAAAACTCTTCTATAAAGGTATTAGAGCTATTACAGAATAGTTCAGGAAGGTGATTTATAAAGGGAAAGGGACTGTGGATAGAACTGATTATCAGTGTGCTACCTTGTTCACTCACTATGTTTGTTGTTTCATTATATCCACATTCTGTACTATGTCTAATATGTTACACTCATTCAGATTTTGCTAATCTTAGTCCTAGTACACTACTTATTCAATGTGTCCTCAGTCCTAGTACACTACTTATTCAATGTGTCCTTAGACTGACTTATTAGATGTCCAATGTATTGTCGAAGGACATGGACAATATACCACACTAAACTTTCCCCTCTCACTTAGACACAGTGAGAAACAGACTTTTCTCTGCGATACACCTCTGAAGATGCCAGCCACAGATGCAGGCGAAACGTTAGGAACAAAATCCACCAGACCAAGGCCACACAGCCCGGAAAACCCTCCAGAACCAGTATTAGATGTCCCTTCGTATGGATTGCCAAGAGTTTGCACTGTGTAATGCACTTTAAATTTCAGTAAGAAAGGCAGACTATAAATACATTAAAATATAATAACTTCACTTGGATTATAATCAAGCAAATTGCCCCTTTTTTCATCCTCTGGTATGCAAACATAAACACATAATATTTATATACTTCAATTATATCCTATCTTTCTCTCCAATGGGGACCGAACATAGGTTCTCTCCTTCATTTTACTAGGACATTCTAACAACTACATCACACTGGCTTTATTCCATACAAAACAAACACCCTACACTGAATGTGAAGTGAAGATACATGTGTGCATGCACACATCTTAAATGAGCCGCAATCAGAAAACTCTCTCCCCCCTACAGTTTATATCCTAGAGTAGGACTTTTCTCATTCATTGGCTTGCCATCACATGAAATCTACAGCATTGGGGGCCCAGGGTCTATAGAAGGTCCAATTCTTTTCCTTGCTTCTCACCCGCTGTGTACGCAGATGCGGAAGTCATGGTTTTCCGAAAAGGCGTAATGGTGGCTGCTTTTTCGGCTTCCAGCTCTGCCACTGTCTTCCGCTTCACCGGTGCCTCTTGAGGAATAAGTTTTGGAGGGGGTGCTGGGAAAATCACCTTTCCATCCTGCAAAGAAGCAGATGAGGGGTCACCCAAGACTGCTCTCAGCAGGGATCAACAACAGTGGGCCAGCGGACCAAAACAGGACCCTCCCAGGAATATCAAGGCCAGAAAGCGTGCGATTTAAGACAGACCAGCTCATCCCAAGGAAAGAAAACAAACTCTCCTAATTGAGCTTCAATGGAAAGTGGCAATGTCAGATTTATTTTCATTGGGGGGAAAATGATAAAAGTGGAAATGACCATTTTGAGCTTGAACTTTATATCAAGGCAGGTGCAGGCAAGAGGTTTGTGACTGAACATCTCATGAGCTGGAAAAAGCTGAAGCGGAGGAAGCAATCAGAAACTGTGAATTCAGTCCACTTGCCTAGCTGCCAGGAGGGAAAGGGTGAGAGAACCTAGCAAGGGATGAGGAGAGAGACCAAAAATATCAAGGATCATTTCTGCACCACCAGTGGCTGGAAAGAAACACTGTCTCATGGCATCAAGTAGGACTTATCCCAGGAACATACACAACTAAAGTCTTATTGGATAACTGCATCACCAGCACAGAGATAGAGTTACATACTCGTGGAATCACCAGTATAATCCCACTGGAACAGTAAAGTTCCAGCAATGCTCAGTGACGTTTCTCTGGATCTCCAAGTTGCTGACCGGGGACTGACACTAGGGGGAGCTGTTTACAAAGCTGTTATAACAAGGACCAAGGAAAGGAATATTCACAACAGTGATCTTTTCACAGTGAAGTGAAGATGGATTCCCACCCCTCAACTAAGTATACCTCACATGACATTCAAAGGTATAGTTAACAGATGGGAGATTCTTTCTTCCTAAATCCTGCAAATAATGACAGATCTGGACAAAGGAGAAATCGGATTCAGACTCCAGGACAGTGATATACCTGCGGGTACCAACAGAGGTCTTTTCTAGAGGCCTAGTGCTAAGAACCACTGGAGTGATGTCACACTGTCTTCAACATTTTGTTTGTCCTTCAGTTTTGTTTGCCTTTTGGTTCTCCTAAAGTCAACAGAACTAGGCTGATGCAACTCCTCCAGATTACAGGGTACATCACAGGCATAAACGACCCAAACTTAACTACACGAAATGACCAAAATAAGGCTACCAACCTTGCAAATGTACTCAAAAACACCAAGCTTTGACCCTGAGCCTCATTTCCACTTGCACACTTGCAGAGGGCATGCTCAGATTCTGCCAGCAATGGGCACACTTCCACTCACGCAAGACCAACGTCTTTGAATGAGCTGAAAAGCGCCATGTTAGGGCAATGCAATCAGCAGTACCAGACGGCTGGTGTAACGGATGAAGAGGGGCACAAGCGGACAGGTGGCTTTGGTTTCAAGCCTGCGAAGGCTCTCCACCACAGAGTATCTCTCAATGGAGGTCAGACTACATGCAAAGGCAGCCTGCTTCTCCAGTATGCTCACTCACCTTCATTACCACTGTGCCTCTAACAACATGGCCCAAAGTACCATAATCAAATTCATCCTTCAGGTCAAAGTAGAAGTTCTCTGTGTCCGGACTGATGGCCTTTAGCAGCTTGGTGATGTTATTGGAATAGAGTGAGCTGGCTTGGGTAGCCATTCGGCTGGGGAGATCTGTATAACCTATGTGGGTAATTCCCTGCAGAAAATCAAGGTTAAGGATTTATGAGTAAGGAAGCAGAGATGTGATCTCTGAAAACAGAAAAAAGGACATTGCTAGAAATCAACATCAGGAGCGATCTGTTGCTTGGAGCATCAAATGGGCAATGGAGGTACCAGGGAAGGCATGTACACATACTCCGCACCCATCACGTTGAAGACAGGTTGTGATAGGTTGACTCCAAAGCCCACCAATCATAGCTGTTGTATCTGTGCTGCTGCCAAACTCAATTTCCTATCCCTGTTAATACTTAAGCAGCCTTCTGGATCTAACTGGGAGTTTTCACAGGAAGCAGCATTTCCACAAAGAATGACTTTGCCTTCCCCCTCATCACTGTGTCCAAAAAGGTTTCTAAAACACTGCTTCTAGGGTCACCTGTCCCTAGTGGTGAGGGCGGTGGGGAGGAGAGAGGTGACAACATTGTGGGCTACAGTGAGAGGGCAAATTGGTCCAGTGGATCCAAAACCATCTTAATGAGCACTGATGTACCAAAAAGGACTTCTGATTACCATTTTCTTTGTAATTTTGTGCAACATCTGAAGCTTTTTATTGTACTTCCACTTTAGAAGTCTAAGAAATCCAATGGTAATTACACAATGTACTGTCAAGGGCTTTCGTGGCCAGAATCAGTTGGCTATTGTGGGTTTTCTGGGCTGTGTGGTCATGGTCTGGTGGTTTAACTCCTAATGTTTTGCACACCTCTGAAGATGCCAGCCACAAATATGAGTGAAATGCTAGGAGCTAAAACGACTAGACCACAGCCTCACCGCATGGAAAACCCACAATACACAGGTAATTACACAACTTAGCCATCTTGAAGAGAGCTAACTCAAATACTTTAAAGAAGAGTTTGAACTAGATTTCCAATTGCCCTGTATAACCAACCAACATATGCAGGTTTACAGTTCTTTGATGAAGGCTTACAACATAAACAAGCAAATACACATACCCCACTATCTTATACATTACTATTAATGTTTTACACTTGGGTAGAAATAGAACATCTCATATGAAGGCAAAAAGAGTTAAATAGGTCAACCACATATTTGGGGTCAAGCTTGGATCAGAGAGGCATTGATTGGAATCCCTGCTCAGTCACGAGCCTTTCTGGATGCTTGTGAACAATGTATCTCACACTAGCCTACCCTCAGTGGGCTTCTGCAAAGATACAACATAGCCCCGTGGTGGCGAACCTTTAGCACTCCAGATGTTATGGACTACAATTCCCATCAGCCCCTGCCAGCATGGCCAGTTGACCATGCTGGCAGGGGCTGATGAGAATTGTAGTCCATGACATCTGGAGTGCCAAAGGTTCACCACCACTGACATAGCCTCATGTATGACCTCCACAGCTATTTGCAGAAGATACTATGTGAGAACAACAGCAAATAGAGACAAATAAGGTTTATAACTAGATCTATGCACTATCCACTCTATAGGGGCCAATATAATGAAACACTGCAATTAAGAAGGTCCATACCTTGTGAACGTAGAGCTCTCCTGGTTTGGTAGTTTCAATGTTCCCCCCTGCTTCAGCAGCTAGATCTACAACAACTGAGCCTTCTTTCATCAACTCAATCATATCTTTCCTAAACAGTGTAGGAGCTTTTTTACCTGGAAAAGAAGGAAGTTATTAACCACTATAAGAAGCATTAACTTCTCAGAGACAGCTCAAAGACTTACCTGTAAATTTTTTAAAATGCATTTTTCTGTACACATTAAGAGTAGACATTTACGTCATGAATCTATTTTATTTTAACACTGAATTTGATTAAATCAGTCCTAAACTTTCATTGAAAATTTTGATTTTATGCTTTTTATGTGCTTTATTTGGTACTTTATATTGTAATCCGCCTTGAGCTCTGTTAAGAAGAAATGTAATAATAAATACTAATAAATACTTTAAATAAATGTAAATAAATATGTCGGGTCTCTTAGGATCAGCCTTATCTATTCTGACTAGAAGTGGGGTCTCCACGGTCTCAGTTGAGGCCTTTCATATTGTCTGCTGTCTTTTAACTAGCGATGACAGAGGTAAAACCTGAGACACTCACATAGAGAAAGAATTGAGTCATCCAAATTACAGACCAGAAAACAGTCCCTCTAACTGGCCCCAAGGTTGCTGATCAAGCCCTTCATACGATAAATATATTTATTTTTACCAATGGCAACACATCAAAATAGTGTAAGGCCTCAAAAATTCCTATACACTTAAGCCAGCAGCAGATCCCTAAGAAATGCAAACTCAAGTTTTTTAAAAAAATATATATAAAGAAATTACATTTTTTTAAAAAAAATGTATCTACCCCAATGAAATGGAAACATTTTCTAGTGATCCCAATCAGCGGCAGTCCAAGCCCACAATTAACAGAAGTTTGGCCAAGAGATGCTTTGAAGGTAAATTAGTCCAAAACTCTCTGCAAACATGGCAAAGTCAAACACATCTTATTTCCCTTGGGAAAAAATGCATGTCTGTTTCCCTGGAGACTTACCAGGTATGAGTGCTGTTGTGATAATAATGTCAACTTCCTCGCACTGTTTGGCAAAGAGTTTCATTTCGGCCTCAATGAACTCCTTGGACATCTCCTTCGCATAGCCTCCGTGTCCTTCCCCAGATTCTTTTAAGTCTACCTCTAAAGGTTCGGCACCAAGTGATTTGAATTGCTCCAGCGCTGCAGCTCTATAATATGGAATAAAGCATAAGGAACCAATAAAGGGAGAAGAGCAAACAGCAAAGTAATAACATGACAGATATGGTCATCAGACAGACATCTGCTAGGTACTCCAACACTTAGGGTGGTCTATCTGCACTGACCAGAACCCAGGCCTTTTCCACTGGGGCTCTGGCTGTGAGAATGGGCTCCCTGAACAGTTAAGCAGGGGGCTCCTTGGAGAACTTCAGGAATTGCTGTCAGGGCTTTTGTGGGAGTGTGAAGGGGGGGATTGGGAGACTGCTATTTAATTTTTGGTTTTAGCTGGGGATGTTTTAACTTCTGTTATAAGCCACCTTGAACAAGAGGAAATGGGGGGTATAAATATGTGTGTGTGTGTGTGTGTGTGTGTGTGTGTGTGTGTGTGTGTGTGTGTGTGTGTGTGTGTGTGTGTGTAAGTAAGTAAGTAAGTAAGTAAATAAATAAATAAATGGGAGATCGTGAATATGTTGCATTGGTGTTCAAACTATTAAAGTCACATTATTCCCTTGGGGAGGGAAAAAGGCTCTGCAAAAAGTTAACGTCTCCAACAGTGTTTTAGAAGCCTCCAGTGACAAATTAATCATGTGCAAATTTCCTTCAACAATGGGAGACATTCCTTGCTGTCACTTCGTAAGGCTGCTATCAAAATAGTTAGCAGGCAATGGAATTTTCAGGCAGTCAGGACTGCATACAAAAGCTGCAGAAGTCACCCTTGGAAAAACCACAGATGTGATTCAGTTTTACACGGTGGACCATTCCACTTTCACACAGTGCCAAGCCCAGCAAAGGTTTGCATGCGTGCTTTTGTTACTATCGCTCCAGGAAACACCTGCTACATGTTAGTCATGGAAATATGTTCATAAAGTTCTACCCTTACCTGGTATCAAACCCACGAACTACTGCTCCCATTGACTTGGCTGCTCCCGCTGACGCTAATCCAGCAACTCCGCCTCCAATGATCAGAACCTAAAGCCACACTATATATTAAGAGTCATATACCAAACCACATCTGCTTAATACAGAATACCTGTCAGTTTTATGTGTCAGTACACTTTGAAACTGGTTAGCATAGAAGAGTTTAACTTTGGCATAAGAAACCAAGGATTTCCCAAGAGGAAAAGCTAGAACATTTTGCATAGAAAGCTGGTTAGAAGGCTGAAATAACCAGGCAAGATTTCAGGTATCCACAATAATACTATATACATCAACTCCACCTCTAATTCTTCAGGCCATGTTCACAATCAGTATTACAGATTAAATACCACAAGTAACCCCACAAACCATGACCTGAGTGGGAAAAATATCATCTACATACCAAGTAGACTACCTGATGTTAATGGATCTTTAAGGAGCACTGGCCTCAACTATACACTCTGAATTAGATAAAGGCCCTGCTTGTTATCCATTTCTTTGTTGAACGTGAAAACCGTCTCATCAACACATCAAGTTGTTTTATCTAGGTCAGGGGTCGGGAACCTTTTCCCCTCAAAGAGCCATTTGGCTCACCACCACCACCCCCGCTCACCCCCCACCCACTCGCTCCCCCGCCCACTTGCTCGCTCACTCCCGCCCGCTCACCCCCACGCAGGTGAGGATGGGGCCAGTGGCTCGGCTCATGGAGCCGCAGAACAGCGGCGGAAGAGAGGGGGGTTCCCGACCCCTGATCTAGGTCTACTCTATACAGCAGTGCTTTCCTGGGGGAAAAAAACCCCACTTTCTATGGCTGATTCCGCATGGGCCAAAAACAGCGGTGTGAAAACAGTATAAACCCTTTTACACCGTTTTAAACCGTTTTACACCATTTTCACACTGCTGTTTTTGGCCCATGCGGAATCAGCCCTAGAAAAATATAGGAATTGACTGAAGAGGAAGGGAAATGTAGTAGACCAACCCCCCTTATCCACATAACTGAAGTAGAAATGGAACCTTACAGTCTGTCTCTTCCAGTGGTAATAAATGGGGCAAGCCCCTAGTTTTTCCTCATGGCTTTCACCCCGAGATCTCTCCTATAAGGACTCTAACATAAGCCATGGGGAAAACATAGTAATACTAACATTATGAAGGAACTCCCACGGGGTTGACCATTCTTTATTAACAAAAACTACAGGTCTGACTGAATTGATGTGGGAGAGGAATGAAGCATTTACAAGCGTTAAAATACACCAATTTTACACTGATGAGATAGTCTAGTTGTGAATGGCTGGTGCTGCTTAATTCTAGTTAGTCTGTTCTGTTCCCCTTCCAAGAAGAAAGCATTTTTACCATGCTGGGTTTGCCGCACCAGAAGGCCTTGCGATTGGGATAAGGAAAAATGCCAAAGACTACACATTCAGACACCATAAATGACTATCTCGCCATGCAGTGAAGATGGAGGTCTATCTATGTCTGTGATTCCTTGCAAGAATATTGGGTACGAAATTCAGTATTTTGGCAATCCAACCTTTTTTTAAAAAAAGAAGAAGCTTGCAACAGGTTTCCAGATGTGCAGGCACAAGGCCAGTTGGGAGCTCTGATAGCCTAGGAAGAGCTGAATGGGATTCTTCTTCATTAGCCCCAGAAGCAGAAAGATAAACTATGCCAAACTGACTGAGAAAATATATGCAAGCTTGCTTAACTTGAATAACTTTATATAGCCATGGAGTTCAGTTTTCCTTGGCTCACAATGACTGGGTAGCATAGAGCATCCACAGTCCTGGCAATAAATCCTAGACATCTGACTCCATTTTTTTCTTGGAAGGGCAAAATATGGCTCATTGTTTTGAACCATCACAAAGATTGTGGAGTACAAAGCATCAATTGTGAATACATGCACACCCCATCACATGCAGACTGCATTATGTACTGCTTTCCTTTAGAAATGAACTAAAAAGATGACCAAATTCGCTCTGTGACCACAGCCATGTACTTTAAAAACAAGCAGCATGTGTATGTATATGCACTTTGCAGCGACTGCAGTAATATTGATTTTGTAATCTCTCATTTGCTCACGAGTTCAACACATTAGATAAAGAAGCCATCCATCCATTACTGATATGAGGAAGTAAAAAAACAAAAATGAATAAATGACACAAGTGCATGATATCAGAATGCTGCAACTAGAAAAAGGCTCTATACCTAGAACAAGGGTCTGCAACCTGCGGCTCTCCATATGTTCATGGACTACAATTCCCATCAGCCCCTGCCAGCATGGCCAATTGGGCAATCTGGAGAGCCGCAGGTTGCAGACCCCTGACCTAGAATCATAGAGTTGGAAGAGACCACAAAGGCCATCAACCCCAACCCCCTGGCATCCAGGAACACACAATCAAAGCACTCCCAACATATGTTCATCCAGCCTGTTTAAAAACCTCCAAAGAAGGAGACTCCACCACTCTCCGATGACCTGCTTCAAAGCTCTCATAGGAAAACAACAGATCCTCATGCAGCACAATCACTAGGCTCACATAATAGGACCCAATCTTCCTATGAACACATGCAGGGGCCGTTCAATGAAGCAGACTATCAGTCTATCAAAGTTAGTATTGCCTACTCAGGCTGACAGCTGCTCTCCAAGATCTCAGACAGAGGTCTTTCACACCACCTACCTACCTGACCCTTTTAACTGGAGTTCAAGTTCAACCTTTATTAGGCATGAACATCAAGTAGTAAGATAACTAACTGGAGTTTCTGGGGGATTACACAAGACTATGAGAAAAGCCATGTTGGACCAAACTGTGTCCCATCAAATCCAGGAGTTTGTTCACACAGTGGTCAGCCAGCTGCCCCTAGGAATCCTATGGGCACAAACCTCTGATAATCAAGAGAATGCGTCACGGCTAGTATTCATTTTGACTAGTAGCCATGGATAGACCTGATCTCCATGAACACGTCCATTCTCCTCTTTAACCCTTCCAAGTTGGCAGTCATCAGCACATCCTGGGGCAGAGTTCCACAATTTAATTATGGATTATGTGAAGAAATACTTCCTTTTGTTTGTTTTTTAGCTTCACCGGATGACCCCACATCTAGCAGAATGAGAGGGGAAATGCTTCTCCTTGGGCACTCTCTCGATAACTATGCATAATTGTACAGATTTTTATTATGTTTCCCTTTACCCACCTATTTTTCTAAGCTAAGCAGTCCTGAGCATTTTTAACTGTTCTTCATAGGCCAGTGGCTCTAACCCCCTGATTGTTTTGGTTGCTCTGTTCTGCACCGTCTCAAGCTCCAAAATATCCTTTTTAGGTGTGGTAACCAGAACTGTACACATTATTCCAAGTTTGGTCTCACCAGAGGTTTGAACAAGGGCAGTAAGACAGCAGCAGTTTTATTCTCTTTCGTTGTCTAATTATAACCAGCATGGGAGCTGCCTTTTTCACAGCAACCACACATCGGGTTGTCTTCATCAGACTATCCACCAAGTTCCCTTGCTTGGCCTGTCACAACGAGCACAGATCCCATCAGTGACTTGTCAAGTTGGGATTTTTTTGTCCCAATATGCATCATTTCACACTTGCTTGCTTTGAATTGCCATCTTAATGCCCATCCCTCTAGTTTGAGGAGATTCTTTTGGAGCTCTTCACAATTCATTTTTGGTTTAGCTACACTAACAGCAACTTGCTGGTGGTCTCTGGCCAGAAAAGCATCTGCCTATCCTCAGCTAGGGCTCTTTTCAGCCCTGGCCCCAGCTTGGTGGAATTCTCTGTCAAATGAGACCAAGGCCCTGAAGGTCATATTTCAATTCCACACGGCCTACAAAACAGAGCTTTTCTGCCAGGCCTGCAATTGAAGGCAGCCACAGGAGTGACATAACCATCTTGCTGGCCTCCCTTCCCTCTTGCCCTCCGTTTCTGTTACCTTGTTTTTGTTGTTTTATTATTTAAAATATATTTATTTGCAAACGGCAATTATATGCTTTGGAATTTGCTATGAGTCTGCTTTTGGGGGAACAACAGGGTATTAAACTGAATAATAATAAAATAAGAATAAGTTGGTGTCATCTGAAAACTTGAACACTTTGCTCTTTACCCACAACTCCAGGTCACTGATGAACAGGTTGAAAAGCACAGATTCCTGAGGGGCCCCACTGCTCACATACCTCTATTGCAGGGGTCTGCAACCTGCAGCTCTCCAGATGTTCATGAACTACAATTCCCATCACCCCCATGAACATCTGGAGAGCCGCAGGTTGCAGACCCCTGCTCTATTGCAAGAACTAACCATTTATTCCTACTATCTGCTTCCTGCTTTTTAGACTTGCCTCTTATCCCCTGAGAAGTCTGTTCAGCAGGATTGAACCTGGGACCTTCTGTGGGCTTAACGGGTGCTCTGCCACTGAGCCACTGCCCGTCCCCATCCTTGTCCTACTTCACAAGAACCTAAGACACATCAGGAATTCATTCTTGGCTCAGGATCCAGCTTCCAACAACAGCCAGCCAGATGAACATGGGAAATCATGATCTCCCCACCTGGCACCACGCTGGTATTCAAGACACGCTGTCTCTGAACACAGAGGTTTCATTTAGCGATCATTGCTCATGGTTGTCAACAGATATGTTCTCCTTGAATTCTCATTTAAAGTCATTAAGATAGTGGTCACCCGCTATACACTGCGAGAGCAAAAGCCATCATTTAATTATGCGCTTGATGAAAAGTACTTCATTTCATGTATTCTGAGCCGACTCCAATGCCATTGGTGACTTGAGTTCTCATTTGAGCCAGAATGTTTTCTAACTCTTTTATTAACTCCACTCAGTTTTTAGAATCCTGTTATGTTTCCATTTAGCCACCAAAAGGGTTCTAAGCACTTACTGTGCCTGTTTCGGCTCTAGGATATCCTTTTAGAAATGGAAATCAGAGCAGTCCATAGACAAAGTTCAGTCCCAGGTCAACATTGATATTCCTTACTCTGCAGCATCAAGTCCAAACAAGGGCAATCCAATCAACACAAATCCTGGAGTCCAGGCCAAGGTCAGAATGAAGGAGAATGCAGAAACACACAGCTCAGGCAGCAGCAAGCACACTCATGGTTTCCATGCTACTTCCTGTTCCCCAGCCTCTTTTCAAAGGGCACTGCCCCAACAGCTAGAGATAGCTGGCTGGCTGTCATGTCAGCTGTCCTCTCAGCTCTGCTCCTGCAAACACTTCTCTTTGTTGTATTGTCGAAGGCTTTCACGGCCGGAATCACTGGGGTGCTGCGTGGTTTCCGGGCTGTATGGCCATGTTCTAGGATTCTAGGAGAGAATGCTGCTAGAACACGGCCATACAGCCCGGAAGCCACACAGCACCCCACTTCTCTTTGTTGCTGAGGCTGGGGTGGTGCACGGCTGCCTTAGGCCCCGCTGGCCGCTATGCAGTCTTCTCCTTCATCACTCACGGGGTTTAGGGGATGTGAGGAGGGAAGGTGGGAGGAAGCAGGCCAGAATCCCTGTAGCTGCCTGTCAGTGGCAGGCTGGGAAGCTGCTGAGCTAGCCCTCAGTTGTGACTCGGGGTCTAATCCCACAGCCCCAATGCTGGTTTTCAATTGTGGCCCTGGGTCTGACCCTACAGGGCCTGGCTGGGAGTGGAGCATCGTGCCACCATCTGGTTCTTTTTCTGACCAATCCTCCGAGTCCTTGGGCTCAGCTGTGTCTGACTGGACAATGACACCAAGTATATTCCAAGTGTAACCACCTTCTAGATTTCTATAGCAACCATTTAATTTTCAATCCCTTTCCTAATTAGACATTCCTGACAGTCAATTTTCTGTTTCCTATTACTGCTGTGCACTGAATTGACATACATCCATAAATCAATACATCCAGGCCTCTAGATCTTCCTTTGGATAATCACAGCCAGTTCAGATTCTACCAGTCCAAGGTCTGTAACCGGGTTTTTTGTCACCAACAGCTATCACCATTGTACACCACTGTCATTCAGTTCCTCATCCACCTATGTTGGAGAAATCATTCCAGAGTTCTTCACAATCCAATTTGGATTTCACCACTAAACAGTTCACTAACATAACAGGTTTTAGAGAGATTACTGTTCATTCTCTCTAAGTTCAACAGGACCAGTCACAATACAAATCCGGGGGAGGGTGTGTGTGTAAACACAAGAGTGCCAAGAAGCACACCACTTCTCAGATCTAAAAATTTGATACCAGCACAATCACAGCATCTCTAACTATAAGTGCAGGTAATATGGAGGCAAAAAGAACAGGGAGTGTAAATAGTTGGATGCAAAAGGTTGTATTTCTAGTTTGACCTGGAACAACAAGCCAAATTTTGTTTTAAATTTTAGAACCTAAAGGTTCATTTGGGAAGATGTTAATAAGATATTTGGCACAGCTTGCACTCCTGAAGATACCTTTAAAAGAAGCTACAGAAGAAGCTACATTTGGCTAGCTGACAGCCCCTATCTTTGTAGACCAGAAACCCAGCCAAACAATCTTTGCAATTAAGAAATACAAAGCTACAAAAACACTCAAGACTTGTGCTAGCTGGCGACAACTGCTGCCAATTTACTGGCACCATCACACATCCTTCCCACTTACCTTAGCTGGAGGGACTTTGCCAGCTGCTGTGATCTGCCCCGTGAAGAAACGGCCGAAATTATTGGCTGCGAGCACAACCGCTTTGTAGCTATGAGGGAAAGAAAAGGAGAACATAACAATCATGATCATTTCCCAACCAGAGGTTTTCCTAGAAGGGAGATGATAATCTGAATGCTTGCTTGACAAACCTACAATACCTGTTCTTGCAATCCTACTCTTTCTAGCCTGGGATGCTATCTCTGAATCCCAAACTAGGCAACAATTCAAACAGGCCTGCATAGTGGGCTGATCAATAAACATAGGTAACCTCTCTGCAGATTTTTGAAGTCATCCTTCCTCTAAGGAGTTCAGGGTGGGGTATGTGGTTCTCTCCACCATTTAATCCTTTAAAAACACTATAAATAGGTCAACGGGACAGCACATCAGTGGCCCAGAATTGCCTCTGAGCTTCCAAGGCACAGTGGAGATCTGAACTTGGTTCTCTCAGGTCCTGGCTCAATACACTGGACCACCAACACCACAACGGCTCTCTACCACTATGTATCATGCCTCTATGGCCATGATACATAGTGGTAGAGAGCTGTTATGGTGTTGGTGGTCCTATGGCCATGATACAGGTTGGAGTGGAGAGAAGAAACGTAAGTACAAGTTCTTCACACTCCCATTTCTGAACATTTCTACCCCCACCCCCCTGACACCAAAAAAAAATGTCTCCTATTCACTCTTCTTAAAAAATGAGTCAAAAGGAAAAATAGTGTATAAATGTTTTAATAAAGTAATGTGCTCCCAATGTGTGGCTGGTTTCAGTCTCCAAGTATTAAAATTCCAGAGTGGAAGCTCATAAAAATGGTGGAATATTCAACTTCAAGCATGAAAAGTGGAGGTTAATGTATTATACAAGACTTTCACATCTGGAATCAGCTGGCTGTTGTGGGTTTTCTGGGCTGTGTGGCCGCTGTCTGGTAGTTTTTGCTCCTAACGTTTTGCGCGGATCTGTGACTGGCATTTTCAGAGATATGCTAGGGTGACCATAAATGCAACTGTAAATGAACTCCACTCAGACACGTGCAAATGTGCCTCGCCCCCCTGTGAGGTGAACAAAATATATGCCCCACCAAACAATCACCCTACATTGTGCCACAGAGAAAAACACCTCTTGCCGTGACATACCTCTGAAGATGCCTGTCACAGATGTGGGCAAAACTTTGGAAGCAAAAACCACCAGACCACAGCCACACAGCCTGGAAAACCCCCAACTGCCAGTTTGGGTTAAACTTGGAGAAGCGGAGAAGCTCCTTGTGATATGCAAAATGCCATTTCAGTCCCACCACTGCCTCCCTGGCTTCACTGTATCTACAAGCCAACCAGATTATTTTGAGCACTCATGTTCCCTTCGCCCTACCAGAAAAGGCAAACTGGACTTTAGACATCCAAGACCATCATTTGAACCCTAACAGACATGGCTTCTCATGTATTTCCCCAATCATCATCCTTGGCATTTGCAGCTGGCCATGATCACAGGTTGATGTAGTAGTTAACAGTGTCAGACTAGGAGCTGGGGGATTCATGTTCAAATTCCCAATCTGCCATGCAGCTCGCTGGCTGATCTTGGATCACTCACCCCTGCTCAGCCTAACCAACCTCACAGGGTTGTTTTGAGGAAGGGGAAACTGATATATGACCTGCTTAGAGGAACAGCAGGGTGAAAGGGCACTAAATACAAATCAAGTCAGAGCACAGCGAGATCACAACATTTCTAGCTCAAGGAAACAGACACAAATGCACACTTTGGGAGGATACAAACTGTGCTCATTACCAACCATTTGCCATTCAGAAAGAGCAATACAACCCTTGTTTTAATTAAAAAAAATTCCTTGTGCTTTCATACCCAGCAATGTTAGCCATGGAGCTGAGCGCATCGTATCCCTGAGCGATGGTCACCCGCGGAACCTGATCCATGGCCAAGACAGTCAGGTTTCTCTCTGACAGCTTGCTCAGAAGGTCTGCATTTTGAGCCGGGTAGATGAAACTGATCAGGGTAGCAGATGGCTTAAAGAGGTCTGCTTCATGCATGCCAAGTGCAGCATTAAACATAGGAGCCCTCACCTGAAAACAAAGCACAAACACTCACATCCAAAGCAATGAATAAGCTCTACTATGCCACTAAAGGCCTTTTCAAGATGTTTTCATTCAAGGATGCATTTGTTAAATATGCTAGATCAGGCAAACAATTTCATATGTCCAAACTGCACACTGCTTTGATATGGGCAGAACAGAAATCCACCAATAAATAATAGACCACGACCAAACGAGTTTAAGACAGAGAGGCAAGATATGAACCAAGTCACAGACCAGACAAATAGCTGCTATAGTTCTTGATAAATATCCTCTCTGCAGTCTGTTACAATAACCATGTAAACTGGTATTATCCTAATATTATGAATTAGGAGGGATAGGCAGATAGTGCTAGCTAACTCCAGGATGAAGAATATTTTAACTGGGTCTTCACTGCTCAAGCTCTCAGCCATCTCACAATCTCAAATAAGGTTCCAGTGGTCACCAAGCCTCAAGTGCCCAATTCTCATGCAAGTGACAATGTATGAATGGACTTTGCTCAATGGGTAATACACCCAAAGAAAATTGCATCTGGGCTACAGCAACTGCAGTTTGCTTGCTGTCTGAGGATTTGCCCCTCAGTAGGTCTACCATAACCTCATCAAAGAAACCTGGATTTCTCTGTGGAATGTATTGCATTACACATGCTTAAACAATATTATTTTCCGTCCAAGATTATTACTCCAGTTGATAAAACATCATTAGCAAAACTTACTCAAGCTTTGTCATGAGGGACACAGTAGCTCACATTCAATTCATGTGAACTGAGTCAAAAGAACATCACAAACCAAAATAGAAGGGATAATATTTGAGAGACAGAAACACACCTTTTAGGAAAAATATACAGAGATTTAGGATAGGTTTAAATGGGTTGCAATGGCCACAGAAACCAGAATAGCTCATAATTAGGGGCCAGGTGAATAGAAACCCTCCATAGGATGCTGGGTAGCAACATGACAAGTTACTCAGTACATTGTCGTTCCTGGAATATGAAGCAGCCACAATGCAGACTAAAGAGATTTACCTTACACCAACCTGGCAGTCCCATGCCACAATGGTAAGTAGGACTCACTATTGGCTTAAAAAGAATCTGTCTGGTATTCAACACAGGATGCAGAGAAGAGGCCTTAAGACCAGAACCTGAAACATCTGTTTTTCTCCACCGCCACTTGTTTTAAATGCATCCAGCATGATAAAGAGTTCTGGAGAACTCAAAAGCTTGCACATTGTTGTACATTTTCGGTTGGTGCTACTAATGTTTTCTATATGAATTTGTTTTCTTAGATCTTGCTTCGTATCTACGTGGTGACTTGAAATCTCATAGAATTATAGAGTTGGAAAGGGCCATACACGCCATCTAGTCCAACCCCCTGCTCAATGCAGAATACAGTTTAAAGCACCCTGACAAGTGTTCATTCAGTCACTGCTTGCAGACTACCAATGAGGGGAAGCTTACCATCTCCCTAGGCCCATGGTGGCGAACCTTTGGCACTCCAGATGTTATGGACTACAATTCCCATCAGCCCCTGCCAGCATGGCCAATTGGCCAAGCTGGAAGGGGCTGATGGGAATTGTAGTCCATAACATCTGGAGTGCCTGGTGGGGGGGGGGTTGTGTTGGGGGGGGGGGGGGGTTGGGAGGGTGGGGGGGGGGGGGGGGGGGGATGGGGGGGGGGTGGGGGTGGGGGGGTGGGGGGGGGGGGGGGGTGGGGTGGTGGGGGTGGTGGGGGGGGGGGTGGGGGGGGGGGGGGTGGGGGGGGGGGGGGGTGGGGGGGGGGGGGGGTGGGGGGTGGGAGGGGGGGGGGGGGGGGGGGGCGGGGGGGGGGGGGGGTGGGGGGGTTGGGGGGTGGGGGGGGGGTGGGGGGAGGTGGGGTGGGGGGGTGGGGGGGGGGGGGGGTGGGGGGGGGGGGGGGGGGGGGGGGGGGGGGGTGGGGGGGGGGGGGGGTGGGGGGGGGGGGGGGTGGGGGGGGGGGGGGGTGGGGGGGGGGGGGGGTGGGGGGGGGGGGGGGTGGGGGGGGGGGGGGGTGGGGGGGGGGGGGGGTGGGGGGGGGGGGGGGTGGGGGGGGGGGGGGGTGGGGGGGGGGGGGGGTGGGGGGGGGGGGGGGTGGGGGGGGGGGGGGGTGGGGGGGGGGGGGGGTGGGGGGGGGGGGGGGTGGGGGGGGGGGGGGGTGGGGGGGGGGGGGGGTGGGGGGGGGGGGGGGTGGGGGGGGGGGGGGGTGGGGGGGGGGGGGGGTGGGGGGGGGGGGGGGTGGGGGGGGGGGGGGGTGGGGGGGGGGGGGGGTGGGGGGGGGGGGGGGTGGGGGGGGGGGGGGGTGGGGGGGGGGGGGGGTGGGGGGGGGGGGGGGTGGGGGGGGGGGGGGGTGGGGGGGGGGGGGGGTGGGGGGGGGGGGGGGTGGGGGGGGGGGGGGGTGGGGGGGGGGGGGGGTGGGGGGGGGGGGGGGTGGGGGGGGGGGGGGGTGGGGGGGGGGGGGGGTGGGGGGGGGGGGGGGTGGGGGGGGGGGGGGGTGGGGGGGGGGGGGGGTGGGGGGGGGGGGGGGTGGGGGGGGGGGGGGGTGGGGGGGGGGGGGGGTGGGGGGGGGGGGGGGTGGGGGGGGGGGGGGGTGGGGGGGGGGGGGGGTGGGGGGGGGGGGGGGTGGGGGGGGGGGGGGGTGGGGGGGGGGGGGGGTGGGGGGGGGGGGGGGTGGGGGGGGGGGGGGGTGGGGGGGGGGGGGGGTGGGGGGGGGGGGGGGTGGGGGGGGGGGGGGGTGGGGGGGGGGGGGGGTGGGGGGGGGGGGGGGTGGGGGGGGGGGGGGGTGGGGGGGGGGGGGGGTGGGGGGGGGGGGGGGTGGGGGGGGGGGGGGGTGGGGGGGGGGGGGGGTGGGGGGGGGGGGGGGTGGGGGGGGGGGGGGGTGGGGGGGGGGGGGGGTGGGGGGGGGGGGGGGTGGGGGGGGGGGGGGGTGGGGGGGGGGGGGGGTGGGGGGGGGGGGGGGTGGGGGGGGGGGGGGGTGGGGGGGGGGGGGGGTGGGGGGGGGGGGGGGTGGGGGGGGGGGGGGGTGGGGGGGGGGGGGGGTGGGGGGGGGGGGGGGTGGGGGGGGGGGGGGGTGGGGGGGGGGGGGGGTGGGGGGGGGGGGGGGTGGGGGGGGGGGGGGGTGGGGGGGGGGGGGGGTGGGGGGGGGGGGGGGTGGGGGGGGGGGGGGGTGGGGGGGGGGGGGGGTGGGGGGGGGGGGGGGTGGGGGGGGGGGGGGGTGGGGGGGGGGGGGGGTGGGGGGGGGGGGGGGTGGGGGGGGGGGGGGGTGGGGGGGGGGGGGGGTGGGGGGGGGGGGGGGTGGGGGGGGGGGGGGGTGGGGGGGGGGGGGGGTGGGGGGGGGGGGGGGTGGGGGGGGGGGGGGGTGGGGGGGGGGGGGGGTGGGGGGGGGGGGGGGTGGGGGGGGGGGGGGGTGGGGGGGGGGGGGGGTGGGGGGGGGGGGGGGTGGGGGGGGGGGGGGGTGGGGGGGGGGGGGGGTGGGGGGGGGGGGGGGTGGGGGGGGGGGGGGGTGGGGGGGGGGGGGGGTGGGGGGGGGGGGGGGTGGGGGGGGGGGGGGGTGGGGGGGGGGGGGGGTGGGGGGGGGGGGGGGTGGGGGGGGGGGGGGGTGGGGGGGGGGGGGGGTGGGGGGGGGGGGGGGTGGGGGGGGGGGGGGGTGGGGGGGGGGGGGGGTGGGGGGGGGGGGGGGTGGGGGGGGGGGGGGGTGGGGGGGGGGGGGGGTGGGGGGGGGGGGGGGTGGGGGGGGGGGGGGGTGGGGGGGGGGGGGGGTGGGGGGGGGGGGGGGTGGGGGGGGGGGGGGGTGGGGGGGGGGGGGGGTGGGGGGGGGGGGGGGTGGGGGGGGGGGGGGGTGGGGGGGGGGGGGGGTGGGGGGGGGGGGGGGTGGGGGGGGGGGGGGGTGGGGGGGGGGGGGGGTGGGGGGGGGGGGGGGTGGGGGGGGGGGGGGGTGGGGGGGGGGGGGGGTGGGGGGGGGGGGGGGTGGGGGGGGGGGGGGGTGGGGGGGGGGGGGGGTGGGGGGGGGGGGGGGTGGGGGGGGGGGGGGGTGGGGGGGGGGGGGGGTGGGGGGGGGGGGGGGTGGGGGGGGGGGGGGGTGGGGGGGGGGGGGGGTGGGGGGGGGGGGGGGTGGGGGGGGGGGGGGGTGGGGGGGGGGGGGGGTGGGGGGGGGGGGGGGTGGGGGGGGGGGGGGGTGGGGGGGGGGGGGGGTGGGGGGGGGGGGGGGTGGGGGGGGGGGGGGGTGGGGGGGGGGGGGGGTGGGGGGGGGGGGGGGTGGGGGGGGGGGGGGGTGGGGGGGGGGGGGGGTGGGGGGGGGGGGGGGTGGGGGGGGGGGGGGGTGGGGGGGGGGGGGGGTGGGGGGGGGGGGGGGTGGGGGGGGGGGGGGGTGGGGGGGGGGGGGGGTGGGGGGGGGGGGGGGTGGGGGGGGGGGGGGGTGGGGGGGGGGGGGGGTGGGGGGGGGGGGGGGTGGGGGGGGGGGGGGGTGGGGGGGGGGGGGGGTGGGGGGGGGGGGGGGTGGGGGGGGGGGGGGGTGGGGGGGGGGGGGGGTGGGGGGGGGGGGGGGTGGGGGGGGGGGGGGGTGGGGGGGGGGGGGGGTGGGGGGGGGGGGGGGTGGGGGGGGGGGGGGGTGGGGGGGGGGGGGGGTGGGGGGGGGGGGGGGTGGGGGGGGGGGGGGGTGGGGGGGGGGGGGGGTGGGGGGGGGGGGGGGTGGGGGGGGGGGGGGGTGGGGGGGGGGGGGGGTGGGGGGGGGGGGGGGTGGGGGGGGGGGGGGGTGGGGGGGGGGGGGGGTGGGGGGGGGGGGGGGTGGGGGGGGGGGGGGGTGGGGGGGGGGGGGGGTGGGGGGGGGGGGGGGTGGGGGGGGGGGGGGGTGGGGGGGGGGGGGGGTGGGGGGGGGGGGGGGTGGGGGGGGGGGGGGGTGGGGGGGGGGGGGGGTGGGGGGGGGGGGGGGTGGGGGGGGGGGGGGGTGGGGGGGGGGGGGGGTGGGGGGGGGGGGGGGTGGGGGGGGGGGGGGGTGGGGGGGGGGGGGGGTGGGGGGGGGGGGGGGTGGGGGGGGGGGGGGGTGGGGGGGGGGGGGGGTGGGGGGGGGGGGGGGTGGGGGGGGGGGGGGGTGGGGGGGGGGGGGGGTGGGGGGGGGGGGGGGTGGGGGGGGGGGGGGGTGGGGGGGGGGGGGGGTGGGGGGGGGGGGGGGTGGGGGGGGGGGGGGGTGGGGGGGGGGGGGGGTGGGGGGGGGGGGGGGTGGGGGGGGGGGGGGGTGGGGGGGGGGGGGGGTGGGGGGGGGGGGGGGTGGGGGGGGGGGGGGGTGGGGGGGGGGGGGGGTGGGGGGGGGGGGGGGTGGGGGGGGGGGGGGGTGGGGGGGGGGGGGGGTGGGGGGGGGGGGGGGTGGGGGGGGGGGGGGGTGGGGGGGGGGGGGGGTGGGGGGGGGGGGGGGTGGGGGGGGGGGGGGGTGGGGGGGGGGGGGGGTGGGGGGGGGGGGGGGTGGGGGGGGGGGGGGGTGGGGGGGGGGGGGGGTGGGGGGGGGGGGGGGTGGGGGGGGGGGGGGGTGGGGGGGGGGGGGGGTGGGGGGGGGGGGGGGTGGGGGGGGGGGGGGGTGGGGGGGGGGGGGGGTGGGGGGGGGGGGGGGTGGGGGGGGGGGGGGGTGGGGGGGGGGGGGGGTGGGGGGGGGGGGGGGTGGGGGGGGGGGGGGGTGGGGGGGGGGGGGGGTGGGGGGGGGGGGGGGTGGGGGGGGGGGGGGGTGGGGGGGGGGGGGGGTGGGGGGGGGGGGGGGTGGGGGGGGGGGGGGGTGGGGGGGGGGGGGGGTGGGGGGGGGGGGGGGTGGGGGGGGGGGGGGGTGGGGGGGGGGGGGGGTGGGGGGGGGGGGGGGTGGGGGGGGGGGGGGGTGGGGGGGGGGGGGGGTGGGGGGGGGGGGGGGTGGGGGGGGGGGGGGGTGGGGGGGGGGGGGGGTGGGGGGGGGGGGGGGTGGGGGGGGGGGGGGGTGGGGGGGGGGGGGGGTGGGGGGGGGGGGGGGTGGGGGGGGGGGGGGGTGGGGGGGGGGGGGGGTGGGGGGGGGGGGGGGTGGGGGGGGGGGGGGGTGGGGGGGGGGGGGGGTGGGGGGGGGGGGGGGTGGGGGGGGGGGGGGGTGGGGGGGGGGGGGGGTGGGGGGGGGGGGGGGTGGGGGGGGGGGGGGGTGGGGGGGGGGGGGGGTGGGGGGGGGGGGGGGTGGGGGGGGGGGGGGGTGGGGGGGGGGGGGGGTGGGGGGGGGGGGGGGTGGGGGGGGGGGGGGGTGGGGGGGGGGGGGGGTGGGGGGGGGGGGGGGTGGGGGGGGGGGGGGGTGGGGGGGGGGGGGGGTGGGGGGGGGGGGGGGTGGGGGGGGGGGGGGGTGGGGGGGGGGGGGGGTGGGGGGGGGGGGGGGTGGGGGGGGGGGGGGGTGGGGGGGGGGGGGGGTGGGGGGGGGGGGGGGTGGGGGGGGGGGGGGGTGGGGGGGGGGGGGGGTGGGGGGGGGGGGGGGTGGGGGGGGGGGGGGGTGGGGGGGGGGGGGGGTGGGGGGGGGGGGGGGTGGGGGGGGGGGGGGGTGGGGGGGGGGGGGGGTGGGGGGGGGGGGGGGTGGGGGGGGGGGGGGGTGGGGGGGGGGGGGGGTGGGGGGGGGGGGGGGTGGGGGGGGGGGGGGGTGGGGGGGGGGGGGGGTGGGGGGGGGGGGGGGTGGGGGGGGGGGGGGGTGGGGGGGGGGGGGGGTGGGGGGGGGGGGGGGTGGGGGGGGGGGGGGGTGGGGGGGGGGGGGGGTGGGGGGGGGGGGGGGTGGGGGGGGGGGGGGGTGGGGGGGGGGGGGGGTGGGGGGGGGGGGGGGTGGGGGGGGGGGGGGGTGGGGGGGGGGGGGGGTGGGGGGGGGGGGGGGTGGGGGGGGGGGGGGGTGGGGGGGGGGGGGGGTGGGGGGGGGGGGGGGTGGGGGGGGGGGGGGGTGGGGGGGGGGGGGGGTGGGGGGGGGGGGGGGTGGGGGGGGGGGGGGGTGGGGGGGGGGGGGGGTGGGGGGGGGGGGGGGTGGGGGGGGGGGGGGGTGGGGGGGGGGGGGGGTGGGGGGGGGGGGGGGTGGGGGGGGGGGGGGGTGGGGGGGGGGGGGGGTGGGGGGGGGGGGGGGTGGGGGGGGGGGGGGGTGGGGGGGGGGGGGGGTGGGGGGGGGGGGGGGTGGGGGGGGGGGGGGGTGGGGGGGGGGGGGGGTGGGGGGGGGGGGGGGTGGGGGGGGGGGGGGGTGGGGGGGGGGGGGGGTGGGGGGGGGGGGGGGTGGGGGGGGGGGGGGGTGGGGGGGGGGGGGGGTGGGGGGGGGGGGGGGTGGGGGGGGGGGGGGGTGGGGGGGGGGGGGGGTGGGGGGGGGGGGGGGTGGGGGGGGGGGGGGGTGGGGGGGGGGGGGGGTGGGGGGGGGGGGGGGTGGGGGGGGGGGGGGGTGGGGGGGGGGGGGGGTGGGGGGGGGGGGGGGTGGGGGGGGGGGGGGGTGGGGGGGGGGGGGGGTGGGGGGGGGGGGGGGTGGGGGGGGGGGGGGGTGGGGGGGGGGGGGGGTGGGGGGGGGGGGGGGTGGGGGGGGGGGGGGGTGGGGGGGGGGGGGGGTGGGGGGGGGGGGGGGTGGGGGGGGGGGGGGGTGGGGGGGGGGGGGGGTGGGGGGGGGGGGGGGTGGGGGGGGGGGGGGGTGGGGGGGGGGGGGGGTGGGGGGGGGGGGGGGTGGGGGGGGGGGGGGGTGGGGGGGGGGGGGGGTGGGGGGGGGGGGGGGTGGGGGGGGGGGGGGGTGGGGGGGGGGGGGGGTGGGGGGGGGGGGGGGTGGGGGGGGGGGGGGGTGGGGGGGGGGGGGGGTGGGGGGGGGGGGGGGTGGGGGGGGGGGGGGGTGGGGGGGGGGGGGGGTGGGGGGGGGGGGGGGTGGGGGGGGGGGGGGGTGGGGGGGGGGGGGGGTGGGGGGGGGGGGGGGTGGGGGGGGGGGGGGGTGGGGGGGGGGGGGGGTGGGGGGGGGGGGGGGTGGGGGGGGGGGGGGGTGGGGGGGGGGGGGGGTGGGGGGGGGGGGGGGTGGGGGGGGGGGGGGGTGGGGGGGGGGGGGGGTGGGGGGGGGGGGGGGTGGGGGGGGGGGGGGGTGGGGGGGGGGGGGGGTGGGGGGGGGGGGGGGTGGGGGGGGGGGGGGGTGGGGGGGGGGGGGGGTGGGGGGGGGGGGGGGTGGGGGGGGGGGGGGGTGGGGGGGGGGGGGGGTGGGGGGGGGGGGGGGTGGGGGGGGGGGGGGGTGGGGGGGGGGGGGGGTGGGGGGGGGGGGGGGTGGGGGGGGGGGGGGGTGGGGGGGGGGGGGGGTGGGGGGGGGGGGGGGTGGGGGGGGGGGGGGGTGGGGGGGGGGGGGGGTGGGGGGGGGGGGGGGTGGGGGGGGGGGGGGGTGGGGGGGGGGGGGGGTGGGGGGGGGGGGGGGTGGGGGGGGGGGGGGGTGGGGGGGGGGGGGGGTGGGGGGGGGGGGGGGTGGGGGGGGGGGGGGGTGGGGGGGGGGGGGGGTGGGGGGGGGGGGGGGTGGGGGGGGGGGGGGGTGGGGGGGGGGGGGGGTGGGGGGGGGGGGGGGTGGGGGGGGGGGGGGGTGGGGGGGGGGGGGGGTGGGGGGGGGGGGGGGTGGGGGGGGGGGGGGGTGGGGGGGGGGGGGGGTGGGGGGGGGGGGGGGTGGGGGGGGGGGGGGGTGGGGGGGGGGGGGGGTGGGGGGGGGGGGGGGTGGGGGGGGGGGGGGGTGGGGGGGGGGGGGGGTGGGGGGGGGGGGGGGTGGGGGGGGGGGGGGGTGGGGGGGGGGGGGGGTGGGGGGGGGGGGGGGTGGGGGGGGGGGGGGGTGGGGGGGGGGGGGGGTGGGGGGGGGGGGGGGTGGGGGGGGGGGGGGGTGGGGGGGGGGGGGGGTGGGGGGGGGGGGGGGTGGGGGGGGGGGGGGGTGGGGGGGGGGGGGGGTGGGGGGGGGGGGGGGTGGGGGGGGGGGGGGGTGGGGGGGGGGGGGGGTGGGGGGGGGGGGGGGTGGGGGGGGGGGGGGGTGGGGGGGGGGGGGGGTGGGGGGGGGGGGGGGTGGGGGGGGGGGGGGGTGGGGGGGGGGGGGGGTGGGGGGGGGGGGGGGTGGGGGGGGGGGGGGGTGGGGGGGGGGGGGGGTGGGGGGGGGGGGGGGTGGGGGGGGGGGGGGGTGGGGGGGGGGGGGGGTGGGGGGGGGGGGGGGTGGGGGGGGGGGGGGGTGGGGGGGGGGGGGGGTGGGGGGGGGGGGGGGTGGGGGGGGGGGGGGGTGGGGGGGGGGGGGGGTGGGGGGGGGGGGGGGTGGGGGGGGGGGGGGGTGGGGGGGGGGGGGGGTGGGGGGGGGGGGGGGTGGGGGGGGGGGGGGGTGGGGGGGGGGGGGGGTGGGGGGGGGGGGGGGTGGGGGGGGGGGGGGGTGGGGGGGGGGGGGGGTGGGGGGGGGGGGGGGTGGGGGGGGGGGGGGGTGGGGGGGGGGGGGGGTGGGGGGGGGGGGGGGTGGGGGGGGGGGGGGGTGGGGGGGGGGGGGGGTGGGGGGGGGGGGGGGTGGGGGGGGGGGGGGGTGGGGGGGGGGGGGGGTGGGGGGGGGGGGGGGTGGGGGGGGGGGGGGGTGGGGGGGGGGGGGGGTGGGGGGGGGGGGGGGTGGGGGGGGGGGGGGGTGGGGGGGGGGGGGGGTGGGGGGGGGGGGGGGTGGGGGGGGGGGGGGGTGGGGGGGGGGGGGGGTGGGGGGGGGGGGGGGTGGGGGGGGGGGGGGGTGGGGGGGGGGGGGGGTGGGGGGGGGGGGGGGTGGGGGGGGGGGGGGGTGGGGGGGGGGGGGGGTGGGGGGGGGGGGGGGTGGGGGGGGGGGGGGGTGGGGGGGGGGGGGGGTGGGGGGGGGGGGGGGTGGGGGGGGGGGGGGGTGGGGGGGGGGGGGGGTGGGGGGGGGGGGGGGTGGGGGGGGGGGGGGGTGGGGGGGGGGGGGGGTGGGGGGGGGGGGGGGTGGGGGGGGGGGGGGGTGGGGGGGGGGGGGGGTGGGGGGGGGGGGGGGTGGGGGGGGGGGGGGGTGGGGGGGGGGGGGGGTGGGGGGGGGGGGGGGTGGGGGGGGGGGGGGGTGGGGGGGGGGGGGGGTGGGGGGGGGGGGGGGTGGGGGGGGGGGGGGGTGGGGGGGGGGGGGGGTGGGGGGGGGGGGGGGTGGGGGGGGGGGGGGGTGGGGGGGGGGGGGGGTGGGGGGGGGGGGGGGTGGGGGGGGGGGGGGGTGGGGGGGGGGGGGGGTGGGGGGGGGGGGGGGTGGGGGGGGGGGGGGGTGGGGGGGGGGGGGGGTGGGGGGGGGGGGGGGTGGGGGGGGGGGGGGGTGGGGGGGGGGGGGGGTGGGGGGGGGGGGGGGTGGGGGGGGGGGGGGGTGGGGGGGGGGGGGGGTGGGGGGGGGGGGGGGTGGGGGGGGGGGGGGGTGGGGGGGGGGGGGGGTGGGGGGGGGGGGGGGTGGGGGGGGGGGGGGGTGGGGGGGGGGGGGGGTGGGGGGGGGGGGGGGTGGGGGGGGGGGGGGGTGGGGGGGGGGGGGGGTGGGGGGGGGGGGGGGTGGGGGGGGGGGGGGGTGGGGGGGGGGGGGGGTGGGGGGGGGGGGGGGTGGGGGGGGGGGGGGGTGGGGGGGGGGGGGGGTGGGGGGGGGGGGGGGTGGGGGGGGGGGGGGGTGGGGGGGGGGGGGGGTGGGGGGGGGGGGGGGTGGGGGGGGGGGGGGGTGGGGGGGGGGGGGGGTGGGGGGGGGGGGGGGTGGGGGGGGGGGGGGGTGGGGGGGGGGGGGGGTGGGGGGGGGGGGGGGTGGGGGGGGGGGGGGGTGGGGGGGGGGGGGGGTGGGGGGGGGGGGGGGTGGGGGGGGGGGGGGGTGGGGGGGGGGGGGGGTGGGGGGGGGGGGGGGTGGGGGGGGGGGGGGGTGGGGGGGGGGGGGGGTGGGGGGGGGGGGGGGTGGGGGGGGGGGGGGGTGGGGGGGGGGGGGGGTGGGGGGGGGGGGGGGTGGGGGGGGGGGGGGGTGGGGGGGGGGGGGGGTGGGGGGGGGGGGGGGTGGGGGGGGGGGGGGGTGGGGGGGGGGGGGGGTGGGGGGGGGGGGGGGTGGGGGGGGGGGGGGGTGGGGGGGGGGGGGGGTGGGGGGGGGGGGGGGTGGGGGGGGGGGGGGGTGGGGGGGGGGGGGGGTGGGGGGGGGGGGGGGTGGGGGGGGGGGGGGGTGGGGGGGGGGGGGGGTGGGGGGGGGGGGGGGTGGGGGGGGGGGGGGGTGGGGGGGGGGGGGGGTGGGGGGGGGGGGGGGTGGGGGGGGGGGGGGGTGGGGGGGGGGGGGGGTGGGGGGGGGGGGGGGTGGGGGGGGGGGGGGGTGGGGGGGGGGGGGGGTGGGGGGGGGGGGGGGTGGGGGGGGGGGGGGGTGGGGGGGGGGGGGGGTGGGGGGGGGGGGGGGTGGGGGGGGGGGGGGGTGGGGGGGGGGGGGGGTGGGGGGGGGGGGGGGTGGGGGGGGGGGGGGGTGGGGGGGGGGGGGGGTGGGGGGGGGGGGGGGTGGGGGGGGGGGGGGGTGGGGGGGGGGGGGGGTGGGGGGGGGGGGGGGTGGGGGGGGGGGGGGGTGGGGGGGGGGGGGGGTGGGGGGGGGGGGGGGTGGGGGGGGGGGGGGGTGGGGGGGGGGGGGGGTGGGGGGGGGGGGAAGTTTGATTTAAATCACTATGTGACTTGATTTAAATCATGGTTTTCTTTATAAAGACTCATTCTTCACATAACCTTGATATCTGCAACCAGATTAAGGTTTTATTTCCAGAATAACAACTTTTTGGATTAATATTACAGTTACATCAAAAATTAGTGATTTGGTTATAGTATTTGAAATACATAGAGGGATAATTATGAAATCGTTCTGAGGTAAACTATCTCCAGTTTCATGTGGGCCAGCAGGCCTTGCATTTTTGGTTGCAGTATTTGAATTTTGCACTCATGCCTGCCTTACATCTAAGTAGAGGAACATCACTAAAATATTTCCAAACTGGGTCTCTTTTACAGCCTGTTGCCATTATAGACTTTTTCCTCCAGGGAGAAAATAATACGATACACTTCATGCTAGATCTCAAGGTTTGTGGAGTAGTCCAGTCAAAAGGTTTCCATTTCATTTTTACTTCTTGCCCCTCCCTCCTCACACTTAACTCCTTGTGCAGATCTTTTCCATGCCAAACAATCTTCTATTAATTTAACTTCTTGAAACCTAGCACTTAAGAGGTAAGAGGTTGATTCTGTATACATACATTTGCAAAATAACAACGGCATTAAGATCTTTGTCTCAACTCTGCATGCTTATTTTATAACATTGTTACTGTGGAGAAGAGGCATGTTATCTCTGCAGACACACATTCACAATTTTGAGAACTGCAAAACCAAGCTTCTGGGATAATAGATTCGAGGCGGAAAAATTGCCCAAAACAATCTTTCAGGAACCTCTAGAAGAGCATGACTTTGTGAATGGATTAATGGAACTCATTTACCAAAAATTTAAACATTGCATGAATATACAGTCTTACCCTTATTTCACAATGAATAATCTTTGGACCATAATATATTAAATACAAACTGTTTAATTTTTTTCTAGCATTTTATTTTTTAAAACCTGATTTTGTTTTTTTCAATACCTAGTCTGAAATCTTTTTTGGTCTTTGTTTCATGTATATCTCTGGAGTTTTAGAATACTAACTGTAATTTGTAAGTGGCTCCCCCACCCCCGTGCCACAGTGAAAAGCAAATGTTTACATCAGAGTGGTGTAGTGGACAGACCCAGTAAAAGAGACCCAGGTCAAAATCCCGCACAGCTTTCACAAAAAGTCACTGAGTAACCTTGGACCTGTCACATACTCTCAATACGGACCTCTCGCAGGTTGGTTGTTGTGAGAAAATGGAGGCGGAAGAGATCATAGCATGGTGAAGTGGTTAAGAACAAATAAACTCTAATCTGGAGAACTGGGTTTGATTCCCCACTCCTACACATGAAGCCTGTTGTGTGACCTTGGACTAGTCACAGTTTTATCAGAACTCTCTCAGCCTCACCTGCCTCATAAGGTGTCTGTTATGGGGAGAGAAAGGGTAAAGGAGTTTGTAAACCCCTTTGAATTTCCTTACAGGAGAGAAAGGGAGGGTATAAATCCAAACTAGAGCCCTTCGGGGATGAGGCGGCCTAGAAAATAAAATAAACAAACAAACAAACAAACAAACTCACTCTTCTTCTATGCTGGGTCCCAATTGGGGAGCGAAGCGGAATATAAACATAATTTAACACAGATCATTTTAATAATTAGTCAGATCAGAGAACTTTTCTTAAAATACACTACCAACTCTCTCTATGCCTGTTTTAAGAAAAAAAGGATTGAAAAATATAATGGAGAAAAAACCCTCCAGGAACCTGAACAATGAATTATTTGGTATTTGTGAATAAATATTTACAAAAAGGCACATTATGTGACTGGGTGAAGACTGTGGTCAGATTTTAAAAATACAGTTGGACAAACTCCACATAAGAAATATTCAGCCATATTTTTAGACTTTCAGCATTTTCAAAATTCTTGCAGGGTGACAGTTTTTAGGTAACACACAGTATCTTGCTTTAATTTACTCTAGACGACAAAGTTCATAACATTTACGACTCTAATCCTCAACAAATTTACTTGAGCTCTCTCTTGTTTCAGTGGAAGTTTTTCAAGGTTAGAATCGCAGTGCCCTATGTTTAAAGTACTTTGCGCTTTCCTTCAAATGAACAAAGCCGCAAAAATAAATAGATTAAGAACTGTAACTTATACAGAACTGACACATTGACAAACATCCCCCGTATTCAATGCCACTGCTATCACCAGATAACATTGTTTCAAATATTCTGATACACTGTTTTGCCTCTGTATTTTGCAAAATTTGTCAATGGGATTTAGATGTCCTCATTTCTGACAATCTAGTTAAATCCAGCTACATGTTTACAATGTCATGTGAAAACAAAGATGATCAGATTGCTAAGTACACTGCAGCTTTCAACCCTGAAGGATAGACTAGTTGGCAATAAGAAAATAACACAAATTGTGAACTAAGATCTGGGAGACTGCAAGTGTGAATCCCCATTCTGCCAGGAAATCTTGCTGCGTGACCGTAGCTCAGTCACACACTCTCAGCCTAAACAACCTCACAGGGCTGTTGTGAGAATTAATTATAGGAGAGAATTATGTAAGCGGCTTTGCATCTCCTCCAGGGCATAGACAAAGTGATTTAGAAATAGATCACTATTTTCTTTATTTATGGGTACTCATTCAGCAACAACAGTAAGAATTCAGGGCAGTTCTCGGACTGGCTACCTACAGTTGTTTCAACAACTCAACAGCCACTCAAACAAGTGAGACCAGGAACAAAAATTATTCAGAAATCAGCCAAATATACTCCGTTATGGGCAATGTTTTAGACAGCATATTTTTAAAAAAATATTACACTGAAAACTGAGCACTGTTACAGGCCCAAGAGAAATACAGTTCTAGCATTTTAGGAAAAAAAATCCTTTTCCCCTTCTTGGAATACAACTTTGAAGCTTCCAACTTGCATCGTTTCTACAGCTAATTCCATATAGAGAAACACTAACACAGAAATTCTTGCCACGCACTCAACTATTCAGAACCTTCAAGAACACTCCTTCCAAAGTAAAGAATAGAAGAAGCACTTATACACATACTCTACTTTACCAGAACTGCTGTTAGATGAATGTATCCCCTCCCACAAAAATAAATCATATTATTTCCCCCCTCTTTATTTTCCCAGGCAGTACCACGTTTGCAGGAAATCAAAGCAGCTGGAGTCCCCATTCATTACCAAGTTCCAATTGGCTGCTTGCTGAGAGCTCCGCTCTGCATAATTTGCCCCAGACGCACACGATTGGAGGGCAGCTCCTTATCAGTCTCCAACCGGAGTCAAATTCATTCATTGAAACAGCTTCCCTGATTCCTTTCTGCAGACTCGCAAACATTTAATTAACGCAGCCTCCAAGCATCTATTAAGGGATCTGCCCTCAAGGAATGGCACATGGCATATATTAACTGCCGGAGCTTGAAGCTGGAGGTCAAAATTAAAGTGTCTGATTTCTAGTCACACCTGTGACTTTCACTGTGCCCTATGTCACACTTCTGCAGATATTTTTCCCATTTGCACTTTAAAACGTATCTCTTTATCAGATGCTATAAAGCATTTCTACAAGTCTTCCTAGGATTTTTTTTAAGGAAGCAGAACTAATACAAATCAGGGCTAAAAACATACAATTCGTATTCACAGCAATAGCAAACATCTACATTAAACAGTTCTAAGATAAGCAAATACTGATTAATATCCATTAAGAAATTTGGTAGAACAACACGGAAGAATATTTTATTGGAAGAACTCCCAATCATTGTGGGGAGGGGTACTGTGGCAGAGAGGGAACGCATGTGCTTTGAATGCAGAAGAACCCCGGTTCAAACCCCAGCATTTCCAGTTGAAATAATGTAGCAGTAGATGATGTAACAGAGCTCCACCTGGGACCCTGCTGAACTGCTGCCAGTCAGAGCAGGCAATACTATCTCAGACAGACCTAACTTAGTATAAGGCAACTTCGTATGTAAGCAGAATTTTTTGCGTCTCGCAAATGCAAATGGTGCAGGCATTTGGAAATTATTCTGCGTTTGAACTTAGACACACGAAACTGCCATACTGAACCGGATCGCTGGATCATCAAGGTCAGTATCAACCACTCAGGCTGGCAACTGCTATGCAGGGGGTTAGACAGAGATCTTTCATATCACCTACTGCAGGGCCCTTTTAACTGGGGGTGAACCCAGGACCTTCTGCAGACCAATGAGATGCTCCACCACTAAGCCACACATCCCCCCCCCCCACCGCCGCCATCTTCCTGAGAGCCAGATTCCAAAACTACCTACAAACGCACCTGTAAAATGCTCATTACTGTTACTGTGGGTGTAAAATACTTAAATCACACTTTTCACTCACCACGATGAACCCTGCTCAAAATAGAGTCATGTAACATTTCCATAATAATGTTCACTGTTTTTTCTGATTCCTTTAGAGACTTTCTGCAGTTGCAGAATAGCTGCTGGCTGTCTACTCCACTACAGGGTGTTGTTGCACAAGCCTGGCAGACAGCAGGTATCTTCCAGCAAACTAGTCTAAAGATCACAGCCACAGATAAGAAAGGGAGACAACTTCTTAGGACCAATTTATACTGCTCAATAACAGGGAGACAAGCAACACGGAAGCACTGGTGACAGGCAACAGGTAAGCATATACCTGGGAGCTGTAAATCAGCAGAAACATCCAGACCTATCGCAGGCACAGACGTTTTACTGGCTTTTAGCACTTGCAAACATCACTATGGCCCCTTAGTCACAGTAAGTCCAGAATGTTAAGACTGAATTATAGGTGAAAACCGCAGCCCCATGATCTGTGCCCAAAGAACTACAGCAAGCCTCCACAGGCTGTAATTCTTCCTTCTACCCACTATACCAGCAGGAAGAGGACTTTTATACTAACAGCCTTACAAGGAGAGTCCAAGGAGAGTCTGTAACCCCACCTAGGCAGCAACACACCTAGGCAGAAAGGTAACAAGAGTTTCAGGGTGCAAGCGTTGGAGATTCAAAGCAACTCTCATCAGATACAGACACGAAAGGTAACACTGCTGGAGTCAAAACCAGCACATTAAGAACACGTGAAATCTGGAACAGACTTCTTTTAGAAAATTCTGCTTACAAAGAGTGCTGCGTGCATCACCCTCCAGCCCACACACACACACCCCTTGAGATAAGAACCTGACTCCTAAGACTCACAGCTTTGAAGCAACCCTAATTGCTTAGATCAGTCATCTCAAAAGCTTCCCCCCTCCCTTCTCCTTTGCTTCTCCTCTGTCTGTACTGAGAAGCCTCTTTAAAACACAAACGACCAACAGGAGTCTAAGACAAGGTCATCCACTTTGTTCCCTGTGCATATTTGACCTCCACGTAGACAGACCAACAGCCCTGTTGATTTTGGCAACTATCAGCAAGAGACAACAATGTTGGTGAAGCAGTCATCTCTGGCTTGGTGGTTTCAGCTTGTGGGAGGTGACGACAAAGCCACTCGATGCCACCCAAATACTTTCTGCTCTGAATCTTGCTGCTTTTTAATAGGCGTGTCATTTTTGTACTCCATTTCCTACTAAGGCGAAGTCCTCCTCCAATCACTTCCAAGGCACAAGGGCAAAGGAAGCTATGAATGCACTACTATGAATGCCACCGGGAGTTAGGGAAATCCCTGAAGGGAAGATGCTGCCCAGAAACCTAACAGGCTGTACAGCAGTCGACGGAATCCTATGCAGAGTTACTTCCATGCCAAGCCCATCATGGGTTTAGATCGGAGCAGTTCTGCATCAGGTGCGGCTGCAGGAGCCATGTCCTCGCCAGTAACTGACCTCAGCCTTCCACCGTCCTATCTACAGAACAATGAGGGCAGCGCAGGCAACAGCTGCTTCGCCTCCCTCTCCTGCCCCCGTCCTCTCCGCGCTCCCAGAATAGCAATTGTGCTTGCAGCTCCACGGTTGCCAGAGGACTCGCCGCGGCTTATGCGTGGCGGAGAACTGGGATAGCGGCTGCCTTAACCCTTTAAACACAACCCGGTTGCCATAAAAGAGGAAGGGCGCGAGGCGGCTTTTGCAGCTTCAGAGTCCGGCTGCATCCGTTTCCTTGCAGATTTCCTATACCTGTGATGGAAAAAGACGTGCACTAATCCCGTATTGGACTTGCTGTGCTGGAACAGATGCAGGAGACGCAGGGGGAGAAATGCAACCGCTTTTAATCCCCCGCCCTTGCAGCAAGCCTCGGCATCCATCCCCTACCTTCCAAACCCTGCAGCAAAAAAAAGAAAGAAAGAAAGAAAGAAGAGGAGGTGGAGAAAAAAAGAGATCCCCACCCCCCACCCCCTTACCGGCCTTTGCGCTCTGCGAACTCTTCCCGCTGCAATTGCGGATGACCTTCCCCGGCGTGCCGGAGCCGGCGCGAGACGGGAAGCTGAACCCGCGCCAGGCCCCAGCCGAGTGGGCGGAGCGGGAAGCGCGCGCGCCGCTTTCGCAAGCCCAGAATTGGAGGGAGACGGGCGAACCCCGCCGAGGAGGGGAGGAGGTCACGTGAGCAGGCGCCGCAGTCTCCCCTGCCCGGGGAAAGGGCGGCGGAGGGTCGCCTGCGGAACGCGTCACGTCACGCGGCTGTGTTGTTGCGGGGAACCCATGCGGGAGTCTGGAGGAATGGCGCTAGATAAGCGCCCTGGAGGAAGGAACGCTGAAGAGGAAGAGATCCTGCAAATGGGGAAGAAGCGCCGATTCCTTTCATTCCTTTTGCCTTGGTGCAGTGTGTTGTGTGTATACGTTAAGCGTGCAAGGTCTTAAGGACCGCGCTTGGTAACAGCTCGTGTGTATGCAGTCGGGGGAGGTTGTTATAATCTTTCCAGGGCAAAGAGCAGAAGCTCCTCTCCGTTTCTTGATCTGAGAAGAAAAATAAAGATTGCTGTGGTTGCTTCTTTTACTCATCTGTGGATAGCCAAGATTGTTGGCAGGATACTCGGGTCTTTGGAAAGCTGCAGACTAAACGCTTCTCTGCATTTATTATTTACCACATTTTGATCCTACCCTTCTTGCAAGGAGCTGGTGTGGTAGATGAGGTTTTCTTCGCAGTTTCTTCTAGTAGGCTACAGCAAGGTAGGCTAGGGAGAATGGTTGAAGCCCTTGCTGGGACCGGTTATCTTCAGGCCAGTTCTCAGCCATCAACCTACTAAAAAGAAGCAACATTACTGGGCATTACTGAAATACCAAACCAGACTTCAACACTCCATATGAGGGAGCTCTGTAGTAACAAAAGCATCTTTTTTTCTGTTTGCACACTATGAAAGGGGTTGTATATGTGACTCGTGTGCAATAAGAAGAAAGATGAAACAGTGGGTGCAAAGTGAGAAACAAGGCAAAGAAGGGCAGGGAAAGGGTGAACCCAAGAGTACAGTGAGGCACCTCAGATCTGAGCTAGCTTTTCATATGCCACCAGTCTTATTGTTTGCGTGTATGACCTGACTTAGAAACTGCATGGCTGAGAGATCAAACAAGCCAAGAGTACTAGGCTATTGCCAGTGTTCTTTGATTTCCTCTATTATTATTATTATTATTATTTTTGCAATATGAATGCATGTTGAAGCCATTCACTAGATTTGAGGATGCAAATGAACAACACCACTTGCAAGGATGGTGAGTGCAGTCTGTGATCAAGCTAGAGTGAATATGTGCATAGAGAATTTGTTGCAAAAGGCAAGTAATTTCCTGATTTACTATACCATTACAGACTCTGGGATGCTAAGAATGAAGATTGCCTAGATTTGTATTCTGTGAGCTGGGTGTTCCATCATCTCCCAGTGATCCAAGGATAGGGCTTCCAGGCAAGCTTCTCCTTTGGCAACATGGGACCAAATGTCAACTTGATCATATCCAGGCACCCTAATCCTATATTCAGTGGCGTAGCACCAGTGGGATAGGGGGGCGCGTGCTGGTGCAGGGGTGGGCAACGCCACAGCAGGGGCACAGGGTGCGCATGTGCTCCGGGTGCAGTTACCCCTTGCTCCGCCCCTGCCTATATTATCATCAGACGTTCTAAGGCCATTGAAAGCAATTACATAGGCACACCTGATTGTACATAAGATTGGACTATGGTAAGGAAATGCACTCTGGATATGACTGGAGGCACTATCTTTTTACTGAATGTTACATTCTCACACATGACATTTAAACAGTTCTTTGATCTTTTTCATGGTGCTTGTGATTCCATGTTTGGATGGCCAGGAGTATAGACAACTTGACACAGGCTGCAAATGTACCATCATGTGTTGTTTATGCACAAATGAAAAGAAATTCTTAAACGGAGGTTAGATTTTAGTGTTAATTTGGATTAAAGAGTTGAAAAAGAATGATTTTTGTTTTGTGTGAAAAGGTTGGCATATCTTGTACTTGACAACAGAACAAAGCTACAAACGTGTACTTTTTGTTATCTGTTTAAATGAATCTTTAGCCTGCCTTATTCCAGGATCAGATAATGTCTTTTAATTGTAAGTACCTCAGGCTGTTTTGCTTACACAAGTCTGCAAAGTGTCATGTACATTGACAACACTGTAAATAATGGCAGTAGAAAATATGTCATTTTGCTTTATTCTTTGTAATCTTGTATAATATAAGTACTATCGTGTACAAATTGCTGGAGGTAGAAAACCAGCTTCTGCAGAGAGGTTTATGGGTATGATTCTTGTTCACATGCAAGGGTCCTCAGTTCAGTTCCCTGGGAAGGCCATGTTCTTGGGGAATGTCGCATCAGCTTTAGGAGCAGGACTCATCCATTCAGAAATCCGTAATTATCAATAAGATGCACTCCTCAAGTATGTACTATTTACTAAAACTGAAATGAAAATTTCATTTCTAATTGATATAAATGAACAGGATTTGATTCCAACTAGCAAGAGTATTCAAAACTTGCTGTCTTACCCTCTGTGTGACCCGAAATGGTCACAGCAGTAGTTGGGCTACATTCCAGTCTCAACAACTGCAGTGGATATTTGTGCCATAATGAGCTGATCTAATGAGAAGCTGATTTAGCTCCCACCTTGAGGCCAACCTTATTGTGAACTGTGATGCCCACTCTTATATCATTACAAAATAAATATACATAGGTGCAAGATAACATTTATTTATTACTTTCCTTCTCCCTCTATATGTCGCTGTCACCAGGAATTTTATTCCAAAACTCCTGTATTTCTGCTAAAGGGTGTGTCTGAGCTTTAAAACAGTTTCAAAGGGCTACGTGGTCCTGAAGAAATTACTAGTGTGGGATTTCAGGTTACTTTTAACAAATTAAATTTTTTATTTATGTATGTTATGCAGCTTAAATGTTTCAGGAAATAATTTACAAAAAATAAAACAAACTGAGACAACTTCTGCTAAGGTGACTTTCACTTTCTGTTAATCCACTGTCCCAGTCCTGAGATCATATCAGGTTTTGACTCCTTTTCTAATCTCTCACTCTCAGTATAGCACAGACTGACTCTTGCAGTCTTCAGTACAGAACTCTCTCTGTTCAGCACCTAAGGCTAGTGCATATTCTAATTCAGTTTACCTCAGACTGACCCCTTTGTTGATAGGGTTTACACAGAACCTGTGGTTTCTTCCATGTTCAGGAACTGTCTCATCAGCCCCTGCCAGCATGGTCAATTGGCCATGCTGACAGAGGCTGATGGGAATTGTAGTTCCTGAACATCTAGAGAGCCGAGAGGTTCCTACATTAGGCCCTAGCACAGGGTAGGGAATATACTGACTCTCCAGATGTTCAGGAACTACAATTCTCATCGTACCAGCATGATCAATTGGCCGCTGCTGAGAACTGATAAGTCCCTATTATCTAAGCCTTGAGTTCTATTGCCACATCCACCAGCGTGACCAGTGGCCTAGAGGAGTCCTCCAGACTGAACTACAACAGTGGGGATTCGAACCTGTGTCTTCCAGATCACTCTAACAACTTCACCACTCTGGTTCTCATAGCCAGCCTTGGAGTCTGCCAGTGAGCTATGTCATGCATTGAGTTGGGTAGGCCCCTTGGCTTGCCAGGGGGCAGCATCCCAGTAATGAGACTCAGTTTATATCGTGACTTTGCTGGCTGCATGAAGACCGTTCCCTCCAGACTTCCAAGCCCCACCTTTGGAAAAACTGCCCCAGAGGGGCACATGTGAGTGGGGCTGGTCACCCAGGCCATTACACACATCAGCCTTGGACTCAGGACTCACTGTGGCAAGGAGGGATCTTTATTCACACAACTGGGCAAGAGGGGTGAGGTTGAGTCCCTGGGCTCAGTCTCCTTGAAAAGGGAGATGGTGTGCGTGTGGGGGGGAGGGGGGAGATCTGAGCGTTGTCTTCAGTCATCACACCTGGCGCCGTTCTGTGCAGGAACGGGAGGGCTGCAAAGCAAAGACAGGAAGGGCTCTGTTAAGCCTCCCAGAGGGGGCATTCCAAGAAACGATGATGCGGACGTGGCTCTTCTCCACAGCTCTTATCAACCCCCTTTGTGTGCCCAGGATGCTCCACACAATAGGGAAGCAATGACACCCCCCCCCCCAAAAAAAAAAAAAATAGGAAACGGCTAGAAGGGAGAAAGAGTCATCAAGGGAAGGGAAGGCGCAGCAGGACAGTTAAGATAAGACCTTCCTAGATGAGGGGTCTTTTGGTGGGGACAGGTGTCTGTGCCAAGAGAAAGCAGACTGAAGGGGGCTGGATGATCTCAGACCCCTTTCCTCACAATGAGGAAGGTGGCCCTCCATGTCCAAGTGTACCAAAAGCTGACCTCTCTGTGTTACAGGGCTGTCAACCTCCAGGTAAGGCCTGGAGTTCTTTCAGCATTATACTTGATCTGTAGACAGCCTGAAGGCCTCAGTTCCCCTGATTATTTGTGCTTCCTCCACTGCCTGGTTGCCCCAGCAGTATAGAATGTCTTGTCAGAGAGGCCTCCTGTGTTCCCTTCTTGTTGGCCTCAGGAAAAGGCCATTCTGTTCCTGATGATGTTAGACAAGTGAGCTGTATGTTTTTGGCCATGGTTTTCTTGTTCAACTTGGATTAGAAATATACTAATCGATAAGTAAATAACAGCAGCTCAGGAAGGGTCATTCCAAGTGGGAGAATGGGACAGACACAGGCTAGCTCGTCCCCATCACAAATCCATGTCTCACCTGCAGTGGCTGTGCGCTGTCTACCCCCTGCGGAGCCAGATGAGAGTCTTGGGCCCTCATGCTCCGTCTGTGGGTTCTCTCTATTGACTTTGGCCTCTGCAACTGCAGAGATGGGAACTGCTAAATGGGAGACAAAAGGTAAGACTTAGATGAGCCACCCTGGCTTCCTCACTCCAGTTAACAAGTCTTCACTCAAAGTGCTTCTTGGCCTAGCACTGTATCAGAGTGGCCAGGTTGGGCAATCCCTGGAGATCTGGGGTGGGGCCTGGAGAGGAGATGGATCTCACCAGAGATATAATTCAAAGCAGCTGTTTTCTCCAGGGGGACTGATCTGTAAAGTGTGGAGATCAGTTGAAATTCGGGGGGGGGACCCAGGAGTTGGCAACCTTCCTGCATCTAGCACAGTTTTCAGGATAGCAGTACCAAAAGTTCAGGGATTTGTTGGGAGACTCTCCTGATGATACCAACCAGATTTGGTGAGGTTTGGTTCAGGGGGTCCAAAGTTATGGACTCCCAAAGGGGGTGCCCCCATCCCCCATTGTTTCCAATGGGAGCTAGTAGGAGATGGTGCTACATTTTTGAGGGTCTTTAACTTTGGATCCCCTGAACCAAACTTCACCAAACCTGGGTGGTATCATCATAATAGTCTTCTTCTGATACCACCCAAGTTTGGTGAAGTTTGGTTCAGGGGGTCTAAAGTTATGGACTCCCAAAGAGGGTGCCCCCATTCCCCATTGTTTCCAGTGGGAGGTAGTAGGAGATGGGGCTACATTTTTGAGGGTCCATAACTTTGGACCTCCTGAACCAAACTTCACCAAAGCTGGGTGGCATCATCAGGAGAGACTCCTAAAGATACCCTGAAAGTTTGGCGCTGCTAGCTTAACAATGGCACCCCTGAAAGCAGGCACCCCCCAAATTTCCCCAGATTCTCCTTTAAAATCCACCGCCTTCGGCATGGATTTAAAGGGAGAATCTGAGGTCCCTAGTTTAAACATTGAAAGTGATGCTGTTTCAGGGTGGGGGAGAATCCACCCCAAAACAGCATCACTTTCAATGTTGTTTTAACTGGGGACCCCAGATTCTTCCTTTAAGGTAGATTTAAAAGGAGAATCTGGGCTCCCTAGTTTAAACACCACTGAAAGTGATGATGTTTGGGGATGGATTCCAGCATCACAGTGGCCACCCCCCCCGCCCTCCTGAACCAGGAGATGGATCTCATCAGAGATATAATTCAAAGCAGAACTCCCAGAATTCCAGACAGTAGAGATAATTTCCCCTGGAGGAAATGGCTGCTTTAGAGAGGGGACTGTATGGCATCGTATCCAACTGAGATATCTCCTATCTCCACACACCTTTTACCAGGCTCAACCTCCCACCCAAATCTCTAGGAATTTCTCAACCCAGAGCAGCCTACCTGCAAGGTGAAGGGCCAGACCTCCACTGACTTCATTCCAGCCCCTGAGCCCCAGTCTGGGACACCGCCTCTCCTCCTCTCTGATCTCCTGGAACTGCCCCCTTTTTTGCCCCACCCCTTTTTCAGCTCCACCTGCAGCCAAATGAACCCCCTTCCATTTGAGAGCCGGCATGGTATAGTGGTTAAGAGCAGGTGCACTCTAGTCTGGAGAACAGGGTTTGATTACCCGCTCTGCCACTTGAGCTGTCTGGTGAACTAGATTAGCTTGTGCACTCCAACACTGGGTGGCCTTGAGCTAGTCACAGTTCTTCTGAGCTCTCTCAGCCCCACCTACCTCACAGGGTGTCTGTTGTGAGGGGGGAAGGGAAAGGAGTTTGTAAGCTCCTTTGAGTCTCCTTACAGGAGAGAAAGGGGGGGATATAAATCCAACTCTTTTTCTTTCTTTCTTTTGCCCTCCTTTCCCTTCCTCTCCTGGCTGTTGTTTGCTGTCCTCAGCCTTGGTCCCCCTCCCCAGCACCATTTCTGCCCTCTGTGGGGCTGAATCATGAAGGGAAGCACAGGAAGGAGCAGGACCTTTTCCCTGGGAAGAAAGGGGGAAGGGCGGGTCGGAAGGTCTCACTTGCTCAGTGGCATTTCCCCCGGGTTGCTCCTTCATGGCTTTTTTCTCCTGGGCTACTTTTGCAAGCTTCTTTTTCTGCAGGAAGGAATGGCAAAGCGATCAGAGGAGTTGCACAGAACCCAGCCATCTCCCTGGTCCCCACCTGGCAGGATTCAGCTCTGAAGCATCCTGGCTCACCACTGAAGCAGAACGCCTGTCCGTCTCCCGCCACGCCCTGGGCACTCACCAGGTAAACGTTGTACTGCAGTAGCTTCTTCCTGGCTTCTGACACAGTGGTGCCCAGCTCTTTCAGCCTGGCCTTCATTTCGATCATCAGGTGAGCAGGAGGGTCCTGGTACCTTTGGAGCTTGGTCAGCTCAGGCATGAGTGGCCCCAAAGCCGTGTACAAGGTTGAGATGAAGTTCCTGGAGGCAGGACAGAGAAGGGTTGGCCAGCCACACACAGCCTGAGCCATCCTGCCTCAGAGGCCCTTTCTGCAGCTAAGGGTCAGCCTTGGAATGTGGGAAGAAGTCCTGAAGATGGGAATGCCTCTGACAGCGAACAGAATGCTCCTCACAATGGCCAGCCCTGCCGGCTAGGGACGGGGTGGGTGGGGGCTCTGGTTGCCAAACTCCAGGTGGGGCCTGGAGATCTCCCAAAATTCATCTCCAGGTTCCAGACAGATCTCTGGAAACTAGCCACTTTGGAGAATGGACCCTGTGACATTATACTTCAGTGCGGCTTCTCCTCCAAATCACACCCTTCTCGGGTTCCAGCCCCCCAAACTTCAACGATTTCCAAACCAGGAGTTGGCCACCCTAACTTTGCTGTGGCTCCTTTTAAAAGCCCACTTCTGATCGGCGGCCCACACGAAACCAGACTGGCTACAGAGCTCACCTGGCACATTTCTCTCGGGCTGGAGAAATGTCAGTAATAGATGGGACACAAGAGTTTGGCCAAAACCATACTAGTCACTTTCCTACCCAGCAAACACACTTGTCAGTGGGATGAGGGACCAGTTTAAGAAAATAAGAGCATACGGTTGAGACTGACAGACCAGAAGTGATGGCCCAGCAGGGGGATTTCTTCCCTCACACTGTCTGTTGAGGAGGGAAGCAGAGGAGGGAAGAAGGCCCGTGCCAGTGGAAGAATCCGTTTCTGCAGTGTTCCAAACAGTGGCGTATCTGCCTAGGGATAAGGGGTACCCCTTGTCCCCGGCGCCCTCTTCTTGGTCACGATGAGGCTTAAAAATCAGCCCCCTGCAGTGACAGAGAAAATCCTACTGTCTCATTGTTTTCAAGCGTGCCTCGACCCCATCCAAGGCATGCAAAAGCGACAAGGCAGCAGGTCTTCCTGCTGCCTCCAAGCGCCCTCAACCCCACCCTGGACTCCCCCCTCTCTTCAGAAGAGGCTGCCGGCTGGGAACCCAGCCAGCAGGGGGAGTCTGGAAGAGTGGGCACTCCTAGATCTTGGCTCCATGTCCATGGCAGGACATGGAGGCAGGGTTGAGAGCAGTGGGGGGAAGCCTGTGGGCATCAGGGGCTGAGCTAGGGTGGTGGGGGGGCAGATTGGCCACAGAGCCCTGGGAGACAATTTTGTCTCGAGGTAGCCATTTAACCCCTAGTGCAGCTTCAAACTGCATGGATGCAGAGTAGAAGGATCTGCAAGTGTCTCTCCCCCAGTCTCTTAATATAAACCAGTGCTTGGAGGGAGTGGGCTGGTTTCTGGCTCCCCCCCCCCCCCAGGCCTGCCAAAGAACTCCCATTCTTGTTGCCTGAAGCCCTGGACGTCCCCACCCCCTCAGGCTACTTACAGGGTCTCCTCGTCCAGCTCCTCATCTCCACAGACGGTGGTCTCGTTCTTGGGGCACGGAGACTGTGCTGCAGAGAGTAAAGAGAGGGGAGGGGAGGTGCCTTCTTGTAGCATTTCCTTCCAAGGAACAGTGTCCCCAGTTCTTTAGCCACATGGCATCCTGATCGCAGCCCTGTGAGGCTCAGAGAAAGCGACTGGCCCAAGATCATCCAGCAAGCTCTGTGGCAGAGCCGGGGCTTGAGCCTGGGACCCCGACACTCCAGCCAAGGATCCTCTCCACTCTCCAGGCTCCTCCACACACTTAACAGAAGCTCAAAGACCCTTTGAAGACTCATGGCACTGGTTCTATCTTGAAAGGTCACACTAGGTCAGGGGTCTGCAACCTGCAGCTCTCCAGATGTTCATGAACTACAATTCCCATCAGCCCCTGCCATGCTGACAGGGGCTGATGGGAATTGTAGTTCATGAATATCTGGAGAGCCGCAGGTTGCAGACCCCTGCACTAGGTTGTCTTGAAGGTGACCCTGGATGTCTGTTTTGTATTGCTTCCAGAGGTGAACACAGCTAGCCGTGTCGAATCCCCACATCTAGCCATGCGGATCTTGTGCTTCTGTCATCTTTACAGCGCCCTGTCTTAGGTAGCCCCAGCCTGGCCTGATCTTGTTAGCTCTCAGAAGCTAAGCAGAGTCAGCCCTGGCTCACTGTTGGATGGGAAACCTCCAAGGAAATCCAGGGTCACTACACAGAGACCGGAAATGGCAAACCACCTCAGAGTGTCTCCTGCCTTCAAAAGCCTATGGATTGCCGTAAATCAGCTGTGACTTGGCATCAACCCCCCCCCCCCCGGTCTACTCTAATGCAGTGCATGTGGGACTGCCCTTGAAGATAAATGGATACATTCAGCTTGGGCAAACCAGTGTGTCCTGAGTGCTAGCAGATGCTGGGTCACACTGGCATGCAACATGTGTCTTGGAAGAACTGTCCTGCTTGCCGGTTTGTTTCTAGGCTCAGTTCTGGGTGTTGGTTTTAACCTTTACAGCCTTTCATATGTGAAAGCCCCCCTTGCCCAAAGGTGTCCCTTCCACCAGCCGGTTCCTTCTGATGTGTCCTCTTCTTGGCAGGTTGAATCATCAGTGTTCTGAGAGGCTGCCTTTGTTCCATGGACCAGCAGAGGGGAGCAGAGCCCCTCTCCCACACGACTTTCCCTCAGGCTCTGCGAAGAGCACAGTTTTGAACAGCCCTCTAAGGACAAGGAGGAAGTGTGCTATAAATGCTTCCCTCAGTTCATCAGACTTTCTCCTTCATTCCAAATCTGACTCTGAACTGTTTGTGGCTGACTTTTGCCTGCTGTTCTCTCAGCCCCCTCCCCCACCCACATGCAAGTGTGCCATTTAAAGACTGTGTGTGGCTGAATCTCTCCAGCGAATTTTGAAGCAGTCCCTCTGCCATTCTTGTGTTCAGATTAACCATCTGCCTGGTCTTTCCCCTCTTCTAGCTCCACCGATCCTCCTCTTGGGGTGGGGTCCACCTGCAAGAATGCTCTGCCCTGCCCCACAAGATGCAGAGTTGGGAGGGGAGCCACCCATCTTACCTGGGAGGCTGGAGGTCTGGGTGCCTTTCTGCTCCATGGCCCGATGCTGAGAAAGAAAAAGGGAAATATAAAGTTAGTATGGCCTGCTCTGCCACGCATCTCGTGGGTCACCTGGGGAGAACACCTGGTTGGAGCTGTGTTCTTCTCTGCTTGTGCTGGAGCACAAAAAAGACACCCCAAATTTCCAGACCTTTAGTCAGTGAGGAGTTCTGAAATGTGGACCAGGCTGACTGGAACCACCAAAGACCAGAGGATATTTCCACTGGTGGAGGTACCTCCCCACAACCAGCAACGCCAGCCCAAATTATGGAAAGCAGGTTTACCCTCATTTTGTACCATCTGTACAACTTGCAGGCCTGGGCTTTCTGAGTGAAGGATGGTCTTCGGTTTTGTTTTTCTTGTGGAGCACAAGCAGCCACCTCTCCTGCTGCCCCCCTTGCCCTCCCCCTTATCATTCTTGGTTCTAACGCAGTAGATCATGACTCACATGGAGTTTGGAAATACCTTCCTGCCTTCAATTTTTTTTTAAAAAAATTACCTATACATATCTCAGGTCCTAAACACCACAGCATGCTTCTGCATTAGCTGTTTCCTTTCTTCCAGCAATAATAGAAGAGGAGGAGGAGGAGGAGGAGGAGGAGGAGGAGGAGGAGGAGGAGGAGAGGAGGAGGAGGAGGAGGAGGAGGAAGAAGAAGAAGAAGAAGAAGAAGAAGAAGAAGAAGAAGAAGAAGAAGAAGAAGAAGAAGAAGAAGAAGAAGAAGAAGAAGAAGAAGAAGAAGAAGGAAGAAGAGGAGTAGTAGTTTGGCTTTATATCCCCCCCTTTCTCAAAGGAGTTTACAATCTCCTTCCCTTCCCCCCCCCCCAAACACCCTGTGAGATGAGTGGGGCTGAGAGAGCTCCAAAAAACTGTGCCTAGCCCAAGGTCACCCAGCTGTCATGTGTTGGAGTGCACAAGCTAATCTGCTTCACCAGATAAGTATCCACAGCTCAAGTGGCACAGCAAAGAATCAAAACCAGTTCTCCAGATTAGAGTGCACCTGCTCTTAACCACTATATCATGCTGGCTCTCCAACACCCTTTGTTCACTCAGTTCCAACAATGCTGCTGGTAAACTGTTGTTCATATGCAGGCGTGCCCTCAAGTTTCAGTTCCTAACAGCCCATGCTTTTAAAATTATACTCAAACCAGCCTTAAGCCCAAGTGAAGGGCAGGTGAAGGGCTTTACAGGGAGTACCCTCCTTCATCCTCCCAGCAGCACTGTGAGGTAGGCCATCCACTGTGAGCTGGTGACTTGTCAGAGTCACCCAACAATTTCCAGTCAGGGACTGCATCTCTGGCTCTTGCTAACCAGTCTGACAATCTATTTTTGGATGAAAATCCCAGCGCAAAGAAGTAATCTTCTGAGTTTCCAGCAGATGGCACTCTGGGAGAGTGAAAACCATCAGCTTTCCCACCTGGCCCAGAACATCATCTTCCACTCCCCCTCTTCCCCACCTCCCCCAGCATCTTATCTCAAAAAGGTGTCAAAAGGCCATGGATAACACTTGGCAACAAAAGACAGGAAGTCACCCATTAGCTTATTTCTAGAAGATTATAAGCAGGTTCAGAGATTAAGCAAAAGTCAAAAAGGGAGGGCTGATTTTGTGCTTGTCTTATAATGTGCACAAGAGGACTTGTACTCCTCCCTGAAGGACAGCCACATAGCTTCATTCCTTCCCCCCTCTTGCCCCACACCCTGGAGTTCGTTCTCTGAGGTTATATTTTATGGGTGAATCTGGACGTTTCCCACTCACTGGCCCCAATGCATTCCAGTGTTTGTTTTTGAAGCAGCCAGGTGAGTGTGGTTCAAGCATACACCTGTTCTCACATGGAAGAAGGCCTGGGGTTTTCTAGTAAATGGAAGATGCCTCTGGAGGGACTGTTCTATATGTAACTAGTTCCCATATTTCACAGCAGAATTCTATCATGCAAGTGTTACCCCAGGAGGGCAACTTGGATGGGCTTTTCAGGCTCCCGGCTGGGAAATGGGGGGGGATATAGGGGATGAATTCCAGGAGACAAGAGGCGTTTGAATAAATGTAATACATTTATACATGTAATACATTTATACATGTAATACATAAATGTAATACATTTATTCAATTGGACAACATGTCTAGTAGCAGAGAAGGACGACTCGTCATACAGAAAAATCATGCCCTTTTTATAATTAAAACTACAGGAATCAAAAGCTTTTTGATACATTGAAAACAATGCAGGCCTACGTCGTACCATGATTGACACCCTGAGAACTACATTTCAGACAGCAAAATATTTCTTTGGTTTAGGTCATTCACAGTAGAACAATACAACAATGGAATTATTGAAAGACCCAGCAGTTTTCTCCGAGATACAAAAAGTTGACCAAGGGCAGCGCCCAGCAAGACCTGGCAAATTTTATGTGTTGAGCCAAATATCCCCCAAATCCCAGTTGCACCCCTTTTCCGCCCACCTTTTCCTTTGGAGATTCCCGGAAGGCCCCACGCTGCTCACCTGAGAGAAGGCCCTGAGGAGCGGCCCCTTTTCAGCGTGATGGACGAGGCCAGCTCAAGATGGACTTCACTCTGGTTTGCCCAGCCAGCCACTGGAAAGAGCCCAGCAACGATCACCTGGTCACTTGTAGTAATGCACTGCTGACCCAGCAGCACCGTGGTAGAACGTTGGGACGCCAACGGACCTACGGCCTTGCTGGTCGCACCGCACCCCCACTCCTCATCCCCCTATGAGTCACGGGTCATGAACTGTCTGGCTCAGTCACCGGGCGCAGGGACAATGGTCTTGCCCCCAGGTGAGGATTAGGCTCAGACGCTTACGCTCCTCTCCGCACGTAGCCAGGTGAGATCATGCATCACATGATGATCTCCCGACCTCCCGCCTCCCGCTCTCCCGGAACTCCCCCCGGTCCTCCCTCCTACACGCCCCCGATAGAATAACAATAAAAGGTGCCAGGAACCAGCACGCGGGAGACTCGGTAGGAACACGGACCTCCGGGCTCCCGCTGCTGGCGATCTCCACCAGATGTTATCTCCGCGTCTCGTCTCGTTCTTACGCTGACCACGTGGGTCGACTACACTGTTCCACCAGGTAGGGGGGGGCCAAGGCCGTAAAGGTCCTGTCCCTCATGGTGGCCAGCTGGATATCTTTGGGGTCATATTGGGATGTCCTGCAGATTGGTCAAATTAAGACTTGTAGAACACAAGTCAAAGATCCAGAAAGGTACTTGGATGCATCTTTAGTCCCACACTTTTTTGAAAAAGGATACACAGAAACATATTTTACTTTGTGTCATTTATTCCTATAAGGGTTATGCTTACAGACATACAGATGTTATGAAATGTCTTTGCAGGATCGAGACCAAGCTTACCTATATCTTTAGATCCTTTTACCCCTTTGGTTTAAATAATGAAATGGACTTCAGTTGCTTTTTATAAAGTATGTTTATTTTTAATTTGAAAATAATTGGATTTTTTGTACGTGTGGCGTCTTGGTTCTTAAAAATACGAACAGATGATAATGCAATTAGTAAATTATCCACTCTTGTGATATGTTTCCTTTAAATATGTTCTTTTCAATTGTTAAGCGCTTATACTATATAAAGAAGCCAATTGTAGCTGAGTATAATGCAGTATTTGAAGCCCACTTACAGAGAGCCTAGCCTCATATTGACTTGAATACTTATAGTCCCTACAATATGCAAGTTGACCCATATTAACTTCTTTTATAAAATATATCTCTATTTTTATAATATTATGCATAGTGAATATTATAAACTATATTTTTGTAATTTTTATAGCATTTATGATATTTATACACTCGATATTTATTGTTTGATTTTGTAGTAGCTAATCAAACCCATGATTGGGCAGCCTTAAACCTTTTGTGCTGCTGATGAAGCGGTCTTGGAACTGCGAAATGGGAAGAAAAGCCAGATCGCCTCATCCTGTCAGAATGGAGAATCTCTTCCGCACACTCACCCTGCAGTGTTGCTCATTTGGACTTACTGGACTTACCTGTTCTCCTGTAGCTTTTTCTGTATTTCAGTTAATTCCTTTTTGTACTCTGTATGCTGTTATCACATTGCTTTTGCTTTCTGTTGTGCCTGTTTTAGATTTATCAGTTTCCTGATTCCCATAAACATGTTGATGCAGTAGCCTATTGTGTGGGGTTTTTTTTTTCTTATTTGTGGTTGATACCATCCAGTTCACTGCCTTGCTCAGGGGGCACCTGCTCTTTAAACAGACGTTCCCAAACCAAGGAGAGGGTAGGAAAAGTTCGACAAGCTACCAGTGACAATTACAGGACGCATTGACCACAACAGACTGTGCTGGTATCCCAGGCATAGATGAAAGCAATTAGCCAAGAAGCCAAACACACCCCCAAGAGAGCACTCCGCTCTGTGGCCAACAACTTGCTGGTCCCAAAACAGTGGTCCCTGGCCCCAAAACAGTCTGGCTGTCCTTGACCAGGATCAGAGTATTTTCAGCTCTGGCCCCAGCCTGGTGGAACGTTCTGTCAAATGAGACCAAGTCCCACAGGGCCTGTAACATGGATCTATTCCACCAGGCCTATGGGGTTGAGGGCAGCAGCCATAATTCAAACACAGTTTGCCTTCCTGTTCTTTTCCCTATTCTCTTCCTGGTCTCTTTCCCCTTTTTCCCTTAGTTTCCCCATCCCCCTCAATTAGTTGATTTTAGCATCATCAGGGAAGCATGCCAGCACTGATGTTTTAATCTATATATCTGTTGTAAACTGCCCTGAGCAGGTCTTGGGGAAAGTATGCCCTATAAATCAAAGAATCAATACAATAAATAAAGATGGGTGAATGGGGCTTCCTTGTTCAAGGGCAGTATACCTTTGAATACCAATTGACCTGAGGAAACAACAGAAAACTTTGGCCTCTGTTTCTGGTGTGACTTTCTGGAACATCTGGCCAGCCCTTTTGGGGAGACTTGATAATGGAGTAGAAGTAGAAGGACCCACTGTGGCTTGACAGAGATTGGGTGTGTCTTTCTGATTTAAATTGTAATCCACTGTCAGCTTCCTCTGTTTAGGAATGCACTCTTACACAGACACATTCATGGAGGGCAGATGAAGGAAAACATCATGGAGGAAAACATCAGTGGGCATGTCAGTGTGCAGCGAGAATCCAGAAAGCAGTGCAGAATTGGGAGGGACCCATTTATTATTGACTTTTTAATTATGTCCACTAGTAGAAATTGTTTAATAGACTTTTTTCAATCATTATTAGTCCTGCAGTTAATCTGGCTGAGCATATCTGAACATGGAGGCAGGTTTTGCCAAATGTGTCGCTTATTGCAGGTTGAGTTCTGTGCAGTTTAATCTACATATTCAGCATTGTGTGTTCAGTTTATTCGTATCAATTTCACTCGCATAGTCAGTTTATTCATGTCTCGGATGAACAGGCAACCGACTAAACAAAGGATTTCTGCAAAGTTTATTTGAAGGATTGACAGAGCATGCAAGTTTTTTGCAATACTTGACTAGCAGCTGACTTAAATTTCTGTGCCTGTCTGTAAAATCCATACAGATACAAGGATAGTCTGCATGTGGCATTTCAAGCAGATTTCAACTTGTACGTTAGAAGTATTTCCCTGTTGTAGTTCCATGACAAGACAATACTGGTACTAGGATAGTTGGTTCTTGTTATATTTTAATATAGGATGTACAGTTATTGCACTTATTTGCACTTCCACATTTCATTAAAAATTGTATTCTAAACTGATTTGTTATAATTATTGGCAGCTAGGATACAGTGAGTTTGCGGTTTGTCATAGCTAAGGGGACTGACATAAAACACTAACCCCATCCACACCGCTAGTGGTATGCATTGCTATATATCTTATGGGTCTATTTCACTATATCAATCTCATCAATATTGATGACAGTTTTTCCCGTATGTTTCCCCATAAATAGAATTTACTAACACCTATCCTTTAATGTAGAAAACAAACAGTTTTCCCAGGGAAAGTTTCACTCAGGTGCCCGATGTGTCTTTTATCGAGGCTGAAGACACAGGCCTGCATTTCCTATAACAATCAACAATTGACAGAACATATTGTTTTCATGAAGATACTCAGCTGTTCTCATAAAAAGCTACGCATCACTCAGTATACTTACACACATTTTTCCTATAAAGCAGGAAGCCTAGCACCTGTATGATAGTAGATGCTGTGGCTGTTCTCACCCTGACTTCACCTGTCCCCTTCAACCTCATGCGTGATGGTCATGTGTAGCATTTTTGCTTCCTGATCTGGGGTGCGAATATCTAACCCTACCCTATATCTTTTCTAAAAAGCCAATTTAATACTTTATTTTCTAAGACTCTGCATGGATGGATCACACTAAGATTGTAGAAACTTTTATTATGGAGACTCAATAAAAACTCTAATGTCAAAATAGTTCTCATTATTCAAAAGTCTAAACTCCTACCTCGAATACATCAAGGGAGAGATTTCGCTGTTACCTGCCTTTTGTATAAATTAAAATTCTCCACAATAATTTACTGGGTTGTAGGAGAAAGCCCACCACCCCATTTGGTGCGCACACATCTACTCCCACCCAGGCAGAAGACAGCTGGGGTGAGGGTCTCCCCCCACTGCCAAGGCTGAGACAAAGGGCACATACGTGGGGAGCAAGGAGCAACACCCTACTTGGCTTCCATACTCACTACAGACCCCAGTAAATGACGCTAAGGAAGCCTTGAGGCAGTTGGGGGAGCACAGAAAGCAGAAGTGAGTGAGCAGGGGAGTGCCAGATGAATGCCAGAGACTGTGACTTTTTCCAGTATTTATTGCAAACATACAAACAGAACAGCTGTCTCACACTGGGTTAATTCCCAGTTATTTTATCCCCCCCCCCCCCCGGCAACACACACTTCCTGTTAGCATTTCCCCCCTCTTCCTTGGGGCCTCATCGATGTCCACATTTCACCGCAAGGAGAATATTCAGCTGCATTTCTCTCCCCCTCCTTCCAATACGCCCCTCGGCTACAGCAGACCGACCCTTGAAAGGTCACCTACCATAGTCCAGCTGGGGTCTCCCCCCATGCCCTGAACTGCCCCCGTGCCTCTTAGAGGCAAGATCCCGCTTTTTATGACACCCCCTGCCCCACTGCAAGCATTCTAAGCCTCCCTGAAACAGTGCTCTGATTCCACAACCCCTTCCACCGAAACACCTCCACCTGTTTTCGCCTCCCACTGGACTCTGCAACACCAGACCAGGCAGCTGATGTCAGGCCATATCCTATTTATTACATGATTAAATCCACATTAAAAAAGAAAGAAACTGAGAGGAGGGGGGCGCAGGCACCAGTGGAGAGGGTTCTTCTTGGTCCCTACAGGCTCCTCGGTCAGCTGGGCCGCGGCTGCTCGGGTTCAAGGTGCTGCTCTGTGCTGGAGGGCTGCTCCGCCTGGGGTGGGAGAAGGGCTGCGGCCACCCCATCTTTTGCTACTGGAGCCTTGCTCAATGTAGCATAGATGCTGAGGGCCTGCAAAAAGCAAAAGAGAAGCAGGCTCAGCCCACGCTGCTGCTGTGGCTACACAGGCAAGAACAGGAGAGAAGAGCTGCCCATGACCTCACTGGAAATTGCTAAAAGGACTCCAGTCTATCCCTCCCTTCCATACATGCACTTCCCCAGTCAGGTTGCCCACCTTTGAGGTGAGGTGGTTCAATGAAAGGAGGTGGGGCCTCTGTCATGGGTCACAGGCAAAGCACTTCACCAGAACAAAAACCTTTCAGAGTCCAAAAACCCCATCTGTGACCTCCACTGCTCTTAGGAAATTTGCCCCCTAATTCCCAAGGGGCACCGCAGCCCTCACCAGTCTCACCTGGGTAACCATGCTGGTGACGTCGCCCGTGCTGGAGGGCAAGAGCAGAGTGTTGCCTTCTTTTGCCAGCTTGGAGAAAGCGCTCACGTACTGCTCGGCCACAGACAAAGAGGCGGCTGCGTTGCCATTCTAGGGAGGAAAGCAGAGAGCAGAGCCTGGAATGTCCATCTCTTTCAGCTCATGCCCAACCCGAGAGCAAGCCCAACAGGACATGGCGTGGTGGGCCCTAGAGTGCCCCCACACAGGCTGGAATCACCATCTGCTGCATATCACAGGCAGCGGAATAAACAGGCCCTGGATCCCTGGAATTCAGATCACAGAGAGAGAAACTCCCGACTGTCCCATCAAAGAAACCTGTTGGGAAGGTACACAGGAGATGGGTCTTTTTGGTGTCAGCCCCATCATTATGGAAAAGCCTTCCCAGGGGGATGTACATGGCCCCGCAATTTCAATGTTCAGCAGGAAGTCAAAGACAGTTTTACTTAGGAATGCATTTGATTGAAAATATCCTAAATTATGATTTTACGTTTTTGTTTTTATTTATTTATTTATTTGTATTTATTTATGGGTTTTATATACCGCCCAACCCCCGAAGGGCTCTGGGCGGTGCACAACATAGTTACATCTTACAACCCATACAAACAAACCCCATTAAGTTAAAATTAAAACACAGCGATAAAACTGACAAAGACGGCGTCATGCAATAAAACCCAATTAAAACCCTCCCAAAGAGGGGGGAGCAGAATGAAGAAGTGGGTCCCATAGATGGCAAGGGAACTCCAACCGGAGGAATAGAAGGGGCACTCACTCAGCGACTGGACACTCCAAAGGCCCGGCGGAACAACTCAGTCTTGCAGGCCCTGCAGAACTCACCAAGATCCCGCAGGGCCCAGACAGCTGGAGGGAGAGTGTTCCACCAGGCGGGGGCCAGGGCTGAAAAAGCCCTGGCCCGAGTGGAGGCCAGCCGCATCATTGAGGGGCCAGGAACCACCAGCAAATTGGCCTCTGCTGAACGCAGAGGCCGAGTGGGGACATATGGGGTAATGCGGTCCCGGAGGTACGAGGGTCCCAGGCCGCGTAAGGCCACGTTTTCAATTTTTAATCTATTTTATTCTGCATGTTTTATCTGCTTTTATAAGCCACCTTGAGTTCTTTAAAGAAAAAAGGTGGCTGGTGAATGTTCTAGACAAAACAAAGAAATAATCTAAAGGATCTTAATCTTGTATCCAGCTAATCAAAATGACCATGGTCCTGAAAGACAAGTGGATTTGTCAAGTCGCATATCCTCATGTGGGTTCGAACAGTTTGGCTGGCTCTGCAGTCCGGGGGAGGTGAAGCAGCTCAGTAGCCAAGATACTCACCTGCTCAGGGCACTAGACCTTTGGGTTTTGCTGCCTCCCCCCACAAAACAATTTGGCCAAATTGCGTGACAGCACAGGAAACTAGGTTCCCCAAAGATGCTCCAGTTTGGGGAGGGGGTGCAGAGTCAATACATTGGTATCAAAAATTCAGTTCACCCCCACATTTGCCCAAAACAAAAGTCTTGCCCCAGCCAGGCAGAAGTGGCAGGAGCCCTGGGCCCACCTCTGTGCTACACTCATGCTGGGAACACCCTCTAGACAGGCCCTGCTGCCTGCCTAGCCTGGGTCTTTCTATGGCCACCCCCAGCAAACTTACCTGCCGGGCCAGAGCAGCTGCCAGAAGCTGGATGGCCTCTGCTTTAGCCTTTGCCTTCACCAGCAGTGCGTTGGCCTCCCCTAGGACAGGAAGCAAGAAAGATGGGAAGGCCAATCCCAGGTCCCTGAGAAGGTCAAACAACTGCAACCTCCCAGCATCAGACCCCAGTCAAGCCAGATCCTGGCAACTTCACCCCAGTTGTCCTGAGGCAGTGGACAAAGCTCTCTCCACCCTGAATATAGAAGCCAAGGGATGCCCCCCCTTCCCATCTTCAAAACCTGTAGAGCAGAAACCAACAGAAAGGAAGAGCCAGGCCCCCACCCAAAGAGGCCGACTCCATATTATCTCTTGTGTCCTCAATTCAGATCATCTTTGTGCAAGAAACACACCCCAGAGGTCTCAGATCTCTCTTCTCTGATTCAGACAGCAAGCTCTCAGTCCTGTTGGTCACGCAGGTGAGACGGAGGGGGCTTTCCTGAATGCAGGAGGCTCCCCCACCTGCCCCTCTGACTTCCCTGCCCAGCTGCTCCTCATGCCCCTCAGCCCCAGTGGCCAGGGCACTCCATGCCAAATGTTTTTGTCTGATCTTAGGCTCCGAAAGAGGACAGGCTGGCAGCTTGGGCCACCTCAGGATGCTCATCCTCCTTTCTTATGTCAAAAGCCCACCTTCGCCACCCACCTTACAGACACTTCCTGCCTACCTGCTGCTTTGTTGATCCGCTCTGCTTTCTCCCCTTCCGACGCCAGGATCTGAGCCTGCTTCTGCCCCTCGGCAACATTGATAGCCGACTCTCGAGTTCCTTCTGATTCCAGCACGGTTGCCCGCTTGCGCCTCTCAGCTTCCACCTACAAGCAGAAACATCGGTCAATGTCAAAGACTGTCACTTTCCCGGCTTAGCAATTCTAAGAGACTCAGGGTAAAACTGACTCTGCCCTGCAGAAACCACTCAGATGGCCAAGGGGTGGTGGGAAGCCCAGTTGGTGGTGTTTTCTGGAAGTTCACAGGACAGCAGCAAGGGCAGAGAGTAAAACACCAAAATGGCCCAGAGCCACTGGGGTGGACCAAGGCACCCTCCAAGCAGCATACCTCCATCCAAGCAACCATTTTAGTCACAGGAAGGTCTCTACAGAACACCTACCTTAAACGATGCTTTGAGCATATCTAGTCATTTCTTTTTTCTGGGAAAAAGTTATTACTCAGATCAATTTTGTGTTAGAATATACTTTTAAATTACCTGCTGGAATATAACCGATTCTCCTTGTGCCCTTGCTACCGCTAGAAGACTCACATTACAACATGAGATAGATGAAAGCCCATCTCCGGCAAGTCAATGGCTTGAGCACCTTAGAATTCTATCAATATTTGAATGCATGGCATGTAGACCACAACAGATGTGGTCTATATGCCATGAATTCAAATATTGATAGAATTCACTTACTTTTAGATATCTGGAAACCATTTGCAGAAACTTCTGTCCAGTTCTGCCACCACTGTGATTATATTTTTGTCAATACATCCTTTCTTTCTTTTTTTTAAAAAAACTCTTTTTAGTTGCTGGAGTGTGCATTGTTGTGGATTTTTTGAAATAAATAAATAGATAAAGTTAAGAAGAAGGCTCCAACTTGAGCCAAAAAGGAAAGGTGATATATAAATATTTTCATAAATGGGAAACTTTGATCAGTGGAGTGATGGGATAGGGGCAGGGTCCACCCTATCTGCGCTTACATGCAAAGGGGTACACTGCATTGAGCTATGATATGTCACCAGCAGGGTCAAAGCCTACCATCTACAACCAGGTGTTCAGGCCTTCTTGCCTTATGGCCAGCCTGTGAGCCAAGCTACTGGAAGCCCAATCCCATTGCCAGGAAGGCCAACCCTGTTCTCCAAGCTCCAGGGCATCCACGCCTCGTCGCTGGGACTGACCTGCATCTGCATGGACTCCTTCACTCGGGGAGGCACATGGATGTCCTTGATCTCATACCGCAGGCATCGGATGCCCCAATAGTCAGAGGCCTGGTTGATGGCGTCTACAATGCTGGCGTTGAGGGATTCCCGTTCCTGGGAAGGAAAACACGGCGTCAGAGGGGGGAGAGCAGGATCAATCCAGAGACTTGCTAGATCAGATTGATTAATCCAACACCAAGTCTCATGCAGTGCCCAACAACAGGCCGTAGAGGCCAAGAGAACTTTCCCTGATGCTGCCTCCTGCCACTGGGATTCAGGCACTGACTATCTCTGAACTTTAATCCCCTTTAAACATTATTCCCTTTAATCACCATGGCTGGAAGCCACCAATAGATCTCTCACCTCCATGAATTAGTCTAACCTCCTTTTAAAGCCGTCTATGCCTGTGGCCACCACTACATCGTCTGGCAGCACATTCTACATTTTCATCACTCATTGTACAAAGCAGTATTTCCTTCAGTCTGTCCTGAATCTACTGCCAATCAGCATCAGCGTCTGCTGTCAAGTTCTAGTATTTTGGGAGAGGGAGATAAATTCTCTCTTCCACTTTCTCTACCCTGTGCATAGCTTTATCAACCTCTATCTGATCACGTTTTCCTCTAGTTATCATGTTCTAAACCACAGGTGTCAAACTCACGGTTCTCCAGATGTTCATGAACTACAATTCCCATCAGCCCTTGCCAGTATAGCTAATGCTCATGTTGGGAGGGGATGGTGGGAATCGTAGTTCGTGAACATCTGGAGGGCCGCGAGTTTGACACCCCTGTTCTAAACCGAAAGCTAATTTATTTATTTCATTTATATTGCCCTTTTCTCCCCAGCAGGAGACCCAAAGTAACTGATGTAATTGTCCTATCATCCGTTCTATCATAGCAATAAAACTGTGAGGCTGAGAGTGTGGGACTGGCCTGAGGTCACTTTCAGGGCTCCATTGGGATTCAAACGTGGGTCTCCCAGATTCTAGTCTGACATTCTTAATCACCCCACCACACAGGCTCTCTCAGCCTGGCTATTCTCCCCCTTGCTGCCAGGCAGGCCTCCCCAGCTCAGCTCTCCTGTGTCTCCTCTGTCCACAATGTTTCCAGTGCACTTGGACTAGAGGCTTCATGCTCTGCAGAGTTGTGCCCCCAGTCTCGTTATGCAGCAGCCTCTGCATCTCTGCTGCCACTCCAATCATGTGCTGTAAGCTCTCCCACACGCAACTCTGTCAAAAACTACTGTCTTATTCCTTTGCACTCACACATTCAGCTCCAACCCAGATGCCCCCCTCCCCAGGCTTCTGCAGCCCCACCCTCCTGTCACTCACCCGGAAGACTTTGTCAAGAGAGAGCTTGCCAAGTTCAGAACGCATGGTCGTCTGAGCAAGCTGGGTCACGGCATACTCTGGGTCCTCTACTCCATAACTAGCCTAGAAGAAGAGAAGGAAATACAATGGCAGCACAGTGCCTGAGAACCTAGGCTGCCTCCTAGGCTTCAGCCTGAAGGGTGTGTGCAGGATCAGTTGCAAAAGCCCAGGTGCCCCCACTCATGCACCCCACAGCCCAAAACGGACTCTCATGGCCCCCCTCCCCAACCGTCAGCACTAAAACAAATATGAGGCCACCCAAAGAGCCGAGCTTTGCCGAATTTGCCATCAGAAGGGCTCCCAGCAGCTTCTGGTTTCCCAATGCCAAAGCCTGTTCCCACCTCCACTGGCCTGAACGTATCAGGTGGTACCTTGTAAGGGTCCATGATTCGCAAGTAGAGGACACCATCGATTTGGAGGGTCACATTATCTGCACGAACACAAGAAGCTATTTCAGGACCACCAGACGTGGGAGGCTCCAGCTCCTGGGCTAGAACTAACCCCACCAGCAGGGAAAAGGCGTAACAAGTTCTAGGCCACAAAAGCTTCTTCCAGAAGAACGTTTTGTGAAAGATGATGCCAGAGTCCTGCTGGCTTGGCTGACCAAGCCCCCCGGATCCATGCTACGATCACCCTGAAGCTGAACTACTGCAATGTGTTCTACATGATGCCGATCTTAAAGTCCACCCAGCAAAATCACACCTGGTGGAGAATGCCACGGATCGGTTGCTTTCAGTCGCTGGGTGAACACCCGTTATCGCAGGCACTCTCCTGGTTACTCATCATTCACCATGTCCTGGTTAACACCTACAAAACCGTTTACAGCTTTGTGATGGTGCCACCCTGCAAATGGGAAAGATCAACAACTGCCTGTTTATCCTAAGTGTTCCCTGTTGTGGCCCCCCCACGTGGAACAGCCTCCACACTTCTGCTGTGCCACAGAATGTACGAAACAGAAATGTTCAGGGGAACATTTTTATCAAGGGATTAAGACTGCAGTATAACACAACAGGATGGTGGCTTTGTAATAGAACAGAATTGTAAATTTTGTAATAGAACCTTGAAACCGAACCAGAATTGCAAGGTTTATTGTATGAACCACTTTGAGCTGTCCTCTACATTCATCATCCATGTTCCACATGACTGAAAAAAAACCTGGTGGACGGAGGCATTGTTTTCCAATTCCATAATCCTAGTCTTTCCACACTATACAATCAATGCTTTATATAGCCTGATTTTTTATATAACTGAAATCTGTGGTCAACTTTCAGTCTCAGCGAGAAAGGTGGTAGCAACTGAAGTACATAGATAAGGGGGGAAAAAGTCAGGTCGTTGACCTACAAGATTTTCAGGAGACGCAGCTAAAAACTTGTGTTTGCAAGTGAAGACAGAATTAGGCTTTTCACCAGCCAAAAGGGTTTGCCAGGAATCCACCAGTTGAGCACAAACTGCACAGTGTAACAGACTACCCTCAATGCCAGTTTAGCATACCCCCCTTTCCCATCCTTCTCACCATGAGACACAGCCGACTGCTCTGGCACGTTGATGACTATCTCTTTGAGGCTCTGTACATAGCGGATGCGATCCAGAACTGGGATGAGGAAGTTCAGTCCCTGCCAAGGATTGGAGAGAGGAAGCGATCTAGGAACTGATTCATCACACCTGCCTCTTCTATTTCAGTGTTCCTCAGTTGGGGCTCTATGAAGCAAGGCTGACTTCAAGAGCAGCAGTCCCACCCACCTCCCTCAGCTGGACCAAAGTGTAGGATTCAACAACGGAAACTGCAAGCTGTGTTTCTCTCACTGAGATTCAGAAGGTCTTACCCCCAAGTCAGGGGGCAATTCTCACGGCATCCCCAACCTAATGCAGAATGCTCAGCATACACAGCATCCCCAAAGTGGGAATTTCAATCTGGCACTGGAAGCAAGCTTGCTTTGAATAATGTGCAGAACTCAAGAAAGGGACAGGAGCTGTTTCCCCACTACATCTCTTCTGGCAGTGCCTGTTAACTCGTTTGTGTACCCTGCTGGGACTTGTAATGCTTGAGTCCACTGGCTGGTGCTCTCTCTGTAGACAGAACATTGCCATCCTTCTGGATGCAGAAGAACACTTTGGTGCTAAGTTACAAGATAGATCTGCTATTCAGTAATATCAAGCAGTTTGCAAATGCAGCAATAGCTGTCGCTTCCACTCACTAGATCAGTGATGGCGAACCTTTTTGAGACCGAGTGCCCAAATTGCAACCCAAGACCCACTTATTTATCACAAAGTGCCAACATGGCAATTTAACTTGAATACTGAGGTTTTAGTTTGGAAAAAACGGTTGGCTCCGAGGCGTGCATTACTCAGGAGTAAGCTTAGTGGTAGTCGGTGGCTTTGCTTTGAAGCAACCGTGCAACTCTTCCAACGGGTGAATCACGACCCTAGGAGGGTTTACTCAGAAGCAAACCCCATTGCCAGCAACCGAGATTACTCCCAGATAAAGGATCAAGTTTTAGTTCTCCGCATGAAAATCAGTGGGGTTTAACAGTGTTTAACAGGGTTACCTACACTGCTTCCCCAAAACTAGGTCTTAGGTTTAATGCTAATAATCGAGCCCAGCAGCCCAGACCAGCCTAGATGTGTGTGTGGAGGCCATTCTGTTTGTGCGTGCCCACAGAGAGGGCTCTGAGTGCCACCTCTGGCACCCGTGCCATAGGTTCGCCACCACTGCACTAGATAAGTATCAGGGGATCCCTATGTTGCTCTGTACTCAAACAGAGATTTGTGTCTGGTAGTGCCTTAGAGACTTACAAGGTTTTGACAGTCAGAGCTTTCAAGAGTCTAAGCTTGGCGTTTCCGAAATTTGAAAAAAAGAGCTTTGCCTCTTGAGAATTCGCACTTCCCAAATCTGGTCGGTCCCTACGGTGCTGCTGGACTTGCCCGTGAGCACTTTCAATGCAAGATGCCTTTTGAACACACCTGATGGCAAGTTCCTTCCCGGGGGGGGGGGGGCTAAGGGCTAGATGAGAGCAGCCAACTCCAGAGGTGCCTCTGTGTGCCCTGTAGCTAAACCACGCGGGGAGTTCCGCAGGCGCAATAGCTACTCAGTCCCTGGACGGAAGTGGGTTTAGAACTGCAGAAACGGGTCAGTGGGGCCCGCAAAGGATGTTTTTCCCCCACCCCGCCTTCTCTGTCTGGGGCGGCTCACCGGCTCCAGGATGCGGTGGAAGCGGCCCATGCGTTCCACCACCCAGGCTTCTTGTTGCGGCACGAAGAGCACCACGGTGTTGAGGGGCAGGCTGGAGGCCCAGCGCTGCGGCGCCCGCTGTGGAGAGGAACGGAGAAAGAAAGTGACGGCTGAGAGGAGGGAGGGAGGAAGGCGCCCCCAGCCTATCTCCCCAGATAGACTGCCTCTGGCCAAGGAGACTCAACTATCACTGGCGGGAGTGGGAGGAGTGTCGCACCCACCTCCCGCAGGAGACCGCCGCCGGCCGCCCGCGCCGCTCGCCCGGCCACGCGCAGCGCCAGCATTGCCCTGCCAACAGGCTCCCACTTCCGCCGGTGCGATGGCTAAATCCCTCCCCCAGCAAACCGGAGCGACGTTTCCGGCTCCCATGCGTCTTTACGCCACGCCCCGCAAACGAAAAATAGAAACATCTGCGAAGGAGAGCCGGAAGTCGGGCCGGAACTGTTACGGCAGTTCCGCTGGTGGAGCTGCAGGGATAGGGCAGGCAGAGCGTTTCCGGAGCTGACCGAAGCCACTTCCTCCAGGTCAACTGCCCTGAACCTCTCTTCCGCGGACCCTCGTTAACCCTCTCAGTGCCAATAGATACCATGAGCCATGTGCTGTTGTGAGTTTTCCGGGTTGTGTGGCAATAGAGTCCACCATCCAATGCAGATATTTTCTCCATGGGAACAGATCTCTTTTGCCTGAGAATAAGTTTTAATTTTCGGAGATCTCCAGCCGACGTATGGGCTGGCAATGAAGGTACTATTTAATTACATACCCTCCCCCCGAAAAAAGACTTCAGAATGTAAAATAGCAGTTCCGATACTTGGAAATATTGGGAAATAGATCAATGTGACACCATTTTTTTTGTGTTTGTATTACAATAGCTGCTTGATAGGCTGTGCAGTTTTGTTGTTTTTAGTTGATTTATATGATTGATTAAGTATATTGTATGTTGAGTATTGTATTTTATTTTGTATATTTTTAGTTGATTTGTACTATTGATTACGTATATCGTATACTGAATTCTGTATTTTAGTGTGTGTGTTTTTAGTTGATTTATACTTTTGATTATGTATGTCGCATGATGAAAACTGTACTTTATTTTGTGTGTTGTGAGCTTCTGGCTGGGGTAGGAAGGGATAACATTGAATTAAAGTAAAGTAAGGTAATGCTAGCAATTCAGAATGCTGAGTAGGTAGAGTTCCTGGTGTGGTAGAGCAAAGAAGGGGTCTTGTGACCACTTCTGGGGGCCAAAAGACTCCTGATTTGTTTGTTTAATGAAACCTAGATCCAGAGATCTTTATTCCTGGCCATGGGGCAGAAGGGAAAGGGCTGATTCTCCCTGAACTCTATGACACCCCCAGCTGAAAAATGGGCAGCCCCGCTGGTGCAAAAATGTCAGCTGCAACCTTAGGCTCCTCTAGATCCCTTCGTGATCAATGAAAAACCTACTGCTTTCTTATTGAGTTTTGGAAGCAGTGCCTGGAACAGGAAACTCCCCTGTTTGGGAGGAGCTGATGGTGGCCAAGATCCCTGGAAGTAATGCTGAGCAACTGAATGCTCTGCACTAAATCCACAACTGCCTTCCCTTTTCTCCGCTGAGCCAAAGTGAGCATGTTGAGCAGCTGAACTCTTCAGGTCAGCCTTGGCCAACTGTTCAGACAATGTCTTGGCCATCTTTGGTCACAGCCAGAGAGGGGTGCGGGTGGATGATGGCAGGGAGGGGTCTGGGCATCCTGTCTGCCCTAGAACACACTGAAGGTGACCTTGGACCACTTCAGTCTATCTCAGCCAAATCCACCTTGCAGGGTGGTTGTGACTGGGGAGGAAGAATCAAGCTGTTCGGGGGAAGGACATATTTGGTGTGAAACGAGGAGAGACAGCATCTTCCTAATGAGCCAGACTTAAACAGCCAGATTTCAAGCAGCCTGTGAACAATTCTGCTTCGACCAGTGTGACCTATGCCAAAGTGAATAACAGGAAGCAGCCTGAGATTAACAGGAAGGGGGTGGCTAACAGGATGCAACCTGAAAGTTGGATGCCCCATGATGGTCACAACATTCAAGAGGCCCTGGAGATAGTGAAGGCGTCTGGCCAAATGGGCAACCAGTCTGGCTTTCTTGAGGTCGGGCAGAAACAACTCACAATAATCCTCTTAAATTTAAATCCAAGGCTGTTTGAGAGTGGGGTTGCCAACCTCCAGGTAGTGCCTGGAGCCCTCTCTAGATTACAACTGATCTCCAAGCAACAGTGATTTTATTCTAATAATTTTTAAAATTGTATTTATACCCAGTCAATTCCCAATGGAAGTTGGGCTCAGGGCGACTTACAAGTATAGGTTAAAAATAATACAACAATACAAATCACAGATAAAATACTACTTAGAAGGGAAATATGAAATTATACTACACTGAAGTTCCTCCCCTCCCCAAACCTTGCGCAACCCCCAAAATCTACAAGTATTTCCCAACCTGGAGCTGTCAGCGCTATTCTAGAGGGCTAGTTGTGTTCGCCTCCTGTAGCAAAATAAAATAGAACCCTTGTAGCACTTTTAAAGTGAGGGCTATAGTTGCCAGACCAGTTCCCCTGGAGAAAATGGCTGCATTGGAGGACAACCAGAATGATAAAAGGTCTGGAATCCTTGCCCTACAAGGAAGGATTTAAGGAGCTGGGTATGTTTAGTTTGGTGAAGAGAAGGTTAAGAGGTGACATGATAGTCGTGTTTAGATATTTGAAGGGATGTCATGTTGGTGAGGGAGCAAGCTTGTTTTCTGCTGCTCCAGAGACTCAGACCAGGAGTAATGGGTTCAAGGTGAAGGAAAAGAGATTCCACCTGAACATCTGGAAAAACTTCCTGACAGTAAGGGCTGTTCGACAGTGGAATTATCTGCCTCAGTGTATGGTGGAGTCTCCTTCTTTGGAGGTTTTTTAAAGAAAGTCTGGATGACCATCTGTCAGAAGTGTTTTGAATCTGTGCTCCTGCATTGCAGGGGGTTGGACTTGATGGCTCTTGGGGTCTCCTCCAGCTCTGGGATTCTATGATACTTCATGGCATTATACCTTTCTGAAGTCCCTCTCCTCCACAAACTTGGATCTCCGCAGGTGGAACACCCAGGTCTCCAGGAATTTCCCACGTGGAGCTGGGAAGCCTAGTCCTGAGCAATGAGACTATCAGGGCTCATTTTGAAGAGACAGCAAGAGTCCACATGGCTGCCAAGGAGTGCCTGGAAACATATCAGCAACATGTGCCAAATTCTTAGAGGTCAGAAGGGTGGCTGAATATGATGTCCAGTGACTGGGGACGGAAACTGTCTTTCCCCTTCCCTGGGAATTCTACAAAACAGGAAAGATTTCAGAAGTAAAGCAATCCACTCCAAAATTGGCATAGGGTTTAGATAGTGCGTAGGGATGTGAGGCTTGCCAATCAGATAAAATAAGAATCTTGTCTCAGAGCTACAATTCAGCAGATCTGACATTTCGGGGATTTCATGGGCGTGGAAGAAAATGATGAAATGCATGAGTGACATCTGGGAAACTGACATCCCAGAAGGGAGACTGTGCTGATTAAGGCTTCCAGTACCTGCAGATCCGGGGAGGCTGCGGGGGCAGGGAAAAGAGATTTGATTTTGTGCTCCTTTCCTGCACCTCCGCTATGATTCCATCAGACTCCATCATTTGTCTCTCTGACCTTTCTAGAAAGTTTGACCTGCAAGTCAGAATAATGGAAATTAAGGAAATTAAGAAATGATTTGGGATGATTTCTGAGCGAGCCATAGTGTGGAAATGGTCTACTTCAGGCAGGCAGTTTGTATCTTTTCATTGATTGCAGCAAAGCACCCACCAAGATTATTAAAATTCAATTCCATAGCTGGGAATGAATGTGGTTCTTTGCTCTTGGGTTCCTCTTTCTGCCACCACCTAAGGTCTGGATTAATCCTTGGTGCTCAGAGCCAGCATTAGCCGCTCTAAGCTCTGCACTTTCTTCCTGCATCCCCTGAGAGGCCATTTCTTTCCACTCTCAGCTGTTTGATTTCTGCTTTTTCAGACCTGGACCCTCTTCACTGCTGGTATGAAGCATGTGAACCATATGATAGGGAGAATGGCTGCCAGTGTGAAAGGCAAGGACTGGAACCATCTGTCCCCAACAGATTGGGGCAACAAGCATAAGCCTTGAGGAAACTTGAACTGGGCCATAATGAGGAGGGGGCCATCCAGTGGTGGGATTCAGCAGGTTCGCACCTCTTCAGCAGAACCGGTTGTTAAAATGGTGCTTGTAAACAACCAGTTGCTAAATTATTTGAATCTCACCACCGGAAACGGTTGTTAAATTGTTTGAGTCCTACCACTGGGGCCATCACTCTGTGATAGGTGTGCAGAAGGTGCCTGGTTCAGCTTCCAGCATCTCCAGATAAAAGGATCAGGCAGGAGGTGATATGAAAGACCTTTCTCCAGGGAGAACCCCTGGAGAACTACAGCACCCCTGGAGAGCTACTGCCAGTCTGAGAAGACAGTTGTGGAATTGGTGGAGGCTGAGCGGCCATCTGTTGGGAGTGCTTTGATTATGTGTTCCTGCATGGCAGTGGTTTGGACTGGATGGTTCTTGTGGTCTCTTCTAACTCTATGATTCTAAGATGGACCAAGGGTCTGATTCAGTAGAAGGCTGTAAAATGCCAAGGGCCACAGCCACAGAGGAATACTCTCACGTTTTCACTTTGATCTCCTGTTCCAAGCGGGTAAAAGGAGGAAGGGGGCAGGGCATACCAGCTCTCTATACATGCTCCTTAAGCAGCAGGTTCTTTGAAAAGGTGATGAAATCTTTGAGGTCCTCTAGACTATCCTAAGTCCACCTGAGGGTCCCAATTTCTGGGCTGAAGCCTACTGGCCTTGGCTGTCACCGGAGGCTCTTACAGCTGCAGGAGACAGATCGATTAGCTGCTTTCTAGTGGCTGAGAAAAGAGCATCACTAACAGACTGGAAAATTAGCCATTACACGCAAGAAGGGCTGCCCACCAGTCCCTTGGCCACAGAGGCTGTTCCTGTTGTGGATTCCCCAGTGATAGCTGGAAAAACAGTGAGTGGAGTTGTCATTGTGGCTGCTGGTGCTGGCAGAGTGGAGTCTCCGTGGTCCTGCAGATCCTGCTTTGGGCAACCTAAAGCAGAGAGAATTAGTTGTGATTTGCTGTCTTCCTGAGAGGTGACAAAGTATTGTGGCGTCAGATGTGAACCGTGAGCCAGGATGTCTCTGGTCTACTCTTACTGAGCTACCAAAACTGTTGGCTGAGTAATTAACATAGCAAAGGTTCACACCTTGATTAAAATGTAGATAAAGCTTTATTCAGGAACCTGAGCAATTGATAGTGAAGAGGAAAGATATAGTCTCCTTACCACATCACTTATAGTGTGTTGTGTATATGTTAAGTATGTGAGGTCTTAAACACTGCTTGGTAACAGCTCATCTGTATGCAGTCAGAGGAAAGAGTTATAATCTTTCCAGGGCAAGTAGCAGAGGCCCCTCTCCGTTTCTTAATCTGAAAAGGGAAATAAAAATTGCAGTGGTTGTTTCTTTTACTTCTTCTTTTCATCTGTGTGTGGCCAGGATTGTTTTCTGACTTGGAGGAACTCAGGCCTTTGGAAAGCTGCAGATTAGGGGCTGCCATAATTACTTCTCTGCATTTATTATTTACCACATTTTTTCTTACCCTTCCTGCAAGGAGCTAGTGTGGTTTATTCTAATAACCATGCAAGGTAGCCTAGGGAGAATCGTTGAACAATACCACCGACACCCCATATGAGGGAATCCTTGTAGTTACAAAAGCATATTTTTTCTGCTGCATACCATGAAAGCGGTTGTATGCACGACTCGTGCAGTAAGAAGATGAAATAGTGGGTGCATGAAGACAAAGAAGGACTGGGGAAGGATGAACCCAAGAGTACAGTGAGGCACCTCAGATCTGAACTACTTTTTCATACGCCACCCAGTCTTCTTGTTGGCATGTACGACTGTGCTTAGAAGCTGCATGGCTGAGAGACCAAACAAGCCAAGAGGACACAGGCCATTACCGATTTTCTTGGACCTCCTATGATAATTTTTTTCAGCAATATTAATGCATGTAGAAACCACTTGCTAGATTTGAGGATGCTTATAGATGCCCATCATGAGGTGAGTGAAGAAACTCACCTCGCAGAGTTAGGAGTGGTCTGATTTAGTAATGGAGGGTCATACTTAGGAGCAAATGAACACCACCACTTGTGGGGATGGGAAGTTCAGTCCATAATCAGGCTAGAGTGAACATTTGCATAGATAATTAGTTGCAAGAGGCAAGTAATTTCCTGATTTACTATGCCATTGCAAACTCTGGGATGCTAATAATAAAGATTGCCTAAGTCCATTGAAGTCAGTGAGCTTAGAAGGATGTAGCTCTTCTTAGGATGGTGTTGGAACTAAATTGATTTTGTGGCACAAGCTGCTAGAATATACCTCAGCACATCAGATGATGAAGAAGCGCAAGTATGGTGTAGTATATAAAAACTTGTGCCATAAATCTGTTAAGAACACAAATATTGCTCTCTCTTTTTTTAGCTGTTGAGAGACCAGCAATGCTTTCCTAAGCAGAGTTGTTATGATTTTCATTTATAGTTCAGCTTTCTCACTTGGAGTCAAGACACATAACAAGTATGATTTAAAAGAGTCAATCAGTAAAGGCATAATTGCTTCCAACTCACGGCAACCCTATGAATCAATGACCTCCTATAGTTAACAGCCTTGTCCGGGCCTTGCAAACTGGGGGCTGTGGCTCCCTTTAGAGAGCCGATCCATCTCTTTAAAGAGTTGAACCAACTCTTGTTGGGTCTCCCTTCAACCTTTCCTTGCGTTATTGTCTTTTCCAATGAGTCCTGTCTTCTCAAAATGCAACCAAAGTGCAATAAACTCCGTTTAGTCATTTTAGCTTCTAAGGCAGTGGTGGCGAATGTGTGGCACAGGTGCCAGAGGTGGCACTCAGAGCCCTTTCTGTGGGCACATGTGCAGAGTTCATCATGTGGGGGGAGCAGAAAATCACCCACACACACACACACACACACACACACACACACACACTCTCACACATCTAGGCTGGCCTGGACAAGATCCTTTACCTGGGAGTAAGCTCGGTTGCTGGCAATGGAGCTTGCTTCTGAGTAAACCCTCCTAGGGTCATGATTCACCCATTTGAAGCGTTGCACGGTTGCTTCACTAAGTAACGCACGCCTCGGAGCCAACCGTTTTTTCTACACTAAAACCTCAGTATTCAAGTTAAATGGCCGTGTTGGCACTTTGCGATAAATAAGTGGGTTTTGGGTTGCAATTTGGGCACTCGGTCTCGAAAATGTTCGCCCTCACTGTTCTAAGGACAGTTCAAGCTCGATTTGATCTACCTGATAACCTAGTTATGCTTGCAACTGTGAGGACACGCATGAAAAGAAGTGGGGCGTAGAGTGGAGGCTCTTTGCACAGAATCGCACTGTGACAGGATTGCCCCTTTGGGAAGGGAGACCGCGAGCAACCCTACAGCAAAGCGCCTTGAGGAAACTTTACTCCGCCACACCCAAGTCGCGTGAATAACGTTTGCGGTATTTGCAGCAGGACTTCGAGTCCTTTTGTTCAGACTTCGGGAGAGTTGCGGTTTCCCCTCAGGGCGGAGGCGCAGAAGAAGGAGCCGCAACAACCTCCCGCCATGGCGGCGTCGTGACCGCCCGTCATGCGGGGCAGGGGAGAGACCTCCGGGGCGCTGTGAGGCGCTGTGAGGCGAGGCGAGTAACGCAGCCCAGAGCCCCGCGGTAGGGCTCCCTCCATCCCGGGGAGAGGAAGAACCGAAAGTGAGGCGGGTTTGGTTCGAGGGTCCGCGGCCTGGGAGGGCTGAGGAGGCCGCCATGTCCGACAGCGGCTTCGACCGGGCTCCCGGTGCGGGCCGCGGCCGAGGGGGAGGCGCCCCTCTGGCTGCCGAGCAGGGGGCGAGCCCGGGGATAAGAGGCGGAGGTGGCAGAGGGGGCCCCGAGCCCCTCCACCGGCCAGGCTTCCCCCGCCAGCAGGAGCCCCTCCGGCCGCCCAAGACGGCGCCCCCGGGGAGCAACGGCGCCGCCTCAGGTATGGCCTCTGGGCCTCCAGGCTCCCCGAGTCCCCGTCCATTAGGCGAGTCCCGGCGTCTCTCCGCCGTCCGCAGCCCTTTCTCCGGGTTGTGTAGCCAGCGAAGGGCCATTGTGACAATGCACGGGAGGGGGTGGGACTGTGTGCAAGGTCCTCCTAAAGAAACACTCTGGCTCCAGTTTTTTTAATTGTGTGTGCTTTTGTGTGGTACAATGGTAGTGAGGTCCACTGAATTAATAAGTGCTGCTTCCCGGTTGCGGAGCCAGCAAGGGGAACTCGAAAAGATATTTTCCCTTTTCTCTTCCCTCCCCGCCCCGCTCCTTCGGAAGGTCGCATCATCACCCGCATTCACACGTGGTTGCCTCTTCGGAGTAGTCCTGTTTTCTGGCCAACTCCCCCGTTTTACGCATTGTTCTTACAACCAGTTGAAGCGCCCCTGTGTATTAACTATAAGGCTTCTTTGCCTGTCTTGTCATTGTTAAGAAAGGCCTGAGTAACTTGCGTTGTGGGGACATGTGTATAGTTCATAGGGATGCAAGAATAACGGCTAAATGAAGCACGCACATACTTTGCAGTTTCGTTGTGGATATGTTCAAGAGAATCGACCTTGTTGAAAATGGGTTTTGCAACTTAAAAGGCACAATCCTGATCCTTCTCTTTGTACGATAGTGGCAGACTTTCTCCTGGAAATTACTAAATGCCAGTAGTTTTCCTTCCACTTAACATTTATTTCCTGTATTGTATATGTTTTTTAATCAGTTTTTTAAACTATTGTTGTACTGTTGTCTATGCCAATAAAGGCTTGCTGCTGCTGCTGTTATGCGCTAGGCTTCTGTAACTTAAAAGGCATCGAGGGAGGAGGAATGGAATTTCGATAATAATTTGGCTAGACCCCCCCAAAAATTATGTATCTATATGACTTCAAAAAAGAACGCAGATATGTAGATGGAGCCATTGCTTAACCCACATATTGGTGGATAGTGAATTATCAGTGCTCTGTAGCAGTCATTTGCTTGTTGGTTGTGTTCTCCACGCAGGAAAATCCAGTTGGAGACCATTGCTATAGAATAACGATGTACATATACATCCTGCATTATTGGCCTGCATTTGGTTAAACCTTAGTATTCCACATTGGCATGTGTAGAAATGATATTTTGGAGTCACTCATTTAAGACATTGGGAAGACCCCAATTCATTATTCCCAGTCTTGCCATTAAGCTCCCTAGATAACCTTCTCAGTGGCTCTCAAACTAATCTGACCTCTCAAGAGCCCTGTTCGTATGTTGCAAGGAACACACATATGTACATGCATAGATTTGTTTGTAAGAAAGAGCTTAATGTGCTCTTTTTAGTAGGGGCTAGTACCTAGGTAAATGGGATGTTTCATTCACAAGTGCAGCAGTATTGAATTGAATATAACATGACAGTTCAGTACATACAGAGAATAATGAAATTTATACTAAGCGATGTTTCTATTTGATATCACTGTAACTTGTGAACAGGGATATTGTTACAATAAAATGGAGAGGGTGGAACTGTGTACAGTGCCCTAAACAATTTTAGGCATATGAAGACAGTTCTGTGAATCCAGTTTTTTTATTTGTGTCTTTTAATGTGTTTTTGTGTAGTGCAATGGTAGTGAGTTCCACTGAATTAATGAGAATTATTTCCGCAGTAATCTTACAGATACAAATAAGAAAATAACTTGCAGACCCAAAGCGTGATTACTGCCACTGGGTCTAGCAGTGGTTCCTTATGCTAGTTTATTTAATTAAAGTCTTTGCTGTCTTTGTGCGAAGGCTCAAGGCCTTCACAGTTAAATAGATGTGTGTAGAAATACCAGTTGAATAGTTGTGCATAAAAATACGGTGGCACCTCGAAAATTGCCAATAATCCGTCCGGAGATTATCAGCGATTTTCGAAAACGGTGTATTTTGAGATATGCTGTTTACGTATGCACAACGGCGTTTGCGTACGTGCAACAACGTTTCCGTGCCCTCGGCGGCCGCTGAAAATCAAGGCGGCCGACAATTCTAGAGGGTGGAAATCGGCGCCTGGCAATAGTTGATTTCTAAAATCGACAATTGTCAAAGGCACCGATTTTCGAGGTGCCACGGTACCACCAATGTAGTGGTTTAGAATGTAGCAGTAAATGTACTTTCATGTGTTATTTATGCAACGATGACAGAAGTTCCTAAACTGAGGTTAGATTTTAATATTAATTTGGATTAAACAGTTGCAAAACTTAATTGTCTTGTGTGAAAAGGTTGGCATATCTTGTACTTGACAACAGAACAAAGCTACAGAAGTCTATGTTTTGTATTTATCGCTGAAAAGAATCATTGCATAGTCAGGCTATGTTATCTGTTTAAGTGAATCTTTGGCCTGCCTTCTTCCAGGATCAGATAATATCTTTTAATTGTAAGTACCTCAGGCTGTTTGGCTTACGCAAGTCTGCAAAGTGTCATGTACATTGACAACACTGTGTCATGTACATTGACAACATTGTATAAATAATGGCAGTAGAAAATGTCTCATTGAATGGTGTTAAAACCATTCACAGCTTCCCAGGAAACAATTCTCTACATGCATACAGTACTGTTGATCCATTCTGTAGTTCACTTGCTTTAATCATTTAAATGGCTAGTCACTTATATCTTCCCAGAGTTCAGGTTTGCCTAAGACAAATAAGAGCAGTGTAGAAATATTTTAACAAATATTGTAATACAAACTTTTTGGTTTGTTGTGGTCTTCTGTATAAAGTGAAAAGTGAGGATTTTAAAAGTAGCCTATTTAGAGATTTTGAAGAAGGCACATTTTATAACAGATATGTCCACATCACTTTTCTTGACTGCCCTTTCTATACTGCCCTTTCTCCAAGAATCTCATGCAACTATACATAATATTTCCTCCCAATTTAATCTTCTCAGTAATCTTTTGAAGTACCCTGTATACTCGAGTATAAGTCGACCCACCTAATTTTACCACAAAAAACCGGGAAACTTACTGACTCAAGTATAAGTCTAAGGTGGGAAATGCAGCAGCTACTGGTAAATGTTCATTTTTTTTGCTTGCTTGCTTATTTATTTATTTGATTTATATCCCACCCAATCCTTTAGAATATTTTTGTATCGGTTTTTAAGATGGTTGCAAATGTTATGTTTATGTCATTTTGCTTTATTCTTTGTAATCTTGTTCATATAAGTATTATTATGTACAGATTGCTGGAATTAGAAAACTGGCCTCTGCAGAGAGGTTTATAGGTGTGATTCTTGTTCATGTGCAAAGGTCCTCAGTTCAGTTCCCTGGGAAGACCATATTCATGGGGAACGTAGCAGCGCCTTTAGAAGCAGGACTCATCCATTCAGAAATCAGTCATTATCAATAAGATGTACTCCACAATATGTAATATTTTTTCTATAAATGAAAATTTCAGTTCTAATTGATATAAATGAACATCAGCAGGATTTGATTCCAGATAGAGAGAGTATTCAAAACTTACTGTCTTACCCTCTGTGTGAACTGAAATGGTCATAGCAGATAGTTGGTTACATACCAGTCTCAACTACTGCAGTGGATATTTGTGTCATAATGAGCTGATCTAATGAGAAGCTGATTTAGATCCCACTTTGAGGCCAACCTTATCACAGACAATGCATCAATAACAGTACATTTTGTACTTGTGCACTCATATTCACTGAGGTCATTTCTTTGTTCATAAATTTCTTACACACCTTTAAGGTATTTTTTTAAGTTTCCCAGTGATGCTGGGTTCTTTTCTGAGATTAGGCTGTCCTCGAGTTCATGTTTGTTTCAATCATGGGTGGATGTCCTGATATAATGGAGCTTTTTCTTAACCTTTGTGCTGGTGCCTAGGTAAGTAACAACCTTAAGGCGACCACGTGTGTTTTTAAGAAAGAAGGACTAAACCTGTGCTTGCAGATGCCACAGCTCTGTCTTGCGTTCAAGGGGCTACATAATGTTTACATCTAAAGTATTCCTATTCTTTTTAGCTCTGAAGCGTTGCATGCTGTTTAATGTCAAAAGGGAATATTGTAAGGTGTAACCTCTGTAGCACTAACCTCAGTTCAGCTTGACATGCTGTGAAGGTTGCACAAGTTCTCTCATTCTCACTTTTATCTCTTGGTTCTTAAGCTGAAGACCTAAGTAGGTCTTGCTTGGAGCTTCATAATGCAATCACTAGTTTAAAAGAGCAAGGGGTGTTTGGTAAAGGCATTGTGTAGCTGGATCATTCTCTTGCCTCACTTAAGAGCCCATAATTCTTATTGACAGACATCATCACGTGCATCCTCTATGGCATCGTTCTGTTTAAAACATGGTTGTACCGTGAAGGTTTAATTTGATACTGTGTCCCCATTTGTGCTCCTGCTCTGGACGGGCACATGAAATATTTTTAATGTGTTGGGAAAACTAGTATGATAACGTTAAAGCGTACCTTGAGGCTGAAAAGGGTCACATGTTTGTAAGACTCTCACAAGACAGTATTAAATTTTATATTGTCTTACAGTGCAATCTGGCGGGAGGGGTGTGGATGGCACAACCATGGTGCAGTTGTGCCACCTTCTAAAAAGCTTTCTGCGGCACAACCAGCCAATCGTCAGGGACACTGTGCCTTCCCTGTGAAATAGCCTATGCAGTGCAACCACAGATTCTGCCAGTGTAGGTTTGTGCCAGGAATCAAAGGGTGTTCCCAGGCTGAAAGGGCTCAGAAAGCTGACTAATGCCAGCCTTGACTCCAGGAATGCCTCTTTGGCAGCATCGCAGGCTCCTGCACTGGAGGAGCACTGCAACTGCACCTTTGCTGGCACCCAAGCATTACATTGCAACACAGCTCCTAAACATCAGCATACGTTTCCCTTATGCCAGTGTGTCATTTATGCCACCATCAGGGTCACGCCACTTCCTACATAGACACCCACCCACCCCAGATTACACTGTTAGTAGCAAAGAACTGGAAGGTGTGAGAATTATCACTGTCCCATTTTCAGATGTTGTAAACGGATGTCATTCATTAAAAGTCATTATGTTTTACTCAGTCAAAGATGCAAAATAAGCTGGGGGGAGGGAAAGATGCTGTGTCTATACTCAAATAAAGAACCTCAGTAAAACAATATCTTTAGAAGAGAGGGAGGAGTCCACCATTTCAGAGTATTATATTACTATATATTTGAGCAGTGTGTTCCTGATGACAGACCAGGAAAAAGCAAAGCACCCTGGGAGATGTAGTCTAGAGGTTGCGCTGTACATAGTGGCTGAAGGAACTACAACTCCTAGACTCCTCACTTAGCTGATAACACTTCTTAAAGCTCTACAGCCCTTGTAGGTCTGTCCTAGTCCTTGCCTAATCCAACTCTTCAGTAAGGGGTTTTGCACATCTGTTCTGCTCCTTGACTGAGCTAACTGTTGAGTAGCTTGTGCACTCCAACACATGCCAGCTGGGTGACCTTGGGCTAGTCACAGCTTTTCAGAGCTCTCAGCCCCACCTACCTTGCAGGGTGTTTGTTGTGAAGGGGGAAGGAGATTGCAAACCCTTTTGAGTCTCCTTACAGGAGAGAAAGGGGCGATATAAATCCTCCTTCTCCTCCTTCTTCACTTAATTGTCCATTACAGAACACATGTGGGTTGAAAAATAGACTCATCATGGTGTCACTGTGCTAGTGTATCCTTACCCCTCTTCTGTAAGTCAACAGTGAGCCCAGCATCCAGCACTGAACAGGCCACTCTGCCCAAGGCTGTTTCGTGGGGTGGGGAAGGCCTCACCGTAACCCAGAACGGCTCCAGCTGAGGCAATGAGAGTGGGGCTGTGAGGGGAGAGATCTCACCATGCCCAGCCAGAGTGCTCCAGGCAAGCTCCAAGAATTGAATTTGGGGGGACGAGAGAAAGAGAGAGTTAGAGTAGGGGCAGAAAGAGGATGAGTGCTGGGGAGAGGCAGAAAGAGAGAGCTATGGTAGGTGTCCAGAAAGAGAGAACAAAAGGTGGGGTAGGGTGGGAAAACATGCAGAATAGAGAGTTGGGAAGAGAGAAAGCTGGAAGAAGTGGGCAGACAGAGAGAACTGGGGTGGAGGCAGAAAGAGGATTGGGGTAGTGGAGCAGAAAGTTAAAAACAGAGTTGGAGTAGTGGGCAGAAAGGACGTGCCGGGGTAGGGGGCCAGAAGAGAGTTGGAGTAGCAGGGCAAAAATATAGTAGATTAAGAGAAGGGATGACAGGATGGAGAGTGAGAGACAAGAAGAAAGTTGGGGGTAATGTCCTCTCAAGTCCCCACTTGTGGGTTCCTACTTGTTACATCCAGTTATATTTTTTCACGCAACAGGCTGCCCATCTTCACCTGCTGCCTCTCATCCCTTTGCAAAGCTGGGATCCACTTTTTACAGATGCGTTGGGGGCTGTGGAGATGGGGGAGAACTCTCTTTTCACGGGCATTCTGCCTGCTCTCCCCTCCCCCCTTTGCAAAACCAGGATCTGTCTTTGCCAATGAGGAACAGGGCTATGGAGAAGGGGAGAACTCTCCCCATCTTCACTGGCACCCTGCTCCCCTCCCCCGCCTTTGCAAAGCTGGGATCAGGGTGCCTGTGAAGAAGTTGAGAGCTCTCCCCATCTTCACAGGTACCCTCCTGCCCCTCCTTGTCAAAGCTGGGATGTTTTGGGGTGGGGTGGAAGCACAATTTCAGTGTTTGCACCAAGTGCCATTTCCTGTAGACATGCTCTGTCCATGTCTCTTCCTCTGGGAGGGTTAGTTTTCTAGAGCCCATTGTGTTGTGGGGTTTGGGTGGGTTTTTTTTGCACAATGGGCTTTGTTGCTAGTGCTAGAATAGATATAAACACACACACATACTGAAGAGTTACACATACTGAAATCAGAAAATTGCTACAATGTTGCTTAAGAAATACTAGGGTTTTTGACATGATTTTACTTGGAGAATATATATGTAATTTCAAAAATATTTCATTAACACCTTCTGTGGTCAAACATTGCTGTGGGTAATGAACAGTTGTGATTCAGATGAAGGTTTTAAGTAAAATACTACGTTCTCTGTCAAGATGTGCTTTAAAAATAAGAGAAAATAAAATTTAATTGTTCAATAGCTGAAGTATATTGTGTTATAATATTCTTTTTTTAAAAAAAAGATTGTGTTTATAATATTTTAGAACACTCAAGAGTTTCATCTTTGCCAGAAAAAAATTGTTCCATATCCACAATTCCTAAATCTCAAGTGGTTGTGGCTCCAGCAGTAATGTCCAAGCTATCAGTGGATGCTCCTGAATTTTACCCTTCAGGATATTCCCCTAATCTGCCTGTAAGTATTTAGCTTTAACACTGTTCATTTTCCAAGCAAAGGAAACATGTTTGTCATCTTGCAGAATTCTCAATCTTTTTGTGGAAGAAATGCCTTTTATTTTGAAAGCCGCAGCTCAAAGTTTTCCTCCATGTTGTCTAAACAGCACATCCATTGAGGTTCCAAAACATTCACGTGCTTAAAAGAAGAACTTTCTTTCCCTTAACTAATTATGTACTGTCCCATTTCTGAAACTTTTTCTTTGTAAATCTTGGTCTACCTCAGCTGGGCAGCCTGCTATTAGAAGTTTAATTATGCTGGGATATTGCATGCTCTAAGAACATGCTTTGGGTATATCTTAAAAATCTCAGGGACATAGCTTCCTTCTGTTTACAATGACCATTGTAAGTTAGAAGCTCACCTGGGATAGGTAGGATTGCCAGTAGGCCTGGGCAAAAAATGCCTTACCTTAATTAATGAGGCTTAATGTGCAGATGTAGGCCATTGAAGCTTTTCATGGCATGGAGGTAAAGAACATCACCTGGAAAATAACATCTCGTTCATTCTCTGTTAAAGGATAGAACTTTTTTTTAATTCTGCAAGTAGTTGGCAACCCTAGCCCCATATCTACCTAGGAGTTGTGCCAGTGCTTCTACAACTGGTTGTAGCAAATGGAATAACTTGAGTCAAACACAACTACTCTAGCTGCAGCTTGTATACTTATCCACTGCCAGATACCCTGGGAGTTTTGAAGGGGGGGGGTTGGCAGCACATAGGAGTGGGTCTATTGATAATATTGTAAAGTCAAACTGTATGTTTGAGAATACTTGCATATTGTGCATCTGTGAAACTTTTATTTCTTTTACATTGCAGTACTAAAAAGATGTTTTTGAAGTCATTTAATAAGAGTCATTATATCTGTAATTACATTTAGGAATCTTCTTTAGAAGATGGTTTTGATGGATATACATCTTTAACAGAATATGTGCAAGATTTTTTAAATCACCTTGCAGAACAGCCAGCCTGTTTTGAAAACGAAATAGCACATTTTTCAGAAACTTTAAATGGCTGTGTCACGACAGATGAAGCATTACAAGAACTTGTGGAGCTCATCTACCAACAGGTAGGCTAAGCATCTATGACGTAGCATGTAAGTTGCGTACTATATCAGGGCATCTAGCATATACTGCCAGAGCCATAATAGCAATCAATCAATAAGGAATTTCAGAAAGTATTTTATTTGAAGTGTTAAAGGGTTATCTCAGAACTTTCTGAGAATGTGGAGATTTGTTGTTTGCACTGATAATAAAGCTTTGCTATATATCTTGAAAACAGTAATAAATGTGAATGTGTCTTTCAGTACTAGGTTGCCAAGTGATGATGCCTACAGTTCTCACTACTAGTTTTAATGTTCTTTTTCAAGCTTGATATAAAATATTCCTGTGTCGGGCAGAATGAAATCTTTTGTTTTGGGATATTCTGCTAGGTTTGCTAATTTTTTAACTGGAAAAAACTTGGCTACAGAAACCAAATGAGGGGTAAATATTGTAAATAGTTGCACAGGTTTTGTATGTAAAAAAGGTTGGATCCATTGTCTCCTTACAACCATGATTCCTTAGTCTTGGATCTAACCCAGTGTCTTTTTAAAAAAAATTGAAATGAATGAATGGACTTAGACTGGAGTAACACTCTATAGTCGTTCTTTCTATAAACAACTATTAACATCAGTGAAAATAACTAAGGTGGGAGGAAACTTTTTAAAAAAATTAAAATATAATAACCTAGAAAAATAATGTTTTGGAAGGTTTCTAAAACATTGGATTACAAAGTACAGATAAAATTTTAGCTCCAACTATATGTAACAGTCCAGTGTTAAATTTTATTACATTTTGCGAAATCCACCCCTGCCCAGCAGGCCATCCCCCTCCCTGCCTCCTCTCCCAATTGCCTGGCTTGTATTTTCTAATTCTGGCTTTTCTCTTGTTTGTTTGGAAGGCTACATCTGTCCCAAATTTTTCCTATATGGGGGCAAGACTGTGCAATTATCTTTCTCATCATCTCACAATTAATCCACAAAGTGGCAACTTTAGACAGTTACTGCTTCACAGGTCAGTAACTAACTTTTTTTTTTTTAGGAGAAATGGTCCTGCTTGAAAATTGGTTGTTTTCTTATTCAGTGCGTATCATCTCCCAGACGTTTTAGTTAACTTTTCCTGCTTATTTTAGGGCTACAAAATAGTACTTTCTGATACATTCGACGTGTTGGAATGAGCCCTTCAATAGAACAAGTGGCAGTGGAAGTGTTTTACTTATATGGGGAAACCATTTCAAGCTTTTACTTAGCATGAGCAAAATTTTTCTCATTTTCATTTATTCACTCACATCTCCTGTATCGTATGAATTGTGATTCTTTCCCTGGCCCTCCTGATAATAGGGGTCGCTTTCTGTTATACTGGCCATGATGCTTAGTTGGATACACAATTGTTTCCTGCATATATCATCCAGTTTTAATGCACGCTTTTTCCTGTAATAGTCACATTGTAAATACACTGAAAAGCTAGAACTAATGTTGCAAAATGAAATCTCAATTCAAGTGTGTCTTCTGTTTGTTTGTTTGTTTGTTTGTTTGTTTTAGGTGTCGAAAAGAGTTTGAAAACAGAGATGAAGCAGCCAAAGGGGATGAAGCTGCACGGAAAAGGTTCCATGCGTTCGTTCTATTTTTAGCTGAACTTTATCTAAATCTGGAGGTAAAAGAAATTGCTGTTTCTGTTATTGCCCATGTGGGTTGGTGGGAGAGGGTTTTTTAAAATAAATGTAGGGTAATAGCCAGAATTTTAGTGAGTGGGAGGTACTAAGCATGCACTGTAAGTTAACGAAAAACAGTCAGCATGTGTATGTAAAGCGATAATGTATCGTGTTCGTTACATAATTTTATTTCATAAAGTACCTAGTTTTAATGAAAAATACTTGTCACATACAAAGTGACGTGATGCCCAGAAAAACCAAGGGTCCTGCTTTCCATTTTTTCTGTCAGGAAAACTGAGATATTTTGGGTGCGCTGAAAAAGAAACTTATTGGAAGTTTTGTGATGTCTTGTTTAGTAAATGTGCCAAGGAAATATATCATATGTCCATCTTGTTGAACACATAGCCCTGTTGTTTAATTAAAACAAAGCTTATGTGGAAAAATCACTTGCTGAGTTGCTGATACCAAGCAGAAAATTTTCCAAACTGTAGGTAGGCAGCCTTTCAAAGTGGAAGCCCAAACAGAAAAGGATCGTATTGCAAAATTTTACATGCTTCTGGGTTTTTTGGAAGCGTTTTAACCATTAGTACTACTGTTTAGTATACACTTCACAAGCAAGTTTTCACATTGATGGAACCAATTTATTTGGTGTAAAGTTTTTTACTTTCTGAGACCCCTCATATGCAACTTCTCTATAGGATACTGAGGTGATGTGTGTTATGCAACCTCCTTGCCTTCCTTGGCATTTCCTACTTATTTTTGCTGCCACCAAAGGCCCTTACCTTAAAATTATTAATTGGGCCTAAAGAACAGGATGGCTTAGTTACATTTGGTAGAAGGACAGAACTATCAGCTTGTGGGGGTGGCTCTGAGGTAAAAGGAGGTGCTTGACTCTAAATCAGACAGTTGTGAAATGTATCAGTGGGAACCTGCACCCATATACTGACTTCTCGTCTTCAGCTATATGTATTATTTACTTCATTTTCAACCCACCTTTCTTCACAGTGGGAACCAAAGCAACTCACATTATTCCATTCTCCTGCTGTGAAGTAGGTTAGGCTGAAACTATGTGACTACTCCAGAAACCTCCAGTGAGGATATGAACCTAGGGCTTACAGACCCTACTCTGAAGCTCTTAACAGCTGGCTTTCACAGAGTGGCTGCTGTTCAACTGTAGCAAGCAGCCAGGCCTAGCTGAGTCTTGCAAGTCAGGTGGTATCAAGTCGCCCAGAGGCTGCTGCCAGGCCTCGGGCAGCCAACTTCCAGGTTGGCCTGGAGATCTCCCAGAATTACAACTGAACTCTAGAAAACAGATCTAGAGGGTGGACTGTATGGCATTATATTCCAATGAGGCCTCTCTCCTCCCCAAACCCTGCCTTCCTCAGATTCCACCACAAAGTCTCCAGGGATTTTTCCAACCTGGAGCTGGCAACCCTAATCAGGTCTTGGCCCCAGTGACAAAGGGAGAGAGAATTAGATTTCATGTTTTTCAGCAAACTCAGGGCATTTTTCAGGTTTGTAGAAAGATTTGTCTTGCCCACATAGCTTCAGACACCAAATTTGAGTATCCTCACATTGGCTATTAGTATATAGACAAATGGGGACCCACTTGCGGAGAGGGTGCATCCTCCCCTTTGCTTCCTTCCCTCTCCCCTTTTCTGTAAAGATCTTCTACCTCTTTTTAATCCTTCCCCTTCTGTTAATTTTCCCCACCTTTCTTTCTCCCCCTTCCTCTTCTCTGTCAGCCTACTCCCCTATTTCTCCCCCACCCTTTTTCGGTCACCATTCCCCTCCCCTTCTATATCAAGCTGCCCACCTTTCTATTTCTCCTCCCTTTTTCCTCCGTTAACCCCTGCCTCTTTTGCCTAACACTTTCTCTGTTAATCTCTCCTGCCATCTCTACTAACCTACCACTTCTGTATTTCTCCCTCATCCTCTTCTCTGGCAGTCATCCTGTCCCCCCCCCCCCCCCTTGGCTTATTCCCCTCTCCCACCACCTGTTCTTGGTCTTTGTTGTTTCCCTTCCCCACTTCTTCTCTTACTTTGTTTCTCTCTTTGTGTCTCTCCATCATGCCTAATGTCTTTTTGTCATTCTCCCTTCTCAGTGCTATTTCTCTCCCCCATTCCTTCCTTCCTTCCTTCCTTCCTTCCTTCCTTCCTTCCTTCCTTCCTTCCTTCCTTCCTTCCTTCCTTCCTTCCTTCCTTCCTTCCTTCCTTCCTTCCTTCCTTCCTTCCTTCCTTCCTTCCTTCCTTCCTTCCTTCCTTCCTTCCATCTCTACTTTCTTCTTCCCTCTCTCATATCCACTTAACTAAGTCAGTCAGTTCCATCCCTGGGTACCTCTAATATCCAATCATAACACACTTCTATAACTCCTCCAGCCCCTCCCCCCTTTTCTTGCTCTAGGGGCCTGCATTTTAAACGAGTGAGTGAGTGAGTGAGTGAGTGAGTGAGTGAGTGAGTGAGTGAGTGAGTGAGTGAGTGATTGATTGATTGATTTAAAAAACCCAAACTAAAACAAAATGTCATACTTGGATTTGAGTCTTTAGTATCAAATTATACTGAGCACAAAAGGTAGTTTTTTTGTGAATTGCAAATCTTTGTAGAAGTTTTTTTTTAATTAAACTAATGCTGACAATGGGAAATTGCATTCTGGGGAGACCCTGGATTGTCTTGAATGATAACAAATGCAGTGAACTTGTTTGAGTTCAGTATCTCCCTTTATTATAAATCGTTCACTTGATAGGACAATCCAGGGGCGGGGGTGCAAATCCCCTTGTAGATGCAGCACGGTTTTCCATTGGCATAAATGCCCTCCCTAGGGCACTTGCTCAGACAGAGAGGCAAATCCATTAGCTCTCAGCCACTGCAGTACCCCATGACGCCCGGCTGTGACTCCTGCCTCCCGCCAGCACTTGCATGCCACCTCCAGCTATGCTGGCATTCCAGGGGTGTTCTGGGGGGCAGGCTAACCTTAGGCCTCTAGCCCCCTCTCACCACCCATATGTCTGTAAAGCTGCCACGGAGATACGCCATGATTTTCGTGATGTATCTGTATTCTCCCTTATGGACTTCCTGCACCCCAGGAAAGTCTTGTGGAGCAGGCAGAGCAGTGCTCAAGCTGCGCTGTTCCTGTCCATCTCAACTCTGTTTATGCTGCAAATACTTAATAAAATATGGTAATAACACACTTCATTTTTTATTTTCTTATCGCTGTGGTGTCAAAGGAGGCATGACTTTTACTGGCTATCTCCAGATACTTGTTTATATAACCTGCAGTATTTTTTTAAACATTTTCTACAATCAACGTAACCTTATCCAGTGGTTTCGAAGTTTTAAAAATTGTCTACAAAAGTGAGAGAGCTTTAATGGTTTGTAAATATTTGGATGTATGTATTGACAGGTTAAAGGAACTAAAGGTCAGCTAACCCGAGCAGAAATTCTTCAGACTGGACTTCATGAGTTATTAAGCACACTTTTTTCTCATCCCATGGACAACAATTTGATCTGTGCAGTGAAGCTACTGAAAGTATGATGTTTCGTTTATTTATTTTATTCTCCATCTTCTTGCTCCTTTTTAATAACACTTTTAAAATAATTTTTGTTTTGGAAAAAATTATAATACACTGTCAAGTCATATTTTTTTCCATTTTGAAACAACGCACCCTCAAGTCAATTACAAAAAAAAAATCTTTGACTCCAGTGGCACTTTTAAGATTAAGAAAGTTTCATTCTTTGTGTAAACTTTTGTGTACTGCTTCAGAGCACCATGGCTGCCCACCTGAAAAAAATTATTGTAATATTACAATTGCATATTTAATGCTTGTTAATATATCAGTTAGTTAATAGTCTTTAGTCACTCATTTCCATTATTCTGTGTAATATATATTTATTAATATACATATCAAATTTAATGTAATTGTACCGTTAACATAAGAACTGTGTCCCGTTACCTAATCGTCTTATCCCAAGAGGAGCTTAGTTTTGTTATTTTTTAAGAGAAGTATTACATAATTACTTTGTTCTCCTTGGCTGTTGAAAGGTCAAACTGAACTTGGTTGAAAGTTTATTCCTGTCATCTATAACTTCAAATCAAATGTTGACTGTCAGTGGAACTCTTTAAAATACACTTAGTCATAAAAAGAAATACATTTCAGTGGTGTCCACTAAGGATAGTGTATGTTATTTTGTGATTATAATAAGTAATATGTAATGGATAGTCATAAAAAAACTGCAGGTCCTCTACTGTGCTTGTACCTAACTAATAGATGGCATAAATACTAGGAGAATAAGTAAACAGCTTCCAGGTTTTTTGAGCAAGGATGATAGAACCATTGCTAAAATTTCCAGCACGACCTACTAAAAATGTATAGTCCAGGTTCCTCAGTTTATCACAGTAACAATAAGGAATATTAGCGAGGGATAATCAGTAAGTACCTGTAAAACTGCTTTATCCTACAGTCATTAATGACAGAAATTATTATTGATTCTAAAGTCATTTTGAAAATGTCCTTACTAATAGCATACATTCCATAGTTGACAGGGTCGGTGCTGGAAGACTCATGGAAAGAAAAAGGAAAGACTTTTATGGATGACATAATACAGAAAATTGAAAATGTCGTCTTGGATGCAAATTGCAGCAGGTAGTAAGAAAATCGTTTCTTAGCTTTTATGTATTCAGACAAGATGGTAGTTCCTCGCCACTTCTTAATGTTCAAACAAAGCAGGACTTTAAGGAGTTCCATCCTTTGGGGCAGTAGCACAGCATAGGCTAATTATCCTGTGTTTTTTAAGTAATACGGCTCTCAAACACATAAAATACTTTGAATCATTAACTTTCTCGCTTGTAGGTTGCTTAATAACATAAAAGTCCACTGGCACCTTAAATGTACGTACTTCAAAACACTAACGCAAGTGCTTGTAGAGGGTCCTGTAAGACATGTAGAGAGGGGCTGTGGCTCACTCATACAGCATCTGCTCAGCATGCAGAAGTCCCCAGGTTCAATCCCTGGCAATTCTAGTTAAAAGGATCAAGTGGTAGATGATGTCAAGGACGGACCTCTATTCTGCAACCCCTTGATGCTCCAATGCTCTAATTCAGTGTAAAGCAGCTTCATGTGTTGATGGATCTCCACTCTCTCCTCCCTCTACCCTGCATTTATTTACAATTTTGGGAACAATTCAGTTAATATATTTAAATGTCTATACTGCCTCATAGCTGTAATACTTGAAGTGGTAAACAAGAACAACAAAAACACTAAATTAGTAAAATGGGGTATGGTAGTTTACCACTTGATGCACGTAGGTTGCTGCTAACAAAATGTCTTCATTCATTGTTATCACCTGACAAAATTCAAGGTGGGGAATAGGTCTTTTGGGGGATAGATGGTGGTGGTAGGACCAGGGGTTTTTTTTCACTCTTAATAAAGGTTTATTATCAGTGTTTCTATATTATTATTAATATAAATTTGAAGAAAGGATAGGATACGAAAGTAAATAGCTGTTCCTAACTAGCTCTAAAAAATCTTCAGAGCTATGTTTTGTCCTTTTAACATACTCTACTGATGACCAATATACAGTTCTGTCAGTTGTTTTAAGAGTTTTCCAGTGAAATTCTGTGAACAGTTATTCCAGTCTCTCATTGATTTTATTAAACTTAGATTAGAAGAATTCCACGTAGGATTGCAGAATTGCATTTGAACTAGTAGTGCTTCTGTGTTGATTAATGAATCAAGGCATTTAAGGTAGAGTTTCAAATTAAGTTCTAAAGAAGCCTAGAATAAATCACCAGAGTTTACAGGGAGCATTATCCTGATTGTAAGCAACGTGAGAAAATGTACGTCTAGTATTAGGGATATAGTAATTTTTATTTTGTGTATCTGTTACAGAGATGTAAAGCACATGCTTCTGAAACTTGTTGAACTGCGGTCAAGCAATTGGGGAAGAGTACATATAACTTCAACATATAGGGAAGCAACTCCAGAAAATGACCCTAACTACTTCATGGTAATTCATACCTACAGTTTTCTTTCAGATAGATTTATCTGAATAAAATTAAATGTGCTAAACACGATAAAGTACTAATTGTGTTTATCAATAATACCTGTATTTTAATTTTAGAATGAACCAACATTTTACACATCTGAAGGTGTGCCTTTCACTGCAGCAGATCCAGGTACATCAACAATTTCAATTTTTGGGGCGCAGGCAGATTTTTGCCGTAGTCCTATGTATTTATTATTTTTCCCTAATAGTGGGAAGTCTATAGGGTACTGGGCAGGAGTAGGCGGCATCCAAGGAAAAAGAAAATGCTCCGAGTAACTATGTGAGGGAGAAAAGGTCCCTTGAATGTAATGGTGGGGGAGGAGGTGGCTGTTGTTGCATGTAGCTTTTCTGAGTAGGTGCATCCATCCAGAAGTAAGGCCCCTGTGCAAAAGAAGCCCACTCATCTTGGCTTTAGATTAGCTGGCATCCATGACACATGGGTGTAAAATATCCATGCAGTTAATTTTGAACCTGGTCCTTAAATGTGATTTCAAAAAAAAAAAAATCCAGGACCAGGTTCAAAAAGAGGAGATATTTCTACAAATCAATAACCCAAGGTTTGCAGGAAGAAAATAATAAATTAAGAAAAAATACAGATGAAAGAAAATGAAATTAGAAGCATATAAATGCTGAGATCTTGCAAGATTATCTCATAAATTTCGGCAGCCGTTTTGACTTGCTCAGTGGTGAGCAGGAAAGATGGGGGTGAAGTTTGGGAACAAAGCAAGAAAGGGAAATGGAGCAAAAAGGGAGGGAGGGAAGTAAGCAGCAAAAGGAAAACAAATAAATGCAGTATTTGAGAAGAAACTACCAGCTGAAGCATTCTATGCTAACTTAGCACATGCACCTTCATTTGAGCTCGATGCTGTCTTCCTTCAGTGGCTACTGCTTGGAGTGAGCTCAGTTCCCAGTGATACTTTCAGAGTTTTCAACTGAAGCTTTGATGTAGCTTCACCTTTTTCCAGTCTTTTTTTTTCCTTGTCAGAAAGGTAGGGCGAAAAGCTACTTGTTATCTGACCTGTGCGTATACATGTCACAATAGTTTGAGGGAGAGAATGTACACGTCAACTACAAGGAGACAGTCAGAGTAAAACGACTACTGAAAGAATGCAACAAGAAATAGTGAAAGTCCCGGCAACAACTGCTGGCAGGACTAGGTGCTCATTCTTTATTCCACAACAGCGACCCCATGAAAGCCAGCATCATGTAATGGTGAGAGTTTTAGATTAGGATTTGGGAGATCCAGGTTTGAATAGCTGCTGTGCTGTGGAAGCTCACTAGGTGACTTTGGGCCAGTCACAACTGCCAGCCAAACCTAAAATCAAAGTACAGGAGAAAACAGAATGTATCTTGTTCATTGAGTGGTCTTCTGTGAAAACATGCTGGGAAAAGGGGTTAAATTAAATGAAATATAACTAAAGATGGGGGACCAGATAAAAACTTGTTTAGCTCGTTGGTGGGAAGGAGGCAGGGAAAGGAGAGATATGGGGGCAACAGGGGAAGGAAGAGGAAATATTGGGGGAGAAGAAGAGTTTGGATTTATACCCCACCTTTATCTCCTGTAAGGAGACTCAAGGTGGCTTACAAGCTCCTTTCTCTCCCTGTCCCCACAACAGACACCTTGTGAGGTAGGTGGGGTCAAGAGAATTCCAAAGAACTGTGATTAGCTCAAGGTCACCCAGCAGGAATGTAGGAGTGCGAAAACACATCTGGGTCACCAGATAAAGCCTCTGCCACTCAGGTGGAGGAGCAGGGATTCAAATCCAGTTCTCCAGATTGGAATCCACCTTCTCTTAACTACTACACCGCGCTGGCTCTCAGGAACCAGATAGAGTGGAAAATGAGGTGCTCCCTACAAGTCCCTTTCAGTCCCCCACCATTGTACTCTAACAGCAAAGTTGCCACAGAGAACTTCAGTGGTAATTCTAGTAGACTATTTGAACATTACCACAGATGACAAAGCAGCTCTCCCCAGGAATGTATAATGCTCTTGTGAATGTCTGCATCTTCAGCACTGGAGTGAGTCTCTGGTATAGTCTGAGTTGGTGATGAGTAAATATGAAAAAGAAGCTTCTATTGTACGAGCTGTAATTTTCAATCCTTCACAGTCTTGCGTTACAATCCCACCTCTTATCTTTTTTGATGTGCTATTTCTGATCTGTTGGGGAACTGATTGTACTGTAATCTGATATATTGGGCAACTAACTTCTGTTATTTATTTATTTATTTATACTTTGGGCTTCTAGACCGCCCCATCCCCGAGGGGCTCTGGGCGGTGTACAGCAGATAATAAATACAATTTTAAAACATCATAAATAGGCTAAAACTTATAAAAGCAGCGAAAACTAGCTAAACATTAGCATTTAAATGTAAAATAAATATAGGCATAGGTGTAGGTGGCGCCCGGTGCCTAATATTAAATTCTTCCACCCCCAGGGAGAACGGTAGGTCTAGATAGATGTTATAGGCCCAGATGTAGAGGCCGGCGGAAGGGCCAGCAAAAGGGGCCAGCGGAAGGGGGCCAGCGGAAGGGGGCCAGCGGAAGGGGACCAGCGGAAGGGGGCACCATCAGCGGCTGGACTCTCCAAAGGCCCGGCGGAACAGCTCCGTCTTGCAGGCCCTGCGGAACTCACCAAGGTCCCGCAGGGCCCGAACAGCTGTTAGTGCATCTTCTGCATTATTTTAGGAAAGAGCAATTGGGAAAATGCAAAGTATATTGTGAGTTCAGAAAAATGCCAGTTAGGGAATGGAACGCAGCAAAGGGATGTGCCGAATTTTTTGTTTATTTTTAGTTTGATTTGATTTCTGTCCTCCTGCCACAGTGGGGCTCAGGGCAGCTAACAACGTATAGCAAATATCATTAAAATCCAGTTATATAAATACATAAACTAACATCAGACTAAAGAGACTTTCGGAATGGTGCCAGCATATTTCTAAATTTGCACTGGCTGTTCTATTGAAAGGCATTCAATTGTCAGTTTGGGTATCGCTTACTGCAGAATGTTTTTGTTATGGCGACAACAACTAATTTGCTGTTTAATATTAAATGAATTTGCTGTTTAATATTAAATGAATAACTGTTTGAGTTTGCTGTAGATTATCAAGAGAAATATCAAGAGCTCCTTGACAGACAAGATCTATTTAAAGAGTTCGAAGAAAATGGAGCTGATTTATCAGGAGCTGGAGATCCGTAAGTTTTGGTTTAAGCAGACTCTTGAGTATATGTATGGTTCCTTTGATTTAATAAAAAGAGGAAGAAATAATAATTTCAACTTGGCAGTTTTGGGATTTCTGGGGTATAGGCTGTGGTCTGGTAGCCTTTGCTCATAACGTTTTGTCTGCCTCTATGGCTGGCATCTTCAGAGGCAGGCCACAGCAAGATGTGTTTCTCTCCGTCGCAGTGACTCAGCCTGCAGCCCTCCCCATAGTACATAATTTAAACATGAGTTTAGGACAGGTACATTTGCATTCTTTCTTTAAAACGTCTCCATCGTAAACTTCCCTTGGTAGTATAAAAATACTCTTCACATTTTGCAATTCTCTTCCTATTTTGCCTCATTGCTTTAATTTTGCTGGGACCTACAGAATAAGCTGCCAGTGAATCATCATCTTAGTGGTGCTGATTATTTATTGAGTTCATGTTAAACATTTACATGACTCTGGTAAATTCTGTACTTAGGCTTGGGGGTGGTCTCAGCCGAGCACCTTCAGGCCTATGCCAAGATGGAGAGGCACGATCCTTCCAGGCCTTGTGGCAGTGGTTCCTCACTGCCTTGCTGTGGATGGCACAGCTGACACAATAATGAAGCCTCACATAGAGCTTGAGCAGCACACACGTGTCAAAGATGCTTGATTCAGAGATATCTCAAGTGAAGCTGCTTCTACGGTGTTTCGGATGATAGACTTCTCAATGGCCTTGTCCTTGGGGATGCAGCAAGCATAGTTGGTGCTATGGAAAGGCTGGCCATGGTCCCTGCCTTTCCCGGCGCACTCATTGTTCCTTCTCTTCTTTGGTTAGCCCTTTGGCCTGACTCCGTGTTGTTGTCATTCACCTCAAAGGCCTCCTTGTGGGTGCGGACCTGAATGGGAATATGAATGGGATATGCCACATCTTTGTGTGGCTCGACTGACCAGACACCATTTAGCCCTAAACCAGCCAGGGGGATCATAGAACAGGCCAGGGTACTGAACAGGGCCTAACTTTCTCTCTCTCTCTGTCTTATTCTCTCTCTCTCTCTCAGTGGTGTTGATTTTTTTTTTAAATAGAGGCTTCATTATGAAAACCAGCATTGCATTCCTCAAGTGCACTCATGCATTCTTATCCTATCCTCCCTCTAAGGTGCTCAAGCAGATTCTCTCCCCTGTTTTATCCTCAACTATGTAAACCAGGTTAGGCTAAAAAATAACAAGCTTCATGTCTAGAACCCATCTGCTTCAGCCACTATCGTGTAGCGATTAGAGGGTCTGATTAGGATCTGAGAGACCCTGGAACAAATCTCTAAGTCAGGGGTCCCCAAACTTTTTAAACAGGGGGCCAGTTCACTGTCCCTCAGACTGTTGGAGGGCCGGACTAAAAAAAAAACTATGAACAAATTCCTATGCACAAATGATTGTAAAATGTTTGATTTCACCGTTCAGCCTTTCTGTCATGGTCTATTTTTAGAACAGTGACCAAAGTATGTCAAGTACAGGGTGGGCTCCAAATATTGTTGGGGAGGCTGTGGAATACCTTCCCCTGTAAAAAAAAACAAAAAACAGAACTTTCCCAATGAAGCATTCCATCTAACCCAGGATCAGGTATCTTCCTGGGTTCTTTCCTCCCTAGCAGCCAGCGAGCGATTCGCCAGCCTGGCTGATGCCAATGGGAGTGAGGCGGAACAGAAAGCCTGAGAGCAACACATGGAGTAGCCGAGAGGGAAGGGCGGAGCAGGCGTTGCCACGTGTAAGGTTTCCAACTCTGGGTCAGAAAATGCATGGAGATTTGGGGGTGCCATCATGTAACTGCAATCAACGGCCGTTGGGGCCGGTTCCTCCTCTCCCTCGAGCCCCCACTGCACATGAATGGAGCCATCGCCGCCATGACTGGCGGGCCGGATAAATGCCTTCAGGGGGCCACATTTGGCCCCCGGGCCGTAGTTTGGGGACCCCTGCTCTAAGTCATGAAAACTTGCAGGGTTGGCCTTGAGCCAGTCATGCACCCACAGTTACCGTACAGGGTGGTCATGAGGATAAAATGGAGAAGAGAAGAACAATATAAGCAGCTTTCAGTCTCCATTAGAAACAAAGGCAGGGGTATAAATCACGTTTTTTTTAAAAGCACTCTAGCCACTGCAACACACTGAATTGAAAAATCTATGCACAGACTCTTCCTGAGCACTGATGTGGGACATCTGGTGGGTAACCTTTTATGTTTTACCTGGGCAGATGTTATTTGCACAGAATACTGTTGCTGCAAATCTACACTACCCATTCTGATCATTTTCATGGCTACATCTGTATTATCAAAGGCTTTCACAACCATAATCAACTGGCTGTTGTGGGTTTGCTGGACTGCACAGCCCGGAAAATCCACATCAGCCAGCTACATCTATATATTGGACTGTGTTGTTCTGTCAGAGTTCAATGTTCTTATATCCACCCAAAAGTACAAATGCCTTTAACAACCGGATTTCTTTTACAGGTATTTAGATGATGATGACGACGACGATGAAATGGACCCAGAAATTGAAGAAGCCTTTGAGAAATTTTGTTTAGAATCAGAGCGCAAAAGGAAACAGTGAGACCATGCGCACAGATTAGCGTTTTAAGCAACCAGCATAGGTATGAATAGCAAGTAGAGAGGATGAAAAAGGCTTGTCATATCCATACCAAACAAAAGAAATTACGTTTCTCTAAGTACGCAACTTATGCAATCTTCATTTTGTTAAACAGAATCTGCCAAAAAAAGTGTAAACTTAAAACCCTGTAACTTAAACAATATGTATATACATAGTTTATTTTATGTACAGTTAAATGAACAATGTTTTGGCTGGAACAAATTTTATTTGAAACATGTCACATTAATATACATATATAAGGGTTGTCTTATTAAATAGTCACGTTTTTTTTTGAGATTAAAATCCCTTGAATCATAAAGTACATTTTGACTTCCTTTTTGGTATGTATTTGTACTGCCTCTCCTTTGTAGAGAGCATAGAGAGCATTGTTGTCATCTCATATTTTTAGGCTGATAGTACTGCTGGTCACCGGTTTTTTTAATGTGACCCAATCATGAACATTGTAAGCGGTTCACTCTGTTCCTCCCAGGAAAATTTTTGAAAATGTGCAAGCAAACAAGGACTGTTTTCAAATGGATAGCATCTTTGCTGAGCAGTTTTTCACATTTTACTCAGTTCATGGCATTTTAACTCTGAATATATGGTAGACCTTCCCAAGAAGTAAAAAGAATCTATGTAAAGACAACACAAGTTGTAAATATGCATGTAAATAGTGCTGTTTACTATTGCACTGTTATAACTTAGTATAATTTGTGTCAATGCAGTTAGCACCGTCTACATTTTCTGGCTATTCATTTGTTTTGCTAATTAACATCAGACTTTTGAAAATAAACTCCTTTTGTTTTGTTGGGTATACTTTCAGCTTTCTTTTGCTCGCCCTTTATTTTTGTACCCTCTAATCCTGCTAGATCTTCCTTGTTGTTTATGCACAAGAAAAGCTTATATATAAACTTGCTGGCAAACGCACATTGACATTTGTTGCTCTTCTTTGAGCTAGTATAAGGTAATGTGGGGCTATTGTGGCCAATATAGAACAGTATAAAAAGTTCCACATGAAATCAGAACGTATAAAAGGAATAGGGTAGACGCTTTGTGGCTTGGTAACAGACATTATGGTCTGATTGACATTGTAAACGGGGTTTGTGCACGCTTTCTCTCCACGCTCCAGCGTAATGAATATCTTTTCTGCCTTAATGAGACTCGAATCTCTTGAGACAGGCCATCTTGCCACCTTTTTACTTCAAAGGTCAGACATGAACAAGCTTCCAGACTTAAGGCCACATTGCGGGGAAAGTCTGTCACTTGAGTGAACATTCCCATGGAGAAATCTTTAAAGAGAACTCATACACCATTGGTCTCTTCAGTCCTTATGACTCTGGCTGGATTGACTCAGTTTTTATGGCCAAAGGGGCAACTTCTGAGCCCTCTGTTTAAAAGGCCAAAAAGAAGCTTAAGAGTGCCTCTCAGCACCTCTTGGACAGGATAGTGTGGGGAGTTATCTGTTCTCCAAGTAGAACCCCCCCCCCCCAATCACCAGATTCCACCCTGACAATGTAGTACTATGTCCAAGTTTGGGGCTACAGTGTTATCTAAGTTCTGTATGTCACAGGACATTATATTGTCTGGGGTTTTTTTTCTAAATCCTCAGTCCTCACCTGAGCAATCGCTCCACACACACGATGTCAGAAGGGTGCCTCTTTTTCTTAAGTCATTCTGAACTCCTTTAGATGAGTCAAAATTTATTTGTTTGCTTTAAGGGCCTGAAGAAGGGTAAATATGCTTCTTCTCAGACCATTTTTAGATGGGTAGTTCTGCAATGAGATTAGCATATAGCAGTGCTAATTGTTCACTTCCTTGGCAAGGTTGATCTCCAGGGAATCTGGCTACCTGATCCACTCCATGCACGTTCCTCTGCATTACTCCATCCACGTGGATTTCAGGAGAGATGCAGCTGTTGGGAGAGCAGTTTTACAGTCCTTGTTATTCATTCTCAGCCTAACATACTTCACAGGGTTGCTGTGAGGATAAAACAGAAGCAAGAAGAATGATTTAAGCTGCTTTGGTCTGCACTGGGTGAAGTATAAATACAGCTGAAGATAGGAATGCGGCAAATAAAAACTAGGGTGGGTAAGTGGGAAGGAAAGAAATGAATGGGGTAGAAGTTATGCAGATTTCCAGGAGGGCATATTATATGGGAAGAAGGATACAGGAGGACATGAGGTGTTTCCCGTAAGTTCTTGCAGGTTGCCAGCTAGGTTCATTTGGACTGGCATGGCATAATTGGGCCAGACTTTCCTGGAGGAGGGAAGGAGTTAAAGCTGAAGACAGGAGCAGATAAAAAGGGGTTAGCTGGGAGGGAGGGAAAAAAGGAAGTAACAAAAGGGGTAGAGGCTTTCAGGGGTGGGGAAGGGGCATAATGAGTTGTCTCCTGCTTGTCATATCTAGTTCTGAACTGGATCATTGAGTGTAGATCATAGATTTTTTTTTAAATGGAGCTAGAGACATATGGGGGGATTTCTCTACACGCCTGAAGTTTTCAGGACAATTGGGGGGAGGGGGGATGGAGCTCAGTGGGCTTTTTAGATATTGCTGTGCAACCACAATCATGCTGCTGAGCCTTCTAAACCTTAGGGAGTCCTTAGAAGCCAAAACACTGGACGAGGTCTTATTCTAAATTAAGTAATTGATACTGCAATCTTGTGCAGTATTGCTCCAGCCTAATTACGTTCGAGTCAATGGACTTAAGAATCAAGTAACGTTCTATAGGATTGTATACTTAATATTTTATTCTAAACAGGTGAAAGTAATACAGATCTGCATTATGAAATCAGAAAGCTTCCGAAGGACGTAAGGTCAGATTAATCACCTGCCAGAAGAGTAAATAAACATGCAGATGATCTCTTGTCCCTCTGGAGAAAGCCTGCAGAAAAAGGATGGCTTTAGGAAAGGCCATAAATGTTGGTGCTTTCCAAACTGTCTCTGGCAATGCATTTCATAATACAGGGGAATGTATGAAAAAGCCTGGAAATGGAGAGAGGTTGGGGCAGTGAGAAGCCAAATCCTGTAAGCAAGGAGGCAGCTGATGATTGGAGCATCAATGTTGTCTTTGAGGGCACATAGAGCATGCTGCAATAATCCAGTCTTCTAATTACAAAATCATGGACAAATCACTAAATATTGCGTGGGGGTCTGCGGTCGGATTGGGTGCTGATGAAAAGAAAGCATTCTTAGCAGCAATAGCAACCTGCTTTCTCACAAATAAGTTTACATCCAAGAGTATTCCTGAATACTTTGCCTTACCTGCTATGGATAACTTCATACCACTGAAATCAATAAATCAAGGTTTTGGAGAACATCTAATGGCCCAAGTAACTTGTGCCTCATCTGGATTCATCTTATTCCCTTTCATTTATGTGGATTCTAATCTGGAGAATCAGGTCTGATTCCCTACTTTTCCACCTCAGTGGCAGAGGCTTATCTGGTGAATCAGATGTGTTTCCACATGCCTACATTCCTGCTGGGTGACCTTGGGCTAGTCACAGTTCTTCAGAGCTCTCTCAGTCCCACCTACCTCACAAGGTGTCTGTCGTGGGGAGAGGAAGTGAAAGGAGTTTGTAAGCCACCTTGAGTCTCCTTACAGGAGAGAAAGGTGGGATATAAATCCAAACTCCTACTCTTCTTCTACTTTACTACAGCTTCAAACTGCGGGTTTAAAATACTGTAAAATCCTCACGTGTCTATGACCATGGACTATTTTTTTGTGACTTCACCCTGATGCCCAAACCTAGATCTGAAGTTCCGTGAATTACTGCAGTTAGCATTTTTAAAAGATGCTGTTAACATTCTTGGAATGCAAAACCCATGCAAATCTAGGAAGAATCACCTCCTTATTTCTGTTTCTTCCACAGTTTTGCAGACTTACCAAAAAGATGGTGTGTACAATGCCACCATTAGGGACAAGTATAAGAAGTATGCTCCAGTTAGACATGTGCATACTTTTGAGGGAAAGTTAAAATGCCGATGAAAATGTCAAATGACTTGCATCCAGGACTAGGAGAATAGCAGTAAATGTAATCTTTAAAATATAGGTTAAGAGCTCAGTCCTACCTTGCCCTGTTGTTGGTCCTCCAGAGTAACTGGCTGGCCACAGTACAAAATCAAGATGCTGAACTACATGGACCACTGATCTGATCCAGCAGGGCTCTTTTCTATGCTGAGTCACCCTATGTGACATTCCTGAGAGCTACCATAGTATAGTGGTTGAGAGCAGTGGACTCTGATTTTGAGAACCAGGTTTGATTCCCCCGTTCCTCCACATGAGCAGTGTACTCTTCTCTGGTGTACTCTTCTCTGGTGGACGCGGTTTGTTTCCTGTTCCTACACATGAAGCCTGCTGGGTGACCCTGAGAGTCACCCTTCTCTCAAAACTCTCACCCGCTCAGAGACAGGCAATGGCAAACGACCTCTCAACCTCGCTTGCCTTGAAAACCCTATAAGGGTCGCCATAAGTCAGCTGTGACTTGACAGCAAAAACCATTCTCACGCGTGCTACCTTAGCAGCACGCCCATCCCAGGAAAACTGCAGAACTCCGCCCACTTTCCCCGGAAACCTTTGATCGCCACGAAAGCCAAGGCAGAAGCCGCTTCCCCATTTAACTCCTCCCCTTGCCTTGAGTCCCGCGCTTTCTGGTTGGCTTCCCGGCTTCTTTTGAATGCCGGCTGTTCGTCAGTGGGCTGCAGTTTCGGTGGGGTGAGTCGCCCGTCGCCTCTTTTCGGGTATTTTTTCGCTTTGGGGTGGTAGGAATTTAGATGACTTTGGGTGGAAAGCTGGGGAATTTGCAGAGATGGCTGGATAGAACAGGGCGGGGGTCGCAGTTTGCGATTCAGGAAGCGGGGTGTGATGGGGAGGGGGGGGGTATTCCCTACAGGTCGCCCCAAAACGTTTGGCCTTTCTTCCCGAAATAGATTTACCGTGCAATCCTTTGCCTGTTAAGTGTTTACGGAGAAAAAGCCCCGTTCTATTCCGTTGAGCTTTCTCCGAAGAAAGCGTGCGTGTGGTTGCGTTGCTGTTTACTCCCCCTGCCGCTTGATCAGCAAAAAGCTCTGGCTGGGGGTTGCCTCTGTATGGTCTGAGAGAGTTCTGCAGGGCCATAAGAACGTAAGAACAAGCCAGCTGGATCAGGCCAGAGTCCATCTAGTCCAGCTCTCTGCTACTTGCAGTGGCCCACCAGGTGCCTTTGGGAGCTCACATGCAGGATGTGAAAACAGTGGCCTTCTGTGGCTGTTGCTCCCAAGCACCTGGACTGTCAAGGCATTTGCAGTCTCAGATCAAGGAGGATCAAGATTGGTAGCCATAAATCGACTTCTCCTCCATAAATCTGTCCAAGCCCCTTTTAAAGCCATCCAGGTCAGTGGCCATCACCACCTCCTGTGGCAGCATATTCCAAACACCAATCACAGGTCCCTCCTTAGTGAGGGGGAAAGTGTAACCTTGTTAGGCTAAGCCTGCAGTGGTGGCGAACCTTTGGCAGTCCAGATGTTATGGACTACAATTCCCATCAGCCCCTTCCAGCATGGCCAATTGGCCATGCTGGAAGGGGCTGATGGGAATTGTAGTCCATAACATCTGGAGTGCCAAAGGTTCGCCACCAAGGCGCTAAGGTTACACTTTCCCCCTCACTAAGGGGGCTGAGGAGTTCAGGGCAACAGCTTGTTTTTTGTTCTGTCTGCCCACATCTCAGTTATGGCCCTAGGAAGTCTTGTCTCCCTCCTACACTCTTGGAGTCAAATCTCTGCCCTGGGCCTGACAGTATGTGCAGTTGCTGTTTGTAAAACAGTGGGACCCTTCAAACGGAGAATTTCAAACATCCTTTGGAGATAACAGCTATTTTGTCACAGTTTGGCCATGGCTGCTGCAACTTCTTAAAATTACGTAGCAATCAAATAGAAGGATCAGAGTCTTTCCTTAAACCTGCGAGCTTACCCCCTTTTCACAGAACTACAGTTCCCAGAATCCTTCACTGCAGCGGCCACACAGCTGGAGGTGTTGGTTCTGGTTGGTTCTGGTTTCAAACATCCATAACAGTTCTTGCTCCATGCATGTGTTATCAGTTGGCACAGATTAATGTTTTAAAGAAAGGGTATGGGGTTATGAAGTGATTCTTTCTTAAGAGTTGTCAAGGTACCATTACACACTTGACCAAGGAAACCAGCTTAAAGGTTTTCAAGTGGACTACTCACAGCCTCCAGCACAGATCTTGAAAACAGTTAAACAGTCAACTCCCCACAGCCTGGCTGTGGCCAGGGATGGCCGGGGTGTCAATATAATAAATAAAAATAAATAAAATAACAGGAACTAGAAGAACTAACCTTAACACTCAGATGTTCCCCACTGAGACAGGTTGTTTCTATAACTGTACCTTGGGTATGTCAGAAGCTCATTTTCAGATGACAGAGACATTTCCCCCTAGAGGAAATGGCAGCATGGGGACCCCCTTGAGGTGTCTCTCCTTGCCAACGCTGTCCTATTTGTTATATTTATACCTCACCCTTCCCGGCTGAAACCAGGTCTTTAGGCACCACCACCATCTCCCAAGAATTCCATAACTCAGAATTGGCAACCATTTTTGTTGTATCTGTGGACACTTATGAAAATGAGAAACAGTAATGGGTGCCATAACAAAATGTGATAGGTGATAGAAAGGCCAGCCCCAAAATGGTGATAGAAAGGCCAGCCGCAGGGACATGAAATCGGTCTATGGCCAAGTTGAAAGTATGTGGCTCTGACATTCCCATCCAGAATATGCACAATACTTTGTTGGTCTGTCAGTGGGTAGGAAGTGACCTAAAGTTCCTTTTTCTGTTCATTTCAGGGCTGTGACAAGCCTTTCTTTCCTTGTTATGAGGACATACAGAGGCTCCTAAGATTTTTAGGGCCTAGGTTTGTTTTGAACTATAGACCTTCCCCTCACTTACCAGGTGTTCGAAAGGTAGCAAGGGTTTGGATTCAATGCCATGAAGTAAGTATTATAGTGCTCAAGAAGTTTATGGAGATCACTGAGGCAGGATTTGAATGTAAACAAGATTTATTTATTTACAGGTTAGTCCTAAATAATAGAGCAGCAACACACATCTCCAGGAGAAACCTGGCTGAGGCACATAAATTTAAACATTTCAACCCCCTTCTCCAAGGTGATCAGATGCTGGAACCACATTCCTGTGGGTTCATCTGAGTGGCCATTTCCCCTTCAGGGTCAACAGTCTCCTGTCCATCTTAGACCTTTTGGATTCCCCCCAGGGCTCAAAGAACAAGTGGATGCCAGGAAATAAAAGCTGGTGGGCATTATGGCAAGGATGTGAAAGTTGGACAATGAAGAAATCTGACAGGAAGAAAGTTGATTCCATTCCAGTTCTAACAAAATACTACCACATTAACACTTTTTAATTCCTATCCTTCTGCCATCAATTTGAACTTATCTGTTTATCTGTTTGAACTTAACAATAACAATATGATCCCAATAATAATACCAGGCAATTCAGTTTACTCCCCCACAATCAACACGTAACTTTTATTCAAGGTGATTAGCCCCCCCCCCCCCCCAAAAAAAATCTTATTCAGCTTCCCAGCAAGCAGACTCAGCCCCTGCCACAACCCTTGATTCATTGACTCCATCCCTCCTGGGGAAAACCAAGTCATTTACACCAGTAAGCCTTGTTCGATAATTTGCAGGGTTGCTGTGAGGATGATATGAAGGAAAGGAACACCAGGTGTGCTCTCCTGTGCTCTTTGGAGAAACAATAAGGTTTTATTATTATTATTTATGGTCACTGTACCTGGCTTGCTTCATATAGTGATGAACTGAAGAGTATCCTGAGGCTGTGAGCCAGATGAAACTGCACCCCAATCTTTCCATGTCAGATTGCCAGGCTGATAAATTCATCTTCATTTAGGTCCTGTGTGGATTTGGCTTCAGTGAATTCATCTTTTCTTGCTCTCCAGCCACAGGGAGATATTTCCTCAGAGGTGTAGCAAGGGGGGAAAGCGACTGGTGCGTCCTCCACCCCCGGAATGCCCTCGCCATACTCCCACAGGGTCACGCGCCCGTTGCGTCGCGTACCCCCCGCTCCCTTGGAGCTGCGCCTCTGCATGCCCTAAGCATGAGACTGCAGGACTTGACTCCAAGGACAGGAACAGTTCTTTTCAGCTGCTCATGCTGTCCTGTGGAACTTCACCTTGCTGTAGCCACGTGCACAGCAAATACTTTGCACAACAGATGCCGATCCTGCTCGAAAAAGCCCCCGTGGAGTGTCTCACACACCTGAGACTTCTAAGTAAACGTATTATGCTCGTTCTGGCATGGGTGACTTGTTATTTCTTCCAGAAAAATGAACACATTCTTCACTTCTGGTTTTCTCCATAGAATCTGTTTGGCTAGCCATCTGCTGGCAATGGAAACTGAAAACCTCATGATCCTTTATGAGGATAGCTCTGTAGAAGTGCTCTATATGGACGGATCTGGATTGCTCCTTTCTCCATGTGGCTCTGAGTTTTTATTTGAGAAGGGCATCCCTCCTTCCGCCCATCCATTGCAGCCAGCCGAGAAGCTTCGCCAGAGGACACAGTTTGCTGTTAGCTGCTACCGGGTACATGAAAACATGCTTTTTAATTTAAAAAAAGAGGGTAGGGGGTAATAGAGTAATACATTTTCATCAGCACTGCAAGAAATTTCAAAAAAAATTTGAAGGTCACTCCCGTACTGAACAAATCAGCTTGGTTAGTTGTTCTCAAGAACTCTGTGGCTTTTTGCAAAGTGTGGCCATTGTGTGGCCATTGATAGATCTGGGTTACCTAGTCTCAGGCTGTTTCCGCACGGCCGTCGAGGCGCCTCCACGCCGGCAAGAATTCTGCCGGCGTGGAGGCGGAGGCCGTTCACATGCAAGCATGCGGACGGCCTCTGGAGAGGACGGCAGGCGGCTCCACATGGAGCCGCCTCTTCCCCCCTCCCCGTCCCACTCACCTTGTCCCCGTCGTCGGCCTGCTGGCCGTCGAAGCCCCGCCCACGCTGCCCTCCGACCTCCAGGGCCAGCAGGCCGATGACGGGGCCAAGGTGAGTGGGACGAGGAGGGGAAACAGCGTGTTCCCGGCTGTGCTGTTCGCACCACGCCACCAGGAACACGCTGTCTGGGGAAAAACAACCCTTTAAGGGTTGTTTTTCAGGGCGGCCTGACGCCGCCCTGGGGGAGGGGGAGTGACGCCAGGTCGGCGCTGCTGCTTAGCAGCAGCGCCGCCTGTGCAAATGGCTCCCTGGGGATGGCGTTTATCCCGTCCCCAGGGCGCCATTTAAGGGCCGTGCGGAAACGGCCTCAGATTATGGTGTTCTGTGGTCCTAGGTGGAAATGTACTAGATGGTAGTACGACAAGACCAGCTCTGAGCTTCTTTCTTTTGTAACCTGGTGTTTTCAAAGGCCCGGAATACAGTTTTGAGAGCTTCAAATACATAGAACAGCTTACAATAAATGTAACCATTATAGTAATGGAATTAATGGTAGGGTTTTAATTGCCATTTTTGAAAAAAAAAAGTATTCAAATATGCTAATTTGCATTTAATTTGGTATTCTTTTTCTTTAGAAAAAGCTTCTACAAGCAATAGACTTCAGGAATCAATATTCTGATCGTCCTTATTTACCTTCAAGTATTATACCTCCTGAAAGGAAAAATGTAAGCGACTTGCAGTGCAAAGGGAATTTTGTCTAAAAGTTCTAACTAACGATGGCATCTTATCTTGATTATCAAATGAAAAAAAATGTTAATTTAATTGATTTGATTAATAGATTAAAGATTGTAGTATAATGTATGTGCATATGGAGAGAAAAAGAAATGCACTGAAATTTATCTAACCAGGGATATAAAGTGTGTTGGGATGCTTCAGCACAGAGCAAATTAAAATGTGATGATCACATAGTATTTTAACACACCTTCCTTCAGAAATTTGTGAAAATTCATGGTAGGCCACAAAACAGCAAGCCAAGTTCTGATAGATGTGAGGTTTCAAAAATCCTTAGACTTGAAAAAGGGCAGACGGGGTGGCCAGGAATGTATCCTTGTAAAATTCGCCTACTGATTCTATATCGGTAAATTCTGTGCTGTATTTACTATTTTTTAAATAAATTTTTTATTGTATCATTTGAATTTTACAGTTTATAGTAATTTCCTTCTTCATACATTTTCAAACAATACTTTTTCCGCCTTTTCTCCCTCCCCCCCATTACTTCTTCATAGTTTTGTCACACAAACAGCAGTAAGTTCATTCTCTGTAGCCTCTTCTCCCATATTTCTTCATTGACTCGAGCTTTTTTCATCCAGTCCACGTATATTATCCACATCTTCAAAATTTCATTCTGTTTATCTTGCCACGTCTTATTTTTGGTTAGTATATCGAAAATATCAAGTGTCACTTGTTCCCAGATATATTCTAACCATTTCTGAAGTGTCCATTTTTTCTTTTCTTTCCAGCCCAAGGCTATTGTTGCATGGGCTGCTTTACTCATTATTTTATACATATAACTATATTGTTTATCCACCCTTCTGTCTTCCATTACACCCATGAACATTAAGTCATTATTTAAATCAATATTTATCTTCACCAGTTTCTCGATATATATTGATACAATTGTCCAAAAAATGTTTACTTCTGTACATTCTATCCACATATGGCTATAATATGCCTCTTGGTCTCCACAGTGCCAGGATTTAGAACTAAGTCCTTTTATCATATATGCTAGTTGTTTTGGTGTTCTGTACCATTTTAATATCACTTTTCTTTCTAACTCCATATATTTCTCAATCTTTATATTTTTCCAACTGTCTATTAATTTTTCAATATTACCGATGTCTAGGAATCCTCCCATTTTTGTTTCAATGTTCTTATCATGAATTAAGGAATTAAGGAATTAAGGAATATCTGCTGTATTTACTATTAATCCCGTACTGGTCTCTCTGCACTTCCACTGTTTACAGATTGTTTTCACAGATGTTTGTGAAGCCAAGTGGCCTCAACCTGATGCCTCTAGTGAGCTGATATGTAGATTCAGTGGTGGCGTGAAAGTTTCTTCTTCCGATGGTCATGCCTGTCTCTTCCTGTCAGAGCTCCAGCAAGAATTTACAGTGGAATTCCTATGCAGAGTTAGCCAGAAGTTACGGACACCATTGCCACTTTTGGAGAACAGCTGTAAAAAATCAGCAAAGGAGTGGCTTGCAAGATCCAGCCCAGATCCTGCCTCACCACAATCGCAAACAGAAGAGAAAGCCCATGAACGCTGCAGGAATGCAGAAAATTGTACACGAGTAAACAAACCTGAATGTTGCTCAAGTCCCACCTGTGAAAAAGATGATGAGAACTCCGGTCCTTTCCAGCCCTGCTTGTATGAACATTGTAGGGTTACTCAGCATTTGTCTGTGTCCTCCTGCCCTGAAGAATGGAAATATCCTTTGTCATTGGCCTTTATGTTTTATCAGACACATGCTAGTAATGCAGCTGAGTCTGACGAGGGAAAAGGAGACAGTAGAGTTCCAGCGCTTGAAGGTTTCCTGAAATGTGAAAACTCTCGGACTGTCAGTTGCCTGCCTTTGGCATTGCCGCTGAGCTGTGAAGCACCATATTTTCACAGGTAACAGAAGAAACTGAGCAGTTTAAGGGCTTTTGTAAGAGTTTATCAAATATGAAGGTTGGCTCAATGAGCAACTTAGCAAAAAAAAATACTTTGACTTCATCCATATTTTGCAAGATGAAAAGCCTTAGTGGATAGCATTTTCCCCAAGGAATTCTATCCGGTGAATGATTCCCACAGTGATGGAGGGCCCCCTTTCCCACGTGGAAGTCCTGAGCAGGAAGCAGGTGCTGTGCAGCCACTTCTCTTTGGTCAGCAGCAACTGGTGTGTGACTTCTTTCTGGAGACCACCTCCCTCACCCCAGTCCTCTGAGACTCTATAATTTCTTATGTATCTGTTCAGTGACCCTTTCTGAAGTTTTCTGTGTTCCACCGTGGAGGCTGTACCATTCCTGAGATATACCTTACAAGTAGTGTAAGACTACAAAGATGTTCATGTTAGATTTTACTGCTCATAGAAGCGGTTAACACACTGATTAAAAGGGTAAAAGGTAAATGTTTACTAGGAACTACATTTATGATAGGAAAGAGGGAAAGATAGCATGCTGTCTTGCTAGGGAGGAAAAGTCTCTGCAACTGACTTCTGAGAAGAGGCAGGATATTAGACCTGAGAGCATAACATGTGGATAAAGAGGCGACACAAGAGGACGAAGGGCTCACTAAGCTTACAGCCCTATCTAGCTGGCCCCTTGCCCACCCCCTGCTGGGTCTTCTTCTCAGTTCCTTTGCACATTAGACATTGCTACATCCAAAAGTTCACAGCTGGTATTTATTTCACAGGAAATAGTTTGCATTACCTTTTCCCCTATTACATTCCAGCCTCAGAGGGAGTATGTTGCTGACTATAAACAATGTGCACATTTCAAAATGCTAGGTCCTCTAGAGGAGGGTCCTTGATAGCTTCCTGGTAACTCTGGAACATTCTTCCCCCAAAAAATGGCCAGAGCTCAGCACTGACAACATCCCAGTAGGTTTCTCAGACTATTGGCTTGGATTTTAATACAGGTGGGGTAATTTTAATCAATTTTATCATGCTATTTTGCCTGTAATTTGAGTATTCTCTATGTTATGATTTTTTTACTGTAACTTTCAACAGTTATTTTGAAAGAAGTGACTTGATACATTTACATACAAGGAGAAAATTATGTAGGGCGGTTTATAAATTTGATATAATTATATATTGATATAATAAGGAATATTAAAAGGACATTTTAAAAAATTCTAGGCTATTCTGGTGGCAATTGAAGCTCTAAATGTCCCACTCTCCAGTAGATGTACGTGTCGATGTACAAGTGTCCTTCCAATCCCCGGGGCAGGGGGCTGCAAATACAAAATGTACAACTTTGCATCACTGTTTTGTCATAGGCACACTAAGGCCTTTTCCGTGTATGCAGAATAACGCACTTCCAATCCACTTTTCAATGCACTTTGCAACTGGATTTTACTGTGCGGAATAGCAAAATCCACTTGCAAACAATTGAGAAAGTGGATTGAAAGTGCATTATTCTGCATGTGTGGAAGGGGCCTAAGAGAGTACAAAGCATATTCATAGCATTGAAAACTTATTTTTACAACACATGTGGATAAAGTATTATATCTTTCTAAGCCTGTTGATTTTGATGCACTTAGAATGATGTAACTGCTTAAGACTGCACTGCAAGGCTGCACATCTTACCAAGGAGTAAGTGTCATTAACCACAACAGGAGTTATTTTTGACCAGATACACATAAACTAGACTACTGTGCATTTGGGCAGTATTGGCATGTAGTGTGGCTCCTGGGTTTTGGTTTCTGTTCTCAGCTTACAGTAAGGATTCCTGTTAGAAACTGACTCGTGCATTTTCCTGTTTTCTCCACAGCTGGAATTTCAGTAACCTATTCTCTTGGAGAAAGGAGGATATTGGACATTATTCACAGTCCCAACCAGTAAAAGTTGTTTGGCACAAGGGTGTCCTTTACAAGTAAATATGCATGTATTGTTGTTCTACTGAAAATTAATTTATTGGAAAACATGCATTAAATTGTAGTTAACATGTGTTAAATTGTATGTTAACATGGAGAGCAATGGAAAACATGATGGTTCCATTATACCAAAATTAACAATAATATAGGCGAAAATCAGTAGGTTTGTAGAAACAAATTTGCTTTTTAACAAGGATTTATGCATATATAACATTTGCTGCATAGGTGTAAAAAAATCAAAAGCGGTGCCCACAGTTCTGGCGTAAATTACAGGCACATAAATCACATGGAGCTTAATGGAACTGAAGCAGGCAGAACTGTGTGCTGGATTTCAGCCAGTGGATTAGATCCTAAAAACCACAAGTGGAATCTCTGCTCACAAAACAGATCTTATTGGCTCTCCATTTTCCATAGCATCCCGCTCACCCCACGTTACATAAGAATCTGGATCAGGACCCTTGGGAACAGTTTTGGATGAAGCAACATGGGGTTTGCATCTTGGCTCAGAAATCTGTGGAAATCACAGATACCCCGTCCCCTGTGGAGTGTGCTCAGCTCCTGTGAGGGCACCTTTGGATCCCACTTACATCAACCTCCATATTTTATCTGTAATGATTTTGTAATATCTTACCTGTCTTTGCAAAACAGTGAATCTAATTACTGTTTCTTTCTCTTAGGTTCCCCCTTGGTTCTAAAAGTATAGAAATTTACCCTAGGGATGGATCTGTTTTCAAATCCGAAGGTTCCTTTTTGGGAAAATACTTCACTCGTTATTCTGTTCAGGATCAAACAAAATTGGTAAGTGAAATTTGGTGTCAGCCTAAGAACATTGTCCTGCAAGTAAGCCCCAAGGATAACATGAGAAAGATTTTTTTAAAAAAAATAGATTTTAAATTTATTTTTTCCACAAAAAGAGCATAATGCAGAAATGAGAGGAGAAAGAAAAAGAAAACAGTGCATGGATCTACATTAATTTGTTGTATTGAAGCATAGGTGTCAAACTCACAGCCCTCCAGATGTTATGGACTACAGTTCCCATCATCCCTTGCCAGCAATGTGCAATGTGTATTAAAGGAACACCAATTACAACTCAAAATAGGATGAAGAGTAAGGGGGAAAAAGTTTAGCAGATAGATTTGACAGTTCTTTCACTATCATACTTATAGTTAATTCTTGTTAAGATTATATTAGTGTCTACATGTTTTAGATGTGTGTGTGTGTGTATTTAAGCTCTTGTATGTTGGAATCATATTAGTAAAACATGAACTTAACAATGTTTTACATGTTATAATAATTAAGGTAAGACTCCCATTTTGCTTTAAATTCATATTCTAGTCTTCTATTCCTTTAATTGTTTAAGGCCTTGCGCGGTCTGGGACCTCCGTACCTGCGGGACCGCCTTGTCCCATACGTCCCAAATCGGCCTCTGCGTTCGGCAGAGGCCAATTTACTGGTGATCCCTGGCCCCTCAATGATGCGGCTGGCCTCCACCCGGGCCAGAGCCTTTACAGCTCTGGCCCCTGCCTGCCGGAACGCTCTACCTCCAGCTACGCGGGCCCTGCGGGATCTTAATGATTTCCGTAGGGCCTGCAAGACAGAGCTGTTCCGCCAGGCTTTCGGGGAGGCCGGCCGCTGATGGCCCCCCCTCCCCCCCTTCCCCTTCCTCTTATGTCATCTATGGACCATGCTGTCCCTTCCCCCCCTTCCTTTTCCTCTGAGGGGATTTAGTAGATGGACGCCACTGATATTTTGTTGTTAGAACGCTGCTTTTAATGGGGTTGGTTTTAATGACGTAGAGCCATTATTTAATGTCTATCTAAATTCGGTTTTATTGATTTTAATGTGCTCTACCTATTTGTCTGTACACCGCCCTGAGCCCTCCGGGGGAGGGCGGTTTATAAATACAATAATTAATAAATAAATAAATAAATAATTTTGCCATACAAAAATATTCATTTTGTCGTCCCAATTCTCTTAAACAGGGACTCTTTCAATTTTTCCCATAGAGGCAACAGCTACACTTACTGCACTTGATAAGAACAAAATACTTTTTTATTATTGTCTTAATAGATGGGGGGGGGGGGCACTTAACAACATAACTGTCCCATACCAACAGTAATCTTAGGATCCACATAAGATCTTATCTTTAATATTTTTCACATTTCAGTATGAATTAATATCCAAAATTTTAATCTCTGTCAAAAACCGCTTCTTATGGGGGGGAAAGTAACCATGTTCAGAAACCCTGCTTAGCTTCCAAGATCTGATGAGATCAGTCCAGCCTGAGGCATCCAGGTCAGGGCAACAGTGCTTTACACGGGTGCAATTAGATTCCAGAGTGCCACAATGCTCCTATAAATTTTCACTACAAATAGCCGTTGTCCCTTCATACAGATTTCTGTGTGCACTGTTCTGATTTGTCCTTCTCTTCTCAATCACCAACTGGGGACACGATTTAACGTAAAGGTTATGCTCTGCCACTGAACTATGGTCCTTCCCCAGTGGTCTCTTATTTTCATTTTAGGAGTCCCATAACTTCCAGTAGCAAAAGTGAAGTCTTATTTTTAACTACAGGTCTAAATAAACGCTTGTCTGTGTCCACAAGTACCCTGCAGTTATTTGTGGTTGGTCGATGCACCACTTTCATGCAGTGCATTTCAGAATGTGTTGTGTGTATGTCTGAGAAGGCTGCATTGGAGAATCCGAGGCCTGCTGTGGATTTCTTGCCTTTGCAAATCAAGACATTGAAGCAAGCTCTCTCCTAATCAACCATTTATTTAAAGTCTTGCAATTTGGAAGTGGCATCTCCCTCTCTCCACCCACCCACTTTTAAGAATAAGCTAAACTATGACATGCAGCTCCAGAAATGTACATGCAGTGGCTTAATAATGTACTGGATTGGGACTCTTCATTGAATAATCCTACAAACATTCTTTTCTTTTGTATGTTCAAGACAGAAGAAACGGTGTATTCTGCAAGCAGTTTGCCACCCAACGTGCCAGGGAGTCTCTACTCTGTGTGCGAAATTATTACTCAAGCCATAAGGTGAAATCGGGGGTGGGGGTGGGTGGGTGTTGTTTAAAATTTAGCTCTGCTTTGCAGAAAGTATGTATTACGTATTACAAGGCACACATGAGGTGGGAGCGGTGCTTCAATCCTGAGCACCTAATCCCATCTTAAATCTCACGGTGCTTCCCAGCTTGCTGTCTGATGAGTTTACAGAGAAAGAGAAGTTCTATAAGTGAAAGGCACCTACCATAAACACTTTTCCTTGTGCCCTTGTTGATGGAGCATTAATCTCCATTGATCGATATAAATTAAGGATGCATCTCCGCCAATGATTACTTTGAGGCACAAGGACCGTAAGTCTTGGAGCTAAGCTTGTAAGAACCTTGCAATTTGCCCAGAAGTATCGAGACGTAGCGTTGACTTTAGAGCACTGGTTTAATATGTAGCACAGTGTTCTCTGCTTTACATCATGAATCACAACAGCAACCTGTATGCTGGGAAATGGTGGCTTGCCTAAAGGCACTCAGCATCTTTCAGTGGGAGCCTGGGCAGTAGCAGGAACCCAGATCTGAGCATTCTGTCCAGTGGGCCCTCCCTGACGGCCAGAGGAGTGATCTCTCCAATCCTGATCTTTGGTTCCAGTGATGCAGTGCAGTGAACCAGCAGTTAAATTGCTTCGTTCTTCTTCCCCCACTTGGGAAATGCTGTGGCGGTTCTTGCATCAGAAGCTTGTGCATTTCCCAGCCGAGAAGATGTGCCCATTTTATTTCAAGTGAGATTTTAAATTATCCTGTTTCTGTAATTCCCAGTGTGACAGAACTTCTAGTGTACCATGAGAAATTATTCATGTAGGCTCCTTTGAGCCAAGATTGCTCTCCACAGAGAAGGCTGCTTGCTGTGTTTCTGAATGATTTATTGCCTCTTTTCTTCCCAGTAAGCTTTTCTGACGTGAGTGATTCTGTTCTATTTCTGCATCAGATGTGATGAGAGTATTGGTTATGATTTTCTTTGTAAAAAATTTTTAGCAGGATTGTTTGTGCTTGTCCGATGCATCTCTGCATGAGTCACTGAGTTTGCTCACTTTGATTCAGGAGGCACATGAAGAACTGAAGCAGCAGCACTGGGGGTGTGCTCCTTTGATGGTAGCCTATGCTCACGCACTCAATGTAAAAGTAAACCTTTGGGAGCTGAGCAAAACAAATTGCTTCCAGTTCTAATTCATTGAGCAATGTGTCTTGGCTGCCAGGAATTGAAGAACTGGATCTAAATTCAGTAGCACCTTACAGGCCAAGAAGATTTTCTGGATATAAGCTTTTAGGAGTCAAAGCTCCTTTCCTCAGATTTGTATCTGATGAAGCAAGTGTTGACATTCAAAAGCTTATACCGTGAAAATCTTGTTGGTTTCTAAGGTGTGAGTGGATTTGAAGCCAGCTCTTCTACTGCAGGTCAACGTGGCTACCCTCTAAGGAAGTTTAGAGAACACAGTCTTATTCCTTATTAAGATCAATGCTGGACTGTTCCAGATCTTCAGTTTTGGTGGACTGTTATAGCAGTAACCTTTTCTATGAATGCTCTCCTTATCTGTGTTCAACTTCTATCTTCCTAAGTTGCTTTTAGATATTGGATGAAGACTGTTCTTACTTAGAAGAAGAAGAGTTTGGATTTATACTCCCCTTTCTCTCCTGTAAGGAGACTTAAAGGGGCTTACACTCTCCTTTCCCTTCCACCCTCACAACAAACTCCCTGTGGGGTGGGTGGGGCCAAGAGAGCTCAGAACAACTGTGACTAGGCCAAGGTCACCCAGCTGGCATGTGTTGGAATGCACAAGCTAATCTAATTCACCAGATAAGCCTCCGCAGCTCAAGTGCCAGAGCAGGGAATCAAACCCGGTTCTCCAGATTACCGAAATATTTTGGTGACTTTTAATTTATGGATGCTTTTAGTTTGATTTGTGACAGTGGTGGGTTTTTTTTAATTACTATTGCTGTTTTTGACTTGAAGTTATATTTTATATAACTTCTCTCTATCTCTCTCTATCTCTCTCTATCTCTCTATCTCTCTGATAAACTAACTCTATCTCTCTGATAAACTAACTATGCCTAGAGGTTCTACAACTAGTTATGGTTTTCTTTTTTCTTCCTAGAGTTCTTCAACACAATCGTGAGACCCTGCTTTCATTAATCCCCAGTGACACCTTCTGCTGTTGGAAGATGGTATGTATGTGTATTGAAAGTCTGACAGTTGTAAAAGGTCACACAGGTTTTTCTTGCTGGTGTGGATACATTTCATTTTCCAGAAAGTATGAAACAAGCATGTTTATTTTTGTAAATCTGGTGATTCTGGGCAGTGGAAAATAAGATAAAATCTGTTTTACATAGCATGATATAAATCAGGGGTGGGCACTTACTTTTTCCATGGGGCCGCATAAGAAACAGAAAATATTGCGGAGGGCCGGGCCAAAAGGCAGGGGGGGCGAGGCGCTTTTGAAAGCCCCGCAGAAGCCGGCAGCCAAGGTAACCGGCTTCTGCGGGGCTTTCAAAGGCGCCTCGCTCCCCAGCACGGCAGGGGGGCCAGTCAGGGTCATCCGGCAGGCCGGATGTGGCCCATGGGCCGTATAATGCCCAGGTCTGATATAAATCAAGAATATATTAGTAGTAAACTAGCCTGCAACGGGTATAATTCTGCTTAGAAATGCAGTTAGTTCCAGCTCTTAGCATCCAGCAGTTCCACAATATTAACTCCTCTTTGCAAATTTTTAAAACATATACTACTGGACTCTCTAGAACAGAACAAAAATATTGACACACAAGATTCACATTTACATATTTTGGGCTTTTAGCTTCTTTGTTGTGACATCTGACGTTTTTGTTCCAAGTCTCCACAAGAAAGGCAAACTATAAATGGTTCTGTGACAGTGAGAAAGATGGGTATAGCCTGAGGGAGAAGTCATGGACTAGAATTTGTAAACACTAAAAATATGGACTTGAATCTGAAGAAGGAGCCAAATACACTGTGAGAGTGAACCGCAACCTTGATAAGGATTCACCAATTGGCCATGCTGACAGGGGCTGATGTGAATTGTAGTCCATGAACATCTGGAGAGCCACAGGTTGCAGACCCCTGACCTAGTTGTTGTTTGCATAGCATTTCTCACCGCTGACATGGCAGGCCTCCTCTGAACTGAACAGCATCATCCTTTCGACAGTGGAAACTGGTGCAGAAAAAAACTAGCAAAGAGGGTTTATAGCTGTCTGTGCTAAATTCTCTCGTGCATACAAACGTGTCTTTGCCTCTCTGATGAGGTCCAGAAATTAGCTTTTCCACAATGAGACTCTGGAGATATTGTGCAAGGCCATTGCGTATTATGTTGTACTTTTCTGGAACCTTCAGTACAATTTGAGCTGTAGATTTCCCAAGACCCTAATCACAGGGAAGAAAAAAAAATCCCTTACAATTCTCCAGGTATGCGTCAAAAGAAGCATAGTTCAACTCAGCTTAATTTTGTGGCACATGATTTGTTTTGTAACAGTCCACGGAGGCAGGTGGAAGAGAAATGCTACCAGTCCTGCTGGCTGAAGAGGTTATTCCTAATGTTGGAGAACTCCTTGCATGTTCAGACAATAAAGTCCGTGCCGTTTTTTGTGATGGAACAGTCCTGAACACTGTATGGGATTTCAGTTCTTCCTATGGAAAAGGCCAGGTGAGCACTGAGCCATTTGTTTCTAAGTCCATGTTAAAAAAAACTTATTCCTCTTGTCTGAGTTTCATATATGCATAATTAAAATGCTTGATACTACATCTAATTGCCCTTTTTGGTTCAGTTTTCACGCGTGAGGGTGAAGACTATTTTGCCACAGGAAAATTGAAGGGAAAAATCACATTGTGGTGGCTCTTCCCTCTTTATTTATGCCTAACTTCATGCATCTGGTTTGAAGCAGGCTGTGTGGCCATGGTCTGGTAGGTTTCGCTCCTTATGTTTCTGCCCGCATCTATGGCTGTGTTTCTGAGAGAAATGCATCTCACTATGACATTCCTCTGAAAATGCCAGCCATAGGTGTGGGTGAAACATTAGGAGCAAAAACTACCAGACGACGACCACACAGCCTGGAAACCTCCAGCCGGTTGATTCCGGCCATGACGCAATTAGGCTCAAACAAGAGTAGATACTTTTTACACAGAAGTAATAGAGATGCCACACAGTGAAGATCTGGAAGCTTTTCTTTATATATATATATATATAAATACCTCAAAGTAAGGAAGAGTGAATTGTCCACTGAATTGAAAAAGTCTCCCCAAACGTTAAACAAAAAGGTTTTGGAAAAATCTTATTTATGTTTGTTTGTTTGTTTGTTTGTTTGTTTGTTTGTTTATTTATTTATTTATGGGATTTTTATACTGCCCAACCCCCGAAGGGCTCTTAACATGCGTTATCTGTGCTGAAGGCATGGCCGAACTCCTTGATGAGATGGTTCTCTCACTGCAGAGTCCTCTGGAAAATCCAGACAAGACCCATTCACTTAAGAAGGAAAACTGCAGCCATAGTGGTAGAAAATAACTGAATGGACCAGCCTTCATATAAGGCAGATTGCCAGAGGCAGTATGTTGCACCCTGGAAATGGAATCTACGTAAAAGGCAGGCTTGTCCAGATTTTTTTTTTTTTTTGCCCTCTTGGCATCTGCCTCTAATGCAAAATAATCGGCACTCTAACTAAGGTGTGTTTAGTATCATGAGATGATTGGTCTGTTGGAGAGTGCTGGAGGAGCTGCTAGAGCTTCCTTCCCTGGGTTTGCAGAAGAACTAGAGAGAGGTCACTGTGAGTGGCACTGACCCACTGAGTTCCTGAGCTTAAGGAATGTCCACTGCGGCCCACAGAATCTAACTAGGAGGAGGAAACTAGAAGACCAGTCCCTAAATGAATCTCATTACAGTGGGAAGGCAGGTGCTGATTAGAAAAGTCAGTGGTGGGATCCAAACATTTTAGTAACAGGTTCCCATGGTGGTGGGATTCAAACTGTGGCATAGCGCCAATGGGGCTGGGCGGGGCATGATGGGGGCGTGGCCGGGCATTCCTAGGCGGGGCTGTGGCAAGGACGCAAATGCACGCAGGCACAGGCTGCCACGCACACCGATGCACCTCCTGATAGACTGCTTCAAGTTCTGCGCACTACTGCTGAGAGGAGGGGCGTAACTAAGGCAAAAATTCCGTGGCAAAATCACCAATTAGTAACCCCCTCTCGGCACGCACAAATAATTAGTAACCTACTCTCGGGAACCTGTGAAAACCTGCTGGATCCCACCTCTGAGAAAAGTGATAAGGAAGGCCACTGCAATGATCACTCCCTGTTTCGACAGACGTGGCACGTGCAAAACACTTTCTTTCTTTCTTTCTTTCTTTCTTTCTTTCTTTCTTTCTTTCTTTCTTTCTTTCTTTCTTTCTTTCTTTCTTTCTTTCTTTCTTTCTTTCTTTCTATAGGTATATATTGCTGCCACCGGGAATTTAATTCCAACCCCCTTTTTAATTTTTCCTAAAGTAGTATGTCTCAGCTTTAAAGTCCAAAGGGCTATATGGTCTTGAGGAAGTTACCAGGGTAGGATTCCAGGTTAAACAAATTTAAAAGTAAATGTTCATAGTTACTTTCCAGGGACAATCTATCACCTTCCCATCTCATTCTCCTTTCACACCCCCTCCCTTCTACAACTGACATCTCATTTTAAAGAAAGACAAATTTTAAATGATTACAGGCACTTTTCTTGATTTTTTTTCTTTTTTAAGGAACATCAAAATTTTAACTCAGGTTGGTTTAAACTGATCTCTCCTGAAGGGGCACACCAGCTTCTCCACATAGATCATCCTGGGCTCTACGAAAGGTAAATCATTTTGTACACTGAAAAAAAAAGCAGTATGTATGTATTGCACCTCCTTCAGAGAATCATTTTAAAATAATAATTTTATTAATACAAATCCTTTCCCAGCATTGTGCATTTTTCAGACTTTCTGGCCATGATCTGGTGGTTTTAGTGCCTGACTTCTTGGCCACATCTGTGGCTGGCATCTTCAGAGGCATATCATGGTAAGATGTGTTTCTATGGTCTCCCCAATGTGCCACAGAGAGAAACACATGCCTCTAAAGATGCCAACCACAGATATGAGTGAAAAGTTAGGAGCAAAAACCACCAGACAACGGCCATGCAGCCCGGAAAACCCACAACAGCCAATTGATTCCCGCCATGAAAGCGTTTCAACATTCCACCAGAGGCGTAGCTGGGCCAAACTGCGCCCGGTGCACATTCTATATTTTCCGCCCGCCCCCCCAATCCTCCCCTGTGGCACCCCTTCTTCCCCCCTTCCCACACTTACCTTAGTTCCTTTCCTTTTTCTTGAACTTTTTCAGGCTCCTGGGAACTGTAGTTCCTCAGGCCGTTTTTACTGCGAACAGGCCTTTTGCAACCTGAAAAGGTTCAAGAAAAAGGAAAGGAACTAAGGTAAGTGTGGGAAGGGGGTGGGGGGTGCCGCGGGGGGAAATGGGGGAGGGGCCTAGAGGCGATTTTCTGTGCCCCCAGGCATGCACCCAGTGCACGGCGCACACTCACACACACACCGGTCCCCTTGTAGCTCCCTTGTAGCTCCGCCACTGCATTCAACAGTTGATTCTCTTTGCCTTCTGATATTGTCAGCCCAGAAGTGCATGCCTTGTTAGTCTACAAAGACCATGTTGTTGATAGGAACTAGCAGGTCTGTGCAGCTGACTTGCTCAGCCACCACAGAATATGTTCAGAGGCTTCTTTGGTTGGCTTTCCTCAGGATGCTTCCCATACTCCAAACTGTGAGCCATACTGGGGGGAGGGGGGGTACAGGGAAACCTGCTCTCTGGTTGTAATGCAAGAACCATCTGCCAAAGATGGTTCTATGTTCCTTTTGCCGTGTGTCCTCACTCAATGCACACGTAACATACTTTCCCTTCTCTTACACAGGTACATCAGAACAGTGGTGGAATGGTGCACAAGCTTGAACAAAGAGAGAGCAGTCTGTACAGCTACTCTGCAGCCTCCTTCTGAAGAGCAATGGTATTGATCTTAAACATCTCTCACAGTTCACCAACTAAAATGGCACTTTGAAAAAACCAAACCTTTAATTAGATTCATAACCTTTACGATCTTGCTATGGCAGCAGATCTGCATAAAAGAAATGGGAATCTTTGCAACAAGTGACAAATGCAGTGTCCAGGTCTGTAGATTTTCATCTTACTAGTGCTGATAGGAGAAAGTCAGTGTGGTGTAGTGATTAAGACTCTAATCTGAAGAACCAGGTTTGATTCCCCATTCCTCCACATTAAGCCTGCTGAGTGATCTTTGGTTAGTCACAATTCTCTCTCAGCGCCCAAGGAGGCAAGCAATGGCAAACTACCTCTGAATGTCCCTTGCCTTGAAAACCCTATGGGATTGCCATAAGTCTGATGTGGTAATAGCAATAAAATATTAACCACTGTCCCTATATTTAGTGCAAATTCATTTGTTACCTAGTAAAGTTCTACAAAACAACTCCCTATTGATATAGATATCAATATTTTTTACGGTCTAAAAACATAAAAATAGGACATGGTCAGTTCATGGCCTATGAAGAATCAGCCTTTTGAGTCCCTCAAGAATGTGAAGAGTTTGCCTAGGATAGCCCCATTATACAGCGTTGGTGGTCTAACTAGGGGCCAACTGGTTTTTATTAAGTGTTGAGTGAATGCGTTTTATTTGTATCCTTTGATATGGAACACTTTAACTTTTGTTTTAAATTGTGATATTATATGAAATGGTGTAGTTGGAGAAACATGTTTTCTTCGTTGAATAACTAAACCAGTATGTGATTAAATAACTGAGAAACATGAGCTTTTGTTTTCATACAGGTCAGTTGCTGCTGAGCTTGAAAAAATAAAAAGATTCAACTGTATCCTTTTTATTTTGCAATGTTCTGAGCCATATGAAACCATTTGAACTTTAGATTATGCTCTCCCAGAGGCTCTGGAAGGCAGCCAGTGATGAGCCTTTTTATTTAATATGGTATGGTTTGTCTTTCAACACAACAAAAAATATCTGCGTACATCACAGTGTTAGTTACCGTCTTTGGTCTGTGATAATTAGATCTTACTATACATGTACGTCCTCTGTACTATTAGCTTGAACTCCTTGGCGCTATCTGACTCTCCTGTATTCATATATAAATGATACCTTGAAATCGCAAGTGGAAGTTTCTCCACAGTAGTTCTAAGCAGAGTTATTTTAGCCTAAGGCACTTGAAATGTGTGGTCTTCATTCTGATGGGCTTCAACTGGAATAAGTACAAGAATTCACTGTCAATGTCTGTGCATGTATCACCAGCTCTGAAATATATTCTGTTGTGGAAAGATTTTTTCCCCCTTAACAATAACTATTCCTCTAGTTTTGGTGGAGAACAGCAATATTCCAAGTAAGGTTTCAACGGTGAAAAAAAATGCGTCCTCCTGCACAGATAAGCAAAACAGTCCAGAAGATATCTTGTTACCTGAGATTGATGGGAAGAACATAGCTGAGACTTTAGAAAGAACTTCTAAAGTGATCAGTGATATTGACTGTCTTCTAGCTTCCTCTGCCAAGCAAAGTATGGTAAAGCATAAAGAGTTGCTGTTCTGAGTTACTGGCTTTGAAGGCAGAATTCTCACAAACATACTGAAATTCTACTGGCAGTTCCTGAAGCACAACGTGAGACGGAGGACTCTGCAGCTGGGAAGGACACATGAGAAGTGGCCTCCGAGAGGAGAAGAAAATGGGGAAGGAAGACCAAAAGCTGGGGAATTTAAACTTCCTCTTCCCCCTCGAGTCCTGGTAGATCCCGTTCTTGTAGTTTATGTACGAGTCAGAACATAGCAGATCATTCCTGTTTTAATGTTGATTCATTGAAAAGTCCCTGTATTGAATTAAAACTGAGGGATTTAATCCTAGTTTCCTTTATTAACGAAAATAGCACCTGATTTTGAATTTCCAGCTATGTTATTGAATATTTACCATTTTGGCAGATCTATGAAACTGAAACCTCACACAGCTATGTGCAATTTTTTACTGTTTGCAAAGGCAGCATGAGCAATTAATACTTCTTTCATTTCTATACACAGCTATGGAATAATTACTATATAGGAGTCAGATTTTTCCTTATTCCTCTGTCTATAAAGTTTTGTGGAAAGAATGTTGACAATAAAACCTTGCAAAATTATAATTCCACCCCAACGTGGCAGTAGTTTACTGTGTCTCCCCTAGTAACAAGTCCCCCATAGTATACCCCACAGCAGTATTAGCAAACTGCTGAGTTCTAGCAAACGACTTCCAACTTGAGTTTGCAGTATTCATCCTCTTGCAGACAAAGACAAGGAACACCTCCACACAAAGCTGCAGGGAGCTTACTGCTGTTCTGAGTAACCAGCATCCTTCTGGAATCACAGAATTGCACTGTATTAGAGGAGGGCTTCTCCAGTGCCCAAGATTATTTTGTACTTGCTGCTGCAAGGATTTCCGTTGTAGTGTTTATGCTGACGTCACTTCCAATGGTACGAGAAGCCTGGTGACATATGAAGCTGACTTGTATGAAGCCGAGGAGGACTCTGCACAGACCTGGCCAGTGGCTGCCCAGAATGTCAAGCAGAGAAGACCATTTAATGTAGGCACACGAGGTTGAATGGGGGTCTTTTTGCCTGCCAAGCATGTGCTCTAGGAGTCTCTCTATTTGGTACTGTACCAAGCAATTAACCATCTTCCCCAAATGCTTGGTTTGGTCCAATGTTTCTTGATAGGGAAGAAAATCACACCATTCTTTTCCCTTTAATCGTGCATTAAAGAAATTCCCAGAAATCTAATTTTATTCCAGCATAAGTTTTTGTAAGAACTCCTATCAGATACATAATATGTGCCTCCATTTATTGATACTTCCTGTACCTCCTTGGGTGTACATGATGTGCACCTGATGAAATGAGCTTTGGGAAACTTATGCTGAAATAACATTTTGTTAGCCTTTTAAGGTGCCATTGGCCTTCTGTTTAATTTTTCTTCAACAGATTAACAGTGCAATTCTAAGCAAGAATCACACCCTTTTTACTCCATTAACTTCACAACACTTAAAAGGGTGTAACTCTGTTTATAACTGCACTGTAACAGAGCTACTTGTTTAGAATTAAGTTCAGATGGGTAGCAGTGTTAGTCTGTAGTAGTAGTACTTTAAAGACCAAAAATGTTTCCACGGTATAAACTTTTGCAAATCAAAACTTGTATCATATGCAAATAAAGAAGAGTATAATCTGGAATTTTAGTTAGACCCTGCCCTTTAAGAAATCTCCCTAGAGGCAGTCTTCCTTCATTACCCAGCAATGCCTCTGTTCAGTCAGTTGAAGGTGCCTAGAAAGTTGGAAGGCTGCAATATATGTTACGTCTATGGTGCATAGACTAAAGTGTATATAGTCTAGAGAATGCAATGTTAAGGTGTCAACAGAAAATAGAATCCAGACAAAAGACTGAAGGAACCAGGAAGAAGCATAGACAAGTGGACTTTCTTGAAAGGAGCCAAGAAAGAATAAAAGTGCAGCTTCAAGTGTTCACCAGTCAAGCAAGTATCTTATCTTAGTCAGACCCTGGGAGGAGTTAGGGTCTCAATTCTTCTAAGCAATAAACTTTGTTACACCTTGCTTATGTATCTCCCACTCTGTTCTAGCCAAGAACAGGGTAGTTCTAGATTGTTTTACTTGGGGAACAGAACAACTCTGCTTGGATGATTAAAGCTGTAGGGGTGGAACCTGGGGGGAGAGGTGGTATTCCAGATATGAGGGTTCAATGCCATGAAGAGCTTTGCATTTGGTAGCCACTACCTTAAACTGAGCCTGGCAACAGATGGGCAGCCAATGGAGAGTCTGCAGAATGGGAGTAATATGCATGCTACATCTAGTTCCTGTTATTAAACTAGCTGTGGCATTGTGGACCAGTTGGAGTAACCAAGTTGATTTCAAGGGGAGACCATTGTACAGTGCTTTACAGTAGTCTCATTGTTACTGTAGTATGGATCCAAGTAGCCAGATCAGCCATGCCAAGGTAAAGGGTCAACTTTTAAGCTAGGTTGAGTTGATAGAAAGCCTTTTTTGAAGCAGCATTAACTTGCTTCTCCAGTAATAAACCTGGGTCCAGTATGACCCAGGTTTTTAACTGAGACAACAAGAGTCAGTTGAACTCCATCACTATCAGGGAGAACACTTCCCTTTAAGACTCCCACCTACCTAACTAGCATTACCTCTGACTATAGGGTCTAAGTTTCAATTTGTTAACTTTTTGCTGGTTAACCACTGTGGCCAAGGCAGCAGTTCAGGACTTGTTGCAGCACTGGGAGAGCAGCACCTTAAAGACCAACTATACTCTGTCTTACCAAACGAAAAAAACCAAACGTGTAAATTCATTCACCGCATGTTGGACCATCGTTTTAGAATGCTCCATTTGGGCCCTGGTGCCTACCTAGGAATGCTTTCTAGAATCAAGTCCCTCTTCATCAGACATGAATCTGAGAAAGGGAGCATTTACTCTCACAAGCTTTATACACTAAACATTAGTTTTTAAGGTGCTATTGGATTCAAGCCTTGCTTGAAGCAACTGCACTCAAGTCATACCTAATGAAGTGAGCTTGGACTGCCAAAAGCTCATACGGTGGCAATTTTGCCTTGCCTCTAGGACCCTGCAGCGCTTCAATTTTTCTTCCATCTAGAGCAGGGGTAGGGAACCTGCGGCTTGAAAGCCGCATGCGGCTCTTCTGCCCTTGCACTGCGGCTCCACGAGCCGCCGGGCCCATCCTTGCCCGCCCTGCAGGCAGCAGGGCAGGCGCACCAACTGCCCATGGCCGGCTGGGCCGCACCGCAGGCTTCCCCTCTCGCCCGCCCCGTTTGAGCGGGGCAGGTGCTTTCCTGGCGGCCGGCGAGGCCGAGCTGCTGGCCCCATCCTTGCCCGCCCTGCAGGCAGCAGGGCAGACGCATCCATACGCTTCTCAGAATGAGCGGAGTAAAAGGTAAAAAACCCCAATATATACAATGTTATCTTTATTTTAAATGTCAAAAATTATTTGTGGCTCCAAGTGTTTTCTTTTCCCGTGGAAAACAGGTCCAAATGGCTCTTTGAGTGTTAAAGGTTCCCTACCCCTGATCTAGAACAGGGGTCTGCCACCTGTGGCTCTCCAGATGTTCATGGACTACAATTCCCATCAGCCCTGCCAGCAAGGCCATTGGCAGGGGCTGATGGGAATTGTAGTCCATGAGCATTTGGAGATACACAGGTGGCAGACCCCGATCTAGAATTAGCTCCTATCCTTTGGAGGGGCTTGGGAGGGCTGTCTTGTGTGGAGATGTGAGGGGGTAATTATTGAACCAGCTGATGTCACGCCACACGCAATCATACAAGCACGTGATAAAGCGCTTTATTATTTTAAAACAGGACAACCGCTGAGAGCCCATCAAGCACCAAGCAGCTGAGGCGAACCATCGCTGAAAAGGTGGAGGGGCGAAGCCACCTTTTATTTCAAAAAAAGAGAAGCCCAGAATGCTTAGCGCTCGCCGGTGGGCGGGGCTAGAGCGCGAGCCCGTCATGAGCGCCGGGTGGCGTCTCACAGGTGAGCGGGGCGGTTGGGGACCCTGTTTCGGGGAGGGGAGGATGCGCGGAGGGCGGGATTTGGCAACGACCCTAGAGGGGAGTCCGAGGGGATTTGGGTGGGCGAGTCTTGAGAGGGACGAAAGGCGTCGGGGGGGGGGGGGACGGGACGGGAGAGCAGCGTGGGAGAGGCTGGGTATGGCGGCGATAGTAGGATATGGACGGCAAGGTTACAGGCGAGGTGGCTGCCCGATTGCTTTCTCTCTCCACCTTTCCGCCGCCTATGGAGGCCATTCTCTCCCTCACGCAGAATTTCTGTGTTTTTAATCGGGATAGGCAGGAATTCAACGGGGGAAGCTTCCCCATATCCTTTGTTAACAGAAGGGGGTGTTGTTAAAGCAGTGGAAACGATGCCAGCGGAGTTGCCTCTTGCAGCAAAGCAAACATCCAAATCCAGCAGTCTAGTGGTGCCTGAAAGACCTGCCCATTTTTCAGTTCCGATGGAAGCTTTAGTTTTCTGGGCCAACATTGAAAAAAACTAGGAGCTTTGAAGCCTCACAAGACTCCTGTTTACCCCCCTGGGCACTTGGTGGCAGCCTTTCTTGCTGCATAATATGTGCATGTGCCCTACAAACCTTGGCAAAATCTTCTCATCATGCTGGGATGTAGAAAATGCTAGAAAGCTTCCCTTCCCATACAAATGACAATTTTGGCTGAACCCTTAATACGCAAGGTAAATGGTGTTGGAGCCCCTATATGTCGTAAGCGTGCAAAATTGACTAAGGCTTATTCTGGTCAGTAATTTCGGTTGCAACTAGACTTAGCTTTCCAAGGTTTTGAGTACTGCTTTTTGGGTCACCTTGTACAATACAACCTACTCAGGTTTCTCCGATGGGGTTGCCAGCTCTGGATTGGGAAATTCCTGGAGCGGGGGGGGGGGGGGGGGGAGAGCAGCGGAGGAGGCAGGCTCCACAGGGATGGGATGCCATAGAGCAGTGATGGCAAACCTTTTTGAGACCGAGTGCCCAAATTGCAACCCAAAACCCTCTTATTTATCGCAAAGTGCCAACACGGCAATTTAACCTGAATAACCCTCTCGAGCAGGGGCCAGCCTGCTGTAGCCTCCAGCAAGTCCCACATCCGCCTCTCTGCGCCTCTCTAGCATCGTTGCCATCTCTGCCTCCCCCCCGGGCAATAGCCCCCTGGATCACAGGCACGAGGCCCACCAGCCTCCCTGCTTGCTGTGGTGCACACACATCAAGTTCAGCGGCCCAGGCCAGCCTAGATGTGTGGTGGGGGGGGCGATTCCCCCCCACATGACAAACTCTGTGCACGCGTGCCCACAGAGAGGACTCTGAGTTCCACCTCTGGCACCGTGCCATAGGTTCGCCATCACTGCCATAGAGTCTAACACCCATTTTCTATTGTGAATTCTCGAGGATCTGATCTCTAGTCTATAGATTAGTAATTCCAAGAGATTCCAAGCCCCACTGGAAATTGACCATCCCTGTTCTCTGGTAAAAATAACCTAGAATAAACACGTTGGCTCTGGCTTTTGACTGCTTGCTATTATAAAAAGTGAGGGGTTTTTTTTAAAAAAAAGGTCATGCAATCCTGCATCTGTCCAGAACTAATACACATTGTTTTGTGCGAGACTGCTTTCTGTGTATTAAACTATGCACAGAGATAGGGATGCATTAAAATAGGAAATTAAATGCTGACATGTACTGTTTTACATTAGCAAATCTAACATACACCTTCAGTTTCTGTCACCTGTAGTCATGTAGCCATGCATAGTCCCAACATTTTGTTGCTGCTGCTACGAAGGTTTGTGAAACAGCTGAAATATAACTTCATTGATACTCTGACCCTAGACAGTATAATTCCAAATTCGTATTCCTATGTTGCCCCCCAGTAGTTCCCCCCATTTCTTGCCACTTTTTCTGATTTCAGTTTTTTTCTACCGAGACTACAGTATTTTAACTGGGGGAACACTGACTCCTTGCCTGTTTCTTTAGCTGCCTCCATATTCTCCAGTTTACTTTTAAAAAATGCTGCTGCCTTTAGCCTTTCATTTCAGCTGAGAAAAGACATCTGAAGGCTCTTTTGGCCTAAAGTTTCTTCAGCAAATATGGAAATTTGTCTACATCTACATCCCCAGCCATTGTTCAGATTTTCTCATCATTCTAGCTCAGGGGTAGGGAACCTTTAACACTCAAAGAGCCATTTGGACCCGTTTTCCACAGGAAAAGAAAACACTTGGAGCCGCAAATAATTTTCGACATTTAAAATAAAGATAACACTGTATATATTGGGTTTTTTTAACCTTTTACTCCACTCATTCTAAGAAGCGCATGGATGCGCCCGCCTCTGCTCGCCGGCCTTCTACTTTCGCCCGGCAGCTTGCTTGCCCCGCCCGCCCCTCACCACCGCTTGCTCACCCCGCTCACTTGCCCGCCGCTTACCTGCTTGGCTTGCCAGCCCGCCCGTACTTGCCGCCCGCTTACCTGCTTGCCTTGCCGCGCCAGCTCACTTGCCCGTAGCTTACCTGTTTGCCTTGCCGTCCTGCTCACTTGCCCCCCGGCTTACCTGCTTGCCTTGCCGCCGCTCACTTGCCGCCAGCTTACCTGCTTGCCTTGCCGCTCACTTGCCCGGCTTACTTGCCAGCCAGCTTACCTGCTTGCCCTGCCGCCAGCTCACTTGCCGCCAACACCTGCTTGCCCTGCCAGCCCGCTCACTTGCCCGCCCCCTTACCTCCTTGCCTTGCCCGCCCGCCCCCTTGCCCGCCAGCTTACCTGCTTGGCCTGCCTGCCCAGCTCACTTGCCCTCCAGCTTACCTGCTTGCCCTGCCGCCCGCTCACTTTCCCCCCCGCTTACCCGCTTGCCTTGCCGCCCGGCTCACTTGCCGCCAGCTTACCTGCTTGCCCTGCCATACGGCGCTCCACTTGCCCGCCCGCTTACCTGCTTGCCCTGCCCGCCCGCTCACTTGCCGCTCCGGCTTACCTGCTTTGCCGCCTTGCCTCAGCCCGCTCACTTACCGCCAGCTTACCTGCTTGCCCTGCCGCACCAGCTCACTTGCCAGCCTCACTGCATCTGCGCCTTGCCTGCCCGCTCACTTGCCCGCCTCAGCTTACCTGCTTGCCCTGCCGCCAGCTCACTTGCCCGCCCGCCACCTCTTGCTTGCCTTGCACCTCGCTCACTTGCCCGCCCTGCTTGCCTTGCCCCCCGCTCACTTGCCCTCCCGCTTACCTGCTTGCCTTGCCCCCCCGCTCACTTGCCCGCCCGCTTACCTGCTTGCCTTGCCCCCCCGCTCACTTGCCCTCCCGCCCGCCTGCCGCTCACTTGCCCTCTTGCCTTCTTCAGCTTGCTCGGGCCTGGCTCACTTGCCCGGCTCACCCACCTGCCTGCTTTCGTCCCTCGCTTGTTAAGCCCCGCCCTTTCGCCCATGCTCGCCCCGCCCCTCATTGCCTGCTTACCTGCTTGCCTCGCTTGCCCGTCCGCCCCCGCTCACTTGCCTGCCTGCCCTTCCCCCCCACTTGCTTTCGGCTTGCTTCCTCGCCCGGCGCTCTGTCCTCTCGCTCGCCCCCTTACCTCTTGCCTTTAATTTCTGCCCAGGCTTGCCCGGGAAGGGGCAGCCAGCAGGGAGCCTCACGAGAAGCCCCGAAGAGCCGCATGCGGCTCCCGAGCCGCGGGTTCCCGACCCCTGTTCTAGCTGTATCTAAAGAAGTGAGTTGTGACTCACAAAATGCTAATACCCTGCCAGAAATTTTGTTAGCTTTAGGTGCTACTGGACTCTTGCTCTTTTCTACTGCTCTCAAGCATCCAGGGTTTTTTTAAAACAACAACAACAACACTCTCTTGGAGTGCTCCATAGCTCTGAATACAGTCTTTGAAGCTTTTCCCCTGTTTTGTTTGGTACAGTGTGGTTGTTAAACTGGTTTCGAGGTTACTTGCTAATTAACAGCCAAGATCAAATGTGCCTCACATTTTTATTATCTTCATAAAGCATGTTGTTCTGTGCTGCTTAATATTGCAAGCCCAGATTGTTTGATAACTTCGTGTGCTGATAGTACTGTTTTTGGAACATCAAGAGTTACAGTGTGATGTTTCTCTTTATGCATATACAGATTTAGCTTTTTAGAAAGTGCTCATATTTATTAGGACACTAAAAACTACCATCGCTTTGTTCTTTTGAAGAGAGATTTTCTACGCTAATAAACCCTCTAATTAAGTTTTCTCTATGCTAATTACAGAATTATTGAAGATTTAACAGACGATGGGCCATATGTACCCTGACGGCATTTTATATTTAGAGACCTGTTGCTTGCTATGGCATCTGAGACTGAAAAAGCCAATGCTCTTCTCCAGTCATTCAGCACAGCTTCTGTTGTTTCAAGCCTAGGACTGGGGATTTTCTGTTTTGCAGCAGATAGATTTCTACAGTTTTCCTTCATTCAGCAAAATGACTGGTTGCGGGCACTCTCTGATAACACCGTGCATGGTATTGTGGGTTTGTGGTCCTGGGCAATAGTGATTGGACTCAAGAAGAAAAGTGATTTTTCAGAGGTGATTTTTGCTGGTTTCCTCTCATCTGTGATTGACATGGATCACTTCATTCTAGCTGGCTCATTTTCGTTAAAGGTAAGCAAAACCACAACTTAATGATGTGAGTACTACTGAACATATACACACCTTTGTTCACGCTACAGATTAGTGGAAATAAGGAGGTTTAATATTGCACAGAGGTTTTTAGGGAAAGTCTGTGGATAATCTATGAGATACCAAATGTTAGGACAACCCAATCCAGAGGGAGGAGAATCCCCCTCCAGAGTTGGCACACCCCTATGCTGGCATGAGTGCTCACTGCACTGGCGCAAGCGGCAAATGCTCCATCAGAGGGGCTGGCCCAAAACACTGCAGGGGTGAGATTGACCTTAGTTGGCTTTTCCAGGCTGTGTGGCTATGACCTAGTAGTTTTTGTTCCTAACATTTTGCCCGTACCACAGTGACATCTCATGGTGACATTTCTCTGAAGATGCCAGCCATAGATGCATGCGAAACATTAGGAGCAAAAACTACTAGATCACAGCCACATGACCCAGAAAACCCACAACAGCCAGTGGATTCCGGCTGTGAAAACCTTCAACCAAATGAATTTTACTTTTAGCACTCCATTGTATAAAAAGACCTTTCTCCCATATGTTTAATTTATCTCTCTTTGTAAAAGTGTTTGATTTTCTAAAAGAGGAGAAGGTATGCTAAATTGTATACATTAGCTCTCTCAAATTTAAATGATTGTCAACCAAATGACATTGATACTGTCATGTCTTATCTATTGCCAGTAGATGGCACACTTCACAAGGAATATAATTACATATGACATTTGCCTAGTCTGAATCTTGATACATTGTTTCTGTCTTAAGCCCAAATACCACGTTTCCTCGAAAACAAGACAGGGTCTTATATTAATTTTTGCTCCAAAAGATGCGTTAGGGCTTATTTTTAGGTGATGTCTTATTTTTTCCCATGATTTTGCGCCCCCCATATGACCAGATCAGCTGGGGAATCTATAACTAGGGCTTATTTTTGGAGTAGGGCTTATATTTCAAGCATCCTCCAAAAATCCCGAAAAATCATGCTAGGGCTTATTTTCAGGGGGAAAGGGTATGCATGTTGACTGACACGCTAAAGTAATTTTTTTGGGTTTTTTATTTCAGTTTTTCTTATGATGTGTGTGTATATATTCATAGCTATTTTCTCCTTATTTAAATTGTGATCTGATGGAACAAACCAAGCCTGCAGCTGTGGTTGCAGAGAGGTTACTGTGTTTGTCTGTTGCGGTAGAAATGAACAGAAGTCTTATGGCATGTTAAAAAAAGAAAATGATTTTATTCCATCATAAACTGTTGTGCACTGAATCCAGCTTTTTCAGGTGTTACAAAACGATCATGGCTGCATTTTATATAGGAAGTGTGAAGGGCTGGGGAAATTGCAAGGACGGGGATCATAAAATGCAGGAAGTAGTAAGTGAAATGTGATTATGTAAAATTAAAATTTCATCCTATATTTCCTCCATTATATGGGCCCTTGATACTGCAAGTTTTCTTTTTCACACCTACATAAAATAATATTATCATGGATAGAACTCTCACCAGCTAACTATATGTGTCCCTCTGGGCCCGGATCTCTGCTGGTAGAGCCTGCGTACATGTACACAGCAGGAAAATATCTCCCTTGCTGGCTACCCAGTGAGTTTGTCTTTTCACAGCAACCATAAATACTCTCCCATTTCCAGCAAAGTAAGGTGATCAGCATCATTACAATGCTCCTTATTAACCCCACCAAAACATACAGTTTGACACAAATATGAGCATCCTACAAGAATGTCTTGCAAAATAGTGTCTATAGGGAAAAATGGCTGTCTTTATGATACAAATATATTCGGCTTTATTGACCTCAGGTGAGTGAAAAATAGCTAAACAAAGAACAAAAGGTGAGCTCTTTTTTGGGGGGGGAGGGGGAGTTATCCTTAAATCTTTAACCATATATCTTTAACTCAGTGTGTGTGTGTGTGTTTTGAAGCCTTGCGTGTTTGTTTTTTGAGTTCTTGAGAAGGCTTCTGTTTGTGTGTGGACTTTGGTTTGTTTTTTGGCTGTGTGCTTGCTTTGATTGTATATTCCTGCATGGCATGGGTTGAACTTGATGACCTTTGTAGTCTCTTCCAGCTGTATGATTCTATGATGCTATGTCAATGTTAAATGTAAAAATAAACATATCCATCATTTTGGAAAATGTACTACAGGAAGTACACTCCAAAATTGGAATTTCTAACCAAGAAAATTTTAAAGAGATAGAAACGTACACAATAAAACACTGTGTACATGTATATTTTTTGTGGGGGTGTTTTGTAGATTTGTGTCCCAGATCCCAATCAGACATTATAACTACTGCACCACACTGGCTTTGTGAATAAGGTTGCTTCACATCAGTTGTCCAGTTCCAGGTAACCTTTGTGAATAAGGTTGCTTCACTCCGGTTCTCCAATTCCAGGTAGCCTAATTGGAATAGTACAGAAACTGATTGTTCAGGATGCAAATTGAGTCCATTAATTATTACATTATGCACCAGTGACTTTACAGCCCTTTCTGTTAACTAATACAAAAATATGAGGAATCAGAGAACACACCTTTTTCTCCGGTTCGTGCTAGGAATTGCTTAGGATCTCTTCTGGGAAAACAGCAACTTTTGGCTGAAGGTGGAGCAGAGTCCTGGTTTTATGGCTCCAGAAATACTGGGTTCTGCAAACTCTCCTCTTAATAACATGGTTCGATAGGAAATCCTGGAGGTTGACATGATCACCCTGTCTCAAAATAATTGAGTTTTTGATCAGCCGAGATCTTCATACAACATATAGGCCATTAAAACAGTATTTGTTTTAGCAGAGCGTGAACCAGCATGGTGTAGTGGTTAAGAGCAGCAGATTTTAATCTGGAGAACTGGGTTTAATTCCCCACTCCTCCCCAAGAAGCCTGCGGGGTGACTTGGGCCAGTCACAGTTCTTTCAGAACTCTCTCAACCTCACCTACCTCATAAGGAGTCCATTGTGGGGAGAGGAAGGGGATTGTGATTGTAAGATGCTTTGAGGCTCCTTAAGGTAGAGAAATGTGGGCTATAAAAACCAGCTCTTTTTTCTTCAGAGTTCACAAAGCTGATGCTGGAATAATTTTTCTTAGTCTTTAAGGTGCCACAAAACTCCTATCTGTATCTTTAACTAAAAGTTGTAACTGAACTGCGAATATATAGACTTACCTTTGAAAACAAGAAGCAATTTTATTATATACTGTGTGCATCAGTTGGTTACTGCTGGGTGTAAAGATCTATTTTCTTAGAATTCTATCCTCAAAAGTGATCTATCATATCCTCTGATGTTTTATGTCTGTTCTCTACTACTTGAAGCTATATGCTTCCAAACATAGAAGTTTGATTAACAACCAGTGATGATCCATAAATCAAGGTTCAATATTAGAAATTTTTGCTGGGTCCATTTTTCTCTGCTAGGCAGTAGTATTCTTCAGTGTCCCATCTGATTTTCCCCAGGAGGCCTTAGCTCCCAGAGGAGAGGAGTTTCTTGCATCTTGATCTTCCACAGTCTTTCCTTTGTCTTGGTGTATACCCTTCCTCTCTCTGGGTCTGAGGACCTGGCAGAAGAGTTGTCCTCATCCTGCTTACGGGGACATCGATACCCCTTTTACGGGCAGGGCTGATCTCTCCATCTTCCCCATTCACTAGACACTCAGCACTTCCTGGTCTGTCTTCTCTTGTCCAAACAGCCAGCCCAGCACACAGCCCCAGAGGATTTGCCACTTTGAGCTGCATCCAGTTGCCGGGGCAGCAGCCCTTGCCAACCAGTTGACTGGCAGACTCTTCTGCCCCCCTGCGTTAGCATGGCTGTGGGTGGGTGTGCTCACTCACTGTGTCAGGAGCCTGGACGGCATGAGTGGACCACACCACCGTCGTCACTGTTATTTGGGGAGAGGGGACACACAAACACCAGGATAGCAACTATGCAACTAAGGTAACATCTTACAAATGGTTTCATGTATCCCACATTCTGCAGCACGTCTTTGATCATTTTGATGCACACATTTTGCCAGTCTTTTGGAAGCTGGAGTTATAAGTTATGTTCTCCAACCACTCAAATGCAGAAATGAAACGCTGGTATTTCTGCTTCAAAATCTCCCAGGTGTGCTTGAAATAGGTAGAATGCCCTGTCATAGAGAGAGGTGGTTACCCAAGTAGATGCCAAGTATTCTTCTGTTTCCCGTAGCCAAGCAATCCAATGAAACAACATAATTATTTCAGCCTGTGAAACAGTTGGCCCAACTGAAATAGAGTTGCTGTGACATAGTGGTTAGAGTGGCTTAGGATTTGGCCCACTGTGCCAGGAAACTCAGGGAGTGGCCTTGGGCTACTCGTGCTGAAGCTTACCTAACAGGATTGCAAGGATAAAATGACAAGGGGGGGAAAAAAGAATGCCACCCTGAGCTCTTTCAAGGAAGCGGGGAGGGGATAATAGTGTGCTAAATAAACAAATGATGTGGAGATAAATGTGTGCTTTTAATGTGTAGACATCATTGGAGCCCATTGGCCCATAGGAGCCTCAAATGGACAAATGAGTTTTTTCTAGGGTGTCTGTACAAAAATTCAGGTTGGTAAAAGAGTTATAAAATAGCAATTGTGTTTTTTTTCCCCTTCAGGCTGCTCTGACACTTCCACAAAGACCATTTCTTCATTGTTCTACTGTGATTCCAGTTGTTTGCCTGATGCTGAAGTTTATTATGCATCTTTTCAAGCTGAAGGATTCCTGGTGTTTTCTGCCCTGGATGCTGTTTATATCGTGGACTTCACACCATGTTCGAGATGGAATTCGTCACGGCTTGTGGATTTGCCCATTTGGAAATACCGGGCCCTTGCCTTACTGGCTTTATGTGGCAATCACGGCATCCTTGCCTCATTTCTGTTCCTTTGTCATGTACTTAACCGGAACAAGGGAACTGATGTCTATAAAACATGGGATTCATATTGATGTCTAAGGATGTTGCAGATGGTTATATTTGCATTGCTGAAATAATTCCCTCAGGTGTTCTCACATCTTAACTTGAAAACACGTTGCTTGTTATAGCTGTGATTCCCTAAAGCTACTGCCACATAAGATAATGTTTTGGGTTAATGTTCTAGTTAGCATATTCCTCCAAATCTTCTTCTGCAGATTCTTTCTTTTGTGGATTCCCAAACAGATGTCAGTATTTTGTAAGAAAAGAGTAACAACTGCTACTTCTAGATTCCAGTATAGTACCACCTTAGAGACCAACAAGATCTTCAGGTCATAAGCTTTTGCTAGACAAAGGGAGCTTTGTTTCTTGAAAGGTTACACTCCAAAAATCTTCTTGGACTCTAAGGTGCTACTGGACTTGTATCTGGCTGTTCTGCTGCAGCTCAACAGAGCTACCAGCTGAAATTGGTATTCCTGTCTACCTTCCTCTCTCTGTAGTCCGCAGTGGCTGAATCAGCCCCAGGATTTTCAATTCTGGTTCCACAAAACAGGAAAGTACTTCAGTTTCCAAAATCTCTGGCCTTGGAGATTATAGAAATGGGTCCGGGTGGTGGGCAGAAGGAAAGGAAGTTGTCAACCTCTTGTCCCAATCAAAATTTATCTTGTTACGGCAAATACAAAGAGTGGAACAAATGGGAAGCATGATGTTCACTTCTTTTTCTACTGTTAATGCCAGAGATGTGTTAGTGGTTTCTAGAGCACGTCCTTCTTCAGCCTCCTCTGCAGTATAAATTTGACTCAGTCGCTTATCACTATTTATATTTCTGTCTTCTGAACTCTTTGGTTGTCATATTGAAGATGTATAGTATACCATTTAGGTCTAAAGGAGCAGCAGTCTAAAGGAGTATACCATTTAGGTCTAAAGGAGCAGCAGTGGCATAGTGGCTAAGAGCAGTGGCTAAGAGCAGGTGCACTCTGATCTGGAGGAACCGGGTTTGATTCCCAGCTCTGCCGCTTGAGCTGTGGAGGCTTATCTGGGGAATTCAGATTAGCCTGTACACTCCCACACATGCCAGCTGGGTGACCTTGGGCTAGTCACAGCTTTTCAGAGCTCTCTCGGCCCCACCCACCTCACAGGGTGTTTGTTGTGAGGGGGGAAGGGCAAGGAGATTGTAAGCCCCTTTGAGTCTCCTACAGGAGAGAAAGGGGGGATATAAATCCAAACTCCTCTTCTTCTTCTAAAGACCAATGCAAATGCAGCGCTGCATATTGTTGAGAAATACCCAACCAGAGAGTTCTTGCAGTTTTAGGTTGTGATCAGATTCTGGGGGCTCCAGAACCCCCAAGCAGTGTCAAATGGCCCCTTACTAGCTAATATAATATCCAAAGTGGGTAGGAGAAAACTTGTCTGTGGCAACAAAGCACTGACAGGCCAATGCAGAGGTGTTAATATCTTCAGTATTCAAAAAATTAAGGGATTTCATCTTGCCTGCAGTGAAACAGGTGAGGGGAAACCTATTGTATAGGAATCTTTGTGGTTTAATGATAGCATTTATTTTGAAGATTTTAATTGGCATTGTAATTAAATTACAATAATGTTGGAAAAATAACTACAGGCTCACTATATTTTTCCATTTATTGACAAGTGTTTTTTTTTACTATAATAATTTTTACTTAATATATTATTCTTTCTAGTTTATGGAAGAACATGTGAATGTGCCATTTTATTTATTGAAGATGCAAACTGTCAAATCTTGTTGTCAAACCTTAAGGCTCCAGTGATTTACTTCAAGCATTGCTTTTGTTAATAGAAAACAGCAAGTTATAAAACACAGTAGCAACATTTGACAAAATAGAATTAACTGGAGACTTGTGTGGCTTTTTTGCATTGAGTTTTCCACAGAAGCATTTCTGAGTACAAAGTAAATGTCTAATCGGTTCTTTAAAAACAAATGCCAGTTTAATTCTGCTCTCAAGGGTTAGTTGATGATTTGTCTGTGGAGCAACTTCTGTAGAGATGGCTGTCTTCACAGCAAAGACTAGCAAAGACAGAATGTATTTACAGTCATAATAAGCACAGACGAAACCTTGTGAGGTTGGTGGGGCTGGAGAAGTAATGAGAGCTGCAACCATCTCAAGGTCACCCGAATCAAATCCAGTTCTCCAGATTAGAGTCTGCCACCCTTAACCACTACACCAAGCTGGCTCTCCAAGAGAAGCCTTCACACAGGTTGTGCTTGGTGTGACTGATTCCAAAAAAAAGGTCATGACCTGAACTAACCTTTCCCCAGATTTCAATATATGGCGGATGTTTGCTTATCTTGTTACTGATTAGTTGTGCCCAAATTCCTATGCATGCACAGTAGGGGATGAATCTTTTTCAGACGGGAATAGCAAGGATAATAGACATGAGAGTGGTGATGCAAAAGAGACTATGAAACATGGATAAGTAACAGGTCTCTGTGTCAGTCGAAGCCTGTTCACACACAGCTTTGATTCCGCTCAGAGGGCTGGCTTGCTTGTTAGCAGATGTGAAATATTCTGTGCATACACTGCATGGCAGCACCCCATTTTGTGCCAAATGTAAACTTCACAGGTAGTTACTCTAAATTCTTGCTCTCTGTGAGAGTGTCTTCTCCTGCTTATATTTCCAGATGTGGGGTTGTTTTTTTCTGTATTCATATGTTCGATTTCAGGTATGCACTTAAAATGCATTTTGTGGATGCACACATTTTGTGGATGTAATGAGTGGATCAGACTCAAACAGATCCATGCTTAGAAGAGATGGACTTGTATAAAAAACAACAATTGTCCTCCCTTCATCGGCAACTATGTTTCTGTATTCTGTAGTGGAAAATGGTGGAGTAGTATGGTTATGCGCAGACATAGCCATTGGTGGGAACAGTGTGGTTTTACCTAGTACATGACTTGTTCTCTTTTAAGCCTTTTTGCTTAAAGAGAAGCCGTTCCATTCAAAGAACTGTCAGTATTTTACATCATGATGAGGCATTTGAAAAGTTCAACATTATGATTGTCAATACTTTTCTTTCATAAGTTCTATGTGAAATCACAAGAATTATTTATGATGCCATTTCGGTGTGCTTACCTTGTTTTTTTCTTAGCTGTTGAGTCTCCTGTTCACTACTCCTTTGTGCTGTCTTCCACTACAGGTGAGGTTTAAGCATTGCCCCGGGCCATATCTTCCTGAAATATCCAATGTCGACATAGAATCTGGAAAGCATGTAAGAGATGCTTTGATTAAATTCAGCATCTGTAAATACACTCCCTGCTTCTGCTTATTATGCTGAAGGAACTTTTGAAAACAACTAAATTAACTTGACTGAATTGGGAAATGAAGCTCAAAGCCAAGGTATCCGCAGCCTGCACAGTAGCCTATATCCCAAACGATTTGTGGCTGATCCTCTTCACTTTCCTGCCCTGAGAGGTTTGTGCCTCTTAGCAAAATGACTTCTACAAGGGTGATTGCACTATTATAGAATAGAAAAGAGCCTGCCCGGGGTGTGTGTGTGCGTGTGTGTGAATTAATGCAATGTCTTTTAAGTCATGCTTCAACAAATTCTGGGATTCCTCAGCAAGAAGATTAGTAAGAGTAGACAAGGTTATGCACCTTGAGTCTTTGTCGAGAAGACTACGTAAATGCTGTAAATAGATGCTTCCGAAAAGCAGCTTCCCCCACAACTCCACCCTTCCCCTGCAATGCATAGCCACAGAACCGATTGGGCATGTTCTAGGGTTTGCTGTTAGTTCGTGTGGAATGATAACAAGGGCCAGCAAGGAAGTGAGCTAATTCTGAACACGTCCCAGAATTTTTTTTACACAATAACACAAAGCTCTCTTGGTATATTCAGTAATCCGGAAAAAGTTATCTTGAGTTTAACAATCTTTTTTTTTAAAAAAAATAACCGTAACCATAGGAACCACTGCATTAGTGGTTTGAACTTCAATTTATGTAAATATTAGCACACAAAGGAGTTTTATGTTCAGATCCAATAAAGTTCTTTGCGCTGGTGTTTTTACTGGAGGCAGGATTTGTGCTCTGTTTATTATTGTCTCTACCACTTATATTGTGATTTTCAAAAGTTCTGGCCCAAGAGTTGCTACAGCCTGAATCTCTAGTAATAAAAGTTTTCCTTCTATAAGTGTTCAGTCTTTTCACAAGCCCTGCAGTTTGGAACAGATAATATCCTTGGGACCATGGAATGTTTTCTTCTTCTCTCTGTAGACCTTTTCCTCTGCTGGTCATATTCCTGTTCTATTACCCTCATTTTGCCCAGCAAATCTGAAGGAGAGCACTCATTTATTTGTTGCCTGCCTTTCTTGCTGAGATTCAAGGACTCTGTTGGTACAAGGAATGGGATTACGGCTATCTTGGCTGTCTCAATCCTGGGCTGGAACTTTAGTTCCTTTCCCTGGACAGCTAATCATATTGTTACTAATACAGCCACTGCAAGCTAATATTCAGTTTCAAATGCAAGAGAACTTACTGTTACACGTAAAGAGAGAGACTACATATTTTCCTAAACATTCTGTTTTCTGTGTATTGTCGAAGGTTTTCACGGCCAGATTCAGCCGGTTGTGGTGGGTTTTCTGGGCTGTGTAGCCATGATCTGGTGGATCTTGTTCCTAATGTTTCACCTGCATCTGTGGCTGGCATCTTCAGAGGTGTATCACAGAGGGAAGAAGATGCCAGCCACAGATGCAGGCGAAATGTTAGGAACAAGATCCACCAGACCACGGCTACACAGCCTGGAAAACCCACCACAACCATTCTGCTTTCTGTTTGGCACATTATCATTGGGTTGAATAGGACAGTGTTCTATTTGATGACTAAAGCTGTAGCAAGAAATTTGGCACAAAGCGGTAATTAATACAGGAAAATAGTTATCTGATGGCCTTATTAGGAACTCTACACAAAATAATTACAGTGTATGTGTGGTGTTGTTATTTTAGAGTTAATATACTGAGAACTGATACAAAAGAACCTACGTGCTCATGCTTGACTGCCTTAAAGGTTTGTAATGCATAAACATGTAGCTTGTAGATAATCACTTGGGCCAGAACTGTTTGTTAATTTACTTTGAGTAAAATTATTATATGAAGCAATCCTGCAAGCATTAATTAATTATCTTAAGAGTGCTACATTTATGGATGAATACAGGAAAGTTACTTTGTGGTGAGTGTATATAATGAACATGGGTAGTTGTCCAGCAGAGACTGGTTATCTGGGATAGTAGCTCCTGGAAATGTCGTGCTCAGAAATGGAGATGGGAGGTCAGATTGACACAAATAATAATAACTTGATACAGCCTTGCCAGTAGATCAGTTCTTAGAGCTAGAACATCCATATATGAATAAAGATCTAGGCAGCAGGGAAAAAAATGTGTTGTCTTGTCAAGATGGTTGAGTTTCTACAGAATGAGTTCATCATTGGTCTTCAGTGCAGCCCCATATTGGGACTGTGCCTACACAGGCCTACCATTTCAGCAGATTTTTCTCTTAGCCCAACAACAGGAGGGGGTGCCCCTCCACTCCAGAGAGAGATGCAACAGTTCTAACCGTCATGTGCTCTGGAGGGGCACGCCCAGTGGTGGGATTCAGCAGGCTCGCACCTCTTCGGCAGAACCGGTTGTTAAAACAGTGCTTGTAAACAACCAGATATATTATTTAAATCCCACCACTGGAACCAGTTGTTAAATTATTTGAATGCCACGACTGGTCATGCGCTCCCCCATCACCCCTCAATTTTGTCCTTGCTGCTGTTCAGTAGAGAAGATTCTTTTCAAGTTGCAAGTTTTCTTTGTTAGTGTTTCATTAACCTAAGAAGTTGAGGTGGCTATTGCAGATCTAACTTTCTTCTTTTTGTAAAAGCCGAACCAGTGACGTTTATTTCTGGCACTAATGGCTTCAAATGTGCTTTCCAAAAAAAATGCACCCAGTTCTCTACTAAAATGACTTAAAGTGGTAAACATGTTTTATGTCTTGTTTGCTTGGGAGAAGCCCACAATGTACAGGCTACAAGGTCTGTCAAAAGTTTACTCCCAAGTCTAAGTCAGACAGGGTTTTTCATCTTAAAGCAGCCTTTGGGGAGAAGGTTCTGGCTGCAGTTGCTTCCCCTGAAGTTTCTCATCCCCCCGCCCCCCCCCCCCCGTCCCGGGGCTTCATCAACCCAATCCATTGCACTCCCTGACCATTTGCAGGCTTCATCTGTTCCTCCAGTTTTGACCACTGCAAGATCAGAACCGGGCCCTACAGTTTGTTCAGCTCCATCAGATCCATCAGTTTCTAAGCAGTCAGCTACATCAACTAGATCTTCACCACTCTGGAACATAAGAAAGTTAAGGCTAAATCCAAGCATAAAGCAAGTCCCAGGATGCTGAGAGAGTCAAGGAGATGCTGGAACCGATTGTTGATCCAGAATTGACCTTTGTGTCTTTATGTTCAGTGTCATCAAACTGGAGACTGGCTCTTGTCTCTTGTCGCCAGCCTCTGTGGTCTTTATGTTTAGTGTCATCAATCTGGAGACTGGTTCTCGTCCCTTGTCACCGGCCTATGTGGTTTCCACACAGGACTTTCCTTGGTCCTTGTTATTTCCAAGAAGTGAGCTGCGGCACTGGCCTCCAGGCAGCCAACTTGCTAACACCCAACGAGCATCCCCTTGCAAGCCCAGGGTGTGGTGAATTTTCCATCGCCTCCATTTGTCTCAGTTGTTAAGTAGCTTTCTAAGGATTTCAAACTTGAGGAAGAAGAGGTAGAGTATTCCATTGGTTCCAACAGTCAAATTGATTAAGGATTAAGCCTGATTTTGTGCTTTCCTGCCCTTCATCCCTTGGTGCTGAAGAACTTCAGACTAAACAGAGGCCTGGGCAGCATTCTACCTCCATGGATAGAGAGGATTGATACTCTGGGCAAAAGGCCTACTCCTTGGCAGCCCTTTGTTTTCACTTGGCTAACCACCAGACAGTCATGGGTAGATATCAGTTCCACTTATGGGAGAAGATTTCTCCTCATCTTCACCTGTTACCTGATGGTGGCTGCATGGTAGTAGTATTGGTACAATCTAATGTTATTTGTTTGCCCAAGCCAGAGAGTAATGTTGGGGGGCATGCAGCAAAGGCTGCCTCATGTTCCTTGGTCACAGCAGTGTCATTGCATCAACATGCTTGGCTATGAAATGCTGCTCTACCAACAGAAACGAGGGCAAAAGTGAAGGATCTCGCACTCAACATAAACATGTTGTTTGCCTCTAACACTGACAAGTTCATCGCAAATAAAAAGAAGAACCACCAGATGGCAAAGTCCTTCAGGATCCTTCTGCTTCTGCACCTCAGACACCGCATTTTGACCAGTGTCAACAGGGGTTTGTGACTCCCAGTTACAAATCTCACCAATTCTTTCAGAGCCAATAGTATCCTACTTAAAGGCAATATTATCAACCTGCTTTCAATAAGAGAAAGTTCCCTCAAAAACAGTGACAGGGTAGGGGCCATAAGTAGACACAATAGAAATCCTGACTCTTACATCAACCCTCAAAGGAAGACCCAATGTTTCTTGACAGGGTTCCAAAGTTTGTTCCTCAGTGGGAAGCACTTTGATCACATTCGTAGGTGATAGATGATGTTAAGTACAGTTAGAGTTTGCTCAGTTGCCCCTATGTTTTCATTTTCGTAAGAGCAAAGGATAACTTATTCTCTGGATTAGTGGTTCGGTTAGCACAGTTGGCCATGCCAGCAGGGGCTGATGAGAATTGTAGTCCATGAACATCTGAAGCGCCAGAGTTGGACACCCCTGAGTTAGTGGAACTGCTGACCAAGGGTAGAGGGCAAGAAGTTGATCTGAACAACTGTGGGGCTACTATCAGAGGCATAGCTACCAGGGGGTTGGGATGCGCATGTTGCACTGGGTGCACGCCTGGGGGGGGGGGGGGGGGAGGCAAAAAATCAGGTTTGTTTGTGGTTTTTTGTATTATTAGTGTTTTTCAGTTTTTGGCCTGCAGGGGGTGCAGTTTTTAGGCTAGCAGCATCAAAATTTCAGGGATCTTTCGGATACTCTCCTGATGATACCACCCAAGTTAGGTGTGGTTTGGTTCAGGGGGTCCAAAGTTATGGACTCCCAAAGGGGGTGCACCCATTCCTCATTGTTTCCAATGGGAGCTAATAGGAGATGGGAGCTACACCTTTGAGGGTCCATAACTTTGGATCCCCTGAACCAAACTTTATCAAACCTAGGTGGTATCATCAGAAGAGTCTCCTAAAGATACCCTGAAAGTTTGGCGCTGCTAGCTTAACAATGGCACCCCTGACAGCAGGCACCCCCCAAATTTCCCCAGATTTTCCTTTTAAATCCACCCCCTTCCGCATGGATTTAAAGGGAGAATCTGAGGTCCCTAGTTTAAACATTGAAAGTGATGCTGTTTCAGGGTGGGGGATAATCCACCCCAAAACAGCATCACTTTCAATGTTGTTTTAACTGGGGACTCCAGATTCTCTCTTTAAGGTGAATTTAAAAGGAGAATCTGGACTCCCTAGTTTAAACACCATTGAAAGTGATGCTATTTGGAGGTGGATTCCAGCATTACAGCAGCTGCCTATGGTGGTGGGGGGCGGGGGGGCGCAAAACTCAGATTTTGCACTGGGCTCCATTTTTCCTAGCTACACCTCTGGCTACTATTCAAAAATTTTCCTTATTGATAAAAAGGACAGTGGCTCCTGGCCAGTCGTGGATTTGAGGGAACACAATAAAAGTTTAGAAATCTTTAGGTTCTGAATAGGTATGTTACTGAGTGTTATGAAATTTTTGCCAATAAATACATGGTTTGTTGTTATGGACTTCAAAGATGCCCATTTTCATGTCTCAGTCCATCCTTAAAGAATACCTTAGTTTCAGGTTTGGAATTTTATGAGCACACCAATACACGGCCCTTCCATGCGGTTTGGAAACAGCCCCTAGAGCATGGTAGTGGTTGTTGCATAGCTACGAACTAGAAGCTGTTCGATTTCCTCTTACTTAGACAACTGATGGATCACTGCACAGTCTGAAGCTTTATTTAACATACTGGCATGGTCATATCCATTTGCACCAAGCTCAGCCTTGTAATTAGTTGGCCAAGTCCAAATTACAATATGCAACTCAGGTCAATCTCATTGGAGCAGGACTGGGATCCAGGGTAGCCAGAGCCTTTCTTCCCCAGGATAGAGCCCTGGCCCATTCCTTGATTGTCCAAAGATAACAACCAGTTCAATCTATACAGAGATTCTTAGGTCTGATGGCTTCTGCTATGGCTGTAATGGCAAATACCCATTTCTGTGACCTTTACAATTCTGGTTTGTTCAGCAATACATTTCATGGATTCACTTGCCCCCAATCACCATTTCTCTATCCCAAGGTCATTCCATTGGTGGCTCTCTCTGTCCAATTTATTCAAAGGTGAACCCTTTAGGGTTTGGTACCCACAAGAGTCACAGGAGATGCATCCCTTACAGGATATGATAGTTTGGGCAGGAAGGAACCGTTGCATCAGTCTCTGGACAGGCGGGATGCTTCCTCTTGTTTCTGGGCTAGGAGAAAAATCTGCCAAAACAGCAGGCCTGTTCAGGCGCACTCCCAATGTAAAAATCCTGTCTTCAGGTAAGTGAAATCCTGTCTTCAGAAAACACAGTCCAGTTCCCACTTAATTTCTTTGTGTGAACAGCATATATCTAAAAGGTCACATTCGGAACTGCAGTGGGGTTCTGTACATTTGAACTAAAACATTGACTCCAGAATGTGTGCTGAAACCAGTAGAAGTTGTAAGAGGCAGTTTGAAATAAATTGAATTTGATGTTTTTTTTAGTGTTATTGCCTCAGCCTTTCCATCTTTCTCTAGCTTCATAGCACTTACATAAGTAATACTTGGCTATTTTCAAAGAGAAAGGAACCTCAAATTACAGGGTTTCCCCCCTTTTAATACAGAGGTACATGTCCTGTCTTCATTTTTCTGCTCTTTGTGAACAAAAATGTGAAGACTGAGCTGCTTGTATTGTTTTCTTGGAAATGCTAAGGTGGCATTAAAATATTCAACAACAGATAATTTGCTTTGTATCTCAACCATAATATGGCTAATTCTATTCACCTCTTTGAGGCAGTGTTATATAACAGTTGGAGCAGGTTCTGAGAGATTCATATTCAAATTCCCACTGCCATAAAGCTTTCCAAGTCACTTTGATCTGGTCACAGTATCTTAGCCTAACCTACCTTCCTAAAATGGCTGTGAAGAAGAGAGAAAAATATACATTGCCTTGAACTCCTTGGCGGAAGCATGGGATTAAATGTGCCAATTAATATGAGTAGGTCTGTTTTTTTTTTCTTTATTGATTTCCATGAACATGTTAACAAGTAAAGCTGGTGACATTCAAGACAGTGTGGTGGATAGTGTTCAGCTAGGATTGGGTTCCTAATCTCTAAACATGAAGTTTACTGCGTCACTCCCTTTCAGCTTAACCTACCTCAGAGGGTTGTTGTGAAATAACAAAGTCATGGCAACATGAGGAAGAGTGGAATAAAAAAGTGAGAGAAAGCTTCAAATGATACTCCCTTATGAAGAGAACTAGTGTATTTCTGTAGTTGAGTCTGCCAGGTGCTTAGTGATTTAAACCATATTTTATGGAAAATACCTATGGCTGCAAGGCATGGTTTTTAGGAAGATAAGAATAACTTCTGCTGTATTGCACAAATGTGTCCTGCAGCATTGTCTCTAACAATTGCCAGCTGTGAAATTTTTCAAACAGCCAAGGATTCTTCTGTCTGTACCGCCCAGCTGATTGGTCAAGTCGTGCCTCTCAAGCCCTGTTTTCTCTGTATCCTCGCTTGCAGAGGTGAGGCAGGTAGGCTTTTTCTTAGCTTTTCAGTGGAGGCACCTTGCTTGTGAAAGATCCTTCCCCTTGAGGCTTATCTGGTTCCTGTTTTGCTCTCTTTTAGACACCATGCCAAAATGTTTATTTTTACTCAGGCCTTGAGGGCCAGCATGGTGTACTGGTTAAGAGCAGTGGACTCTAATCAGGAGAACTGGCAGACTCTTCCCCACTCTTCCACATGAAGCCTGCTGGGTGGCCTTGGACCAGTCACAGTTCTCTCAGAACTCCCTCAGCCCCACTTATCTCACAAGGTGCCTATTGTGAGGAGGAGGAAGGAGTTTGTAAGCCACCTTGAATCTCCTTACAGGAGAGAAAGGCAGGGTATAAATCCAAACTCCTCCTGCTCCGTCTTCTTCTTTGTCATGTTCTTCTTCTTGGTGTTTGATCTTTGAAACATTTTGCATGGTCTGCTTTTAGCTTGAGGATTGCTTTTTGAGGTTAATTTTAGCCTGCTAAATGTTTTATGCTGTAGCTGGCTTTTAATAGTTAATTTTAACTATTTTTGCGTCCTGTGATCATCCCATGTTTTTACTTTGTGAGCTGCCTCAAGCAAGTTAGTATTTGATCTCTGAAACATTTTGCATGGTCTGCTTTTAGCTTGAGAACTGCTTTTTGAGGTTCATTTCAGTCTGCTAAATGTTTTATGCTGTAGCTGGGCTTTTAATTTTAATTACTTTTATGATCTGTGATCGTCCCATGTGAGCCGCCTCAAGCAAGTTCTCTGAGGGAGGTAGCGTATAAATTTAAGAAACCATGATGAAAGTAAACATTTATTATTTTACCAGAGAACTTTTTGCAAATTAGCAAGTTGTTTACAAATCATATCTGTTGCAGTTGGGAAACGTACATGAGATAAACCAGTTACCGTATTTGGAAAACAAATCTTAACTAGTGAATAATATAGGTGCTCACTTTTGCTTTTTTAAAAGTGGCTAGTTCTGTGGGGCTTCAGAGTTGTTTCCAAGTGTGATTATTAATCACTGACTACAATATTAGGAAAAGGAAGCATGAAGAAGTCTAAACCAATTACTGTGCCTTTCTACTCATGAATTTTGAAGAACAGTGATAAATACTTATCACCCCTGGGAGAAAGACTCCTGCATATTCAGAGGATGTCCATCAACTACAGTTTGACATATCTATGGCCTAAGATTGTTAGTTAATTGTAACAATAACACACACACACAATTTTACAAATGGCCTTTGTCACTCGAAAAGTTGCTTGCCTGCTGGTAACCCCCAGCTGTAGAACACTTGGAAGCTGAAAAGAATCTTGCACTACCGGTATTGCATTCAGACAGTATCTACCTGTTTGCATATTGATTTTTATTATGAAGCATTCCCCTTTGTGTACTATGTACTTCTCTGTTGTGCGTCAAAAGACTTGCACAATCATGAAGTTCAAGAAACAGCTACTTGCAGGCGGTTTGATGAATGCCCAGTTGTAATAGGTGGTGTAATAGGGATGTTATAGAAACCTGCATCTTCTAATTGGTTATCTCTCCCTGTTTTGCTGTGCAAACAAGCATGACCTGTATGCCTTTTAAAATTGGAGCAGCTTTCTAGGGCTGGTCATTGTGAAAGGCAAGGAGAACCGTCACCGACGACCCACTGTCGCCAGCTGCCCCTTTTCCTGGGCTGAGGCTATGGTGGTAGCATACTCTTTTCTCTGTGGCCAGTTTGCTGTCCTCCCAGCAACCGCCTGGGTGCTGGGATGAGACCACAGAGCCCGCAAAGAGGGGGGGGGGGATTGTCAGAGAAGATGGGCCCTTTACTTCCATCTGTGGAACAAGGCCCACAGTTAAGGAAGGTCCACAGTTGTTTCAGGAACCACCTCGCAACCACAATCCCCAATAAACCATGGTCTTGCCCTCTTTCCTGGAACATGGGGTTGGCACCACACTGGGGAACAGTGTTCAGAAGAGCCATGTGGCTCCCAAGCCACTGAGTATCACTAATCTAGACAGAGATTGGAAATCAACATTCAAGAAATAGATACGGTACTTTGAATGGATGGGGTGGGGGTGGGGGTGGGGGGCAGATTCAAGGAAGTCCAGTGCATGGAAAGTCATCATAGGATCTGTCCTTTGAAATGGATTGTATTTGTTTAAAAAGTGTAAGTGGTAATACAGAAGGATTACTTAACAATTACTTGATGTCAATCCTGCACTGAAACCTCATCAAGGATTAAACAGATGAGGGTGTCTGGTTATATACCTCCTCTTCAAGTTCAGTTCCATTGGGTTTCTACACACATAATCCATTATTAGCCATATGACTAATAGTGCAGCAGAACTAGCCTAAATTTCAAAACCATAACATACTAAAAATTGCCGAATTAGACCTAAAATAAATAGGAAAAATAGTTGGTTTTTATACACCACTTTCCCCAACTTTTAAGGATTCTCAAAGTAGCTAACACAATTGTCTTCTTTTTACTCCCCACATCAGACACCTTGTGAGGAAGGTGGGACAGAGAGAGTTCTGAGAGAACTGTGATTAGCCCAAGGTCATGCAGCAGCCTTCTTAAAAGGAGCAGGGGAAACAGAATTGGTTCACAGGATTAAAGTTTGCCCCTCATGTGGAAGAATGGAGAATCAAACCAGGTTCTCCTGATTACAGTCTGCCACTCTTAACCACTATACCATTCTAAAAAAACCCACTTTAGGTAGGTGTGTGTTCTAAACACTGGGAGTTAGATCTAGTGGTATTGTTCCCTTCCTAGAACAAAGCCTCCGCTGGTGGAAGGAGATGGGTAAGGCTTGTCAGTTTATCCTTCCAGATACAGACCCCCACTTTGCCTTTTCTGTGCAGTTGTGGAGGGAGCAAAATAGCCATTAGAAAGGATATCTGATAGAATTAGCAAAGATAGAATTAGCAAAGGTTAAAGCAGATGACTGCCAAGTGTGTGAATAGGGTCTCTAGAGTGTCAACAAAGATGACACTCAGGTCATGTGGCACACCTCCACACCCTCCCACTTTTATCTCCCACTGGGGCTCAAGATGTTTATTTGATGTTCAGATTTTAATATCGCAGCTGTTGCAGCAACTCGGTCTAGCCAACATTAAAAAAAAATCATTGTGTCTCTACTTGTAACATTTTTACCATGCATTGCAAAGCTGACGTAACTTAACTTGGGTTTTGGTCCAAGGTACACAGCAAAAAAGAGGTGTTGCTGATTTTTTTTTTTAACCGTTGCACAAAAACAGTGGTGTTCCCAATGTTCAACCAACATAATTTGTTCTGAGGAAAACCTTTGCCAAGGCCTCCCCCCACCCTGCCAGTTCTACCATATCTCTTGCATTTATGTGTAAGAAAAAAAGCATATGCTATTGAGGGTGATGGCTTATATTTGTATTTCACTTTTTTTGAGAGGAATGGATTAAGGGAGTCCCATACTTTTTCTCCTGCCCATGCAAGAAGGACCTGAACATTGTGGCTGTGAGTCTGGTTCTTCCTTGGACCAAGAAACAAATGCTGTCTTTTATTTTTTGAATGTTTATTTTCTCTCCACTGTTCCAGACTTGCTGGGTGCCCTGTCAAATGTTAAATGCCTGCTGAAAAATAAAAAGGATATGCAAGGGGACCCTTGCAATACACATAATAGACTGGCATGTAGTGTTACTGATCTCTAGTGGTCTCTGGAATGAACCACCTTTCTGCTCTTTATAAGCCGTAAAGAAGTAATGTAGATAAATATGGTCAACCCTGACTTATAAGGGGTAGGAATTCCTGTGGCTCTCCCAAGACAATGTTCAGGAACTACACCAGGATCCCATCAGCCTTCTGTTCCACAAGTCCCCTCTTTTAAACCTATTCCTCTCCACCATGTGATTCATTTCTTGTCCATTTCCATTCCTCTATTCCACCCCATCCACTATCTGTTCCTGGTCCATGTCCATATTTTCCTTCCTTCCGTGTCTCCTCCTTTCCTTGTGTAGTTCTCACTGTGTGTGTGTCTCCGTCCTCCATTTCTTGGGCTTCTGGTCGGTGTCTCTCTGTCTGCTGTCTGTCCATATCTTTCCTTGTCTATCCATATTTCTGTGTCCTGTGTGTCAGTGTCTGCCTCCTCCATATGTTCTGTGCCTGGTCTGGGTCGTTCCACTTGTTTGTGTGTGCTCGTGTCCATTCGTGCTCACTGTTCCTCCTGTGTGTTGTGTCACCACTGGAGTCTATCTGTGTGTGGTGTGTTCCTTGGTCTGTGTCTATTTTTCCCAGGATGCTTGTTGGGTTTCTTTTTTTTTGGATGTGCGTGGGTTGTGTTCGTCTTACAGTCTAGTATTTCAGTTGAGGTTTTTGTGGACTGTGGGTGGGACCAGTTTAAAGAGATGGATGGAAGTTTAGGTGCAACAGGTGGCTCTCCCAAGGGATGGTGACATGGGTAATCATTCAGAAGGTTGCAGAGGTTAGGCTAGTGTTACTAGGCCAACCAGACAAACATGAACAGGTTTGTTACCCAGAGTTCAAGCCCCAATAGCAATAGTGTATTGTCTTTGCTCTGACAAAGACATGCCCTTAACAGCACATGTACCAGGGAGGAGGACTGTTATGTCTCAAAGAATCAGGAGTCGGAGGAACAAAACATGGTGCTTTATTTCAAAGCTGCTACTCACACATAGCCTAAAATCACTCTGCAGCTGTGCTCAATATAACACACCTACTGATTACCAATTCCAGTGCAACAACTGCAGACTCTTAAAGGTAATGCAATTTTCTCACAATCATTACAATACATTACACCCCTTCCCCCTAACTCACTGTGATAATCTTAGTTGGGATTCTCTTTTAAGCTGAGGATCGTCTCAGCTCCCGCTCTGGCTCCTGGGTCTGTGTTTGTTCCTGGGTTCTGCTTAAAACAGTTGGACCCTTTGCTGTTTCCTTATCCTGCGTCTCCATCTGTGCCCTTAACTTGCTTGGGTTCCTCTGGGACAGTTGGACTATTTACTGCTTCCTCATCCTCTTGACTCCATCTGCCCCCTTAGCAGCCCTAGATTAGAGGGACCTGGGGTTCCCTGATCTACTGTTGGACCTGGCACTCTCTTCCTTGCTTGAGTCAACTTGTGTCTAGGATCTGCCAGCCCTCTTCTGATTTCCACCCTATAAGACAAAGGGCCCTGTCAGCTGCCTCACAACTACTGGGACCCAACATGGACTCTGCTCCATAATTTCGGACATACACAGTATCATCCCTATCAAATGTCCGAGGTGCTTTCTTACCTGATCTTCTTTCCGTGGACGATCATCAGCTGAATCGGGATGCATTAGGTCCAACAGCGTTGTAAGTTTCCGATTCATTAGCAACTCCGCGGGACTCCTCCCGGTGGCTGTGCACGGTGTTATGTGCTGTGTTAACAAAAGATTAGCCAACCGTACGGTGCCGAATCCCCCTCTACTATTAAGCTGCAATGCATCGCCCGTTGTATGCGCGCACCATCGCTTTCTGCCTGCCGGTGGTAGCCCGGATGAAAAGGGGCCGAGGTAACCTGGCGAATAACACCATTGGCCAGGAATACTCTAAACTCATTGGATACAAGCGCTGTCCCATTATCCGATACCACCCATTATCCGGGGAGGCCATAGGTTACAAATAACTTCATGCATTGCCCTAATAACTGTTTGTGATGTCATTGACATTACTGGCACTACTTCTAGCCATTTGGAATATGAGTCCACTACGGTGAGAAACACCTGGCCTTGGAAAGGCCCTGCAAAATGCCTGTACCCTTGACCCGCGGTCTTTTTGTGGACTCCACCATTGATAGGTGGTAGGGGCTACTGAGGTGGGGCAGGTCGCGTTATCTGACACTCCCTGCACCTGGCCACCCATTCTTCTATTTCACTATCCATCTTTGGCCACCACACATAACTACGGGCCAATGCCTTCATTCTCACTATTCCGGGGTGCCCTACATGTAAGGCCTCCAGCACCCTAATCCTTAAAGCTGCTGGGATCACTACTCTATTTCCCCACAGTAAGCACCCCTTGTGGACAGATATCTCGAGCTGCCTCATTCCAAATGGTCTGAATTTTTCCTCTAACTTACCCAATGGCCAACCCTTCCATGCCCAATTCAAAACTCGGGCAAGCACTGGGTCCTTAGCTGACCTTTCTGCTATTTCTGCCGCTTGCACTGGAGGCTCTGATAACGATTCCAACATCAAAACCTCCAAAAGTGGGGAGGTGCAGTTCCTCCTCAGTTGCACCCACTATCAAGACATCATCAAAATATGGTATGACTCCCGGCAAGTTTCTTAATATTTCTTCCATCAAGCTCTGGAATATCCCAGGAGCTACGCTCACTCCAAATTGCAGCCGCTTTACTCTGAATGCCCCCCTGTGAGTCACTATCGTCTGGGCTTCTGCAGTGGCATCATCCACTTCCAGCTGTTGGTATGCCTGCGCTAGATCTAATTTTGCAAAAACCTTTCCCCCTGCCAATGTTGCTAACAACTGACTGACAACTGGCACTGGGTACGGATGTTTCTGCAATGCCTTGTTAATTGTGCACTTATAATCAGCACAAATGCGCACATCCCCATTGGCCTTCAGGGGGGTCACAATTGGAGTTTCCCATTTTGCATTTACCACTGGCTCCAATATTCCCTGTTCCAATAACCGATCTAGTTCTGCATCCACTTTAGAGCGCAAAGCAAATGGAATACGCCGTGATTTTAGACGTATTGGGGGTACTAAAGGATCAAGATGCAATGATATAGGTGGACCCTTATACTGCCCCAGTCCCTCAGCAAACACACTCTTAAATTCTCCCACTAGCACCTCCCATGTCAACTTGCTAACCTCATGAATTCCAGTAATTACAATTCCCAACCTCCCAAACCAGTCCAACCCCAATAGGCTCGTCCGCCTTCCTTCCACTATTAACAATTTCAAACATCCATCAAACATATGATATTTCACATGGACATTACACATGCCAACCACAGGTACTCTATGTCCTTGATAATCCGTAAGTGGTAAGTCACAAGATTGAATGTCCAAATCATCCTGTGGGCAAAATGTTTTATAAGTGTCCCATGAAACGATGGAGAATGCTGACCCAGAATCCACTTCCATCACACAAGGGACATCCTGGATCTTCACAGTCACCGACAACTTACGCTGGATCTCGGGTTGCACGTGGTTAATTACATCAGCTGCGTAAACACCATCACACTGCTCATGTGGGGGTTGGCCAGTCAAGCCAGCTACATGGGGACAGCAAGGTGCATCCACAGAGTGTGTAGCAGATGAGCCGGGAACATGTCTTCTTGGTCCCTGATGCCTTTTTTCTCTGCACACTCTCCCAATATGCTAGCGTTTACAACAGAAACATTGTGCCTCTTTAAATTTACACCTTTTCTCTCTCATGGGGCCCACCACAACTCATACATTTCTCTGTTAACATCCCTCCCTCTCTGTTGTGGTGGTCTTCCCATCTTCATTGCACCATGCTGCAGTCTCTGAATTTCACCTCATTACCTCGGGTCTACAGTCCCACTGCCAGCTACGTTTGCAATCTCTGTGGGCTCCTGGCTTGTCGCGACCTCCAGTAGAGAGCTGCAGCAAGTTCAAAAATTCAAGGCTTCTTGGTATGCCGTTTGAAAAGTCAAGTCTGTCTTTGCCAGCAGCAACTTTTGCAATGGTGCCTCTCTCAGGCCACAGACCAGGCGATCCCTTAACATTTCTTCCAAATTGGAGAAATTACATTGTTGTTGCCAACCGCCCGTGAAGACTGCAACGCAATCTGCAATGCTTTCCAGTTCCCCTCCCACGATCACGTTTTATAAAAAAAGCTTACTCCGTCCTAGCCATATTTCTGATGGTTGGGGAAATGAAATGGTTCCTTAATGCAGTCAGTATTATCTCTACAAGCGGTGTTGCTGGATAAGTCTCTTGGCGCTTATCAATGCTGAGGCGTAGGTCAAACACACCCTTCACCACAGAGGCTCAAAAACACGAGCTCTTTTCCTTTCTGGGTCTGTTATGCCATTTGCCAGGAAGATAAAAAATTCCAATCGGGACCTCATAACTCCTGCCACTTCAAAGGAAACTCCAAATTAAACTGTTCCAGCTGCCCTTGAAAAGCCATAATTTACTCACAGTCCTTGCTTCACAAAAACTTGCTAGACTTGTCATAAGTTTATCCTCGTTGCCAATATGTTATGTCTCAAAGAATCAGGAGTCGGAGGAACAAAACATGGTGCTTTATTTCAAAGCTGCTACTCACACATAGCCTAAAATCACTCTGCAGCTGTGCTCAATATAACACACCTACTGATTACCAATTCCAGTGCAACAGCTGCAGACTCTTAAAACAATACAGTACCTCACAATCAATACAATACATTACAAGGACAAACAGCCAAGTGGATGCAAGAGGAGGGAAGACAGAGATAAGATGAACATAAAAGATGAAAGAGACAGTGATGAAAAAGATAGGCAAGGGACAATGTCATGTGTCTGGAACGGAGTGAGGCAGAATCGGTGACACACTCGGTCTGCTGATTGGTTAACTAGATAGCAGGGGCTGAGAAGATGGAATATACGGTAGGCCTTTAAAGCAGGGCATCTAGTAGGGCATCCAAAGGGGGAGCAATAGATCACAATCAAGTCATGCAGCTAATTTCATGTAACACTTGAGTTGGGTCTGTGGTCGTGAAAAGAATCCACAGGGAATTGCAGAGGTCTATGGGAATCCTGTTCAGTACATGGCAACGATGTTAGATCTGTGTCATAATTATATGTCAACCAAAAAAAGCAGCCACTGAATTCAAGAAAGTAAATGAGCAGCAGTGGTGTAGGAGGTTAAGAGCTCGTGTATCTAATCTGGAGGAACCGGGTTTGATTCCCAGCTCTGCTGCCTGAGCTGTGGAGGCTTATCTGGGGAATTCAGAGTAGTCTGTACACTCCCACACATGCCAGCTGGGTGACCTTGGGCTAGTCACAGCTTTTCAGAGCTCTCTCAGCCCCACCCACCTCACAGGGTGTTTGTTGTGAGGGAGCAAGGGCAAGGAGATTGTAAGCCCCTTTGAGTCTCCTGCAGGAGAGAAAGGGGGGATATAAATCCAAACTCTTCCCTTCTTCTTCTAAATTTTACAATCACAAACCCAGCCGGGAGGTTGCATCCAGCCAATGTAAAGTAACTGGATGCAAACGGGTACATATTACACCATATAATAGAAGCCAAAATGCTTAGAACATCAGTTGGCTCTTCAGCAGCACAGAAATATAAGTCCAAAGAAACTATCTGAAGTTCCATTATAGATTATTCCCAAGTCTCTTCAATATTGATCTGCAATAAATAAAGCGAAAGACAACAATGTTGTTTAGAGTACAGGCAACATTCTTTGGAGCAGCCGAGCGGATCATTTTTTTAAAGACAGCTGTTAACTACACACCTCAATAGCAAAACATGATGTTCAGTTATTCCGAATAAATGGTTAGCCAAATTCCTGCTGGCACAGTACAAACCCCTTCTCTGTTTGCTCCAAGGACCAGGCATTCAGAGGTATACTTCCTCTGAACATGGAGGATCCGCTTGGTCCTCACAACTACCTATGAATTCAGTTGGATGCCTTTTACCTGACAATTATTCCTACTGTCTACATGGCAATTTTTCCTACTGTCTGCATGTGCAACAGACAACTTTGCAGAAGAGTGTTAACTAGCCAGGTGCCTTTCTAAATCTGCATTTGCCAGCATAATAACTCTGCTCATACAGGTGAGTTTCAGTGGAGAGTCCAAAGAAATCTAGCATTACATGTGAGCACCTTCAGCAATCTGGAGCAAAAGTGGAAATACAGCTGACTGTGGGATGCTAGTAATAATGGCAGGGAGTTTCTTGGATTCTCAGCACCAGGTGATGACTTTTATTACACAGTAATTTTCCCTGGCATGGAATGTTGGACACTCCTGGATTTCTTGAGAATGTCCATATGATGTTCTGACTTGCTCAGGTTTCAGTCCAGAGAAAAAACACAAATATAAGGCAAGGTGGTGGTACAGCCAAACTCTTCTTTCCCCCGTGAGTGTTTCAAATACACCCTAAGCTGACCCCTGAAGTCTTGCATGCCCAAAGCCTAATATGGCCATTGTCAATATGCAGACCTTGAAGGAGGGTAGGAAAAAGGAATTGGAAAGTCCTGCAGGTGGATGAGCAGCAGTCAGCTTGGCTGCGGTAAGGAGGGAGGTTAGCAAAGGCTAAGGTTACCCAGAGGTCTATATCTCCTACTGCATAGAACTTGGCACCTTTGAACATCTTATCAGGTACCTTTAGCTCCCCCTCCTCTTTGATTGCCATAGTCTGGCCCAGGGGTCTGCAACCCGCGGCTCCGGAACCGCATGCGGCTCTTTCAGCCTTATACTGTGGCTCCGCGTTGCCTGGAGGTTGGAGGGTAGTGTGTGCATGTCCCTCCAGCCCTCTAGAGCAGCACTGGAAGGAAAGGTGAGTGGAGGGGCAGAACCGGAGATGTCTCCATGCATGAGGGCGCCGCTTTTCGTGTCCCCTCCACTCACCTCTGCTTCCAGAGCTGCTCTGGAGGGCTGGAGGGACATGTCAACGCTGCCCTTTGACCCCTGGAGGTCGACGGCAGAGTGGGCGTGTCCCTCCAGAACAGCTGTAATCCCCCCTCTGCCCCACAGAGCAGCTGCCTGCTCCGTCGGACAGAGGGGGTTTTCCTGCCTGGCGCCACTGCCTCCTGCAGCGCGAGAGGCAGCAGCACCAGGGAGGCCATGGCCGCCATCCCCCTCTGCCCCACGGAGCTGCCTGCTCCGTCAGGCAGAGGGGTTTCCCTGCCCGGCGCTGCTGCCTTCCAGTGCTGGAAGGAAAGGTGAGTGGAGGGGCCGAACCAGAGGCGGTTCGTGTGGAGCTGACTCTCTGGCTTGGTAGATCTTCAGGGCCGTGGAAAATGAGTCCAAATGGCTCTTTGGGTGGTAAAGGTTGCCGACCCCTGGTCTGGCCTGACTAACAGTCACAGCCTTGGCCTTACCAAGGGCGACAAGTTTTTTCTGAGGCCTGGAAACTCCCTATCTCTTGCTCCCCCCTCACTTCCTAGCATGACCCTAATTGGGGGAATGGGTCGCACAGGCTGCAGAATGAGCCATCTCTCCCATGCAATTGAGCCTTCCCCACCTCCTGGCAGCAGCCTAATTGAAACAGGGCTCACACTACAGAACAAGCCACTACTCCTGGGCAATTGAGCCTCTCACATCTCCTGTCACTGCCCCCTCTCTGCCTGCTGCCCAGGGCACCTGCCCCTCTTGTCCACCTAGATCAGGCCCTGAGTGTGGCAGAAAGATTTGTGATGCACTGCGGCTCAAAAATAAAATAAAACGAATTGGGATGTGCAGTTTCTCAGGTACTGGTGAGCATGAGTACCACTAATGAGAGACAACGTTGAGGTTTGGGACGAAGTTGAACCCAAGGGGTAGAAATAAGCACAGGTATAGAAATACACCCCTCACCCCCGTTTTCCGTTTGATCTGGAAAACCCATTACTCTTCATCTGATCTGTGTGCTGTAATGATGCCAACCTTCAGGAGGGCCCTGGGAATCTCTCAGAATTATAACTGATCTCTGGACTGCAGAGTTCAATTCTCCTGAAGATGTAACCCCCATGCTCAGAATGGGTTGACCCAGTAAGGGGTGGAGACTCAAAGCAGCAAGAGGCTGCAGACCTCACGTAGTTTGGAGGAGACAAGGCTGCTAGACTTGGACCTTAGTTTGTATAAGCCCTTAACACCTTGTTAAGGGTTTTTGTGGTTGTAATGGGTGAGAGTTCTCCTGGAAACCTTCATCATGTTGAATCCTGTTCATCACGCCCTTGGAGTCTTCAGGAGCCAACCCACTTGCAAAGAAGAATTGGACTTGGCAGTATCAGTAGACTGTAAATATAAGGACTTGAAAATGCAACCTGAACAGGACCTTGAAGTGTGATGTTAAATGTTGATGTTATATGTTATATGTTAAGAAAGTAAACCAATTTTGTTTTAAAAATTTGTTGTTGCAAACTCATTCCAAGTTCTGCCCCACAGAACCCACAAGCAGAGGTTACACAGACAGTGGCTGATTTGAAGGGTTGAATCTGTGGCATTATACCCTGCTGAAGTACCCTTCCTAAACCCCATCCTACTCAGACTCCATCCCAAAAGCCTTCAGGCATTTTCCAACACTAACACAAGGTCAGAACTTCCAGTAAACCAAATGCCACGAATCACAAACAATACACAAATAATCAACAGCTGAACAGTCAGCTTTCAGCATTGTCTTAACTTTGTTTGTTTGTTTACTGTGATCGGGTCACAGCTGACTTATGGTGGCCCCAGGAGGTTTTCGAGGCAGGAGACATTCAGAGGTGGTTTTGTCATATTGCAGGAGCCCAGGGCTTCTTTGGTAGTCTCCCATCCAAATCTTAACCAGGGTCAACTCCTGTTTGCTGTTCTGACGAGATCAGGCTATCCCAGGGGTAGGGAACCTTTAACACTCAATGAGCCATTTGGACCCGTTTTCCACGGAAAAGAAAACACATGGAGCCGCAAATACTTTTTGACATTTAAAATGAAGATAACACTGTATACATTGTTTTTTTTTTACCAATTATAGTGTGTTGCTTATGAAAGCAGTGGCTTTCACATCATGCACGGGCTGCACACACACAGAAAGCCACACACACACCCATACTCCCCATGGTTTTTGAGCACTGAGTGCATGCAAAATAAATATATTTTATAAATATGAATATAATAATGGAGATGGGGAAAGACATTGGCTGCCTAATTCTGTTCCGTTTTGGGAAGGTTTTTTTTTTGGGGGGGGGGTGCTTTTAAAGGATGCATGCTTATATAGTCATTATGGCTTTCCCTTTTCCTCCCGCTCCGAGTCTAGAGTCCCTGGCGAGGAGGCTCGTGAGGGGGGGGGGGTGTCGTTCTTTCCCCTGAGACTCTTCCCCGTCTCCTCCCCTTCTCTCTCTCTTGCTCCGTTCTCTTTTCTCTGCTTCTCTCTTCCTCCATTCTCTGTCCTCTGCTTCTCTCCCTCTCCTCTCACAGTCTCCTCCGTTCTTGACTCTACTCTACTGTCCTGTCCTTCTCCGCTCTCCCGAACTGCCACCCACTCTTTCCCTCCATCCGGCCCGGGCACGCTCCATCTGCACCTCTTTTAAAGCCTCCCCCACTGCCTTCTGGGGCGTTCCTGTTCCGCGCTCTCTCAGCTGTTCTCCCAGCCACTCAATAAGCCTTGCCGGGCCATCCAGCGGCAGCTCCTTGCCGCGCTCTTCGCGCGCCCCTCCCGGCTCCGGTTGCGGCCCCTCCCCCCTCTTCCAGCTGCTGCACGCTGCGGCGACGGGGCCATAACTGGGCTCCGGACCCCAGCGCTGACCCGCCCGGCTAAGTCCGGGGCGGGGTGACTCGCCCACCCCCGGACACCAGGGGTGAGAAAGCAGAGCAGCACCCCGCCCCCTCGCAGCTGCCCGAAGGCGACTTGGGCACCTCAGGCGAGCCGGACTGCACGTGAATGGTCATGGCGGAGTGTGGGAGTCGGCGGCTCAAGGTGGGCGGGAGGGCACGAGGCGGGCGAGCGGTGCAGTAAAGCGCGCGCAAAAGGTTCAGCGTTCTTCCGAAGCGCGCGCAAAACGCTCTTCCGGCACAGAGGAGGCGAGGGGAGGCAAAACGCTCTTCCAGCACAGAGGAGAGGAGGGGAGGAGCCGAGTAGAGATCTAAACAGTGCGGAGACAAGCCTCATGAGCCAACATGAGGCCCCAGGAAGGGGCAGCCACGCCGGGAGCCGCACTGCAAGTAGTCAGGAGCCGTTTGCGGCTCGCGAGCCGCGGGTTCCCGACCCCAGCAGGACTCTTGAAAAGTAGTATAGGTGAAATTCTGAGGCCGATTACGTTTTCCATGAACTTGACTGAGTTGGAAAGCACAACGGCAGAAAGTATTAAAGAGGGCATTTTCAAACATTTGTTGTTTTATGGGTTCTTTAAAGAGCTGTTAATCCAATGTTAATTGGATTTTGTGGTACAAATTTGATGTTTGGCGTGAGTCGGATCATAGCCCAAAGGCTAACATTTCCCTGACAGCCCTTCAGTTCCCAGTTCATGCTTCCTGCGTGCTGGGTCCTGTCGATGATGGCTGGCAGGACAACTATAGTTTAAAACAGGTTTATTTGCAGCTAACCAAAGGAACTATGGTTAACAGCTAACAGAAGCTCTGTCTTGACTCTCCCAGGTCTCAGTTCCAACTGCTTTTCCCAACTCTCTTATCTCTGCCCATAAACTCAAACTCTTAAAAGAACATATCATCACAGGTCCTGTGTGCCTCCAGTTGCAAGTTCAAGACCTAGCCTTTAGTCTATCTATGTCCTCTATGCATGTATTTTGGCTGAAAGATCCCAACATACCTAGTCCCTGGTCCAAGAGCTTGTTCCCATGCAAAACTTCATGCATGCCCATGGGCATTGCCAGTAAGTGTATGGGTTTAAACTGACATTCCTTAAGTGAATTAAAGTATCCAAATGAATATAGGATGACTCTTTGCTTTAGAAGAAGCAGCTCCAGAAAGAAAACTAAAACTAATCAGCCTCTGATTATTTGCACTTTGCAAGGGGAAGGACTCTGAGCTTCCTTTGTTCCTTTACCGAAGGAGGTAGTAATTGGCAAGCACTTTATTACTTCCCATCTAGTCTAAAGCCTCCGGCACCCAGGAATCATGAACTTGAGGATTGTCCTCGCCACATTTGCAATCTTGATCCTTCATGTGTCTGAAGGTAAGTCATGTCCAACGTTAATCATTCTTGCTGCATTTAAAGAAGGGCATTGGGCAACATTAATGAAAGTAACCTTTTTCCCACTGTGAAAATTAGAATGGCTGGTTTTGCTTTTGTTTTCTTTTGCTTTTGTTTTCTCTGCAGGTCTTTCAGCAAATTGCTTATTAAAAATTATACACAAATCAATAGAAATCTGGGGTGCCTCAGTGACCACTTTGCTAATTCTGGTGTGTGGGAGAGAATAGTTTAAGCCAGGAAATGTCTGGAGAAAACCGCTCAAGGCTTAGATAAACTATGCTGAAAGCAAAGGTGAAGGAGAACTTGGGACAATCTCTGTTTATTAAGATTCAGTCACCAATTCCAGAGTTCCTTCTCATTTCTGCCGATCGCATTCTAGACTGAATAAAATAAAGTCTGTATTACAACTTTGCAGGCATGGAAAAAATTGGCAAAAAAGAAGTACAGGAACTACATCTCTTTATGTATTGGCTCACCCTACGCATGGAACTTCTTACTGTGTCTTTTCTAAGCCACGCAACCATCCATTGGACTCAGTTTACCCGCTGCCAGCTTCTATTGTGTACAGTTAGTGGCCTGAGACAGAGCAAGGAAATCTCTGTCAGGATCAGATGCATGTTCAGTTGGAACAAAATTAACCCTGTGAGGCACATCTCCAAACGAAATGTATCCATTCTCACTGCCCTCTGTGATCTCATTTATTGAACCGGGGCAAAAAAGTCTAGAAATCAGGTGAATTCTACCTCAGAAATTGGATTGGACCCTTGGAATTTTGTATCCTGCAATGGGGGTGGGGTAGCAGGTGCCTATGTTGAAATCTTGTTCACCGTGTCTGGAGAAATATAAACCATAGGAAGCTGGTCCAGGATTTCAGCAGTCCAATTCCTTAGATTTCTGATCCCTGCAATAATTCTAATAAACCACTATTCCTTGACCTCGCAGCCCACTCAGCCTGAATCTTCAGGCTCTTCCCTCCATCTATGCTTCTAGGAGTGTGTCTTATGCCTTTGTTTTCTGTGTGTTTCTCTCTGGGTGCCATAGAGGACCACCTCTTCTGCCAGGCATTTCCACGTGCACAATCCCCTTGTTTTTCAATAGAGTTCCAAACATGACACGAAATGAGCTCTGCAGCAGAAAACAGGTATCACAACTCCCAGACAGAAGCCAAAGGACACCCAGCAAGCCTCAGGGGCCAGTCTGTAGTTTTTAGAAAAAAAGACCAAAAGTTCAATTATTTTAAGCTCTACCAAGCAGATGATATTTTTCAATCAATCAATCAATCAATCAATCAATCAATCAATCAATCAATCAATCAATCATTTATTTACAGTCAATGACCAGTACAACAAAACAAATATGCATCAATTTCACAGTGCCATTAGCATAATATGTGTACAAAAAATACACTAAAAGCACAGATCAAGGATAATACGTAATCTAAGGTATATACAAAGGGGATATTTGCGTGAACTGAATATTATTGTTATGTCAGTTATGCCGATATACATCATGTTGCTTAAATCACATTTTTTTTCATGTTGACATACTTTGGTTGTAAACCAGCACAGAATTAGGGGCATGCAAGATCTGTTAGATCAGACCAAAGGGCCATCTAGTCCAGCATTCCATTCACAAAATAGTCAGTCAGTTCCTTGCAGGAAGCCCACAAATGGGAATTGTGCAACTGCATCATTCTATCTGTGGTCTCCAGCAACTGATTTAAAGAGACATATTAGCTCTGGTACTGGAGGAAACAGATGTCTATCATGATTATTTATTTTATTTATTTATTTTATTAGACTTTTATACCGCCCCATCCCCGAAGGGCTCTGGGCGGTTCACAACATACAAAATACATTATAAAATGATTACATATAAAAGCAGCGATAAAAATTCCAATTCCTGTTCCAAATTTAAAAGATCAGAAGATCAAATTTAAGTTTAAATATAAAATATAAATATAAAGTGGCGTCCAGCGATCTAATAACATAAAGTCCCTCCCTCCCCGCAGAAAAGGGGGCATGGCGAGTCACATGAGATGGTTAATGGCCCAGGTGTGAAGGGCCGGGGGCACCATTAGCGGCTGGTTCCTCCAAAGGCCCGGCGGAACAGCTCCGGGCTCTTTGCAGGCCCCCCGCCGGAACTCCCCTAAGGTCCCGCCCAAGAGGGGGGCCCGGACAGCTGGTGGGAGAAGCGTGCCTTCCCACCAGGCTTCAGGGCCCAAGGTCAGTCAGAAGGTCCTGGCCCGTGTGTGGAGGCTGCCAGCCCAGCGATCCACCGAGGGCCAGGGACCACCAGTAGGTTGGCCTCTGCCGATCGGAGAGGCCGCACAGGGACATAAGGGGTGATGCGGTCTCGAAGATACGATGGTCCCAGGCCGCGAATGGCCTTAAAGGTCAACACCAGCACCTTGAAGATGATCCGGAACTCTACTGGAAGCCAGTAGAGGATTAGTAACCACTGATAGCGCCATCCTCAATTAATTTGTCCACCCCCCTTTTAAATCCTTACAAGTTGGCGGCCAGGACCACAACCTTGTGGCAGTGAATTCCACAAATTAGCAAATTTACAAATTAAAAATAACAAATCAGCACACATGATTTTAGCTCATACCCCTGCTAAGTGGGTATGCTGTGCCAAATGTATGGAATAAAGGAGCCCCGCTGTCTATTAATGCCCATTGGTAACCTATCAATGAACAGACCATGGAGGTGGTAGAAAGTGCTGGCAAGTCACAGTTGACATGGCAACTCCAGAGGATTTTCCAGGCCAGAGACATTCAGAGATGGTTTGCCATTGCCTGCCTCCTCCTCATGACTCTGGTATTCCCTAGAGGTCTCCCCATCCAAATACTAGTCAGGGCTGACCCTGATTAGCTTCTGAGATAGGATAAGATACCAGGCTACCAGGTCAGGGAAAGTAAGGGCTACCAGGTCAGGGAAACAGTCTGTATCTAGCATAAAAGGGTGCCACGTTGCACAGCAGGACAGCATGGCTTGCACAATAGTTTCCTGGGCTAAAACCTAGTTTGAATGAAGTTGACTCAGATTAGACACGAAGTTATTTCCTCCATAAGACTGCTGTCCAATTATTGTCAGTTGTATTTACTTAGTGGATTCTCCCCTTGATGTCAGCAGTGCCTAATTTCAAGGAGAAGTTGGATAGCAGAACTCTATTGAGGAAATACGGCCTAGTTACCTGATGTTCCCTATGCCTATGGCGTATTTTAAAGATAAACAATGGGCCTATTGTTAAGAAGTCTCTGCTGCAATTGCCTTTGATGTGCCATTGCTGCAATGGGACCAGGATGTAACTCCTCATATGCAAATATTGTGGTTTCTTTTCCTGGTATTCCTTCATTTATGTTAACACGTTCTGCCAAAACATAGAAGAATCTTCTGGTGGCCCAAAGACCTGTTTTGTTCTCTCATAGAATTTTGTAATCCCACCATATTGCTTTCACTATCCAGCACTCAGGTTTCTTCACCTTTTAATGAGAGGCAAAGTGTTGTATTTTTTTAAGAGCATAAATGAAACCTCAGCGTTCTGATATATAACTCTAGTAGGTGGGACTTTGGCACTTCTTCTTAGACTGGCCTGTTTCCTCCTCAGATTACTGTTTGTATGGTGCCAAGATAGAATTGTGGTTTGTGGTATCCTGCCCACACAACAATCAATGTAGCCCTGACATATATGTGTTTTGAGATTTTAGAGACATATATGTGTTTCGAGTTCCCAACACCTTTGGCTCAATTTGCTAAAAGACAGTTTTGGACTGCCACAATAAAGTCAGCACACCGATCTTAGGCATTTATCTGCCAGCAAAGTGAATATTCAGATTTGGCTGTAAGGAGGCAAGGGAACTCCAGTTCTAGTATTTTGGGAGAGGGAGAAAAATTTCCTTTGCTATGCGTACGCATAATTTTATAAACCTCAATCATTTTCCCCCCTCAGACCCCCAGCTTCCTAGAAATAGGTTCACTATGACTGCAATGCACAAGTAAATGTGTTATGTGTGTTACGTTCCATCAAATTGCTTCTAACTTATGGTGACTCAAAAAATCAATGTCCTCTAAAACCTCCTGTCATTAATAGCGTCACTACAAAGTTGGCCTTGGGGTTGGGGGGTAGTTACAAAAAAATCTTTTCCATCAGTTAAGGAAAGAATAGTTTAGTCATATCCCTGAAGGAATGGGGGCCTGTGAGGTCGTATTCACTTCTTAAGAAGGGGTTAAGGGGAGGGAACTTTGAGATTCCATTCCTTCCCTTTGGCTTCCATTGGGATTTCACCGAATCTTATCTGCTACAGGCTCAAGAAAGGCATTTTGCTTCCTCCTTATCATACACCCCAGCCTTTGGCACCATTTTCAACATACTTGCCAAGTTGGAAAGCTCTAACAGTAAAAGCTTAGCTTCTGCTTTATTTGAAAAGCCAGTCTGCTTCAGGTTTACCAGTTTTTGCACCAAGCCCTGAAGGTGTCCTTTTGACAGATGTTTGATTTGCAGCAACAGGCAGGTGGTAAGGTTTAGCTTAATGCCATAAAAATTACCACCTGTTAAGTTCTGCATATCAAAACCACAGATGTTAAAAGCACAGAAGCAGGCCTGCTGGCGTTCTTGGCATCACTGTGAGCAACCCATGTAATTGCCTGGAGCAGAAAAGGAATAGAAGCATTTCCATTGCTTTTGAGATATTCCTGATCAGAAGGGCTTGATCACAGAATGGTCCTCATGGGTCAGATTTCACATATACCCTGTTTGTTCCCCAAATCTGCCTCAACCCTGCCTTATGGTAGAGCCCCCTTCATTTTCAGGGCAAAGGCAGTTAGTTCTCTTGCTAGGATGTCTAAAGGGCTCAGCATGGACCATGTTCATATTTGCTTTCAAGCCATAATGGCTTAGAGAAGAAATGGAATCCAAGGCTTTCTGTGGGTGTTACTTCAAGGCAAGCAGATGGTTTGAAACTTTGGCCCCCTTCCGCACACACAAAATAATGCATTTTCAAACTACTTTCACAACTGTTTGCAAGTGGATTTTGCCATTCCGCACAGCTTCAAAGAGCACTGAAAGCAGTTTGAAAGTGCATTATTCTGCATGTGCGGAATGAGCCTTAGTTAGTGGAGAAAAGGTTTCGTAGGAAACAAAACTTCAAAAGGTATTCTTAAAAGTATTGTCGAAGGCTTTCACAGCCGGATTCAACTGGTTGTGGTGGGTTTTCCTGGCTGTGTGGCCGTGGTCTGGTGGATCTTGTTCCTAACGTTTCACCTGCATCTGTGGCTGGCACGACCATACAGCCTGGAAACCACACAGCACCCCAGTGATTCCGGCCGTGAAAGCCTTCGACAATACACACAAACTATGTTCAGAGAAAAGTAAAAGATTAGAGATTCAAAAAACAAGGCCCGCTAGGTTAATTTTGCAGGTAAAGACTGTACCATTGGGCAAAATGACTGCCTGTACCATTGGAGGAGGGACAGCACGGGGCTACATTCCTTAACTCCGAGTCAAAGGAACATAAATCTAAATCTCCATACTCATTTGCAGAAAAAGAATACCCTGGGGGATGTGGCATTTAAAAGCAGTACTTCCAGGCAAGGAGCAGGTGCCTGGGGCAAGGTCTCAAATTGCCCCCCACCAACATTATTGGCTATCAGAGCACTCTTAACATTTTTTGAGATAAGGAATCTCAAGTTTAGTTTAAAAGGGGCCTTTTTTTAAACCTAGGTTGTTTTGTTACTGTTGGTTTTGCCTTCCCTCTCCTTTTCCCCTTCCCCTCCCTGACTGATATTGCCATTTAAATTGTTATTATTAAATTGTTAAGGGGCACCCAATGACATTTTAAAAACTGTTATTTTGGAGTTAATAAGATTTTAATTATACTATGCATTTTAAACTGATTGCATAAACTTGATGTTAGACACCCTAAACCTAATTATAGTCAGGAAAGGGGGAATAAACATCTAATAATATACAAATAAAATAAATTTACAACCACGTGACGACTAATCTGGATAGAGAAGTGGGCAAAATTGGCCTCAGGATAAGCACTGATAAATCAAAGATCATGTATGTTAGCTCCACAGCCCAAACTCAGGGCATGATAATTGGATCGCAGCAGCTAGAGAAAGTGGAGAGGTTCACCTACTTGGACAGTGTGATCTCCCAGAATGGAGATGCAGAGGCAGATGTCAGGTGCCTCATTGGGAAGGCTGCAGCTGTTTTTCAGAGAATGAACAAGGCCTGGTGTTCACTAACCATTGCCCAAAGGCCAAGCTCTGCCTATTCACCTCCATTGTGATTCTGACTGCCATTTATGCTAATGAGACCTGGAAGGCATCAACAAGTATCAACAACAGGCTGGATGTCTCCCAATAGAAGTGCCTGAGCCAAATCCTGAAGCTCCAATATTATGAGCACATCACTAATGAAGAAGAGCTCCGAAGGAACGGCATGTGCAAACTCCATATCATTGTTGCACACAGAAGGCTTTGACTGGCTGGCCACATCCTTTGCATGGAGAATAGTTGGATCCCAAAGACGGCAATGAGGTGGATACCTCCTGATGCCAAATGACAGCATGAACACCCACAAAACATCTGGAGGAGAACATTTAAGCAAGACCTGAAGGCACCGAATGTTGCAAGGGAAGAAGCTGAAAATTGTCAAAAAAGAAATGCACGCAATATGTGCCACACACAAACCTTTCTGGATCACTACTACAAACTGTCAAATTACTTGTGTTTCTACCCACCCCCTGCCCCCCAAAAAAATTCTAAGAAAATTCCTAATGGGACTCTACCCTCTATGTTAGACAGACATGTTATTTCACACAGGACAAAACCCATGAGAACATCTCCAGCAAGGGGGAAATAACTAATTTCTTTACCTCATCTTACACGTTTGTTAACTTGGAAAAGAACATTCAGTTGCTCTAAGTTGTATTTACTTCAGCCTTTTCTTCCACATGCTTAAAGATCAGAGCATACATTTTTGAAAAGCCCCTCTCAATTTCATGTGACAGATTGCCAAATACAGGTGGCAAATCTTATTTTACCTTGAAGCTGTATACTCCTAAATACATTCCAAATGTTTTTGATGGCACATTTCTGGATGAGGGTGTTTAGGGATTTGAGTTCCATTGACCCGGACTGCATGCATGAGTAAACGTTTCCTCTAAATATCCTTAGAACTGCACACTCGGGAATAATAAGGCACAGCCGCATTTACCTCTGAGTAAAAATGTCCAGGGTAGAGCTAATGATCCACAAAGGGATATTTCAACTACTTCTGTTGCTTCTTTACAATGCTGTACAGCAGCCTGAGCAGAGGCTGGTGGGACACACAGGAAGAGGAGGCATGGCAGCTGCTGGGTTGCTTAAGACAGCCAGGCTCCACCCACCACCGGGACGCCCCCTCGCTCACTTGCTCACTTGCTCACCTGCATGCCTGCTTTCCTGCACAGCAGGCAATTCACCTGCACCTAAATCTAACTCAGCTTCCCTAATGATAAGTTCTGCATTCAGATTGAAGAGATAGGGAGATGAAATACATCTGTACTAACACCTTTGCCGACTAGAAACCATTCTGTATCTCCCTATTCTTGTCCGGAGTGCTAGTTGCACACCCAATTCTTTTTAAAAGCAGCGATAGCGCTTGTCAGGATCCACCCAGTCAAAAGGTGCTATGAAGAAAAACATCTTAAGAATCCAGTTCTTCAGAGAAACTTCTCTTGGTTTGGTTTATACCCACACATTTCTCCCAAGTGGGTACTCAATGAACCTTACAATACTCTTTACCACTGCTGCATTTTATTTCTTCAACAGCCTTAGGGGAGTGGTTGTGATGGTTGGAGTGTGGGACTAGAACTGAGGAGACCCACGTTCAACTCCCACTCTGAGGACCAAACCAGGTGTCATGGCGGGAGGGGAGCATTTCAGCATTAAAAAGGTGTTTGACAGGGGACAAGAACTTCTCATTGCATCATACTGACCAGGTCCTTGTGGCATTTTTGAATCACCTGCATTAGGTTTTTAAATGGTGGCAGTATCCCAATGTCAGACACTGAGACACTGTCACATCTAGTTTGGCTGTCAGGGACTCTCTCTCAGACTAACAAATTTCATAGAGTTGTGAGAATAAAGTGGAAGAGGAGGGTATCAATATACAGTGAAGATAGATCCAGAATGAGGAGATTTTGGCTTTCAATGCTGCATCAGAGTGCAGCCTTACCATGACTTCTGCCAGTTTGATGAAGGCATCAAATGTAAAAGGAACACTTTTTTTCAATAGAGGGGCTCTCACAGCCATAGGTGGAGCTTCCACGGGGCTGGGGGGGGGGATGCAAAAACTCCGGTCACAGAATCGCTCCTCCTCCCCCACTTCCTTCAGGCAGCCTCCGAGGCCTGGAGCAGATTCCGCGGCCCGGAGCAGGCTGCTCTTTGAACTTTAAAAAGATAAGTGAGGTCGTTTCCCCACTTACCATTGACCACCCTTTGCTGCGCGCTACTCTCAGCGCGCGTCATTTCTGGCTCGCTCCCGGGCTTCCCCAGGACCTCGCGCTCTGTGTGGGGTCATCAAAAGGCGCCGTTTTGAGGAGCGCCAGGAATGACGCGTGCTGAGGGGGCGCGAGAGCAGCAGCGTTGGGGCGGCTGCGTTGTCACCGCCCCTGTAGTGGGGAGTGCCGCGGGACCCCAGGCTACTTGGCGAGAGTAGTGCACAGCAGATGGTAAGTGGGGAAACGACCAGAGGTGTGTTTGGGGGGCAGGGCACAGGTGGCACCTTTTTGCCCCGGGTGCTATTTTCCCTTCCTACGGCACTGCTCACAGCCTAAAGGAAGATGAAATAAACTAAGAAGCAGAGAAAAAGTGTCAAAAAAGGAGAACTAAGCATTGACAATTTGAGCACTTGGAAAATCCTGCAATCCTTTCCCACACAGGGAAATAACTAGAAAGGGGATTGCCCTAGGGATGTCAAGTATGGGTTGGGAGAGTCTGGGGGCAGAACCCAGGGAAAGCGGAGATTTGTGGTGGGGTGGAGGGGGAGGGAGCTCAGCTGCTGTCATATTCCACACTCCAAAGCTGCCGTTTTGTCCAGGGAAACTGACCTCTGTAATCAAGAAATTGGTTGGAATTCCAGGAGAACTTGGCAACCCTACATTTCCTCTTTCCCTTCCAAGAAGCAGAGAGGAAGGTGACATTTAGTTCTGCCTCCCGATCCGACCAGAAGAATCACCCATCACTTAGCATGTCCTCTACCTCCAAGTGAGATTGGTCACATCACTGGGTGTGTATGTAATACAAATGAGAACAGATCAGAGATAAACTTGTTCATATAGTGACGTGAGCTGGATCTGTGTATCAGCCTTCCACTGTTATTACTACATATCACAAATCTATGTAGCTACTACAATGCTTTGTAGGTACCAATTACAACACTCTTTCCCAAACTCTGCTCGCTCCATCAAAGGACTTTTTAACACACCGGGATGGAACAGGGATCTCACGTACCGGATCAATTTTGCCCCTGTTTGTACCGCACAGATTTCCCTGGTTTGTACAGCACAGATCCCTGTGTCTGAACCTGTAATGCTCCAGTTGTTTCTGCACGACCACAGGGCTTTTGTCATTTGCCCCACGATCTGATCCATGCATGCGTGGACAACCTCCGTTTCCCACATTCTGATTGGCTGCAGGTCATGTCACACACATGGCGTCATTCTCCCTATTCCCCCACTCACTTTCACAGAGAGAGAAATTGTGGATTAAGAAAGAAACAAAGGGGGCGGGATGAAAAGAAGAGGAATGAATAGCAACATGCCTTTTCCAGGCAGGATGGGAGGAAAACGTGTGAGCGGGAGGCGGCAGCAGCTGCTCCTGCAGACTCCTCCTTGCCACATTCCTGCAAGGGTTCCTCCTTGCCACATTCCTGAGAGGGAACCTGTGGCAATCTCCCTCCCTCTCCTGTGGGTGGGGCTGACAAGCCGTCCCACCGTCCCTTTCCGAGGGGTTGGTCTCCTCGTCAGTGGCTCCGGTCTTTGGGGCTCCCAATGAAGTCAGCTGCCTGAACCACAGGGTGCTATTAGGTGGGGTGGGAGAGCACCCTCCCTCCCCCAGTAGATTCTCTCTCTACCCTAGGCGCGGGCTCCCAGCCTGTCGGCTAGGGGGTCGCCACCAGTCTCCCTCCCGTCTGTGGGCAGCCTCCCTTTGGGCCGTAGACTGTCCGCCCCTGGGAGATGCCCCTGTTCAGCCTCCCTGCCTTCCTTCTTCCAGCCTCTCTCCCACTCTCCTCCGTTCCTCTCCTCCTTCTCTCCTCCGTTCACTCTCTCTTCCCTCTCCCTTCCTTCTCCGGCGGGCCGAGCCTTCGCCTCCCCCCGGCCCCCTCTTCCCATGTCTCCTCCTTCTGCTTTGCTTCCCACTTCTGGCTTTCGCAACCCCCTCCCACAACCCATCGTGCCAAGCCCCACCCGCCCGTCTAACCCCGCCTTATAAACCCTCGCCAGGGACTCTGGGGTGTTCCCAGCCTTGCCCCCACGCTCAGCTGCCGGCCTGACGAGCCGCAGCTGAGCCGCCTCGCTTTCAGTGCCTCCGCACCTGGTCAGGCTGTTGCCGGGTCCAGCTGACAGCTCTTGGTCGGCCCCGCCCCCCGGCTGCAGGTGTCCGGGGCGAGCTGTCTCGCTGCCAGGTTCAGCTGGCAGCTCTCGGCTGGCCTCCCCTCTTGGCTGCGGGCTTCCGGGGCGAACCGTCGCGGCGACCCCTGGACAGAACCCCAACCCTCTCCATTACAGGGGGATATGGCATTCCTTCACCAATGCAAAGGGGATATGGCATTCTTCCTTTGAGGGAGACATGGCATTCCCCTACCCTTGCAAGGTGAGATGGCAATTCCCCTGAGAGGGGGAAATGGCATTTCCTCCCTGGAATAGAGAGATGAAATTCCCTCTGTATTTGAGAGATGACATTCTCCTCCACTCCCTTGCAAGGAGAAGATGTTTGTCCACTCACAAGGAGAAGATGGCATTCCCTCCATTGTAGGGAAGTAAGATGACATTCCTCCATACCCACAAGAAGAGATGGCATTTCTCAGATAGGAAATACACCTCCTTCAAGGGGTGAGACGGCATTCCACCTGTGAGGAGTAAATGGCATTTCCTCTGTAAAGAAGAGATGGCTCTCCTGCCCCCCAGTGTAGATAGTATACCCCACCTGGTGGGGGGATGGGATTTCGTCCCTGGGAGTGGGGGGATGTTGCCATTCCTCCTCCACCTTGAGTTATGCAGGCTCTCGTTTTTTTCCCACTTTGCCAGTGAAACCTGACCTCCCCGCGGAAACAACTTTTCTTGCCCCAGCACCACCGCCCCTCTAAGGCGTCAAGCCGCAGCTGCGTATCTTGAAATGGGCTGAGGGGCATGTCGTCCCCTGCCCAGGGAAAGACTGGGCTCTCTGGCTTTGAGCCGGTTTCTGTGATGTGTGGTCTTGTGAAAATGTGTGACAGTCCTGTTTAAAAACAGGCATGTTTTCTGAGATGTGGGCACCCGGCGTGGCTGGGCTGGGCATGATGGAGAGGAGGAGGCTCAGCCGACCTCCAGAATGGTGAGGTGGGAAAAATACACTAGTTCTGCCCCGGTTCAGCTCCTGTGGTGTTTGCACAGCAATTGGGTCACCCAGGAATATTCAAAAAGGGCCACCTTGCTAGCGATTTTTGAAAGTTGCGGAGCAAAGGCAATATCGCGGGGCGACACCAGGGCAGACCCGCTGAAGTTCCGGGAGCCGTGCAGAATTCTCAACTGCACAGGGACATTTCCTGTGCTCACACAGGTGCAATTTTGCCGTGCAAAAACGGCCTTAGTTGATATTAGCCCCCTTTCATCCTGCAGTCTACCAGATCGATTGTAACATCACAATGAACTGCACCAAGCTTTTGAAGTCTTGACAGTTCAACGTTTTTCTTATTCTTCCAGCCATATTTCCTGTAATTGTTGACTGTTGTACTGAAGTAGCTCATCACATTCCCAGAAGATGGCTCGGAACAGTGATGAAGTTTAAGATCCAGAAGGATGAAGTATGCAAAATCCCAGCTGTGATGTAAGTGGCACTCAAATGATATTTGGCAAGAGAAATTGTTCCACAGAGGTGTAGCTGAGAATGTATTGTTCTGTATTTCTCCGTAACATTAAGGCCTCACAGTGTCTACTCATACAACGTTTGGAAATAAGGGTTAAGCAAGCAGAGAGTTGGACTTCTAAGGAGAGATCCATCAGAATAAGGAGTACCCAGTAGGGCCTGCCAACTAACTGTATAATTTGCAGCTGATTAATCTTTTAATTGTTCAATGTATGTGCATAATATCTGCACCGCAATGTAAGGTATATCCAGTCACACTAGCACGCATACAGAAATAAGCCTGTTATGAAAACAGGTTGGTAGCAACTGCAATACAAAATAGTATCTTTGGCACATTTGTAGGAGGACACTTTTGCACAATGGTGACTGGCTGGTCGTATGTCACACACGAAGCCGCCTCCAATACTCCGCAAGAGAAAATTTCTGAGTGTTTTTTAAAAAAAGATTTTAAAACAACAACAGCCAAAGCCAGACCTTGAGGGAGGGGGTTCAAAAGCAAGGTGGGAAACTCACCTGAAACAGTGGGGTGTAGGGTGAGGGAGTGGAGACAGCTTTAGAGACTGTATGTGGCACATAGCTGGAAGCAGAGCTTGCTCCAAAAGTAGAGGAAAGACACTGTTCCTGTTTCCCAGGAACATCTGTATGTCCTTCTGAGATACTGAAGGAAGTCCAAGAATGTACCATTTGCACAACCAAAAAATGCCACTGTTGTTAGAGAGAAATCCCATTTTAAATAATTTTTTCACCCTGGGCCTACAAGAAGCTGAAAAATAAACAAGTTTTCCCTTCACTGACTCCTGCATATATTACAGAATAATAATGGCCCTTACAAAATAGCTAACTACACCCTTGATTAATTTAATAATTAAACTAAATTATAGTTTGCTGCAATACTGCTCATTGTTCTCAGCCTGCATTCAGCAGAAGCATTCTGTAAATTTCACTACAGTATACAAAAGACCTGAACTACTTGTAGATCTCTGGCATTTCAGCAGATTCGGAGACCCTAGGAGTGTGGAAGGGTGTTCCATAAGCTCACTTTCAGAGTGAGCTGCTTGGTCCTAGAGAACGGTCTTCTCTTCCTTATCAGTCAGTTTTGGTTAACCAGAGCAGGTTTCTCTGCCTGAGCACTGGGGAAAAGATCAGCTTCCCGGGTCAGTCTTAGGAGAGCAGAAGTTATAACACATTCTGCCCCAATACCCACATGCAACACATTTTCCAGGGCCGTTTTTGGCCCTAACCTGTTCCAGTGTTTGCTCTGTGTCAACTGCAGAACATTACAGCTGCCAACAGTCCCCATCCCAAAGATCCCCATCAAGTTATCCAAGCTGTTTGTTATAAGAAACGGGAGAATCTCCTCTTCAAGGAAATCTTATTCTGTATCTTAGTAATACTTGTATTGTCATTTTCCATGACTGTAAATTGCTTCAGGAGCCAATGTTGGCCAGAAAAGTTGACTAAAATATGACAACCGACTAAACAAATAATTGCAGAGTGGAGATGCCTCCTCCATTACATCCAGTATTGCCACTGCCTTACTCCAGAAGCAGGGTACTGCATGGCTCTAGCACCATGTCTCCATTAAAACTCTGCAAAGCTCCATCAGTGAATTTAGTTTACTTAGGAGTATGCCCCATTCAGCATGGTACCAAACTGTTTCCTCGTGGCCACCAGCAATATTGTAACTCTTTTCCTTACTGTGCAATCCCCCCATTTGCTCTTGTTTGGGTGAATTTTTCAAAAGTGATCTGTTCCTGTTGCTATTACAGAATGCAGCGCTCCTAGAACAGCCAGGCAGAAACAAAAAAATCTCTGAAATAAGAAACAAAAATTACATATTGACCTTCAATTGCATATAGGCCCTCAAGAACCTACTGAACTGAAAGGCTGATGTGAATTTCTGAGCAGCTTTATATCTGTGCCTGAACATTAACAACACAAGCTCTATGTGAAATTGACAAAGCTGATCTAATTGTCATCTCTAATATGATGAAGAGAAAAAAAATTAAAAATTCATTTCTAAAATTGAGGATGCAAAGGAGGAGAAAATGACTGAAGGGGAGGTTGGGTGACTACATGGGGTATGGATAACAGCCAGGTGTTTTGTGAGGTGGAGAAATAAAAACCATTTCAGCATGATCATATGTTCAAAGAAAGCTGGCTCAGAAATGGATAGAAAAAAACATTGCAATAAAAGTTTTTGGGGAAACAATGGAGGAAAAGTGAAGGGAAAATATTTCCAGAATTGAACAAAGGAAAATATGTGTGGAATTCAAAAACAATTGTAGCATTTGGTAGCAAAATTGGTTCCAGAAACATTTTCCCTTCATTTTCCCTATGTTGTATTCCCTAGCACTTTTACTGTGATTTTTTCCCTATTCATTTCCAAGCCAGCTTCCCATGATCATGCAGTCATATTGAAATGGTCACTATTTATCTGCTCCACCAGACCCTGACCCTTATCTACGCCCTCAAGCGGCCCTTCCAAACTCACCATCAGCCATTTTCTTTTCCCTCTCATTCTTCATTTTCAAAAAGATTTTTAAAATAGTTTTTCTCTTTGTCATAGCCAACTAGAAATGTAATGGTAAGGCAGAGATAAGAAGTAAGGAGGCCTCAATGTTAAGGTTCAGGCACAGATATAAAAAAGGAAGGATCATTGGATCAGCTTTGCCAATTTCACCTAGACCTTGCCACATTAAGGTTCAGGCACAAGTACAAAAAAGGAGGAATGACTGGATCAGCTTTATCAACTTCACCTAGTGAAACAATTGGATTGGCTTTGTCATTTGCATGTTGAACTAGCAATGTACACTGGCAAAGATACACTGTGTCAGCAGTTAGCAGCAAGTGAAATTGACAAGGGATTGCAACAGTAATGATTATGCAATACTGCAGCTCTAATTCGGCTGAAAAATGTATTGGGGCAGAATGTGCTACATGGTCATTTTACTTCTGATAACAGTGCCTGCCCTAGTAGGATTCTTGGCTTCCATTTTGATGATAATGAAGGCTGAGGCATTTTTTAAAAATTGGTGCTTCATTGTAACTGTGCTATAACACTAGAGTATCTGCTCTGCTCTAAAGGAAAAAAGGGAGAAGGGTGATTCTTCTGCATCATAAATGACATCCCACCACCCTGAGGAATAATACATTTTCAGTAACAGTGCATCTGAAGAGATGAGGTAAAACAACAGGGGTAATAGAGGTGTGCAGAATGGTTTCACAGAAAACATTTATAAGACACAAGGTCTGGATCACTGGGAAAATCCGTGACAAGATGTGTATGCAGAAAAGCCTGAGTTCTAGATCAAACCTGAACTGTCCCTTGAAGCTAAAATGACTACATTGGGTATGGTGGAGCAGACCTGCTTTGACCTGGAGGCTCTATTCCACCCAGCCCTCTCTTAAGGGTTCCCAACTCCTCCTGAAGAAGTTTCTCTACGGCAACTGCTGCCAAAACCTGATGTTTGTAGGAATTTCCCACTAAAGAAGGTCAGGACTCCCCAGTTTCCTTTTCAACTCTGAAGACTTGCTTCTGTGTTGCCGTTTCCCCATTCCAGGGCACCACAGGGACAATTTACAGCCTGGTGCACCCCTGGAGGAATAGCTGCTTGCCAACTGCCAGCCTTCCCCTCTCCTGGTGCCCCCTTCGTAAAATAGCATGTCCAAGATGGTGGAGATCTAAGTAGTACAGAGAACTGCTACTAGCATCCAATCTTAAAAAGTATTTATTAAAAAAAATGTTTACAAGCATACTTTTAGCACAGCACCAGGTTACGCAGCACATTCAAAGGAAATGAGAGATAGACACAATTCTTCTGTCCCTTCCTCTACAGATACCTCATCAGATAGAATCATAGGGTAGGCACTTAAGCTTAGAATATTACAGATCTTACAGAGGCCGTTTCCCCACTTTGGTTGTTTCCCCTTTGCTGCGCGCTACTCTCAGCGTGTGTCATTTCTGGCGCGCGCCTGGGCTTCCCCACGACCCCGCACTCTGCGCGGGGTCATCAAAAGGCGCCGTTTTGAAGAGCGCCAGGAATGATGGGCGTGGAGAGGGTGCGAGAGCGGCAGCTTCGGGGAGGCTGCGTTGTCGCCGCCCCTGTAGTGGGGAGTGCTGCGGGGCCCCGCGCTATTTGGGGAGAGTAGCACACACAGCAGAAGGTAAGTGGGGAAAGGCCCAGTGTTCCCATTACTTGGAAGATTGTGCCAGTGCCCTGGGATAGTGTATGGCTACCCCTTCCAGACTCCCAGCTAAAGCTCTGTCCCCTTTGTTGGTTCTAGCCAGAAGAGAACTTCTTCCTTGCTTTCCCAAGTTCCCTGTCCTTCCCCCTTGATCTGGTCAGTCTGGGTTAAGGAAGCTTTCCCTGCTAGCTCCAGATATTCTCTTCCTGAGGTCCTTCTATCCTTTAAAGATCTCCAAATCTGTGATACCTGCTTGAAGAAGGAAGGGGGTGGGGAAGAGAGACATAACCTATCCCATTGTTTCTTGCTACCTGTGTTAGTATTTCTAAAAGGTGGCTGTGTGAGACTGGAACCTCCTGTCCAGAAGAACAAAAATGCTTAATTGTTCCCTTTAAACCTCAAGGTGGGGGAGCCATTTCTTCAGATGAGGCTATCGTACTTTGATCATATTATGAGAAGACAACATCCCACACCTCACCACAGTAAACCCTCCTTCCCTCGTACTTCTGGTTCACGGGATCTCTTTCTTTGGACTGAGGTGACCCCAGCAGATGGGTGGCCCCAAGGTTTGTGACCCCAGTGGGAAGGTAGCCTCCCATGTCCTCAAGCTATCAGGACTATTCCCATGTTGGCCTAGTGCACAGCGGAAGGACTAGGTGCCAACTCACCCTTGCTAGAACAGGAGGTAACTGCTTGCAGTATAAGAAAAAGAAACACTCAGACAGTAGATTTAGTTCCAACAGGAATACTTTATCTCTTGTTTCTCAAAGGAACAAAAATAACAATAACTATCCACTCTCTACTCTGACAACAATCTGAGCCCGAACCTGAAGGTGAAGGAGAGGTACTGAATTGGGTATGCAGTCTTCTTATATAGTTTTGTCCAGCAAATCATTAGCTAGATGATCTAATCATCCTGGCTCAGACCTTTCCACTCCTGCTGACTCTTACATGCCAATCACCCCAGACCCAGCCAGAGACGCCCCAACCTTTACAATCCTGCCGACTGTTACACTCCAGTCATTCTAGACCACCACATGACCACCTCGCAATTTTCAATACCCTGACACCCTTCTCATATCTGGTTGGAATGTTGCCTCATTACATAATACATTTACAAACAAAATAATTACAAACAAAAGTCATTCCACATTATTTACATCATTACATAGTCAGTACACAGAGTTACTTATTTCACTCACTTTTGTACAGAGTCCTTGCCAAATTGTACATCTGCTAAACTCCAAAACCAAACACCAAGTCATTATGTTTTTGTATTGGTAATGGCTTTGTTAAGATGTCGGGCTATGTTTGCAGATGATTCACAGTACTGCAACTTAATCATATTTGACTGTATCAGTTGTTTTACATTTTGGAATTTCACAGCTACATGTTTAGTAATGACTTTAGTTTTCGCTTCTCTTCTGCCATGGCTATACATGTCTGTGAGTCTTCAAAAACTGTTATAGGTTGTTCACATTTTCACTCCAGGTCTTTTAGCAACTGCATAACCCATTGTAGCTCATTGTATATTCTCATTAAGAGCCGATACTCTGCCTCAGCAATTGAAGTGGCAACCGCGGTCTGTCTCCGAGATCTCCAACAAATCGGATGGCTGCCATATTGCATATAATAACCACTCACTGACTTACATCCTGAGTCCCTCTGCAAATGAGCTGTCCCAGATACACCACTCAAGTCCTTATTGTTTTGGTTGAAAAGTGTAAACCATAGTTAGCAGTTCCCTTCAAATCTAATTACTCTTTTAGCCCCTGCCAGCTTTTCCTGTAGGTTTTGGTAACCACCACTTAATGTTCCACAGCAAAAGCTTGCTATGTCTGGTCTTGTCCAGTTAGCAATGTGCAGCAGGCTGCCACCATGTAGAACCATAGGTCTTGCCTTCAAATGCTTTGTTAAAGATTCTATGCTTACAAAATCAGCCACCATTGGGGTTTGTGCCACTTTGGCATCTTTGCAGACCAGCTTTTTGTATGGCACCCTCTATCTTTTGTGTTGTGTCAGAAACACATCCCCTTCTTCAGATTTCTACTGACTTGAATACCCAGGTATTGCTTTAGATACCCCAAAGTCTTTTCAGCTTAAAGTGTTTACTCAACTCAGTAAAGTTGTTTGATTTGGTTGTCTGTTTTGCAACCACACAGAGATCATCAACATAAATCATCAAAATGATACATTCATCACCAAGTACCTCTGGTATATATACAGGCATCGGCCACACTTTGGTCAAATTTCATTTCACATAATGCTTTGTGTATGCACCTGTTCCAACATCTGGCTGACTGTTTCAGCGCCCAGACAGCTTTGTTGAGCGAGTAAACTTTATCAACTTGTTCATGCTCATAACCTGGTGCTTGCTTCATGTATATGGTCTCTGCAAATCTGCATTTAAATAAGCTGTTTCAAAATCAAAGTGCCTCATTTTAAAGTCTCTTTGCTCAGCCAGAGCAATCACTAATCTCATGGATTCTGCCTTTGCAGTGGGTGCATAAGTCTGATCATAACTGTCAAACTTTGTTTGAGAGAAGCCTTGTGCGACTAATCTTGCTTTATATTTGCAAGTCCCATCGGGCATAGGTTTACTTGTATACCCATCTTGCACCTATGATCGTGGCTTATCAGTAGGTTTATCAACAATGTTAAACACTTTTTAAAGTTCACCAAGGATTCAAACCTCATTGTCCATAGCTCCGATCTCCATTTTTTTTCCTGTTCCTCGTAAGGTGGGACATTTCAACATATCATGGAAACCTTGTGGTTCTGTCCCCACTGGCACACTCCCTCACTTCTTGTACCATAAACCTTGGTGGTGGTATGCCTTTATTTGCTCTTTCTGATCTGATTCATGGTATAGCTATTTCTCCAGTTTGCTCAGCCCCCTCCTCTCCCTCGGCTTCCTTCCCCTGATCACCATCACTGTTCTGTTGTTGCTTAAGGCTGCCCGAGCAGATGTGTGACCTTGAACAGGGAGTGGGGGGCTGTGTGCTGTCACCAGGTACTGTGTCATGGCTTACTGGTGGTAAGAACACTTCAGAGTTTGATGCACATGTTCTCAACCTGGTATGCTTTTCAAAGTTGGCACTGCGTGGAGATAGGCAATTCTTCCATGACCCAATGAAAATCTATAGCCTTTGGGTATTCCTGGCGATATCCTACAAAAACGCAGTCTCTGCCATTTCTTTTTGTCCTTTTTTTCCGTTGTTGTCTGGGATCGAGGACGCTTAGCAAAACTCCCAAATATTCCCTCAAGGTGTTTCAGGGAAGGCCTTTTGCCAAACATTCTGAAAAAATGGTGTTTCATTGATACTTTGAACTCCACAACCTGTTTATTACATGTGTGGCAGCTAAGACAGCCTCTCCCCAGAAATGTGGAATGGAACCTTGGCACTTCATTTATCATGCAATCCTCGTGATTGTTTGAAGAATGCCTAGTCTCCTCTCAGCCACGCTTCATTTTCAGCCGGGTTGAACGGATTTGTTCTCCTGTGGCTAATACCTTTCTGGTGTCAAAGCCATGTTTAGGAATTTGTTCCCACAGAACTCACCGCTTCTGTCAGGATTTGCAGCAAGTTTGCCCTTTGTGAGGGGAACCTCCGTTCAATCATTGAGACCCATTCCTTAAACCTTGTAAAGGCTTCTTATCCTTAGATTTCAACATAAGGCAGTAAGAATATCTGCTATAATCATCAATCAGCAGAAATATTATATCGTGGCACCTCTTCGCTGATTGGAAAAGGACCAGCTAAGTCTGCATGGACTAGTTCAAATGGTCTTTCCACTTTGTCTGTAGCTCTTTTGGGGATTGGATAGGATTTCACCTTAACCTCACCAAGGACTGAACAGCTCAGGAATGCTTTGCAAGGCTTCTTACACTCAAATCACATACTTTTGCTAACTGCTTGATGGTGGCAAACTTTGCATGTTCTAGGGACTCTGTGAAGATAGTGCACACCAATCATCATGCATAGGCTTATTAGCTAGACTTAGAAACATTCATTACATTTTCATTTTTTGCCCTTTATCAATCATAACATACATTTTGACGCGAGAGTGTACCTTTGGTACACACCTCTATGTCATTCTGCCATACTGTACAACCCTGTCTATCAACAAATATAGTTTTAAATTCCTTGTTCAGCTAAACTTTGGGACGCCAACAAAAAAAAATCCAGTCCAGAACACACAACACATTTTGCAATCCTTTTACCTGTAGGTATGGTATGTAGGCAGTTCCTTGCAGCTGAATATAGCTGGTGACCCTAATCGGCCAAGCTGACATGCTTACACTCGCCTTGGACTCCTCAGTCAATAGGTGATGGTTACTTACTTATTACATGCTCTGAGTATAGGCAGAGTCCAAGAGCCAGATGGGTTGGTTTCCTCTGGACATCGGTTCTCAGCAATGCCGCCTAAGTAGTGCTCCTTCTTTCCTCTTCCCCTCGCTTGTCCTTTTTAGCTGGCCCCTTCTTTTCCCCTTCTGTGGGAGGCATTCTCCTCGAGAAGATGATTAGTAGAGCCACAACGGAAACAACGCCGAACTGCATATGACCTTTGACAGTTCAGGGAAAGTTGGGTTTCACTTTTTGCCTCTGGAAACAGCAGGCTTCTCTCTGGCTGTATTTCAAGGCAAAACTCTCTTTGTTTCTGGAGCTCCAGAAGCCGCAGTCACATAGTCTAGAGTCAAATCATCTTCTCCTTTTATGCTCTGCATACTATAGACAAAATTGTCCCAGCTGTCATCTAGGGAAGATAGTACAATATAGGCCCCTATGCTGTTCAGTGAAAGTCATGCCTCTGTCTTCCAGCTCCTATCTAATCAGTAAATGCAGAGCTGTTGGACATGCTGGCCACATTTTCACCTCCTTTCAGCTTCAAATTGTATAAACGCTCTGGTCAAGATTACCTGGAACCAAAGCAGTCTTCATGCCTTGGCACAGGTCCTTTCAACACCTTCCAGCAGTCAGAAGCCTTCTCAGCAGCCCGTGAGATAGATGAGCTGGGGAGTTTTCCACAGCCAACATTATGGGACGCCTTTGCCTCTGGCATCTGCCCTCTGCCTGCTGTGCTCTGGGTTCGGGTGGGGTCTCGACTACAGCCCATAAATCTTCAATGTGATGAGAAAGCTCTGCATTTTCACACTCCATGCTGAGAAGTTCTCTGCAGTCAGCCGCTCAAAAGGCAAACTGTCACTATGGTGGATGTCATCGTCGTGTCACACTGCCTCGACACTCTCTAGCTTCATGGGTTAGGATACTGGGCCCATAACCAAATTGTTGGGCCTAGTGCACAGCTGAAGGACTAGGTGCCAACTCACCCTTTAAGCTAGAACAGGGAGGTAACTGGCTTGCAGGTAGGCAGAAAAAGAAACACTCAGACAGTAGATTTAGTTCTAACAGGAATACTTTTATATCTCTTGTTTCTCAAAGGAACAAAAATAACAATAACTATCCACTCTCTACTCTGACAACAATCTGAGCCCGAACCTGAAGGTGAAGGAGAGGTACTGAATTGGGTATGCAGTCTTCTTATATAGTTTTGTCCAGCAAATCATTAGCTAGATGATCTAATCATCCTGGCCTGTGACCTTTTCACTTCTGCTGACTGTTACATGCCAATCACTGCAGACCCAGACAGAGAGGCTCCGACCTTTACAATTCTGCTGACTGTTACATTCCAGTCATTCTAGACCAGCATATGACCACCTTGCAATTTTCAATATCCTGACATCCCATTGGTCTTAATGGCCAACCCAACCCAACGTTAGCAATGCAGTTTTAAGTCACAATTGTTCTGAAGCTGAGTATCTACAGAATACCATGTGTAAAACGTTTAATTATTATAATACTATATTTTTGGCTTCTTCCTTTGTATATATTTACATATACATTTATTTTTCAAAAAGAATAAAAAGGGGGAGGGGCATAGGCTGCAACTGAAGGGGAAAGCAGTCAAGTTTTTCCACATGAATTCCACCAATAGGAGACAAGTTAATCTGTGTCAAACCTCCCAGGGTCCATTTCAGACACCCAAAGAATCACACATGGCATGAGGTGAGATGTTTGTTTTGTTTAGATTCCTCCCTTTCCCCTTGTGTTTATTTAATAATTTATAGCATTTTTGGGGAATGTTATAAGGCCATCTTTCTATGAATTAATACTTCCCTTGATCGGCTGTTTCTGAAAACCTCACAGGTATTTTTTTTTAACCCCAGAAATACACCAGCTACAAAATCAACAGTTTTATTGTGTGTGGGGGGGGGGGAGGGGTTGTTCTTTGTGTACAGAAAGGAAATTCCAGGTGTGTAGCTGTATTAGTTGGCAGCATCAAAATAAAACAGGAATCTGGTGGCACCTTAAAAATTATTACAGTACAAGGTTTTGTGAGTCAGAGCTCACTTCCTCAGATACAGGAAGTATTGATCCTTGATCCTTATATTATTGTTGTTGTTGTTGTTGTTGCTGCTGCTGCTGCTGTCAAGTCACATCTGAGTTATGGCAACCCTAGTGTGGTTTTCAGGGCAAGAGATGTTCAGAGGTGGTTCTACCATTACCTGCCTCTGTGTCACAACTCTGGTATTCCAGGGAGGTCTCTTCCAAATATTTGCCAGGGTTGGCCCTATTTGGCTTCCGACATTCAACAGGATCAGGTTAATTTGGGCTATCCAGATCAGGGTGTTTATCCGGTAGACCGATACATTTATACTAAAAACTGCAAGCAACAGAAAGGAGAATTGGATTTGTTATGAAGAGAGGCAACATAAGATATGATCCTATCAAAAGTATAATCAGTCCACCCAGAGTGGGTGAGGACCACTTCCAACTAGGGGTGTCTGGAGCTATCCCAGAATTATAATTGTCTGAAAACTACAAAGATTAGTTCTCTTGGGGAAAAATGTCTGTTCTGGGGATTGGGAGACTCTATGGCCCCACATCTCTACTGCCTTTCCTTTACCTCCCAAACTCCACCTTCCCTAGGCTCCATCCCAAAATCTCTACAAATTTCCCAATCCGGAGTAGGCAATTCTGCTCCTAACTGTTGGTAGATGGACAAAGCAGGATTAATATAACATTAAATCTAGTCTAGAAAAGTGCAGGCTGAAACATGATAATAAGCAAATCCTGTCAGAAAATTAGTTCACTTGGCTCCTGTTTTAGAAAGAAAACTTTAGACAGGAAGTGACTGCATTTTAGAGATATAGTTTACACAAATGCAGATGAATGTCTAAAAAGGAAAAAAAGCTGAATAGCATACACATTTTGAAGAACCTATGAATTCTCTTACGTGTTCTGCTGCAAAAAAAGTCCAACCAGGGAGAAATTTATCAGAAAAAATAATAAAAGGTTTAATATTCACATGGGCTTAATATTCACACGGGCCGAAGCACAGCATTTATTTGTATGCAATGATTGTTTCAAAATATTTAAAAACTTAGGGGGGGCCTTACATTTCTAACTGTTATTTCATGTTCTTATTCCTGCAGTCTTTACAGAAAACGCAAAAAGTTTTGCATAAGTCCACAGAATAAACATGTTAAGAGATGGATAAAACAGAAAGGAAAAGGTCACCGAAGAACCAGTCGTCATTTTAGAAAGAGGAAGAAAGCGAAAAAAGGAAGGAAAATGGAGAGAAAACAGTAGCATGCTGATCACTGAAACAGACTCAGAGATGCTATGTAACCTGTACCTTGTAATAAATTCTGCAGAGATCTTTTAACGAGTTGTTAATATGTTAATATGTACATATTCAGAAGCAGTCCCCTGTAGCTTCAACCAGTTTTTCTTAAAACTATGAAATGCCTTTTCTTCTAAATTTACTCCAAAATCTGGAACATCCACCCTTCCTCCCAGTAATCTACAATTGTTTGCCAAGAGAAGAAGCAGAAATCTCTGTGAGCAATAGTCTGCACGTGCCAACCTCAGAGGAAAAGAATATAATGGAGCGTTTAAAAAAACAAACCCAAAATAGAGAAGCATGTTTTGAAGTAGAAAACCAGCATCACAGGAGGAGAAGAAAAAGGATTTTTAACCTTTTACCTTTTCCCTCCAAAGTGGAATTTGGGTGAGAAGGAAGCTCAGCAGGGTATAATGTCTTAGATTACACCTCCTGAAGCTGCCATTTTCTTTAGAGGACTGATTTCTGTAGTCAGTTGTAATTTCAGGAGATCTCCATGCCCCACATGGAGGTTGAAGCAACAGCACTCTGCACTGAATTGCTTTTAGGTTCACAAGAACCAGATTAGTTTAAAGAATTTCTCAATCCCAATATTGCTGATTCAATATCCTTCTTAAATTGTGGTGCCAAGAACTGTACACAATATTCCGTGAGGTCTAACTAATGCAGAATAGAGAGGTACAATTACATCCCTCGATCTAGACACTATGTTCCATACAGCCCAAAATCGCATTGGCTTTCTTGGCCGCAGCATCACACTGCTGACTCATGTTCAATTTGTGGTCTACTAAAACTCCCAGATCCCTTTCGCATGAGTAGAGTTGTCAAGCCAGGTGTCACCCATCCTATATCTGTACATTTCAGTTTTTCTGCCTAAGTGTAGTGTCTTACATTAATCTCTGTTGAAATTCATTTTGTTTTGGCCCAGCTCTCTAATCTGTCCAGGTCATTTTGAATTCTGACCCTGTCTTCTGGGGTATTAGCTACCCCTCCTATACAATATCTCTGCACTGAGCATCTGTCTAGGAATTCCCCATTCTCTAGCATCTGTACCAGACAATGGGTTTTGCAATGTCACTCAGTGGTCTTCAATGTCACATCCTGGTCTTCACCTTCCTCATGCTCTCCTCCCAGAAGCTCCTAAGATGGGGTTCAAGCTGGAGTTTAAGCATTCAGGCAGCAAATACTCCAGAATGAAAGATGAAGCAAGGCCACATCTCACTGTAGTTAAAAGCGGGAGTTGTGCTGCTGTATAAGCCAATATAGCCTAGTGCAGTGATAGTGATCCTTTTCGAGGCCAAGTGCCCAAATTGCAACCCAAAACCCACTTATTTATCGCAAAGTGCCAACACGGCAATTTAATGTGAATACTGAGGTTTTAGTTTAGAAAAAATGGTTGGCTCCGAGGCACGCATTGCTCAGGAGTAAGCTTGGTGGTAGTCAGTGGCTTTGCTTTGAAGCAACCGTGCAACCCTTCCAACGAGTGAATCACGACCCTAGGAGGGTTTACTCAGAAGCAAGCCCCATTGCCAGCAACCGAGCTTACTCCCAGGTAAAGGATCGCACTTTAGTTCTTTGCATGAAAATCAGTGGGGTTTAACAGCGCTTAACAGGGTTACCTACACTGCTTCCCCAAAACTAGGTCTTAGGTTTAATGCTAATAATCGAGCCCAGCGGCCCAGGCCAGGCTAGGTGTGTGGGGGTGGGGGGGCGACTCTGTTTGCGCGTGCCCACAGAAAGGGCTCTGAGTGCCACCTCTGGCACCCATGCCATAGGTTCACCACCACTGCTCCTATGGGTAATGAGGATCCTCGATATGATAAAATTGTTGTTAGGTGCTGTTTAAGGGACAGACTTCAAACTGATACATGTTGACACTTAAATGCAAGGCAAGGAGTAAAATACTTTTTACATTTAAGTGTCAACATTATCCATATGTTGGTTCTGCATGCCACTATTCACTCTAGACACCACAACACAAAATTTAGCAACTTGCCTTGAAATCTTAGGGTTTTCATGTATCAGTTTGAATCTGCCTCAAACTATACATTTTTGAGTTACATTGCAATTTTTCCCCGATGTCTATTATTTTTAATCTGAGAGTTTATTACCGGTAGGAATTATGTAAGATTTATGTACTTTTTGTTGGTTTCAGACTGCAGTAAATCTGAATGAGGTAGATTCTGACCCCTGTTATAGGACAGAGGATAAAAACAATGTTTTTTTTAAAATTATTGTTTCTGGGGTTAGAAAGAAAGGCGGCAACTAGATGAGGGGTCAGTTGAGTATTTTGACCGGTCAAAGGGGGAAGAAGGGGTTGTCCAGGATCCTAGACTTAGCATCATCACCAAAACAGAGCTTTGGCAGAAAATTCAAATGGTACAAAGGGGAACTGCTAAACAAAACAGCTCAAGATGGGAAACAAAACAAGAAGCTTATCCAAGTAGTGGTTAAGAGCAGGTGCATTCTAATCTGGAGGAACCGGGTTTGATTCCCCGCTCTGCCGCTTGAGCTGTGGAGGCTTATCTGGGGAATTCAGATTAGCCTGTGCACTCCCACCAACGCCAGCTGGGTGACCTTGGGCTAGTCACAGCTTTTCGGAGCTCTTTTTCGGAAAACTATAGGAGAGAAAGGGGGGATATAAATGCAACTCTTCTTCTTCTTCTTGATATTACCGGTAAAATTCTGGGTTAAATATCAGCCTGTCAAAGAGGATGTGATCCCTAAATATCCCAACCACAAGATGGGTCTAGAGAACATAAACAATCTATATATATATAAAGCTAACTGTGACTTTGTTAGTCACGCCCTAACACCAAAATGACTGGACGGATCGCCCCCAAATTTTCACAGGACGTCCCTCCCTGTTTTGGGCAGGTAATCGGACCTTCAAATCACTGAAAGTCCATACCTGAGCCAGGTAAAATGTCTTTTTCCTGGCGCACCAGGCCATGAAGCTGGCTGTGTTTAACTGTCACCCTTAGAATGTTCGTGCAGCCTGTCTGTCGGTAGCCTGAGGGCTTAGAATGTTCGCGCAGATGGCCAGAGATGAGCATTGAAAACAGTAAATAGGTAACACTGTTAGGTAATACAACTGGAAGTGAAACACATACACACTTTGCCATGTGAGACGTCAGGTGGGGTTCCCCCCCTCACACGCAGGTAACTTTCACTCTCTGTGCCTCACCCACTGCTACCTCTTTTACTAAAAGCGAGCTGGAGTTTGCCTTTTCCTTCTAAGAATATCCTCGGTGTGGGGGCGAACCAACACTACTGCCTCCGCTTCTTTTGCACATGGCCCTTTAAGAACCCAGGGAGCTGGCCTCAATCTGAGCGCCTCACCACCCTGCCTCTGCTGCCTGACTGGGATAGCCTCCTTGCCCCAGTTCTGCCTTACCCAAGCCAGGACTGTGCGTGTCAACCAGCCTCATGGACAGCAAGATTCGCACTCTGGACAGTTCCGTTGTGGAATGGAAAGGGTTACCTTATACTAAAAAAAAAAAGACACTACCATATAACAATGTGAATTGAAAAGGGAAAGAGGGATTCCATTTGACCACCCCAAAAGGCTATGCTGCGAATCTTTGGACCTGCATGGACATCTATGTGGGTTGCAGACTGTGATGAGAAGGACAATTGCCACAGCAACGCATGGCCGGGTCCCACTAGTTTACTAATAAATTTTTCGGAGCTGGGGTGCTTTACAAGAGAGAGGACAGATATGTCTTTTCTTTTCATGGTACTCCTCATCCTTGGGAACAAGGGGAATATAAATCCAAACTCTTCTACTTGGATTCCTTTCTTTAGGAAATGTGATCTGCAACAGCTTTTGCTAGAAACTAAAAGCATTATGGAGGGCTCATAATTAATGGTCCAAATGCAGGCCCTGGATGAATTCAGACTTCTTCCAGAACACTTCCAGGAATGACTAGTGTGCTCCATTTAGCGTGATTGAATTAAGAGCCTTCTGCCTTCATCTGTGAACTGGCTGCTTTTTGTTTCTGTGACAGCTGGAGACCTGCTTATGTCTCCACAATGCAAAACACAGAGGAAAACTAACATGAAAAGTGGGGAGGGTGCATGAACAAAATCAAGGCAGCTTTACAACATCCTCTTCTCTTAACCAAGTTTTTCTTTAAAGTTATGTCTGGTTTTCTGGAACATGACTTCCAGTTCTTAATTCATTTCTCATTCTTTGTTCATTCAAAAGTATATGTTTGTCTCACTCCACTGCCTGATCCCACCCACACTGAGCAATTCAGTGGGAGCTATTTTCAAGTATTGTATAAGATCCTCAGATTGGCTCCTTGCTACTGTATGGTTCCCCCATTTGGATTTCGGCAATAAATAAATCATTTAATTTATTACATTCCAAATTCCTTCGGAAACTAATGGGGCTCCCTAGATGTGTGCCTTATGCTGCGTTGTGCATAGAGATGGGCCAAACAACTCTAGAAACCTTAGCATGGATAAGGGCCATAAAATATTGGCTGCATATACATTTTCTAGTGGGATCCAATAGTTATATTCCCTCTGTTATCAGATCACTTTATTTCAGAATGGTATACTTTGATCTTTAGAAAGGTTGAAGCTATTGGTTTCCCTTTGGAATCACTCCTTATGCTCACAAAGGTGGAAGCCTTCAGACTAGTTAAGAATAGGCTCTTGGATCTGGATTTTCATAATTTGACTCTTGCAGCCAAGACAACCCGTTCTCTGACTACATTATTAATCCCATGCGAGCGTAGAATTATGGCAGCATATCTTCGTCTGCTGATTAATCCCACCCAGAGGAGAGCTTTGGCTACTGCAAGATGTAATGTGCTGCCATCAGCTCTGCTGGAGGGAAGATTCAAGAACATGGAACGTTCTAAAAGAGTTTGTTCATGTGATCTGATTACGGTGGAAACACTTGACCATTCTCTGTTTGTATGCCCTAAATACAATAAGATCCGCATGAAATACATAAATTTTATTTTCTTGCAATGTTCTCAGTGGCAATAGTTTTATAAGATACCCAGTCTCCTGAACAGCTCTGATGTCCTCTTTTGTGAAATATTGGAAATTAGTAATTTTAACTGTATTTCTTAACCTTGTTTTGCTTTAAAATTTTGTCCTGTTTTGTATGCCAATAAAAGCTTGTGTGTGTATAAGATCCTCAGCTACTGAAATGTATTGCTATAATGTGTGCAAAGTTTGTTGTTATAATGGAAGCAGTGCAGCATGTTAGTCTACATGGGTCCTGTAAATTAGGGAATAAACTTTTCTGGGGTCAGACAGGATTGCTGAAGGGCAGGGGCAGAGAGGAAAACAAAAATGATCTGAAAACAAGAATGATCTGCAATCTGCAAAATGATGTGCAATCTCAGATCAAGGAGGATCAAGATGGCTACCAGTCTTGATCCTGCTTGTTCTGAGATTGCAAATGCCTTAGCAGACCAGGTGCTCAGGAGCAGCAGCCGCAGCAGCAGAAGGCCATTGCTTTCACCTCCTGCATGTGAGCTCCCAAAGGCATCTGGTGGGCCACTGCGAGTAGCAGAGTGCTGGACTAGATGGACTCTGGTCTGATCCAGCAGGCTCTTTCTTATGTTCTTAACCCTCAACTGCCATAAGGATTTTGCAAAGGAAGCCAGGCAAACAGTGAGTGTAACTCATTTGTTTTATATCTAAGAGATCATTTATCGCTGTAACATGGAAATGTAATGTCAAGACTTCTAATTTTCAATTCTAGGAAGACATGATTGTTCTTACTGATAGGTTAATGGAATTTTGTTCACAACTAGTCCAGCCCTCTCATCTATATATGTTTGTGTGTGTTTCCTAACTACTTCCTCAACCTGTGGAATGTTGTCTGCAAATTGCTCATACATAAATAACCGAGATGTTGAAAACTCACACAGATTTGCCAAAAATTGTTTTCCTCTGACAAAAGCCTGCAGGTTCTAAATTAAACAAAAGGGAAGGATAGAGAGGCTGCCTACTACAGAAGTAAGGACGTTACAGAAATTAGTTTCTCTGAGCACGACAGAAACTGACCCTTAGGAAACTGCGGCACAAGAGACTATCAGCTCCAAGTCAGAGCAGCCAGTTTCTCCTGTTTGGGCATGCTGCCTCCATGGAAATTATTTCATTTCAATTCTGCCTATCACTTTCATCTCACCTTCTTGAAAAGAGCACTGAACTGCTTGTGTGGTAAGGCTCAGTCAGCCAATGGGCATCATATTCGAGTAATAAGAGTCAGTTTTTATACCTTCTCTATCTTTAAAGGAGTCTCAGAGCAGTTTATAATCCTCTCCTCTCCCCACCCTCCACAGCAGACATCCTGTGAGGCAGGTGGGGCTGAGAGAGTTCTGAAAGAACTGTGACTAGCCCAAGGTCACCCAGCAGACTTCATGCCGAGGAATGGGGAAATAAACCTGGTTCACCAGATTAGAGTCCACTGCTTTCTATGTGGAAACGTGGGGAATTAAACCCAGGGATTTGAGTTTATTTAACTACATACACAGTTCATATCCTGCTTTTCTGCCCTCTTTAGGGCCGATAAGGTAGCTAATAAATTAAAAATACATCTTAAAACCAAAGGCAGCATGGTATAGTGGTTAGGAGTAGTGGACTGTAATCTAGAAAACCTGGAGAACGAGGTTTTGTCCCCCACTCCTTCATATGAAACCCACTGAGTGACTTTGGGCCAGTCACAATTCCCTCAGAGCTCTCTCAGTCCCACCTACCTCACAATGTGCCTGTTGTGAAAGGAAAAGGGGGTTTGTGATTGTGCTTTCAGGCTCCACATGGTAGGGAAATCGAGATATAAAAACCAACCCTTCTTCAAACTGAAATTCCACTCAAACAATTAAAATCAAGTTAAAATGCAGCTGTAGAGTCATAGAATCATAGATCTGGAAGAGACCACAAGGGCCATCAAGTCCAACCCCCTGCCATGCAGAAATACACAATCAAAGCATACTTGACAGATGGCCATCTAGTCTCTGTTTAAAAACCTCCACTCCATCACACTGCAAGGCAGTGCATTCCACTGTCAAACAGACCTTACCAACTGGAAGTTGTTCCTGATGTTTAGGTGGAATCTCTTGTTCTGTACTTTGAATCTACTACTCCTTGTTCTAGTCTCTAGAGTGTCAGAAAACAAGCTTGCTCCATCTTCAACATGGCATCCCTTCAAATATTTAAACATGGCTATCATGTCCCTTAACCTTCTTTTCTCCAGACTAAATATACCTAGCTCCCTAAGCCACTCCTCATAGGACACGGAATTCAGACCTTTACTAATTTGGTGGCCCTCCTCTGAACCCATTCCAGTTTGTCAACATTGTGGTGCCCAGAACTGGACACAGTATTCCAGGTGAGGTGTGCCCAGCATAGAATAGAGTACTACCATTGCGTCCCTTGATCTAGATTAGACACTATACTCCTACTGATGCAGCCCAGAATCACATTGGCTTTTCTGGCTGCCGCATCGCACTACTGACTCATGTTCAGTTTGTGGTCTACTAAGACTCCCAGATTCCTTTCACATATACTCTTGTCAAGCCAGGTGTCATCCATCCTATATCTGTGTATTTCATTTTTTTTTCTGCCTAAGTGCAGTATCTTGCATTTATCTCCGTTGAAATTCATTTTGTTAGTTTTGGCTTAGCTTACTAATCTGTCCAGGTCATTTTGAATCCTGACTCTGTTCTTTGGGGTATTAGCTACCGCTCCTAATTTACTGCTCATCTGCAAATTTCATTAGCATGCCCTTTATGACCTCAAGATCTTTTTCCCTCTCAGTCTCAGTAAGCTCTGACTCTATGAGCCTATGATACCCCTGTGTCAGAATGGAATGACCCAGAAAGGGGTGGAGTCTGTAAAGAAGCAGAATGCTGCAGAACTCATGAGGTTGGAGGAAGCAAGGCTACCAGGCTGGGACCTTGATTGATTTTATTAAGCCCTTAACACCTTGTTTAAGGGTTTTTGTGTATGTAAATGGTGAGAGTTTTCTGGGAACCTTCATCATCTTGAATCCCGTTCACCAAGCCTCTGAAGTCTTCAAAAGCCAACCACCAGCAAAGAAGAATTGGACTTGGCAATATCAGTAGACTGTAAATATAAGGACTTGAAAATGCAAACTTAACAGGACTGTAAAGTGTAAATGTCGAATGTTAAATGTTTTAAAAGTGTTATTTGTTAAGAGAAGTAAACTGTTTTGTTTAAATTTAGTTCTTTGCAACTCCTTCCGAATACTGCCCCACAGAACCCACAGAAAGAGGTTACACCTACATTTGAAGCTGAAATTTTTTTTGTCCCAATATACATTACTCTATACCAGTGGTGGCGAACCTTTTCGAGACCGAGTGCCCAAATTGCAACCCAAAACCCACTTATTTATCACAAAGTGCCGACACAGCAATTTAACCTGAATACTGAGGTTTTAGTTTAGAAAAAACGGTTGGCTCCAAAGCACACATTACTCGGGAGTAAGCTTGGTGAAGCAACCATGCAACGCTTCAAATGGGTGATTCACAATCCTAGGAGGGTTTACTCAGAAGCAAGCCCCATTGCCAGCAACTGAGCTTACTCCCAGGTAAAGGATCGTGCCCAGGCCAGCCTAGATGCGTAGGGGGGGGGGGTTTATTTTCCACCCCCCACGAGACGAACTCTGTGCACGTGTGCCCACAGAAAGGGCTCTGAGTGCCACCTCTGGCACCCGTGCCATAGGTTCGCCACCACTGCTCTATACTTACCAGCACTGAACTTCTTCTTTTTTTGCCCACTCCACCAATTTGGGGAGATCCTTCTGGAGCTCTTTGCCATTGTCCTTGGTTTTCCCTATCCTGAATAATTTTGTGTTGTCTGCAACCTTGGACACTGCACTACTCACCCCCAGTGAAAGTGTCAACCCAGTTCCTGCAGTGGTGAAAGAGGTAAACTAAAGAGGTAAACTAAATTAGGGATTGTTAAGAAAGGAATTGAAAATATAATGGCTGATATTATAATGCTCCTATATAGATCCATGGTACAGACTCATATGGAGCAGTATGTACAGCTCTGGTCACCGTATCTCAAAAAGGACATTGCAGAGCTATAAAAGAGAGCAACCCAAGATGGAGCACCTTTCCTCTGAGGACAGGCTGAAAAGTCCAGGACTTTAGAAAAGAGACACTTAAGGAGAGACATGACAGAGGTGTATAAAATTATGTATAGAGTGAAGGGATTTGACAAAGAGAATTTCTTCCCCCTCTCCTCAAAATATTCGAACTCAAGGGCAACCAACGAAGCTGATGGGCAGTAGATTCAACATGGGCAAAAAGGAATTTCCTCTTTACACAGTGAGTAATTAAAATGAGGGATTTGCTACCAGGGGATGAAATGATGGCCTCAGATTGAAATGGGAGTAGATAGATTCATGGAGGATAGATCCATCAATGCCTACTAGCCATAGCTACTGAAGGAAACCTCCACATTCAGAGGTGGTCAACCTCTGAATCCCAGTGCCAGGTAAAAAAAGGCCTGTTGTTAGCCCTCCAGAGGAACTTGTGTGACACACGATGCTGGACTAGATGGACCACTGTCTGATTGAGCAGCGCTGTTCTTATGTTCTTGTGCATACCTACCTCTTTTATTTTATTTGTAAGTGTTCCTGCAACTATTCCTTCCATTCATCCAACTAAGCTGCGGACAAAACCTTACCCCTACTCTTTCCACATCTGGAAAGGAAAGAATCTTTTGCTTTTAAACTTGGCTCTGTGTCTCATGACACCTCATCTGACCTTTGTGATATATATCCGTTGACGCATCATTTGCACAATGGTTTATTGTTCATTGGAACAGGGTGAAGCTGGAGGAAAACATAAAATCAGAGGTATTATCATGCATATAAGCAAGGACGTAGGAAAGGGGAGGGGGTTCTCGGGTTCAACCTCCCCCCCCATTCATATCCGAAGCTCCGCCCACCCATTTGTGGGTTTTAAAAACATTTTTAGTGTTTTTTTGTTTTTGGCCTGCTGGGGGCGCATTGTTTAGGCTAGCAGCATCAAACTTTCAGGGATTGTTTGGGGGACTCTCCTGATGATGCTGCCCAAGTTTGGTGAGGTTTGGTTCAGGGGGTCCAAAGTTATGGATTCCCAAAGGGAGCCAATAGAAGATGGAGGCTACATGTTTGAGGGTCCATAACTTTGGACACCCTGAACCAAACTTCGCCAAACCTGGCAGGTATCATCAGGAGAGTATCTTACTGATACCACCCAGGTTTTGTGAAGTTTGGTCCAGGGGGTCCAAAGCTATGGGCTCCCAAAGGGGGTGCCCCATCCCCCATTGTTTCCAATGGGAGTTAATTGGAGATGGGGCTATACCCGTGGTGGCGAACCTTTGGCACTCCAGATGTTATGGACTACAATTCCCATCAGCCCCTGCCAGCATGGCCAATTGGCCATGCTGGCAGGGGCTGAAGGGAGTTGTAGTCCATAACATCTGGAGTGCCAAAGGTTCGCCACCACTGGGCTATACCTATACCCAGGCTTGGTGAAGTTATGGACCCCCAGGCTTGGTGAAGTTATGGACCCCCAGAACCAAACTTCACCAAGCCTGGGTAGTATCATTAGGAGAGTCTCCTAAATATACCCTAAAATGTTGGTGCTGCTAGCTTAACAATTGCATCCCTGACAGCAGGCACCCCCCAAATTTCCCCAGATTCTCCTTTTAAATCCACCCCCTTCAGCATGGATTTACAGGGAGAATCTGAGGTCCTTAGTTTAGAAGAAGAAGAAGAGTTTGGATTTATATCCTCCCTTTCTCTCCTGTAGGAGACTCAAAGGAGCTTACAATCTCCTTGCCCTTGCTCCCTCACAACAAACACCCTGTGAGGTGGGTGGGGCTGAGAGAGCTCTGAAAAGCTGTGACTAGCCCAAGGTCACCCTGCTGGCGTGTGTGGGAGTGCACAGGCTAATCTGAATTCCCCAGATAAGCGGCAGAGCAGGGAATCAAACCCGGTTCCTCCAGATTAGAATGCACCTGCTCTTAACCACTACGCCACATTGAAAGTGATGATGTTTCAGGGTGGGTGATAATCCATCCCAAAACAGCATCGCTTTCAATGTTGTTTAACTGGGGACCCCAGATTCTCCCTTTAAGGTGGATTTAAAAGAATTTGGCTCTCTAGTTTAAACACCATTGAAAGTGATGCTGTTTGGGGGTGGATTCCAGCATCACAGTGGTTGCGCAGGGGGGTGGAGGGTGGGACGGGACGCAAAACTCAGATTTTGTACCAGGCTCCATTTTCCCTCTATGCCTCTGCCCAGAGGGGAGGGCAGAAGGAACTGCCAGCTGCCGGCTGGGAGCCCAGCTGATGGGGGGCAGGGGAGGGCAGGGCGGGGAGTCTGCCATCCCTGGCCTTGGAGAGCTGCTTTTGTAAGCGCAAGGCCGGGGGCGGGGTTTTGGGGAGGCGTGGCCATGCCCTAGGGGCTGGTGGGGGTGTGGCCCCCACCTCCGAACCCCCCATAAAAAATCTATACCTACGTCCCTGCATATAAATCTGTGGATTTACAAGCTGATAACCTGAAAGCCAAGAGGCTGTCTAAATTGTTATGATTACAGCTTGATTGATTTTTTTTTCTCCTACTCTGTAATCACTATTAGGTATACTTGATTGTTTGGTGTATATTATGTAGATTTGTCCACATAAAATATAAAAAGCTTGTGAAATATAAAAAGCTTTTCCCCTACTTTGTATTAGGTGTATTTGATTGTTTGTGTATATTATGTAGATTTGTCTACATAAAATATAAAAAGCTTGTGAATCCTTGATCATTTTTTTTAAATGAGGCACTTCTAGCCAATTAGTAATGTTTTAGAAGAAGGAGGCATCATACCGGAATACATGAAATCAGACCATTGATCTATCAGCAACCTGCAGCTCTCCAGATGTTTGTGGACTACAAATCCCATCAGCCCTTGCCAGCATGGCCAATTGACCATGCTGGCTGGGGCCGATGGGAATCGTAGTCCATGAACATCTGGAGAGCCGCAGGTTGCAGACCCCACTCTACTTGAATGGTAGCAGCTTTCCAAGGTCTCAGGTTGTCAGGCAGAGATCTTTCAGATCACCTATGACCTGGCTTTTAAAAACTGGATGCCAGGAAGCAAACAAGGATTTTATGCATGCAAAGTGGATGATTTGCCCTTGAACCACCACCCTTCCCCAAATTCCTCCTAACTCTAAAAGCAATTGACCTTGGCATATTGTTGAGCGTTTCCCCCACTTACCTGCTGCTGCGCGCTACTCTCCCCAAGTAATGCGGGGTCCCCCGGCACTCCCCATTACCGGGGCGGCGACAACGCAGCTGCCCCGACACTCCCGGCTCCTTTTGATGACCCCGCGCAGAGCGTGGGAGCGTGGGGGAGCCCGGGCGCAGGTCAGAAATGACATGCACAGGGAGTAGCGCGCAGCAACCACTCACCCAGGTAAGTGGGGAAACGACTGTTGTCAATTATAGGGAATTTTTTTTTAAAAAAAAATTACCCAACACCTTACAAAAGACATTACAAAAGAGGTGTTGGCACCCATCCAGTAGTTAGTTACTCCTCAGTTGAAAATATGTCCCGATGGATAGTTATTATTTTATGCAAGATTTTTGCTTTCATAAGGTTTACAATTGGGAAACAAACAAGCCTTGTTTAAAGATGATTTTATCTATTGAGAAAAGCTACAGGCAAAACTCTCCAAAACAAGTCTTGATAAACCAGTGAAATTACTGCACAAAGCAATGTGTACTTCTGTAAAAGTAAGTATTTGCAGCCAAGGCAAAAATAGGGCTATCCATCTCCCCATTTCTTTAGTATTCTTTAAAAGCATCTGTGTGAAGAGCTGCAAATTTGATTTGGAGAAGAAGCATGGAGGAAAGAGAGGCGGAACCTATTTTCTCCTGCTCCATTTTATTAGACCCAAGGGGAAAAAGATAACTATAGCATTTGTACCCGTCTGTCTCTCTGCAGAAAGATAATCACTGCTTTGGACAATAGCTGTCCCTACACCAGTCAAAATGAAAGCTAGTGGGAAGACCTGATCATGGATCTCCTGTGCCATGTCCGTCCGTGCCTTGAGAATATTAGAACAACTGGAGCTGTGAAACAAGACTGCACGCTTGATGCTATACCTTGGCAAACTCCGGGAAGCATTATCTCTTTTATAGAATCATATCTCTTTTCTCCAGAAGTCCCCTGGCCCTCTGAGAAGTTACTCTTAGGCTCAGGGTGACCCTCCCGGCATCATGGAGGTCTACAGGAAGAGGCATTGAATGGAATGATCTCCCCTGTACACACACTGTTGCATATGCTTCAGTTTCCTTCACAGATCCTGCTGTACTTGCACGGAGCAACAAGGTTGTGGTTTAATTCGATTCCCCTTCTTGCTGCAATCCCTCCCCGTGGCATACTGTTCTCATGGCTCCCCAGACTCTCAATAATGAATTGTCGAAGGCTTTCACGGCCGGAATCACTGGGGTGCTGTGTGGTTTCCGGGCTGTATGGCCGTGTTCTAGCAGCATTCTCTCCTGACGTTTCGCCTGCATCTGTGGCTGGCCTCTTCAGAGGATCTGATGCCAGCCACAGATGCGGGTGGGGGGGCGGGGGGGGGGGGGGGTGGGGGGGGGGGGTGTGTGGGGGGGGGGGGGGCGTGGGGGGGGGGGGGGAGGTGGGGGGGGGTGGGGGGGGGAAGGGGTGGTGGGGCCGGGGGGGGTTGGGGGCGGGGGGGGGGGGGGGGGGGAGGGGGTGGGGGGGGGGGGGGGTGGGGGGGGGGGGGGGTGGGGGGGGGGGGGGGTGGGGGGGGGGGGGGGTGGGGGGGGGGGGGGGTGGGGGGGGGGGGGGGTGGGGGGGGGGGGGGGTGGGGGGGGGGGGGGGTGGGGGGGGGGGGGGGTGGGGGGGGGGGGGGGTGGGGGGGGGGGGGGGTGGGGGGGGGGGGGGGTGGGGGGGGGGGGGGGTGGGGGGGGGGGGGGGTGGGGGGGGGGGGGGGTGGGGGAATGTTCTATGTTGTGGCAGAGGGACTGAAAAAGAAAGGGGCAAGAAGCAAAAGTCAGGAACTCACTGTTGTCCAAGAAGAGCCTCCTACAGCCCAATCCACAGAGGGTTGTTGGGTGGGGATGGCACCGCTCTTTTGCTGCCCCACCCTCCCCACTTTGCGGGCAGCCCCCCCTCCAAAGTTGGAAGGGCCCAAGAATCCCTCATAGGCAATAGTGGAGATATGCCACGGAAAACACGGAAATATCTCCAGGTTGACCAGCGGAAAACAACTAAGGCTGGCTCCACTCCCTGACTCACCCCCCCCCCAAATGCCCCCAGCCATGGAAGCACAGCTTACCACACCAGCAGGCTTAGGTAGAACAGGTGGCTTCTGGGTCAGGTGATGTAGAGTCACGTGGTGCCTCGCCCACTGAAATGAGTAAACCCCCCTGACACATTTGCCCGTTGCGCCAATGGGACAGGTGCCCACTCCACTGTGGCAGAATCTACGATTGCTGTCTGGCAGTGGAGATCATGCTGTTCAAGAGAATGGTCCGGTTTGGCCCCAATATTGAATGGGTGAGTACATTCTCATGTATGTTCGGCCTATTCTCCTGGTTTAGCTATGCCTCACTCCAGAGTATGCCCTCATCTACTAAATAATGCTTTCAGGCACTGCAAAAAGTTGACTTTCCTTGCCTTGCCTACCTTGCTATACGCCAACGTTTCATTCTGTATGACCTCAATATGTCAGAGTGGCGCACCTTACGTTACTGTTTTTCTGACTATGCTGTGTTCATTAATTTTCTGGTAACCTTTGTAAGTTGTGGCTTTGAACCAAATACAGTTCTTGGAGAACCCTTGTAGCCCCCACTATGAATCTTTTCTGGGGAGGAGGAAGGAAGGGGATTAAAAGATACTGTGACATCCTTACTGGGTTGAAAAGGGGTGGTGAGCAAGCTCGTTCTCTGCTCATTGCACAATTTCAAAGGACCATGAAGTACAAGTCTTCCTGTGGCCAGGTATACAGAGCAGAGGCGAAGTTCCAAGGAGGCGGGGGGGGGGGTGCATGACACACCAGCGTGCGCCCCTGTAGGGGTGTGGCGAGAGCATGACAGGCACGTGGCAGGGGCGTTTCAGGGCGGGATGGGGGTGGAGGACGCACCACCACTGCACTGGACACTTTCCCCCCTTGCTACGCCTCTGACACAGAGCTAAGGTACACAGAGCTAAGTCCCTTGGGATACATATTTGGCAACCAAAAGCTCAATGACTGGATCAGTGGCCAACCTCAGGAGGCCCATGAACACCACTGCACTCTTCTTGTAATGCTATCTGACAGATCACACACTGGCCACCGGCAACCTTGAGCACAAATCGAGAAGAGCAAATTGTGTGCCTTACGCTAAACTTTACTTTTATTTCCTTCCACGGGTGATGGCTGGATTTGCACAGCTGGCGATTCCCCACTGCGTAGGAGCTATAGATGGTTGCCACATTCCCATCAGGCTCCCAAGAGAGTGTCAGAGGACTACGTCAATCGAAATATGTTCTCCTCTATGCTTCTCTGAGACCACACAGGCAGATTTTACAATGCTTCAGTGGGTTATCCTGACAGAAGCAATGATGCCCTCCTGGATTCCCACTTCTGGAAAGCCATGGACCGGGTTTTTTTCAATTCCTGGCAATCCGACACTGAGTGTGGATGGTCTCCTAAGAAAATGGCTCATAAAGTCATATGCTCCGCCCCATAAATGTGAGGGAAAGGCACTTTAATTACAGAGTATGTTGGGCTACAAACATGGCCGAGCAGGCGTTCAGGAGGCTAAAGGCCAGATGGCGTTGCCTTCTGGCAAAACTCCTGGTCATGCCTGAGAATGTGCCGTCAATCGTGGCTGCTTGTGTGGCGTTTCACAACATTTGAAAGAGCAAAGACCGTAATGTTCCAGAGACTGAAACGAGGAGCAGGCTTTCACAACTCCCTGAGCAACAGGAGGCCATGGTTAGGACACCTGCTCAACACAGATACAACTCCAGAGATTATATCAGTCTCAAGGAGGGCAGGACTGTCAGAGATATTCTGTCAAGGTTCCTAGATAGAAACAGAGCAAGATGTACACATGTACCTTCAACATTATAACTCTTCAGTGAGGTTTAAATGAACAGTGTGTCACTATTCGTTTAAACCTCACTGAAGAGTTATAATGTTGAAGGTACATGTGTAATACCAGGGATACTTCTGGTTTGGCCTTTGTGTTCATTTCAAATTCAACATTTGAAAACTGAGAACTGTTTGCTGTTCGGCCCAGAAGAAATGTACCCATGATTTGCCTTTGACGTCTTTTATATAGCCACGGCTTGTGGTTCGCATCTTTTTAAAAATTGTAACTGTGTAATAAAGTGAATTGTTTTTTAGATCACTGTCTCCAGGGGTGGGACACTAGGGATGGGGTTCAGTGGAGGTGGTACAATCATCTGTGGTTTGCAGGTCATCAAAGATCCATCCAGACTTGGATCTCGAACATGGGGGAGGGTAGGCAGTGATGGGGGTTGGGGCAATTGCACACTTATGAGGTTCATGTGTGTGGGGAGGGGGGTTGGATTAGGGAGTAGGCTGCTCTGGGGTCCCTTGTCCCACGGCTGGCAATTCCAGCCTGTGGCATTCCTGGAGAAATGGGGGCCTAGACTGCCCTGAGTGCATTGGCCAACGGAATCCAGGGGTTGCTAGCAAGGCCGCTGAGGGCCCTCTGGAATCTCCCAGGGGTCTCCGTGGGGGGATTTGGGGTGCGGGTCCCTAGATGCCATAAGCCACAATCGCTACATGGAAAGCGGGCATTGTTTGCACAACCGCGTGTCTGCACAACCATGTATCTGTGCAAGACCATCTTTTTTCAAATTAGTCAACTGGTGAACTCTCTCACCAGGACTCGCTGTCTATGACTCCCGGAGCATCATTGGCAGCATGCCCAAGGAATGGATGGGGGTCTTTTGGCAGGCGGTGGAGGTTGCTCTCCTATTGCAGGCCGTTCGCCAGAACAACTATGCTGGCCTGCTGATGGGCAGCACCCACCTTCCCAGTAGGCGTGCATACGAGGTCATCTCCCAGACTCTCTGGGAGAGTGGCTTTGTCTGCATGCCTCAGCAGTGACAAACCAAATAGAAGGCCCTCAAGAAAGCCTTGTATGATGCCAGGGAGGCGGGGGGGGGGGTATCCCAAGTGGTCTGCACACACCCCTCCTGCTCACTACAGGGAGTTGAGACAACTGTGGGAAGCTGTGGGGGAACCCAGTTGGATAAACAGGCATCCAGAAGGTAAACTTCTCTTCCCATTTTAACTGGCTTTTTGCCCATGACCCCCTGGAGCACAGTGACTGATAGTGGGGGTAGGAGGTGGTTGCCTGCTTTGGGTTATTGGGGGGGGGGGTGGGCTGATGGATGGATGTGTGCCTGTTAGGAAATTTTGCCTGACAGGTGATCTGGAAGTCCCTCCAGACGCCATCTATGCTGGTTTAATTGCTTCTGGGGGAGGGAGTCCTGGCCAATGTCTCAGAACATTCCAGCTGTGTAGTGAGGGATCAAGGGAGAATGCTGCTGGGAGGGAAAGTGTGAGTCAGAGTGGGAGATGTAGTGTGCCAAGGGTCAATGATGTGGGTAAAATGTCCCTTTCAGTTGTGGACAGAACTATGGGAGCTGCTTTTCTGAGCAAAGTGCATTATATTTGAGCTGCTCTCTTTCAGGAAGGTGTCCTAGTGGGATCTTCTTCCCCGAAGGGCCCTTGTGGCACATGTTTGGGTTTGGGGGGAGTCGAGGGCGTGGCGTCAGGGGCCTGGGGTGAGGATGTTGAAAGAATAAGGTCAGGGTATGTCAGCTGTTGGGGTGGGTGCCCTGCGCACCAGCAAGTCAGCCATTGTTTTAATGGTGCTCATAGGACCTGCGCCTATGGCTTGCAGCCATGGCAGCTGCAAAGGTCTCCCAGTGCAGCCTGCTCTCCTCCATCGCTTCTCCATGTCTGCGATTCTCCACTTCTAAGACACATCACACCACCTTCCCTCCTCTCTTCTCCCAGAGCCTCCGTTTCAGCTGCACATAGAGCCAGCAGTTGGCGGGCGAGATCTGAGAGCCATTAAACCCACGTCATTCTCCTCCTCCTTGAAAGCAGCCTGCGCTCAGGAGACGTCTCTGTCCCATATGGCCCAATAAAATGCCCTGTGTAACAAGTAGAGTAAGAGTGGCGAAAGCAAATCAGAGTTAGCAGTATTGCATATGCCAGGAGAGAATTACAACCTTTTCAGATGAAGGGGTTGGTGTGGATACTTCCTGCCAGGAAATCAGGGTGGCTTTTCCCCTATGATGTTCTCACTACCCACACACCTTGATGGGAGGCTGCGTACACACACATTCTGGTGGTTTGGGCAACACATCTCATAGTGCTCACTACATCACCCAGCTTACAATGCTGGGGAATGCTCCCATGTGGAGGCCACAGGGCGAAGGGGAGACTCCCCCTTGCTGTTGATGCTCAAGGGTGCAGGGAGAAAAAGGAAGCTGTCACTCAGCACTATGTTGTTGCTGTGAGGACGTCCCTTCGCCTGGCTCCTCTTTGGGTCCCTGAGCAAGGAAAAACACCACGTGACTACCTGTACAAACGGGTGTACATGGCACTCTCTGCAGGGTGAACATGAGTATCCCTCAAATGGTAACTGCTGCCCTCCCCTCCCCAGACAACTGGTTTGGGGGTCTAAGACTACTGAGCTCATATAAAGCTCTTGTTCAATCTGATCTTTGTCTTCAGTTTGGTAACACAGGTCCATTAAGTGATATGCTAGCAAAGAAAAGGACAGGAAGAAACTACAGCACAGGCTCCTTTGAAACTCTCTGACACAGGGTGCTGGGTACAACTACAAAATGGCTGCCACGGAAAGCAAAGTCAACCACAAAAATGTGAGGGAGTGAGGTTATGCATAATTCTAGAAATAGCTCTTCAACATTTCAGGCAGAATCTATGCTTGACAGACTGCATTTTAAAATGAATTGTTTAAGTACATCTTACATACATGACTTGTCTTCAGTTACAAAGTGAAGATCCATGTGCTGTGATGACAGCTACTGCTGCAGAAATTTCCCGCCTCAAATCTGTGAAACCAAAAAAAAATCTCCAAGGCCAGTCAGAGGCCAAAGCCCCATCTGGTCCCTCCCCTACTTTCTAAAAACACTTTGCGGGCCCCCGGGACAGGTGTTGGGAGATACCAGTTCTCCAACAGACGCTTCATTGGGGACTGCTGCTACAGCCAGTCTTTTTGGCAATCCTTTGTGCTCAAAGCTTATCAGAGATTGCCAAGAAAAAATGAGAATTCATGCAGACACAGAAATCTCTTGTCCCCTGTATAAATATGAATATGTTTCAGACCTGCTTACAACCAAGCCATAGTGTGAACTGAAGCTCTGTGAAAGAGCCAGGGGTTTCTAATAAAGAATCTATAGTGCCTTCACAAAGCTGAAACCCCCTAGACCAGTGGTGGTGAACCTATGGCACTCCAGATGTTCATGGACTACAATTCCCATCAGCCCCTGCCAATTGGCCATGGTGGCAGGGGCTGATGGGAATTGTAGTTCATGAACATCTGGAGTGCCATAGGTTCGCCACCACAGCCCTAGACTCTTTGAGGGAAGTTGGGTTCATGCTAGTGTAAAACTGCAGCAGCAATAACAGAATTCATAGAAACATTGTGTGTGTGCTATTTTGCTGTCAAGTCACAGCTGACTTTAGACAAAAGACCATCAGAGGTGGTTTTCCATTTTCTGCCTCTGCATGAGCTTAGAGAGTTCTGAGAGAACTGTGACAGGCCCAAGATCACCCAGCAGGCTTCATGAGGAGTGGGAGATTGAACACAGTTCTCCATATTAGAGTCCACTGCTCTTAACCACTAGATCATGCTGGATATCCAAGGTGATACCCTAGATCAGGGGTAGGGAACCTGCGGCTCTCCAGATGTTCAGAAACTACAATGCCCATCAGCCCCTACCAGCATGGCCAATTGGCCATGCTGACAGAGGCTGATGGGAATTGTAGTTCCTGAACATCTGGAGAGCCGCAGGTTCCCTACCCCTGCCCTAGATCCATGATGGCAAACCTATGGCACGCATGCCCAAAGCAGCACTCAGAGCCCTCTCTGTGGGCACACATGCCATCATCTCCCCCTTCCCCTTCAAATCTGACACAAGAAACAGACTGATGTCCTAAGCACTACATGTGTTGCTCTCAAACTTACAAAGTATGAGCCAAGGTTAGACAAATTATCAGCATGCATACAACAGCAAAAATCACATTAATTGTTCAAAAGCATGCCAAACGCAAACTTTTACCTTTCAATAAAAGTTGTTTGCATCATTGAAAGCTCTGTTATTGTGTTTTTCTTTTAAGACAAAAGATGTTGATGTATGAGTTGTTTTTTCTAAACGAAAACCTCAGTATTCAGGTTAAATTGCCATGTTGGCACTTTGCGATAAATAAGTGAGTTTGGGGTTGCAGTTTGGACACCCGGTCTCTAAAAGGTTTGCCATCACTGCCCTAGATGACCCAAGATGTCCCAGAAACATCCTGCTTTACTCTTGAGCAAAAGTCATGTAGCTTTGGAGAAGAAGGGTGGAGTTAAGGAGGTGTATGCAGGATGACGACTGGAACAGAGGATAGGGGCTCTTTGCTTTTAACTGTTGCATCAAAGGAAGTTTTGCCTTACTCATTCTAAAGTACTGTGAGCTTAATTAACTACTCCTACACCTATTGTAGGTGTAGAAATCTTCTCCTGTATTAAGTGTGGCCACCTACATACGCTGCAAATATATATACCAGCCCAAATTAGGGTGGGTGTTTCTGCACCTACTAAAGTTTCCCCAAAGCGAAGTCAAGCTTCTGAAGTCTAATTTTAAGTCACCTATTTTCCTTATGCCTCATAATGGTACAAAAACACAACACCCCACCCAAAAATAAAGGGGCATTCTGGAAACAATTTGCAAGTCATGACCAGTGAGCTTAAAACTAGGGAAATTAGAAATAATTCAATTATTTCAAAATTAGTATTTCATTATCAAAGTTTTTGCAATTTGACATAGTTTCGAATTAGTAGATTTTTAAAAAGACTATATGGATGTCACAGAATTGGATTAAGAAGTAGCATGATGGACAAAGGCCATTTAAGCCTATGAGTGTCTACTCAGAAGTAAGCCACACAACATACAAGGGCACTTACTCCCTGGTAATAATGCATTGGGATTATACCTTTATTTTCAACCTTGAGATTAGGTTGTCCATTATTGTTTCCAGATACTGATTACCGCTATCCTTCCTATGTAGGAAATCAGGTGAAACAAAATAGAAACGAGAAAAGATTTCTGAAAGTTAACAAAACTTGAGAGTTAAGAATATTTTGTTAGACATTCAAGAATGGGGAATGGTTCAACCAGTAATTACAGAGAAAATAAGGGATTTTTTTAAAAAATTAAAGATATTCTGTTCAGCTGGGGATTTGTCAGGTCACAAATATTGTAGGCTTACAGCAGACTATTCCATTTCCATGTATAGCTCTACCTCTGTAATGTCTCCTGGAACTTATACCATTATTCTCATAAACACCCAGATGTTTCCTGCCTTTCCCAATAGTCCAGATACACCATAAAGTATCTGTACTCATCAATCATGTAAAAAAAGTCTGACGACTCTCATTCCAAGTCATGTTATATACTTGTGGGTTTCCTTAAGCTAAAATAGACTCAGCAGAGCAGCCAAAGTTTATTAAAATTATATTTCCCATTCTGTATTCAAATAATCTCATAGCTCTTTTCTTTTGAAACATTAAAAATCTTGCTTAAAATAAGACTTGTCCATAAAATATGCAAATACATCTGTATGCAACTTCTGACGCACGGACTGTTTCCTAGAAAAAAACTGTAATGAATGGAGCACGGGTAACCTTGGGCCTATCAGCCTTGTTAAACCCACAGCTTCTCAGAGCAAACAGTGTGCTGTGCTTCTCCTAACCCATCCATGGGTTGACTGCATTGCACAAGGGGAATGCGCAAAGATTAAATCAATTGTGCTCCAGCCTGCCTGTGCCAATTCTGAATCAATGAAACCTGCCCCTCTAATGGAAAAGAAGTATACAAGCTGGGGGCCCAGGAGACACACAAGGGGGGATTCCAGCTCCCTGTCATGATTGAGTTCAATGCAGCTCCAGGTCCCAGCTCCAGGTGCCCTGTGAGGCCTGCCGCTGTGGTGGCAATGTCTGGGAGTCGCTCCAAGCCCAGTATGGCTTTCAGCATTCTGGAGTAGCTTCCAATGCTGTTCCCCCACACTCCAAAAATATTTTTTTTAAGATTTCAGATTTTTCTGCAAACCTGAAGGGGTTTTTTTTAAGTTTGCAGGAAAATATATTTACTGTTGATTTTGCCCTGATCTGTGGATTTAGATATCTACCAATGGGGACCTCACATCAATATTAGAGATACAGATGCTATTAAATTAATGATGTTTCAGATCAGGCACATTAAATCTAAAGTATGCACCAACAGATTCTCTTATGGCATATCTTTAATACAAATTTGATTTTACATATTAACTGCTCTGGCTTCTCCAAAATTATTATTATTATTATTATTATTATTATTATTATTATTATTATTATTATTATTATTATTATTATTATTATTATTATTATTATTATTATTATTATTATTATTGTGGTGGTGGTGGTGGTGTGGTGGTGGTGGTGGTGGTGGTGGTGGTGGTGGTGTGGTGGTGGTGGTGGTGGTTGTAAATTTCACAGCTGCCAGATCTTTAGCTGGTTGTTGGCCTTCATTACAATTCGAGCCTCACCCAGAGGCCTAGGAAGTTGTAATGTATCAGCATAGTATTCATGTGGATCCCAGCAGGGCTGCCTTCTGAATTTGACAGACGTTAATTTTGTCAATTCGAAGATGTTTCAAGTGCTGCCCTAGTGTTTTTGGGATGGCGCCCAGCGTGCTGATTACCACTGGGACGACCTCAGCTGGTTTGTGCCATAGACGCTGAAGCTCAATTTTCAAATCACGGTATCTAGTGACCTTCTCGTGTTCTTTTTCAATGACCCTGCTGTCACCGGGGACTGCTATGTCGATGATGGTCACTTTCTTGTCCTCGATCACGGTGATGTCTGGCATATTGTGTTTCAACACTTTGTCTGTTTGGATTTGAAAGTCCCACAGGATCTTGACCTTCTCATTTTCCATTACTTTCTCTGGACAATGTTCCCACCAGTTCTTAGTTGTTCTTATGTTGTAATTCTTGCATAAATTCCAGTGGATCATCTTGGCCACTGTATCATCATCATCATCATCATCATCATCATCATCATCATCATCATCATCATCATCATCATCATCATCATCATCATCATCATCATCATCATTATTAAAATTTTAAAATATCACAGCTGCCAGTTTTTTAGCTGTTAGTTGTTGGTCTTTCATTATAATTCAAGCCTCACCCAGAGGTCAAGGATGTTGTAATGTATCAGTGTAGTATTTGTGCAGATCCCAATTTGTGCCTTCTGAATTTGACAGAAATTGATTTTGCTGTTTTGAAGATGTTTCAACTGCTGCCTTAGTGCTTTTGGAGTGGCACCAGGGGTGCCGACTACCACTGGGACAACCTCAGCTGGTTTGTGCCGTAGACGCTGAAGCTTGATTTTCTATCTAGTGGTATCTAGTGACCTTCTCATGTGCTTTTTCAACAATGCTGTCATCCGGCACCGCTATGTCAATGATGGTCCCTTTCTTGTCCTTAATCATTGTGATGTCTGGTATTAAAATTTTAAAATATCACAGCTGCCAGTTTTTTAGCTGTTAGTTGTTGGTCTTTCATTATAATTCAAGCCTCACCCAGAGGTCAAGGATGTTGTAATGTATCAGTGTAGTATTTGTGCAGATCCCAATTTGTGCCTTCTGAATTTGACAGAAATTGATTTTGCTGTTTTGAAGATGTTTCAACTGCTGCCTTAGTGCTTTTGGAGTGGCACCAGGGTGCCATCAACACCACTGGGACAACCTCTAGCTGGTTTGAGAGTCAGAGACTACAGTTTACTCTTCTATCTAGTGGTATCTAGTGACCTTCTCATGTGCTTTTTCAACAATGCTGTCATCCGGCACCGCTATGTCAATGATGGTCCCTTTCTTGTCCTTAATCATTGTGATGTCTGGTGTATTACATGCCAATACTTTGTCCATTAGGATTCAAAAGGCCCACAAGATCTTGACATTCTCATTTTCCGTGACTTTCTCTGGACAACGTTCCCACCAGTTTTTAGCTGTTCTAGTTTTGTTATTTTTGCATAAATTCCAGTGGACCATTTTGGCCAGAGTTGAGCCTGTTTGTATTCAGTCTAGGCAATCTTTTTGCACCAGCTGAGTACATGAGCTACAGTTTCGTCAGCTTCCTTGCTCAGTCTACACTTTGTATCATCTGTGGATTTTTCAATTCTGGTCTTGATTGTATTTGTCCTAATGGCCTGCTCTTGAGTGGCTAAAATCAGGATTTGGTTTCATTTTTCAGAGTTCCAGTTGTTAACCATAGTCTTTTCATTGTCCACCTAGTCCTTGATCTCCTCAGAAATTGGCTGTGCAGTGCTTTGCTGTACCAGCTTTAAGTCCTCGTTTTAATCACATTTTTTCTGTATTCCTCTGGTTCTCTGGGATTTTAGAAAATGCCTTTTCTTCACTTCAGTCAATGGCTGTTCTTTACTTCCTTTCACATAAGCAGCCAATGCATGTTTCTCCTTCTCCACGGTTTGCTTTACTTGCAGTACCCCTCTGCCACCAGGTCTCCGGGGAAGGTACAGTTTATCAGCATAAGTAAATTAATTCATTAATTAATTACACTTGTTATACCACCCACCCCTGAAAGGATCTGGGCAGTGTACAGAAGATAAAACCAATAAAAAGATAAATAACAATAACAAAACCAAATTAATTAAATAAAGCATCAACAAAAGCAGAAAAAAACAAAAATCAGATGGCAATCCAAAGAAACCTCCTATCCCCCTTGGAGGGGACTGGGCACAGCACATGACAGCCAGTTATGATGGTATGTGGGGGGTGGCAGGGGGGCAATCAGTGATCAGTCCCCCATCCAAAGCCCAGTGAAACAGCTCTCTTTTACAGACCCTGAGGAACTGTCCAAGGTTCTGCAGGACCATGATGGCTGGAGGGAGAGCAATCCACCAGACAGGGGCCAGGGCAGTAAAAGCCCTGGCCCAGGTAGAGGTTAGTCACATCATTGAGGGGACGGGGACCACCAGCAAATGTGCCCCTGCAGAACGCAGAAGCCAAGTAGGGACATAAGGGGAGAGACGGTCCTGAGGTATGTGGGCCCCAGGCCACGAAGGGCCTTAAAGGTCAGAACCAACACCTTGAAGGTGATCCAGTATTCCACTGGGAGCCAGTGCAGCTGGCGCAGCACAGGGGAGATGTGGTCCCTAATAGAGCCACCTGTGAGAAGCTGCGCCACTGCATGCTGGAACAGTTTTAACTTCTGGATCAACTGCAAGGGAAGGCCCATGTAGAACGAGTTTCAATAATCTAACCTGGAGGTGACTGTGGCATGGATCATCGTGACCAGGTCAGCCTGGGAGAGGTAAGAAGCCAGCTACCGGGCCTGGTGAAGATGGAAAAAAGCTACCTGGGTTGCACAGGTCACCTGGGTCTCCATAAAGAGGGACAAATCCAGGTAAACACCAGGTTCCAGGTTGAGGAGGTTGTTAGAGTGACCCCCTCCAGCACTGGTGGCTGGAAATCCTCAATCTCCCCCCTGCAACCCAGCTATAGGATCTCCGTCTTTGGTGGATTCAGCTTTAACCTGCTCTGCTTCAACCAACCAGCAATTGCTTCCAAACAATGCTGTACAGCCACAGGGGCAGTGGCCAGCCCCCCACATCAACGGCTGAGCTGAGTGTCATCAACATATCGATGACAGATCAGCCCAAAACTCTGAACCACCTGAGAAAGGAACCACATATACATATTAAATAATAATGGGGATAACAGGGCCTCCTGAGGCACACCACAGTGTAGTGGGCACCTCTGGGAAGCCCAATCCCCATGCCACACTTGCTGACTCTGATCCCTGAGAAACAAAACAATCCATCGCAAGACGGTGGCCCATACCCCAGAAACAGCCAGGCGATGGGTTAAAAGGTTGTGAACACATCGAACGCTGCGGTTAGATCTAATAATACCAGCAGCACCAATCCACCCTGGTCAAGTTGCATGTGGAGTGTATCTGTGATGGCAGTAAGGACAATCTCTGTCCCATGCCCAGCACGGAAGCTGGACTGGAAGGGATCGAGTGCTGACGTATCTTCCAGAAAGCCCTGAAGCTGCTCCAACACCACTCTCTCAATTACCTTCCCCAGAAACGAAAGATTCAAGACAGGGCGGTAACTGGCCAGATCACTAGGATGTAAAGAAGGTATTTTTAAGAGTTTGTGAACCACTGCCTCTTTCAACCCACCTGGAAACGCTTCTTGCTCAAGGGAGCAATTGGTAATATTCAACAGGTGGGGCTGCAACTCCTCATAGCATGCTCAAATTAACCAGGAGGGGCACAGATCCAGAGGACAAGTCGTAAGTCTAACAGCAGCTAGGACTGTGGTTATTGCTCCTTCAACCTTTCTCTCTCCACTGTCCCCCTTGCAAGTGTTTGTCAGAGGTTTGGGCTTCTTTGCTTACATGGATGACTTCATCCTCTGTCATCAGAATTCTCAATATCTTTGTGCTGTCACTCATGCTGTTAGCTGTCACCTACAAAAAGTTGGGATAAGAATAAACTTTGACAAAAGCGTCCCCATACCTACCGACACTATCAAATATTTGGGACTCAGGTTTTTGGCTAGACACATGAAGATGCCTGAAGACTACCAGACTGTCTTACTGACCACATTAAAGGACTTAAATATGAATGTGTTCTTTGACTTGAAATGCAAGCGATGGTTTGTGGGTAAATTTCCATTTACTTTGGGGTTTTCTCCTGCAAAATATTCTGTTTTGTTACCACTATATGAAGCTACGGAAAAGAAAGAAGACATCTTGTTTACTGAGTCACGCAAACATCTATTTATTACAGTGGTTAAATATTTACCCAGCAAAACCTTAACAAGGAAAAATCGCCAACCACTGACTTTGGTTGCAGTTGCCACAACAGCCACCCATGTGGAGGTCGTAAATCTGCAAACCAATGAGTACCAGATGTTGAAATTCAGTAAAATCCTGCCAATCAATGTTCAGGAACTATTGATTGCATGGGTTGTCAGGCGTGTCTTACGACCTAAGACATGTTTGACTGACAGCTCTTTCATAACTGAAAAAACATTGCCCTTTCTTGTCAATGTGCAAGCAACCTTTGACGTGAACAGACAACACCTATATTTTGTGGCATCAACAGACAGCCCAGCTGATCCACTTTTTTATTTACTATGATGCCTTCTGAATCTGACATTATGTTAATTTTGTCGATTTTGTCGATGTTTTAAGTGCTGCCCTAGCATTTTTGGAATGGCACCCAGGGTGCTGATTACCACTGGGATAACCTCAGCTGCTTTGTGCCACAGTTGCTGTAACTCGATTTTCAAATCATGGTATTTAGTGATCTTCTCATGTTCTTTTTCAGTGACCCTGCTGTCACCAGGTACTGCTATGTCGATGATGGTCACTTTCTTGTCCTCAGTCACTGTGATGTATGGGGTATTATGTGCCAACACTTTGTCCATTTGGATTTGGAAGTCCCACAAGATATCTTTTCACTTTCCATTACTTTCTCTGGACAATGTTTCCACCAGTTTTTAGCTGTCCTAATGTTGTAATTCCTGCATAAATTCCAGTGGACCATATTGGCCACTGAGTTGTGCCTCTGTTTGCACTCAGTCTGGGCGATCTTTTTGCAGTAGCTGAAAACATGATCTACAGTTTCGTCAGCTTCCTTGCACAATCTGCACTTTGCATCATCATCATCATCATCATCATCATCATCATCATCATCATCATCAGCAGCAGCAGCAGCAGCAGCAGCAGCAGCAGCAGCAGCAGCAGAAGAAGAAGAAGAAGAAGAAGAAGAAGAAGAAGAAGAAGAAGAAGAAGAAGAAGAAGAAGAAGAAGAAGAAGAAGAAGAAGAAGAAGAAGAAGAAGAAGAAGGGGATGACTTTATTTACAGTCAATGACCAAATATTCATCAGATTTTTCGATTCTGGCCTTGATCAGACTTATTCTAATGGCTTGCTCTTGAGCGGTGTGACAGTTTCGTCAGCTTCTTCTTATTTTTATTATTTTAATTTGTTATAGATTTTTGAGGAAGCAATCTATTAAGAGATCCCTAAATGCTACCACCACACAGAATTTAAATTTCCAGGGATGCCTGAGAATAATTGCTATTAAAATAGTTTATGTTTGTGGCATATGTTTCAATAGCCCATGTTTTCAGATACCTACCCCTGTATTTTCCTTTGAGGGAGATTTTGGTGATGCTTATTATGGTTATTGTGCAAACACGGACAGTGGAATTTTTCATGTTCACACAAATGCTAAAGCTCAGAAAAAGTCTACCAACCTTGGGTCTTGACTTTTGTGAACACAGCACAAAATGAGAAGGACTTACCTCTTCTCCTTACAAGTAACTGGTCTTGAACAAGGGCCCTCAAAAGCCTGAGGTGACAATTTCAGCTTCATCTCCTAAGTTTCTGAAAGCATCTCAGTGAGGCAGATGCAACTGGACTTCAGTACATTCATATGTATGCTGCCCCTGCACATGTGGGTTCTGTTTAAATATCATGGTTTGTTGCAATTGTTGGTTATCCCCTCCTCAAATCTACCTAATCATTTTAAACACCTTCTACCATAGGTGTCAAACTCGTGGACCTCCAGATGTTATGGACTACAGTTCCCATCATCCCCTGCCAGCATCATGCTGACAGGGGATGATGGGAACTGTAGTCCATAGCATCTGGAGGTCCACAAGTTTGACACCTGTGTTCTTGACAGTAGTCAACATCATCAATGAGAAAAGTTGCCAGATGTCATGAACCAGCATGAACATTGCATATGGGCTTTGGTCCAAGAGCAGATCATCACTTTTCATAGAAGAGTACTATCTTGCACTCTGTACACACATGATTTGGAAACGGCATCTTTATGAAACAGCATCTTTACTCACCAAGCACATAAAACCTATACACTCTGACCTACAATTATATATCACCCACATTATGCTTGATTCATTAATTGGATACACAAGAGGCTGTGTGGCCAGCTATATCTTTTTCCATTATGAACACGCACATTTTAGAGAGTCAGGTTGCAACACAGTTTTGCGTTAGATAGTTATTATTATATCATTATTTATATATCAATGTCCATCTGTATGACAATCCATATATGTCTAAAGAAATTGGTCCAATCCATGGATATTTCATTTCCTCTATGATTTACAAGAGAAAAGTAGGGGATGATTGGATTGCATGTGCCCCATCCTCAACACTGGGGTTAGTAGATTGGATTGGGGTTCCCACCACATGAGAGCCAGGAATGCATGCTCACTAGTTTTGGACTGGGGACACTAAATTTATGATGCTGACTTTCACTGCATTAGACTGATGCCCCACCTAACTCAATATTATCTATACTGCATATCAGTGGCAAGCCAGGACCACAAAGGAGAAACATTCTTTTCAACTGTATGCTGCCGGAGTTCCCTCAACTAGGAAGTTAGATTTCGTTGCATCTTATTATATTTGGTTCCATATATTATGAACTGCCCTGAACGTAACTTAGAAAGCCAAAATTTCTTTTAAAAACATCAAATATGCAAACGTTCATAGATATCTTAGCATTTATTGTTTTAAACAAGACTGGAGTTACCTATGCACACATTGCATAACTCTTTAAAGAATAATTAGATGCACTATTAGACCAATATTGTAGGGAAAGCCTATCATTAGTCAAATTGGACTTTACATCATGAATTTATGCCTGAATATGCCTCGCTGCACCATGATTTAATAATAAGTGTTATGAGCTTATTTGGAGGAAGCAGTTAGATTTATGGATACTGATCATATCTGGGAGCAGCAGAAGACCTAAGAACGGCTTATGGGGGATCTTTCCTGTGAATTCACCATTGATGGTGTAAACAGACGGAATCCTGGGATTCTAGCTTTAGATAGATCTTAGCAGCTGACTGCCCCTTGAGCTCTATTCAATTTTGATGTGAAGTTCATGAGGCCTGGGCATCATGGAACCCATATTATACCCTCCAGACCAAAGCAAGAGAAGGGCTAAGGTTTGGGGTAACTATGACTAACTTCTGGGTAGCTCTGTCTTAAGATCTGAACACTAAGGCATTGCCAAGGCTGATGTGGCATTGGCATCACTGGTTCTATGCCTGCCATGAGGAACAATATGTAACAGAAATGCCCCCAAATGAGCAAGGAGAATTGCAATTGCACTGGAGTCCATAACAAGTCAGAGTGACATGCCACTGACACCCTCTGTACAGGCAAATGGAGACAGTTAACTAATGCCCACTGATTTGACCAACACCTGCCACCCTCAACATCAAGACTTTATCATTCATACACAGAAGGGAGGGAAAATGGAGGACACAGAGTCTATCTCTAAAAGGAGTACAATTATGTGATCGGGAGGACCTCTGGGGTGAATCTACTCTAGGGATCATAGGTAAAGTGTATTCAAGTCCTCTCCTCGAGCCAAGTGTACACACAGGGAAAGAAATATGGCCACTCCAGACACAGCATTCGCACCCAAACACATAACGCCGACATACAGCATTCAAGACCCCTTCTCAAGACTCACTGAAAACCCTTTCTGCATAAGGGCTTAGGTTCTGGGTGGGATTTAGGAACAACAACACTGTGCCAGAAACTGAAGCAGCAATCATAGCTAGAAGGCCTGTCAACTTCCCAATAGCTCATTAGAGAAATTTTGTGTCAGAGTCCATGGGTTCAGATCCTGATATGAGGGGTGAGAATGAGAACCCAAACTCACCTTTTGGCCAGCAACAGGCTAGAGTCACAACTCATGGAACTCCTTTGACTACATACCCAACTGTGCACACACACACATCAAATCATACCCAACTGTGCACACACACGTATCATATCAAATGTCTCCCAGTCACACAGGTGGTGATACCAGTCATATATACCAGGGCAAGGAGAAAAGTAGAGAAAAGCATAGTACATTGGGGAGGCTGTAGCACTGTTTTCTGGTTTAAGTATGTGACTTGGGGTCTTGCATGGTTGGGAAGTTCTTGCATATATCACTTTTGAGTTGACATTTAGCCACCCCTTGTAAAGAGCAGTAAGGGAACTATGCTGCTTCATGAGGCTCTGATCCTGCAACACACATTTTCAACCTCATTTTAATCAAATTTTCACTCAAGTATTTTTGTTTATGAGTGAGATCACAAGTGCCATAGTCTTTATTTTGCTATGTTAAAACTGAGCTATTAAATCAAAGTATAACTCCAAATAGGAATTATCTTCCTCCACAAGTTAAATAAGACAAGTGAGATAAACTTTGAAAGAGCTGAGCAGTCACATCATACCAAAAGTCAGATTCTTTGTCATCTCAGATCAGCAAGGTAAGGTTTGCAAGATGTCCGCTTCAAATCATTTAGGATTAGAACTTGGAAAAATAGCAGTTAATTTTTTAAAAAAGAAAACCTACACTTAAGGATAACACAGCTTTGAAAATGAACCCTTTAAAATATTTAGGATTCTGTTTATTTAAATTTTGAATCCACCTTTCAATAGCAAGGAATTCAATACAAACTTGTATCTATTTAGAAACTAATAAAACACCATCCACTGCCAGCAAATATCTAACAACTCCATTAAGTAAGCACCCTCTGAAACAGTTAGACTGTTTCCTAACACTTACAAGAGTTTGTGCCTTCTGGGCACATTCAAGAATTCTATCTCACAGCATTGAAGCCAAGGTGTGAGATTAAACAGTGGCAGCTTTTAATGAGTTTTGGAGAGGGTACAAACAGAAGACTCTTATTAGAGGATCAGAGCTGCTGAATGGGTTCATGCTGATAGAGAGTGACCTATATGGGTACCAAGCTGTGAATAACTTTAAGAACAGAATCAGTCTTGAAATCATCAGAAACTCTATGGTTTTACCACAGTGATTTCAGCAGTTCCGAGAGTGTCATGTCACATCCAGTTTTTCTGGGAAGTAACCAAGAGTCTGACAGAACATCACAGCATTGATAATACCAATGCTCTTGCCTTGTAACAAATCTTGAAGGGAAATGTACTCTCTTAAGTATTAGGCACCAAAATCAACACTGGTGGGAACTTCCAGTGTCACAGATCAAAACCACTAGATGTCATAAGGTCTCTCAGTCACAGTCTGCTATCTAAAGACAGAAGACAGTATTCATTGCAATCTAATGGTCTTCTCATGGGAAATTTGCTTACTGATATTAGATAGTCCTCCAATCCATGATGGTATTTGGGCTAATAGCTCCTAATACTGATCTTGACTAAAGCTAAAGGTCTATAAGTCTTTCTGAAGTTTTAAATCTGAGTTTCAAATCTGTTTTTATATTTAGCCTTAGCAACCTCACATCTGGCTACAATGGTCATCTACAACCTTTTGATGTCCTGTTAGAAGCACAAAAAGAGTAAATCATTTTCCATTTACAAACATTTCCTTATTTGGTTGTTTGGTGGCAATTCTAAGCATGGAGGTACTGCAAATAGTTACGTTTTGAATATGAAAACAGTAATACTAGTTTGCCCTGATTTGGACGGCCCAGACTAGCTCAATCTTGTCATAGCTCACAAGCTACCGTGTTTCCCCGAAAATAAGACGGTGTCTTATATTAATTTTTGCTCCCAAAGATGCGCTATGTCTTATTTTCAGGGGATGCCTTATTTTTCCACTCCACAGCTGCATCCTCTGGTGTTCTGTTCGATGGGCATGCTTCCAAACAAAAACTTTGCTATGTCTTACTTTCGGGGAATGCTTTATATTTAGCACTTCAGCAAAACCTCTACTATGTCTTATTTTCAGGGGAAGTATTATTTTAGGGAAAACAGGGTAAGCAGGGTTGACTCTGGTTAATACCAGGACAAGAGACCATCAACCCCATGATGTACATAGGCTGAAAGAGTGACCGGGTCAAGTTTTCATGGCAGTGTGGGGATCTGAACCCGTTTCATAAACATCCTATTCCAAAACTTTAATCACTACTCTGTACTGGTTCTTCTGTCTCTGACAACAATTTAAATTCTCCATTTTGGACAAGCATGCTTATACAGGCATTTAAGTATGTCTACACAGTTCCTCCACAGCACTGCTTATTTACTCCACCACACCCTCTTATGCTGATAACCAGCCCGTCTTCTTTCTTTCTCTGAAGCTTCCCAACTCTAAGAAATTCCTCCCTTGTTCAAGTAACTTGACGCCCTGGAGATGCGCGCCTTCCTCCCGTTGCTAGGCGACCGTCTCTCCTTTCTCACCAGAGGACCTGCAGCCGAACTGCTCTCGCCATTCAGTCAGCAGCGGACCTCCTATTGGCCGGAGGTAGGCCACGTCATACGCCCATTCGCCGGCCGGTGCCTAAGTCGCGCACCTATTGGGCACCCTCCCTCTGGCCACGCGTCGTCATTTTCTCACACCATCCCCTCTCCTTTTCGTTTCACATCGCTCATTGGTTGAGAAGAAGAGCAGGGGCGGGCTTCGAAACGCCGGCCTCTGATTGGGTGGGGGGAGCAGCCGCTCACCGGTTTCAAGCGGAGATAGTTTAAAGGCGCCTTTCCAGATGCTGCTACGTTCTATTAAAGGGAGGTGGAAAGAGAGACGAGTTCGAGACCCGAGGTGACTTGGAAAGCGTAGTCGCAGCAGCACACAGGTAGGTCGGCAGTGCATGATTGATTCCCTCTAGTCACGCTGGGCTCGTTACCTTTCCCAAAATAATTTGAAGAATGCTGGTGCATGATTTTCTCCAGGCAAAGTAGTCATTGTAGGTGGGCAATGCTTTCAGTCTGCACCAGCAGAATAAAACAGGAGTCCGGTGATACCTGAAAGACCCAACAACATTCCAGTGTAACTCTTTGGAAGTCAGAGCTCACTTCATCAGATGCATGGGAGTGTGTATGTGTTTGGCTTATGTGGCTAATTAATCAAAACACTGGCGTAAGGGCTGTAAGGACAAAACTATGCTGGGATGAATTTTGTTTACGATGCCATTTAGACTCCTGTTTTGTTTTCTATGGTAGATGTGATCATTGTCTTTCCAAAAATAAGATTCCAGACCATGGCTCCCTGCAGAAGAGGTGGCCATTCTCTTAAAATTTTCTGGAGCAATCTGGGGAAAGCAGGTGTTTTACGTGGTATTCCTTGGAGTTGGGGCAGTGATAAAGTTTGAGAGGGTCAAAATGTTTAGGGACTAATATAATGTTAAATGTAATGTTATATTTTCCTTTCTTAGCAATAGAGAAAGCCTCACCCAATCTTGATCTCAGTTATACTCTAGCAGCAGTAATGCAAGCACACATTGTTCTGCCATTAAAAAAGGCATGGCAGCAAATGAGGTGTATCGTGCTTTCTTTCCAGATGACTCTTTTGAAGGCAGAACTTAAAGCTGGAAGCAAGAAGACAGGACCAATTTTTTTTTTCTAAAATTAGTGTACAGTAGTGGATGCTGTTAGACTGCACATGTACAGGAATCGCCCATCTTTGCCAATTACTTCTAAGAAAATATTGGCTATGTGTTAATCTTCCAGCAAGAAGCGTGCTTGTGTAGGGTTGGTGAGCTGTGGAATAGGGATGCATCCCCCCCCCCCCCCCCCAAAAAAAAAAGCATTTCTCAAAGCCCTTTTAAAAAATCTCGGCTAGAACTCTAGTGAAGGGTCCCTAGCTTGCTCACATAACCAAAATAATTTCTGCTGTCCTTCCCTTAAAAGCATAAGCCAACTGCAGCTTCCTTCACTATTTCATCATCTGTCAAAATGTAAGAATCTCACTTCTGGGATGCCTTGCCTAAAAATAAACACCTGTGTAGCCTTATCAGTGTATCAAGGAAACCAGAGTAGCATTGAGCTGAATGCACTAATAGACTTAATTGGTTTATGAATTGCAGTTGAACACAGCAGCCTATGCTGTACTGTGATATCAGGAGAAAATTAACCTGTGTCCTAAGATTGCCAAGACCAACTCCTGCCTTTCTCTATCTGATTTATGTTTATGTCCCTTGTTAAGAAATTACTGCTTGCATGAATGTAGGAAGAGTTTCTTGTTTCCAAACATTCAGTTCTGTGGCATTCAAGCAACCACATCTCTAGAATGGCCATTGTTGAAATGCACCTCGGCAACTAGGGAAATGGAGACCTACCTGTGATTAGATACCAATAGTTTCATATGGGCGTCTTTTGATTTCTGGCAGAGATACAATTCCATACCATCGTTACCAATTCATTGACTCAATATTGCTATATGATGTGTGGGTTTTCTCTGTGTGTATGTGTGTATATATATATTTCTACATGCAGACTACAAGAGTAGGTGGTGATAGAGGTGGGAAAGGACTGAAGTGCAGCTGTTCAGGTATGGATTGGGGATCTGATGGGACTATCAGGAGAAATTTGTTGTGAGGGTCTGCCTACAGTTATATTTCCTGAGAAATCAGTTTAGAACTGCATATTTGAATTGTAAAAGACCCAGCATGCATAACTGGCTGTTGAACCAGTAAAAGCAACTCATCCTCTGAATTAACTATGTGTTTTTTTTTTACTCTGGATCATTCTTGCAAAAGTTTGTCATGGCAGAGGCGTAGTTTTTGAAAACAGCAAAGAAACTGCATGTGCTTTGAAGTAGGCCCCATTGAATACAGTGGGTCTTCCTTATGAGTAAACAAGCATATTTTAGTGGGAGTCTCACTAAAAGTAATGAATTGGTCATAGCAAACTTGCTTTCATTATTTCAGTGGGACTTTGTCACAGCTAAATTTTGGTGGGTTGTGCTTACTATCTCCGGAAGATGTCATAGCACAAAGTCCATTGACAAAAGGTCCAAAATTTACTGAGTTGCTTCATCATAAGATGTGGTTTTTAATGCCTAGGTTTCTAATTAACCTTCCTATCTAAGTTTGCATGCCTATTTAAGATTGTATTCATTACACAAGGTGATTGCAGGGAATGTGTTATTCAGCTGTACCTTGCCTAAAAATCTGTTTTTCCTGCCTGAATGAAAGAGGAACTACTGCAAGGAGCAGAGTGTTGGACTAGATGGGACTCTGGTCTGTTCCAGCAGGCTCTTTCTTATGTTCTTATGAATCCTCTAGTTCCCACAGGGACCTTTGTGGTCTCTTGCAGAGGTGCTGTCAAGTGCCACTTAATTAGCTGAGTTAAAAGTCCCTGAACCTTTTTTATTTGTGATCCAGAGAAACAACAGTACGTGGGAAAGGGATCTGGGAGTCCTACTGGACCACAAACTAAACATGAGTCAACAGTGTGCTATGGCAGCCAAGAAAGCCAATGCAGTTCTGGGATGCATCAATGAGAGTATAGTGTCTAGACTGAGGAAAGTACTGTGTTCAGTTCTGGGCACCACAGTTTAAGAAGGATATTGACAAGTTGGAATGTGTCCAGAGGGCAACCAAAATGGTAAAAGGTCTGGAATCCATGCCCTATGAAGAGAGACTTAGAGAGCTGGGGATGTTTAGTCTGGAAAAGCGAAGGTTAAGGAGGGACATGATAGCTGTGTTTAAATATTTGAAGGGCTGTCATGTCGAAGAGCGAGCAAGCTTGTTTTCTGCTGCCTCAGAGACTAGGACATGAAGTAATGGATTCAAGGTGCAGGAAAAGAGATTCATTCTAAACATTAGGAAAAACTTTCTGACTGTCAGGGCTGTCTGACAGTGGAATTCACTGCCTTGAAGAGTGGTGGAGTCTCCTCCTTTGGAGGTTTTTAAACAGAGGCTGGATGATCGTATGTCAGGAGTGATTTGACTGTGTGTTCCTGCATGGCAGGGAGTTGGACTTGATGGCCCTTGTGGTCTCTTCCAACTCCATGATTCTATGATTTGTATTTGTGAATGAGAGAAGGAACAATTGGCACACACAAGAATACAATTGGCATATCTACTCCCTGTCATTGAAGTTAGCTTGGGACAAAATTATCCTTCTCTGCTGCAGCACTTGTCTCCTGGTTAATATTCCAAGTTCCTAAATTGCCACAAGATACTTGGTTTGATTTTAAGAGTTTAGTATTAAAGAATGAAATACATTGAAGTGTGTGTTAATATAGTTCACCTTGCACTCTTACTGAGCAAATGGGACTTCTGACTAATGCTGAACATCTCTTATCCAGCACACATCTCTGCATCACTGGCATTACAGTATATTTGAAGAGGTATTTGGCAGGCTTACATGAAGAGGTATTTGGAGCTGTAGAAGGGAAAGCTGCTGTGGTAATGCTTAGTCTGGGCTGGGGGAATACTACATGGCTAAAGGTAGCAGCTTCTTGTGTAGAAATGGTTGCATCAGTTTCCACCTCCCTGCCAACAACTGGATAATTGCATAATAGTGCACCAAATAAATGCACCTTCTGCTGAACAGGCATTTTCAAATGAAGTAGCTTTCTTGGAAATAGTATTCTCTTTGAGCCTCTTAATGATTTCATATTCAAAATTGTTGCTGGTAGTTCTGTCTGCAGAAAATCTATAAAGAAGACTAGCCATTCTTAAGGATGTCTAAAGACCCACTGATTTCATTGGGAGCCATAAGCCTAAATAGGAACCTGGTGGTGCTTGAAGGCTTTCATGAGTCAGAACTCACTTTATAAGGTCTTAAGTGTGAATATATAATTAAAGCTACATACGACAGCAGGTAAACCTAGAGGCTAAAAGACCTTATAAGAGGTTCCAAAACAGAAGGCTATTTTAAAACAATAGTCAATCAAAATAATAACAGGGTGGATGAGCTCAGCAGGATTAACATGAGGGATTTAGCGCAGGGTAAAACATGGTAAGCTCATCTAATGGAAATGTATAGAGATGTAGCCAGATTAATTAGGATCTGTAAGACCTGGGGTGTGCTGAGATATCATTGAGGCCTCCAGCAAGTGAGAAATGGTCACTCTTTCTTGAGCTGTGGTGGGAAGGAGATTGTATTAGACTCTGATAATTGTTAAGCTGCTGAAGAGTTCTGTGGACAATGAAGATGATACCATTGCCTCCTCTGCAATCACTCTCTTCCCTGTGCTGAAAGGAGCGTCATTCACTATATAATCTGTTTATCATGTGTAGTCTCACTCTCGCAGTTGATTGTATGTCTTGGTGTGTGCATGGGGGTGCGGCTTTGGGTGTGGCTTTTCTCGCATCACCTACCCTTGTCTAAATTATATGGAGACAGTTGAAGAGCACCCTGGGAAGTAGAACACAGGAGAGTTTAGATTTTCTCAATGGTCAGGAGTCTCAAAGCAACTTATAAATTTCCATTCCTCTCCCCACAAGATACCTTATGAGGTAGGTGAGGCTGATTGAGTTCAAAAAGAGCTGTGACTGGCCCAAGGACACCCAGTAGGTGTCAGGTGTGTAGGAATGGCGACACAAAGTCATTTCACCAGATTAGAGTCCACCACTCTTAACCACTACACCACACTGTGCACTATGAGATATCCATATCTATTTTGCCTCATGTTACCTACTCTTGCCGTCAACTAAAGTGCTGTCTGCTGTAGCTATAACCTATGGAGTTTTCTGAAGCTCACTGTTAATGTGTCTTTCCTTTTGAAAGAATTCAAAAGAAATTATGTGTGGTTGCACACAGTTTTTCCATCCTAGCTGAAAGCTATTTTGCTGTTGCTTAAAAACTGAGTCACCGGAATACCTCCCTCCTCCCTGCATTTTTGTTTGGGAAGGGAGCCTCCTCTTCACCCTTTGTTAAGAAGTTAAGATTTATGAGTGTGAATGGATAGGGAACGAAGTTTGTCTGCATAGGCTAGAAGAAAATAGTTCTCCCACACCCTGCAACTGAGCCATGATGAAACTCAGAGCAAATTAGACAATGACTATATGCAGGTGGGAGGCAGGAGACCTGATAACAATGCAGGTAAAATGTTACCAACTCCCAGAGGTACAAGAAAGGGAGAAAAGTGTAGGATATGATCCTCTAAAAAACCTGGGGCCAGACAAACAAGGTGAGCGGGCAAGAAAGAAACTTGGAGGTAGTGACACCTTGCGGCTTTTCCAGGCCTTGACTTTGCTGCCCCCCCCCCTTTTGCTGTCAAATCAAAGCTGATTTACGGCAACCCTGGGTGGGGTTTTCGAGGCAAGAGTGTCACAACCTTGGTATTCCTTACAGGTTGCCCATCCAAATACTAACCAGAGTCGGCCCTGCTTAGCTTCTGAGATTTTTTGAGATCAGTCTGCTAGCCTGGTCTATCCAGATCCGGGCAAAAGTAGAAATGTTGAATGCTCAGTACTCGTCCACACAGTAGTAATAACATTGACCAAGTATTACAACTGAATAAAATGAATTGTTTATTTTGCCCAGCCAGAGTAAGCTAAAGAACTTTGGTCCATTTGGTTCATTGCAGTCCATTTTCAGTGTTTATTGAAAGAATACCACAAAGACCACACAACACTGAATTCATTAGTCATCTACCTAGTTTGCACATGATGGCTGCCAGCTTGCAGCAAGCCAGTGATCTATCTTGTTATTGTATGTAGGTGTTAGGCAAGGTTCTACAACTCTGTTTAGTTTCTGTATTTCAGCTTTAATTAGCCACATCCTGCGCCATTAATAGATCCTGGGGTGGTGACTAGTAAGTTTTGGCATTTGTGAAACTGATGTGTCAAGTGTGTACGATAGTGGAAATGTATGCTAGCAGGATACCTAAATGTTGCATTTTTATCCTGCCCATCTTTCCAAAGTTCGGATGGATGTGACAGGCGGGAGGTTGTTATTCCTGAGCAGGAGGTGCCTAGTCAGGGAACCATATCTTTCACCTGTGGAGGAGGAGGTTTGGCTATTGTGTGGGCTTTAGGTAAACTTAGACCTTATGAATAAGGACAAAAGTTCACACAGCGCACTCATCATTCTCTGCTATGCTAGTTCCCCAACACTAAGGGCAGTAAAGGTAAAATGTGTGGGTGGATTGTCGAAGGCTTTCACGGCTGGAATCACTGGGGTGCTGTGTGGTTTCTGGGCTGTATGGCCGTGTTCTAGCAGCATTCTCTCCTGATGTTTCGCCTGCATCTGGGGCTGGCATCAGATCCTCTGAAGAGGCCAGCCACAGATACAGGCGAAACGTCAGGAGAGAATGCTGCTAGAACACGGCCATACAGCCCGGAAACCACACAGCACCCCTGTGTGGGTGGAGTTTGCTTTCGATTTTGACATCATTCGTGTTCGTGGGTATGACAATGTGATCGCTGATGCTTTGCCCAGAAGGATGTCAGCTCAAAGGTTCATTTTTTGCACTCACCATCTGCTGCTTGAGGGAGTGATCCTCAGCAGGTCTACTCAGAAGTATGTCCTGTTGTATTTGGTAGGCATACTGTCAAGAGAGCTAGCATGGTATAGTGCAGTGGTGGCGAACCTATGGCACTCAGAACCCTCTCTGTGGGCACGCGCGCACAGAGTTCGTCATGTAGGGGGGATCTCCACACACACATACACACACACACACACAAACACATCTAGGCTGGCCTGGGCCGCTGGACTTGATGTGCATGCACCTCAGCGAGCAGGGAGGACTCGGCTGGCGGGCCTCGTGCCTGTGCTCCAGGTGGCTGCTGCCCGGGGGGCGGGGCAGCAGAGATGTTAGAGAGGCGCAGAGTGGCACATGTGGGACTTGCTGGAGGTTACAGCAGGCAGGCCCCTGCTCGAGGGGGTTATTCAGGTTAAATTGCTGCATTGGCACTTCGCGATAAATAAGTGGGTTTGGGTTGCAATTTGGGCACTCGGTCTCAAAAAGGTTCGCCATTACTGGTATAGTGATTAAGATGTCAGACTAGGATCTGGAGAACCCAAGTTGAAATCCCCACTTGCGCAATGGAAGCTTGTTAGATGACCTGGGGCCAATCATATACTCTCAGCCTCAACCCTGGGAAATATTTGGATTGGAGACCTCCGAGAAATACCAGAGGCATGATGCATAAACAGGCAATGGCAAACCACCTCCGAACATCGCTTGTCTTGAAAACTCTACAGGGTCCCCATCTCAGCTATGACTTGATGGCAAAAAAACAAACCTCAGGAGAGTGTTACTAGAATCGCAACCTTATTCTCCAACATTGGCTGTGAGGGGAATACACTTTTGAACCTCACTAAGAAAAAAAATAAGGCACAAACTGGGCACTAGCAGACTGAAAAGTTGGCCTCATTTAATAGTGTTCTCAAACAAAAGCTACCTTGTTTGCTGGACTTTGGTTTAGTTGAAATTGTTCAAAGGATGTGTACTCACTGTTCTGACTGGCATAAAGAGATTCAGTTGAACACAGCACGATTTCGTAGAAGTGGTGAAGAAAGGCATGAATTGCTCAACCCATCCATTCTGATCCTATGGTAGCTAATGCAAAATTTTGGCTGCAATCCTAAAAAACACTTTACAGAGAGTAAGTCTCATCCACGAATGGACAGGGAACTCTGAGGGCAAGTAGAGAGGCTTACTTCCAAGTAAACCTTCTTAGGGTTTCTCCCTTCATTCGGCCATTCTGAAGAAGGTTCCTCAGTATATGCTTCTAGTTGTTATGTGTAATGCATGCACTATTGCACCCAGCTGACGAATCCCAAACAAAATACTTTCCTAATCCCAGTTCAGAAGAATATTGTCCTTATGAAACTTTGCTCTTATCAATCACACATCTTAAGAAATTACATTCCCCCAAATTTCGTAATACGTCTTGATGTTTTCAACCTAAACGATCACGTTCTCCGAAACTGCCGCCTACCCTTTGTGGGTTCTAGACTATTTATAGAGACTATTGGATGGCAGTGAAGATTTTTGTAAGTGATTTTTAAACGTCTGAAAAAGCCTTTTGCGCGGAGGCCAAAGACACGTGCACAAACCATAAGGCTACCCTTCCAGATACAGTTTTGCAACAGCCACGCCGGCGGAACAACGCGCGACTGCAGATAACTGAACCTCTTTGCTTGGGGGGGGGGGGGGGGGATAGAGAGTGAGTTCGCGCGTGCGTGCGCCTTACGATTCGTTCCGCTTGTGGAAGCGTGGCGGTGGTGCCAGGAGTCTCCCGCGCCATTCGCTCTGGAGCCGGGCAGGTGAGCCAATGGCCTGAAGGGGTAGGCGTGGCCTGCGAGAATGCGTCCGAGGTCGGGCGGCGCGTGCGACTCGGCGCGCATGCTCGGTTGAGTTTTCCTCTTCAAGGTGACAGCGGCGGAGTTGCGCATGCGCTCCGGGGCGTCCCGGTGCCCGACGGAGGCTCCGGACCCAGATATGGGATTCCGCCCTGTGTGAGTAACCGCTGAATGTTGCGAGAGGGAAGCGGCGGAGGCCTCCACCAGGGTCTTACATGCTGCCTCCGGACAGGGGACCCAAACAGGGACCCGCACCCTCAACAACACCCGGCGGGGTGTTGTTGAGGGTACGGGTCCCTGTTTGAGTCACTCCCCAGTCTCTGGTGTGGTCAGGGATGGAACTGCCCAGCTGCTTTTCACTCTTCCTTCCCCCTTTTCTAGTCATTAGGTTTTTGCTTTAGGATGAGGCAGGGGTCTCTATTTCTGAGGGAACAGTGGAAGAAAATGGCACCGGGGTGTGTGTGTGTGTGTGTGTGTGTGTGTTTCCATATTGATGTGTCTAGCTATGTCACACCGGGGTGGGGAGAGGGGCGCACACGATGTAAAGGCAGCATTTTAATGGCGGGGACAGGGCGCCAAATACTTTTTATTGGCATTATAAAAAGCTGCTTATATGAAACAATAAATAATAGAGTTACAAAATTAATAAAACTATATAATCTAAAATACAATCCTGTCTCAGAACCCTTTCTTCTGCTCTTGTATACAATCGTGAATATTGTTTCATAGCAAAACACAAGAACCTTGCAACCTTGGGGGAAGTGTATTAGTTTGGTGCAACAGAAACAGCAGCAATCTTAGTTGTTGTTAGCCGCCATGGTGTAGTGGTTTAGATTAGATCTCTTATCTCGCAAATCGGGTTTGTTTTCCCACTCCTCCACATGAAGCCTGCTAGGTGACCTTGGGCTATAGTCACAGTTCTCTCAGAACTTGCTCTGTCCCACCTACCTCACAAGGTGTCTGTTGTGGAATAGGAAGGGAAAGTGATTATAAGCTGCTCAAGGTAGAGAAAATCCAAAACTGTTCTTCTTACCCCTCCCCCCTGTTCACAAAAGAGGCTTGGTGTGCCGTTCCACTTACCATATTTCTCTAACAAAACCGTTGTACCTTTTAATAATAGCACTGTTAATGTTAACTTTATTAGTAGCAATACATTAATTGCAGATTTAATAGCAAATATCTGACTGTTGAAGTCTTCCACAGTAGTGTACAAAGGCTTTGCTTGTGCCTTTATGGTGTGTGTTTGCAGGGGAGGATGCATTGTGCAGTTGTTTACAATGTCACCGAGGCTAGTGGCCACCTCGCTATCAGAAGTACACACAGTATAGTGTGTTTGTTTCTTGTGTTGGAGATTGTTGCATGTTGTTTCCACCAAAATTATGGGACTACTTTGACTACACCCAGTCTCTAGTTCTAAGGGTTAAGTTTTGACGGGTAGAATATGTTGGAACTTGATCCAGTTAATAACTGGCCATCTGTGCTTTTGCTTATTGTGCCTATTAATTTTTTTAACTGATACCTGCTGTGTACTTAGTTGCAGACTTTGGTCTTTGACCCTAATAAGGTCTTCTACTACTACTGTGCTATGAATCCTAGAGTCTGCATGGGCAAGGCAGATACAGCAATGGTTTTCCTTTCTATAATATATGAATTATTGTGTGTGTGTGTGGGGGGGGGATCCACTTAGATGTATTAGAAAAAGTTGTATATCCCTATAGATTGTGTGGTGGGGTGGTTCTCTCCTCCCCCACCTCACCAGTGAGAGGTAAGACAGCATTGTGTATTGGTTAGACTATCATATCTAGGTTAAAATCTCCATTAGTGGGTTTGGCTGGTCGCTCTCAGCCTAATCTACCTCACTGGATTCTTTTTAGGTTAAAATAGGAGGGCATAAATGAAGTTCTTAACCCTGAGCTCTGCAGAAAGGTCCGGATTTTAAAAGCAATAACTGCAGTTCTGTTTTGGAGATCAGCATCCAAGTTTTTAAGTGGACCTCTGGTGCTAAGGAGAACTCTTGCATTGTGGTCACTTCAGTGGTTTCATATCACCACCTCTTATCCTTGAGGCAATAGGCTCTCTTACCCTTTTTACCTCTTTAGTTAGCAGAGTACTGTCTACTGTACAAATTTTCCCTGTAGCAAAAGCAAATTGTTTTCATTTTTGATGTTCTTGAAGGGAAGTAGCTGAAAAGTAAAGGGCGATTGGAAACATGTAGAATCAGGAACAGACAACCCCAGTAAAAACAAGTGAGGTGGCGTTCTTCCCTGTGCATAGTGGAGGCCTTCCCTGAGTGAGGAATTTAGGGAGGAGCTTATATTTTTAGGCAAATCTATCCCATGTACTCTTGCCAGAGGCTCTTCTGAATATCTTCTCAGAGGTTGGGTGTTCAGTGAAGAGGTGAAGCACAGAGTAGATGCTGGATTGTTTTGTTTTTTTGCAGGTCGCAGGTGAGCAATTGAGTGGTTGTGGTTTCTGTTTCTTGTTTTGTTCCTCCACATGTCAGTCATTACTAAATTAACTGACATAATTTAAGACAGTTGGTAAAGAATTTAGGGCTCAGTGCAACCAGATCCTTACCGGATCGGCAGCTAGTTCTAAGTCTGAAGAAAGAAGGTAAGTATTTCATTTTTGTTCTTTAATTCTTGCCACTTGTGAAACCAGTGAAAGGTATAGGAATGGAGAGACAGCTTTTAATAACTGAAACTATGCCACGAGATCCCAGTTCCATCCATGTATGTTTTGCCAAATATGGGTGGGTCATAGGTCTGTTTTAACAGCTCCAAGCTCCTCGTTTTCTGTCCAAAGGCCTGCTTACAGTTCAATTGTGTCAACTGATCTGGACAAAATATAGGTCTTCCTATCCTGATTTAATTTGCTCTCTCTATGGCACTTGCTTCTGCATAAAAGTACATAAAGTTACATTTGACAATTTTCTCATACTTCTGCTCATATTAATATCAGGTCATTTTCTTTCAGCTACACCACCATGCCTGGATCTCTTCCTGTGAATGCTGAAGCCTGTTGGCCAAAGGATGTGGGAATCGTTGCTTTGGAGATCTATTTCCCTTCCCAGTATGTCGATCAGGCAGAGCTGGAGAAATTTGATGGCGTGGATGCAGGGAAATACACCATTGGCTTGGGCCAGTCTAAGATGGGCTTCTGTTCTGATAGAGAGGATATCAATTCACTTTGCCTCACTGTGGTACAAAAGCTTATGGAGAAGAACAATCTTTCCTACAATTGCATTGGGAGGCTTGAAGTTGGAACAGAGACGATCATTGACAAATCCAAATCTGTAAAGACTGTCCTGATGCAGCTGTTTGAAGAATCTGGCAATACAGATGTCGAAGGCATAGACACAACCAATGCATGTTATGGGGGCACTGCAGCGCTCTTTAATGCTGTTAACTGGGTGGAGTCCAGTTCTTGGGATGGTGAGTTTGGTAATTGCACAAGCAAGCTTTAAGCTTGCAGAAGTACATAGCAAAATTTATCAGTCACCGCAAGCACACTTAATTAATATATAGTTACTATTATAAGGACAGGCAACTGGTGGGTCCCAAGGAACTTCTGTTTTTTAACCCCCTGTCAGCAATGGGGTTTTTGCCACTGTTTTTCCTTGATATATGACTGTTGAGATCCAAGTTACCTTGGGAGTGACGCCTGTTAGACTCATGGGGGTTTGCTTCATGTCTAGGATTGGGCTGTAAAAAAACCCCATGGACTTCAGTGAGACTTGGAAGCAGTTTAATTTTTCTGCCATTGCATTTGTGAAGCTTTCTTTAGAAGGAGCGTAAAAGCATGAATGCTATGTGCTTTGCACTTCGTTATGGTATAAGCTTTCTTTTATAGGCAGTGACCTTACATCATCAGGCTATGGTATGAAAATTTTATAGGCATGCCACAGTGGGATGAAGTGGACCGTTGCCTAGGAAACGAGCCTGGTATAGCAATAATCATGTCAATCTGAACAAGTGCAGCTCTCGTTTGTAATTCAGGACTGCAACAATGGGAAATTGAGGGTGTAAAAATTATCCCCACCTGTTTGCAGTACCCATTTGATCCTGGAAGAAAAGCATTTGACTTTGATGGGGAATCAAGCCTCTGATGTGTTAGAGAATTTGTTGAGCACTCTTGACATTCTCTCAGGTTTCTTCCATATAGAGATTTAAATGAGTGGGAGGAGTATGCAAGGCACGTTGGGGTTATACCGATCCTTATATTGACTGCTGCAAAAACAGCAAGCTAGTGGGGCCAAGGTAGGTGCAGAATCTGAATTGGTGACTCCAGCATTAAACACCTGGGCTGGTTAGGACTATTTTCTTTTGGGATACCCCACCTCCCTTGCCAGCACCTTCACGACAAGTTCAGTAGGTGCCCGGAAAAACTGCATCCTGGAAACATCCTTGGGTTTGTTCATTGCCTTTTTAAAGTATTGCATAACTGGGTGTTGATAAAAGTAGATGAGACTACATATTCTGCATGGTCAGCCCTGCAAATATTAACATCATTTTTTTGCAGCATCTGTAAACATGCTGGCCAGATCTATGCATGTTCACCCAGAAGTGACTCTTGCTGAATTTAGTAGTAATTAATTTTCAGTAAAGCTACTTGGTTTTCTAGCACAACATAACTAGAAATTGCCACTGCTACAAATTCCAGTAGGGCGATGCAGACTTTTAATAGTCTTTGCTTGCATTCTACAGGGCGTTATGCACTCGTCGTCGCTGGAGACATAGCTGTGTATGCAACTGGAAACGCAAGGCCGACTGGAGGAGCTGGTGCGGTTGCAATGCTTGTGGGTCCAAATGCACCTCTGATTTTTGAGAGAGGTTAGTTTTCTAACAGCACTGACTGAAGAATTACTACAACTGATGGATCTGACTGTGACAGTATTCCAGCCTCGCTTACTTGTGCATATAACTGCTCCAATCTGAAAGCCAACTACTTATGTGAACATTCTCACATCAGAGAAAATTAGTGGTGGATCTCATCTGTCAAAGAGTCCAACACATAAGTCGTTTAACTGTAAAGTTAATTTTTTCCACAGCTCATGCAGGTAGATTTTGTAGATACTAATTTGTGCAAATGAAATAGCTGTTGAATAAATTAATAATAGCTCTCTGTCCTGTTAAGCATTCAGGGGATTTATGTTCAAAATTGTAAATGTTCTCTCCTTTACCACTACCAATATCTTCTCTTACACTCCTTGAGTCATTTGGTTCCACAGGAGGCATTTTTAGATAAGAACAATTTTCTTGAATGTAATATGACAACTGACTACTTTCTCTAGGTTTGCGTGGGACACACATGCAGCATGCTTATGACTTCTACAAACCTGATATGGTGTCAGAATATCCAGTGGTTGATGGAAAGCTGTCCATACAGTGCTACCTCAGTGCATTGGATCGCTGCTATTCCGTCTATCGTAAGAAAATCCGTGCTCAGTGGCAGAAAGGTACGTGTCACTAAGAAATACTGTTGCATAGCCATGGCTATGTGGGGGTTCTGCCTGTGCACCTTAAACTGCAGAACATTTAAAAATTCAGCTCAGGAGCTGGCATCTTCTCCCCCTGCTCCACCCTATGCCTGCACATATACTTCTATGACGTGGCCTGTAAGCGAAACATGGTCCAGAACATAGAAATGTGAACATGCATGTGAAGAAACAGCATGCTTTACATCAGGACTTGAACTGAGAATAGAATAGAATAAAATGTTTAATTGTCTTTAAAAAATTTGCTTCCTTTTCTAGATGGAATTGACAAAGAGTTCAGTTTGAATGACTTTGGCTTCGTCGTCTTCCACTCTCCCTACTGCAAGCTTGTACAGAAATCAGTAGCTCGTCTGTTGCTGAATGACTTCCTTGGCGATCAGTCACCAGTGAAAGAAAATGGCATCTACAGTGGTCTGGAAGCTTTTAGGTAAACTGTTCAAGCTGCTTTCCAAGTGGTTGCAGAACTGATCTAACAGTAGTAAATAACTTGATGTCTTGCTAATATGTGTAGGAGAGAACTAATAATATTTGTATTGTCGAAGCTTTCACGGCCGGAATCACTGGGGTGCTGTCTGGTTTCCGGGCTGTATGGCCGTGTTCTAGCAAGAACACGGCCATACAGCCCGGAAACCAGACAGTACCCCAATAATATTTGTACTCACAGATTATAGGCATTCCATTAATTTATTAAAGAATATTTGACTTGTTGAGACTAAGTTAGTTTCAAAGAGTAAGTTCTTCTATGTTTGGTTTCTGTGTTGGTTGCAGGTTTCTTTTCCCTGTTTTCTCCATAGTGACTACTATTTCACCTGTTTGTATCTAGTTCTTCAGTGTTTAATTATACTAACCCAATAATGGGGTGCAGAGTTGTTTGATATGGTTCCCCTTATGCAAGAAAATTCTCAAAAGCTGAGTTGGAATACAGAAATACTGAGCCCCCCACCAATAAGTACAGATTTAACTGAGCTGCTTAGCTATGTAAAATAACTGGCAAATACAATGGGAGAGAGAACTTTGCTGGTATATCAAGCTTGCCTAGGAAAAACGCAAGCTAAATTGTCCAGAGACTTTATTGTAGCTGCAGGTTATGGGGATATGGGATATGGGAAGGAGCTGGGCGTTTTAAAAACCGAAAGCTAAGTAAAAAATACCTATCAATAGTGATATCTAGCAGTGCAAACGCTAACTTCAAAAATTTCTCTTCAGGGATGTGAAACTAGAAGACACTTATTTTGACCGGGATGTGGAAAAAGCTTTTATGAAGGCCAGCACTGAGATTTTCAACCAAAAAACCAAAGCTTCCTTACTTGTATCCAATCAGAATGGGAATATGTACACGCCTTCAGTCTACGGCTGCCTTGCTTCTCTCCTAGCTCTGTAAGTATAGACTTAGACTGTAAAGGTGGTTGGGGCTGACTTCAGCTTCTAAGATCTTAAAGGCTGGGTTTATTTGAACCTTAGCCACACAACCTGCTTGCAGAAGACTAGTAAGCGAAATGGCTTTAAGCGTATGCAGAGTGCTTCCCCCTCCCCCTGAACAACCAGTACTTGCACTCACACATCAGAGGGAAGGTATGCTTGCATAGGAAATCATTCCCAATCTGGCTTTTGTGGTCCCGTGCAGTGTAGGTTAGAACATACAGCAATTCACTTCCTGTGGCGCTGTGTGCAATCTTTAGATGCTGCTTATTTTCTCATTTTCTAATAAGCAGCATCTCTCGCCTGTGCTGTGCCGCCTGCACTGGTTACCGATTGAATTCCGAATCGTTTTCAAGGTGTTGGTTTTGACCTTTAAGGCCTTGCGCGGCCTGGGACTCTCGTACCTACGGGACCGTCTTGCCCCATATGTCCCAAATAGGCCTCTGCGCTCAGCAGAGGCAAATTTACTGGTGATCCCTAGCCCCTCAATTATGCGGCTGGCCTCCACCCGGGCCAGGGCCTTTACGGCTCTGGCCCCTGCCTGAAATAGGCACGCTCTTCCTCCAGCTAAGCGGGCCTCTTGGGATCTTATTAATGAATTTCGCCCAGGGGCCTGCAAGGCTGAGCTGTTCCACAGACGCTTTGGGGAGCCCGGCCGCTGATGCCCCCCCCTTTTTTAAAATCTGTGGACCCTGCCGTTTCCCCCTCCCTCTTCTTTCCTCCCCCCCTCTTTTCTTAGGGGACTACAAGTAGGACGCCATCGGTAATTTTGATAAATGCTGCATTTTAATGAGAGTCGATTTTTAACCCCATAGAGCCATGCTAATAACTATTTAAAAATTTTGATTTTATTTGTGCTCTATCTATTTGTTTGTTCGCCGCCCTGAGCCCTTCGGGGGAGGGCGGTTTATAAATATAATAAATAATAATAATAATAATAATAAAGATTGCACACAGCGCTACAGGAAGTGAATGGCTGTATGTTCTAACCTACATTGTAGTAGGAAGATGAAGGGCTGCTAGATATAGTATGGATGTCTCTAAGAGTCGTGTTCCCAGCTGTTTACACAGGACAGTATTTTGCTGTGGACATGGTTCATATCTTGCATCATCCAAAATTGTATGTCCTTGCACCTTGGCATCCAGAATTTGTGGGCTGTTTGTAAGTGCCATATGAAGAAGAATTGGTTTTCATACCATAAGGAGTCTCAAAGTGGCTTACAATCACCTTCCTTTTCCCCTCCCATCAGGCACCTTGTGAGGTAGGTGCAACTTGAGAGAGTTTTGAGAGAACTGGCTAGCCCAAGGTTTCATAAAAAGGAGCAGGGAATCAAGTCCAGTTCTCCAGATTGGAGTCAACTGCTCTTAACATCACACCATGCTGGCTCTCAACTACGTCTAACAGACTGCTTTTCCAACATCTGTGCATAAGGAAGTGGTGGCGAACCTATGGCACTCCAGATGTTCATGGACTACAACTCCCACCAGCATGGCCAATTGGCCATGCTGGCTAGGGCTGATGGGAATTGTAGTCCTTGAACATCTGGAGTGCCATAGGTTTGCCACCACTGGCATAAGGTGTAAACTGCCATCTGTACTCTTGTGTCCTAGATGGGGTGGTGTACCTTCAGCAATCATTTTGTTAACTCCTGTTAACACAGAAGAAAGTTTGAGTCCAGTGGCACCCTGAAGACCTGCAAAGTTTTATTCTTGGTGTAAGCTTTCATGTGCACGCACACAAAAGCTTATACCAAGAATAAAACTTTTCTGGTTTTAAAGGTGTCACTGGATTCAAACTTTTTCTGCTGCTTCAGTGCAACATGGCTACCAGCCTGAATCTGTCCTCTTAACACATTTAGGAGGTGGTTTGGTGCAACCAGAAAGATTTGCACACCAACAGTTTCAACCTGAATGGCCTCTTGCTAAAATCTTAAAAGACAATTACATTGTCCTTTATGGCTCTGCACTCTGCAATTAAAAGAGTACACAATGTTATCTGAAAAAGCCTGCAGGCATGTGGGCTAAGAGAAACTCATTGCCAAGAACAGCTCGTGCTAAGAGAGAGCCAGCATGGTGTAGTGGTGAAGAGCTGTGAATAATTTGGGTTGATTCCCCACTCCTCCACATGAATGGCAGAGTCTTATCTGGTGAACCAGATTTGTTTCTCTGCTCTTACACACGAAGCCTGCTGGGTGATCTTGGGCCAGTCACAGTTCCTCAGACCTCTCTTAGCCCTGCCTATCTCGCAATGTGTCCATTGTGGGGAGAGGAAGGGAAAGGAGTTTGTAATACCCTTTTGGATTCCTTACAGGATTGAAAGGCAAGGGTGTAAATCCAAACAGTAGTTCTTCTAGTATCAAGTGTACACAAACAAGGAGAGAAGGAGGAGCATTCTGTGTATTGTGTAAATTGTGTTGCATTGATGTGAATTCTGACTAAACAGAGCTAGCTAAATTTTACAGACCATTATCTAGGAAGCAAGGTCAAGAAGTGTAGATTTTCCCTAATCTACTGGGTGTTAACGTTTTGATCTCTGTGCAGGTACTCTCCTCAACAACTGGCAGGGCAGAGGATTGGCATATTCTCTTATGGCTCAGGGTTTGCTGCTACCCTGTATTCTATCAAAGTTACCCAAGATGCAACCCCTGGTAAGTTATAAGAACATAAGAAAGAGCTTGCTGGGTCAGACCAGAGTCCATTTAGTCCAGCACTCTGCTAATCGCAGTGGCCCACCAGATGCCTGTGGGAACTAACATGCAGGATATGAAAGCAATGGCCTTCTGCTGCTGCTCCCAAGCACCTGGTCTGTTTTAAAGGCTTTAAGGGTATAGCTGATGAACCCAACCTGGTGCTAACTCTTCAGGTCCCAGCAGTAAAGATTCTCTTAGTAATAGTTTTGATCTGCATCATACGTATACTCTATGAATTTGGCAGTTTGGGAATGTCTTCTTTCATCTTAACAACAAAACTGCTATCGCTTATAGCTACAGAGATGGACTTGAAAGAGTGTGCATATGTATGATACCTGGTGAACTAGGAAACCAGGGAGTAGTTGAAAAAAAATCTCCAGTGGTCAGACAGCAGGGCTTCAAGGCCTTTTGGCTCCTGGTCCCTCCTGATGACGAATGAAGAATAAACTACCCCAGACTGGATACATACAAATCTGAATGTTTCCTTTCTGGCTGATACTGCTAAAGCACTTTTGGAGAAGTCTTCAGTCAGACATGCTCAAACACTATGAAGGAACAAGTGAGGAATCCAGAAAGATTTGTGAGGGAGCACCTAATTTTCCCTCCCTGACTATTATCTCATTCCATTCCCTGAATGACTTCATAGCTTCTGCCTTTTCCATGCCACCTTCTTCCCAGGCACAAGCCCAATCTGCTTTACTTCCCATCCCTGCCTTCAGTTTTCCTTCCTTTTTTATCCCCAGCTGAGTCTAGCCTAGCTGCACATTGCTGGTTGCTGGGCCTAGCCCAGCTGCAGAGTGGGAACCCTCAAGAACTGAGGCCTTGTAGCCCCTTCCCCAAACTATTCCATATTTCTTTCTTCCTGGCAGCCCCATATACTCACCTTTCCCTCCTTTATCTTCATAACTCCCATCTTTAGCTATATTTATTACTCAATTTACTCTCGTTATACCCTGCCTTTCTCCACAATGTGGACCCTAAGCAGCTTACATCATTCTCTTACATTTGATCGTCACAACAGTTCTGTTATTTGGTGGGTTAGGCTTGAGACAGGGTGACTTGCCCCAGGTCTCCCACAGGATTCCATGGTAGGGTATGTGTTTGAATTCAGGTCTCCCAGAACCTAGTCTGAAACGGTAACCGCTGCATCATGCTGGCTTTTGTGTGGTGGCCGTGGTTGAATAGGATTAAGTGGTCATGAAAATTGGCTGGTGACAGGTTACCCACAAGTTGTGTGGTGATGGTTGTTAGGCCTGGCCTTGGTGGGGCATCCCTCCAAGGCCAGAATAGCCCTTTAAATTGCTTCTTAACTTATTACCCATATTCCTGCCTCTCTTTTTCCCCTGAGGTGTTTTAGCGGTCTATTAAATCAAATAAATAGTAATAATAAAATTCTGTTCTACTTGTTGAACTTTGAGAAAAGTCTCTAGCTTAGAAGAATTAGGGAACATTTCTTGCCGCTGGGTAGAACGGAGGTGTGGGAGATTTTGCCCCTCGTGATCTCCTGCCTTCACAGCTACAAACAAACCCTTGTTTTTGTACAGTGCAAAATGTAATTTGCATTGAATACTGAGAATGTGTCCTACTGTGCCCTGTTACAACAAATCTTGAGTTTTATTACTTGGATTTCTAGGTTAACTCCATTGCAACATGAGCGTGGGGGAAAATGCTAGACAATAAAGATATTGTTCTTCAAAGTTTCTGCAAATATTTTTCAATTTCTAGTTGCAACACTATTCTTTATGAATTACTAAGCCACCTTTCCAGAGGACATAATAACTGCTTTCTACTGCAGGTTCTTCCTTGGATAAAATAACTGCAAGCTTATCTGATCTGAAAATAAGGCTTGATTCAAGGAAGTGTATCTCACCAGAAGTGTTCGCAGAAAATATGATGCTCCGGCAGAAGACTCATCACTTAGGTAAGAGGGAAAGGCAGGGCGGAATCTCTTAGGTAGGATTTTTAAAACTGTTTTGTTGTTCTCCGCCCTGAGCCCTACCGGCGGTGGAGGGGATATAAATTGAAAATATAAATAAAATAAATAAATTCAGAAATAACATTAAGAGAAAGTGAGTAATAAAGGGGATCTTCACTCATTTCTCAAATGAAGCTAGTTATCTTATAAGCTCTATCTTAGGGAAGATGACACCCATCTAAGTCACTGTAGCTTTAAGAGAACTTAAGTCTGGGACCAATGGGAAAAGCAACCTTATCTGGTGCTGACTGGGACTTGTGTAAGATAGATAGTCTTGTAACTTCTGAAGTTCAGATCAGAAGAATTTTACATATTACTTCAGCATCTGTGAACATGTGCCTGTGCTGAAACGGGAAGCACAACTGCATTGTGCTGTCTTTGTCCATGCTTTCAGCATATGGCAGGCGAGAAACCTTACACATGTTTCATCAGGTGCCCACGGGGCAGATTTCTCCATTCATGCTCCTCTTCCAGAATAAGAATAACTCGCTCACACTTTGTTTTTGCTCACAAGTCACACGTGAAATCCGTCCCTCTGTGCTCCCTTGAACAGCAAACAGAAAGAAGCCAGGAACATTCTGGCCTAACAGATCTACAGCTTCAGGATATTTCTGTGTCTTGTTTTTTGCAGCCAGCTATATTCCCCAATGTTCAGTGGATGATCTCAGCGAAGGAACATGGTACTTGGTGCAAGTGGATGAAAAACACAGACGAACGTATGCCTGTCGCCCCTTGCTGGGTGATGGGCCATTGGAAGCAGGAGTTGAAGTTGTTCACTTGGGCCTTGGTCACGAAGTAAGTCTAGTCCTCTCTCTTTTTTAACCTTCCAAGTCCAGGTGATGTACAAGACCTCAGGGCCAGATTTGCTATCTTCTTCTCCCTCCCTCAACGATGGTTAATGACTGTGTCATCACTGTGACTGTAGCTGTGACTAACTAATTTGATAACTTTAGAACAGAAGATTGCTGTACCCAGATACGCAACTGAGCTAGTGTGATTTAGTGCAGCGAAAGCTGTATTTGCCACCATTATCCAGAATGCCCAGAAGACACGCTCTTCCCCTTCTGTCCCCATGCCCCTGCATCTTTGGCCATGTGCCTCCTGCCTCTCCAGCCACGCAGCTTGTTTCCTTTGGACTTTGGGCAGCTAGTTCAGCTGGCTGATGCCCTCCTCTAATTTCTCTTTCCTCCTTAACTCACCTTGAGTGATTGGGAGACAGCTTTGCGGGATGACTCAAAATGCCTAGAATGTAGTTAGTGCCTACAATGAGTTTGTGGCTCAGGGAAAAGGACCTCTCTTAATGTGGGACTGACTTTGCATTCCCTAAAAAAGCAGTTTGGATGCTGTGGCTTCATTGGGGGGGGTGGGGGCGAGTAATAAGCATGAATGTCTGATGTGTTTACTAACTGGCAACCCTCATTCCCCCTGTGAATGCTGGAAAACAAAGCTTTTACTGTAATTATTAGATGGGGCCAAGAAGGCCAGGGTTCAAATCATCACTCTTAATCCAGGCCCTTTCCGTACAAACCAAATAAAATGTTTTGAGGCAGGAAATAAAATGTTTTCTCTGTGGAGTTCTGCATGGTTTTTAGCCCAAAATGTTATATTTCCTGTCTCAAAATGTTTTATTTGTATGCTGTTCCCAAGCGATTCTTTTTTGAAAATAGTTTTCTGGAAGCAATTCCTTTGTGGAAGTGTTTTCCTCTTCTGTGCGGATCTCGTTAAACTCTTTCCTACACCGTTCTGCGGTCCCCAGACTTCTTCGTTGGCTCCATTTTCTGAACTCACCTCCACTGTCTCGCACTGTATGTACGTCATTTTTTTAAAAAAATCAAGGAACAACCCGTAGCGAATCACAGCATGAGGCTTTGAAACCTCATAGCATCAGATCTAATAAGTTTTTAAAAAACCAAACAACCACAAAATGGTAGCCAGGAATCATTTTCAAGGGAGCGAGTGCGGACAAATGGGAGATTCTGAAAACATTTGCAAAACATTGTCCGTGTCATTAAATCATGCTGCTATTCTCAACGAGATCCACACAGCTATATAATCTGTGTCTAACACGGAACACTTCCTGATGATTGGCACTGTCTCCTGTTACACAACGTAGACCCCAAAGTGAAGTTTGTTTTACCTGTTGCCTCTTTGTTTGAGAAAACCCAAAGTAAATTAACTGGATGCTCTGCTGAAGTTATCTGTTTTAATCTGTGGCTTTTTTTTTAAATTCCCCCCCTTAGCATATCCCCAGCCCTGCCAAGAAGGTGCCAAGGATTCCTGGCAAAACAGACTCTGAAGCAGTTGCTGTTTCCCTTTCCAACGGGGAGCATTAAAATACCTCTGTGAGGTGGGAGTTGAAAAAAATTAAGGAGAGGTGGGGGATGTACAAGGGATTAACTGTTGTTACTCATATTTCTGCTGTACAGTACTGCTTAGTTGGAGCATGAAAAAAGTTAATCTTGAGGCTCTTCCCTTTGATGCGGTTTGCCGATACATATTGTTTCATAACACTAAGAAATTAGCAAGGTTTTTAGTCAAGAAATTATGAAAGGTTGTTTCCGAAGATTATTGGTCTTAAGAATGTGGGTCAGGAGTACGTGCTTTTAATTTAGGCTCAGGAAAAAAACACCCAGCTGTGCTTCTTCTGCTGTTGGTTTTTAATAAATCTCTGCACATTTTTTGTAAAATACACTTCTGAGACTTTGAAAGAAAAAGCCATTAACAAGAAATTAATATGACCCAAAACCATTTGTGAGACGGTTCACAAAATCTTCGATGTTAGGGGCATATGTGCCTTAATGGTGTTGGCACCCAGTCTCTTACACGCTGGCCTTGTTCCACTCCCTGAAGCACCCCATGGCTTTTGAAGGGTAGTGTGTGCAACCGACTTGTTTTTCAAGGTGCTGTTAAATGGAGAAACCTTTCCTAGTTGCCAGTATTGGTACAGCCCTTACCAGAAAGCTGGCAGTCTGAGACTTACCCATTTTCGTTTTGCTTCCAACTGTGTCCTCCCATCCTAGAAACTCCCATTTTCTTCTCCACCTTAATTATTTGCAGTTCTAGCAAAGCTAAGGAGATGCACACATTTGGGAAGCGAACAATTCCTTTTTCCCTACAGCTGCTCATGGCAGAGTATTGAAAGGTAATGTTCTCTTGCCTCTTAGGAGGAACTGGCAAGCTAGCAAAATCTGGAGTTTATATGTAATCTTTTATAAAGGTTACTTGAGAGCTTGTCTGGTAAACTTGGCTTTCAGATAAAACTTGGCTTTCATATAATACAAAGGGTTTATCACACTGGCAGCCCAAGAACAATTCTTGTTCGTCGTAAAACTTCTTTATCTTCAGGCTGTCCTGTGTATGTGGTTGGGTCTTACTATAATAGGTATGGTTCTGAATTCCCTGCACATAGCTTCATGTTTCAGATTCCCCATTTAAAACTTTCATAGCCCTGTGCAGGAGCACTGGGAAACAGCCTTCTCAAAACACAGCAGGCCTCTATAATCTGTGACCCATCAAACCGAACACAGCCCACCCGCTGTGTATGGTAGCCAGCTGGGGACTTGATAGACCTCTGTTAGCTACCTGCAGTGCAGAAAGAGGGTAAAGCACTTGTCAGGGCTGAGTTTGCCAAGCCAGCAGGATCTCATGAGACAGCCGGAAGCTGTGCAGAACTGTTCTAGAATGGTTCTCTTGGCTGACTTTGAAGTCTGTCAATGAAAGTGCTTTACTCATTGCAGTCTGGGCATTGTTCAAGGAACAGGTATAGTATAGAGAAGCTGCCGGAGGTGACCAGCGAGCAAGTTGGATCAGCTCGGATGAACACTGGAACAAAAGGAGAAGGGAAGCTCCTGGCTTGTAAAATACACTGCATTTACATTGAGCTGTCTCAGTTTTGTCTTCCATTTTTTTTAGCTATGAAACTCACCCAAAAGAGCTTTGTCTGCAAAAAAAACAAAAAAAACAAAAAAGGCTTACAAAGTTAGTATGTCTTGTGCTAAGTTACAAGATGCAGGTCTGGGCGTAATGTAGTGTCTTTTTTTTGTAAAAAAGGCTGTCGCCAACTAAAATGGGATAACGGACATCTGTACAGCGTGTTTAGATGAATTGTTTTAACGTGACTTGGCGAAGGTAGTCTAAAGTGCTGTGGCGGCCGTGTGACACAGATACAAGCCGGGGTTTTTGTTCACATATTGCCTGATGTGCGCCGAGTCCATTGCAGGCAATGGATGGGCTGAGAACCGCAGCACAAATTTAACCTTTATAAACCTCTCAAACTATGAGGCAAATGCCTTGTAAAATAAAACTTTGAGCTATTTGAGCTACTTGTGTGGTTTTTGTTTCTGTATCCCTTATGTACCTGACCCATCAAGTTTGAGTCAAGTGCTTTCTTTTGTGTTCATTATAATTGGGTTTTTTTTTAATTTGAGAAAGTATTCTGCAATTGCAAAGAAAAAAGCTGGATGGGGGTGGGATTTAACACATTTTTTTCTCTTGCCTTCTTTTCAGCAGCGAGGTGGGAAAGGGTTAACACCTCCTATCTGCCCATCTTCCTGTCCTCTGCAATTGCTGGCTCAGGCTTCTCACATTAAACCTGTTATTGAAAGACATTAATTTTGACTTCAAGCAGCAGATGTTCCAGCTGTGTGATAAAAGTTCTGCTGTTTGTAATCCAGTTGCCCTACCCTGCTGACATGTCTGGAAGCTTTCAAATATGGCTAGACTTGAGAAAGCCTTTAAGTTTCTCATTTAGTGCTGCTCACCCTCTTGCCAGACTTACTATTTTAATTTTTTTTAAGTTTAAAATCATCCCAATAGCTTCACCTGCACAAAGGTAATGGTCAAAGGAAAAGGAAAGCTAGCTGTCGGTTTTGTTTTAAACATGTGCCCTACTTCCTTAGACTGTGCAGCCAATTCACAACTGCTTCCTCATTTTCCTTACAAGGAGATCTGACTTGGCATGGAGCAGTTACATGCTTGTGGACCATTTTGCCCCGTACTGTCTGCCCTGATTGTCTGGGGCTCTCCAGAGTCTCTAAGGGTGGGTTTGGTGCTGTGTCAGGACTTAATCTGTATACAATCCTCATGCAAAGCGGCAACGCTACTGGACTGATGTCATGATTAGTGGATACTGAAATGTTTTTGAATAGCTGGGTAGGAATTTTTTTCCTTTTGCAAAAGCTATGTGGGGACACGCATCTCTTTTATTAACTGAATCCCTAAATATCTTAACTGCTCTAAGCAGGGGAAAATTTATTACCAGTGAGGGGACTTGATTTAGTGCTTCCGAACTCTGATGCCTAATAAAGGTCTCTGGAATCTAGCGCTTCCGAGCCTTTAAGAAGTGGAGCCAGCCTCTTGACCGCTGCAAGGTAACTCCATACAACTTTCCCGCTCCCACACATAAAACTCAGGAAACTATTATTATAAGACTGAGCAAATATACATTCTACTTTTTCATGTGTATTATTCCTATATAGATTTATTAAGGAACAAAGCTATATGTTATGGTTATTTTTGGCCATTATGCAGAGAAAGTTAAATTTGCCACATCTTCCAGCTCCCATGTTCCTTCTACATCCAGACTTTTAAAAATCCACAAAAAAGAGAATTGTGGTGCATGTAGGTGCCCCAGACTACAAATTGAGGACCGCTGGCTTAATCAGGGGCCTGCAATACACACCGTTGGTTGCAATACTATATGTGACAGCACTAGGAGTTTCATCAATTTCCTTCTATGTATAATTAGAAGCAATGAACGCAACTGTAGAAGTCTAATCAGACAGTGATGAAACCTGTGAAAGTAAACCTCGTTATGATAGATGGCTGTTCTGCAATACCGTTCTGAACTCTGAACGGCTCTTATCTGTATAAGTCAGATCTCCGCCAAATGATTTTTGCAATCCCTGTTGCACTTTGGATAATTTGGGGCGGGTGGGGGAGCAAGCAGATTCCAGACCTTTCTGAGCCTGCGGCAACAACAACAACATGGGTGCCACACAAAGGCTATTGCAGGAGGAGGAGCCAACCACAACGTGATGGCCGTAGTTTATCTTCAGTAACAGTGTTGATCCTTGTGCTGTGGTGGCAGCTACTGCCAAAGCAACATTTTAAAAAATCTGCACCACCATCAATTCTCTGGTACTACAACAAGAGCCCTACATGACCCTATCCACTTCCTAAAAACACTTAAGACTACTTAACAAAGTCTAACCTCTCTGAAGTGCACAGCAGCCTCACTGAGTCTGTTCTCAGAACTGAAGGCACATGGAGTTTCCTAGGAAAAAAATCCCTAAATATTGGCATTCAGAGTGGTGGCCTTCGTTTGTCATTCATTGTGACCCAGCTGTCCAGGTCAGTAGATTCCTAGCACTCAAGAAAAATCATTTAGAGGTGACAGTGACACACAACTCATAAGGCATCTTTTTTAATTCATTTCAAAATTACAAAAAACAAAACCTCTATGAGGTGCTGAAGAAAGGACTTCCTAAAGCGTGCTGAATGGCAAACCGGCTCTACAGTTCATAAAATTGAACAGAATTTGGATGAATGTCTGAGACCCCGACAGGTCGTGGGCCCTTTCCTTGAGTCCGAATCTCTGCGCTCTGCTAGAGTGATGATAGGGACAGTCTCCATAGCCCGTTTCTTCTGTACTCTGTGCAAAATAATCCTGTAGATCCCTGTGACTGAGCTATGAGATTCTCTCCCACGGTTATTCTGAATGTGTTCCTCTGTGATTCCCAGCTTGCTCAGGATATTTTTCACCTCTGCTTCTTCCTCTCGGAGACCTCCGTTCTCTGACAAGTACTTTGGATCTAGTCTAAAGGGCTCCAAGGGCTTTGGATGCTGAACACCCCGCATCCATTCACTGTTCATGACATGCTCAATGGAATAGCGTTCTGATGGAACAGGCTGAAGAACCCCCTGGATCAGCTTCTGGCAAAATTGCGACAGGAATGGTGGAAAGACATAAGTTCCCTCCAGAATGCACTTTTTCAATTTGGCCACAGTGTCTGCTCGGAAGGGCATCGTTCCGGTCGTTATAAAATACAGAAGGATGCCCAGGGCCCAGATGTCCACATAAACCCCCACATAGCTTTCATCCCTGAACAGCTCGGGGGCTGCGTAAGGAGGAGAGCCGCAGAAAGTGTTCAGCATTTCCCCTTTTTTGCTCATGGTGCTGAATCCAAAATCTCCAACTTTCACACAAGTGTTACTGGTGTAAAACACGTTTTCGGCTTTGAGGTCCCGGTGGATGATGTTGCTTTCATGCTGCAGAGCAAAACAAAACAAAAATGTAAAAGGTCATTGGCATCTAAACAGAGAGAAACATGCTTTTTCTTTTGGTATCCAAGGTGTACATACCCTTAAGACTCCTTCACAGAGAGGAGAGTGCTGAGTTTCCTTCAACCCATTCCACTGTTTCCACTCATGCCAATTCGTAAATGCAAGGGGCCTGCCTCCCCCAAAATGGTACTTGTAAGCAATGTCTTTTCTAAACTACCCTAGCTGCTAGACTTTCAGGACGTATCTATGGACAAGGAGCCGGTGTGGTGGTACTCTCTGTTTTCCTTAATCATCCACAGAGACATCCACAATTTGGGGTATATTTCCTTTTTTCTCTCCCTTATTGCGGCTTAAAGCTACCTTGCAGGGTTGTATTTTATCAAGGAAATGGAGAAGGAGCAAAGAGGTACATAGTCCCTCACCCTGAGAAATGGTTCTCATCCATATTTGTTTCTTGGTTTTCTATTGCACTCTCACCTGTTGTGACAGGCTCAGAACTGAAGGTGCTTTTTAGAGCCCAACTGGACACACAAGAAGCTATCTATCTCATATTAACTCACGATTAGTCTATAAAGATAATTAGTCTATAAAGATAAATATCAGGTGCTTCTCTTGGATCTAACGGAGATCACCTTTCACATCGCCTATGACCAAATAACAGGCAGTGCCAGACACTGAACCAGAGACCTGCAGGCAAACCAGATGCTGCACCAATGAGCCATATCTCCAATAGCACATCTGGAATCCCACCACTGTATAGTCGCATGGGTCTTAGTTAACCGTAACTTCAACCAGAATAATACACACTCTAAGAAATATTCATCCAATGGTTAGTTTACTTTTGCAACATTGAAAGGCAATACAAATTGGTACCTTCCACCCTTGAATGACTTTCTGTTGTAGGGATAACATTTATTTCCTTTTAAATGTTTACTTCATTCTTCCTTGGATCACTCGACCCCTTTGTTACAGCACAGGGGAGACTTTCCTGTGGCACAATCTCACATGGCCTGAATATGAAGAAAAGAAACAGTTCCTTTGCCTTCAGACTGTCTCCTGGGTCTTAAGGGGTCCAAACCCATGTAATGAGGGGACTGCAGGTGTGCAGGAAGGGGAGGGGGGTGTTTAATTTGTCAATGCTGTATGGCTTTGCCAGGGTCCCTCTGTGTCGTATTATGTATAAGCGAATTAAATCTACGAAAGGTTTTTTAACATGACCCTGCCTCTCTTCCTTTAAGGTCCTGACAATGCGGGGTGGGGGGTTGATTAGCAAAACCAGGCACGAGTTGAAGAAGCAAACCTCCTTCCCACAAGCCAAGGCCGTGATCTGAATTCAGGACATGCCTGATTGCAGTTTGGTCCTTTGACATGTCTGTTTTGATGCCATGACTCATTGAAAGGAGAAGCAATGATAGGGCAGAGGATAAACTAAAAACACCACCCAGACAAAGGATGTCTCCAGGCAGTAAGAAGTCAAAGAGCTAGTGAACACCGCCCAGAACACCATCCACCACTCTAGGCAGTAAGCAATCAAAGGGATCAAAAGGCCAGGCTATTACAATGCAGATGCCCTCACTAATTGATTATGCTATCTTCATGGCCGCTCACATGCTAAATGGGTGGATCCCACCCAACACATACAAATCAAGCTTGCTAACTGCACCCTTTACACTTGTTAACAGGCAAATGGTTCTTTCTCCCACCCTGGACATTCCACGGGTATAGATACTCCACTTGCTTTACTACCATCAGATCTTCTGAAGATGCCAGCCACAGATGCAGGCGAAACGTCGGGAGAAAATGCTACTAGAACACGGCCATTCAGCCCGGAAACCACACAGCACCCCAATGATTCCGGCCGTGAAAGCCTTCGACAATACATTAAGCCCAGATCTACAGTAAATATTGGCCACTACCGCACATGCAGAATAATGCACTTTCAATCCACTTTCACAGTTGTTTGCAAGTGGATTTTGCTATTCCACACAGTAAAATCCAGCTTCAGAGTGAACTGGAAGTGGATTGAAAGTGCATTATTCTGCATGTGTGGAAGGGGCCATCAACCCCAGGTCTGATTGGGGAGGAGAGAATACTGCCACCACTTCACACACATAGCCAGTGCCCAATTTAGATGAGGACAGGCCCAGGGCTATTCCACTTTTGAGGTGCCTCCTGATTCCCCACAACTAGAGGAAGATGGAAGAGTGTTTTAAACAAAACTGAGTAAAGCAAAGGATGGTGATGGGCGTTTAAAATTCTGCAGTTCACAATTCCTCCTCTTAGTGTTAAATACCATAATAACTGGAAAAATGCATGAATGTTAAAATTAACATTGTGAAAAACTTTTGCCATAACCAACTTGTAAACATTCTGTGGAACAAGCAGGAATTTGTCAAAGATATTACACACGTTGGCCAGAGGCCTCCTAGAGGCTTCAGCCTGCCAAGGCTATACATAAATCCAGCACTGCATACAGTTGAAGAAGAGAAAGCTTCACATATGAACGAGCATTGCAATTCCTAATTTCAAAGAACAGAAAACCAAAGAATATTTTTTTGCCGAGGGGGGGGGGGGGGGCATTTGTTGGACTCTGTTCCAGACTTACCATGTGCTTAACAGCAGACACGATCTGGGAGAAGATGAGTTTGCTCTCTAATTCCGGCAGCTTCCCCTCTGTTGTGATCTTCGCAAAGAGTTCTCCTCCGCTGGCATATTCCATCACCAGGTGTAGTTTGGAGAAAGTCTCCATCACCTCATAAAGCCGGATGACGTTTGGGTGATGCAGCTTCTCCATGCTTGAAATCTCGCGGGACAGCAACCGTTGAGTCTTCGGGTCTAATTTTGTCTTGTCCAAAATCTTGATAGCTACTTTTTCTGTAAGTTAACAAGTGTTTATTGTTTTTGGTATTGTTAAGTGCAACAGATTTTGTACTCTAAAAATATACACCTCTGACTCAAACTTAACAAAGGTGCCGAACACACTGACTTAACAAAGGTGCCAGCGTGGTCTAGTGGTTAAGAGCAGGTGCACTCTAATCTGGAGAACTGGGTTTGATTCCTCGCTCTGCCGCTTGAGCTGTTGAGGCATCTGGTTGAGCTGGCTGAAGTGGTCCAAACATCCCAGAGAAGCAGGAGAAATGTCGAGAGAAAATACTACTGGGACATGGCCATAAAACCTGGAAAACCCACAACATTCTAGTGACTCTGGCCATGAAACCCTTCGACCATACATTGTTACTTTGCTTTATTTCTGCTCATACTTAATGTCTACCTTGCATTTTGAAACTGTAAACTGATCCCGGTGTACTAGAATCAAGGCCAAAAAGTAGAATAATTTATTGTTCATTTTTACACTGAAACATCACCTAACATTCTACTAGGGAATCCTCTTAGGACTCTGGCAGCCAAAACAATTAATGCAGAAAGTTGCAGGTTCAATCCCCAGAATTTCCAGGTGAAAATGCCTGACACCCTGAAGAGCTACTGCCAGCCAAAGGGGACATAAGAACATAAGAAAGGACCTGCTGGATCAGACCAGAGTCCATCTAATCCAACCCTCTACTACTCGCAGTGGTCCACCAGATGCCTTTGGGTGCTCACATTCAGGATGTGAAAGCAATGGCCTTCTGCTGCTGCTGTTCCTGAGCACCTGGTCTGTTAAGGCATTTGCAATATCAGATCAAGGGGGATCAAGATTGGTAGCCATAAATTGACCTCTCCTCCATAAATCTGTCCAAGCCCCTTTTAAAGCTATCCAGGTTAGTGACCATCACCATCTCCTGTGGCAGCATATTCCAAACACCAATGGAAACAGAAATGTTTCCTTTTATTAGTCCTTATTCTTCCCCCCAGCATTTTCAATGTATGCCCCCTGGTTCTAGTATTGTGAGAAAGAGAGAAAAATTTCTCTCTGTCAACATTTTCTACCCCATGCATAATTTTGTAGACTTCAATCATATCCCCCCTCAGATGTCTCCTCTCCAAACTAAAGAGTCCCAAATACTGCAGCCTCTCCTCATAAGGAAGGTGCTCCAATCCCTCAATCATCCTCGTTGCCTTTCTCTGCACTTTTTCTATCTCCTTGATATCCTTTTTGAGATGTGGCGACTGTACTCCAAGTGCAGTCGCACCACTGCTTTATATAAGGGGATGACAATCTTTGCAGTTTTATTATCAATTCCATTCCTAATTATCCCCTGCGTAGAGTTTGCCTTTTTCACAGCTGCCATGCATTGAGTTGACATTCCCATGGAACTATCAACTAAGACGCCCAAATCCCTTTCCTGGTCTTTGACTGATAGCACTGACCTCTGTAGCATGTATGTGAAGTTTGGATTTTTTGCCCCTGTGTGCATCACTTTACATTTTGCTACACTGAACTGCATTTGCCATTTCTTAGCCCACTCACCCAACTTATCAAGGTCCGCTTGGAGCTCTTCGCAATCCTTTGTGGTTCTCACCACCCTACATAATTTGGTACCATCTGCAAACTTGGCCACCATGCTACCCACCTTTACTTCCAGGTCATTTATGAATAGGTTAAGGAGCACTGGTCCCAAAACAGATCTTTGGGGGACACCACTCCCTACATGTCTCCATTGTGAGAACTTTCCATTCACACCCACCCTTTGCTTCCTGTTTCTCAACCAGTTTTTTTAATCCTTAGGAGGACTTCCCCTCTTATTCCTTGGGACAGTATTGACTTTGTTAGACCAAGAACCTGAGTATAAAGCAGTTTCATATGTCCAATTTGAGAGATAACTGAAAAGAAAATTAAGAGCTGGTTTATTTGACAATGCCCTGACCTGGAAAACCCCTAGGCTAGCCTGATCTAGTCAAATCACAGAAGCTAAGCAGGGTTGGCCTGTATTTGGGTGGGAGACCTCCAAGGCAATGGCAAACCACCTCTGAACATTCCATGCCTTGAAAACCCTACAGGGTCACCATAAGTGAGCCCTTCGGGGATTGGGCGGTATAAAAATCTAAATAATAAATAAATAAATAAGTCAGCTGTGACTTGACAGCAAAAATATAAATTGACAACAACTCAGCTGCGGGATAAGTTGTGGGTGTTAAAAAGAGCTCTGTCTTTGCCAGCTCTGCCTGAGTATTGTTACTCAGAAGTGAATCCCAAAAAGCTTTCAGTGACGCTTACTCTCAAGCTGGCAGGTGGAGTTACAGATGGAGCTAGGCCACACAAAGAAAGAAGGCGAAAGACCAACTGGATACAGGATTCCCTTTTTTTAAATTATGCAGCTGAGAGAATGGTTATGTGAAACTCCCTGAGAAACCGGATCTGAACAACACACTCTGCCCTTGCAAGATTAATTAATTGCATTTCGTACGTCAAGACTTAAATCTCAGATCATTATTTTTTAAAAAATAATTATTTTTATTATTTTCAACAAGACTGAGACCTACAAAGTTTGGCCTTCTTTTACATACAGCCATCTTTTACATACAGCCAAATTATCTTCCCTAATAATAATTTATGTAAATACCAGCACTTTTTAAAACAAAAAACCCTACTGCATTTTCCAGTGACAAGTAAAAATGGCACCAGGAAATACTACACAGACTGAACCCTTTTATACCAGAGATCTCCAGCTTTTTTGAGCCTTTGGGCACCTTTTGAATTTTGTCATAGTGAGGTGGGCTCAGTCACAAAATGGCTGCCCAAAAATGGTGGCTGCAGCTTACCATCAAACAGTGAAGATCCTTATGCTGTGGTGGCAGTTCAAATGAACATTTTAAAATACCTGCACAGCCAATCAAAACCCTCACCTGGCCCACTTATTAAAAAAAAAAGCTTGGTGAGTTGATCAGGAAGGGTGTCAATGGTTAAGGTGACCAGATGGTCACCTTTGTGATGGGATGGGGAATTGAAATTGCCTTGCGCGCATGCTTGTATAATACAAGAGCTGTGTGACAGAGGCGGGAAATGCTTAGCAGAAGCCCCAGAAAGAAAGCCGTGCTCCTGCAGCTGCGCGGGAGGCTGCCACACTGCCTTGTGCCCCAGAAGGCAGTGCAGCAGCCTCCCAAAAATCGGGACAATTTAAATAACCCACGGGACGCGGGACAAATTGTTTGAAGGCGGGACTGTCCCGCCAAAAGCAGGACGTCTGGTCAGCTTATCAATGGTTGCCATGGCACTCATGGGGACCTCTGCTTTACACTCATCCTGACATGTGTGGGGAAGGGAGCTGCATGTGAGTAAAGTACATATATAGGAAGGCTCAGGGTAGTTTATTTAGTGGGCAAGATATACAAACTGCAGAACAGTAAAACACAGGGCAAGATATACAAACTGCAAAACAGCAAAACACAGAAAACAGCAAAACACAGGCAATTGATCTAGGTTGGAAGAGCGTTGTGTTCCCTTTTTCCTTGCAGTTGAGGATTAGGAAACTCACTCGGGTTTCTGCTCTCAGGTTCATGCAGCAGATATGGGTGTGCTCGAAACAACACTCATTTATTAATAAGAAGATACCACAATGGGAGCAACTAGTTTCAAGTCAAGTGAGAACATGGAGTCTACAATTCCAACAGAACTAATTAAACAGGGGCAGAATCAACTCACACAAATATTGGAGGGAAGCAGACCATTCCGCTGCACTGTATATAATAAATATACCACACAGAGGATAAAACAGGAGTACCATGCCACCTTAAAGACCAGCAACATTTTTTCCAGCACACACTTTTGTGAGTCAGAGCTGACTTCATCAGATATGTGGAGTATTAAGTGAGCCCTGATGCATAAAAGCTCACATGTGAGGATAAATACTGTTAAATGTTTAAGGTGCCACTGGACTCTGAGATGAAGAAGATATCCAGCTAAACCAAAGTGTTACTATTCATGGTGTCAACATCATGGTGATACCTGTCATTTCAACAGCATTCTGGCAGGTATTCAGCAACCACAATGTTTAAATAAATGTTCCCCTCCCCAGGTAGAGCAGAGCAAACTGGCTTTCGTATTACCTAACCATCACTTTCTTTTCTTTTTTACTGTTTCCATATTATTTATTATTATTCACAAAATTTATATCTCCCCTTTCTGGCCTATTAGGGTCACCAAGTTTGCCAAAAATTAAGAACGGAGTATTAAAACAAATCATAAAACAATAAGATGGAAGGAAGGAAGGAAGGAAGGAAGGAAGGAAGGAAGGAAGGAAGGAAGGAAGGAAGGAAGGAAGGAAGGAAGGAAGGAAGGAAGGAAGGAAGGAAGGAAGGAAGGAAGGAAGGAAGGAAGGAAGAGGTCTTTGTAGGAATGCCAGACAAAGTCTTTGCCTGCTGCAGGAGAAAAGTGACAGAAGGGAACAAACTAATGTTTCTGAGAAGGTGGTTCTTCAGTTTTGATGCCCCAACTAAGAAGGCCCTCCAGATGTCAGCTTGGATCCCACAGGATAGCCTGATGTCCACAGGATTTTATCAATGTGAGACCTCTCTCACTATGAGACCACAGGAAATTTCAGTCCTTAAAATTCTACCCTAATTAGTTCACCTCCCTTACCTCCCACCCAGTATTTCTACTGCTACAGTCTGCTACAGTTTGGTGATTCACATTGACCCACCATTTGGAAATCACTGTTCTGCTCTGTAACATGTGCCCAGACTGTAGTTCTGTCTAAGGAATATTAAAAACTAAGAGGCTAAGCAGGGCTGGCCCTGGTTAGTATTTGGATGGGACACTACCAAGGAATAGCACAGGAAAACCACAGTCGCTGCATAGAAGCAGGTATTGGCAAACCACCCCTGAAGTATCTTGCCTTGACACAACTGCATTTTGAGGGCAAGAATATTAATGAAGACTAGAATGGGCACCATCAGCTAAAATAATTATGCACTGAAAAATTGGGGTGAGAAAGGAAGAGATCTACACCAGCTCTCCCTGGCTACCCTTATAGGCCAGTCAAAACATGCAAAATGACAACTAACCCACTTTAAGTCTCGATGCTTGTACACGTGCAATGGCCAAGATAATCCAGCTCTGGGCATGGCCTCCAGTTCATATCCTGCACTTACACGGGAGTCAGTATCTTAGAGCATGCTTTTGCATACTGCTTTCTAGTTCTTGCAGTTACCATTTTACATTTCTGCACTACCTATTCAACTCCCTGTCCCCAGATATGTGTGCCATAAACTGTTCAGCCTACCTTTGGTGAGAGAATGGATCCCAAGTTTCACCTGAGAGAAATTTCCAGTGCCTATTTCTCCTCTGACACGGTAAAATCCAATCCTCTTCCCTAGAGTTAATTCTTTCACCACCTTCTGATGCTGGGACATATCCCGAGTAAGCTTCTCAAAAGGAGTCAGCTGGCGCAGCTGGCCCTGGTCATCATTGGCGTAGACCTCAGTCTTTGTATAGTCCTCTCCACTGTCTTCCCGGTGCCACTTAACATATTTTTGGCTCCCTGTATTTCCATGCATATATCCTGTGGTCATAGTCCAGGGGCAATCACATATTTACTGGCATTAACAAGCTCATTAGGAAAGATTTGCTCAGAAATATTGACCTGGAGATAATAGAATTCATGGTAGCCCGAACAGAAGCTGTTGTGAATCCAGTACATCAAAGTTTCGCACTAAGTTTGTTCAAGATGCATCCACTGATCCATCACTAGTTCCCTCCAGAAATGAGACAAGCCACTCGCATTCACCTTCAGTGAGCCATTTTGAGCCCATGGGGTCATCGCCTAAACAATGCTTTGTAAATGCACCATCACATAAACAGGGAGCACAAACCTTAGTGAAGCACAAGACAAATCCCCCAAATTGGTATCACAAACATACAGACAAAACTTGCAATTGCTTTGCAGGACAACCAGGATTCTCAAGGATTCTCAAGGATTCTTTTGGAACAGCTGACTACATCAGGCAAGAGTTGATAAAGTCAGCCCTCTACTCTTGCATCAGGTCCCAGTCCAAGCACCAAAAGCTGGAATTTCCATTCTTGCATTCTTCAACGGGAGAGGGTTTTAAACTCCTATTTGCAAATGATCGAATGCACCTCTGAAGCCCACTTGCACAAAACTTGTCCAAGTCGTTTTTTGTTGCCCTTGTTAGCAAGATGTAAAGCGGTGGCATTGGAGGATGCTAGCAGGAATGTAAGCCCCATGCTGGCTGAAAAAAAAATCTGATCTTCGGTATCACGCAAGTCACATGGAACAGCAGCGAAGGATTAAGTTACTGCTGTGCCACCTTAAACCCTCCTGCATTTAGATGAGGTCTCTTAAAGGGCCTTTTTCGAATTTTGCCAGATGTGGTGATCACCTGAGGAGAGAAAGATATAGAAAAATCGGTGAGAGCCTTTCAGTCTGTCAGAAAGTACACAGCAGTTACAACTTGTACTCGGTTCGTTTAGTTACAGGCAATTAGTGATCTTGGTAACAGCCTAACCTCTCCACCTCTTAGCCAGACATCAAAAGAGATTTGTCAAACGGTGAACTACAGTATTGCCAACTTGTAACCCAGCCAGCGTCTGCAGAAAAGACAGCTCCAAAGGAGGAGAGCTCCCTTGTCATTCTGTTTACGAAGGACACAGCTGTAGCCTTACATAACCAATTCAATTTAAATTTTGTTGGCCTGAAGCATCTACGTGATGCCCACAGAGGCACCAAAGTTTTCCTCAAGAGTCCAGATTCTGAAATCTGCCAACTGTGTATTTTCCGTGGCCTGGACCCACAGAATCTGCCCTCGTTTCCCTGACATATTTCGGAACTGTGGATGCTCCATCTCTATCGCTTTCAGTCATCTAAAGATCTGCTTTCTTAAAATTACTCAATTTATTTCAAACATTTCTGTCTCCCATACACAAAATGGGTATTTGATGCAGTCTACAAGCAAAGTAACATATGGTGATAATCAAGCACAGATTGCTGGCAGAAAGGGCCATCAAGTCACAGCTGAATTATGGCGACCCTGCAGAGTTCAAGTAAAGAGACCAACAGAGGTGGTTTGCCAGTGCCTCCTTGGTGGTCTCCCATCCAAATACTAACCAGGGACAACCCTGCTAGCTTCGGATATCTGGTGATATTGGACTAGCCTTATCTGACAAAACCACAACCACCTTAATAAAGGCAAAGGATCGAAATAAGTATCCAAAACAATGTATAAAAGCCATGGACAAGCAGTAAAAATCAGTCAGGTGGCTTCATTTATTTTATTAAATTTCTATACTGCTCCTCTCCAGCTCCCAAGGCCTGAAACATGCATACAGAACACGTATATGATGCCACATCTGTCTCCTTCATCCTTCTTCAAATAAGCCCTGAAAACTCATATTTTCTGGGCGGCTGTCTTCCCTCAACGGAAAGAAAATTTACATTTAGCTGGTACACATTCAGCACTGGATCTCACCACCTTGTTACTTTGGAGAGGGAAGTTTGACAACTTTTTTTTTAAAAAAACCCCTCTACATTTATGTGTCAGAAATGGAAAAAGTAGCTTCTTACATGCAAGAGGAAGCGTACAGCCAGGGACAGCTAGGTTGTACAGGAAAGGTGCATAAGCATACAATAATGCATATGCAGTACTTGACTGGCTAGGTGTACATTTGCTGACTGCACAGAAGAGATAGTAGAGATCCATAGTTTTCTTTAGGCATATGACTTCCTTGGAAACAGCCTGTTTACTAGCTAGGTGGGGTAATGCTCTCACATATAGTGGCTTTTGTGTTCGAGGACAAGATATTCAAGTTACTTCATTCAAAGTTAGGGGCTGAGAGGCTCTCTGACAGCAATAGGCTTTGCAGATATTCACGAGGAACATTAGATTTTCACAGTTTTTCCAGTATGAAGTTCATTATTTGTTGGGTTTACCAACACAACCTAGTAATGCTGGATTCTCACCACTTGGTGATTGCTTAAATCGGTGCTCATAAAGTCGTAGTCTGAACTAATGGTTATCTATCACCTTAGCAAATGCCAGGAAAGTAGTGCCTGGGGAGGGTGGAATTTGTGGAAGATGTGATGTCACTTCTAGGAGACACTATAAGAATTTCCACTAATCTCTATGGTAAATAACATGGAGACTTGGGAAAATTCCTGAAGTGTCGCCACAGAGGCCACTGTCTAGCCATTTATTCATCTGCTTGTCAGTTTCTGAAAAATGGGGAATTGGGCCTAAGAGTGGGGGTTTACCTGTTATGGGCAGGCAAATGGTAAGCCTACCTGAATCCCATCACCTCTGTATACTTCTATATTTATTTATTTTATTTATATATTAAATTTGTTAAACCGCCCACCCCCAAATGGCTCTGGGCGGTGTACAGTAGCCCAAGGACCACATTGCATCCAACAGGCCAAGAACAACATGACTACAATAAATTAAGTTAAATTAAAACAATGTACAAAATCCATAAAAAACCATAACAACATAGACCATAGCAGCATTAGACAAAATGACAATAGTGCAAAAGCAAGAAGCATAAAGCCTAGCGTCCGATCCCAAAGCCGGGAGGGGACATTATTTGATGTTATATCGGGCATGCTAATGATGGAACAGCATGCCGTACAGGGGTTTTCCTGGGGTAGCCCTCATAGTCTTGATGTTGCTTTGATTTCCAAAGCTGTGGCTATCTCTATGGAATGAAAGACTCTGGTGAAAGCATGTATTAAGGAACAGAGTACAGCAGTGAGGTTCTGAAACATATTGAAACTGGAGGCATTATTAGAATTTTGGAAATAGACACTAGTTGCCACATCAAAATGGCTGCCATGGAAGCAGGGGCCAGTCACAAATAGTTGATTCCAAGTGGAGCCTCTTGCTATGAAGGCAGTCGTTTCCAATTGGGTGCTCCCTGCCAATACAAAGGAGATGCCTTCTAGGCTCTTTGAAAGCACTCCACAGAGGAGCGGAGAGAAGCAAGGATTGGCCTTAGCTTTGGGGTAGAAGCAAATGGGTGCCAGGAAATTCTAAGAGACAGACAGTAGGTGTGGCAAGCAGCCAAATTAGCAGGTGGCTCAAGGAGAGGATTTTTGTCAATCCAAATCCTCATTGCTGTGTCAGGGTGGAAAAGGGCCTGAAGGAAACAGCCAAACTGGCTGGGCAACTGGAACCATGGTTTCAGTTGTCAATCAGATTATGGTCATATACATGCCAACACACACTGGTCCCTCTCCTAACACTTCAACCATCTCCCACCAGTATTGTGGCTTTGTGAGGTGTACTGCAACAGCTACAGTATGAGGTATCAATAAGAGTGTCAGACTAGACTGCGGGTTTGATTCTGCCTCAGAAGCTGGCTAGGTGACCTTGGTCCAGAGGCATAGCTGGGCCAAACTGCGCCCGGTGCGCATTCTAATTTTCCGCCCCCCATGTCCCCCCCGTGGTGCCCCCCTGTGGCGCCCCCTCCCCGCTTCCCCCCTTCCCACACTTACCTTAGTTCCTTTCCATTTTCAGAACTTTTTCAGGCTGCAAAAGGCCTGTTCACAGTGAAAACGGCCTGATGGGAACTATACTTCCCAGGAGACCTTGTGAGCCCCAAGGTCTTCTGGGAACTGTAGTTCCTCGGGTCGTTTTTACTGAAAACAGGCCTTTTGCAGCCTGAAAAAGTTCTGAAAGAACTAAGGAACTAAGGTAAGTGTGGAAAAGATGAAATGCTAATGGGGGGCGGGGGAAAGGGGGAGGGGCCTGGGGGCGATTTTCCATGCCCCCAGGCATGCGCCCGGTGAACGGCGCACCCCCCTGCCTCCTTGTAGCTCCGCGACTGCCTTGGTCCGTCACACACACATTCTTCCTCACCTATCTCACAGGCTAGTTGTGAGGCTAAAAGAAGAGTTTGGCTTCATACCTCACTTTCCCCTCTACATTTAATAAGTCTCAAAGCAGCTTACAAATCCCTTCCCTCCTCCTCACAGCAGGACACCTTGTGAGGTAGGTGGGACTGAGAACATTCTGAGAGAACTGTGACTAGCTCACAGTCAGCCAGCAAGCTTCTTGTGGACGAGTGGGGAATCAAACCCAGTTCTCCAGATTAGAGTCCACCACTCTTAACCACTACATCATACTAGAGGGGAGGAAAACGATGTAAGCTGTGTTGGGTCCCCATATTGGGGTGAAAAGTGAGATAAAAAATTAAGTAAACATTTTACATCCTCTGATATAGGTATGTTTGCTATCAACTTGACTACAATCTACCATTACTGTCTTTCTACACATAATATGCCACATCATCACTAAAGTCATTAAAATGCAAAAGGATCCTAAGACTTCTGACGAAGCAAAAACAGAAGCTCAGTGCAGGCTTTCTATATATATATGGCTGAGAGGATATAAATAGCAAACCAGCTTAAGGGCAGTGCATCTTAGGACATTAGAAGCAGATGGATATAGCAAAGAAAGAGGCAGCCCATCCCCACCCCGGAAAAGTATTTTAATTATTCAGGATCTGTGTTTGCTTTTCTGCTTTGCTGCTGACATTAATCCCCTTGCACATGCCGTATTTGATTGTAATAAAGGAACATCATGAGCACTGGAGCATTCATTTCCCCCAGCTACATAAGGCAAACACATGTTTTTCATTTCTGGCCAAGGATGCTCTACCAGCTTTATGACAACAGCGGTTATATAAAGTGAGGAGCCAGTGATAATTTCAGACACAGACACTTGACTAAGGCTTTGTTTTACGCTCTGGTGAAGATCTGACGCAGACTCAGAAATAAGCCATAAATGGGGAGACCCTGTGGCTTTTGCCTTCCTGACACACTTTTGTTTCTCCATTTTTAATGTGCCCGTCTCTTTAAATGTTCAGTCAAGTCTATTTTAGAATGCTCTCTCCACCATGAAATCTAAAAGCATGGTATTAACACGTTGTTCTGAAAAGAAAACATAAGGGTTGAGTAACTATTTGTAGCAGAGGCGTAGCTCCAAGGGGACGGTGGGGTGCGCAATGCACCGGGCATGAGCCCCTGTGGGGGTGTGGCAAGGGCGTTCCGGGGCGTGGAGGGGGCTTTCCAGGGGCATTCTGGGGCAGGATGGGGGGGGGGGCAGAGGATGCATCAGTGCACTGGGTGCTTTTCTAGATATATACAGACTTTGAAAAGGGATTAAAGAGATTCATGGAAGGCAGGTCCATCTATGGTTGCTACCGATAGTGACTTAAGAGAAACTCAAAATCCAAAATTCAGTCCAGTAGCTCCCAGATTTTTTTTGGGGGGGGGGGAACATAAGGTTTTGAGAGTAAAAGCTCTCTCCTCTGACAAAGGGTGCTTTGATTCTTGGAAGGTTATACCCCAAAACAACTCGTTGGTCTCCAAAGTGATCCTGAACTTGAATTTAGTTTTTATATGGTAGACCAGCATGGCTACCCTCCCACAAAAAACCAAAGGCAATAAATTTCAGAATACTAGGAGGCTACCACAAGGAAAGGTCGGTCTCTAGACCATAGCTGTTGGCCTTCCAGGTGTCCTCTTGTGTAAGGTGACCAGCCGTCCCGATTTTCATGGGACACTCACGCTTTTACGCGATGTGTCCCGCGCCCCGCCGGGCTTTGGCATTGTCCCGATTAGGCAATGTGCTCCTGCGGCCGTGCACACGCGGCCACAGGAGCACACTGCCTTTTGCAGCGGCGCCCCCATCAGGAAACAGAGAAGCGCCCCAGAAGGCACTGCGGCAGCGCAGGAGGGAGCGCCTCCTGCACTGCCGCAGCGCCTACTGGGGCGCTTCCCTGTTTCCTGACCGGGGAGTGCCGCGCAAAAGGCAATGTGCTCATGCGGGTGCGCGCCCCACTTTTCAATAGTAGAAATCTGGTCACCTTACTCTTGTGGAAACATGCAAATTTACAGACCTCTTCCAATAACTGAACTCACTTCTAATTCATTCTGAAACCAACCATTCTGAAACCATGAAAATACTATAAAAGATTATTTTTTTTGGGGGGGGGGGAATCATAACCACCAACAGCCATGAGCAACTTGCCTGGTGTCACCTCATGCACCAGTTACCAAATCTTGTGGGAACTCTCTGTCTCTTTCTGACTGGCAATAATCTCTTGGACCCAATTTGAAAGCCAGGCTTTTAAGTAGCTTGCCTCCATAATCCCAGCTTTCACTGCCTTCAGCTCAAGGAGATGAGCTGGGTACATTTAACAGAGTGTTATCAGGAGTTTTTCTTCCTCTTGAAGAGGTGCAAAGTTTCCAGCACCCTTTAAAAGGTCAGCATCCCCTTAAGGAGGACACATTTTATGTCTTCTTCAAGAGAGACTCCAGTTCTAAGCTTCCAAACCAGGGCTTTTTACAAAGTACACCCAGACACAAAATGTGGAAGTCAGAAGTTGTGGCCAGGGGGCAAGGAGTGCAATATGTCATGGTCTGCCCAGTTCTGGCCTGATCCTGCCATGTCTCCCGGGCGGGAAGTGGGATCCTCTCTCCATAGACTACTTCTTTCTGTCACGGGCAAACTATATGCCACTTACCTCCTAAACAAACTGCAGGCCTGGGCAACTCCGCACTTTGGCCCCTTCCAAATAAGATTCATCAAGGGCCACTCCACCTATGATCACTGCCTGATTCTAAATCATCCAGCCAAGAAGTATAGTCATTGCAAAGGAGGGAAACTTTATGAAGCTTTCCTCAACCTTAAAAACACCTTTGACCTAGTCCCCAGCGTGCTTTTATGGGACAAGCTGTTTCACATGAAAATACACCTTCGTCTCTATGCCCTTATACGCCATCTATATTTCAACACTTGCTGCAGGGTCCTATGCAATCCCAAAGACCAACTAACCCCGGAAATCCCTTCCAACAGAGGGGTTAAGCAAGGCTGTGTTTGCTCTCCTTTGAGATATGGCATCTTTCCCCCCAAGAGGAACCTTGGCTACGTATTTTTCAAACCTAATTTCACCAGCAATGTGCCGCACCTTTATGCAGGCCTGACTAAACATTCTACCCTCAGCAGTTACCAGGGGAAGATATCTCCATATTCCTTTTCAAGAATGCCTATACAACTGTTCACGTAATCAAACCAGATTACCCAACACATCGTATTGCATTGTACCAAACATAAAGTTCAGAGAAGTCAGTTTATAGAACCCTATATCAATGGTGTCCCATTCGCTTCAGCTTTAGAAATGACCAGGTTGCTTCTAAACGACACCAACAAAAGATGGACCGAAGTTCTTGCAAGATTCCTTGTTTCTACTTTATTCACTGTATTTTAACTGATCCACAGATGTAAAATTTTATTCATGCCATTAAAGGTCAATGAATGAATAAGAGAGCTGGCATGGCAGACAGCTTGCCACACTAGGTTTCCGTTTGCAAAGAGCTTTAAACACAGGTGAACACTCCTGAATTTGATGCTCTACCTGCAGCCCAAAGGGAAGGCATCTATTCTGCCAAAGCAGTTCTCCTGCCACCTCACTGACTTCCAATTACATATCGGAGTGGGGAGGAGTTTGCTAGTGTCAGGCAAACAGCAGTTCAAGAAAATGAGTTTGTCATTAATTCTACAGTTCATGTAGAAAACCGTCAAGTTTCCTTGAATGCAGATCACTCTCCGCTTCCTTAATTTAGGAAGCAAACTACTGACTAGCAGTGGTGTAGCGCCAACAGGGTGGGCTGGTGCAACGCTCCGGGTGGCTCTGCAGCCGAGGAGTGGCCGGGCTGGGGAGGGGGTGTGGAGGGGCAGGCGGCGCCACTACAAGGGCGCAAGAAGTGCGCCCTGGGCACAGTTCCCCTGCACTCCACCCCTGCTAACTAGGGTGTTCATGGGGAATGTTTAGTGGCAGGGAACAGAAGAACAGATTTATTAGTGGATTTATTAGTTCAGTGGATTTATTAGTGGATTAGTGGATTTATTAGTGGATTTATTACTAATAGTGGATTTATTAGTTCAGTTACTAGAGTTTGCTCAGCAAACATCCTTTTCTAAGTTGGGGGAAAGCTGACGGAGAATCAGCAGCCCTTTTTGCTAATCCCTGTGTCCTTGAAGCAAAGGTAAGAGACTAACTGAACGTTATGAGACTTGCACCATTGTTACTGTAGGCCTCCTTCCCATTCTCTCTAATAATGTTTAGCTGCCCATAATACGGCATCTCTGTGTCCCGGTGTTTTCCTGTCACTTAATTGGCTTGTATCTGCAGGGTCAGGAAAGTGATAAAAATGATGGCACATCATACATGTATTTAATTAAACACTGAAGAGGAGGCATGGCTTTTTGGCAGCCCTGAACCTCACATAATATGTAGCGAAAACATTTTGAGTATAAATGCAGCGGCTTTGCAGGGTTCACAAGCTCATGTAGCATCATTGGAAGGAAAACAGGAAAAATCAACAGTGCTGGCATTCAGGGATCTTTACGTGTATTTATACCCCACTTTTCTCCCCAATTGAGACCTAAACTGGATTACAACACAGTTGTCGGTTCTTCACTTTATCTTCTCAACAACTTTCTGAGGTAAGTCATGGTAAGGAAATGATTGGCTCAAGGTCACCCAGCAAACTTTCATGGCAGAGCAGAGATCTTTCAGATCCTAGTTCAACACTCTCTACGTGACATTGGGTGTGGAAGAATACACAATCAAAGCCACACAAGAAAACAGATACCAAAATGGATAGTTAAAATTACAAACCACCTTTCAAAAACATGTCTGATTTGATTTTGCTCCCCCCTCCAAAAACACCCCCCCCCCTCACAAGCCAGTAGGCAAGCTTTCAGCCTCTTGTTAAATGTCAGACAGCTACTTTACATTGGAAAAGAGGGCAGGTGCAGCTGAGTTCGCATTTGAGCCTCTCACAGATTTTACCTCATCTCCTTTCTAGCTTTTGTTTCATGAAATCTATTGAGGTTTCTCTTTGAAAGAGAGAACACGCAGACGCCCACGTAAATACAAGCATCAGGAAGATGGCAAATATTTTAATTGCCTCTCTCCCAGATTTCTTTCCATTACCTTTCCCAGCAGCCCCATGACATATGATAAATCGTACTTCCAATTAATAAATATTACATCACCCATCCCTATCCTGTCCCGCCAAGCAGTAGGAAAGTTCAACTCAGCCTTTACAGAGTATGTTTCTTTGGGCAAAAAAAAAGGGGAGATTTTGACTTTCTATAGCAATTTACAATGAATGGAAGGCAACGTTATGAGATGCAGAAACAAGTACACAGACCAGTAGTCCTAGGCTGCAGACAGATGCCATACTTTGACTATTAAGCCTACTGTTGTTTCGCAATCACCCCTTTCAACAAGCCTCCAAAGCTAGAACAGCTAGTTCTTCCTCTTTATAGAGCTAGGGTTGACACCAGGCCCAGAAAAAGATATCCTGGCTCCTGTGTGGAAGTAGATGTATGGCATATATCCTATTAAGTCCATATAAGCCCAAATCAGGCTAGCCTGAACTCATCAGATCTCAGAAGCTAAGCAAGGTCAGCCATGGTTAATACTTGGATGGGAGACCACCAAGGAACATCAGGATTGCTATGCACAGGCAGGAAATAGCAAGCCACCACTGTTTTGTCTCTTGCCTTCAAAACCCTACAGGGTTGCCATTAGTTGACTATGACTTGATGGCACTTTCCACCACCAAGTCGTTATCAAAGGGACAAGGTATTTTTTTCTCCAGGTAGTCATAGAACCACGGAGGGAAACAGGACCTCTTCAATTCATAAACTAATCCAAAATTGAATAATCTAAACAATACTCTTTATGTTGGACAGTTAAGAGGACACGAGCTTTGAAATTAGACATATCTTTCCCCTTAATTTCAAGATACTAAAGAGTACAAGAGGAGAGAGAACTGTTATATGGCTTTGGTATCACAGGCCATATCCTTAGGATGAAGACTTCTCTTTCTGCCTTCCTTCCTCACATAAAAGGAAACTGCCAAAAATCAAACCTATAAACTGAGGAACCTGTTTATGGAATCAGGAAGCAACATTAAAACAGGTAATCAGAAGACTACAAGTTTACGTCTGTTATTTAAAGTACGGGACATTTTCCATGCCCCCCCCCTCAATCATTTATTACTCACATTCACAGTAGAAATTAGCCCAATCTCCACATTTGTTTGGACTCCCATTCTACGCCTTCACTACCCTCACCCAGAGCTAGGTTGCTTACCTGACCCAGTTTGCAATCCTTCATCGTGACCGTAACACTTCCTCTTTTTCACGCCCAAAATGACTTTTAAAAACCCAGTTTGTGTAGAACCTTTTACAAATGACAAATTTACCCAAAGGGTCTACCTTGCGCACAAGACTGGGCTGGAATGACACAGAATCTTTCAAGCACGAAAGAGAAAGAAAGAGAGATGGCAAATCAATCCTGGGCAACTGGAGTTCTGAAAAAGCCCAGGCTATTTTTACTTCCATGCTAGTACAGGACTTCTGTCCTTTCATTTGCTGACTAATCCATCCCGGATTTGCTTAACGCTTTGCATCATATCAGCCTGTCACCGAGACAAGATAATTACAAGCTAATATTAGTGCCTGAAATATTACAAAGAGGTGGGACGTTGGCCAGATTTATCAATAGATGGTCTAAGACGGGGAAGATGCAGATTCAAATCTTTACTGAGCCTTGAACCTCACTGAGTGACCTTGGGTCAGTCATCTTATTGAAATCTAACCAAATTTACAAGGTTGTTCTGAGGATAAAAACGGACAGGGGAAGGGAAACCAATAATTTATTTGAAATGCACTTCCCCTTGAAGCTCACCTGGCCACCATCTTAATTTCTTTTAGGCGCCAGACTCAATTTCTCTTTATGCAGGCTTTTGACCAGAGCCCTCTTTTCTTTTGTTTTCTGGCCTGTTCCAAGCTTGAGGACTATTTTATTAATACTTTTTTTGGACTGATTCATTTTGTGTGTTTTTATGCCTTGACTTTTTAAAAACTGCCCTGCTCTTATTTATTTATTTATTCTACTAGCTTGTCTTTTCTTGATTGACTAGTTTCACTGGATGATTTGATTTACTGCTTTGCTTTCATTGTCTTGATTGGTTTTGTTGCATAGTCCAAACTTGTCAGAGCTTGGAAGCGAAGCAGGCTTGGCCTGGCTAGTATTTGGCTGAGAGGCCACCAAGGAAGTCTAGAGTTGCTACTCAGAGGTAGGGAATCGCAAAACACTTCAACTCACCTTCTGCCATGAAAACCCAATGAGGGGTTCATCAAGAGTTGCTTGTGACTTGAATGGCACTTTATCGTTGTTGTTATTATTGTTAGTTGTGAGCCACCTTAACAGAATACAAATCCCCTAAACAAACAAATAAATAAATAAACTTGCCTTGAAGGAAGCATGAGGATACAAATTTAAATGAAATAGATATTAATAATCATGTGCTACAAAAAAACTCCCAGCTGGTAAATAAGGGTTTGGTTTTTCTTTTTTACTATTTTTGAATAAAAGCATCATTTATGTCATCATTGCAAATTGTAAAAAAAAAATTTAAAATCAGCAATTCAGTGTCGTTATAACATTGCAGAAATCATTTCAGGCTCTCTGATTTCGTAGCTTTCATTTTTAAAAAAAAATCCCCCTGTAAGCCTCTAGCCCTTTTTGCTGCAGAGATGTGCCTTTCTCCTTATACCCCAGGATCAGAAAGAGCTAGAGAGACACCACTATAAGGCAACAAATTGTTGACCATTTCATTTATAATTCTACTTGTTTTCACCCAGTATGGCATCACTTAAGTGTTTTTGCCTCAAAGTAGATGGGGCTCTGAGCCTATGGAAGGACCTAGTTTCCATTTTAAATAGAGGAGAAAGTGTCACGTCCTCATGTTTTCTAATTTTCCAAGTGTGTGTCAACAGCAGCCATCCTGAGTCCTCTTCTGTAGCTTGACTGCTGAAAAGATCCTACCTTTTTAAAAAAATTACACATAGCCCTGATTCCTGTAAACCTCCCATTCTCCTACAAAAAAAAAAATAGATGCTTGCAACCCTATCAAAACACCTATTAACTAGATCCCAGTCCCAATCTTAGATAACTGGTGTCCAAACCAGAATCAATGTTCCCTATTATTTTACTTCCCAGAGAACTCTTGGATGGTTAGCAAATTTAGGTCCATATCAAAGTAGGCAAACCTCTAGGACCCAAAGCAACTGGGGTTGTGGTAAATAAAAATGTGTTGCTTTTTCAGGATGCCAACATGATAATCTCATAAAGCTTAAAACTTTCATTGCAGGCTATAAAACTATTAAATATGGTTAAGGGTTAACAAAAAGTTTTGAGCTTGCTTGTGTAGGAAACTATAGTACAGGTAAACCACTTAGAAGCTTATCGGCCAAGCAGATCAAGACAAGTGTAAAGAGTCTGCACTTGTGGCTTCGCATCACACGCGCTTTTAGCTAAACCACACAGTGTGGGTTAAGGAGCAATGAAGCATACAGAGAATTATATATCAGAAAAGGCTTGCCACATAGAGGAAAATGGAATAAGTGGTGCATTGCTGATTGCAGGTTGACCTTTCGGAGGACCCAGGGCCGGATGATGGGTGGGTTTGGTGGTTGCAGGTGTCTGTTGCTAGCTGGAAGTTAAAGCCATATATGGAAGATTGTAAATATGGGCTTAGGTCTCCAGAATTAGAGGAGGGGGAGATGTAATCAGGGGCAGATCTTCATGTGGTGTGTTTCATGCGGATGGATAGGCTGTGAATTTTCCTCCCAACCAACGGGAGAAGAAGGGAGGGAAAGCCCGGCCAGGGCCAGGAATAAAAACATGCTACTTATTTCTCTCAGCGCGCCTGCTAGCTCTTGCAAGAACATATTATAAGGCAATAAAACCTTGCTGCTTTCATCAACTTTGTCCAAGTTCTTTTAAAGGGGTCTTGAACCCACGTTTCTGACCGGGGGGGGGGGGGCGGCGGCGGCGTTGTATTGATCAAGGTAATGGCATGGTGGTAGCGCATTGTTCAAAGAATTTGTATCATGCCTCCCCACCCAAATAAGGCCCTAAAGACAACAAAAAAGTTAAAAAGACAACAGAAAGAAACTTTAAAACAGGAATATATGTAAAACCAATCAGCAACTGAAACAAAGAAGAGGGACGTTGTAAGGGAACTCCAGATAAATCAGAAAAGACTTCAACCTCTAGTGAGACAGAAGAATCTCCCTGCGAAGGTAATTCTACAATTTTGTAATCATGACCAACTATCTAGCATGAGATTATGGGGACGCCTGATGCAGGGTTCCTGAAAATGATCGTAATGATTAGGTAGGTTTGTATAGGATTAGGCAGTTCTTAAAGTATAAAAACCCCATTACCTATTCTGGGGATAGATGTCAGGAGCCTCAGTCATAGATCTCCAGTATCACACATTGCCTGGTCCCTAGTGAAATCCACTAGGGATGTTTGGAAACAAAACCAAATGGGAAAGTACTTTAGTGAACAAATCCCATTCATTTTTACTTCCACTGAAAAGCCATTTTCATCCAAAACTTGCTTTTCATTCAACTGGTGTGAAATTCTGAGACTTCGTACCTCTCACTTAAGCAATCCTGCCTGTCAAATTTTAGAAAGCTAAATTGTCTCCTAGCTTTATACCTAATTAAAATGAAGACTCGTGAATATAAAACTAATTGCAAGCAGCAACCTCACCAAAGCTACTAATCCAATTATGAAGCAAAGTCTGTACCCTTCCCCAAAGGATTCTCAGATAAACAGGAAGCACTGAGTCAGTCATCCCAATTAAATAGAACTTTCATTTCTGGTTGTATATTTTGATTTCAGCTGCTTATAAAACCAAGAATCCTTTTCCTCTCCACCTGCAATTTGGCATAAATGATAGCTTGGACAAAGATTTTTTGTGTGTGCAGTAAAATCACAGCTAATTTATGGTGACCCTATAGGGTTCTCAGGGCAAAAGATGTTCAGAGGTGGTTTGTCATTGCTTGCCTCCAGGTCACAATTCTGGGGCTCCCATTCAAATACTAACCAGGGTTGATCCTGCTTAGCTTCTGAGATTTGACAAGATCAGGCCAGCCTGAGGCTATCTAGGGGAAGGCTGAACAAAAAATACAAGCCCCAACAGGGTCAACCACACTGACAGGCAGGGACGTAGGTAAGGGCGGGGGGGGGGGGTTTTCTCGGGTTCAAACCCCTCCCATTACATGTCCAGCTTGCTTGAAACAATGCACGGAATGGAACAGCCGGAAAGCCCTCATTCACCGCATCCAACCCATTCAGGCTGAGAGATGTGAAAGGCTAACTTTGAATTTTTACCCCTGATACGGCTGGTTGATAAATAGGGGAATCTTATCTGAAGAAGATCAATTTGAAAACGGCATATAACGCGTATTCCGTTCAGACGGACTTGCATGATTCCCAAGAAATCCAAATAACTGGAATACAAGGCTTCCAAAGACGTTAGTTCTTTAAGAACAATCTGAGATATACTGTTACTTTAAGAAGGAGTTGTAGTAATTCTTGAATAGTATCATAATTAGACTATGGTAATCTTGCACTGCTATATGTCACGGTTGTTTGTTGTACATGGTATGATATAAATAGCGGTTGATGCAACCCCACCTGTCAGCCAATAGTGACCATGATATATCAATGGCCTGACTCTTTACAAAGCAAGTCCATTGGTACACCTGCCAAAAGGACATTGGGGGGCAGGGTCAATTGGGGGGCAGGGTCAATAGATCACATGGGGGACGCCTGTGACAGGTTCCTGAAGGAGCAGCCGGGCTAGGAGCCTGCCACGGGCCCATTAGGTGCCCCTTGGCCCGGCTCCACCAGGCCTGACCTCGCCAGGCTGCCCGGGACCACCACCACCCTCCTCTACCAGCTAAGGTAAGTGGGGCGGGGGAGGGGAGTGGGGGCAGGGGGGTAGGTGCCTTTTTGCCCCGGTACACCTTTGGGCAAGTCCATATATGCAAGTCAAACTGGGCTGAGCTTGGCCCAACTTCTGTGATGGAAGTCCATTCATTCATTCATTCATTCATTCATTCATTCATTCATTCATTCATTCATTCATTCATTCATTCATTCATTCATTCATTGTGGCTTACAACAAATAAAGTAATTCAAAAACATCACGTGTGTGAGATCCTCCTGCATCCTTTCCGGACCACCTAATGCAGAACAAGAGGAAAATAATTGGAAATAATTTTTTAAAAAGTTACCGAATCTCTGTTCAATTTGGAGAGTTCTTCTCTTAAAAAGAATGAAAGGAACTGGTAGATTGCACAGATTTTGGCCTCCTGAACTGAAGCATATAAGCAAGCAGGGAGAGGGTGGAGATGAGAGCAACAAAGGTACCGGTAATTCTACAGAACTGCAACCAATGTACTTGGCATGCAAATTAAACCCCCTCCAGTTACAACCACCCTGTGATTCTAGCAAAGACTCCCAGCTATCAAAGACCTGCTGAAAGCTTCCCATAACCCTTGGAGATTTCCCACAACCTTTTGCACATGTGCGCACAGCAGCAAAGGGCAAACTGTAAGGCACAGTCAGAAGAGCAATTACTCAATGCTCCAGAGATTAGTTAGTTGAGTCGCCTGCCTCATCTGGAGCCCACTTGATTCAGGAGGGAACAAAAGGAATTAAGCAAGCGGCGTTCATCAACTAGCAGCACACGGCTAATAAGCATTATAAATGCCAATATAATGTTTCATCTTGCAAAAAAAATAATAATTTAATCGGCTGAAACAGAACACCCCTCACTGATATCTTGGAAGCTGCTGCAGCCACCCTAAACAGGAGATGGTACTATGGCAAATACATCTGTTATGCTAGGGTGTAGCAATTAAGAGCAGGTGGGCTCTAATCTCAAGAACAGAGTTTGATTCCCCACTCTTCCACATGACTCTTATCAGGTGAACTGCATTTGTTTCCCCACTCCTACATTCCTGCTGGGTGATCTTGGGCTCGTCACAGTTCCCTCAGAACTCTCTCAGTCCCACCTACCTCACAAGGTGCCTGTTGTGGGGAGAGGAAGAGAAAAGAGTTTTAAGCCACCTTGAGTCTCTTTACAGAAGAGAAAGTGGAGTATAAATCCAAACTCTTCTTCTCTTCTTCGATAAACATAGTCAGATATCAAAAGCAAAAGCAGAATGACTGCTTTGCCAAGCTGTTTTATTGTTCTCTGTTGATTTTGTGACTTTATACCTGCATTTGTTGATTATTGATTTTAACATCTTAGAAATATATTGCAGAGAAGGTTTTTCCACTCTAATTGTAAAGCCGTTTCAAGCATTTCTTTGGTGAATGTGGATAAAAGGTAGCCAACACTATTGAATCTAATATCGCTTGTGCTGCCAACCTCCAGGTCTGACCTGGATATCTCCTGCTATTATAACTGATCTCTGGACAATGCAGATTAAATGTGGGGAATGACTGCTTTGGTGGATGACATTATACCCCACTGAAGTTCCTGCCCTCCCCAAACCCTGCCCTCCCCAAGGTTCACCTGCGAAATCTCCAGGTATTTTCCAGCTATTGACCCCGGGAGCCAATCAGCCCCACTCACCTCACAGGGTGTTTGTTGTGAGGGGGGAAGGGAAAGGAGATTGTAAGCCCCTTTGAGTCTCCCTGCAGGAGAGAAAGGTGGGGTATAAATCCAAACTCCTCCTCCTCCTCCTCCTCCTTTACATTAAGAAGCCCTGATAAAATTGCATCAGGACTCCTAGACCAGAGATAGAAAACCACTAGTTGAAAACATTGTTTCTTTCCTAGATTGCATTGTCGTACGTGTGGGTCTTTAAAATATTATGAATCTGCCATTAATTCCAGATCTCTCCCCCCCCCCCCTGCCGCCGCTTGATACTGATGGACTAATCTTGAAATTAACGAACTGTTGAATTGAATCACAGTTGTCAGGACAACAAATAAAAAAATGTATCCTATTAATACTCTCAAACAGATCTGCTTTCAAGCAGCCCCACCTGGGAGCACTAGAACAACACACATTATTTTTGTTTGAACTTCAAGCATCTGAAAATGAAACATAAAATGGCAGAGTTCATAAAGGCGTGAATTACTCATTACAAAATCACTGCCATAAACAAATTGGGAACGAAGCTTTTTTAGCTCTGCTTTTGAACTCCATCATAAGAAGGGGCCTTTAAATCACATCCAAATGCATTTCCCTATCTCCTGCCAATGTTTAGGATCATAATGTCAACGTTTACAATCATAATATATAAGCTAGTGTGCAGACCCAGGAAACCACATTGCAGTTTAGGGAAGAAATCATTTAACCTTTTCCTACCATGTCTCTTTCATGATTTTAATAGCCCCTCCGAAGCTGTAACTAGCTTTCTGTTGAGAAAAGACAGGCTCAAGTGTCAGACTTAAGTGCAACGGAGTTTTTTAACCATAGGAGAAACATAGGAGGAGTTAAGCACTCTTAGCTAACCTACTTGAATCTGCCTGCCAGCCAGCCATGGGGCACTGCTAATCAGCTTTAAAAGAGCTGAAATAAGCATGCCTAGAGTGGGAGTGGACATGAGTTGACTGACCTCTCCCCTCCTCTATGCATGATCATTGGCTTGCGATCACAGAGTCTACACGTTCACAAAGTGTGCATACAGTGGCTCTACCGTTCCACAGAGGAATGGTGCTTTTTAACATTCTGATCTCAGAGATGCAGCTTACACGTGACAGACTAGGCTTCCCATTTACTCACCCAGGTTACGGAATTACCCATTCCCAAGCACAATATTTCCGCCCCTGAGGAATTGTGGAATAGAAGAAGAAAAACCTGCGTCCACATAGTGACAATCTAGGATGTTATCCTACTCTCTATGGTAAAAGTCATAGATACAACGGAAGGCTGCCCAGATTGTTACCTGGAAGTGACAATATATCCTGCACAAACTTTGCCCTCTTCGAGGCACCAATCCCAAAATTTTGTGGCTGAGGCAGTATTGAGAGAACTCTAGCATTCATAAACTAGCCATTTTGTGTAGGTAGGACACACTCAAGCCCTCTCCCAGCTCTGGATTAACCATTAAGCATAATAAGCATGTGCTAGGGCACCAGGGGGAAAGTGGGCACCACCACAAAAAAATTTACCATGGCTAAAAAAAAGGGGGGGGGACACCACCACTACACAAAAACATTAGTTCAACTTCAGGCGAACTAGGGTCACACCATAAAGACCTCAATCACCTTCATGAATATTTTACAGATAGGAACACAGCCAAACCCCTTAACTAAAATGCATAAAAATCGACCTGCCTCTATCCCACCTTAGTGTCACCACCAAGGGAATACAAATTCTGGAAGCTAAAGTTACTGACTATAAGCTCACACACTGATATCTTAGCAACCACCTGGAATAGTCAGTTTACTTATATACACATATTATCGCAGTATCAGTACAGGTATATAAGTAAGCACACACCTATAGCAGCTAGGTTATAGGCCTACAAAGTAAAACTTTACATATACATGGATTGTATATATATTATAATATATACATGTATTCCCATTTCCTAACACACTGTAATTATATATATTGAGTAACTTAATGAATGGGTATTTTATTCTGTTATTCTCGGGGGGAACCTTTATTTAAGATCAGCCTTGGTGATGGATGGATGAGCAAATTGGTAGTTACTAATAATAATCTGCTACTGATCAACAATTTCAGCCAGCTTTTAGTTTTTATAATGGGGGTGGGTTTTAAAAAACAACAACTTCAGAACTGACATCCCAAAATGAAAGTGTTTATTAAAGTGTTAAATGAATGAAATTAAAAGCAGGCTGTATTGTGAATATGAATTGTGAAATCTGGTCAGACTGGCTTGCAAGTATGCTGAATTATGAATCTCGCAAATGGAAGGGCCACGGCACTAAGGCTGGATTGTGTTTATGGCATCAGGTGGACTTCATCTCGGCCTGTCTTCTCCCCTTCTAGTCATGTTGATTTCAACATGAATAACGTCTGCAGAGGGCTCAATGTGGGGGAGAAGAGTCCATTCAAATCTCATCTCAGACAGGAAATATAGTAAATCTGGTAAATTTAAATGCTCTCTTAGCCCTACTCCCAAATCTGCAATCAGGGTTAATAATACTGGCATTCCTTCTGTACAGGAACAGAAATCCAATGAACTACATTAAACCCTCTCATAACTTTTGAAAGCTCTTCAGCTGGGGCGCCATTCCAGTGACACAAGACCTCATAGGCACATGGAACTAGCTACACGGTGGTGTTATGTGGTTTTCAGGCTGTATGACTGTGTTCTAATAGCATTTTCTCCTGATGTTTCACTTGCATCTGTGGCTGGCATCTTCAGAGGATGCTCTGAAGATGTCAGTCACAGATGCAGGCGAAACGTCAGGAGAAAATGCTATTAGAACACAGCCATACAACCCGGAAAACACAGAACACCCCAGTGATTCTGGTCAGGAAAGCCTTCAATAATATTCTACACTGTTCTTGGGACCCCAGCTTTCGATTAACTGCAAATATGAAAGAAAGTGTTGAAGCAGCGGATTTACTCGGAGTAGACCACCTTGCAGGATGCAATGTAGACAAGAACTGACAGACACACAGTCACCAGTGCAGTTCTATTTATTGCTATCTACTGACAAAGTGCTTCGCCAGACCAAAGGTGTTTTCAGGCACACATCACTCTGTTGTCTGTGCTATCTATATACATATGTGGTACCAATCAGGTGCCCTTACCTTATCAGGTTTTGCACACGGTACATGTTGTGCACTCAGTCCTAATTTGCACACGGCACCTGCTAGAAGGAGGGTCCAGCTGTCATTTAGATTTTGCTCATCTAAACACATATTCTGACAGAAAGTTCATGGACACTGATCTGCAAAAACAATATTTGGTGTACTAATCACATTATACTGCACCTGATTCCTCTCCCCTTCCCCAATTTATTTTAACAGGAAAAAATAATGAAAGGAACTAATAGTGTTTATCCCCAACAGATCTCTGAACAAAAAATTAAGATGAATTACTACCCAGTGCCACTACTACAACATTCAGACCACAGTCACATGTGTACCGCATAGGACAAGAAGGAAGCAGTATGATGGTAAATAATCCTTCCCGCCTGGCCAACAATTGGCTCAGAACCCTAATACAATATGCACTTGTGTGGACAACTGCCAATTTTTCACACTTCTGAAAGCTGATAGCTTTCTGGACTGGACTTCTTGGCCTTACATTTCCAAAGTCATTCCTTCTCTTCCAAACATTTTTAGCTAAAAATCAGTTCAGTAACTAATTAGTGTGCCTGTTAGATGCTCTTAACAGCTGATGAGAGGGTGTAGCAGGTGGGCGGGACACCTCTGAAATGTTCATCTTGTCTATCTACCCTGCCTATTGTTACAGGAGACTCCCCTTTCCTGCTACAACATCTGCCCATCTATATTTATGCCCTTGGAAAACAGAGATACACATCTATGGCTCAGATAAAATTGGAGTCTGGAATAGTAAACTATGATAGAACAGCTTCCTATTACAGATTCCGGTTTTATTTATCTTATAGATTTTTATTCCAGCTTTTCAAGGAAACTGCCCAAGATAGCTTACGATAAAAAAAAGTTCTCCAAAATATCAATTCTACAAAAATGTTAAAAATATAAAAATTTAAAAACATTTTTAAAAAATTAATTCTTATTAGCGCAATGAACTTCAATAAAAACCCACAGAAAACAGTAGCAGAATTTTTAAAAAATCAATTATGGAAAGCCCAAAACGCTAATATATTTTAAACAAATAACCTAAAGAATACACATAAATATCTCCTTAGAGAGTGTATTTCAAGGCTGAGAATTACAACTGAGAAGATGGGTACTCCTGTTCTCCAGAGCTGCAGTGGGTTTCTGGCTCAAAAAGCACGGAAGAATCCAGTATTGACTACCTTAATCAGTAAAAACAGTACTGTGGCAGTAAAAACTTGGATTTTGTTGAATGTCAGCCTTCCCACACAAGTCTCGATCACTCAAGAGAAATTCCATTAATAGCTAAAGTCCAATACATGCCAATGAACCTTCTGTGATCAATACTGTAGACCAATTTAACAAAAACACAATATAAGAATACTGCACACAATACAATGCCATCCAGTCTCATTCAAACGCATGCATGCACAGCAATAGGTTGTATAGCTTTGGATGTATGCAAAGATCTCCTTCCAGAGAGTCCACACTGTCTGTTCTGGCAGCATTTACTACCTGTTGTAGGGAGGGAATAATAGAATCATAGAGTTGGAAGAGACCCCAAGGGCCAGTATCTCTTCAGAAGCACAAGTATACTACAGTACCACAGACTTCTCCCTGATTACCAGGGCTGGATCAATTTCCCCTCCTCTGTGTGGATCACATCAGCTTTTATGGAACCCAATGTAGAAGGTGCCCAGAATCCATTTTAATCTTGTGTTATGGAGTACTATATTTGTAACCCCCATGCTCAGAATGGGTTGACCCAGAAAGGAGTGGAGACCCAAAGCAGCAGAAGGCTGCAGAGCTCATGTAGTTTGGAGGAGACAAGGCTACCAGACTCGGACCTTGATTTGTATAAGCCCTTAACACCTTGTTAAGGTAACTGCAATGTTGTTGGGAACTACTGGGAAGGTAGTTGTTTATTTTTGCTATGTTGTAAATGTTGGAGTTTATTGTTTCAGGGGGTTTTGTGTGTATTTGTAATGGGTGGGAGTTCTCCTGGAAACCTTCATCATGTTGAATCCTGTTCACTAAGCCCTTGGAGTCTTCAGGAGCCAACCCCCTTGCAGGAAGAATTGAACTTGGCAATATCAGAAGACTGTAACTAGAAGGACTTGAAATGCAACCTGAACAGGACCTTGAAGTGTGATGTTAAATGTTGATGTTTGATGTTATATTTTAAGAAAGTAAACCATTTTGTTTTTAAAATTTGTTGTTGCAAACTCATTCCAAGTTCTGCCCCACAGAACCTACAGATAGAGGTTACATATACACCTACAAGGTACTTTACACAGTAGATAAACATAAAAGTAGTCCCCTGTGGAAGCACCAGATCATTATTGACCCTTGAGGTGACGTCACATGACTGCATTTACTAGGCAGGCTGCATTTATGGGGTGATTTACTTTACCCCCAGCAAGCTGGGTACTTATTTTACTGATCTTGGAAGGATGGAGTCAATCTGGAGCCGGCCACTGAAACTGACTTCTGTTGGGATCGAACTCGGGTCATTTGCAGAGCTTTGAAAGCAGTACTGTAGTTTACCACTCTGTGCCATGGGACTATTGGTACTGTAAAGCAAATGCCTTTGAAAGGGAAAATGTCTGTCTAGGTATAAAATACAGATCATAATATAGGAAAAATTTCCACAGGATCAGATATGATGTTTAGGAGTACACATAACTTAAAAAAAACCCCACACACAAGTGATTTAATGTGATGACAAACCAGTGTTTGAAAAAAAAAACACCTGTAATTTCAATACACTCTTCAGCAAGTGGGTTCTCTTTACATGCAGCAAACAGGTTCGCTCCATGCGCACCAGTGGATCTTGAAGCATTCCAAAAAAAGGTCCAGGTAGGCACATGTTTAACACCCCCCCCCCCCACACACACACAGTGGGATAAAATTCTTAGTCACACACAACATGCTTGCTGTGATATTGCTGCAAATATATTTTGCAAGTGCGAAGCTGCCCAGAGAGCTAGGACTGGAAAGCGCTCTTCGCTCAGTGTAGGAAACCCGCGTTTGTTGTTGCATAACGTGTGAAAAGGGCACCCTCCCCTCCCTTGCATGCCACCCCTCCCTCCCCTCCCCTTCCCTCCGCTAGGGTGGGTGGGCCATGTCCAGATGCCGGGTCCCCTCCCCTTCCCTCGCATGCCACCCCTCCTTCCCCTCCCCCTCCCTCCGCTAGGGTGGGTGAGCCATGCCCAGATGCCGGGTCCCCTCCCCTTCCCTCCCTTGCATGCCACCCCTCACTCCCTCCCCTTCCCTTGCATGCCACCCCTCCCTCCCCTCCCCCTCCCTCCGCTAGGGTGGGTGGGCCATGTCCAGGTGCCGGGTCCCCTCCCCTCCCTTGCATGCCACCCCTCCCTCCCCTCCCCCTCCCTCCGCTAGGGTGGGTGGGCCATGTCCAGGTGCCGGGTCCCCTCCCCTTCCCTCCCTTGCATGCCACCCCTCCCCCCCTCCCACTCCTGTCTTTCTTCCTGGATGCACACTCCACCCGGAGAAACTCAACTGCTCTTTCCCACCCAAGAGACCCTCCTTCCCCCGGTTTCCCCAGCACAGCACTGCAACCCTGAGGGACCCCTACTAGGGCATCAGATCAGACCCACGGAAGTCAATGCAAAGCATGGATGCATCATCTCACCCACCCAATGCCACTAAGGAAACTCGGCGCAGCCCCATGGATGCACCCCTCTTACCTACTAGGAGCGGCCGCCCAGTAGCCGGAGCCCCCTTAGCAGCCAAGGAGGCTCTCCTTACCCGACGAACAGCGGCTGCGAGTCATTAAAGGGAGGGGGTTTCCCCAAGGGAATCGCCCAGAGGACCAATGGGCGGGCGGCAGGGGCGTGGCCTTTGAAGCGACCTGCCAAATGGACGGAGACCGGCTGGTTTCCATAGCAGCCAGCCAGGCGGAGAGGGCGTGGCGGGATTGAGAAGGGAGGGGCTGCACCGGTGGGCTTGCTGCCTGATTTACGCAGTGCAAGCTTGCCAGTCAGTGGCACCGCCAAGACTAGCCAAACGTACTCCAGCATCAGCTCTCTTAAATTAGCAAGGCGCACTTCATCCAATGCTCTGAAGTGAACACCCACTCCAAAGCATCAAGGGAATGAATGTGCATTTCAGTGCACCTGATCGAGTGAACCCTGGCTCAGAAAAGCTTATTCTGCAATAAAAGTTATTACTTTATAAAGGGAACTCCTGCTTTATTTTGCCGTTAAGTTCAATGGGATTTATTTTTGTTGCATAGGCATGAGCCAAAATCTAGGGCTGTCTCTGGTTACATGAAGGAGTTGGTTCTGCCTGAAGCACGTGAAGATTGATTAAGTAAATATTGCAGCCCTATTGTACAGATACATGGATAAAAGAAGAGCATTCTCAACTCTTGCAGTCTTCTCTACCTTCAGAGCAAACAGCTCAAAACCTTTCTGGAAATTGCATCTTGCAAACTCAGAACTCTCTTCCCATGTCGGTGGGACTGGACACTGCGCATCAATGCGGGAAGTTTACTGGGTGCAGACCAAAAATAATATAGCAACCTTGAACACTTGAAGCTGCCTTATCAGATTGTTGGCCCATCAAGACCAGAAATGTTTGCTCCTACAGGCAATGGCTCCCTGGGGGTCTCGGGTCAAGGTCTTCAAACACCTGGGCTTTTAAACTGGAGATGCTGGGGACTGAACCTGGCACTTGTCTGCATGCCACGTAGATACACTGCCATTGAGCCACAGCCACAAAGTTGCACAAATCCTAGATTCAAGTCCTGCAGCACCTTACAGAATAATAAGATTTGGGGGTATACGTTTTTGAGAGTCAAAACTCCCTTCCTCACATACAAATGATTGCATCTGATGAAGAGAGCTTGTACTCCCCTCCCAAATCTTGTATGTCTCTAAGGCAGGGGTAGGGAACCTTTAACACTCAAAGAGCCATTTGGACCCGTTTTCCATAGGAAAAGAAAACACTTGGAGCCGCAAATAATTTTTGACATTTAAAATAAAGATAACACTGTATATATTGGGGTTTTTTTACCTTTTACTCTGCTCATTCTGAGAAGCGCATGGATGTGTCCGCCCTGCTGCCTGCAGGGCGGACAAGGATGGGGCCAGCAGCTCAGCCTCGCCGGCCGCCGGGAAAGTGCTCGCCCCACTCCAACGGGGCAGGAGAGAGGGGAAGCCCGCGGCAGGGCCCAGCCGGCTGCGGGCAGTTGGTGCACACCTGCAGGGCAGGCAAGGATGGGGCCAGTGGCTCGGCTCGTGGAGCCGCAGTGCAAGGGCAGAAGAGCCGCATGCGGCTCTCGAGCCGCAGGTTCCCTACCCCTGCTCTAAGGTGTTTCTGCACTCAAATCTACCTCTTCCACTGCAGTCCAACACAACTACCCCACTGAAACTATCTCATACAAGCATGCAAGAACATGAAGCAAGACAGCAGTTGTGACTTGCCAAAGAATGAGCAGGACATTGAAACTGAGTTTCCCACACCCAAATTCACCACTGTATTTGCATATATATGTGTTTTAAGTTCATTTATCTTTTGCCCCAGAATAGCACTGACTAAAATTGAGGCAGTTGGTTTCCAGGCTTTTAAAAGCTATTCATGCTGTTACTCCATGGACAGCTCCACTCCAGATGTTCTTTATTGAAAGCATCACAAATATTGCACTAGGGAACATTTAGTCCCAGAACCAACATGTTAATATCACTTAAAGTCCACAGTATTTTAGGGGGTTCAAAGTGTCTCATGAGAGGGACCATTTGATCACAAGAGGTGTGTGTTTAATCCTCTGCTGCCTCTGGTAATTAGATATTGCATTTCTTCAAACACTTATTTGACATGCGGAGAAACTACTTATCTGCCAGAACTAGTGCCTGGTAGTAATTGAAACAGATAGACAGATAGAAAATACTGCCAAGAGATTAGGGCCGTGGTGGCGAACCTATGGCACTCCAGATGTTCATGGACTACAATTCCCATCAGCCCCTGCCAGCATGGCCAATTGGCTATGCTGGCAGGGGCTGACGGGAATTGTAGTTCATGAACATCTGGAGTGCCATAGGTTCACCACCACTGGATTAGGGAAATCTAGAGACCTCCTGGGGTAAAAGATACTGTTTTAAAAATCAATGTGGGGTACCAAAGAAATTTAATGGCAGATGATAAGGAAATACAAAGTGTTAAAGATCTGCACTCTGACATGTTGGTGTAAAGGTATCAGTTCACCTTTTTGATTCGGAAACTAATATCCAAAATATCATATATAATTGTCAATACTTTGAAAATAAGCTTAAAGGTTGTTTATGTAGATTTTGCACATCTACACATGTCATTTTGACAGGTCCTGACAGCTATGACTCAATACTAAAGTGCCTGCTTCACATGCAGAAGATCCCCATTCATTCTCTGCTTTCTCCACTTCAAAATACTATGTAGTAGGTGATTTGGAGGGCCTCCATCAGAACCTTGGAGAGCCACTGCCTGTCAATGCTTTGACATAGTAAGACAGCTTCATGTTGGTTTTGTGTAACAATTCTTCATACAGCCTGAAACATTTATGCTCCCCTCTCTTAAATTGATGACAGGAAATCCCACACTCCTGACATTACAGTGGTCGCAGAATTCAAACCATCACTTTAGAAGAAGAGGAGGAATTTGTATTTATAGCCCTTCTTTCTCTACTGTCAGGAGAATCAAGGCAGCTTACTAACGCCTTTCCCTTCCTCTCCTCACACAGACACCTTGTGAGGTAGGGGCTGAGAGACTTCTCACAGAGCTATGACTAGCCCAAGGTTACCCAGCAGGCTTCATGTGTAGGAGCGGGGAAACAAATCCAGTTCACCAGATAAGAGTCTGCCACTCGTGGAGGAGTGGGGAAACCAAACTCTGTTCTCCAGACTAGAGTCCACTACTCCATCTTAACCACTACACCATGCTTCAAGTCCCTAGTCATGAAGCCCTCTAGATGACGCTGGGCTAATTGTAAACACTGATGCATGCAAGCACAAATTTCCATAGCTGGTCTGACAGTAAAATGGAGAGAAGAATGATGTAAGCAGCTTTAAGCTCCTTGGGATAACTAAACAAGCAAGTTTCCATTCCTTTTTATATCCCTGTATGCAGTTCCCACAGCAATGGAGCTAGCCTATGGAGCAAGATTTTTGCTATTTCTCTGTGGTTACAAAGGATGCTCAAACTTCAGCAAAACTTCCCGTATTCAAACTTCCCAGTTGAGTATGGAGAGCAACCAGACCAAAGAAACAGGAAAGGGCAAGCTTCTCTCCACCTCAGCTTCTGGCTTGGTTTGTTTTGAGAAGCAAACTTTCAGACAATGGCATGAAGTTTACAGAAACAGCACAAGCACCTATCTGGCCCCATCAAAACGCTAGTTGGTGAGAATCTTGGTTAACTCATGAGGCAAAGTATCTGGCCCCATCAGAGACTTCAATTTTAACATCTAGTTCAGTGGTGGTGAACCTTTGGCACTCCAGATGGCCAATTGGCCATGCCGGCAGGGGTTGATAGGAACTGTAGTCCATAACATCTGGAGTGCCAAAGGTTCGCCACCACGGATCTAGTTGAATATGTGGACGAGTATAATGAGGGCAACTATTCTTACCTCAAACATCACACCCCATGGAGGTTCGATCCAGATTTCCTTATATCAAGCTAATTTCAGGGCTTCTTTACATGCTAGGACTTCAAGCATATGCTTAAAATTCCAGAGTGCACCGAAAAACGCAACAGCTTCGGGTAAGATGCATTCTGGCTCAAGAGAGCTTGTGCTACGCTCATTTGTCTGCAAGGATTCTCGGTAAACTAACTAACATGGCGGCCCTTCTGAAATGAAAAAAAGTAATGTGTGAGTATGACACGCATATATTGCAAGGCATACTTGCTGAAGATCTAGAATGGCCTTGCATGTCTTCCATAGAACCTGTGTTCAGTAGGAAATCCATTTCTTTGTGTTGCAGCTTACTATGATCAGTTGTTAGAATTCTATACCTGATGAAGCAAACACCACTGCAGTAGCTGACGACATGTGGTTGGTACTGTTTTATTGTTTAATAATACTGATTAAAATATCTACACTCCTATTTTTTATAAATCCACAGTTTAAAACCATTCATACCTATGGCTTTTAAGTTGATCTCTCCCCTCCCCCCCCTTTTTTTCCAGGTACAAGAGCTTTCTGTAAAGGGTCAAAAAAAAGTTTAAATAATAAAACAGTAGCCTGATGCATTGTGTAGACACACTGTATTTTTTTAAAAAAACATTTCTTTAAATATAAAATGTACCTTCCCCCACTTAAAAAATAAAAATCTGGAGATCCCAGTGCAACCTTTCAGCTAGCTCATAACTTGAAACAGATTCAGCTGAATTTCTCCAATTATGAATGCCCCCCCCCCCAAACTTTGCCAGTGATGAACCCATTTCTTCTCTTCTATCTACATTTATTTGATGTAAAAAAACCCGTTAGCTGACAACTGCAAGCAAGATTACAAAGCATTGTACAGCAATATCTACATACTGTAAATACCTTCAAAGCTTTGTGGAAGTTTAATTTCTTAGTTGTGAAAAGGCACAAGGGGGTTTGTGTGTGTTCTGTTTTGCTTTTTTTTAAGCCCCAATCCTTTGCACGTTCCAAATTCTAGGCTTCCAACATAGTGGCTATGTTTAAGAACGCAAATAAGACAAAGATTGCAGCAACTGCAAAATATTAATGGGGAAAAGAAAGAAAATAGCCACACTTTCTAACAAGAATGCTCAGCCGTCTTCCGCTAATCTCCACGAATGCTGAAACCTCATAATGTTAACACTAAACTCGAATTTCTAAAAGGACAAAAAAAAACCTTGCTTCAAAAGCCTGGCAGAGACAACAGCCAAACCTAATGGTACAATTTAACAAAACTCTATCATTAAACTTCACACAAAGCTGTCTGTGTTTAGAAAATACATTGCTCCATGGTATTTTGTTTTTTATAAAAGAGGGTTTAAAAACAAAAAAAAATGAAAATACAAGAACAGCAATTTAACCAAACATCCTAACTTTGGTCGGCCTGTCCAGTTCCTGAAGGGCGTTAACACAGGACAGCCATTCCCATTGGTGGTGCAAAAGTCAAACAAGAAAAAGAGCAAACAAAAAAAGGGAATGATTTGGTATGACATGTTTCAGAGCACAAATAACACAGTCTATGTTGTCCTAGCTTTCCACCTTTTCCTCCTGTATGTCCACTGCTGGCTGAGTTTTTAAATCATCGGATTCTCCATGATCAGCGGCTGGTGCCACCATCTCCTCCACTTGCACAGGTGTGCCAGCTTCCAGTCCTCCTTGATCCGATTCTACTGGCCCAAGAGCCACTTCCTCTATGAGCTGCGCCTGCACCTCCTCCATCTGCAACTGATTTACATGCTCGACGTCCAGCTCCTCCATGTGCACTTCTGTCCCTGGCTCAGTCTGAATGTGTTCCACTTCCAAGTAGCTGATCTCTACCTGTTCTTGCAGTTCAGCTATGTGTTCGCTTTTCACTTGATTATTCTGTATCAAGTCCGGGTGCACCTGCTCGACTGTCACTTGTGCTGGATCCACCTGGACCTGAATCAGGGGAAGAACGTGGACTTGTTCCACCTGCTCAATGATGGTCATCGAGGCCACTGGATCGCTGTCCACCGGAAGAATGTCTTCGGTCACTATCCGTTCAGAAATGTGGTGGATTTCCTGCAGGTGCCTCCTAAGTTCGCTGCCTTGCATGAACCAGACATCGCACAGGGTACAGTGGTTGGGTTTGTCGCCTGTGTGTATTACCAAGTGATCTTTAAATTGGTCCCAGCTGTTAAAGACACTGTTACACACCTGGAAAGACAACAGAGGCAGCATTCAGAAAGGTTAACCAAACCTCAGTTTTCATTTCCAAAGTTATTTTCAGGTCCATTTATTTGTTTAAAAGCATGTAACTCCCTCCCCACCCCAGCTCATAGAATTAACTCCCAGGACATTATTTTCTGCAACACTAGCAGTAAGTGATGAATATACACAAGTTCGCTGTTATTAAAAAAATTCAGAACATATCTTCTCTTATAGTGGATGAGCCCTATAACAACAGTCAACTGAACAGATGTCCATCTACTTTTCTGCATAGCTATTCTCTATGAAGTGGTTAAGAGCAGTGGACACTAATCTGGACAACCATGTTTGATTCCCCACTCCTCCACATGAGCAACAGACTCAAATCTGGTAAACAAGATTTCTTTCCCTGTTCCTCCACATGTAGCCAGCTGGGTGACCTTGGGCCAGTCACAGTTCTCTCCAAACTCTCTCAGCCCCACCTACCTCACAAGGTGCCTGTTGTGGGGAGAGAAAGGAATTTGTAAGTCACTTTGAGTCTCCTGATGGTTGAGAAAAGCAGGGTATAAATCCAAGCTTTTCTTCTTCATCATCCAGATCAGACTGGAGGCCTCTTCTGAGGAGGTGTTGGAGCAGAACTGAAGGATGCTTCAAGAAGATTTGGGCACAACCTCCTATACAGGAAACCCAGGTGGTACAGCACACAGACAGATCACTTTCCTAAAAGTATCTGCTGTAAGCAGGGCACTAGAGGTTTAATTGTTATATACTGTTATTCTGATGTTATTGGATTGCTACATTGTTAGGTATTATTGCTAATGTATTGACTTATGTCTTGGATTTTATGGATTTAGTGGTATACGTTAATGTGCTGCAATGCTGCTGTTATTGTTCTCCGAAACTGTTTAATTTCGAAATGTTAAGTTGCCGTCTGTAATCTGGTTCCCTTTTAGTTCTATGTAATTTATCAGTGTTATATTGGTATGAGGTATCTGTTTCTTATGTTGTTAGCCACCCTGAGCCCTTCGGGGATAGGGTGGGGTATAAATATAAAGTGAAATGAAAAATATACAGCTCCTTCCAACTCTATGATTCATCTCTAGGGAGCCCTATCATTTCTTCCTTTTCCTCCTAAATATCTCTGCTGATGGAGGACATTGATGGAAAAGAAAATGGCTTAGATCTAATCTGGAATGTCCATGTGTGTGTGTGTGGGGGGGGGGGGGGGAATTCGTGCTTCCCAGCTATTCCTGGAGATCCTGTCTCTCAGGAATAGCATTTCAGGAGGCCTAGGACTACATCCCAAAGAATCAGTGAAGAAACATTCCGCGTTCAGGACTGCTAACATTTTACACAGGATCCATGCCACTCTTTAGAAGCTGCAATGGCAAAAGATGTTTAAAAAATAAAAGCAAAAAGTCCATAGTCCTGTTTGCAGTCTTTCCCCTTCCTCCAGTCAGACAAGCAGATATATCAATATTGGTGTATGTTGGAACAGAGCAATAAGAGCAATGGTACTACAAATAAGAGCAATAGTACTACTCTTGAAATTGTAAGAAATCATGTAGACATGCTGGATTTCGCATCTTGAAGAAAAGTTATGAATGGGGGGGCTTAAAAGAGTAGTTTTCTGGGGAAAAAGCTAGATAAAACAAACAAATTAAACATGGGTCCAATGACTAAGCAGCCAGGAAAATAAACTGTCCAGAACACAATATGAACAACCCTTGGAGGAAAATACTGCTAACAGTGAGTGGATTGTGTAGTGGTATATATTTCTCACATCAAGGTAGCTGAGTAGCCAAAATGAATTTTGAAGGACTGGGAAGAAGCAGTAACATTCTAAATGGGCCAGTTTTGGTACTGGCATTGTTATGTCTAGGACACCTTTGCTGGGATCTCTAAAGAGCTGTTCCTGCAGGAAAAGGTGGGGAGAACCCTAGAGGAAAGATTTTAAGCCACGGAGTTACTGCAGCACGTTGCTGTGGCAACTCTTTCCAAAAGCATTTGGCAACCATCCTATGCAAGCAGACTTCCCCCTCAAATGTTACATCTCTCCTCCCAGCATGGTTCACTCAAGGCCATATTTCTATCTATCAGGCCAGTACACAGCTGCAATGGGAAAAGTGATGTGAGGAACCAAACAAGAGCTGAAAATGGTTCAGCTTTTTCTGCAGAGATTATCAATGTCTCCCACAAGCTTATGTGAATTGCCAATTTCTCCTCCTTTCTTACCACCTCAACAATGCTCTCAAATTCCGACCTCAGAATCTTTCTTTCAAGTCAACGTTGTCAAGGCCACTGGGGCCAGTGTGCTGATGACATACCTGACATTCATAAAGCTTTTTCCGCCCCTTTTTAGCACCAGCACCAGATTGGCACGCCGTCAAGTGACACTTGAGCGTGCTGTTCCGAGCAAAACGTTCGTGGCAGTTTGGACACTCAAATGGCTTTTCACCTACAGAGGCACATAAAGAGAAACTGTATAGAGAACGCAAATCATTTTCTTAGTTTACAACCTGGCATATGTGTCTCATTGCCCCCCGATATTTAAATAGAATAACGAGCAGTCTTAATTTCTCATTACTTCACTTCAATTAATGTGACAAAATTATAAGAATCCAAGTTTAAATCCTAAGAGTTACCGCAAAAGGTCAGACCAACAGGCTATCTGGCTCTGAATTCTGCCTTGACACGGTGTTCAGCCTGGTGCCACAGGACAACGTAGACAGGGCAGTATCCTCAATTAGTAAACCGTGACTATAATGGTTGGTAATCAGTGGCATAGCAAAGACAGGACTTACCTAATCTATTTAGCAGCCATTCTCATATATGTTTGCCCTTAAGTTCCACTATATTGGAAATATATTGTCTTAGATTTTGATCAAACTGGTCTTGACATAAATAAAGAAGAGAGCTTGCGTTTCTAAGGCCATTTTGTTGTAAAAAGTTCCACTATGTCCAGTGGACCTTACTTCCAGGTAAGATTGCACAAAATTATAATTTTAGAGTGCAATTAGGGCAAGGTAAAAATCAAACAAACTGAACTATAGCACGTGCATATTCTTGGATTTTTAGATGGCTTTAAAAGGAGAGTAGACAGATGCTTGGCGGAACGGTCCATTAGTGGCTACTAGGAACGAGGTGACCGCCAAATCACCTCCACTTTTAGAGGCAGCAAACCTCTGAATATCAGCCATAAAAGGCAACACCAGGGAAAGACCTTGGCCTCTGTGTCCTATTTGTTGGGCCTCCAAGGTAGCCGGTTGGCTACTGACTCAAACAAGATGGTCTGATCAAAAAGGGCTCTTATGCTGTTACACCACATTTACTGAGATGGCAAGAAGCAGGGGAACTTAAACTCTGAAGCATTTGCTGATTCCCACCCTGCCACCCCAAGTCCATCCTGTGAGTGTTTCCCCTTCATCCAGGCTTACTCGCCATTTTCAAAAGCTCAGATGTACAAGAGGAAATATTGAGCACACCTGGGGGTTGGGCAAGAAAAACACAGCTGTTGGAGGTTCCGGTGGAAGAAAATGATCTGTTCTCCCTGCAAATGTCATGCCCCACATCTGCATTACAAAGAAAGTCAGGATTTCTAATACATATTATTTTAAGGGCAGGAGGTATATATTGATTATGCCTTGCCATAATCATTCCTGTCATACATTTGCTGCCAGTTGAAGCCACTGGGTGATGCTGATACGTTGTATTTTGGTATGTTGCATTCCCCCGCTCTATTGATTCTCATGCCTCATAACCCCAGCACCTTCTTCCGTGAAACCACTAAGTTATCTTATACAATGTGAGGGATGTCTGTTTGTCCACTTCCTATATCCCAAATCCTCCAGAAATACCGCTGAAATGCCTCTCAAGTGAATATTTTGTGTATTCTTTAGCTATAAAATAGAACTTAAAATAGGCCAGCGACAGATCCAGCCCAAAATGCAGATGCCAAAAAATGTGGTTGTAGGGTAAGGACTGTCAGAATGCTTGAGAATATTGGCTTTTGGTTGATCCAGCAAGGTAGATTTTATGTCTTCATATCGCCACGTTCAATGGTGCAGCTACTTCACTGTCCTACCTTACAGGATAACCTGCTATGAATGGTATGATATTAAGCTTGTGACTTGAGAATTCCTGACCCATGCCTGCTTGTAAGATTTTCCCAGAGCACAGCAATCATTTTGGTACAACAAAGCAGTCACAGGTTCAGATAATGCTCAAACCACCCCAGAGTTTCACTTCTGAATTGGATCCCATACAAATGAAAAACTCCCTAAGACTTCTATTTATCTTATTTGGAAAGTGCATATGCCACCACTCTGGAGAACCTACTCAAAGCAGCTTACAACTAAAACACAAACATTTAAAAAGCCATAGAACAGTGGTGACGAACCTTTGGCACTCCAGATGTTATGGACTACAATTCCCATCAGCCCCCGCCAGCATGGCAAATTGGCCATACTGGCAGGGGCTGATGGGAATTGTAGTCCATAATATCTGGAGTGCCAAAAGTTTGCCACCACAGCCATAGAAAGACAAAACAAAGCCAGCATCATTAAACACTGAAACCATGATTCCCGTAACAGATTAAGGGCCAGCATCTGCCATAGCTTTGGCTTAAGTTTATTAAAACGAGCGTGCGCAAATTCTGGCTGTTGAGATGGCACCATCTAAAAAGCCACCTGAAGAGCCCAGTCACGCTGAAGCCAGCGAGCATTACATGCAAGATCTTAAACCACACTGCCAAAACTTGTGATCCACCAAGTTTTGTTCGAAATGTTCGAACAGTACAAGAGGTTTACTGAGCCCATCAGAACTGCACACAAATTGCACAGATCCGCTTTAAGTAGCTTCTGTATCACTTCCTGTGTAAACAGGTTTTTAATACTAAGCAGACGATCCAACATTTCCACCATTCCTCTCTTAAGGGTTGCATTTAAGGCTCTAGCAAAACATTACCAAAATGTGGGGGGGGGGGGGGGGGGGAACAGTGCCAGCAAAAGGGACAGCTGGTCCATAACTAGGTAGGCAGACAAATACAATCGTAGTTACCTGTGTGTTTCCGCAGATGTTCTTTAAAATGGCCAAAGTGGTCAAATTGTTTATCACAGTACTGGCAGACGTGGATTTTTTTGCCCGGTTTCTGTTTCTTGTTGGCACCACCTTCGTCAAGGTGATAACAGGTAAGGTGCTGCTTCAATGCACTCTCTCGGAGGTACCTTTTGTTGCACAGGTCGCACTTGTAGCTCTCCGTGGAGTGGGTTTTCATGTGCTCCTTAAAATGGTAGAACAACTTAAACGAGCGGTTGCAGTTTTCACAGTGGAACAGGTTGTTAACGTGAGACAGCTGGAGCTCCATGATCTCGATGCCTTCCACCTGCTTGCCCATCGGGTCAGCCACACTGTCACACTCCTCCTGGTCCTGAGTTTTTCTCTCCCCGTGGCGAAACTTGCTGGTGATATCTGCCAGAAGGGCCAATGCTGACTCATCCGAAGTACCCGTGGTCTGAATGTACTTGATGGATTGTTCAGCAGATGCGACCTCCTCTAGTGCTTCTATGTTGTTCTCTTCCACATCGATAACCCCTTCTGCAATCTCCACCTCGATTTCCACAGGCTCGGATTCTGCACAGGGTAAAGTTTCTGTGATAACGTTGGAGGTCTCCGCTATCTTCCTCTTTTTAGCTTTACTGGTATCTTGTGCCTGATTGGATTCAAGTGGCAATGAATTTTCCTTGTTCCTAGAAAATCGTGCATAACAGCAAAAATTACAAATACGAAGAAGCAGTTCAGCAGCGCTCTTCAGACTGTGGGCTGACCCCTCCAGCTTTCTTGCTGGTAAAAAAGGGAAGAGGCATTGCCCAAACATGTTATTCTGGGGATCATGAGATCTGAATGGGCAGAAGCCAGAATGGGAAAGAGGCTATAGTAAGATAACTGGACTAGACAGCCCAAAAAAGCTGGCTGGGTCCAATCTATAAGGTTCATGGAGAGGTCTGGTTAAATCTAATTGTAGTTATTTGAGACACACAATTAGCCATGGTTATAGTTAGGAGTAGGAATTGGTGTCCAGAAAGGAAAATTTGGGTGAAAGGACCACACAACACTGAAGCCTGTCTGCAATTGTTTTGGGGTACTTTTGCATACAGGGATACATGAACTGTCTAGAGACTCAATGGACTTCAGCAGGAAGGGGAAGTGAGCAAGCCTTGTTCCACAGATATGACTTTACCACTTCCCCCTCCCACTGCAGCCCACCACGTTCCTTGCATTTTTTTCAGGGACGGGGGAGGAGTGACCAGACCCTCAGAAACAGCATTGGGTGCAAAATGGGGGTCTGATATTCGAGGAGAACAAACAGTCGAATGTCATTGCCCCCCTCTTCTGAAGACCTACATGCCTTTTGGTCCTACATAATTGCATGCATGCTTATATGCGTGCAGCAGCCCATGGTAGAAACTCCATATTTTACAAACTAACAACCTGATCGTAGGTCAGTTCACTGGGAATTTGGCTTCAGTGACATTACTTTTGCACTCTAATGTCAGGTAGTAGTTTAAGAAAGCAATCCTAAACAGGTTTACCCATACACAAGTTTTATTTATTCAGTGGGGCTTATACTTGAGAAAGCATTTCTCAGGGTTACAACTGAAATCACCAGCTTCCAATCACAGCTCTGCATGTTGGCACAGCCCAATTACCATACTCAAAATAAAGTATGCTCTCACTTCTTCAGCTCACATTTGTAGGCAAATGGCAGAATGACGTTCAAATGCCACCACTGAAGGGGCCCGAGATAAATCTCATTTTGATATGACTGTTTCTCAAGCAACAAATGAAATAACCTTTCATTTCTATATTCGCACCTATCTACAGAGATCTCTGTATGAACTTCCAATCGCTTCCTGGATCAATCTTATTGGCTAATCATGTTATTTAAGGGTTTCTTTTTAATCTCTGATCATCTTTCTGCTCTTATTGATTGGGCTCCCTTTCTAAGCCTGAGCATCTCTCCATCTTTTCACTTTATTCACTGCTGCTTCGTTCTGCCGCTTCTTACTGAAAGGTCATCTTCCTCTTGAAATTCTCCTGTGAATATGCCATTACCTCTTTTGAAATTTCTTTAACTACTTCTTTTACTAATCCTAATAACTCCTTGCTTAAAACTGTGAGTTGTCTTTGCAGAGCCCAAAATCAGTTTGGTCTAATCTGGAGAACTGGGTTAGATTCCCCACTCCATCACATAAGTGGCCGATTCTTATCTACCGTGTTTCCCCGAATATAAGACAGTGTCTTATATTAATTTTTGCTCCCAAAGATGCGCTATGTCTTATTTTCAGGGGATGTCTTATTTTTCTGTGTTCTGTTCGTCAGGCATGCTTCCAAATAAAAACTTTGCTATGTCTTACTTTTGGGGGATGCCTTATATTTCGCACTTCAGCAAAACCTCTACTATGTCTTGTTTTTAGGGGATGTCTTATATTCGGGGAAACAGGGTAGTGAACCAGATTTGTTTCCCTGTTCCTCTACATCAGTGGTTCTCAACCTTCCTAATGCCGCGACCATTTAATATAGTTCCTCATGTTGTGGTGACCCCCAACCCTAACATTTATCCATTTTACAGATGGAGAACACTGATGCAGAGAGTCTTAGGCGACCCCTGTGAAAGGGTCGTTCGATCCCCAAAGGGGTCCCGACCCCCAGGTTGAGAACCACGGCTCTACATGAAGTCTGCTGAGTGACCTTGGGCTAGTGAGTTTTCTCAGAACTCTTGCAGCTCCACCTACCTGACAAGCGTCTATTGTGGGAACGGGACGAAAAGGAGTTTGTTAGCCACTTTGAGACTCCTTACGGTTGGGAAAAGTGGGGTATAAATCCAAACTCTTCTTCTCTTCTTACCACTAAATGCCCCACATGCCAGAACTTAATTCCTTCTCATTAAAACTTACACAGACCTTGACCTAACAACATTAACTGGAACCACTCAAACAAAACATTGCAAGACAAGCAGTCTATTACGGAAGCATCCAAGTTCTGATACAATCTCTACAAGGACTCTCACGCCTTGATCCATTTTCAATTAGGACAGAATCACACATTACCATATATACTCGTGTTTAAGCCGACCCATATTTAAGCCGAGGCACCTAATTTTACTGCCCAAACCTGGGAAAACTTGTTGACTTGTGTATAAGCTGAGGGTGGGAAGCCGGGAGGCAGAGGGAGCTCCTTACTTGGGCAGTGACATCAGGGGGAGTCGCTGCCCAAATAAGGAGCTCCCTCTGCCTGCCTGCTGAGTTTGACAAAGCCCAGCCAGCCAGGGTACCTTGGGGTTCCCCCTTCACCCTCCGAGGAGGGCAGCAACAAGCGGCATGGAGGTTGTCCTGGCCCCACCCCTGGCCTTGTTGTGATTGCTAGAAAATGGTGACTCGCGTATAAGCCGAGGGGGCTTTTCTCAGCCTTTAAACAAGGCTGAAAAACTCGGCTTATACGCGAGTATATACGGTATGTTTTGTTTTTCCAATAACGCTTTATCCAAGATGAAAATTACCATAGATAAACTTAGCTTTTCAGAACATAAGCACACAACAGACAGATCCACTGGGGAGCAAGCACTGATTTGAGCATACTTCAATGGCAAATTTGTATTTCGCCACTGCGCCATATATGAAGACAACCATATAGCTCGATCCAGAGCTGCTGGGCGGACAGGGAGGGTGCTGCCCTGCCCCCTCTGAAGAATTTTTCTATGGAGTGGGAAGCCCAAAAAGTAAAAAGAAAAGAAGTTTTAAAATGTCCCCGCCGGGGAAAGTGGAGATACACCATGAAAATCATATCTCCAAGGCCGGCAAGGGAGCTGAAATTGCAGTGGAAGCCGACTAATGTTGGCTCCACCCCTAGGAACGACCCTAGGATGCAGCTTGGGGCAGTATGGGAGCACTGACCCTGAGCTGGGCACTGCAGCCAGGCATCCCAGGGCCCTGCAGAGGCTGGGTGCCTACGATTTACCCTTCAACCAGGGTAAATGCCCCAGAAAGGGCAAATCTACCAACATAAGCCCATATGGCCTCCAGAAGGGATTCGCGCCCCCTCTAGATTGGGCTATCTGATTGGGACATTGTTATCTTAGTGAAAGTATTTAAATAGTTAAGTTGGGATGTTATCATACCAGTTCACTAAAGAAACCAAAGACCCATATATGTTGGAGAAAGGCTCCTAAAATGGGAATAACTTTCTCCAGTCTAAGTGTAATCTACTGTTTCCACAACACAGTGAAGCTATCCCTGCAGGGCAGAATCACCTGAGCGGACCAACACAGATTGTCTTGGACAGTTCCTAAATCCCTTCCTAGGAAATAACACTCCAAGAAACTTTCCCACTCACCTGATTTCAAGTGCTTTAATGGCTTCTAACATCTGAAGGTATTCAGCTGCCTTCCAGACATCATTCACTTCTTCTTCACCTTGGACAATTAGCTTGGCAGTATAGGTGAACTCAATTAAGTGGCGAAATGCCATGTTACTCACACCTGTTTGAAAACAAATGCCCACGTGAAACCTACAAGTCATAGAATCTGCCTCTCACATTTTTGCATGGGACATCAGATTACTGTGCTGGCAAATATTCTGGATGTTTGTTTCATAATTATTTCCTTGATGGATCAGTTTCAAAATTCATGGCGATGGTATATAATGTTATTTCTCCCATTCGCCTGGATGAGGTGATGCAATGGAAGTCCTGGGCAGGTGAATGCCGCTATGAACTGAATGGGAGTCAATAAAGCAAAGTTCAGTCCAGATAGGATGGGGATGTTGTTGGCTGGCGTGGGTGTTAAACAGAGAATCTGGGGAGTGTCAAAGACAGATCTCCAGTATAGTACACAGCACCCTCTTCAACTTTGTCTAATTTTTCAGCTGTGGCCCTTCTTCAAGGAACAGGATTTAGCCTAGTAATGCATGCACTAGTCCCATCCAGATTAGATTCAGGTGAGTAGCTGAAGCAGCTGAAAAAAGGTTGAGTCCAGTGGCACTTTCAAGATCAGCAAAGTTTTGTTCTTGGCATAAGCTTTTGTGTGTATGCACATTTTTTTTTAGATGCACACAAAAGCTTAGTCCAAGAATAAAACTTTGTTGTTCTAAACAAAGCTTTCCCCTCCAGATTACGTTACTGAAATGTTAACTTTGGCAAAGAGGGGACCTCAAAATGGTTCAGAAGTTGCATCTGGTCAGCAAATGGCTGGGGTATTCAGTTAACGCTAACATATCACCCCAGTTTTACAAAGAATCTTGGCTGACTGCCCATTTCTTTCACAAGACAATTCAAAGTGTTGATTTCCACTTATGGCCCATATAGTCCAAGATAGCCTCCTCCCATAGTTTCTTGCTTAAGCAATGGGTTGCGTCTCAGTTTCTTTTACTTAATATATACCATGCCTTTTTTCCCCACCAAGAAACTCTAGGTTGCACAGGCATTTTCCCATCTAGGTACCAAACAGACCTAAGACCTTGCTTTTAGCAATGCTGCTGTATCGTGCGCATTCCAACCACACTTACATAAAGTTCATTAATCCTCATCCAGATAATTACCAATTCCAGACAACTGTCTGGCGCTTCAACCCCTTCTCCTGGTTCAAGGGAGGAGTTGCAAGCATCAGCTTAGTGACAGCATCTCGCTTCAAGGCTCCAAAAACCTTGTCCGCTAATGGATCTTAAACAGCACAGAGGACAAACTAAAACACAGCTGAACATGACAGTACAAGTATCACTAAGCCAAACAATAACTCTTTCTAGAAACTACCTTCCAGACAGGAACAGAACTAGTATCAAAGGCTACAAGCAGTTTAGAAATACCAACAGGACTGAATTCCTCTAGATATTTTTCCAGGCACAGGCTATCTGTTAGAGCAGTGATGGCGAACCTATGGCACGGGTGCCAGAGGTGGCACTCGGAGCCCTCTCTGTGGGCACGCGCACACAGAGTTCATCATGTGGGGGGTGGAAAATCACCCCCCCACACACACACACACATCTAGGCTGGCCTGGGCCACTGAGCACGACGTGCGCGCACCGTGGTGAGCAGGGAGGACTCGGCTGGCGGGCCTGGTGTCTGTGCTCCAGGTGGCTGTTGCCCGGGGGGGCGGGGCGCAGAGGAGGCAGAGATGCTAGAAAGGCACAGAGCAGTGCGTGCAGGACTTGCTGGAGGCTAGAGCAGGCTGGCCCCTGCTCAAGTGGGTGGGGCGGAGGAAGAGGGAGCCAACCAGTTTTCTAAACTAAAACCTCAGTATCCAGGTTAAATTGCCGTGTTGGCACTTTGCAATAAATAAGTAGGGTTTAGGTTACAGTTTAGGCACTCTGTCTCAAAAAGGTTCGCCATCGCTGTGTTAGAGGAATCAATACACTTTCAATTCCAAACTCATGTCAGACGCTGGGTGAAGGTAACAAACTTCTATCTTTCTCTTCCTCAAGGCTGCGGCACATTAGAATGACATTACTAGCACTTCTCCTCCCATACAACCTCCGGAACATATGGGTGCTGCTATCTGTATGGATTTCTGGAGACAAAAGCGTATTGTAAGTCCCCACAAGTATTATACCTCCACTGTCAACTGAGATTCACTTCAGTGTCCTTGCTATTTGTTATCTTGCACACAGATGCTAAAGTTCACCTCTGGCACCCGTGCCATAGGTTCGCCATCACTGCTCTAACAGCCTGGGACAACCCAAGCCCAATTCTCCTCCCCAGGGGAAGGGACCACTGGCTCCTGTCCCCCAGCCCTCCGCACCACCCTCCTTCCTTCTCTCACTGGGGCATCAGACCACTTGGAATGGGGAGACAATGACACACAATGACTCTTCTGCTGCATGCTTGTGTTCTTTGTCCTCACTCCCTTCCCTCTCTTTTAGACTCAGCCACCCCCTTCTCTACTCTGCTGCTCTGTTTTCTCCTTCTTGCCGCACATACTCTGTACTCCTCCACTGGGGCCACTCTTCAAGGCCACCTAGTCCTGCCCTCCAGCCTCCAACTGAGTCTGCGACGTCCTAGTGCAGTGGTGGCAAACCTTTGGCTCTCCAGATGTTATGGACTACAATTCCCATCAGCCCCTGCCAGCATAGCAAATTGGCTGTGCTGGCAGGGGATGATGGGAATTGTAGTCCATAACATCTGGAGTGCCAAAGGTTCACCACCACAGTCCTAGTGAATCTGGTGGGATGCCACATTTTCACTGCAAGTACTTAGCCTTCCAGCCAGGCTGAGGGTGCTGGGACACAATTCTAGCCAAAGCAACACAGTCTGACAAACCCCTGGCTTTGAAGCTGGCCTTGACACTGACATCCTACTGTGGAAACTGAAACCTGGTGGTGGTGGTGGTGTTGTTTTCTGCTATAGGTATGGAAAGGATCGAGACATGCAGGAGCAGGTGGAGGCAGACAATAAGCCAGCATTCATGTAAGACAGCAGATCAATGCTCAACTGTATCAATCGTATTCAATTACCTTCTATCTCTACTAGAGGCTCCTGAGTGAAGTCTTGGAAGAATTTGTGGAAAAACTGGCTACAGGCAGCAAGAACAGCTTTATGAGCTTTAAACTGGTGACCTGGAAGAAGGAAAAAATAAGAATAAGATGTCAACCCCTCTATTTGTTCATTACAATGCTCATTACAATGAGAGGAAAATCATTTTAACCTATGCCCTTATTGATGAGACTAAGTCTGAGCAACTGTTATTCACACTAAAATAATCACACACACACATTGGGGATTGGCAAATGGTCCCTTTACTAATTGGAAATAATGTGTATATCAACCACACTATCACTTTATCGTCTCTGGATTGTCTGAAGACCCTTCTTCATATATCTGCCATTCTCATGTGTGTGAGAATTATAAAATATGGATATAGGCTGAGTTGGGTATCAGAGCCTAGGCTACTATAATGGAGAGAGAATTGGGTTGCTAACATAGTCAAGAAGCAAATCAAGCTCAGCAGTCACTGTGTGGATTGTTCAGCTCAGAGCCACCTAGTGGCAACCTAGCTGTAGGCTTGCCAGTGGCTTCTTCCGCTTACTGATAGTTTAGTCCAAGCCAAAGGATTGCTCTGAGCTTGCCCTACTCCAGAGAATGTCAAGGTCCAATCCACTACTCCAGCACAAGGTCTCCACCTCCCTTAAATACAAGCATGGCTGTTCATAACTGTACAAACTGCATAGCAACAACGGATACCGATTCCTTGTTCACACCATGCAGCACTTTGAATGAGCTGCTGCTTCAGAAGCAGTACTTTTCTTTTTAATTTTAACTCGGAAACATAGCTTATCACAGCCTGGGATTTGTGGAAGGCAGAATGTGCTTAAAAGTTCTATTGCTTTGAGGAGCAATGGTTTTACTAATCAATGCAACTTCTGACGAATAACGGATACTATTATGTAGTTGATACTCCAAGACGACCGGGGGGGGGGGGGGGGGGGGGTTACATAGGTATTGTGGTGGCTTCAAACACCACTTAAAGCCAAACTTCATCAAAAGTTTCACCTGTTCTCAAGAATATGGAACAATTCTGAAAAGTGGTCATCAATAACTATTTCACAAACCTCAAGGGGCTGCATCTGACACCACCACCCCCCCCCATCCACATGTTTGAAACCTTAGTGGAAGATTATCTACATAAGAACATAAGAAAGAGCCTGCTGGATCCCAGAGAGCAGGCTATATTTCAGGAGAAAATACTACTGGAACATGGCCATACAACCTGGAAAACCCACAACATTCTAGTGTGTCTCTGGCCATGAAAGCCTTCGACAATACATTGTTACTTTGCTTTATTTCTGCTCATACTTAATGTCTACCTTGCATTTTGAAACTGTAAACTGATCCCGGTGTACTAGAATCAAGGCCAAAAAGTAGAAAAATTTATTGTTCATTTTTACACTGAAACATCACCTAACATTCTACTAGGGAATCCTTTTAGGACTCTGGCAGCCAGAACAATTAATGCAGAAAGTTGCAGGTTCAATCCCCAGAATTTCCAGGTGAAAATGCCTGACACCCTGAAGAGCTACTGCCAGCCAAAGGGGACATAAGAACATAAGAAAGAACCTGCTGGATCAGACCAGAGTCCATCTAGTCCAGCCCTCTGCTACTTGCAGTGGCCCACCAGGTGCCTTTGGGAGCTCACGTGCAGGATGTGAAAGCAGTGGCCTTCTGCTGCTCCCGAGCACCTGGTCTGCTAAGGCATTTGCAATCTCAGATCAAGGAGGATCACGATTGGTAGCCAGAGATCAACTTCTCCTCCATAAATCTGTCCAAGCCCCTTTTAAAGCTATCCAGGTTAGTGGCCATCACCACCTGCGGCAGCATATTCCAAACACCAATCATGCGTTGCGTGAAGAAATGTTTCCTTTTATTAGTCCTAATTCTTCCCCCCGGCATTTTCAATGTATGCCCTAATGTACAGCTTTATTTTCAAAGAGTTAATGGCATGTATCACAGAAGGAGGAGAGAAAATTTCATCTCTTGCAACATTTGTGACGGGTTCCTGAAGCCAGATTCTACACAATTCACCTGAAAGTGAGTCCTGCTGGGCTCAACGAGGACTCCTAAGTAAGAGACAATAACTGGCCTGAAAGACATCCAGCTAGCCTGAACCAGGGCCAGGGCTTTTTTGGCCCTGGCCCCAACTTGGTGGAAAGCTCTGTCCAGCGAGACCAGGGCCCTACGGGATCTGATGCAGTGCTTCAGAGTCTGTAAGGCACAGCTGTTCCACCAGGCACATGGCTAAAGTGGCTGTGGGCTTCCATCAGTTCGGCCTCCTCTCCCAACTCTGATATGATGCATCTTGGTATCACCAAAGTCATAACATCAGAAGGTTTTTAAATGTTTTAAAATAAGTTAAATATTTTAAGTGTACTTATATCGGCTCTGTACTATGAAGAATGTGGTGAGCCGCCCTGAGCCTGCCAGGGGAAGGGCGGCATACAAGACCAGCAAAAGTAAATAAACAAATAAATAAACGGCCGCAATCACCAAATTAAAGGAGTTAGGAATCCCTCTTAGAGTAGACCTTCGGGCTGTGATGATGTCTTTCAGGATTAAATCCATGAAGTCTGTGGGGTTTGGGTTGGGTTTTTTTTTGCTTAATTATTTCACGCATTGAGCAAGCAACAGAATACTCTTAACCCTGTTTGTATGGTTTATGGTTTGCCTTACTACATACCATCGACAATCAGAGTGATGTCCGTAAACTGATCCTGCTCTCGCTGTTCATTCAGTCTATCCAAAATTACTTTATAATGCTCTGGAAATTCCTGGATGCATTCCATCGTCTCTTCAGCTTCCATGGCTAATGGAGTTATCTACAAAAAAAAATCACCACAAAATGAAACCTCCACAATCACGGAACAAGACATAAACATGAATTGGTTAGTATGAATATTTGATCTTTATTTTTTTTAAAACGTAAAGACTGAATTTTGAATGATTAATTTCTTCCCAATAACTAATCATAGTTTTTGCCCATTCTAGACAAGGGCGTTCAGAGTCAATAACAGCACCCGTGAATAAAGTAAAGAGACCACTTGAGTGTTACCTCGACCATCTTTGACGTGAGCTGGTTTTCTTTCAGAGAAATGTGAAATCCAGGCTTCAAATGCGACACAAAAACCATTCAAGAGAGTAAGTAGTTCATGATGTGCATATGAAAGTGGGCAAAAAAAGGAAAGCAACCTCATCTGCATAAGGATCGAAGTATCGCAGAAGGAAAAAAAACACACCAACAGTAGTTGGGGCTTTCACAGTAAGAACAGCAAACTGGTCAGGAATGGGATGGGAAACCCAATGGCAGATGTAGAGACAAGGAAATGGAGACCCACAAATTTTGGCTGGCCTTAGTAGCTCTGGGTGGGTAACTGCTTCTAATGCTACAGTTCCTGAGGGAGAGGAGTCTGGACTGATCTATGAGTCTACCTTCTAATACCTGCAATCCTGCCTTACTCCTCACTACTAAACTGAAGAAAAGGGCAGGCTCAACAGTGGAAAGGCCTGGAAATCCCTATCTTCTCCGAGGAGGAGGAGGAGAGAAAAAAGGAACGGGGCCAAAGCATGAATCAACTTATCTGTGGCAAGCTGAATATTATGGTGCTCTGCCATGGCAAGGTTTAAGTCTTAGGAACTGAGGGTATTTCAGTCCCAGGGCCATTGTTTCATTGTGATCCAGAATCTTAGACACACAAAAAGAGTAGCTTTAGGTCTTCATTTTTTGGAATAAGTGGTCATGAATGCTAAAACAAACCCACCTGTTATCCACCTTGAACTCGGGCAAGCAAACATGTTTATTCCCTGCGCCACAAAAACATGGGTGTGGCCGTATGGAGAAAGAGGGCAATCCATGCATTTGACATTTGTTCAGAAAGCAGCTGAGCTAGCACAAATGCATCCGCCAAAAAAAGCGCCTGTCAGAAAATATGTAAAGTTGCCTGTGGTCATCTCCACACCCTCACCAGGCACGGGAACATGGCTCTAATCTGCTAGGAAATGCACATAAATATCACCACCATGAGGGCAAGATGGTCAGTTCAGATCTACAGTCACCAGGCTCTGTTGTTGTTGTTGTTGTTAGAACCAGCACCAGCAGTCTGAAGTCTGAAGCCACCTCTGCATGACTTTTGCAGGCTCAGTAGCAAAACTGCTCTAGCAATCAGGTGCCAGGCACAAAATCGTAACATCTGATCCTGGGTTTAAACAATCCAGGGCCGTTTCCGCCCGAAGGCGGAAGCGGCCGGGTTGGCGTTTCCGACGCCGACCCGACGACGCTGGGACTGTCCGCACGGACAGTCCTGGAAACAGCTGGGCAGCCAGCGCCGCGGAGCGCCGGCGCCTGGCCGACCCGGCATGTCCCCGGGCCTCCGGCGCGTCGCCGAGGCCTGGGGACACTCCCCCTGGGCCTGTGCACCTGCTCCAGCGGCACTGGTGAGGGGGGCGTGTCCCCAGGCCTCGGTGACGCGCCGGAGGCCTGGGGACAAGGTAAGTGCCGGGTGGGGGAGGCGTTCGCTCGGCAGCGGCTTCATGGCGGCGTTTCCCCAACAAGAGTGCTTCCAAGTGCTCTGGGGAAACGCCAGCTTCGCGGCGGTCGGGTGGCGCAGCTGCAATGCAGCTGCGCCCCCTGTGCGAATGGCGGCCTGGAGACGGCGTTTTTGCCGTCTCCAGGCCGCCATTAATTGCCCGTGCGAAAACGGCCCAGGATAACGACGCTTTCTAGTTTCAGTGGTAATGTAGATTACAGAAAACATGTATTCTGGATACCTATATATGTCCTGCCAGCTCAAGACCACCTTGGGGTTAAGGCAGCAATCCTGTAAACAGCTAAGTAAGTAAGTGAGCCCCACGGGACATTTCAGAGTAAATATTCAATGGTCCAGGACCACTAAGAAGAAGAAGAGTTTGGATTTATATCCCCCCCTTTCTCTCCTATAGGAGACTCAAAGGGGCTTACAATCTCCTTGCCCGTCCCCCCTCACAACAAACACCCTGTGAGGTGGGTGGGGCTGAGAGAGCTCCGAAAAGCTGTGACTAGCCCAAGGTCACCCAACTGGTGTATGTGGGAGTGTACAGGCTAATCTGAATTCCCCAGATAAGCCTCCACAACTCAAGTGGCAGAGCTGGGAATCAAACCTGGTTCCTCCAGATCAGAGTGCACCTGCTCTTAGCCACTACGCCACCCGTAGGCAGGACATCTCCAAAGGAATACTAGCTTGCCTCCATCCTTTGGCCAGAGAAGGAGCAGCCTCTTCCCCCCAGCCTTCTTAGTAAAGCTCCCCCTGCTCAGTACAGGTTGGGCAGAGACTGGGACATGAGGGCTAAGACAGTCTGGCTTCTGCCACCAGTCAGAGGTCCAGTAATTGATGAGCTGAGTTGGAGGGGTTTTTGGGGGGGAAAGCGGTAAATATACTTTGTAGCCACCTTGAAGATCATTGGTTCGAAAGCCAAGGTATACTGTATTTACTCCAAAGACAGACTGGGTTGTTTCCATCCATATAATCAAAAAGAAGAGGGGTCATCATACATTTGCATACAACATCCAGCAAAAAAAAAAGGAGGGGGGGTTGGAAGTATAGGTTGCATGGGTCATCTTACACCCTGAGTTATTTTAAAGTAAATATGGCAGATATTTGAAGTAAATAAAAACAGATATATAGGATCAGACAGCACTATTTTACTGAACTGGATTTATTACCCCGCCCATTCCCAGCTACAAGTTAAGAAGTCTTGACTGTCCACCCAGAAGCAATACAAATATCAAGTAATGGGAAATTAAACTGTTATGACGTAACCCCTTAAACACTCCCCACAGAGAGACTGATGTATACATAGGATGACCAAACTGAAAGGAGACCAAAGTTCACATACTGTCAGTAGGCATTTCTACAGGCTTTAGTGGCAAGTTGGGGTGCCATCCCTCTGCAATACAACTGTTAAACATACAGGATATCTGAGCTCCTTTGGGTCACCTTTCCCATTCAAGCTTTTCCCATTCTTTAAAAAAATCCATCACTTTCTCACTCATACACATTTTTGAGCATACACAGTATCTGTTGTGCTTGTGGCATTTGGCCCCACTGTTCTCTGTAGATATGAGATTAAACTAAGTAGAATATGTCTGACAACTAAAGTTCTAACAAAATAATAGCAACGACTGAGGTCTCAATACAACTGCAAGTATTTCAGGTGCTACACCTGTGTGCTGTCAGAAAATTAGATAAGAACCACCTGCTAACATTTCCAAGAGATAACTATGTTTGTTGCAGCAAAACCAAACAGGAGTCCAGTAGCGCCTTTAAAAGGGTAGCAAACATTGCCATCCTACAAACATTTTCCAGGGAACATTTGGATTCTCAACAGACTTTTGCAATTTCAATATTTTTGCACTGCTTCTAATTTTTATTAACCTAGTCCCGTTACACTGTTTGTTGGATATCTCATGCTATTCAACTACATTCAACTCAGTTAACAGAGTCTTAGGCCCCTTCCGCACTTGCAGAATAACGCACTTTCAATCCACTTTGAAGCTGAATTTTACTGTGCAGAATGCCAAAATCCACTTGCAAACAATTGTGAACGTGGATTGAAAGGGCATTATTCTGCATGTATGGAAGGTGTCTTAGAGCCAGACTATGAATAAATAAAGTGTGTGTATGTGTGTGAGGAGGGGGCCAAGACCCTGGAAACCCCCTCCCCTGTATCCCACGTGCTTGAGGGAAAACAGAGAACTATTTCCCAGAGCAGTCAGGCAGCTCTTGACCCCATTGGGAGGACAACTGTCAATCATTTCAACACCAGCCAATGTCAACACAGAAAAATAACGAGGGCACCAATAAGCGCTCCAAGAAAAATAAGCGGAAGGCCTAACAGCTGAGGGGCGCCGAGCGGCGAAAAGGGCTCCTAAAGGGGGAAACGGCTGGAGCCCGGAGGTCCCCGCACGGACCGGCGCGGGCGGAAAGACGCCACACAGGCCGGCGCATGGACCACCGCAGTTCCAGCGGCGGCTCCGTCTCCAGAGCCGTTATTACGTCATCAAATCGCGCATTAAATCGATGCCTTTTCGACGCCCGACACGGCCGGAGGGGCGCTCCGACACCGAAAGAATCGGGCTTTTTAAATAAATCACTCACCTAGCCGGTCTCGCCGTTCGCCTCGGCCGTGACTGCCGCCACCTCCCTGCCTGGCTCGCCGAAAAACGAGGCAAGCGCCGGCCAACAACGCTACTCGCATTCCCGTCGTGCACCGCGCGCCGGAAGCCGCGAACTCATTGACCTCCTTTACCTGACAGGGCTCTTGGGAAACTGGTGGGCTTGTAGTGCATGCTGGGAGAAGCGAGTGTGCTCGGAGCCGTCCCCTCCTGTTGTGTCGCTCAAGGCATGCTGGGAGTTGCAGTTTATTGTAGCCAGTATCAGCTTGGCGTTGTTTGCTGAAGAATTAGGGAAACAATTCTTCAGCAAACAACGCCAGGAAGGAAGATGGGGGAAGCCAATATGAATTTGGTTCCGAAATATCTGTTAAATTTCGCTAACATAGGCGAAATGCGTGTGAGAGTTCCGGAAACTTCAGAGGCTTTTAGTATTATGCACTCTGATCTGCAGGTGACATAGGTCAATTCACTTGGAGAAAATGGCCGCTTTAGAAGTTGGACTGTATGGCATTGTATTCTATTAAAGTCCCTCCCCTCTCCAAACCTGGTTCTCTTCAGCCCCCCCCCCCTTTCAAAATCTCCAGGTGTTTCGCAACCTGGAGGTGGCAACTGCCGCTAGGCTATTATCTGGAGCTAAACAGAGCACACATATTACTTCCACCCTGTAGGGCACTCCACTGGCTGCCCATCAGTTAGTGGGCTCAATTTAAGGTATTGGCTACCACATACCCACCGCCCAGAGCCCTTTGGGGATGGGCGGTATATTAAATCTGATGAATGAATGAATGAATGAATGAATGAATGAATGAATGAATGAATGAATGAATGAATACCAAGACCTTGAATCCACACATGTGTGAGACCACATCTCTCCCTATGCTCTGCCGAGACTGCTCGTCTCACTAAGGCATTCTACAGGTACTAACCTGAAAATGGACAAAATCAACAATGCCTTCTCTGTTGTGGCCCTTGGCTTATGGATCAGCCTGCTTGAGGAGGTCAGGATGTAGGAAATATTAGATTGTAAGGCAAAATGGCCAGGGTCTGAGTGTCAGTGTCTATCAGGAAGTAACACAAGTCTGATGTGATGTACATATTGTTGATATGATTATGTTTTGAACAAAAAACCTGTACTATCAAGGAAAACAGGGAGTATGTGACATGTTGTTTACCTTGACTCTGCTCTTCTGCCCTGCAAAAGGTCTACTGAGTCATACCTGGGTCCACATACTTCAACTAACTACAGACAGACCCTTTGCTCAATAAGGAGTAGGGAGGCCAACCTGCAGCTGGCCCAGGTGGTGGTCAATTCTGACACTAGACCAATCACCTTCAGACAATTGTGTGATGGCAAAATGTTGCCTGCTTGAAAGACTGTATAAAAATGTCTTTGAAATGTGTTCTTTGGACATTGTTTTTGTCTGGCTACAGCATATTGTCCCACAATTATTGCAATAAAAGCTTATCTGCTTTGTTGAACCAAACTGCGTGTCTCTGTGTAACTGGGAGACTGCTGGAATTTTCCAACAAGGAAGGCTTTTATTCACCTAGCTTTCAACTGCATAAAACTATAAGAATTATTCGAGAGGGCTTTTCTGTGTAAGCAATACAGCTGTGCTGTACAAAATAATTCACAAAATTACTTGGATAAAATATTAAGAACTGTGGTTTGTACTACTAAATATAGCTTGGCATAAGTAGGATATTTTAATGTAATTTTGCATCATTTAATGTTTCATGTTAATATTTAGGTTTTACTTCAGTTCTGCTTGTAGGTTTGTGGTTGGTTTTACAATCCTATTCCATTGTTATTGAATGTCCGATGGGACATTCTTGGTTCACTCACTCTGTGTAATCTGCCTTAAGTGCAAGTGAGATATACAAATAAATAAAAATGGGTGAAAACCAAGTGAGTTCAGGGTCACTACACATAGGCAGGCAATGCAAACCACCTCTGTTCATGTCTTGTCTTGAAAACCATACAAGGTTGCCGTCCATCTGCTGCAGCTTGGTGGTACTTGGGGGCTGGTACATCTCCTAGGAGGGACACAACAGTTAGTCTCTTATGTGAATACATCAATTTTACATGGCCACGTAGAACCAGAAGAACTCTTCCTGAGACCCTGTAGAACCAGCTGCCAAACAAAGTAGATGAGAACAAATAGTCTAACTCTGTAGAGGGGAACTTCAGGTGATCATGCGCATAATTCTTCAGGTTGGAGATGTGGCTGGATGGGAGAGCATCTGCTTTGCATGCCAATGGTCCTGCAATCAGTTTTGGGTGCCAGCAGTTAAAAGGACTAGGTAGTTGACAAGATCTTTGCCTGAGACCTCAGAGAGCCATTGTCAGTCTATCACCCACACACACACACACAAACATCTAGGCTGGCCTGGGCACGATCCTTTACCTGGGAATAAGCTCAGTTGCTGGTAATGGGGCTTGCTTCTGAGTAAACCCTCTTAGGGTCGTGATTCACCCATTCGAACTGTTGTATGGTTGCTTCACCAAGTTTACTCCCAAGTAAGCCAACTGTTTTTTTCTAAACTAAAATCTCAGTATTCAGGTTAAATTGCCATGTTGGCACTTTGCAATAAATAAGTGGGTTTTCGGTTGCAATTTGGGCACTCGGTCTCGAAAAGGTTCGCCATCACTGGTCTATGTAGACAATACTGATCTTTGATAGGCCAGTCATCCGTGTTGGTACAGGGCAACTTCATGAGTCCAATTCTGCACTGGAGTTTTGATTCATTGTCCCATACTTTTTTCCTACTGTCCAACGCATGCAATAGCTGGAGACTCGGCCACCCTGGATATTTTTTTTAAAAAAGATTACTTCTGAGCAGCCTCTGCAAAAGCTGTGTTGTAGACGTCACAACCTTCTGTTTTACTGCAACTTTTAATTCTTCAAAATATAGTATATGGCTTTTGAGCCGCTGAACTAAAAAATCTTGAAGTTGTTTTGAAAAAATGGTCTTATGGATATTTTTCTCAGGTGAATAAATATTGCAATTGTATCTGGAGTTTTGCTATGGCACATGGTTGAGATAAATAAGCTTAAGCTAGTTATTTAACTCAGAAACAGGCAAAGCAGAGCCTCCACTGCTATTCAATAGGTGCCAGAACGTTGGAATTCCAATTATTAAATTGCCAAAAGAATATCCCCCTTTTGACAAATACACCTGTCAAATTTTGCAGGCAGGAAAAACTTGGTATTCACTACGTTATTATGTACCAGTTGATGTGGAAAATTTTGTTACTGTGGAACCTCAGTAATCACGGTAATCCGTCCGGCGGTGCTCGGCGAACTCCGAAACCAGCGAAAACGGAGGCTACGCCGTTTGTGCATGTGCTACGCAAACGGCGCTAAATTTGCACAAACGGCGTAGGTGAATACCGAGGAAGAAAAATGGTCGGGCGCAACCAACGAACTCTGAAACCGGTGTAAACCGAAGGCAGCGATTACCGAGGTTCCACTGTACTTCTAAGTGTATTCAGTCAGATCTTCAAGAGCATTTCCTCTAGTTCAGTTTGTCAGCTGGGGAAGGTTGCCAAAACCCCAAGACTCCACAACTGCTTACAAGAGCAAACTTTTCTCAAGCCTGTGAAATGCTTTGTATCTTCAAGTCTGATAAATTTGTGCTTGTGTGCAAAACTCGTGCTTTCCCAAACCAGCTGTCCTCCCCCATTTTCACCTCTCAGTGCCCCCAGCTAAGCCAAAGTCCCTTGGCACTCAGCGACTTAAAGCAATAAAGGAACCCCGTGTGACTGGTTCTTTCTGATGAAATCTGAACATCAGCAAAATGAGTTCCTGAAATACTTACTGTGCTTCAAAAGTTTTGCTCCTGCAGTGTGCTTTGCCTTGCACTTCTTTGGTGGATGCCATTCCGTTAACCTGATTTATTCCAGCTGAAAAAGAGCTTTTCAAAAACAAACATTGTTGGTCTTGATTTAGAACTGAGTCAATATTGCTTTGTCTTTACCTGCTCATTTCAAAAACAAGATATTTCTGCAGCATTCTGCTTTGTAGCAGTGCCTAAGAGATAACAAAAACAGACTCCTACCATGTTGTAGTGAATCGTGATATGGAAACTGCTCAGAATAATTACATTCCGCTTGTTCACTCTTTCACTTTAGCAGATTTCCAGTCACATTTTTCTACTGATTATCTTGTGTAGCTTTCAGTTGCCTTGGAAGGCACAAAAATACTTTTTGACCTGTAACATACGGCCAGATCATGGTTCTACTTGTGAGACCCCAGTCCCAAAATAAAGCGAGCTGTAGTTTTCTTTAAAAAACGTAAGACTTTATTGAGAACTGAAGCATGCGAGAGATAGATGATTTCTGAGGAATATAGAAAGAACCAAACCTTAAATCCCTGCCACCCTTGGTCCGCCCCTTGCCGGGCCCAAGAGCCGCAGTTACAGGAAGATGATAAAGGGAAGAATACCAACATTCAAATACAGAGTTAACATTACACACACCTTGGAGAGTTGTGGCTGCATTTTAGCTTTCTTTCGTTTCCTGGAAGGCTGGAAGGGGGAGGGGGGATGAGCCAGGGGGCCCATCCTGACACTACTGAACTCAAAGAATTGCACATTGTTATGTGTCATTGGGTTGGTCCTAATCATAGGTATTGCAGGGGTTCTGTTTTTGGCTTTTTGGCTTTTACTTTGAGACCCGTGCAGTTATAAACCACTTCGCTTGCAGGATGAGCAACTGCCAAGGAGATGAATGCAAGTGTCTCAGACAGCAATCCTTTGTATGAGAACAGGGATGTTGCAAGCCTGTCCTTTTTTATCTGAAATTTTGGAGAATATGCAATGTGTTCTCCGTATAAACACAGCTGCACCACATGTGTTCTTTGAACAAAAAACATCCCACTGATTTGCAAACAGAAGCCAACCCAGCTTGGTCTTATACTTCTGAACTTTACTTATTTTCTGATTATGCATACTGATGGCGTTTCTTCATAAGTGGATCTGACCCTCCCAAGGCCACCTTTAGCTCAGTCCCTAGTACAGTCGTGCTTCACTATTTATTGGGATTTTAACATTTTTTCTTACTTTAATAGAGTAAGAACTGTTGCTGCTTCATTTTTCACCATCTTGGTATCTCTTGATGTTCTTTTCTTCTCCAGCAGGGGTCTGCAACCTGCAGCTCCCTAGATGTTCATGGACTACAAATCCCATAAGCCCCTGCCAGGGGGTGATGGGAATTGTAGTCCATGAATGTCTGGAGAGCCTCAGGTTGCAGACCCTTGTTCTACAGGGTACAGTCAACCATAACAAGAATACTTCTATAGGAGGACAGCTACACTAAGTGCTTGGGAGGCTACACTAACTTCTTGTGAGCAGGTCTTGATCTGACCTGATGAAAGACTTGTGATCAGATGAGAGAATCTTAGGCAACTAACTAAAATACTACATACCCAGTTTGCATAAAGCTCCATGCGTGCAAGTTACTTTTAAACTTGTGTTCTTTTTAACTTAAAAACAATTAGGGCTCAAATTTGCTGTCTCTGAATATGAACCCTAGTGTTCAAGCAGAGTCTTCGTTTCTTCATTGAATCATTAGATGCCTTAACTCTTCAGATCTTCTGAATCAGGAACTCAATCTTTATTTGAACAAAAAAAATCTTTGTTTGAAAAGGTGCAGTGCATTGGAAGAGGTTTGTTGATGGACAAAAATCAAAGTTCATGCACTTCTGATGCAAAATCTATGGGCTATTTTACAAGTCCTATGGTGGTCATAGCATCACAGAGTTGGAAGGAGCCATACCCGCCATTTAGTCCAATCCCTTGCTCAATGCAGGATCAGCCTAGAGCAGTGGTGGTGAACCTATGGCATGCGTGCCAGAGGTGGCACTCAGTGCCCTCTCTGTGGGCACGCGCACACAGAGTTTGTCATGTAGGGGGAGCGGAAAATCACCCACACACACACACGTATTAGGTTGGCCTTGCTTCTGAGTAAACCCTCCTAGGGTTGTGATTCATCCATTTGAAGCGTTGCACGGTTGCTTCACCAAGCTTACTCCTGAGTATCGCACACCTCGGAGCAAAACTTTTTTTCTAAACTAAAAGCTCAGTATTCAGATTAAATTGCCATGTTGGCACTTTGCGACCAATAAGTGGGTTTTGGGTTGCATTTTGGTCACTCGGTCTTGAAAAGGTTTGCCATCACTGGCCTAGAGCATCTCTGACAAGCATTTGTCCAGCCACTGCTTGAAGACAGCCAAGTGGGGGAGTTCACTGCCTCCCTTGGCAGCCGATTCCACTGTTAAAGTACTCTTATTGTAAAAAAATTCTTCCTAACATCCAGACAGTGCCTTTCTGCCTATAATTTAAACCCATTATTGCAATTCTTATCCTGTGCTGCCAAGAGAAACAACTCCGTGCCCTCCTTTAAATGACAGCCTTTCAAAAATTTAAAGAGAGCTCAGAGCAAACATGTTCTCAATCTCCTCTTTTCCAGACTAAACATTCCCAAGTCCCCCAGCCTTTCCTCATAGAGCTCAGTTTCCAGGTTCCTGATCATTTTTTGTTGCTTTCTGCTACACCCATTCCATTTTGTCCATATCCTTTTTGAAGCGAGGCCTCCAGAACTGTACACAGTTCCATACAGTTGGGCAACATGCGTGAAGTTGTACTTTCTCCCTAAGATTTCAGGCAGTTAATTTACCACAAAATTATCATACAATTGAATACCACAGATATGTGTGAGATCAATACCTGCTTAGCTGAGTTGTCAAAAGACCCAAATGAGAACCACAACTGGAAAAAAATGCGGGCTTATGCTAGGAAAAGGAAGCTGAGATTTGTACTGCTGATTGTTAAATTATGTAGGTTTTGTTGGTATTTCTCTGCACGAAGGAGGTTTCCTGACAGTAGCAATCTACATATCAAAGGGATAATGTCACAGCAGTAGAAAAAGGGTGCTCAGTGTCTTGACTCCTGTAGCTATCTGACTCACTAATCAGTCCCCCTCTGTCATTGAGGCAGGAGAAAGCGCAAAGTTTTTCACTTCCAACAGATTTTACCGCTACATGTCCTACATTTTATGGCATACTTTGTCATAAAAGTAGTGTTGTAGTGGTTAAGACCAGGTGCACTCTAATCTGGAGAACCGGGTTTGATTCCTCACTCTGCCACTTGAGCTGTGGAGGCTTATCTGGGGAACTAGATTAGCCTGTGCATGCCAATACAAGCCAACTGGGTGATCTTGGGCGAGTCATAGCTATTCGGAGCTCTTTCAGTCCCAGCCACCTCACAGAATGTTTTTTTTGGCGGGGGCGGGGGAGGGAGGGAAAGGAGATTGTAAACCCCTTTGAGTCTCCTTACAGGAGAGAAGGGGTGGTGGTTATAAATCCAAATCCAAACTCTGTAGGCACACCACCCTTTCGGTAATCTTTTTGAAACAATGTGTAACCACTGTTGCATAGGCTGCATAGTTAGAGTTCATTAACTCAGTGGTGAGAGTTCATTAACTCAGTGTAACTCAGTGGTGGGATTCAGCCGGTTCGCACCACTTTGGCAGAACCGGTTGTTAAAATGGTGCTTGTAAACAACCAGTTGTTAAATGATTTGAATCCCACCACCGGAACCGGTCGTTAAATTATTTGAATCCCACCACTGGTGTAACTCCATGCAGGATTTCAGCCAAAACTCATAGAACAATAATTAGAATATGGGAGAGCAAGATTTGGGTCCAGCGGCACCTTAAAGACCAACATGATTTCCAAGGCATAAGCCAGCGATCCCCAACCTCTTTGACCCTCTGGGCATTTTTAGATTCTGACTCAGGGTAGTGGGCACAACCACAAAATGGCCACTAAAGGCAGCAAAGTTATACATGAATGTACACTCAGGGGACAAGAGGAATATATATTTTTTTAAATATATATACTGGACGGGTGGAAAAAATGGCAGTGGAGACTGGCTCGGCTGGGGACTCCTCACAGCTGGGGATTTCCCTTTCTAACGGAAAACTTCAGGAAAACCCCTCTGCAAAGCAAATGGCTGCACCAAAAGCAGTGAGTGCATAAGCACGCACTGGCAGAACACTGCCCTACCTTACAGGCTTTGTGTAAGGATTACAAATGTGTGAAGCAAGACCAGTGTTCCTTGAGTCTGCAACCCCGTCCCCCCCTTTTTTAGCCTATTCTGTGTTTCTCATTTCGTGAAAACAAACTGACGTAACAGCCAGCTTGTATCTGGTTGTTCATGCTGCACATCTCAGCCGTTATCACAAAGTTCAATTCTGGTGGGCAGCTGTGATAATCGCTTATCTTTCATAAATGCTGTTATTGCTCATTTGATGCTTGCAAGTTGCTGGGGATTTTGAGAAGTAACACAATATCATGTTGGCTCTGTTTCGAAGCTTTACCTCGCTGAACTTTTGCCAGTTCAAAGCACAAGGAGAAACAGGATGCAATTTCTGATGACTCCGCAGCTCACAATCTTTGCCAAAACTTCCAGCAACAACATGCAAAAGGACAGCAAACTATCTCTGTGAGATACAATTTTCCCCCCTCAAAAACAGAAACATGCTTGGAACCGGAAAGGCAGCAGCAGCTACATTTAATGTTAACTGTCTTTTTGACTCATATTTGTAACCTTTGAAACCAGATGTTTAGCGTCCCGTGTTCAATGGAGCAGTTGTTTATTTTCCTTTTTGGAATGCTTTTGTTTTAGAGATGGCAACGCTTGATATTTTTAAGCAACTTCACCAATCTGATAAAGGATATCACCTGAGATTCTTTACATATCAATCCAGCAAAAGTGTTGTTACGCAACTCAAGAACAAGTCAACTCAAGAACAAGCCTATGTCATCAGATGAACAAATATTGAACCAGCCAGTACAACACACAATTTATCTAACTGACCAAAGTGAGACCTGTTATGTAAAAAAGACCCACGTTGCCATGTGGCTACCTGAGAATGACCCTCTAACTCTTCAGTCGCTGTGTTTTGCTGACCAAATCATTTGTTAAGTGTAAAGACAGGGAGAGAAGACTATTCCCAGGCGAGTTCAACCTGTGCTTGTGTTCACATTCTTTGCTAACAGATCACAGAGCCCCATTACACTCCGGAATGATAAATCATTAACTTGATCACGTGTTGTTTCTGGAAATGCCTTTTGAAGTCACCTTAACTGGCCTACATAAATAGCTGATTTACCTTCCACAACTATATTGCCTGGTGGTTGAAAAAATATTCCCCTTATCTGAGAAAGAATATTCTTTTAAATCAGACTGGCTGATAACCTTGGAGTTATTCCCAACCTCCGCCCCACTCCACCCCCCTGCCTCCAATGAGCTTTTTGGACGTTGATCCTGCAGTAAGTGTTGGATTCATAGACATGACTCTTCAGTTATCTTGTGCAGGGGAACAACTGGATATGCTAGTTACCAGACATGAAAACTGAGGACAAAACCACACACTGCATGGAAGACCACTCATCAGACTTTGTAGTTTTGCTTTAACACTAAAACATAATCCTGAAGGGTGGGGATTTCATTAGTCCTCCATGCTGGGAGAGAGGGATTTAACCTCTCAGCTCACTCAGATCCAATCCAAACATTATATGAGAACAAATCATCAAACTCAGCCAAGTTTCACTGGCCTCCAAAGTAACAAGAGGTCCTGGACTTTTCTCAGAGTATACAAATTGTGTTTGAGTTCCCACCATCTGTAATGGGCAGGCATGAATTGCAGGTTGTTGTCAATTCCTTCAAGTGGGGTTCCCAGTTTGGATCAGGATCACACTGTGTATGGGGAAGAGGTTTTAGCCTCCCTTCCCTATTTTCCTGAATTGAAGCAGTCCAGGGCACTAGTTGATCTTTGTGAAAGGATTCCATGTAGGGTTGCCATGATCCCATCCTCAGAGTATGCGTATGGATCAGTATATCAACTGGTCACATCTCAGCTGTTGTATTATAATATGAAGTTGGGCTGTTGCCAATATTAACTTACTTAGGCATGACTGTAGCTGACTTTAGGCCAAGGGGAAAACAGATGCTCGACAGGAATTGTTGAATCTAGAATTTAGGAGCTGGGAATCGGACTGGCTATGTCTGAACATATCAGTGAGATTGCCTCAGGAAAGCAGGTGTTTACACTTCATGTGCTCAGCACATCAAAACTCAGGTGTTTGTGCAGTTTATGACTTATGAAACAAACCATTGTGTAACCTGAACAACTGCCATGAGGTTTTGTAATATCATTTTGTATAAAATGACTTTTTTACTTAGTTGCCTAATTTCTTGAAGAAGTCCTCTGAATAAAGGTAACCTTTTTACTTCCCCCCACCCCAATTTAGACCACCATTTCTCACACTAACATACTATATATAAATCCACACTTCCATACATATGCTCAAGAAAAGAGTCGCTTAAAAACCAGGACCATTACAACCTGGATCCAATATAGCGCCCAATGAAGAGCTTTAGGTCCTTATAGGGGAGAAAAAATGGGGTATGTATTCAAATAGAACAAACAAATTGTAAGCACCTTGGGAAAGTCTGCTTTTAGATTACCATTTATGTTAAAATAGTGAGCGAGGTAGAAGTCGGAATAGACTCGGCTAGCATGATTGTGCCAGAAAAGCTAAATGGTTTCAGCCCTGATTAGTACTTGGATGAGAAACCAAGGAAGCCCAGGGTTGTTAGAGGAAGGAAATGGTAAACTGCCTCTGCTCATCAATTTCCTTGAAACCCTCATGGTCCTGGGGTTGCCATGAGCCAGTTGCAATTTGACAGCACATAATTAATTAGTGATCTACTTGTTAATAGCAGCAAGAGTCATAGGCCCCTTCTGCAATGCAGAATAATGCACTTTCAACCCACTTTTAATGCACTTTGCAGGTGGATTTTACTGTGTGGAATAGCAAAATCCACTTGCAAACAATTGTGAAAGTGGATTGAAAGTGCACTATTGTGCATGTGCGGAAGGGGCCATAGTTCCATCTAGCTGGAAATTGAAAGATTTCCTGATCAAGAAAACTGTGAAGACAAAATAACATGGCCAAATTGACTAATTTCGTCAACAGAAGACCAAAACATGAATTTTAAGAAAAATGGGAGTTGCCATTTTCCATTATATAATGAAAGTCCCACTTAGGCATATACCGGTACATAGCCATGTATTGTAATATATTTATCTATGTACACAAATTTATATGTATCCGAATATTAATTTCTTTTAAAAATATAATCAGTGAGAATGTAGTAAAAATAATTAGATTGTCTAAACAATTAATGACTAAGGTTGTTCCCTTTCAGTGTACTAGTTAATGTTAGTTCATCTTTATTAATATGATTAAGAAATTTACAAGATTAGAAACACAGATCCACTTAACCCATAATTCTGACATAATTATAAATGTATGAATGTTGTTTTTCTATGTTTAATTTTTTATTCTTTCAATATTTTTCCTTTTTTGTAAATTTTGTTGGTAAAATAAAAAAGATTATTCAACCCCCCCCAATTAATTAGTGAGCTAGATAGCTAGATAGACAAATAGCTGTCTCTTTAGGTAATTTTCCTTGACATACCCTCCTCTGCCGAAAATAATAATTTGCACAATATTGATTGTGTTAGAAATTGTATGGAATCTAAAAATAGCGCTACCCTTTCCCTGTGGAATTCTGCACATTGGTCATAACAGAGGAATTAACATATGAATACTAAGGGTGGATTGTTACATGCATCTTCCCATATTGCCCTTGGAGGGCTCTTTGGTTCCCTAGTAGTAACTTCCTGGCAGTCCCTGGCTCCAAGGACATTCAGTTAGCCTTTTTCAGCCCTGGCTCCAGCATGGTGGAATTCTCTGTCAGCCGACACCAGGGCCCTGTGGGGCCTTAACCAATTCAGTAGGCCCTGTAAGCAGTGGCATAGCACCCATGGGGTGGTGGTGGGCGACGCCCAGGGCGGAGCAACGGTGGAGGCGTGGCCAGGCTGTGGAGGGGGCGTGGCATGGCATTCCTGGGGGTTCTGGGGTAGGGGACGCCACAGCAGGGGTACAGGGCACGCGCATGCACCGGGTGCAGTTTCCCTTCACTCCGCCTCTGCCTGTAAGACAGATATGTTCCACCTGACTTTTGGTTGAGGCAGTCCATATGTTAAATCTATCTTGCTGATTTCCCAGTTTTTTCTCCACCCCCTTCTTACCACCCCAATAGTTAATTATTAGATGTATAATAAGACGGTGGGATGAGGGATTTTCCAGGCTATGTTGAGGTTCTTGGACACCCAATCAGTTGCCATCTTACTATTTTATTGTGGTTTATTATATATAATTAGCTAACGTTTTAAGCTATTTTAATTTGAATTATATATGTTGAATGTTTTAATTATACCCTGTTTCCCCGAATATAAGACATCCCCTGAGAATAAAACGTAGTAGAGGTTTTGCTGAAGTGCTAAATATAAAACATCCCCTGAAAGTAAGACGTAGCAAAGTTTTTGTTTTGAAGCATGCTTGTCGAACAGAACACCAGAGCATGCAGCTGTGGAGCGAAAAAATAAGACATCCCCTGAAAATAAGACAAAGCGCATCTTTGTGAGCAAAAATTAATATAAGACACTGTCTTATTTTCGGGGAAACATGGGTAGTATGTATAAGCTGCCCTGAGCGTGGCGTAGCCAGGAAACAGCGGGGTATTAAATTTAATAAAATAAATAGCAATGGGTTGGATGGCAGTTCAGAAGCAGGTAAGCTTAGGCAAATAGGCCTGGAGGGTAAAGGTGAAGAAGAGGAAGGAAATGCTGTGATGGGTGGAGAATACAAGTCAGTGACACAAGAAATTGTGTGTACATAAGCAGAGGTTTGCAGGGGAGAGGAGGAGGAGGAGTTGGTTTTTATATCCCACTTTTCTCTACCTTTACAGAGTCTCACAGTGGCTTACAAATTCCTTCTCTTCCCCTCCCCACATGAGACAGGTGGGGTAGGTGGGGCTGAGAAAGTTCTGAGAGAACTGATAAAGTTCTGCGAGAACTGTGACTTCATGTGGAGGAGTGGAGAAACAAACCTGGTTCATCAGGTTAGAGTCTACCCCACTCGTGGAGGAGTCTGGAATCAAACCTGATTCTCCAGATTAGAGTCTGCCACTCTTATCTACTACACCATGCTGGTTTGGTCTTTAGTGTTACCTCATGCAAGACCCAAGATAACATGCAGCAACCAGTGACAGAGTCCTGAGAACCTTGAGTCAGCTGGTGGCCTCAGATATAGATTTGGAACTGTGCCTGCAGACTTGGCTTGCTCAATGTATGGTATGTCTGAACCATAAGCAGCCAAACATTCATGGGCTGTGGTCTGTTGCAGTCAGAAAAGATAGGATTATTGTGCCCCTCGTGGGCCTCAATACTTAACTGGCAGGTCATTCAACTTTGCAGCTCAGCTATTTTCTAATCTGTTAGAAAAACAAGTAACTATGCAGTTATTCAATGCAAAGTTATCAAAATGATAAGAATTTGAGATTAGCATTTGCCCTGGTGAGTTGTCTGAATGTTGGCCTGTTTTTGGTTCAGAAAAGTGCAAGTTGTCATAAAAAAATGATTTGGTTTACTTTATCTTATCTATGTCATTCTGGCATAAAACTTCATTATCTTGCCATATCCAATCTTTGCCATTTTCAAGTGTGCCAGATGCCATTGTGTTTCCAGACTCAGAAAGTTTTGCTCTGAGACTTTTTGCGCTAAAAAGCACACCCGAATCTCTCTTGCTGTTGGTTCTACTTGTGAATGTGGCTATGGTGCAGTAGAACGTCCACTGTGTGCATTAATATTCACATCCTATTCTTAAAATGACATGACTTTCTTCCAGCCATCTCATAATGGTCCCACTGATATGAATTGGGCTGACAGGTGTTTTATTTTGGCTGGAACACAGACTTGTTTTCATGCAGTCACAAAATACAGAAAACCATGACAGTACTCAGTGCCTGTTCTATGTGTAAAGTAGATAATGTCTGCAATCCTAACAACATTTCCTGGGTGTACACCCTTTAAAATGAAACCAGTGTTGCCATTTTCCTGCCTCTGTCAGTATGTACTCAGTGGAGCAGGGAATGGGAGTAAGAAATAGTGACTTTCCATTGCCACAACATCACTTCCAGCTACATAACTGAAAGTAACAATCAAAAGTATTATTTCATAGCTTAGAGTGGTTGTTTACTATTAATACTGGAAAACTTATTCAACAAAATATAATCCTTATATCATCTCAGATACAGGTTACAAATAATACAAAGCATATATCTGCATTCACAAATCAACAGTTCTTATATAAATAGTTTCCTAAATATCCATTGGTTGTACTCTCATTGAATTTTTCAGTATTTATTATGAAAAATCAGAAATAATAATGTTTACTACCTACATGATACTTCTTATAACAAAAAGCATTCTTCTAATCCAATATTTTACTCCTCTAATCCAGTCCAATCTACTGGAAGTGACATCACCACATTGCAGACAGATCTAGGAATGAACCCCAAACACTATGGTTTTTACCACAGAGTTTCAGGTGAATCCTAGAACATCCCATGATGAGGTGATGCCAGTTCTGTTTATGTAGCCAGAAGTGGTGTCATGGAACTGGAAGATCATTATTTTGGTATGTCCCAGTTCCTGCCAGTCTCCTGAGAGGTGGGGAGCAGTCAGTGTTGAATAAAACAGGACTTGCCTCTGTAGTAGCTAAGGCGGACTCTAATGTGGAGAATCGGATTTGATTCCCCACTCCTCCACATGAGTGGCAGACCCTTATCTGCTGAACTGGATTTGTTACACACTCCTATATTGCTGTTGGGTGACCTTGGGCTAGTCACAGTTCTCTCAGCACTCTCTCAGCCCCACCTACCTCACAAGGTGTCTGTTGTGGGAAGAGGAAGGGAAAGGAGTTTGTAAGCCACCTTGATTCTCCTTACAGGAGAGAAAAGGGGTATACATCCAAATTCTTCTTTTCTGAGTGGACCTGCGTAGGAGTTCTCCCACTGCCCTTCAATTGCACATTATAATTGTTGCTATTATTCTGGACTTAGCATTGATATAGCACGCTTTCAGATGCCCAAAGCTTTCTCCAGACATGATCTTTGTGACCCTCATGGTTATCCTATAACATCAATATAATGTTAATGTCAAGGATTTCAGGGAGAGGGGTAAGGAGAACAATTTGCCTGAGACCAAATCCATATTCCGATATTTCCCTTCTGCTTGTTGGTGCACTCATGAGAAAATCATAAAGACAGTTTTGAATGTACATTTATTAGACGTGACAAAATAGAAGGGCAGATCTGAAGATGCTTCCGTTGGGTATCTGTCTCAAGACAAATGCCCAGATGGGAAGACTGTCTTATTGTACAAATGGGTGTCAGTGCCTTACAACATTTCTGTGATTTCAGTCTAGGAAGGTTGACTTTTGATTGAATTGTAACTTTCCTGTGCTTCAAATTAAAAGTTTGGTCTGTGTCTACTCAGAATGTCCCTGACTGGGATGACATTTGCAACAAAGGTTTTGCAGCTCCATTTCTGAACTGTTATGTCACACTATTCAGAGACTATAAGTTCAGCTTGTCAATTTGAATCTTCCTAAATCAGGTCCAGCAGTTTTCTTCTTTACTTAAAAAAAAAAACTCCACATAACATTCCACAGTCAAAAAAAGCTCTATAGAGGCCTTGTAAGAACACAGATGTTTCCTGCAAACAATTAACTCCTTTCAGGATTCTTTTCTCATCTTCTGATGGTTTCAAAGGATTTATTCTAGATGTTAATTACTCAAGGTTATTGCTCCCACCCCCCCACCCCACTTATTCTTCATGAATAACAGCTCTAAAATCCTTGGACTTCAAGGGTTGGTCAGATAAGCAAATAAAATTAATCAGTTTTCACTATGTTTGTGTGACACATGCCGTGTTGCGATTTTCGTCCTTGTGAAAGGGTAGCTTTCGTTTAATCCAATAAGCAATAAGACTGCATTTCTTAGCCCATTTCCAAAGTGTTTTTGATCCCATCATTTACAACGAAATAAATCCACACTTCCCTCCTCTAGGCACTCTTTCTTGATGGCCTTTTTTGTTGTTGCTTTTTTCACACATGAGCTGCAGTGATGATTTATCTTGAGACAGATCCCCCCCCCCCCCCCCGCAGAAGGAAAAAGTAAAGAAACTAGAAATTAAACCCAACTTCTGGGTTTCACCACCGCAGAGCTAAGGGGCAGCCAGCGGCCACCGCCTTTGCTCCCTCTGCCAGCAGGGATGCCCCTTGCACCAGCAGAGGGGGCAAACGGATTGACACAGCCCTACGTCAACTCCTCTAGTCAATTCACCCATGCAACATGTTGCGGTGTAAATATCCGTGTGAACTAGACACAAGATGCAGCTTTTCACACTCAAGAGATTTAGCAGCTGGACACCAGGGGTGGTTGAGGGGTTTGTGGAAGGAGCTGCACCGTTTTAGAAAATTGCATTAGCGTTCTCCAACATCCGAATATAGAGACACAGTGGAGACTGTGATTGCCAAGGGCAGGAACCAAAGGAAATAGTGTGACTGCTTTGGATAAATAGGTAAGGCAGATGTTCCAGTATTAGAACAGGGACAGAACAGCTTATAACACATAACTGTAGTAAGCAGTTCACAGTTCCTTGCATTAGTGTAAATTCTCCAAAGTCTTTGAACTGATTACCAAACTTCTCTCTCTCTCTCTCTCTCTCTTTGCTTCAGCTATCTGCTCCTTCCTTTCCTTCCCCCTAACTGGGTGTCTGCTTGCTTTGGGATCAGGGAAGGAAGGAATATTAAAACAGTATTGGGACAGGTGTAGAACATGCAAATCCCACACAGGGCCAAATTTAGATGAAGAGAGGCCCCCCTCCCAATCCCCGACCCTCATGGCGAGAGGCAGACGGAAGAGTGTTTTAAAGCTGAGTAAAGGCGAGGATGATGATGGGTGTTTAAAATTTCACAATTCACAATTCCTCCTCTTAAGGACGGATGTAAGATGTTAAAGACTGTAGTGATTGCTCAGTGTGGACAACCTCTCTTGAGATATTGCGGCCGTTAATTCATTTTAAATTCTTTTTGAGTTTTGAAACAGATCTCTGCCCCGAGCAGTTAGTAACCATTAAGCTAAGGAATGGTCACAAGACTGCTTCCACATTAGGAAAGGCCATTTTATTTTTTCCTTGTATATAATTTTAAAGGTCTGTATGAGACAGAGACTGCTCTTCTTAGGCCTATGCAGAGGTGGGATCCAACCAGTTCTCACCACTTCTCTAGAAGTGGTTACTAATTTTTTCTGAGTGTTGAGAAGGGGTTACTAAAGCAACCTCCCTGCCCAATAGGGACTGGAGGTGCGTGTGTGCGGCGGCACCACTGTTTGAATCCCACCACCATCGGAACCTGTTATTAAAATTTTTGGATCCCACCATTGGGCCTATGGCTTTGTCTCATGTACAAGTGAAAGTGCAGAAGTTCATCAGTAAGTTTCTGGTCAATATCTTCTGGGGATGCTTCCATCAACAGTTCAACACCTTTGCTGAATTTCTTGCTTAACTGCTGTCAGATTAGAGAGAAAGGAAAACATTTGTGCAATATCACTTGTGCACAGTAGCTCTTCTTCTTAAGCTGGTTTCAAGTGCATCTAGTATAGGAATAAAGTATTTAATCCTAAATTTATCTCTTGAAGGAAGTTCATCTAAAACATCAGGACCAGGTGCATTTCCATCATTTCCTTGCCGTTTCCTTACTCGTCTCTTTAGTCATCATTTGGCAAGGTGACTTTTTCTTGCTGCTCAAGCTCATCAAAGTCTTCTCTAATTTTGTTCAAAAATCCTGACGTGAAATGTATAAACTTGCACAAGTACTCAATAACAGTTCTGATTTCTGAATGGCTTTGCTGACCTTGTGAAAATGACCTAGCACATAAGTCCAAAAAATGCAGCATAAACACAAATTCCAGCTCTTCTGTTTTCTGCAAAAGATTATTATCTTGGAGCCATCCTTCCCATTAACATCAGATGACCAAGGGCATCAGTGATAGCGCCGCAACTTTCCAAAACAGCTTCTGTGGCTTTTTCATTTGCCTGCCACCAAGTGACTGACAAATATTTAGGCATTTTGGACTGAGGTTGCAAAAAATGAGTTTAGAACTGCCCGTTTCTTTGTGGAGTATGAAAAAAAAGGTATACATTTAATTGGTAATGCCAAAACAGTTCACTGAATCAGTTACCAGCCAAATGATCCTCCAAATTTAAAGGGTGACCAGCGCATGGAATAAATAATCGAATAAGCCATTGTGGGGCCAGGACCGCGTCTCTGGTCCTACACAGCTGAATTAGTTTAAGACTAAGTTAGAAAACACCCAAGAAGCAGTTTTGAAACAGAAGATAAGTTTACTGGACAGCATAAGTATCTGACCAGGGTGTCCCCTTAAGTAAGAGGCACACCCACTTCATACAAAAGGACCAATTTTTATAGACACAAAAATACAGACGTCATACAGTTCATCCCCATAACTACGTACATAATCCATACCCCTTTCACGTGCTATAAGCATGAACCTTAAAATCCCATTGGATAGTTCTGTCTCCTTGTCACATCTAGACAACCTCTATTCTACGTGTTACATTCCTTCTGTTATTCAAACGCTGCATGCTGTTAGCTCGGCCCTCTCTGCCCATATGCAAAGGGCAGCAATAAAACTAGCCTCTGCCTCTAAGAAAAACCTGTTTTTCTAAGTTTGCTCCCAGAGAGAGAGATATGTCCTTAGGGTATGCAGCATTCTTTAGGATCATAAAATTTCCCTGTTCCCAGTTTGAAATGTTAAAACATGATTTTAACAGATTATACAATGATTCTATCAATTATTCCCTTCGATTCCAACACAGTAAAATGATTTTACCTTTAAAAGATTTTACAAATGATTCTAACAATTATAGAATTATAGTAAAATACCCATAAATGTGAATCTCTCATTATCATTTCTGTGTTCATTTAACTATATAGAAAAACACTTTTTAATTTAACTAATCACATTCATTTCTAATTCTAACCAAAGTTATAAAATGCATATGTTTTCTGTCACGTTGGCCTTTAGTGACAGGATCCTAAAGATGTTATCTTTGCTTGCCTGCATAATCACTAACAAGCTTCTAACATGCCTTTTGACCTATTGCTTACAAGCAGTCTTCTGGTCACTTATACAGAGATCCCATTTTGATTCTTCACAATTCTTTGGTTCATATGAATTTCCATATTCCTTAATCAAATACAAATTTATAGACATTCTGGTCCATCTCCACACCATAGAAAAAATGGAATAAAAAAATACAGGCTAATAGCCAATTAATATAAACACAACCTCCTTCCAGCAATCAGTATAAGATGTTCTCATACCTAGAATAGTAATATGTAGTTTATAATAAGGTTGGAGTCCTTCTGAGGGGAACTACCTGCAGCTTCAGGCCCTCCAGTGAATCTGAGAAGATTCTTTTCTTCCTTATATGCAATGGTGGGATTCAAATAATTTAACAACTGCTTATATGGAATATCCTAACTTTTTAGATCCCCTAGAGAACTCAGGGTTACACAAGGAAACTACTGAAGGGCTGTTATTACAGTATGTCTAAGAAAGGCCTATGAGACAATATCAAAAATATTATCCTGCTGGGCCGGAGGCCTCCTAGATTTTAAGGCCCTAGGTTTCAGCCTGCCTCACCTATAGATAAATCTGGCCCTGATCCCACACAATCTGTGGCTGATATTGCTAGTGCATTGTTGCAGTTGCAACTATGGAAACGTGTACATTTGCCAGTTATCTGGTCTTGTGCTTTTCTGGCCCTGGACTGTGGATTGTGCAGTAAATGCTTGATAGCGTTTTCCCGGTCTGGTTATCCTTGAGATCAGCAAATTTGCTACAGCAACCTTTGTCAAAAGCAGTTGAGGGGAGAAACTCAAGTGGTAAATAATTAGAAAACTTTAAGCGAGTTCCTTTGCCAAATGAGGGCTTCCAGTCTAAGCCTCTAGTCAGATGAGAACATAAACAGTGACTCCTAAATCATTTTGCCTGGAAGGGTACCATTAGCGCCCAGTAGGCACCCAGCACGGCTTCCTAGTTAGGGAACCATTACAAGATATAGCAAGCTGTGTAACTGGTCCAGTGTGCCAAAGAAGGGAGTAAGTGGTTTTCTTTTTCTGCAGCAGCAGTCAGCAAAAGCAAAAATGAAAAACAAAAATCTACCAGGCAACTACAACCAATTACACCGATTTAAAGTAGTTCTCTGGATCCCAGCCATCCTGTCAAGGTGGAATTTCAAACACCCTTTCAGAACAGACAGAAACCCCCCACAAACTGGCTGCAATAGGTTTGGGTAATTTAACAGTCAGATAAGCTTTTGTTTGCAAAACAGTCCTATGTAAGCAGTACAAGTATTGCCATTTAATCAGAAACCTTGTTTGTGTTTCCTGTGTTTCTATGGCTCATTCCGCACATGCAGAATAATGCACTTTCAAACTGCTTTCAGTGCTCTTTGAAGCTGTGCGGAATAGCAAAATCCACTTGCAAACAGTTGTGAAAGTGGTTTGAAAATGCATTATTTTGCGTGTGTAGAAGGAGCATATGTTTCTGTTGCCTGAAAGAATATCCTTTACTAAACAAATGTCATAGGCTAGATGTAACCTACTCATCCTTGGCTACATCAATCTCCATTGGAGACTTAGGAAAATTTAAAATAATGACAGCACCATGTGGCTGGTCAAACAAATATGAAATTGCTTCAACACATTAGCAAACCTTTACTTTAAATACAACAACTTTATATCATTTGGTGGATATATATGTCCAGGACAATTCAATGATATAAAATCTGCAGTGTCTTTCAAGAAAAGCACTCACACAGCCACAATTACTAATAGGGCCCAGTAAATAAAGAAAAGTGAGAAAGTCCAAAAATTAATAATGAAGGGTTTTTATCCCATCTGCTCTTCTGCATAGGTTGTAGCTGCTGATGGTCTTTCTTCAAATTCAGCCTGTAAAAAATAAAAAATAAGCAACTCCCTCTAAAAAATAAACAAGCCCCCCCCCCCCCCCCCTTGTCCCTGCAGCCGGCTCCTGCTCTCTGCAGGGCCTGGGGAGGGCAGAAGCCTGCCTGTAGGGAGTCTGGGAGGGCGGAGCACCACCGCTGCCCAGCACAGAGGGAGCTTCCTCTGACTTTGGCCTCCCTCAGCCCCGCCCACATCATCCTCTTCCACAAAGTTAGATGAGGGGGAAGGCATCTGGTCATGTAGGGGGCTGATTTTGCGCCCCCACATGACTAGATTAGTTGCGTTTGGGGATATGGATGACCCCAGGCAGATACGCCCCTCCCCTCTACGCTGTGAGCCTTCCTTCACCTATTGCAGGCCAGATCAGCTGAAGAGGGTGAGGCTCTTGCAGTTGGTCATATGTAAGCAAGTTTACCAACTTTACATGCTCACCGAGCTCTTGTACACTGGGCCCTAAGATCCAATGAAAACACAAATACTAAAATGGCAAGGGTTACATAGACACTATTTACTTATTTGTTCATCACTTACAAAGGCTGTTAGGCAGCAGAAGTATACAATAATAGGATACTTGGGTGCTGTGCGGTTTCCGGGCTGTATGGCCGTGTTCTAGCAGCATTCTCTCCTGACGTTTCGCCTGCATCTGTGGCTGGCATCTTCAGAGGATCCTCTGAAGATGCCAGCCACAGACGCAGGCGAAACGTCAGGAGAGAATGCTGCTAGAACACGGCCATACAGCCCGGAAACCGCACAGCACCCCAGTGATTCCGGCCGTGAAAGCCTTCGACAATAATAGGATAAGCCAGGGACTGTACTCTGCCCAGAGACTTTGGTGATGGGCAGGAAATAAGTATACAGATGAATAAATAAGCAGCCAATCACTTGCGCAGGGAATCCGGAGGTCACTCTCTTCTGGAAATATGCATGGGTGGCCATAGGATAGAAGATGGGATTATTGACTGAGATGTAAAGAAAGAAGCGGGCTATTCGTTGATTGGACTTTTGATTGGGCAGATGGGAATGTGAAGATTCCCTAGCCAGCACACCCGCATCTGATTTCATTTTTCCCTGCTTACCCCTGGTGCCTGCTCTCCCCCCTGAAAAGGATCATAGTTTAATTGAGGACTATACACTTTGCTCATAGTTGTGGTGGAGTATTGATCTTTTATTTGACATTTGAGATGTGTTTTAATACAAAACATATAACACAAACTTTTCAGTTTGAACTCTATTTGCTGTAGTTTACAAATTCTGAACGTAATAAATATTTGTTGCTGTTGCTTTCCCTCCTGCAGCATAAATGAGTGCGTATCAGGGAATCATCCCCACGTGAAAGCATCCCTAGTTCTCACAAACAGCAAAAGTGGCTGTTTTCTCAGTTTGCTTTCTTGGATCAGCTGACAAGTGGTGCTTAGGTTACGGAATACTTCTTCATACAAACAAATCCCGCACGCAGAAATCCAGCAGTTTAGGAAAGCGGTTCGCTGACTTGCTAGATTTCTAGGTGAAAGGTGTTGTAGTCAGGAGGAACTTTCAATCATGTGAGCCCCCCTCCTCTCCCCAGCCTACAGTCCAAAACCGTGTAACCGAAAACAAGCAAGCCAAATGGTTTGTCCCTTCTTTGAAAAGTAGAGATTTGAATGCTTTTAGATATAGTCTTCCAATCAGGTCTTGCGCAGCCAGAGAGAAGTGCAACACAGGGCAAGGCAAGGGATAAAAGACAGAGCAACCCATCTCGCTTGCACAGCAGTTGATTTCCCCCTTTCGTGAAAAATAAAAGTTTCTCCCACTCCACCCTCCTCTTCTGACTATACCACTAGCTTGATAAACCGTCGCACCGCCCCGTCAGTTAATTAAAACAACTATTTGGGACGGTTTCGCTCCGAGGCTTGTGATTCGCTTGCCAGGGGATTGCAAAAGTCCCTTGAGCTTTGAACCCACAGCGGAAAGCGGTGATAAACAAGCGAAGTATAAATACCAGGGCTGCGCCACCGCCGTCTCTATTCTCTTTTGTTCCCCATGCACGAGCTAAGCTGCTGAGCAGCCGATCGAGAAAAGACCGAGGGTAAGTCTCTTGTTTCCTCACAAAGTTGGCTTGCCGATGTTTTTGCACAAGTCAGCGCGGAGGTGGATAGAGGAGAGCCGAGAGAATTGCACGAATTTGGATCGGATAAAGTTTGCAAAGATCGGGCGCGCGCAGAAAAGTCTGCTCCCACTTTTTGCGCGCGCCCTGTTTGCATGCACCAAGTGCAGGACTCGCTTTGGGCGGACTGCATATGCACAAGCAAACGCCCTTGTGATTGCAATGTGTTGATTCATGAACTGATAGGGAAATTACTGATAAGAATTGATGCAGATTTACGTGTGCTCATAGGACGCTGTTGGCCGAGCGAGGGGATCGAATCCAGCAACTGCCCTGCACGATATTTTCGGGTTAGCTTCCTTGCTAAATTAAGCTACAGAAGGGCGATGCCCAGAGTTAGACTCTAGTGTTTTCTGCATGTGCGTGGCACATGGCGCTTTGTTTTTAATGTGTGTTGAGCTGTGCCTTTTGGTTGGGACGAGGTGGAGCAGGACATACCCATGTTAATGTTTTGTTTACATTAACGTGTATATTCTGTTCATTCGTGAGCAGTCTGCTTGGCAGATGCGGGAGGCCAAACACTGCTCTTGGTTTAAGAGAGACAAGAAAACAGGACTGCTCTCCCCGCCCCCCTCCACGTACTACCGTCTCCCCGTCTTTTGTACAGACAGATCCCGTGATCCCCGCCTTGTTTTTGGAGGTAGGGATGCCACCTCCCGTTTTCACCTGCAGAAAAGTTGTCTGGATTCAGCCTAATCGTTTGAAGCTTCCAGGATTTCCCCTCCCCCCCGTTGGAACTTTTTAAAAACAAGACTAATTGCCTAGAAATGGTAGAGAATGATAAACAGAAGATAAACAGAAGAAAAGGGACACTCCCGTTTAATAATAGAGATCTATGGGCATGTTTAGCAACTCTCCCCCTTGCTTGTTTTGTTTCCCAAGTTTTATCTGACCGTTTTCCAATTATTAGAACAGTTTTATGCAGCGGCTGTGTAGGGAAAAAGAAAGGTCTGCATTTCTCTACGTATTTACTTGGGCATCACCAGCCCTCTTTAACACCATGGGTGTTTATTTTCAAGTAAACATTAATTGTCTTGGATTACTTGGTAGTAAGCACTAAGTAACTGTTGGTGATCTTCTGATGTCCTGAGCAAAGAAGCTGAAATCTGTTCTGAAGTGGTTGGGGGAAGGGGGAAAGTCTGTTTAAAAGAACAAGATATATTCCCAGTTTCCCAGACTGGGAAGGTTTGAACCCTTTGCAGAGTCAGCGTTTATACAGCCTTGACGAAATTCGGTTTGGTTTAATGTTTAACAGAGAATTGAGGGGATGTCCTGAAAAACTACCTTGGAACAAAGTTCTTTGGAGGGGTTGCTGCCCGGGCTGTTCTGGGAATGCTTGCCACAAGTGAAGAGCGTGATAACCTGCTGTGAGCTTCCTGATTTCTCAACTGCTATCATAACTTTGTTTTCCTTTGCTTCACAGCCAAAGCCCAGCCATGTGGGCTGGGCTGGGGCTTGCCCTGGCTCTCTGTCTCCTCCCAGGAGGAGGGTCAGAGAGCCAGGGCTCCAGGACCCAGTGTAAAGAAGCTCCCAAATGGCGCATCGGGCAGGAAAATCCTATGCTGGACTCCAGAGGCTCTGTAACAGTCGTGGCTCTTCTCCAGGCTAGCTGACCTTTGTGCATGGTCCAGGCTTCCAGGTAAGGACAGCTGGCTGGGTCTTAAACATAAGCATTTTATTGTCATTGTGCACGCACAACGAACAGCAGCATTCCTCGATGCACACAATTTCAGACTCATACCCCATCCTCACTTTCCCCTTCCTCCACCCATCCCTACACAGCCCCAAACACATCAACACGAAGCCACAGAGTTCAGCATAGCCACAGCTCTAGAGTAGAAGCTGTCTCTAAGCCTCTTTGTCCTAGTTTTTATATACCTGTATCGTTCCATTTGCATTTTGGGGCAGGAGAATTTGGGGCAGGAGAATAGAACAAATTTTGTTTACAGGTGGGTCTATACTAGCTTAGTGGTCAAGCATCTGCTTTACCTGCAGGTCTTGGGTTCAGTCCCTGAATCTCCAGTTAAAAAAAGTGGAAAGTAAGTTATATGAAAGGCATAAGGCCCTAGAGAACTGTAGCCAGTCATGGTAGACTGTATTGTACTCACCTTAATAGATTCCATGTAAGGCACCTTCATGTTGACCAGAGTTGGTTTAATAAAAAATATTTCAGGTTTTTGAAGCTTTCACCAGACATTAAAGGGCTTTAACATACAGCCAGCGTGGGGTAGTGGTTAGGAGCAGGTGGATTCTGATCTGGAGACCTGGGTGTGATTGCCCAGATAAGCAGTGGGCTCTTATCTGGTGATCTGGATTTGTTTCCCCATTCCTGCACCTGAAGCCTGCTGGATGGCTTTGGGCTGGGTGCAGTTCTTCAGAACTCTCTCAGCCTCACCTGCCCCACAAGGTGTCTGTTGGGATGAGAGGAAGGGAAAGGAGTTTGTAAGCCCCTTTGAGCTGTAAGGAGAGAAGGGGGGGGGTTAATAAATTCAAAACTCTTCTCTTCAGCTTGTCTTATGTAATAATTATAACATCTAGCTAAAGATCCTGTTTCTCAATCAAAGCACAAAGAAGTCTTTGGAGCTCCTTCCAGAGATGCAGATTGGAGCTGCCTGGAACCAAACAGTCAAGACTGAACAATGATTTTGTCAGGATTCTGGAGGACAACCCACTGTAAATGTATTTCAGATTGTTATGGCAGATGAGAAGCCGGTATGTGTTTCAGTCAGCGTAGCGTAGGAGTTAGATTGTTGGAGTTACAACCGGGAGTCACAGATTCACGTGTCCTCTCTGCCACGGATGCTTGCTGGTTCCCATGCAAGCGGGTTCAATGTGGGATTTTGAGAAAAGATTGCAATGTTAGCGTTTTTTTAAAAACCTGGGTGAGGGAAATATTGCGGGACAAACCTGCTTTAGGACCAGGAACTGTACGAACTTCTTGGCCAAACTGGGATATTTCGCTTGCTCAACCCGGGATATTTGGACCATGTGGAATCGACCACTGAGAGGATAAAATGCAGGAGGGGAGAACAATGCTGGATGCCCATGAGAGAGAAAAGAGGGATATTAATTGAAATAATTAAAGAACCACACTAAAACCAATGTGTATGAAACACTCAGTTTTCTCTCAATATCTTCTATTAGGCTGGAAGACCTGCGACTGAAGCTGGAAAACGGTGGATTTACCAATGTCTCCTTTATGGTAGTCAACCACAAAGGGAAGCCGTCCCAGCAAAAGTATTCACTGCTGAGAGAGAAGGTTTCAGAGGACATTCCTGTGTACCAGCAGAATAAGGGTCAGCCTGATGTTTGGACTATTCTAAATGGAGACAAGGATGACTTCCTGATCTATGACAGGTTTGTCTAAAAAGGGGGAAAGCCAGGAAATCTTGACTCAGAGTACCATTGCCTACTGTATTAAGGAGTTTGAAGCAGTGGTGGAATTCAAATAATTTAACAACCGGTTTTGGTGGTGGGATTTAAATAATTTAACAATTGGTTGTATACAAGAGGCATTTTAACAACTGGTTCTGCCGAAGTGGTGCGAACCTGCTAAATCCCACCACTGGTTTGAAGCATGTGACCTGTTCAAGAGGGAATGGTTCCTATTTTGGATGCAGAGGCATATGGGGGGGGGGGAGGAAATGGCGCCCAGAGACAACTCTTCTGGGCTCGCACCCGCCCGCCCATGGGCTCTCTGCAGCCCGGCTTCTGCCCTCCCCAGAGCCTGCATAAAAAGGACATTTGCAGCAGCCGTTTACCAGCAGCAGCTGAGCCGGCCTCCAGGGACGTGCTTTTAAAAGCATGGGGGGCGGGGTTCAGGGGTGGGCCATGCTTCCGAGCCCCGCCCTGGCCTCCGTGCTTTTAAAAGCATGCCCGTGGAGGCCAGCTTGGCTGCTGCTGGTAAACAGCTGCTGCAGATGTCCTTTTTATGCAGTTTTGTCTCATAAAATTGTTGCAGAAATGCAATTCTGTGCAGGGCATAGGTTAGCCAGAGAAATACATACTTTTTAGTTCAGTAAAACTGTGCATAAAGACTGCATTGATAATAAAACTTGATTCTCTTCCTTAGGTGTGGTCGTCTTGTGTATCATCTTGGTTTGCCTTACACCTATCTGACTTTCCCATACGTGGAAGATGCTATTCGGGCGACATACTGTGAATCAAGATGTGGAAACTGTTCTTACATGGTAAGAGTTTACTTTGTGTTAGTGATTCTTGTACTGTGGGTTGGCACCAAAGAGTGGGTTGTGGCTGTCTTGGAGTTGGGTTGTAAGACCAAGTTGGAGGAGGAACTAGCAGAAGAACCTTCTGGAAGGCTGTGTTGAGGTAAAAAAAACTCCAATGCTATCTTTCAAAAAGATTGCATAGATTTGACACTTTAATAACTTTTGTCTTGGAGAAAAAAAATAAGTGCCTAAGAATTGTAAATGTTTATTGGCCACTCGATTTGCTTAACTTTTGACAACAGAGAATGTAAAAATTGGCTGAGAATTTGTTTATTGCCTGGAAACAAATCTAGAACTGTCTGCTGGAACTAATGTTGCCTGGCTGTTTTCCTTCTAGACCCCAGAGATTGAAGAAATATGCAGCAACCTAACAAAAGCAGCCGAAGTACCAGCCGCGGAAGCACCTCCTCCCCCGGAATATCATAGGCACCATCACAGACAGGGGGGCGTGCTTTCTGAAAACCAAAACCAGCATGGCACTGGTCACGCCCACAGACATCGATTCCGTCAGGAGCACCTGCAGCAGCACAGGGTTAATACAGGTCAGACAGGTAGTTGGGAGAGAGCTGTAGCAGCCCTACAGCAAGCTGCAGAAGCCGGCCCACAAGACGCAGGGCTCTGACGAAAAGGGAACGCCATTTGCAACCGGCAGTTGAACTGAAACTGGTCACAGGAGGCAGGGCCTGCTTCTGGTAGGTGATGCTGACACTGACGGCACCTGTTGTTCGAGGATCTGGCTAGCACAGCCTCCTGATCCTGTCTCGGAGAGCTCCCGTCTTCCTGCAGGTGACAGGGTCAGTTGTTGGCAGAGAACGTCATTGAGTCTTGTCAGTGACGACTGCCGACAGCTTCTTGACAGTCTCAAGGAGTGAGTAAGCGTGGCCTGTCGGAAGCCTGAGTTTGAGACACGAGGTCAGCTAACTGAGCCTGAAGAGCAATCTAAACATCTTAAGCACTAGGGAAGGTCGCACCCTTTTAGAATGTCAGGAATGCACTTGTTGGTACCATCAGTTTTGCATTTCTTCAAGACAGCTGAATAGAAAAAGCATCTTCCTGAACAGCAACCTTCCTGTGAAGGTACCATTATGTGACTGTTCGAAAGAGAGTCATCTGTCCCCCAAATCAGTTAAGTCAGCATGCTTGAGTTTCAGCCATATTCTTTTGGTGAAAGTCGAGGGCTGGATCTTCACTGGTTTGGGCTGTGTTTGAAAAGTCAGCTGGTGTTTCTTTAAAAAAGAAACACTCTCATAATGGTACACCTTCTCCCCAGTGCTGGCTCAGTAGTTTTGTAGTATTTTGGTAGCTTGTCTTTCTTGTTTCCTTTTCTACCATTCTGCTTGTATCCATGAAGACAGAAGCAGAAACTATGACCTAGGGGCTTCTGTTTGAAATCTAACAACCAAGAACAGAAGAGGAAAGGAAAGACATGTTTATCACTTTTTACAAACCATATGTAGTGTAATGTCTTTTTTTTCTTATGAGAAAGATTTAAACAATTGGCCTCCCCCCCCCCCCACTAAAAAAGAGCCACAGTGAACAAAATGCATAAGCAGTGTTTCAAACACTATGATATCAACCTACGAGGAATTCTGCTGGGATCTGTAGTGTCAACAAAATAGATTTTGTACCTATGTGTAAGAATGAACATTGCCATCCTAAACAGAGTGATGCCTTTCTAAATCCATTGAAGTCATTGGGCTTAGAAGTTTGTCATTCTTTTTCGGACTGCACTGGAAGGCTCTTAGCAAGTTAACTAACCTGTGTACTGTAATGTTTTAAAGTATGTGTTTCTAAAATTAAAAGTAGTCCCACTGGAGCTAAGGATCACAGGTGGATTGGAGGTGAGGAGGAGTAACATAGTATGGAGCAGCAGCAATCAGATCTCTTTTAAGGATGAGGGCTTCAAACATTTCTGTTGATCAGGTGTAAGAACCAGTATAGCCATCCGTGATTTCTGTTGATCCGTGGTTTGTCACTTTAGAGCCCAATTTTGACCCCTTTTGCAACAGATTATTAACACTTCTCTATCTCTGTAGTGAAATACTGTTTTTCATTGTTACCCTTTACATTTCTGAAATGAACTGAATTTTTTGTTGTTCCGAAGGATTTAGAGACGAAAGAAAGCATTCAGCAGAGGGAATTTGCTTATAATGTGCTTGTTATAGTTATTGATGGTTTAATAGGGAAATCTGCTCCTATGAAACTTGAATTCTTTTATGACAAGTGCTTTGTAAGTATGAAGGTAGCTTGGAATATAAGTGGACTCTTATGCCTGTTGGTCCAATTGATAAAAGGAATTTTTAATAAATGGGAAAAGAAAGTTGACAATCCTGTGTGGCCTCATCACTTGCTTTTCTTCCTCAACACACATTTAATACTGTTTTCAAGGAGTTCTCAAATCTTCCATTTTCTTGGGCGGACATCTTGATCCTTGCTGAGCCGCTGTTCTAAATCTCTGATCGTGTTGCGGAGAGCTTCAATTTCCTTGTTTTTCTCTTCCTGAAAGTGCTGAAGCTTCTATAGAAATTCAAGCAAATAGTGTTATGACTCTTTAAAAACCCAAAACTGAGTCAGTGTAAATACAATGAAAATGCTTCTGCCAATTGAAAAATACTATATTTTTTTCCACTGAAAGATTAAAGTGCGGCCTAAGAGAAAAATATTCTTTTATTCTGTGCATTATTAAACATAAGAAAGAGCCTGCTGGATCAGACCAGAGTCCATCGCAGTGGCCCATCAGGTGCCTTTGGGCACTCACGTACAGGACGTGAAAGCAGTGGCCTGCTGCTGCTGCTGCTGCTGCTGCTGCTGCTCCCGAGCATCTGGTCTGCTAAGGCATTTGCAATCTCAGATCAAAGAGGATCAAGATTGGTAGCCATAGGTCGACTTCTCCTCCATAAATCTGTCCAAGCCTTTTTAAAGCTATCCAGGTTAGTGACCATCACCACCTCCTGTGGCAGCATATTCCAAACACCAATCACACGTTGCGTGAAGAAGTGTTTCCTTTTATTAGTCCTAATTCTTCCCCCCAGCATTTTCAACAAATGCCCCCTGGTTCTAGTATTGTGAGAAAGAGAGAAAAATGTATCTCTGTCAACATTTTCTATCCCATGCATAATTTTATAGACTTCAATCATATCCCCCCTCAGATGTCTCCTCTCCAAACTAAAGACTCCCAAATCCTGCAGCCTCTCCTCATAAGGAAGGTGCTCCAATACCTCAATCATCCTTGTTGCTCTTCTCTGCGCTTTTTCTATCTCTTCAAAATCCTTTTTGAGATGTGGCAACCAGAACTGAACACAGTACTCCAAGTGCGGTCGCACCACTGCTTTATATAAGGACATGACAACCTTTGCAGTTTTATTATGAATTCCTTTCCTAATTATCCCCAGCATAGAGTTTGCCTTTTTCACAGCTGCCATGCATTGAGTTGACATTCCCATGGAACTATCAACTCAGACGCCCAAATCCCTTTCCTGGTCTGTGACTGATAGCACTGACCCCTGTAGCGTGTATGTGAAGTTTGGATTTTTTGCCCCTATGTGCATCATTGTACATTTTGCTACATTGAACTGCATTTGCCATTTCTTCGCCCACTCACCTAATTTATCAAGGTCCAGTTGTAGTTCTTCGCAATCCTTTGCGGTTCTCATACAACAAGAAGAGTTTGGATTTATATCCCCCCTTTCTCTCCTGTAGGAGACTCATAGGGGCTTACAATCTCCTTTCCCTCTCCCCCCCAACAAACACCTTGTGAGGTGGGTGGGAGAGCTCCAAAGAGCTGTGACTAGCCCAAAGTCGCCCAACTGGCATGTGTTGGAGTACACAAGCTAATCTGGTTCACCAGATAAGCCTCCACAGCTCAAGTGGCAGAGTGGGGAATCAAACCCAGTTCTCTCGATTAGAGCGCACCTGCTCTTAACTGCCACACCATGCTGGATCTCAAGAGTGTTTATAGTACATTGAATGATTATGTTATGAGCCAGTCCCTGGACACAGAAGACTCTGATGTAGAGCCTGAAGACACTGGTGGATTCCACATAGCGAATGTATACCTGGTTGCAGTCGTCTTTCTCCCTGGGCTATTCCTCAATCACCAACAAAGTTGTGAGGGCGAGTTTTTTTATTTTTTTCTTGTTGCATTTAAATGGGGTGGCAGTGGGGGAGAAACAGAACTAGATGGGCACCAGGATCCAAGCAAAACATTCTACAACAAAGAAGGTCAAGCAAGTGGTGGATCACAATTCTACTTTAATCTTTCCATGGAAAAGAGTACAGAGATTATTTGAAAATACCATAATTTATGAACTATGGATGTAATTGCCATTCATTGAGAGAGTGGGGTGGTCCTAATTGAGGCATATGAACATCTGTTGAATTTGTAAGGCATGACATGTACCTACCAACCTAAATTATGGTATGGAACTGGTCCAAATGAGAAGACCAATGGAATTGGACCTGACTCTCTTTAGCAGCCACTATCATCCCTTTTCAACTAAGTCACACCATGGATCTTTTCATGGTACATCCAAAGGCCATTCCCAAAAGTCTTGGTTAAACAGTAGTACATAATCAGTGCTATCTTTAACAAAGTTGTATCCTTAGTCCAGGGGTCTGCAACCTGCGGCTCCAGAGCTGCATATGGCTCTTTCAGCCTTATACTGTGGCTCTTTCAGCCTTATACTGTGGAGGTCAGAGGGCCTGTCCCTCCAGCCCTCCAGAGCAGCGCTGGAAGGAAAGGTGAGTGGAGGGGCCGAACTGGAGGCATCTCCGTGCATGAGGATGCCGCTTTTCGTGTCCCCTCACTTCACCTCTCCTTCCAGCGCTGCTCTGGAGGGCTGGAGGGACACGCCCATGCTGCCCTCTGACCCCTGGAGGTCGGAGGGTAGAGTGGGTGTGTCCCTCCAGAACAGCCGTAATCCCCCCCTCTGCCATCCCTGCAGCTGTCATCCCCCCTCTTCCCCACGGAGCAGGCGGCTGCCTGCTCCATCGGGCAAAGGGGGTTCCCCTGCCCGGCGCCTCTGCCTTCCAGCACTGGAAGGAAAGGTGAATGGAGGGGCCGAACCGGAGGCGGCTCCATGTGGAGCCGCCTCTTTGGCTCAGTAGATCTTCAGGGCCATGGAAAACGGGTCCAGATGGCTCTTTGGGTGGTAAAGGTTGCCAACCCCTGCCTTAGTCCATCAAAGGCATTAGGCTTAGAAAGATGCTACTCTGCTTTAAATAATATTGACAGTCTTCCAAGGAATTTGACACACAGACACTGCACATGTAAGAGATGAGAATTGTATAGTGGATGAAAATTGCAGACCCCACTGTCCTCATCTGAGGTCCATGTGTGCACAATGGCTACCTTCATTTCAGTGCAAAACATTTGGATCAGCTCCCTCTTTTGAAGTGAACTGAGAAGTGGTTTGCCACTCTTGCCTCCAAGTAGGTCACTGTTGCTCTCTTCCACCAAAAGATCACTGGACTGGAGTGATTTGTTCTACTTACAGAACAGAGTCTCAGTATGGGTTGTTGGTCCATCCTAAGTATGATATGGCACACCATTAATAGACAAAGCATAATGACACTACTGTACATTATCCAATGGCATACACATACAGACTAACTTTTGGCAAGTATAGAGAGTGCTGAAAATTACATACCCGTCTGTATATGTTCTGAGGTAATGCACTGGGATCAGGACGTGATTTGGGTGTTCTTTTCTGAAGCTGTGTAAGTTTAGCATCAAACTGAAATAAAAATGTTAATATGTTGATAAAATGTTAATATGTTGATAATATGTTGATAAGGGAACAGCCTACTTACTAGATTTCAGTGGGACTGAAAGCCATAAGTTTTTTGGGGTGGGGGTGGCGGGGATCATGCTAGAAGAAATTATTAATTAAGAAATTTTCTACTGAGTTCCTGTCAGGACTTTTTCAAAATCTGACAAAACACAGGATCAGATGTTGAAGTGTTAGAATATGAATAAAAACATATTTCCATTGGACAAAGCAGAAGAAAGCAAATTATCTCAACACCAATATTTAGTTTTCTCTGTTCCTTGCCATCTGAGAAATATAATAAAAGAGGCATACAGAGCAGAATAAGTCTGGCATTGAAAGTACTTTTTAAAACATCACAACCCATAGATGAGAGTGGAAGTAAACTAAGACCAACATGAGGCTATTACAGATTTATTTACAAAAATTTATACCCCATTTCAAAGTGATGTTCAGTATAGTCCCTAAAACACAATGAAAGCTCATTAAAATTGCATCGAAAGCTCAGAAATTACATCAAAAGCTACTATACCTAATAGTAGCCAATTTACCTCAGATTCAAAACAAAGATCAAAGTAGTCAGAACTCCGTCAGAGAAAGGTTGCTGAAATAAAACAGCCTGATAGAGCCCTATGAACTTTACCAGAAAAGTTTGCCCTATACATTCTGCATGCAGATCAAGAATCTGAGAATGCAGGCCTAAGGACATTTTCCTGGGTGTTAGCTCTATGCAATAAAATGGGACTTCCAAGTAGACCTGTTCAGAAGAGGCCTTTTGAAAGTAGCTGCTAGACTCATTGTAGTGGGTGGATGAGTCTATAAAAGGCTAATGGGTCCTTAGTGCCTTGGGAAGGGCAAATCCGCCAGTGTGGGCGTACGCCACCTCCACAAGTTTCTCTCTCTCTCTCTCTCTCTCTCTCTCTCTCTCTCTCTCTCTCACACACACACACACACACACACACCCAGATTGGGCTGTAAGCAAATAAAATATCTAATACTTTGTTCCCTTGCTGAATAAAATAGTGACCTAAACAACCGTTTTACATACAAACAGTTAACCCTGTAGTAGTTGGTCTGTGACAGACACTTGCAAATACCAACAAGATCTAAGGCCCTTTCCGCACGGGCCAAAAACGATGGCCTGGGGGTGGTAAAAACGCCGCCCCCAGGCCGCCGTTCGCACAGGCGGCGCTGACTGCGCTCCCCCTCCCCCAGGGCGGCGTCAGGCCGCCCTAAACAACAACCCTTTAAAGGGTTGTTGTTGAGGGGAAAGCGTCTTCCCGGCGGCGCGGTGCGAACCGCACCGCCAGGAACACGCTGTTTCCCCTTCCCTTTCCCATTTACCTCTCATGTCGCCGTCCTGCTGGCCTCCTAAGTCCCTCCCTCGCTGTCCTCCGACCCCTGGAGGTCGGAGGGCAGCGTGGGCGGGGCTGAGGAGGCCCACAGGACGGCGACATGAGAGGTAAATGGGACAGGGAAGGGGGGAAGAGGCGGCTCCATGCGGAGCCGCCTGCCATCTGCCTGCCTCTCCAGAGGCCGTCCGCATGCCTGCATGCGAACGGCCTCCGCCTCCACGCCGGCAGAATTCTTGCCGGCGTGCAGGCGCCTCGATGGCCATGCGGAAACGGCCTAAGATTCTAATTTAGTCTATGTTAGTATTTGGCAAGTGCCAGTCACACAATCCAGTAATGAAGGAGTTAATTTTGTGCCTACTAATTAGTCAGTGACATCAGAAGTCAGTGACCAGATAATTGATCCCTATTGGTCAAGCAGACCTGGCATGGAATACATGCAGGTTTGCATGTAGACAATGGGTATATATATTCTTTGTTGCTCTCTGCACATGCTCAGTGTGTGTAGTAGCTTATTAGCCATGTGATAGTCAAGCTGAGGGCTGGCTAATGAAGCTAGCCAGTTAGAGAGATATTTTCTTGTTTTGCCTCCAAGTTCCCCTACCCTATCTTGTAGTTAGTAAACTTCACTTACACTAAGCAACTGGCTCTGTCTCGTTATTGAAAACTCTGCATTTATAAGAAATGTGATATATTAATCACAACTGAGATTCCCAACAGTCTAACTAAGCAGGATGGATGTAGATGCGGGAAGCATGTTCTGCTCTCATGGTAGCAAAATGGAGAAGAGAAAGAAAGAAAGAAGGTATTAGCCAGAAGAAAGGAAGATTCCCTGAAGCAATGTGTACATCAAAGGGATAGCAGCAAAGCAGTAAAAGAAAGGATATACAAGATCCTGAGCTATTTATTTCTCTGTCTCTCTATAGTCCCACTTTTGAGAAAGGGAAAGAACAAAGTCCTTCACTTCCAACACTACTGGAGGACTCTTGTGCATGTCATTGAAGTCAAGTGGAATTGATATAATACACAAGGCTACTGCTATAAGCTTACATTCTCTATTTTTCATTTAGCAATAACACTGTAGGTTTCTATAGCATGTACCTCTATTTGCAATTTGATGATCTCATTCTGTTTTTCCTTTTCTTGAACTCTCAGTTGCCTGGTTAACTCTGAAATCTCCAGATCTTTCTTTTCTATTAGCTGTTTGTGTTCTTCCTCTTTTGTTTCAACTGATCAAAATGACAACAGTACTGCAGTAACATTCATTGGATACCCAAAGAACACAGAAATTCTGGACCACTCTGACAAACACTGTGTCAAATTACACAGAGAAGCCATTGAAATTCACAAGCACACGGACAATTTCAACAGAAAGGAGGAAACCATGAAAATGAACAAAATTTGGTTACCAGTACTGAAAAACACTACTCACTCAACACATGCAAATCAAGCTTGCTAATTGCACCCCTTTACACTTGTTAAAACAGGCAAATGGTTCTTTCTCCCACACTGGACATTCCACGGGTATATATACTCCACTTGCTTTACTACCATCAGATCCTCTGAAGATGCCAACCATAGATGCAGGCGAAACGTCAGGAGAACACGGCCCAGAAACCACACACCACCCTACTTATTGGATAACCTGAGCAGATTCCAATGTGATAAGTAGCTGTGAATTTAAACCACTTATTCTCTTTTTTTAAAGAGAGACTATTATTTTTAATGTAAAAATCCTGCAGGTTTTGGGGTTTTTTTTGCAGAACTGGACTAATATATTGCTTAAACAAGCTGTACATTAGGTATATATTTTTTGCCCAAAACAAGTGGGAATTTGTCGTTACTACTGTGATTTAAATATATATTTCATCATGGCTGAAATAATCTAATCTGAATTTACCTCTGACCTGGATGGCCCAGGCTAGCCGGATCTCGAACCTAAGCAAGGCTGGCCCTGGATGGGAGACCACCAAGGAAATCCAGGGTTGCTACACAGAGACATACAATGGCAAACCACCTGTATTTGTCTCTTGCCTTGAAAATCCCACAGGAGTCGGTATAAATTGGCTGCTTCTGGACAACACTTTCTACTACCAATCCAAATGTCCGTGGAAGGGAGGCCAATTGGGAGTGTATGCCCAGTCTCTATTTCAAGGCCTACTGGTTTATGTATCCAAGCTGTACCCTCTTTAGTATCTGAAGGGTTTTTTTTTTTTATTGAGTCAGTTCATACACCAGAAATGAGCTTGGCTGGGAGCAAAAATGCCTGGGATAATGGAGCATGGAGAAGTGAGGGGAGAGGCAGATTTGAGCACCTCTTAGGCACATTCTTTTTGATATTCCAAACGAAACCTCTTGTATCCTTCCTTGTACACCAGTGAGGCTGACACATGAGCAAATACAGTTTCTTCTGTCACATCTGGACTGGTCTCCAACATCTTCCTCATAAGCAGGTTTCCAGCAGCTTTCCTTACGCTTGTACATGGGACAGATGAAAAACAGGCTACCCGTCTTGCTGAAGCCGAATCAAGCAAATACAATTAAATCTGTTTGCAGGTCACAAATTGTTAATGTGCTGTTTTAGAGCCGGAATTGATATTAAAAATAGGTCGATCCTATGAAACCTGATCTGGATGGCTCAGGCTAGTTCGATCTTCTGGTTAGTATTTGGGCGGGAGACCACCAAGAAAGTCCAGGTTTGCTATGCAGATGCAGGTAATGGCAAACTACCCCTGTTTGTCTCATGCCCTGAAAACTCTGTTTGTTTGCCATAAGTCTGCTGTGACTTGAGGGAATTAAACAAACAAACAAATGGCATTTTCTACTACCAAGCAGCTGGAGCCTGTTGGGTAGGTTATGCATGACCCAGGCTAGTGGATAGAACTGTTATGGGAGACCACCAAGGAAGACCAGGATTGCCATGCAAACCACCTCTGAACATCTCTTGCCTTGAAAATGTTATTGGATCTCCCTATAAGTTGATCATGATTTGACAGCACTTCACACACACACACACACCATACGAAATGTACTCTCAGACTAATGACCTTAGTGAATAAGAGTTAAGTGATAACAATGAAGATTTTGCTTTGGCTGTGGTAAATTTCAGCATATCTCACATGCATCGTGCGTGAATTGTGCTGACTTACGTCTTTTGTTCATTTCACAGCGAGTATTCTTTTGTTCAAACTTGTGCTCCTCTTCCTTGCTTTCAAGTTCTTTTACAAGTCTGTCAAGCTGACTTTCATATTCCTGTGAATTTGTTTGAACAACTGTTTGGAACAATAGGCTTTGCAACATATATCAATCAGAGACTGTGGTCACAAAATTCACTTACATACTATAGGATTAAGAACAAACTTAAGATAACACCACAGGCAGTTCAAAATTAATTTTGAAAGCCATGAATCCTCTGGGAGATCTTGAGCAAGACAGAGGCCATTTACTCACTTATGGTCTGCTTTGCAGCGATCCCATCGAGATTGATTGAACTTGTGGTCTGCTTCACAGTGATCTCTAACACACACACATTTTAGCCTCTTCAGAACTCACTTTACCTCAGATCAGACTCTCACTTGGGTTGCCAAAGCATGACTCCCCCCGCCCCCCAGCTTTGCAGGCAAAGTGAAAGGAACCTGTATGTGTTTCACTTTCCCCAAGTTTTCTCGCTTGTCCTGGCTCTCCTAACCCACCCACCCACCCACCAGCAGTTCCTCCAACAGACAGAAGAAGGAAGTGAGAGATGGGAAAAAGGGTGGATCCACATGGCTGGGGGACGCTTCACATCTGAAGACTTCCCTCCAAATGGCAAACCACAGGAAAAATCCACACCAAATGGCAAACCACATACTCCAAATGGCAAACCACAGGGAAAAAAAGAAATGGTAAATGCACAAAAGACCCCATGTTGTATTGTTGTTGTTGTACACCGGCCAGAGCCCTCCGGGGATTGGGCGGTCTATTAAATAATTAAGTAAGTAAGTAAGTAAGTAAGTAAGTAAGTAAGTAAGTAAGTAAGTAAATAAATAAATAAATATGATGATGATGATGATGATGATGATGATGATGATGATGGTGGTGGTGGTGGTGGTGGTGGTGGTGGTGGTGGTGGTGGTGTCTTTATCCTCTAAACAGATTAGCTGGATGGAACGCTCGGGCCAATTTGTACTCCTGATCTTGCTTGTTGAGAATATGAGACATTTGTTCACCAGTACATAGCTTGTAACATTGACTAAGTGTTTATTCTACTTGTGGGCAGCTTTGAAAGAGAATGAAAAAAATGTGTTGGAGCTACCAGCTGGACATGTGGATGAGCAATGAAAGAACATTCGCATGGGACAAGGTGCTGCATAGTTCTACTTAAAGTTGTTAACCTCTGAGCAAGGCTTAGAGAACTCCTGGAATTACAACTTGCTTCTTGTTGATAGAGATCAGTTCTCCTGGGAAAAAATGGCTACTTTGGAAGGTGGACTCTATGTTAGCATATCTCAAGGAGGTCCTTTCCATTCCAGACTCCATCCCAGTGGCGAAGCCACCAGGGGACAGGGGGTGCGCAATGCACTGGGCGCACCGATTCTGGTCACGTGGGGGTGGAAAAATCTCCCCACCCCCGCGGCCCCCCGCACTCCCCCCGCGGTGGTCCCCGCCCCTCTTCCATGGTGCCCCCCGCCCCCCTACGGTGCCCCCACTTACTTTTAGGAATGGAACATCCCAGAGAAGAAGCCTGCCTGCGTTGCCTGGGCCTGGTGGGAACTACATTTCCCAGGGGCTTCTGGGAAATGTAGTTCCCACCAGGCCCAGGCAATGCAGGCAGGCTTCTTCAGCCTGCTCCTTTCCTAAAAGTAAGTGGAGTGGGGTGCCGTGGGGGGGCTGCCACAGGGGGCTGCCGTGGGGGGGGGAAGCTGTGGGGCCCCCAAAAAAGCCAGAGTGTGCACTGGACGCATTCTGGTCCAGCTACACCTCTGCTCCATCCTCTACTTCCAAATATCCTGGAATTTCTCAAGCCAGCTCTAGTTCCATAATATGCTTAGACCAATTGCCAAAGTTAATAGTAGCCAAAAGGAAGCATCTGAATCAGAGGCATAGCTCCAAGGAGGTGGGGGGGACGCACTAGGCATGCACCGCTGTGGGGGCGTGGTGAGGGCGCTCTGCGGCATGGCATGGCGTTACAGGGGCATTACGGGGTGGGGCAGGGGCAGGTAACGCAGCAGTGCACCGGGCCCTTTCTTCCCTTGCTACGCCTCTGACCTGAATTAAACTGAAGCTACAGTGCTGGAGGGATTTAAACCTTTCTACCTACTATTGTCCTGATCAAAATCATCCCCTGACAAATGTAATTTGACCTTTATGGCCTGTATATTTTCCCGAAATGGTTAAACTCCCTATGACCACCACTGTAGCCCTAATTCATTTTGCCTCCTCTGAGACTAACAGCTTACAACAAAAGGGAAAAAAAACCCTATGGAAGATTCAATAGTAGATTTCTTGGTATCACATCAACTGGCTGTTGTGGGTTTTCCTGGCTGTGGTTTGGTAGAGAAAAACATCTCCCCATGACGTGCCTCTGAAGATGCCAGATAGATGCAGACAAAATGTTAGGAGCTAAACTATCAGACCACAACCACACAGATCGGAAAACCGCAACATCCTCAAATACTTTGACTGAATTTGTTTGCTGTGTAGAACTTTCAATGAACTCTGCAGAGAACAATAAAAATAACGTTGGAACAAATGAAATGGCCTCATACAAGTGAACTCATTGGCTGTTCTCCAGGGTCTGAGTCAAACCCTCTTCTCTGCCTACGCCTTTGAGTGAACCTGGATTTTATGCATGCAGTATATGTGATCTGTCTCCAAACTATACCTTCAAACTGTGAAGTATTTCCAGTTCATTCTTACTATGATAATAGCTCTTCTACTACGATGACACAACATACATTGTATGGCCATTAACGATGGCCTTCATGGCAAATGCACACAGAAACAAGTGTTTGGGATGAGTAGGTAGACAGATTGTGAGCCTCAACCAAGACAGAAAACTTAATGGGACCAAATCTGCTCTCGATTATGATTTCTAATGTTTTGAACAGAAAAATCAAATGTTAGGCAGAAGCATATTTATTAAGCATTTTGGATAGATCAGTAGACAAAGAAGTGGGAACATTATTTAGACACCTATCAATTGCAGCAATTTCTAATGGCAGTGGGAACAATAATGAGAATTATCCCAGTAACATCAAAGAGGACATTTCCCTGGAAACCATATTTCAGAGTCAGTATCCTACAAAAACAATAGCTCAATATAGACACAATGCACAATCCTACCTGTTTGCAAGACTTTACTTTCTCTTCTAACATACAGGCTGTGTTCTTCAACCTCTCATTTTCATCTGTATAAAGAAAATCTTAAAAATCCGATCTGGAAGATGCATTTCCAAATGTTTTTATATTTTTTAAATCTGTGGACTAATAGATCTTGACTTTTTGAGCTACTACATAGATGTGATTATCTATTCCTTGCCTCCATCATCAACTAAAAGGGAGACTGCAATCAAGAAATCAGAGAGATTGAGACGGCGAAGGGCAGCCATGTAGAAGCTAGAAGAGATTCATGAGTGTAAGGATATGTCACAGGTGGTCAAAATAATTCACACTAGAGGATTTCCCATCACTATGTATAGGTGTAAAAGTTGGACAATGGTCAATTCCCCACTCATGATTAGATGTGTGCTCGTCACAGAAAATATCCAGGTTTCCAGCAGAACTCCCCACTACACCAGCGCTGAAAACGGATTGACCCTGTCTCTGCCGCTCTTCCCCCTCCCCTCAGCGCGCATTATTTCAGAACCTGGAAGAAAGTAGACCTTTTGAAAAAATGTGTGCTGGATGTGGAGCGGTGGGGAATTTTGGGGGTGAATCTGGTTTCATTTTCCCCACTGCTGGTAGTGACGTGGAGCCTTTCGTCTAATCAGGAAGCAGTGGCTGTACGCGATACGCGCACAGCCCTTTAAAAAGAAATTTTGTGGTGCAAAGATCGACGTCTAAACAAAACAATGTGGGGCCAGTTTGCTCCACTGAGTAAAAGGCAACACGCTAAACGTCGGATCATTGTATTGACGTATCTGCGCATGCTCGCAGAGACGTGGATCCGTCAGTTTGAAAATAAAAAAAATTCCCGCCCCAGCACAACGCAGCAGCCAATCAGGATAGCCTCTGAGCTAATCGCGTGTTTGATTCGCCGACAGTGGATACTCCTGCATGGCTGCTGCATTGCTGCCCCTTATGGGGCAGAAGCTGCAGTGGGGACCTTGAAACCATGCTCAAAAGGCATGTGCTCAAACCTACCTGGTTTGTATCTAGTTTCATTTTTGAAGTGGGGAATCAACCAATGAAGAAAGCGGACAGGAAGACAGTAGATTCCTTCAAAATGTGGTGTTGGAAGAGAGTGTTACAGATACCGTGAACTGCCAAGCCCCCCCCCCCCACACACACACAAATAAGTGGGTTCTAGATCAAATCAAGCTTGAAATGTCCCTAATATTAAAATCACTAAACCAAAATTATTGTAGTTTGGTCACATTAGGGGAAGACAAGAGTCACTGGAAAACATGATAATGCTAGGAAAAGTGGAAGTCAACAGGAAAAGGGAAAAACCCAACAAGAGATGGAGTGATACTATAAAGGAAGCCATGGCCCTTGGTTTGCAAGACCTGAACAAGGAAGTTTGGGATCCTAGAGCTGCCATAAGTCAGAAATGACTTGACGGCACTTAACACACACACACACAAAATAAAATTGTTTTATTACCTCTCACATTATGCTGGTTTTCAATAGCTTGTTGTAGCCTCTTAACCATGTTCTGAAGTATAGCACATTCTTTTATAAAGACAGAAAAAATATTTTTTTAAAAAAATCGCTACAACTATTTATTATAAGCCCATTATTATAATGCCCATGACAGTGGGCATACTTTCATGCAATTAAATAAAAACATGTTATATGGTTTCTGGACTTCTACCTGTTGCATCTTCAAAGATTTTTAAGTGCTGCTTTTGCATTTTGAATAAGTTTGCGCCTGCTACTTAACAACCGGTGCTGTAGTGGTTAAGAGCAGCCCACTCTAATCTAGAGAACTGGTTTCAGCAGCCACAGTTTTCCCAGAATTCTCTTAGCCCCTGCAGAGGCAAGCAATGGAAAACCACCTCCAAATGTCTTTTGCCTTGAAAACCTTACAGGGTCCCCATGTCAGCTGTGACTGAACAGCACTTTCCTCTACCATGAAACAGCTGTATGAATTTTTCAGAAGTTTGCTGCATTTCAAAGTGATTGCAGTTTCATGTAATGAACACAAGATGGACCTCTGGTATTCTCATATTTGCCAGGAGAGCTTTAACATGTTGTCTTTTCCCCACAGACTTAAAATATCAAAATGCAAAATGCCTTTTTATATAGGGTTGAAGGAAACCCAATGCATGACCTATCAGAACTGCATATAGCATGACAGCATTTTCCAAAGATATAATAAAGCCCCATTTTCTCTCCCTGCTACTTCCATCCCCAGTTGCATGACAATGTGACTAGAAATTTCCGTGAATGGGGCAGCTGTCTGGATCTTCCATGAAAAGATCCATTCACTCCATTTCTTCCTCTGCCCCACACTATGCAGGCTCTTTATTAGATGGGATTGAGAGCAGCCTGCTTTTTTGCATCAGATTTTCGCTAGTATTTTCAAGGATAGCACTCAATTTGAATATGTCAGTCTTGGCAATTGTCAAAGCAGTGTGGTTAATAATTTCTTATTTTTGCATATTCAGCATGTAAAGGAAACTTCAGTGTTACAAATCGGCTGATTGTGGTAATATTTGTATTAAAACACAATGATTTAATAATATTTGGAAAATGAGTTTAATGATCAAAGTGACAAACTTCATGTACACTCAAAGGATGACACATTTTGGGTGAACAAATTTTGTGAGCGTATTGGAACTCCACATTCTAAGATGGAATCCATCCATGTGTATTCTTTGGTGTGCTATAGTTGATATGCAATTATTATGTTAAATTGATTTGAACAGAAGACCATTCCATTAGCTATTTAATAATATACATATAGCAAACTTCAGCATTTTAAATATGCTCCAAGAAAAGGAATCCCGACATTGAAAGTATTTTCTGCACTATTAATAAATACTGCACATTTGTTTTATGTACTGCCTATCCCTCGGGAACTCTGCAAAGCATCAGTGTGCAGTAAATTCTGTTGAACTAATATATCTGTGCTTTTATACCATATCTTTTCTTTATGGGTAAAGTCACTGCATTACAACAGTGACAACCTAACAAATCATGCTTCATTTCTAGCAAACAATTGATGATTTATAAGCCCTGCTCTGTCATTTAAAGAATGCTTCAAGGGATGAAAATTATTTTCTGCCTGTAATTTATATCCAGCCAACCTTCAACCGTGCAGATCACTAAGACCAGTGTCTATTTTTCAAAGATATAATCTAAGCATAGACCTTCAATAAAAAAATATATTATGGTTAATTTTGAGGGTTCATCCTTAAGGGTTTCATACTATTTGTACTGATAGCACAGAGAAAGGAATACTTTGAGTCTAAGGTCCTCTTAGGTCCCTTCTGCCCATACAGAATAATGCACTTTCAATCCACTTAGCAGCTGTGCAGAATAGCAAAAAAGAGGATTGAAAGTGAATTATTCTGTATGTGCGGAAGGGGCCTTACATGTGCTCCAGCTGCCCCATTTCCTGATAAATTGCTGTTCCAGTCTATCGTGCTTTTGCCGTTTAAGATTCCTTGCTAAAATTTCATTAGTTACATTTGACAGAGTTGTAACTCTTTAGTGCATCTATAACTTAAATCTTTAAAAAGTGGAGCTTGAGTCAGAGGCCGTTTCTGCATGGCGTTGATGGGGGTTGGGTCGGCGCATTCCGTGCCGACCCAACCCCCCTGGGACCGTTTGCATGAACGGTCCCAGAAACAGCTGGGACGATGGCGCTGCGGAGCGCCGTCGCCCGGCCGACCCAGCTTGTCCCTGGCCCTCCGGCATGTCGTCGAGGCCTGGAGACAAGCTCCCCCGGCCCTGTGCATCGCAGGGCAGGGGGGCGTGTCCCCAGGCCTCGGTGACGGGCTGGAGACCAGGTAAGTGAAGGGTGGGAGTGGGGGGGGAGGACGCCTTGGAGCCGCTGCCGTTTGCACGGCAGCGGCTCCAAGCTGGCGTTTCCCAACAACCTCGCTCCCCGAGCGAGGTTGGGAAATGCCGGCTTTGCGCCAGTCGGGCGGCGTGAGGGCGGCGCGGCTGCGAAGCAGCTGCACCCCCTGTGCGAATGGCTCCCTGGGGACGGCGTTTTTGCCGTCCCCAGGCCGCCTTAAAACGCCCGTGCAGAAAGGGCCAGAGTCTTGGACTTCAGAGGGGGAGACCTGGGTTCAAATTCTAACTTTGCTATGAAATGCACTAGCTAACTTGAGGCTAGTCATTCTTTCTCACTCAAACCTACCCCACAAGGTTGTTGAGAGATAAAATGGGAATATATGCTGGTGTCCTGAGTTCCATGGAGAATACTAAGGATAAAAATCAAATAGATATATTATGTTGTGTTGAAGGCTTTCACAGCTGGAATTAGCTTGCTGTTGTGGGTTTTACAGGCTGTGTGGTCATAGTCTGGTAGTTTTATCTCATAACATTTTGCTCAAATTTATGGTTGACATCTTCACAAGTATGTCATGGTAAGGTGTGCCATGGAGAGAAACAGTCAGATAAATTATGGATATTAACATTAAGGCTGTATTCCTTGCTATTCCACTGCAGAATTTTGAACTTTGGGTAATGTACTGTAGGACAGTTACATTTTTATGATAGAACTTTGAGCCAAAGAACCATCACCCTGATCTTGTAAATAATGCTCTGCATGCGCCATATGTAACTTTCAACAATGTGTAATGGGCAAAGTTGCCAGTTCTGTGTTGGGAAAATCCTAGCTATTTCATTGGGATATAAAGACAAATATATCCATCTTCAAAAGCAGCCATTTTCTCCAAGGGATCTTGTAATCCCAGGAGATCTCCAGGCACCACCTGGAGGTTGGCAAATCAAGTAATAGGGCTTAGGCTCATGCAATGATTCTTTGTGTATGTTCCTGTTGTCATTAGCAAAATTCTGCAGGATATATGCTCTTGGAATCATTAGACTACAGCTGCAATATTGGGCACACGTTCTTGGCAGTAAATTCAGTTGAACTGGGGGAAGGTTGCTTTCTCTGAACATTTGAGTAGGATCAGACTGAATGTCAAAAAAGTAAAACAACTTACAGGTTACTGACTTAACAAAGCTATCAAAGTTGTAGATAGCTGCAATTTACATCCAACCACATCTAGTCTAATTCTCTCTACCTGAGGAAAGAATTGCCATGACTTGGAAATTCTTAGCAAATTATTCCACACTAAGGAAGAACAGAAGTTTCTTAATTACAATAGACATCACAGAAGTGAAATATTAAACACCATCATCAATTGTAACAAATCTGGGATTTGCCAGCAACTGATGAAATATATCAGGCTGATATATGTTTTTTTGAAGAATAGGGCATGTTTCAAAAAAACATAAACTTGATTCTTCTTCAGTATACTGAGTAGGAAGAGCTGCATACACCAGGATCAGATAGTATTAAATGTTCTCCCTTTACACAATCAGCAGCTGCATACTGATTTCACAATCAAACAAAGGGGTTTTTGTGCCAGGCTGAACCCTGGCTTGTTTCCATATTCCCTTCCACCTCCTCCCTGGTTCAGAATCCTGGTTTCTGGGGAAGAAAATGCTAGGCATTCATATTTGGATGGAATGGGAAACTGGCATTTGACAGAAGGCTTCTGAAATCAGGAAGCTTTTGGTCAGCTCTGCATGTGAAGGGAGGAAGAAGAAGAAGGACTAAGACTTTAATTTTTCTTTTTTAAAAATATATTTTTATTTTTCAAAATATAGAAATATTTTTCACCATATAGAAATATTTTTATTTTTCACCATATAGAAATATCTATATGAAATCATGTGAAACAAGAATAAAAATGACTGGAAAACAAATCCAGTTCCAATTCCAAAACCTTTACTGGCCTAATGAGAAAACAAATCTAAACTTGATTATAGTTGAGGAAACTTTAAAAAGCCAACATAATTTATAAATGATATTCCATAAAAACATAAAATACTCAGCAGGCATTTAATTTTCCAGGAGTGGGGTATGTGGAAGGGGATTAATAAAAATAAATTTTGCACTATAACAAGCTACTTTTGCATGTTAATGCTTCATCTATTCATAAATGCTAACTTTTACTTAATGGATTTGAACTCAGTTTATATTGAATTGCTTTAATTCTTTGTTAATTGCTCGAGTATCATTGGGCTGTTCCTAATATAATCTACAAACATATATAATAAATTTCTACTAAATGAATACCATATTACAATAGAGACACATGTATAAGAAGACATGACAATATTTGTTATTGCATCCATTTCTCATATAGAATGCCAAAGTTCAAAGTTTTCATTAACAGATGTGAAAAGTAACTAAAGTGATTGAGTGCCAGTAATTCAAGCTGCAGTCGTAAGAATGCTTGGAAGTAAGCCTACTGAATAAAGTGAGACTTACTTAGGAGTAAACGTGCATAGGCTTGCACTGTCAGCAGCAGAGCATTTTACAATCATGACCCCCTGCATGCTAAGGGAAAACTTCAGATGTTAAATTTTTGTTTGCAGCTCTTATGACTTTTCCAGGAGAAGTCAGAGAGGCTGCCCAATTAAGAGTCTTGCGGCATGAGAAATTCTTAGCACCAGGTGTATCAAATGTGACCTTAGCAGTTTTGGCAGGTTGATAAGCAGGTGAGCACAATCTCAGGCGAGCACTCCAATATAAGTAGTTTGTTGACTGCAGTTATAAAACACTGCTGTGAACCTTTGGGGTCATTTTGAAACGAAAAGCCGACAATGTTTTTATTTAACTTTATGAAGAGCTCTAACGCTTTAGGAGGCATATATTTTAATATGTACAACTTCTGTGATTTAAGAGACCATGAGCAGGATCTTTTAGAAGATAATCATCAGCTCAGTAAATGCTTAGATAAAATACAAACATAATGTGTTGGGAAGAGGAAGAGTTTGGATTTATAACCTGCCTTTCTCTCCTGTAAGGAGACTCAAGGGGGCTTACAAACTCCTTCCCTTCCTCTCCCTGAAACAGACACCTTGTGAGGTTGGTTGGGCTCTGTGACTAGCCCAAAGTAACTCAGCTGGCTTCATGTGTAGGGAAACAAATCCAGATCACTGGATAAGCTCATGTGGAGGAATGGGGAATCAAACCTGGTTCTCCAGATTAGAGTCCACCACTCTTAACCACACTGGCTCTTTGCATACTTAAAATCTTTACATGTTTATGCTTCATATGTTCTTCATAAAATATTGGTTATGGCTTAGCATGTTGTGTATCATTTTCATATGATACAAAACTCTTAACACTATTAAATACAGGAATAAAAGAAGACACTTCTAAGTAACTCACCTTCTTTTGCTGACTTTTCCTGTGATTGGGTGATGGTTAGCATTTTGTTTGCTTTTTCCAACTGAAGAGTCAGGAGGTTATTTTCTGCATGAAGTTCTGATATTTTCTGTTGGACATTGTTTAGATTATCAATACATAAAAATGTGCTCCATTTTTTTCATTCAAAATTTGCTTTTATTGTGAACCATAGTTGGCCATGATGATCATATCACTTTTTTTCAGACATCACAGTCATGCTTGATGGGATCATACTGACTGAAGTAACAGGAGCACACAATCTTCTTTAAATGATCAGTAATCCCATTGTATGAGCAAGACGAATGAGCATATTTAACATTTTCAAAGCCAGTGTTGCCCTGGAAAAATCTAGTGTTCACACATGCTGGAGGGGGAAAGAGTTCTGTTCTTTTAACAGAGGCTTCATGGGGTGCTACCCTAACCTGGATGGCCAGGGCTAGCCCAATGTCATCAGATTTCAGAAGCTAAACTTGGATGTACTTTAATAGGACACCACCAAGGAACACAAGAGTTATGCAGAAGAACTCCAGGGTTCTGCAGAAAAAGGCAACGACAAACCATCTATGAATGTCTTTTGCCCTGAAAACCCTATTGGGCTGCCATTGGTTGGTTGCACTTTGATGGTATTTTGTGTGGGTTAAGTGCTATCAAGTTACCTCTGACTCATATTACCCCTATGAATCAATGTCCTCCTGTCACTTTACACATACATTAAGGGTCCTATTATCAAGTGATGCTATTTACTTCCATGCCATAGAAGCTTCAGTTGCTCATTTGCTCATGTTATGCCTCTATTAAATGCATGAATTACATTTTTTCTCCAATCTAAGCTATATATGCACAGAAAATATATATGTTATCCCATTTGTAGTTACTGTTCAGATTGAGAGGATTGTGGGTCACAAACATTTCCATTACACACAGTTGGTCAAGCTGCTGTTGTGCACAACTGTAACATCTGAAAAAGTGTATAGAAAATGAGAGATAGACCATTTTCAATAACTAAAAAGTAATCTATTAGCGTGGCAAAGACACAGCAAACTGAAGGGCTGATATTACTTTTATACAGTGGTACCTTTTCTATATGAGAGAAATCATCTAAAAGTTTATCCAGATTTACTGCACTCATTTTCTTCACTCCTGGTTATCTGCAAGATCACTCAAGAACTTTCTGTATAAAAGAAACACAGATTTAAGAATTATAACTCTGTTAACATAATTATTCATTAATGTTGGCTCAAGGAGTTTCCATCATGTCACAGTCTTAATTTTAGTGTGTGATCTAGTGAGTGATCTCAGTGACAAAACTGAATATATTTCCCACACCAATACAACAGTGATATCTCTTTGTAGTGACTGACAGAATCTTATTAAATTATATTTTCCAACCCCTCCTGTGAACAAAACTAGGATGACTACTTTCCTTAACATCCAACAAAATTTGATAATCTTTGATAGTGAATATTGAGGTCATAATACTTTCAATCTCTTTAGCAGTTGTAATCTTACTACTATTCTGTATTTTTAAAATCCCCAGTTTGGAAATATTCAACCAACAGTTTTCCATACCTCATTTCTTTAAGTTGATTGTTCAATTGAGCTTTATTCTCCTCAGTTCAACTGCCATGTCTAGACACATAATTTAGATATTACAATCTAAAATAAAAGCTTGCTGGTTGATCTTGGGTCAATTACTCTCTCTTAGACTAACCTACCTGACAGGGTTAGGATTGCCAATAGTCAGAAGAAACAAATCTTATCCCTTTAATAGAAGCTTGATGGGATATTATTTATCAGATAATTTTATTTACCTCTAGTCTTTAGCTGCCCATATCCACACATTAAGCCTCTATCAAAAGGGATATAACACTTTCCCCGCACCAGGTTGTTGGCAAATCTACTGCCAGTGTTGTTCTTGTGAGGACGAAAAGGAAAGGGACAGAGCAAGGTAGTAAGCCACTTTGCGCCCTCATTGGGGAAATCTGCTATAAATAACTTTAAAAAGTACAACAAAAATGAATATAAGACGTAGCATTTATGCTGTCACTACAACTAAACATCCTCCCTTCCACTTCAAAGAGAATCAGAAATCAGTTTGTGGTGGGTCACAACAAGATTTGTGTATGAGAGAAAGAGAAAGAAAGCACCATGAATTTTGTACAGGGCTGTCAGCAGAGGTGGGACTCAGGAGGTTCTAGAGGGTTCCATAGAACCCTTTATTACTCTGTCCTTAGTTTGGGGAACCCTTTGTTAATCCCACCTCTTGCACTCAACTGAAGCAAGATCTGCACATTTTCTTCTTCTTCTTTGAATCGTTGGCTGTTTGTGGCTTTAGGCTACTTTGCAACAGAGTGTCTTTGGAAATGGGGGAGGGGCAGACAGCAGAACAGGAGCAGGGTGAGTGGATCTGTGCGTGCACAAATGGGGGAAGGGAGGTGTGTTTTGTGGTGAAGTGGTCGTGCGCATGCAGGGGCTTAGGAAGAACACGTGATTTTCAAATCGAGCGGGGGCTTACGAAGAACACACAAGTTTACCTCACCCACCGGCTGCTAGGTAGGGAGATGGCAGTGGCCCCTCTGTGCTGCCTGGCAGCCGGGAGGCGAGTTTCCCTCACCCCATGGCTGCTAGGCAAGGAGGAGGCGGCAGTGGCAGCACTGGTCACGTGGGGTGCTGATTTTGCACCCCCACGTGACCAGATGGCGTGCGCCGGGGACATGGGGTACCCCATATCACTGGGCAGATACGCCTCTGAACAGAAGTGCAGTATCTAGTCCTGATTAATTTATTGTGCTACAAAAGAGATAAATACACATGGCATAAAAAGGATATGGTTTACAAAACACATGGATTTTTTTTTTTGTTAAACCTCATATCTATGTTTTATATAAACTATCTTTCGGTGTACCACTTTTAAAATACTTCAAACGGTCATTATATGAATCCCACCACCATCGGAACCTGTTGTTAAATTTTTTGAATCCCACCACTGGCTGTCAGTTTTTAAACCAAGCTGCCCTGTTGCTGTCCCTTGATCCACACATATTAGCAGGTGATTGTATTTAGTCCCACACAGTAAAAGGCTTCACACTGACCTCTACAGACCAACACCACATTTAAAGAGCAGGCCAGACCTTTATTTCCTGATCAGTTGGCAACCCCATTTGTGACTATTGCAGCCTTCACAGAGTCTGGGTCCGTGAGCAGATGAGAACAAGGTTGCATGTGCTCATTTGACACACAATTGTTGTGTGACCAGAGTTTATGTTGATAAAGGATCAGGTAACACAACACTTAGAAGTGGCACAACTAATCTCCTACCTATACTTGTAATGTTCTAGAGCCAGTTTCTAGAAAACGGCTTCTATAAAAAATTTACCTCAGAGAGAAAGCTTTTCTGTTTAAGATGCAGGTTTTTCTCCTGCCCTGGAAAAGCAAATCAAGCGCAATTTGGATGGGGCAAACCATTATTGACTCACACAGGGTGGGAACTAACCCCCCTGCACTGATCTTATAATAAATTCACCCACATGCTGTCAGAGAGAATTTGGGGCTCTGGGTTTTGTGTAGTGTCTGAAGCTTGTTTAAAAAATACAAATACTTTAATTTTTTCATAACATTCTTCATTATATCTTTAAAATGTATGATTAGTTACTCTTAGTCACAATCCAAGATGTTGTCATAGATCAGGAATCCCTAATTTCTGGTTAAGTCTAGAAGCACATTTGGGAATCTGGAGAAATGGCAGTGTAGTCACCATTACAAAATTGCTGCCATAAGGGAGCAAGACTAAAAAGCGGACGTGAATAAGGACCGCTGCCGTTGCTGGCTGGGAGGGGCCTGGCGAAGGGGAAGCTGGGAGACCCCGGCCCCAGGTGGGGTTGGGGGACAAGCAAGCTTGAACAGGGCTCGCCAGGTGTCGTTGCTGTGGTGTGACGTCACCAAAAATGGGCTAGGTGGGACGCTTATAAGGAGCGGCTTGGCCCTCGCCTGGCCCTCTCCTTCCTGTGTAGACACCATTACAGAATTGTTGTCATGAGGGAGCAAGACTAACTAAACAAATGGTTGTTGCGAAAGCTGGAATCAGTCACAAACTGCTGGGAAGTTGCAAGACCAAACATACTCCTAGCGTAGGTGTTTCCCTGAAGATAAAGTGATTTCTCCAGAGTACAGGAAAACCAGGAATGTCATTTTGCTTTGGGGAAGAAGCAAGTGGACACGAAGATTTTGAGGTGATTAATTCCTGGAGATGTTCACGGTGGAGTTTGTAGAGGGTGGCTTGGGAAGAGGATGGACCTCAGCACAGTTTAATGCCATTGATTTCACCTTCTAAAGTAGTTGTTTTCTCTGGGGGAACTACTCTCTGCAGTCTAGCGATTAGTTGTTATTGCCAGAGATATTCAGCCCCCACCTAGGTATTGGCATCTCTTGTCAGCACCTTGTTGGAGAGCACTGCAGTAGATTATGGGATTAAATATTTCTGCTGGTCTGTATCGATTACTCTGACAGTTTAGCTGCAGTTCTAAATAGGAGGCATTAGGGTGCTGCTACAGGCAGTAGCTGTGATAGTCCTGCATTTTTCCATGCAGTTTTCAGCCAAAGTGCCCGTGCAACAGAGAAATTCCACGGGTGAAACCTCATCCCTCACTGCATGTACACCCAGAAGGCACAGCTAACATATCCTCACAAATTATATCCAAGCAAATTCTGCTGCTGCAAATGCCATTGTTTCCTTAACTCTGGTATCTAGCATTCTTAGAGTCAAACTAAATGTTAGTGTTCCCAGGTGGGTTCATCCACAAGTACATTATTACACTTTTCCTTTGGGATGGCCAGGCACTTGCTTCTCTGTGAATTCAGGAATCACGCATGGTTTATTTATTATCAGTCACAATATTTATTTGTTTGTTTTTATATTTATACCCCGCCCTTCTCCCAGAGGGCTCACGGTGGCTTACAATGGCATAAAGCCTAAAATCATACATAAAATCAGACCAGGGATTCCCAACATGGTGCTTGTGGGTGCCATGACACCCCCTGACACCTTGCCTGATGTTGGCAAAGTGTTTTTAGAAACCAGTGGAGTTATGGGGGGTTTTCGACTGGCTGTGCAGATTTTTTAAAAAATTGCTTCAGTAGCAGGTGCCACCAACGCATAAGGACCTTTACTGTGTGAGAGTAATAGGCCCCTTCCGCACATGCAGAATAATACACTTTCAATCCACTTTCACAATTGTTTGCAAGTGGATTTTGCTATTCCGCACAATAAAATCCAGCTGCAAAGTGGATTGAAAGTGGATTGAAAGTGCATTATTCTGCATGTGCGGAAGGGGCCTAAGTTATGTATGCAAGAATATATTTTTAAACAATTTGTTTATTTCAAAAGACATTCTGTAAAACAAAGCCTTTGCCTGAAAACTTGAAGAGTTACTACTATAGTTAGTCATGACCTCAATCCTTGATGTTTGGTGCTTGGTTCCGCATCCTGTGGGAGCCATTTTATGGGTTATTTCTAGCACCCTGCATCAGAATGCCAAGCCTGCTTACATGCTCAAAAATATTGAGGCCCTTGGTATAGGTAATTATATGACCTTAATATAACAATGGTCTGACCATCACTAACCAACTGACCAACACAAGCTGAATGGCAAATTATCATTTGCGTGCAGATGGTGAGACATTCTCCGGCAAATGATTACACAACCACGACAGGCTTGGAAAATGGATTGGGCCGCAGCCCAATTTATTAATTATTAACATGATTATATATAACTATATACATCAGAAGCTGGGCAGCAGGCGGGTCGCAACATCCTGTGATCCCCAATCTCCATTGGGGACCACTGCAGGAAGCCAGGAGCCCCAGGGGCGAACCCCCGGCTCAACCCTTCCTGCAACTGCTGAGGAGGTAGACACCAGCTAAGCCTAGCGGCCGCCTACCAACCCACCATCCTCCCCAAGCTTGCTGGGGTGTCGGGCACCGACCGGCCCCCCACACCCCCCGGCCCTCCCGCAGGGCACAAGCATGGGAGAAGACTGGCCAGATGGCTCGGCTTCTCCCCAGATGTTGCGATCCCGTCGCCAACAGCCAGGCTGCGACAAAGCATAAACAAAACACAACATTGTAAACATTAACATTTACGGAGGATGGGTGGGCCACGCCGCTGCTGAGTCTCGGCTGCCAAGAAGGCCGAGCTCAGAGTGTGGCGCCCTCTTATACTTTGGCTCCTCCGCCTTTTAGGCCTGGAGCCAATCATTGCAATCATTGCAAACATTGGTCCCAAGCAATGCCTTTGCAAGCAACCCCCATTGCCTCTTTGCTCACCACAGCCGCAATGGCTGCCCCCGGTGATTCGGTTGCTGCTATTTTGGGCAGAACAATAATCTGGTATGTTGTACCATGAGTCAGACAGTGGAGCAGTGTAGTCAATTCCTCAATGCTTCAGCAAAAAGAATATGGAATAGCTTTGCAAATACATTTAGGAATGAAATGTTTTTGTATTCTGCTGAATGAGGAATGCAAGTGAATAAAAAAATCCACTTATCAATGAGGAATGCAAGTGAATAAATAATCCACTTATCAATAGCAGTCTTCTGACAAGATCAACCATGCTTCATTGAGTGAAAATAAAATGGACACTTCACAACCTTGATTTCTTTCTTAATGCAAATACTCCACATTACTATAGTTGCTCATGAGCCAAAGTGTATAATTGCAGTTTTTAACATTTTAGTACATTTAAAATATTGAAAAGGAAAACTTACTTTGTTTAGTGCTGATTGTTAGAATGACTAGGAGGGCACCTAATTAGTGGTTTCTAGCAAGAGATTTAAGGGATGAATTGTGAACAAGCTGGTTATTCTGACTGGTTCTTTTTGTTTGTTCTTCTTGTTTTGTTTTAATAAACCCTATGTGAAATAACAAGCATTCTAACTGGTGGGAAGGATTCCAGGTGGTTACTTAACACAGTTGTATTCAGCAGTAAGTAATCCCCAAATAGTGGGGAGTACTAATGTGCTATGTGAAATAAATTAAGCACGTAATTAAAATCTTTTGTGAGTTGTAATTACCAGTTCATTGATGAGTCTGCCTGGTGTGTCTCTGGAAGAAAGCCTGGGCAGAGCAATTAATATTGACGTTAGCCTCCACAATCAGAATAATTTTTAAATGTGTCTTTATTTGTACTAAACCATTTAGTTTCTGCTGATACAAGAATTACTGGCCCTCAAAAGAGTCTTATTTATGTTTCTGCATGAGTGTTTTGTATTGGGAGAACCATAGAAGATGGGCTCTTTTGAAATATGGGATCTTTTTTGACTATAAGAGAAATACTCTTCCAGTTTTAATTGAGAAAAAAATGTGCTTCTTATATCAGAAGCTTGTAAAACAGAGATGTAGATTGTGTCCAAAAATCTGTTATTTTGTTTGAGAACAGCCATTAAGTTATTTAGCAGAATCCATATCAGAGATACACTTAGTACAACAAGAAAAGAGCTGTGATGGATAAGATCAATGACCCAGCTGGTCTGGTAACATTCTTGTTTCCAGTGGTGGTGCTCAATATGGTCAGGAGAGCATAAGCAGACCATGAAAACAACAACAACATCCCACTGTTTATTTCCATCATCTGGTATTTAGAGGTACGTTCAAGGGGTGTCCATGTTGCTTCTCAGTAGAAAGAGCAAGGTTCGTGTATCTGACAAGAGAAGTTTTTGACTCAGATGCCAGTACCCTGGAAATCTTGTTGGCCTTTCAGATGCTGCTGGACTTCAGTCTTGTTCTTCAGTGGTTCATTGTCTCTGAACCTTCCATGTAGCTTTCAGGGGTAATAACAGTCGGCAGATTACATCAGATTTGTTGTACACTGCCCAGAGCCCTCCGGGGATGGGGCGATATAAAAGTTCAATAAATAAATAAATAAATAAAATTTACATCAGTCTATGTTGCAGATAATAAACTGAAGCATAAGATGGAAGTGCTGCTAGTGGGCTGTGCTACAAGATGGAAGTTCTACTAATGGGCAGAAGGACTGACCCACAAGTTGAGGTGTTTACTGATCTGGATGGAATTGCACTCCCTGTGAAGGAGCAGATCTGTAGCTTGGCAGTGTCAAACTTGTGGCCCTCCAGATGTTCATGAACTTCAATTCCCATCAGTCCCTCCCAACATGAGCATTGGCTATACTGGTAAGGGCTGATGGGAATTGTAGTTCATGAACATCTGGAGGGCTGCAAGTTTGACACCTGTGGCATGTCCTCAGTGATTCCCTCCTTCCTGTCTTGTGTTTTAATTTGCTGCTCTCTGTTTTACATGTGTATTTTAGCTTCAGTTTTAATTGCTTTTATGGTGTATTTTGGTTGTTTGTAACAATGTTCTTTATTGTGCTATTCTGATTGTTAGCAGCCTTGGTGGCTCTGATATTAAGGTTTCTGCCTCCAAACATGAAGGTACCATAGCTGTTGATGGATTGGTATTCCATGTATTTATCCTGAAAACCACCAGAAACTGTTCCTTTGTACAAGACCCAATCTAGTTTTTAAGACACCCCCCCACGAGTTTCATTAATATTTTGAACACCTTGAACACTTTGTTAAATATATTGTCCCGTATTTTTTTGCTTTGAGAAAATTAAAGTAAAATAGGTGATATATTTGAATCAGTCGTTGTAATTGAATTCATTACACAAGCAAGGAAGAAAGGGCATGCAGTTTTAGTTCAATCTTGATTTGTCATTTTGCTTCAGAGTAGAACAATGAATTTTGTTCCTTTCTGCAGAGAATATTAATCATTCCTTTGGCCCCATAAAATATTACCTAATTTCCCCAACACAGCTCCAGTCACAGAAGAGGTGAAATGTTCCTAGATAAAGTCAACAGTTGCTATTGATGCTAGATATAAGATATGGGATGTGGCGTTCTCTTTCCTAACTGAGGTTTGTACTTATATTGGTATAGCAATATATCAATAATAACAGATATTACTGGTAGAAAAGGATAGCTCTTGTAATTTACACCAAGCTGCCGGTAAGGGTACCACTCTGATATTGTTTTTATAAATAGCCTATTCCCTTCTTGGGACTAACAGGGACTAAATTCTCAGTTCTGTTTTTTAAAACTTTCTGGCTTGTATTGGGAAATAATAAGTTGTTAAACTCAGGCAGGGAGCTTATATTAGCCACTACAAGTTTTGACTTGATCAGTTCATTTCTTTGTGCAGCACTCTATCTACGCCTTATATCACAATCTTTTTGCTATTTCACTCCGTTTCAGATGAAATTTGCTGAGTGTCATGCAGTGCGGGCTGTTATTTTATCTTTTTTGGGGTGGGGGAAGGGAGGGAAAATTGTCTCAACAAAACTAGCATATTTATATCTTATGCTGCTTTTGTATCTAAAAGTTTCTGTTCCCCCACCCCCACCCCCACCCACCGCAGTCAAAGTAGTGATTAATTTCTTGAATTTAAATGCATTCTTTCATAAAATGTTTGCAGCAAAGTATACAATGATACGAAGATGGATCAACGAAAATAAATTTATTAAACTTGAAGAAGAAATAACAACACTGAAATGAGGCAAGTTAAATATAAACATAAAGACACATTCTTCATATTAGAGCATAATGGCTTGTGTAACCAGCGAAGTACCCAAATGACATTCTGAGATTGATTGAGGTATTTAACTAGTTTTTGGTGATTGAAATGTTCCATCGATATAGAAATATAATATAAGGTTCCCTTGCCTGCAGCAAAGACTTACATAGTTTTAATGGCATTAGTGCTGAGAACTAAAGAAGGTGTAACACATCAGCAGAGTATCTAATACAACTTGCCTTAAAAATACAAGCCAAACACAAAATTTCCTAGTTCCTCCCACTAAGAAGGCAATATCCTTGCTTATATTTGCCGTTCAGAAAAATAGCTTTGTTAAAATAGCAAGTATGTCAGAAATGCTGATTTGTAAAGTAACTGTTTCTGAACTATATTCTTAAAAAGTGCTTAAGCGATAACAGAGCCTCCAGCTATGATTTAGTTTGTGCCTCAAGGCTTGTTTGCATGTCTTGAATTGAGAACCTTGGTTTAGTGTATTGTCGAAGGCTTTCACAGACAGAATCACTAGGGGGTTGTGGGTTTTCTGGGCTGTATGGCTGTGTTCCAGTAGCATTTTCTCCTGACGTTTCGCCTGCATCTGTGGCTGGCATCTTCAGAGGATCTTCTGAAGATGCTGGAAAATGCACAATACCCTAGCCTTGGTTTAGATTTGCCATTCCTAGAGGTGTAACCCCTTGGTCTCAATTTCAGGTCTCAGCTAAAACTGGCTGTGAACTGCTTATGTGGAACTCTATTCTATAACTCTATTCTATTCTATAACTCTATTCTATTCTTGAGCTATAAGACATTCTGACAGAATCATTAGACTCTGGCTTCATATTACACTTAGCTTGATCTCCAGATGAACAGTCAGTTCCCTTGGAGAAAATAGCTGCTTTGTAGGGTGGATTACATGGTATTATAGCCCCCCCCCCCCCGACTCTACCCCTCAAACCTCCAGGTCTTTCCCAACCCAGGGCTGGCAAACCAGATTACACTTAGTGAAAAGCTGTAAGGTTGTGAACTTTCAGAAAGTTTAAGAGGCTGCTGACTTTTGCCTCTTGGGGCACTTTCGCACATGCAAGATAATGCACTTTCAATCAATTTTAACAATTGTCGAAGGCTTTCATGGCCGGATTCAACTGGTTCTGGTGGGTTTTCCGGGCTGTGTGGCCGTGGTCTGGTGGATCTTGCTCCTAACGTTTCACCTGCATCTGTGGCTGGCATCTTCAGAGGTGTATCACAGAGGGAAGTCTGTTACACACTGTGACTTCACTCTGTGATACACCTCTGAAGATGCCAGTCACAGATGCCAGCCACACAGCCTGGAAAACCCACCACAACCAGATTTTAACAATTGTCTGCAAGTGGATTTTGCTTTTTCGCACAGTAAAATCCAGCTACAAAGTGCATTGAAAGTGGGCTGAAAGTACATTATTCTGCATGTGCGAAAATACCCTTGGTGTCTCCGCTCTTCTAAGTTTATTTCCCTTAGCAACTGAAAGGGACAGGATGAGGGAAGATAACTGAGTAAGATTACAGACTAGGAAAGCCCAATTGCTGCTACTTTAGTATGTCTTCAAGACAAGCCCCTTCATTTTCACTAACTGCAGGAAGAAGACTGATTAATTCTTCCCAGTCAGCACCTGGCTACTTTCCATGAGACAAGTGTAACATGTAGCCAGGCTAATCTTCTATACCAGGGGTAGGGAACCTGCGGCTCTCCAGATGTTCAGGAACTACAATTCCCATCAGCCCCTACCAGCATGGCCAATTGGCCATGCTGACAGAGGCTGATGGGAATTGTAGTTCCTGAACATCTGGAGAGCCACAGGTTCCCTACCCCTGTTCTATACTTTGTTTCACATAAAGATGTTAGTTTGGTCAGTTGAGGTGCAGCAGTTGAGAAAATTGTATACTTCCACATTAGAACGTAGTCCTGAACGAATATGAGAATTATCATTCATTTTTACGCAGTGCCTTTGTCAAAACCATTATTTTGTGCATGACTGAATATAATACTTTGATACAAGAGCACTTATGCTAAAATGTATTTTCACTTTCACGCCTTCAAACGGATTGTGTGTGTGTGTGTGTGGGGGGGGGGGGGAAGCAGGGCTAGGTAGGAACTAGCTCCCAGGCAGAACATTCTACAACAAAGAAGGTCCAGCATGCTTTGTTCTGTGGTGGAGGAATCAATCAATCAATCAATCAATCAATCAATCAATCAGTCAGTCAGTCAGTCAGTCAGTCAGTCAGTCAGTCAGTCAGTCAGTCAGTCAGTCAGTCTGTCTAATATACCGTTCTCCCCCGAGGGGCTCAGAGCGGTGTTCAACAATCATAAATATAACATTTAAAAGCAGTTAAAAACAATCAATCCCCACTCATTAAGGAACCATAAAGTGCTTAAATTCCATAAATTTCAGATGGCATCAGAAGTTCCCCCACATCCCTCCCACATCCCCCTTCTTTGCGCCCACGGGAGGCAGATGTTTATTATATAGCGAGCTTTTGATATTATCCCGGCTGGCCAAATGCCTGGTGGAACAGGTCTTTTTTACAGGCCCTGCGGAAGCTTCGTATGTCCCGCAGGCCCCTGATCTCACTTGGGAGCCTGTTCCACCAGGTAGGGGCCAAGGCTGTAAAGGCCCTGGCCCTTGTAGAGGCCAGCCCGATATACAGTCTACTAACATCTTTATATGAAACAGAGTATTGCAGTGTGATCCTAAGTGTGTTTATTTAGAAGCAAGTCCCTCCAAGTTCCCTCTCAATGAATCAATGAAACCTACATTCTTAGATAACCCAATGATGACTGCCCCAGCTTTATGGACTGTTACTAAGTTTCACGATCTGTTTGTGCCCTACAGATAACAATTACTTGGAGGAAGAATGTCTACAGTGTAAGGGCTCTTCTTTTTTAGATTTGAACTCTCTTCTAATTTTAGGCCAGTTTACGTAAGCCAGCCCCACGTATTTTCCCCATTGGATTGCATGTACACATACTGGTGTGAATGTGTTAATGCAGTCAGAAGACATGGGGATGGATCCCACTGAACACCTCCAGTCATGCAAGAACTCTTGTGCAAGTGAAACTGTAAGAAAGTAATTGTGAGTAGACCTTGCACAAAGTCAACAAGAATGCATCCTGTCTTGCATTTTGGCTTGCACAAAACACAGCATGTAGGATATTTCAGCAGGCTGCTTCCTGGTAATGACGTTCTTCGATCAAATCATATCACATCTCCAAATTGGTCTATTTGAAGGTGCCTCAAATAGCCTTTAGATTTAAGAAGAATAAGAGTTGGATTTATATCCCCTCTTTCTCTCCTGTAAGGAGACTCAAAGGGGCTTACAAACTCCTTTCCCTTCCCCCCTCACAACAAACACCCTGTGAGGTAGGTGGAGCTGAGAGAGCTCCAAAGAACTGTGACTAGCCCAAGGTCCCCCAGCTAGCATGTGTTGGAGTGCACAAGCTAATCTGAATTCCCCAGATAAGCCTCCACAGCTCAAGCAGCAGAGCGAGGAATCAAACCTGGTTCTCCAGATTAGAGTGCACTTGCTCTTAACCACTACATCATGCTATCTCTTACATACAAATACTGACTGGAAGGGGGGGGAAATAAGTGATTGATCATGCAATAGCTCTTGTGTAATTTTTGTGCAAACAGAAGTGTGTTCAGTAAAACCTTTCTTCCATGATTGCATGGCAGGATCCTCCCCACGTTCATGACTCAAGAGGCACTATTTCCAGCTACGTGATCAAGGGAATTTATGTAGCTGTTCCTGTGTCCCTGGTAGCATGCATTGTACATCAGTGTGGTTGAAGTAAAGAACTCCATGGTTTGGAGCTCTGGCTCTGACCTCAAGCCAAGGATTCTGAACTGAAAATATTGCAAATCTAGAGTCAGATATAGCGGACTATAGGTCTGGTCCTGGCCTATTAACTTTCCTGTGTCACCGCTGAAGGAACGAAGGATGGCATGCATGTTGGAAACAGACTTATGGGTTTAATTTATGTATTTAACTCTTACCTATGTAAACAGAATTTGAGATTGAAGGCTGATAAGGCGTACCTTGATAAAACAGATCAATGTAAGAAAGGCTCCAGCCGCACTACTTAAAAGCCTTGCTACATATGCAGAATATGCAAAAAATGTGCATTGCTAACAATATTATACTGAGTTCTATAACTTCACTCAGAGCATGAGCTTTAACGCTTTCTGGAGTTCCAACTCAGCTTTCGTTGTTTTCTAAGTCAAGGACTTCAGAATCTGATGTGAAGGATAGTGTTAAATCACCTGTGCTGCTTCTTGTGTGCTTCAAAACGTCCCCAAAAAGTGTAGTTCTGGTCCTGAAAAGTCCAAATCTGTTTTAGTTCTAGCTGCTATACAAATTGTGTAATATTGCTGCTAGGGCAAAAAGCCCCAGTGACAGAAAGTATCCGTTTTGTACATACAGCATCGAATAGGTGCCAATAAACTAGTGTAGTAAGAGAATACACTATAGATTTTGTGGAGGTATAAAAATGTTTTGTAAAAAGCATTTCCTTTCCTTATATTCTTGTTTAAATTGCTGCATTGACTGCAAAAACATACATTCTAGAGATGGATCATTATAAACTACAATGTGCAGTGTGCATATAAAGTATCCATGCCTGCTTGTCTAAAGTATTAAAATAGGTTTATTTATATAAATCAAAATAAATGTATTTATCCAAACTACTTGTTGCTCTCCTACATTTTTTCTTCGGTTCCCAGTATAAATATCTTGGCACGGGATGCAATTTGACATCAAATGTCCAAATTTCAAAAACTGCGTGCTGTTAGCTTTTGGAACAAAGATTTACGACATGTTACAAGTCATCCAATTTTGTAAGAATGACCCCAAACCAACATTGACAATCACAAAAGACAGTCACTGCTACTGAAACCAGCTTCTACAACATTTCCAAAAATATATATATTTACAAAATATGGCAGCAATACTGTGACTGATTCAACGTCTCAGAATGAAGAGGAAGGGGCTGCATCCTTCCTCCCCCTTTGAAAAACACTGAATACATTTATTTTGGTTTAAGCTTACAAGCCCAAGCCAACTCTATGCCATTTAAATATATGTCTCAATTCAAAGGTGTCTGCATGCAGGGCCTCCGGCACGCACGTGGATCGCCCGACGAACATGACCATTCATTTCAATGGTAAAGAATGCTTTGCAATTATGGAAAGTATTCCATGGCACTGAAATGAACTGGGGAGCCCCCTCCCCTCTTTTTAAAGAGCTCCACTTGGGAATCGGAACCTCATGGAGGCATTTGGGGGGTGGGTCACACCCTTTTGCATATGAAACCTATGGCAGGATTTTGTTCAGTTGGTCAGTGCTCACATAACCACATGATAACATGAATTCTTTGTCTGGCACAGGGAGAGCTGTAGCATTTAGCACAAGGCCTTGTGGAGATTGTACCACATGGATGGAGGTGTAGTCCGCCACAGGCATGTCAGAACTTCCAGCTTCCTCTTCTGCTGTTGCTGTGGAGGTGTTCACAGCATTAGTGGTAAGGCTCTCTGTGGAGAAGCAAGCACCCTCAGGAAAGCTCTGCTCTGGAGCTTCTGGCTCAGCCTCTTCTTGAGGCGTCACAGTGACATATTTTTTCACATCCAACTCACAGAAATAGGCACTGTCCATGGCAAAGTTTGGTTGGCACTGCACAGTGGGTTCTTTCTGAACCTTACTCAGGGGTTTCCCCATCTTACCTTTTTGCCCTGGAGAAAGTACAACACTTCCTCCTGGCGTAATGTCACTGACCTGCGTGTAAAAGTCAATGTTTGCCATTGAACTCTGGGTTTGGACAGGAGGGCTTGTTGTCTTGGTGCTGATAGAAACCTGGGCGTTTGGTTGCTGGTCTTCTGGTGGATTATCAGATGGCTCCTGGGTATTTAAGTTGTCCACATCTGACACTGGCTTCTCGTGTTCTTTTTGATCAAGGCACAAGAGATCCTCTTCTTTCTCATTGGCCTTTTTGAACTGCCCAATGTCTGAGGTGCCATCACACGTATCACTTGCGCTGAAATCAGTCTCTGGGATATCGGGCTCACAGCAGCTGGCCCGCCCAGAGTCATCATCCCTCACTCCAAGACAGCTGTGAGACTTCAGGTGGTCATCGCCAAGAAGCCTGTCAGTATCTGACCCTCCAGTTCTCTCTTCAGCATCGTCTATATCCAGCTCAATAAATTCAACCCAAGAGTCATCTCCATACAGTGGTGGTATGTAACTACCATGACAGGCCAGGATGGAATTGACTTCATCCAGTTTTCCTTTCTATGAAACAAAAAAATTAAAAATGATTATGAGAGGAACATTTATTTTTATATTTATTGACGGGGTTGGATCCCATCCAAAGCCTCCGCTAATGGAAGGGACCTCTATCAGTGGTAAAGGGCTTCCTTGCCTCCACACTCTTCCTGCAGCTCAAGATGCCCTCAGAAAGATATGTTCTCTCAGAAAGGGAGAACATGAAGAAGAGTTTGGATTTATACTCCAGTTTTTTCTCTTGTAAGGAGCCTCAAAGTGGCTTCTCTTTCTTTCCTCACAAGAAACACCTTGTGAGGTAGGTGGGGCTGGAAGAGTTCACAGAAAACTGCGAGTAGCCCAAGGTCACCCAGCAGGCTTCATATGGAGGAGTGGGGAAACAGACCTGGATCACCAGATAAGAGTCCACCGCTTGTGTAGAGGAGTGAGGAATCGAACCTAGTTCTCCAGATCAGAGTCTGCCTGCTCTTAATCATTACACCACAAGAGGGAGCTGGAGGTTTGGTGTGGGAAGGGGCAATAGGATGGCACACAAGCCTTTATTGGCATAAAATAAACATACAAAATCAGCATACAAAATTTGCCCATTATTGCTCACAATTATAGACACTGGTACTAAAATACTAAATACTAAAATATATACATGGTCCTTCTGTAACTATAGGACATTCCTTCAGCTAAGTTAACTCACTTAAACGTCATCAGATACTGACAGAAGCTGGCAAAATTACTGCTGGCTATATGTGGTCATAATACATAGACGTTGGTTGGTATTCATCTAGACTTACGTCTATTATTGTTAGCAGAAATTTTGCTACATTCTCACACACTGTGGGATCCATGTTGTTCAAAAGCATAGGTATCTTAAGAGCATCAGTTTAGGATTTCGTTATACAGAAATGGGATAAGTGCAGATTGTGACATTCTGATTTTTGCAAACCTTACACAATGCAAAAAGAGGGAGGTATGTGATCGTAAGTGTCTCCACCTGACCCATATTGCGGAATGGACATAGCCTCCTCTGTTTATCAATTTGTTGATATCTGCCATAGGAGCAGCATAGAAGGCATTAGATTGAATCTGGCCAGTGTTAAAAGCTCTTTCTGTTAATTTAGGGTTGGTGATCCACTGTAAAATAATTGGCCATGTGTCCTTGTTCAATTGGAATAAGCAGGGGTCAGGGGGGGGAACAGCGTTTTCCGCCTTCGCAGCTGTTATCATATCCCCGATACTCTTGTTCCTAATAATAGCTTAGTAGTTTCAAAGGCAGCTATATGCTTCTGATAGGGAAAGAGGGACTAATCGACTCTTAATGAAAAGCCAAGAGTGTTGATTTTTCCCTCAACTAGTTTCAGCCACCTAGAATTTGCATAGTCGGAAAGCATGAGGTGTAACAAACTGGAGTGGTCCTGCAAATAGTGGATACGCATTAGCCAGTATCTGGAGCAGGTTCTCAGCCAGGCCATCAGAGTGGCATATGATATTTGGTCCCGAAGTGCTCCTAAAACATCATAGGGCTGCATATGAAGCACAATTCTGGTAAGCCCATGCTAATTTTGTGGAAAGAAACGGGACTGGGCTGTGTTTATATTTTTTGCTCTATAGCTCCGATCCAAATAGGTGCTCCATAGAGGAGCTGCTGAGGAGCACGCGATTTAGCATTGGAACACCTTCAATGCGGATGGTCACTATACTCGGTTTGGCCTCCACAGTGAAAAAAAAGAAACGGCTTGAATTGCTAGGGCACTGTTGTTAGCTGCATGCGAGTGCTAATTTCCTATGTACTTGCTCCAATTAAGGTTGCTAGTAAAGAGTTATGCCCAAATATTTGAACTGGTTAACTTGTTCTATGTGGTCTGTTATTGATGGTCCATGTATGAGTAGGGTCTTCTACGCCAAGAGTCATTATTTTGGTTTTTTCATAGTTAATTACCAGTTCGCCTAGCTCCTCTTACAACTATTCAGCACAGCAATTTAAAGAGACGAAAGTGAGACCTCAACTTTAGTGTGGGAAAGAAGAACCAGTGTCGTCAGCATACAGTAACGCAATGGCACGTGTTTAGTGCTTAGTTTGGGGAACATGCCCATTGGCCTTCTGGGAGGCTGGGTTGGCACTAGGATCACTAAGGAATATATATTGAACAAAGTGGGGCCAATGTACAGCCTTGTTTGACTCCCTCTGGTTGTGGGATGTGATATTTTCTGTGAAGGCGGTCCTTTTGTTATGCGTGCTCTTATTCTGCAGCTAGTGCAAGTGTGTAGCTGTTTTATAAGAAACAGTAGTCTGTTGGGGTCCATGTGTAACGCCGTCAATTTTCTCCACAGTAGGGCTCTAGATATGGAGTCAAATGCCCCTTTTAAATCCAGGAAGGCTGCAAACAGTTTACGGTTATTATGAGTTATACTTTTGTTAGCTAAGTGTGCTTTAAAAAACTGTTACATGATCCAGTGTTGATTTATTTTAGTGAATCCAATTTGCTCCGGTCCCTATGCATATTACATTTCCCTGCTTGCTTGACCCAATCTTCCACTCTCCTAAGGAGTAGTTTTGCATATAGTTTGCCAATTACAGATAATAGGCTTATAGGACGATAGTTTGAAGGATTTGTAATATCACCCTTTTTGTAGATTGGGACAACTATAGACGCCAGCCACATCTTTGGGATGCGGCCCGTGTTATTTACATGGGTAAATAAGGAAGCCAGAGTTGTAGCCCACCACTCGGGTGGGAAGGGGCAATAGATGAACACTGTGTCCCCAGTCCATCAGTGAAAACTCCTATTGGATCCAACCCAAGGCATTTATATTCTCCCTTTCAAATATACAAGGGGAGGGTCTCATCCAAAATGTCGAATAATTTAAAAAAAACATAAAAATCTTAATAAAAACAACTAAAAGCAGGTCCATGGAAAATTAAGGAAATGCCTCAGGAAATAATGAATCCTGGGGGATGGGGGCTAGTTGCATCATGTCCAGGGCCACAGCCATAGAGCAGCTGCTCCAAAGAGGCTTGCTAAAAGTGAGGCTGCCCCTTCCCCTGAGAAAGTGGTCTATGGAAGATTTGATTCCATAACTCTATATTGGAAGTAATTAGACAATGCTAGTTGGTTTATTTAAATAATTTTATGCTGTCTTTCTACCCAAACAAGGTCCCCAAGGAAGCAAACATGAAAACTTTTGAACATTAAATCAGAATTTAAAATAATATATAAAATAATTAAATTAACTCATAAATGCACAAGACCAAAACCATGTAAGAGGTTCTTCATTCTTAGCTAGTGCACAATTTTGGAATGTTTCCGCCCCGCTTTGCCCCACCCCTGCCATGCCCCCAGAACACCCCCACCACACCCTCGTCATCCCCCAGAGGGGCACAGGCCCAATGCATCGCCCCCGCCCCTCCCCCTTGGAGCTACGCCTCTGCGCTACTGCATTAGTGATCACTCTGCCAGCTGGCTTAGTATCGTCTTCCCAAATTACCTTTAAGAAGTCTGGATCAATCCCTTTAATTTTGGGAACTGGAACAGGAGGAAGAATCAGTATCTTTAACCTTGAAAAGAAACATTCACATTTTAATTTAAGAATGCTGAAATAGTACATCATGAGCAAGGAGTTTGCAGAAAATTTTAAATGTTTATAGATCACAAAAAAATGGCAAAATGTAGAAATGCAAAAGGTGCTCATGGAGTCTTGAACACAATTTATTGCACTTGCTGAAGGTAAAGTTTGAATGCAAGGCCCTTTCTGCATGGGCCAAATACAGTGTCCTGGGAGACCATTCGCAACTCTCAAGCGGCGCGAAGCCACTGTTTGAAAACAGCAGCTTCCAACCGCTGCCGTGCAAATGGGAGCGGCTGGAAGGCGCCATTTCCCCACCCTTTCCCGAATGCCTTACCTTGCCTTCGGCCTTCTGGTGCGTTGTACAGGCCAGGGGACATGCCCCCCCCCCGCCCTGCGACTCCAGAGCTGTTGTACACGGCAGGGGGGCATATCCCCTGGCCTGTGAGACGCGCCGGAAGGCCGGAGGCAAGGTAAGGTGTTCGGGGGACGGCACAGCCTCTGCGCAGGCTGCGTTGTCTTTCCCACCCCTACCAGGACCGTCCATGAGAACGGTCCCGGGGGGGGGGCGTCGGCATTGTTTACGCGGATGCACCCCCGCAGCGTGGCCGTGTGGAAATGGCCCAACTTACTGAAGTGTTGTTGAAGGTAAAGTTTGATCCCCTGAGGAAGTTCTTTTTTGCGAATGCTTTGGGGTCATTCTACTAAATTGTGTTCAAGACTCTTTGTGCACCTCTTTTTTCTGCTTGTGCAGCCTATTTTTACAGTTTTATGTATCACAAACCTGACTGATGTCCACTACAAGAAAGAGAAGTACATTTTTTATTTCTCCACTATGTTACTGATCTGAGCTGGTACGTCACTGATCTGAGCTGGAATTCTCCTCCTCTCCTTGTAGATTAGTTAGCTCCGCAGGATTGGAATGCCACGTTTCCCTTGGCCATTAGCACGAGATTAGAGGTGGGGGGGGGGGTGTAGGTTGCCAGATCCAGGTTGGGAAACTCCTGGAGGCTTGGGGATGAAAACTGAATAAGACAGAGACCTCAGTGGTGCCAATGCTACAATCCAGTCTCTTCAGGGGAAGTGATATCTGTAGTCTGGAAATGAACTGTACCTCTGGGAGATCCCCAGGCCCCATCTTGTAGCTGGCAACTCTATTGCAGGAGGCAGTTGTTTCCTAAACTGACAGGATTTGCCACCCCTCATGATACCCCCCCCCCCTTTAATTCTGTTTATGTTATCCTCGGCTTTTTGCAGAGTCCCCTTCCAAGCCTGGGGTCAGGCACTGCCAATACATTTTTATGTGCTGCTGCTACTGTATTTTAAACAATTTCAATGATTATATATTTATTTTCCTATTATTGTATTTTATATGTGCCTATTGGTCTTTGTTCACAGCTCAGAGCCCTTTGGGGATTGGGCGGTATAAGAAAATTTATTATTATTATTATTATTATTATTATTATTATTATTATTATTATTATTATTATTATTATTATTATTATTATACTTCTACTACTACCTCTACTACTACCACCACCACCACCACCACCACTACTACTACTACTGCTACTAATAATAATAGTAATAATAGTAATAATAGTAATAATAATTATAAAAATACTTCATATTGCTATGTACAAATCTAGTAGAAAACTAGTGCAAAAATGATTAGGTTTTACTTGTAAGACATTTTTTTTAGCATTAAAAATGGCACGCCCCCTGTGCTCTGAAACTCTTAGACACAATCTGTCAGGGGTAGCAAAACTCACTTCTGCTGTTTAACAAAGAGGATAATGGATAGTATCACCATCACACCAAGGGTTCCAAAGGCTATCATGAAAGACCAAGGGACTCGAAATTCTGAAACAAAAGACAAAACAAAACAGAAACAGACTGTGTCATTTGCTAAACTACTTTACATTAATTGGAAATGTTTCTTGCTAGCTCATGCTGGATGTTTTTGGTTGCTGTGTGTATGTGTGAATAACTCATGGTGGAATCCTAAGGACACTTTCCTAGGAGTAAGCCCCACTGTACAAACTTGAGTAGGATTCTAGCAGTTTAGGACTGCTCATTTGATTTCTTCAGCAGACTGTAATCCAGCTTGCTCACAGAAACAGAGTTGAAGAGACATCAAGGCCACCCCTCCCAGGTGCCCACCAGCCTACCTTCCCACCTTTTCCCTGCTCAGAGGGGAATTGCCCCCGAGTAGGCAGCTCGACCTCCGGCTGGCACCTGCTTGGACTACCCTGGTGCTCCAGCAGGGGCTGCACCACTTCCTGGAGCACGAGCAGGCTGCTCAGCCTCTGACTGGCTGAGCCTGTCTCTGAGACTGACTCAGCCTGCTTGGAGTGGGAAGCAACAGTACTGTTTCCTACTCTGAGGCTGCTTATTTCGGGGGGGGGGGGGCATTTTGCACCCCCACATGACTAACTGGCGTGCACTTGGGGCACATGTCCGCACATGTTCCCATGGCAGCTACGCCACTGGCGCCATGTACCCTGAGAACATCCAATGTGCTGAATGAACCACAAAGCCATGCTCTTAATTACTTGTGAAATCTGAGTCCACAACTAAGTTGTAAATAGAAAACAGCATTTTCAATGGAGCACAAAGTACCCTTTTCTCACTTACCTTCATCACATGGCATCAGGTCATTTGCACCAAAAGACACATAAAGTATTTCACTGAACTCTCCATAGATTTGAGATGCAACTTTTGCTCGGATTCGTATCTCATAATCACGGCACGTCTTCAGAGCATACACAGGCAGTCTTGTTATTGAGACCACTGTCCTCAGCTGTAATGATAAATTAAATGTTGAGAGCATGGTTTAGTGGTTGGCGTGCCATCCCAAGATCTGGGAGACCCAGGTTTGAATCCCCACTCAGCCTAGCTTTCCGTATAGGATTGTAAGAATAAAATGCAGAAGGGGAGACTGTTGTAATCCCTTTTGGCTCAATACTGGGGAGAAAAGTGGGGTGTAAATGAAGTTGTTGTTGTTGTTGTTGTTAAAGACCAAAGAAAAACCCTGCCTGATAGACCAATGGTCCATGCAGTTTAACACCTTGTTTCCTACAGTGGCTGACAAGAGGTCCGCGGAAGATCTACAAGCAAGGCACGGAGGCCACAGCTTTCCCTTTTGTATGTTGGCTACTGGTATGCAAAGACGTACGCCCTTTGAACAAACTTATATAAATTTATGTAACCCCCTTTTAAAAGCCATTGATCTAGATTAGTGACAGGGAAGGTGGTATGGTCTAGTCTGAACTTGTCAGATCTTGGAAGCCAAGCAAAGTTGGTACTTCAAAGGGAGACCGCTCCAGAAGACATTTCAGAGGAAGGCAATGGCAAATCGCCTCTGCTTCTCATTTGTCTTGAAAGCCCCTTGCTGGGGTTGCAATAAGTCAGCTGGGATTTGACAACACTTTACACAAGCACAGGCTAGAAACCATCACTATGTCCTATGATCTGCTCATAAACACAGGCCCCATAAACACTTTCTGAGACAGAAAATCTTACCAAAGGAATGGGTTAGACCTGGGATGTATACCTATATTTTTGCCCAACAAGACACATTCTGTATCAATGCATTTAAGAATCGACAGCTAGCAAGATAACCAGCTTTAGTTAGATTTTTATTTGTGCTGTTAGAACACAAGAACTGTCTTGTTGAATCAGACCACAGTTGTTTCCAATCCATTTCCAATCGTGTCATCAGCAACTAGCATTCAGAAGTCTATGTACTCTGTATGTGGAGGTTTCACTTAGGTACTGTGAACAGCCTATGAAAAAGAAGAGTTTGGATTTATATGCCACCTTTCTCTCCTGTAAGGAGACTCAGGGTGGCTGACAAACTCCTTTCCCTTCCTCTTCTCACAATAGACACCTTACAAGGTAGGTGGGGCTGAGAGAGTTCTGAGAGAACTGTGGAAGATCTTTTATTCAAGAAAAATTATGATGTTTATCCTGCTTGTGTAAATGCCTGCAAACAGTGCGATTTTCTGACTCCTCTTTCTACAATGTCCACAGAGTGAAACATGACACGTTGTCAATTCCCATGTTATAGGGCAGGAGCAGATACACTGTGCTACTGCTTCTCCTGTAATGTACAAATGGGCTGTGACACTTGTGTCAATCTACTGTCTGAACCGCATGGCTAAGCTGCACATCACAGGTGAGATGATCCGCAACTGACCCACTATGCACTGTATACTGAGCTAGACAGTTCTGCAAGGTTGCAAAGTCCATGGAAAATTAATCCACAGGTTTGCATCCATGAAGGGTCGAGCATACTATTAGATTACAAGGGTCCCCAAAGATGGATAAAACAAGACCATCTCTACTAGAACCATCACGAATAACTTGGTGCCTAATGTAAACTTGGTGATTGCACTGTTCGCCCCTGATAGTAAATCGTTTATAAATGAATAAAATAGCACTATTCCAACAATATCACTGGGGGTCCTTCATTGTGAAAATGGTCCACTTATTCTTACTTTCTGGACATGGTTGGAATGTGCAGTGTAACTATCCTCTAAATGGTTTCAGAAGGATAAGCTGTGACAGCAGAGGCGTAGCTCCAAGGGGACGGGTGGTGGTGGTGGTGCATGACGCACCGGGTGCGTGCCCCTGTGGGGGTGTGGTGGGAGCGTTCCAAAATGGGGCAGGGGCATTCTGGGACAGGACAGGAATGGGTGGGGCGGAGGACGCACCAGTGCACCGGGCGCTTTTCTCCTTTGCTACTCCTCTGTGTGACAGTCTGCATTAGAAGATCCAGATCTGAGTCCAGCAGCTTTTTAGAGTCCAACAAAATTCTGAGGGTGTAAACTTGAGAGTCAAAGCTTTATCAGGCGATATGATTTTCGAGTATCAGCTTTTGAGAATCAAAGCGTTGACTTTTGTAAGCTTATACTCTGAAAATCTTGCTGGTAAATTTCTACAAAAACTTGTCTTTCTAGGGTGAGAAGACTCAGATGGCTTCAGTAAAGACAGTCTAAAATACCAAGGAGGGGGCTTTGCTAGTTTATTTTGCGAAATGCAAGACACTTTTATTATGAGATACATTATGAATGCCAGTTATGGCTATTATTACACACTGGGGTTGCATCATTATCTGATCAGAGGAATACAAGACAATAAGCCATAATTGTCTGTGAATACGGTGCCATTTCTAATGATGCAAAAGGGAGAATTAATTATTTTAAAGTTGTAAGGTCATTTGAACAACCTATTTGAAATGCATTAAATCCCACTGCAATTTAAGCAGCTATAATCAAAGCAGTATTTTAGTTTGGTATTATTTGTGAGTGTTTCATGCACACTGTTGTAGAAAAGGTTGTTTTATCTGCAGGCAAGAACTGGAATTTGTTCTGTGCTGCTCTGTTATTGTGAGAAACTCCCCAAAATAGTCAAGCATTTTGGCATAATCTGAAGTGGCCTTATAGGTTTTATTCAAGTGTGCCTACCCACTGGCATGGGACTGATGTTTCTGTTGGTGGACTGAGTCTACCATATAAGCAAGCTTCTGTCCAGCTGGCTGGTATAGATGCCAACAAGGAAGATCCATTGTGCAGTCTTCCAGTCAGTCTAGGCCAGTTGGCCATGCTGGCAGGGGCTGATGGGAATTGTAGTCCATAACATCTGGAGTGCCAAAGGTTCGCCACCACGGGTCTAGAGCTTCACTCTGTCCCTCAGGTCAAGAACAGGGACATCCTTTGAATGGGAGTGGAGCTTTAGGGGTCTCTGGCATACCCACAGGCACAGCTGGGCCAAACAACAGCAGATTCGCATTCTAATTTTCTGTTCCCATGGCTCCCCTTATGTATACTTCCACTCAAGTTCAAGGCGCTTCTTTTCCTCTCTTTCCTCACACGTACGATAGTCCCTTTCCTTTTTCAGAACTTTTTCAGGCTGCAAAAGGCCTGTTCACAGTAAAAACGGCCTGATGGGAACTATATATGAGGAACTGTAGTTCCTCAGGCTGTTTTTACTGCAAACAGGCCTTTTGCAGCCTGAAAAAGTTCTGAAAAAGGAAAGTAACTAAGGTAAGTGTAAAAAGGGGGGTGGGGGGCGTTGTGGGGGGGGTGCTGTGGGGGGGCGGGGGAGGGGCCTGGTGGCGATTTTCCGCACGCCCAGGCGTGTGCACCCCTCGTCCCTTGTAGCTCTGCGACTGGGCATACCTCATTCCATTTTGTCCCATTGACTTCTTTGTACTGTAGCTGATAGTTCAGAGTGACCCATCCATTCTGAACATCTGCAGAAGGTGGAGGCTTCCAAATGACTTCAATGTCTGTGAAGACGCCTGTCGGGCTTGTATTTATTACACTCCAGTTGAGTCCAATGGGAGGGTCAGGGATTACTGTGAATTAAAACATATGTGTTTTCAAATGAGTTCAGAAAAAGGTCTTTCCCAGTATGAATTCCTTCCCTGGATATCTCTCCCACAAGCAATGGTGAGACTTCTCTATGACATCACAGAGGATTCTGAGGCAATGTATGAATTAAGGGAATGGAAAGTGGTCTTATGGCTCCCTTTAGCCCTGCTTCATCCTCCCTGGGCTGGTATGAAGCACAGTGTGTGCTTGTGTGAACACAAGTGTGTGAAGTGGGTAGATGGAGAGGGGAAGAATGAGATATAACAGTATGTTTAGCAGGAGGGAATTTTGCTCAAGGCAAGGAGGGGTAGCTAGTACCCCAGAGGACAGGGTCAGAATTCAAAATCACCTGGACAGATTAGAGAGCTGGGCCAAAACTAACAACATTTATTTCAATATCTTGCTTGACAACAGTACAGGTGAATGAGATCTGAGAGTCTTAGTAGACCACAAACTGAACATGAGTCAATGGTGTGATGTGGCAGCTACAAAAGCCAATGCAATTCTGGACTGCATCAACAGGAATATAGTGTCTAGATCAAAGGACATAATAGTACTACTCTATTCTGCATTGGTCAGACCTCCCCTGAAATACTGTGTCCAGTTCTGGGCACCACAGTTCAAGGATATTGACAAGCTGTAACATGTCTACAGGAAGGTGACCAAAATGGTAAAAGGTCTGGAATCCATGCCCTACAAGGAGAGACTTAGGGAGGTGGGTATATTTAATCTGCAGAAGAGTTGGTTAAGCCATGTTTAAATATTTGAAGGGATGTCATGTTGAAAGGGAGCAAACTTGCTTTCTGCTGCTTCAGAGACTAAGACATGGATTCAAACTATGAGAAAAGAGATTTCACCTAAGCATTAGGAAGAACTTCCTGACAGTAAGGGCTGTTTGACAGTGGAATACACTGCCTCAGAGGGCCTTTCCCCACTTACCTTCTGCCCCGCGCTACTGTAGGCAAGTAGCGCGGGGTCCCCCGGCACTTCCCACTACAGGGGCGGCGACAACGCAGCTGCCCCGACGCTGCCGCTGTCGCGCCCCCTCCTGGCGCTCTTCATTCCTGGCGCTCTTCTAAATGGCGCCTTTTTGATGACTTCGCTTGTTAACGGGGTCGTGGGGAAGCCTGCCGCTAAGCCAGAAATGACGCAAGCGCTTTATGCAGTGTGGGGCATACGGGGGGGGGGGGTCGTGGCAAGTGGGGAAACGCCCAGAGTGTGGTAGAATCTCTTTGGCTCATTCCGCACATGCAGAATAATGCACTTTCAAACTGCTTTCAGTGCTCTTTGAAGCTGTGCGGAATAGCAAAATCCACTTGCAAACAGTTATGAAAGTGGTTTGAAAACGCATTATTTTGCATGTGCGGAAGGGGCCTTTCTTTGGAGGTTTTTAAATATAGGCTGGATTTGTCAGGAGTGCTTTGATTGTGTTCTCCTGCATGGCAGGGTCCTGTGGACTTGATGGTCCTGTGGTCTCTTCCAACTCTATGATTTTATGATTCTATGATTCTGGATAGGTAGGATCTAGGCGTGGGTGAAGGGACAGAAAGGATGTAATAATGCGGGTGGGATTGGGCAGTAATATTATCCGGAGTTTGTGTTTGTGTGTGTGGGAACTGGGGATTTGGAAGAAGCAGGGCATTTGGAAGATGTTGAGAAATTGATACTCTATGAGTATTTAGTTTTGTGGGAATCCAGGATGCAGAGAAGAAAAAGGCACAAAGTCATAAAAATGTGATGAAAATCTTTGTTAAGAACATATATTACTTTCCATTTTGTGACATCCACATCTTTGTAGGGAGAAGGAGCAGAGTTGCCCCAATGTGTAACTACTTCAAGTTTTCAGGTTAATACACACCAAAGAACCTCTGTGTACAGCAGTGTTTTTTTTTTACAGTGTAATGTTTATTGTATGTAATGGAAAGTACATTTGAATTTCAAAAATTTAAAACATATAAAAAGTGATTAAAGAGCTAACATTTTATCGACAGTTGATAAATACATAAGAATGTTTATTATGCAGCAGTAAGTGTTTTTTTAAAAAACAGGATAGAATACATAGTAAAAGTGTACCTATTTCTTCAACGTATAAACATTTTTCATCGTATGTTTGATTTCCACCTGTTAGCTTGATACAATAAGGAACCCAAACAGAGGTGTATGTTCTGTTGAAGAAACAGCTGTTTTCACCTGCAGTTACATAATCAGGACATTCTTTCCATTCATTTTGCCTAGAATGACAGCAAAATCACAATGACAAATGCACGTACCATGAACATTCTAAGAAAGAAGTTACAATGAGTTTGAGAAAACAAAAATATTCTTTCAACCCTACTCCCCCACCGAATAAACAAGCCAGTTTTAATGTTATGTTTCTAGTACCTCATGCAAGCAGCCATGAGATTTTGCCCAATTTTCCTGGATGAAATATGCGTTGCTAAACAGTTGGAAGGTTATTGCAAATATTGCCTGTATATTTCTCAGATGTGGGTCAGTCTGTGAATATCTAAACTCACAGATCTAGCCAACACTAAAAGAAAGGAGATTTTTCTTTCAACTTGGGGATCTGCGCCCAAGTTTACAGGGGAAAAAATCACTTAAAAAAAGTAAATTGGGGGAGGGGTTAAATACCCCTCAAACAAAAATGTCTGAGCATACACAGAGTGCTTACTGGATGATGCAGCTCCTGACAACCGGGATATTGCTGTCAGTGGGATGTCAAGGGCTCTGTCGCCAGCGTGGCAGCTCTTTGATGGTATAATGCAGCCACCCAACAACCAGGCCACTGGTGTGGCTCCTTTCAGAACAGTCCCGCTAGCTTCTAACAACTAAGTGGGGATTGCTGCTGGATTGGGGATGAGGGGATTCCTTCCTTCCACTTGCTCACCTCATGTGCTGCTTTGCCCTGCAGTCTGGCCAGTTGGAAGCCAGAAGGGAAGTTTAAAAAGGGCGGCAAATACAGTGGTGGCATGTGGCGTCCTCCTCACCTCAGCCCTGTAGCCACCATCTCACCATCTTTTCTGCCAGCTTCTAATCAGTCAGATTGCAGGGGAAAGCTATGCTAGATATGGGAGGTTAGGTGGGATTTTTTGTTCCAGCTGGCCCATCTGCTTCTTCCTGCAGTTTGGTGAGTTGGGACCCGGGGGTGGCGACTGGTAAAGGTAGGTTGACTGGGTGGGACAGAGAGAAGGAAGCAGGGAAAGGCTGTGAAGGCTGCCAGGGAAAGGAAGGGAGAAACATTGGGAGAAGGAGAAATTAAATTCCCTTTCTGAAAGTCCCACTTATGGGACACTCAAGAATTTATGTGGATCCTGGACTTAATGAGAAAGAAGTTTTCATAGTTCATGTGAAAACAGTTGTGAAGTCAACCAATAAGGACACCATTGCTAATTTCACAATGTGTAGAAGAAATAAACTTAGGGCAAGATATTGAAGAAGAAGAAGAAGAAGAAGAAGAAGAAGAAGAAGAAGAAGAAGAAGAAGAAGAAGAAGAAGAAGAAGAAGAAGAAGAAGAAGAAGAAGAAGAAGAAGAAGAAGAAGAAGAAGAAGAAGAAGAAGAAGAAGAAGAAGAAGAAGAAGAAGAAGAAGAAGAAGAGGAGGAGGAGTTTGGATTTATATCCCCACTTTCTTTCCTGTAGGAGACTCAAAGGGGCTTTCCTGTAGGAGACTCAAAGGAGCTTTCCTGTAGGAGACTCAAATCTCCTTGCCCTTCCCCCCTCACAACAAACATCCTATGAGGTGGGTGGGGCTGAGAGAGCTCCGAAAAGCTATGACTAGCCCAAGGTCACCCAGCTGGCGTGTGTAGGAGTGCGCAGGCTAATCTGAATTCCCCAGATAAGCCTCCACAGCTCAGGCAACAGAGCGGGGAATCAAACCCAGTTCCTCTAGATTAGAATGCACCTGCGCTTAACCACTACACCACTGCTGCTCCATATTCAGTGGAAACTTGTCAGATGGCTAAGGATCAATAAATATGGGAGCTAAGGCCATTCTAGAAACAGCCAGTGGCTTCCGTCTGTAACAAGATGCTGGCCTAGATGAACTTCATGGAATGGATTTTAGACAGCAGTTTCCAGCATACGATTGACTTCTCCTTACCTTTTTGTATACATCAGTTGAATATTTTCTGGGACAGTCAAATTGTGATAACCCCCATTGTTCCAAAAACAAGAAAATGTTTCCATTTCAGGTGATCTGCACTGAATAATATGTGGTCTTTCTGAAACCAAAGAGAAAGAGAAAGAAAAGATCAATTATGAATCCAAAGAGAAAAAAATACAGAAACTGACTGATTAAAAGAAAACAATTCAACATGATGCATGATCATAACATATGATCCCAACTAAGTGGTGCCATAAACTGCCCCTGTCATTAATTTGCCACTTCTGTGTATGGCATTTGTTGCCATATTGACTATAAACATTGGGGGGAGGGATCAAAAATGGTCCATTCTATACTGTCCATTATTGTTTAGTGTCACAATTAAATTGCCTTCGCTTATTTAGGCACTCTTCTCAAATCCTTCCTGGTAGATGTTACTAGATAATTTTGCTATTGATCTTTATAAAATATGCTTATGAAAAAGGTAGGACTTTACAAGGTTGGGGTGATCCGGCTTGGTTCAAGAAGAACATATTGGAAAAAGACTCTTAAAGAACAACCACTAGCTTTGTATTATATTTCTAAAGATGATTGCATCTCAAGGATGCTTCAGTTTCAATCACCTCTGGCTGACTCCCATTTCTCCGTCTGAGTGTTTTTAGTTTGCCATTGATTCCACTCCTGACCTACAAGATTCTCTCACTCTTTACTATGCTGGAGACCAGTTCTTTCATCTGCCTGCTATTGATGTATGGATGTCTAAAATCCATCACATTTTATCCTGTCCTTTCTCCAAGGAGCTTAAGGAGCTATACACATTGTTTGCTCCTCCATTTTCTCCTCACAACCTTTGAGGTGAATTATGTCGGAAGAGAATGTTTGGCCCCAAATCACCTAGTAACCTTATCAGCTGAGCAGTGCTTAGAATGCAAACCTTCATAGTCTTAGTTTGACACTCTAGTCATTACCTATGTTTTTCCCTGATCCTACCTGTTGGCCTACCCTCAGTCAGTGGTTTTTTTTTTAATGTAACCCAGAACTCACTGCTTCATAGTGTGCATAAGCCCTGCAGAAGTAATGGCACAAATAATCTATTTTTCTTATTCAGGATACAAATAATATATATTTTTCCTAATCAGGATATCATTTGTGCTATATGACATAAAATAATATGGGAGTTGGAAATTTATCTTGTGTTATTTTGTTTATATAATCTGTGCTGGAGCTTTGGGCACAAATTATCTGCTAATTGATTGTTTCTACTCAAATTGAGACCTCACAGTGGGCCACTATGAATTCAAAAGGCTCCTCAAGTAGTTGAGCCAATCTTTTGGGAAATCCTTTATTTCTCAGACACCAAAAAATATTGCTACTTTAAAGAATTCCACATGCATCCAGTCTCCTGTACACAATGTAAAATGTGCAGCCAGATTGAAATCCATTTGAGCATCAAGACAATAATATTATACTATCTGCCAAAAGTTAAAGGGAACTGTTGTTAATCTCTGAAGTTTGAAACACAAAATGCAGACTACTGAAAATATTATTTTTTGATCACATAAAGGCATAGATCTACAAATGTATGTTGCATTCCTAAGAGTCTGAGTATGGGTTTAGGTTTTCCCAGTGGGACCTGACACAGTCCATGTTGAAGCAGCGGTTTACTCGTGAGTAGACCACCTTGCAGGATGCAATGCAAACAAGAACGGAAAGACACACAGTCACCAGTGCAGTTCTGTTTATTGCTAACTGCTGTCAAAGTGCTCCGCCAGACCACAGGAGTTTCCAGGCACACATCACCCTGTTGTCTGTGCTTACTATATACAATTGAGGTGCCAATCAGGTGCCCATGTCTTATCTGTCTTTGCACACGGTACACAGTTGTGCACACAGCCCTAATTATGCACACGGCACCTGCTGGAAGGAGGGTCCACCTGTCATCTAGATTTTGTTCATCTAAACACATGTTCTGACAGTCCACTTCTAGGAACTCCAATTAATTAAAACCAATTACAATGAGGAGAGTGGAAGAAGTAGAAGGGGAGAGATGCTGGAAAGGAAGTGGGAGTAATAGAAGAAGAAGAGTTTGGATTTATATCCCCCCTTTCTGTCTTGTAAGGTGGCTTACAAGCTCCTTCCTCTCCCCACAACAGACACCTTGTGAGGTAGGTGGGGCTGAGAGAGTTCCAAAGAACTGTGACTAGCCCAAGGTCACCCAGCAGGAGTGTAGGAACACATCTGGTTCACCAGATGAGTCTCAGACACTCAGGTGGAGGAGTGGGGAATCAAACCCAGTTCTCTAGATTAGAATCCACCTGCTCTTCACCACTACACCACGCTGGAGACACAGGAGGAGAGTGGTTAGAAAGGAAGTGGGGATGGGAAAAGTGTTGGAAAGGAAACTTAAACACAGTCTCCCGCCTATTAAGGCACAGTTGAATCCTATGTATGTACTAGGATTTCTACCTCAAAGGTGGTTCAACAAGGGGTGCTGCATGAGGATGCTCCTCACTCCCCACCAACCACCATTTCCCTCCTCCAGGAAATAAGATGTCTTCCCTCTCATTCCATGTGTGCTTTGAACTGTGACGAAGGGAGGGGGAACTGCGCCCGGGGCGTGAACTGCCAGCACGCCCCAACCCCGCCCACAACATGCCCCTGAAACACCACGCCCCCTGGAATGCCCCCAACACCCCCCTGGCCGTGCCTCCCCAACGTGACTGCAATGGCATCGCCTGGGACAAGCCGCCCCCGGATGTCCCCATTGCAGTTACGCCCCTGGCTTTGAAACATAGCACAGGAAGCTGTGAATTCTCAGTAAGGAGTCTAATGGGAGCAGGATTGAGGTGGTCGAGGCTCCCACATGTCCAGGGTTTCAGACTACTGTCACAACAACTCACCACATTATAAGGCTGGCCCTGTACAGCTTTTCTCCTCCAAACCATCTTTCCGTACTACTTTTTAGATTTTTGAGTGCACCGATCTGGGTTCCCAAACCTGGGTCTTCTGTGAAATGTCTAGCCGAGTCCTAAAATAAATCTAATTTTAGCTGGCATCTCACAGAGTGGATTATGCTTGCTTTGGGTAGTTGCTTTTAGGTTAATATTTTGTTGAATAAATTTGACAGCTACCTTGTCTAGTTCTTATTATGACTGTTCTGAAGTATAAAGTCACAGGGTATCTGTGGTTCCAATTCCCATCTTTTCCACGTGGGAAAAATTTAGTTCAATCTAGTATTTTAAATTTGAATGTTAACAAATGGAATGCATGTACTCTATTTTATCTGATCGCTCTTTTAACAACAACCTTTGATGTGGAGTGGCTTACAATATACATAAAAATAACGCTGCAAAGCAAACCAATGGAATAGGCATCTAGCTTTGCTGGAACAGCCCTTGGCAAAGTGCAAGGTACAGATTCAAGTTGCTTTAAAACATAATTGAGGAGTGGCAGAATATTCAGCCATTGCAATCCCAACCAAACCCCCTCAATGCCTGTTTTTTGTTTTGGTATGACCATGGATTTTAGCTACGGTCTCAACTCTGGGCAAGTTGGAAGACACCTGATGCCAATTCAGTAGCACAGAATAATTGTATATTTGGGCCACATAATTCAGAAGGTGAGCGTGCCCCCTTTCCTCCCGAGGTTATCTTGGGATCATCACAGAGTTCTTTCCCACTCATTTACTGTTGGTCAGTCTAATAGAATAACATGAAATTCTGGGACCAAAGTCTACAGAGCAGTCCATAAATCAGGCCTGCTCAACTGGTGGCTTCCAACCTGAAACAAAATACCAGCCAAGCGTGGAGACTTGCTAGGAAGCATAAACTTCAGGATCATCCTCCTAAACGTGAATAGTAGGGAGCAAGCGGTGGGAGTCATCTGCCAAGGGCTTTGTCGCTAAGATATACTGGGTCAGATTGGATGTTAATGTGAAACCAATTAAATGATCTTCTAACCACCACCACAGAAGGAGAGAAGAGTTTGGATTTGTACCCTGCTTTCTTCCACTGTCAGGAGTCTCAAAGTGGTTTACAAAATCCTTCCCTTTGTTACCGCCCAGGAAAATAGCCAAAATATTTTCCTGGAGTCAAGTTACACGGCTACACTGGTTCCATGTCAGGACGCAGAGACTTGTGTAGCTCAGAAGCCTCCAAGAGGCTCACAAGGAACGCATTTGTGTGATTGTGCCAATGTTATATGATTTCCTTCTTGTCTTTGCCCCTTTTGGATATAATGACAGCCCCTTTTGTATTGAATTTATGATTTGCCCGCTGCTTGAGACTATATTCTAGCTGTTTTCTCCAGTTAGTTTAAGGCTCTGTTATTGTTAATTTAGGAGATTCTTGCCTATAAGTATATGTGTTTATTCCTTAAGGTTTCCCTAATGCTTAAGTTTAGAAAACTTATTTTGATATTTCTGCAATTAATAAAAGCTGTAGCCTGTAGAAGCTGATATTAAGGGACAAGGAAGTCAGCCCTGGAATGCAACTTAGACCAACACTTAACCAACTCCTCAGCGAGGACAAAGACCCCTTTGGATTTGCAAATTAAATTCTGCTGGCAGCACCCAGAGGTCCCAGCCATTGGAAGACGTGCAGAGGCCACCATTGGACAATTTGAACACTCCTTTGTTACAGAGAAGAGGGCAGGAGCCTCAGGACATAACTGAAGGAAACAGCCATCTGATAAAGGAGATAGCTGGGTACGGTAACGAGCCCACCTAGATTTTCTGAATGGACGTTATCTTCTATCCCTTCCAGTGCACCCACACAAGTAGATCTTATGGGAAGATCGCTTTTACAGCCGGGATTTCTCAGAATCCCATTCAAAAGTTGTAATTGTATCTTCTTTTTGTATTGTTGTTTTCTTATTGGTGTTTGGTAAGGGACTTGCCCCCTTACCTCCCCTTTCTACCTGCCCCCTTGCCCCCTTTGATGTTTGTGAATAAAAGTTCTTGCGCTTGTTTGCAAGGCACGATTCTCCTGCCCAAGCTGTGACCAGCACCTCCAAATAAAATCCTTTGCTTTGAAGAATGCTGGCTTCCTGCGCCTCATTACGTTGCTGAGCTGAAATAACTTATTGTTACCCGAGCAACAGCGGTAACACCTTCCTTTACACTTAACATATAATCCTGTGAGTCAGATGGGGCTGAGAGAGTTCTGAGAGAACTGTGTCTGGTGCGAGGTCACCCAGCAGGCTTTATGTGGAGGAGTGGAGAAACAAACCTGTTCATCAGATTAGAGTCTGGCGCTCTTAACTACAGCAGCACACTGGCTCCCCCCTCCCTGGTTATTTTAGGAACCTCAAATCAAAATCTGAAGCCAGGGCATGAAACTGATGAGAAGCACTGTATCATATTTAATTATATGAACACAGCATCATATCTAATTATTAACACAGCCTGAGATTTAGATCTGGGAGGGGGGGGGACTGGATGGAGAGAAAGCAAACTCTGTATTGCAGTACTTCCCATGGGAATCTAACCTGTTTCATATTTACATTGTCATTCATAGCTCTTAGGCCCCTTCCGCATACGCAAAATAATGCGTTTTCAAACCACTTTCACAACTGTTTGCAAGTGGATTTTGCTATTCCGGACAGCTTCAAAGAGCACTGAAAGCAGTTTGAAAGTGCATTATTCTGCATGTGTGGAATGAGCCTAATTACTTTGGGGCTACTGAGATGCTTGCCCAGAGTGAGTCAAAACCTCTCTTTTCTTTTACCGGTTTTTATTAGCAGTGACTATGATTTATGAAGCCTGTATTTATAGACAAGAGGTAAACCAGGATTTTTATGATGGTAATGCAAGCTGAATCCTTGTTTCAGAGGTGACACATTCTTAAATCAATAATTTGAGTTATGTTGCACAGGTTCTCATGTATTTCTGCAGAACTTGCAGACTGGTGGCCAATGATCTAAAAACAGCTAGCAATATTCTATCGATGAATAACACACTGGATGCAGAATGTGATTGTTCTAACATCAGAAAAAGTTAAAATACTGTAATTTTGGCCAGAAATTACTGAGTGCAAAAGAGAAAGTAATTCTCTGCTGCTGAAAAAACAGGGCATTTACTTTTCAATGTGATAGAGAAGGAAGAATCAATGACACGAATCAAATGCTATCTGTCATAAAAGAGAAGATTAATCACAACCATTACATGAAAATAACCAAGCACAGATCTGTGGTCTGGAGAGTAAAGGAACTTTTTATGCCAAGAGAAAATCTTGGCTTCACTGCCTAAGACAGCAGCCTCCCCACCCCCAATGCTATTACGGTACACAGTTTAGTCTCTATTCATTTGTTAAATAGCTTGCTCTGCCATGATTTCAGAGAAATCTGGGTGTCTCTTCATTTACTTAAAGAGATAATAGCAAAAGTTAAGCCAAAGGAATCAATGCAGCCTTGGGCAATATCATTTGGGAGACATGCCTTAATTCAGAGATCTGGACATTATAAAAATGTTTTTTCTGCTGGTTTTGATACATGGATTTTGTAGCTGAAAGATCGATGCAACATGTTTTTAAATAAACATTATTATATAAATTAAAAATGAATGAAAATGTGCTGAGACGATCAAGAGCCAGTCATCTGAAGTGAAGAGGATTCACTCACATGGGAGTCAACACACCCTTTCTGGTAGATCCACAGAAGTTATCAGCCCATGCTAATTTTAACTAACCTGCCTACCTACCTGTGTGTGTGTGTATACACACACACACACACACACACACACACACACACACACACACACACACACACACACACACACACACACACAGAGGTATATATATATATTGGCTCCCGATTGGCTATATATATATACCTGTGTATATATATATAGATGCTACTCTTTGCCAAGGACATAAAGCTTTGCAACAAGTTCTAAACAACAAGTTCTGGGGTCAACAAGTTCTAAACCTGCACTTCTGCTGAGGTTGAATAAGCCCCTCAGAAAAACATCTGAAAAGAGACCGTAATACTCCCTCCATAAATCTAGGCTGTGCATGCAAACAGCATGAACCAATTCCTCATTTCATTTATTAGCACAGCAAGCATGCACATGCCTGTTTTCTACCAGACAATAACAACGGGCATCCAATTCTTCCTTGCCAAATTGGACTTTCAAACTAAGACCTTCAAATGATCAGGACTATTCCAGTATGGCAAATTGAAATCCTTTCTTCTAAAGATCACCGGCAAGACTTTTATATATAATAACCAATTCAGAAAAGCAGTAAAGGAGAGGTTTGCTTCTATTCCAGAAGGAGGGAAAATGGCACAAAATTAAAGATAGCTATGTTTTAGTTGCACAAGGAGGAAGTGACATTGAAACTGGGATTTTTCCAGTTGAAACAGCGGTGATGAGAAATTCGTAAACAGCATCATTAGCTGAGACTACAGCTGTCCCCAGAACCAGTTCTAGGGACAGGATTGTTAAATGGTGGCTGGAGATCTGGTATTACAACTGATCTCCAGGCACAGAGATCAGTTTGCCTGGAGAAAATGGGTGTTGAGGAAGATGGACTTTGTGTCACTATACCCCATTAAAGCCTCTTCCCTCTTCAAACCCCACCCCCACTTGAAATTTTCACACAGATCCAAACCTGTTCGTTGTGAAACTGTGTCCTCCTCATCGGAGTTTCTCCCTCCCCACCACAGCGAGCACACAGCAGACACATCCGGTTGCAGAACTCTTAGCAATCCCCACTACCAGGCTAGCTCGCTTCGCCAGTCTCCCGATTGGCTGGCGTGCCTTGATGGGGCGGGACCTTTTCCCACTGCGGAAACATACATTGTAGGAGTGTGGTAAAAAAACCAGCGTGTAAAAGTTTAACGTTTAACCGTTTAACTGTGCAAACAGTTAATCGTTACCTTGTAAACCATGAACGATTCAAAGTTACGCGTTTGATTGTTTAATGTTTGCATCCCCTTCTGCTGGCCGATCGCAAAAGCGGAAATGAAACCAAGTAAAAGCTGCGTGTGCATTGCAGTGCTGATTGGTTGCCCAAATTCTGCATCACACTCCAGGGCATGAAACGAGTCAGGGTTTCAACTTTCATCCCTCCCCTCAGATCAGCTCTGAACTGTGTTAATGGGGTCTATGCCACTTGCAACCAGGTCCTGCTGGAACGCAGATTAACAGGGAGAATGAGAAACAGAAACAGAATCTGCCACGCAAGCAATGGGGAGGTCGTCCCTCAAACCTGGTTAGTTTGTGTTCTGAAACCTGGCTAAGACGGTAGTGGGGATTCGACCCAAATCTCCCCAATCTGGAATGAGCAACTCTGTTTAGGCGCCTATATGGGGTAATCTGTACAGATACTCAATTGTGACTGGAGCTTCCAGAAAGCACAGTGGCTGTTTTTAGCGTCTCTGACCCACATGAGAAAATCCACTTGTTAATGTTTCTCAAGAGTTCCTCTGGATTGGCTGAGCATCAGAATTACTGCACACTCCTTGACTATAGTCTGTTCATGAGGTACAGCAAAGGATTTCACCTCTTCTTCTCAAGTCTATCTGGTGGAATGTGCTCAAAATGGTCAGCTCGTGATGGTTGGCGGGGGAAGTCTTGTAATGCCAAAGTACAAAATGTAACAGGGTTTTCGTGTTACATTTAGGGTTGCCAACTTGGGAGCTGGAAATCTGATCTACAAACTACATAAATCATTTTTGAAAAAATTCATTCCAAGGTCCCTAAACTCCACTCTCCCAGGCTCCGCCCTCACGTGGCCAGGTATTTCTGAACCCACAGTTAATAACCCTAGCACACAAATAAACATATAGGGAAATCCGAAAAGGTGGAACAACAGAATGTAAGAAACAAAAGGACAGCAACATTCCTTGCTGCGTGCGTCCAAGTGGAATTCATTTGCAGTTGCATTCTTCCATAGGGGAGAATGGAGATAAGCCATGAAAATTGCAATCTCTCCCAGCAGCTCTGCCAGCGTACGGGGGCTGAGGTGGTTCTGGAGGCCAACTAAGGTCAGCCTTGCCCCCTGGAAAGCCCCAAGAATGCCCCTGGAATGCTGGTGTAGCTGGGGGTTTCTGCAAGCGCCAGCGTAAGGCCAGATATCTCGGTCGGGTATTACGGAGCACCGTAGCAGCCAGATGCTGGCAGATTTGCCCCTCCGCCAGCGTTAGTGCCCCAGAGAGGGCATTTACACTGGCAGAAGCCCACACAGCATCCAGAAGTTGAAGTTTTCCTGATACATTCTTCGCTTTACTTTCCTCACACTTTCTTTGTTCCAGCCCTCCGGAGCTGCCTCCAGAGGGCTTTACAAAAAACTGGCAGTTATCAGATCATTATAATGTTATACTGATCTATCGTAACAGTGTACTAATTTCTAGCTTTCTGCAGATCACCAGCCCTTTTCATGGCAGAGCTATAAAGAGAAATGTGCAACCAACACCTCTTCCCTTATAACTTTGCAATTAAAAGGGCTAATTATTTACTGTTTAAAACAAAAGTGGGAACTTACTGAATTGCTGCAATAGTGTGTTATGATATTATAGCACTACAGTGATCTTAACACTCAGAGAAAATGTTGAGGTGGGGAGTACATTCCCTCCCACCTCCCACTGAGGGACAATAGGATATAAAACGGGAGATAAGTATGCAAGCCTGTTTTAAGTTCTCCTGATTACATCCTCTTTCTTGCTGACAGATCTCTTCCATTATTTTTCAATGACAAAAAGAGGTTTCCATTGAAGAACACACTGACTGTAAGGGTGAGTGGGAAAAGGATGACACACTTTCCGTATTACCAAGGATTTGAACAATGTAAAACTGAGGTTTTGTGAATGCTTATATCTCTAGTATATAATTTTAAAACCATGCCGCTAGATGGGTTGCAAAAAACCCCCCTTAAGGATGTAAATCAGTCAGCACCAGAACAGCATGCTCAGAGGACCTCTTTCAATATGAAATGGCTATAGTACAGATGCCATCGTATAGATAAGGCAAGTTTTTAAACCTGGAGTTTTTAAACCTGAATTTTTTAAACCTGAAGGCAACTGCCCAATATCCCATTCAATTTTCATTGCAATTTTAATCTTTCTACTTAAACAGAAACTGTGTTACCTTTGTGAATCTCACTTCTGATTTTTCGCTTATACAGCAACAAGGACTGAATATTCATTCACTTGTAATATAATTTCCTGGAATCAACAGCTTGCTAGGGACCATGAGTTTGGGTTGAAGATTAACTGTCCTGTACTCTAATGATTTTAAGCGGCCCATTAAGGTTCTGAGCTATTATCTGATGTCAGACCCGGTTGTGGAGAGTTTGAATATTATGACTAAAAAGCCTTGCACTGTCATTCATTAGGAAAAGAAAATAATCCAAGGCTGTTGGAAAGGGACATAATGTTTAGCAACACAGTTATGAGTGTGGCCGGAATATGATTTCCTGGGACAGGGACTGGCTGTTCTGGGTATGTAGGGCACGCGTGAGAGCCAGCATGGTGTAGTGGTTAAGTTGCTGGCCAACGACATGGGAAACCCAGGTTCAAACCCTCACTTGCATTATGTAAGACTGGCCAAGTGACCTTGGGCCAGTCATACACTCTCAGCCGTGATCCTGGCTAGTATTTGCATGGAAGACCTCCAAGGAATATAATGTGCTAGTTTAATAAATCTTGTATAACAACAGACATACGTGCAGAAAGTGATAACAAATGTGAGAATCTATACCCCCATACACCAATTGAATAATAATGTCCAAAGGACGAATACATGTGCTAAACTGCACTCTCAAAGACAAGTAACGTCAGTCCTAATATTATCTGACCAGTTCATATATCATCAGAGGTAGGTTTATTTGCATTTATTAATTAGATTTACTTGATCTGATACCCTTTCTTCCCTGGACTATGTCAGGACCAGGGCGATTAACACATGGTTATAATCACATTTAAAAACAACAGTTTCCTGGTAACTGCTTGTTTCATGGTAACTTGTCCACTTTATCAGTATTGCAACTGAAGCAGAGAATTTTTGATGCTTAGCCCATGCAAAAGGGATACAGGAAGTACAACACGACTAGCCTTTTTGAGAGCGATTGGATACTAGATGTTTGGAAATAGTGATCCCAATAATGGGCAAGCGTGAATAACCAATACTGATGAAGTGGACAAGCTATCATGAAACGGGTAATTATTGGGGACATTGCAAGACAGATCAAAAAAGACTGAATCAGAAAAGAGCTGTCCCTGCTGAACTATGCTGAAGCAGTTTACTGAGAGGATATTTGAGTCCCATTGAAAATACCACGATCCTCCGAAGATTCATTCGAAGCCAGTGACAACACTAGAAACTGGCCTGCTTGTGGATTTTCTATATTATATTAGAGACTCTATGTCAGTTAGCAGAGCAATTCAGAATGTATACATCTATTTACAGACTTGGTTCTTGGAATTTGTTACCAGTCTAAGAGAATGGCTGATTTTGGAATCTGAATAAAGCTCATATGTTGAGCTCTAGTGTACATTTTGTAAATATTAGTAGTTTAGTAAAAGTGTGACAGTCATTTTGACTGCTAGCCGCATTTGTACAATCATGTTCATGGTTTCAGATTTAGTTGCACCCCCCCGCCCTTTTTTTGCTTGATGATGGAGCCCTACTGAAGGATGGCAGTCCAACGGATGGGGCATAGAAAATAGCTGCAATGAAAAAGTGTAGAAACAGGCACTGGTAGACCATTTGGATTCATATTTAGTATCCTGTTCAAATTTTTAATCATTTAATGTGCTATTATTATTGGTGGTTAAATGTTTGCTGCAGCGTGAAAGAACACCCAAAATGGTGATTTATCCAGGATTACCAGCCCTATTTAGAATAAGAGTGTAAGTTAAAAACTAGACTGGACTCAAAATTGTGGGTAGGGATAGATTAGCAAAGAATGGATACACAATAATATTTATGTGATAGGATCAAATAACAGCAAGTATTTACAGTCTTTGACATATTAGCAAAGGGTCTAGTGCACTGGAAATTGTGGACTACTTTATCACACTGTAAAGGAATAGTTTCTTTACCAGACAACAGGTTCTCCTTTGGTGAAACTTACTGCAACCTACATTCAAACGCTTCATTAGAAAACAGACATACCAGTGGAGAAAAAAGCTCCACCGCTTAACATGTCTTTTCATATTTTAGAAGCTGTTGTATCCAAAGCTTTCATTTAGGAGAATTAAAGTATCGACATCATGAACTGAATTTCTTCTTTGGGTCCCTGTAGCAGCCCCAGCCCTTTAGAACAGCTTGCCAGAGGTGGTGCACAGTGCATTTTCTCTAGCAGAAATCAGGAAATGATGTAAGGTAGCCCTGTTCCAGCAAATCCTTGGAAGTGAACCCATTGTTTGCTGACTTTACAGCCTGGATTTCTGGTCTTACAACTTCTTCTGTTAGATTTATGAGTTGCTTTATATATTTTTGAGTATTTGATTAATTCTGGATCCTAACATCCTTTTTATTTTATTTCGGGGCATTGCTTTTGGATGTAGACAATATTATTTTATTGGGTTGTGATTTTTGTATAAAATGTTTTTTAAAACCTTTTCGGAAGCCGGTTTTTGCTTTTGAAGAAGTGGGACAGAAATTTTACTGCAAACAAAAAAGTGTTTGTGGGCTTTCTGTTGTCAGAGGAAATAAAGCTAAATGGGACACACAGACACTTTGCAATATTTGCCTGTCCCACCAGTAGTGGCAGGGAAAAATTCTAAGATGGTACAAGGCTTGATATTCCAACTTGACTTTTTAAATCAGCTGCTAATCCAAAGTGGGCCTATTTGCCCAAGCAATTTTGATCAAATTTGCTATCCCAATTTGCCATGCCAAATTCATTGCCTGGGCCAGACCTCTGCCCTGCATTGTGGTCTGGCCAACCTGTAACTTCAGGGAATTCAGTTCTATGGTGTTCTAACTACCTTGGCCTGGAAAGATCTGTTCCATCTATAAAACCTAGTCCAGGGAGAAAAGGTATCTGCTTCCAGTCTCGTGTTTTTTTTTAAAGCAACAGTAGGAGACTTCATATGCATGGACTGGAAGCACTGGTATGCATGGACTGGAAGCACTAGGCAAAAAAACAAAAAAGTTTGATCTGAAGCAAATATTTGTTTTTGCAACAGATCTGGACTTTACGATTATCTAAAAATACTACGTGCAAAGGGGGGAGGGGGGAGCCAAGCAACTAGTAAGAACAAAGTGTCACGTAGCACAGACCTTGGAAATATGAGCAATCTAAACAGTGAACAAAAATTGATGTTGGTCAGTAGGAAAGTTCAAGAAGCCCTGTCATCTTAATCACATTAATTCAGGAGCAGGTTAGCATGAGTAATTGCAAGAAACCTTCAATATATACTTAAATTGTACCTCAGCTTCAGTACACATAAAAGTCAATTGTCACGGCATTGTTGTGCTCTACAGTGTGCCCAAGAAACAGAACAAAAGGCAGGGTTATGCCTATGCTTTACTGAAGACGGGTTCTTTGCTCACTGGTGGGGCTCTTGCTGTACTACAGCTCTTATCTACATAAGACCCTGTGATCATCCATGACTGCTTCTAGGAAGGTCATCTCCAGGTTCCATCCCTGGCATGTCTGGTCAAAAAGGTCAAAGATTTCTAGGCTGGGAAAGATGTCAACCTGAGACCCTGGAGAGCTTCATGTCCTCCATGAAGAGAAGGCACTATGTAGTACAATCAGGAGGGAAAGTCCCGCATACAAAATACTTGATCAGATTTCACTGCATCTGACCCCTGCAGAGATTTCCTTAAGGTATCAACATAGCCAGCTGGGCATAGATCCTTGGCATAGGTGGGGTTTTTTTTGTCCCTAAAACAAATCACTATATGAAAAGGAAGACTGAAGATAACTAAAGATAAGTATTAATTTTTTTTACTCAGGAAGTACATTAGATTAGCTTGAAAACAAGTGTTCATGGAATGATCCCATTTGAATAATCATGATCCCATTTGAACAATCATCAGTCAGACATCCCATATTTCAAATAACAGGTCCCTGGACACATAAAAAGCAAAACTGGAAGCCATGCCACCAAAGAACTGGCTGGCTATTTCAAGTTCACTGTAACAGTCATTTCCCTTTTCCCTGGCTGCTTTTTTCAGCCTTAATCAGGACTGCCCCAATCATAAGGCTGCAACGACCATGAGAACATCTAAGGGACATACACTAAACTTTGAACAACTCAGCAATCCTTAGCTAAAAGACTAGATGGACTTCTGGATTGTGAAAAGATGGATTTTCATAGCAGGGTTACAGAGCAATCACTTCTCTGTCAACTCCAGACGTACAGTATCAAGTCCAGTCGACTCTACAGTTTCCAGCTCTCCAAAGCAGGATCCAACAGTTGGTGAAGAACTTGTGTCATGTGTTTGTTTGGGTTAGGATCAGTTTGCATTATGGTTGCGGCATTCTGAACCAGTCGAAGTTTCTGGACTACGTTCAAAGACAGTCTTTAGTAGTGTACTATAAGTAGACCAATCTGGATGACACTGAGGCATGACCATGGCCAGGTCCACCTAGTCCCAGAACTAGCAAAGCACCGAACCTGATAAGCACTTCTTATCTTCTCCATCACCTTGTTTCCTAGGGACAGAGATGAGTTTGGGAGTATTCCTACATGCTGAACCTGTTCTATCAGGGGAAGTATACCCAGAGCATCCCTTCAATTTTTCTGGATTCAATTTTGTCTGGATTGAAATCCAGTTTTTTCATGGCCATGAAAAAACTGGATTTCAATCCAGACAAAATTGAATCCACTTCCACTGCTTGCATGGATTTAGGTGGAAAGAAATGATACCTCCCAGTGATTTCATGTTAAACAACACAGATGGATCTTTGACGAACCCTGCAGGTTCCTGCTTCTCCAAAGGGCAGATGTTTTATGGCAAGACCATCTATGATACAGCCTCCAGGATGGTTTGAAGCCACATCAACACTGCCTCTCAAAGCCGCTTCCTGCTATCCAGTCCAGAAGGACTATATAGTTGATGATACTGAAAACTGCTGAGCGATCCGGCCGAACCAACAGAGATACACTTCCTTTGGCAGTAGACCGGTGAAGAGCATGCATCAGGTCAAGCCAGTTCGGGGAAAAAGTTGTTTTCACACCATATACTTCATCACTTAAGCAAATTCTCCATGTCTGATTTTATCTTAGGAATAAAATTAGTCTAAGAACTGCTTGTATGGGACTAGTCCTGCATAACTTGCATCATTAAGAAGCTTATTTCCCCCCACTTATGGTTTCCATATGTGGCTTGTGGGCTGTATTCATCCTGGTAGGTTACAAATCTTGCACATTCTGCAGTGCAATCCAAAAAGGCAATATTCTGCTATATCTCTTCCCTGCTCTTTACATTTGTACAGTTATCAAGCCAAAAGAAGAAGAAGAAGAAGAAGAGTTTGGATTTATACCCCCATCTTTCTCTTCTTTAAGGAGACTCAAGGTGGTTTACAAGTTCCTTTCCCTTCCTCTCCCCACAACAAACAGCTTGTGAGGTAGGTGGGGCTGAGAGAGTCCTGAGAGAACTGTGACTAGCCCAAGGTCATCCAGTAGGAATGTAGGAGTGAGGAAACACATCTGGTTCACCAGATAAGTCTCCGTTACTCTGGGATCTAGTGGCACAGTAAGGAAAAAGGAGAAATTATTCCATGTTGCTCTATTTAAGTCAGTGTCAGTTCATAGCTTTTAAAGCACATGGGGGTGGGGGGAGGGTAGTGCCACACGAGTTGAGAAAAAGGACAGTTTCATGCCTAGCAATTGCCAAGGAACAAAATGTTCATGGCATAATATTGAGTTAGCTAACCATAGTTAAGAGCATCTTTCAGTGGATACGTTGTGCTAGGTCTAGCCTCTTTCACACAAGGCAGTTATATAACTAACCCTTTGAAGCAATCAGTACCACAAAGTCTTTTGCCAGCAAGAACATGAATGAGCAGCAGTTAGACCGTGCAACTCTAAACACAGTTCCACTCCTCTAGGCCCATTTACTTCTATGGATTTAGAAAGGAATTAAATCTGTGCAGAATTATACTGGTGGTCTATTATGTTAGTCTTCTGGGGTGCATTTCTCTTCTGCCTTTCTCTCTGCATTTTACTCATAAGCCCCTTTTCTGTCCAATAGTTTCAATAACCCAGATAGAACATAGCCTATGATTGATTCTAACTCTACTGTTGGGATTGCATGGAAAGAAAACTTGCATGCGCTGATAATGTATAAGTCCTTCCAAAACTGAGGCCACTATCAATAGAAAAGCAGTGTCCCTATTAACGCAAAAGATTTAAGATCACCCTGTTTTCAGGTTAAACAGAGCATCAAATTAACAAGTGATTTAATTAAGTTGGTGGAACATCACGTACAATGCAGGATAATGAACACTGTAAGCTGGGTAAGCCTTAATTCTAATTTGTAAACTAATAAATTCAGAAAACCCTTTTAATGGCTATCTTTCTCCAGCACCCTATGGTTGCCTAGACTAAGAAACACCAATATATCTCCTGGAACTTCAATGAATACTAAATGCAGCTGTCGGAGATGGCAAATTCTGCGATGCATTGCTGTGATCTTGGAACATCTACACCGGCTGCCAGCAGAGGTGTATCAGGGGGAAATGGCTCCGGGTGCCCGCCCATGCACTCGGGGGCAGGGCTGAGGGGTGACTCAGACAACCACTGCAGTGGCAGGCCGGCTCCTGGATGGCGCCCATCCAAGCTTTCCTTCCGCCTCCCTGCAGGCTGTCTCCTGCCCTCCCTAGGCCCTGGGGAGGGCAGAAGCCAACCTGCTGGGAGGTGGGGGGGGGCAGGGTGCTGTGGCAGGCAGCCCAGGAGGTGGCTTGTTGCCATGGTGCCCGTATGAGCCGCCGCTGCCCTGCCTACAAGGGCCTGGGGAGGGGTGGAGGTGGTTCGGATGGGTGCCACGACAGCAGATCAGCTCCTTGCAGCAGGCTGACTCTGGGCCTTTCCCCACTTACCTTAAGCCCCGCGCTACTCGAGGAGAGTAGCGCGGGGTCCCTCGGCATTCCCCACTGTGAGGGGCGGCGACAGCGCAGCCACCCCGAAGCTGCTGCTGTCGCGCCCCTCAGAGCGCAGCATCCCAGGCGCTCTTCTTAACGGCGCCTTTTGATGGCCCCGCGCAGAGCGCGGGGTCGTGGGGACGGCCGGGTGCGCGCCTGGGATGCTGCGCGCTGAGAGCAGCGCACGGCATAGAGGGGAAGGATGAGAGTGGGGAAAGGCCCTCTGTCTTTAGGCACCTCCCCCATGCCAACCCAGCTCTTTTGAGTCAGGTTGGTGTGGGGGAGGAGGGGGGGCAGTCGTGGGATTCAAATAATTTAACAACTGGTTGTTTACAAGCCCCATTTTAACCACCGGTTCTGCCGAAGTGGTGCAAACCTGCTGAATCCCACCACTGGGTGGGGGCACGGTTGCGCCTGGGGGCATTTGACAACCCTGTTCCCATGGGTGGTATGCCCCTGGCTACCAGTCTATGCCCTGAATTCAATTCAAAGTGCTGTTTGAACCTTTAAACCTCTTTAAAACATCCTAAGATGGCTTATCTCCTGGAGTTTCTCTCCTGGAATGAGCCCATGGCCATTTCCACATGGGCCAAAAAAGTCGGTAAAACTACGGTAAAAACAGCATTATGGACAGAGAGTTCGCACAGCTTCCGCTGCAGAAATCCTGGTGCCAAATGCCCGTGATGTCTGCCCTGGAAAAAAGAATGCTGTTTTCAAAGTGCAGCTGTGTGAAGCGCCGCAATTCAGCCGATGCGCTAACTGTCCATGCAGCACCTGCCTATGCGAACGCTCCGTGGCTGCAGCGCTGCCAATAACACCAACGGCACAACAGTGTTATTGGCTGTGCAGAAACGGTCCATGAGAGGTCTATACTCCTCACAATAGTAGCAGTTTATAGTTAGGAGGGTTTCAGCCTGTATGTGGGCTTTTTCTTTGGCAACCCATGTCCTTTGGAATACGCTAGGAGAAGTATTATTTCTGGAGTTCTTCTGGAGATAAACATTAGGCTGAACTATTTAAAAAGGTCTTTGGAAACTGGCCTACAGAATATTCTGGTTGTTTAAATCAACTGATGCTGTTTTCACATTTTCACATTTATGGTTTTATTTGTACATTTGGAAACGGTTTTGAGTACTTAACAGAAAAGTAGTATATAAATATTTTAAATGGGATGCTCAAACTTTCCTTCAACCATTCTCTTTAAAACTTTGTCAAGCAGAGGTTCAACACTAAAATGTATAGATTTTGTTTTTGCTGTGCAAAGATTCTCATACAGAGAAAGTATTCAGATTCGCAGTTACTTTAATGCATTTGGTATATTTGATCCACTGTTATCGATAGGTCTCCTAATTTCCTAATCATCATTATAATAAAAGGATGAGTAATGAAAAGGTTAGTAGATTAGTCCTCTGCCAGGGCACATGCTGGGTAAAACCTGCAGTCTCTGCTATGTGTAAACTCTCATTTTTCTTAGATCACAGAAAAACTAAGGGCAGGTCTACCCAATGCTTTTCAATGGGCGGTAGACCCGTCTTCTGAATGGCTAAGATTCTCATATTTGTGTCTGCATATCTTTGCAGACAGCTCATCAAAAATAAAAAAGGAAAACTACATATTGCCGGAATCGGCGGGACAAGCAGAGTACAACTGTGTACTCTTTGGGCTGAAAGGGTACCCAGGATCAGAGCCTGCAGAGCAAACGTCCTAGGGCAACTTTCAGCAAATGGAGGCAGGGGCAATCTATTCAGTAGCACACAAAATGTCAGGCACAAGCGGGTGGGGAAACTGACCAGAGTGCGAAATGGTTGGGTGGGAAAAATAAGATGCCTCCTCAGCTCCTGCACTTTGCACAGCCAGGCAGGAGACATCTTGCAGGTGGCTTAAGGACAAAAGATGCACTTTGAAGCGTTTTTAAAAAGATGCAAAAAAAGACGCCTTGAACTGAAATAAGGCGTCCTGAAGCCGTCTTGGGGAGAAAGCTGTGCAGAGTTCCTCCCCAAGACACCTTTTTTTAGCTTCCCCAGGATGTCTTATTTGTGCTGTGCAGAACAGACCAATGTGCAGCAAGTTGTGAATCTCCAAAAGACACAGAGGTAAGCATTATCAGTACAGTGGAACCTCGGTTTTTGCCAGTAATTCGTCCGGCGACTATCGGCAAAAACGGAAACCAACGAAAACCGAGGCTACACTGTCTGCGCAGGTGCAACGCAAACAGCACAGCGAATTTATGCATAAGTTGCCTCAGTTTTTGTTGGCAAGCCAACAAAATCTGAGGTGACCAACAAAATCTGAGGTAAAAAACGGCTGGCGACAATCAGCGAAAACCAAAATCGGTGAAAACTGATGTCACCAAAAACCAAGGTTCCACTGTACTTAGCAACATAATAATACTACAAAATTGTTTTAAAATTTATCTAAAAAGCCATATTACTTTTGGCAAGCTTACTTTGTTGTAAAGTTGGGGCTTCAGATTTTACAAACTACAAATTGGTTGAGTTATGTTATTTTAACTACACAGAACTGTTTAACGTTTTATTTTTCCCATTTGTTTTCACTTGAAACAAGAAGAATCAAGATCAATTTGTTCTATTGAACCTTTTTAGGGAAGTGCGGGCAAGCTTTTTCATAACTTTTTTTAAAAAAATTGTGTCTTCAAAAATCTGTCATCTTTACTGCATTGGAAGTAAAAGGAAGCAAGGTTTTGTGGAATTTAATCAATATGCAATAATTTAGCAACAACAATCTTTGCTTTTACAAGCACATAGTCAATATTAATTATGCCACTTCCTTTGATTTGGAAAAAAAACTGTTTACAAATTATTCAGCAATTCAATTATTTTGTTAGCGCAGAAGGAAAGAAGTGAAAGTAAGAAGGAAATAGCAAGTGATAGAAAGTAAGAGAGAGAGAGCGAGAGAGAAAGAAAAAGATTTTAGATTTACCAGAAGGTTATTTCTTCCTTCTCCCCATTATTTAGGAAAATAATGGAGAGAAAAAGGTTCAGGCAAGAATACAGCTTAAAGTCATTGCCCAGAATCATGAAAAAGTGTCTTTGTTAAGAGAAAAGCATTCAATGTTCCTGCATTCCAGAAAAAGATACTTTTTAATGCTTGGTTAATGCAAAGTTACAAGGTCTCAGTGAAAATAATATCTTCAACTAAAGCATATCTAAAAGCATAGACTCTAAGAAAATAGGAAAATAGAAATAAAAAACATTTAAAATGATTATTTCCTAACTGAAGTATACATATATGTATATATATAACTTAAACAGAAGTGTTTCATGAAGACATTTCGAGGAGTATTAAAAGAATTATTGCTCAGAAATAGCAAAGGACCCTTTGCTTTCCAAAAACAGCCCCTATTGTCTCTTCCCTCATTCCAAAGAAAGATACTTTCACTTAGCAATGAGCTGAGAAAGTGTGTGTGTAGAGGAAAATAACTGACCAAGCAGAATTAAAGCAAAGAAAGAGAGTCAAGCCATGTGAGAAACTATATTCTTAAGAATGCTATTTAACAATGTATCGCCATGATTAACAATGATGGGAATACTGAAACGTCATGAATTGACAGGGTTTGGCTTTGCAACATTTATGATGCAGCAGCTGTCTTTATCCTATAAGAACTGTGACTTTTGTATACTCAGCGCGACTCCTCTGATTCTAAAACAGACCCACTGAGGGTTTGGAATAAAATTATTTATTTAATTATTCTTTGTCGGCTCAAGCTTATTAGCTTACTCTTACCCCGTGCTAACAATTTCAAGCATGGAAGAGAGAATTTTAAAGTAAGAAACACCTAAAACGGCTGATACACCTGAAAACTGATTTCAGAAATAAAAAGGTCGCTTTGATATATACATTTAATTATTTGACTCACTTGCGGGGAAAATCACACAGCTAGAAAAGGTTATGGTGTTCACACTATTTTAATTAAAAGCAAGAACTGGCAATGTAGAACGTGAATCTGGATTTCTGTGATCCATCTTTCCCATATTTGTGCTGTGTTTGAAATTAAACCATAGAGTTTTGGAGAAATCCTGGAGATTTATGACAACATGATAGTTCCATTTCCTGTTTGCACCAGAAGTTATATTGAAGCATTGGTGCCACAGCGATTTGCCCCTCATCCCTTCCCCCCATGAACTTGTCAATGCTGGTGAGAAATGCAAGGCTCCAGGGTAGAAGGGGAGGAACTTCACTGGGGTATATTGCCTTCCTCCAAAGTGGCCATTTTCTGCTGGTAAACTGATCTTTGTTACCTGGAGATCAGTTGTAATCCCAGGAGATCTCCAACTACCACCTGGAGATTGGCAACCCCACATTCTGTCACTGTAGGAGTTTCTACCACTTTATTCTGCTGCATTTACAAACTAGGCCTGAGCATGACCTGTGTACTACTGTCAGGAAATGCAATCAGGATACAAGCCAAAACTTCTGTCAGGAATGCAAGACCCTATTGTGTCTGTACAATGAAAGTGTACATTAGTTGGAAATACTGTTTGCTAGAGAGATTATTTTACATTTTTGTTGTGTAAGCCATGAAATGCAAGAGACATGGCACCCATGTGATGTGTATTTGCAAAGAACTGCCTTTGTCAAAAATGTTTTGGTTAATTTAAGAACATACTTACAAATAAGAGCTTGCTCAGCACATTCATTAACGAATGAAATTCTGCTCTGAAAAGTCAGGTGTGATCCACTTTTGAATCAGACTGAATCTGGATCAGAACTTGGCTTTTGCAAATGCTGAGGAAATATGGAGCATGTATTCTCAAGTGTTTTACTTTAATCCACTTGATGCTATGGTCACATATGCCAGTGGATAACCATTCAAAACCTAAGCCAGAGATGGTGAACCTTTTTGAGACCAAGTGCCCAAATTGCAACCCCAAACCCACTTATTTATCGCAAATTGCCAACACGGCAATGTAACCTGAAGACTGAGCTTTCAGTTTAGAAAAAATGGTTAGCTCTGAGGCGTGCATTACTCAGGAGTAAGCTTGGTGGTAATCAGTGGCTTTGCTTTGAAGCAACTGTGCAACTCTTCCAACGGGTGAATCACGACCCTAGGAGGGTTTACTCAGAAGCAAGCCCCATTGCCAGCAAACCGAGGAGCTTCTACTCCCCAGGTAAAGGATCAAAGGCGCTTTTAGTCTCCTTTTGCATGAAAATCAGTGGGGTTTTAACCGCACTTAACAGCGTTACCTACACTGGCTTCCTCCCAAAAACGGTAGGGTCTTAGGTTTTAATGCCTAATAATTTGAGCCCAGCTGCCGGGGCACAGCCTATAGGATGTGGGGGCAACTCCCCATGTTTTGCATCGCTGCACAGAGAGGGGCTTTCACCCTCTCCTGGCACCCGTGCTGGCATAGGTCTCTGCTTTACACCACTGACCTAAGCTATGCTAAAGCCTTGGGTTCATGAGGCTTGACCCCTTGAGAGGTTTATCTGAGAGCTAACTTCAGCAGATGGAAAGGAGCCATTTCCAACAGGTAGCACTTCCTAAAAGAGTTGTCACCATCTTGTTTTTATTTCAGGTATTTACAGGGGGGAGGGACAAATTTCCCCTTGTGACATTAGTTCTAATATTATAACTACTTCTATAATGAAGCTCCAGGTCGTTGAAGGTCCTAGCTTATTGGCAGGAGTCACATTTTGTTATATGAGCTTAGAAACCAAACCTGCAAGCAATTCTGGATGGTGTCCAGCGGCATGGACAGAAGGGCACATGTTGCAACATTCTTGGAACAGTAGTAAAATGCTGACAGATTAATCTTCACCTGGCTGCTGAAAGTGCCCAGAAGGTGTGTGCTTGTTTTCAAGGGGATCATCTTCTTTTAGATAATGCTGAGTATACGTATTAGAGTACAGTCCAATCCACACATGAAATACTGAGCTTCAGAAGAGCCCTCTAATATCTTGAAGGGGCTGTGGATCACCTCTCCATATAGGGTTGCCAGCTTTGGATTGGGATCCATATAGGGTTGCCAGCTTTGGATTGGGAAGTATCCAGTGGTGGGATCCAAAAATTTTAGTAACAGATTCCCATGGTGGTGGTATTCAAACAGTGGCGTAGCGCCAATAAGGATGGGCGAGACACGATGGGGGTGTGGCCGGGCATTCCGGGGGAGGGGCATTGGCAAGAACACAGCCACTGCGCCGGTCCTTGGGCGGGAAACGAATGCACGCAGGCGCAGGCTGCCACGCACGCCGGTGCACCTCCTGCTAGACTGCTTCAAGTTCTGCGCGCTACTGCTGAGGAGCGGAGGAGGGCCGTAACTAAGGCAAAAATCACGTGGCAAAATCACCAATTAGTAACCCCCTCTCGGCACACACAAATAATTAGTAACCTACTCTCGGGAACCTGTGAGAACCTGCTGGATCCCACCTCTGGAAGTATCTGGAGATTTTGGGGTTGCATTCTGGGGAGGGTGGGGTTTAGGGAGGGGAGGAACCTCAGCAGAGTACAGTGCCATAGAGTGCACCATCCAAAGAAGCCATTTTCTCCAGGTGAACTCACCTCTGCTCTGTTGCCAAGAGATCAAATAAAATAGTGGAAGATATCCAGCACCACCTGGAGGCTGGCAACCCTATCCCTGAGGCTGAAATTAGACATTGGTGGCATTACTCCTGATGTTCAAAAACAGAAATGGCTGGAGAGTGCAGAAAAAGAAAGTATAATTTTTAAAAGCAAATGGAAGAGTAGACTAAAAATAGCACTACCCTTCCTCCTGTTTCCTGTCTACAGGTTACTTCCCCAGAGCCTGTCTTTCTTTGCATGGGGTTCTGACACTGGAAACATAAAGTCCAAAAGTCAATGGATGAAAATGGGGACATGCTTGGGACACTCCAGTTTACACATTATACATCAGTGACCAAGATCCTCACTCATCATTTTGTGCGGTTGGAATCTCTACTCCAGGGTGAACACTGTATTCAGATACTTTGCAAAAGGCTTAAGAAGTTTTCTCTTTTTTCACTGCTGTGAGGTGGTAGCAGGTGCTCAGCAGAATTAGCGGAGTGAACAAAAGGAGAGAAAATGGAAAGTGGAGCAGAGGCAAATGGGGGGGGGGGGGGAACCAGGGCACACAAACTCTGATTTTCTTCCCATCCTTGCTGCTGCTTGCAATACTAAGACATTCATGCACAGTAGTCAGTTTCTCAACAGGCAACATCTAAATGAAAGTAACGAGAGTCTCTTATAGCGTTGCCAACTCTCATTCAGGACATTCCTGGAGTTCTGAAGGCAGTGCCTGGAGAGGGTAGAAATAGGGTAAAGGCAGAGCTCAGCATGGAGTTGATCTCTGTGATATTTATATCCTTTGTGATATGAGATCCTGTACTGCAATTCCAGGTCAAAGGTCAAGCAATAACAACTTTATTGGCACTTCTAGGTCACTTCCCCAAATCCTGTCCCTTCCTCTGAGGCTACTTCATTCTTCGGCAATTCAAATTTTGATTCCTCCCTTTATATTGCTCCCCCGGCCACTTCACATTACTTGTAATGTAAGCAAGCAAATAAAGGAAGAAGAGTTGGATTTATATCCCCCTTTCTCTCCTGTAGGAGACTCAAAAGGGCTTACAAACTCCTTACCCTTCCCCCCTCACAACAAACACCCTGTGAGGTAGGTGGGGCTGAGAGAGCTCCAAGAAGCTGTGACTAGCCCAAGGTCACCCAGCTGGCGTGTGTGGGAGTGCACAGGCTAATCTGAATTCCCCAGATAAGCCTCCACAGCTCAGGCGGCAGAGCTGGGAATCAAACCCGGTTCCTCCAGATTAGAGTACACCTGCTCTTACCCACTATGCTACTGCTGCTCCTAGAAGACAATTCTACTATGGAGCATCAAAACACTGTTTTTAATTACATCAGCATGGATGGGCAATTCTTAAAACTGTCATAATTTATGCTTATAGATATGGCATTTCAAATCCAAAAGGCGTGCACACGTTCAATTCATTTTCTGCATGGGGGAAAAAACGCAAGCAGCTTATTTCTGAAAATGCTCCAGAAATACAATGGGAGAGGAACTTATGCGACATTCTTAACATTTTTACCATGATGAGCTTTAAAAACATGTCTCTCTCATCGCACCTTAAATTTCAGAAAGCCTTGTCTACATTATTATTCTTTTTTTTCAGTAGAAGCACCTATATTAAGCATCCAAGACACATTCATTACACTTTAATATTGCAAGTCCACGTTTCAGTCTTGTCTTGCAGTTAGAAAGGAATATTTCTTCGCTTCAAAATGGATCAAAAATTGAAAGGTTAGCTCACATCACAAGTTTCAGCTGTTTCCATATCTCTTAATATAAGAATGAATACTTCTGAATTGCAAGGATGAGCTGGGGAAGCCTCATTAATGAATAGACGGTTTAACTGCCAACTGTCTTTTTTTGTAGGAAAGGGCAGTATGGAACTGTGGAAATATCAGTGCAGCGGCTTCCTACTTCGAATCTGCAGAGACACCCCAAAGGGATAGACTGCAATGTCCAGGCGATTTTATTTCAGGAAACTATGGCGTTTTCTCCACAGCCAAAACATCCCGGGTGGAAACCGGGATCATACATACCGGGATGTTTCCATCTTGGTTCCTCCCTCCACACGGAAGCCCGTCAGCACGTTCAGGCCGGGAGGAAGAACTCCAGGTAATTACGCATGGCCCCCAGTTTACTTTCATTTTTCTCGCCAGCAATGCCGCGCATGTGCGAACTGTCCTGTTTTTCTAGCGTTCTGATTGGCTGCAGCGGCAAGGCGGGAAACATAAACTGGCCTATCTCCAGTGGTGTTTGCATGGGAGCGGGAGTGGTGCGGTTTTTAAAAAAAAGAATTGCCAATTTTATCATTTTTTGAAAGGTGCGGGATAAGGGAAATCTCATGGGGCGAGGCCGAGTTAGATCAGGAAGCCATGTGGAAGCCATGGCCGAACTGGGATGGTTCACGTCCTTATCCCAGGATATATGGCCATGGAGAAAATGCCTAAAACAACAACTAACAGGTGTTCTATGAAGGTATCTGAGGAACTACAGCTCTTCAGGTCAACCTCTACTCTTGAAAACAACAAGCAGTTTCGAAACTGCTCAAATAATCAGATAAAGGGAGATCTGAAATCTTATATCCTGAAAATCTTGTTGGTCTCTAAGGTGCTACTGAACTTAATTATAGAAGAACCTAGTTTGCAGGCATTTGTGTTTAGTCTGGACTTTCTAACCTTGGAGACTGTGCCGCAGAATTCTGTCGTTCATTGCAGTTGCTACAGTGTGATATATGAGCGACACTAGGGCTGGCAGGCCCACCAGTGGGAGGGCAGGCAGTATAGAGGAGAGGCATCATTGCAGGTGTGATGATGTCCCTGTCAGTAAATACCCAGAAATGGTAACAGGTTGCTTTAGGAATTACTGGAAACTCTATCATTATTCCTACAGCTATCCTATATCTTTTCCAGATTTTTTTTATCAGAAGTGATTTAGCACTGCACTGTATTTGTTTTGTTATGAGCAATAGTAGCTAAGGACAGCCATTTTGTGGTTGTGCGCACCACACAATGTCAGAATTCCAAAGATCCCCACAGGATCAAATATATTAACAAATCCTGGTCTAGACTGACAGAAGCAGATTTTTGGAGCTTTATCTTAGACAGCAGTACTGGATTGTCTTTCTGGCATACCTTACTTTCCAAGCTAGGTGGACTCTGCGTTCTCATACAACTTGTTCTAGCTAGAATTATTTCAAAAAATATATGCGCTCACTTTACTATTGTGTGAAAAGACACTCTTTCAGGACTATGTACTAATAGGGCAATGAAAAGTCACCCAGCAAACCTTCATGGCATGAGAGGGGATTTGAACCTGGGTTTCCCAAATGCTAGTTTGACAGTCTTAACCACTACACCACACCTGATTTTTGCACTATCCACATTACACATATTTTTTACATATAAACACACATTTGCATATGTCTGTTTAACATACTGGCAATATGCTATCAACTTTTATGGCTTAGAAGCTGACACAATTGCCAAAGAGAAAGGAACATATGAGTCTAAGGCAGAGGTGGGATCCAGCAGGTTCTCACAGGTTCCCGAGAGTAGGTTACTAATTATTTGTGTGTGCCGAGAGGGGGTTACTAATTGGTGATTTTGCCATGTGATTTTTGCCTTAGTTACGCCCCTCCTCTCATCAGTAGCGCGCAGAACTTGAAGCAGTCTAGCATGAGGTGCACCGGCATGCGTGGCAGCCTGCGCCTGCGTGCATTCATTTCCCACCCAAGGACTGGCGCAGTGGCTACGTCCTTGCCACAGCCCTGCCCAGGAATGCCCTGCCCACGGAATGCCCGGCCACACCCCCGTCGTGCCCTGCCCAGCCCCATGGGCGCTACGCCACAGTTTGAATCCCACCACCCTGGGAACCTGCTACTAAAATTTTTGGATCCCACTACTGGTCTAAGGATGTTGTTTTCAACAACGGCCACCTCTTCAAAATCTTATAGAACTTAAGGGAAGTTTTACTGAGCAACTATAAAGTGCAGGAAGGGTACAGTGTACCTGGAAATGCTATCTAAACAGAAAACAGATCTGTCCTAGAAATGTGTGCTGGATTTTGCTGAATTTTAACTGCCATGGATTTCTCCAAGTTTGGTGAAGGTAGAGCGAATTCTCTGTGGCCCCGTCCACACATGCAGAATAACGCACTTTCAATCCACTTTCAACGCACTTTGCAGCTGGATTTTGAAATTGTGAAAGTGGATTGAAAGTGCATTATTCTGCATGTGTGGAAAGGGCGTGTGACATCCTACCCGCTCCGAAGACCGTTCCTAGGGTTCTATGGATAGAGAGAGTTTGACCCAGCAGAATCTGTGGTATAGAAATGCTCTTAGTCCTCATGCAAAATTCTGCACTTCCTTTCAATCTCCTAGCAAGTAAACGAATGCTAATATCTCTGATTAAGGTTACGTGAAGGTAACTAACATTAAGAATCAAGCAGGGATCCGAGTGAACGTTAATGTCACAAATCTCATGTTTCGCAACCACCACCCCTTTCCTTCCCAGGTTTGGCTCACAGCTTCCAAGTAATTTCAGCTGTTATATGATATATTTTTGGAAGAATACAGTAAGGCAGAGGTGTCCAACTCTGGTGCTTCAAATATTCATGCCAGCAGGGGCTGATGGGAATTGTAGTCCATGACTGAAGCGCCAGAGTTGGACACCCCTGCAGTAAGGCATCAGAGATGACATTTTAAAACAAGGTGGTAGAGCACATATTGAACATACAATTTTACTTGTATGACAGATGTGAATATGCGTAAACATCTTTTTATGAGTATTTTTAATGTATTTATAGAGTTCTAGACATCACCCCTCCCTTAATCAGTTCTGTTTAGCAACACAACCTAAAGGTACCAGAATGTTTATTTCAGTATGTTTATTTCATAAATAAATAAGCTACACATTTGGAAGAAGTAAAATTGTGATGATTTGGGAAACAAATTACTTTGCAGCTGGCCTGTTTCTGTCTATTTCCTCTCTGGATTTCTTGCCAGTTTTGAGGCCTCTAGCTTTCAGTGAATAAAATCATAACTGGCAAGATCCCATTTATAGGAAGCAAGAGAACAAATAGCATCTCACATTTGCTGCAAGCGAGGTCCAACTACGAGTGTGGCTATTTAGAACACTATTGAAGTTGATTGATACTACCGGGAATACTATCTGTATTTTCCTCTTATGATTGTAATGTGAAGTTCAGGAAGAGTCAAAGTAACAACCATTCAAATTATAATGCCTCTTTTGAACATAACTAAACCATCACCAATATGTTTCCTTTGTCAAGGAAAGCCTGCTTTATATTAAAAGGAAAGATCTTTTGGGAAATTCCAGCCTTCTATGAGGAAGGCCTTCTGCCAAATTTATGTGAACGTAGGTAAGGGGAACACAGCCAAAACTGTATTTTGAACTACTTTCACCATTCCAAACATTACATTTTCCCTTCCCTGAGTAAGAACAGAGCAAAATCAATAGCCAAAAAGCCCTTCGAATGTGAAAGAATTAAGTCATCTCACTATACCAAACGAGTGGGTGCTTCAAACACCTTGTAGCATAACCTCTGGTTTTAAAAAAATCCTTCAGAAGAGAAGACTGCAGAGCAATTAAATGCTACTCTGAATAGTATTAAAAATCCAAATTTCTATTTGTAAAGTCAAAGCCAAGCTTTTGGTCAGCCTTTTACCATGCTTATAGAGTGGTGCTTGCTTTGATACCAGGGGCACAAGTCTGCATTACAATTGCAGATACATTACTTCAACTCAAAAAGTGCCAGTGTTGTGTAGTAGTTAAAATATTGGGCTATGATCTGAAAGACCCAGGCCTCTTCTGCACAGCACCAGGAGAGCGGGTTGCAGGCGGGATAAAGTCACCCGCTCTGCTGCTGTCCCGTTCACATGCATCCATGCAGGCAGCAAACCGAGCCCGCAGAAGCAATGCGAGCTGCTGTTGCACCTTCGCACAGAGGTGCGTCTTTAAAAAAAAAACCTTACCAGTACCTTCCATGCTGTGTAGCTGTGTGGGGAGGACCTTTAAAAACTGGGAAGCGCCATTCGCTTGTGAGCGGCTGCATTCCGCATTAAAATGAGAGAATCACGGATAGCACGATTCTCAAATATCCCGTTTTGGGGTGGGGGATGAAACGGGGCAGCCTTGCTTTAGGGGCCAGAGCTATGTGAAATCCCCCCCCCCCTCATGGGGTTTCCGGGTTTATTGGCTAATGTGGAAGGGGCCCCAGGTTCGAAACCCCTCTCTGCCAAACAAGCTTACTGACTGGCTCTGGGCCAGTTATACATTTTTTGCACAGCCAACCTGACAGCATTGTTGTGAAGATATCATGGAGTGGAGGAGAACTGTGCAGTCATTTTGAACTCCTGTTCCAGAGAAAAGAGGGCTTATGTTGAGTAAATAGTTATTCACTGGATTGGACCAACGGGTAAAAAAGGGAGGAGTGGGTCCTTTTGACCACCAAAAAGGTTACCATAGAGATCACAGGACCTGTGAGGACAAAAGTCATGTGGGACTGAGGCTGTAATTAGGGGAATCAGGTGAGATTGAGTGAAAAATGGGTCAGAGCCAACCCATTTTCTCTTTGTTTGCAGGACAACAGATAAGCTTTCTTCTTTCAGCATGCTGAAAGCCATCTAATATTTTGTATGGTGAACCATGGCCAAGGACCAATAGGGCTACTTTTAGAATTTTCCTACTCAGGGAACTTCGGTGTAGGCTTACTCTCTTGAAAGGATGTCCCTGCCCATATACTGGGAGAAGAAAGCTGGATCTATATGCTATATGCGATCTCCCCACTGTGAGGGATAAAAAGCAGAGGATGCATGCAATTTGGTATTTTAATTTTTTACTTGTGCCACTAGAAAGGCACATTTCAGCGGTAGGTAGATTAAAGGAAATAGCACACAGATTTTCAGAACATTAATGGGCTTCCTAAATTACCTGTGCCCCTACTGATGAACTTGATAAAAGGGAAAAAAACCTTCAGGTGAATACAGGCAATGTTACTGAAAGCCTCTATCGAAATTAGCTGCGAGAGAGCTGGCTTTGGAAGAGTAGCTTAGCTACACTGAAGTTTTAAAAGCTTGTCAGCACAGGAAGACTATATTCTTGGCAGTACGGCGCAGAGGAGAGAAAGGAGTACAGTGAACTGTCAACGTGTCGGTCAACAGACATGCTGTGGGTGAGAAAGTTTTGTGTATGTCAGAGTGGAACGTGAATTAAATGTGCAAGTATGGATGAACACTCTGTGAATACATTAAGGGATTATCCCTGTCCCTTTACACTGCCAGAGACACCACATGCAGCTGTTTGGACTTCTGATCTGTTTTTCCACTGGTGCTTACCCCCTATAGCAAGCAGGGGTCTCGTTTTTGCCCACAACAATACAGTGCCTATGCTTCTACTTGTGTAGGAAGTCCATCAATTGATGAGTCATTTTCAGCCTCTGCCCAGTTCAAAAAATGACTCCTGTTCAGAATTAACTGGAAGGCCATATTGATTATTAGTTTATTTACAAAGCAGTCCCAAGCAGAGTTACACCCTTCTAAATCCTAGGAATCTTATTTAGGATTGCACTGTTTGAAAAACAAACCAACAACCTCTCTTGTTTCGATTTTTTCTTTCTTTCCTAAATGCAGGATAAGCTGTTGTAGGTTACCACCAAACCTGCCTTTTCATATGCAGCAGTAGGAAAGCTTTAGCATCAGACTTACAAGGCAGTTAGTTAGAATTTTAAAAATTCATCTGAAAAGCAGTCTTCTGCTTGAAATGAACTTTAAATTAAGGTGACCAGATTTTTACTCCTGTAACGTGGGGCGCGCGCGCACCCGCGCGGCCGCAGGAGCACACTGCCTTTTGCGGCGCTCCCCGGTCAGAAAACAGGGAAGCGCCCCAGAAGGCAGTGCGGCAGCGCAGGAGGCGCACGCGGCCGCAGGAGTGCACTGCCTTATGGCGATGTACCCTCGCAACACCTGCACCTTCTAGGCGCTTCCTGATTCCCGCTCCTGACGGGGAAACGGGGAGGCGCTGAAAACAGTGTGCTCCCTCTTGACCAGCGTCGCTGCCGCTTTTCACAGGGTGGGAAACAGGGAAGCGCCCCAGAAGGCAGTGTGGCAGCGCAGGAGGCGCACGCGGCCGCAGGAGCGCATTGCCTAATCCGGACAATTTAAAAACCCCGCGGGATGCAGAACACATTGCGGAAAAGCGTGAGTGTCCCGCCAAAAGCGGGACGGCTGGTCACCTTACTTTAAATGGCAGAATTATTTGCCGCCAAGGGTAGGCCTTGAAGCATGATCTCATTTGCCCATGACCTAGGAAGGCAAAAACCGTTTTCCAAAGGATGTCTGATTTCACCCAGCATCCCCAAGCTTTTAAAACCAGCACATTCAGTTTGAGACACTGGTATCATGGAGAGAGAGGGTGGGCTAGCATCCTTTTCCTGCTTCTTGGCTTAATCACGATGCACACCAAGAGGGTTCATAGAAGTGACTGCATCTTACTGGCAGTTTTCTACGCCCTCTTCAGGAGTCCTGACCTGCATGTTAAAAAAACTATTAATATTAATCCATGTCAGCTACTGATTTATTAAATAGTCACTGCCAGTTTCTAACGCTGTGCAGCAACCGTGCGCTGTACAAATTGCTTAAATATCGCAAGAAATTTATTGCAGGGCTTGGAATTTTCCAACTCCTCCTCAGAAGGAATTCAGAACAGGTTGCCATGCTTGATTTAAGCACATCTCCACACTGAATGCAGCATTTGCTGTTTTTCTTCTGGGCAATTTGTTATACAGATTACAGACATATTCTCTGCTAGCAGAAGAGCCTTTTCTTGGCAAAACAGCTGGTGGATCTTATTGCACAATCAATGCAGTTGTCCAAGATAAAACACCCCGTACAGTCTCTCAGATTGTAAATTGAATCTAATTGTGCTCTATGTACTGTACAACTAGTCAATTCAACCAAGTAGAGCCTCAGTTCATGCTGGAATCATACTGTGTAATCTGGACATGGATGCTATCAGAGCACTGTAAAACAGAGACGGGAAAAATGTAGCTTGGTGCAAAATCTGAGCCACCCCCCCCCCCCCAGTATGGGCGGCCACCCACCCCAAACAATATTTTTTTGCACCAGGTCTTGTAGTCAGTATATGAGCCCTGGGGGAAGGAGGAGGGGTGTGGGGGGGGTGATTTTCTGCCCCGCATGTGACTTAATGGCCACAGCCCAGGGACATTTGATCCCATATGGCCCCCTGGGTGGTCACCCCTGGTGTAAAAGCATGAGACTGCTCAGAAACTAGCAAGAAGTATATCAGGTAATAACATCACTGGCCTAGACTGGACAATGATAGTCATTCAACAACTATCCACACATGCACAATGTTGCAGCAGCAACCCCAAAGCCTCCATTGCTGAATTCCCCCTGCTGATTCAGGTGGCAGGAACTGGTAGTTTTCCAACAAACGTCCATGCAAAGCACCTCTGCTTTTAAGCTATACCACTTTCTCTACTGGATTGGGACCTTTTGCAACTTCTCAGAGCAGGTGCACAATCTCCCAGACAGGAATAGAATGCATCTAAAATAGACCCTGGTGGGCCACTGCGAGTAGCAGAGAGCTGGACTAGATGGACTCTGGTCTGATCCAGCTGGCTTGTTCTTAGTTCTTATGACCTTATTTCAAAATGTATATCTTGCCAACATGGCTCCAAAGAGTTCTTAAGATGGCTAACAGCTTGTAAACAACAACAAATTAAGACAAATAGCCTAATGCAACAACGTGTCAAATAGAGTATACATTAGCAGCAATAGAACAAACTTTTTAAAACTCTGTTTAACAAATTAAAAAACAAACCTAGATATATCCCAGCTCTAGTTCATAAGCCCTTTCCAGTTCTCAAAGGCTGATGAGACAAGTCTTTTGAAAACAGTGAGCAAACATGGCAGGCATTGCTAGGAAGAGCATCCTAGTAAGAGGATGCTTCTACAGCAGAGGTCCCATTCCTTGGCACAGTTCTAGCATCTGAGATGGCTCTACCACTTTTGGGAGCAGTATCACTTCAGCCTGCACATCTGCAAATTTAACTCTGAGGCCCTTTCTGCACAGCAAGTGTATAGCAGGTTGCAGTCGGGATAGTCCATTTTCCTGTTTTCACGTTCAAATGCATCCATGCAGATTGCGATTGGAGCCAATGGAAACAATCCGGGTTGCTATTTCACCTTCACACGGCAATGCGTCTCTCTTTTTTTATTTACTTCCCACTGATGCGTAGCTAGGCAGGCACGCACAAATGAACCTCCACAGTCATGCTAACATCTCACGATACGACCATCTGCACCTGTGTGGCTATGTAGATGTAACCACAGGTGGGATCCAGCAGGTTCTCACAGGTTCCCGAGAGTAGGTTACTAATTATTTGTGTGTGCCGAGAGGGGGTTACTAATTGGTGATTTTGCCACGTGATTTTTGCCTTGGTTATGCCCCTCCTCTCAGCAGTAGCGTGCAGAACTTGAAGCAGTCTAGCAGGAGGTGCACCGGCATGCGTGGCAGCCTGCGCCTGTGTGCATTCGTTTCCCGCCCAAGGACCAGCGCAGTGGCTGCGTCCTTGCCACAGCCATGCCCAGCAATGCCCTGGCCCAGAATGCCCGGCCATGCCCCCGTCGTGCCCCGCCTAGCCCCATTGGCACTACACCACTATTTGAATCCCACCACCATGGGAACCTGTCACTAAAATTTTTGGATCCCACCACTGGATGTAACCCACAAAATTTTTAAAAAGGAAAACACATTATTTGCCTGCTCACAAGTGTAGCTCACAAGTGGCTACAACTCGGGATTTTTCAAAACACTCATGAATAGTGTGATTAAAAAAATCACCCCAGTTTGGGGGGAATAACATGGGGAAGACTCGTTAGGGGTGGGATCTGTGCGAAGTGTTCCCCCCCCCAACAGTTTTTTTTACCTTTCTAAACCCCTCTTTATTGGCTTGTACGGAGTGGTCCTCAAATGTGAAACACTGGTGCACATCTGCTAACAAATGCTATCAAACACCATTGTATGTCAATTATCAAATGGAACTGCATGTTTCCAAGAAGTGGATGAGACCAGCAAAGATTTTGATTGACTATTGGAGATTTGATTAGCTGTGCAGATTTTTTAAAAATGTCGCTTGGCAGCAACGGCCAGCAGAACACAAGGATCTACATACACTGTGTTACTGAAGTTAAGTTTGGCAGCCATTTTGCAGCGCTAGCCACTGTGCCATGTTAGAATTCTAAACCTGCCTGCAGGCTCAGAAAGACTGGCGCCCCCAAGCACAGACATGAAATGTGTTAAAATGGGAATCGTAAATATAATATAACAGCAGACTCTCTTGAAATTTTGTGCCATAACAACTATCAAAGGCTTGGCAGATTAGTAAGCAGTAAATAGAAGGTCAGTTACACCAACTCCAAAGAACAAAATAACTTTTCATGGCTGAGCATCAGTTAAAAAAAAAATCAATATCATTCCCTTTTGTTCTCCTAGCAAGAAGAATGGAAGTCTTCCCCAGATGTGTTGATGTTATGGCCAGGAACTACATAGTTTGGCCAGCTGACCTCTCATAATTTATTTGTTCAAGAGATAAATTTAAAAATGCTTCTTTAAAGTGTACTTTAACTTTTATCTGCTGAAGTTCAGCATTTTTAAAAAGCAAGGATCAGGAACCATCTTTAATTAGTAGCAGATCCTGGCTCTATGTGCTGAAGCCTGTGTCGAGATAGTTAAGGGAGGTCGCTGCCAGACAGGAAGGGGAATAAATATACAAGGGCAAAGGGGATACTGCAAAAAGGACACGTCCTGTACGTGAACGTTAAGCAACCCTGTAGAGAAGAGTTTTCATTGGGGAACAAATACTGCTGCTGCTGCTGCTGTTGCTGCTGCTGCTGCTTTCACAATGATTATTTTCTGGGTTATGTGATCACTGGGTTAAATTTAACATTTAGGCTTGGTGTGCCCAAGTAAAATTACAAATTGCTTGAAAGCTATTAAGAAGAAAGGGCCACTGACTCAACCTACTCTTTCTGTTTACCTCTCCAGCAAATTTTATCTACCTTTCCCACACCTGCTTTAGTTATGACTTTGTGTGTTTGCCCCAGAAGGCAGTGTAAAGGATTGAGAATTGCTTGGCTTTGGGCAGAACTTCCCATTCTTGTAGAGAATTTTGACAACAGAGAATGAGTGCCCAGCAAAAGTGGCAGCTGTGGATGGTCAGAGCCAATCAGAACATGGTTACTATGGGGCACAGTGGCCAATCAGAATTTTGGGATGTTGCAAGCCAAGCATCATCCTACTATGCAGTCAGTTGTTTCTGGGATCTCCTGCTCCAATGTGGAGGAAGAAAGCCAGGATTGGTTCTTTGATCTGAGGAAGAAGCAAATGGCCATCAGGAAATCCTCATAAGCAGTGCTGGGGATCACCACCTCAGGGCATCCACTGAATGTTTAAAATGTACCGCTGATTTCCAGATAACATGTGTATCTCCTAATGCAGGACCAAAGTCTCAAGTGCATTTCTTGCATTACTTTACATAGACATAGTAATTAATTATGGCATCTTCAGAGATCATGCACAGTTTATGTTTAGTACACTGACTTCAGTGGACTTGGAAGGAGCATCTCTGTTTGGGCTGTAAAAGCCTTAACTAAACCCCAGAATTGTCAAAAAATCCACTAATTACAAAAGAGCGGCTGTGAATGACCACGGCCGCAATTGCTGCCCGGGAAGGACAGGGAAGAGCCATTGGCTTCCGCCCTTATGAGGGCGGAAGAGGGCCAGCAGCTATGCCCATTAAGGGCAAGATGTCACGACACCATTGGCACCATGATGTCATCAAAAAGGGCCGCCTGGCCCTGTAAAAGGCCGGTTCAGCCTTTGTCTTGGCCATGTGCAGCTGGGCGGCCAGCAAGTTGCACACCCACTCTCTCTTAAAGAATTTGGTGACGTTGTTAATGAATGCTTCTTTGTCATAGCCATTCAGGCAGTTTTGCGCACAGGAATTGATCTGATGGGGCTGGGGAGGGGGGAAGCTAGGGAGCTAGCCTCCTCCTTGCGAGGAGTGCTACAGCAAGAGGCTGACTGCCCAGCTGAGCATCGCAGCGGCCGTGATGCACAGAGCGGAACTCTGGTAAAAGGCCAACTGTCTGGCGGAGCTCTGCTGCAGCGGCACAGGGCATCCATTCAGTTAACAGGTTGACTGGAAGAACAGTTTGCCCAGAAGGCACCCCCTGCGGGGGGCTGCCCAGTGGTCAAATCAGATCAAGTCCCATGCTGCGCCTCACACTTCTTTCTGCAAGGTCAACAGTTGGCTGTGTCTAAAATATTTACCCCAGTTACGAGTGTGGTGTGGTTACTGGGTCAACGGGGCTCTAGCTTAGGTGGTCCCATCCTTGGGCAGCAAAAGAGATATCTGAAGAAGAGGTTTTCCATCAACACCGGAAGACGACCAGATGTGCTGATACTCGTATAGGTTATGATATCTCAATTCATTGGCTTTCTCAGATATGAACTACATTCTGAGGATAGTTAAGCAAAGACTAAAAGATCACGAGGAACAACTATTGTGTCCAGCTAAACCAAAAACATGCTCCCAACAATTCCTGGGACTTTCAGGGAGTTAAATACTTAATTCCAAGTATCTATCTACTTTAGACACACTTTGTCTTTGTAAAGCTTTCATGCAAGCTAGAACCAATGCATCTCCCTTATCTGTCCTGTCCGGCAAATTCCAATGATTTTCTTACTAAAAAGATATCGAGCATGCAGAGACAAAATTCCTGACTCAGTGAGGCACATTCTCCTGGACTGTCACCTCTATGATGAATTAAGGAACAGATTAATAAGACCTACAATTGTTACCAAGGAAAACTTAAGCAGAGTAAAACTTTTCCAGTTTTTAATGTCTGACTGGGACTGAAATGTCATTTTAACTGTAGCTAAGTTTTTTAACTGTAGCTAAGGGTCAGTCATAAAGCGAAGGACAATTATATATCCCAATTTGGACACTGTTTTGGGAACTTTCAAAGTGATGTATATAAATGCCAAGTTTAATATATTTGACATTATCTTTTATATTTTGTTCTCTATGTACATAATTTAACATATATTATCTTTTATATTTTGTTCTCTATGTACATAATTTAACATATACCAATAAAAGGGGTAGTTGTAGTTTTTGAAGATATCTCATCTTTCAATGTTCTCTTAGAAATTTCTGCTTTAAAATTTTGCTCCTCTATGCTTTGCAGCTAGTGCTTTCCTTACCAAAATTTCAAGCTCATTCTTCTTTCATTCAGTTTATTTAGTAGCTATTTGTAAGATTATTCATATTCAAGGCCCTGGTGGTCTGCATTATATATATATTTATTCTGTGCATTACTCTTGTTCTTTAAGCTGGTGAGAAAGTTTGTTGCTCTGGTAACGGAATAATAAGCCATTGTTGTCCTTGTCCACCTGCCTCATTTATGTTTATTTTAATTACAATCTGTTCAGGGCCATTTTGTGGAGATGCTGTATGAATTAGTTGTTTGGTCTGTCATTCTAGTGCTATTAAGAAAAAAAGCAGCACATGTAGGTGGGGAAAACATAAAAGAAATTATCTGGGTGCTGAAAAATAAGCATTGAATTTTTTACACAGAATTTTTCTCCCCTGAAATTGAAGATGTATCTTTTAAAACAAAACAACCCCCCCTACAACTCTATCACTGAAACGTCTTCCCTAGAACCAGACTGCTTTTTAGTTATATGAGCATATGACTACTTTCAAACTGTGTGTACACTTTCTTTTCTTCTAAGGCCTGATTGTGAAAACTATCTAAGCTAACTAAACTGGGATGCAGGAGTACCGTACTGTGGTGATGGTTCAAATCCCATCAGGGGCGTTGGTCTCAGGAAATAGTGTTGGGGGGAGTCTTGCTTTGCCCCATGGCCATTGACCTGTGGGGTGCCACAGGGGTCCCTATGCTATTTAACATCTCTGTGAAGCCACTAGGAGTGGTCATTGGGAGATATGGGATGCGATGTCACCAATATGCAAATCATACCCAGTTCTCCTTTTCTTTTCCATCAAATTCTGAGGATGCTGTCAATGTTCCAAACCAGAGCTTGGAGTCAGTAATGGATTGGATGAGGGAGAATGGGTTGAAATTTAATTCTGACAAGGCAGATGCTCTCTGGGTTAGCAGAAAGGCAGGGACTTCAGATCTCCCTGTCTTGGAAAAGGCAGGTTCACAACTTGGGACTGCTGCCTGATACAGTGACTATCTTAGGGTTAGTGGCTCCTGGGGCTTGAAGTGCATTTGCCCAGCTCTGGTTTTTGAGTGTCAACTGCATCCATTTCTGAGTCAGTCAGATCTAGTCACAGTGACCCATGCCTTAGCCTCACCCAAAGGGTGTGTATGTATGAAAGAGCTTGGGGGATAGGGCTGCACTGGTGGATTTGTCATCCCTGGGGCACATACCCCAGCAGAGGGGTAAATATATTGATGTGTGGCCATGATGGCCTTCCAGAATGCCTGGATGCAGTGCTAGGCATTCCAGAGCTGCTCCTTGGGGTGTAGAGAACTCTGCTGAGGCCTGGGGCTCTGACTTAATGCTATCTTCGGGCCGCATCACCCCATATGTCCCTGTATGGCCTCTTCGATCAGTTGAGGCCAATCTACTGGTGCTTCCTAGCCCCTCGATGATGTGGCTGGCCTCCACGCGGCCCAGGGCCTTTACGGCTCTGGCCCCAGCCTGATGGAACGCTCTCCCTCCAGCTGTCCGGGCCCTGTGGGACCTCAGTGAGTTCCGCAGGGCCTGTAAGACGGAGCTGTTCCACTGGGCCTTTGGAGGAACCGGCCGCTGATGGTGCCCCCCCTTTTGGCCCCTTACATCTGGGTCGTTTGTCACTTAATGGGACTCGCCGTCCCTCCCTCTTGGGGAGAGGACTTTGAAAATGGAGCTGTCGGACGCCACTTATATTTATATCTGTGTTTATTCTATTTATTATACTTAGCTTTTATTGTTTCTATCGCTGCTTTTAAAGGTTTTTAGCTATCCTATGATTGTACTATGTTTATATGTTGTGCACCGCCCAGAGCCCCTCGGGGATAGAGCAATATAAAAGTCTAAAGAATAAATAAATAAATAAATATCCTTTGGGTGGTGTAAGTCCATATAGCTCTATCAAAGGCTTTCCAGCAGTGGGGAGGTTTTTGAAATATTTTCTGCCTCCCCACATTGTTGGAAAGCTCTTTGGAGGCAGCAGGGTGGCATGGCAATGGCACCATCCCTGGCCACCAGGAGCTATGGATGGGGCTGCACATTATATCTAGACTGGACTTCTGCAATGCACTCTCGTTCAGGTTGCCTTAAAGTCTGCTTAGAAGCTGCAGCTAGTGCAGAATGCTGTGGTTTGACTGCTGGTTTCACCAGCTATTGGCAGCGTATGTCCCCGATACTATAGCAATTACACTGGCTACCAACGTGCTTCCAAGCCCAATTTAAGTTGTCCTTTAAAGCCCTACATGGCTTGGGACCAGGATATCTGAAGGACTGTCTTCTCCCATATGTTCTTGCCTGGGAATTAAGACCACAGGAAGATGTCTTCCTCACTGTCTCACCTATTAAAGATGCTCATTTGGTTAGGTACATAAGAGAGGAACTTTTTTGTTGCAGCCCCGCAGTTATGGAATAACCTTCCCAGAGGGGTGCACCTGGCCCTTACACTGTTGATTGTCAGGAGGCAGCTGATGACTGTTTTGTTTAGGACCACATTTTGATTGATTTAGCTTTTATTATTGGCAATCCTAATTGGGGGTTTTAAACTGCGATGTTTATGTGTTTTATAATAATGTTTTTTTATTCTATTTTATGTGTTTTTACGCTGTAAATTGCTTTGCGTTCCGCAAGGGAGAAAGACAGCTAATAAATACTTTAAACAAACAAATAAATAGCAATCAAAATAGACTTCACCTGCTGGTGGAAAAAGTCAACACCAGCACCTTGAATTATGCCCAGAGGACTGAACTACACAAGTGACGAACTAGTGTGGTAGAGTGGTTAGAAAACTGAACTAGGATTTATTTATTTTTAATGTATTGTCGAAGGCTTTCATGGCCGGATTCAACTGGCTGTTGTGGGTTTTCCGGACTGTGTGGCCGTGGTCTGGTAGATCTTGTTCCTAACATTTTGCCTGCGTCTGTGGCTGGCATCTTCAGAGGTGTATCACAGAGAGAAGTCTGTTAAACACTGTGTATCACAAAGAGAAGTCTGCTACACACTGTGTCCAGTGAGAAGGGACACCTCTGAAGATGCCAGCCACAGATGGAGGCGAAATGTTAGGAACAAGATCTACCAGACCACGGCCACACAGCCCGGAAAACCCACAATAACCAGTATTTATTTTTAGTTTTTGAGAGTCTAAGGATCAAATCCCCCCCTTCCCCATGCAGCTAGCCAGGTGAATGTGGAACAGCCTCTCTCAGCCTAACCTACCTTACTGGACGGTTGTTGTGAGGATAAAATGGAGAAGGGACAGCTATTGGATCCCCACTGGGGAAAAAAGAAAGGCATAAACATCTAAATAGATAAATAGCACCACACTGCCACACAGAATACTCTGCAAAGCAATATGTGAGTCCTTTGTAAAATAGTAACCCTTGGGCTCTAAAAAATGGTAGCATGTCAGATCTACTCCTAACCCCTGCAATGAATACTCTTGAAGCAGTTGACTGGAAAGAAAATGTATGTAAACTATTTGTACAGTGACTCGCCACAAGACATAATTGTATATTCTTTAAATAGCAGCACGGGGATTTTGCCATATTTCCTCTCAAGCTCCCTGATTCTGACATGTTTGCGGAGTCTTTTAAAATTAATCTTGCACAGTTTATTAATTTCCTCCTTAATTCTTCTGGGCACGTCCGTTGACGACTCGGTCAGCATATTTTCTATGGGGACAAGCTATATAACCTTTGTCTATATCAGGCATCGTGAGGCGGGTGCTTCAGTATGTCCCTGGCAAAAGGCAGAGTTTTGAAAAGAACATATGTGTCAAGCATTTTCTGCCAAGAACATGTTTTGGCAGCAGTTTCCAGTCAAGGAGCTGAGGCGCTTTCTTTTGGTTGAAGGATTTCAAATAAAAGGCAGGTGACTCCTGGCCTCCATGATTTTGTCTTGAGTGTCTTTTATCTAATCTGCAGTCTCCTCTACTCAACTAGTTAACACTATAATGGCAGAGTTAATCCTGACTTTCCTTCTTCCTTTAGATCCCTTTGCTTCAACTACTTGTGAGCTTTCATGTCAGATTTCTGCCCACAATGCTCAATTGTTAAATGCTTGGAAGATCTTTGGGAAAAGTTATTTCTGATATTCCAGTGAGTTGTGCAACTTCTCCCCCCCCCCCCCACCCACCCAGTGCCAATCCTTTGTTCCAGCTGAAGTCAGCAACAGATAAATAAGCCTCTCTTAACTTCAACGAGAACAGAATTTCAGAGTACAGATATTCTGGAAAGCATTTTTTCCTGCTGATGATTTTAATAAGCACTCGTTCCTAGCATGTTGTGTTCGCTCTGCTCCTCTTCGTCAGTATCCAGAAGCTTCAGTTTGCTGAGCTTTAGGGACACCCCTGTGAAGGCAAGAACACACTGCTGACACTCTTTACCTTGGCTCAGCAAAGAGCCAAGTCAACAGCGGGCGGCGGGTGTCAAAATGTGAGCGCTCAGAGCAGGTTCAGAACTAAGGAATGCCAGTCATCTGGTGTGCCCTCAGCTCGGCTACAGCCAAAGGAGAAAATTACAGGGAGATCAGCTAGAAAGCTTCTTTACCACGACTGACCAGACCAAGTCAGGTGACACTCCCAGACAGACCACTTACAAAAACTCAACTCAGTGCTGTGAACCACTGGGAGATTCTGTTTCTAAATACTTATGAAGCCGCTGCTATGCTTGTCTGCCTAGTCTAGTATTGGCTGCTCTGACTGGTGGCAGCGACCAGGGACTTTAGGCAGAGCTCTTCCATATTATCCTGTATGTGATCCTTCTGACTGGTGGACTGAACCTCGGAGCTTCATCTGGAGTTCTTGCACTGGGCAGCAGCCTCCGTAAAAAAAATTATAGACTATTTTGGCCTTGTTTACCTCAGCTTTGCCTCAGACAACTGCCAGTTGGACCTGTATCCCCCACCCTTCCTCCAACTTTGACGTATTCCCTATCAGGGAGTTACTGCAGCCCACAGAACTGGCAATGGCAGCCCAGGAGGAATGGAAAGGTTTAGAACTTCATTGCTGAAGCATCTGGCTGCTATTCTGTCTATTCAAGTTGTCTGGTACAAGATTTTGCACTTTAAAAGTGTTAATGGACTCTTGAACTTTAAACACCGCCCCAAACCCACATTTGGAAGCATTCTTATAGTTTTATCTATACATTTTGAATTTTTCTTGTTTATTGGAGAACAACCAGACTTTGTATCACACGTTTTTGCCTTCCGGATGAGCATAAGCTCAAGCCCATATTTGGAAGTGATTTTTTTTTTTTGGCCATTAACTCACAGATAACTTATGGTGACCCCTTAGGATTTTTAAGACAAGAGATGTTCAGAGGTGGTTTGCCATTGCCTGGTTATGTGTAGTGACCTTGGTATTCTTTGATGGTCTTCCATGCAAATACTGACCAGGGCTGACCCTGCTTAGCATCTGAGATGTTATAAGATAAGGCAAGCCTGAGCTATCTGTGTCTTTGGAGATTTAAGGTCTAGGAATGAAGAGTTCTTTATTAATTTACTTGATTTATATCCCACTTCTTTCCATTGGGGATCCAAAGCAGCTCACATCATTCTACTTTCTTCCATTTTATCCTCAAACCCCCCCCCCCCCATGAGGTAGGTTAAGCTGAGACTGTATGACTGTGTCAAAGGTCACCCAGCAAGTTTCCATGGTAGAACGGTCCATTGGTTACTTACTGAGAAAAAGCCTTCTCCCTTGAGGAAAGGAGGACATCTTGTCAGGTGATTCCCACTGACCAATCAGGGAGACAGGATTAATTTTTTTCTTCTAGTTTCTTGATCTGGTAGGAATCATCCTTCAGTTTTGGGATTCCGTAAACAGTGGAACCCGTTACATCTTGGCTTCCTGTGAGCACGATATGGGGGGTTGGTTTTGTCCCCATCTGCTGCTCTATAGTTCTCCTTTTATGATGATAGCTGTTTTTATTGGTTTATAATTTTAATATAATATGTTTTAAGTGCTGAATTACTGTGCTGTTGTTCACTGCCCTGAGCCCTTCGGGGGAGGATGGTCTAAACATTTTAAGTATGCATAAATAAACAAACAAACAAACAAACCTCTCCACAACCTAGTTAACTATGAACTCTTGAAAAGCTTGTTGAGAACAGAGAACAATCAACATTAGAACAATAAGACAAACAGCAGCTTATTAGCGTGCAGTCAGCACAAGGAAACATGGAGGGCCAGGATGTCCACCTTTCTTCAAGAGAGAAGGTCTCTTCTTGGTAAGTAACCAATGGAACGTTCTTCCTGAGAAGGAGGACGACATCTTGCTGGGACCTCCCCAAGCAGAGTCCTAATATCTAGAGACTCCAGGTTATCATCTGGAGTCTCTAAGATAGTCTGCAGAATCCTCTTTCTGAATGCTGCACTGGCAGATTGGTACCGGTTCAATTTGTAGTGTCGAATGAACATTGATAGAATTGACCAAGTGGCTGCCTTGCATACCTCATCAACCAAGGCTCGGTTGCTGAATGCTGCATTGGCTGCTGTGCCCTCAAGGAATTGACAGTTATAGCCTGAGGCAGTTGTAGGCCCTGAGTCTTGTATGCCTCCACGATGCATGATTTTATGTTTTTACTGATGGTGACCTTGGACATGCCTTGACCCAATTTGGGAGTAGAAATGGGAACAAACAGAGATTCCAATTTATGAAATGATTGAGTACTTATAATAAAGGATTTCAAGACTCTCCTAATGTCCAGCTTGTGCCAGGCATGCTACTTGGGATGAGTAGGTCTAGGGCAGGGGTCTGCAACTTGCGGCTCTCCAGATGTTCATTGACTACAGGTCCCATCAGCCCCTGCCAGCATGGCCAATTGGCATGGGCTGGCATGGGATGATGAGAATTGTAGTCCATTAACATCTGGAGAGCCACAGGTTGCAGACCCCTGGTTTAGGGCAAAAGGACAAGAGGCTGACATCCTGTTGACTATGGAATGAGGAATTGACCTTGGGTCTGAAAGCTGGGTCTGTTCTTATGGTGAGGAGTGTGTCAAACTCAAGACACTCTCTGTGCTGATGTTATGGCTACTAGGAATAGCGTCTTCATCATGAGTCTCAAAATGATCTGGCTAAGAAGCAATCCTTCTTATAAATATATTCCAGAACTCAACTAGAGCCAATATAGCAAGCAGGAATTTTTACGATAAAAGTTTGCAGTAGAATCCCATATTCCCTGTGGCTGTGATGAGGACAGAAATATAGATCAGCCGCCTCTATGCAGAAGAATGAACAAATCTGCGCTGCAATTTTCTTCTCATTCAACTTTGCTCTCTTATCCACAGTAAAAAAAAAACCCTCTATAAGATGTGCGTCCAGAAAATGTCTAATCTCAGTTTTTTGCTTAGGTAAAATGATTCCCATTCTACTTCTAACTGCTGACCTTGAGCTCTGTACTCAGTACCCGGGTCCACAAAGCAATTCATTTGAAATGAAGTCCTTGAGATATGGTTATTTTCAGAGACACTTATGGGCTGGAATGATTCATATTTTAATTGGCACAGATGAGTTTTGATATAGGTTCCACCACTTGACGTTTGTACCTTATTTCATGCTGCAACTTTCAATGAAGCATATGCAAGGCAGGTGAACAAGACGTGAACACTGAAAGCAGTCCTCTTCCATATCCTTCCATGACCCAAAGGAAGATGTCATCATAGGCATTCTAATCTTTTTCTTTATAGTTGCTGAAGTTTTATAGACACAAGTTTCTCCCAAAGTGAAACAATTCTTGATATAATAAAAGAAAGCAGCAGAACCTTCTTGCTACTAAATTCAAAAAAACTTCTGAAAATTATGGGCTTTCTCTTTGCCCTTGAGACATTGGAAACCATGGTACATTTGTAAGAGAAGGGCTCTCATGATTAAATTTCAGTGGGTTTAAACTGGGGTAACTTTGCACAAGATTGCAGCATTAATGTTAGGGAGAAGACGTGATATGAAATATTCTCCTGCTATCTCTCATCCTCCAGCTGTGCTAAATGGAAGAGTGAGGGTGAATGTCTAAGAGGTACTTTCCTGGAAGTACACTCCACTGAATAAAAAGAGAATTGCTTCTGTTTAGAACAGCATACCTTGCTCCCTTAATCTCATATTACAAACCTAAGAAAAATACCTAGAAGAGAGAAACAGGAAACAAACTATTTCCAACAGAAGAAGCCCAATTTAAAAGCAGAGGGAAGCACAAAGAATGTTTCCCACAATCTCCACAATTAATTTGTTTACTTCATTTATACTCCTTGTTTCTCTCCAATGGGGAGCCAAAACAGCTTACATAATTTTTTCTCCTCCATTTTATCTTCACAATAGCTTTGCAAGGTAGGTTAGGTTGAGAGTAAGTGACTAGCCCAGGGTTATCAGGTGAACTTCATGGAAGAATGTGGATTTGAACCTGGTCTTCCGCATCCTAGTGTGCCACTCTAACAACCATACTGGCTCTCACACAACTCTTACAACTATAAATGTCTCCTGCTATACTCCGTCTCATAAAAAGATGATAGTAGACAATATTCCTCTGCCATTGAACACAACATGCCGAACCTTCTTTGTTGTAGGATGCTCCATCTGGGTCCTAGTGCCCCAGAAGTAATACAGCAAACTTGAACATTGGATTTACCCTTCGAGAATGAGGACATCCTGGCACATTTGGGTACTCTTCGTCCCTTCATTCTAGGAGACAGAAACTAGATTGCTCTTTCCAATACCAATGAGAAAGGGATTGTCTTCCCTCTTCAGTTTAGAGGCTTTCACAACTGACTATTTTGTGTGCCCTGAGCCTTCCTCCATCCCGAACTTCTGAAACAACTTGGGCAAGAAAACAAACCTTAACAGGAACAAGTAATACTATAGGAAACAGACAAAAATCCCAAAAAGCTTGGGTCAGTCCTCATTGGCCATTTCTGCAAAACCAAAATAAGACGCCTCCTCATTTTTTTTTGTCCGGACAGCAAGGACAAAAATAAAGCATTTGAGAAGACAGCAGGTCCCCCCCGCCCCTCCAATCCCATCTGACATAAGCGTTCTACTTCCAATTTCCCTCTCCCACCATTTTCTGCAGCTTGACTCCTCGGTGCAGCCTTCCATTTGCTGAGGATTCCCTGGAACGCAGCGGCTTCAAAGACACATCATCATTTTTAAAAATGGAAAAACTATACATTTCCAAAACTGGCAGGAAAAGCTGAATTCAATCATGTATTTTACTAACTAAAAAGGCAGGCAGCCACAATGCCTGAAGAACAAACGTCCTAGTGGATTTTCAGAAAATGGACAGAGGAGTCAAGTAGCAGAAAACGGTGGGCGGGGGAAAAATGAAAGCAGAAAGCTAGTAAGTTGGGCAGGAAAAGTAAAACACTTGTTCTGCACAGGAAAGGGAAATCTCCTTGACTCCTGTCTTAAGGGAAAAAAGATTGCTAGTTTAGTGTTTCCAAAAAAAACCCTGGGTTGACCTGAAATAAAACGTCCTGAGGACGTTTTGGGGGGAAAGCGGTGCGGAGTTCCTTCTCAAAACGCTTCTTTAAATGTCCTCAAGATGTTTTATTTGTGCTGTGCAGAAATGGCCATTCTCAAACAAAAGGGACCTTCATGGTAAGTCCAGTGTTCCATTTTAGTCTGCAATGAGGACTAAGACAGAAGCAGGGTTAAAGTAAATCCTGTGTTTTGTGAAAGACTGGATTTACTTGAGGCACAAATGTAGGATCTGGATGTAGGACAACTATGCCTTTAAGGGAGACACATAATCCTCTGCAGGAGTTAAAGCTTCCCACTCGCTCACCTCTCTTGGCACTTTTTCTCTGGACACTGAGGACCTGCTTTAAATAATTAGGCCATCCCTGTTGTGCTCTACAGGGAGTTGGCATTTTTGGGGTCAATTTGCTCTTCATCTCCCTCACTTGTTTGTAGTCCTGAAGTTCTAGCATGGCCTGGGGTTGTCACAAGTGTTTATGCCTGCACTCCTGCTATGCTGGCCAAGCAGAATAATCTCCAGCTTTCCTTCAGAAGATGCAGCTTCAGTGGCTGAGCCTATCGAAACCATATCAATCTGCTAATGGGGCGGGGGGGGGGGGGGAAGAGGCAGACTAAGGACACAAGCACCTTCCTTCCTTCCTTCCTTCCTTCCTTCCTTCCTTCCTTCCTTCCTTCCTTCCTTCCTTCCTTCCTTCCTTCCTTCCTTCCTTCCTTCCTTCCTTCCTTCCTTCCTTCCTTCCTTTGTCTTCCCCTGGACAGTGGGGAAGACAAATATTTCAACAAGGAAGGTTAGACACATGGAAAGGAAAGATCATGCAATGTATTTGCTTTGTGAGAACTCAAAGAATCCAGTACGCTCCGAGGAAACATGAAAATAACTGAAGAGGGTGGGTACTCCCTACCTTTCTTTCAGGAGTGGAAAGCACAGTCTAGCTCCTCCCTCCTAGGATGATGGGAAGAGGAGTACCCAAACGTGTCAGGATGTCCTCTTCCTCTCAAAAGAAACTCTATCATTATGTTTTTCAAAGTACAGCAATTTATCTAACCCAAGCTGAAAACTGTTATCAGACATTCTGTTTTCAAGAATGTCACTGTGTTCTCAATCTCCATGGCAACATCTCATTCGGCTCATCCCCTTGGCTCCCATTACAGAAATCCTTGGGAAGTCGTCAGATGCTCCAGCAGGCTAGACTGTCCATTGTTTCTGTAGCAGCAGTCTGGATACGAAGGCCATAAACTAGGGATATATTTTATTAGATAGTAGATATTTTTATATCACTGCTGAACAAAGAGAAACTGGCTTTTTCTTATTTTATGGTATTTTGCTCCTATGAACACCGTCCACAGGTTCTCCAGCCTATGGATGTTTTCCTTTGACTATATTTCTGTTAAAAGACATTGAAGTGTTAATGGCTCTAATTCAGTAGGGAGTATTACTCTCTTGCTCTTCAAGGATACTGAAGGAAACATAAACTATGTAGAAAGGTTGTGAATTAAATTCTTTCTCCTCCAGGATAAGAAATAGACATTAATCATAACACCAGTATATTGTTATACAGCTTTGAGGCAGAAAACACTTAAACCGTCGCCATTTTCTGACCATGAGACATATGAACTTGTCTAAAAGGGGTTTAATGGAATCATAAAGTTGGAAGAGACCACAAGGACCATCAAGTACAATCTCCTGCCATGCAGGAATACACAATCAAAGCACTCCCGACTGTTAGTAGTCCAATCTTTGTTTAAAAGCCTCCGAAGGAGACTCCACCACACTCTGAGGAAGTCCTTACTGTCAGGAAGTTCTCCTAATGTTTAGGTGGAATCTCTTTTTTTGTGTCTTGTATCCATTATTCCTTGTCTTAGTCTCTGGAGCAGCAGAAAACAAACTTGCTCCCTCTTCGACATGACACACCTTTCAATATTTAAACATGGCTATAATTTCACCCCTTATCCTCTTCTCCAGACTAAATATACCCAGCTCCCTAAGGGCCCCTCCGCACTGTAGGATTCGACCTTAGTTCGATGTAGGTCCGACCCGGGTACTCCGCACAGCCGTAGTGTTCGACTCGTGTCTGTCTCTGCTCCCCCCCTCTCACCGTCAAATTTTCAAGCTCGACTGGGAGGTACAACTTCCTGGTGAACTTGGGTTGCACTCAAGCCGAAGCCGGTGGAGTGCGGAATCTCACCTCGACTCTGCCAGCCAGCCAATCACAGTGCAGTATTTTGCCCATATGCAGAACGGGAGACTTGTGGCGGCAGCGAGAAGCGCGCCTTTAAAAAAATCCTCCTATGTCGGTAAACGGGAAAAAAAGGGACGCGCACTCACGTTTCCTGCCATAGAACGGCAGCCAATTGGGAATGTGGAGCAGAAGACGCGAGGAGGTAATCCCGCCCTCTGAACTCAGCTCCGGAGACATGAGCCAGCTGCTGTGTGGAGTAACAGAGGAGTCGAGTTCAGGTAACGAATTCCGAAGACGCAAGTCGAACCCTAGTTGCCTCTGCTGTGCGGAGGAGCCCTCAGTCTCTTCTCATAGGGCATGGATTCCATAAATTTTACCATTTTGGTTGCCCTCCCCTGAACTTGTTCTAGCTTGTCAATATCCTTCTTGAATTGCAGTGCCCAAAACTGGACACAGTATTCCCAATGAGGTCTGACCAATGCAGAATAGAGAGGTACGTTCCTCGATCTAGACACTATACAGCTATTGATGCAGCCCAGAATTGTATTGGCTTTCTTGGATGCCACATCTGTCTACTAAGACTGTTGTCAAGCCAGGTGTCACCCATCCTATATTTGTGCATTTCATTTTTTTCTGCCTGAGTGTAGTATCTTTATGTTGAAATTCATTTTGTTAGTTTTGGCCCAGCTCTCTAATCTGTCCAGGCCATTTTGAATTCTGACCCTGTCCTCTGGGGTATTAGCTACCCCTCCTAATTTGGTATCATCTGCAAATTTGATTAGCATGCCCTCTGTTCCATCATCCAAGTCATTGATAAAAATACTGAATAGCACAGAACCCTGTGGCACCCCACTAGTTACTTCTCTCCAGGATCAAAATGAGCCATTGCAGAGCACCCTTTGAGTTCAGTCAGTCAACCAATTATAAATACATCTAACACTAACATTGTTTAGCCCACATTTTACTAGCTTGCTTGCAAGAATACCATCAGGGACCTTGTGAAAGGCCTTACTGAAATCAAAGTATGCTACGCCCACAACATTCCCTTTGTCTACCAAGCTTGTCACTGTATCAAAAAATGACATAAGATTAGTCTGTCATCTTGTTTTTGAGAAAGCCATTTTGACCTTTAGTGATCACAGTATTCCCTTCTAAGTGCTTATAGACTGTTTAACGATCTACTCTGGACTCTTTCTTGGTATTGATGTCAGGCTGACTGGGTTGTAATGGTTTGGGTCCTCTGTTTCCCCTGCTAGTAAAGCAAGCTAGTAAAATGTGGGCTAAACAATGTTAGTGTTAGATGTATTTATAATTGGTTGACTGACTGAACTCAAAGGGTGCTCTGCAAAGGGTTTCCCCCTTTTTGAAGATGGGGACAGCATTAGCCCTCCTCCAATCTGCTGGGGCTTCTCCTGTTCTCCAGGAGTTTTCAAAGATTATAGAGATGGTGCTGAGATTAGTTCTTTTAACACCCTGGAATGTAATTCATCAGGACTAGCTTACTAAATAATAATTGATAATGAAACCACCGCCAGTCCTACAGCTACAATAATCAACACACATAAAACAACACCCCTGTGTTGAGCTACACCATTTACACCGTTTACTTAGTGAAATAAAAAAGTAATAAAGGTGTCTTAATAATGTAGAACATTGCGTGTTAGTCTTAATCTTTATACTAGTTTTTATTTTACTGCTGCTTTTAATGGTTTTAGTTATTTTACTTGTATACGTGCATCCTTATTTGTATATGTGCATTGTATTGTACACCGCCCAGAGCCCTACGGGGATGGGGCGGTATAATAAATTGAAAAAATAAACAAACAAACAAACAAACAAACAAACAAACAAACAAAGAAAGAAAACCTTCCACCATACAAAAAGTACACAAAACATGTATGAATCAAACAAATTCCCTTAATAACATTCTTGGCTGCAACGATAGGGAATTAGAGTAATGCTGTATTTCTTCTTTGGGACACGAAGTATTCAGCAGAAGGCCATTCTATAATGCCGTTCGCAATAACAAAAGTGTTTTCATAAATTACTTCTTCAATAGATGTAAATAATCCTCTGGGAATGGATAATTCAGTATCATATTGATGCAACTTGCTTAACCATTCTCAAGGCACAGGACACAACCAGGTGCAGCAGGGTTAGTATTTGGGTGAGACACCAACAAGTTAGTCCAGGATTGCTACACAAAGGCAGACAATGGCAATCCATCCCTGAATGTCTTATGCTTTGAAGCCCTCTGGGGTCGCAATAAGAGGGTTATGACTTGATGACACCTTCTACCACCAATGGACATTAAGCTGCCTTGTACTTTCTTCCAGCACAGAACTCAAGGTGTGAGCTGAGAGCAGAGCCGTAGATAGACCAGAGTGCACCCGGTGCACACTCTGGCTTCCCCCCCGGCAGCGCTCCCCACAGCGCCCCCCGCACCCCATTACTTACTTTTAGGAAAAGAGCAGGCTGGAAAAGAAGGCTGGAAGCCTGCCTGCATTGCCTGGGCCTGGTGAGAACTACATTTCCCAGGAGCCCCGGGGAAATGTAGTTCCCACCAGGCCCAGGCAGCACAGGCAGGCTTCTGGCCTGCTCCATTCCGAAAAGTAAGTGGGGTGGTGCGCTGCAAAGGGGGCGCCGCGGGGGGCCGCAGGGGGAGGGGGATTTTTCCACCCCCCACGTGACTAGAAATTGTGCGCCTGGTGTGTCCCGCACCCCACCGGCCCTTGGTGGCTTCGCCACTGGCTGAGAATCTCCTGTCCAAAGACTGAGCAGACCTAGTCAACAAAGTTGCACAAAGCCAGTTTGTTCCACACGTGTGCCTGGTTCATCCTCTTCCACCTTCCATTCTCTATCAGTGAATGGCAAGGAAATGGCAGCTTAACACTCATTCTAGATACCTGTAAGCAACAAACATAGTTCAACCTAAGCCCTGGTTAAGAAACCTACCACACTTGCATTCATGCATTGTATGTAGCCAGAGTTAAGTCTTAAATCATCTTTCCTTCATTCTGCTCTGCTCAGGAATGACAGGGGAAGAGAATCAGCCTCTGTTAAATTGAATGAAGCTCCATTGAAGCACCTTCAAATTTACTCTTTTGAGACAATATGGCCACATAGGATTTTTCAGCCTACATATGTGGGTTTGGTTTGATTTACTTTGCTCTGGCGAGGCTTGACGAAGCACTCATGTGAGTTGCTTCATCATGCACCCAGACTCCGCTGAGGAACAGCTTGGGATTCTTTTGGGCACCTCTTCTTGGGGACTTGGGGTTGAAACCCCACCAGCAGCAACCCTAGACCTCATTGCGAACTGAGTCGTATCAGTTCACTGCAGAACTTCCTTTTATGCCTTGAGCATTTATTTTAATAAGTATCAACCCGGCTATCAATACTGCAGTAGCTCAAGAGGGGGAAAAATAATTATATGCATTCAGAGTGGACCAATGATATTCTCTAAACCAATTAAGCTGTCTAGACCTAGTTTGCCTGGTGTTTTTGTCATTTAGACACAAATAGAGATATTAAGAGCATTTGTGTCTAGCAATGGGAGAAAGCCAAATGCCTCTCCACACTCCCCCCGCCCCCATGTTTAATTTTGGGTGGAAGAAATCTGAGTCAAAGGATTGATAAAATCAGCAGCAGGATGTGGTACAAATTATCCTCTTTGTACCCAGTATAATCTCATCTTTTTATCCATTAACAGTGTTGTCCTAAGAATACTTTCCTGTGCGTAGGCCCCATTGAACCTGACCTGGATAGCCCTAGGCTTGTCTGATCTTGCTTGACCTCAGAAACTATGCAGGGTCAGTCCTGGTTACTATTTGGATGGGCAGCTCCCAAGGAACGCCAGGGCTGTGATGTGGAGGCAGGCAATGGCAAACCACCTCTGAACATCTCTTGCCTTGAAAACCCTATGGAGCCACTAAAAATCAGCTGTGACTTCATGGCGTGCGTGCGCACACACAAGCCCCATTGAATAGGCTTGATTTGGGACCTGAGCAAACCTGCTCGGATTGGTCAGGAGGGCAAACAGGGAGGTGACTGGACTCCACAGAGCTCCGTGGCACCTGATCCGCTTCTGGGCACCCCTGCCAGAGTTGCACCGGACTAACAGTGTGTGTGCATATAAAGTGCCATCAAGTCTCAGCTGACTTATGGCAACCCAGCAGGGTTTTCAAGTCAAGAGACGACAAAAGATGGTTTGCCGTTGCCTGGTTCTGCACGGCAACACTGGTGTTCCTTCCTGGTCTCCCATCCAAGTACTAATCAGAACCCTGCTTAGCTTCCAAAATGTGATGATATCTGGCTAGCCTGGGCCAACTTACAATACATAGTTAAAAACATTGAACAACAATAAAACCACAGTCCCACACTTTCCCCTTACCCTAATACAATCTCCATAACTTGCAATCCATTAGAAGTTCTGAATAAAATAGCTTCATAGCACCTCCAAAATGTTTCCAAGAATGATGGCCCCCTCACCATCTTGAGGGGTCTGTTCCATAAAGAGGGGAAGCCACAGAGAAAGCAGGTTGGCTAGGAACACAGAGTTTATTTTGATGACCTTTGCCAAATAAGGTGGTTCATTGCAGAGGCACAGCTATAAGGGGACGGGGGGTGATACTCCTTGCCCCGCCCCACCCCACCTTGCCTCGCCAGGCCTGGCCTGGCCCCGCCCCATCAGCCTGGCCCATTTTCAGATGGCAGAAAGCTATTTTCAGATGGCAAAAAGGTAAGTCGGGGGGGCAGGCCAGGCCGGGGCGGGGAGGGGGGAGCAGGAGGGGTGGGTGGCGCCCTGGCGCCATTTTCTCCCCCTACGCCCCTGGTTCATTGGATTGACAATTCATGGTGTGGCTACTTTAATTTACCCTTGGCCATGCACCAAGTTACAGCATGTTTTGTTGACTTTTGTTCTCTACTGACAGTCTAGTATAACAGTGCTTCTTTACCTTTACTTAGCCTTTACTGAGTACCGCCACTCATTGTCACATCTGTGTAACCGAACTGTTCTTTTTTGCATGTTCACAGGACACATGGAGAGTGAATGGGACAAGAGTAATTGAAGTGAAAATGACAAAATTAAGGGTAATTAGCACACCAGAATATCTATTGTAAACGTTCCTGCTCCTTAAAATGGCATGCAGAGGTACTTCCTAAGAATATAAAAGCCCTGGGAATCAAGGATCCTCGTAGACCGGTGGCCAGCTGATGCCTCTTTGAAACCATAAACAAGGCATGAAAGCAGCAGCCCTTCCGATGCAGCTGATATTCAGAGGCTTAAAGTTCCAACTAACTAACATAGCTATTAGCTCAGCCATTCTCAACCAGGGTTCCCTGGTACCCTGGGGTGCCGTGAGCATGTCCCAGGGGTACCGCGGCAACACTACCGCCCCCCCTCATTTTTGTGGTGTCTCCCACCGGCGCCAGCAAGGACATGGAGCTGGCCCATGGGGCAGGGCCTGCCACAAGGTCAGCAGCCACCACCACCCCCGGTGCTACCCTTCACCCTGGGAGGGGAAGGTGGGGGTGTGGCAAGCAGGGGCAATGGGAGGGGAAGGTGGCGGGTGGCGGCAGGGGTACCGTGAGATATGAAGAGTGAGGTCAAGGGTACCCTGACCTCGAAAAGGTTGGGAAACACTGTATTAGCTGTTGATAGGTCTATCTTCTATCTATCTCACTGATTTAATTTAGAAGAGAGTCTGCGGCTCACTGGTGGAATATCGGCTTGGCGTGTAGAAGGTCCCAGGTTCAATCTCTGGAATCTCCAGTTAAAAGGATAAGATAAGAGGTATCATTCTGAGAAGATAGTCTTTGGTGGACTGATGGTCTCATTCAGTATAAAGCAGTTTTATGTGTTCATGCATTCATCCTAAAACCATTTTAGCCAACAGCCATGATGACATCTGGCAGCCAAGGAATTCCACAATTTCACTGTGTTTTAGAAAAGGAGGAGTTTGGATTTATACCCTGCCTTTCCATGCTATAAGGGGTCTCAAAGCAGCTTGCAAACTCCTTTCATTCCCCCCAAGAGACACCTAGTGAGATAAGTGGGTCTGAGAAAGTTCTGAGAAAACTGTGACCAGTCCAAGGTCATCCAGCAGGCTTCTTATGTAGGAGCAGGGAAACAAATCCAGATCGCCAGATAAGAGTCCGCCGCTCATGTGGAGAAGTGGGAAATCAACCTTGGTTCCCCAGATTAGAATCTGATGCTCTCAACCACTGCACCATGCTAGGTTCTATACTGAAGAAGTTCTTTTTCTCTGTTCTGAATTTATAGCCAGCTAGAACAGCTGGACCAGAATGATGAATCTGTAGCACAACTTCTTGACCAAGTCGCAGTTTCTAAACATTTTGCTAGTTAGTGGACTTTCTGATTTAAGTTTAATGTGCAGGAAGAAAAATAAAAGCCTGTATCTGTGTGTTGCTACAAAGGAAACACAAGTGAAAACTATCATCTAAGGAGTTTTCTGAGGAGTGAGTGCAATGATCAGTTATTAACCTCATGAATTTAATGAAGAATGGCTTTTGTTCAAAAACACAGAGAACTTCCTTAGCAACAGGCAGAACATTATTTTTTTCATTGCAACGTTTCCTTTTAAAAACTGCTGTGCGAGTAGCTTTTAAAAATTATAAAAGGTGTTTTGTTAAAAAAAAAAGCAATAGCTTTTCTTCAGCAAGCCCTTTAGTGATATTTCAGAAACCGCCTGAGACAACTGCTGAAAGAAAAGCTGGTTAGTATTGAATGATAGCCTTGAAATCCCTATGCTGTTCTGCTATGCAAGAGGAGTGGTGGAGAAAATGGGGGGGGGGGGGTCAACATCATGACACTACTTCTGGAAGTGATGTCATCACATCAAGTGATGCTCAAGCAACCCAAATTCTATTGTGAAGAAATAATGTGCATGAAAGCTAGAGCATCACCCCAGAGCAGCCATGTCACTTCGGCATCATACCTGATCATACCTGCATCATACCTGTGGTGTTGTTGACTTGAAACCGAAAAGATAAGTCCTTGCCCCACTGCCCAGTGATTTCCTATCAGTTTCTGATGGACAGCCCTTATTCTGCCCAGGAAAAGAAATTGAAAGGGGGATTTTCACATGGCTTTGACAACTCATTCAAGTTTATCTTACTGTACACAGCAACCAGTTTGTTCAGAACATTGTTTTGTTAAACAGGAATAGGGCTTGATGTGACAAATCACACCCTGGAGGCTGGAAGGGAAGTCCCATGGCATACAGTGCCATCATCCACAATCTTCTTGCTATTTTGTTGGCAGCTCACAGGACTAGATTTTGCTTGGCAGATGCTGGTTGTTTACCTTTTCATCAGTAATGTAGGCAGAGATGAGATGCAGCTAGAAAAGATGGTTTGTGCAGTTTACAAACAAATGCATGATGTATCTCAGTCTATCCAACTCTAGGAGGTCAACTAAATGCACCTTTAAGATGCCTGTACTACAAATACTTAGCATTGCTAAAACCAGGTACAGGAAAGAATATTGCAGAAGCATCTCAAGGGAAAGGAAGGATATATGGTACGAACAATTGTGTCCTTTCCAGAGAAGGGAATGCCAAGTGACTGTACAACTTAGTTGGCCTCAAAAGTTTTACTCACTTTTTAAAAGTTTTGAAATGCTCTGTAGTGTTTTGATATAATTTTTCCATGTCCTTGGGCTCGAGTGACTTGAGAATGTATCTTGGTAAACAAAGATTATTTACTTTTTAAAGGTCTTGGACTGGTGTAGTGGTAAAGAAAGGCAGACTCTAATCTGGAGAACCGAGTTTGTTTCCCCTCTCCTACATATGAAATCTTCTGGGTTACTTTGGGCTACTCATAGCACCTCCTACCTCTCTCAGCCCCACCTACCTCACAGGGTGGGGCAGGGAAGGGAAGGCAATTGTAAGCCACTTTGAGAATCCTAAAAGATAGGAAAAGGCAGGATATAAAAATCAGCTTTTTTATCATCAAGGGTGCCTGACCTCTCATTACATGCAAAGATCTGAAACACTTGACTGGGTCCAGGGTGGGTGTGGAGGGTTTGCCCTACTAAGCAAGACAGCCAACAGAAGATTGAGATGGAAAAGCTAGAATTTGCACTCTCCAAATGTGAACTAAAATCATGACTTAACGTACTGAACTACGCCCTGCTGTCCAAAGAACAGCAAAAAGAAGAGAGACAAGAGGAGTGCAGTAATCAGTTTCCCTGTAGCAGATAAAACACTCAACCATTATGATGACAAACTGTGGTTTGCCAGCCCACTTCAAACTAAATGTTAACTAACACGATTGATTCAGGTAGCCGGGGATGTGACGAAGGCTAAAGAAAGCAAAACCACTACAAAGCAAGACGTTGCTCTCAGGATGTAATTTGTTCACCTCTGCTGTAAACAGCCTTATTCTATACTCTATTACACAAGATGATAATTCGGTCAGCTGAGGTGCAATGATTGAGAAAGTTGTATGCTTCCTCATTAGAATGTAGTCCCAAAAGAATATAAGAATTATCATTCATTTTTACGCACTGCCTTTGTCAAAACCATCATTTTGTGGATTATTGAACATGGTACTTTGAAGAGCATTTATGCCAAATTGTGTTTTTACTTTGAAACAGATTTGGGGAGGGGGGAGCAGGGGAGGCACTAGGACTCAGGCAGAGCATTCTACAACAAAGAAGGTCCGGCATGCACAGTATAGTGTACTTTAATACTCCCCTCCACGATACAGAGCCAGGCAGTCTGCCCTAGAGCAACACAAATCAGGGCCATCAACAAATTGGTTCATATTGCCTAAGGACGGTGGACAATCAAGGTTATCTCTATGTAAGTCTGGCCTTCAGGGCTGTGCTTACCCATTTGCTTATCTAGTGCATCAACATTTGTTATTATTAAAGTATAAATCATCTTTAAACACTAGATACCAGTCTGTGTACTTATTGACATAGATCCATAACTGCATATTTATCTACTGACAGCATCTGGGAAATAAATGGGAGACTTGAGACTCTGTAGGGCCCCAGGTCCCTGTCTACAGTCCGGCTTCCCCCAAGGCCCTGTTTAGGATCAGATCTACCAAGATCAGGGCCTCTTCAGTGGTGTCCCCGTTGCTGTGGAATGCCCTGCCTCGGGAGCCTCATTTAACCCCAACTTTTGTTTCTTTTCAAGTAAAAAAAAAAGTTGACATGATGCTTTTGAATTCTAACCTAAGGTTGCCAACCTCCAGTTGTGGCCTGGGGATTTCCCACAATTACAATTCGTTTGCAGATGACAGGGATCCGTTTCCCTTGATAAAATGGCTGCTTTTGACGGTGGACTCCATGGCATCGTACTCTGTTGAAATCCATTCCTTCCCCCAAACCCTGCCCTTCCCCAAATCTCCAGGAATTTCCCAACCCCAGCTTGCAATCCTGTTCTAACCTTCTGTTGCTCGTTCCCTTCTGTTAAAGCTCGTTAATGTAGAGGCTTCACTAGGCTAAGCTCTTTCAGGTCGATTCCGCACAGCATAATAATAGCGGGTTACATTCAGTATTTTAAAATCCGGATCTATGATATCCCAGTTTCTCCCTTCGCATGTGTTTCTGTTTCCATGAAGGAATCGAATTAAGATGGGGAGGAAATATTCCGATTTCTTTTGCACGAGCCTAGGGTTTTCTGCTTCTACAATGCAAACATGGCAGCGCATGAGTGACCATCCCCGGTGTGCTGCATTCTGATTGGCTGTTTCAATTGGAGGGCAGCGTGAATGATCGTTTCCGTCCTGCCTTTTGATTTGCTGGCGGCCATGGGAAAACCAAGCAGGACCTCCCCTTCCTTCTTCTAGCATTGGAAAGGAGCTGGTGCAGCGAGCAACACTGCAAGCACGTTGCACTATACAAAATAAAAACTTCTGACGGATATTGGGCAGAGCACTATGCCCCATCCACATTCAAAGGTGTGCAAAAAAACACAGCATATGAGACACTCCTGTGATATACCAAATCCTGTGATATACCTCCTGTGTTATACCAAATAACATTCAGCCAAAAATGTGCATCTACCTTGCTGTGCAATCAGAGCACCCAGCACATGTGAAGAAAAGGAAACGGGGCTATTGCTATGAACCCACTTTGGTGAGATGGCAGTCAGTCGCTGCCAGGGGCAGAAAACATGCTTGGGGAACGTTTGGAAAGTGGGCGCTTCCACGCCGGTCAGCAGCACAGCATGAACAAAACTGACATCACGGGAGGTGAGGAGAACAGGCAGCGGAGCGTGAAAAATAAACCATTTGGGCACCCGTGGTGTTCCTACAGAAGCAGGTTCAATCCAGGATTTGTGAAAAAGATCCACATTTTCATGGTTTTTGAAAAACCCACGATAAGAAAAATATCATGGGATAATCCTGCTTCAGGACCGGGACCCATGCAAAGTTCTTGCCCTAACCAGGATTTTTTCCTTCGTCAATCCAGTATATTTGTACCATGTGGAATCGACCTCAGTGTGTTAAGTGGCTCTGTAAATCGCTTTCAAAACAAAAATGTAGTAAAGACATAGATGAGCAAATCCCTGTTAGCCTTTTGTGCCACAGATTCACAATCTGATTTTCAAAATTTCAAAGTAGTCTAATGTTTTCAGTGGATTCATGGCACTAATGGCTGTAGTGTACTTTCTTAACTCCCTATTATGAAACTGCACGACGGTTTATGGGTTGCCATGGGTGGCAAAGTAGCTGGCTCTGACCAGGCACAGCATTATGAAGTGTCTGGCAGGCGGTCAACACAGCTGCTTGTTAACAGGATGTATTTGCATATAATGGCTTCATCTTTGCCAATGCATGCTATCATAAATGGGCTTCAGCTGCCTTTTAACTTCATTACTCCAGCCATTTTCATTGAGTACCAGGCAATTTGAAAGAACAAATCATTAGCAGAAGTTCATTCAAAAAAGAAAAGAGAAAACAAAAATCCCTTAGTTTAAATTATGACACCAGGAAAAAAATGTCACAGCAATGTCACGGAAAATGTCACAGCAATTGTAATAAACGAGAGTTCTCAACCCACTTAAGGACTCATTATCTTTCTTTTAATTGATCAAATGATTAAATTTGCATACTATATTAAGGTAAGGAGACGGAACAGCAGCTTTGCATGTATGAGCTCCAACTTTCAGTCCCCAGAATCTCCAGTGAAAGGATCTCGGCTAGCAAGTCCTGAGAAAGACTTCCTTGGCTTGAGACCCACTGGAGACCCACTGACAGTAAATGAGCCAATGACCAGCATGCATCAGCACGGTGTAGTGGTTAAGGTATCAGATAAAAATTCAGGAGATCTATGTTCAAATCCCCATTCTGTCATGGACGTCTGTGAGTGACCACGGGCCAGTCATTCTCTCTCACCTTAACCTCTCTCACAGGGTTGTTGAACACATGAAGCTGCCTTATCCTGAATCAGACCATTGGCACATCAAGGTCAGTATTGTCCAGGGGCTTACTGGGTCCAAACGATGCCTGGAGACCAAAAACCCTCTGGGCAACCCCCGCGGAGCACCGCTTACTTGTGCAGCGCCTCGTCCCCCTCACTCACCCTTTCCTTTCCCCGCAGGCTCTGAGGCTCGGCTTCAGGGAAGCTGCCGTTCGGGCAGCCTGTCTCTATGACTTTCTTAAAAGGGCAAAACTCCAAAGATAAGCAATCTTTGGAGCATTGCCCCTTTAAGAAAGTCATAGGCTGCCCGAGCAGCAGCTTCCCTGCAGCCAAGCCTCAGAGCCTGCAGGTGAGCGAGTGAGGAGGACGGCCGGCGGGTGGCAGCGGGTAGGTGGGGGGTGGGGTGGGCAGGAGCCTGCTGGGCATTCCCATAGGTGTGCGCCCGGTGTCATGGGTGGCCCCATGTCTCCATAGGCGCCTGGTATTGCCTACTCGGACTAGCAGTGGCTCTGCAGAGATAAATGTCAAGTGCTACATGTAGGAAAGCTTCTTCAAGACCTGGTTGGCTGACCTTCTTTGGAGGTTTTAAAGCAAAGGCAACATGGTGTCATGCCCAGTCGTATACAAAGCCTGACCATAATCCCCCTCCTGGCAGGAGATGTGATACGGTATTCTGTGTTTCCCCCTTCTGCTTTGAATGCAGTCCTGGGAATCCATAGCCTATTAAGGAGCACGAAAGACACTGTTGGCTTAACCATCCTGAAAAATCTGCAGTAGCAGAACATGTCCTAAACAAAACTGGACATAACATTTTATTTGAAAACACTGAAATTCTGGGCAATTCGGAAGGTTACTATGTTAGACTGCACAGGGAGGCCACTGAAATTCATAAACACCAAGACAACTTCAACAAGAAAGAAGAGACTCTGAGAATTAACAAAGCTTGGCTACCAGTACTTAAAAACATCAGAATCAAAGGCCAAAGGCATGCTAAGTCCATGGACAATGGACTCCACCCAGGCACAGGATTTGCATTCACCAATACTGCTGCTGCTGCTGCTGCTGCAGGGAATGCAAATGCGACTACAAATGTAAATGGACTGATAGCCCCACCCACAATACAATGCACTCAACCATATCTTTGCATAGCAAGTTCTACCCAATCACTTACAGATTGGTTCCCCACCCTGGGACATGGACAATATATACCCCACTAAACATTTCCTTCTCTCTAGACACAGTGTGTAACAGACTTCTCTCTGTGATACACCTCTGAAGATGCAGGCCACAGATACAGGTGAAACGTTCGGAAAAAGGTCTACCAGACCACAGCCACACAGCCCGGAAAACCCACCACAACCATAGCCTTATCATTTTTGTTAGACACCTGGGGTTATTTCCTGTGTTGGCTTGGATGGAGTAGAATATGATAAGGAGAGGCCAGCTGCATTCCTTTCCAGCTGAGAGGAAAGAGCCAGGTTTGTCTGGGATAGGAGGTGTGGCTTGGGATCCTATTTGAAAGGAGTTTTGGTGGGGTTTCCCAGTTCTGTCAATAAACGTCTGATGGCATGTCTTTCCTTGAACTGCTGTTTCCAAAGAAAGACTTTTGCTCACATGGAAGTGCTTTTCTTGAACAGACTAGGCATCCTGACAGATGGCCATCTCACAGCCATGTTGATTCTGTAAACCTAGGCAGATCATGGAAGGAGAGCAGGAAGGGTTGAGTCAGTGCTTAGCCCTTGTGGCTCTTTCTTACATGTCTAGGGTAATGCTGATCACCACTTCTGGGTCAGGTTGCAATTTTCCTCCAGGCCAGATTAGACCAAGGATCTTTGAGGGGGTTTTTTTTGGCCATCTTCTGGTCATGGAGCAGGGGTCACTGGGGTGTGCAAGGAAGATAGTTGTGAATTCCCTACATTGTGCAGGGGGTTGGACTAGATGGCCCTGGAGGTACCTTCCAACTCTATGATTCTATAAACTAGGTCAGGGGTCTGCAACCTGCAGCTCTCCAGATGTTCATGGACTACAATTCCCACCAGCCCCTGCCAGCATGGCCAATTGGTCATGCTGGCAGGGGCTGATAGGATTTGTAGTCCACGAACATCTGGAGAGCCGCAGGTTGCAGACTCCTGAACTAGGTGGTGCAACCCCCCTCCTCTTCCCATTCTGAGGCCTCTAGGTGCCTCCATCACCTCATTAATAGGATGGCAGAAAGTAGGCGGACAGGGCCAAAGAGGAAGGAGCCTCAAGTTGTGGGCCCCATTTAAATAGAAGCCCCCCCCCCCCAATCTGATTTTTAAAGGGGAAAAATATTTAGTAGCTCCTTCTTGGAACTCCCAACATGATGTGCAGTTTGACACTTATATGCCATAAAGTAGTTTAGGCCCAACAAGGCTTAGAGGCCACTGCCTTCCTTTTTTATTTATTTTATTTATTTATTAGATTTTTATACCGCCCCATCCCCGAGGGGCTTTTCTTTTATATCCCACCACAAAATTGCTATTATCAAGAAAGGTGGCTCGTTATTACCAGTATCCTAGGTTTAGAGGGCCCAGATGCGTGGCTGGGCATAGCCAAGAAGGGCCACTTGTACTTGAGCAACTAAGTTCTGACGGTTTTACAGGAAAATAACATTGCCTGTGTGGTTAGTGCTGGCAGCTTGCACAAGGAGGCTTTTTATACCCTGCGATGCTTTACAAACAAATGCTGATGAGAAATGTTTGCGAAGCCAGCAAACGAATAGTTTGCACTTGAAAATTCAGCCCTTGTTCCCACCAGCACGGTAAGAGGTCATGCTCAGGTCTTAAATAATATGCTAATTAATGCTAATTTTTGTCTTACTGTTCTGACCTGTTTCATCACAAATAGGAAACCTTTTGCATGTCAACCATCACCTAGCTTTCTTTGTTCTGGTCTGTTCCGCGCAGCTGAAATAAGATGTCCTGAGAATGCAAAAAAAAAAAAAAAAGGCATCCTGGGAAGGCACTCCACACTGCCAGCATGGTGTAGTGGTTAAGAGCAGGTGCACTCTAATCTGGAGAACTGGGTTTGATTCCCCGCTCTGCAACTTGAGCCATGGAGGCTTATCTGGTGAACCAGATTAGCTTGTAAACACCAAAACATACCAGCTGAGTGCCCTTGTGTAGTAATGCACTGCTGACCCAGCAGCACCGTGGTAGAACATTGGAACGCCAACGGACCTACGGCCTTCTGGTCACACCGCACCCCCACTCCTCATCCCCCTATGAGTCACGGGTCATGAACTGTCTGGCTCAGTCACCGGGCGCAGGGACAATGGTCTTGCCCCCAGGTGAGGATTAGGCTCAGACGCTTACGCTCCTCTCCGCACGTAGCCAGGTGAGATCATGCATCACATGATGATCTCCAGGTCTCCCGGTCTCCCGCTCATCTCCCTACCCACCTCCTTTACACGCCCACAATGAAACCCTAATAAAAGGTGCCAGAGACCAGCACAGGGCAGAGTTGTCAGGATCACGAAATCCCGCGCTTCCTGTTGCTGACGCTCTCCACCAGATGAAACCTCCTCCGCGTCTCGCCTATTCCTTAGCGACGACCCTGCGGGGATGACTACACCCTTGGGCTAGTCACAGTTCTTCGGAGTTCTCTCAGCCCCACCCACCTCACAGGGTGTTTGTTCTGGGGAGGGAGGGAAAGGAGATTATAAATTTCCTTACAGGAGAGAAAGGGGGGATATAAATCCAAACTCCTCCTCCTCTTCTTCTTCTGATGCCTCATTTCTGTTCATGACATCCTTAAAAAAACACTTTGAAGTGCACCCCACCCTCCCCAAGCCACCTGCAAGACATCTCCTGCCTGGGTGTGTGGAATGCAGAGCTCAGGAGGTGCTCTCAGGTCAATTTCACCCTCCGCTTGCGCCCGACATTTTGTGTGCAACTAAAGGGATTATCTCCCTGCCACCATTTGCTGAAGGTTGCTCCAGGATGTTCAGTTGTAATAGTGGGAGATCTCCAGTTACCATCTGGAAGTTGGCAACCCTATCCCCGCAAACAGCTGCCAAATGAGGTTTGCGTATGTGTATGTGGAGAAAACAGGGCAGCTTTTAACTGTTTACTACTTTCTCACTGATGAATTTGCTGTGCTGCTTCTCTATATCATTATACGTAGACCTTTACAGCACTACATGTGCAGCCCACTTCAATGTTGTTGACTTTCAGGCTTTTCTGTTTCAAAAGCAGGTGTTGTAACTAATGCAGCCACCTTTTCTGATATCTTCCCTGCAGAAGAGCCAGCAGTCAAGATTCTTGCAGGGAAAACAGTTACAAATGACTGGAGAACTTGTTTATCGTCTTTCTTTTTACACCAGCTATAGCTACCAGTTTCACAATAAAATTCACCCGAAGCTGCCAGAAACCAGCCAATAAAACTATTCATCCATAATGGGATTGCCAATAAAACCAATAATATGACATGTCTGATTCTACACTAAAAAATTCCATAGATATCCAGGGGTAACATAAGGAACTGGTTAAGATGGACTGTAGCGGATAATTGATTGTACAGAATCTGAGCCACGTGTCAAAAGATCCTATTCCAAAGCCTGCTGAAAGGAGGGACTCTTCACAGAGCAATCCTAAGGAGAGTTACTGCAGACTAAGTGCATTCATTTCAATGTGCTTCGACTGAATTAAGTCTGCATAGGATTGCACTGGAAGCAAATATATAGAATTGACCATGGAAGGGAAAGAAGTGGGGAAGGAAGGCACAACTTTTAAAAAGTTGGTTCTTTTAATGACATTTAACTTATGAATTGTTCCCTTTCTTTAATTCATCTGATGTTGATCCTTATTTCAGTAAACTAGAGGACTGTTCAGTAAACATGTTGATCCATATTTCAGTAAACTAGAGGACTTACTACTGTAATGATAAACTAGAGTTGATCCATATTTCAGTAAACTAGAGGACTGACTACTGTAATGATTCCTATGTGGGACTATACTTCAAGACAACCCAGAAGCTTCTGTTAGTTCAAGATATGCTGCCAGACTGTTACTGAAACTCGGTGTTGAGATCACACAGAACAGATACCAAAATCACTGCATTGGATGGCCACTTGTTTCTGGGTTCCTTGGAAGATGGTGGCATTTTATGTTTAAAGATCTTTCCAGCCTGGTTTAATTGTTTCTTTTCCATTTGGCTCCCTACATGTAAAGAATGTATTGGGGCAGCCAGCATGTAATGTACTATGGAGATGAATCAACATCTCCTTCAGCAAATTCAAACTTGCAGCAAAAGAAAACAGCAACTTTTCACAGTGAAGATTTATAAACACCAACACCAATGTTTGCAAGGACACATTGTCCAAACACTACTTTGTTTTTCTTGATCATGTGTTCTTTATACATTTTTTTTCTTGAAGGGTACTGAATTATAACAGACATAAGCTGCACACCAGAGGTTGAAACTGGATCAAAGTTTATTCCAGAATCAAAACAAAACAGGATGTGTTCAGCCTTTTCCATTGGGGAGGGATCATGTTTTGAAAATGCCTAAATTTACTCACAATGTGTTGTTCTGTGAGCCAGGACAAATTCCTGAGCTTCTGTTCCACTGCCCTTTGCTTAACCCATCCTGGTTCATTCTACAAATTGGATCTATTATTTTGGCAGAATTAAAATCACATTTTTGTTCTTCATGTAATCACCATTAGGATACTGTGATTTAAAAATTCAGTGTGTCAGTGTGACATAGTAGTTAAGAACAGCAGACTCTGACCTATAGCAGAGTTACTACAGAGTTGCTATAAATCAGCTGTGAATTGAGAGCATGCACACACAGAGATGTTATTGATACTATTGGTAATAATTAAAAATACTTTTTTGATATATTGAAGGGAAATTTATGTTGACATCCTGTTGGTAGTATCCTGTTGGAACAAGAGATTCTCCTAGGTGTAGTTGGAAAAAGTAAATCCCATAAGAGAACTACACCAGGGATCTTTTGAATCTCCTCTATTAAACAAAATGCATTATCAGAGGAATTTATAACCAAACTGAATTCAGGAAAAATGGAAGAGATGTTGGTAGGCAATACTGATTGTATGGGATGCCACCAAAGCAAACTGATGGTGTGATGGCCCACTTCTCTGACTTGTTGAAAAACCTGGGAGTAACATTGGACCTGGATAGCTCCAGGCTAGCCCGATCTTGTCAGATCTCAGAAGCTAAGCAGAGTTGGCCCTGGCTAGTATTTGGATGGGCATCCTCCAAGAACTATTGAGTTGTGATGCAGAGGCAGAGAATGGCAAATCTCCGAACATCTCTTTCCTTGAAAACCCTTTAGGATCACTATAAATCAGCTGTGACTTGTCAGCACACACACACAATATTAAATCTAATGTTGCTCTTTGAAAAGCAAGTCAGGGAAGCAGCTAGGAGCAATTTTTATTATTTGTATGGAGTGTGCCAACAGTGTGCCTATCTTAATTGTGTTGACTTTGCTGAACAGATCTACGCCTTTGTAATCTTGAGGCTAGATTGTTGTAATGTGTTGAATATGGGGCTGCCTCTGAAAACTGTTTGAGCACTTCATCTGGCACAGAATACTGCTGTTAGACTATTGACTGTTTTCTGTTGCTATGATCGTATCACAGCTTCGCTTCGCAGCTTCATTGCTTTCCTACATTTTTCTGGACAAAATTCAAAGTGCTGGTTGGTGCGGCATGAGCTCCAAAAAACTGGAGCCCACATGCCTCAGTCTGACCGGTAACCCACCCCATTGCTCATTACTGCCCTATTCAAGGTTAGAAATGAAATCTGGAACCCTCAGTCTATGGCCCCTCTAATGGAGATGAGCCCTCTTCTCTATCCCCCAGATTTCTCTATGGCCCCTCTAATGGAGATGAGCCCTCTTCTCTATCCCCCAGATTTCTCTATGGCCCCTCTAATGGAGATGAGCCTTTTTCTCTATCCCCCAGATTTCTCTATGGCCCCTCTAATGGAGATGAGCCTTCTTCTCTATCCCCCAGATTTCTCTATGGCCCCTCTAATGGAGATGAGCCTTCTTCTCTATCCCCCAGATTTCTCTATGGCCTCTCTAATGGAGATGAGCCCTCTTCTCTATCCCCCAGATTTAGGTGACTTATGTCTGGGGTGCCCAAGGTTTTTATAGCTTCTGCTAGGGGCCATTAATGAATTAGTGCCTGACTGTTGGGGAAGACTCAAAATAAACACAGGATTTGGGATCTCTGGATGAGAAAAGAAACATCTTTTTGCAACATCTGCAAGATGCAATTTAAAATCTGATAGAACTGGGTCTCGCATCTGATTTATTATATTGTATCCTGCACATCGGCCAAACTTAGCTTCTCAAATGACTCAGAGGAGTAAAAAACTAACAATTAAAATTAAATACATATGTTTGCTGGGATGGTTGCTGAATCCAGGCATGATGGAAGGGAGCACTTGTATGGGTGCCAACTCTGGCTTGGAAAATTCCTGGAGATTTGAAAGCGCTGCCTCAAAAGGGGAGGGAGCTCTGTGAAAATAGTATATCATAGAAAGCCAACGTGGTGCACTGGTTAAGAATGGTGAACTCCAATCTGGAGAACTGGGTTTGATTTCCCACTGCTCCACATTATGTCTGCTGGGTGACTTTGGGATAGTAACAGTTCTCTCAGAACTCTCTCAGCCGCACCTATCTTGCAAGGTGTCTGTTGTGAGGAGAGGATGGGAAGGAGTTCGTAAGCTGCTTTGAAATTCCTTATGGTTGAGAAAAGCGAGGTATAAGTCCAAACTTCTCTTCTGAGAGCCCCCCCCCCCACCACACACAGAGGCATTTCCTCCAAGGAACTGATCTCTGGCGATCAGATGTAATTCTGGGAAAACTCCAAATCCCACCTTGAGGTTGATAACCCTAGAGAGGCATCGGCTGCTTCCTGCTCTGCATTTCATGATCTCACTGAGGCAGAGGGTGGAAGGCGCTCACTTGGAGCTGGATCAAGGCATGTTAGGAAACTGCCAGGCCGCCTGCTGACGGCGACTGGACTGCATTCTCTTTTAAGGAAGAATGTGGCCTGTTAGTGTTCTTAACATGTTTGTCCATTTTACTGTGCTTTGAGAGATACATAAATACTGCCCAAATGACTTACTGGATTCACACCCCATTAAGTCAAGTAACACGAGACGAATGGGACGGTTGGGGGTGGTAGCGAGAAATGGTCTTCTCGTATGGGGTTGCAGGCCTTGAGCCTCTTAAAGCTGAGAATGTTTGAGAGGTAAATTATTTTGCCAGCAGCTAAACAGAATGAAACGAAGCATATTCCATAACACAAAAGTGTGCACGTGCCAGTCTGATTAATAAAAAAGCACACCAACTCTGTGTGTCTACATGTATGTGTGTGGTATTGGTCAGACACCGGGCATGCTTCTGGGCTGCCAAAACCAAATGCTACCCGATGTTCAACCGTTTAAAAAATGCATTTAATTTGTTTTAGTACTTTACACCTAAAAACCCCAAAAAACAAACAAAAAACTTTCAGCCTATCTATCAAAGGTCCTTTCCGCTCATGCAGAATAATGCACTTTCAATCCACTTTGCAGCTGGGTTTCACTGTGTGGAATAGCAAAATCCACTTGCAAACAATTGTGAAAGTGGATTGAAAGTGCATTATTCTGCATGTGCGGAAGGGGCCAGAGAGTGTCACCCAGAACTGACATAATTAAATCCTCAAATTCCAACATCCCCACATATTTCCCCTCAAAATCCCCCAGCATTTGCTAAAGCAGTACTGGCGACCTAAGGTCTTATATCCCTGGGTGTTTTAACATGATAAATTTCGTTAGCCTGGGCCCTGAAAGAGAACAGGGTTTTATTTTGGAGCATCACTATATCATTCTCTTCTGTGGCTTCTCAAGAGTATAGTTCTGTTTCCAGAACCAAGTTTGCACTAATCTTTCTAGAAACATCACAGTCAAACCAGAATTCTGCACAGTGCGGATGGGAAAGCCTGGATTTTAGAACCTCCCACTCCCTGCAAAAGTCCCCACTAGCAGACTTTTTTGCAAACATAACATTGTAGTAGGTATAATTCTGCAGTGTTATAGCAATACTTCTACTACCATTTTTTAAACATCTGAGGTGATTGGGAGGAAAGACTGGAGAATCACCTGGTGCGGACACTTGTTGTGTGAAAAAACCTCACAAGTGCAAATATCTCTGCATTTGTAGTCATAGTAAGGCCACAATGGGAAATCACCCATGTGGAAGCGGCCCAAGCTTCAGCATAGGAGGAGGAAAAGGGGAAAACCATACTTCTTGTCTCCTGGAATGCTTCCTTATTTAAATAAACCCAGATTCCACTTGACTTTTCCAAAAGTGCTAGGCATACAACAGTCTACTAAAGCTGAGATGACAATAGTAACAATCAGGAATGCAAAAACAAAACCTTTTCCACCTACACCCTGAAGCAGACAAAACAACAACCAAAAACATGCAAACAAACACTACGTACATCTTAATGCCCTAAACATGTCCTGAATACATGCGGTGTATATGTGGTGTATACAAGACCAAGACTGATTTCACACAGTTGATTCTGTGTAGCTCACGTTGCTTCTGTGAAGGCAGTTTTCCCTGGATTTTCATTGCTTCCGCACCCCTTCAAGGCCAATATCACCTTCGTCTATCAGAGGGCTTAAAAAGGAATTGCTAGAGCACTACAACATTAGAACAATCTACTTCCTGACTTTGTTTTCTTAAAAATCTCTAGCTTTTTTCATTACAGAGTTAAATAGTAAATGTTCATATTGTACCTTTTCCTTTATAGGCAAAAAGGTAGGAGCTAAAGATGTGATTTTTTAAAAAATAATGAAAGCTGTGAATTGGTACTATTGTGATATATCATTATAACATCAACCAGTGGCATAGAGCGAACAGGGCAAGGGGGTGGATCCCCCCGGGCATGCGCCAGTGCATGGGTGTGGTGTGGTATGGGCATTCCAGGCAGTGGTGGGATCCAAAAATTTTAATAACAGTTTCCGATGGTGATGGGATTCAAACAATGGCGCCGCCACACACGCATCTCCAGTCCCTATTGGGCAGGGTGGTTGCTTTAGTAACCCCTTCTCAGCACTCAGAAAAAATTAGTAACCACTTCTAGTTCCGGGGCGTGGCAGGGGCCCAGGGCGCACGTGTGCCCCGGGCACCATTCCCCCTCGCTCTGCCCTTGACATCAACAGTACAGAAATCTGTTAATTACGATATTTTAAAAAACAGTATGTATATGGGGGGGTGGTGATTGTGGGCCTTGTGATAAGGAAAGCGGCACCAATGTGGGTGGAACTTGTAAAAATGTATAACAGCCAGTGCACACGGTGCTTTGACAGTGATCTTTCCCAAACCACCTTTGGGAAAGATTGCAGCAAAACAGGAGGCAAGTGCAGAAGCATGACAAACAGGGGACTGTATCATGTGGCTGGTCCCCAAATAGCCCTGTTGTAAGAAAGCAAAGATGGAGCAAAAAACATCCATGTGGAAACAGCCCACGAGGGACACGCTCAATTGCATTATTTGAAGGAAGTCAGTTCATAGTTGCAGAGCTGCTACTGAAAAGGCCCTGCAGATGCACCTAAAGCAAAGAAACACAAGCTAGACCTCTTGAAGATGATCTCAACAAGCAGGCAAGCTTATGTAAGAACAGGTGATCTTTATACAGCTGAACCAAGCTTATAAGAAGCAGAATTTGTCTAGACTGATTTTTGATGTAATAAACACTCAGTATATGCACTGTAGTGAGTCACATTGTAATCCTATGTAGAGTTAGGCCCCTTTCTGGACATGCAGAATAATGTGCTTTCAATCCCCTTTCAATGCACTTTGCAGCTGTGCAGAACAGCCAAATACACTTGCAAACAATTGTGAAAGTGGACTGAAAGTATATTATTAAGGAGCCTTACTCTAGTTTAAGCCCTTTGATTTTTTTTTTACCCCTACCTTTAATCGTATTATTTACCCTGGCTTCTATTACCTTATTCTCTTTTTTAATAATTAGCTTGATTTTTGTTGTTGTGGTTGTTTTAGTTTGATTCTTTCCTTCTGTTCCCACTCCTTGATTGGTCACCGAGATGGAAATTGGGAACCAAGGGATAGTGTAATTGTTTAACTGTGGTGATTTTGAATTGTGCATGAAATATTAATTGTATGGAATTCTTTAAACTGTTAGCTGCCCTGAGTCTGACCTTGGTCAGGAAAGGGTAGGATAAAAATCTAATAAATAGTAACAATGGGCTTAGATTGAATCAACTGTGCATAGGATTACAGTGCAAATCTCTCCTGCTAAGTACATCAAACAGGGTTTAGTGTCAATGTCTGAAAGGCATTTCCTTGTAATACTCACCCACACTTGTGGAAAGAGATTTGTTTGCAGACACCAAAGCCAAAGTAAACAGCAACGGCCAAAGATCCATACTTCTGGATTCTAAAACTGTAAAAAGAGACAACTGCATTAGGTTCATTATAATAAAGTATTTAAAACATGTAAATGTTGATTCACCTGTCTCCTAGTTTATTGTATTTCTGGATGGAGTTTGGCCAAGATTTACAAAGGAAGCAAATTATAATAAATGTTATTGCCTTGTAAAAGTCTACAATATATTAACAGTATAAGAGGCACAATATCCTAGTCCTGGAGACTGTTTATCCACACATTACTGAAAACTTGTCACGGCATATATGAGGAGTGATCCAGCCCGATTTTTCCACAGTCTGTTCCAATTCACAACCCAACATGCCTTTTATCCATGAAGACCTCAGGAACCAATCAAAGCCCAGTCTAAGAAATGATCTCCACTGCTAGCACTGCCTTAGTAAATTATAGGAAATTTTGAGGAAATGGCTAGGGACGAAGAAGTTTAGGGAAGATGAGAAATAATTTCAACTGAGTGAATTTCCCCTAATCTCTGTGGTGATGAGATGTAAATTTGCTTGCCTGAAATAGAAATATAATAACTTCATAGGGTTGTATGGTGTTAGGGCATAGGTTATCTTTCGGCTAGTTAGTTACCATGAGGTAAATTAGTTTAGATTAATTAAACTTAGTGTGGTTAAGTATGGATTAGTTGAAGTATTATATTTATAGAAATTTTAGTCCATACCTCTATTTATTATTGATTAGCTAAGCTTAAATTGTTGTAAACATAATAGCATATGTGGTTTAATTCCAGGTAAGAATGCCCCCCTTTGAAGATACCCACGAGGAGGCCCTACATGGGTCAGGGATTCCAGTGATATTGGGGCGAGGGAGGTATGACGGTAGGCCTAGGCCGAATACTAGACGCAGAGTGAGATATGGTGAAGCTCGCTCTCTGTCTGACCTACGGCCTATCCCAAAGAATGCAGGTAGTGGGACAGGGATTAATTACTCTGCTCCTAGGCTGCTGTTGATTAACGCGAGGTCGATTAATAACAAATATGCTACTCTCCGAGAATATCTCGGAGATCAAGCTGCTGACCTCGTGTGTGTCATGGAGACCTGGGTGAGAGAGGGCGAAACAGTTGCCCTCAACAATCTCACTCCAAGGGGTACCGTGGCAGTCCAGCAGCCTCGGACACAGGGCCGGGGGGCGGTGTGGCGATGCTCATCCGAGATACTATCACCTTCAGGACGTCCCCTGTCCCGGTGATTGATGGCATGGAGTGTCTAGGCCTTCATTGGGACTACCAAGAGAAGCTGGCTATCCTGCTAGTGTACCGGTCACCTAGCGCACCGGCGGATAGCCTGTCACGGCTTCTGGAGGTCGTCTCCGAGTAGACGCTGGGGCACCCTCGCTTAATTGTGCTGGGTGACTTCAACGTCCATGTTGATTCGGCCTCCTCGTCAGTGGCGGCTGATCTAGTGTCATCCATGGCTGACGCCAGGCCCCTCTCTTATAAATACTGGCGCCCCTACTCATCAAGGAGGCCACACTCTGGACCTAGTCTTTGCGGCAGGTGTGCATGTGGTCTTATCCTCTGTAGAAAGAGTGCCGTGGTCTGACCACTATGTCCTGAAGGCTCGGATTGATGCTCCTATGCCCCCCCCCGTCTAGGTGACGGGCATATTTTAGCCCGCCCGCGGAGACTAATGGAACCAGAACGGTTCCAAAATGCTCTACGGGAACTCCCGCTCACTGGTGCTACTCTAGATGAGCTGGTAGAGAGCTGGGACAGCGGGCGCTCTGGAAGCCATCGACGGTATCGCCCAAAGCGTCCTCTCCGGCATACCGCATCAACCCGGCTCCTTGGTACAATCGAGGAGCTGAGGAAGATGAAAAGGGAACTGACATGGCTAGAGCGAGGGTGGCGGCGGGTACTTGACGAGGGGTCAAGACACTCATATCGATCGTTTATGAAGTCCTATGAGAGTGCTGTGAAGGAGACGGCGGGCATATTTTGCTTCCAGCTATTGAATCTGCTAGTTCGCGCCCAGCACAATTGTTTCGTGTAATTTGGACGTTGACGACCTCTTCAATAGGTCCAAAAGAGACTGATTTGGCATTAGGCTGTGAGGCTTTTGCGAACTACTTCACACACAAAGTCCTGACCCTCCGCCAATCCCTCCCTGCCACTATTGATACAGTATGTGAACTAGAGGCCCCTGGGCCGTCTTTGGGTCCTTTCTTGGACCACTTCAGCTTACTTGACCCAACGAATGTTGACAGGATCCTGGATGCTGTACGATCTACCACTTGTCCTTTTGACCCGTGCCCTTCCTGGTTGGTGAAAGCCGGCAGGGAGGAGCTTTGGAGCCACCTGTTGGATATAGTCAATGGCTCCCTTGAGCAAGGAGTTTTCCCTGATCGGCTTAAAGAGGCTGTGGTCTGCCTGCCTCCTAAAAGACCGCACTTAGATCCTGGAGATCCGTGCCAATTACCGCCCATTTTCTAATTTACCATTCTGGGTCAAGGTTATTGAGCGAGCGATGACCAGCGGCTCAGCTCCAGCGATTCCTGGATGACACAAACGTACTGGATCCCTTCCAGTCGGGCTTCCACGCGGGTCATGGGACCGAGACGGTGCGGGTCACTGTTGTGGGCGACCTCCGACTACACTTGGACAGAGGCGGTTCGGCGCTGGTGGTGTTGTTAGATCTCACCGCAGCTGCTCGATATGGTAGACCACGACCTTTTGGTCCACCGCCTCGCTGGTATCGGGGTCCGAGATTTAGCCTTAAATTGGCTGATCTCGTTCCTCCAAGATCGGGGACAGCAGGTGGCATCGGGGGGTGAGATCTCCAAGCGTCGCCCCATTATGTGTGGGGTGCCGCAAAGGAGCGATACTCTCCCGATGCTTTTTAATATCTACATGCATCCCTGGCGAGTCTAGTTCGGAGTTTTGGGCTGCGGTGTCACCAATACGCTGATGACACCCAGCTCTTGTTCACAATGGAGGGCAGCCCGACCTCGGCCCCTGATGCTCTCCAGCGTTGTCTTGATGCTGTGGCTGGTTGGTTGAGTGCAAGTCGGCTGAAGTTGAATCCCACTAAGACGGAGGTCCTGTGGCTGGGCCGGGGGGAGTGTCGGTGGCCTTTGGCCTGCCTACCCTTCTTGGCGAGACGTTAAAACTAACTTTGTCCGCCAAGAGCCTGGGGGTGACTCTGGATCCATCTCTATCATTGGTGGTCCAGGTCACCCAGACAGCCCAGGCAGCTTTTTACCATCTGCGGCAGGCACGGCAACTGGCCCCGTATCTCTCCCGTTCTGATCTGGCCACTGTGATCCATGCCACGGTCACCTCTAGATTAGACTACTGTAACTCGCTCTCTGGCGGGCTTACCTTTGGCCATGATCCGGAAACTGAAACTCGTACAGAATGCGGCAGCCAGACTCCTTTCCGGAGCAACAGCGAGGGACCGGATTACTCTGGTCCTATACCAACTGCACTGGCTGCCGATCGAGTACCGGGTCATGTTTAAAGTTTTGGTTTTGACCTTTAAAGCCATTCGTGGCCTTGGCCCTGCATATCTAAGGGACTGTCTCTCCCTATATCGCCCTTCTAGGCCCCTCCGTTCATCAGAGGCGGACCTACTGGTAATCCCTGGCCCCAAGGCGATCCGGCTGGCCTCTACAAGGGCCAGGGCTTTTACGGCTCTGGCCCCTACCTTGTGGAACAGGCTTCCAGGTGAGATCAGGGCCCTGCGGGATTTACAAAGTTTCCGCAGGGCCTGTAAAACGGACCTGTTCCGCCAGGCGTTTGGCCAGCCGGGATGATATCAACTGCGATAAAAAGCAAACATCTGGCCTCCCGTGGGTTCATAAAAGGGGGAATAGAATAGCTGATGCCATCTCTAGTTTAATATTTTATGTATTTTATGTATTTTAATTAACTTATATATATGATGTTTTAAATTTTTATTTTGTTGGAAACCGCCCTGAGCCTTCGGGGAGGGCGGTATACAAATACAATAAATAAATAAATACATTTAATCAGCTCTTGATGAACCCCTCGTTGGGTTTTCATGGGAGAAGATGAGTAGAGGTGGTTTGTGATTGCCTATCTCTGCCTTGCAACCTGGACTTCTTTGGTGGCCTCCCATCCAAATACTGACCAGGGTCCACCCTGCTTACTTCTGAGATTGGGCTGGCCTGGACCATCCATGTTAGGGATGTACACATCAATCACAGACATATATGATGCCTACACAGTGGTGTAGTGCCAATGGGGCAGGGGGGCATGATGCCTTGCATGCGTGTTAGTGCGCGGGCATGCCGTTGCGTTACGGGCACAGTTCCCCCTCACTCCGGCCCTGGGCCTACAACTTAGTCTATTAACACAAGAAGAATCATGTTGGATCAGACTGTGGTCCTGTATCTTATTTCACACAGTAGCCAACCTGTTCTCCTAGAGAGCCAACAAACAGAAGATAAAGCCCAAGGCCTCCTTTGATGCTGCCTCCTAGTACTGGTGTTCAGAGGTTTAGCACCCCTGGATGTGGAAGTTCTCTTTGTCAGTCAAGTCTAGAGCCCGAACACAGAGAAGGAGGAGCTCAGTGAGAATGCAAGCCAATTCTTATCATAAGGCCTGTTTACATAATTTGTGACTTAAGTGTAGATTTTTAGATTTTCATATTGAATAACTGAAAGTTCTGTGACATCATTACACTGAAACAGCCAGAAAGATAGTCAAAATGAAAAAAGTTCGCAACATGCTGAAAAAAGAAAAATCAATATTTGTACATCCCTACTAAGAGCTTTTGTGAAGAAAAAATGAAGCAGCGGTTAAGTATGATTTCATTTGCACTGTTCTGCTAGGGAAAAGCCTTTTGTGCTATCCTTACAAATATATTTATGCATTCCTCTCAAACTACCTCATGGCAAGACTTGCAATAGCAAAAACGGAGGGGCGGGGGCAAGCTTTAGTTCTGTCCTTCCATAATGAAATGCACACAGACTTCCACACAACAGGCTCTCTTTGAAGGCTTTTCTTCCCTTACCCAATGGAAGAGAGACAGAGCCGCTGGCTAGCTGGAACAAATTCAGTCCCTCCGCAAACCACCATCGCTGGAAAAGGACTCCAGTCCAACAACTATTCCTCTCTCACAGCTGACAGCTGAGGCCAACTTGTCTAACCAATGGCAAAGGGCGTGATGCCAGCTACGAAAGAATTCTCCTCATTATCCCAAATACTGCTGTGCTTAGAACAGATGTGCAACACGGCATTCACAATCAAGGCTGCCGAGACCTCACAGCATGTAGCATAACTTTTGGCCATCCTATCAGGTAGTTATTACACTCATACAATGCACAGTTTCTAAAATGAGGGATATTATGGCAATAAAGTACAGTCAGAACAGTTTTCCTGCTGACCATGAAGTTTCAAGTCAAGGCAGAGAGGAAAAAAATGAAAGCAGTCATTATATGAAGGTAGGGTTAGGGGTAAAGCTACTAGTTGTGACTGGACACTTAAGAAACATGCATGTTTTCAGAAAATAAGTTACAGCCTTTTAGGATACTACTATTGTATTAAATGGTGTTTGAGAATGGGCTTTGAGTGGGGGATGCTGCAAAAGCTAGCATCAGTGTAAGCTTTAGGAAGTTATGCAACGGATGTGAGAATTAAACTGATGTAAATATTTTAAAGTTGTACCAAAGGCTGAAACTTTGATGCCACTCAGTAGAACAAGTCCTATCAGCTCAAAGAGAGCTGTGCTGCAACCAAAGATATCAAGCGCTTTAAGCCTCAAGAAGTGTATTTTGTTATTGTGGATAAAAGTACAGATTCTGTGAGGCTTTATTTAATATATTGCCACCCAGTGCCTCAAAAGACATGGGGGGAAAAATCCTCTTTTATGCTTGGAGCAAGCCAGAGTCGTTTAACATGCCCTCAAACTCAGATGGCCAAAAGACCAGGGAGAAAATGTTCTGTTTCTTTAATGAGATGTTATTCATAACATGTTTGAATGGTCCCTTTCCATACATTATGCCTCTATTAAAGGGACAGGCCTTTTTTCTTCAGGTCTAACTTCAGCATGAAACATACCTAATGCCAGTGGTGGGATCCAAAAATTTTAGTAACAGGTTCCCAGGGTAGTGGGATTCAAACTGTGGCATAGCGCCGATGGGGCTGGATGGGGCACGACGGGGGCGTGGCCGGGCATTCCTGGGCAGGACTGTGGCAAGGATGCAGACACTGTGCCGGTCCTTGGGCGGGAAACGAATGCATGCAAGTGCAGGCTGCCACACACGTCGGTGCACCTCCTGCTAGACTGCTTCAAGTTCTGTGCGCTACTGCTGAGATGAGGGGCGTAACTAAGGCAAAAATCACGTGGCAAAATCACCAATTAGTAACCCCCTCTCGGCACACACAAACAATTAGTAACCTACTCTTGGGAACCTGTGAGAACCTGCTGGATCCCACCTCTGCCTAATGCTCCAAAGCTCAAACTGAGAATTAGTGTTCAAACCCTTCTGCATTACACATTGCTGAAGATTCTACTACTCTTCTTTTCTCCTGTTACTAGCTTATCCTACACTGTTTTGAAAAACCAAGAAGTTAAAGATGTACCGCATGAAAAACATATAAGCTTTTTCAGGCTGTTCCCAAGGTCAACAAGAGATGAAGATATACCAACAATTTACCAAGGACTGTTACAGTAAAATCCAGGAGAGGTGGAGCATATGAATTAAGCTGAGAGGCCCATCACATCTGGACACAGATCACTTGAGTCCAAGAACAATTGGCTGTATAGTATATCACACCCATTCTCAAGCAGCACAAACCAATCCCAAATCGTTGAAAATGCTGCCAATCCAAAACAAAACACTGACTGTTTAAACAAACTTTAACCAAAATTCAGTTGGTAGAATTTAATCAAAAAAGGTCATTTTTACATAGCTTCTAAACATGCATATTAGTGGATAATGTCAACTTGCTACAAAAGTTTTACCCAGGAGCAAACAGATTTAAGGCCACATTAAGTTACATTAATTTTAATGTATGCCTGGTTCACTCCCCCCCCCCCCGGGGGGGGGGGCAACTTGTTGGTCACTGTGTGAAACAGTAAGCTGGACTGGATGGGCTACTGGCCTGATCCAACAGGCCTGTACTTATGTTCCTATAATAAATGCTAATAGTTACCAATGGGCTAATGGAACCTCTTATTTGCATACTACTGGGTGGAGTCTGGACAATTTCAAGCATTCTTGAATGAAGTGGATTGTTTGGTTTTTTTTCCAATTTGGTTTCAGGCCTGGTTACTGGATGAGGAGGGTAGATGCAAACACTTCTGAAACACCAGCAAGTGTACCACATTAAAAACATGTAAAAGAAACTAACTGGGATGGGCCAAGTCAGAATCTGCATATATACAACCGCTAGATGAAACAGAAAAATGTGCGATAGTCCAAAGTATTCCTTAAAGCAACTGGAATTGATAAGCGAATGAATGACTTTTATACAGTGGTGGGATCCAAAAATTTTAGTAACAGATTCCCATGGTGGTGGGATTCAAACTGTGGCGTAGCGCCAATGGGGCTGGGGCACGACGGGGGCGTGGCCAGCCATTTCGGGGGTGGGGCATTCCTGGGTAGGGCTGTGGCAAAGACGCAGCCGCTGCGCCGGTCCTTGGGTGGGAAACGGATGCACGCAGGCACAGGCTGCCATGCACGCCGGTGCACCTCCTGCTAGACTGCTTCAAGTTCTGTGCGCTATTGCTGAGAGGAGGGGCGTAACTAAGGCAAAAATCACATGGCAAAATCACCAATTAGTAACCCCCTCTCGGCACACACAAATAATTACTAACCTACTCTCGGGAACCTGTGAGAACCTGCTGGATCCCACCTCTGCTTTTATAGCATTTAGCAGAGACCTAACTGGTTCTCTGTCTGAGCTACCCCAGTAGCTCCTTGGGGCAATATCTACTCTGCTTCCTGTCCATCACCAGTGATCCAGGAGGAGTTGATGGGGACACCGTACTTTGGTGACAAAACCCCTCTAAATGATGTAACATAAAAACTATTCACAAAGGCTGGTGAATTATTCAGTGGATTCTGCTGACCTTAACTCCCACTAAAAGAGAAACACATTTAAGATATCTCCAGTCTGGTCGGGCACTGTGACCCAAATGTTTGAGCGTGGAGGCCAAAAGGGAGCGAATTCAAAATTACTAGAATGCCACAGGTCAGTGCATTAGCAGGCCCATCATACTGTTATTTTTAGACACTAAATGATAATCTGTGGGATGTCTCTTGTGACACTATACTCAGAACAGTGGCACCGACCTTCCTGCATTATAAATAGGCTGCCCCGCCCCGCCCGCTTGGAGCAGACTGAAAGCCTGCCAGCCAGATGCTTAGTTCACCTAGTTACGATCCCCATCTGCAGAAAAGTTCACAGCTGGTGTCCTTTTGTCTCTTTTACTGACAGGTGTGGTACCCAGCAGCAAATTGATTTAGAGCCAAATTATACATTGCGTGCATTTGCATGTTTCTTTTCTCAGATGATTTGCTGGGTGGAGAAAGGAGAGCAGACACACACACTGGTGGGTGGAAAAAGCAGAGCTAGGGGAAAGTGAACAAACATAGATTTATGCATACACATTTGCCCTCAGCACCAGCAGTTCTGCCCTTAGCCTCTACAGAGGTGGTGTGAAAGAATTCAAACAGTCACTCAGTTCATTTTTTAAAAACCTTGTAAGTAAATAAGCCTCGCTTTCTTAAAACCTTTTTTGTTGCTTCCTGGTTTTCAGTGTAAACTGGTACTTGGAAAAGGGTTTCTTTTAATTTTGCAGAGATGTTAAGGGAACGCAGAGACCAGTCTTCACTAAGGCTCATTCCACACATGCAGAATAATGCACTTTCAAACTGCTTTCAGTGCTCTTTGAAGCTGTGCGGAATAGCAAAATCTACTTGCAAACAGTTGTGAAAGTGGTTTGAAAACGCATTATTTTGCGTGTGCGGAAGGGGCCTAGGAGTGGCAGGGAAAGGGTTTATTAGCACTTGAGGTGTCTCCAAGTATTGACTAGGCCCTAACAGCTGCACCTGCTTAATGGCAGCCTGCCTGAGATGGACCTTAGCCAGGCACAGATAAAACTTGAAGGTGAAGCAGCGCATGAATTCAAGTTTGGAGATAAAAAGGCAGTATGGAATTGCCAACCTGTGAGATTAAAGAAGTCTAGTATCTCTGTGAAGGTCTCGTCCAGCGATTACAGAAAAGTCTGTTCATGTACAGCTAATGCATGTATTTTTCAAGTCTCACAGATCAGAACTCAATCCAGACTAAGAATGCACCATAAATCAGAAAACAGGGCATGGTTTACACACAAAGAAAGTTAAGAAAGCCCAACCACAGAATCAACTCAAGTACACTTAAGCAAGATACAGTTAACGAATTAGGCAGAATAGTCATCATAATAAAGAAAACACTCTGAAGTGAAACCAGTAGGGAAGCGAGACACTTCTCACATGTTTTCCAAAGGGATACAAATCTTCATTGGATGGTCTTTACAGGTCAGTGGCTCAGGTGTGACGGTATTACTGTTACAGGCTAGGTGAGCAGGATATCTTTCCCTGTATTTTCTCAATTTATGTCCCACTTTTCTGTCCAATAGGGACTCAAACCTGCTTACAACATTTTCTCCGGGGGAACTGATGCCTGTAACCTGGGGACCAGTTTTAATTCCAGGAGATTTCCAGCCACTTTGTGGCGACTGGCAACCCTAGACTAGCCCCAGGTCACCATGGATGCTAGATATGCAGGCAAATAGGCAGATGAAGCACATGACTGACATAGTTTCAAGCTGGTCAAGGCGTTTTCCCATTATTGTGGAAGCTCCAGTCTCCTCACTGTTTCACCCTCTTCTCTTTTCTACTCCCCAGAGACATTATGACTTTACCACAAGTTCTATCTCAACGCAAGAGGTAAGAATGAATTATTACCTCAATAGCAAGACTGTCCTGTCAAAACCCTCCGAAATGTGTAGTTTCTGATACTGTTTAAGATGAGGAGAACCGATACTTAAAGACCTCTTTGCTTGTGCTTCAGTGGGGGAGAAAGTGGTTGGCATGCATATGTTCTCAGAGGCGACTTCCGCACATGCAGAATAATGCACTTTCAATCCACTTTCAATGCACTTTGCAGCTGAGCGAAATAGCAAAATCCACTTGCAAACAATTGTGAAAGTGGATTGAAAGTGCGTTATTCTGCATAAGCAGAAGGGGCCAGAGTCATGCTAAAGGCCAAACAGGAATTTCTGTAGTCCGATTGGTTCTCTGTTGGGCCTCCAGTTATTTGCCCCTAATGAGAACTGAATGATGGGGACTGATTTTGCCTCAGGATAGATTTTTGGGCAGCATCTCACCTGTCCTCCAAGAGGCACATTAGCTCTATAAAGGAAGTTAGGTTGGGACAAAATGACCAAGTGAGTTTCACAGTAAGCAGTGGTTTCAATTACGGGTCTCCCCAATCTTAATCTGACACTTTAGCTACTATTTTGGTTTAGCTCTCTTAGTTCTAGAGGAGGCTTGTGTGTTACGTTGTTTTAACACCCTATTTATAGATTCTATTTATAGATGTTGCGAGCAGGCCAAACCCTATCTGCCTCTTGTTGATGCTGAAATATCTGACAACTTTGCTTCCACCAAGACGATTCGTACTCCTCACACCAAGTTGTCTTGAAAATAAAGCTGCTGTCCCTATTTTTTCTCCAGGAGCAGCCAAGTGTTTTCAGCACAGCTGATAGCCTAGTAAACCAGGTGAGTTTTAAGAAATGCAAATGTCAATTTGATCTTAGCTTGGTGGAAAAGGAGGGGCAATGAAAGATCGCCTTGATCGTACCATTGTAATCAATGAATTGGTTGTGAACTGTTCCTGGTAAACATTTCAGAATGAGCCTCCCGAAGCCTCACCTTCCAAAGGAAACGGTCACAGTTCAACAAATCTTAAAATGGACAACCAGAATAGCCTATCTGTAGTTGAAAAGATAAATAATATTCATAAAGTGCTACAGCAGTTGGAAAGGAAGACTCACTGTTCATGGGCTCAGTTTCAAAGCTGGATGAATATATCAGCACAAGCATTGTAGAGTAAGAGACCAAAGAGCCATCAAAGAACTAAGAAAAGTACAAAAGGTTCATGCAATGGCAAGGGCACAAAAGTAAAATAGAGATTTTACTGTTCTTCAACTGTTCTTTTTGAAATATACAACAGTGCTTGGTATGTGGCTATTCCAGTAAAAGGATTCAGAAAAGGGAAAATGTCAATTAAAAACAGGAGGATATAAACAGGTGCAGATGTTAGGAGGGAGGAGTTGTGTTGATGCCACAGTCACTATCCAATAGATACCTACAATTTACACACACCCACATTTCACATGGAAAATGGCAATAGCAGTAGATATATTTGTTTAGTTCTTAGAGAAGCAGGAAAACGTCTCGGTTTTAAATCTAGACCTGAATATTTCTGTTAACCCCCCCCCTCCAGTTTTTCAACTGTTTAAACATATTTCTTTTGCAAACCAGGAGGTTAACCCAACAAATGCCTGAGTCCTGGGTGACTACTTTTTGAAATGCAAATCAAAACAAGATGTAGTTAAAACGGAGGGTAACTAGAAATGCTACGGACCACTTGCAACTGCTGATGAACTGGGAGAGACAAGTAGCGCATAAAAACTTTCTTATAGAGTGGACAGTAAGGTAGCTACTCCCCAAACCATACTGAGCCCACACTTATGTCAAATAAGCACATCTAATTCTTCAAGCATATCACGAAGTGATCTTTGGATCATGAAAGTTTATTCTTTACTCATAGAAGAAGGGGGAACATTGGTACATTTACTAGCCTTAAAGGTGCCCCAAGACATTGTGTTGTTTGATCCCCACACCACCCCTGGTCCACTTATTTGGGTTTCATAGTTGACACATTCCTTCAGTCTGTTGGAAAATTAATAATTTTCCTATGCACCAGGCAGACTGTCCACCCAATAATAAATTATTAGCAATTTAAGCTATCAATAGACTCTTCCACGAAGCAGACACTAGGAGCTGTTACTGCCTTTACGCAGTTCTAAAGAGCATTCTACCAAACTCGTCTTCTGCTGATCTCCTGATCAGCCAGGCTCGTAATGGACTGTCAACATTGATCCCAGGCATTATGCCCACCTTATTTTAACACATCAAAGAGAAAGGTTGCAAGGTTGCTACAGCTCAGTGACTACCCTAAGTGAAAGCTGCAGACAGCGCTAGATTGCAGAAGTGCCTGATATCTGAATCAAACTGGTTTTTATGAATGAAATGCAGGATATTGTAAATTGTTTCAATTTTACACTGAGGCCACAAAGCTTCTTTCTACAGGAGTTCAATGTTCCCCGCATTCTTTTATTTGTAAAGCATAAACACTTAGAGCTTTTTACTTCATGATGGACCATGATGACTAAGGAAGAACATGATAATTGTTTACAGAATTTGGGCCAGCATTGAAAGAGATGTGTCCATCCCATAGAAATCCTCCAACAAAGTTAGGGATTATGCAGTGAAGTGCCAGGATTCAAGGCTGTTTGGAGCAGTTTTTCACACAGCCACAAATAATTTATGGAATTCACTGTCACAAGATGTACTCTTAAACAAAACAAAACAAAAAGCTCTGATTGCCAGCAGATTGCCAGCTCCTGTTCTGAGCTGAGAGCCAGAATGGTATAGCAAGTGAGAGTAGGGTGCTCTAACCTGGAGAACTGGGTTCGATTCCCCACTCCTCCACATGAAGCCTGCCGGGTGACCTTCGGCCACTCGCAGTTCTCTCCAAACACAGAGGCAGGCAAAGGCAAACCACCTTTGAACATCTGTTGCCTTGAAAACCTTTGGGGTTGCCATATGTCAGAGCTGTGACTTGATGGCACTTTCCTCCTCCACCACTACCACATAGCGAGTTTTGCCCTGACCTGGGCGGGGGTCTACCAACATCCAAACTGCAAGATGTCATAGTCTTGCAGTACTATTGGTCAGACCAAACATGAAGTACTATGTGCAATTCTGGAGGCCTCACTTTGAAAAGGATGTGGATACTGTGGAGTGGGTGCAGAAGAAAGCAACGAAAATGTTCAAGGGCCTGCAGACCAAGCCCTTGTGAGGAGAGGCCGAGGGCCTTGGGAATGTTTAGTCTGGAGAAGAGGAGATTGTGGTGGGAGGCAGGGAAACATGATTGCTCTCTAAGTATTTGAAAGGCTGTCACTGAGAAGAGGGCAGGCAGCTGTTCCTGTTGGCAGCAGAGGACAAGACTCACAAAAAAGACTCGCTGTTATTACAGGCAGAAAGGTAGCAGCTGGACATTAGGGAAAAATGTACAGTAAGATTAGTTCAGCAGTGGAATAGGCTGCTGGTCCTGCATCGAGCAGGGGGTTAGACTAGATGGCCTGCATGGCCCCTTCCAATTCTATGATTATTTTATTCTTTCTCTCACCATAAGCAAGCAAATGGGACCCCTACCTGCCAGTGGCTTCAGATAATTTTGCTTCCAGCAGCAACAGAATCATGGGTGGTGGGAGGAGAGGGACCATCTATTTGGAGTAAGCTTTCTGTTGTCTGCCTTCCCAGCGCTTTGCATTGCTACCTCTCCAAAAGCTGCTACTTGGCTGGTGTTGAGGCATTTCCTCCACCTGAGGCTGTTCTATCAGGCTTTGGCTCAAAAGGGATTTTCATGTGATGGTACGGTATTTTCTCCCTAAATTGACTGCAAGCTTTTTCGCAATGGTTGAAGCAAGCTTTTAAGGGCTGAGTCATATCAAGAAGGGACCGGGCATCAGTTTGAGTTTTGTAACAACAGGAACATGGGTCATGAATATATTTACATTTTGGGTGATTGTGTTGTGACTGTATATTGTTTATAACTTCAAAGTTTGTAAGCCACCGTGGGTCCTATAATCTAAATTAACAAATTAGGCAAATTAATGTAAGATGCAGAGGACTGAGAAAGGCAATGGCAAACCACCCCATAAACATAGAAGAAGAAGAGTTTGGATTTATATCCCCCCTTTCTCTCCTGCAGGAGACTCAAAGGGGCTTACAATCTCCTTGTCCTTCCCCCTCACAACAAACACCCTGTGAGGTAGGTGGGGCTGAGAGAGCTCCGAGAAGCTGTGACTAGCCCAAGGTCACCCAGCTGGCGCGTGTGGGAGTGTACAGGCTAATCTGAATTCCCCAGATAAGCCTCCACAGCTCAGGCGGCAGAGCTGGGAATCAAACCCAGGTTCCTCCAGATTAGATACGCGAGCTCTTAACCTCCTACGCCACTGCTGCTCCATAGTCTGCCTAGTAGGACCATGGGTCAGTAATACACGGGATCTACCTTTATCTTTTAAATATAAGATAGCAGGCTTTGAGAGCTAATTTGATCCCTCATGCTGAGGAATGTCATCAAGCAGGACTTCTGTAGAAAATGTCCACTTTTGATGGGCAAACAGCAGAAGACTCTCTTCATCAGGTCCTGCTTCTGAGTTTCCAGAGAAATTTGACCATCCTCTTAGCATGCTGTTCTTACTTCTCCTTTTACTCTCTCTGCAGCTCTCAATAGTCCTACAAGGAACAGCAGGTCAGAAGCAATGCAAATAAAACACCATAAAGAACCCTGACAATCTTTAAGAGCCATCCAAGCTGACCTCAGAGCAATATTTCCCACAGAGTACGACATTCCCAACATAACACTTAAGTGAACTTTCAATCTCATTGAAGACAACCCTGAAATCAGAGCTCCTCTTTCCAAGAAGACCCAGGCACTGCAGATGTCACAGCGTCAAGAACATTCCTTAGCTGACCTCACGTATAATCTGATAGTGTTCTGTCCCTTTTAGAAGCCCTCACATGAACTAAGGTTGCTTTTGCTAAACCCTGATAAAGAAACATCAGGAAAGAGCTGTGAGCGTTTCCTTAAGATGGGATGAAACCTTTTGGTCTGCGAGAAAGACAGTTTTCCCTTTCAGCTGAGCAGAGAAAAGTGCTTTTGAAATGGAAATCCCCGTTTCTTTTCGAAGAGTGGCTTCCAATGTCCACCACCGAATTTACATCGTCAAATTGAAGATTCCAGTGTCCTCTGAGCCCAGGGCAACTCCCATACTGGCATATTCTGGGTTATCAGCAACCACTCCGGAGAATCACTGTTTGAGTGGGTGAAAGAGAGGTGCTGAACACATTCTGAAGTAGCTCAGGAGCATTAAGGAAAGAAGGATCTTTTGGTTCAAATGGCTTGCAAGCAGCACAGATGACTTGGCGGAGACCACCTTGGATAATGCATAGCTTTATGTGCTATTGAGAAATGAAGGAAACAGAGGACAGGCCTTACCTGTCCATACACCTGAGGCCAGGGGCATAATGAGGCAGCCCTGGGCAAACTGTAGCCCTGGGCAAAACCTGAGTTGGATGCCTCCACAATGGGCAAGCCACCCACCACAAACCAATTCACACTATTTTTTGCACCAGGGACATTGTTGAAAGTTGCCTCGCAGAAGTGCATTTTTAGACATATCAGCACCAAAATTTCAGCATATCATCAGGAGACTGTCCTTATGCTACTCCCCAAGTGTGGTGAGGTTTGGTTCAAGGAGTCCAAAGTTATGGACTCCCAAAGGGGGTGCCCTATCCCCCATTGTTTCCAATGGGAGCTAATAGGAGACGGGGGCTACCGTTTTGAGGGTCCATAACTTTGGCCCCCCTGAACCAAACTGCACCAAACCTGGGGGGGTACATCACTCAGGGCAGTCCTCCTGATGTGAGACCCTTTGAAAGGATTTTTGAGACTGTGCCCTTTCAGAAATGTCCCCCTCCCAGCCTGCAACCCCATGGACAGCAATACAGAAGAAACTCAACGCATAAGAGAGAACAATCAGATTCTTGGGCAAATTTCTGGGATGTTCTTGCTATGAGGGCGATTTTTTGATGTATCGGCACGTACTCTTCCTCAGGGTATCACATCTGGAAACTGTCCCATATAAATGGTACCCTCAAAGCTTGACACAGTTTGGTTTTAGGGGGTCCAAAGTTATATGGAGACCAGCCCTCAAAAGTTGGGCGTGCCATCCTAACTTGCCTAAGGAGATGGGGGCTACCCTTTGAGGGTCCACAACTTTGGACCCCCTGAATCAAGCTGCATGGCAAACTTGGGGGGTGCCCACTCATCTCCAAGACTGATACCCTGAAATTTTGCAGGTGCTGACTATATCCGAAAATGCACCCCCTACAGGAACACATCCTAGAAACCATTCAACAATTTTTTGGTTGGACACTGCATTGGAGTTTTCGTATCACGCCATTGCTGTCAATGGGGCTTGCATGGGCTGTGGGGGGGAGGGCTATTTCCGGAAAGATTTGCGCTTTATTTGAAATGTTTGTTCGCATTCATTATGTGTGTTTAGTTAGCCGCCTTAGCGGCCCTTGTAAGGGCAGACAGGTGGGATTCAAATTTTGCCAAACAAAATAATAAAATTATACCACCATGTGGCTAGTTGGTGGCACCAGAGGCAGGGCAGTCGGACTAGGAGTTCTTGGATGCTCACCTTCTGCTTTGCTACCACTGTGCGCGGCCATGTATCATCCCAGTGGCCCATAGTGTCAAAACTGCCCCGGATGGGGTTTTTTTTGATGGGGGGATTGAAGAAGAAAATCCCTGCATATTGAAAGCTAGCACAGATATATGGCTAGACTAGAAACCTTCTCCATGTGTTAATGTGTTAATTTTCTATGCGCAGGGAAGCTTGTTTTTTTGGAGTCCAGTTAAAGCAAGAGTCCTTTTTGAGTCTTTTGGCACCTTTGCAATTTTGAAACAGGGTGGTGGACACAACCACAAAATGGTTGCTCTCCCTTACGGGAGGAGGGAGGCCAAATCCCTAAACGCCGAGTGAAGTGCTATATCATGCATAACTATAACATAAACTCGCTTCATAACAAAGGCAAAGCTCCTTTAAAAAGCTTTTTAAAATATATGTCAGCATTCCTGGGGTGGCGACGTGAGGGAGAGCTGATCTGGCGATATGACGAAACATTCCAGGATTGCTATTTAGGGTTTTGTGGAGAAGAAAACCAAAATTCCGGAACCTGACTGAGCAAACAACGGGCAGGTTCGGAAGCCCGCTGCAGCTGTTTAGAGTACATGCCACGAAATATGGGATGGCCAGCGACATATTTGTCAACAATAACCTGCAGCCGCATTTCAAGCGTCGCGGTGTAACCCGAAGTTGCACCTCCAGCGCAAGTCCACCTGCACGCAGAGTGAGCTGCAATATGTTTAACGATAAGGAGGTGACCTCGTCGCCGGTATGCATCACTGCTGCTGGCTGCAGAAAAGGGGACAGATGGCAAGCCTGGCAGAGACAGAAAAATGCCAGCAAGCCTTGTAATACTACTGACGGTAGAGCCTGCGCTGGCTTGACAATATTCTGTGTAAAGAGCTTCTCTCTTCCACTTGGCTATATAGCCTTCGGTACACACGTTAACCTTTGCTCTTAATCTTTTAGAAACATTAAATTAAATGTAATGACTCACTTGATTTCTGTGTAAACGGAAAGAGACACTGGGCTCAGTGCAAAGTAAACAGGATATACCTTTCTTGTGCAATTAACTGAATACGCTGATTCAGAGACTCCAGGTTGCCTGCAAACTTGAAGAGAGTCACCCGGTGAATAGAGCGCTGCACAAATCTTGGCTTAGTCTGTGGCAGCTATTTTGAAGAATCGAACCCAAAAGATTCCTTGCTTGTGAAATGCCAATCTCAAACTCAGTGACCCAAAACATCGGTGCACAGAACCTACTTGCCATAGGTGGCCAGGAGTTGCCATGGGTTGAAGAAGAAGGGCAGAAAAAGAGGCTACGGAACATAGTGAGAAATGCAGACTAAAAAGTCACATGCATTCACCATAGATTACTTGCACATCATCAATTCCTTTATAACTAGGAAGGGCAGAGATTAAAACCTGGGACCTTCTGCATGCGAATCAGAAGCTTTACCATTGAGTCACAGCCCCTCACTTTAAAGTGGAAGACTGGAGACTTCAGAAGAAGAAGAAGAAGAGTTTGGATGTATATCCCCCCCTTCTCTCCTGTAGGAGACTCAAAGGGGCTTACAATCTCCTTTCTCCACCCCCGCCCCCCACAAACACCCTGTGAAATGGGTGGGGCTGAGAGCACTCCAAAGAACTGTGACTAGCCCAAGGTCACCCAGATAAGCAAGGCTGGAGTGAGGGGGAACTGTGCTCGGGGAACGCATGTGCCCTACGCATGCGCTGTGGTTAAGAGTGGTGAACTCTAACCTGGAGAACCAGGTTTGATTCCCACTCCTCCACACGAGCGGCAGGGTCTTATCTGGTGAACTGGGCTTGTTTTCCCTGGTCTTCCCCAATAAACCTGCTGGGTGACCCTGGACTAGTCACAGTTCTCACAGAACTCTCTCAGCCCCACCTACCTCACAGGGTGTTTGTTGTGGGGAGGAGAAGGGGATCGTGCGCTGCTTTGAGACTCCTTACAGGAGCGAAAAATTGGATGCAAAAACCAAAGTATCCTTCTTTTTTTGAACTGGGGTGGGGGTGGGGGGCAGATTATTCCCTGTCATGACCAGGGACTTGGCAGCACTAGGAGACTATGATAACAGCTCACAACATCTATTTAAGGTTTCATGCTCTTGGCAGGACCACAGCTAAGAGGTAAAATATATGATTCATGTATACGTTCTGTCTCAGCCATATCCAGCTAAGGCTGTGAATGATTTCTGCTTGAGACCTTCGAGAGTGACTGACTGGCTTACATAAAAGGAAGAGCCCTTGGGGAAAGGGAGAGGGTAAAACAAAGAGCCCTTAGGGAAAGGGAGAGGGTAAAACAAAGAGCCCTTGGGGAAAGAGAGAGGGTAAAATGAAGAGCCCTTGGGGAAAGGGAGAGGGTAAAATGAAGAGCCCTTGGGGAAAGGGAGAGGGTAAAACGAAGAGCCCTTGGGGAAAGGGAGAGGGTAAAACGAAGAGCCCCTGGGGAAAGGGAGAGGGTAAAACGAAGAGCCCTTGGGGAAGGGGAGAAGGGGAATTTCTTGCCCTATAAAGTGTGTTTTGTCAAAAAAAAAAGTTTAAGAATTCCCATTTGGAGCCAATGACAAAGAGGGACTTAAAAATCATGCCTCTCAGATTACCTTTACAGGAAAGGAAATGCATCTGATCCTTTGCCAATCAGGTCAATCTATTCCATGGCTCAAGAGTTATGGTTTCGTATTGTCTCCTGAGAATATTATTTATAGCCAGAATCCCTTGAATGGTCGCAGCTTGTTTACACTTAAAGCTTAAGGGTCATTTATACCACAGAGAACAAAATTATGTTTGGCAAAACTACAGTATTTATTTAAACTGATTTTGCAGATATTGGATTTATTTCTTGCAAAGGTTTTTAGACTCCACTTTTCTCCACAGAAAGGCGTCTCAAAGTGGCTTACAACTGCCTCCCCTGCCCCAACAACAGGTACTTTGTGAGGTAGGTGGGGCTGAGAGTTCTGAGAGAACTGTGACTGGCACAGGATCACCCAGCTGGCTGCATGAGGAGGAGTTGGGAATCTAATCCAGTTCTCCAGATTAGAGTCAGCTGCTCTTGGCTCTCAAACTTGCGGCAAAAATTTTATTCAACTGACTGCTTTTTCATTTAGAGTGACTTGTGGAAGCAGAAGTACGCAAAGTTTCATAGCATCAATTAAGGTAATCTTTTATCTCCATGCCTATTAGGATAAGGTGACCATCTGGTCACCTTCATCAACCGGGACGGGTGGGCAGACCCCCGTGCACATGCGCGCACGGACACACACACACTCGCGCAGCTGCAGGAGCGCACTGCCTTCTGGGGTGCTGCCGTTTCCTGCCCTGTCACAGGGCGGAAAACAGCAGCACCCCAGAAGGCTGTGCGCTCCTGCGGCCGCCCGGGAGGCTGCCGCACTGCCTTGCGCCCCAGAAGGCAGTGCGGCAGCCTTCCAAAATCCGGGACATTGGGGGAAACCCGCGGGACGCGGGACAAGTTCTCCCAAGGGGTGAATGTCCCGCCAAAAGCGGGACGGATGGTCAGCTTATATTAGGACTTTGAAAAACTGCATGACAGTCTGAAAATCAAAAGGCAAAACTTTACTCCATCACTGCCGGGAAAAATGCCACATGTTGAAATAAAGACTTGTTGTGTAGTTCCCAAATGGATGGAAGTATTGGAAGGAGACAAAAGCGGCCAGAAGGGTGAAATGGCTGGAGCCTCCAATAGGATCTCAGCAAACTAGAGGCAGAGCGAGGGGAAAATGCATCCGGGGCAGGCAGGTGCCCCGCGCCCCACTCCACCCTGGAACACCCCCCACGCCCTGGCCACACCTCCGCCCAGGGCATTGCGCTTCGCCATCCCATGGGCACTCTACACCACTACAGAGAACCAAGGTCAAATTTTCACTTTTGTTGGATGATCTTTGGCCGGTTACTCTTAGACTAACCTATCTCACAGGACTGTCGTGACAGAAGAAGAAGAGTTTGGATTTACACCCACCTTTCTTTCCTATTAGGAAACTCAAGGTGGCTTACAAACTCCTTTCCCTTCCTCTCCCCTTCCTCTCCCTACAACAGACACCTTATGAAGTAGGTGGGCCTGAGAAAGTTCAGAAGAACTGTGACTACCCCAAAGTCACCCAGCAGGCTTCATGTGTAGAAAAGGGGAAACAATTTCAATTCTCTAGATAAGACTCCGCCACTTATGTGGAGGAGTGGGGAATCAAACTTGGTTCTCCAGATTAGAGTCCTCTGCTCTTAACCACTACACTGCACTGCAGAGGAGAGACAGGTAATTTTGTAACCTGCTTTCAGTTCCTCCAGAGCTGGGGCTCTTTTATCCTTTCTGTGCACCCCTGGAATAAGCTCAAAAATCTTCCACCACTATTAACAAAAGAAACATGCATAGACTGGACCTCCTGCTGCCTCCAAGGATACACTTATGTTCAGAACACAAGGTGTCTTATTGCTTGACCTACCATAGAATAACAGCCACCCCATGGGAACAGAGAGCATGCTTCACATCACATTTATGAAGACAAACATTAAATAAAATGAAACCATTTGCAATACTACATGGAAACTGGTCCTTGGCCTACAGAAATCCCGATGTGGTCTCATTAACCGTAATGAAGCTACTTCGAAGCACAAAGTTCTTTCTGAATGTTTCTTGCAGAGCATGCTTCAATTGCTGTAAACATCTTCATCTGCTTTAAGTCAATGCCAATGGCCATGGAAAAACGCAGCTTTTCTTTCTGTTGGCATGTGAGACAGATAGGGCTTTTGAGAGGGCTTTCAAATTTGTTTTTCCCCTAGTACTGTCCTGAAGAACTGAGCTGCAGTTTTTCTTAAATGTATATTTTCTCTGCAGCCTAAAATGTAGTGGAAAAGAAGCATTCATTCCAAGGCCATGGGCAATTCACAACTTGCAAGCCGTTATTTCTGTTCCAATTTGGACTTACTTGCTCTTCTCCTTTAATTAAACACTGTAAATGACCCCCATGGTTAAATTCTGATGATCCTCCCAGGCACCAAGTATCATTTTTTTCTGGGCTCTGTAGAAACTTGAAATATGGCCCCATCATATCCAATAGTATCTTATTTTTTTATTTCAAACATGGCACATAAAACAGACCTTTAGTGCAATTTTAAATGAGAGCGATATCCTTCTGCACCCATCAGGTTGGATCCAGCCAACATTTTCATTCAATTCTTCCCAATTCATCTCCATACTCCATGCTACAATTCATCCCCATCATACATGGCTTTTGGACACGCAGATACCACGGTCCTCAGCGCAGCCTTCTTTAAAGACCCAACCCACCAACTTCAATAGACTTACATAGATGAGTAAATAGGTAGATAAATTCTATTTATTTGTTGGTTTGATTTATTTCTATTCTACCCTTTCATGTCCAAAGCCAGGGCTCAAAGTGACTAATAGCAAAATCCAATAATTTAAAACACAATACATAGAAATTATACTTAAATTTATCTTTGAAACCCACAGTCCTATTAAAATTTCTAGACAGTGCCCTTAAAACCTTGTACAGTAATGGTAAGCTGGTCAGAGGAGTGGGGAGTAAAGGGAAAGGGAAAACAACAAGGAATAACCAGGACAAGGGGGACATAGGAAGTGAAGAGGTCTCCAGGCCCTGACAGCCAAGGGTCTTTGGGCCAGGGGTCACCACAACATTCTCTGAGGCAGAGCACAAAGCTCTCTGGGGAGTATAATGGAAGTGGCCATGCAAATACGAGGGTCCCAGCCTGTTTGGGGCTTTGAAGGCAAGCACCAGTATCTTCAACCTGACTCCAGAACCAGTTGAAGTCCCCAAACCCTGCTCCCCTCAGGATCCACTCCAAACCTCAAGGAATATCCCAAGCCAGAGCTAACAACCCTACTTCAGAAAGGCTTTTAAAAATCATTATGCTTACTGCCTTTTCGGGAATAGTCTCCCTTTGGAGATCTGCCACGGGCCTACCCTTTATGGGGGCATAGTGAAGACCTTCCTCTTCATCCAGACATTTGGTTAGCCTCCCTTCTACAGCTGCGGGTCTGGGGGGTGAGGGTGGGAGTGCGGGTTGGGCTTATGCTAATGTGATTGTTATTGCTGCTTTAATTGTTATATTTTACTCATGATATTTTAATTGTGGTTTTTATTGTCTTTTAACCTTTGTAAACTGCCTAGAGATGCTAGTATGAGGTGGGCTATCAATGCCATTAAATACATAAATAAATATATAAATAAATTTCTAGCAGTTTGTTTTATGGTACCTTTACAACAGTTTTGCAGCACTGACAGCAAGATATGCATTGCCTTCAGGACTAGAAAGTCGCCATTTTCTCATCTAACAGAGAAAGGAGGAGCAAGGTGGCAAAGGCAGTAGGAATAAGACTAATCAATGTTTTAATGTTCATTGCGCCACTGGAAGTTTTGCCCTGGATTCTCGAGATAACTCTTGTAAATAATCCCCCCTCTTTCTTGAATTGCCTGATCAGTCACAGGGGCAGGCCTGCTCTTTCTTGGTAGCAGATTTGGCACTATCAAATAACCTATATGAGGAGATAAGGCAAGCATCAACACTGAGCTGCCTTCTCTGCTTCCATAGGAATTATAAGACCCTTTCCCACCCCCACCCCCAGCAAGCATTTGTCAGCTATTTTATAGTTCCTTTGGTTCCTTTGAGGACTTGTTGTTTCTGTTATGTGGCAATGGTTTTGGTAATCCAGTTTGAATTACCATGGTCAATGGGAAAGGTGATAGATGTTTTAGCAAATAAATACATACACTTAAATACAAGTAAATACATGGGTGGATTCCACTCAACACATGTAAATCACACTTGCTAATTGCACCCTTTACACTTGTTAACCAATGCAAATGGTCCTTTCTCCCACCCTGGACATTCCACAGGTAAATATACTCCTCTTGCTTTACTACCATCAAATCCTCTGAAAATGCCAGCGACAGATGCAGGCGAAACGTCAGGAGAAAATGCTACTGGAACATGGCCATACAGCCTGGAAACCCCACAGCACTCAAGTTATTCCGGCCTGAAAGCCTTTTGACAATACATAAATACATACATTTTGATCAAGTGCAGAGGTGTCAGAGATTGAGCTGTTATCACAACCCAAAAGCAGCTTTGTTTACATGTTTTAAAGCAACATGTACTTCCCCCTTAAAAGGACTTTGAGGATCAGTCATCCAAGAACAAAAGACAAGATAAACAATTATAACCAGAGGCAATGGGAAATTGCTTGTGCAGAGTGTTCCTCACGGATGCTAAGGTGTGCTTTATGGTACCTTGACAGCAGTTTTGCAGCAACGAGAGTCAGTAAGTCACACACTGCTTTTAACACTAGTCCAAAACCACTTGCGGAAAACATTTTGTTCTTTATTCAAGTCCTCCCAACTCATTGCTGAGACTGAATGGGATGGGGAGCTGCTATTTGGAGAAAAAAATAAGTATGTGGGGGCTACTGGAAAGGGAATACCTTTTATTGATTATCCTGCCAAACCTTTCAAAAGTCTGTGCTGTTGTTTATAAAAGCCCTGTTTTAGCCTTCAGGAACAGAAGGAAGCTAAATTGTTTTTTATGTAGACTAATAAGCTAGTCAGTGCCAGAAAAAAAAAAGCAGGACAAAATATCTCAGGAGAGGGCAGAGCCAAGTCAGATTTCCAAATGTGCAAACAAGCTTTGGGCAAAGGCCACAGTGAGATCACAAAGGAGGAAACATGAGGCTTGTACATTTGATATCCTGACCCAACAGTCCACATTACTCTTGAGCATCTATTTAGGAAATGATGGGTAATAGGTCATCGTACACAAAGGGGTTTTCATTGACAGCTTAGATTATGCTCCTGTTACAGTTAGCAGAATGCATGTAACATTTCTGTTGTGATTTTGAGCAATCTACAGAAGGGGTCACTCCTGTAGGAATTCATTTGCGCACTTCTCTCATGAGCCCTACTGAGCATAGGACAGTGATGGCAAACCTTTTTGAGACCGAGTGCCCAAATTGGAACCCAAACCCCACTTATTTATCGCAAAGTGCCAACCCAGCAATTTAACCTGAATGCTGAGGTTTTAGTTTTAGTTTAGAAAAAAACGGTTGGCTCCCTCTTCCTCCGCCCCCTGCTCTAGCCTCCAGCAAGTCCTGCGTGCACCTTTCTGTACCTCTCTAGCATCTCTGCCTCCTCTGTGCCGCCCCCCCCCCCCAGGCAGCAGCCACCCAGAGCACAGGCACCAGGCCCGCCAGCCGAGTCCTCCCTGCTCACCGCGGTGCACGCACGTCATGCTCAGTGGCCCGGGCCAGTCTAAGTGTGTGTGGGGTGTGTGTGACAAACTCTGTGTTCGCATGCCCACCGAGAGGGCTCTGAGTGCCACCTCTGGCACCTGTGCCACAGGTTCGCCATCACTGGCATAGGATCTGGCACCCCTTCCAGAGGGTATCTAGAGGAGGAAGGACTATTGAGCTGTTATCTCAGCACTGTGCAGGCACATGGTTGATGAGTGGGTAGCCAGGATTGATACAGGCCAGTAACTTTATCGACTACACTGGATGCTGCCACTACTTCAGGAGCTATTTGCCTTCCTGGTGCTGAAAAAGTGGCCCATTGGATCCCCCTGCCCCGTTCAGCAACACTCAGCAGTGAAAACCGATAGCCCACCAGGGAACCACTGCACAAACCATAGCGATCAAAGCATTTCTTATTCACTCTCTCAGAAATCCTTACAACAGTCTTATAAGGTAGGTTGGTATTGTTATCCGCCCTCCCGAAGATCATTTGAAAAGGGTTAAGTGAAAATCTGCCAGTCGACTCAAGGCCCATAGGATGTGGATTTCTGGTGTTTAATATTAGGTCTGTTGCTTCAGCAGTATTTGGGAGTAGAGTCCTCACTATTATAAGTAATGCTTTGGGGCTATTCAGCACCACTGTGTCACAAAGTGCGTTTTTTTATTCTTTCTTCTGTGTAACATAATTTCAGAATTGATCTGCTATCACAGAGTGAGCGGACTCCTTGTGACTCATCAAAATGCAATCTGCCCGCCAAGTGTTCTTTTTTTTATTACTGGCCCCAGAAGCAAACTGAGAGGGTTAGTGAACCCCCAAAGGACTTGTATATATGGCAGTGCTGTGTTTGGTTTTATGGGTCAACGGCTGCTGAAGCTGGCTGAAGCGAAATGCCTCTCTGTTGCTGTTACATGGTTTTGTTTTTGTTCTTGATAATATTAATGCATGTTGCCTGGTTGTCGTTGGATTGTTACAATATCAGTGTGCAGCTCCTGTTAAAGGCTGCCACAAAAAATACAAACCAATTGTTCTTAGGAAAAATGTTAGCTGTAGAACCAAGTTCCTTGGGCATTTTGGAGCTGCAGAAATATCCCACAAGTATGCTTTGGGAGTAAGGCAGTGCCTTGGAAACTGAACTTCTGGAATTGATTTTGTTTGTTTGTTTAGCTTATTTCTTCCACTTTTCCCCCAAGTGGGGACCCTAAGCTGCCTGCAGGAAAATAACACAATATAAATAAATTCAGAAGTCTCTCAATGGGAAGGTCAGTAGTGGGAACCCAAAGGCCTACTTTTCAATTGCTACCAATAATCTTGAGCAATAGGCAGCCAGAGGACAGTGTGGAATGTTTTTAGAGTGCACTTCCGTTTATGTAGGATGACACCTATACTCATTGCACTTGAAGAGTGCTGGACAAAAGTAAAGTGGCTACTTATCTTGGACTAGTGCTTGTCAGTTTTTCCAGATCTGGGACTTGTCTTTAACTCCCATGTAAAGTTGAGCTGTAAGAAACTGACAGAAATTCTGCTCATCTAATATTAAAGGAACAGGATATGAACAGCCAGACTTATGGTTTGTGAGGAGGGGGATTTATACAAAATAAAAGACTAACTTGTGGGAATGATGGGGCAGCCAACAGGCCATACAGCAGTGGTGGGATCCAAAAATTTTAGTAACAGGTTCCCATGGTGGTTGGATTCAAACTGTGGCGTGAGCATGTAATGGGGAGCTGGGAAGCGGGGAGACACTGCGACGGTGGCATGACTGGGCATTCTGGGGTGGAGGCAATCTCCCTGGTGGGGCGCTGTGGCAAGGCCTTGTAGCTGTGTGCCAGGGGAATCCTTGGAGGCGGGGAAAGCGAATGCATGCAGAGCGCATGAGCTGTCACACCGCCGGTCGTACCCTATCCCTGCTAGACTGCTTCAAGTTCTGCACGCTACTGCTGAGAGGAGGGGCGTAACTAAGGCAAAAATCACATGGCAAAATCACCAATTAGTAACCCCCTCTCGGCACACACAAATAATTAGTAACCTACTCTCGGGAACCTGTGAGAATCTGCTGGATCCCACCTCTGCCATACAGTGATTAGGGTGAGAAGCCAAGGAAAGCTTTCATGGGGTGATAGAAGTGGGGGGGGGCACTCTGGATCTGCCTAATAGAATCCCCCCCCTGTCAGGAATTGTCCTCAATGTGGGAGGAAAGAGAAAGAAAATCCAGTAATTGCTTGGCCACTGTGTGAGACAGGATGGTGGAGTAGATTGGCCACTGGTCTGAACCAGTAGGACTCTTCTTATGTTCCTAAAAAGAACTACTTATGGTTCCTACTACACAAAAGGCTCTGTACACTCTGGAGACCTCCTGCCCTCCCTACATTTTCAGAATCCCATTCAGTTTCCCATGGAACAGGCATATCAGGAACCCCAAATGGGTCCACCTGCTTCCAGCACCCTCACAGTCTTTCACCAGGTCCCAGAAACAAGGGCTACAACCAAATCCTGGGCTAGCCAGTTTCACTCTAGAGCTTGGCAGGATCAGAAATCCTACTCTGGCTACAGGAGTGGATGAAGCAATCTCTTTCCAACATAACCCCGTACCTAAGCTCTAACTTTTGCTGATTCAGCATCCCCTACAAACCAGCTTGGGTGTCAGACTGAGTAATTTCCTAGTGTGAGGGTTTCAGTCCGGCAGGACCTGCTACATTTCGTGGTCTTGAATTGGTAGACAGCTTCACCTTGCCTGCCAATCTGAGACCCCATACTTACACACCCCTGGCTGGCCAGGTGCAGAATAGAACACCTTTACTATTGAGTAAATTTGCCTGGCCACCCTTCTGGCGCTCTCAGCAGGTATGAGGAAAAAGATGTACAATATGCACACTAACAGCCAGCCCTTCCCCCTAAAATGGCAGCCCAGCCTAGCAAGTAGGACTCTGTGACCCACCTGCCAATCCCAAGCCGTGGGCTCACCTAGACAATATCCTGGAACATTTTACAACACCATTGGCTTCCACAACAGATCTGTAGGAATTCTACAGTCAGTAAGTCAATGCTGTAAGGGCTTATTAAAGGTAGAAAAATGCAATAGTAACATAGATGAGCTAGGCTGGGCTCTCCCAAGTGCTTTATTGTAGCTAACTTGCCAACAAATCTCTCCCTGCATGGTGATAGCAGCCAGTTCTACACTTAGGCAGAAGTTTAACTAATTATGTTACAAAAGGTTTGGTGAGAAAACCATCGATGCAAGTTTTCAGGGCAAGTGGGTGAGCCTTGGAGAAACCTTCTAGTTCTAATCTTTCACTGGTCAGAAATTCGCACGATGACGATGGATGTGAGATTGCCAAAGAAGGATTTCTCATCGAAAGTCTAAACATTCAGACAGGACTGTTTAGAAACTCCTTAGCTGAAACGCTCATGAAAACTCAGTGAGATGAGTTGCAGAGAAAACTGCAAGCTAAATTGTTGAAATGACCTTTTAAAAATTCAGTCCTAAACAACTGAAAGCAACATTTTCTCACGTAAGGAAAAAAGAAGAAACAATGCACGTCTCATTTATTTTCTGTTCTATGGCTGACAATCTTATTAACACCCACAGTCAAGGGCTTGAAAACACATTAGAGGCCCTCTAGGCACAGTGAAACATCAGTGATTGAAGGAAAGTGTAGGAGTTAGGGGAGAAAAATAACATTAATGGTCCCAATCACTGCGTTCAAGAGCAGACACCTAGAGTGGAGGCAGTGTAATTTAAGAAGATGGATTACAGCAGAGGTATGTGTTGACCCAACTAGTGAAAGATGTCTTAGAACATCACTACAATATGAAAAAGACACTGAAGTCTCTACCTGCAAGAGAGATTTCAACTGAGAGGGCCTTTTGGGGGCACCTGGAGCTTAGTCATATCCTGAGTATTAGGTTTGGTGGACAATCTTCAAGTGAAAATGATTTCAGGTGGGCAGCTGTGTTGTACTGCTTCCCTAATAGAAATCCTCCCTCCCAAGCTGCTAACAGCCTTAGAAAAGAGGGATACAGGTATAATAACCTGCTTTTGCCCTCCCAGGGCAAACAGCAGCCAACCCTGACTCTGACCCAAATGGCTCCACCTCTTGTGATTGTTTTTAAACATCAGATAATAAGTCTGGTGATTGATCATGAATCTCCTACAAAATATAAAGTTATATAAAGGTCTTTCTATTTTGTTATGAAGTTCTATAACTTGTGTTATGGAAGTTACGTAAGGGCCTTAATTGGTATTGTGAAAACTAGGATCTCCCAAACATAGCCACCAATTCACACCTTATTAATAAAATATAAAAATTATCTCTCCTCCCCTGAGACCTAGGTAAGTGCTTTCCCACTTCCAGTCTCCTTGAGTCATAGAGATATTAGACTTTCTGCATGCCTGAATGGTCTTCATGAAGAAACAAATAAATATGTCAGGCAGAATATTCTGGCCCAGGAGATACAAGTTGGTTTAGAAGGAAAAGAAGGGAAGTAGAATTTAAAAAACCCTCCTTATTGACCTTAAAATCCACCTGCATGAAGTTATCACAGAAATGGGGTTCAAACCTATCTAAAATAGGAAAAGCCTGGGATTTATATTATTGTTTTTACCTTAACCATCAATGTAGGAGTGGAGCGGCTTTGGAGACAGAGAGGCCAAAATACACATCTCTTAGGATTTTGAAAGAGCATACCTCACTTTGTCAATTTGGTTTCACCAGTGATTAGCCAGGTAGATGTCTGCAGGAAGTTAACAAGCCAGGCATGTCATGATTTCTATCCTTTCTCACAGCTGGTACACATGAATAAATGATCCCGCAAATTCAAATCACTCATTGTACATTTGTAATTTGAGGCTCAAGTCTGAATTAAGTTTGTAATTGTGGAACCCAAATGAGTCAAAGTTGTTCTGTTTGTAGTAAGTGATATTACAGATACTGTCCAATAACTGCCTGTGAGATTCAAAGATTATTCTATAGTACAACAACTCTTTTGTCTAATTGTATTTTTCCACCCCAAAAAATTACACTTATATTGCTGGGTGAACTGGTTAGCCTTCCTGAAAGAAAGAAAGAAAGAAAGAAAGAAAGAAAGAAAGAAAGAAAGAAAGAAAGAAAGAAAGAAAGAAAGAAAGAAAGAAAGAAAGAAAGAAAGAAAGAAAGAAAGAATTTTTGGATCTAGATATATTTCAGCCAGAAAATATTAGTATTCCCAGTTTCTCAGGTTCAAAATACTGGTGTGGTATTTTGATTTGTTCCCACACCCCCAAGTTTCTGATATTTTTCAGCTCCATTATTTACCACATGGAATCTTTAGTTGGGGGTGGAGTGGGGGAGCATGTTTCAAAAGGCATTGGACCAAAATTTCAGGGAAGCTGCCGGTATTCTTTAAATAGTCCCCAAATTTCAATTCAACTGAACCAAGGTATCCCATGAACAAAATGCTCCCAGACATCCTAAAAACATGGAAAATGTAAAACCTGAGAATCTCCTTTTCAATGCTATGGAAGCTGGGGCTAAGCATAACCAATGTAAAATGGGAGAATCTAAACATATAAAACCAACAATCCAATTCTATATAAAATGTGGGAATCTCAACCTACATGAAATGCAAGAATCTTAACGTAAACTGCAAAAACCCACTATACATCCTCAGACATGACAGAAACCAACTCCAGCAAAGAAGGAAATTTAAAACAAACAATAACACTCACAGAATCTTATCTAAAGCAGCCTGGTAAGGCAACACCAAGTCCCAAGAGACACAGAAACTTGGAGGGGTCAGGAAGAAAAAACAGGAGCCTCAAATACTGGCTCCCGATATTCCTGGATAATCACAAATGCTTCCAAGATTTTGGGGACCCATTTTTTGGTATCCCCAAAAATCCAGGATATATTTGAGAGACCTGAATATATCTGGAAAATACCAATAAGGTATTTTCCAGATATATTATAAGCTTGGGAATATTCGAATGCACATCCCTCATTTGACCCACAAAAATGAATGTCTACAGAACTGCAGTGCCAACCATTCTTAATTTTGTACTGATCCAATGCCAATTGACTAGCAAAGTGACAAAGGCCCTCTTTGCTTTGCATATCCACTTATGTCCCTGAGCTGCCCAAAGATCGACATTAAATTCAATAGCTTGGCACTCTTGCCACATTCCCCGAGACCTCTCCCACAGATCCAGACTTATAGGATGTTAGAGGTGTTTAGCTGATGATAGATATCCCAAGAGGGCCATTAATCCGATCTTGGGAGGAAACTGGCAGGAAGAGCTTTTTCTTTTGAGAAACAGAACAATAAGTCTTCATAATTAAATTGCTATTTAAGCCCCTCTTCCTTCCCGAGAGCCCTCTGGATTCTAATTACTGTCATTCTATGCTAGGTTATCTGTTGCTACAGGCCTGGCCTTCACAAGTAGCGCCAATCAATTAAGACAAATGGTCACTTGGAAATACAATAGGAATTTATTCTCCCCTTCACCCATTTCCCAGTCTCTTTTAATAGAAGTTGACAGAAATATCAATACTTATTTGTTAGTCGTAGGTAACATGGTACAATTTTCAGAGCTCAGAGCTTCAGTGAACTGAAGTACAGGTACGTTAACAAAAACCCTTAACTATGCAAAATTCCACATGCTCATTCAAGTGCCTTATTTATGTTACACAAAATTTCCTCAGAATTTGGGTGTCCCCCCCCCCCCATTGCCATATGATAACTTTCTGAGGTCAGAGGGGCAACAGGGGGACATTCCACAGACCGTACTTCCAGATGAGAGCTACATTTCAGAATTACTAAACTGGAAATGTCCCAAACAAATATATATGTTTCAGTCAGTCTGAAGAGTCTGCTGGTGTGGACCCAACACCAAAGAAGTTACAATGTATATGGAACAACTTGTATTCTTTAAAAAAGAAAAGAAAATTATGCTGCCAGTTAATATTTCCCTCACCTGTGGTTTCCCATATTAAAAATGGCTTTCCCAACTGCATTAAGCCAGGCAGGGGGAAAAGACAGGTTTGTCTATCTTTTCTCTTCACTGGAGCTGCAAGAAACCAGAGAAGATGCATAGTCTATGACAAAATGTTTTCCTGTCCTGAATTCCTCTCCATTTTGGTATTCAGTAGCTCCTTTTTAACCCAAATTACACATCTGGTGCTTCAGTCACAGAACTGCAATCTAAGGTATAGTCTGGTCTAGGCACAGGATTGTTGGAGAAGGAATGGAAAACAAAAAGCTTAACTAGTTGGATTTCTATTGATGATGGAGCTGTGCAAGGCAGTAGAGTCCTGTCACAAAAAAAGTAAAAAAAAAAAAACCATTGGCCTTAGGTTTCATGCTTCCTGGATCCAAAAGGTGGAAACTTTATGTAAATGCAGCTTCTCGTGTTTTAAGAGGGAGTGGAGACTTTCAATATTTTCATGGTAGTAGCTTATTATCTAGGAGCAAGTAAGGCAGGAAAGTACAGGAGCTGTGAAGTGGCCCCAGGTCACTTCTTCCTAGTCAGAAACCAAAACGAAAGCACAAAACTGTCAAATGTGTTTCTAGCCCCCTTCAGACTGCCCTGGCTTTTTGCTTCCATTCAAAGACTAGCCCTGTTTCAGCTCCCAACCAGCTGGAGAGGTGAGTGGGATAGCCCCTAGCTGGCCAAAACTGGCCATCAGTCACTTGCCCAGAGAATAGTATGCAGGCAATGATGTAGTAGTTTTGCTCCAGCTTAGCAGATTTAGCTCTGTAAGCTACCTGAATGGGAGACGCCTCAAGACCATGAGGTGAGTCACTGTGATAATTTTTGGAATGACAGGGGATAAGAAGAACCAGTGTGATTCAGAGGTTAGAGACAAACTAGGATTGGGAGACCCACAACTGAATTTCTGTCCCTGGAAACTCACTGGGTTTCCTTGGCTTAGTCCTTCTCTCTCAACCTAACTTACCTTACAGAGTTTTTGTTGTGAGGCTAAACTAGAGGAGGGGAGAATGATGGGGCAAGCTGTTCTGGGTCCCCATTAGAGAGAAAAGCAGGGCATAAATATCGAATTAAGTGTGTGAGTGAATGAATAAAATCCCAAGGCCAAAGGTAAGATGGGAGCTTAAACAGCGGGACAGAATGTCTCTGAACATTTTCCTGTGAGAAGTTGATATAAGGTTGAGGCAATCTTGCTACTGAGGGAATCTTGCAACACAAATACAGACCTCCTCCCCTCATTCATTTACTCACCTGTAACCCACCCACCCACCAAAAAAAAATGCTTTTTACTGGACTGATATTTCCTGTATTGTCAAAGGCTTTCATGGTTGGAATCAACTGGCTTTTGTGAATTTTTTATGGCCTGCTAGTTTTAACTCCTAAAGTTTTGCCTGTGTCTTTGACTGGCATTTTCAGAGGCATTTCATGGTAAGATGTACTTCACAGTAGAGAGAAACACATGTTAGCTTGACATGCCTCTGGAGATGCCAGCCACAGATGTTGTAGACCACAGCCAGACCACAGCCACGCAGCCCAAAAAGCCCACAACAGCCAGCTGATATTTCGTGCTCGCTTGTTCTTGTTGCTGGGTTAACAGCACGATTTTTCCTACTGGGAAAAGTTCAGTGGCATAAAACATGATAATCAGGCACTTTGAAGGATAATTAACACACAGTTCAAACCATCTGCACAGAAACAGAAAGGCTGTAGCAAAAAGGACTAGAGGAGAAAAGTGCAGGTACAATTAACAGATGACAAAGGAACACACAAGGGGTAGAGAAACCTGCACAGTTCAGGAGCAAAGGAAGATAAACAGAAGGGAACTGGAAGCAGGAGGGGGTGAAAAGGTGAAAGCCAATTCTGAAAACTGACAGTGTTTATATAACTGGGTTGCCAACAAAAGCCTGGCAGGCAGAAATGTAGCCGGTGAAGCTGTCCTTGGAATGGAGAGAATAGCAATGACAGAATTGATTCATCTGCTTGATTGACACGACTTAGGGTCAAAGCACACACAGCAAAGATCATGCATCTCTGCTGGCATGCAACAGGTAAATTACAGGTGCGCCCAGCCCCTAATTCCAATCACATTTTTATTGAGAGAAGGGGGGCATGGGCGTTGACCTTTCAGCACCTAAAATGGTTTTGTTTGTTGAAACTACCAACGCCTCAACAGTTATTAGCATTTTAAATGGGAAAAACCTTGCCCGCAACAAATTTGTCCAGTTACAGTGTAGGAGGCAACATGAAGGCAGACAGAACAGGTTAGAAAAATCAGTGTCTGTGGTATGAATGCCCACAACAGGAAATTATTTGCAATTTATTTCATCCTGCAGTTGATGTGAAAGTAAACACTCGTCAACAGTGAAACATCATTCCGTTTTTTTCCACTGATGACTTTTTTGTTGTCATATCGGCATCTTGGAGTACGGGATGGAGTTTCAAATTACTAAATATTAGTTAGCTGATAAGTCTCTGATTCCCAGATTGTCACTCAATCTGAAGGCTATTACAAGTGAGCGTTTGGCACAAGAGAGGACAGACTTTGCCTTCTGAAGTGAGATTTGACAGATAATTATGGAAAGATAATTGTTTATGGCTGTGACTGTATATCCTGACAACCACTTCAGAAGCTAATTTTAAAAGCTAACTCAATACCTTAACATCCATTTCAGTTGGTTCTGGTGGGTTTTCTGGGCTGTGTGGCCGTGGTCTGGTGGATCTTGTTCCTAACGTTTCGCCTGCATCTGTGGCTGGCATCTTCAGAGGTGTATCACAGTGTATAACAGACTCCCTTCTGTGATACACCTCTGAAGATGCCAGCCACAGATGCAGGCGAAGCCGTAAGAACAAGATCCACCAGACCACGGCCACACAGCCCGGAAAACCCACCAGAACTAGTTCAATCCGGCCATGAACGCCTTCGACAATCCGTTTCAATGTCTACTTTTTAAGTTATTAGATACATGACCACTCATAGATCTCTGCTCTGGAGCATGCTGGCTTCTTACAGAGTGAAATTGACAAGAAACTGCCACCTTTCATGGATCTTAAAACTACATTCTCAATATGTCTGCAAATTTTAAACAATGGGGCTGACTCCACTGACCATTCCTGCAGTCCAATTTGGTAATTCCCGGAGGCACAGGGAGAGACCAGCCCATAGGAAGGCAATAAAATATTGTATGCATACAATGGGTTCCAGGTATAATGCCTAAAGAGTTTGAAATCTCCCCTGCATCAAAATCCCCATCAGAGACAAGGTTCAATAGAAAACTTCCTCCTTTGCATATGCTTTGATATAGAGAAGTGTCCAAAAAGTGATCCTGATCATAGTTGAGTTGGTACAAGCTGTAACCGTGATGTCCCTTTCAGTGCTTGGATCTATTTTACGAAACCTCCATTCATAAATGTTCCCACATCCATGTTCTGCTGGTAGTAAACCTCCTGGCATTTATATCATGTTTTCTAAGACCATCAGTCTTGCAACAGAAATCCTGTCCTGGTACTTAGCAGCATTGGCTCTTGCGTTTGCGTGGAGATTTGAGCCCATGTCCTTCCATATTGCTTAAGGTGGGGCCCATGAGATTGAGAGAGGGGCAGGAAAGAACATTCCAAACCAAAATAGCAAGGTTGTTGATGCTTGGCAAGTAATGGCCTGTCTACACTATAAATATAAGAATACCAGGGAATCCAATTACACCTACTGCCTATAACTACACACAATTTACGCACCTAAGTGATACACAAGAGGAAAGCTGTACAGCAGGGGTGTCAAACTCATTTGTTATGAGGGTCAGATGTGACATAAATGTGAGTTGGTAGGGCCAGGCTCTTGTGGGGTGTGTGTGTGCGTGTGTGTGTGTGCGTGCGTGCGTGGCTGCTTCAGTTGGCCCCGGAATGGCACCGGGTGTGGGGAGATGCCTAGACTGGCAAGTCTGCAGTGGGGGGGGGGGTGTTGTCACTGCCTTGAGAGGTCTTATTAGGCCAGTGAGCCAGCTAAGGCAACTCCCTCCTTGCTCCCAATCTGGCTTGGTGAAGGAGCAAGGGAGGGCTGCCTCAGCTGGTTTGCAGGCCTAATAAGCCCCCTCAAGTGGCCAGCCCTGGCCCCAGGACCGCATGTCTGATACCCCTGCTGTACAGTAACCTAAAGCTTTGGATACAAGAAGGCTTGAGATGAACAATGAAAACAGGCATTATCTGGTAATGACTGTTAACCCAACTACTGTCAACAGAGACCATTTTTGAAAGGTCATAAAAGTCTTCATGAAGAGGACCAGCCCTGCCTTCTATATTGGAGCAGCCCTGCCTTCTATATTGTTTCCGGAATGAATGAATGAATTAATATGGAAATGCCTTAACTCTTATCTTAAACTGAAAAGTTTCAAAAAAAAATCTTTGTAGTGATTTATATTTATACTTTCTGAGTTTATAGGTGGATAGTGAACAATTTTTTAAAAGTATGTGTATGCTATCACATGTGTATGCTATCTTTCTCCTCAATGGAGATCTACAGCAGACTACTACAATGTTCTCCCTTCCTTCATTTTGTCCTCACCATAACCCTGTGAGGTAGACTCATTCAAAGTAACTCAGCGAGCTTTATGGCAGAGTTTGGATAGGAATCTGGCTCTCCTACATCCTAGTCCAATTCTTAAAATTACACTGTGTCGACTGTTGTCTGGAGTCAGGGCATGTCACTTATGACATTGCTGCTGTTGTTGTGGGGTCAAAGCATCCAATGTGATTTACTCAGGGAGAATCTGATTGGATGGTGGTAAAATTCAAACGCTCAGTGACTGGGATCACAGATGTCACTGCAAAATGTCCAAGGTCCTATCCGTACTTAGCACTGCAAATAATGGGTTTTTGCCTGGTACACTTCTTGTTCATTAGTATTTCCGTGGCCACTACCAAATCCTTCCTTGAAAAATGAAATAGATAAGGTGAATAGTATGAGTGGCTGGCATGTCTGTTATGAGTTCTGCAATTATTCCCCCTATAACAACAACTGCAGAACAACTGCAGATCCTCTGAAGATGCCAGCCACAGACGCAGGCGAAACGTCAGGAGAGAATGCTGCTAGAACACGGCCATACAGCCCGGAAACCACACAGCACCCAACTGCAGAATCAACTGCCAGACATATCTACATTTGCCAAATACCTACATAATTGTTCACTTTGACTCAAAGAAGGCCAGAAATCCTCTCAGGAATAAAAACCTCCATTTGGAAAATAATCAGTCACCTCAACTCTTCTAAGCAGAATGGCCTTCAGCATTTGTCTAAATGAATCCGACGTTGGCGACTGAGATTTTGAATTTCACAGTTTTCAATTCAAGACAGTCAAGGCAGCAAATATGTTAAAAAGCAATGCTTTTAGTCTGCTTCAGTGAGAATGGCAAAGAGACTTGCGTCCCTTTAGAAACACATTGTTGCGAGCTTAACTTTTGTGAAGAGGAGTCATCAGATGCATGATAAACAATGAAGGCGTTGGGTAGTATGTGCTCACACCCACATATGCCTGGGCGGTGGGGGAGGAAACAGGTCAGCTGTCAAAATTGAGATTAAACAGAATACGGCCCCATCCTTGAGCAAGTTATTTCAAACTCTCAGCATGAAGAAAACAACAGTAGTAGTCTGCTTGACAGCTGCCCCCTGCCTCAACATGCACTCAACCCTGCATTAATCCCTGATCCAGCCTGCAGAGGATTGCAACAATAGCAAATCAATAGCAAATCATTCTGTCTTTCACTGATGAATTTTCTATGGGACACCTATGGAAACAGAATATGAAATAATTCAGTGAAATAATTTCTTTTGTTCAAAGGCTGAAATGATACACCATGATTTTAAAAAATCCATGATGGGCTGCCAAGTTTTGTCTCCCAGAATGTTGTGCGTAAAGCTATTTCATTTGAAGGACTGAGGTAACTAAAACTTCCTGTGGCTTTAACGAAAATTGTTTTCTCTTCAGGTTAGGAGGTTTGTTTTTGTTTGTTTTTTACATTTTAGGAAGGCACAAATCAACTGTAACATTTTCCCCCTCTAAAATATGTATTTCTGTCCCTCCAGCTATGGTTAAAACCCCAATGAATTCTCATGAATTAGTATGAATTAATAGGGCAATTTATTTATTTTAAGACATCTTACCTACTTTTTATTCCTCACTTGGAACTCTAAGCAGGTTGGTGGCAGTGGAAAGTGCCAGCAAGTCATAGCCAACTCGTGGTGTCCCCATTTGGTTTTCAAGTTAAGACGCAACCAGAAGTGGTTTGCTATTGATTACCTCTGGACAGCAGCCCTGGATTTCTTCGATGGTCTCCCATCCAAGTAGTAACCAGGGCCAGCCCCTGATTAGCTTCTGAGATACAATGAGATCAGGCTAGCCTTGGTCATCCAGGTCAGGGCCCAAGCAGCGGGCAAAGTTTTTTTTAAAAAAGTGCCAGTAACATAAATTTAAACAAAACAACACAGATTCAGAGGTGCTCAGTTGAAGATTAAAATGGGCTATGAGCCATGTGGATGTAGACAGCCAGAATGGTGTGGTGGCGCAGAGCAGTGACAACGGAAAACGATATTTGATTTCCAACTCCTCCAGATGAGCAGCGGACTCTAATCTAGAGAACTAGATTTGTTTCCCCACTCCAACACATGAAGCCAGCCAGGGGACCTTGGGCTAGTCACCCTCTCAACCCTGCCTACCTCGCAAGGTGCCTGTTATGAGGGAAGGAAGGCTGCTTTGGGACTCTTTATGGTCGAGAAAAACCAACTCTTCTTCTTGTTCATATCCTGGGCTGATGTTCATTCTACTGGCCATGCTTATGCAGGGGCACAGACTGAAAGCTACAGGATGAGAGCCAAGAGCTAAGAATGCATACATCAAAGACCACCAGAGTAACGTTGCAGATATGAGTTTCTATAGTCACAGGTCCAGACTGCATAAGATATTGGAAAAGCAGCAAACAGATCTCCTCCCTTAAGTTACTGCAGATGTTATGTCCAGACATAATTGGAACCAGGCAACCAGATCGATATCATCCAGACATATGTGGATGCCATTTTGGCTGAAAAGGGCAAAAGGGGAGCCTTTGATGGGTGTATAGCTTTATGTGTGAACTGACCACTGAACTTTCCACACCACTGGATTTTCGACAGCTGGTTCTCATGTAAAGGACTGTAAAAAATTTCCCCCTAATATCCAGCTGGTACCTTTCCGCCTGTAATCTAAACCCATTATTGCAAGTCCTATCATCTGTGGCCAACAGGAAAGGCTCCCAGTGCTCTTCCAAGTGACAAACTTTCAAATACTTAGAGAGCAATCATACCCCCCCCCCCCCCGCAATTCTTGCTTTTCCAGACTGAATATTCCCAAGTCCCTCAGCCTGATCTCATAGGGCTTGGTCTCCAAGCCCCTGATCATCCTCACTGATCTCCTCTGCACTTGCTCCATTCTGTCCACATCTTTTTTGAAGTGAGGCTTCCAGAACTGCACATGTAACCCCCATGCCCAGAATGGGTTGGCCCAGAATGGGTTGACCCAGTAAGGGGGTGGAGACTCGGAGCAGCAGAGAGGCTGCAAGAGCTCTTTTGCAGAAGAAACAAGGCTACCAGACTCGGACCTTGATTTCTATAAGCCCTTAACACCTTGTTAAGGTAATTGCAATATTGTTGGGAACTACTGGGAAGGTAGTTGTTGTTTTTGCTATGTTGTAAATGTTGGAGTTTATTGTTTCAGGGTTTCTTTTGTGGTTGTAATGGGTGAGAGTTCTCCTGGAAACCTTCATCGTGTTGCAACCTGTTCATCAAGCCCTTGGAGTCTTCAGGAGCCAGCCAACTTGCAAAGAAGAAATTGGACTTGGCAATATCAGTAGACTGTAAATAGAAGGACTTGAAATGCAACCTGAACAGGACCTTGAATTGTAACGTTAAATGTTGATGTTTAATGTTAATTGTAAAGAGAAGTAAACCATATTGTTGTTTAAAAATTGTTGTTGCAACTCATTCCAAGTACTGCCCCACAGAACCCACAAGCTGAGGTTACACACACAGTACTCCAGGTGCTGCCTGACCTATGTGATGTTCAGCAGGACTATGACATTTTGCGATTGGCATGTTATGCCTCTGTTGGTAAACCCCAACAGAGTGTTCTGTTGCTGCATAACACTGATTGCTCATATTTAGCTTAGAATTCACCTGTATCCCAAGATACAGTCCACCTGATACCCAAAAGTGTATTCCCCCATCCAGTATGTGTGCTTCTCATTTTTGTTACCCAGATGCAAACAAGATGCAATTCAACAAGGATAAGTGCAGAGTTCTAGGTCTGCCCAATTTTCCATTGTGTTAGATCTTTATATTCCATGGTATTTGCTACTCCTCCCAATTTTGTGTCATCTGCAATTTGAATGAGTATTCCCTCCTTGCTTTCATCCAGATCATTTATAAAAATATTGAACAGTACCAGGTCCAAAATCAAGCCCTGTGGCACCCCACTAGACACCTTGTTCCAATCAGATGAAATATCATTGGTAACTTCTCTTTGGGTGCAAATAGATCCCTATCTATTCTAAAGTCTAACCTGCAGTCCTTCAGTTTATCAGGACCTCATGGGAAACTGTTTCAAAAGCTTTACTGAAATCCAGGTAAACAGCATCAGTGGTTGTGGTGGGCGGGGTGTGTGGCCGTGGTCTGATGGATCTTGTTCCTAACTTTTCACCTGCATCTGTGGCTGGCATCTTCAGAAGTGTATCACAGAGGGGTATAAATTTAGTGGGGTATAAATTGTCATGTCCCTGGGTGGGGAACCAATCAGTAAACATCAGTGGTGTTGCCATAATAATCCAATAAGCCTATCACTTACTAGAAGGAAACCAGCTTTGTTTAGCAGGATCCGTTGGGGCCAAATCCAGGCTGATTTGCCTGGATCATGATGAATGTTCAGCAACAAAAAGGATGGAGAAAGAGTCTGCATGCTCCACTCTGAAAACAGCAAACGTGACTAGGTAATTATTCACTACCAATCTAATGTTTGCACAAGACAAAGGTCTTTTTTAAAAAAGAGCTGTTCTGCACTTCAGATTTGGAAATGCTATCTCCTCATGCAGCACATATCGATCACGCTACAGCCAGGATGCTAGACCTGCAGATCAACCCCTTTTCTCCTTCTTTGGAGGTTTTTTAATAGAGGCTGGATGAATATATGTCGGGAGTGCTTTGACTGTGTGTTCCTGCATGGCAGGGGGTTGGACTTGATGGCCCTTGGGGTCTCTTCCAACCCTCTGATTTTGTGATTCTTAGTCTCAGTGTTGTAAAACAAATCCTGTAGTTTGAGAAAGAGGTTGAAGACAGTCATATTGGTCCAAAACAAAATCCAGAAAAAAACCACACCTGATCTTTTATTTGGACCAACCAAAATGACACAAATCAGTGTGTGAATTTTTGAGTTCTCCAATATTTTTCATCAGGCTGGATGCTCAAAAGAAGAGGGGAGAAGGAGGGGAAAGCCCAGCTGTGTCTTGCTTGGCCCCTTCACTTAAAAGCTCCAGCTGGATGAAGAATTCTGGAAGATACTAAAACTTGCACACTGCTGTAAGTTCTTTGGAAGATCAAGTAGGTGAGATCAACAAAACTCTTTCAATAAGCATCCTCCATAGATTAAATTCCAGCAACAGTTCTCCTAAACAAAACTGAAGTCTCTCCAACTTTAAAAGCAAAAAAACCCTTAACAAATGGAAAACTGAAAACTCTGAACTTTTCTCTTGCCATTGTATTCTCCACCCCCGCCCCCTGTGTACATGGAGTTCATTGTAAGAAACAATGTTCAAATACATGATTCTCACAGTTACAGTCCACAGTGCTACATGCCAGCCAGAAGTTGGATTTCACTGCGCATGTAGCTTATAGAGCAATTCTAAACAGATTTATCCCTTTCTAAATCCAGTGACTTTGACAGATTTGCAGATGGATAACTCTGATTAGAATTGCCTTGTTAGTCTCACAAACCTGTCACATCAAAAGAAATAGGGTACATAAAATAGGAACCCAGCTGAGGTAATGGCCAGCCTGCTGTTTGCTTATGCTATGCTCATTACCGTGATCAATAGCAAAGGTCCCTTCCGCACATGAAGAATGCACTTTCAATCCACTTTCAATTCACTTTGCAGCTGGATTTTACTGTGCGGAATAGCAAAATCCACTTGCAAGCGATTGTGAAAGTGGATTGTGAAAGTGGATTGTGAAAGTGGATTTCGAGGCGCTCCTTGAAACAGCGCCTTTTGATGACCCTGCGTTGTGGGGATGCCCGGGCACGCGCCAGAGATGCCGCGCGCTGAGAGTAGCGCGCAGCAAAGGTAAGTGGGGAAACGCCCATAGACAGCCAGGATGAATGCTTGCACAAGCCAGTCTGAAGTACAAGCAGCGTTACAAGCAGTGGTGGGATCCAAAAATTTTAGTAACAGGTTCCCTCACCAGCCCCTCCTCAGCAAAGTGGGCAGAGGCGTACCTAGGCAAACCTGAGTCCTGGGCAAAACCTGAGTTGGATGCCCCCCCCGCCCATGGGCAGCCACCCTACCACGACCCCCCATCATATATGGAACCTTCACGTTCAAAGGCAGTATGCCTTTCGGGGAGGCGAGGGCGTGGAGATGGAAAAGCGGACCCAATTAGTAACCCCCTCTCGGCACACACAAATAATTAGTAACCCACTCTCAGGAACTGGTGAGAACCTGCTGGATCCCACCTCTGGTTACAAGCCCTCTGAGTATAAGCAGAATGCGTCTGTGCAGAAACAATGTGCCAAATTATCGTGGGGTGCTTGCACTGAATGTCTGCTCTGTCTCAATCTTGGCTGGAATCTCTGGATTTATGCTTTTAGATTACCTTGGGACTTACTACTGTGAATTTGGGAACTTGTGATGCTTGGCCCTTGGAGCTGGACTTTAACAACTGAAACTGGATTGTGTGTGCCTACTGGGGAAACATGGCAGATATCTCCCAATCTGCGCCACATAACCAAAAAGCATCTCTACCAAAAAGCACCTCTGTTGTATTGTGAAATGTTATTATGTTTGGCTATCAAATATTATTATGTTAATGAGGTTTATGGTTTTGTTAATCTGATACGGGAATGCTGAATATTTGTTCATCCGGTTGAAATGCTGTCAAGGGCTTGAAATTGCTATTATTGCTGAGACTATGATTAGTTTTAATGTACTGTATTATTATGTATTGTTATGATATATTGTACTACTATGATGTTGTTTACCACCCTGAGCCCCTCAGAGGAGGTCGGTATACAAATTGAATTTCCATTCCAATCCAAAGGGTCTATTTTATTTTTAAAGCTTGCATTTGGTGCTCTGTGCTTCAAGATGTGGATTCCCTGCATCAAGGACACCCTCCCCAAGGGTAGGTAAATGGCTTTGGCCACAACACCATAGAAACTCATACACAAACCAGCTGACACAATCCTTCAAGCGACACTAGGCTGGCTTTGATAAGTTAGAATGCTGAGTAGTAATACGGCCTTTCTATAAATGCGCCTAGAGGCTGTTTGCTACTGGAATGCATCATTAAATATAAACATAGTATTCACTTTCATCGTACTGCTTGCTTATCATGCAAGGGGGGGGGGGAAGGGGGGGAGAGACTTAATTTGGCAAGAATTACCTGAACACACAAACACTATTTATTTTTTCATTCTTTGAACAACAGACCTTCCCTAAATTTACTGAATGGTGATTGAGAAACATAATTTTGCTTTTATGGATGTTTAATTGTAACATTACACACAATGGTGGGATCCAAAAATTTTAGTAACAGGTTCCGTGGTGGTGGGATTCAAACTGTGGCGTAGCGCCAATGGGGCTGGGCGGGGCACAACGGGGGCATGGCCGGGCATTCCGGGGGTGGAGCATTCCTGGGCAGGGCTGTGGCAAGGATGCAGCCACTGCGCCGGTCCTTCGGCGGGAAACGAATGCGCGCAGGCTGCCACGCACGCCGGTGCACCTCCTGCTAGACTGCTTCAAGTTCTGCGCGCTACTGCTGAGAGGAGGGGCGAAACTAAGGCAAAAACCACGTGGCAAAATCACCAATTAGTAACCCCCTCTCGGCACACACAAATAATTAGTAACCTACTCTCGGGAACCTGTGAGAACCTGTTGGATCCCACCTCTGATTACACTTGCCTGCAAAGTAACTGTCAACTGTGGAATGCTTTGAGTATTATTTTGATAGCAGGAAGCGGAGTTATAGAATAAATAAACAACAAACAAACAAATAAACAAATAAAACGATCTTACCACTGGGGCCCCTTCCGCACATGCAGAATAATGCATTTTCAATCCACCTTCAATGCACTTTGCAGCTGGATTTTACTGTGCGGAATAGCAAAATACACTTGCAAACAATTGTGAAAGTGGATTAAAAGTGCATTATTCTGCATTGGTTACTGGTTGAATTCCGAATCATTTTCAAGGTGTGGGTACTGACCTTCAAGGCTTTATGCGGCCTGGGACCCTCGTACCTTCGGGACCGCATTACCCCTTATGTCCCGGCTCGACCTCTGCGGTCAGCAGAGGCCAACTTACTGGAGATCCCTGGCCCCTCAATGACGCGGCTGGCCTCTACTCGGGCCAGGGCCTTTACGGCTCTGGCACCGGCCTGGTGGAACACTCTACCACCAGCTATCCGGGCCCTGCGGGACCTTGGAGAATTCTGCAGGGCCTGTAAAATCGAATTGTTCCACCGGGCCTTCGGGGAGTCCAGCCACTGATGGTGCCCATGCCTGTGCCCGTACCCCTGCCCCCCTCTGTTTATAAGGGTCTTTAACACCACTGAGACCCATTGTTCTTCTCTGAGGGGGGTTGTTTTTGGGTTTATATGTGGGGTTGTGGGCTACTATTTTAGGATGTAACTGTTTTAAATTGTTATTTTACGATGTTTTATATTGTTCACCGCCCTGAACCCTGTTGGGATAGGATGGTATATTAAATCTAATAAATAAATAAATAAATAAATAAATAAATAAATAAATAAATAAATAAATAAATGTATGTACGGGAGGAGCCTCAGCAGAGCAATATTTAATTCCAATAAAATTATGAGAGGCAGACACACAAGGTCTGTTCATGTTTAAAAGACATATTGTAATTATCAGCAATGAACTTGCAGTTGTGCTTATGGGGTTCTGGAAGACCCCCCCCCCCAAAAAAAAACATGGTGGTATCAGGACAGGTAGGAGCTGAATTTTTGCTACAGTCTATTGCCATGGTGAGACCTGCTTGGTTAGGGTAATTCCACATAATAGTAGGGCTTCTTGTAAAATTCTGTCTCTCTCATTGTATCTTGTGATTCTGATTATATGCTCTTGTTCACCAATCATGTTAATGCTTGAACAATCTTCCATTATTCCATTTTTGGACTGTGTTCAGCCAATTCCACATACAGAGTCTGTAGCAGATTTCAGCATTTCTCTTTTTTTCTTTCACTGAGCACATATGAACATTGACTGAAATCATGCAAAAAGGAGTCTTGATGTGTCCACATAACTGTGTCTATATTTCCTTTTGCACTGTGATTTAATTCATACACACACACACACACACACACACGCATGATTATTATTTTCATGTTCAATCTGGCCCGATCAGCCCCCATATGCATTTCTGCACATCAGTAACTTCTACAGAAAAAAACCCCCAACAACTGAAACTGTAGAACACTGAGTGTGTGTGTGTGTGTGTGTGCAGAGCCATCAATTCTCAGCCTAAGTATGGCAACCTGTAGGGTTTCCAAGGCAAGAGACCTTCAGAAGTGGTTTGTCACTGCCTGCCTTTACATGGGCTGAGAGAGTTCTGAGAGAACTGTGACTCACCCAAGGTTACCCAGCACCCTTCAAGTGGAGGAGTGGCCAACTGATCCCAATTTTCCAAATTAGAGTCCACCGCACTGGCTCCCTTCTCTGACCATACTCTAACTAAAAAATTAGCAGTAGAGATTCTCCACATTAAACCAGAATACAGGGGGAACAGGAAGATTTGTTTCAGTTTTGTGTCTAAACTAAAATATTGGGGGGGGGGAGCCATGTGACATCAGTCCTATTACTTTCCATGTCCACCATTTTGCTTCAGTCTTTCTCAAAAGCCCATTTTTAAATTATCTTTTTGTGAAAGGAGCCCCTTTGCACACAGTTTGGATGGGAATTCTCCACCCCAGTGTTGTTTTCCTTTCCACAGCCCCCCACCCCACCCCGCTGCCACCCCGTGGGTGCTCTTTCCCATCTGCACTACCAGAGGGCTTATTCAGGCTTTATTTTAAATAATTCACTAATTAATATACATCTATAATTTCAAATCAGTAATTAACATCAGTAATTAACATATCACTGTCACTTAACATTACAGTAGTATGTGAATTACTGATTATATGTTTTTAAAAGCTTGGAAAAGTTCTCCAGTGCAGTCCATGGCAGTGCAGAGATAAAGGCTCCTTCCGCACATGCAGAATAATGCACTTTCAATCCACTTTCACAATTGTTTGCAATTGTTTGCAGTGGATTCCAGCTGCAAATAGAAAGTACAGGTAAAACTATCAAGCAGATACAGCCAGAAATTGAACTAGGAACCTCCTTATTTGAGGCTGAGACTTCACCCAGTTCCCTCCCTGGGACTATGCATGCTGAAGACACTTAGGCTCATTCCGCACACGCAAAATAATGCACTTTCAAGCTGCTTTCACAACTGTTTTTGCCATTCCGCACAGCTTCAAAGAGCCCTGAAAGCAGCTTGAAAGTGCATTATTCTGCGTGTGCGGAATGACCCATAGTTTCTTTTTTTAAAAAAAAATCACATCATGCCTTTATGGAGACCCAAAGTAGCTTATCACATTCCCAACATTCTGCCACCCTCCACTTTATGCTCTCAACAACAACCTTGAGAGAAAGGTTAGGTTGAGAGGCTGTGACAAGATCCAGGTCATCCAGAAGGTTTCCATGGCAAAATGGGGATTTCGACCCAATTGTCCCTGGCACTAGTCCCCTACCCAGCCATTATGCAAAGCCAGCTCTCTTCCAGCCATGAGGGAAATAGAGACATACAACATAGGCCATCAAGCTGGATGTACAAGTTCCCTGAACAAATCTGGCCTGCTGTGGACACTAGAAGCCTTCTGTGCTTGCTTGGTCCACAAAAAAGGCCTTTGTGCCAACTGCCATTGAGGCTCAGGGTCTAGCAACAAATCTGAGGGACTGTGAATTAGTAAAACCATGCTTGGATGTGAGTCTCAGACAATACCTATTCGCCTGGATGATGACTTTCTAGGAATAGCCTTTTGTCGTACTCTGATGCCCTTAAACCTTCTATGCCTTTTCACCTATTTCCAACAGAAGATTCTGGGCATCTTTACAGCACTTAGACTGAATGCTTTGTTACCACCGACTTTCCTGTGGAGGGGGGAGAATATGACTTCTCTAGCAGAAAGGTGGACAAACAGTGAATCAGTGAAGAGAAATGCACGGACAGCTGGGAGCTTTGCAGCATGATTGCGCTTAGCGAGAACAATGACCCTGCGTATCTGAAAGTCAATAGCATTTTCCAAGTATTTCAGAAACTGAACCCATTATTGCTTGGAATGGCAGCATTTATGAATCTGACTCAATGCCAGAGACTGAAAGGGAACATTCTCATTTTGCAACAGACCTCAGGGAGCATCCCTGCAGTTACCCAATCAGAGCTTTAAACTGGACTGTGTTTATCTTTGCTAAGTCTTATAAACAACGTCTAGGACTGAAGGGGAAAAAATCTGTGCTGAGTGGCTCAGCTCAAAACCCCACAGTTATTATCTTAATCCTCAGGAAAGAACTGTAGGTATCTTTTACTGACCCAGAGCCAAGAGAGTCTCAATAAATACATCATCTGAATCAGCAAATGTGCTGCAGGCAACTACTCAGTATTATTCCAGTCCTGTTACTGGAAGCTGTCCAGAACTCTCTAAAACATTCAGAATTTCGCTTTCCTCAGAGATACAGATTCCTTTTCTTTTTTGCTTTAGTTGATGTTCCACAACACATTTGCTTAACTGTCTATCAAAAATACACAGAAAACCAACTCTCCCTCTCTCTTTGAAGGGAAGACAAAGGTTATTTTACCTTGCAGCTGATTCCTAAAATACACTTTAATGCAATTACTGGAAGCTTTTTCAGATCTTACACCCAGACATACTAGAAGCCCACCAACAACACCTAACCCTTCCCAGCAAGGTGTAGTTGCTATGTGTATATGGCTTTGGTATGTACGATCTGATCACTAGATCTATCAGAAATTTCACGTACATTCCTAGAAAATACATGTTGTCTATGAAATAGTGACCGTGCATATTGAGAATTTTGCAGATTGTACATGCTTCCATTATTAATGTCTGAAAGGGTTCAGATCACAGACTAAAGCATTTCACGTAATGCTCCTGCATCTACATCATCAGCACAGAACACAGGTAATGCCACTTCAACACCCGTACAATCCCAGCATAGTAATATTGACTTACATTCATTTTATGGCATTTACAGTCCACCTTACTCCCCACCTCTCCCAAATGCACAAAGGGTATGAAAAATATAATAACTGATACTACGTTGGACAAGAAAGCAACCTTCTACTCCCTCCCTCCCAAACCAATGCCACCATTGTTAATTTCAACAAGAGGACCACACCTACTTCATAGACCCTAAAAGATGCCACTTTTGAGGATTTGTATTATTATTATTATTATTATTATTATTATTATTATTATTATTATTATTATTATTATTATTATTATTATTATTATTATTATTATTGTTGTTGTTGTTGTTGTTGTTGTTGTTGTTATTGTTATTATTATTATTATTAATATTATTATTATTATTTCAATTTAATAGACCGCCCTACCCCCGAAGGGCTCAGGGCGGTTCACAAAACAATCAAACATTTAAACACATCATTTAAACACAAACATTTAAACACATAGTTTCAATTAAAACAATAAATAAATTAAACATTAAAACACTAGCAGCAGTGATCTTCCACAATTAAAATAAGTAGATGATGTCCGGCATTAACCCCCTGGGAGGGGACTGGCCGATATTCAGTCAGCAGATGACATATGGAGCTGTAAAGAATCAATAGTGTACAGCTTTAGCCTTCCTCCAAGACATTATTTGTTTCCCCTCCTCACAACAAACCTGTAAAGTAGATTGGGTGAGCAGTAATAGCTGTCCCAAAGATATTTCACACCAGGATTTAAATCTCAGCCAGATTGTGTAACCACTACATCACAGTGGCAATGAGTCAGCATGGCATAGTGGTTAAGAGCAGGTGGGCTCTAATCTGGAGAACCAAGTGTGATTCCCCACTCCTCCACATGAGCAGCAGACTCTTATCTAGTGAATCAGACTTGTTTCCTCACTCCTACACATTTCTGCCGGGCAACCTTGGGCTCTAGTCACAGTTCTTCAGAACTCTCTCAGCCCCACCTACCTCACAAGGTGTGGGGAGAAAAAGGAAAAGGAGTTTGAAAGCCCCTTTGAGTCTCCTTACAGGAGAGAAAAGAGAGGTATAAATCCAAACTACCCCTCCTTGTAAATGGTGAGAAATCAGAGTTGCCCCTTGAGCCCTTAAAATTGCAATCCTGAACATATTTACTTGGAAACAAGTCCCACTGAGATCAACAAGATTTAGTGACATTTTAACAATGCAGTCCTAAGGGGAATTACCCCTTTCTGAGTCTACTGAAGTCAATGGACTCACATTCTTCTTAGGAGTGTGCTGGAAATGCAATCATGGCAGCCCTGACTGGGATGAAAGGTGGGATATAAATCTTTTAAATTTCTAATAAATAAAATTTGCCTTTTTGCTACTTTCTTGCTAAATTCAATTAATATCTGGAATCACAGATGGGTTGGGGGAACCTATATTTCATAGAATCATAGAGTTGGAAGAGACCACAAGGGCCATTAAGTCCAACCCCCTGCCATACACAATCAAAGCACTCCTGACAGCCTCTGTTTAAAAACCACCAAAGAAGGAGATTCTACCACTCTCCGAGGCAGTGAATTCCACTGTTGAACAGCCCTGACAGAAAGTTCTTCCTAATGCTTAGGTGGAATCCCTTTTCCTGCACCTTGAATCCATTACTCTGTATCCTAGTCTCTGAGGCAGCAGAAAATAAGCTTGCTCCTTCTTTGACATGACATCCTTTGACATATTTAAATATAGCTACCATGCCCCTCCTTAACCTTCGCTTCTCTAGACTAAACATCCCCAACTCCCTAAGCCTCTTTCGTAGGTAATGGACTCCAGACCTTTTACCATTCCTGTTGCCCTCCTCTGGACGCATTCCTCTGGATTTGTGGTCGTGAGACTTTCAGGTACAGTGTTGAATGTTCTTTCATACAGAAATGGCCCGGTCTAGCTTTCCTTGGATTGAACTGATTTCTACATGCAGGAATTCCCTCCCCATTTTTGAAGCGGAGGCCCATTCGCTCATGTCTACCTGCAGTCTGAAGGACTAAAGGACTACTTAAGTTAGCCACCTCATCATCTGTTCAGAGGTGAGCTGTGAACCAGTGGCAGAGCTTCTGTTTTGCATGCAGAAGGCCCCAGGTTCAGTTAAGTAAGAAGTGATGGGAAAGATCTCTACTAGCGTGGTGTAGCGATTAAGAGCAATGGACAAGAGAGTGGACCATATTAACCTTGGCAGGCAATGGTCCGAAGACAGCTTCAGGTGCTGCAAGAATTTGGCCTCCACCTCTGCCGTTCTGCATTCCTCTACCGGATTAAAGATGACCGTGCATACCTCCATTTCCCCAGGTCATTGCATCCAATAGTAATCCACACTTGGAATGCACTTATTTAAAATATTAATATCCCACTTTCTTCCCAAATCACAGGACTCAGCTACAGCAGGGCTACCTATTTTTACCAGCTCTTGTTCATTCGCCTTTATTAAACCTGATCTGTAGATGAGGTGGTTAATATATGTTATGAAAACCTTTGCCACCAAATTTCTAAAGAGTAAGCTCAAGTTACAGGCAATAAGAATGTCTGACTGGCATTTTTCTGCTCAGCTGACTACCTTGTCAAAAATCTCAATTTGACTTAAAATTAAGCCGGCGGGAGAGCCAGTGTGGTGTGGTTAAGAATAGGTAGACTCTAATCTAAAGAACCAGGTTTCATTTCCCACTCGTCCACATGAGCAGTGGACTCTTATCTGGGGAACCAGATTTGCTTGCACGCTCCTACATTCCCGCTGGGTGACTCTGGGCTAGTCACAGTTCTTCGTAACTCTCTCAGCCCCACCTACCTTGCAAGGTGTCTGTTGTGGGGAGAGGAAGAGAAAGAAGTTTGTAAGCTGCCTTGAGTCTCCTTGCAGGAGAGAAAGGAATGTATAAATCCAAACTCTTCTTTTTCTAGTGCTGTCTGGTGAAGGAAAATCATGTCTATTTCACTGAGGCTTAATAGTATGCAATTTACCAGGCAGTGCTATGTGTTTCTATAGCATGAAAAGCTTCATCTGTTAAAGGGACAGAACATTTTTCTTCTTTAGGCTGTTGGCAGCCCTATTGAAAAGTTCGGCATTTACCCTTACTTCTATTTTAGGATCCCCTTTTGCACCAAGGATGCATAACCTAATATTGATGCATACTTGGTGCAAAAGGGGATCCTAAAATAGAAATAAAAGGGGCAGAAAAAGATCAACTGTACCCTATCGCTGGGTTTGAAAGCCAGACAAACCTCTGCAGCATCCACTAAAGAACTGGGTTTGCAAGAAATTGGGGGGGAAAAAAAACCCTCTTACAAAGAGAAATAATGTGGAATGAAAGACCTAGAGGGATTAAAAGAAACCTCCCTGTGAGGAACTATGTTCAGTGTCTCACTATGCAAATCAGACTCTCCACCACCAAAGACGGCAGCATGATGCAATACCCAGTTGGAAAGCAGTCTGCCTACATATTTTGGATTCTGTTTGATTAGTAGAAAATGTTTTTCTGACATACTTTGCACCCTTTAAAAAAAATAAAATCAAACTTTAATTTTGGACTACTTTCTTCAGCAGCTGATGCCATACTTGGGGTGCCCCTGATTATTCATTTCTTAAATGTTCATCATATTTTTGCTGATTGTTTCTTTCTGAGTCTCTTTGATTCCTCCTTGGATCCTCCTCCCTCCTCTGGTTTCTGTCGGGGTCATGTGGCTGACATCTGGAGGGAGGGGACTGAATGGGATATTGTTGCTGTTTCAAGCCCCACGGTTCTTTTTCAAGGAGGTCTGCCTGATGCATTTGGCAGTATTTTCCTGGCTTTCTGTTATTACATCTCTGAAGTAGCAACCCACCCCTGAAGGAAGAACTATACATTCTACATTCCACTCCATGGTGATGTCTTGCGTGCGTGCGTGCGTGTGCGCGCGCACGCGCATCAATAAAATTATGCATGGGGTAGAAAATGTTGACAGAGAGAAAATTTTCTCTCTTTCTCACAATACTAGAACCAGGGGGCATTAATTGAAAATGCTGGGGGGAAGAATTGGAACTAATAAACGGAAACATTTTTTCACGCAACGTGTGATTGGTGTTTGGAATATGCTGCCACAGGAGGTGGTGATAGCCACTAACCTGGATAGCTTTAAAAAGTGCTTGGACAGATTTATGGAGGAGAAGTCGATCTATGGCTACCAATCTTGATCCTCCTTGATCTCAGATTGCAAATGCCTTAGCAGACCAGGTGCTCAGGAGCAACAGCAGCAGAAGGCTATTGCTTTCACATCCTGCATGTGAGCTCCCAAAGGCACCTGGCGGACCACTGCGAGGAGCAGAGTGCTGGACTAGATGGACTCTGGTCTAATCCAGCTGGCTTGTTCTTATGTTCTTATACTGAGATATACAGAGGCAGACTGGAATGAGAAAAAGGGGCTCTCTTTATGTGAGTCCTCCCCTCCCTTTGGCAGAGAAAGGGCCATTCCCCCAAACTGCTTTAACATAGATGGAGAAAAGACACATTCTCTTCAAGACACTGGTACAAGCACAGCTACAGAGAACAGCTTTTAAAGTGGGCAATTCTAGACTCTAATTTTGTTCAGTTTGCCTATAATGGTAAATAAGTTTGCAGCTCCCCACGCCTGTTTTTCGCGGGGCAAGAGGCCAAGTTCTTAGCTGCCATGAGGAATTGTAAAGGAGCTCCTTTGAAGAGCAAGAGAGGCACACCGAGTCCTAACTGGAAGACTCCCAAGCTATAACACCACCACAGGGCCTCAGTCTGGCGGGTGATATATACCGTCCTTTACTGACTATAATGGTTAATTCAACACCAGCATTTAGCTGCGGGCTGGAAAGAGGCTTTCACGCCCTCCACAGTTCTGGCAGAGAAGCCGGGAATGGAAAAGGCATTGGAAGAGATCCAGGTAACCTTACAACGGTAGATTTGAATGTCTGGGACCAACTGCTTGCCTGTGTACCGTATGTCTTGCACCAAGATTTGTACAAAATTACAGTGAAAAATCCTTCTGCTGTCATGCCTAAATCAACAGGATAGATAGGATGCAATTTTATTTTTCAGAGTAAGTACAGCGGCTTAATGGCAGTGCAGTGGTTAGATTGCTGAGCTAGAAACTGGGTTCAAATCCCCATCTATCCCTAAAGCTTGCTGGGTAACCTTAGGTCTGTCACTTTCTCTGAGCCAAAAATTGAGAGTCAAATGGAGGAGGGCAGACAGATGCTACTCTGAGCTCGTTGAAGGAAAGACCAGATAAAAACATATATACAAAGTACTTACAGTATTAGTGGAATGGTGTGAGATTAAACCATATCAGAGTTGCCAACTTTTTGAACCAGGCAGCAGGGTCTTTAATAGCAACTTGACTGCAGACTTCTTCTTTTTTTTTAAAAAAAAAAAATCACCTTCTGGATACTGAGCTGCTTTTAAAGACCACAGTCTTTTGACCATTCGCCAATCCTGGACTGCAGTGAAGGAGTCCATCATAAATGAATCATAGGTTTAGTTTTAAGTTGGTCAGGGTGTACAAGTTGCCCATTTATTTAGGCTAAGTTTTAACATCTCCATAGTTTATGGAGGATTTCTTGGCATGCACAGGGTGGCAAAGGAAGGATCCTCTGTGGATGCTATCTGGATTTACGATCGCTAACTCATAAGATTGCTTCATCACATCTACCTTTAATATGATTTGATGAATATGGTTCTCTGTCCTACCTTTAATATGATTTGAGGATGGTTCTCTGTCCAGATCTTGGGTTAGTCTGTTTCTTAGAGCTGTCCCTTTTCTTTCTTAACTTATCCAAAACACCTGAAGTCCCCATACACCATGGAATATTTCTGAAGGTGGCTTTTGTGTCTTGAACTACGGCACTATGCTTGGAAATTCAACAAAGATTGCTTCACCCTACCTCAAAGCTCTATGACAGGGAAAGTGCTATCATCAAACACTGAGGTAAAAGGTACAAGTAGTCCACTGTGTGGAAGCACTGGGTCATTACTGACCCATACGGTGACATCACATCATGATGTTTACTAGGCCGACTTTGTTTATGGGGTGGTTTGCTAATGCATTCCCCAGTCATCTACACTTTCCACATAGGAAGCTGATACTAATTTTATTGAGCTCAGAAGAAAGGAAGACCGAGTGAACCTTGAGCCGCCTACTTGAAATTGACTTCCGTCACGATCGAACTCAGCTCGTGAGCAGAGCTTTGACTCAGCATTGTAGGTTACCCACTCTGGGCCATGAGGCTCTTACACTTCTAACCATTAGACAGCTAATAAAATTCCTGGGGTTCTGCCAAGGAAGGGTTACAATTTCAGCTAACTTTCCTGAAAGCCAGTACTGAAATATTGTTTAATATTTCATCAATGTTGAGGGAGGGGGGTTCTTTTGTATTTTGCTATTTCATTATTGATGCTGTCGAAAGTGGTCCAGAGAAAGATTTCTTGCAGAAAGGGGAATAGTTAAATTAATCGATAGTTAAACTGTAAATGCTTTGGAGAGAGAAAAAAATCATCTGTGGATGCTATCCGGACTTATGACAGCTGACACAAGATTGCTTCATCGTATCTTCCTTTAATATGATTTGATGAATAGTTACTTTGGAGTGAAATTAAGCTGCTTAAAGAGGCCATGTGCGTTGTAGAGGCAGGGTGATGCATCTCCTCTCCTTTGAGCTAGATGCTGTCGCAGACTGCCTTCTGATGCTCAAAATACATCTTTTTGGTCTCACCATGCTGCTCAGAGCTGTCTCTTCTGTCAGGCAGATCACCAGACACCTGAGATTTTTGGCCTTAAGCCTTACATCCTGCATAGACAATGCATGATACTCTATTTTCTTCTCAAATGGGGCACATAGTGCATTATGCCATTGTTTTTCCCCCCTCCTCAGAGAGCCAGCATGGTGTAGTGCAGGGGTCTGCAACCTTTGGCTCCAGAGCCGCATGCGGCTCTTTCATCCTTATACTGCGGCTCCGCGTTGCCTGGAGGTTGGAAAGTAGCATGGGCGTGTCCCTCCAGCCTTCCATAGCAGCGCTTGAAGGAAAGGTGAGTGGAGGGACCGAACCGGAGGCAGCTCCGTGCGTGATGGTGCCACTTTTCACATCCCCTCCACTCACCTCTCCTTCCAGCGCTGCTCTGGAGACCTGGAGGGACATGCCCACATTGCCCTCTGACCTCTCCAGAGCAGCCGCCATCCCCCCTCTGCCATCCCTGGATGCCTGCTCTGTCGGGCAGAGGGGGTTTCCCTCCACAAGCGCCCGCTGTCTCCTGCAGCCTTGAGAGGAGGCGTTGGCACTAGACCTTCCGGGCAGCCATACTCCCCATTACGGAGGCCCGGTTGCCTGCCTCCTATCCAGGTAGGGGTTTCCCACCCCAGTACTCCCCGCCTCCCAATGCTGGAAGGAAAGGTGAGTGCAGGGGCCGAACCGGAGGAGGCTCCGTGTGGAGCCACCTCTCCGGCTCGGTAGATCTTCGGGGCCGTAGAAAACAGGTCCAAATGGCTCTTTGGGTGGTAAAGGTTGCCGACCCCTGGTGTAGTGGCTAAGAGCAGGTGGACTCTAATCTGGAGAGCCTGTTTTGATTCCCCACTCCTCCACATGAATGGCAGAGTCTTATCTAGTGAACCAGATCCCCCCCCCCCCGCTCCTACATTCCTGCTGGGTAACCTTGGGCCAGACACAGTTCATTCAGAACTCTCTCAGCCCCCCCCCCCACCTCACAATGTGTCTGTTGTGGGGAGAGGAAGCGCATGCGCCCTGCGCCACTGCCACTGCCACATCGTCGCCTGCCAAGCCCCAGAACACCCCTGGAACACCCACTCGATGGTCCGGCCACGCTTCCACCGCTGCTCCATCCAGGGCATCGCACCCCCCTCCCCGCCCCATGGGCGTGACGCCACTGGCTAGCCATCAGTAAATACGTACTGTAAAAGCATGGACAGCAATAAAAAGATTAATACCTGAAGGCAGAATCTTTGGCTCATTCCGCACATGCAGAATAATGCACTTTCAAACTGCTTTCAGTGCTCTTTGAAGCTGTGCGGAATGGCAAAATCCACTTGCAAACAGTTGTGAAAGTGGTTTGAAAATGCATTATTTTGTGTGTGCGGAAGGGGCCTTTGTTTCCTGTGTGTCACTATTTATTCATTTGGATACCCCACTTTTTTCCCCAGTGAGGACCTAAAGAGGCTTACAAAGTCATTCTCCTCTCCTTCCATCACCAGGCCACTGAGAATAACCTCCAACCTATTACGATCTTCTAAGACTTTGTTCCAACAGATTTTCAGCTTTCTAATCATGATGGGTAACGCAAGGACAAAGCAAGAAGTTTGGGTCAAAGTTAAGCACATATAACTGCTATTGATTTAGCGCGAGGGTGAAGCACATGTGCCAACATATGTCCTGCAGAAACCGAGGAGATAAATAAGGGTTTCATTTTGGTTGCTTTGTACCTCCTAACTCTTAGATAGCTATTCCTCAGGGCTCAGTCACTTAGTGGAATGCGAACAGATGAGCTTTAATGAGTTTCTCCAGCAGTTTGGCACGGCCAGAGAACGGGCAAGGGCTGAAGGCTCAATTTGAACTTGGAAAGATAAATCCCCATGAAATGAGGTGAACGTCTGGCGTAAAAGAGGGTTGGGCTGCAGAGTCAGGAAGGGAGACTGCTAATGTAACCTCAGCTTGTGGGTTCTGTGGGGCAGTACTTGGAAGGAGTTGCAAAGAACCAAATTTAAACAAAACAGTTTACTTCTCTTTACAAATAACATTAAACATCAACATTTAACATTACAATTCAAGGTCCTGTTCAGGTTGCATTTCAAGTCCTTCTAGTTACAATCGACTGATACTGCCAAGTCCAATTCTTCTTTGCAAGTGGGTTGGCTCCTGAAGACTCCAAGGGCTTGATGAACAGGATGCAACATGATGAAAGATTCCAGGAGAACTCTCACCCATTACAACCACAAAAAGAAACCCTTAACAAGGTGTCAAGGGCTTATACAACCAAGGTCCGAGTCTGGTAGCCTTGTCTTCTCCAAAGAGCTCTGCAGCCTTTCTGCTGCTCTGAGTCTCCACCTCCTTACTGGTTCAACCCATTCTGGGCATGGGGGTTACACTAAGCAGGGAGAAAGAAAGGGGATCATTCTGATCTTCTGTGTTGGAAAGAAAGACAAAGAGAAAGGAACTAAATAAAATGGCCCAATCCATTGGAAAGTTCTACTGCACAAGCCCAATTACGCATCGCTTAATTGCTTTACTGCTTCTTGATTACGGTTTAAATAGACATGCTGCCTAACGTAAGCTTCCACTCACTTTAATGGGGTTTGGACAGGAAAGCTTCAGAACCCAAGGGCCCAGCTAGATCAGGCCAAAAGTCCATCTACTCCAGCATCCTGTTTCCTACACTGGCCAGCCCGATAATTTATTGTTTACTTTTTAAAAAATTCCTACTGCATCTTTTGGCCAAATGCCACCCCACTCCCAAGCGGCAGACAATAAAAGGAAACACTTCAGCACAAACACATAAAAGTTCAGGACAAAAAAAAAAACCATACCAAAAGAAAACCCTAATCAGCTCAGTACAATAATCACCATTTAAAAAGACAGGAGAACTCGGGCAAAGATCCAAAATACAGGCAGAGGGAGCTAAAACCAAACATTACCAATAGTTCAATTCTGCCAAAGACATCTAAAAGCTTACAGCAATAGGCATATACATATTCCCTTGGACTAGAGTTCCGAAGTCTAGAAGTGCCACAGAGAATACACACAGAAACCTACCTGCTTATTGATCTTGCTAGGTCAGTCTTTTCTGCCTTGACTGACAGAAACCCTGTTCACAAATTACAGTGAATGCATGCATAATCCATGTACAGTTCTTTAACTCAGTTTTTTATTTGTTCTTTCAAATCAAAATCCAAAACATACACAAAGACAAACGTTGACCAAATTATAAAGTACTAATTTCACAGAGACTTCCAGTTTCTTCCGCAACTATCATTAATATGATATATACTGTAAACTAATATTAATATCATACAAACCCCAAATTTATCCAGGTACTGGCCCCTAGTTTCACTCATAAAGTGAAGATACACTGGCTCTTTATTACAAATAGATGTACACACCACAGGTAAGGTATACATGCATTCACTGTAACATATGAACAGATCTAGTTGCTCTTAAGAGTCTCAGGTAGGGGTCTTTCGCTTATCTGGGAATATGCTGACCAGGACCAGTTCTCCAAGCAAACCATCTAATCAACTGTACTGTCGAAGGCTTTCACAGCCGGAATCACTGCGGTGTTGTGTGGTTTCCGGGATGTATGGCCGTGTTCTAGTAGCATTTTCTCCTGACGTTTCACCCGCATCTGTGGCTGGCATCTTCAGAGGATCTGATGGTAGTAAAGCAATATATACCTGTGGAATGTCCAGGGTGGGAGAAAGAGCCAATTACCTGCTAACAGGTGTAAAGGGTGCAATTAGCAAACTTGATTTGCATGTGTTGGGTGGGTTCTACCCATCTAATCAACTGCTTGGGGTAGTACAGAGAGGAGCTTGTCAGCATATCACAAGTGTGGCAAATGGCGGCCCAGAAGAAACCTATTGTGCACCTGGCACTTTCAAAAATGCTGAACAATGCACTTTCAATTTATTTTCAATACACTTGATGATAGTTTGCAAGTGGATTTTGCCATTAAAACTAGTTGCAAAGTGCACTGAAAGTGGATTCAAAGTGCATTGTTCAGAGTGTTTGAAAGCATGAGTTTCATCAATAAAAGAGAGCTGTTCCATCAAGCCAGCCGGATGTTTTCCAATTACGATATCTCCCCTGAACCTCCCGAAGGAGAAACAATATGTCTTGCTATTTGGGGTTTCTAGTTGGATTATTTTAAATGGTGTAGTCATCCCCGCAGGGTCGTCGCTAAGGAATAGGCGAGACGCGGAGGAGGTTTCATCTGGTGGAGAGCGTCAGCAACAGGAAGCTGAGGTTCATTGATCCTGACAACTCTGCCCTGTGCTGGTCTCTGGCACCTTTTATTAGGGTTTCATTGTGGGCGTGTAAGGAGGTGGGTAGGGAGATGAGCGGGAGACCGGGAGCCCTGGAGATCATCATGTGATGCATGATCTCACCTGGCTACGTGCGGAGAGGAGCGTGAAGCTGTCTGAGCCTAATCCTCACCTGAGGCAAGACCATTGTCCCTAAGCGGTGACTGAGCCAGACAGTTCATGACCATTGACTCCATAGGGGATGAGAGTGGGGTCGCAGTCGACCAGAGGCCGTGAGGTCCGTTAAGCGTCCCTAACGTTCTACCACGGTGCTGCTGGGTCAGCAGTGCATTACTACATCTCTCCTTACATTTTGTACAGAAGAGGGACGAAATGCTAGGGGGGGGTGATTTAAAGGGACACTTGCGTCTCCTCCGCCGTCTGGTCAAGCTGGCCGAGGCTGCTGGCCAGCATTAGAACTTGGATTTGGAGACGGGCAGGAAGTTCGAGGGGCTTCTTTACAGGCAACGTGGGACACACACTGGGCAGAAACAAGATCCGATAGCAGGGCATACAGTTAAACCAATGCAGAGGAGCTGTACAATAGCACTCAACCATCCTCAGCAGCCAGCTCCAGAGGGCTGACCACCAATAAGGAGCAAAACATCATATTTCAAATTAGATACAACTTCTTGCAGCTCACGTACTTTCATATGAATCAATTGGGAATTCGTCAGAGAGGTTAAAGCAAACACATATTATGTACACATTCTCACAACCTTGGTAGATGCAACAACAGCAAAGTAATCAATAGCGACACGATTATCTAGATTAAGCTTGATAGAAGTTCCTGCTACTTTCGAACCCAGGACATCCAAATGATTGGAAGTAGGATTAGTAGACTTATCGGCAGGACACAGGCCAGAGCGGCCGATAGTCTTAGTGTTACATAGAAACAAGTCCGGGGACTCCCACAAGTCATAGGGGAAACATACTCATACGGCCAGCTGGAGGCAGCTGCATTAAGCTCCGGCAAAGTGAGGGTCGAGGGCGGCACGAGTGCTTCGGGCAAGCTTCCCGAGGTGAAAGCCTGATGCAAAACAATGGTGAGAGCTGACAGTAGAGAGTCGGCAGGCAGATGAAGCCCACGAGGAATGCAACAACAGCAAATCTGCATAACTTCTAAAATTAAAGGCATGCAGTAGCTTCAATAAATCAATTCGGGTCATAAGGTACTCCAACAATTCCCTTGGAGGTCGCTCCAATGGGCATAAAGAGAACAAGGCATCCAGACATTAAAATTACGGCAACATAATATATACAAGACATGCATGTTTGTAGATAGGCTGACATCATATAAAATGAAAATAATAAACATAGCTAAACAATTTACATAGGCTAGATGTAGCAGGCAGGAAGGCAACCCCATTAGTTTGCATGGTATCCAATGCATGGCTCTGCTATTTGACTACCAAAGCTACAGAAGCGATGGCTGTTAGGAGTCCATGGGTTTCTCTCAAAGGCGTGGGGAGAGCTACCCAGTAGTCTTTAGCATTGCAGGTTCAGTGACTCTCCATTGGAAGGTTGTGAGAGAAAGCGTGTTCCAACAATTATTCAAGCTGACTGAAAACAGCCGGGAGAGTTCCAAGCGGTTAATCTATCCGAAGTGTTCCATGCTGTAATTCCGCAAGTTTCAAGCCAGAGTGAAGAGAGGAGAGAATGGCTGACTGTGAATTGAGGGAGCAACTTGGCACACAAGCTGTCAACCTTTAGTATAGCTAGCCCAGGCTGCCATTCCCCTGGGGGGGGGGGGGGCAGCGGGGTTGCGAGATCTCCATTGGAAAAAGTGGGTACTGGTTCCAGAGAGAGGTCCCTCCCATCTTCCAGCCCCAGGCTGGGGTGGGAGCTCTCTCAACAGGGCGCGCGGGTGGGATCCTCCAGGGGAGGCCCAGCTCCCATCTCAGGGATGGGGCCTGGCTCTGGCATGGCGAAGCTGGACTCCCTGTATAGAAGAGAAAAACAAGCGACTTTTTCCCCAGGGGTTTTGGCGTGCTGGCTGAGTTAGTTCTTATAGATGACAATGGAAGCTCCGAGAGCCCTACAGAGTGGGGGGAGGCCGGGCAGATTTTTGATAGAAAGGCCAGAAGATTACTTTGGATATGGTCTGCTGGATGAGACTGCGGTGGGTCAATAGGAGAACTACCCCTTTCTTTCGTTGTTTGAGCCAAACCGTTGGCGCCAGTTATTACATTCCGACCTTGCATCCCACTTAACATTCAAAGCGTTAAAGAGATGAGGCAGGGAATTGCCGAAGGCTTAGGAGAAGGGAGAGGTCATATCCAGGTGGGATGTTTGTTTAAAAGCGATCCCAATCACCGTCCTAGAATTGTGGGTTTTGCAAAAACAACTTAAACAATTCACAATTATAGTCATATCATTAATATAGCATCTGAGATAGAGAAGATGTAGAGATGCAAAACAGTTCCTGGGCTTTGAGTTTTGATCCACACGGAAAGCAACTTGAAATGCCAAATCCTAGGTGTTGAGGTGGTGGAGTCATGTTGAGATAATGCAAGAGTGCATTGTGAAGAAAAAGCGTGGGGGAGGTTTGGAAGTTAACTCCTACCTTCCCCTCCTGTAAGGAGACTCCTGGCCGGTTTGAACTTGCTTCCCTACCTCAATCTGGCCAGGAGGCTGTGTAAGGTGGGTAATGGCTGAGAGCCCCCCCCAGGCACTGTGACTAGCCAGGGGAGGGCACTCAGCAGAAAATGTGGGAACCTGTGACGGAAATAGTGGCTCCACATACAAGCCTGTGCTATGATAATGGCAGTGTAGGCTCAGGTAGACAAAGGAAAAGGTTCTCAAGAAAAGGCTTGAAGAAGAATTTTGAGGGTTAAAACTAAAATGGAGGTGGCTTGAGGGGCAGAATGGGTGACACCTTTCAAGGCATTGGCACATATAATCCAAAGAAGAGAAACTTTAGAATTGAAGCATAAGAGTATGGCTAGAGGCAATGGGGAAAATTCCTCTCATGAGGGAAGAACCTTTAGGGGTCATCCTTTTAAAAAGGGCAAGACACACAGAACAATACATGGCAATACATGGAGCATATATAATGTAATGAGGAGGAGTTACAACTTTGACTCAAAGATCTTGCTCTCTCTCTCTTGCTGAAGATGGTTTTCTTTGTGAGAGCATTTTAAACAAGGCTGACTTCAATCCTTATTTGGGATTTCCTGTGAGAGCATTTTATCAATATAAGCGGGGGGGTGAAAGGAAGTGGGGTTGGTGCTTGTCTTAATTCCATAGGAAGTGTTTCCAAAACTGGATCATTTTCATTGAACCAGACAAATTGAAGACAAACCTAAGAGAAATGCTGTGAGTTTAAACATCCAGACCCCGTGGGGAGAGGTCGGCACTGTTCCTAAAATGTTGCTGTGGAAGAAAAGATTAGTTGGGGGGTGGAGTGGGGGAATTGCGCCAAAGCCTTTGTCCCTCTATGAAGCGTGGTTCCAAACTGGCTCAAACGGAGGTCCTAGAGGCAGGCAAGTGTTGGTCTATGAGAATGGCTGCACCCAAACTCCTCGAGAAGCCCACCATCTGGGTCTAGCAGAGGGCGGCTCCTCCATGAGCTGGGATCCTACTCCCTTCTGAGGTGCAGCTTGATTTTGCTGTTACTGGGGTGCTTGGAGCTTAGAGGCCTATGCAGTACTCTCAGAGGCTATGAAATCTGGCTTGAACCTTACGTGTTGAGACCAGGGGCTTCCTCTTTATGAAGGACCTCTAGGCTTAAAGGCCATCGATGCGTGACGCTCTTTCTTCCTCTCCCATGCCTCATTGTCCTGTATGTGACATTCTGAGGAGGGTTCAAAGGCGGCAGTCCCTCTCTTAGTTGAGTGCGAGGCGGGCGGGCATAGCATAGTGCCAAGATGTTGGTGGTGTTTTCTTCCGTCCAGCATTCCTTCGACTGCAAATCAGTGGTTTTACAGGGGATTTTGAAATGCTAGCATACATTCTGTGGCACTGTGAGGCATGGTGATTTCAGAAATAGGAGGAACGAGCAGAGCTGGAAGTGGAGAGCAGAGGGAGGGCAGGCAACTAGCGAGATTTAGATCAGCTGGAGCTATAGATTAGATTCAAATTGAAGGCATAGAGGCAGGAGGACCCGGGAAAGGTGGGCATTGGACACAGCGAGGAGGTAGGCATCTCATCTTCCGTCAGGGTTTTCCTTCCCTCCATAGATCGTGGTTATGCGCTCTACCAGAGTTTTGAAACCCAGCCATTACGATGGCTGTGAAGTCGCGCGTGGCTCCAGAGAAATGAGGGAGAGCCCAGTGAGCTGGGAAGCGAGAGGGAGGCGGCAGACATGGGCCGAGTGCAACAGGAGAGTTTGAGGGAGCGAAGCAAGTGAGGCAGAAGGAGGACGAGCATCCAAATTAGTGGATGAGAAAATTCGGGGTGAAGTTGAAGGTGAAAGATCGAGAAAGGAGAGCGTGACCTACAACAAGGGAGCCATAGGGTTCTGCAGGCTGATGGCGACATAACATTGTCTCCCACGTCAGTAGCAGTGACACCGGTAGCGAGGCTCTGTCTGCGAAGAGTCGCCCGATGACTCCCAATCCTTAAGATTCAATGTCCCCTCACCGAGGTACCATGGACATTGAGCTTCGATCTCCTCAACCAATTTGCGCCCGGCTCCCTCTCTTATGGAGACCCTGCCGATTTAGCTAGCGACTTTGGTTACGTTAGCGTGCTTGTCATAAGCCCTGCTTTTTGCAAGCTCCCATACTCCTGAAGTCCCGTCGGACGGGAGAGTGTCCCTGGGGCCAGCATGTCTCTGGATCGCCCGATCCAGAGGACAGGCCCGATACGAAGCGGTGGTCCCCTGGATCGCCCGATCCAGGTGACTTATTGTCCTTGACCCTTTCCCAGGCGCAACGGTGAGCAGGGTGGAAGTCGCGCAGAGGTCCCGGGTTTCGGCACCAGCTTGTGAGTCATCCCACTTGGGAGTCGCCGCTAAGGAATAGGCTTAGACGGAGGGAGGAGGTTTCATCTGGTGGAGAGCGTCAGCAACAGGAAGCCCAGCGGATTCTCGCGATTGGATCCTGACAACTCTACCCTGTGCTGAGTCTCTGGCACCTTTTATGAGGAGGTTTCATTGTGGGCGTGTAAAGGAGGTGGGTAGGGAGATGAAGCGGGGAGACCGGGGAGACCTGGAGATCATCATGTGATGCATGATCTCACCTGGCTACGATAGGGAGAGGAGCGTGAACATGGCATCTGAGCCTAATCCTCACCTGGGGGCAAGACCATTGTCCCTGTCAGCCAGTGACTGAGCCAGACAGTTCATGACCCGCGTGACTCCATAGGGGGGGGATGAGAGTGGGGGGTCGCGAGATGCGACCAGAAGGCCGTGAGGTCCGTTAAGCGTCCCTAACGTTCTACCACGGGTGCTGCTGGGTCCAGCAGTGCATTACTACATCTCTCCTTACATTTTGTATGGGACCAAATGCTAGGGGGGGGTGATTTAAAGGGACACTTGCGTCTTCTCCGCCGTCAATCAAGCTGACCGAGGCTGCTTGTGTAGCATTAGAACTTGGATTTGGAGACGGGCAGGAAATTCGAGGGGCTTCTACACACGCTACAGGCAACATTAGACACACACTGAACGTAAACAAGATCCGGCTAACGAGGCATACACTTAAACCAATGCAGAGGAGCTGTACAATAGCACTCAACCATTCTCCCCGCAGCCAGCTCCAGAGGGCTGACCACCAATAAGGGGCAAAACATCATATTTCAGGATTAGATACAACTTCTTGCAGCTCACGCACTTTCATATGAATCAATTGGGAATTCGTCAGAGAGGTTAAAGCAAACACATATTATGTACACATTCTCACAACCTTGGTAGATGCAACAACAGCAAAGTAATCAATAGCCGCACGATTATCTAGAGTCGCTTGATAGAAGTTCCTGCTGCTTTCGAGGCCAGGGCATCCAGAGCGGTGGAGGTAGGATTAGCAGACTTCTCGGCAGGACACAGGCCAGAACGTCCGATAGTCTTAGTGTTACATAGAAACAAGTCCGGGGACTCCCACAAGGGGACGTAGGGGAAACATACTCCTCGGCCAGCTAGAGCCAGCTGCATTAAGCTCCGGCAAAGGGGGGGTCGAGGGGAGGGGCGAGCGCATCGGGCAAGCTTACCGAGGTGGAAGCCTGAGGCAAAACAATGGTGAGAGCGGACAGTAGAGAGTCCCGCAGGCAGATGAGGGCCACGAGGAATGCAACAACAGCAAATAATGCATAACTTCTAAAATTAAAGGCATGCAGTAACTTCAATAAATCAGTTCGGGTCATAAGGTACTCCAACACCCCTTGGAGGTCGCTCCAATGGGCATAAAGGGAACAAGGTGATCCAGACATTGCGTCGGGCAACAATATATATACAAGACATGCATGTTTGTAGATAGGCTGACATCATATAAAATGAAAACAATAAACATAGCTAAACAGTTTACATAGGCTAGATGTAGCAGGCAGGAAGGCAACCCGGTTAGGTTGCATAATTGTCCAATGCATGGCTCTGCTATTTGACTACCAAAGCTACAGAAGCGATGGCTGCTAGGAGTCCATGGGTTTCTGTTTAAGGCGTGGGGAGAGCTACTGAGTAGTCTTTAGCATTGCAGGTGCAGTGATTGTCAAGAGCAAGGTTGTGGGAGAAGGCGGGTTCCAACAATTATTCAAGCCGACTGAAAACAGCCGGGAGAGTTCCAAGCGGTTAACGAGCCGAAGTGTTCCTGGCTGTAATTCCGCAAGTTTCCAGCCAGGGGCGCAGAGAGGAGAGAATGGCTGACTAGAATTGAGACAGCAACTTGGCACACAAGCTGGCCACCTTGAGCCATAGCTGGCCCAGGCTGCCATTCCCCTTGGGGGGGGGGGGGCAGCCAGGGCTGCGAGATCTCCGTTGGAAGAAGTGGGTACTGGTTCCAGAGAGAGGTCCCTCCCACCTGGCTCCAGGCTGGGGGGTGATCGGCTCTCAACAGGGCGCGTGGGTCGGATCCTCCAGGGGAGGCCCCGCTCCCATCTCCGGGATGGGGCCTGGCTCTGGCATGGCGAAGCTGGACTCCCTGTATAGAAGAGAAAAACAAGCGACGCTTTCCCCAGGGGTTTTGGCGTGCTGGCTGAGTTAGTTCTTATAGATGACAATGGAAGCTCCGAGTCTCTGGAGTGGGGGGAGGCCGGGCAGATTTTTGATAGAGAATAGAGAAGAGTACTTTGGATATGGTCTGCTGGATGAGACCTTGATTGGTCAATAGGGGAACTTCCCTTTCTTTCTTTGTTTTGGCTAAGCTGCTAGCGCCAGTTAGCTACATTCCTCACAACGTCCCATCGCAACATTCAAGGCGCAGAGATACAAGGCAGGGAATTGCCCTAAGGCTTAGGAGAAGGGAGAGGTCATATCCAGGTCGGATGTTTGTTTGTAAACGATCCCAATCACCGGGTTTGCTGTGTGGGTTTTGCAAAGCAACTTAAACAATTCACAATTATAGTCATATCAGAATATAGCATCTATAGGAAGATAGAGAAGATGCAAGAAACAGTTCCTGGGCTTTGAGTTTTGATCCACACGGAAAGCAACTTGAACCCTTTTCAAATCCTGCAAAGTGTTGAGGTGGTGGAGTCAGCCCATTTGAGAGAATGCAAGAGTGCAATGTGAAGAAAAAGCGTGGGGGGGGTTTGGAAGTTATCCCCTACCTTCCCCTCCTGTAAGGAGACTCCTGGCCGGCTGGAACTTGCTTCCCTACCTTCAATACAGCGGAGGCTGTGGCAGGTGGGTAATGGCTGAGAGCCCCCCCCAGGCACTGTGACTGGCCAGGGGAGGGCACTCAGCAGAAAATGTGGGAAGCACGGAAATACCCTGGCTCCACATACAAGCCTGTGCTACCAATGTGGCAGTGTAGGCTCAGGTAGACAAAGGAAAAGGTTCTCAAGAAAAGGCTTGAAGAAGAATTTTGAGGGTTAAAACTAAAATGGAGGTGGCTTGAGGGGCAGAATGGGTAACACCTTTCAAGGCATTGGCACATATAATCAAAAGAAGAGAAACTTTTAAATTGAAGCATAAGAGCATAGCTAGAGGCAATGGGGAAAATTCCTCTCATGAGGGAAGAACCTTTAGGGGTCATCCTTTTAAAAAGGGCAAGACACACAGAACAATACATAAGCAATACATGGAGCATATATACGTAATGAGGAGGAGTTGCAACTTTGACTCAAAGATCTTGCTCTCTCTCTCTTGCTGAAGATGGTTTTCTTTGTGAGAGCATTTTAAACAAGGTTTAATTCAATCATTATTTGGGATTTCCTGTGAGAGCATTTTATCAATATAAGCTGGGGGGTGAAAGGAAGTGGGGTTAGTCCTTGTCTTAATTCCATAGGAAGTGTTTCCGTCCGGGATCATTTTCATTGAGCCAGACAAATTGAAGACAAACCTAAGAGAAATAACATGAGTTTAAACATCCAGACCCCGAGGGGAGGGGTCGGTACTGTGGCTAAAATGTTGGTGTAGAAGAAAAGATTAGTTGGGGGGTCGAGTGGGGGAATTGCGCCAAAGCCTTTGTCCCTCTATGAAGCGTGGCTCCAAACTGGCTCAAACAGAGGTCCTAGAGGCAGGCACTGTTGAATCTCTATGAGAATGGCTGCACCCAACCTCCTCGAGAAGCCCACCATCTGGGTCTAGCAGAGGGCGGCTCCTCCGCAGGCTGGGATCCTGCTCCCTTCTGAGGTACTGACTTGATTTTGCTGTTACTGGGGTGCTTGGAGCTTAGAGCCCTGTACAGTGCTCTCAGAGGCTATGAAATCTGGCTTGAACCTTACGGGTTGAGGCCAAGGGCTTCCTCTTTATGAAGGACCTCTAGGCTTATAGGCCATCGCGGCGTAACGCTCTTTCTTCCTCTCCCATGCCTCATTGTCCTGTATGTGACATTCTGAGGAGGGTTCAAAGACGGCAGTCCCTCTCTTGGTTGAGTGCGAGACGGACGGGGCATAGCAAGTGCCAAGATGTTGGTGTTGTTTTCTTCCGTCCAGCATTCCTTCCCGACTGCAAATCAGTGGTTTTTTGCAGGGGATTTTGAAATGTAGCATACCATTCTGTGGCACTGACGGAGGCATGGTGATTTCAGAAATAGCAGGAACGAGCAGAGCTGGAAGTGGAACGCAGAGGGAGGGCAGGCAACTAGCGTGATTTAGACTGGCTGGAGCTATAGATTAGATTCAAGTTGAAGGCATAGAGGCAGGAGGACCGGGGAAAGGCAGGCATTGGACACCGCGAGGAGGTAGGTATCTCATCTTCCGCCAGGGTTTTCCTTCCCTCCGCAGATCGTGTTAATCGCGCTTCACAGAGTTTTGAAACCCAGCCATTACGCGGGCGCTTGACGGGGTGCGTGGCTCCAGAGAAATGAGGGAGAGAAGTGAGCTGAAGAGCGAGAGGGAGGAGGCTGCCACCGGGCCGAGTGCGAGCGGAGAGTTTGAGGAGGCGAAGCAAGTGAGGCAGAAGGAGGACAGGCATCCAAATTAGTGATATGAGAAAATTCGGGGTGAAATTGAAGGTGAAAGATCGAGAAAGGAGGGCGTGACCTACAGCAAGGGAGCCATAGGGTTCGCAGGCTGATGGCGACATAACATTGCCCCCCACGCCAGTAGCAGTGACACCGCTAGCGAGGCTCTGTCTGCTAAGAGGCGACAGTTTTCCTAATCCTTAAGATTCAATGTCCCCTCACCGAGGTACCATGGACATTGAGCTTCAATCTCCTCAACCAATTTGCGCGCAGCTCCCTCTCTTATGGAGACCCTGCCGATTTAGCTAACGCTTTTAGTTACGTTAACGTGCTTGTCATAAGCCCTGCTTTTTGCAAGCTCCCATACTCACCGTGTTCCGCCGGACGAGAGAGTGTCCCTGGATCCAGCATGTCTCTGGATCGCCCGATCTGAGGACAGGCCCGACACCAAACGGTGGTCCCCTGGATCGCTCTATCCACGTGACTTCGCACGCGACCCTTTCCCAGGCGCAACGGGGAGCAGGGTGGAGGCGCGCAGAGGTCCCGGCTTTCGGCACCAGCTTGTGAGTCATCCCACTTGGGTCGCCGCTAAGGAATAGGCTAGACGCCGGGAGGGAGGTTTCATCTGGTGGAGAGCGCCAGCAACAGGAAGCCCAGCTGGATTCTCGCGGATCCTGGACAACTCTGCCCTGTGCTGAGTCTCTGGCACCTTTATTGAGGAGGTTTTACTGTATGCGTGTAAAGCGAGGTGGGTAGGGAGATGAAGCCGGGGAGACCAGGAGACCTGGAGATCATCATGTGATGCATGATCTCACCTGGCTACGTGCGGAGAGGAGCATAAGCGTCTGAGCCTAATCCTCACCTGGGGGCAAGACCATTGTCCCTGCGCCCGGTGACTGAGCCAGACAGTTCATGACCATGACTCACAGGGGGGGGATGAGGGAGTGGGGGGTGCGAGATACATTCAGAAGGTCAGAGGTCCGCTGGCGTCCCATGCTCTACTCACGGGTGTGCTGCTGGGTCAGCAGTGCATTACTACAAAATGGTTTTATGATTTGTTTTTATTGATTGTCATTTTTAGGTTTTTTTAATGAATTTTATGTATGATTTTAGGCTTTATGTCATTGTAAGCTGCCCTGAACCCTTTGGGGGTACGGCAGAGTATATATATAATAAATAAATAAGTAAATAAAATACTTTAAATTAGTCCTAAGCTTAAGTTAATTCTAACCATCTTCCATACCATTGCTTTCACTGGAATACTGTTGCAATCAACCCTGATTGGGCTGTATTCAAGGAATAGAAAGATGACAGAGAATCTTTTCTCAACAGCTCAATAGAATCATGGTAATTGCATCAAATAGCATGAAGATTCATCATGCACAGCGAGGTTTTATGTAAATCTACCTAGCCTGGAAAGAATTTGTGACAAATTTTCTGTTTTGAGATAAGAGCATGCGAATTTTTCAGACTTTCTTATCCCCCACCCATGAGAATCTGAGAAAAAGTATTGTGATAATAGGGGATATATTTCAGCTCTAACGGTGGAGGTGTATTTCTGCCTTGCCTTACCTATAACCCTAGAAAGATGCATCCATCCATGAAGATATGTATCAGTTTCCTCTCACAGCAGGCATTGCATTTATTAATTTATTTAGAAAATTTATAGTCCCCCTCTCTAGGCAGCTTACAGCTATGACAATATAGAACCATTAAAGCATAGCCATTAAAAATAAAGTTGTTAAAAGACAGCCATAAAGAATAGGTCAATTCCATAAAACACAAACACTGAAAAACAGAACCACGTACTAAAACAGCCAGGATACAACAGCAACATAAAATATGTAGTTTGAAACAATGCAGTTAAAATGATCCTCTAGCCAGCAACAGACCATAAAATATTTAAAAGATAAAACACGGTTAAAAGACTGGGTAAAAAGGAATGTTTTAGCCTGTCACCAAAATGAAAGGAAGATAGGCACCTGTGTTTGGTTTTAGGAGAACCAAAAATCTGAAGCAAAGTTTGGTTAGAACCGACATTGAGCCCTTTGAGAGACATGCTCCTACAGCGAAAGGTCATTTCACATTTGGCAAATGCAGGGCATGTGATTTAGCTACTCCTGCCAAAGAGTTTGTTTACCCATTTATTACGTTTAGATATACAGTGGAACCTTGGTTTTCATTGCCTTCGGTTTTCATCGGTTTCGGTTTTCATAGATTTTTTCAGTGAAAATTTTGTCTCGGTTTTCATCGATTTGCCTCGGTTTTCATCGATTTGCAGTAAGGTGAAGGGTTTGTGGAGAAAAATCACCTGGACAAAGCTGTTGCAGGCCGTGTCTGAAACTTGTTTAATGACAATGTCTTGCCCTATTTCAGACAAATCTTGAAGAGGCATCAGAAACAGACCTCTTTGGACAGCTTTCTGGTGCGACATTAGTCCACTGGCTCTGAAGCTGGTCCTAGTGTTATTGTTTGTTACTGTTTTCAGCATTAAACACTATGTTTATTCACCAAAAATGTGTTTTTGGTATGTTTTTTGGAGTGCCTAGAATGGATTAATTGGATTTACATTGATTCCTATGGAAAAGTTTGCCTCAGTTTTCATTGGTTTTGGTTTTCATCGATTCTTTTCGGACGAATTACCAACGAAAACCGAGGTTCCACTGTACTTTCAATCACTTCACTAATTGTAACACCAAGGAGTGTGTTTATCTGATTTCTTGTACCTGTCCAGCCTTTTATGTAGGTTGCACACTTAGACCCATTAAACAAAGAATTTTGGAGCACTCTTCAAATATCAGACTGAAAAAAATTGAGCAACCAATTGTCCAACATTATTTACAGAAAAATCATATCAATAGAGATCTAAGGTTCTTGGTTTTATATAAGCATCAATCCAAACATCCTTTTACAAATGTACATCAGATCCTCCTTAGAGAAGAGGCTAAGTGGATATTCAGACTCAAAACTTTTCATACTGATTGGGGTTTGAATCAAAATTTAGATTTAAGATATTATTTGTGAAACATTCCCTTTCTTATTTTTCTCAAGATTACATCTTGTCCAGAGGTGGGATGCAACCGGTTCGCACCGGTTTCGATAGAACCGGTTGTTAAATTTTCTTCAGTTCCGTGAACCGGTTGTTAAAGATTAACTTCAACTCCTTTGATAAATCTTCCTCAGTTCTGCAAACTGCCGGGTTAATGATTAACTTCAACTTCAACTGACCCAGCAAGTCTGTTAATGATTAATCCCCCTCCCCTCCATGGCGAGAGATGCGCCCACCCTGCTTCCTGCAGGGCGGGCGAAGATGGGCCCGGCGGCTCCCAGGCCCCCGAGTCACCCGCCAGGGCAGGGAAGGTAAAGCTTCACGACGCACGTACCAGCGGCCATTAGGCCGTGGGATGCGCCCGATCCCCTGCTTCCTGCAGGGCGTGGGCGAAAGAGGGGACAGGCTGACTCGGCTTTCCGGCTCTGGCCGGCCGCTGGGAGAGTGCCCGCCCTGCTTCCTGCTGGGCAGGCGAAGATGGGGAAAGCGACTCACGGCCTCGGCCGGCCGCCGATGCGCTTCGCCCATGCAAGCAGCCCGAGGCGGGCAGAAGAGTAAGGCCCACGGTCGGCTCCTGGCCGGGCCGCCGAAGGCGAAGATGCGCTGCCACCCTGCTTCCTGCAGGGCGGGTGGCGATGGGCCTGTGCAGCTCGGCAAACCGGTCTGGCCGGCCGCCGCCGAGAGAGCGCCCGCCCCTACAAACAGCCAGAGGCGGACCAGGAGGTAAAAAGCTCACGGCACCAGCCTGGACAGCCAGCTGCAGAGATGCTCGAGATGCGCCTCGCGGGCATGGCTTAATTGCAGAAGTCCGATCGGCACCAGCCTGGCCGACGCCGCTGGAGACCTTCACGCTTAACCGCAAGCAGCGGGGCGTGGCAGGAGAGTAAAAACCACGGCCGCAGCCTGGCTGGCAGGCCGAAGATCGCCCATACAAAACCGCAGAAGCGACAACCTTGGGCGAAGATGCGCCCGCCTCTGGCTTCCTGCAGGGCGGGCGAAGATGGGGGACGGGCTCGGCCTGGCCGGCCGCCGGGAGAGCGCCATACGCCTTTGCAAGCAGCGGGCGTGCCAGGAGGTAAAGCCCGCGGCATGGCCCGGCTTGGCCGGGGCCGCAGAGATCGCGGGCGAAGATAGGGACGGCGTTCCGGCCTGGCTGGCGCCGCCGAGTAGAGCGCTTCCCGCCTTGCAAGCAGCGGGGCGGGCAGGAGGTAAAGCCTGGCCGGCCGCGGACAAGAGATGCGCCCGCCCTACTTCCTGCAGGGCGGGCGAAGATGGGTCCGGCGGCTCGGCCTGGCCGGCCGCCGGGAGAGCGCCCGCCCCGCAAGCAGCAGGAGGTAAAGCCCACGGCACGGCCTGGCCGGCCGCGGGCGAGGGATGCGCCCGCCCTGCTTCCTGCAGGGCGGGCGAAGATGGGACCGGCGGCTCGGCCTGGCCGGCCTCCGGGAGAGCGCCCACCCCGCAAGCAGCGGGGCGGGCAGGAGGTAAAGCTTCCTGCAGGGCTGGCGAAGATGGGCCCGGCGACTCCGCTCATGGAGCAGCAGAACAGCGGCGGAAGAGCCGCATGCGGGGTGCGCAAGCAGCGCGGCGGGCAGGAGGTAAAGCCCACGGCACGGCCTGGCCGGCCGCGGGCGAGAGATGCGCCCACCCTGCTTCCTGCAGGGCGGGCGAAGATGGGCCCGGCGGCTCTGCTCATGGAGCAGCAGAACAGCGGCGGAAGAGCCGCATGCGGCTCGCGAGCCGCGGGTTCCCGACCCCTGCCTTAGTAGGAGAGCAGGAACACCACGAAATAATTCAGCCTGTTCCTCCTGGCTATTAAAGTAAGTAACTGCTTTTTGTTAAACGTTCTACCCTGGTGGCATGGGAATGGGGAGTGCAGAATTTGGCCAGTGTTTGGTTTCTGTGGGAAAATTTTTCTACCCTGGTGGCATGGGGATGGGGAGGGCAGAATTTGGCCTGTGTTTGCTTTCTGTGGGCAAATCTTTCTACCCTGGTGGCATGGGGATGGGGAGGGCAGAATTTGGCCTGTGTTTGCTTTCTGTGGGCAAATCTTTCTACCCTGGTGGCATGGGGATGGGGAGGGCAGAGTTTGGCCAGTGTTTGGTTTCTGTGGGCAAATCTTTCTACCCTGGTGGCATGGGGATGGAAGGAGCAGGAATTTGGTCTACCTGTGTTTGCTTTTCTGTGGGCAAAATCTTTCTACCCTGGTGGCATGGGGATGGGGAGAGCAGAATTTGGCCAGTGTTTGGTTTCTGTGGGCAAATCTTTCTGGCACCCTGGTGGCATGGGATGGGGAGGGCAGAATTTGGCCACAGTGTTTGGTTTACCACCTGTGGGCAAATCTTTCTACCCCTGGTGGCATGGGGATGGGGAGGGCAGAATTTGGCCAGTGTTTGGTTTCTGTGGGCAAATCTTTCTACCCTGGTGGCATGGGGATGGGGAGGGCAGAATTTGGCCAGTGTTTGGTTTCTGTGGGCAAATCTTTCTACCCTGGTGGCATGGGGATGGGGAGGGCAGAATTTGGCCAGTGTTTGGTTTCTGTGGGCAAATCTTTCTACCCTGGTGGCATGGGGATGGGGAGAGGAGATTTTGCTCAGTGCTTGGCTCCGTTTTGCAAAACTGTCTACCCAGGTGGCATTGGGGTGGAGTGGGGAGATTTTGCCCAGTGCCCCTGCTGCAGTACCGCCCACCCTGCTCTGAAAAACCCTCCACCCCAGAACGCCTCAGTGACCATGCCCTCGCCATGTTGTGCCCCACCCTGCTCCGTTTGGCACTACGCGACTGTTTGAATCCCACCACCATCGGAACCTGTTGTTAAAATTTTTGAATCCCACCACTGATCTTGTCTCTTTAAATTTCACTCAGCACTATGCTGCATTGGCCTTACACCCTGTCACAGCTATGAACATTATAAACTTGTAGGCTTGATTACTTTGTACTGACTTTCAAACATGTAACTGACTTTCAGTAACTGACTTTCTAACATGCTTGTATGCACGTAGGTAATGTCTTGCCTTGGAGCTAGACAGTTTTTTGCATGTGTGAGCCAGATTATTCTGGTTCCTAAATATACAAGTATACAAATATGTAAGTACACTATCTCTCTCTCTATATATATGCATTTACTTATAATTATTTTGTCTATATCATGGGGTTATTTTGTGTTCATGTTATCTACTATTATTATGATAGAATGATTGTGCCTAAAATGGCTGAAGAAGACATAACGGTCGAAAGTATTGTTTTTTCCCTGGGTCAACACTCCCACCTTCTACTGACCACCAGCCAAGGATTTCTCCATCCATCAACATCCTGATGTTTTGTACATTCATCTATAAGTACATGAATCTCATCAATGGAAGTTGAGTATTTACAGGCATCAGACACTTGGTATCCTTCACATTATACCATTAGTGGATCTCTTTCAAAGTGATACCTTTATTATAGAGACTTGATATTATTGTATTTGGGATCCTCTGTGTGTATTATTCATTGTTTTGTTGTTGTTATTTATAATGGGTATACTTTGTTGTTGATTAAGCGTTCTGATTTTGGGTTAGTCACAGTATTTTGAGATTCTCTCAGTCCTACCTATCTCACAAGATGTTTGTTGTGGGGAGAGGAAGGGAAAGGAGTTTGTAAGCCCCTTTGAGAAAGGGGGTATAAATCCAAACTCCTCCTCCTCCTTCTCCTCCTCTTCTGAAAAGGATGTTTTACTTCCGTGCACAGCTGACCCGAACAATTCTGTTTAACTTTGATCATTTAAGTATCCTGATGTTGATATTGCACTTTATTTTGGTTTAGGCCAATGTAGACCAAAGCAAAATAAATATCATGTCAAGAGACATGAACAATACAATTAGTAATATCAGAACTGGTACTGTGAAGGGATTTGGGGGATCTGCATAGATGGTCTTCTAAACTAACACATGGATTTGGTTGGTTTTCCGGGCTGTGTGGCCGTGGTCTGGTAGATCTTGTTCCTGATGTTTTGCCTGCATCTGTGGCTAGCATCTTCACTTTTCTATGTGATACACCTCTGAAGATGCCAGCTGCAGATGCAGGTGAAATATTAGGAACAAGATCTACCAGACCACGGCCACACAGCCCGGAAAACCCACCAAAACCAGTTGAATCCAACCATGAAAGCCTTCGACAATACATTAACCACATGGAGTTTTCTGTTGTCATACTGTGCACCTGTACAGCTTAAAACAATGCTATTAAAATGATTACGTCTGCTTGTTAAACTGTTAGCTCATAATCTCATGAATCCACCTCTATAATGACATAGTGATTTGACATTATCTTTTTGGGCTGGGGCATTTTGAACGTTCACATTATGCTCATGAGGAACAAGGCTATTGTCTTCACCCAGGCATTGTGTTCTGATCCTAGAATGTCCAAAAAATGGAGACTATCAAGCTTTTTGGGTGTCTCTGCTTTTTCTTCAAAAACTGGCCCCAAAGTACTGGCTCTACAACTTCCCTTAGAAAGTTAGTAATGACTCATGGGATATGAAACCTCCAGATCTCTGAGACAGATGAAAAGAAGACATATTGCAATGGAAAAGTTTTTTTTTAATCCTCAACATCACGTATATTGTCTGCGGTGGTCAACAAAGTACTCCACATATCATATCACCATGCCAGAATGTGGTAAATGTATTGCTAGATCAGGCCTCGCATCATGTGGAAAATGGCTCATGGGTCCTTAAAATGCTATTCCTCATCTGGTAATTTTTGAACTACAGAAACTGCATTTCGAGTGAGCAAAAGGAAGAAAAGTGGGAAATAAAGCAGGAACTGTTTCCAAGAAGACAAAGGGGAAGCAGTCTTCAAGCAGTGGCATAGGAGGTTAAGAGCTCATGTATCTAATCTGGAGGAACTGGGTTTGATTCTCTGCTCTGCTGCCTGAGCTGTGGAGGCTTATCTGGGGAATTCAGATTAGCCTGTACACTCCCACACACGCCAGCTGGGTGACCTTGGGCTAGTCACAGCTTCTTGGAGCTCTCTCAGCCCCACCTACCTCACAGGGTGTTTGTTGTGAGGGGTAAAGGGCAAGGGCAAGGAGATTGTAAGCCCCTTTGATCTCCTACAGGAGAGAAAGGGGGGATATAAATCCAAACTCTTCTTCTTCTTCTTCTTAAGCCATTATTCAGTAGAAAGCTCAAAGTAGAACTCTGAGATGCTCTGTATACCTAGGTAAAATCTTCATCATAAACACTGGAAGTTATGTTCTATTACAAGGTCATGGCTTGTTTCCCAAGGGATATCATCTCTTCCCTCACTGTAAAGGTTCCCACAAAATCACTCTCCCATAAAACTGTTTTTCACTAGATAAGATCATTGGCCAGGCAAGATCATCACAAGCAGGGTGGTTCTCTAGTGATTCAGGTCAAGCTCTTTCCCATCATCTTGATCTTTCTAACCACTGATGCTGGGATTGAACCTGGAACGTTGGGCTCCCAGCAGTCCTGTTCTTGTAAGTGCCTGATTCAAGCTTCTCTTTGGCCCCTTCCGCACATGCAAAATAATGCGTTTTCAAACCACTTTCAAAACTGTTTGCAAGTGGATTTTGTCATTCCGCACAGCTTCAAAGAGCACTGAAAGCAGTTTGAAAGTGCATTATTCTGCATGTGCGGAATGAGCCTTTGTTTTTCTTATTCATTTGCCATACCCAGAACCAACTAGCCTGAGGGCACAGAGGCATCACAACTGAATAGACACAAACCCTTGACAGAAGCTGGCATATTACCAGAGAATCACATGAAATGTATTTCTACTGATAAACAACCATGGAGAATGCAGCATAACCCTGAGCCAGGAATATTGGTGATATGTACTTCCCAAGAAATGGAAGGCCAGGCTAGCCAGATCTCACCTGATCTCAAAAGCTAAACAGAGTCTACTCTGGTTAATGTCTGAATGGGAAACCATTGAGGAAATTTAAGGTCACTATGCAGAGGCAGGCAATGGCAAACCACCTCTGTTAGCCTCTTGCCTTGAAAAGCCCATGACTGGTCCCCATAAGTCGGCTGCAACTTGAGGACACTTTTCACCACCACTATGTTTAATGCATGATTAAGAATATACAATTTTGTAGTAATGACAGTGAAAGCTGATGCACAATGACATTTTATCAGAGATTTCCTATTGTGTGTCTGCTGGAAGGCTCCATGCAAGCAAATGGGAGTTTTTACTTTCATATTCCCGAAGTCCCAATGCCCAAACAGATGGTGTGGCTCTTATCAAGCAACTCCTATGCATGAATTTTACTCTCCTACCAACAAGCGATTTCCCGTTTATTTCAACCAAGACCAATCCATGTTATTCCTTTGTGCATGCAGATCAGCTCTTTGCATTGAAATTAACAGGAAATCTCACATTTCAGCTGTCTATATGCATCAGAAAACTCATAGAATTGATTAATGCTATCTAGATGGGTTGGCCACATAATGTACATGTCCTGGTTGGCCACTGCCCTAGAAAGCTATTAGGGGCGGGGGAGCAAGCACAAAACAAGTCCCTGCAATTCTGCTAGTGACTCTTTGCTTGGACCCTTCAGCAGCAATGATAATCGGTGTCAGTTCATTAATTACTTTCTCCTGCACTGCTGCCTCTTTGCAAAAGTAAGCTATGAGTAAGCTAATGACCACTGAATTGACTGGCCTTGCATGCTGTTTTTTAGGGCTGCACTAACCCACTGCAGGAGGAACCACCTTGCTGAGCTTGTTCCAGGGCTCAGCCACAGTGGAAGAACGTCGGCTTTTCATACAGAAGGTGCAAGGTTCAATCCCTGGTACCTCCAGTTTAAAAGATCAGGTTGTAAGTGATGTGAAAAATCTTCAGTTGAGACCCCAAACAGTCACTGCCAGTTTGAGTACAAAATATTAACCTTAATGGACCCGTGGTCTGATTCAGCAAATGTACCCGTGGTCAATATGACTTCAATATGACTTCTTTTACTTCCCCCCCCCTGAGGTTAAAGTGTCACTTCTGGTTTGAGTGAAATGAACTTTTTAGAGGTTACATGCAGGTACAAAGGGTGCTGGCATTTTTCTTTATTTCTGAGAACAGAATGTTTTATGGACAGCGGGCCGCTTCAAGTTTACAAATCCCCAAATGGCATATACCACATTTTCATTGCCTCTTGACTGACTTCTAAATTATAAACCCTGACAGAAAATGTCTTTCCCTTCCTCCCTTTCATGTTCCAACTTATTTGATGATGATGATCGCTACCTCTAATCAGTGAGAACAGCAGGCTGTAGATAATATATTAAAATGACCTTACATACGAACGAATCTCAATGTAAGATATGCAAATTGTAATGCATTAAGAGTGGCTCTGGTCCTCTGGGCTTTCAGCCGCTGCACAGATTAACCGGCTGTTCTGTAGTATAACCAGCCACATATCTATGATAAAGGTGGGCAAAGGACCCCTATGTTGGACTTTATAGATTACTTTTCTACTCTGAGATTAACCACCATGTAGAAAACAAGAATGTATAAAAAAGCAACCCTGTTTGATGTCAGCTGTCATGTCATAACCCATGAAGGATAATGCCGCAGGCCTGACAGAAAGAAGAAAGGTGTACAGGGACCTGTTCTCCATGTCCTGATGATATACACTTGAATGGTCTTAGGGAACTCAAATGTGAGACAGTTAATCTACTAACCCAGTGGTGGCGAACCTATGGCACGGGTGCTAGAGGTGGCACTCAGAGCCCTCTCTGTGGGCACGCACAGAGTATTCCCCATCTAGGCTGGCCTGGGCCACTGGGCTCGATTATTAGCATTAAACCTAAGACCTAGTTTTGGGGAAGCAGTATAGGTAACCCTGTTAAGCGCTGTTAAACCCCACTGATTTTCATGCAAAGAACTAAAGTGTGATCCTTTACCTGGGAGTAAGCTTGGTTGCTGGCAATGGGGCTTGCTTCTGAGTAAACCCTCCTAGGGTCGTGATTCACCCTTTGGAAGAGTTGCATGGTTGCTTCAAAGCAAAGCCACCGACTACCACCAAGCTTACTCCTGAGTAACACATGCCTCGGAGCCAACCGTTTTTTCTAAACTAAAACTTCAGTATTCAGGTTAAATTGCTGTGTTGGCGCTTTGTGATAAATAAGTGGGTTTTGGGTTGCAATTTGGGCACTCGGTCTCAAAAAGGTTCGCCATCACTGTACTAACCCATATATGTAAACTAACACTAAATTCAGCTGCTGTACCAGAAGACTGAAGAACAGTAAATGTTACACCAATATTGAAAAGGCGGTCCTGTGGAGAACCAGGAAATGACAAGCCAATGAACCTAAGGTTGGTCCCAAGCAAATTAGTAGAAACTGTAATCAAAGGCAGAATTATTAGGCACATAGAGAAACAAAACCTGCTGAGGGAAAATCAGCATGACTTCTACAAAGGGGACTCCTGCCTCACCAACTTTTGGGAGTGCTCTGGGAAAGTGAACAAGCATGTTGATAACATTGACCTGGGAACATTACATACTTGGACTTTCAAAATACTTTTGACAAGGTACCTCTCCAAATTCTCCTCAATACACTTAGCAGTCATGGGATAAAAGGGTGGGTTATCTTGTAGATTAAAAATTGATTAAATGACAGGAAGCAAACCGCAGGAATAAATGGACAGTTCTCACAATGGTGGGAGGTAAACAGTGGGGTCCCACAAGGATCAGGGCAGATACTATTTAATTAGTTCATAAATTTTCTGGAACTAGAGATGAGTAGTGTAGGAGCCATGTTGACACAGGACATAAAATTAATCAGGATGGTGAAACCCAAGGACAACTGTGAAGAGCTCCAGGAGGATCTCCACAAATTGGGTGAATGGGCAATAATGTGTCAAATGAATTTCAGTGTTGGTAAGTGTAGGACAGCAGTGGCGAACCTATGGCACGGGTGCCAGAGGGGACACTCAGAGCCCTCCCCCCCAATCACTGCCCCCCCCACATCTAGGCTGGCCTGGGCACGATCCTTTACCTGGGAGTAAGCTCGGTTGCTGGCAATGGGGTTTGCTTCTGAGTAAACCCTCCTAGGGTAGTGATTTACCCATTCGAAGTGTTGCACGGTTGCTTCACCAAGCTTCTCAAGTAACACACGCCTTGGAGCCAATTGTTTTTTCTTAACTAAAACCTCAATATTCAGGTTAAATTGCTGTGTCAGCACTTTGCGATAAATAAGTGGGTTTTGGGTTGCATTTTGGGCACTCGGTCTCGAAAAGGTTCGCCATCACTGGTGTAGGATGATGCACACTGGGACCAAAAATCCCAACTTCAAGTATAGGCCTATAGGGTCTAAGCTTATTGAGCTTGCTGAGCTTACTGAGGCTGAGAGGGAAAAACATCTTGGGTTGTGGTAAATAGCTCAATGGAAGTGTTAACCTAATGTGCTACAGTGTTGACCCAGTGTGCTGAGAGCCAGCATGGTGTAGTGGTTAAGAGAGGTGCATTCTAATCTGGAGAGCCGGGTTTGATTCCCCAATCTGCTACTTGAGTTGTGGAAACTTATCTGGTGAACCAGATTAGCTTGTGCACTTCAACACAGGCCAGCTGGGCGACCTTGGGCTAGTCACAGTTCTTCAGAGCTCTCTCAGCCCCACCCACCTCACAGGGTGTTTGTTGTGGAGGGGGGGAAGGAAAAGAGATTGTAAGCCCCTTTGAGTCCCCTTACAGGAGAGAAAGGGGGGATATGAATTCAAACTCCTCCCCCCTCCTCTTCTACTACTACTACAGCAGTGGGATTATTACAAAAAGGATTGAAAACAAAATGGCTGATATCATAATGCCCCTGTATCGATAGATCTATGGTGCAGCCTCAGCTGGAATGCTGCATGCAATTCTGAATCTCCAAAAGGATATTGCAGAGCAAGGAAAAATACAGAAAAAGACAAACACGAGGAAGAGGGGATTAGAACACCTTCCCTATTAGGACAGCCTGAAGAGTCTGGGGCTTTTCAGGTTAGAAAAGAGATGACTAAGGGAGGACACAACAGAGATTTATAAAATTATGAAAGGGGTAGAGAGAGTTGACAAAGAGAACTCTTTCTCCTCCCAATGTAATAGAATTCGAGGGCATCCAATGAAGCTGATGGGCGGTAGATTCATGATGGACTAAAGGAAATACTTATTTTCACAGTGGGTAATTAAAATGCAGAATTTGCCATCAGAGGATGTAATGATGGCCACAGGCATAAACATCTTTAAAGGGGGATTAGACAGTTTCGTTGAGGATAGGCTTAACAGTGGCTTCTAGCCACAATGCCTAAAGGGAACCTCCAAATTCAGAGACAGTTAATACTCTGAATACCGGTGCCAGGAGGCAACATGAGATGGCCCTCCAGAGTAACCGGTTGCCTACTGTGTGATAAGCACAAAAGGTACTGAGGTTTTGTATATACTGGAGTACCAAAATAAAAGCTAAACAAACTATATGCAAGCTACACAAATAACTAGTAAGTGCAAAGTGCAATATATATTTAATATATCCAAGTACATGTGCTTGCAAGAAGCACAATAACAGCAATATCACAAAGGCATCACTCAAGAATCTCCTACAAGCACATTAAGATTCAAGCATTTACTATACAATGCTCATATGAAGTCCTCAAACTGAGAGTCACGATGCGCAATAGTCAACAATCCAGACAAGCACTTCATAGGCTAAGAAGAATTACGTGTTATTTATTTCATGCTCACCATTAACATAGAATTGTCTATCTATGAATTTTATAAGGATAGTACAGGCAAGGTGGAAAATACATGCTGAGGAAGTGGATTGGCTCCATGAAAACAGGCAAAAAAACCAGGGAGCTCATCTGAATTGTGGACTGTCAGACAATGTGGCTCTCAGTTTGAGGACTCCATGTGAGGATTGTACAGAATATTCTTGAATGTTTAGTGTATTTTCTGGAGATTCTCAAGTCTGATATCTTTCTGGTATTGCTGGTATTGTGCTTCTTGCAAACTCGTGGGCACCAGTGGCATACCTGTCTAGGGACAGGGGGTACCCTTTGTCCCCGGGCGCCCCCATTTGGTCCCGTGGGGGGGGGGGCGCCAACATTTCAGGGTTGTTTGTGTGTTTTTTACATTTTTAAGTGTTTTTTCACATTTTGGCCTGCAGGGGGCGCATTTTTAAGGCTAGCGGCACCAAAATTTCAGGGTACCATCCAGAGACTGTCCTGATGATACCACCCAAATTTGGTGATGTTTGGTTCAGGGGAAGCAAAGTTATGGACCCCAAAAGGGGGTGCCCCCATCCCCATTGTTTTCAATGGGAGCTAACCTGAGATGAGGGCTACCCATGGGAGCTAACCTGAGATGAGGGCTACCCATTTGAGGGACCATAACTGTGGTCCCCCTGAACATAACTTCACCAAACTTGGGTGGCATCATAAGAATAGTTAACAGATAATACCCTGAAAATTTGGTGTCACTAGCTTTAAAAATACACCCCTTCCAGGCACCCCAAGAAATTTGCCCAAGATTCTTTGTTTTGCAGTGACTTTGCTCCATTGTAGCCAATGGGGAATTTCTGAGTGTGTAGGCAGGCTGCACATTTTTGAAGATAGAGACACCAGACTTTCAGGGTGGCTCCAGGAAGCCCTCCTGGTAATAGCATCCAGGTTTGGAGACCTTTGCTTCTGGGAGTTCAATTTTATGGGCCCCCAAAAGGCTTGTTTTGTTTCCCCGCTCCTGCACATGAAAGCCTGTGGGCTGAGTTCTCTCAGAACTCTCTCAACTCCCCCCCCCACTCCAGAAGCGAAGCTCTCCAAGCTTGGATGCTATTACTCAAGGCCTCTTGGAGCCACCTTGAAAGTCTGGCACCTCTTATCTTCAAAAATGTGCAGCCAGTGCTTACATACTCAGACATTCCCCAGAATCTGCCAGGCTCTTCAGCAAGTTCTGTGGTGGGTAAAATTCCTTTTCCCACCATAGACTTCAATGGGGCTTTCTGTTATGCCCAAATGGCTCTGTGGTAGAGGTTTCAACAGGAGGCACTGTGGTAGGGGGTCTTGCTCTGGGTGGGGGCATTTCCTGTAGGGCTGCTGGTGTCAGTTTCCTGAAAGGAACCAGCCAAATTTGCTAAAATGTGTGTGGAAGAGGAAAATGCTGTGGGCACCGAGTTGGGCACAGACGTATTAAAGATATATACCACTTTGCACTTATAATACCAGTAATTTATGAAGCCTGTGTATAGTTTGTTTAGATTTATTTTGGCTACCGTGAGAGACTAACAGGATGCTATTACTGGGGGGGGGAGCTGTGGAGAGCTGCTTTGCTTTTTGCTTTCGCAGTTGGAGCTTACCTGCTGGTTGTCCTCGGCTCCCAGCCTGGACTCTGACTGTAACTTTGTTCTGGGGGAGGGGGGGTGCTATATCATATTATCACTAGTTTTGACACCTTTTTGTTAGAACTCTCTTTGCACTGCTACTCTTCTGTCATGAATAAATTCCTTGAACCATTCCTGTGATTTATTGCTTGAGCTGGGAGTTTGACAGAGACAGGATGCCGGACTAATCCAGCAGGGTCCTCCTTATGTTCTTGGGCTTTGGAAATCTTTCCACAGCTGGCATGAGCACACACACTCCCTTTAAGTTGCTCCTGTCAAATGTTACTGCTACACAGGTATTGTTAGGTAATGAGTCGACAGCATCCTTTTCACCTTTCCCCCCTAAATATCTGCTACATTTAGTTTGACAATTTGATTTTGTCACACAATGGCCAAATATGATCTCCAGGGTGTAAAAAAAAATCAGTACACACTAGCAGAACTGGAAAATCCATGGTTTTAATAAGATAGATCGCACCTTGTCAACTAAATGAACAGCTTAAGCTGTAACATCAGCTGCAAATTTCATATACGAAAAGAACCTGTACAGGTACTGGACTTTACCAATACAAAAAGCTATTATGTGACAGTTGCACCTAGATAATTTGAAGTCTATCATATATCAGAAAAAAGATATTACCTCAGGGGTCAAGGAAGTTCTCAGTGTTGGATACTGGTGCCTACGTTCTTCTCTGTTCTAGGGGCCTTTGCCCTTTTGTTAAGGGAGATGGATGAACAGATGCCTGTATTTACTTCCTACCCATCCTCACCAAGTTGGCCTGATCCCCCCAGATCAAGGGATATGCAGATTTTTTAAAAAATAAAATCACTGGCACTCAGTTCCTTTCTCCCAGAAGACTACATTGATTTTTTAAAAAATCATATTTGAAAACATCTGCCCCCAGGCATTAGGCTCCCCTCGGGGCTAGGGAGTTCCTGGGCGGTACCAGGACTAGAACTCCAGAGAAAGACTTTGCCTCACTTTTAAAGAGGACAAAGAACATGCTTCATACAGGGCTTTCTTTCACCTATTCACCCCTTCACTGAGCCTTCATCTTTAAGGATCAATAAACACAGGAAGATAAAAATTTCAGTGTTTCACATTATGTACAGGCATTTCAAAGGGTTTCTTTGAAACCAGGTGCACTAATGAAATATCCAAGGTGATCTAAGAGCGGAGTGGAAGGTCTGAAGAGGGTGGGAGCCAAGCTTTAGGAATGGTGGACTCGAATCTGGAGAACCAGGTTTGCTTCCCCGTTCCTCCACTTGAAGCCTGCTGGGTGACCCTGGGCTAGTCATAGTTCTCTCCGAACTGTCTCAGCCCCACCTACCTCACAAAGCGTCTGTTGTGGGGAGGCGAAGGGTAAGCAATATAAGCTGGTTTGAGATACCTGAAAGGTAGAGAAAAGCAGGGTATAAAAACCAACTCTTCCTCTTCTTCTTCTTCTGCCTTGACTCGGAAAGCCATAATATATCAGCAGATAAGGAAGCTCAAATGTGAATGTTATACTGGCACTGGGCCAGGAGGACAACAGGATTGTTGATTAGCCAGCTATGCTTATTTCTACTTATGTTGTCATAGGCCAGTTTGCAAGTGGACACCACACAATGAACATAGGATGGTTAAACTCTGACACTTGGATGCAATTGTCTGGAGACCTGCCAGCCAGGTGCCCAGAACTGAACCTTGCTGAGTTCAGCACCTGTCTCCAGTACTGACATCAGCTCAGGAGGTTGCAGGAATCAATATGGGTGGGATGAAACCCACTGGCTCCCATATGATCCTGAAACAAACTGAAGTAATCAACTGACAACCAATCCTTATATGCATAGCTGGGCCACCCATCTCTTCTGTTTGCATCAGCAGTGATATAACAAACAAATTGCTCAATAGTCAGTTGAACAGAAAGCCAAAGCAAGAGAACATGTGGAGTTGTTACAATTTGCCTTGGGTCAGGGGTTGGCACTGAGTTTGGGGATTCTGATGTAGGAAAATTTATGCAATGCCAGAATTTTCACAAAGTTGTCATGCTAGGGTGGGATATAAATCTAACAAACCAGAAGAGAGAGGAGTGAAGCAAATTGGAATCCCTCGAGGCTGCCATGGCAGGCTTGGAACTTTGGCAATACATTGCATCTAAAACAATTGAATAATCCCAATAAAAACAATAAAAACAGTAGCAGCAATAACCTTTCCATAATTAATCAATTAGGTGGATGACGTCCAAAAAAAACCCGGGAGGGGACTGGCAGATTTTCAGATAAGCCACATAGGGCACATAGGGCAACATGGTATGGTAGAGTTGCAGTCTCATTTGGTCTAAGGAAGGTTCAGGCATACATTTAAACAGACTTTTAGCAGGCAAGGATGGGAAAGGGCACAGAAGGAATTGGTGAGGAATTTATTACCCATCTCAAGTCTTTGCATGAGGCAAATTATGTCAAAAGACATAAAGAAGGAGTATGTTAGTAAACAGAATTTAATTTTTTTTTTTAAGAACTCAGATATTTTTTTTTACCGGGTACCTTCACAGAATACTCAATGCCATCTCTCAGGAATTCATATATGTTTGCTGCTTCACACACAGTTGCTATATCAGCCTGCTGAAGCTAGTAGGACCCCACTGACAAACTCCTGGAATTGCACTCTCCAATATCTGCTGAGGTTCTCTTTCCTGTTTCCCCACAAAAGCACCAGAGACTCGCCAGTTTAATTAGAAGCCTCTACTTTAAGTCAGGAGAAAGATCCACCTTTTCATCACTTCAAAAACCATTCCGCCAAAGTCAAGTCACAGTTGTGTCAAGCAAAGAGTTAAACATGTCAACAGGGATTTGCACATAGAAATCCCGCATGGTGTGTCAGATTACAGTCTGGAAGAGCCAGATTCAAATCCCCGCTCTGCCCTACAGCTTTCTGGAGGACTCGGGTCCAGACAATTCTACCTTCTCAGGCTGTTGTTGTGAGGATACGCCAGAGGAGCGAAAAAAATGCGCACGGCCTTGATTTAAGTGTACTAGACAAATAATGTGCATGAGTAGCCCGCTACCATTGACATCTGCGCGACGAACAGCCCAGTGCTATGCATGCATGCTCGGAAGTAAATTTCACTAAGCAGCCTCAGAACTGTTCCACATAAACTGGATCTACAGATTTTCTCTAATCAGCTACAGGGAAGATACAGTTGATGGGGAAACAGTGAAGCAAAAACTTAAGAACATATCAATTAAACCAACGCATACGTCACTAAAACTGCTTCATCTGAGCACACTCCATTTATCGTCACTGCATAAACAGGTACAGTTAATGCCCAAGCGCCAGTGATGTTGCATAAGGGAGAGAGACCGATGTTTGCGCAAGCATATATTTTTTTTATAAATCCCAGGAATATAATTAACTTTTAAAATAAATAAAAAAAATAAAATAAATAAATATATTCAACTTTCCCGTGTGAGCGAAAGGGTGGCTAAATAGGAATAACATTAAAACTCTAGTGCTATCTATGCAATAAATACCACTGAATGCAAGTAAACTTGTGCACTTCGAAGTAAGCATGGATCGAATCTGGTTGCCTGCGATCTCAATCCACACTGGGAAAATGACAAGGCTTATATTCTGCATTCTGTTATGCTGTTCCAGTGGAGTTGAGAGGGCTGTGCATTAGATGTAGAGTTTAGGAGAGAAGTGGTGGATTGCAAAGTTTAGGAATTGCCTCAAGAGATTCTTCTCAATAATAAATAGAGTGGCAACCACCATTCACAAACACCAACTGAAGAGAGAGTTTCTCAAAATTTGCAAAAAAAAAAAGTTTAGATATGGGGGAATACATAAGTTTAGATATGGGGGAATACATAAGTTTAGATATGGGGGAATACATAATTGACTAGTGGATCTTCAGGAATGCGATTCCTCTGCTCCAGAATCCGTCTCCCAGTTTACAGCAATCTAACACAGATTGTCTCACAAGCAAAAGACACACGTACACAAAACTTATTTCCATCAAAGAAGCATCAACCACCTGTAGTCGCTCAAAAGACAGTGGCCAACTTGCCTGTCTGTTAAGGAAGGGGGGGGGGATCTAACGAAATAAACAAACCCCCCCCCCCCGACCCACCGATGCCAGACAGGCCGCCTGGGGAAGTCTGGCACAGCCCAAACAAAAATCTGTCCGAGCCTTGCGGCCCCTTGGACCCCTTCCCGTCCCCGGATCACAGCTCCTCTCCCAGCCTGGCCTCGTCCCGGTCTCCCCGACTTCCCATAGGCGGAGGAAGGGAATCTTAGCCGTGGCACACCCAGAACTTCCCAAAACTTCCTCGAAGTTTGCAAGCAACAGGCAGCTGCCAGCTTCTCCCGTTCCACCCGAGGCGCAACAAAGGCGCGCTCGCACCCAGCCCGGGACACCTCGCTTCCCCCCCACCACCCCCCACACAAGAAAGAGTCGTCCCAGCGGAGAAAGAAGTCAGCATCTCCTTCCCTCCTCCCCCCCCCCAAAAAAAATTACGATTTGGCCGAGATTCAAAGTTGAGCAGGAAGAAGACAAAGACACCCCCCCCCCCCCGGTAGACCCGTGCGCCCTACCTGCCTTGCTTTCCGGCGAGGTGCCAAGAGACGGGGTCTGGCTGCTTCTGCTGGGCGCAGCGCTTTGGCCAGCAGGTCTGGGACAGCAGCAGCAGCTACGCCCCTGGCTGCACCCCCCGGCCTGCTCGGCTCGGCTGTCCACTCCAGGCGCAGGGAGCTCACTGGCCGCCGCCGCCGCCTCGTCCCCGCGCCATGGCTGCAGCAGGAGCTGCTGCGCCCCGCTGGATAGCTCGAAAGCGCCGGGCTCCTGGAGAGAGTCGGAGCGGGTGGCAGCAGCCAGGCTGCTTTTAAGAGAGGGTCATGTTTGCTCCGGTGGGGAAGGGGAGGGCTTTCGGGCCGGAGGGCGAGCGACGCGGAGCTGGGAGCGGGAGAGCAGACTTAGGGCACTCTCGGGCGCTCTGGTGGTCGCCCAGCCTATGAGGAGTTGAGTTGGGGATTACTGCTGTCACTTATTGCCTGGATTTTTTTTTTCCTTACTTTTTTTTTTAACGGGAAAGCGTTTTTTTCCCCTTTTGGGGGTGCTCCACCTAGGGAGAGAACTTGGGGACTGCAGGGCTGCCTTTCCCTACCTGGTCCTAGTGGGAGAGGCTCAGAGGTGGGCGTGCAAATATCAAAGCCGGATCTGGGAGTAGGGCAGATGTCCCCGGTGGGGGCAAGAAGTTGGGGAGGTCCAGTCGCCCAACAGCGGTAGCTCGTTTTGCAGCACGGCCCCTGTTCCCCCCGTTAGGCTGCTGCTGCTAGGAGGTTGGGGAGGCTCAATGGCCCAGCAGAGGTGGCTTGCTCTGCAACCTGCACCCCCTTTCCGCTGCTTAGGCTGCTGTTAGGCGGTCGGGGAGGCTCAATTGCACAGAGGAGATAGCTTCATCTGCCACTTGGGCACTCTCTTCCCATAGTTAGGCTGCTCCTATGGAGGGGGGAAGAGGGATAGGGAGTCTCCAGCTCTCTGGCAGCTCTTGGTAAAGTAGAAGCTGCTAGTTGGATAAGAATATGGCACTTGAAAAAGAAGGGGAGCTAAAGATTCCTGGGGTAATGTTAAAAGATTTCAAGTTCTATGGACAGGGAAACATAAACGCCCAGGTAACCTTTGGCCTGCCAAACTCCCTTCTTCCCCCAGCTCTTTCACCTGCAGGTCCTTCCAATTCCTTGTCTTCCTGTCCCACCTTCAAAGACCACTTGTTTGTTGATAGTAGCCCTGGTAGGCTTTGGGTATCTGAGACTTGGGGGTAGGGTGGGGGAAGGCAGGGAGCAGAAGTGGCATAGGAGGTTAAGAGCTCATGTATCTAGTCTGGAGGAACCGGGTTTGATTCCCAGCTCTGCCGCCTGAGCTGTGGAGGCTTATCTGGGGAATTCAGAATTAGCCTGTACACTCCCACACACGCCAGCTGGGTGACCTTGGGCTAGTCACAGCTTCTCAGAGCTCTCTCAGCCCCACCTACCTCACAGCGTGTTTGTTGTGAGGGGGGAAGGGCAAGGAGATTGTAAGCCCCTTTGAGTCTCCTGCAGGAGAGAAAGGGGGGATATAAATCCAAACTCTTCTTCTTCTTCTTTGGGCATGTACTAAACACTCACAGGGGGAGAAGGATTGGGGGGGGGGGAGCGACTATTAATAGGTTAGAATATCTGATGCCCCCCACTTTCCCATCCCCTGCCTTGTGCTGTGTTGAAGTGCTGCATGCCTTGGAGCAGCCTGGAGTTGAATGGAGCAGAGGGGAAGAGACAGGCTCTTCTCTCCTCCCCCCCTTTAATACTGGGAGCTGTGTCTTTGCCAAAGGCCATAGATAGACCTGCCCCCTCAATATGATAGGCTTGGTCTTCCCAAAAGGGCCTGATTTTATTCCTTAGAAAGAACGGAGGATCTGTTCACATGTGTTATGTGCCATCGTTGCTTATGACTTATGAATCAGTGACCTCCAATGTGCCCTCTTGTTAACAGCCTTGTTCAGGGCATGTGAACCGAGGGTTGTGCCTTCCTTTATTGAGTCAATGCAATTCATGTTAGGTCTTCCGCTTTTCTGACTGTCGAACATTTCCTAGCATTCTTGTCTTTTCCAAGGTTCTAAACTACAATTGCTTCAATTTAGTCATTTTAGTTTCTAGCAGCGTAATTACCAGACAAAGCTCTTCTTGGGCTGCACTTTATCAGGCTGCGAAGGAGCGTTTGGTGTTTCCTTTGTCACAATTATGTGTGCTGTATTTTTTTTAAAGGCTGGGAAAAGGCTAGGCTGAAAAACTTGGATTGGATTTTCATGCGTGCAAAGAGGTTGAAGGAATATTCATATATCATAGGCAGATAAAAGAATGTAAATGTGCAATTACTCATTACTCATTAACCATGTATAGAAGTCAGCATAATTCTATACGTTAAAAGAGATGTTGCTTGTGTGTGTATATACATATATACATACCTACATACATAATATGGGGTCATCATTTTGTACTCTCCCCCTTCCCCCAATTGTAGATTCAACCCTAGTAAGTTTCTTTTGGTTACAGTTAAAATAATGCTTGGCACCGCAAAAGTCTTTTTCCTACATGTTTGTGGAATGAGGGGAAAACCTTTCTTCTTGCATCCAGTTTTCCATAAACGGGGAGGGTTTTTCCACAAAGGGAGAGAATTCAGTCACATAATTCCTACAGTTTGTAGAGGTCTGTTCATTGTATTATAATTTTCTTGTTTCCTCATGTGCCTTATAGGGATTTCAAAGCATATTGTAGGCTAATAGAGCGGAACAAACTGACAAATATTTACATTATTACATTTTTAAACTACTTATAAGAACCACCGCATGGAATTCGTGCTGCAGGCATCCAGATATCTTTGGCAATAATTTCTGCTGAAAAAGCCACACTAATAACTTCTGCAGTTTTGTCAACTTTGACAGGAAAGTTGCTTTCTTGACTGAGGGGCTACATTCCAGCTCAGTAGAAACAGCTATTTGGATGGAAAATTGTCTTCTCTGCCTGTCTTTCAAAACTGCATTATTTCTTCTAGTATTAAAAAAACTGTAGTTTTCAATATTGTACCTCACACAAAAAATGTTTGGATCTTGCAGTGTTTTGAAAAGTCATAAATTATTAAAACTGACCTCTCTCCAAGGTCAATAGCAAAGGTTACCATCGATTAGAATGCAATTTATATTTCGGCATAGGAATGAACTGAAAGAATTTATTTACATTGCTAAGAGCTGGTGTGTAGATAAGTGTAGCAGTACAAAAGGCTGAACTTTGACAGTCTGGCCTCTAGAACTGTGGAAGAACTGAGCCCGTATTTAATCAACCTGCCTTTATAGAAGGTGGCTTTTATTTCATGCCAAAGTTCTGCTGTAATGTTCCCCAGTAATGAAAAGGGGAGAGGAGGATCTGTATAATATTGGAAACGACACAGAATGTCCCTCAAAAGGTTTTTGTTTCATTTTTATTTACTTACTTTGTCTACATTCTGCCTTTCTCCCCAAAATGGCATGCATCATTCTCTTTGCTTCCATTTTATCCTCACAATGACTTTGTGAGATTGGTTAGACTGAGAGTGTGAGTAACTCAAGGTTACCCAATGAGTTTCCATTGCAAAGTGGGACTCTGTACTTGGGCAGTCTAGGGGTAGGGTTAGGGTTAGATCCTTCACCCATATTCTAACCATTATATGGCACCATATAAGTCAAATAACCTGTGGGTGATTTATAGAGAGATGTCGTAGTTTTGTTATCGATTGCCAGATGGTGTGACAATTGAAGGCTGTGGCAACCTATTGGAGTCAGATCAATTGTTCACCCATTTCCTTGTCCCCTATCCCTTGTTCTGTGTTTGGCGCCACCCCAACAAACTCTGTGTTTTATAGTGGAGTGTTGATACTGTGTGTTGTTGTGATGCCTGGGTTCTGTTGGTGGGTCTTCAGTCTGGTCTGTGGAGAAGTGTACGGGAATGTCACTTTTGATGAGTTCATTTGGACTACACTATTGATAAGACTCTG